>NC_084775.1:12525596-15025596 GCF_028858725.1 Colius striatus | reverse complement strand
GGCAGAGCGTGGGCATGGGCCCAGTTTGGTTGCAGTATTTCAGAGTGCTGGGACCCAAGGACTGACATCCCATTTTATCTCTTTTCAGCGTGTTGTCTTCTTGAAGCAGCTTGATACTGGCCTTCTGCTTGTTACAGGTAAAAAACCCCTTTTACCTAAACGGGATTTTTGTTCCCTTTGGGGAGATTTGTGGATTTGGGGGTTTCTTTTTAAGTTCAAGTTTGTCTCTGGGGTCAATACCACTACAGACAGGCATGTGGATGCTTGGGCATGTCGTGTGTTCCTGCAACTACATGAAGTCACACTCTATGGCTTTCCAGGGAGCTGGAGGGGAGATGAAGCTGCAATATCTGACTGCCTGTAAGAGATCAGGAAGCTATTTTGGCTTTTCCAGAGGTTCAGATTTGGCTGTAGGCATCACTGAAGAAACTAGTCATCTTGTACACTACCAAAGTCCAACTTCAAAGCAGTGCTTCTTGCCAGGAAGGCTAACTTCGCTCTCTCCTCTGCCTTCAGGACCCTTGGCCATCAATCGTGTGCCCCTGCGCAGGGCCCATCAGAAATTCGTTATTGCCACATCTACAAAGGTTGACATCTCTGGAGTGAAGATCCCGAAGCATCTCACCGATGCGTATTTTAAGAAGAAGAGGCTGCGTAAGCCCAAGCACCAGGAAGGCGAGATCTTTGACACTGAAAAAGAAGTAAGGAGCATGATTGCTCACTCCTTCTGAATGCCCCTGTTGCTTAAAGCCAGGCTGGGAAGTGGGGGGAAATACCATGAAATAAAGAACAGCAGAATTGTAAGTGGGTCCTTGATGAAGTAAGGGAATGAATACAGCAGTGTTAATGCTTTAAATTTGAGGAGTCTTCTCTGCTTCCACCTTAGCAGAGTAACAGCAAGGATTATTCCAGCTAAATGCCTTCTTTTGATGAAGAAACACCTTTACTGTTTTGATACAGCCAACAGCATGCTGCTGGCTCTGATCTCTGCAACACGCGCCAAACAGTGGCCTCGGTTCTCTGCCACCTCCGGTCTCCTGCCACCTTTCCCGTATTTAGAGCAAACTGAGAAAAGGTTTCCTGAAAATGCCAGGACTGGGGGGTTTGCCCTGAATGTTCTCATCTCCCTGGAAGAGGGAGGTCACTGCAGGATTGTAACATTCTTTTTTGTACTTTCTAGAAATACGAGCTAACGGAGCAGCGCAAGACAGACCAGAAGGCCGTAGACTCGCAGATCCTTGCACGGATCAAGAAGGTGCCTCAGCTCCGTGGGTACCTGCATTCTACCTTCTCTCTCTCAAATGGAGTCTACCCTCACAAATTGGTGTTCTAACTGCTCTGAAAGCACCACATTAAATCTAAAGGGCAAAAAAAGCAGCTTTTCAGGTGTCTTCATTGCAAACCACAATAGGACATGTAGCCCACATCCTGTAGTCCCGGCTGTTCAGAGGACAGGAAAACTGCCAGGGGCATAGTGGCAGGCTGGAGATGACTGGAATTTGGAGCAAACAGGGTTTGGTTGGTTGGGAGGTTTTTAGGTTGGGGTTTTTTTTCCCTATTTGGTATAACCAGAAAGGAGCCAGCACTTGAATTTCAGCTTTCTTAACTATGAATGAGGTGGGAGTAGAAAAACCCCAAAGATTTTTTTGGGGTCATGCTGGATTGTCTGCTTATCAGGGCACATGCCAGAACAAACATCCAGCCCCATGGCTGCACTGGCTGCATGGCTCCTCTGCACCCTCGCTGTGCTGAAACCCATGCTTAGGTATCTGTGGTGAAGAAGTAGGTCTTAGCAGCAAACTACTGTGAGGTACCATATTACTGTACAGCTTTGCTTAGATGATTTTTCTGACACCTTTGATCCATCAGTCACAAACTTCAGCAAATAGAGCAGCTGTCTTTTAGGGGTATTTCAGGAGCTATGGCATGCATGTTGCAGGAAGCTCAAGAGTTCCCACTGGGTAACTTGTCATCCCTGGAACTGTAACTGGGGATGTATGAATGGCCTTTCCTAATTCTCATGGTTTTTTCCCTCTTTGTTTATCCCTGTGGGACCATAATGCTTTTAGTCAGGAAGAATACCACCTGCTTAGATCAAAAAGCAAAAGTATTAATTCAGACAGCTCAGAAATGAGTTAAAAGCAGAAGCTGTTTCTGTGAAAGGCAAGGATTTTTCTATTCTGGGAGACTTTCCAGAGTCTCACCAATGTTTCCTATCACAGACACTGGCAGACAGTTTAGAAAGTTAGTGCTGTCTGTTTTCTTTTTCTGTTTGGGTCAGCTACCAGATATCTGGAAGAGGATGCTTGGGTAGTAATAGCTGTGCTCTTAAGAAAACCAATGATGTACATACTAACAGATCTGGCATGCTTGGGCTCTTTCTTAGCCAGCTTTGGGCAGGAAACAAGGCTTATATAACTGAACCATCTGTCTTCCCATTAATTCTTAGCTGGAAGTAGCCAGGGAGGTCAGACCTGATGGGGAGCAGAGAATTCATCAAACTCATGAGCTTGGGGAAAAGGGGATAGAAAAGGGAATAATAAACCCCTTGGTGAGGTGGGTGGCTGCAGCACATCATGCACACAGGGCAGAAGGGATTGGGCTGTTTCTGCTCCAGCTCAGACACCTGCTGAATACAGTGGACTCCCACACCAAGGGACTGCAGTCACCTTTATGGCTGATGCTGCAGTAGGGAAGCGTATAGATAGCACTGGTTACTCTTCCACCACCTTCATCATTAAATATTGGTGTGGTTCAGCAGAGGGAGCCAGTGAGCAAGATCTGTCCAAATGCAGAACTGACCTGCTTGGGTGCTGTCTCCTGCTGCTCCGTGCGGTCCTGCCCTGTGGTGCTCTGGGAGGATGTCCTCTGTTTTTCCCTGTCATCAGAACTACATCTGTGATGAGTTACATCTTCTGTTGAGTGTGGTTTGGGAGATACTGGGTTCAATCAGAGGTTTCTTAAGTTAATGAGAGACTTTACTGAGTGTTTGAACATTTTATGTAATTAACTCTTAGAAGTGTGTTGCATGCATCTCACTGCTAGTACTGAGAAGTTCACTCATAGTACCAAAGATGTTCACCCAACATACCTAGAAAGCTCACTTAAAGTAAAAAATGTATGTGGGAACACTTAAGTGGGAGAATTGCCTAAACCTCTTGATCAAAATCGTTTGTAGCAGCATGTGGTATTGCAAGGTCTGCAAAGGGAGGTCTGGTCACACCGCTGTGGCCTAAGAGAACACTTCAGGGGTACTAGTGCTCCAGTCATTCCCTTCCCCTCTGGGAGTGGGGAAGCTGTAGTAACAAAACAGGATTCATCTAAGACTAACTAGGCATTTAGATATTTTGTGTAATTACTGATGACTGACTGATTCTTCATTTGTGTATCAGAAGATATTAAGTGACACTTGGAACCATTAACCTTGTTTACAGATAAGGGAGGGTTTGTCTCCCGCTGTGTTCTCAGGAAATGATCTGGAAATGCAGTTCAGTTGTCTCAGTAGGTCCTAGTACCAAGAAAAGGCTTCGCGTGCTGCCCTGGCCTCCCTCACCCCAGTCCTGTCACTTGTCTGATGAGGTGGTGACCAATGACACAGCCCCAGGAGGTGAAGGGAGGCAGAGGGAGGAATGAATCTTGTCATGCTGGTTTAGATCCCTGAACTGAGTCACTGTGGCATCAGCTGAATGTTGGTGTTGGCACAAAAGGGGTGGGAGCTGTTCAGTCATATTTTAACACCGAATCTGCCGTCACAGAGACAAGCAGCTCCTCAGGCTTTGCTGCAGAAAATGGAGGTGACAAAATCCTTGTCCTTCAGGAGGAAAGGCAGCTGGCAGGCAGCTGTGATTTGTCTCTCCCTTAACCTCTAAAATATTTTCTTTGAGTTCTGTGAAGTCTGGCTTTTTTCTGGAACGCTCTGGGGTGAGAGATGGCAAAGAGGAAAAACAAGGACCGTGCAGATGACCAACACAGCAACAAAGTGAATATTCAGAAGGATTTTTTTTCAGTCTAGATAATACTGTTCACTACCTGAAAGATCCTTCCAGCACATAAAGAGCTTTTGTGTGCATTCTGGCTGTCCCACAGCTTTTCTCATTCGGAGCATGTCAACGTTCTGCAGTCCCAGCTCGCTGAGTCATTGCTTTTCACCGAGCATCCCCCGCAGAAGAAGCCAGAGCCATCCAAAGCCTCAGCCACCCAATCAAAAGTGCTGGAGATGTGCAGGTCCAAAAATAGTGACAGACTCAACCACAGCAGCACTTCATTAGCATCAAATGTGCTCTTCGCTTCAGCTGCCTAATAAAGTGATATGTAATTATAATACAGCATCCTTTTGAGAGGAAAGAGAGAGGGATGTTGGCTTTCTCAGGGAATTGCTAATAAGATGCGATGCCTTATTATCTACAGGCACCTATTTTTACCTGTTAGCTGCCCCTGTGAGATGACCTGTGGATTTAGTCCAGTGCAGAGCAGCTCTGTCCCAGCTGCTGTGTTGGCTGGCAATCCCAAGGAGGCAGATGCCAGCTTTGCTCCTGGGACTAAAGCTTTAGGAGAAACTGAGGCTTATTTGCAAGACAAAGTGCAAAGGAAAATATGTCAAATGCCCAGATGTCCAATGTTCAGCTACTCAGTTCATGCTATAGGATACCTACAGGATGTGTCATGTCATGCAGGGGCAGCTGAACCTTTTTTCCCCTCAGCATATTTCCACCTGATTCTTGCCCTGCTCCCCATAGTTCACAGAACTGTTGTCATTAATATAGGCAGCCCCACCTCTGCAAAAAGTCATTCTTGATCTCCCCACCAGCTCAATAAATAGAATCTAGGGAGTTTCTTTTGTCTTCAGCACCTGGAAGCAGCTCTGCTGTAGGCTCCTAGGCAAGGCAGGCAAGATCATCTTTCCTTATTAAAATCTGCTGATTTTTAAGATCAAAACTGGTTTTTAGTGTTCTAACTCCCAAGGGAACAGTTACACTGTTCAATTGGACACAGGACAGCAGAGTCCTGTCCTGTCCCTGGCTTCCTGTGAAGGCTGTTTCTGAGGTCTCCTGATGCTCCACTAGGATCAGAGGTCACACCATTTCCTGTGCTCTGGGGGAATGAAGCAGCACACCAACCTACACACGCCAGTGGCTCCTGCAATTTTATCAGCTATTCCTCTGTTGTGAGACAAACACACAGTCAGCTTAGTCTGAGAGATCCAGAACTACAGAGAAGAGTCACGTAAACTCCCCTACGCTTTCCTCCCTCACTGTTGTCCTGAAGTAGCAAGTCACATAAATGCCATAACCACATGGGTACAGGATTGAGAGCTCCTGCTCCTGCTCTGGTCTGGAGACAGTGTCTGAAGTTTCCAGTGAGTTATGTGGGATGTGAGGATGCAGGAAAATGGCAACTATTTACCTGTTCATTTCATCCTTCCAGTTCTCCTGCATTACAATCTGCACTAAGCACTTGACAACTCATTGTTTAAGCAATTACAGCAATTAAATCCATATTGTTATAAGGATCACATAATAGTTCTCGCTATTTTTTCCCTCATTGTTCAGGAAGCCACTAATTGAACAAAGGAAGCCAGTCCCACTGGCTGAAGTCAACATTTGCACTGAGTCAGAAGAGAGGGCTGGTCTGTGATGCTTGTGTGTGGAATTTCACATGTGTGCCAACAGGCAACCGTCACATCTATTAGTCGTTTAGTTGTTTTTTCACAGCTTGTTTGTTGCTTGGGGATTTATCAGATCAGACCACTTTTGATTTTCTTGCAGACAAAGAGCCAAAAAACCATTTTTGCCTTTTTTTGCTCATTTTATCCTGTTTTTTCCCCATTATTTCAATGTTTATCTTTCTCTGTGGAAATGACTTTACATGATGGATTGTACACACAGCCAGCAACTTCTGTGACCTACCTGTGGTTCACTAGACATAAATACTCATTAGTAGTAATAATGATAAGGAGAGAGGAAGCATGCTAGTCAAATTGTTGCTTGAGATGAAAGAGGTTCCAATTTTTTTCTTAGCTTTATTGATTTTCTGTGTCATCCTGAGCCAGTAACTTAATTTCAGTGAGGTCAGGGTTCACCTACCTGCAGAACAGCAGTAACACTTTCTCATATCTGGTCTCAAGAAGTGTTTTAAACTTCTGCACACATACAATCTGTGACAGTGCTCTTAGGTACATGAACAAAAAGTCTATGACACTGAGGAGAGGACTTGATCCATTAGTCTCATTTGTTTCTGCATTTTGCCCAATTAGCAGCTGTTAGCACCTTTTAATGATCAAAACAAACAACTTCTCATCCCTTACATTCAGTGGGCACACAATGCCCAGCAGAAGTCAAAGCTGCCATTGTAACACCAGAAAACTGTACACAAAGGTAAAATGATTTACTAAGTCCACTGGAGCGAGTCAGTGGGATGCAGAGAACCACATCAAGTGGCACTAGGAAAGGCTTTAAACCTCATGAAGGAAACAGGAGACTAAACCAGATGCAATTATATCTTCATGTATTTTGTCAGTCCTCTTTGGTATAGAGGTTTTCCACTCACTTGACAGATGCACTTAGGATGTAATTGTTTTTAAAATCAAGGCTTTGGAATATCACCATGTGCTACACACAGTATTCAGTTGTTCCAAATGCCCACGTTCACATGAGGAAAGAAAATACAAAGATAAAGTGTACAAAACCAGTCCTAGGCAGCAAACTTCTTATGTCCTTGATAAACAGAGGGAGGAAGGTTATTTTTCAGGAAGGCCC
This sequence comes from Colius striatus, assembly GCF_028858725.1. Classification (NCBI taxonomy): domain Eukaryota; kingdom Metazoa; phylum Chordata; class Aves; order Coliiformes; family Coliidae; genus Colius; species Colius striatus. The sequence goes on along the minus strand of NC_084775.1, from coordinate 15,018,841 downwards.
TGAAGAGAATGATGCACTCTCACAGTGTTTCACCGGAGATGTTTGTGTAAAATCAGCATTCAAATTACTGGTGTGAATGTCCTGCTGAGCTGGAATGAAGAGCCATTTCATGGAATTTCATATAAATTGGTGGGTAAGCATAACTGTTCCTTAAAATAAGCACAAAAAAAACCTCAAAACCAAATGTCCCTTTCAAATCAGAGAACTGAAACAACAGCAACCATCTCTCAAAGGAGAGGCACATGGCAAAGCTTCTGTACGTTGCACATTATCCACATGGCTTCCCTCTGGACTGACACAGAAAGTGCAAAAAGGGCATCTGAAATCTGGAGCTTTGTGTTTGTGTGAGAGAAACAAAATCCAACCACATGCACATACCAGGGGGACAGAGGGAGAGAACAGAAAGCTGCCTTTTGAGACTGCTGATGCAAAAGAATGGTTTTTTTGGTCAAAAACACTGTCTTTGGTCAAAGCACAAAGATCTGTGGGTTACTTAATGCAATGCTCTAGGAAAGAAGACTTTTTCATGATCTGTAAATAAACAGGACTTCGTAAAGGCAATGTCAAGCATCATCATGTAACTTCCTTCTAACACATTCATCTCCAAAGTGACTAACAGCTTGAATCAAAAGAATAGTACAAATAACATCACAAATTACGTGGCTTGGGCTTACATGAAATAACAGCTGATTTCACAAGTACCTGAGAAGGGTGTCCTGGTGTGAGCCAGCCAGTGCTGCAGTCTCCTGGGGGTTTAGAAGAACCATCATTAGAATTTCTATCATTCTTCCCATCCTGTCCCTATGGCTGCAACTTTTCATGTCATTCAATTGGCCACCACACCAAGCCCTGCAGTGACTGGAAAATCAAGCCTAAGAAATGTCAGGTTTAATGTGTTTGTCACATACAACCAGCAGCCACATGACAAGAATCTGGACAAACGGAGGAATGAACACAACACACATGCCATGGTCACTGTACTGCATGGAAAGGCTGGGCTGATGCTGTCTATTTGTGAGCCAACACTCTAATGAAGGCAGCGATGCTGGTGTAGTCCTCCAAAGAGTCGGTTGGCTTTGGATGACTGACAGCACTGCTCTCAGTCCTTCTGTTGATTGATTGGTCATAGAGTTATTTCAGCTGAAGGGCAATTAACTGTTCTTCATGGTTTATCTGTAGGCTGCTTGTGATGTTGTTCACTGCTATGTTGTTAAGCAGAAAGTAAGGGTTTATAAAACAATTCCAGAAAAGAACCAACTTTTACCTGTCAAGACCAGGATTTTATTTGCACTTGCCATTCCCCTGCAGCATTCATAAACTCAACTCTACAGTGCTACAAACAAAGAAACTGTCCTACCTGTAGCAGCATGAAAAGATTTACAGCCATCCTGGCTTCATCTGGAGGCCCAGTCCATCAGAAGGCTGGAATGACGAGTTATTTGGCCTTTACCGGTTTATGCCATCTGGCTGTAAGGAACAGAGGGAAAAACAGGTGAGTCATAGAGAGCACAGGAAGATTGCACCTCTCACAGAAATCAGCAACATCCCTTCACTAGTACAGCCACAGCAGACATCTATATCCTTTTTTGTCTCTTTCATTTCTATCCCATCAGGTTGTTCACTCACTGTGACTTTATTGTATAATAGTTCTTGCTCTTCCTTTAAAAATAGATTATTGGTTGGAAATTGTAGGAAAGAGATGGGAAAGAACAGGATAAATGCTTTGAGAAAGAAAGGAAGGGGAGGTAGGCACTACAGGAAGAGCACCTTTGGAGATGTGGGCACTTACAGCTGCAAAACACCACCACACAGAGAGCAAAATTGTTCTCCACAGAGGAACAGGCATTTCAATCTGCACTGCATGGCTTCAGTTCTCAATTAGTGGCTTTCAGTTTTAAGTTTGTTTTGAATGCCTATCACCACCAAAGAAAAAATCAGAACAGACAATAGCATTTTCTCAGGCCAGGGATTCACTGACCTGGCTTCCTTTTCTTGGGAAGCAGAGTAGTTAGTGCTGCAATGCCTGTGAAAACCTGCTAATTAAGACTTCACAGGATCTTGGAAGTGATTTGTGAATTTCAAATAAAAGATAAAGATAATAAAAGTTCAAAACCCACCTAATTTAAAATTCTGCTTTGACTCTTTTGTTTGTGTGTCCTTTTGTTTCAAGCTTTCCAACCACCATTACCTCTTTTCTAACACACTCACAAGTTATCCTTAGAGATGTGCTTATGAAAGGCATTTTTGGATGGCTAACAGGAGTTGTGGGGTTTATTCCCATAACTTCTAACTCAGCATGGGCAACTGAATAGATTTTTTTTTTTTTGCCAGGATTGGCATACCTTTTTCTAAAACTCAGATAAAGACCCAGCTCAAGTCTTTTGTAGTAAACAGCTGCCTCAGGGTTTTCATTCTGGATGACACCCACAAAACGTGACCGATGGAAGCGAGCTGGCAAAATTCTGCTACTTGCCATCTTTGAGTTATTCCTCCATCATTCCCTCCCATCACTGCTTCTCCCTGTGGACAGAATATCACATTGGCATTCCCAAAGCTGATCTTTCTTTCTTTCTTTTTTTTTAGCCTTTTCCTATGTACAGATCTTTCTGCTTTCTCTCTGCTATGGGTATGGAAATGATTTTGAACAGAATATAGAAAACAGCAAATGGACTATGAAAACCATCTAATCCTGTACCATGAGATCAGCTATCCCATCAGGCACAAGTCCCCATCAGGAACAACAGATACTTGCCTAATGTGTTGCCAAAGCCCTCCATTACCTGAGAGCCCACAGCCTCAGAAGGCAATCCAGGCTCCTGAGCACACCATGCCAATAGGAAATGTTTCCTGATGTCTGCCCTGTGTCTCCCCAGCTGCAGTTTAAGTCCCTGACATTTTGCCCTGTGAATTGCAGCTTATTACTTCTCTCTCAGCTTCAGCCTTTCAGATATCTGTTACAATGTCTCCTCTCTGCATTCTCAAGACTGAATATACCAAATCCTTTCAAGCTTTCCTCAGAGGCTGTATTTTTAAAACACCTGATTGCTCTCTTCAAGAACGTCGCCAGCCCATCCATGGGCTTCTTGAAACTGCCATCCAGGTGGTGCTTCATGTTTAGCTTTTAAGCAGTTCTGTTCTATGTCTCTAAAAAATCACATGAAGACTTTGGTTTTGAATGAAGTTTACAGCTGCTACAGAATTACAGTTAAGAAAAAGTAAGTAATATAGACAAATTCTTACCAGTCATAGCAATCCCTGCTTTCCACCCACTTACTTATTCATACATTTCATTTTACTGAACTTAGTTTATGTGGTTTAAATTCCCAATGTCAAAATATTCATAACCTTACTGTATGATGGATTTAGACTGAAATATGTGAATGAAACTAAACCAGCTTAATAGTTACAAGTGTTCCTGGATAGTTTGACTTTTCGCCAGTCTAGAGAGCCATGACAACTTGTCATTTGTTTTGCTCCTAAAGTGTTTTCCCTAACAAATCAAGACTTTTATCAACAAGAAGTGTAAAAGCCAAGATGTGCTCTCTTCAGTTTTTTGATTAGTTCTGTTTTGTCACAGAGGAAAAGCAACACAAAGGGTTGGAATCGTGTGAAATCTGCTTGGGGTAGGCTGATTATTGCTGTAGTAGAAAAATGCTGAAGCCTGATGCAAATATTTAGACAGGAGATTAACAGATATGATGGTTTATGTAAGAAAGAGAAGTTACAGGATACCCATAGTAGTTAATTCCCATGTTTCTTGACCTGGCCTGTACAGTTCATGGGAAATACATCTTCCCACTAGCAGATGAGCATGCTGGCCTACCTGTCTTTTTGATGAGTTTTTATTTACTTCCCATTACTAGCTGAGTTCAGTTCAGCATTGTTCACAATGTTAAAAGGAAAAAAAAGGGGGAGGCAGGGGAAAGAGTGGCAAAACTGCCCAGTGTTTTAGTGCCTGTCAGAATGAGGGGAAGTCAGGTTGGGTGGAAACCTTCACAAGTAGATACAACTCTCCCCACATCCCTGGCTTCTTGTCAGCACAGACCATCCATCCCAAGGTGAGAGTAAAAGTAAAATGCTGTTCTGGGAAGCTTCACCCAGAGATGTATGTTTGTGGTTCTAATGGGATGGCTGGGATGTCAAAAGGGTGTAAAAAAGTACTAGAATATATGATTCACAGTTAAAACAATCTCCTCTGTTGCCAGTAATGATATAAATAAATACATCCTAAACACAATAGAAGCTCCTGTAGGTGTCACAATAATATCCTTCTGCAACACTATAAGCACCATCTCTAAGCCACTTTTAATGATGCACAAGATTTTAAGAAAATGGACAACTGACAGAAAATTTGCCAGTAACTGAAATCAACTCATACTGTAAATGAGTCACCTTTAACAAAACTTCACTTGGGAAAAAAATAAAGCACGATGTTAAAACAGATTTTTGGAGTTTTCCTTTCAACATCAAAATGATGGAGAAAGTCTATCAAATAAAAGTAAATTAAAATAAATAAACTGATGTAACACAGAATCACAGAGTGGTAGGGGTTGGAAGGGACCTTTAGAGATCATCTAGTCCAACCTCCCTGCAGAAGCAGCTTCACCTGGATTAAATAAAAACCTTACAGTACATAAAGTAAAACTGAAATAAAAAGGAAACTGAAGTTAGTTAATTGTCATGAAATGTAATTTTTCCCCTGAAATGTTCCACCTCACAGTGCAGCTGCAGCTTCTATCCCTGTGCCTGACATTTCCATCAGGCTTTGGGGATGGGAACATCCTCATCCTCCCCCGGGAAGTCTGACGGCAGGTTTGACAACATGCTTCAATCAGCGCTGAACAAACGCTTCAGGGAGTCTCATGAATCAGCCACGAACCCTGGCAGATCACTGCACCCATCTCCTGCAGGAGAGGGCCAGGGAGGGAATGTCCTGCTGGCTTCTTCCTGTGCAGGGGCCCTGCACTGGGACAGCAACATGACCCAGAGGTTAATGCATCTGATTTTCTGCATGATGTACTTAGAGTGACTTTACATTGTCATTCCCTTGAAAACACAAGTGTGAAATGTTCATACTCTTTAAAGGAGGAAAATCTATTTAATTTAAAGATGAGAGGGCCTTAACATGTTTAACTATCCATTACCATTTTTAACTATCAGAGATTTAAAATGATGGTATAGGGCTGTAACTCCAAGTGGGACTTACACTGATGTTACTAAAATTAAAGCTGAGGTCTCTTAACACAAAATAGCAAAAAAACCAAAGGACATGTCAGTTGTCTGCCTTGGAACAAAGGACATTCTTTGAGTAACAAGGAGATGCTCCTAGAAGAAAAAAACAAAAGTCTGTATGTTCTACGTCAGTAACTGGAATTCTTGATATTCATGAATAGCTCTCAAACACTGAGATTTGCAGCATTACAACTGCAACCAATTGACTTGGGAAATTATAGAAAATCTTTGAAATACAAATGGAGAAACTCAGACTGTTCTTGGTAGTCTAAGAGAAAACCAGCTTGCACACTCTTTTCTTTCCAAGAGTTTTAAATAAAACTTTATGAAGATATGGGTAAATATGAAGCTAGAGACAGTTGTGATGAAAGATACATGTTGTATTTGTGTCTGAGTATCAGCCTCATCTTTGTGCTGAACACTTGCAGCACTAGAGTAGCATTGCCAAGAAGTCCTCCTCGCTTTTATAAGGGGAAGGAAATGCTGCCCATCTTGCAGTATACATTGATCCAAAAAAACACCCTTTTGGTACCTCATTCTTGAGAACTAATTTTAAAATCTTCAGATCTCAGCCCAGCCATTAGGGATTTTGACAATTCAACACTATAAATTGTGAGGAACACTTGATAAAGTGGACCTGGTAATAATTTGTGTGAATTACATAAATCCACCTTGTTACATTTATATTTTTACAGTACTGAGCAGAGGGTTTCTTCCTTCCCCCCCCCCTTGTTTTACTGCACCAGTTTTCAGGGAGGTTGAATTTTAAAACAGTGCAGAATATCTGTATTTAAAACCTACCTATTTTTGGATATTAATAATGAGTCTTCTGAGACATTAGAGATTCAGAAATTCAGGACAACCACTAAGGGATCTATTCAGCTCCAACCACTCCTCCTCACCGACGGGCAGCACTTAAATACTTCCCTCCATAAAAGGCTACTTGCATTAAATTCTTCAATGGGAAAATGAGGCTTGAGATTACCAAGAGTGATGCTAAATGGCAGCTTTCTTTCTGCAAACAGAATTTAAGCATAAGTTATTTAATTTACAAGCCCAGTATGAATTGACAATATCATTCAGGTGCAGTGAAAGCAAAGATGATACTGAGACATTTAACAGGAGTGTTGCACAGAAGACACAGGAATCTGTCCAAACAATTTCACGCTGGTAAGGCTTCATCTAAAATACCAGATGCTCAAGAGAGATGTGGACAAGTTGGAGGAAATCCCAAAGAGCAGGAGAAGGAATAGAGTTCCAGAGTTCATGGCCTATAGAGAAAGTTTGAAAGGACAGCGATTATTTAGTGCAGAGATGATGGAGAGGAATTGTGGTCACGGCCTTCGCACGTGAAAAAGACTGCACAGAAGAGAAAGGAAATAAACTCTTCTCTGTGTCCACAAAAGCTGACAAAAACCCCATGAAAAGGCTTAAATCAGAGTAACACAAGTTCAATTAAGCATTAGGAAACTCCCTCGCTGTAATGACAATTCAACAATAGAAGGAAGAGATGGTAGGAGGAGTCTCCATCACTCTAGATGGGACAAGTGTGTCACAAGTAGTGTAGCCACAGCCTGGGTCACAATGCTGGATTAGATTGCCTCTAAGAAAACATTCCATCATTTGTATTATGATTCCATAATTTACAGTTGTTTCATGTCCAATTTAACTAAAGCTCTTGTTGCGAGGCAAGTGATTCATGCTCATGTTTCCTATAATAAAATCGTCCTTCTTCATTTTAATAAGAATCTTTTCATCTGTTTGTTCTTTCTCCTCAAGCCTGCCTTGCTATCAGTCAGAACCTCCTTCAGAGATCATTGCTAATACATCAAAATCACAAACATGGCAATATTTTCCCTTTGCAATTAAAATACTTTTCTGAGATTTGAAACGACTTTATCTCACTGCCTGGTTTGATCTTTCTCCACTCTCAAATACTGATTCTTTGGTCTTTTCTAAGTTTTACTTGGAGAAAAATGAAGAAATCTTGGTTTTTTCCTCACAGTTAGCGTGCCAAGAAATGCCAGTATGCCTTGCATAGTGGCCTTATTAATGATGGCATCTGGGCTCTCTAAATAACATGTACTGGGATTCAGGGTATGGAAATCTGGTTATTGCAGACCACATAAAAATAGCAACTATGTCTTCTGTTTCACAGTTTTCTTAGTGCCACAACGGTCATTAAAACTGAAACTGCCATTTCTAAATTAACAGAAAGATGTGCAGCAAAGCCTTAGGATGAAGTGACTTTCCACCATATGTTATAGCTGTTAATGTAAAATTAAACTGGAGGGTGAGGCAATGTTCCTTTATATTCCATTCACTAATAGGTAAGTGGTCATTTTGCAGTAAGAATGGTGGATTTCCATTTTCAGCTCACAGGACTGAATTTTTGCCTGTAGACCATGAGCATCTTTGGCTAAATCTCAGTAACCACAATCCTCGTAGGAGCACAAGGGCAGGTTCTGCTGCAGGAGTAGAGACTTCTACGTAACAATGCCCTTGCCAGAATCTGGCCTGCACAGCCACACCTAACCCACCTGCTCCAAAAATAATCACAGCAAAAGACTGGTTTTCTGTACAAGCCTACCTACAAGTTGAGGGTTTTGTTTCTTCAGCTTGATGATTTGTGTCACAAAGTTATTCTAGTCTGTTTTTTAAGTCACAACTGTCTCCCATAATGTAGTACAAGACTTCTTTGTAGCTATTGCAGCACAGCTCTGAACACTACAGTGAAGAGTGGCTGACACCTTTCTGGTGACATGCAGAACAAAAATACTATTATTTTTTCATTATCTTATACAACATCTTCTGCAGCAGATGCCAGACAAAACATATTATATTTGCTGAATTCATTACAGGGTCCTAATGTTGAAAATTTCATGTAGAAAGCTATGTCAGCATTCCATGCTATGTAAGCCTATAGATTGTAGAGCATGCTGTTGCATTCACTGGCAGTATCACTGTCTCTTGAATGGCAGGCACCTAAAATGATTTAGTAAATCTTACATTTACTAGTAACGATTTTACTTACCAGTACTGAGGCACAACAGGACACATTTCTCAGTTTTATGGCATCAGATTAATTCAACAACTGATTTTTAGCTTTGAATTGTCCAATCAATACAATTCAGAAGAACTCCAAAGACACACATAAATAGCTATAAAATGGTAAACACCCCCTGGGTTCAGCTTGGGGTGTCTTCACACAAAGGGCTGCACAATCTCTAGTTCAGAACTAAGTGGCCTGCTTTTCACTCAGGGGTAGCTCAGGTTACTCACCACACAAAAACACATGCATCAGGATCCTCATTGTGAGAAATTGTTCACTAACCTGCAGCCAAATGACAAAGCACAGCCTCTGGCCAGTGTATAATTTAGCCACACACCTCTTTCTGTGCTTAGCCTGGTGTGAGTGCATCCAGAGTTATACAGACCTCTCTTCTAGCTCTGAGTCAGCTCCTTATTCAAATACAAGGCCTTGGTTTGTATTTCAAAGTCATTAGTGGATTGAATCGATAGCTATATCAAACCCTGATTCTCCATCTGGGACTTACTGCAATAACCATAGTCCTTTGGGATAAAGCAGTCCAGAAGGCCTTGGAAAGAGCACATGAGAGCTGGGGACAAAGAATTTTCTGCATGAGGGTTACCCAGCTTATGAAACAGTCCTCTGGAGAACAACAGATACATCCAAGACTCAGGCACCTCTAGAAAACAGTGCTAATCTTTTCTGTTGACAAGCCTTCCTGGTGTGAGTGTGGTTTGTGAAAAGAGCATCCCGTTCTCCTCCCAGCTCTGCTGTATTGATTCCACAGAAGATATTCAACTAGTACCATGATAGTATTACAAAATCTAAACCCAGGGCTTTTTTCAGTGTTACTCCCACTAAAATGTATACACAGGTTGTGTTTCTCTTCCTCTATTCCTGTCTCATGTGAATGAATGAAAACAATGTAAAACTCCTACTCTGGAAACAAAACAATAACAGCAGTCACTATCTTGCAATGAAATATTGTGACTAATCTAACCTCGGCAGCTTTTCCATTCCTCCAAGGAAACCTTGAGAGCACAGCTTATCTCAGCTGCCAGAACTCAGCTGCCACATCCCACATGCCATAAAATCTTTGAATCTCAGCATTCTGTCTCTTCTGAGCACTAGCAGGGCTCCCGTGGGAGGATCGGGGTGGATTTCATATCTATGGATATGTCCATCTGCAGCCCTTGTTCTCTGTGTCATGCCTTGACCAAAATTAACAGATGCCTAGGAATGGTCTCTCCTTTACAAAAACTTTTGAGACCAGCTTTCCATACTCTCCCTCTTCTAAAATGCCAGTTTCTAGCACAGAGGCAAATAGCATCTATTTCTATAATGAAAGCAAGCCTGGATCTGTAAACAACTGCTCGTATAAACTTGCCTGAACTCTGTGTTTTCTGAACTGGCCTCAAAGACAAACTACACAATTGTGTGAACGCTCATGCTGATGAATCAGTGATGCAAAGACACTTGTGTGGGTGGTAAGTTGAGTAGTGGTCCATTACACTGAAAAAAAAAGTTTCTTCCCAATCAGATTTACTAGGACACACAGCATTGGTGATAGATCTCATTTCCCCCACGGCTTTTAATGTGCATTTCCTCCAATACCACAACACATCTGTTATAATGCAGTAATATATGAAATCATTTAATCTGGTCAAGCAGGTAAATAAATCTGCAGTGCTCCACCTCCATTCAGTTGTGCACAGTCACCGTTTCGTGAAAAGCAGCTACTTGCAATAGGAATCCTCAGAGTAATCACACACTAAAAATAGTTATCGTTTCTCATCATGTCTTTCTCATTAACATGTTTTGTCTCACAAGCACGTGCTTTGCTGAACAGTCAGGTACAGCTGACGCTAACTCCTTGTGCCTGTTTGAACAGGCCAGGGTGGAGGTCTGAGACAACTGAGTGTGAAATTAGTGTCCAAATACTGAAAATACTGTCCAAAAGACAGAGGCTGAGAGGGAAAAGAAAGGTCCAATTTCCTTGGGACCTCATTTTTCCCCCACATATACTGTGGTGGTGTGAACCTTTTGCTTCATGCCCTCTGGCACCGCCATTACACAGGTAACTTGGGAGGTATGGATTTGAATGGACATACCTGTGTGCTCACAGGTCCCTCGGATAAACGCTGAGAGGTGACATGGTTTCTTCGAGGAGGTGACAGAGGGAGAGAGAGAAACAACAAGGGAGAGAGAGAAAGGGAGGTCATTCCGGGAGGCAAATAAAACAGAGGTGAGCAGAGGTGCCAAGGCGGGGAGAAAATGCCTTATGGGGAACGTGAGGCACAGGGAGCGGTCAGTCCGTGAGGGAAAATAGTTTCAGACGGGGCCTGACAAGCCAAAATGAGTCTGAAAAGGTAAATTCTGAGGGGAACGGCCTCACCCTCGGGTAAGACGCTGAGGGAGCAGCTCTCGGGACTCGAGGAAAGCGGCCGTGGCGCGAAGAGCGGTGAGGCGCTGAGGGGAGCGGCCGTTGCGCGAGGGGGCGAGGCCTCACAGAGGCGGCTCAGGGCGCTGAGGGGAGCGGCTCTGGGCGGGAACCGCGGCTGAGGTGCTGAGGGATCACCCGGCGGTTCGGGGCGCGGCGCGGCGGGAGCCGCCCTTGGGGCGGGCTGTCGGGGGGCGTAGCCCGGGCCCGGGGGGCGGCACCGGGGGGCGCCGGGAGGGGCGGGCCCGGCGGGGGGGCGCGGCAGGAGGCGGAGCCCCGCGGGGCTGGCGGGGGGAGGGTGTATTGTTCCTCGCGCGGTGCATGCCGGGCCCGCCTCAGCCCCCAACATGGCGTCGCGCTGTCACCTGTGTGTGTGAGGAGGGAGCGGGACGTGGTGGCTGCGGGCGGGCACGGCGGCTCACGGAGGTCCCCGTTCCGCTGGCGCCGCGGTGGCAACGCGACGCTCCTCACTGCTGCCCACTGCTCTCCGGCTGTCCGGCACCCAGGCCGCTGGGGACCCCCCTGCCCCCGCCCTGCCCCCGCCATGGGGGGGTAGCGGGACCCGCCTCACCTCAGCCCTCAGGAGCCCTCCCGCCTTCCACACCATGGGGTCCCCGGCGGGCGCGTCGGCGGCGGCCGCCACAGACTCAGCCCAGTGGCTGTCGGTGAAGGAGGAGACCATCTTCCTGCACGACGGGCTGATCCGGGTCACCGACCTGGCCGAGCTGCCCAGCGAGATCATTGGGGTGGCCGAGCCCGGCGACACCGAACTGGAGGTGAGCGGGGCCCGCGGCTCCTCGAGATGAGGGGAGGGACGGCGGCAGGGGCGAGGGGGTGGTGAGGAGGATGTCTTCGGGGGAGGGAGGATAGGGGCAGCAGGGCCCTGAGGCGAGGAGGAGGATGGTGTTTGGGGGGATGGGGGCGCTGGGAGGATGACTAGGGGAGGGTGGGGGGGGGCCGGGATGGGGAATGGTGGATGCGGATGCAGGGTGAAAGATTCGGGGTGTGGAAGCAGTCTACTTGTTTTAAATCAGTGTAATTTATTTCAAATAACGATGGAATTGGAGCTGGGCAGGAGGGTGGTGAGGCGCTAATGAAGATGGAGGGTGAGGTGTTGGTGCTATCTGCTTGTTTTGAATCAGTAGGGTTAGGAAATCTGAACCGTGTTTCATGTATTTCAAGGTGGCCTTTGGCCCATTTATTTTTATTTATGGTTTTGTATCTTTTTTACTGTTACTTTTGGATGCTTTGTAATTAATCAGCCTTACAATAAGATGCTTAGGGTACTGGGATGTCTGGGTGCTTTATTTAGGCTGTTGTCAGTGGTCATTATTAAAAAGCCAGGAAGGCAGCTGAGATTTTCATTCCAGCTTTTTACCTTCTCACAACTGCAGGTAGTTTTGACTGCAGGCAGATTGTACAGCTGTTTTATCGTCCGAGGAGACGGTGAAGGACTGAATGTCAGGGTTTGTAGGTTGCATCTATTTTGTAGACTGCTTTTTTTTTTGATCTTTCCTGTGTGCCTCCCTTCTCTTCTTTCACCCCGCCCTCTTCTCCAGCGATGTGGCTTGCAATGACACAGGGTCTTTGTCAGAGGAGTGGAGTGGTGTGAACTGAGAGGGGATGGTTCAGCAGCAGCTTTATCTCCGTGCTATGTTAGGTCACAAGCATTTTAGGCCGCAAAACCCTGTAGTGAGGCTTCAGCTGTGAGCTGGGGTGTTGCTAAGAAGAACCCATGAGCTAGGCTTGCAGTTCTGACAACATCATTGTTCACCTTGTGATGTGAAGTCTTTCTGGTGTGTATGAAAACTTCCCACAGCCTTATCTAAGGGAAGATTTTTCTTTTGCTGAACGTGCGTTTTTCCATGTGATGTGACACTGGGGATTGGGAGGGGAACATTCACTGCTCCCATTAAATGGATGTTGGCAAATATTGCATGAACAGGAAAAGACAGACTTAAGGTATATGACTGATCTCTATGTAGATAAACACGGAATGACTCTCCTTTGTGGTCAGAGTCCACTCTGGCCTTCAGTACAGCTTCTACTCAAGAAAATATTTCAATGCCCTTACATAGTTCTAGAAGCAGCATTGAGTCTAATAACTGTGTTAGAAAAATGCATGCTTCCACAGCATTAGTGATATTGTAATAAAGGAGGATATCCTTTAAAAAACAAACCAAAACCCAGAACCAAATCTTATTTTTAAGATCTTGCAGGCTAGAGCAGAAGTATGTTCCAGCATGAAACCTGACACACAGCTTCACTTGACACTTTAGCTCTTGAGAATTTTTTGTTAGTGTTAGGAATGTCTATGAAACTACAGTTGTTTGAGGGAGATAGGGATGGAATTAGTGTTACTGTGTATTTGTCTTTTATGACACTTTTATGAGTGTTTCAGCAATCCAGTGCCACTGATTCATATATTTGTTCCTTTTCCAGAGATCTTTTTTTTCCTTGTGTGCTGTGTGAAACTTTAAAATAAATAAATAAGACTTTTTGCTATGGTACTTATTTTGATCTATATTCTTGAGTTACAGAATATTAAAGCATTTTATTCCTTTCCACTGAAAAAAACGATGACCACAAGTGACTTATTTTACAAACAAGATCTGAAAAAATGGTTTTTAGCCTTTGGTATTGGCAAGGGGGGGTGGGATGGTGTAAAAAAAAAGGTGAAATTTCAAGTTGTGTAAATGTAAATTATGTAGCTCGTAACTTGTCTGTGCCTTTAACATTGTGTTTTTAAAGGATGGACTGCCTTGGTAAACTGGAATGGTTTTGAGGAGCCATTTTGTGGAAATAGGTGCATGCATCTTATTGAAGTGTGGCCATGCAATCGACTAATATACTGAATAGCTGGTTTGCACTGTTTCTACTCCTACTTGCAGTGGAATAAATGTATTTGAAAATGGCCTGAATAGAAATCTCTTGGGATATGTTGTTGGACAAGGGTAGGAAATGCTGCAGCTGCTGCTTTGATTAGTAAACTTCTTCAGTACACTTCTTGGGCTTTATAAATGGTGTTCAGAACCTTGGCTGGATTTCTGATGTGACATGCTTAACTTAAAAATGTACTGGACTCAGATATTTTTTTTGAGGGGGGAAGGTATCATTCTGGTCTCTTCTGCTTAAATACCCCTTTAAAGAGCTTACTGGTGAATAATGTCAATGTATTCAGATATGTGTCCTTTGTCCTTCTGTTCAAAGGTTTTGTCTATTTATAAAAGGAAAAGTCAAGGGAAAAATGTTATGGTTCTGATATTATACCAAGAAAGATTTATGAAAGTCTATTATTTTGTCTTCATGTAACTTCTACTTATTTCAAAATCTATTTGTGTGTGTGTGTATTTTTTTTCCTTAACTCTAGGTTATGAAAGTGTTAACCTTTTTGCATTTGAAAGTAACTTGTTTTAAGAGTATCTTTAGCTTTAAAGAGTATATGGAGGAGTGTTTTTGTTTTATTTTTTGTGATTTGAGCCATGTATGCTAACTTCTCAGGCTATCTACTGAGATATTTACAAGAAATACGTGTTACCAGAAAGAAAGAGAACACTTCATTTATTTGATAGAATTTTGTAGTGATACACATATAAAATCTGCTCCTGGTATGGATTTCCCATTAAAATCTTCTAGTTAAAGGAGACTTAGATTAGTTAGCAATTATGCAAGCCTTTGCATCCTTATTTTAAAGCCTTTCATAATGAGAAATTACTTTCAAAATGCTAAGTCTTCTGATGCTTGGAGACAACCTTATGTGACTAACAACTGGAGATGTTGCCATGCCATTTTGTCTGGTCTCTGCCCTGGATGTCAATGCCTGCACAAGAGGGACAGCTTAATGGAAGATGAGATGTTCTTTAATGTGTCACAATGGAAACTGCAGTGCTTCTAGAATCCTTCCAGTCAAACATCTTTCACAGAATCAATAAATAACTCCTGAGAGCAGGGCAAGAGGAATGTCTGCAGGTAGCAATCCCTTAAACCACATAGTTTTAATCTGCCAGCACACCAAAGCCAACGTGCTGAGACTTATGAGAGTGCCAGCAATAAAAATTCATGTGGTAACCTTTGACAGCTTCAGAAGGAGGAGGCTACTGAGCAGTGATTGGTCACATAGGTTACGACGTGGCCATCTGAGGGCAAAAAGCATTCACTGGTATCTAGGCAGTTTGGTGTGGTTGATGTACGTTACAGTTGTAATCCTTCTGTTTGATGAGGCCCTCTTCCAGATCTTTAGATCAGTAGCTGGTATTTTCACTAGTTTTAAGTTTGTAGTATCAGCAACTTTTCAGCTAACTAGTGATAGGCTCAGTTATTTTTTTCCCCACAAGGAAATAAGTGGGAAGAAAGACAAATCTTCAACGCAGAATCACAGTGTAAAGTAGAACAACTTACGTGTCACTCCACTTCACTTGTAAGCACTCTGTATTGTACTTACAGATTGGGAGATCATAGTCATTTGGATGTCTGTTCTTGCTGCTCTCCTGAATAGCCTGCAAGGGTTCTAAATGCCTGATCTTATTTTTTTTTCCTTTATCTTTTTCCCATGAAGCTGCAAGTGTAGCTCCTACCTCAGTAGCTGTCTGGATCACATATATATATCTGTCCTAATCTGATGTTTTGATTCTTGTCAAGCTCTGTTACTGTAGGACAGCGGATGAGATTCTGCTGTCACTTTGCATTGCAGATATGTATTTTTAATCAAGTTTAAAAAGGAAAAAAAAGGTGGTATCCTTTCCTCTTCTTCCCAGTATGGTCAGGGCTAGCCCTCCAGGGAGAAGCTGAACAACTGAAGTCCAGTGCTATTTGACCAGCATGTGCCAATCCTGTGACTAACTTGTGTTCTGTCAAAATGATTTAGACTTGAAGATGTCTGCTAAACTTGAAGCTTTCACCCATTTTCCTCATGGACTGGACAAAACAATTTGTCATTTTTCACTGATTGCTGAAGGAGAGAGTAATCTCTGTAATTTTCTAGGTCAGTGCTTCCCAAGTCTTTCTGGTTGTGACCTTACTTCCAACTACAAGGGAAAAATCCCTAATGCCAACATAAACAATTAATTGACTTTTTACTAAGTGGATGACCCCTCTTGAGGTTATGACCTCTAGCTTGGGAACTGCTGATCAGGCCTGTGTGTGTCGTGGTTTAACCCCAACCGGCAGCTGCTCGCTCACTCCTCTTTCTGCCTCAGTGGGCTGGGGAGGAGAATCAGAAAGGAAAAAAAGTAAAACAAGAACAATTTGATCATTGGAATATAATACTAATTGCAATGAAAGGAAGGTAACAAAAAGAGGAAGACAAGTGATGCACGATGCAATTGCTCACCACCCACCGACTGATACCCAACCAGCAATGTCCCTCCCTCCAACTCCCCCCAGTTTATATACTGGGCATGATGTCCTCTGGTATGGAACATCCTGTTGGCTACTTTGGCTCAGCATTCCTGGCCATCCTCCCTCCCAGCTCCTTGTGCACCTGTGTGCTGGCAGCACGCTAAACTGAAAAGTCCTTTTAGGGTAAGCACTATGTAGCAACAACTAAAACATGTTTGTTATCAATATTATTCTCACACTAAATACAAAACACAGCCCTGTGCCAGCTACTAGGAAGAAAAAATAACTCTCTCTCAGATGAGAGTGTCAGGCTTGTACTTTCCTAGGCTTGCCTTTTGCATCTCATTCCCTTTCACCTCAAGTTCTCCAGTACTTCTCTGTAAGAGTTTATAGCTGTCAGAGTAACAACAGATTAAGTTAGTTCTTGAAGTGAACTCTGCACAGGAAGTTAACTGTACAAATATGACCCTTGACTGCTACTTTTGCACAGGAGTTGATGGCATTGTTTTAGACATCACTGTCAGTCTCTCATTTGCCTTTTGAGAGGACTCTAAAGACTTCATTGCTTTCCATTTAAGCACACTTTCACCAGATAATTATGTAGACCACTGATACTGTGTGATGTACCCTCCAACAGAGTTGCTGTTGTTATCAATTGTCATAAAATTATCTGTTTGAATTTGTTACAAATTTTGTTAAATAAGATGGACTACCATGGCTCTTTGACTTTTCATTTTTAAAGTCATGTTTTAGTTATCCTAGTAGAGAAATATTGCAAAACTTCTAAAGGATGACTTTGCAAATACATCTCCCAAAAATGAGTCTCATTACCCATTGCAGCTGATCAGTGACCTGCATGCTCAGATGTTTAAATGTCAGATTTTTCTTTACCTTTTGTATTTTCATCTACTATTTAAATAAGAAAGAAATATTTTAATAAACAAATGGAGAAATAAAGAAATGTTTATCTCGTATAGCTTTTTTGGCATATTTACAGCTTGCCTGTACTCTGTAATTCACCTCAGATATCAAGGTTATTTGGTACAAGTCACAGAAAAATTTGTTTGGTGCAATATTGTGTGTACAGTAGAAGACACATTTTACTTAGTACTTATTTCTAGGTAAGTAATTAGGGTTTTTTAGGTCTTGAAACTTATAGTTTTCAACTGCAACACTAAAAGCACAAGGATGCAGTGACTATACAATTTTGACACCTAAAACCTCAGGATGCAAATGCATATGCAGTAGTCATATATTTTACAAAGACACGGGCATATCAAACAAAAAGCCTTATAGGGGGTTAGAAAAAATGTTTTAAAATAAATGAAGTCCATGTTTGCAGTCAGACAGCTTCCTACCATGTGTCTCCAGAAATTGCCATAAACAGAAGTGCTGTTACCTCCCAGAACTGCAGAAAGTGGAAGGCTGGGAGTATGTACACAATGTGTTGTTTATGGGAGCAGTTTAAATTTTGATGTGTATTTCAATTTTCAAGGTACCTCTAAAACTGTCAATTCTGGTGTTTCTATTCAAGAATAATCTATAAATCTTGTCATTCAGTATTTTTATATGATTTTATTTGTATTTCTAGAGACACAAGAACCAGGCAAACGAGTGCTGCTTCCTATATATTAACTTTGTGGTACAGGAGGAATGACCTTATAGCTATAACATGGTGTTGAAAGTAAACTAGTTCAATATTTTCATGCCACTGTTAAAGACATCTTATGTTTTTGAGATTGTTTCTATTTTTCTGTGTGGTTTGTTCCCCTGTGAGATGGGACTAATACTTGTTTAATACTCTGGAGGGCCATTGCAGATCTAATTGATACTGGTAAATGTACCACCATCTTCAGGAAGTTGTTGTCTTTATGTGTGAAGTTCAGCCAATTTAATTTTGTAGAGAAAGAATTAAATGCTATTTTTGAGACTTAAAGGCTTTTGCTTCCAATATGTGAAAAAAATGTTAGGAAAAAATTCACCTTTGTGAACAACTTCAGTGCTCTCCAGTTCCCTATGTAGTAGAATTAAAAATGGTCAATAAGACCAGCGTATTCAGCCTGAGATTGTCATTTAAGCCAGTATGCTGTGAAGGGGACTGCAAAAATCCCTTGTCCACATCTGTCATTGACCATGCATTTTCTTCTTTCTTTTTCATTCTGCTTCTTTCCCTTCTGCCTGCTGTTCCGCACCAGGAAACTGTTCTGAACATAAAATCTAACTTTAAAAGAAAACAGCAAAAGAAACGGAACAGAAAATGCCCCCAGGGACTACTGCCAGCACCAGGGAGAGGGCAAGGGAGCAGGGTTTTTAGCCAGAGGAGAAAGCTGCCTTTTAGTGACACCTCACGTTTAAATGTAATTAATGTGGTCATAAAACCTCAGGCTAAAACTCTTCATGTAGATTAGTGTGTCTTAATTGTAGTACATCTGGTATTTACTGTCAGTAGAGAAACACTTCATTCTAATGATAGTGAGTGCCAGTGACTGGTTTCTGGAGCAGTATTGGCAGAAAATATTGTTCAATGGGAAGAAATATCTGGTTATGGTCATACAGTAGAATGGAACAGGACAAAAACTGGTTACAGCAGGAAAGATGACATCCTCCTCATAGCTGATTATCTGAAATCAAGTAACATTTTCTGCCTCTCAGTGCTGAAGAAGATGTCAGTGACCAATTAGAGTGAGATACTTGACACTGACTTCTTGTCTTGATTTCCACAAGACAAACTCAGAGATGTAGGGAAGTATCAAAGACAAATCCACTTTCCTGCTAAACTGAGACCTGAGGAATGCGAGCATGTAACATGTGTGACCAGGTTTCCCAAGTGTACCTTCATTGGACATTAATGACTGACAAAATTCACAGGGTTAAATTCAGTCCAAAACATGGATCTTTCTGCAGCAATTTGATTAGTTTTGCTGATGAGAACCCACCAAACATAACATTGGCAACTTGAAGGAAACTGAATAAACCACTCCTCAGTTACAGTTGGAACTCAGTCTCTATTTGCATTTGCAATTTGTCTGAAGTAAAGCAATTCTCATGTGTCTTGAGTATTTGAATATTTAAACCTTCTGCTTCTTATTACATACTGGGTGCAGATTTGGTTCAAAGTGCATGAGGTGGTACAAAGTTTGTGAATTAGCATAGTGGTGTACCTAAGAATTATGGGCACAACTTTCTGCCCCTACTATCTGCTATGGATTGCAGGGTTCCACTGGGAGGGGGAGAAAACTATAGGCAGCTCTCACCCCATGGAAGTATAGTCTAAAAGGGAAAGCTGACTAAGCATATCACAACTTTTCTTTTGTGCTGTCTTTGTTATCAGCATAGCTGGAGACCACAGATGTATTTTTCTTCACCATTTAACTCTGAAGATGAAAAATGTCATTGTCTTTTTCCTCCAGCTTGCTTCTGCAGCTTGTTATTGCGTAACTGAGGATCACTCATATATTTAGTTTAGTTCAAGAACATCACAGCAACTGGTTTGGAAAGTGATTACATTTATAGCAGGAAACAGTTGAAATTATTTTTGAGACAGTAGAACACATAAATGAATGAGGTGGTTATTTTAATGTGTGATATGTGGTTTAGGGATTAATGGTCTTAATCTCTTTGAAGAAATTAATTACAAGATATTCATTAGTTTTAAGGAGCTCAATACTAACATCTATTCAAGTGTAATTATTGTGTGAATTACTTGAAAGTGAACTTTTCCTGGCTGGAATGTGAGTGTTCTACTGGAAAGCAGTTTCATTGACATTAGTCAGGGTGTTTGTAGAAGTGGCAGATGTGATTTGTCCTGAAGTGTTTTATCAAGCTGTTCAAAATTCTACAACTAGACATAAACATCTATTTCATATTCTGTATGACTGCTGCCTACATTTAAAAACCAACTCTCTTTGCAATTACCCATGTAATCTCTTAATCTCTCACATTACCCTTCTGTTATTTTATTTTTAATTAAGGAGGGACAGCTTTCCAACGCCGAGATGGGCCAAAGGGAGCGTATTTGTGGGTGGATGAGATTAAGTCATGTAGCACGCAGGCAGAAGCCCTTTGGACACTGTAGATCAGAAAATGCTTTGCTCCTTGCTTTGCTTGAGTAATTGTCCTTCAGTGAATTTGCTGATCTCACCTGTTGTTTTATGCTGTAGGGAGCAAAGTTGTCTGTAAATTACTTCAGATTGTGAGATCTTTCAAACACTGGGCTGGGTACTGACCCATAAATATGTTTCTTGCTGTCGCGATTTACTTGTTTTCTGTTGTTCCGGCTTTGTCTCCAACTTTACTTAGAAGTGCCAAAACCCTCTCTTTCTTCTGTCTGAAACGATGAGACTTTTAGTTTTTTAAGATATGTCAGCAACTGTAAATATTTTGAGAAAGATGTAGCTAAGTGCAATATGATAAAACTGAGAAGGGAAAAAACCAGGATAGGGAGAGTGTGTAACAAAGCACTTGGTCCATTTTAGAGAACTGGTTTGTTTGCAAAGCTCCAAAACTGAACATATACATTCTAATTACAAAATATTGTTGGTCTATTAGTTTCAGTAGAAAGGCTCTAGATTCAGCCCCTGGGACCCTCTACCCACTCAGTCCTTTTGAAGTTCTTAGCAGAATTGTCTTGATTACAGAAATAATCCTTCAGGGGAGGCAAGTATTTTCTTTTCGAAGCTACTATATTGTGTGTCTTTTTCTTCAAAATCTATATTACTGTTTTAGCATCACTGTTGGAAGTTTAAAAACCTCTGTGAGCAAGCCTCAAGCCCAGGCTTTGGTGGTGATGCTGACTCAATGATAATATCAGAGTCCATATCACTTGCAGGCTCTTTGGCCTCCAGTGTCACTTTATTCATGGGCAGAAATCAAAGCAAAAAATAAAATCCCCCAATTTGTTTTAGAGGACAGCTGATGTAGAAATGATACTACAAGCAGATGGTTTGGGTTTGGGGGTTTTTTCCCTTAAGAGAAAGAAACATAGAATCATAGCATGGAAGGGATTGGCAGGGACCTTTAGAGATCACGTAGTCCAAACCTCCAGCCAGAGCAGGTCCCACCTCGATCAGGTCACACAGGAAGGTATCCAGGTGGGTTTGGAAACCTCCTGAGAAGGAGCCTCTACCCCCTGCCTGGGCCAGGGCTCCCTCACCTGAACAGTGAAATAGTTTTTCCTTCTGTTTAAATGGAACATTTTGTGTTTCAGCTTCTTTCCATTACTCCTTGTCCTGTCACTGGATAGAACAGAAAAAAGTGCTGCCCCAACCTCCTGACACCCACCAGTGAGATATTGTAAATATTAATGAGATGCCCCTTCAGTCTCCTCCAGCATAAACAGCCCCAGGTCTCGCAGCCTTTCCTCATAAAGAAGATACTCCCATCCCTGATCATCTTAGTGGCTCTGCACTGGACTCTCTCAAGTTCCCTGTCCCAAAAAAACCTATATAAATTCCAACCTTTCCCCTCCTTTCAGATACTTACATTTGAAACCAAGAATCCGACGGAGCTGGCTGAGCGCTTACGATCCGTGTGTGGAAACCAGAGCAATGCTTATGCTCGGCTGCTGGAGTACCGCCTGAATGCTCTGCGGGGGCTCTGGAATGCCCAGCGCCAGCTGGCCCTGGAGGAGCAGCACGACCGGGAGAGCTCGGGGGATGAAGAAGCACTGGCCTTGCTCAAGCGTCAAGGCTTGTTACAGCAGCCTGAGCAGGCACCGTTTACTTCACGGATGGGGCTTCTGTTGGTCTTTCCCCTCATTCAGTCTCAAAGTAGAACAGACCCTTCTCTCTGTAACATAACTGCTGAGGTGCTATTGAATTGCCTTCGAGACTGCCAGCCTTTGAGTTTGACTAAGGAACCAGCTGACTGTCTTAATGGGATAGAGTCTTTGCTGTGCTCCTGGCTGGAAGACACTTCTGCTTCAGGCCAACAGATTCCATATAAGCAGAAGGAAAATGCTGCTGCTGCCCTAGTTGCCTTGGCGTGTGCAAGGTAAGGAGACTACTGAAATCACGTGTTGTGGTGGATATGAACACAAGAGTCAAAACTGATGTGACCATCCTGTTGATACTAATTTTTGTTGTACACTAGGCTTTTTCCTTCTAATGTTTAAATATTGTTTTGGAAAGAGTAAAACCAATAAGCTAAACATTTATTTTATGCATGTGTAAAAACAGAAGGATCTAAGTTAGAAATGCCTCTTGTGCATATTGCTGCTTTCACTGCAATGATCTCTTCTAGGAGTGGTTCCAAATGGTTTTTTTCATGGAGGAAAGTTGTCTCACTTTTCCCTTTGTACTGCCCCTTTTAATCCTCAAGCTTATGCACCTTCATCAGGCTGTAGAATGCATTACTGCCAAGTTTCTGGGCAATTTGTTTCAGCTTTCAGTGTTGCTTGTGAAACATCAGTATTTTTTCAAACTATCCCGTGCCCTGCATGGGTTTAGCACAACACCATTGGGTGGTTGAGGATGGAGAGGCTGTCATATCTTGTAATAAAAACTTGATTTTTTTTAGGCAATGGGGCTTGGGGAGAGGTGTATATAAAACTGAGCTTCTGCAAAGCCATGTGAACACGGATCTGAAGTCACTCATAGCCTCTTGAAAATCTTGTCCTCGATGTTTCTCAGATTGCAGCCTTGTGTGCCAAGTTTTAACTCTGATTTGAGATGTTGAAGTTCCCAGGAGATGTCATGATTTGCTTTAGAAAAAGGTTTATTCAAATGAAACCACTTAATTTCTAGTGTACTTGTTCTAATGAACTCAATGAGAAATCTGCTGTATGTGGCAAACTCTTCTGCACTGACAACTGCCTTATCTAAAAAGCAATGTACTTGAACATAGCTCAGATAAATTTGATTTGGTAAACACAATCTCGTTTATTTTTTTCCACGTGTCAATTTTCAGGAAATCTGGGATGTTCTGTTGCAGCTGAATTTGTAAAAGAGCTGAATTTCAAATGCAGCTATTTGAAGTGAAGGTTCATCTTATTTTCTTTTCAAATCTGCCTTGCATTGCTTAGAGTTGTCATGTCCTGACCTGCTTTGTTTACCTACGAAAGCCTTGTGTTTTTCCTTCAAATTGTGTGGTTTTCCTTTAACTTGGGTATCATTATGAAGAAAAAGCCTTCCAAATGAGGCAATTCTTGAGGTTCCTAGTTGCAGTCTTGGGTGCGTCATATTGCTAAGAATAAAGCAACGGGGTAAATATTGCTTTAAATAATTAATTGAGGTGCTTTAAAGTATTCAGTGTCAATTTTCTCCAAGCTTAAGTTTATCACTGAAAGTATACAGCTGAAAATGACAGTGGGGACAACAGGGTTTGGGGTGTGGAGGAGGAAAGTTAAGGAGCTAAGACTGACCACGTGTGACAGAAAGCAAAAGGCAATGTTCATAGAGCGCATGGATCCCTTCAACTGATCAGTCATGCTT
The DNA here is from genome assembly GCF_028858725.1 of Colius striatus. NCBI lineage: Eukaryota > Metazoa > Chordata > Aves > Coliiformes > Coliidae > Colius > Colius striatus. The sequence goes on along the minus strand of NC_084775.1, from coordinate 14,995,371 downwards.
CTGCAGGAATCCATTCATAACTGGCTACTCTCATGCCTAAGACACAGTCAGCATGCTTGTGATTAACTAGGCTATTGTGCCTGGAAATAAAGCCACCAGATCTTTCTGAAAACGACTTCTTCCTAAAATGCTGGCCTTTAAAACAGAAACTGTAAAATATATTAAAGTCCTCTATATGTCTTTATTTCTACAAAAGCAGGTGGCTTCCAGTCTGTTAGTGTCCAGGTTCCATAGGATCCCCAAAAGCATATTCAACTTACAAATGAACAAGAGTTAGAGATACAGACTCTGGGTGTTTGTAAATACCACAATGGAATTTTTAAGCAGCACACTTTTAGGCAAGATTAGAAAGAACTACTTCAGTTTAATTTTGTTTTCAGAAATATCTAGACCTTATATATGTTTAAATGCATCACTTCTGAAGGGGAAAAGCATCCAAATTTGTGTTTGGAAGCAAAAGGAATCAGAATCTCGGTAATAAATTAATTAGTCTGGTCTTTCCTATTTTAATCAAGAAAGCCATCTCTGTCTACAGCAGCTTTTACTAGTACTTTGGCTCAGCCCCAGGAAGATTGTGAAGATTTAAATATGATTAATCAGCTACAAGAAATATTGAAAGTAGCTGTCTAATAGATACAAGATGGGGGTATTTTATCACGTGCCTGGATTGCCTTTGCCATACATGTTGTTCATGACACAGCCCATGGTTGCTGATCTCTCAAAATGCATGTTTCTTCGTCCTCTTCCAAAAAGATAGCACCATTTAGAGCAGCAGTTCACCAGCATTCTTCCTTTGTTACACTCTCTTCCTCTTTTCACTTAATCCACAAAAGCAAGAAAATCATCCAGAAAAGAAATGCAAATTAGAAAAGAAGCTTGATGATGTATCTTGGAAATTCCCTCTTTATGGTACTGGGTATTACATCCTACATAGTTGCTGTTGTCTGTGTGCATTCGCTCTTGTTCAACAGACATCTTTAATTCATGTTTTTCTTATCCTTTTAGAGGGTCGCTGAAAACCTTTGTTCATACAGTGCATCTATTACAGAAACAGACGGATCTAGGATCCTTGCCTGTGGCTGATGTATTATACAGGTTTGTAGTGACTTCTCATTGTAGCACTTGTACACCAGCTCAGGAAATGTGGAAGCACATTTACAAATAACTGTCTTTAAATGTGATTAAAAGGCTTTAGAGTTATTGAAAACTCTAGGAAAGGTTGAAATTTAGTCAGTTGCAGAAGGAAGACGTTAGAAAGTCAAATCTAAAAGGATCTACTAATTGTTTTTTGGATGTTAAGTTGTTTTTTAATTAAATATTGATGATTCCTTCAAGTGGCTTACAAACTCTGATAAGAATAATTACTTAAAATGTGTCTTCATCTTGACTTCTGATTTAGCTAGTTTTTTCTATCACTGTTCTCTATGCATCTTATTTTGTTTTCTGCTTAAAGGTTGTTGCTTTTGGAGGGAGGACCTGGATCACCCTCATGTTTGCTTGGAGGAAAGCATATAGTGTCTTGGGGCTTTGAAGACATGTTACCTGCACCTGATGCCAACAGTAGTTCCAGTGGTGAAAATAAAGGTGAATTATTTAATGACTGTCATTATTGACAGGGGAGAACAAGATGCTTTTAGTGGTGATTTTTTTAGTGGTAATTGTTTAAAAATTAATGTAGAGCTTTAGAGTTGGGAAGATTTTCCTTTTCTGTTGGAAGTAGTGTGAAAGCAAGTGCAGTACGTGTCAAACAACTGAAAGGGTTTGGAAGTACCATCTGGAGAGAGAGCTGGGCATCACAGGAGTGTCTTGAAGCCTGATACGTAGTGAGAGGAGGAGGGCAGCAACTGTCTGGGCACTTTGTTGTCTTAGTCTGTACGTTCAAAACTGAAGTTTTGAAAACATGGACCTAATTGACAGGAGTGCTAAATTGTTTATATTGTTTGGTTTGTCATCTCTGTTCTCGTTAAGTTAATCTAACTAGGTGTGTAAATGACTTGTTTACTTTTTTTTAAATGGATTTGGGTATCAGCTAGAAAAAATTGCCATGTTTTATATGAACATCAAGAGCCGAGATATTAAATCTGGTGCATTACTGCTACTATGGCATAGAACTTGTTTTAATTACAAGATAATGTGGTTCAGAAAACACTGCTCTTCTGTTGCTGAAGACCAGATGCTATTTCAAATTGTCTAGTAATAAGGTTGTAGGAAACAATCAAAAGCAGTAGAGACAGTGACCCTCCTTGACTTCAGTGGGAATTTTGCAGAGAGGTCAAACTGAGGTTGGATATTATGCACTCATTAGTCTCTCAGTAAGCGTATTTTTTTTGGTCCTCTGCAGTATCACTGAATTCAATAGCTGGCTATCATTGACAAAGCATGTTTATTTTTAGAAGTACAAGTTCATTGCTTTTTTTTTTTACCCTTTCCCACTGTTGTTTCTGTCCAGTCTGTTTTGTATGTTCTTTTTTCATATGGAAGCTGAGTGACTAGCACCTAATTCTTGCTAAGTTTATTTAGCAACAGCAGATTTTAAATAGCCCTTGCATTTGTATGAGTGAGTTAAGCATAATCTGTGCACCTCCATAAGGCTTGAAGGAAATGTGAAGAAACTACTGTAAAAAGAATGGACTTTGACTATGTTCCAGTAGCTCCTAGAACTCTGAATAATAAATTCAGGATTTAAAGAAATGATTCTGACCTGTTGGTAATGACCTGTCATGAGCATCTGTTGGGTTTCAGTTGCTGTGGTAGCTGTTGCAGGAGTTTAATGACCATGGAGAATTTCCAGTGCTGTGTGTTACAGAGGAGGCCTCTGCTCTGTTCTTTCTTCCCAATTCAGATGCAGACTTGGGGCGCTGCCTTGCAGCAGATGGGCTCTATCTTTATACAACTAATTCAGTGGGCAGAGGAATAAGCAAATTAGGATCTGGATTACACGGTACTTTGCGGTAAGTGACAGCTGAATGTTTGCTGTTCTGCATATCTGCTTTGGGCAAAAAGGAGGTGATTGTTTTGGTAAAGCTCTCACATGTTAGGTGTGGGACACTAGAGCACATTAGGCATTTTCATTAAATGGTATGTTAATGCTATCATTTTCTCATCTGAAACTCTTCTTGAGTATGTTTTCTCTAGAACTGCAGAATCATTTAGGCTGAAAGGGAACTCTGGAGGCCATTTAGTCCAACCTCCTGCAAAGAGGTAGACTAGAGTAGCTAATATTTCAGATTTGGGGTTTTTTAAATGTATAGTAAATTGGTTTACTCTTTGCTGAATGAGATATGCCATGTTTTGTGACCTTTTTATTTATAGTTGCACAATTGCTGAATTTGTAAGTTATTGTTTCTCTGCGTGTCACTCATTATTTAAATGATCAGTGAATCCGTGACTCACTGTACTTTCTTGCTTCTTTATTGCTTGGAAGTCATGAGGCTGCTTATGCTTAAGGTATTTTACAGTAGAAATTGCTGCCTTTTGCTGACTTGAATTTAAGTTCAGTCAAAGTTCAAGAATGTGGTTGTGAGTTGTTCTTAGAAAAAATAGTACAGGGTTTTACAGAGCTTTAATCTACGGCTTGTTTTGCAGAGGTTTTGTGTACTGCCGCAACGAGGAGCTGGAGACTGGGTGGGTTGCTTTTGGCAATGGCAAACTGCTTCATCGACCTGTCTCTTTTGATAATAAGCCTCACTCCCTTTTCCAGGTTGTGGATCAACATACCCTTCAGGTAAAAGAAGCAATTCATTACAGAGTTACAGTAGAGTAAGAAAGTGTTCATTAATCACAATCACTTCTAGCTTTAATTAGTTTTGTCCTTGAAGTTTCTTCCTTTGACTTTCTGAAACTGCCTCTTTATAAACCCTCACTGAAAACTTTGCATGATAGAACATGTAAGTTGTTCCAGGTATCCCTGTTCCCCTGTGCTTGTGTGTGTGTATACACCCGTATGTATGTGTGTATATACATTCACACCCTTCCACTGTATGTTATGGTAGTGTCATAAGAGCTACAATGTAATATGGTCACATTGTGAAAACAAACAGTAGCAAAATGGACTTTGACTTCAACTGAAAACATAACCTTCCTGAACAGCTCATTATTCTACCATAACAAAATTCAGGCATTGTTTCTGATCTAAATATGTTTTGTAGGTAAAACAACCTGTGTAAAAATGGATAGTTTGTTAACTTTGGTTATTTCCCTGCCGTAGTTTTAAGGATGGATATGCACACTTATGTTCAGTGTGTTTCCTGAAACTGAAAGTGTTTGAATACCCTTGATCTCCCAAAGTTTCCAGGAATATTTCAGAGAAGTTGCAGGAAGTAGCCAACTCTTTAGCACGTGTATTTTCAATATGGTACTGTGGGTATGCTCTCAATCATTAGTGAGGAGATGAGCCTTTTATTTTTAGGTACACTAAATGTTCAGCTATATAAGCTGGTTTATATGCAGTAGGTCCATTTGGCAAACACGGTAGAATAGCTGTTTGTACCTAATAAATATAATCTCATGTGCAATAATAAGACTTTTCTGGACTAATTGCACTTGATCTTTGGTTTTTTTAAAGTACATTGCTAATGCTTGCAAGAGCAAACTGCAAAATAAGAACTATTATGATGCTCTCTGTCTCACAGGTATGTCAGATAATCCCAATGCCAGTAAATCACTTCCCAGTTGGCAGTACTATGACTACCGTGCATCTTTCTTCAGATGGCACATATTTCTACTGGATTTGGTCGCCTGCAAGCCTCAATGAAAAAACACCAAAAGGCCACTCTGTCTTTATGGATGTTTTTGAACTTCTAGTAAGCAAATTATGTATTTTTTTTATGACTTTGGAGTTGGTAGCATGACAACTGCTTAGTTAAATACAGCCATTTTCAAATCAACATGTTAGGTTTTAATATTGGTATGTGTAATCCAAATAGCTGCTTGTAATGTGCTTCTACAGCACTCTTCTGACAGCAGGATTCCAGTTTGTATCCCTACCTCATCTATTGTATTGCTCAATTTTACTGTCCAGTTAAGGTAATCTGTCTCCTATGGATTTCAATACCTAAAATTATCTCTGTTTCTCCATTTTAACAGGTAGAAAATGGCATATGTATAGCAAATCCTCTCCAGGAACGAATTATATTAATGAGAAAAGAGGGTGAATCTGCAAAGAGTATAAATGAGATGCTTCTGAGTAGGCTGTCTAGGTATAGAGCCTCCCCATCAGCAACACTGGCTGCTCTCACTGGCTCTACAATCTCCAACACATTGAAAGAGGACCAAGCAGGTCAGAAGAGCTTTTACTGACTCAGTAATTGTTTCTGGTTTGTTTCTTAACACACATAGTATCAGTTCTATCTGTTACTAACCTCTTAGGACACGGAAAGATAAGAAGTGGGCATTTTTTTTCCAAAATAAGCATAAAATATTTGCTTAATGCTTGAATTACAAGTTCTTTGTTACATCAGGCATTGACTGTGAGAAAGTTTGAGAATGAAAAAGGAGTGGAATACTTGTAACATCCTTTTCCCTCCATATATTGAACTATAGGACTGATTAATGCCACATTTATCAACCTGATAATTGCATTTCCCTGCTGGCAGCTCCAATTGTTTTTGTAACAATGGACTGCAGCCTAGAAAATAAAACTTGAATTTTTAAACAATAAGTTGAATGCTGTAAATTGGGGGTAATTTTGCTTTTCTGTGGTAGTTTGTATGTGTTTGGGTATTCTTTTATGGGCTTTCTGAAACTACCCAAAATAATCAGGGAACCTTGAATGAAGAGCATTGGTGGCTTTCAGGATGATCTGGAGCTCTGTAAGATTTGTCTGAAGATTCTATTCAGTTTATCCCAAATGGCTTCTTTCTCCATACATACCTGAGTTTTCTTTTCTGTCATTATAAACAATTTAAGGTATTTTTGTAAATTCTCCAGGAAATAGGTATGATGACAGGGAAACTGGCAACAAGTTAAGTTGAAGGCCTGTCTTAAAGGCTGTATTTTGCCAGTTAACAACTAGAGTGCTACAGAAGAAGAAGTGGTTATTGGTTAATTCTTTAGTCAGTGCTCAGAGAAGTGTTGATGAGCTGTGGCAGGAGCAAGATCTTTGTGACCATACACATTTCAGATGGAGCAGGAGAGCTTAAGGATAGTAAATTCCTAGTGAATCTCAAATGCTCTCTTTTATGTTAAAAGCTTGTTTGGCTCTAAGATACTGCTTTCAATATGTTTATCACAAAACAGTCCTTAAACCAGTTTTGTTTATGCTTAAATTTTAGACTCCTAATTTTCCTGGTTTGGAAATGAGAGATTGCTGGTCTGTCCTTTTTCTTTCAAAAAGAAAGGAGTTCTTTTTGGTTAAAGAACCCGTGAAGCTGTGTCCTTCTGGGCATTGTTGCTGAATGTGCTGGATTATGAGGCCACCTCTATATACAACTTCTCAAAGCAGCATGTAAATGCTACAAAACGTACCTTAAATGAGTTTCCATATTGATTTATTTGAAGCTCTAAGTAGAGATCTGCCTTGTTTTCTGCTTCTTGTTAGGAATTTTTAATGCTATGAAGAAATACATATTTGTGTTTTTTCTGGTGAATATTTCAGCTGCAAACACCAGCTGTGGGCTGCCCCTGAAGATGCTGAGGAAGACTCCAATATACACATGTGGAACGTACCTGGTCATGTTGGTCCCACCCCCAGGTGGATCAGGCAGCTCTGCAACACGCTCCCTCTTCGGAGGAACAAGTGCTTTGTCATCTTTAAAGAGTAAGTTGGATATGTTTGTGGCAGATTTTCTGTCCTTGATTTTCTGAAATATAATAAACTCAGAAGTTTATTGGAGACTCTTTTCTGTGTAGTTCTTGCTTCCAGCTTGGTGTTCAACATTTCGGATGGGCAGTTCACAAGCCGAGCGGATCTTATCGATGCTGCAGGAAGTTCACTTGGACGTGGGGCTCTAGTTCCAGGACTTGGTAAGAAGTAGATCAGTTGCACTATGCAGATTGTCAGTTTTATTAAAGCTATTCTGTTTTTACCACAAGGCCTTTAAAAAAACTTCCAAGGTGCTCAACTGTCAGTAGCTGTAGCAAAGGAAGTTTTAAGCTTTTTCCCCCCTACGTTTTTTCTAGAAGCTACTAGTGTCTGATCTGATGCCAGCTGTGCACTGTGGCAGTGTGTGATAAGTTTATGGAGGAATATATGTTATGTACTTAAAAACAACAAGCAGTGGAGTATTTACCTGAAACAGATGCTGTTGTACATTTGATTGAAACATCCAAAGGGACATACAGCAAAGGAAGAAATCTCTATTTCAAGTTTTTCCTTCCAATGCATTATTACTAAATTGCTGTCACATAACAGAGAACTTTTAAAGCAAATACTGTGAATTGATGCCTGCTAAAAAAATACTTCAGTCTGGTTTTCTAAAAAAACATTAAAAATGTGATGTGCAAAATATTTTCCTTTTCTCAGGTGCTTGTTATGATACTATGAATAACATGATATGGACCTGCTCTAATGATTATATTGATCAGTGGTGTAATCCTGGGAACCAGGCATTCCATTGTGTCTGTCAGAGGCTGGGAGTGAGTCACATCATTACAGAACCCAAAGGTGAGATAAATGTAGCAGTCAGCATTTTGTACAAAGTGGGGGTGAAATGGAATTCATGTACAGAAACTACCTTCTGAAACTTCCTATTAGAAGTCGAGTTCATTCCTGAAAAGTTGCTTATAAGTGTTTCTGATGGTTTGTGTGTGTTTTAAGAAAAGAAAAAACACGAAGCAAGACATGTTTTGGAAGTTTCCAGATTCTTACTCCCTTCAGCATATTAAAAGAACTGATGAGCAGGACCTGGGGCTGTTTAGTCTGGAGAAGAGGAGACTGAGGGGAGATCTTATTAACATATACAAATATCTAAAGGGTGGGTGTGAGGAGGTCGGGACATCCCTTTTTTCTATTGCAGCTAGCAACAGGACAAGGGGTGATGGGATGAAGCTGGAACACAGAAAGTTCCACTTAAACATAAGAAAAACATATTTCAGTGTTTCAGTGAGGGAGCCCTGGCACAGGCTGCCCAGAGGGGTTGTGGAGGCTCCTTCCTTGGAGGTCTTCAAGACCCGCCTGGACATGTTCCTGTGTGACCTGATCTAGGTGACCCTGCTTCTGCAGGGGGTTGGACTGGATGAGCTCTAAAGGTCTCTTCCAACCTCACCATTCTGTGATTCTATGAGGGTCATTCTTTTGTTTCTCATGTGGGTGTGTCCTGAAGTTAGGGATAGTGATGGTGTGGTGCATTTCAGAAGCAAATGCTAATGCTATAGTCTATGTTTGTGGACAGCATTTGAACTGCCATTCTTCCTCTTCTAGGGGATGCAACAACCACAAATGAGGTTATTAACCAGTTACTGCACCATGTTGGTGCTATGTGTATCCACCAACTCAACCTGCTTGCAGCCAGCAACAGTCTTCCTATAACAAACTTTTTGGGCAAGCAACATCCAATTGAAGCACATCATCTCAGCAGTATCTGTGACATTATGGAAAAAGCTATGGTGAATGGAGATACTTGTATAATACGCTGCATCCTTGTTGTCTTTCAGGTACAAAGACATCTTAAATGTACTTCACGATACACAGGGGAAAATGTTGCTTTAAGTTAGAGACAGCCACTTGATTTTATTAGTTTTTTTCTCTATTACATTCAGTTTCATGAAGATTGACTTAGCAGTGGCTTTGCATTACGTTATACACCCATTTAAAAACCCCAGTTTAAATCTAAGTGTAGATGCCACCTTTATTACTTCCTTATTTCTTCCTTCTTTTGAGCCAAAGTCAGTTTCTAACTGAGATGTCCTGTGACCTAGCCAGATAGTTTGACCAAGCATTGGGAGTTTGTCAGGAGTTAATGTGAGTGGAGTGTAAGGTTTCAGTATTGTTGTGTTTCTTTTTTCTTTAGGTGGTTTTTAAGTTTTTCTTCAGCCCACAAACTGAAAGAAACAGAGATACTGTTAGAAGGTCTGGCCTCTTACTTTGGCAGTTACTGATGGCACCAAGGGATCAGATTTGCTCAGAAATTCAGAAGGAGGTTTGTCTAGCTATAAGGTAAATATCTGGTTTGTTAAATTAAGCTTTACTTAGAGTTTAGATTTTTGGAAATGTTGTAACAGCTGAACATACAAATGATATCCAACAGTTTCATGTTAAATTGATATGATAAAACTTAGCTTTAACATTGTGTCACTCCATTACAATTCTATCTGTGGAACGAGGGAAATACAGTGTGTTTGTCACAATGACAGTAAAATAACAGCTGGTAATTACTTTCCATGCTTTTCATTTGTTGATTTTATTGGCTTTCTTTAGTTGTTTTTTTAATGTTTAATATATCTGCTAACGTCAAGCAAAGCTTTCTGCATTGCAGTGATGGCTAGGATGGCTCCACATGTAGCTTATGTAGTTTTTTGGTGTTCTGGAATAGGCAAAGCTGGTTTTGTCACCTGTTACACCAGGGTTTCAGGTGACAATACTGAAATTCTCCTAAAGAAAAAGAATGTAGAGGGAAGCAGAATGAATCACACTTGAGGAATGCTGTAAGGTTGAAGGCCCAGAGAAACACAGAGGCAGGGTAGTAAAACTGTCTAGAGAAAGTCAGGTTTCTGTTTAGAGAAGAGAAATCTATTTTTGTAGAGGAGTGGGCATTCTGTCTCTGGGCTGGTACACCCGGTCATCAAACACTTAAACAGGCTGGTTGCTTTAGATCCACATCATATTAGCTATTAGCTACTTCATCTCTTGAACCTGATGCTATGTAATTTCCTTTCTCCAGCTTGTCAAAATAGCTGAGTGACTAAGCGCAGGGAAGCAAGCGAAAGGTGTGGTTGTGTATCAAAAAAACTAGATAATATACATCTCTGAGACAAGGAATGCTGTCTCAAATGTCCTAAATACAAATATAATCTGCTTTCAAGTGGGAAGTGCTCCAAAGGTTGAGAACAAGATCTTCTGAAGATCAACCTGCAGGTTTTTTGTGTGAATCACAATATCCCAAATTTCAGTGGCTTTATGCAGCTCTGAAGAAGGGTGTATGTGTCTTTAGTAGCATTAGCTAGCATTTGCAGTGTCTTGCTTTCTGACAAGGAGAAGTGTATCCTGTCACCTGAATGGACAACTGCTGGATTTTTCCCCTTGTTTAACTCTATCCTCCAATGATTTGTAAAAAGAATCAGAGGTGGAGATGATGTACTGTCCCCTTCCACCTATTTTCTCACTGAGGGATTCTGATACCAATGGAAACCTCAAATTTGTCTTGCAGTGTATGATAACTTTTCTTGATGTTTGTATCACAAGTTGGTCAGCACGAGACAGAGGGTGCAATAAATAGTATCTGCTCTCAGTTTGAAGATGAAAAACGTACCAGTTCTCTTCTTTGAGAGTGTTATTTAAAAAGAGAAGGGGAAAAGAAAAGGTCTGTGCAGTGATTTCAACACTTCAGTCAGCCATGAAGTACTCCTTTTTAAGTTATTGTGATGGTGTATCTCGATGTGGTAATTCATGTAGAAAGGACAAAGTTCATTACAAGTTAGAGGGGAAAGATACCTCCACAAGGAGTGTTTATGCATAGCTGTGCTGTTGGCAAAATACAAGTTCTGGAATCTTCTGTCTCTAAGGAGCCAGTTTTTACTAAGTATAAAACTGTAACAGGAGTGACTTCTTGATTACTGTTTCTTGCATTCTCTGCTGTTGTTAGCACAGATAAGCCACAGCTCTTACCCTGTTACCAGAGTTATTTGAGTTGTGCTCCAAGCCAATGAGCCTTTTTTTTTGATGTATGTTTCTTGCCATGCTGATTGTGCTGTCATATATACCAGTGATTACTGTGGAGTTTCTCAGAGGGAAGCAAATAGCTCTTGAAGAAGCTTTGGGACCTAAATAGTAAAATATAGTTGATTACAGCTGCTTATTTTATGACTAATATAAATGTTAGAATATGGAGGAGGCCTTTTGAAGGTGGAAGAAGCTATTACATGGTTATTCTAAATGTTACATGAGTGCTCAGCTGAGGTTCTGTGATGCCATTTTTCACATGTCCATTGAAATGGTTTTGTTCACTTTTAAAAGTGTTAAGTAATACATGGTTTTATTTTTCCTTTAGCTCTGGTTTAAATATCCTGTATCCTGGAGAAGCAGAAATCAATAACTTATTGAAATTGGTCTTAACTGAAGGTGAGAATGTCTCATTGACACGTTAAAGTGTGTTGTTCTAACTGAAAACAAGAAGTAAAAATACTTGCTGAACTCTGGAGGGAGAACAGTCCAGAATATTGAGCACTAATCTGCTTTAAACTCATCCTGTTCTAGGACATTATGGATGATTCTGAAGCTGCTTTTTTAACAGCTCCATGTCAAGTGTTAGATATAGAAAAGGAAGATTTGTCTCAATCTTGCAACTGTTTGAAATGGAAAAGGATTAAAGCTTTCTTTTGTCATTCTTAGTAATGTTTCTTGTCTGGGTTGTGTTTTAGAAGGCCAAGTTACCAGTTAGTGTTTCCCATGGCAATTACACAGTAACCAGAGGTAATTTTAGTCCTTAGTGAAAGAGTAATAATCTAATTGCATTCACCAGGAAATGGGAGTCTGGACCTGGAAGCAACTGATGCATAGTCATTCATTACCTCATAGGAACGTGTTCATGCATCAGTCTTTGGGGTTTGAACCAGTGCAATGTGCAGAGCAAGCTTTAACAGTCCCACATATCAACAGGGAATCAGGTTACACTGTAATTCTAGTAACATGTATTAAGCAAGATATCTGAGGAAAGAAAAAGAAATGACTTGTGTAAAATGCTGTTTGCAAAAGTGCTTGCATTCCGTTTCAGGAGAGAGGAATAGTGGTCTCTCTCAGCTTCGTGACGTTATCCTGACTAATTTAGCTGAACAGCTTCAGAACAACAGATTTGGAAGCGAAGATGATGATCATTATAGGTAAAATGCAACAACGTGCTCCCCCTTCTCCCTGTTTTTATACTATGTTTCTATAGTTTGCTTTAACTTACATCAAATTCTTCTGACATTGCCTGTTTTCTTATGGGCAGTGTGACCTTTGTGTCTGTAGCAGGCAGAATTTCATGGAGACAATGGAGAGAGGGATTGATGTTTTAGGGGAAACTTCAGAGAATTCTGTGCATAGGCACAGTTTTGGACTCCCTGCTGCTCACTGTATGTGATAGATATGGGTGATAATTCATAAGTATGATATTATGACATTGCTCTCTATCACTGCACTAGGTGACTTTTTAGCAGTAAAACTGTCAATCTCAAGTACCTGCTCAAGTGGGAGGAGTCTGTTTTTGGAACATCTATGGCTTCTAAAGCCATAGATTTACATTAGCACAGTGGAGGAAGTCACTGGTATCTTTGCACTGATTGTTAAACATTACAGGCTTGGTTTTCTTTGTGTCTGAATCTCTAAAGTTGAACAGATACTTGTTTTGGTTTCACATAATTTGTGATACAGTTGACAGGGACTTTTGAGGTGAGCTATGCAAAATACACCATGATTAGACTGTTGACATTTTACATCTTTCTTGCATTGTTGAAGACTAAACGATGAGCTGTTGCACTACATTCTCAAGATTGTTGTCCGAGAATCTTGTGTCTTAATCACCAAGTGCCAAACTGTATCTAAAGATGATTTTCAAAGGCTTCTTTCAACTGTGCCTGTAAGTAAAATGTGTTTTGGTAAAAGCATATTTGTCTTTTGGCTTCTTTTCTTCTTTTTAAATCTCTCATTTTCACTGAGTACATAAAGGTGAAACTTCTATAGCTGTGTGTCTTAACAAATATGGGAAAAGAATGTCTTTTGTTTATGCTGTGCAGAGAGGGAAGAAACAACTTCTTACAGCCAAGTAAATCATACAGTAATGCTAAAACAGGTTTATATGTGGATGTTTTCCAGTTGCTCAAGTAACTGTTTCAGTTTAAAGAAAGTTTGTGCATTTCAATCTTCAAAACATTGCAACAAAGTAAAAAAAAAACCCCAAACAATTCTTTCTGCAGTTGTGTAAAATAATTCATACAAACAGAAAGGATTGTCATTCACAGGCAGAAGTGAGTGAAAGCTGACATTATTTGAAGGTAAAAATATGGATAGATGTTTTCAGCAGGATCAGCTCCCTGATCTGACTGATGGCCAAACAGATGAGCAGCCTGCAGGCCAGTGCTGGGGAAGGGACAGGGAGTCATGACTGTGCTGCAGGGTGGGAAAGGAGCCGTAACATGTAACCAGCACCTTCAGGAATGTCAGTTAAATTTAGCTCTGTGTTGACATTAACTTTTAAGAATTAATTAGTATTACTGTACTTGACTATTGCTACAATGTTACATACTTGAATAAAACAGTCCTGCTGCTTTATGTGTTTTACATGTCACTTCATGAGAATTCAGTGTTTTGCAACCAGTTTCTTCTCTGAAATATGTATTAACAAGCTTGCTTTAAATCAGCAACAAAAATCTGTTCAAGGGAAATATTTTGTTGCTTTTGCTTGTCCTCCTCAACTTTTTTTCCTCTTTTATGTTTCAAAGTACAGGGATTGCCTGAATCAAGGTTGATTTAAAGGTTTAGATAATGTAAAGTGTACTTATTTATGTTCAAGGCTGCATCCTCGTGTTTGCGCTATCTGATGGCTGTACAGAACCACCTCCTCAGTAACACTATTTTGATTAAACCTGATGAAAATGATGACAGTGACAGCTCCTTGCAGGGAGAGACATTGAAGGTACAGGTAAACACCAAGTTTTATTCTAGTATGGCTCTCTACAGTCAGTGTTCCTGTGACATCTCTTGTTTCTGTTGTGCATTCTTACACTGTTTAGTTGGCTCTTATCTTCTTGAAATAGTTAAAGTACTGCAGACAGATTTTTTTTTTTTCCCTGTCTTCTAGCTAAAGCCTGCAATTGTTCTGTGTTCAGTATTCCAGCTTGGGTTCTTACTGTCAGTGAGAGCAGACACTTCCCTTCCTAAATATACATATAATGAATTTTCAAATGTATTTTAATAGATGCTAGTAAGAAAATTAATGTGCCAAGAAGTCTTTCTGGACATGTTACCCTCCAACACATTCTCTTCTCCAAATCCCTTAAGTGGTACTTAACAAATACCTTTCAGATTTAAATAGGAAAGGGTTGTCTCACCTGGCTTCTGCTTTTTTGCAGTTTTAACTTAAAGCTTATGTAGAACCACCTACATCTGTTGTCTGAAATACCATGAATGTTTGTGGCAAGGAAACTGTTAGAGGACAAGGTTTGCAGACAGTGGTTGTTTTGTTGTTACAAGGTTTATTTAAAATGGTGCCATTTCATGTTACTGCTGGAATAGTCTTGAATGAACTCATGGAAGCCAGGTTTGTGTTAGCATGCAGCCTGTCTCGTCATAGCAGTTTTGGTAATGGCAACGGGTCTTCTGTAACGGTATTGACTTCTGAGTTTCTGGTATTGTTTGTTAAGCTGGTTTTGTCTGCTACTCTTTGAGACATTGTGTGCTTGTAACCTGCTGCAGTTGAAAGTTTAATTGTTCAGTTGAGTAAATGCTAAATATTGTAGTACTTCTCTTGTCTCACTATTCACCCATGTTTTCATTGTTCAGTTTCTCTCTCTACAGTGATCCACATACCTGCTAGGACATTCTGTCACCAATGCTGTACCTTGGCTGGCTAACAGCTCTCTCTCCTGTGCTGGACTTGGGGCTTCCTTCCCTCTAGAAACTGGATGTGCATCCTGTAATATATGCACCTAGTTTCTCCCAGCACTTTGGGGCTTAGCATTAATCAAATTTAAGTCTTGGACGAATCTCCTGCTGCAGGCCTGCCAGGTCACATTATCATTATTTTAATTTGGAAATCCATCTTTTTGTTCTGTTGCCCTTTTTTTGTATTCTCGAAGAATTTAAGTATCCTCTCACTCTTCTTGTACCTAGGAGCTAAAGACCAGCATTTTGTCTCTGGCTACACAAATCCTGACAGGATGTGATGAAGTCTTAGAAATGCTGCAACAAGTCACTACAGCACTAATAAACAGTGACATTTCTGACAGAGAGCAAAGGTAAGATGGTATGAGCTTGAAAACAGTAAATTAGCATTGTGTTGTTTATTGTACAGGCACAGTTAACATCACTTACTCTTTGTAACTTCATACATTCAAAGCTCACATATAGGAACTTCTTACTATAGCATTTGCTTAGAACTCACCTTTTGAAGAGTTTGGCACAGGGTCTGATTTTAGTGCTACTAGCTTGATAATCTACAGAAGCTTCAACTTTGTTAAGGTTCAGTCAGTTACAGTGGTATTTATGATGAGGATAACTGGAAACAAACTGTAATTAATCAGCTGAGATCTGGCTTGTGAACTAGAGCAATTCTGTTGTTTGTAAGCTTTTTGTTGTTCCCATGTTAAGTTTCTGAGTACCTGGTAACTGGCTTAGCTATTTTATCCACAGCAAGTCTTGGATGTTATGGTATTCTGCATGTTTCATCAGATGGTGTCACCTCACCCTTCCCTGTCTCCCATCATTTAAAAAGATTTGTTGGGAGTAGGATGTAAACATAAGCTGTGAACCTTTTCTCTCCTTAAACAAACACCTCTGTCTCCCAGCTGTTTCAGATTTCAGTTTCTATGCCTTTCTGTGCCCACAAGATGACTTTTGCTCATTGACAGTACAGAGTTCCATGGAGATATTTTCAGATGGGTGGCTTCATGCTCAAATACATTTTTGTAGATACAGATTCTTTAAAAGAACTTCTTGCTCTGTGTGCTGGGAGCTTAAAAGACACACCGAACAAATCCAGTCATGTTTGATGTGCATTTTCATCCCATGCTCATGGGAGATTGTAGTTCTCTAAGTAATTACTGAACTCTTGATTTACTGTCTTCTGGTCTGTCATTGTTTAGTAAGAGTTGACAGCAAAGACTGGGATGCTGACACTTTGGAGAGATTCTAATGTTTTCAAGATAATAACTTTTGGGGTTTTTTAAAAAAAGAATGCAAATGTTCTCTGCTGAATTTGAAATTGCAGCTTGCATAGTGTGTTACAAGATTAAAGAGATGGCTAAAAATAGTAGTGATGTGCTGTGAAAAAAAGTTGTTGCTGTGTAAACTTTGGCTCTCCTTACAGATTAAAAGGCCTGGAGCAAATTACAAAGGCTACTATGCTTGGTCATCTGCTTCCTGTCCTACTGACATCTCTGATGCATCCAAATTTGCAAACTCTAACTATGGCTGATGCCTTGATGCCTCAGCTGGTGCAGCTGGTCCTTTACACAAGTCAGGTACAGTCTTTGTGTCAGCAGCTGTCTGCAAAGGAAAAAGGATGTGGCATGCATGTTTTGAAATGCTCTAGATATTGGTCAGCTTTCTGCAGTAAGTGACCCACAGGTCATAGTTTAAGAATTGCTCAACAACTACAAAAG
Organism: Colius striatus; assembly: GCF_028858725.1. NCBI lineage: Eukaryota > Metazoa > Chordata > Aves > Coliiformes > Coliidae > Colius > Colius striatus. The sequence continues at coordinate 14,978,919 of NC_084775.1, read as the reverse complement.
CTGATAATGCCAGGTTTTACTCAGTGCAGCAGCTACTAAGTGACTTACTGCCCTTAACAATATATGGTGGGATTGACAATATATTTCAATAATGAGATATTAAAATGATGTACTGCTTGTTTCTTTCTAACACTGTATGTTTTGTTCTACAGACAGCACTGCTGCTTAAAACTCAGTCTCCAGCTTTCTCAGAACTGAACAGTTCCCCCAGTGGTGCATCAGAACAGAAAGGGAAGCTGTTACCTGATGAGAGGTGATTTTCTTCACATTTGGGTTTTTTCATGGGATAAAACCTTTTATCTGTAATGTTCATTTGACCATTGCTGTGAGATAAGTCTTAAAGCAGCAATTGTTTAAGGCAAAGCTGTAATGGTTTGTAAGGCTGTCTTAGACATTGATCAGCCTTTACAACAGACATTTAGTTCTGTTTTTTCATGGAGAATTATATAATTCATATCTTCAGTTTGTTTGCACAGGGTATGGCTTGTGTCATTCCTTCCCTCACCTCAAGCATTAGGAATTAATTCTGAATCTTCCTCTTACAATAAATTAGGCTAAAGAAGACCATCATGAGAAAACAGAAATTGCTTTGACAGCATGAAATACAGTATTAAAACCATTGGAAAGACATTAAGTGGTTTCATTTACATGGAGCAGTGTAGCAGTTTTAAGTCCTGCATTTAGATCTCGTGTCTCAGCTCAAAGTTTTACAGCTTCTGCTTAGAAACAGAAATATGCAGCTCAAGTTACAGATATTTATTGCAGATACTTGCAATGTTGCAGAATTTATAGTATTAAACAGCTTGTGGTAATGTGTAATATACTGTGTGAAAACTGAAGGATTTTGTTTCAGTCCTCTTTCAAATTCTACGCTTCAGACTATTGAAGTTCTGCCTGTCCCCTTCAACACAGCTGTGCCTAAAATGGGGAGTCCATCCTTTGTGTCGCTGTATCAATGCTGAGAGGAGATTTTTAAGTACTTCCTAGTTTGTCTGAATCTAGAGTGGAAACCTCTGTGTTGAATCTTAGGACTAGTTTTTCACTCTCATTTCAGAATGCTGGAAGAGAAAGAAGAACCAGGTTTTCTGACGGGTTTGAAGATCCCTGCTCCCTGGGCTGCTGGGAAGACTGTAGAAACAGTTCATCCTGTCAGGGATAACTATAAATTTAAAGAAACTGTACATATTCCAGGAGCTCGCTGTCTGTATCTCAGATTTGACAACAGATGTTCTTCACAGTACGATTACGATAAGGTAAGCAAGGGTCGATGCGGAAATTCTTTCTCGTTTGTGTTTCCATCAGCAGCATTTCCTGTTTTCATCTTTTCTGCCCCTTGTCTTGTTGACATGAAAAGGCAGGAAGATGAAGATAAATGGCTCATGTTAAATTGCTATTATTCTTGAAGAAATAACTTCAAAAGAATTGATGTTTAATCCTTCTTGTGTATTGTTTCAGAGCATAATGCCCAGCGATTGTTTCAATGTCTGAAAGCTCTCACTTATGAGCATCTTCTCTTAGGAGTTAGGCTCTGTAATCAGGAAGTTTCCTCAAAAGAGGAAGCAGGGTTGGTTATGAAATGGGAGAAATATAGTAGGCTCCAGAGGGATGCAGTTTGGGTGGGTGGTGGTTTTACTTTGAGGGGGGTTTCCCCCCCCCCCGTAAATTCTTACCAACTCTTCCCATTTCTGTAAGCTCATTCCACGATGGCTCAGGTTCTCTGACTGCTGCTCATTTTTGCTGTTGTTCAGTTTTCCTCATTTCTCAAATTTTAATCTAGCTGCCTCCTTTGTAGATCAGCACAGTTTGTTTAAACTGGACAGAAGTGGAAAGGTTACTCTTTTTTCCCCTGATGATGAATGGCTTGTTTACATGGTTTAATAGCAACATGTATTTGCAGTTTCAAGAACACAACTAATAACCCTCAGTTACTTTGTTTCATCAGAGCTGCTTGTGCTGCTTATTAATTGTTGCTGCAGCAAAGCCTGTGATACTCACTGCTATCAGTTATTGCCAGGTTATTTAGATACTCATGTCACCCATTACTGGTTAAACCCTTCCAGAAAACTTTGGGTGTTGTCATGTTCCCACTGAAGTCACTGACAAAGTATTAGCTTTGAGATCAGGATCAGTCCATTTATTAGTAGAGCAGCGATATATTCTCCTTAGCTTAGCGTGAGGACTGGAAGTTAAGACTTCTCCTACCTTCTGCTCCCAGTTCTGCTGACTTGCTGTGTGACTTTGGGGGCAAGTCACTGAATTTCCTCTCTGCCTCAGTTTCCCCATCTGTAAAATGGGGATAATAATACTTACCTCCTCACCTCACAGGGCTGTTGTGAGGATTTGTTAATGTTGATGAAGCGCTTTGTAAAGAGAAAGCGCTGTGTAAGTGCTAAGTATTATTATTATTATTAGATTTTCTTGTTTTTCTCTTACAGTCTAACAGTGTATTTTATGTTTTGAAGTTGGTGATCTATGCTGGTCCTAACACAAACAGTAGGAAGGTTGCTGAGTATGGAGGCAATACACTGGGATATGGCAGCCGTAGTGTCTTAGGAACTGGTTGGCCGAAAGACTTAGTAAAGGTACAGTATTATAATCCAACACTATTTCACATAGAAAAGTCCCCTTTGGAAAACATGTTGAGTCCTTTTTAACCTGTATAGCAATGAAATCCAAGCTCTTAAGTGTATTGTTATCCAAGATGGGATCACATCTTAAATGGGCTTGTTAAGTCCTCGGGGAATAACTTCAACTCTGTGTGTGATGCTTCTCTTTGCGTTGATCGTGTTTGTTATGTCTTACTGGAATGCATTACTGGTGTGTTCCAGTCCTAGAGTCTCTGATGGCACTGCTCTTCTCCTAAGTATATCTTCCTAGGAGAAATTCTTACAAAGTCTGAGGCTGGGCATATTTTCTTAAGGTCTGTGAGAATGACTGCAATTTTTGAACAGTGACTGTTAATATAATGAGTAGTAAATGCAGCAGCTTTCCAACCGTTTGTGTTGGGTTTTAAAAGGACATTGGAGGCTTTTGGCAGTGAAGCTAAGACAAAAATCCTTCAAACTTCTTGAAACTTCACTATTTAAAGAATTTTGTACTATGTTCCCTCAGATTGTATGCAATGTGGGGTTTTTTCCTTGTCCATTTGTGCTGCTGCACAAATTTGTGCTCCTTGTCCACACTACAGCTGGGCTGATGTATGTCACTTCTGAAATTGTGTCTTGTTAAACCAAGAATAAACTGGAAAGCTATTTCAGATGAGCACTCCATTATTCAGAGTGAATGGAATTTCATTTAATTTTCAGACATAGATTTTTATATTGCTCTTTTAGCAAACTCTTCTAGTAATGTGTTGACATTCATCTCTTTGAAGAGCTTGTCTGTCTGCCTTCAGGAAGAGAAGTACTGATTATTGCATGGCTTCTTGGCAGACAAATAGTGAGGAAAGTCAAGGCCAAGTAACACAGACTGATAAATTCTATTTGATTCTATAACCACAGTGGGGATTTTTGTTTCACTGTAGTTAACCAGCAGCAAAATTAAAATCAAATTGTCCACTGAAGGGTATCCTTACAGCAACAGGAGGATCTTTAATCAGAGTATATAGTTAGAGATAAAAATAGTACTTGGGTAACTGTCATTAAAAACATTAATCCATACAATAAGCCACTTTTATGAAAAGCCTGTTTGTTTGCCTTGGTTCTTAAATGTGTTTTCCTTTCTTTTGTTTTTTTTTTCTTCTCCATCCAAATGTTAAGGTGGAAGGAGATACAGTCACCTTCTCCTTTGAAATGAGGAGTGGTCGTGAGCACAACACTCCAGACAAAGCTATGTGGGGCTTTGCTTGCACTGTTCGAGCACAGGTACTCAAATGTGACAGATCCCATGGGATAGGCTCAGCTTCAGTTTCTCTTCTGTCTGTTACACGCTTCAGATCAAGCAGAAATGTACTTCAGAGTTGGAAGTTAACGTTTGAAATGTGAACCAGTAATAGGTTATTTGTTTTGGCAATACAAGAAACCATCCTTTGCAGTGTGAAGGACTCAAATTCCACATCTGGCTTCCTGACCTACAGATACCTGGTATTCCTGTGGTATAGATGTGGTATTCCTGTAGCATGCTCAGGGTTTTATGAAGTTGGTCATTACCAAATGTGTCTTCCCTATCTCTTGGCCTTGGCATTGGGCTTGGATGAAGTCATTTCAATATCTTGCTGCTTGTAGATCAGGATTCCTTTGCAGAGATGGGTATCTTGTAACAACCTGGAAATTGGAGTTTTACTTGAGGTGTCATGGTTTTGGCTGGGACAGAGTTAATTTTCTTCTTGGAACTAATGATTCCAGCCTATAAAGAAGAGAAAGGAGGGATGTTGGGATCAACAAAAGGAAACTCAAATCCCCGTGCCAGGAAGCCAGGGCTAGGCCTGTGAAATAACACATCTGCAGGCCAAAGAGTGGCTGAACCAGAATTAACTTCTGCCTTTTCTTTTCTTGATTGAGGAAAACAATGATTAAATCCTTTGTTTCTTGTCTTGAGTTGTTCTTGCACATTACCCCTTGGATTGTTAAGCGTTGTTTCCGTGTATGTCTGTGTAGGAGACAGATGATGGATAGATGTGTAGCTGTAAGGTTATAGAAATATAAAATCTCCTGTCTTGAAATCTGTTGGGGAAGGACTTAGTGGTTGATTGATGAGTGCAACTTACATCACTGTTCCTACTTCAGGAGTCGTCAGAGGACGTGTCAGGAGGCTTGCCCTTCTTAGTTGACCTGGCACTTGGCCTTTCTGTGTTAGCTTGTTCTATGCTGCGGATATTGTACAACGGACCAGAAATTACCAAAGATGAAGAAACCTGTCAAGAGCTCTTAAGATCTAAACTATTACAAAGGTAAAAAAGCCAAAAACTTGATGCAAGTTCCCATGTGGGTGTTTCTCTGAAGGAAGGTGACTTCTGTAGTTGTGCTCAAGTCTTGTGTTTTAAGGTGGTGTTTTGATAATGTTTCCTGCAGAGTTTGTTCAGCAGCTCTGTGTTGCCTAAAGCTAAGGGAATAGTCTCTAGAAGAAAGGTTTCCTTTAGAGTAAGTAGAGGAGGATTGGGCTATGCTTGATACATTAAGCAGTGCTTAATATGTTAATCTGTCTGTTTGTAGTGTGTTGTTGACTGATGTGTGTTTCTGAATGAGAGGGGAGAGTTCTGGGAAAACAAAATCCATTTCATCTGTGTTTTGTTTGGTTTTTTTTTCAGGTGCCAATGGCAGGTGGAAGCTAATGGTGTGATATCACCAGCCCTTACACCAAGTCCTTCTCCCTTGCCTCTTACTATAGAAGAAGATAGAGAATTTACATATCCTTCTGATGTTCTAGTGCCTCCTGTTGGACACTATTTTGATCTGCCTAGGATCAGGCTGCCTCCAGGGATCATGATAAAACTCAGGGAAATTTCTGGACGTGCTCGGCCTCAGTTTAGACCCAGCATAAAGTAAGTGTCATTACCTTGCTTTATTTTTCTCACTTTCATTGTTTGAAACATGTGCCAAAGTGAGTGAGCAAAAAAGCAGTGGTGAGGATGTGACATGTCTTTGGTGTATGATGGGTGTGCATTGGATGTTCTGTAAGTCCTTGTTTGTGAGTGCAGCACCTAGTGAATTGTCTATGTAAACTGTCACAGTTTGTCTGTTGTTCTGGCTTAATCAGTTTGGCTTTACCTGTGACCCTAGGGAAGTGATTCAGCCAGAAGTAATGGAGGAGATGGTAGTTTCCTGTGTGATTAAACATTTGAATTTGGTTGATGCGCTCCAGTCACTGATAAATTTCCAGTATCAGGAAGAACACGCTGAAGAATATGATTTACTTTGTAAGATTATGGGAGAGACTTTTAAGAAGCTCAATGCCATGGAGAGACAGCTGCAGGTAAGAAGGAAAGTACATGAAAAACACCCAGAAGGCTTGTTTTGAGAATAAAGGTGTATTAACAGCATTTTAGAAACACATAAATACAAAATGTACTCACATTTCCTCTTTTAAGATCTCTTCTTGTCCTTAAGATGAACAACTGTGACAAGTGTTATTTTTGTCTCTTTCTTAGAGTGTGGCTGAGCTGGAGCAGAAGTGGCAGAATGAGGTAGATGACGCCATGCATGGGAAGCTGGAGAACAATGTCCCATTCTTTTATGATTATCACTTCAACGAGGTAAGCATTGTGGCTGCTGTGTGTGCTCATGCTTCATGCTGCTCTCTCAACACATGTTCATCCTTTTCCTTCACTTTGTTTAGAGCAAGATGAAAGAGCTGGAACTTCTATGTTCAATGAAAGAAGTTTCTTTTGATGGAAGCGATCTTGAGAATGTGGTCCTGGCGTTAAGGTTAGTAGCTGTGGAGTGTACCGTTGGGGCAAGGCACTTAAAAGATAGGCACCAAAAGTAGTTACACACAGTTAAAATTGCACAAATACATACATGCTTATTGAAGCAGGCACTTGAATCTCATTGTACCCTGTGAAACATGACGTGAAACAGAAACTGGCAGTAAATGTTTCAAAGTCATTCTATGTCTAGTTCTATTCAAGGCTGGTACACTCATGGAAAGCCAAAAATCTTTGGGAGCAGGAGCATTCAGATGAGCTTCTAACCAGGCATGCAGATACTTTACAGCTTAATTTTCCTATCTGCCTGGCAATATCTGATTAAATTGTTAGAAACGTTAGTGCTAAATATATTGATATTAGGACCTGCAGCTGCTGGCACTTACTGACAAATCACTTGTTTATTTATTTAATTTTTTATGCTCTCTACTTTGTTGGCATAGAATAAATTGATGCTATACATCTTCATTAGAAGAACCTGTCTCACAGAAACACTTTTCAGAAGGCATTAGAACATAACTGAGTCTGCTGCTTTTATTTTCCTTTCTTAATCTCAGGGAGAAATTTTTTCAAGAGGTGAATTCACTGATACAGAAGACCTCTCATCCCCTAGCAAAAACAAAAACATTGGTGAAGAGCTTGATGAACAGAGCAGAGCTGCTGTTACATGTCACTATTGCAGCACAGTCTGGTATCACAAGAAGTATATCTGGTACTCCTGCAGAGACTCCAGGTATATATGTCATTGCCAGCACTGTACTTTTTCTTATCAAGATACAATCTTTTTCTCTTCTCTTGATTTCCCTCTTACATTAAACTTTGGTTGGTTTGGGTTGTAGTAATATATGGAACTGAAACTTTAGTCTCCTGAGTTATTGGGGAAAAATGCTTAACCTAAGCAAAACAAAGCCAAGCTGAAACAATACCTGAGAACAGGAAACTGCTCAGAACTGAGTCGCAAGTTCTTGTTTAGACTGTGTTTTCCCCTCTGTGTTAGAGCTTTCACTGGAATGTTCACAGTGGTTTTAAAACCAGTTTGTAAATAAGCTCCTACACCAAGGGTGACATTTTTTCACGTTGTATAATATTGCAGCCTGCAAGTCAGCATCTGAAACAAAAGTGATCTCCCATGCAGTCCGCCAGCCCGTCTTCCTCCGCAGCATGTCGGCGCCGTCTGACTTAGAAATGATTGGTAACGAAGATATTGAGTTTGCTAGATCAAGTCAGAGGTATGCAAGGGTTTATTCCACTAAGCTGCTTTACAGTGATGTGGCCTGTGTTGTTAAAGCCATTGATAACTTTGCAAGTGTAGCATGTGTGTCTTTTATTGCCTCAGGTTTCTGCTGCCAGCTGTATTTATCCTCTGTTCTCACAGGCGCCGCCACATTACCAGCCACAGAAGCAGCTCCTTCACTCTTCTGCAGTCACTGGCCATTGAGGACAGCAGAGATAAACCCACCTACAGCGTCTTACTGGGGCAACTCTTTGCTTTCATTGGAACAAATCCTGACCAAGCAGTATGTCACCTTCCATGTGCTCAATCATTACATTTTCAAGCTCAAACCTTCGCAAAGAAGGGAGGTGTCTTGCTTGTGCCTCATTAACAAAAGCAACCAACCAAAATCTCCTCAGGTATCCAGCAGCAGCTTTCTGCTGGCTGCTCAGACGAGGTGGCGGCGTGGGAACACGAGGAAGCAGGCTCTGGTGCATATGAGAGAGTTGCTGACGGCAGCCGTCCGGGTCGGGGGTGTGACGCATCTTGTAGGCCCAGTGACCATGGTACTTCAGGGAGGACCAAGGTTTGTTTCTTTCTCTGAAAGTAATTAAGTGTTGCAGTCTCTGTGGAAGACAGCAAATTGCTCTGTGCACATGAAAACTGTGAGAAGGGACTAACTGTGAGGGCTTAAGTTTGCAGAGCAAAGCCTGCAACAACTGCTTTGGCCCTTGTGAGGTAAAAAGGCAGAAAACTTCTGAGATGTGCTTTTATTTGGCAGTAGATGAACTTCTGTTTCATATTGGGCTGACATGTCCACAGATGTGGATACAGGCTATCTTATTCTATAGGCTACCATTCTATCATTCTATGGTTCTCCTAACTTAATTCTAAATTCATGTTGATTAAGCCTTGGTGGCAGATTTAGCTGCTACAAAATATGTGTCAAATTTAGATGACAGTAACTTCTTTGTAGTCAAATTTCAGTCGTGTCTGAGCTAGAACTACACACTATCTTGTTAACATATGTTTCATGTTAAAACATTCAGTGACTTAGAGTTTTGCTTCTAAATCTTCCTGGGGTAATTCTTAGTATGTGCTGATTGTTGTATGTTTTGAAACCTGTATTTGAAAGTTTGGCTGGTTTGTTTAACCTGGAAAGCCTGCCATTTCAAATGTTTCACTGCCCACAGGATTGAAGAGCTCACGTGTGGTGGGATGGTGGAACAAGTCCAGGAAGCTTTTGGAGAGACAATGACATCTGTGGTCTCGCTGTGTGCTCGCTACCCCATTGCTTGTGCAAATAGCATTGGCCTCTTGTGCACTATCCCTTACACAAGGTATGGAAGGGTTGATTTCGGGGGAGGAGGGCATCCACAGCTGTCCTTATTAGGTTTTGCCTTAAGGAGAAGCATTATATAGTATGAATCTACTCCCTTTCATCATAATGAGGAGTGTCTCAGATCATCCTGTTCAGATTTTCTCAGAATAAAGAATTTCACCTGGAAGGGGCAAGGGAGAGACAGAACCATCTTTCTGCAATGCAAAGTAATGAATTGCTGAGTTAACAGCAGGTTCAGGGTTTTCCCTGTGTCTCATCAGTGACTGGAGAAGTTAATGAAGTAAAATCTGAATTTGTCTTCTCACACAGGAGTGAAGAGAAGTGTTTGGTACGAAGTGGCCTGGTACAGCTCATGGACAGGCTTTGCAGTTTAAGCAGCCAGACAGAATCCAGTTCCAATGAAAAACAGACTAAGAAGCAGAAGGTGGCCACCATGGCTTGGGCTGCCTTCCAGGTGCTAGCCAACCGCTGTGTTGAATGGGAGAAAGAAGAAGGTAGGAACGCTGCCAAATGTATTTCTACTGTGTGCTTTAGAGTTGCCCAAGTGCCTGAGAAATGGTGTTAAATGTATTTCAAACAAGGCATTTGCTCACCATGACTTCAGTACTGTGTGGGCTCTCCAGAACACACAAGTGGGTAGAAAATCAGCTTCTTTTTGTTCTCGTCTCTTTCTTAAATTCTAGCTTTATTTTCCTCCTCGTGGGAGTGTTTTATGTTGCAGATAATTTCAAGTCTGCCACTTGGTTCTGTCTAGACATTAGTAACCCCTCAGGGTTCTCTGGTTATGTGTTTCTCTTGTAACAGAGTTCACCCATAACATACATAAACTTACAGACAGGTGGCTGTTGGCTAATGGGACATAGAGGATGCATCAGGTTTTATTTGTAGTTAAAGCCATTTCATATGTAACCGTTTTGCTGTAGCACGACAAACCTATTTCTTACTAATTTCAGCTTATGAGCAAGGAGTTTGTGCATGTGCAGATTCCTTTCTTGCTAACCACAGTTGTGGATTCTTGCATTTGTTTCAAAGGTGGTTCAACAGAAGCTGTTCACTCTGGTCTGGCTCGTCAGGTCTCCAGCCTTCTCACCAACCACCTTGCACGAGCCACGGAGTGTTGTGGCAACCAAGCAGCAGGAAATGATGCGCTTCAAGATGTTCTCAGCCTTCTTAATGACCTGTCAAGGTGGGAGGCCTTTGTCTCTGGAGTAATTTTTTTCTATGTATGAAAGCAGATGGGGGTTGTTTAGGGGGATTTTTTACAGCAGTGAAGGTAAGATACCTTCCAAAACCATTCTAAAACTAGCACATTCTGAAGTGGCTCTCGGTGTTCCATCAGTGCCATCAGGTTGTGTTTGAATTGTTGCAGGTAAGGTCTTGTCAGACACTGAAATTGTTTTTAACTACATCTTGTAAATAATGAATTCACTTGTTTTAATTCCAAGAGCATCATAAAACAATAAATCCAGTTATTTTTCAGACAGCACTTACCTGTTTTCCTCCCCCTTTCAGGAGCCACATAGGGAAAGCAATCCTGAGCCAGCCAGCCTGCGTGTCCAAACTTCTGTCGCTTCTTTTGGATCAGCGGCCCTCTCCAAAGTTGGTGCTTATAATCCTCCAGTTGTGTCGAGCTGCATTGCCTCTCATGAGTGTGGAGGACTGTGGAAATGTTGAATTGCCTCCCTGGAGTTACTCGGTACCCTCTCTGAACAGTGAACAGGATGATCCCAGTGACCCGGCCTCCAAGATTGCCTCTCTGCTCTTGGCAAAGCTGGCAGATTATGTAGTTCCAGGTATCAGCATTGTTCTGGGGTCATACTAATTTGAGAAGTTGCCAACCAAGTCATGTTTTGGCCAGAAGCCTTTGTACTGACAGAAAGCTCAAGTAGGAGAAGGTGTATCATAATGTCAGCATTAGGATATTCCTATGACTTCCCTTCTGCTTCTTACCTTTGTCTGAGAAGAGCTAAACTGTGTGTCACAGTGTTGTTCTAGATACGTCTCAGATGTGTTACCTTTAGTTTCAAGGCCAAGAAAGCTTGTTCATGGAGCTCATGGTTGGTTGTTTTTCTTTGTTTTGTGTTTTTTTCTTTCTACTTCAAGGATGCCAGACAGTTCTTTCTCCAACTGCTTCTGAGCCAGATACTGCTTTGGCAAAAGCCAGCCCTAAAAATTCCATAAAAGGTGATAAAGATCCTGGAGAAGAAAGTGAGGCAGTGGATGGTAAACTTTCTATTTTCATTCATAAACGGGAAGACCAGTCATCCCATGAGGTCCTTCAGCCATTACTAAGGTAATCTGAACCCACTGGGTTGGAATCGGCAACTGATTTTGCCAGTTGCATCTGTCTTCTTATTGTTAGTGCTGCAGCTGTAAACAAATGCATCCTAAACATAGTAAATCGAAATCCCAAAGCTTCTTGGACTTGCCTATGTTGTAGAAGATGGTTTAGCAATGATGAGAGCAGCAAAGCTGAAACAGAGCAGAGTACACAGATTTATACAAGGAAGAGAGGAATAGGAAGTGTGATATTTGGGTTTTGGTTTGCTTATGAGCCGTGTAAGCCACTAGCAGAGGAACAGAAAAACATCTTAATCTGAAAGCAATCACATGAAAATTTAGCTAATTAAATGATACTCCATGAGAAAAATTGAACCACAGACTGTGTAGGATCAACAGATAGAACTGGCAAAGCAGAATGGCTTTAAAGGCACTGCTTTTAGTAATGCATACACTGCCTAATAATTTGCTATTACAGCTGCTTTAATATTCTTAGTACCCACTGACCTCTGAGTGTTCTACTGATCTCTGAATGTCAAACAGCCAATAACATCATCTCTTGCATTTCTGTACTATTTATGTCATCTTCCCAAGTTGGTTTTGAATCTGTGCTTTAAAAATGATACTCAAAGTTACTGCTGGGGAGTGGTTTTGGGTAAAGGGTTAACGTGGAGCCCTCCAGCATTTGTGTTCAGTAAAAGCCAGTTGCATGATGCTGCTTCTTGAGGGGAAAAGGGTTAAACTGCTGTGCAAAAACTACACTCAATAGTGTTAAATTCCTTTTGTGGATTACAGTGCCCTTGGGTGGCTCCTTGACTATCAAGTGTCTTCCTGTGACTGTTGAGCAACTCAGTTGCAAGACTTACTTTCAAAGAATTTTATAACATGCATAGTATGTTAAATTGGACTGTGTAGTTCAAGCTGGTGTTTCCACCAAGGAAAACAAAGCTGATGTGTTCTGTTTTCACTTCGAACAGTAGCTCAGAAGGTCGTCCATTCCGATTAGGAACTGGAGCCAATATGGAGAAAGTGGTGAAAATGGATCGAGACATGACAAAAGTAAGAAAAGGAGTAACTAAGGAATTACTCAGCATCATGAGGATCAGTGGCCACTCAGCTCTTGGTTTTTACTGATGTTAAATGTCCCTCGTTCGATTTTGTTCAATGTACAGAACTGTTGAGAAAGAGAACTGTGTAACTGTGAGCATTGTGTAGTTACTGATGTAAATGCAGGGGGAAATGATGAAAAGGAATTGCAGCAAATGCTTCCTTCAGCTGTTGGGTGGCACGTTTAAAGCTTTTTCATGTTCCCTTTGCTGGAGTGTGTAATGCACGTTCATAGTACGAGTTATAAACCACATCCTTAGATTTGCTTTTGCCTGGATGTTTTCAGATGTTTTCTTGAGTATTTACACCAGAATCACTCCTGTGGCTTTTTGATCAGAGAAGAGAAACTACACTGTTAAGAACAGAACATTAAAGGCAACGAATCCACGTTGATCTCTGATCTTCTTGTACATGAGGGGGAAAAAAGCAATCAAAAACCAGAAAGAATTTGTCTTATAACTGTGACTAATGCATGCATAAGAGGACGTGTTGATGTGCTCTCAGTACTTTACATATGTGGAGGGTGCATCACATAGTATGGCCAAATAGAGCTAACATCAGTGTTTGTCTTTTATGGCAACTTTATTTTCAGAGTGGCTGCTGTGAAGTTATTACAGAGGAAGCTGCTGCAGCTCTTCGAAAGGCCACTAAGTGGGCACAGTCTGGCCTAATAGTTAGCATTGGGCCACCCATAGAGACTGTCAATCCAGAAACTACTAGTGGGTTGTCCACTGGGGACAAAAAGAAGACAGCACAAACATCTATTTGCAGAGAGAGGAATTCTGAGCTTGCCAGGTAGGTCACTGCAGTCCAGATTCGGGTTTTCTGTGTACCAGTAGTGCTGTAGAAAATAATCTGTGTGTTCATAAACTTGCCTTTTTTGTGCTGTGTGTGAAGTTGAAGCTTCTTTTCCTTCTCTTGCTTTGAAATTAATGGGCAAATTGCACTCGTCTGTGTAGGACGGATCCCGTGAGGCCGTTCATCAGTGGTCACGTTGCAAACAGCATGGCAGCAGAGGTGATTGCTTTGCTGCATAGCTTGTTGATGGCACCAGAGTCAAATGCAGCTCAGATATGGACAACAACTGCTGAAAAAGTAAGCAAACAGAAGATTAAGTATCACATTCTACACCAAGAGTGTATTGAGTAGTTAAGAGAACTTAATTATTATCTCCCCAGCTATTCCTTTCCAATGTACTGCTTCCAGCAGGAAAACGGGATGTGTAAGTGCAGAGAAGCAGCCCTTTCTGGTAGATTCTGTCTACCTGATGTCAGAGGGTGGAGAATGTAATCAAAAGTTACCCAGCATTAGAGAACATGTTGTCATTCTGAAGTTCACCTCTCATTCCTTTCGTTATTTAACAGTGCTGTTCACTCAGGGAGTTACCTTGCCTTTGCCAAGTAGTTATTCCACCTTTGCTATTCAGTCCTCTTTGCCATGACCTCTGAGGGTCTAAAGAGTTGCCTGGGGAGTACAGCACATTGCATCCGTGTCCCCCTGGATCCTGTAGCACCTGGTCTGTTGCTTTGGCTAAACCCTTGAGCAAAGACTTTTGCTAGGATTCTATCTGTAACTGTACAAGTTGTTAGGGAATGGAGCTGGCTTTGATGCTGTTCACACTGTAGAGAGCTTAGGATATTCTGAGTTATATAATTCTCTTCAAGAACAAAAGCAGTTCTTCTGAGACTGTGTGGGCTGCAGGCTTTGGGGCGTTGCTTTTTGTTTGAATTGGGCTTTGAAGTCATTCTCTGGTGTTTTCGCTTCTGTCTTCAGGTTCTGTCTCGGGCTCTGATGTACATCCCACAACTTGGGAAATATGCAGAAAGTATTTTGGAGAATGGGAGCAGCAGTGGAAGGAAACTTGCGAAGCTTCAAAGAATTGCTCGGCAGGCAGTAGCTGCCCTTTGTGCTCTGGGTGGCTTTAAGGAAACAATTAAAATAGGTTCTGAAGTTCAGGTAATTCACTGCCGTTCACATTTTGTAGTTGACATGAGAACTGGTGCTTTTGATCATGTTTTGCCTGCACTGGCATAGTGCTGAAGCAGTCTGCAGATTGCCTGTGGTAGTGAAGCAGCTGCAGTGGCACCTGGGGAGCCTGCTATTGTCTTTTATACAGCTCTCATTGTGTGGTGAGCTGCTATGAGGCTTGAAACACTCAATGTTTCTTGCTTGTAAAGCCTTAAATCTTACACAGACCTTCTTTGGTTGTAGGTTTTAGGTAAAGGAATAGCAGGAAGCTTTGGAGTTGTGGCATCTATTAATGAACAAGAAGGTATAGCAACGGTCAAATTCCCACCTACCAGTATAGACAGTAGAAAGACCTCCCAAGCGTCAGACACATTAACTATTCCATTATCTAGGCTCTGTGTTCCAAGATCTGAGGTATGGGAGTTTTAACAATCCAATATTAAGTATAATACCAATAATTTACTGCTTTCTTTTGGTCACAGCATCCTGGCAGTTAATCTGTAGTGTGTAAAAAGGCCGTTTCAGCTTTGGTTAAAGATTCTTTGTAAAGTTTGCCTTGTGAATTTAAACATATCTTAACAATGTCTCTAAGTTCTCATTCAAATTACATGGATATTCATGTAATATGCTACTTTTGCTACTTAAAAATGTTCCATTGCACAGTGTGTTGGATTGTTTTGGTTTTGTTCCTGTTTTGTTTCTGGGGGGGGGGGAGGATTTTGCTGGTGTTTCAATGCTGATTTTGTGCTGGTACAAAATGAGAATTAACTCCAGGTAATAAAACACCCTCATTTCTTAGAAACTAACTACTTGAATTTAACTTTTTACTGTGCCCCCCCACCATCAGGCATTGCCTCTTCATAAACTGTCCATTACTGAGAAGGTAGTACAGGCAGTCCAGTCCATGTTGCTTCCTCAGGAGGGAAGTCTATCTATTCACACCTCACTTCCTGCAACAGGAGATGGCTCAACTCCAGTAATGGCAGTGGTCCGGCTTCTTGCTGAAATAAGAACCAGGTGAGTTGTCAGTTTCTGTGCAGCACCTCGATCTGTTTTGGTATCTTACACAAACAGTCAAGAAAATGGTGTGGGCTCTTGTTTTCTCCCTCTGTGGGTGTTGACACATGACAGCAGGAGACAATGTGAAAATTCTCATTTCCTTCCTTAAGTACATTTACTGCTTGGATGTTGTTTAAAATGAGCACCAAAAATAAAGTGCCCCTGTAACTCTGACAGTGCATTGAGCAAATGCTTCATGGAAGTAAATGTTATGAAGCAGGGGAAAGCTGTCATTATGGAAGTTCCAATGGATAGCCTAGCAACCAGACAAAGAAATAGATCAGTCAATGTGCTGTCCTTTGAAGTAGTCTTGGATTCCAGTACATGTAAAGATCACTTTGAATTCAGTGTGCACTTTTGTAATGCTTTAAATGTATTCTCTTTAAGAGCATGCCTGGTGATGGCTCAGCTGTTAGAAGACAGCTCATTCTGTGAAGAATTCATTCAACAGTGTCCAGCTGCTGTAGAAGTTCTGAATTTGGTAGCTCAGGAGTGCAGCCCTGGTAGGTATTCAACACCTTTTTACAGCTTCATTGTCATGTTCAGTTCAGAGACAGCTTTGGAAAGAATCTCAGCCTTTTGTCCTCCAGCTACTTAGAGTTTGATAGCTAACACAATACAGCATGTCTTGTCATAGCTGCAGAGCTGTTGACATAGGAGCAACTAATAATCAGACCAAATCATTTTAAACATGAAGCATAAAGCTTAGGCCATAACTTCATTATAATATGCATCGCTGTAGATTCCAGTCCTAGGACTAGCTCTTTCCTACTGTGCTTCTGAACCCTCTCCACTTAGGTTGCTTCCAGAGTAACCTACTCTGCATTCCCTGACATTACCATTTGTATGTTTTCTTTTTATGACCTTCTGGTTTTTTTCCAGTGCTTGCTGACATTCCTTCTCATTGAGCTCTTTATTTCCTTACTTCTTGTTTAAGGATAAGCAGTGGGCCCAGCAGAAGGCTCAGTTCAAGGGCAAGTTGTAGGAACATGTCAGAGCCTTTCAGTGGAGGAAAGTAACTAAAGCAGAGGATGTTAGGGTAGGAGCCAAGTGGATTTCAGTGTGATCTCCAGGGTAAAAGGGAGCGTGCTATGTGGCAGTAGCCATAAATCCCTTTGACTTCCTGCTTTTTCTGGGTCATTAACTTGCCTGTTGAAATGAACTGTATATCTTAATTAACCTATCAAGGTCTTTACCAACCAAATATTAATTAAAAAACGTGAGGAAAACAATTAGCTGTTTACATTAGGTGCCAACTTTGTTGATTAGGTAAGTGAGGCTGCTTGATCAGATCTCTTACAATGCAAACGTCATGTTGGTTTCTCTTTCCTGGTACTAAGATTGCATTGTTGGACTAAATCAGTTTTGCTTGGAGCCTCATGGCTTGATTTGGTTTGTTGTTACAGGGGAGAGGCTCCTTGTTGTAGAAATGCAGTGTGAAAGGTTACGCATGTTGTACCGTGACTGTGCTCGACCTCCACCGCCTCCACTCCAAGCAGACAGAAGACAAGTGAGTGCAGAAACGGTGCTGAGCCTTCTGCCCCTTGCAAATTAAACCAGGCACTGAGTGCAGAGGCTCTGCCTGTAGTGGTAGAGCCAAACCAGTTGGATTCTTGCTTAAACATTTCATTTGATGTGAATCTTAGGATGATGTGATTCGTTGTGGTTGCGGTTGCGTGTGCTGTATTAAACGTGCACTTCATGTGGGATTTCAGCAGGTGATTCCAACTGTAACTGATAGAATAAAATGCTCTGTTCCTGTTTGTAGCCCAAAGAAATCACTTGGAGCCCATCAAGAGTGTTCCCCCCGGTGCGAGCGTGCATGTTTTCATCACACCTCACAGCTGTGACCTTTTTGGCTGATCCCAGTGCAGGTGGGGGACTTCCCCGGGGCACATTTATCTATGCCACCTCACCAGTACCAGTACAGGTAAGAACTCAGAACCATTCAACCATTTGTATTATTTAACATTCAATAGTGCATGAAAAAGAAGGGCAGGGGAATGTTTTAGTTATATTTTGTGAATAATTCATTTAATGACTGGTTTTTTTTTCTTTCCAGGCACCATCATTCTACTGGGAAATTGAAATAGTTTCCTATGGAGACACAGATGATGACACTGGACCAATAGTTTCCTTTGGATTTGCTACAGAAGCTGAGAAACGGGATGGTGCTTGGACAAACCCCGTGGGCACCTGTCTCTTTCACAAGTACGTTGGGGACAGGCATCAAAAGTCATGGTCTTGCTCAGTCCATTTGTAAGCTCCTGAGGGAGGAGTACTGAGAGCACATTGTAGTGGGCACATGTACATTGGAATGAAAATGTTAGAATGGTGAGCTAGAATATCTCCTTATCAAAATAAGGAGAGTCCAGTTGCCTTTTGTAGGCATCACAGCTACCTGGCCTTCATCTGGGAATGAGTTGGAATCCTTATTTGTTTCAGTGCTCCTTTTAATCTTCTCGTGTTCCTCCTCAGCAATGGGCGAGCAGTGCATTACAATGGCTCCAGCTTGCTGCAGTGGAAGAGTGTTAGACTGGATGTGACTCTTTCTCCTGGTATGTAACAGTATAGCCAACTTGCTTATCTGGTAAACAGGGAAATACTCTAAATGTAAGGGAAATTGGATGAAGAAAACAGATTAAATCCATGTTTTTCCTTTGCTGGTTATATTTTTCTTCAGGTGACGTAGCAGGAATTGGATGGGAAAGAACAGAGGGAACTCCTCCCCCTCCAGGGCAGCCAGCTAAAGGCAGAGTTTATTTTACATACTGTGGGCACCGACTTGGGCCATACCTAGAGGATGTCTCAGGTGGAATGTGGCCAGTTGTCCACATTCAGAAAAAGGCAAGTTTATAATAGAAACATATTGCTTAAGATGTATATTCTTTCAGAAATGTTAAATAAAAGGCTATAGAGAAAGCCTGGAGCCTGCTTATCTAGCTATAAAAAAGCAGAGTGATGTGTTTTACCTTAGTTGTGTGAGGCTGAGGTACTGCATTACCCTGCCCAGGTGCATACTTTTGTCATTACTTTGAAGGTTTTCTGCCCATTAGAGCACTGATGTGCAGCCAGCTTGATGAGATGGCATTAGTATTCCTTCCCAGCAGTGACCTTGCTTCAGAGTATACCAGCTAAGTGTGCTGAAGTGTCTTGAAGCTAGAAAAAGGGCAAGTTCAAAGCTTGTGTTTGTGTTTAGAAGCTCAATACTTTCCCTGCTGCATCCACTTCTATAGCTAGTGATGCTGGGAGAGCCATGTGGCATGGAGATGTGATCAGCTTAGTCCTTTGGCTGAGGGTTTGGGGTGTTTTTTGAAAGAGCAAAGGGAAGGATCAAAACAATCCACAAGACATCTCAGTGCTTTTATCTGCATCTTCTTTCAGAACACGAAAGTCCGGGCTAACTTTGGATCTCGCCAGTTTGCCTATGCTGAGGGACAGGCTCACAGGAATGCTGCTGACCTCTGCATCGACTTAGCTGAAGAAATAAGCGCCAACTTTGAAGCGTTGCCTTTTGCCATGGCTTCTGATAGCGATAACGATGCTGGCACCAGCATAGCTTCTGATCCTGGCACCCACGGGCCTCCGTGTAGAATCGCTGCTGTTGCTACAGCCCAACAACGTAAAGTGATGAGTAACTTTTTTTTAACATCTTAAAAAGAAATGATAGTCAATTCAATAGTACTGAAGCACATCCTGGTTGCAGATCTTAGGTGCTGCCTTTTTGGGTAGGGCACTACAACAAGCGTTGTCAAATGCATCCTTTGTTGACTTTATCACAGAATTATTTCAGCTGGACGAAACCTTTAAGATGATCAAAACCTTCATCTTTGTTCCTTTGATCTTCATTTGTTTGGATGCAAAAATTCTCCACTAATGCAACTGTGATGAGCAATTCTCTCATTAGGGCTTTGGGTGCAGTAAGATGTTCTGGTTGGATTGAATCAATCCATTGGTTACACAGTGCCAAGATGCATCCCGTTCCCGCAGGCTGACTGGGGACAAGGTATCTTGGGATGTTTTTCCCTGCCTTCCAGTGCATTACAATCACGTTATTTCCACATGTATTTTGCAGAATATGACAGTGACACTTCTTGCCACTACAAAATGGAACTAAGCTATGAGAACTTCATCACCTCAGGCCCTGATCCTCATCCACCTCCTATTGCAGATGATGAAAGCGATGATGACGACGACGACGATATTCCCCGGGTGAGGAACTTGGCAAGCTCTGCCTACTGCAGCTTGGACTCTAAGTATAGATCTTGCCTTTCAGATTTTCAAGTTTTAGCACAGAAGGGGTTTCCCATCTTCCTTAAGGAAAGCATAGCTGTTGATAGCTTTCTTTCTGCTTGGTGTTCTAAGTAACTTGTGCCTTTGCAGGAGGATCACTATGCGCTGTTGGTGAAAGCCTGGGAAACTAAAGTTTTCCCTACAATTAGAAGAAGATTCCGTAATGAGGCCGAGAGGAAGTCTGGGTTGGATCAGATTAAAGGAGCTTTACAGTTAGGTATGGGTGTGTTTGTTTCCATGCACGTTGCTTTATATGGTGTTCAGTACTTGTGGAGATAAGACCTGTGTTTGTTCTGTTTTCAGGGCTGGAGAATCTAAAGTGAAGAAAATTACATTTGCTTTTTTTCTCAAGTGCTTCCAATTTGTTTTGCCATTATTTTTCTTTAAGCTGGGACTGTTCAAATAGGGGAAATGGCTTTAGAAATGGCCAGAACTGATTTGGATGCAGAAATACTTTGGAATAATAGCTCAGGAAGAAACTATCTACATGTATGTTCTGCCTATGACTATATCAAGGCACAGCTTTTGAGGAACAGTTGCAGTAAGAGCAGAGTAAGAGTTCTGAGCTCGAATGGAGAGTGTACAGGTGTCTCTTAGGAAAGCTCCACTCCCCATCTATCAGCCTGGCTTAAAGAATATTGAAGTAATCAGGTAGCTCAGCTGCTTATGACGTTAATAAGAACTTATGTCACATGCCTGGGGAAAATAACCAGCACCCCCTTCTGTCCACCAGGAATGGTTGATATAGCACGCCAAACTGTGGAGTTCCTCTATGAGGAAAACGGTGGCATCCCAAGGGACCTCTACCTCCCTACCATCGAGGATATCAAAGATGAAGCCAACAAATTCACAATCGATAAAGTACGGAAAGGTAAAGTCAGTGCAAATACCTCGAGGGGAAGAGAAAAGCCGAGGAACTCTGATACTGGGCATCTACTGCATAACCTGTCAGTCTGAGGAAAGTGTTGTGCCTTACCATTTGTCTTGTTCCTTTCTGACCAGGTCTCACAGTGGTGACTCGCTCTCCTGACAGCAACAACGTTACCAGTAGTGCCGTTGGAACAGCTTTACCCAAGTTTGCTATTCGTGGGATGCTGAAGACGTTTGGTCTTCATGGCGTAGTTCTGGATGTGGATTCAGTGAGTAAAGGTTCATTGGGAGGGCTTCTTACTGTATCAGCATCACACATCTGCAAGCAAAGTGCAGCTGCTTAGAATGCTGATTTGGTGCTCTTTCTGAAGGAAAGAAATACTAACATTGCAGTGTTTATTGACAGTGCTGGTTGTGGTGTTGCAGGTAAATGAGCTGGTACAAGTAGAGACCTATCTGAGGAGTGAAGGAGTTCTGGTAAGATACTGGTACCCCATTGACATGTTAGAACGGCCACCAGCCGGTTACAGGAGGACTGCAACCAATGGATTGGTTACTCTGGACAATACCAACATCCAAATCCACAGGTAACAAAGGAGTTGTGGTTAGAAGGCATTTGTATTATCTGACTCCATCTGTGACATTTCCTACAGTACAATTCTCTGCTTCAGCCTTGTTTTGATCAGTCAAAAGCTTCTGAACCTCATTGAAGTTGTTGGATCAAACTGACAAAGACTTGTGTCTTAGTGGGATTTTGGGGTGTTTTTTGTGTGGTAAAGGCAATGGGTTGGAAGGATTGTTGGAAGGATTTTACTGAGCCATGTGAAGTGTTCCAAGTGTTTCTTGTACCATCAGCCAGTTGCTGTCTAAAAGCTCAAATGCTGAGCTGTTGACTGACTGGGGAGAGTTGGCTCAGCTGCCTTAATTTGGTACCAAAATTAGATGGTCTGTGCACTATCTTAAGGGAATAAGAAACAAGATAGGTTTACTTATCTCTTGGGATTCAGGGGCCTCTTGCTGGGTATGGCTTGTTTGAAGTGTGGTGAAGCAACGTTTGTGTCCTGTGTCTGTGTTCCCTAGGGAGCTTTTGCGAAGCGAAGCTGCCCTGGCCAAGCTCTACTGCCGCATGGCTCTCCTCAATATTTTTGCCCCCAAATCTCCCCATATGTTCACCCGGCTGTTTCATATCCCTGCTATCCGTGACATCACCCTGGAGCACCTGCAGCTGCTGTCCAACCAGCTTCTTGCACCACCTCTTCCTGGTAAACACCAACTTTTATCACAGGTGGTTTTTGTACAGTAGTGTTCTGTTGGGGACAAAAAGAACTAATGGATTTGGCACTTAATTAATTAGTTAAAAATGGTGGCATTTGAAAAAAGCTTCAATGGACTCCTGACCTTAGTGATAAGGTACTGAACTGAAATTCCTGCTAATGATCTAATTAAAACTGTTCAAGAGAGTTCAGAGCCCCTCCTAAGACTCAATTCATTGTGCTTCTGTCCCTTCCTCATCAGTGATCTTCTGCTTATTGGGAGGTGTGGGGGGGAGTTACCATGTTGGATACTTGTAAGGATTTGAGAATGGTTTAGAGTTTGAATCCAGGGTGGTAAAACTAAATGCCAGTTGGGTCTCACAGTTTTCAAAACTCAACTCTTCTTCGTTTCATAAAGTGGTTTATCCTTTTCCCACTGGAATCACAGCTCTGGTTAGAGAATGTATGTACTGAATCATGGAAAAGAATCTTTGGCTAATTCAAGTGAGTGTTAACACAGACAAGTATCGTGACAAAGCTATCCTGCATGCAGATAGTGTGTGTAACATGGCTGGAGCATAAGGAGGAAGTAGGAAGTGCTAAATGTAGGCTATTAATAAGCATTGGAAAGAGTCCTGTTCCCTCCTCCAGTTCCTTTGAAACTTGGCTACCTCTAACAGATGCGGCGTTGTGAAAGGTTCTCTTGCAGAGTACAGCACTACTTTGCATGGCTTTGGGAATAATTTGACAAGCTTTTATGTAGCTTTCCCTCTTTAAAATATGTCTAATTCAAGTCTTGCTAATGCTTACAGTTTCCAAACTGGCATTTTTGTTGAACTGCCCACCCCTTTGCACACTGCACTTCTGGTTTTCTTTGACTTCTTCCGTCAGCTCCAGAACAACAACTGTGAGGTATCAGGGTTTGTGACCCACTTGGGGCTGCCCAGAAGCTGTCATGGCCATAAATGGGCAAAGCTTGAGGGCAAATACAACTGTTTTCACCTCATCTGGAAAAGGAAATGTACCCGCCCTCCTCCAGGGGACAGAAGGAGGCAGCTCAGTGTGTGTCTGGGGGAGCTCCCTGAGGGCTGGCTTAAGGCAGGTGAAGAACACAGCTGGCATTTAGAGGGCCATCCATTCTACAACCAACTATGTCAGGGGTGCGAGTCCTTGGATGGATCCTTTGTGCTGCTGCCCTTTGGGAGGAGTTTTGCACTTGCTCAGGAGTGAAAGTAGAGGCTTTGAATCTTCCAAGTGTTTTGAAACGTCTCTTTCCACTGACTGTTTCACAGGCTACATAAACGTGTTGATCTCCAAATGTGTTCCCTCTTCCCTGTTATTACAGATGGAACAATCAGTTCAAGTTCAATTCTTTTGGCTCAGTCCCTGCAACACTGTGTCCATTCCCAGAACTGTGCTGCCACAGACCTCTTCTACCAGGGCAACTCACAAGCCATCAGGGAGTGGCTTACTGTTGCCATTACTCGGACACTGCATCAAGGAGAGGAGAGTCTGTTAGACCTCACGAAGCAGATCTGCTCCTTTTTGCAGGTAGAATGTTTAGCAATGTTTTGTGAGCAGTGTTGTTTCTAAGGCCTGCCTTCCTTCTGATGAGCCCTTGCTTTACATGTGATTCTAACTTCCCTAACACTGCCACGCTGAGTGTTTGCCTGGATGGATTGTATTCCTCTTCTGGTCATAGTGGGCCCACTGAAAACACAAGCAATAGCAGTTCCCTGGATCATATTGAAGTGGAGTGGTCTCACCCTGTGGGCTGGTTTTTATCTGCCTTGGGGCTTTCATTGAATTCTTCCCTTACAGACGGCACCAGAACAGTTTCCTGCTGAAGAATTCCCAATTTCAGAATCCAAAGTCAATATGGATGTTAATTTTCCTGGAGCTGCATTTGTGATTGTGTCCTGTAAGGAAAGTCAGTCTGGATTCCGCAAAGAGTAAGTAATTGAGGGGCTGAGGGTGGCAAAGAGTCAGGGTGTGCTGCAGAGCCTCTGTGGACCCTGAGTGTGGAGGTGCTAATTGGTTTAGATGTTTGTCTTCTTAGAAACTCATTTTGGGGAGGTGGGATGGGTACTGCAGAGTGTTTAATCTTTGTGTGGTGCCAGTTGCAATCTAACTGAAGCGTTCTTGCTCTTTTCTTAGTTCATCCCTGTACAAAGCTCCCTGGGCTCGAGTGCTTGTCTACGGGCTGGGGCACAAAGTGAAAAGGAACGGTCAGTTAAACCTGATTGAGGCAGTGTGCTACCCTCGAGATGCCTCTCCAACCAACACAGGCCTAACACCTCCCCCAACAACCAACCAGTACCCTTCAGTCATCACCCCTACAGACAAAGTCCACATCAAACTAGGTAAAAATAATGAACACATTAAAAACCAAGCCCCTTGAAGCTGTGCTCTGAGGAGTGAGACGAGCAGCACCACTGCCTGTGTGGGAACCTCCTGTGCTGTCAGCAGTCCTGCTGTTGCTTAGGGACACTGTTTTTGTACAGGGCATGAAGAAACGTGTCCCAGCAGACATATGCAGTCATTCTTAACTGAGGAATCGTGGGTTCATAAACTTTGGAAGCCACCTGCCTCTGATTTTGTTAGCTGTGTTAAATCTGTCAGTTCTTTTTCTGATCTTAGTCTTCCCAGAGTTGACAAAAGAGTGGTTTTGAATAGCTCTGCAGTGTTCAGATTGGAGCTGTTGCTGGTTGGGACACTGTTGCAGTTGCAATGAATTTTTAAGTTTGCTTTTCTAGATGATTGCAGGACCCTTTAATTCATATATGTATATTCAGTACAATAACACAGAGGTCATTCCAGGTTCTCAAACAGGAGCAATCATCAATATTCTTCTTACTCTTCCAGCCTAAGGGAGAGACGGTGTGATTTATTCACAGCAGTGGAGGAGACTGAGCTGCAGTAAGCTCTTAAAGCTTTCCAGTGGAGATCCTTCAGTTCTTTTGCTGAGCTGCAGCATCTCTGATGGTTTTATGTTTTCTGCATCACACTACAAACACATGGAAGTCCTGTATGTGTTTAGATATGTGCAGGCTAAGGTAGTTCTGTTTCATGTGTCATGGAAACAAAATGTTATCTGTACATTGACAGTTAGAGATTAGATCAACTTCTTCTGGACCAAAATGCCTGTTTGTTTATTACAAGGTACATAACTGAGAAAGTTCTCACTTAGCATAGGTTTAGCCTCAAAAAATCATAAAATGCATGTTACTACTTGTACTTTATAAACACCTGGAGTCATGATAAGTCTTTTCTTCTTTGCTTAGGAGTATCTCCTCCCCCTGGAGCTGTGTTGGTCTTGCATTCCCTTCCCCTTGAGTTCCCCCTGGCAATGGCATTCACAGAGCAGCTGTTAACATGGAAATTGGAAGATGGGGATGGAAGATCAGAAGATGAGCTGGACACTATTCCTGCTTCGGTTCTCTTGCAAGTAGTCGAATTTTTAGGTGAGGATGCAGCATTTACTTAGTAGTGACTATCAGTGAAGTGCTGGCTCGGATGGAGAGTTCAGGGGCAAAAGTAGCATTGCAGTCACAGAGTATTTCTGAGCTATTTCATTACACTGGCATTTTCTTCAGAGATTTCCTGTTGATATGCACTTGTTGCAATAGGCATCCTGCCTTTCCTGCTGCTGACATCCAGCCAGCAATGACCTGTGCTTGTGCTTTGTTTGATGTTACCATTGCAACACAGGTAATAAGGCTACTAACAGTGAACTGCTGCTGACTTCCATGTCTTGCCTTCCACACACAGGAAACTTTCTGTGGACGACTGACATGGCAGCGTGTGTGAAGGAGTTGATATTCCATCTCCTGGCGGAGCTGCTTCGCAAAATTCACAACCTGGAGCAGAAAAAGAATCCAGCAGGCTTGTCATCTTCTATTGCCCTCCAGCTAAACCCTTGCCTGGCTATGCTCATGGCCCTGCAGTCGGAACTGCACAAGTTGTATGACGAAGAAACCCAAAACTGGGTGTCTGGAAATGCTTGTGGTGGTTCTGGCGTTGGAGCTGCTGACCAAGGAAGGTTCTCAACGTACTTTCATGCTCTGATGGAAGTCTGCCTTGCTGTGGCAGAAGTAACCTTACCTATCAATATGAGTGTAACAGCTAACGTGATGTCTTCAACCAGTGCCCCAAATCTTAGCGACTCTTCGTCCTCGTCTTCGTCTTCTCCGGGACAGACGCCGCAGAGTCCAAGCTTGCTGTCAAAGAGGAAGAAAGTCAAAATGAAGCGGGAGAAGACGTCGTCCTCGGGCAAACGCTCTTCATCCAGAGCAGCTGACACCGATGCTGCGATCCTCAGCATAGGAGGAAGCAAGCCTGAGGATATGCTGTGGTTTCACAGAGCACTGACTCTGCTCATCATTCTCAGACACCTGACTAGGAAGGACCCGCAAGGCCTGGGCGTGACGAACGACGCTGTGGCAGACGCGTGCCAGGCGCTGGTGGGTCCCACGGCCCACAGCCGCCTGCTTGTCATCTCTGGGATCCCCACCCACCTGGAGGAGGGCACGGTCAGGAGCGCCATCAGAAAGGCGTGCAATGCACACGGTGGGGTCTTCAAAGATGAGATCTACATCCCTCTGCAGGATGAGGATCCCAAAAAAGCGAAGGACAAAGCGGAAGGAGGAGAATGCAGAACCGAACTGGAGAAGCCGACTGTTTCAAGCAGTGCGGACAGTTTGGACGTCAGCAGCTCCAGCAGCGTCACGCCTGCCATGAGTGTGAGTGCTTCGGCCTCCACAAGCCAGGCTTCCCTCTGCAGCTCACAGGGGATATCTCGGACCGTTAGCGATATCTCAGTTGACCAGTTTCAAGCTGGCCTGGAACTGGCCATCCCCCCAGGACTGCTAGAACCACACGTTGTTTCCAGCCAGGAGAGTCTGGATCTCTCCCACTGCAGCACCGGAAGCCTCGGCAGCCTGGGCAGCCTCGGGGAGCCGCTCGACAACGTGGAAACGGCGTCGGTGTCTGACGTTGGATCCATGTACACAGTCACGTCCCTGGACAACCAGCAGCTTCTGGCACGGCCAATCAAAGGGTTTGCTGTGGTGGAGGTAATAACCTTCAGTCAGGAGAAGGGTGCCCTTTGGGTCACTGCTTTTTGCTGAAACAATGAGACCTGATTCTAGGAGCTTCTATTTATCCCCTGCCTTGGGGAAGTGTGGCACTCATGGTTTCTGTTCAACACCGTCCTGTGTGCTTTTTCCTCAGTAAACATTCTTCTGCTTGACTGAGACCACAACTGGAAGGGTGGAGAGTGAAAGGCACTGTTAGCAAGGTGTAGCTCAGCACAATGAATGCAGAGTCAATGTAGGTCAGTGTGCACATGAGACTAAGGAGATCAGGAGTTCCCAGCTTGGACAGGATGGCTGAGGAACACAGGTTTATTCTCCATTGACTTTCTGCATGCCACACAGTCTTAGGGGCATTCCCTGTCACTCCCAGGATGGGGGAGACCCAGCAGTGGAGTTATCAAGTAGCAATTGTAAAACAAAAGGAAGTACTCTGGCATATTCCAAGTTTTAGAGCTCGTTGCTACAAGGAGCATAAATGAATTCATAAGGGATTAAGTTCACAGTGATGTGCAAATTGGGAGCTCTTAAGCACAGCAGTCAGTGCAGCCCTCAGTGTAGGAAATCTTTAAATTGCTGGTTTCTAGAGGCTGAGAGAATATGTAAAGGGAAAGATCTGTTCATTGCCTCACTCATCTGACTTTCTGCAAAGATTTGCTACTGGCCACTGCTAGAGATAAATGTAGAGATAGATGGCCCTTTGTTTTGACCTGCAAGGCAATTATTTAATGTTTCATGACCACATTTTCACATACTTTGAACCATCTGCAGGTTCCTCTATGAAGCTACTTTAGAAGAGACGATACATTTAGTCGATGTCTGGCTCCAAACGAATGTTTAAAGGCATTGTGGGTGGTTGTCACTGGTGCCAGATCACTCCAGGTTTTCAGCTGTTCACAAGAACCCCTCTTCTCTGTTCAGACACTAGCTGCATGCTGCAGGTTTATCAGAAGCTTGCAGAAGCACAGCCATCTCTGGGAGCTCGTGAGTGTAGGGAGACAGTTTTGCATCGTCTGGGATTGTGTCCGTTTCCCTACCACAAGAAAATCAGCTGATTCAAATAGAAACGCTTCAGTTGCTATTCTTAAGCTATTAATTGACATGAAGACAGCAGAGTTGAAATAAACCATACAGTGTGTACAGAAAGCTGTCAGGGTATTCACATTGAAACCTACTCCAAGTCTGTAGCTGCTCTGATAACGGTGTGTGGTGATTATTCTTGGCATCAAAGGAAGTTGCTGTTCCTGTTCCAGTTTGTGTAGCTGAGGCTTCAAGGCCTGTGCTAATTCAAAGATGTTTCTCTAAATGGAGAACTGAAGCAGGGACAGCAGAGTTGCAAATAATGACAGGTTACCTACCTGAAATGCTCAGCTTCTTATCTGATACTTCTGAGGGCTGTGTGCAGCCTGAGGAATGGAATGGCTGGTTCAGAGCTGTGCCTGATCATCTCCCGGGGTGGTGATTTCAGTGGCCAGATGCCCTTAGAAAGGATATGTTTGAGGCTGAACCTGAATTCAGGTATCAAGTTACTGATGCAGAAGAACATTAGAAGAGAGGCAACAGTTACTGTCTACATGGGGAGAGGGGAAAGCCTAAAGACTCAATGTAAATGGAAGTTAATTTGTCAGAACTCCTGTTAACTAATCTCATTATTTGTACAGATAAGGTCAAGAGCTAAAATAGAGAAAATCCGAGCCAACTTGTTTAATAATAATGATCTCATTGGCTTGTCAAGTCTGGATGGGGAAGATGAACTGATGGAAATGTCAACTGAAGAGATTTTAACTGTTTCTACCGTAAATCAGAGTTTATTTGACATACAAGGGAGCCCAGCCCTAGAAGACTATTTCAATGATAAGTCAATAAAAGGTATGTGGGTTTCACACTGGCAAATGTCTCACCTGTATTGGGAATTCTCTGAGGACGTGGAGGGGTCAGATTCTCCTTGCTGGTGTAAATTCAGTAGGGCTCCCTAACTGATGGATGACAACGAGGGGGAGCCAGGGAGTAATTTCAAAGCCAGCTTCCTCCCTCTCATCAGTTGTTACGCAGCTCTTTGCAATCTGGATGTTTCTCAGATGCCCTCACAGCTAATCACACTGTAAAAAAGAAAACAAAACAAAAAGGTTGTGGAGGCTCCTTCCTTGGAGGTCTTCAAAACCCACCTGGGCATGTTCCTATGCAACCTGATCGAGGTGAAGCTGCTTCTGCAGGGGGGTTGGAGTGGATGATCTCTAAAGGTCCCTTCCAACCCCACCATTCTATGATTCTATGAACAAAAGACTCCCCAGCAGCCCCAAAACCACTGGGTTCTTTAGTGACCTTTTTGAGAAAGTAGCCATTGTACTGATTTGCCACTGTTAGACACAGCAGAACGTTAGAGGAGAAACTGGTGAAGCAGAACAGCTGCTAACTGGTAACAAAGCTGTACAGACCCTAATCCACCTGCAAGGGGCCAGAGCCCTGAGTCAGAGGACAGGGAGGATAATACCTGGAGGAAGTTCAGTTGGGTGCAAATTCAATTGGTAGGTGTCAGTGTGTACCTACACAATTCCTGTACTGGCATCATCAATATTTGTCTTTACCACTACAGTCACCCAAATAATAAATACAATACGTGGCCAAAGCAGGAGAAGGCATTCGGTTCTCCATCCTAAATGGGGTGTTAGAGTACAGAAAGGGCAGCTGTGCTAGCAGAATTTCACTGAGTGCTTTTCTCTCAGAGCAGGTGGCATCTGATACAGTATTTTAGCTGAATGCAAAAGCTGCTTTCATGTTTGAAAATGTAACCAGTTGTCAGGGCTCTTTTTGTACCCTGTTGTGCTTTCTCCTTTTTGGATTAGGTGAGAAATTGGTCCCAGGTGCCCGGGAAGTCCTCACAGAGATATTTAAAAGCTGTGTCCATTCTGAGCAAATGCTGAGCCTAACTCCAGCAAAACCCATTAAGGTGGCTGATATCTATCTCAGCAAAGAGCAGATCAATTCTCAGACTCCTGGAAACCTCCTTCACGTGTTCTTCACCAATGTCCGCCCTCCAAAGAAAGTGCTGGAGGACCAGCTTACTCAGGTAGTGCTTTGAAGGCTGTTTTTGACATATTTTTGTGTAAGTTGAAAGCACTGGGTAATTATTCACTTTCTGTGTTGGAAGATCTTAAGGAAATACGGTGTGCCCAAGCCAAAGTTTGACAAGAGCAAGTACAACAAGGCAGGCAAAGAGCAGCATCCAGTGAAAGTTGTGAGCACCAAGCGCCCCGTTACTAAACCACCTACGAAGGAAAAGTCCATGCTCAATAGTGTCAGGTTGGTGTCTTCAGCCTTTTGACAGTTGCAAAACATCTGATTTCCCTTCAGGAATCCAGGTTTTGATTCTCTCAGTATTCCCATGCATGGGTTGGAAGAGGGAAAATGTGACTTTGAGACCTTCAAGGAAATGTTTTGGTTTCTTGAACGGACGAAAGGAAACTTTGGTCCTAACGTTGACTTTGTCCCTCAGCCGAACGGCCTTAAGTGAGAAGAAACCTACAGTGAAGCCAAAATCTCCTGAGAAGAGCAAACCTGAAGAGAAGGATCCTGAAAAGTCTCCCACAAAGAAACAGGAAGGTAGGAGCTGGATGGAATTTTTCCATAGAACACGTCGTAGAAGTGAAATACGGGGCTGTAGTACTGTCACTCTTATCTGATGCCAGGGTAGGCTTGGTATGTCTTGGTTTTTAATGAGGTGTGTAGACTCTACCCTAAGTCACTAACTATTTGGTGGTTGTCTCTTTGCTGACAGTTCCTGAGGAGAAGTATTTGACCCTGGATGGATTTCACAGGTTCGTGGTTGACCGCTCGAAGCAGGATATCCGCAGCGTGTGGAGAGCCATCCTGTCCTGTGGCTATGATCTGCACTTTGAAAGGTGAATTTCACACACCTTCCTGTGAAGGTGATGCTCATTAATTGTGCTCACTTGAAAAAAAGAATACCCAACTTGAAAATGACTGGTCACTTTCTTTAACAGACTCCTTGTGCTGTCAGAATGCAGGTTCCTGGCTTGCTTGTACATGACATAGCTGACAAAGCTGTGCCATACTGTCCTTTAAAGCTCCCACACTGTGTAATAAATTGGTCTGGTGAGAACTGTAGATCCATCCAGCTGTCTCTGGTTTCCTTCCCCGTCAGCTTTCTGTTCTCTGCACTGGGTAATTGTTTAAACTGGCAGTGTTGTTACTGGGTCATTAGGAATGTAGAAGAGGGAACAGTTACTTCCTTGTTAACATTGTACAGGAAGAAAATCCCTTAAATGAATCTTCTTTATCTCCCTGCATCAAGCCACAAGCTAATTGCAACATCTCCTTCTCTTGTATCTGCTTCAGAGTGCAAAGATAGTGCACTGAGCTTAATAAGCAGTTCCTTTTTGCTCCTTGCTAAGAAGTAATGGGTGATAAATCAGTTCTTAAAATGGAATTCTTGTAATGAACCAGCTCTGCTTAAGAAAAGGAGAGAGAGAGGTAGAACAAGCTGCCTGGTGTGGTGCTCAGCGTGCTCTTAGTAAGCAGTATTGCACTGATGTTCCAACACACCTCACACCTTTTCCATTTCAGGTGTGCCTGCATCGATGCCAGACACGCTCAGAAAGCATCTCGGAAGTGGACGCTGGAGATGGACGTGGCCCTTGTCCAGTACATCAACAGGCTTTGTCGTCACCTTGCAATTACACCAGCACGGCTCCATCCCCACGAAGTTTATCTGGATCCAGCTGATGCAGCAGATCCCAGAATTTCCTGTCTCTTGAGTATGTATGGGTTGTTTGCTTAGAAGAGCTGGCTAGTGCTCCTGAACAACCTGGCTGCCACCCAGGCAGCTGGGACATCCCTTGGAGGATGCAATGTTGGAGCCTCTGAGGGCTAAAGGAGACACTGGTTCTAGGTCTGTTCTCTCCTGGGTTTGCTTGGGAGCCACAGTGCCTTCGGCATGTAGTTAGAAATGCACTGCAACTGCCCTCTGCTCTCTGAGTGTGCTCCCTAGGTCAGGCTGCAGCAGGGAAACCCAGTGAATGTAGCTGACGGGGGGGAAGGAGGGTTGGGTTTCAGTTCCAGACCTAGGCAGGCTTTAGTCACCTAAATCCTGCTCTGAGCACTAAGTTCCTTTCAGAGGGTCTCTAGATAATGCAAATGCAGTGATGATGAAAGGTGCTGGACTCAGACACCCAGAGACTTGAGATCCAAGAAGGAACAACACAGATCATGCTGTTCTTGCACCTTCAGCCCTCGTGCTGACGTGCAGGGATCGGCAGGGGCTGCTTTAGAAGGAAGCTTGTGTGGCTCCTGGCCTGAGTCTGCTGGGAAGATGGACTTTGCACTAGGTAGGGAATCCCTTGATCTCTCTGACCAGCCATTTCCCACTCAGATGTGCCGGTGGAAAGCCTCCGCCTACGGTTTGCTCTGCTCCAGTCGCTCAATACGACGCTGGAGACGTTCTTCCTCCCGCTGGTGGAGCTGCGGCAGACCGAGATGTACAGCAACAGCATCGCTGCCTTGCTGCAGGAGGCCAAAGGTGGGCTGCTCAGGGAACATACATATACACCACAGGGGTTTCCTTGAGAGATTTGGCAGAAGAGTTTAACACGTGTACCTGTGAGAGAAGGGAGGACATCCAGGGAAGAGGGGCAGTGGGACAGCGAGTGGTGTGCTAACAAGCTCTTGCTGCCTTCATTTGCAGCCTCATGAGCTGGCACATGGTCTGTGAGGAACAGCCAAGAAACAACATTAACCTGAGGGCACTTCTCACTGTGCTTGTGTTTCTTGGTTTGTTTCTTTAAAGGCTCATGTTTCCTATCTTCAAGGGGCTTTCAAATGTACCTTTCCCTTCTTGGAGGTGCTGATAAATTAAAACTCTTTGTTAGTCAACAAGCAGTAGGTCAGGTGAGAGTCTCAGGACAGGTTGGCATCCTTCTTGTCATTGATGTTGTAGAGTTGAAGAGAGCAAGAAAATATTTATCGTGCATCAGCATTTTAAAAAGTGTTTTCAAGCCTTTAGTAGTCAGCAAAGCAGATCAAGATTGAGGTCATCACATTTCCCAAACTCGTTTTCTTCTGAAGGAGATACAGAGTTCACCAAAGGTGTTGGTGTGTGTAAGGAGGATTTTGTATTAGCCCAGCTAGGAAAAAAATACCCCTTGTAAGCCCAGTATGAGGAAGTGAAGCATGTTCAGAGATATGCCTTTATAGAGCCTGTATTTATGGTGCAACATGACAGCCTGATTTTTTTATCAGGTTTTCTTGCCTCTAGCATTACTGGCAAAACATCTCAGATTTCTGAAAGCTGTTTGGCAAAGTGTGTCCAATTTACAGAGGTTCTGGTGGAGCTGCTGGGATCTGTTTCTCTAAGATTAGGATTGTGCTCAGCAGTGTTCTAACCCCCTGCACTTCTTCCACTGCACGTTAGTAACAAGTGTATCTCCTTAAAGCAAAGGAGGGGAGGATGTGGATGAGCCAGATCTCACTCATCTAATGAAGGTGAAATTATCCCACTGCTGGGCACTGTGAGTTTCAGGAGGTTAGGACTGTAGAGGGATAGTTTCTCTGTACTGCAACGTGTTTCTTTGTTTAGGTTTAATCTTTTATGACACAAAAGTAATCGTAATGAACAGAGTGCTGAATGCCACTGTGCAAAGAACTGCTGATCATGCAGCCCCCGAGATCACCCTGGATCCCTTGGAAATCGTTGGAGGTAGGGGAAACCTTTGTCCTTTAAAAATCCAGTTTAATCCATTGCAACAACTCAGATCTGGTCTAAGCTCAAACCCTTATTGGTGCAAAATACTCTGAGTGTAGAGATGTTCTTTATTGCTTTTGGTTTTAAACAGGAGAGATCCGTTCTGCAGAGAACTCCTACTTCTGCCAGGCAGCCAGGCAGCTCGCCTGTGTGCCCTCCTCTCAGCTCTGTGTGAAACTGGCCAGTGGTGGAGACCCCACCTATGCCTTCAACATCCGCTTCACAGGGGAGGAGGTGCACGGAACAAGTAAGTGGGGATGGCAGGGACAGTCCTCAGAACTTTACCCCAGCTGACTGAGTTACTGAGAGCTTACTCCAGGTGCAAACCAGGTCCTCCAGAAGGCAGCTCATGTTAACTTTAAGGAGCAGCGTTACCTTTGTGGTGTGTTGGTCCTGCAGGTATTGACAACAGCTATGAAGAGATGGATGTTACCTCCACAGCTCAGTGTCTGTGATATCTCTGACGTGTTCCCTCGCTGCTTTCAGCCATGGGAGTGCTCTGTTCTTCTGGAGACAGCACCATTCATCTTCTAATCAAGTGGCAAATTTCATTTGCAGGCCAATTGGTGTAACAAATGTTTGTGCTGGCCTGGCACAGAGTGCTGGAAGAGCAAAGCAGCACTGGGGAAGTCCCCAGGAAGCCGTTCAGTGACTGGTTTTTTGCATGTAATGAGACCTGATCTAAGGGGACCTGCTTTAGCAGAGGGCTGTATGATCTCCAGAGATCCCTTCCAACACCTGCTGTTCCATGATCCTGGTTGCATGTGGACTTGCACACGAACAGCAAGCTGGCAGGGCTGGTGCCTCCCCCAGCCTCATTTCAGCCACGTGCCTGTGCACTCAGAGAGGTTAAATGTGCAATCTAAGGCTCAAGACATGATTTCAAGGAGAATGGCAAACTCTGGATTCAAAGGCAGCATTTCATTCTCTTGCCTCTCTCTTTCAGGTGGATCTTTCCGTCACTTCCTTTGGCAAGTTTGTAAAGAGTTGCAGAGCTCTTCCCTTTCCCTTCTCCTGCTGTGCCCAAGCTCTGCAGTCAATAAGAATAAGGTGTGGTATCTCCATGCAAGAAACGAAGTTGCTTTTCTCTTTTTTCATGCATGTGTTTGGCCAGGAGTAGAACACATTCTGTTAACAATGCAGAGAGAAGCTTCAGAGCAACAGCCTCTGTCAGCACATCTCACCAGCAGACCTGGCCTTGCATAGCCAAGTGGTATTTGAGAAACAGCCCCCAGCTAAAAGAACAAATACAGAGAAGCCCTGTGGATGCTCAGTATCAGAGCTGGTAAAGCAGGGCTCCCAGGGCAGCCAGCTTTATGGTCTGGCTTTGATCATGAAGTGATAAGATAGTGTGATGTAATATCCCTGTACAGTGCACACAGCCTCCATGCCATACCATTGTTCACAGTGTCCAAATCAGTGTTGTCACAAGCCTGTTGCTGGGAGGGCCTGTGGAGTATGCTCAGCTGTTCAATACCTCTGTGTGTGCTGTGTTCTGTCTGTGTGTTCTGAAGGGGAAGTACATTCTGACACCCAGCCCCATCACCTACGCTGAGGAGCAGCTGCTCCATTTCTTTGGGCAGCTCTTGGGTATTGCAATTCGAGCAGATGTTCCTCTGCCCCTTGACCTCCTGCCCTCCTTCTGGAAGACCCTGGTGGGAGAGCCACTGGATCCCGATGTTGATCTCCAGGAAGCTGACATCCTCACCTACAACTACATCAAGAAGTTTGAAAACGTGAGTGACCTGTTTCCTTCCTTTCCTTCCTTTTCCCTCAGGGTTTCCCCCAAGCAGGTGGCTCTCACAGCAGCTGATTTCACTGCCTGCCCTAAGTGCTTCTGGTTGGCTTCATGGGTGACAGATGTGTTTCGTGTGACCAGGGTTCTGGAGTGTTTTCACTCATCTTGGGTGCAGCATTTGACATCCTGATGGCTTGGAAAAGCTGCTCAGTCTCCTCTGCTGCCAAGCCCAGTGGAATTAAGGTTTTGCTGGCACTTGGCAGTGCTTAAGCCAGAAAATAAACCAGTAAAGCCATTACTGCCTCTCACTGTCCCTGCTGTCCCCAGATGATAGGAGGAGTGCACTTTGGGGTGATGCCCTCAATGAGTCACAAGGACAGCATGGATACAAGGTGCTGGTCATCAGGTGCTACTTATGCTTTGTGACAGATAAATGATGAGACTGAACTGGAAGCTCTGTGTGCAGAAATCGCTTCTCAGCACCTGGCAACAGAGAGCCCTGACTGTCCCAACAAGCCATGCTGCAAATTCACCTACCTGACCATGACAGGGGAAGAAGTGGAGCTTTGTCCCAGAGGCAGACACATTCCAGTGGGGTAAGTAACAGCCTCCTTGGCAGGACCTTGCAGAGGGTTACAGGAGAAGGAGGCAGCTCTGGCATACTTTTCCAAGCACCAGGCTGTCCAGGGATGCTTTTGTAACACGGCCAAGGCTGGAAGGGTCTGGGAAGGTTTTACGTTTGCTGTGGGGCACTTGGAACCTCCAGCAGTGCCTTTTGTTCTGTGAGGGGCAGGCAGCTGAGGAACAGTGCTCATTGACTGCTTGCTGCCTTCAGTCAACACCCACAATTAGGAGGCTTGTGAGAACAGGCCACGAGGGCAGAGGAGCCGCAGCAAAGTGGAACTAGATTGGGAAGCATCACAGTACAAACAGCTTAATGCTCCCTCTTACCTAGAAGCAGAATGGCCCCATAAAACCCTCCTGTATGTCTGCTGTGGGGCAAGAGAGCTCCTGCAGGCTCTCCTGTCCTGTCCTGAGCCTGTGCCCTTGCAGGTGGGAGAACAAGGACATGTATGCAGCGGCCATCCGGAGCCTGAGGCTGCGCGAGCTGCAGACGCCCGAGTGCATGACAGCAGTGCGTGCTGGCCTCGGGGCCATCATCCCCCTGCAGCTCCTCACCACGCTCACCCCGCTGGAGATGGAGCTCAGGACCTGTGGCCTTCCCTACATTAACCTGGAGTTTCTCAAGGTGTGAAGAACTACAGCTTCTTTGGTAAAACTTGGCAGTCAGGCACGTAGAGAGGGCCCTCCCCTGTGGAAGGTGTTAGGGGAGAGCCTTCTGCTTGGGGTACAGCTAGCAGGGTCCATGTGGAGCACTGGCCTCTGCTTGGGCACCCCTCTGCCTCCAGAGAAGTTGAGAATTTCACTGGATTCAGGATCCCCAAGTGGGGCGGGGGGAGGGGTGGAAAAGACCTCTAGAGATCATCCAGCCCAACCCCCTGACACGAGCCAGGATGCCACTGGCCTTCTTGCTCCCCTGGGCATGCTCCTGGCTCATGTTCAGCTACTGGCACCAATCCCCCCCCAGGCCCTTTCCCTCCAGCAGCGTTCCAGCCCCTCTGCCCCAGCCTGGAGCTCTGCCTGGGCTTGGTGTGGCCCAAGGGCAGGACCTGGTCCAATGGCCTTGCTGAACCTCATCCCGTTGCCCTCGGCCCATCACTCCAGCCTGCCCAGGCCCATCTGCAGAGCCTTCCTGCCCTCATGCAGATTGATGGTCCCCCACACCTTCATATCATCTGCACCTTGCTGAGGGTGCACTCGATTCCCTCCTCCAGATCCTACCCTGTTCTATCCCAGCAGAGGCAGGGAGGGTTTATGAAGGGAGAAGCAAGCAGCCACAGCCATGGTGTGTTCTCTCCCCTCAGGCACACACCATGTACCAGGTCGGCCTGATGGAAACCGATCAGCACATCGAATTTTTCTGGAGTGCCCTGGAGACGTTCACTCAGGAGGAGCTCTGCAAGTTCATCAAGTTTGCCTGTAACCAGGAGAGAATCCCCTTCACCTGCCCCTGCAAGGACGGTGGCCCTGACACAGCTCACGTCCCGCCCTACCCCATGAAAATCGCCCCCCCTGACGGGGCTGCAGGTGGGTTTGGGCTCCCTCTGCCAGGGCACAGCAGGGCCCTCTCTCACTTAAACATGTCTTTGATGCATGAAGAAAGACAAAGGAGAGGCAGGGAGTGAAGGCTGTAAGTAAAGAGAGAGAGAACTTGATTGTAAACTAGCTAAAGCTTTTCTTCCTACATGGATTTGAACTGCCTAAAGCATGGCTGTGCAGAGATGGGGAGAGACTGTATAGCCACAGATCCCAGCGTGGTGGGGGTGAGAAGGGACCTCCAGAGCTCATCCAGCCCCTGCTCCAGCAGCTTCCCCTGGTTCAGGGGGCACAGGAACGTGTCCAGGTGGGACTGGAAACCTCCTGAGCAGGAGCCTCCACACCCTCCCTGGGCAGCCTGGGCCAGGGCTCCCTCACCTCAGCACCAAAGGGGTTTCTCCCTGTGTTTAAGTGGAACTTGCTGTGTTCCAGCTTGTGCCCATCACCCCTTGTCCTGGCACTGGAGACATATCTTTTACGTGCTTGGACTGAGGGAGGGGCACAGCAGTGCTCCAGCTTCAGGAGACACAGTCAGCACTCCTGTGCTTTGTCACTTTGCACTCGGGGCTGTAGGAGAGGGGTTTTTGTGTGGGTAAAAGAGAACAGAAGCCATGGTGGTGGCCCACTGGGGCTGTGTCTCCCTGCAGGCTCCCCAGACTGCCGCTACATCCGCGTGGAGACCTGCATGTTCATGATCAAGCTGCCGCAGTACTCCTCGCTGGACATCATGCTGGAGAAGCTGCGCTACGCCATCCACTACCGGGAGGACCCTCTGAGCGGCTGAGGGGGCTGCTGCTGCCCTTGGGACCCCCTGAGCACCTCCCCTGTACCACCCTGGCACCAGCTGTGGAGGTTAATTTATTCTCTGAACTTCTGTTCCTGTTACAGTACTTCCTGGAAGACTTTCCCATTTTGTATTCGTAGACTTTGTGGTGGACTGGTTATTTTGCTGCCTTGTTTGTGGAATATTTGTAGGATAGTTTAGTAAAGACCAGTTTGTGGATAATTTAATTTTGAAGAAAACCTTTCAACATGTACATTTCTAATTTTGTAACTTAGGATGATGCTCCCCACGCAAACACACCGGGAGGGAGGAGCTGGGCGGCACTGGGAGGCACTGGGAAGCCGAGGCTCATCAGTTGCTCTCCCCTGAGACATTTTTGAGTACAAAAATGGGGAGGAAGGGGGTGTGTGGGGGGAGTGAAGCCACAGAGCAGGCAGGACTTGGGCACTTGCTGGAGCTTTAGAGCAGAACAGTGCTGCCAAGCTGCATGTTTGCCTTCCAAACCCATTCTCTCATCACTTGTTTTCAACTGGCAGCAGGCACAGGGGCAGCTGCCACGCTTAACTTGGGGGTTCAGCTGGACGCTTCTGAGCATGAGGATGGATCATGGAAAGAACAGTGAAAGGGCCACGATTCACTCGGGTTCTTGCCCTCGATGTTCTTGAATGTCTGCTTTGCTTAGCAACAAGGTAATTTATTGTAATTAAAATGTTAGCAGAAACCGAATGGCTTCTCTCTGTCTGGTGTAAGATACCACGGCGCAAGAGCATCAGCTGTGGCTGTCCTGCTGCCCAAGGGGCTCTCAGAGCAATCAGCGTGGGCTTAAACACCCACCACTGGCTTTTGTACTCAAAAATGATCTTTGATCTCAGAGCAAATGAAACGTGGCACCGAAAGGGGATGAGGTGTGGGGAGCACAGAGTAACGCTGCTGTGTTGCTGGGAGAGGTCACACAGGCTGCGGACAGAGCCGTGCTCCCACTTGAGCTGGGTGTGAGCTGGGTCTGGGCGGGCTCAGCTGCGCCCTGCCCTCTGCCCCTGCTCTGCTAACGCCGTTGTCCCGCCGGGCAGCGTGAGACGCCTCGGGAAGCGCTCGGAGCCCGGCGGGGGCGGGGATGGCCCGGGACTGCCGCCCCGAGGGGCCGGTTGGGTGGTCCTGGGAGTCCAACAAGTTGTATTTATTGTATATTATTGTGAATATTGGGAGTGCTGAGTGTGTTGGAAGGTAAGATGTTAAGAGCAACAGGCCTAACCACGTGTGTGTGTTCCCGTTGTCCTGTGAGCGAATGAGAGCAGAGGTTGGGAACGGCAGGGGCCAGGTCCCAGGTTGCCCTGCTGAGGAGCATCCTCCTGCCCAGGGCCGGTTCCTCCTTCTCCTCTCCGTGTCCTGGCAGAGGTGCTGCAGAGCTGAGCCAGTGCTGGGTAAGTGCAGACAGGCTGTTTGCCCAGAGCAGGGG
Organism: Colius striatus; assembly: GCF_028858725.1. NCBI lineage: Eukaryota > Metazoa > Chordata > Aves > Coliiformes > Coliidae > Colius > Colius striatus. Next base: position 14,939,188 of record NC_084775.1, on the reverse strand, counting down.
CCTGGCCAGCCGGGGCAGGGCCTGGGGCCTGCTGCTGCGAGGGACGCAGTTCGCTGGGTCTCCTGGCAGAGCCGGTGCTGCGTGGGGGGTTCCTCCTGCCCCCTGGCTTTGTACCACGTTCAAATGGCCCCTTTGGAGCCCTGGGTGCTGGGGGGGGATCCGTGGGGCTCCCAGGCCTCCCCCTGCCAGGGTTTGTGAGGCTGGTTCTAGGGGGCAGTGAGAAACCCCCCCGTGGGAGCACCTGCAGCCAGGCCTGGCCCAACCTGCTGTGAACTTACTTGATACGTATTTATTACAACTAATTATTTATGATTACAAATAACAAACTTTTAGTCAATGCTGTTTACACCTCGCTGTGTAAATGAAGCTTCTTCTACAGGAGCAATGTCACACTGGTGTCTGTGCCCCCTGTCAGCGTGGGTTTCTGCTGGGGGCAGGCTGAGCCCTGCAGAGGATGAGTTGTGCTGGGGGTTTGGGCTTTCCTTTGCTTTTTTTTTTTACATGACTAGGAAGTGTGTGCTACAGTGCTGCAGCTGTAGCCCCAATGGCCTTTTAATTAAAGCTTTTCTAACCATCCTTACTTCCTCGTGCTTTAAATGAAGTCGACGTTGTCTGTAACAGGCTGGTTTGTCAAAGCAAAGATTGGTTTGTGATGATTATTTTAATATGTATTCATTCAGAATGTAAAATGATCCTAAACAATGGCACAACTCTGGAGCTGGGTCTCAGCTGGTCTGTGGTCTCTGTGTGTCTCGGTACCGGCCGCGTTGTGTGGAGCAGCCCCTGGCGCAGATTCCCCCTCCCAGGCTGGGGCTGGAGCTGCCACCTGCCTCAGCCCAGAGCCTTTGGTGTGTTGCAGCTGAGGTGTGACTACTGCAGCCTCCACTCCCTTTTCCTGGAGCCAGCTCAGAGCTGCCCCTGCTGAGGAATAACCCCTCAGGCAGCAGCTGCTGCTCCCTGTACTTTGCATGGGCCCTGAGGCTGCCCTGGGCCTTTGCTCCTCTCCCCTTGCCTTTAACCACCATTATTCTGCTTTTCCTGTGTAAACAATCACAGTGTGGGTGGAGGCAGCGCTCCCATGTCTGTATTTTCCAAGCAAGGTCCCTCTTGCCCTGGTCAGCCTTGCAGAGACACAGTCCCAGCACCAACCCTGCCCTAGGGACTGGCTTGTGAGCTGGCTCCTGCCCCTGCTGCACCCTGTGACTGAGGCTGGTGCTTGTATCACAAAGCACATGAGCAAACACGACTGCAGGTGTAAGTGGGACAGAAGTTCATTAATGAAGGCAGCTGCCCCTGAGGGGGGAACTGGCTCTTGCTGTGTGGGGGTGGCAAACCTGCCCTCCCCCAGCATTTGTGAGCCCACAGCAGGACATGGAACAGAATGTTAGTGCACAAGGTTTTGGGACAGAACCAGATAAACTTTATTACAAGGAGTTCTAAAAGCCTGGGCTCTGAGAGCATGCTGAAGCGTGGCAGGAGGCGGGTGTGGGCTCAGGCCAGGTAAGCACAGCAGGTCCCAGGGGAGGGGTGCTGCCCGGGGCTGGGGCAGGCACAACAGCCCTGGAGCCTGCTCTCATTAAAATGCATTTATAGAGAGATATAAAATGATCACCGCCTATCAAAGTTTTAATTCATGTAAAATCTTCCATGGAGCAGCCACGAGGGAGGTGCTTGCTCAGAGCAACACGTGCTGTGGCACCCAGGGCTCACTCATCACTTCTCTGGACGTCTAGAGGCCGCGCTCTGGGCTTTCACCTCCAGGGAAAGGAGAGGGGGGGAAAAGAAGTAAAAATGCTGCTTTGCAAGAGTATGGGGTGAGAAACAATTGCCCAAACCCTCGGTGCCCCAGGGGAGGGGCTGTGAGAGCAGCTCATCCTCCTGCCAGAACCATCCCCGGGGTCACAGCCAGGCCCTGTCCCCTCTCCCCCAACCCTGAGCTGAGTGCTGCTGTATCCCCTTCCCCCTCAGCCTTCCCTCCCACAGCCCCAGCCCCTCACCTCAGTGCTCCTGGGCTGGGGGGCGACAGCTGCCAGCCCACGGCCCCTTCTGCCTTCAGGGTGGGTGCTGCAGAGGAAAGGGACAGTCAGGAGCAGCCACCCCCCACAGGAGCCTGCCCTGGACACACACGGGTCAGGGAAGAAGCCCCCCCTCCTTCTGAACTCTAACCCAGTTATTTGTGTGGCAGAAGCAGCAGATTCTACTCCATAAGCACTGAGGAATGTGAAGATGAGGGCAGGACCAGGTAACACCACGAGCCTACGTTGTCCCCCAGTGACTGTTTAGTCCGTTCCACGGGGATACAGAAGCCCAAGGTTGGTGTCTGAACCCCAGGGAACCTGAGCCAAACCCCTCAGCCCCAGGGACGGAGGAGGGAATGCAGCACAGCCCTGTGAGGAGCTGAGGCTGAGGACAGGATGGGTCTGTCAGGGTTCTGCTGTCAGGTCACTGCCTGATGAAGATCAGGACCTTGCTGCCATGACTCACTTCTGCAGCACCACCGGCCCCTCACCCTCAAGGACCAGCCCCATGTGGCCGCTGGGGATGGAGACAAAAGGCCTCACCTGGGCTGGGCTGGAGAAGCTCTTGAGCAGCTGGAGGTGAGGGTTCCTGAGTGCAGGTCCCGGGGAGGTCTCCCAGGGGCTGTTGTCCCCCGTGCAGATCCTGTTGCAGCTCTGTTCTTGGCCCTGCCCTGGCTGCCCCCTCCCTTCCTGGGCTGCCCTGGGGGGGTGGGGGCAGCGCTGCCTCTCACCAGAGGGGACGGGGCTGAGTCCCAGGTGGCAGCTGCATCACTCAGTGACCTGGTCCCTCGTGCAGAGCTCGGCTGCTGCTGCCCCAAGCCCTCTGTGCCCCGAGAAGCAGCTCCTGTGAGGACAAGAACAGGGCGCTGAGCAGGAGGGGCACAGGCACCGTGGGGGAGGAGAGGGCAGGAGGCAGGGCTGAGCCCACACCTGCACGGCTGCTGCGCCTCTGGGCCTGCCCTGGGGCTGGTCTCCTCTCGGGCAGCGGCTGCCACACACAGAGCTGCTGAACAGAGCACAGGGGTGAGCCACAGCTCCTCCAGCCTTCCCCTGCCAAGCTGAGGGGGAGGAGGGAGCTGCTCTGAGGAAGAGGCAGAGGGTGATGGCTGACACCTGCTGTTTCTCTTACAGGAGTCACTTGGCTCTCACAGGACTGAAGCAAAAATGCAACTGGCCCCATGATCCCGTCCTGCTGCACAACCCCCCCATATGGTTCTGTGATACCTGGGGCCTCACCTCACCAGCCACCTCTCTCCTTTGGGCCTCAGCCCCCAAAGGGCCCTGCACAGCTGGGCCTGAGCACAGGGGAAGCAGCCTGGAGGGCTGTCACGGCAGGTCTGCTGCAGTCCCTGCTACCCACCTGAGACTGGTGCCATCAGAGAAACCAAATCCAAGGACAAAAATCAAGGTAAAAGTGATTTCCAAGCCGTGCTGCCCACAGCAGTGGCTCTCTGGCTGCCCTGGCTATCAAATCCCGTTTTTCTGCAGGTTAATTACATCAAGGAACGACAGAACAAGATGACAGAAACCCATCAGCCACAAACCAAAACCAGGAACTAGGAAGGAAAAGGTTTGTTGCCTTTGTCAGATCCCAGCAGTACCAGGTGAGACTCAAAACCTGAACCTCAGAGGGTCCTTCTGCAAACAAACCATCTTGTTGCAACTCCTCTCCAGTCACTAATTCTTAACAAGTCCTCATTACCATACACAAACCTCTCTTTCCTTAGAAGGGCTTTCAAAACAATTGCTGGTTTTCACTAAGAGCTTCAGCACACCACAACACCTTAATGAGACCCCAGAGCTTTTGCTGGGGAAGCTCTGAGCCAGGGGACAGTTACTGGATTCCTGAAACGTGCTAAAGAAGGTGCCACAGGGTGGGGTGGCTCTTCAACAACTGAGGGTGGTACAACAGCTCAAGTTGTGGTTGGTACCTGATGAGGAAAGAGCATCTCCTCTTCCAGCTGCATGCCACAGAATTCACATGGAATCTTTACATTTCCTTCTGCCTGGGCAGCTTGGGGCTGGGATGAAGAGAGAGACCTACTGCTTTTGGAGCTGAGAGCACGCCAGTCATCACACTCCCGTGGAGGTGCAGAGGAGCTTCTTTTACTGAACGAGGCAAAGGCACTTGCTGGGTTACAACCTGTCTGTTACACAAGCAACAAGGGAGAGTTAGCTCTGCTACTGGGCAGAGATGGACTTCACCAACCACACTGCTGCAGTGCTCCCATAGCACCAGGTGACACGAGTCTTGACTGCAACCCCCCACATACAGTACAAGGAAGTACTAAACCTGGTGGAGAATCAGATCATCAGCAGGGTAGAGCTCCTCACAGAATTCACATGGCAACATGGTGACCTCATCACCTGCAGAGTGAGCAACAGTCACGTCCCCTACCAGAGAGGGGCTGAGGCAGCTGCATCCACCCAACTCCCACACCCCAAGAGCCAATGTGAGGGGAACAGTTACTCTTGTCTGACTCCCTGCTCTGATTTACTCTGGCCAAGCCACATCACCCAGGGTGAGAACAATGTTCTGGGATCGAAGATGTACTGAATGGTCTGGTGAAACAGCCTCTTGCTGCCTTCAGTAAATCCTTTAGTACCATTTCTCCTTTCCTGAGGAGCTGGAGCTCCAGCTCTCCCCCAGATCCTCCCTTCCTCTCATGTTTAACTTCACCAAGGAAGCTGTTATGAAGCCTTTGCCGCCTGCCGAGCTCAGCAGGTCATTAGAGCTTGTATTTCTTCTTGCCTTGCTGTTCTGCTCTAGCAATACCTCTTAGAAAGAAAATGTCTTAAAAACTAATATTGAAAAGGGTTCAGGAAGGAAAAGTTCCCAGAAAGGAAGGACGCGGGGAGACTCTAATCCTGTGTGTTACTGTGTCATGCTTCTGTGTATTAATTACCTAAAAATGATCTTCAGGGAGTCTCAAAAAGACTAACTCTGACATTAGATAACCTTTGACATTCCCAAGCCAAGAATCCTCTTTCCTTCTCCCTTCCCTCCAAGGAAAACAGCCCCCACGACAGCAGTTACACTTACTTTTGATGTGGTTTGGCCTACTAAAAGACACTGGGGAGTCACAGGATAAGCTATTTGCCTGGTCTGTGTCGCTGAGACAGGCTGACAGCTCAGGCTCTTTGGTGGCCCAGAAGCCACTGGCAGCTTCAGCTGCAGTAGCCTTGGGAGGATGATTCTCTGTTTGTAAGCTGAGAGCCAGCACGTAGTCTAAATCCGCGTCCCACTCTTCATGGAGCAGAGAATGAGGGGCTTCATTTCTCTCCCACAGCCCCAGCTGATGCTCTTCAAAAAGAGAAACACGACAAATTGGAACATGAAGCCTGCAAGCAGCAGCTCCCCTCTGGGCAGCAGCCATGAGGGTTTCACACGTGCTCCTGTGGGCACTCGTGGAGTTCAGCATCTCACCTGTATCAGATGCCCCATTACAAGCCAGTTACTGCTCTCTCTGCACTTTGGTTTGTGGCAGGGCATCTGTTCTGCTGCTGTCCTTAAGGGACAATGCTGTGTCCTAGCCAGCTCTATCGATCTGCTCTGCCTGGGCCGTTACCTGATCCGAGCCGGGCTGGGCCGCGTCCCAGGCGCACGCGTGCATCCTCATCCTCAGAGCCAGGCCTTTGGCCTCCCCTCCTCCCTTTCGCCTCCGTCCCGCAGACTCGGGGATGCTCCTCTCGGTCCCGGAGCATGACGTTGCGGCCGCAGGCGCCACACGCCTCGGTGCGAGCGCCGCAGAACGCCTCGTGCTCCTGGAGCTTGCTGAAGGGCAGCTCCATGGCACAGAAGGGGCACGGGGCGGGGCGCAGGGGGCACGCCAACGCCTGCCAAACGACACACGCATTGCGCTTCACCCAGGGAACGCTGAAGCAAAGGAGGTTCTCAGTTTGCTCCCAGAGCTCAGCTGCCTGTTGTTTCTTTAGGCAGGTCCCAAGCTACACAGCCTGGAATAAGACACTATGTGAGAAATGGAAGAGGAAGGTGTGATGCCACCTGTGTAGCCAGAGCCATGCCAGCTCAGGCACTCTGAAGACTCACAGTGTTGGGCTTTTGTGAGCCTGGATTGCTCAGGCAGCAGATTTGCACAGTGCTTTCTGAAGTTAGCTTTTAGGTACAGTCCCAACATCCAGCACTGATCACATTTCACTGAGTGCTGCTATAAGCCACGTTGGTGTGTGTTCTGCTGGGGAACAGACTCCCAGCCTGTGCACCACTCAACAGGAACTGCTGGTGTGTCTTCTTTACCCTCCACTTAAGGCCAAAGTCAGAAGGGGTTAAACAGATGTGTTGTAACTGCAGAGGCTGCAGTGATACATCAGTTTGCTTTACAAACGAAACTGAAAGCGCTACGTGCAAATGTGCAGGATAAACTACTTCCAGGGGTTTGAACTGGTTTGTTTTTCCCTCAGACTGAAGTGGCACACCCAGAGCTGTCTTTAAATGAGGAAGGGGAGGTACTGACATTTATAACCAAGGTTGCCTCAAACAGCAGCCAAGTGGGTTCAGGAACTCAGAAAATCCCGTGTGTCCTATTGTAGCTTAGGTTACAAGCCATTTAAACAGGCTGCTTGGACATAAGGAGTCACTAGAATGACTGCAGCAGTCAGGAATGTGAGATGTTTAAAGGAATGAGAAGAGTCAAGTCAATCACATCCTGTACTTTTGAAATCACATACCCTTTTCCACTTTGATCACTAATAAGGACACAAATCACCAGTTAGCACAGATTCCCCCTTTGACAGGAAGACTTGGGGAGGCTCCACCGCTTTAAAGCAGTTTCCAGTCACCTTCTCGCAGAGGGTGTGCTTTTAGAAAGCATGGTTCAATTAAAAGGATGCATCAATCACAGGCTGGGAGCCAGGTCTTGGCTGACAGAAAGGCTCTAGAATCAGTGCTTGGAAATACCACAGCCTACCTCCCACAATGTAAAGTGCCACCAACCTGATGATCCTTCAAGAGGCTGTTTTCTATCTTCATCTTACACTTGCAGGTAACCTACAAGAAGCAGACCTCGTTAGACTAATTGCCAGGGAAGCCAGCAGCTTTAGAGGAGAGGTTTGTGTCTCACCTGCACGTGTTCAGCCTCCATGTGGTGGTTCATTTCAGACCTGGGGACCGGTTCCCCGCAGCGGCGACACACTTGGATGTTTCTGCTACAGTGGATCTCATGGATGATGAAGTTGACAGCAGGGATGTCCTTTTTGCTAGGAGGAAGTCAGGGAGGTTACTTTGCAGGTAACACACTGACAATGATTTCAAGCAGTTTTTCATAACAGGATGCCCAGGAAAGCTTTCTGTGAATTCCTGGCTCAGAGCACCGAGTAACCGAAGGGAAAGGCGAGCCCAGCCAGGCTTCAGGGTTCCTTCCTTCATGGGTGGGAGGTTAACACACAGAGCGTGCCAAAGTCACCATCTCTGAAGATAAAATCGAAGTGGATTTACTTCCTCAAAGGAAAGACAAAGTTTGCAGCATGAACAAGTTATTACCAGGCTCAAGTTCATAAACTAATCTGAGAAGATAAAGGTTTCTTCCTGCAAATAAGTCGGCTACGAGAGGTCAAACAGGGCTCTACTGGGAAAGGAATGACAGATCCTATTAGGCCAGGTATTACTCTGTAGCCAAAATCCCACACCTCACCTCGTTTCTAAGACATTCCTGTTCCTACCCTGTGGCAGATGCTGCATTTACAAGCACAAAAGGTCCAAAAAGAAAGGAAGCACTAGGAGCTTTGCCCTTATTCCTGCCTCGAGCGGGCAGCACCATTTCTAGATGGATGGATTATCCCTCCCCTCTCCACCCCAAGAAACCTGCCTCCAAAACACCAACATTCACTTTTGTAACCTGTTGTTTGGTTGCCCCTGTATCACAGAAGAAAAACCCTACAGCTGCTCATTTCTCTGCGAGCAGCCTGGCGAAGCAAGACTCCCCCAGCAGTGGCTGAACCGAGCGTGCTCCCTGCTCACAGGCTAGATGCTGCAAGGGAGGGTTTGGATTTGGCTGTCTCTGAGAGGAGAGGGGGGAAAAAAAGGGAGAAGTTATGTCTTTTGTTGCTTGTATTCCAGAGGCAACTTCTGAGGGTACATCATTATCAGCAACTGCATTTCCCACGCTGGAGCTTCCAAAGCAAGAGAACTGTTATCAGAGAGGAACAACCACAACAACGTGAGGCTGGGGATTCTATTTCTGTGTCTCTGCTTCGGGGCCGATAAAGCAAACCCTGGAATCACGTCCCCCACGCCCTGCCCCGCCGAAAAGCAAGTCTTTATTCCCACACGGATGCCCTGGCTTCCCTCCCGCAGCCTGGCAAGGCACGAACTGGAGCAGAAGGTGAGGAAGTCACTTTGTCAGGCGTTAACACCCGGCAAAGTAAACCCAAACCCAAAGCTACGGCCACCCGTCCGCCCAGACAGCGCCTGGTTTCGTTTCTTACCAGTTGCCACACAGCCGGGTTTCCAGCTCGGGCACGGCCGCTATGGCCATGGCTCCGTCCCCTCAGGCGCCTCGCAGCAACCGCAGCCGCCGCTCCGGGCCGGGCCGGGCTCGGGGGGGCGGGAGACGCCGCCCGGGACCCTCAGCGCGGGGCTCGTCCCCTCGGCAGCGCGGGGCTCGTCCCCTCGGCAGCGCGGGGGAAGGAGGAGGCGCGGCCGCGGCGCTCCGAGCACGGGAATCGGCGGCCCCGCCGCCCCTCGCCGCCAGCCCCGGCTCGCCCCCGCGGCCCCCGCAAGCCGGGCCCGGCCCCGCCCCGCGCCTCCTGCCGGCCCCTCGGCGCCCGCCCCCGGGCCGGGCCGGGCGGCGGCTGCGCACTGCGGATCTGCGCTCTCATCATGGCGGCGCGGGGCCATGTGCAGGACCCCAACGACCGGCGCCTGCGGCCCATCTACGGTACGGACCCCGCGGCCCCCGCTCCCCCGCCCCACCGAGCCGCTCCGCCGCTGCCGCCTCGCCCCGGACGCGCCGGCGGGGCCCGGGGACGGCGCCGAGGGACCGGCCCGGCCAGCGCTGCGGCTCCTGCGGCGGGGCCGCCCGTCCTCAGCCCGGCCCCGGCGGCGGGGCGGCCCCCGCTCCTCCCGGCGGGCTCCCGCGCTCCCCCCGCGGGCGCTGCGCTGGGCCTCCCGCCGCTCCGGCCCGTCGCTCCGCCGGGTCAGTCCGCGGGCCGTGCGTTTGGGGGGGGGGGAGCTGCCGCGGAGCCCGGCCCCGGCTTCCCCCCGAGGGCTGGAAGTTGGGGCGAGCCGGGGGGCACTGGGGTCTGTCTGTACCGCGGGTCTTCCCCTCCGCGGCCTCCCTGCGCCGAGCCCCGCGGCCGGGAGCGGGCGTGGAGGGGCCGCGCTGCCCGCCCCAGGGCCCCGCAGCTCCCCGCGGCCGCGGCGGCTCCTGCGCCTCCCTCTCGGCCAAGGGAGCTCTGCTCGGCGTTCGTTTGCAGAGAAGCTAGAAAAGGATTCATTCATCAAAGGAACGAGAGCGGCAGAAGCCTCGGGATCTTGTGCTGAGGTGTTGTGGCACAGAGCGATTAGGATGCGACGCGAATCGGTCGGGAGATGGAGTGAAGTAGGCAGAAGGAGATGGTCTTGTTGAGAGATCTGATGTATAAATATTACCGAGGGTATTGCACGCAGTTGGGATTGCTTAAGATGTTGTAGGCAAGCGTGTCTCTGGTTATGCAAATACAGAGAAAGAGAAGAGAAAAAGCACTTCCCCAGGCTACGGGGTCGTTTCTTCCCTAGACCTGAAGAATGGAAAGAGGTCATAGAAAATGTCCCAACTTTTGCAACACCAGAAAATACCCCCTGCCTAGAAACACGGAGAGCTTCCCTCCTTTGCTCTGGGAGCGTCCTTTGCTGCTCAGGCAGCAGCGTGCTGCAGACTTGTGCCTGTGCTGGGCTCCGCTGAAGTGGAGGGAGCCGGGTTTGTTTGATTAAAAAGTGTAAACGTGCACCTGCCTTTAAAGCTCGTTGCATAACCACGAGCACAGCCCTGCACTTTGTCTTTATGTAACGATTCCAAGCGTTTTCCTCAGCTTTCGGTACGTGCTGCGAGTGCCGTCTGCCTTTATGTGCAATTCCTCGTGTTATGACCCGTGTGACGTCTTCGGTGCTCTCAAAGCTTGGTAAATCCAACTGATACTAAAGCAGATGATGTTGAGATGTTGTTTCACTGTGTAGCTTTGAGCCTGGCTTTCTGCTAGTTGTAGCCGTGGGTTATCTGTAGTGTAAGGTTTGAATTCAAGCTGTGGTTGCTGCAGAGCCCAAACCCCTGTACATCCTTCACTCAGCTTCACAGAACGATGAACGTGGCACACGCAGCTTGAGGGTGAGGATCTGGTTCTTGACTGCAACCAGTGCTTTTTGGTTTGCACCATGTGCCTCAGTTACTCAGATTCCTTGTGTGTCTCCCATCTTTGTTCTCCCTTCACCTGAAGCTTCACATCTTGCATTTCCACACGCTGAACTTCTCTGCTTGCAGCTTTGCAACTCGTGCAGGCTTATTTTCCTTTAGCTTAAGTTCCTTCAGGCCTTGCCAGCTAGTTGGGCTTCCAACAAACTTACTTGTTTGTTAGCAAAACACAATCTTTTCATGGTGCTGAGCTCTAGAGAGGTTTGTGGTTTATTTGATTTACTGTAGGAGACCTAAAGTGGAGATGTTATCAACAGGATTGTTAAACAATCCCAGACAGTCAGCACAGCATGGCAGATGATTTGGGTGCAAGTGAACTGTGCAACACAAGTCTTTCAGCTGAGAAGCCTCTGCTGGTGGGTGAAGAGATCACCAGCACGCTCCACTCCTGTGAAACTTCTTCCCTGAGAAATCCCTGCTCAGGTTGTAGTGTGAAAGGTGATGCAGGGGTTCTCCTAAGTTACAGTGGCCAATGTGTTACAATTTCAAGCTGTGTTTTACTCAGCAACACATTGGTTCATGTGGGCAGGCTGGCTGCAGCCTTTGAGGGGCTGGCTGCAGCCTTTGAGGGGCTGGCTGCACGTTCTCAGGAGCCCAATTATCTCTGCTTCAAATTTGCAGCACTTGGCCATGGAAGCAAATGTGAAAGCTGCCAGATGTAAATCTCATTAGTATAGATGCACACTTTGTGCATTATACTGAGGAATTACTAAAGGTGACCTCTCCACTTGGTAAAAGAGTTCTCTCTCCTAATGAGAGCTGCAGTCTTGATGAGAAGACAGTGTATAGTGTAGTTTCAGTTAACTGGTGTGAGCTGTCCACAGTTTGGTAGGAGTGAAGCCTGAACAGCCCAAGCAGACCCTTCCCCGTTGCCATGGCTGATGCAGCAAAGCTTTTCTGAGAGGTTTTGGTTAGTTTTTGGGTTTTAGGGAGGGAAAGCATGTAGGGATCATGTTCTAGTCTAAGTGTTGTCATTTTAGGTTTGTAATTGTCTAATAATGTGATAATGCATCAAAGGTAAAGCTGAAAATTACAATACTGAAGTGAAGGGAGGAGGAAATGGTCTCAAAACAGGGCTGAAGTTTCACTAGACAGTGGGGTACCCCACTGGGAAACTGTGAGGCTTCCCTGGGACCTTGGCTTTTTGTCTTTAAAACCAGCCTGGTGAAAGCATAGTGATACTCTATTAGGGGACAGGTATGCTCTGCCTGAAGGATGGATTGTGTGGACAGCAGGCCTTCTCCCTTAATGCTTTGATAGATTGTGAGTGCTTAGTTTCTAACCTACTGCCTGTTAAAAGTCATTGAAAGTCTCCCAGAGGCACACCTAATTAATTTGTACTTTTACTGAAGCAAAGTGCCTGAGCTCTTTGCCAGCAAAGAGCTGTTGCTGCAGAACCCGCTCTATTATGTGTCTCTTTTGTTGCTGTAATGATCTGTGTGAAGTAATTACAAAAGCTTGTTTGTTTGAATGACTAAAACTAGTAGAGCAGATGAATAGTTCATCTACAAAATGACATGCTTCCTGAAGGTCTGGCTTAGTAGTGATGGTACAAGGAAAAGGAGGTTTGCAGCAGTGGCCTGACAGCACATGCTCCACGGTGAGAGTAGAGGTAGCTTTCCAGAAGGCTCTTGTGTTGTGCTGTAATGCTCTGTGTGTTGTTCTTATGCAGATTATCTCGACAATGGCAATAATAAAATGGCAATCCAGCAGGCGGATAAACTGCTCAAAAAGCACAAGGATCTGCACTGTGCAAAGGTGAGTGTGAGTGCACGAGCAGGGCTTCGCCTCGGGCTGTTTCACCGTGCCTCCCGAGCAGTGCCCCTCATCTTCCACAGACCACGCTGCTTTCTGCACTCTCTGGAACACCTCCCACTTCACACAGTGTCATGTTTGCCTGAAGACTCCCGTGGATCCTCTTGATGAGGTGCCTCTAATGACCAGAGTGCAGTTGGCTACACCTGAACCTAATTGTCTGCCTCCCTGTTAGCAGCCACTGCAAGCAGCCGTGGCACGTGGGCTGTGCCTCACACATGCCTCAGACTTTCAGCTGGGATGTCTGTGTGTAGCAACTTGGAGCAAAGCACCTCCTTGGGATTCTGGAGATGTTTGCTCCTCTGGGTCTCTGCTGTGCTTGCTGTGCCTCTGATGAAGGGACAGGAGTTCTGTTCCTCAGTTTTCTCAGCATACCACCATCCACTTCTCTCTTTTCCCTCTGGGTTTTCCACTGCAGTTCATACCACTTCCACATTTCAGAAGCTTCCCAAGCTGAAGTGAGTGTCATTGACCTGAATCTCATTTATGTTGCTTCTCTCTGTCCAGTTATTGAAAGAAAAAACAATGACAACTGTCAGGAGTGGTCAGTTTTCAGCCTGCAGGTAGGGAAAACTGAGTGGCAGACGATGCCTGGGAGCAGCCTGCATGTTTGTTAACAAATGCAGAACCCACACTCTTAGATGCAGCTTGCATTTGGAAGTTTTCCTCTGCAGCCATGTAGATTAGGAGCTTAATAAACCCTGAAGCTCTGCAGAAGTAACGAGGTGGTTGTGCAAGGCCTCTCCTCACCAGGATCGAGAGGATTTTCGCTGGTATCTGCCAACTGTCTCCCTAACTGCTGCCTCTGTTGTGTCAATAGGTTCTAAAGGCCATTGGCTTGCAGAGAACTGGCAAGCAAGATGAAGCATACGCTCTGGCACAAGAAGTGGCAGCACTCGAGCCCACGGATGATAATTCCCTGCAAGCACTGACTATCCTCTACCGGGAAATGCACAGACGTAAGCTTTTCCCTTTGCCTCTCTTCATGGTTCTGTGTCCACAAGTCCAGGGTTTGTCTTAGAGAATGCCTGTTAGAGATGGCTCTGAGGCTCCAGTGGTCACCATGAAGCCAACCTTGTTCAGGCTTCTCTCACTGATGTTGTGGTGTACACGGTGGCTAAATGGGTGCCGTGCCAGTGAGCATCACAATCAGCCCACCAGCTGGCTTCTTTGCTGTAGAGAGAACTACTGGAAGTTGTTGTCAGCACATGGGGTGGAGCTGGTAGATCATATGGCCAGTGGTTTGGGAGGTGCTTAATGCTAGTCCAGGGGTTCAGACCTCAAGAAGCTGTGACAAGCTGAAGGGAAATCCTGGCCTGTCCATCTGACTGCATGAGCTTGTCCAGTACAGATCCTCGTGGTGACACAGTGCTCTCAAAGTATTAAACAGGGAATGTTTGAGTGATGGAGTCAAATGGCATGTGCTTTTCTGAAAGAAGCCAGACCTTACATGCTGCTTATCTACAGCTCTGAACAGTTAGTGCTTCTGGCAGCTTCTTGGGTTTGCAGTGGCAGTAGCAACGTTTACTGTTGAGGTGCTGGAGCAGTGACTTTGCTGGGAAACAACTTGTGTAGAAATGGGTGTTTGGTATCAGTCTGCCAAACAGCAATTGCTTATGCTCTCCTGGTTTATTTCCTTTTGGATGTGTGTGTTTGTGTGTGTGGAGTTTATGCACTGTTTCTCGAACACCACAAGTGTTTAGTGTGTGCAGGTGACTGAGCATAAACCCTTGAAACCGTCCAAAGCCTTTCTGTGGGTTTTGAACCACCTGCCTGAGCACTGAGCTCAGGTTTCTAACTTTTAGGTTAAGGAATTAGTGCATGTTAGACACTTCCACTTTTGGTCCTGCAAGAAAATTACAATTAGATGGTTTGTGTGTGTGTCAAGGATATATAAGCTATGTGAAAGGCAAATTCCATTTAGGCTTTTAGTACTGCTCTGAGACACAGTTGTATGTGTAACAAAGAAATGGAAGGATGAAAATATAAGAAGGTTTTACATATTGTAAGTATTTAGTAGTGATAGGCTCATTATTCAGAAGTATAGTGTGAAGTATTTTACTTGACACTTGGGAAGGCAGTTGGGAGATGACAGGATGTGACTAGCACAGGGAACCTACAGGAAGAGCAACTAGTTTGGTATTAGGCTCTGAAAACGTTGTGTGTTTGAGCATCATCCCTGTGGAGCAGCCATTCTGCCAGGAGTAGAAATCTCTGTTCACTTTAGTGCTGTCAAACAGGTAAACTCTCGCAGGGGAAAGATTTCACTGCTCTGAGCAGTCCAGTTGTTGCTACCAACTCCGTTTTGAGGTTGATTTGTGCTCGAGGTCTTGGGGGAGAGAGTACCATGTCTGTGGCTGGTGAGTGGTTGGGTTACTGCTCAGGGGATTGCTGATGCTGTCTTTAGGTAGCTGTGCTTTAAAATGGTTCCTAAATTTGCCTTAACTCGAGCATCTGGTTTTGATTTAGCGGAACTGGTAACTAAACTTTATGAGGCAGCTGTAAAGAAGGTTCCCAACAGCGAGGAGTATCACTCTCATCTCTTCATGGCCTATGCCAGGGTTGGAGAATACAAGAAGATGCAACAGGTACAATCAACAGTTTGTGTTCTGGTCATTTTAAGGTGTCTTTTTCCATATGTCTTACTATTGATGCGTTTTGCTCTTGTGTGTAGTTCAGAAAGCTGAGCTGGTTAGTGCAGCACAAGTCCCACTCTGTTGGCTTTTACAGAAAGGTTTAAAAGACCATTATTTAGGGGTGGGTGGTGTGAAGACAAATCCTTTCCTTACATGGGATGGGATGGCTGTGCCTGTTGTGTGTGTACATGACCTGCTAGAATACATTGTGGGAGATTCTTGTCAATGAATAGTGGTAACAGAATGCTGGCTACATGTGAGGAGCTGCATTATGGAGGAGTCCTGGAATAGACAGGAAAAGATCTTCTGAGCCATGTTTAGAAGCCTTCTTTACTCCTCTAACTGGCTGTTGTCTTTGGGAAGGAAGGAGTGATGTAGCCCATGCTCTTAGCTCTGGAATCTTAACATATACCTAGATTTCTATTGGTTGTAATTCAGTGAAGAAAAGCCCAGAAGCACATCCTGTGAGTGCATTTTACTTCTCAGTTGGCAGAGCAGTATCATGCTGGGTGGTTTTGTTTTCCTCTTTTCCAAATTAGGTGCCTGAAGAATTCCTATAAATGGAAGATGCTTTTCAAAGCATATGTGCTCACTCCTCTGTATAAGAAAGCACAGAGCACCAAGTAAATGAGCCCTAAGCTCTCTCTTGTTCCCACTGTGTTAAGGTGACTTGAGTTTTTGTACAAGTTTGGTTTAAATAACTAAAAGAGTATATTGAGCAGAAGTGTTTCTCTGTTGGAGCCTGACTTGTGTGCTGCTGCGGTTCAAGCAGTGGACTTGGGGTTAAGTTGTTAATGCACATGAAATCCCAAGCCTTGTGTGACAGCCTAAACTTCAGAGGTGTAACTGTAGGTTAATCTTACTCCTGTCTACAACCACACGTGGAAAGTTGCCAGTCCTACCCAGATAGTGATAGTTAGCATTTATGTGACCTTTTGTATGTCTGAAATGTCACACAGACACGGATGTAGTTAAGTTATCCCAACATTATCAGAGAGTAGGGTGTTCCACATTGGCTTGTACATTCAACCTAAGGGCTTAGAGGTGCTAAGAGCACGTGGATGATGAGTGACTGGAGAGTCAACCTCAGTGTCTGCCTGTGTTCTGGGTTATTTCAGCTGAAAGTGCTGGGAAGTACAAACTGAGAGTGCATTCAGGGGACTGGCACAAACATTCTGCTGTGGTGGTAGACTATTGTAGTTTGAAATTAATGATGGGTTTTGTGTGGGTGCAAGTGGTGTCCTTCACTTCATACAGGCACCAGAAACCTGAGAGGCAGGTGTCAATAACTGTTAATGTGGGAATAACGATGTGTTAGGCTAGAAAGCCTGGGCTCCTTTGGCTCTGCTTTGGTACAGGCTTTCAGCTTCCAGCTCACCCTCTGCTTAACCACTGCTTTGCATGTGGAGGTGGCCTCATGTTTTGGGCATCTGAGAATGTGTATGGATGGCATGAGTGGTGAAGGGCAGTTGCTTTGGTGTGCCTGTTAGCACTGAGTGTACTGGTGAAAGTCAGCACTGGAGATGTCTCCCTCCCTCCTAAATAAGGCTTCAGCTTCCTGCTGTAGCTGCCACTTCTAATTAAAGCTGTCATCTGTTCAGGCAGTCATACGTGCTCATGCTCCTTCTTTCTGGTCAGACCTACACAAAGTGCTTGGTCTTTGAAGCATTTTCTCCCTCTGTTTTGTTGTTCCTTAGCAATGTGTATTAGGATGGAAGGGCTCAGGGCTTCAGAAGCCTTCTAGTTGCCAATTCTGTGTTGTCTGCTGCCATTGTTGCTGCTTAGCTTGTGTTGTCTGGTCATGGCAGCTTGTAAACAGATGCTTCAGGAATGATGAAACTTTTGTCTCCTCTTTTTCAGGCTGGAATGGCACTTTATAAGATTGTACCCAAAAACCCTTACTATTTCTGGTCTGTGATGAGCCTGATCATGCAGGTGTGTACAGTGTCACCAGTGCCTTTGGTTGGATTTCACTGCAGGTGTAGTGCAAATGCAGCAGTGTCCTGGGTGAAAATCTTAGAGATGATCCTAAGGAAAATGCATATTTGAACTGTTTCTGTGTGATGCTGGGAGAAGGACTGAGCCCTCCCTAAGCAGCACCGTCAGTATGGTCCAGAATGAGTGCTGCAGTGTCTTTATAATGCAGCAAAACTGCTCTGCCTCACCACACTTACACAACTCCAATTATTCTCTCCTCTGGACTAGGACTCTAATGTCTTTTTCATTAGAGAGCTCATGAATAAAACCTCAAATACCTGCAGCTCCTTAGTCAGAACTCCTCTCTCTAACTAGGTTATAAAGGCTCTAAAATTTGAGAGCTCTGGGCTTAGCACTGAGGCTGCAGGAACAGCCAGTGGATCAGCTGTGCTGCTGTTAGCTGGGGGAACAGTTCCAGGCACTAATCAGGCAACTTGACGAGTGTTGGCCCAACAAAAAATAAGCAGGAGAGGGGCATTAACCATGTTCTCTGAGATGCTGTGCCTTGGAAAACACCAATGTGTTCTTACTGCATGCTGTTTGCCTTGGGTATTGTGTGTGTCTGGAGAGTGTAACCAGGAGGGAGCTTTTCTGTGTATCATGAGTTTTCTTGCTGCCTTCTAGCAGAGCAGTTGCTCCCTGCACTGACAGATGGCAGCTCTGAATGTGTGGTTCTGGAGGGGGGAATCAAAGCACCTGGGTGTTGGGGGTTTTTCTTCCCCTTTTCTAAGGTGAAAAAAGCAGTGGGTGGGACAACACAAAGTTGGTGCTGCTGCACTAATCCTTCTCTTCCACAGTCTATTTCAGCACAGGATGAACACCTCTCAAAGACCATGTTTTTGCCACTAGCTGAGAGAATGGTGGAAAAAATGGTGAAAGAGGATAAGATTGAAGCTGAGGCTGAAGTAAGGCTTGCAGATACTTTCAGCTTGATTTGAATATTGAGACATGGAATGTGTTGCTGAAGAAAGTTGACTATTTAAACAGTTTTCCAAGGTTATAACCAGTAGTGTTCTGGATGTAAATGTGAATGTAGTGGGATGGAAGGAAAACCAAGAGCAGAGGGTTGAGAGTGACTTGGAATCATGTGGCTAAGGATGTATTTGCCACTTGCAGTGACTGATGAAGTACTTGGTGTTGCTCCCTGGAAAGCCCCAAGAGAAACTTCAGGAGTGAGAGTGGAAAAAAGACCTAAATTCCTGAATGCTCCACCCTCTGGGATGCTAAAGATAGTTTTGCAGGCCTGGCCATCTCCTATTTCTAGTGACAGTAAAGCAAACCATTTCTTGGCACACCTGTGTATTGTTTTACCAGCAAATTTCATTGCAGCCTGTTCTTTCTTTCAAGGTTGAACTGTACTACATGATTCTGGAACGTTTGGAGAAGTATAAGGAAGCCTTAGATGTTGTGAGAGGAAAACTAGGAGGTAACTTCTTCTGTCAATTAATAACCATAGTTTTGTGGAGGACACAGTTGTCTTCTTGCTTCAGCTTTGTCTGCTGGTTCCAAAAAGCAAAAGGCCCTAAGAAACCTGACTCTTAGCAGCAGTTTCAAACAGAAGCAAAGTGGAGGTGCTCTGGGGCAGACAGGTTTCAGCCACCCCTTCGTGGTGCTGAAGTGTTGCTCAGTGGTGAACTTTGCAGCAACATCTTTAGCATGAGTAAATTGGTAACATGTTAGTCTATTGTAGCTGCCATCTTGGGTAAAAAAAGCAGAAGAGTTCCTTAGATGCTGCTTGTTTTTTGAGGCATCTTTGTGGTAATTAGAATGCAGTTGCAGTGTGAAGGAGCTGGGACATGAAGGTTTCCATGGGAAATGTGTCTTTTCTATCCTTTTAGGGCCTTTCTTCTCTTCCACTTAGTGTTTTGCATCCTGGGCTATAATAAGAAGCTTTCTGCAGCAAGCAGAGGGGAAAATGCATTGATTAAATCAACTTACCCTTCTGTTTTTAATGTAGAGAAGCTGACGAGTGAGCTCCAAAGCCGGGAGAACAAGTGTATGGCGATGTACAAGAAGCTGTGTAGGTGGCCGGAGTGCAACGCGCTGTCGAGGAGGCTGCTGCTCAAAAAGTGAGACTCTCTTGCTCCAGTCCTGCTAAAAAACTGAGGAAAAATTCCTGGCTGGTTGGGAACTGCCTTGTTTAATGGCTTTTGTAAATGGTGGGTAAAATAGAGCATCACCAGAGGGTCAAAAAGGTTTGCACTCCAAAGCCCGAGGGAAAGGGCAGCAGAATGGGACGCTGGTGGCAAGGTGAAGGAGGGAGAGGCAGTGTCAGGACTGTAGTTGCTTCTTTTAAAGGCTGACTTCAGTGACAGGTCAATGCAATAAAATGTTGTTTGCCTCCTCACATCTGAAGGCTGTGCTCATTGTCCAGCTCTAACTTTCATGGTGGGAAAGGAGGAGAACAGCATTGGCATTGAATTTCTGGAGCTGTATTTCTCTCACTTGGCCTGGCTTCATGCAGGGAAATGCATCTAATGGTTTGAACAGATGCATCAGGAGAGAGCATACTGCATTTAGCTGTGTCCTAACCTTAAATACAGAGGAGAAGCTTCTGCCATAGCATTTTGTGGGGACATTAATGAGCTCTGCTGGGTATATAAAAGTTAAGAGGAGAGTTTGTGGCTTGCCTCAATTCTTTAGTGAAATGATTAATGTGTTTCAAGTAATTCAGGATGATGGGAGCCTTAAGACATGAGACCTTTTCAAGGAGAAAGGATTCTTATTACAGCTGTGTCTTCTGTAACATGAACATGTGCCATTCCTGCAGTGCAGCTGGTGCAAGGAATGCTGTTTCAGAAGTCAGCTGCCGTTTTGGCAGTTCCCTCAACTTTGTTCTGTGCCTGATTTTGTTTGTTTCAGCTCAGATGATTGGCAGTTTTATATAACGTACTTTGATTCAGTGTTTCAACTCATTGATGAGTCCTGGACACCCCCACCAGAGGAAGAGCAGTAAGTGCACAGTTTTGCTGTGGATCTGGTTTTCCTTCTGTGCTGCAGTGGATTGTTGGTGTTTGTATGTTCAGCCCAGTCGGTGTCTTTGGGTGGCTTCTTGACATCAGACCCCAGGTGATGTGTTTTCCCTTTGGGAGGCTGGCAATAGTTGCTTGGGTTTCAGTAGTGGTTTGTACACTACAGAACTCTTGCAGTTCACATTTCTCACGGTGGTTGAGTTGGAGAAAGCCCCGTGGCAGATCTCCTGAAGCGTAACCTGGGAGTGTGCTGAGCACGTGCTGTCAGTGCCCCAGCAATGGGAATGACCAGAGAACCTTTTGTCTCTTTTGAATTGCACAGCTCTTTGGAAGGAGAGGTGCACTATTCTGTAGAGCAAGCTGTGAAGTTCATAGAAGAGAGGATAACAGAAGAATCCCAGAGCTCTCGGCCGCTTCGGGGACCGTATTTAGCTCAACTGGAGCTGATTCGCCGCTTGCGACACCGAGGCTGTAACGATGAGTATAAACTAGGTAAGAGCCAGCAGCTGGGTGCTGAACTCATCCGTTGGAGAGAGAACACAAGCTTGGAACAAGCTCCTTGCTGAATCCCTGAGTGAAGCACAATGGCTGTTATGCAAATGTACGTGCTGTTGTGTGCACATAAAGGATTTTGAAGGCGTTGGAAGATGAGCCTTGAAGAAAGACAGGTCTCGTAGTTCAGGGCTTGTGAAAGCAAGCAGGGAAGCTTCCAAAGGACCTAGGGGATCCAGGAGCATATGGCACTGACACAGTAATGGAAAGTGCAAGCCAGGGCACTGCTTTGGTGGAAGGGCCTGCTGTTAGGCTGTTCTCTGGGTGAGTTTCATTGAAGTTTCTTGGCAGTAGGACAAGGTTCTGCTTTTTAAAAACTCACCTTGACAAATTCCACTTAGGGAATCAGCAAAGGAGAGAATGGGATTAAAGGAGCATCTGTGCTGCTTCCTTTTGCATTTCCATCCAAAAATACATTACACAGCCTCTGCTTCCCTAAGGGGGTGCATGGCTGTTAGGCTGAGCTCTTGTCTACTGGATGAGGTTGAATGAAGCTCTTGGAGGTGGGTTGTGTCCTTGGCTACCAAAGACATTGAGCATGTTAAAATCTGCAGTTGTGCAGTGAGCAATTTCTGAATCACTGTGTAATCACAAAGGGGAGGGGAGGGGAGGGGAAAGGCATTGCCAAAGGTTTCCCATAGTGATTTTAGAGAGTCAACATTTGACAGAGCATTATAAAACATGAGCTGATCTGTTTTTTTCCAGGTGATCCAGAAGAACTAATGTTCCAATACTTCAAGAAGTTTGGAGACAAGCCCTGCTGTTTTACTGATCTCAAAGTATTTGTGGATCTCCTCCCATCCAGCCAATACACAAAGGTAAGGAAAGATAAAGAAGTGGTGGCAGGAGCTGCTGTGTTTGTTTGCAGTCTGGTCCTTGTATCACAAAATATCTGTGGATCATCTGAAACAACTGACAACATCCAGTTTTTACCTCGTATGTGAAATTCAGAAAGCTCTTTGCACTGTGGAAAACACAGTGAACATCTGAATGCACTCAGGGCAATTTCATTCAGAGGGTCTTTAGTGGAGACTGAGGTTTGATCCTGCAGAGCCTCTGACCCAGATGTAGTGTTCCTTTGAGCTTTTTGCTGCCTTTTCAAGGTGTCAGAGCTTGGAGATGGTCTTGGTTGAGTTCTCACATCACAAAAGAATTGCTCACAGTGCTGATGAAAGCTCCAGGGTAGGAGCTTGTGTCTTGCCATGAGAAGCTCCCTAGGAACTGTAGTTCAATTGAGAAGCTGCCTAATTAGCTCATTTTCAAAGGAGTAATGTCTCAATTTCTAGCTTGCAACACAGAGTAATGTAACACTGCAGAAGGACCACTCTCTTCATTCATTGGCAGTTCTCATTGCTGTACTCTTCTGTTTCACAAGGACATCCACCTCTTTCCCTTCCCTTGGTTTTCCCACTGAAGTTACATGTTTAATCTGCTCCCAGGTGGGGTGTCACAGGTGTGTAGCTTGGCTCTGCTGCAGTGCTGGAGCATAGACACCTTCATCCTGATCAAGGGGTGAACAGGAGACCTACAGCACCTTTTCCAGAACCTCTTTCTGAAACAAGTCCTCTTTCAACTGAAAATACCTGTTGTGCAGAGTCATGAGCAGCCTGTTGAGTGAGTTCAGCAGCTGGGAATCCTGTCACTCACCCCATTGTTTTTTTAAGCCATTGTGTAAAATTACCCAACGTTGGGGAGGGCTTGACAGAGAATTCTGGATCAGCTGAACTGTTTGTAAACAAAGGTACACGTTGTTGTTAGTGGTTTAGCTTAGTAAAACACGATTCAATGCAAGGTTTTCCCCCAGCCTCCCTGCTAATGAGGATGGTGGCCCTGGCACATCTGGGTTGCTGCTGATGTTTTAGGCTAAAAGGTGTGTTTTTACCCCACTGGCAGGAGATGTGGTCCTAGTTGTGGAGGTGGTGATGCCTTTTCAAGCTAACCCTGCAGTACTGACCAGCTTCACTCCTGACTTTCCAGGAGACCACTTCTAACCCTGATATTTAATAACAGTTCAGGCAGCAGCTTTGTCCCAGCACTTGTAAAACTGCTTTGAATACATTCTCTCAAATGTTCTGACTGGCCTTAAAACTGCAGCTGCTGCAGTGACTGTGTCATTGTGTCCTTCTGACACGTTCGAAGGGCTTCCCAGCCTGCGGCTCGCTCGCTCTGCAACGTGTCTGCAGCAGCTTAACTCGGTCAAGGAGACCCAGTGCTGAGGATCTTCAGTGGTGCTGAAGTGCTGATGAGTCTTGGAAATCTGAAGGTTTTCAGTTACTTGGAATTACTTCTAAACTGTCTTGGATTCATCCTCATTCGACAGCAAAGGATGAACTCTAGGGTAAAGCAGCAGGGTCACAGTGAGGTTCTGCACAGCTGGGGGAGCTTTCTGTAAGAGTTATGAAGAGCCTTTACAGTTCAGGAGCTGAGAAGTTGGCCACATGAGATACCCCAGAAAGAATCATTGCAATGTCCACCTTGACTCCCTAGAGGTGTGAATTGGAGTGTGCAGCCTGGTGATTTGGTGGACTTTGCTCAGCTTGGTGAAACCTTGCACCGAAAAGATTTGTCAATGCAGTCTTCATCAAAGTCCCTGGGAAAGCTGGCATTGTGTGCATGCTGCTGGGTGTTGCTCCTGCCTAGCTGACACACTTTTCCCCTCAGGCACGCATCTGACACAGTTCTTGTGTTTCAAGACTGAATTCATTGGCTTTGACTCGGTTTTGAGTCTGTAGAGACTGTTGGATTTGAGTGCAAAAAGAAACCTCTGTCCAGTGCTGACTCTGTTGGGAGACGTGTGCTGTCTCCCATGCAAACTGCAACCAAACAGAGGCTGCTTCTCTGACAACTTGTTTCAGAGAGAGAAGTGCTTACAGGAGAGCTGACCTCACTGTGCAGTGTGGTACTTGAGAGCTGAGACCAAAGGGAGCAGCTAGTACATGACGCTGCTTCCTGGAGCTGTGCTGGGGAGCCTTTCAGTAACTGATTGTTTTAATTGCCTCTGTTATTACTGTGTGTGCTGACAGGTGCCTGAACTCCCTTGTGTGGCAATGGGTTGGAAACTTGCCTGTGATTTCTTTTTTGCCTCCATCCATTTGATGGAGCTCTGAGTGCAGGCAGAGCTGGTGCTCACCACCCTTCAACCCCCCCCACAGGGGAAAAAGTGTATAAACCCAGCACTGAAGGCAGCTCTGTACCCACTGTGCTGTCAGAGGCCATGCTGACATTCCCACCTTGCTTTTCCTCTCTCCTTCATATTCTCTGGAGCCATCCCAACCCAGCTGGATGAGTTCCTGTGTGCCCTACTCTAGGTGGCCCTGCTCTGGCCAGGGGGTGGGGGGGTTGCACTGGCTGAGCTTTGCAGGTCCCTCGCAGCCCTTGAGGTGCCGTGATGCGAGGGAGGAAGCTCTGTGGTGGCAGCAGTGCTGCAGGGCTGAGCCCAGGCGTGCTGTTTCTCTTGCAGTTCGTCGGGGAGCTGCTGGGAGTGATCCCTCTGGCAGCAGGGCCGGGGAGCGAGGCGGCGCTGCCGGCCGACATCCGAGCGCTGCAGCAGCACCTGTGTGTGGTGCAGCTCTCGCGCCTGCTCGGGCTCTACCACGCCATGGAGAAGCAGCAGAAGCTGACGGTGGTGCGGGAGCTGATGGTCAGATACCGCCATGGGTTGGAGTTTGGTGAGAAAGCTCATGGAGTGAATGGTGCGAGTGGATTTGCAGCTTTTTACGAGCCAAAGCTCAGAGGCTGCTTCGGGGTGTGAGCGGAGCGGCACCCGGCGTTCCCCCTCTCTGATGGCCTCCTGGGTTTCTTTGACTCAGTTTCTTTTCAGTGGTATACCTTAAAGATAAATGAGACATTCCTGGCTGGTGCATTTGTATGTTTGCCAAACTGCCTTTAAGCAGAGCCAGGCTGTGTCACTGGGCCACGTGGGACAAGCACACAGGCAGTAACAGTCATTTCCAAGTCCTGCAGTTGTGGAACTTTTTCTTCTGCAATGTGTGAAGTGGCCCAAAGTCCCCTTGTGTGATGAACAGTTGCAGCATGTGGACAGTTCTTTCAGTGTTTAAAACACCTCTGGATTTTACAAACTCAACTGTGGTTCTCCTCTGCCAGACAGCACTTGTCACTCGAGGTGCTGACGCTGTGAGAGGCAGCTGACGGCACCGTTAGGGATTCAAAAGTAACTTCTTTTCTTTTCCTTTAGGGAAGTCTTGTTTGAAAACTGAACTGCAGTTTTCAGATTACTACTGCCTGCTTGCAGTTCACCTGCTGCTGGATTTGTGGCTAGAAGGTATGTTCCTAAAATTGTGTGTTGTTTAATCCCAGCCTGGATGGATGTGATAAGGGAGCTGGGTCCCTGGCATGGCTTGTTAGGCCCAGCTTTCTGGGGGTTTTTCTCAATATGAAGCATTTCAGGAGTCCACCTGTTCAGCTGCTGTTTGATCTGAGTCTTTCTGACCTCTGAAAGGATTAAAGTTTTCTGGTTAATTCTTGTAAGTGCTGGCAGAGCTCTGCTGCTGGCTCTGGCAGCTCAGTGCTGGTTGTCTTCAGAAGCTGGTTCCGAGTTTCCCATGTAGGGAATATTTTCTCTTGCTTTGCACAAGTTCTGCTGACAACTCCTTCCTGATAGCAGAGGCCTTCTGAGAGCATTTCTTTCCCTCCCAGACATACTTTGTCTTTTAGATCCCTCACTTCTGCTGAGACCTGTTGCCCTACCTTGAATATCCCTGTACTCTACACCTACTCTGCCTGTTCATCTCCTCATCCCACAGCCAGCCTCTAGCAGTGGCTGTCTGTAGACACTGTTTGTATTCCAGCCCTTTAGTGCAGTTGTCAGTTTGTCTTTAAAGATTTAATCTTCAACTTGAGTAAATCCATCACCTCTGTACATAGGAGCCAGAAATCCTGAGCAGGCCAGGGCTCATCAGGGAGGTCACCTCTGCAGTGTACCCCTATGCAAGTGCTTTGCTCTATACAGATGTGAGCTAAAGACTCCCTGTGAAGAAGCACTCCTCCACCTTTCCCTCAGAGAGCAGCTGTAGTGGGATGTTTTAAGGGCGGCTGATGAGTGCCACCTGCATGTTTAAATGCATGGGGCCATTCTGAGAGGTGTGTAACCTGAGGAAGCCTCAGTGCCAAAGTGAACCTTCCTTCTCTGATCATACCCATGTGTTTTGTCTTTGTCTGCAGGTGAAGACACAGCTGTGTGGCAGTGCCTAACTCTCTTAGAAGAAGGGTTATCTCATAGCCCTTCTAATGCTCAGTTTAAATTGCTGCTCATTCGAATCTACTGCAGGCTTGGTGCATTTGAACCCGTTGCAGAGCTCTATTCCAGCCTTGATGCAAAACACATACAGCACGACACCATCGGGTGGGTAGTATATACTGAGAATAATTGGTGGTGCTGGTGACCCTCCAGTGAGCAATCCTGACACCTTCAGTGCCCTTTGCTACTGAAAGATGCCAGATGGTTAGATTTCCATACAGTGAAAAGTGTTTTGGAATGATATGGCATGCATCTGCTGAGGTATAGTCACCTCCTGCAGCATCTTCCCGCTGTGATTGTGATCTGGGTTTGGATTTTCAGAGTGTTAACTTGGAGGAATCTGAAAGGAAATGGGAATCTTGGTGCCAGTCATAGCTTGGTGTTGTGACTGCTTGGCAAAGCTTGGAAGTGCTGCTTAAAACACACACACCAAATGGCCATGCCATTGTGTTTGTGAGCATCTAATTAAAGTGAAGCTCTTGCCCACTTTGCAAGGTGGATGGACAACTCCAGCCCCCCTCATGTGGCTTTTAAAAAGTTAAAGGTTCCTCCCATTTACTTCCAAAAGCCTCAGTTTTCATTTTCTGTGAATGCCTCCTGTTCAATCTCCAGAGTTTTAAATGAAGCTGCACTGTGCTGCAGTTCTCTGTTGAGGGCTGTTTGAAGCTGTTTGCCCAGGGTGCTGTGCTGCTGTTTGACTGGGCTGTGTTGTGTTGCAGCTATCTCCTGACACGCTATGCAGAGGCACTGGGCCACTACGCTGCTGCATCCCAATCCTGCAATTTTGCACTCAGGTTTTTCCACTCCAACCAGAAAGATGTAAGTTGAAAGAAACCTCCATGTCCTTGTAACACAGCAGTATGTCAAGGTGCCTTACAGGAATGTCTGTGCACTTACAGGGGTTGATAACATGATAACAGAGGAACAACTTTGTATGAAACATTGCCTCAACCTGTGTTTCTCAGTACAAGAATCTGTAACTTGCTGCTATATGAGGTTTTGCTGTTGCTTTCTCTTTATACCAACCAGGCTTACCCCAAAACACAGGTGTGATTACTTGTAAATGAATGGATTGTGACTTTTTTGAATGCAATGATTGAAGTGAAATGTCATGTGGCAAAGTATACCCTGGTGTCATGTGTCTTCTGGCATCTTGGGAAGTCCCACAGCAGCCTGGGGTGGTGGGTCAGGGTGGTGATGGGATCTTTGTAGTCAATGAAGCAGCGTGGTTTAGTGATGGCTGTCCTGGGCACACAGGGGTGGGGAGGGATGCACATCATTTTAACAGGTAGGGAAAGCAGAGACAACAAGGTGGGAGAACTTAAGAGGGGGAAAACTGAGTAATGAAGTCTCAGCTTCATTGAAGGCAGAGCACAGGCCATGACTAATGCTGCACTATGCTGAAGTGATAGGATCAAGCTGCTAAACCTGGTCTTGTGCTAATGGGAACTGCCTGGTTTGTTCACTTCACTCCTAAAGGTGTGATGCAATGAAAGCTGCTTTGAATGAGAGTTTTGGGACTGGAGTGGAGGAGCTGGTGAGGGGAAAGGAGCTGAATTCCTCCTAAGAGATCAGGTGCTTCCAAAAATACACAGCATGCATTAGGCATCTAGCATCATGCTGATTTGTAACTGTACTTGTCAGTGACCTTACTTGGAAAGCACACTGATGGTCATTCTGACACATTCATGGGGGAAGAACCAGTTCTGCCCCATAATTCCTATGGAACCCATGAGAAATGGGGTAGGTAGTGAAACAAGGTATTTTTGAAGGCCTGGTGGAAATGTACTGGGCAAATAGGAACAGAAGTAGTTCAGGGTTGTGGCAGGGAAGTACATGCATGTCAGTCCACCTCCCTAAATGTGGCAAGGCCATCCCAGTGTGAGAAGTGGGAATGTAGCCTGTACATTGGTGTGTTAGAGTTTGATCACTGTTGAGAGGAGGGTGAAGAAATGGTTTTACTTTACTTTGTAAGAAACAAAGGTGCAATGGAATTGTAACTCCTCCAGTCAGCCACTGGGTCAGCTGGCTCCAGAGGCTCTGCAGTCACACAACTTGCTTTGCCACTATCCCAGCAGTAGAAAAAAAGCCTGAACCATAGAACCTGTCTGTACTGAACAGTAAAAGTGTTAAAGGTGCTCACACAGTCATCCCTCACAGAAAGTGCTCGTGCTCTGCTGGCAGCCCAGCTTATTCCTGTGTACAACATGCCAGCTGCTGTTTGCCTGTGCCTGGGAGGTAGATGCTGAGTTACTGGGACCTGTGCCCAACCCAGGGAGCAGGATGCACAGAGAAGCCACGTGGATTGTACAGTGGGAGCTCTCTCTTGGCTGCTTCCCTCGTTTGCTCGTTGTTTAAGCACTGATTCTGTTCACTAAGAGTCTTTGGCTTCCTGGGTGCAGTGTTTTATGCTGGAGTGAAGCCCTGGATCCAGACACCTTTCTCCTACATGTCTGTTATTGGTAGTGGTGGCTTTTTCTAATGAGAAGCAACTTGTTGAGTCTTGTTTCAAAGTCGTTTGGTGAGTGTTAATGAGGAGCACACCTGGAAGCAACTGAGTGAAAGGCTGGGCTGCTGGGTGCCAGGTGACAAAGGTGACCTGAAAGCACCATCAGGTGTGATTTGTCTGCTTGGGAACTCTGCACTGTAAAGTGTCAAGGAATCATCTTGCCCTGGAGAACAATCTGAAGTAGCTTCAGGTGTGGTTACCTTGGAAGAAGATGATTCTCTGTGGTGTGAATGACAAAGGTGCTTGGAGCAGAGAAGAGCGAGTTGTCTCCAGTAGCTCAACATCTGCCCGTGGATGATGACAGCCAGGAGAATGCTACTGTACTCGTGGTCTGGGAATCCTAACAAGGCAGTGCCTGAGTGGTTCAACCTGCCTCACTACTACACCTTAAAAAGCTGAAGCTGCAAGAGAGGTGAAGGTGGTGCAATCAGCATTATATAATGCTTCATGTCGCAAGGCGAGGACGTGACTCTGGAACCTACTGGCATTGTGCCTTCTGCTGGAGACACTGTGGCAACCAAAGGACCCTGAGCCATTGCTGATCTTGGGTAGCCAGATCTCCCCTGTGTTCTGGACACATGCAGTGGTTATCATCTTAAGATCCTTTTAGCTGGGAAACACATCAAAGGCTGCACTAATTCAAAACTAACAAGTGTCCTTTAAACTAAATGTAAGGTGCAAATGGCAGGAGGTGAAGGCTGAGCTCAGGACACTGCTCACTTAGGATGATGGCGTGACCAGAGTGGAGACAAAAAGGGATTCCTCACCACAAGACATGTCTCAAGTATGACACAGAATCTGCTACCAGTTTCTGTGCTGCTGTGGTTCTGCTGGGGGTTGCTCCTTCACCCTCAGAGTCCTGATACCAGCTTCCCATTCGAGTCCCATCACAGCATCTGTGATGTAAACGAGGACTGTCCTTTAAAAGTGACCTCTTTAGGTTAGATGCTGCCTGCTGCTCTCTGGGCTGCAGTTTGGGATAGCTGGAATGTCTGCCCCAGCAGCGGGACTGCCCAGAACGGGAAGCGTGGGACACAAACCAAGTGCTCTGGCATAAAAATATACAGCTGCTGATTCACACTGGTTACTTTGGATAAATGCATTTTCCTTCTGGCTCACTGAACTTAACAGCCTGAAGGGAATCCTGTTTCATAGGGGGTCCCTTGAGGAGCAACCATCTAGGATGCTGTGTGGTCCTCACGTAACGTTTGTGCTCTGGGAGAGGATGCCAAGGACAGGGAGGAGAGAGGAGGCAATGTTACTATATTTGGCCAAAACTTAAAAGGCAACTTTGTCCTTCTCAAGATAATCCTCCTTGAAATATGCAGAATCACAAGTAATCTCTCTAATTTTCTTGTGTCCGTCCGTCTCTGATCTCTCCAGATACTGCAGGCAAACAGCACCAGCGAGTCCTGGGGGACTTAAAAACCACGCCGCTGCACTTGAATTAGCACCCAGTGCCTCAGCCTCACAATGAACTCTGCAAGGCTGTTTGTCACAGGGTATGTTGTTGAATATTTGGCATCTCTTGTTTTTTCATACAGTGCAAATGACCAAATTCATTAGTGGGGAGGAAAGAAAAAACCACCAACCAGTTACCTAGAGGACAGCTCTTATTTAGGAGGGGAAACCCAAGGCTGGCTCTCAGCTGGGAGTGTTGGCTGCTTTCTCAGAGCCTTCCACACAGGTTGAGACTGTTAGGACCAGAGGCCTTTTTGAGTGCCTCTCATCCTCAGTGCATTCCATAGTCTTGCTCATGAAGGAATTCTTTGATTCATTGGGTTTTTTTTCCCCAGACTTTCTCAGTTGTGGAGTGATTCTGATGTAAAATCCCAGCCCTGTGCCTTGGCTGGGAGCAGAAACGGTTCACTCTGTCTCTACAGCTAGGAATTGGCACTGACATCCAGTGCTTGCTTGGGGCTCCTTCATCATTAAAAAACCTCCTTCTGGAGATTGCTTGGACTGATGTGAAATAGTACTTGTGTGCCTGCATTTCATCAGAGGGGGAAGCAAACCCTCCCGTGGACCCTGGCAGCTCCCTGTGGTGTTTAGGTTGTGTTGTGACGTGTACCCACTGTGTGACCAAACCTTGTGATACTGTATTCAAAAAAGAACCTAATAAAAGACAGAACCAAAGCAAAATGTGTGAGTAATTTTTTTTACACCACGTTGTGGAAATGTCTGCTGCACACCTGAGCCAGCTGCAGAAAACCTGGGACGTGTTGATTTTGCCTGGAAGGATTTGTCACAATGAAATGATGAGTCAAGGGTTTGAATAACACATCGCATAGAAAGGAAAAGCACCTTCCAAAAATCACCTCTCCTCTCTTTGCTCAGTGGTGACAGCAAGGTGATGCTGCTGAGTGTTGGGGTGCTTGTTAAATCACATTGCCAAGGCAGAGCATCTGGGCATTCTGAAATGAAGCCAGCAGAACTGGAGAAGCAAAGGTGCAGGTTCCTCCCAGGGACAGAGTGTCTGTACCTCTGAAAGCCACAGAAAGGCAGTTTCCTGGCAGTGACCTTGTTAAACTCTTGTTTATTCTGGATTTGTGGAAGTAACTAAGAGGGGTATGTGTTTTCTTCCAGACCTCAGAATATATCATCCAAGCCTACAAGTACGGGGCGTTTGAGAAGATCCCAGAGTTCATTGCGTTTCGGAACAGGCTCAACTCTTCCCTTCACTTTGCTCAAGTTCGCACAGAACGGATGCTGTTAGACCTCTTACTTGAAGCAAATATGTAAGTACAGCAGCAGGAAGGGCAGCACCTGAGAAAACAGGGGCTTTGTGCATAGGCAGAGCTGCTCTTGCAGCTCTTGGTAGAAACCTGGCTCTGCTTCTCATCCTCTCTGCCCTTCAACATCTTCGTCTGTCCCACGGGTGTGTAATGAAGAGCTGACCAATGGGGAGAATGTGGTCTGTTCCTGAGCTGTGTTTTCTGTTTCCAGTGACAGCTGTTTCATTTGATGTTGCTTGTTCTTAATCCAGATCAACCAGTTTAGAAGAAAGTGTCAAGTCCATGAGCCTGAGCCCAGAAGAGGATGACATTCCATGGAAAGATCTGCGGGACAACAGAGACCTGACAGTCCTGTTTAACTGGGATCCCAAAGACAAGTGAGTAGAAATATCCTCAGCTCTAGAGTCACACCTTTTCCTTACAGAACATATGGCAAACAAAATCCTTCTGGGGCAACTGCCACGGTGGAATCTTCTCTGGGCTGGCCAACTGCAAACTTAACCAGCAGTGTTTGTATGTATTCCCAAAAGATCCTCCTGGAACACAAGGAGAAAGAGCTTTGGTGCTGAGGGGAGGGAGCCCTGGCCCAGGCTGCCCAGGGAGGGTGTGGAGGCTCCTTCTTGGGAGGTTCCCAACCCCACCTGGACACGTTGCTGTGCCCCCTGAGCCAGGGGAAGCTGCTGGAGCAGGGGCTGGGGCTGCAGCAGCTCTGCAGGACCCTTCCCACCCCACCATGCTGGGATGCTGTGAGCATAGTTTTCTCACTTTCCTCTTCACTCAGTGCTCAGCAGCTCCAGGTGGCCTTTTATCCCAGACTTGCTACTTCACACAACAGAAGCCTTTACCTGCAAACCTTTGGTGCCTTTCTGTAGGGACGTTTCTGAAGAGCATAGGAAACTGTCACTGGAGGAAGAGACGTTGTGGCTGCGGATCCGGTCGCTGACGCTGCGGCTGGTGAGCAGCCTCCCGACCCTCACCCACCCCCTCCAGCCCAGGAACTCGGAGAAGGCTGCAGAGAACGGCGTCTCCTCCAGGATCGACACCGTTCGAGCCCTGCTGCAGCAGCTGGAAGCAGCAGTGGATTCAGGGAAGAAGTTTCTAGAACAGAAAATTCAGGTACTCGTCCTCAGAGGTGACATGAGGTGAATGCAAGCAGAGGGGCAGAATGCATCTGGTAACACCAGCAGAGTGCTCCTCACTGACCCTGAGTTTGTGGTGTGTGAATCTGACTGAGAGATGTGCCAGAGGCAATGTCATGTGGATAAGGAAAAGCTGCAACACCTTGATCTTTTTCTTTGCTTCTTGCCTAGTATCCTGTCCTTGGCCCTCCTCCTACCCGAATGGCTGGCTTCTTCAGTAATGGCAGCTGTCAGTGCCAGACTAGCTTGTTTTATCTTGTTAGTGATATTTATGAACTAGATACCAATGGCTTAGGTAAGTGCTTTGGGGCAGGGGTTTAACCACACTGCCACTGTGTGTGGTGGGAGGGAGCAGGGTGTGCCACCCTTTAGTTTGAAACCTACCAGGCATGGGGTGATGTGGACCCAGACTGTGACTTGTGTGTTAACTTTGTGTCATTATCTGGGAGGTGATGCCTTGATTTAATGCTTGTGGGACCACTTTGGTACTGTACAAGTTGATGTGATAGTGCATCCTCTCGGGAAGCAGCTGCATTTGCTTGTGACTGCTGACACTGAGTTACATTGAAATGCCTCTTGGTTGTCTGGAAGCAGAAAATACATGAACTTGTAGGTTTATAACTACTGGCTTTTTTCTCTTTCAGAAGATTCAGCAGAAATCCAGGAAAGGATAGGGAATAGTTTCAAGTCTTTAGTAGAACGACTAACAGGTAACTAGTAACTCAAGAGTGGACAGTGGTAGCTGAGGCAGTGCTTTGTGTGCTTGAGATGTGCTGCAGTTACAGGGAGGGTGTTCATGCATCTGCAGACCCCGTTAAAAGATCCCTCCTTTGGCTTGGCTGAAGCTGTTGCAAGCTGTGGAATGTCTTCATGTCCTGTCATTTCACTACCCTGCAGCCTGCTCTTGGCAACTGCTGTCTTCCTGGTACTTGGTCCAGGTGTGTCATTAAAGTGTGGAGCTACTGTTTGTCAGGGGATACAATGCAGAGGAAGCTTCAGAGCTGGACCTTCTTGAGTGGCTTTGGCCAAGGTTATCACCCACTGCTTAGTGGTTAGTCCTCTGACAACTTTGCCCACTCACTGTGATGCATAGTGTACAGAAAATAAGCCTCTAAGTTCATCTCTGTGTCCTGAATCGGCCTTTTCTGGGTTTTTTCCTTTCCAGACCTGTTCAATAAATGTAAAGGTGATTTGATTGAAGTCAGAGATGGCACCTTGAAAACTCATCCACACCTATTAGAAAACCTGGTCTTCTTTGTTGAGGTATTTGCTCTTCCTTTGGAAACAAGGCATTTTGAATACTGAAGAGCAGAAATGTTGGGGCTGAGAGCTGGAAGTCCTTTGGTGTCAGTCACTCATGAAAGCAGAGGCTTGTGTTGCATATTGCAGCTACTCTGAGCCTTATTGGTAGGAGCACTGAAACTGAGTTTAGAAGCCTCCTGGAAATGCAACTTGTAACACCCTTGTACCTCTTTTCCAGACCATCTCCATTGCCCTGTGGGTATCAAGTTACTGTGACAGTGTCCTACGACCTTTTAAATCCAACCTGCAGAAAAAGAAGAAGAAAAAAAAAGAAAGCAGTGTCACAATGGTAGAGACCAGATTCCTTCCTGTTGTCCCCCACCCCCAGCCTAACAGCAGATCTGTACTGAGAGAGAAACCAGGCTAGATGACCTGCTCATAAACTGGGTTTGATAAACTTTGCCTTGTAGAGGCAGAGGTGGGTTACAGATTGCTCAGTACTCATCTCTAGAACTCCTTTTGTGTTTCAAAGCAGATGCTGGTGTGCCACACCTGACACCCTGTCACAGCCTGTTGTGTCTTTGTCTTTCCAGCCTCCTGTGTTTACACATTTCCTGGATTATGTTACTGAACTTCAGACATTAACTTCCAATGTAATAGATCACATCAAAGGGCTTGAAATCATTCTGACTGCACTAAAACTTGAAGAGCTGTCCCTCAAGGACACTCTGCTTTTACAGGTAAGAGCCTGGGGGTTGTTGGTGTGCTTTAGATGTTTGTGTGTGGCTGGTAACAACGTGTGGACACGCCTGTGGGAGAGCTTTGGTGAAAGGTTCTTTGCACCACAGGGATTTACTGGAAGGAAGAAAAGAGAAAGGAAAATAAACCCCACCTGTTGTGATTCACATAACTGCCCTTAAGCAGAGGTTAAGGGACCAGACTGCTAGAGAGATTAGTTTCAGAGTGATGAGGTAGGGAGGTTTTATAGTGACACAGTGACTTTGCTTGATCTGATCAACTCCAGCACCACACAGTGCACAGGAGAATCTCAACAGCTGAGACCTAAACACAGGAGTGTTTAAAACACTGTCATTTTGATGTGGGATGTCAGTGAAGAAAAGCTTTCAGGTTTGAAGATGAATTTGTTGTCTGTGGTACAGCTCACTCTGTTATCTGCAGTTTACATGCCATGAGGGATGCCAAAGGGAAACATTTGAGATCCACCTACTGCTGATTAGTCACTTCCCTGGAAACAATGACTTGATCTGTACAGAAAAGCAAGTGGCAACTCCTTCCCATCCTGCCCTTAGCTCTGCAGGGAGAAGCAGAGGCAGGAGGAATAGGCAATACACGTGCCAGACCTCATGGCAAATGTAGAGTCTCAGGTATGGGCCTAATGAGGAAACTTGGCTTTTTACACCACTGCAGTCAGAGAGGAGTTTGCAACAGACAGTGGGCCTCCTGATACTCTTGCTGGTGGGGGCAGTTGAGCAGGAGAGGTGGAGCAGTGGCTGAGGAGTGAGTGGTTTCTCTTTTGTGTTTTTCAGGAAGAGAAAAAGTTTACAAAGACTGTGCAAGGGAAGGTCCAGAGCAGCTACCATCACTCTGTCCAGGAAATTGGGGAGCTGCTGAAAAAGAGACTGGACACCATTAAAAAACTAAAGATTTGAGCAAATGCATCCTTGACAGACTCCACCAGGGAGTGACACCAGAGTCCCAGACAGGAGCAACATCCAACAGACCATCACTTTAACCCAGAACTTCCTCATGATGCATGAAGGACTTAAAAATCATAAACCTTTTTTTTTTTAGGTATTACAGATGCATTGAGCTGATTTAAATTATTGTACAGAATCGAGGAGCAGGGACCCTGCTGGGGTTTGACCACTTTTGATACATGTTCATAAGCATCCTGCAACAGGAGAAAGGCAACTTTCTTCCCTTCCGATCTCTAGAAACAACTGGAGATGGTCTTTAGAAGCAGCAATAGAAATCCAGTGTAAAGCATTTATCTCCAAGGAGTTGTATTTTCATCACCATACAGTGTTTATAATTTTTGTATGGTCCTTGCCTTAGAAATGCAGAACTTGTAGATGCCCACGTTGAGCTGCCTCCAACGCCACGAGCCCCTCCTGGAGCTGCCCGTCAGCCGCCCGCTCCTCCCGAAGGAACGCAGCAGGGAGAGGTGAGGCTGCCCTCAGGAACCCTCTGCAGGGAGGTGGGGAGGAGAAGGCAAGCTCCTGCAAGGAGAGAACTACCTGAGGGAAGAGCTGTGTGGTGTCCCTGGACGCTCAGGTGGGCGTCACCTGAGGAGCAAACGTGGCCGTTGGGAGACGGGAGCTGGTGTCTGAGAAAGGAAAGAGTGGGAACCAGAGACCTTGTATATAGTAGGTGCAGTGAAGTCTGAGGGTTCCGTGGCAAACAGCAACCACCATGACTTTTTACAAGTGTATTTAGATTACTGAGACTTTAAGACTTAACTATTTTAATAGAAATGAAACCCTGTTGGCTTTGGTTTGAAGTTGCCAGAGGTGACTTTGGCTTCCGCTGCGGTGTGAGGCCGAGGGGAGATTTTGTAACCATGTGCTTGCTTTTTGCAGTTGATCTTTGATTATCCCAGTGCTAGCTCATCAGGCTGCTCCCACCCAGCCTGCATCTTCTCTTGGGTGGGTTTGTTTTAAAGGAATGATGCAGCCTAAAGCTGTAGGAAAACCCCACTGTTCCCTGTACCTGCAATACCAGGGACGGGTCAGGCTTTACAGATTCCTCATCTTCTGGTTTAAAGCAGCTAATGTCTGGAGTCTATATTTAAACTTCAGAGGGAGGTGCCCATCCTAGCTCTGTCACCTCTCCTGAGGATGTTTTGTTAGTGATGCTAGAATGTTGATGAGAGTATTTTTTTATAATAAATCCCCTGTATGGAAAACCAAAAAAAGCCCCAAATCCTGGAACTGCTCTTGCTGGGTTTAGTCTTGCTTTGCCCTATCCTGAAAGGGAAAGGAGGAGGTCTGCAGGTTGTCTAAACTGTAATGGATGTCCTGACTGCAGTGTCTGGTGAGTGCTCTGAGCTGGAGGAACACCAACATGTGTTCAGGCTGCTTTGGAGTCGTGCTTTTCCTGGGAAAAACAGACAAAATCCAACCAAGAACAGAACTCTTTGGTGTTGTATAGAAATGCCTTCTTTTAAAAGAAGGGTGTGCTCCTTAACTCAAAGCCTGGTGGCTGAAGGGATGCTCTGAGATGTGTAGGGTAAGTACCAACAGTCCCATGGCTGAGATGGTGCAATTCCAAGAGCAAAAGCTGCACTGCCCCCTTTTTAATCAAGGAGGCAAATGGCTGTGTCTGTTCCTGCCCCTCTCCCACGGGCTTAGCACACACCAGCAGTGACTGCCAAGCTGCCACAGCACCCTCATGCAGAGGGGACAGCCAGGGCCTGCTTGGTGCTGGAGTCACCCTCTGGTGCTGCTGCAGCAGGCTGAGCTCAGCCAGTCACATCCATCAGCCACGGTGCCAATCAGGGAGGTGTCAGCTTAACAGAACCACGCTTCCAAAGCCCTCTCGTGTGCCTGAAAGCAGAACTGGCTTCCAAAAAAGCTTTTCTGCATCAGCTCCCTTAAAAGCAGAACTGAAACTGCTGGGAGGGGGGAAAACATGTGTCATCTGCAGCAGAGTCTGAGAGGAGATGGAGCCGTGGCTCACTCTTGCTTCCCAGCACATGAGGCTGGGCACTGCCCCCATCCCTGTGCCTGGGCACAGGCTGCTGCTCACTCAGCTGCTGGCCTGCCTGCAGCTCCAGCCCCTGGCACACACAGGCTCCCCAAACAAACACAGCTTCTGGATCAGTCTGTAACCCCAGCTGCCATCTCTTCATCAGCTGTAGTTTCTCTCTAGGAGGAATCTGTACAAAAACGAGGCTGTGCTGCCTGCCTGAGGGACAGAGGGTGTGTTTCTCCCCCCCTATAAATTGTGGTCAGTTGAGTATATGTTTCTTACAGAAGAGCATTTCCCCTCCAGCCTGTGTCCTGTGGGGACCTGGGAAGGTGTTGAAGCTCTAACCCAGTGCTGCTCTGGCCCTTCTCCCACTCTTAGGGTTTGTTTTCCTTTGTTTCTTTGGGATTTCTTTCTTTCTGTGATGAATTGAAAACCACACCTAGAAGAAGCTCCAAGGCTACTGTTTACAGACTGAAAACACGCTGCTTTTACAGTACTGGGAGCACAAACCACAATCCTTTTAGAGGTTTCCTCCACTCTTTGGGTGAAAGGGGTGGCTGGTGCAGATGAAGGGCAGAAGTCTCCTGCCCTGCTCTGGCTGCACCCAGGACTAAATGCCCAACACTTGTGTTGCCCATCAGGTTTTGTACTTTTTAACTGTTTGATAATGTGCATTCCCGTTTGGCCAGCGTTGGATGAATCTATTTTAACCTCTAGTGCTCCTGGAGGGGTTTTCCTGGCTTTACCTGCAGCCTTATCTGAACTTTCTCTTCCTTGATGAGTCGTTAATTTATGGCGGTAGATGATGTGTGTGCCTCAGCCTTCCCCGGACTTCAGTGACACCACTGCAACTGATCTGCTTTAAACTGGATGGGTTTATAATTTATATAAAAGTCAGTTTCCTTACAAATCCGTTTGGCTGCCTCTTTCCTTGGTGTGCCTGGAGGGGCTGGAAGGGACTGAAGTGCTCACCTCCACCGTCGAGCTTGTTCAGCTCCTTGGTGGAGCCGGATTATCCCGGTGCAAGGGAAGCAGAAAATCAAGTTGTCTGCAAATAGAGAGGGGGGAAAGGAAGAGGGAAAGTGCTCGTTGCTTTCTACCTGTGGCACAGATTCAGAAGGATGGCTGGGGGGGGGAGAATGCGGGGGGTTTGACACATGATCAAGGTGCTGGTCCCTCTTCAAGCACTCCTTGCTTTCCCTCCGTCCTCAGGGCTGGCGTTGCATGAAGTAGCTGCTGCTCCCCCCACACCCGGCGCTGGCGAGGGCTGTGCCGCTGCTCTGACCTCTTACACCCCGCCCCGCTCCGTCCTGCAGCGCCCCATCCCGCGCTCTGCCCGCCCTCCCGCCTCCATCCCCGCCTTTGCCGCTGGAAATCGCCCCCTTCTCTTTATTCCCGCGGCAGCAGGCGCCCCGGCCCCCGCGCCCGGCCGCTCCCCGCGTCGCTCGGCTGCCCCAGCCCCAGCCCCAGCCGCAGCCGCAGCCCGGCCCCGGGGGCGGAGCGGCCCGAGCCCCCGGCGCCCGCGTCACGTGTGCGGCGGCCCCGCTCCCTGCGCTCCGCCATGGCTGCGCCGCTGCTGCTCTGCCTGCTGGGCCTGGCGCTGCCCGGCGCCAGCGCGCTGCACACCAAGGGCTCCGTGCCTCTGGACGCCATCACCTTCTACAAGGTACGGCGGGGGTGGCGCGGGGGGAAAGTGCGGACGGGCCGCTCCGGGAGCGCGGCGGCCATGTGCAGCGGCCGGCAGGGGCTCAGCAACAGGCGGCAGGGCGGGCTCGGAGGGCCGGCGGTGCGGGGCGGTGCGGTGCGGGGCGGGGCGGTGCGGTGCGGTGCGGGGCCGGGGCCGCGCGGCTGCCCCAGCGCCCTGCTCCGCCGCTCGGGGGCGCGCTCGGGGGCGTGGGAACGGCCGGGCCGGCGGGCACGGCGCGCCGCAGCCAATAGGAGAGCGGCAGCCGCAGCCGCCAGCCAATCGGCGCCGTCCAAGTGGAGCCGCGGCGCGGGGGCCGCGGGGGTCGGGGCCGCGGGGGTCGGGGCCGCGGGGGTCGGGGCCGCGGGGGTCGGGGCCGCGGGGGTCGGCGCTGCCCCCCTGGCCGGGAGCAGAACAGCCGCTGTCGTCTCCTGCTCGGCCCGTCACGGTAACCCAGGGCAGGACAGTGCAGGGCAGCGGGGCACGGCCGCCAACGTTCCGTGCTTGGGTTGGTTTTGGTTCGTTTTGTCCATGAGAGAGAAAGCAACAGGCTGCTGCCGCGCTGAGGGCTTGAAAGGGTTCGTTTTCCTCCACAAAGTCGTGTTGTGGAGCTGTCTGCGCAGAGTGTGGCAGGGGGTGGTGCCAGCAATGGGAGAGACCCCCATGGAAGGGGACAGGGGGGTTCCAGCATGTGCTGGGGCAGGAGGAGCTGAAGTGGCAACGCTCAGCTGAGCTGTTCCACAAGTATCTGCCCTCAACAAACGGCTCAGGCACGAGCAAATATTTCTTGCCACATGCCACCCTCCCCCAGCTTGACTTTTCTGCTGTGACTAACCGTTTTGGGTGTTTCAGTGCTCCATCAGTCGACAACCCCTACGAGCTGCAGCAAGAAGTGCTGCCAGGGGGACTTTGAAACATCATCAGCACCATCAAAGCTGTAGCAGCTGCTATGGTCACTTCTTACCAGGGCAGTAAAGAAAGGGAACAGCAGGCCCAGGACTGAAGGGTTTTGTTAGCTCAGTGCCTGAAGGTGTGGGCTGTACACTCCAGAGGTGGGGACCCGTGTTGCAATCTCACCCTGTTCACTGAAGGAAAGATTTTGCAAGGTCTCCCTTCTTCAGGGGTGGAGGAAAAAAACCCCCCAAGCTGGGATTCCATTTCCAAGCTCATTTGAAAGAGCATCATCCAAGCAGAGCAAAATTCAACCACCACAGGGCAAGCAGAGAGGAATGAAGTCAAAGGGGAGCTTTCCAACCACCTCCAGCATTTCTGCCCCCTCCTGTGCCTCCTCTGAACCAGGGGCTGCAGTTCCTGCACTGGGACCCTTCAGAAGGACATTAGATCTTGGGCTCTCTCCTCTTGATTGGAAATTGTTTAGCTGACTCTCTTCCAAGGTGCTAATCAGATTTACAATGAGTAAATCATGCATAGTCAAAGGCATTATCACATCCCCAAACCCAGCAGGTACCCAGAAGGAACACCTGATACACCCAGAGCTCAGTTGTTCCTCTGTGCTG
The DNA here is from genome assembly GCF_028858725.1 of Colius striatus. Classification (NCBI taxonomy): domain Eukaryota; kingdom Metazoa; phylum Chordata; class Aves; order Coliiformes; family Coliidae; genus Colius; species Colius striatus. The sequence goes on along the minus strand of NC_084775.1, from coordinate 14,899,019 downwards.
CAGTGAGTCACGTCTGAAAGGCCATAATTACAACATTTCCATTCTCCCTCTGCATCTGCTGGTTGGAGGAGGAAAGACAGACAAGCTCCACCAGCCTTGGGTGACGTGGGGGTTCCTCAAACCTGAAACGTTCAAGTGTTGTCTTTTCTTTTCTTTTCTTTCCTTCTTGTTTTAGGTAGTTCCAAAGCATAAGTTTGTCCTCGTGAAATTCGACACCCAGTATCCTTATGGTGAGAAACAAGATGAGTTTAAAAAGCTGGCAGAGAGCTCAGGCTCCAGTGAGGATCTGCTGGTGGCTGAAGTGGGAATATCAGGTGAGGAGCTGCGGGCGGATGGGTTCAGCGTGGGTTGGTGTGGGGGAGAGAAGCTCCACCAGCGTTCCTGACTGAAGAGGCTGGGAGGTGATTGTGCTGGTGAGCAGCAGGACAGGCTGGTGCTGTCAGAGCACAGGGACAGGCTGGTGCTGTCAGAGCACAGGGCCCGGCCGGTGCTGAGCGCCGGAGCGTGGGCGCTGCTTATCTCCTCTGGGCTGCTTACCGAAGCGACTCAGCCCACGCTGCTGCACTGGTGCCACCCTCCTCATTCCTCACACTTTTTGTTTCTTCCTCTCCTCTTTTTTTCCCCCCATTTCTTTGCCAAGGGGAACCTTTTCATCCCTTTCCAGGGCAGAGGCCTCACAAGAGCGGTGCTTCAGCCTCAAGGCTGCTCAAAGAAAGCACAGGGACTGTAGCAAACCCTCCCTTTACTGCTCCTGAAGCACAGGCAGCAGGCTTTGCACGATGGCTGGGGCCACTCAACAGTCTTGCCAAGGCTTCTTGGGGTTTTTTTTAAGGACAGGGAGCTGCTGGAGAGAGTTCAGTGCAGGGCCAGAGAGATGATGGAGTGGAGCATCTCCTTGTGATGAAAGGCAGGGAGCTGGGGCTCTGTAGCTTGGAGGAGCCTGAGGGGTGAGCTCATTCATGTTACACATCCAGCAAGGGTGGGTGTGAGGAGGCTGGAGCCAGGCTGTGCTCAGGGATGGCCAATGACAGGACAAGAGGCAACAGGCACAAGCTGGAACAGAAGCAAACCAAAGCAACACAAGGCAAAAGTTGTTCCCTGTTGAGGTGAGGGAGCCCTGGAAGGGGCTGCCCAGATGGGCTGTGGAGGCTCGTGCTCTGGAGACAAACCCACCTGGATGAGTCCCTGTGTGCCCTACTCTAGGTGGTCCTGCTGTGCCATGGGGGTTGCAGTAGATGAGCTTTCCAGGTCCCTTCCAGCCCTTAAGGGTCTGTGATTCCATGAAAGCAGTGAAGAATGGATCACTGCCACCTTCCTGCCTCTTGCTTTGTAGGTAGAATTAAGAATTTAAGCCGTCAGGAATGGTCAGACTGGGAGGTTTCACCCACGCTGACATCTCTGAACACACCTGGATTTAGCTCAGCAGTGTGGCTGAAATCTGTGTTTTCTTCCCTCAAGAATAAATGGAGTTTATGTGAGATGAGAAAACACACTGCTGGGACTGAAATCAATGGATGGAGCAAAACAAGGGGGGGAAAAAAGGGCTCTTCATTTCCTGTGGGGAGGATGGGGTTAGTTCAGAGTCCTGCCCATGCTGTGTGCCAGCTCAGTCACAGCAAAGCACCCTCAGCGCCTTGTGCCATCCTTTGGCAATCCTAAGGATGGGTTGCCTTGCACAGATGGTTTTCTGGGGTGACTTTGTGTCTAGTGTGTGGCATTCCCTGGGAAAGAGCTTATGAGGACGTGTTGAAGTGCTGGGGACAAATATTCATCAGTTTGTGTGGCAGAGAAGCCTCAATCGTTTCTTCTTTCCCTTTGACTGACGTGCTGTGCTCTTCTCTGCTTGGTTTTCTCTTGACAGATTATGGTGACAAGCTGAACACTGAGCTGGGAGACAAGTACAAGCTGGATAAGGAAAAGTTCCCTATTTTTTACTTGTTCCAGGATGGTGACTTTGACAATCCTTTACCTTACAGTGGCCACATCAAGGCCGGGGCTATTCAGCGCTGGCTGAAGACTAATGGCATCTACCTGGGGATGCCTGGCTGCCTCAAAGAGTACGACATGCTGGCCAGCAAGTTTGTGAGCAGCACTGAGAAGTCAGAACGCCAGTCCCTCCTGAAAAAGGGGCAGGAAAGTCTGGGGAAAATGAAAGAGAATGAGAAGAAGTCAGCTGAGCAGTACCTGAAAATCATGAGCAAGATCCTGGAGCAGGGGGAAGAGTTTGCTGCTAATGAAGTCACTCGGATCACCAAACTGATTGAGAAGAACAAAATGAGTGATGGGAAAAAGGAGGAGCTCCAGAAAAGCCTCAATATCCTTGCTTCTTTCCTGAAGAAGAATAATGAGAAAGATGAGCTCTGATATGTTGGAGAACTTTGTGCAAGCTGTGAAACACTGTCGAGAGTCCTAACCAGTTCTCCTTCTGCAAGCAAACCTCCCACTGACTTCAAGAGAGCAGCAGATTTCCTTCTGGTATTCTCAGTTTAGAAGATCAAGAGGAAGATGTTCCTTAGAAACACAGTATTCTAAATGTTGGGGAAAGAAATCACCTAAAAGCAAGATGCCAGTGTTGTGTCATTCTATTCAACAGCATTGTTAAAGTAGACAGAAGAAAAAGCAGCTCTAGGTTGGCCTGGAGCACATTCCTGGTGGTTTTTACAGCTGTTCCCTGACAAATAACAAATTCAGTCTCACATTCCATTTTACTTACTGTAAAAGGTACAGATTGGGTGCCCTTTGCATCCCATCTTTCCCTCTTCTTAGTGTCTTTAGGCTTCATGCTCATTCATCCATCCCTCCTCCTCCTCCCTTTTGTTTCCCCTATAGGCTCCTCCTGTAAATCTTGTTCTCCTTACCTTTTTCTCTGCCTTCTCCTTCATTGGCTCTCCTCTCTGGCTTGGGTATGGTGAACACAGGTCCTCCATGTGTCAGAACTTGCCCCTCATCTTCTGGCTGAAGCAGTTGTGTCTGCTCCTGAAGATGCCCTCTGGTACTGGCAGAGCAAGTGCTTTGAGCTCAGAGCAAGGGCAGAGTCTCCTCGAGGTGCTATTACATTTAGTCTTCCCACTTTGTGCAAAAATGTGGGTTTTCAGAGGTAGATTTGGGCACTGCATCTCCCTGTTGGCTGTCCTTCACGTCCAAGCTTCATTTCCCAGGTTCCACACAAGGGGAGGTGACACCACTGAGGACACCCAGAAGGCTCAAGCTGTAATGAACATGAACAAAGTCTTTCCTCCAGCCTGGCCTTCAGAAGCAAGGCACACTGCCAGACTTCATCAGCACTGGGGGGCTTGAAGCATCTGACAACCAGCTCTTGAAACAGGAGGCAAGAAGGGTTTGTGCCCTCACAATACAACAGAGATCAGTGCTCACGACCTGCTGCTGTGCACACAGGCTGGGCTTCAGCTGCCCGCTGCAAGATGCTGTGCCCCTGGGCAGGGTTAGAGAGAGCTGATGGGAGAAACAGCCCTGTGTTTTACCTTCAGCCTGCGTTTTAAGCCGTGCAAAACCGGTTTCTGTGGGAGCTTTGCTGCCTTTGGAATGCTGGGGCGGCCACGGCAGATCCTGCTGCAAGATCCATGTGTTAATGATGCTGTAATAATAAAAAGAGTGGTTCCGATTGACAGCTGCCTCTTCAGCCGCTCGCTGCGGCCGGGTGATGCTGCCCGGGGCTGCAGCCGTGTTCCCCCAGGGGAGGGGAGGGGAGGACGGGGCGGGGGGCGACAGGCGCTGTACACCGTGCCCGCGGCAGCGCTCCCGCTCGTCCCCCGTCCCGCACCCCGTGACGTCACCAAGAGGGCGGGGCCGCGGACGAGCGAGGGGGAGTCCTGGGATAACCCGCTAGGGAAAGCTAAGCAGGGTCGCCTCGGGTCGGCTCATGGAAGGGTGACCCGGAGTCTAGAACCCCGACGTCCCCGTTGAGCCCTGGGGCCGGGGAGGGTTCTGCAGCCCGGCGGCGGGGACGCGGGGCGCCGGCCTTCGGGACGATAACCCCGCCGTTGCCCCGAGGCCCCGGCCAGGTGCTCCCCGCAGCCGGCCCCGACGGCGGGGGCCGGGCCCGTGTGTCGGGGCGGGCCGGGCGCGGGGTGGCCCCGGGGCGGAGCGCGGGCGGTTCCCGCAGCCCCGGAGCGGTGCAGCCGTGGCGGCGGGTCCCAATGGCCCTTCCGACGGAGGCGGCCCGGCTGGACGGGGGCTGGCAGGAGGTGAGCGAGCGCCGCCGGCAGCGGCAGTACCGGGAGCCGCGGGGGTGACGGCTGTCCCCTCTCCCGGGACCCCGCTCCGGGCGCGCCCCTTCGCCCCGTCCCCTCCCCGCCTGTCCCGGCGCTCCCTCCCCAGCCCTGCCCGCTCCGTGCGGACGTGCCCGGCCCCGCCGGCTCCGCGGGACCCCGCCGGCTCCGCGGGGCTGCCCGTGCGGTGCCGAGCTCACCCGCGCCCTTCTCCGCAGCTCTACTCGGCTCTCCAGTGGATCCAGTTCACCATGGCCATGCTCAGGTACAGGCGCTCGCTGAAGCCGTGTCCCCGGCACGGAGTTACCGTGAGAAAGAGAAGCGGTTTCCCGCAGCGGGACGGGCGCGCTCCCGCTCCAACCCGGGCTTTGTTTTCTCAGTGTTACAGGTTCCAGCTCCATCATTGCCTACGCCGTCTTCCAGAACGCCGTGCGCTCCCCCGAGGTGAGAGCTCCCCGCGAGGTCGGGGTGTTGGTACCTTGCAGACGGGTCACACGTGCGGCAAAGAGCCGTCGTGGGTCAGGCGCTTGGCGCTGGGCAGCTGCGGGTCTCGGGCTGAGGTGGTTAAACCTTAACAGCTGGGAGGCAAAGGGCTTGCCCTGAATTTGGCTCGTTGTGGTAGGAGCTGAAGGGACTAACCTTGAGCTGTATCCAGGCAGGGAGGAGCAGGTTTCTTAGCCTCGTGCTTTCTGGTGCTCCGGGAAAGTCGTCCAGGTATTCCTGGGAATGAGGATTTGTTATCATGTCCTCTGTGGGGCAAAACACCTGGAGGGCTGAGGAGCTGTGCACCAAGCTGCTAAAGTGCAAACTGGAGATGCCCCTGTAGCAAATGCACTTGCAGGTGTCCATCTCTGAGTGGTTTTTCCAGGTTGGTGCTCTACAAAAACTGATGTAACTTAAAGATGCTGCAAAGTTCAGACAAAAAGAGGCCAGGCTGAAAAGCAGTGAGCTGTGCTGGGCTGTGCTCTGGGGACACTCAGCCTGGCCACGTGCAGGAAGTGAGAACATTTCCCATGCTGGAGTGGGGGGACTCGGGGTGAGACTGTCCACATGTGCACTGCAGATCTGCCATGAGCACAGTGCCTGGCACACCCTGGGAGCATCACATGTGCAGGGAGTAGATGAGATGTGCTGAGCAGGTGGCTGGCACATGCACGGTAACCTCCATCCCAAGCCTGCCAGGCTTCTGCTGTCCACATGCAATCACCCTGTCTGTCCAGGGCTTAGCACAGGCAGAGCACAGAGCTGGTGTGTGTGAAGCTGGAGTTCCTTGGCCAGGATTTACAGATGCGTGGCAGCCCAGTCTGTGGACCACACAGATAAAGGGTTACTCCTAAGAGCAGTAGCACAAAGCTGTATTTGTACTTCCCTCATCTTCAATGCTCTTTGTTACATCGTGGGCTTGATCTGCAGCCCAGAGAACGGGACTTCCAGGGAATGCAGTGAGTTACCTCCAGAGAAGGGAGACATGCAGGCAAGCTAACAACTGACACATGGTTGGATGAAGCAGGGTGGGGAGGAGAACGTGTGTCCAGGTTTGCAGGACAAATTTGTACCTCTTCCAACATGCAAGGCAGTCTTGTTCCCAGGCAGCCAGCCTCCTGCAAACAGTCTGCCCAGCACATCGAGAATGAGCTGTGCAGACCTCTGTGCATTCCTGGGAAGGAAGGCAGGAAGGCAAGAAGGCAGGCTGGGACTTTACCATAGTACAGGGATGGGAAACCTGCCTGAGCCTGTGCTGCACAAGGTGCACATCAAAGGCTCCCTCTAGCACACGTCCTGCGCCTGGAGAGCTCCAGACATGGCTCTCTCCTGGGGTCCTCTGCTGTGGCACCATACAGAGCTGGCTTTGGCAGGTGCCTCAGTGACTCAGCATCCTTGGCATGTTTCCTTCCATGGCTAGCAGCCTGCCTCACTCAGGAGCCCTTGTGCTCTCAGTCACATGATGTGGCTGTGGCTGGGGAGCTGCACTTCAGCTGCCTGTGAGCCACACACAGCTCCAGGTCACAGATGGACCCTTCCTGCCTCATAGAGTCCAGATGTTTCTGCTGAGATTATGGCTGCAAATCCGGATAGGAGGGATGGTACCAGCTGCAGTGGCTCCTCTGCATCAGGCTTCCAGGCTCATGAGCTGCAGCCAGGGGAGATCTGGTGTTTCAAAAGCAGCAACATCATCAGTAACTTCCCCATTGCCCTGTTCCCCATGTTTCTGGTCTTAAGTAGAAATTAGTAAACAAAGGGGCTGGAAGAGATCCCTATCAAAACTTGCCACAAACAACTTATTCCCTGAGTCATGAGGCTCCAGGGTAAAATGTTTAAAAATAAACAGCTCTGGAGGCTGGGAGGAGAACAATGTCATAAACACTTCCCCCCCTGCCCCCAGCCTGGCAAATCACATCCTGCATTCTTGGAGCTTGTTTTCTGTCTCTATGAGGTCAATACAGCTCTTCAGCCTGAGCTGAATCATTCAGAAGAGCTGGTGGCAAGCATCAAGCAGAGAGTTTCTCTCTGCCATGTCAACAGGTTCTGTGCAGACAGATGTCCCTGGGCAGTGGCCAGACAGAGCTAAATCAACATGTGTGCTCTGACCTGGCAGCTCATCCCAATCCTTACATCTTTACCTTCCCTTCCTCTATTTTATAACCCCATTTGTTGGGGTTTTTGCTTTTCCCTTTAGCCAGCAGGAACCATGCTGCCTTTCATTCACCACTGTGGCACCTACTTCTTTATTTAGGGCTGTGCCAAAATAGCTCCTCAACCAAACAGTGTTGCCTTGCTCCAAGGACGTTTGTTTCCAGAGAAAGGGGTCACCTGTTTGTTGCAAAAGTTGTTCCTTTGTATGTTTTGGAGCTGTTTGGGTTTAACCTGCTGTACTGGTAGACTGGATGATGGCCCCAGCCTGTTGTGCCTTTGACTATCTGCCTGGACTTCAGTTCTGCACCAGCAAGGAAGAGCCAGCTCAGAAAAGGCCACTGATCAATGCAGTGACAGTCAAACCAGCTCCAGATGTTTAGTTAGCAACAGCAGTTTGATTTAGTGTGTTGCTGAGTTGGATGGTACAAATATGGAACTGGAGAGACAAGAGTGTTTGAGGAGACAAACCCTGCAGAAGGCACAGGACCTGCTGCATGGCAGTGGCTGGCCCAGGAGGACACCAGGCAGATCTCCCTCCAACCATGCATAAGGACAATTCAATCACATCTACCTGACCACTTGCCAAGCTCTTCCTCATTGCTTATGGGAACAAGCCTCACACAATGCAAGGGGTGGCAAACTTTTACTGAAAGGACAACACTGAGGCAAAGCTCACCAAAAGCTCAGATCCATGAAAAATCTTAAAATCAAGGCCTCCTGAAACGTTTCAAAGCTGGTTTGGATTAGAATCTGCTGTAGGGGAGGAGGAGAATGCCATCGTTTTCTCTCCAGGATGCTGACAGGTAGCAAAGAGCACAATTAAGAATCCAGATCACTAGGCTGCTTTTCCAGAGTGCCTGCTCTCCCAGTAACGATGGAAATGTTGGCCAGAGCCGTGCACAAGTGTTTTCCTGCTGTGGTTTCAGTGCTTTTGGCTGCTGCATGCAAACTGGAAGTGGGCTGGGAAGGGCTGTCGGAGGAGACGCGACTCGGTTCCAGCAAAGATGCAGCAGAGACTCACACTGAAAGCTAATCTGGCATGTCACATAGGTTCAGCCTTAGTCACCAATTGAAATGACATGAAACACGATGGAAAAACAGCTGTTTTGAGTTATTTCAGACCCAGAGAAGGGTTTGTGTTTACCAGAAGTTTGGTGGCTGCCTCAGCTGATTTAACAAGTGACGCTGCTTCTCCCCCTCAGCCTGTCCCACTCTGTGCAATGGGAACGTTCTGGACCTCTCAGAGACATTCTGCAAGAGCTGATGCTGCTCTGGGGTGTTGCTGGTGGCAGAAAGGGTGGTTAGAATGTGGTACCTGCATTGAAACAGCTCCTGAGAGCAAGAACCAGCGTGGGGTTTGTGTGCAAGGAGAGCTGCCCTAGCAGGAGAGCTGGGGGGTTCAAGCATATTTAGGTGATGGGGTGAAATTGCTGCTGTAGGTAGTTGTGGGAGTGTTGTGACCATCACTCAGACCCACTGACCCAGTTCTCTTCCCCCAGATTCGTCCACTTTTCTACTTGAGCCTCTCTGACCTGTTCCTGGGCATGTGCTGGCTCACTGGGGCACTTCTGTACAGCACACCCACCTCCAAGCAGGATCTCATCTGCTATAACCTGCAAGCAACAGGACAAGTGAGTAGCCCTGGCATCACCCTCCCTGCTGTCCCTGTGCCCTCTTTGCCATCCTTCCCCTGGCAGCTGAGCAGAGCATGGCTGTGGGGGACTTTCTGAATGGGTTTTGGCAGAGACTCCCTGTGGGAACTTAGCAGATCTCTTTTGAGTTGTGTGTGTAACAGAGATAAGGATGCTAAGGGTTTGGGCACACCTGGTTTGTGAGAGGCAAGGAGGAGGCTGAAGAGAACGTGGGGTTTTTGTGGTCTCTGCATTCAGGTTCCTTGTGTGAAGTGGGTAGATGGCTCTCAATCTGCTTCTCCATGCCAGGAGTGATCTCTGTGCCTCTCACACAGCAGCTTTTCTATTCCTCTTCACGCTTCCTCCACCCTGGACAGGAACAGACACATTCTGCATGTGGCTTGAGCTCTGACTTACCACGTTGCTCAGATGAACAGCCCTGCTGCTGCTGCCTTGGCTCTGTGCTCTCCCCAAAGCATCCCCAGGATGCTCAGCACCGTGCCCCAGCCATTCGGCTGCTTTCCAGCTGGTTCTGGGTGCTGGACACTAATTGGAGTGGAGTGAGCCAAAGATCATTTTTCCTGACAGTTTGCTTTTGTTGTCTCCCCAAGTTCCATTTCAGCTGCAGGCTTTGCAAACCCTGCTCTTGGAGCACTCTGCAGGGCCAGAGCAGTGCTTCACAAGTGGTGATTGCTGTGGCCTTTCAAAGGACCCACAGAAACGTGGCTGTGGGGAGCTTGAGTGGTTGGTTGTGTGGGCTCAGGCAGCTCCCTGGGAATGTGATGGCACCCACAGATGGGAACTGAAACACCCTCACTGAGCAGCAGCATCAGGACATCAGAGGCTCTGCATGTGCCTCGGAGAGGGCAAGGAAGGAGCTGCACGTTGGTGCTGTTGTGTGCCTGGATGAGTGTCTGCAGCCCAGGGTTGGTTCAACAGCTGTTTTTATGGGTAAAGCCAGAATAGCCACAATGGCCAGAGCAGCTGTTCCACTCCTGGCTTGTGTCTGGATTCTGCAGCTCCCCTGTGCTGCTGTGGAAGCATCCTGATGTGCTCCTGTAGAGAGAGGAAAGTGGGGTGTGGGGAGGCTGGGGATGATGCAGAACGATGGTACAGGGGAAAATGAGAAGAGCTTGGAAGGGGCTTTCCAGAGCCAGAAGGTTGGAAGGAGCATGTGGGACTGAGGGTGTTTCTGAGCTGTTTCCCTTGCAGCTTTGCCTGGGAGGCAGTCCTTAATGCTGCTGTGATCTTTGTGTGGCCTGGACAAGACTATCAGAGAAGGAGGTTGGGCAGAGTTATTTGCCATCATTTCTCAGCAGAGGCACTGGGAGCACGCTCTGCATTTCTGTCTCTTTGCTGCCCTGGCTTTCCCAGCCTGTGGCTGTGCTTGTCAGGGACACCAGCAAGGTGGCAGGAGGACTGCTGGGGTGGCAGAGCCAGTTTGTGTCTGGCAAGAGCTGTGGCTGCTGTTTGCTCTGGAAGGAATTAAAACAAACGGAGCACTTGCCATAGCAACCATGCCCAGAAGGCACATGTGACACAGGCCACCTCCTTACCCCACACCCCAGCAGGGCCCTTGCCTGGTGGGAACACCTTGTGCATAAGTAGGGGCCAGTAACAGGTTTAACCAGGAGCCTCTGCAGAGCAGAAGTGATGTGGAACCAAGGGAAATGGGTAGATGTCTCCTGGCCCTATTCTGCCTTGTGCTGAGGAGGCTTGCAGGAGTTGCATGTCCCAACAACACACCTGGCTCCTGTGCACACAGCCAGCCAGAAGATGTAAATGAAGGGTGAGTGAGGGCAGGCTCAGGGCTGCTCAGCAGTGGTGGCTGCAGATGGCAGCCCTGGGAGAGGCTCACACCGTGCTCCATGTGATGTGGCTGTCTCAAGGGATTGCTTTAGGAGCAGGACGGTGTTTTGCTTTGTTCAGCCTGTTTGCCATCACTTTATCACCAAGGGCTGACATTGCAGGAAGTCCCCAAACACCCAGGCCATGTCATAAAGGAGATGGCTTTGTCTGTTGGGTTTTCCCAGCTTCAGCCCCAGAGTCTTGGTTGATGTCAAATGTAAATACTGCTCCCTTCTGCTATCCCTTGACTTTGTTCTCTCCTCCTCCCTGCCTTGCCTTTGTGTAACAGCAGCAAAGTCCAGAAGGGAGACTGTGGTTATAATTGCACAATTCCCCCACAGTCTTCCAGTTCAGTTCCAGTGGCCTAATAATGTCCTGGCAGGCTCTGCTCACGCTGGTGAGCACAATGAGGAGCCACACAAGTGCTGTAACGAGGGACTTTCATGTCCCCCAGCCCCTGCTCTGTCTCCTCATGGTGAGGACTGTCCCCAGCCCTGGAACTGGGGCTCAGGAGAGCAGAACTCCCTTTGCTTTCTGCTGGCAACTTCACAAGTAGCTTTTGGTTCCCTCTTCCAAAAAAGAAGGCAGTGCTGACATTTTGTGACCCTCTCTAAGGCATTTTGAAGTGCAAGAGAACGACCTTTGTAGACTGTTCTGATGGCCTTCCCTGGAAGTAATTGAAGGGCAACAAACCCCCATTAAACCTCATCTAATGAGCTGGAAAGTCATAGTAATGTTCCTCCTGCAACATAGCAGCCTCCTGGACTCAGCCTCTTCAGAATCAGCCAAGAGCTGTTGCAACCTCAGTGAAGGAGCCCAAGCTTATTTAGTGCCCACTTTTCCCAGGCCTGGGTGATAACCAGGGTGGCAAACCTGTGCTTATATTGCCTTTTTGGCAGAGGATGATGAATCCATAGGAAAACTCACTTGTCCAGCCCTTCCTCTTTGCCACTGAAGCATGTGTTTCCTGCAACAAACCCAGCACATGCACATGTCCACAGTATGACCAGGCAGCTCTGTTTGGAGCTGACTGCCTGCAGCAACCGTGGATTCAAAGAGCAAGTGCAAGAAAGCTTTGGAGGAGGCTTTACAGGAGCTTTTAGATAGTTGGTCTCACCTCAAGCTGGAATCAAGGGCTGGGGAGTGAGGAGCAATGTTCTGGATCTTTTCTTTCCTCCTTTCTCCTTGTGGAGAGAAAAGAGCTCTTGGGATGTTGTCAGGCTTAGTGCAGGAGTTCTCTGCCCTCCCTTTCCTCTGCAAGCACCCCATTGTTTTCTGTTTCCGTGCAGTCGCTGTGTCGTGAGCTCTGAGCTCCTTCTGCCAGAAGCAAATCCAGGTGCCACATCTGAGTTGTGTTTCCAAACAGGTGTAGCACACAGAGGGTCCTTTTGAGCCTTTTGTTGCCAGGAAAACATGAGCCAAGTCCCAGAGACTTGTATCTTTAAGCCAGCCCTGCTGTCATTAGCGCTCCTGTCCCTGGTTTGGGGCCAAAGTGAAGCTGCCTTTGTGCAGTCCAAGGTGGGAACCCCCTCCTACCTGGCTCTTCCCAGTTGGTGTCCCAGTGCAGCCCAGTAGATGTGAGCACAGGGGCTGTGCAGGGATCTTCACCTTTGGCAGCCCACCACTCTGTTTAGCATCCTGCCTCTGGCCCCTGGGCTTTGGGTTCATCAGCAATGAACCCAAAGTGCTGCAGGAACTGTGATTACAGCACTGAAACAGGCTCTGTTTGTACTTCCCAGATATTCTACGTGGCCTCTTTTCTGTACACTGTCAACTACACCTGGCACCTGTACATGGACCTAAAGGTGAAATACAATCAGAACCTTTTCAGGGTGCCCCTTCAGGTGAGTAGGACTGATGTGTGACAACTGTTGGGTACTGAGGTGTGACTGTGGGGTTTAGGAGGTGCATGCATAGCAGCCTGTATCTCACCACAGGGACTCTGAATTGATGTATCTTGCCCAGGTCATCAGAGTTAGAGCTGGATCTGCTGTAGGATGTCTGAATGATGGGGCTTGCAAGACCAAAGCAGGCAAAGGCCAAGGGCTGTGCACATCTCAGAGCAGAGGGAGCTCAGGGCTGGGTGTCGGTGCAGTTAGAACACCAGCTTGCAGCAGCTGGGGAACTGGTTTGTTGCTTTCACTGCCTTCAGCCAGTGCATGGCAGAGGGGACAGGGAGTGCCTGGGCAGCCTGGAACTGAGAGCTGACAGTCTCTGTCCTTCCCAGGTGTTCAAGAGCATCAGTAAGTACTGTAAGGGGTGGAGGTAGGAGGAGTGACAGAAGTGAGCTGGTGATAAAAGGACCAGATGGCTCTGTGAGCAGTGCCAAGTCCTCACTTCATCACTGGTGGCCTTTACAAAAGCCCTTTGGGGAGCTGGTGTAATCTGGGAGCCGAGGAACAAGGACTCAGGAGAACACTGTGTGTGAGGCAGGCTGAGCAAACACTTCACACTCTGCATGACCAGCGTCTCTCCTGGCTCTTGTTCCATTCCTCCCCCCTGGCTAAGCCCTGAGGCCCTGCCATCGCTGTCACCAGCACGTTGCTCCTGCTGCAAGGTGGCAGGTTCCCAGAGGGAAGCCCTCAGCCCTGTTTCCTTCCACACTTTCTCTCACCCAGAGCTCCTGCATCCCCCACTCCTTGTGTCAGGTCGGGAGCAGAGCAGGCTGTATGTCAAGGGCTCTTGTCCACAGGGTTTGGATCCATTGTCAGACTGATTTCCTCCTTGCTGGGCTCCCATTTGAAGCACCACACCTCCCATGGTTGCCCACACCTTGTGTGTTACAGCCAGTGTGTGGCTGCAGCTGCCAAAGTTCATTCCCTGGTGAGCTCACACCAGCACTCGCTGCTGCGTTTCCTCACCTCAGCCTCAGGTTTCTGAGGGACAGGGTCAGGTTAAGTGAATAAACAGTACCAAGAAATGTCACACTCGAGGGCTCATCAAGTGTCTGCTCCTTGTCCAGTCCCACCTTCCCTTCTCAGATCCTGGGGAGAACAAGGCAGAGGGTGGCTTGTTTCTGATCAGCACAGGCTGAACCCTCTGGTGTTGATTCAGTGCAAAGTGGAAACAAACCTTTATGCTGGGTGTGGGGATTAATCAGCATTTGAAAAGCCCTCAGGTGCTGAAGTGGGAGCTGGTTCCCACTGCCTGGGAAGGAAGGGCTGGCTTCATTGAGCTCTCTGCCTTTTGCAGGTTGTGGATTACGCCAGTTGTGCCGGCAGAGCAGCCACCATCCTGTCCAGGTGAAACCTCCTTCCCTCTGCCACAATGGGGGGGCTTTGGAAAACTTGTGCCTTGTTGTTTTTGCTTAGTAAAACCTGTGAAGCTCATCAGAAACAGCAGGGACCTAACAGAGTAAGAGGTTTTGGGTGTCGAGGCCTTTCTCCAACCGAGTTAATCACATGGAGCCTGTGGTTTTTCAGGCAGTGCTCCCTCTGCTCACACCTGCATGAATCAAAGAGCAGAAGTCAGTAAAGCTGATCAAATACCCTGCCACAGCAGTGTTGATAGAAGCAAGTTTTGTTTCCTGTAGTGACAGGAGAAAAAGCAAGTGGTGTTTGGTTGGAGGTGGGAGCAGGGCAGTGCAGTAACTAACAGCTCACTGTGCTGCTGGCTTTTCGCAGCCTCATCCCTTTCCTCCTCATGGTGCCTGTGTTTTGCCTGGGCAACAGCAGTAACTGCTACCAGAACTTCAGCCAGAAGCATGGGTAAGCTTCACACATCTCTGAAACAGCCCCAGGGCTTGTGGGCCAAGGCAGGAGCTCAGGCTCTTCCCACTGTGCCCACAGATGTCTCCTGATGCACACAGAGGTGGCCGTGCCCACCAAGGAGCCCCAGACCCTGAGCAGCTCCGTTTGCCGTGTGATGCATTTCTATGGCATTGGGGTCTTCCTCATTTCCTTCCTCATCAGCTTTGTGGCCATTCTGGTAAGAAACACAGTCCTTGCACACTTTTGCTGTTGCACCCAGATGAGCAGTGGGAGATTTTCCCCTTTTCACCTTTGTTTGGATGGTACCAGAGGCCAGGCAACGTCAAGGGGTGAGAGGGATATAAATCCATCTGGAGCCCTGTGTTCTGGTAGGGAAGGCTCAGGGCATGGCAGCAGAGATCACCTACTCTGGGGGTCAGCAAGAGCCCAAATCAATTCAGTCTTCAGTACAAAGCAAGTGCTGTGGCCCAGGGAGCTGGGTGTTGTGTGAGCAGGGTGGACTGAAACGGGATACTCTGCCCTAGATGAACAGAGCAGATCAGAGCATGTGCACTGAGTACAGACAGTGATTTATGCTTGTTCCTTTGCAGGTTATACTCAGCCAAGCCCGAGGTCTGTACAAGAGGTTTGTCAACTCCACAGGGTTCCTGGGGGATCAGCAGTGGGCCATGATTAAGATGGTGGAACAACGGGTGGTTTTTTACCCCGTCGCATTCTTCTGCTGCTGGGCCCCAGGTCAGCAGGGAGCTGAGTCTCTCTCACAGTGCTCCCTTAGGACATAGTGCCTGGCCAGGGAACTCAGAAGAGGTAAAGCAATACTCTCTTGTCCATCCCTTTCCACAGCTGTCCTCCTTGGGATCCTCAAACTGACAGTTTCAACAGACTCCAGGATCTACATGGCTCTTCTCATTCTACAGGTAAACATCTTCCCACGTTCTGCCTCTCTGAGCAGGGCTGTTAGTGTTTGCCTGCCTCTGGTCTGCTGCCCAAAGCGTGCTCCTGGTGGCCACTGCTGTAGGAGCCCAGGGCTGAGGGATGCTTCTGGCTGGCAAAGGTCTCTGTTAGTTGTTTTCCACAGTCTTGAAGAGGCGTCAGTCACCAGCATCACAGCATCGTGGGAATCGTGGGGAATGGGACTAGAAAGGATCAGTTAGGGCCTGTGAGAGTTTCCACAGCCCTTGTTCAGCTCCTTGCTGTGCCTGAGGCAGCACTGAGCAAAGATTACACATCACCTGGGGATGCAGATAGAGACAGTGCTGCTGCAAGTGGGAGCCTTGGCTGAGTGCTGAGTTTGGGAGCGTGGCAGGGAGACCCGAGTCACAGAAGCTCAAGGGCTGGAAGGGACCTCAAAAGCTCATCCAGTGCAACCTCCCTGCCAGAGCAGCATCACCTAGAGAAGGGCACACAGGGACTCATCCAGCTGGGCTGGAATGTCCCCAGAGAAGGAGCCTCCATCTGGGCAGCCCCTGCCAGTGCTCCCTTACCTCAACAGGGAACAACTTTGTCCTTGTGTTGCTTTGGAACCTCTCCTGTTGCAGCTTGTGCCCATTGCCCTGTGTCCTGTGACTGGCCATCGCTGAGAGCAGCCTGGCTCCATCCTCATCTCCCCTGTGCTCTCTCCTAGGCTCTGACAGCAGCTTCCCAGGGGCTTCTGAACTGCATCGTGTACGGCTGGACTCAGCACATCTTCCTGTCCCTCAAACGCAACGCCTGCCGCGACGTCGACACCCAGACTCCTCTCCTGCGCTCCCAGAAGAAGTTCTACTCCAGCACAGTCCCCTCAGAGGGCTCCACATCCACCCTGCTCTGAGGAACCCCTGCCTCGAAGGACAACAGGCAACATCCTCCTCGTGTGTTAGCAACGGCAGCCAGGCCCTGGCCCTGGCGGCAGCAGAGGCCGCGGGAGCGCCCGAGGAGCCTGGGCAGCTCTGTCACAGACAGACACCACTGGAGAGAGTTATTTATTCAACAGGTTCGTGTGGACTGTAAGTGGATTCTTTAAACACTGGTAAATCTTTAGCACAGACCTTCTCCTGGTGGAAATCCCTCTAGAAATGCAGCACGTTGTACGGCACAGCTGGGAGCCGCAGCACAGCTCCTTTGAGGGCAGGTGCTCAAAGGGTGTTTGACTGAAGTGTTTGCCATTACAAATTAACAGTAAAGCAAAGGGTGAATCTTTGTCAATCTCTGACTTTTTCATTCCCTGTAAACACCAGAGCATGTACCACACTAATCACCAGCTGCAAGGAAGGACAAATTGCAAAGCAGCATCAAAAAATCAGCGCTCACTTCTGTGCCTCCACTTCTTGTTCCCTTCTGTTGCCCTTGTTCCCCTTCTGTTCTTCTTCATGTCAACTCCTGCTCAGCTGCAACACTCAGAAAAATAACTTGCAAGCCAGTGGAGCCTCAAGCAGGGCTCCCATGGATCTGTCTGTGCTCTTCTAGCTCCTCCATTCAACAGCGTTCCCTCAGGCTGCACCTTGGCCACAGCTGGCTTGGAGCCACAGTCACTGCCTCCCAGGCTGGAGGAAAGACAGCAAAATGTGGTTGAGGAGACATCAGAAAAACTGCCTTTAACTCAGCAGCAAAGATCCCTTCTCATCAGAACACCTTCTTACCTCCAGGTCTGTCCTCCCTGCTCAGGTTGACATCTTCTCCCTTCGAGCGTGCCTCTTCTTAGCTCCTCCTTAGGTACCTGCCTGTGAGGGAGGCAGCCAACTGCCACTGAGCAAAGCAGCCCAGGGAAAGAGCTGGCAGGAGTGGGAAGCTGGAGGAGAGCTGCACTTGGGGCTGGAAGAGCCCAAGGGGTGACCATTTCTCCAGCCCCACTTCAAACAGCACCGTTCCACAGGGAGGATGGGCCCCATGTTCCAGCCCAGCTCCCTGACAGCAGCACAGCCAGCAGCAACCAGCACATTAAACACGGCCAATCCATCTAAATCCAGCCCCTCTCCTCACAAAGAGCCTGCTGCAGCCTGCCTGGGCTGACCCTGTTAGCTGAGAGCCTGAGGAGCCAGTGCTGCTGCAGCAATTTGTTTACAAGGGGATTACAGCTGCAGATTACCAGGGAAACAAGGATTCAGCTGGGGCTTAGAGCCTCTGGTGGCTGCTGACAGGTATCCTTGCAGGGCTCCTCACTCAGCCGAGCACATGGCACTGTTTTAGCTGTTTGGGGGTTGTTTTCTGGCTGGAAAGGCAGAGGCATGCTTTGGGTCATGCATCCTTCAAGGAGCAGGGAGGAGTCTTTTCGTGTGCCACTTCAGCTGAGCAGTGGCAGCTGGTTTGGCTGCCCTGAACGCTCCCACCTTCTCTCACTCCCCTTCCCCATGCTCTGAGGGTCACTCACTTTCTCAGGGGCACTCACCCAACTCCTCCAAGGTACCAAGCAGAGGGATGTTAACCGTTCCAAAGGTGGCCTGGGGCACACAGGCACTGATTGCTGTCCCACTGCCTCTTCTCCCTGACCCCTTTCTTCCACACTGCTCCTGCGACAAGGGTCTGTGTGGCTGCTGGCAACAAGCCCCTCACACCCTGCTCTTCCAGAGTCAGGAAGCATACAGGTGTCATGCTTGACAGCTCCAGTCTGCGTTGAGAAGGGCTGAGGAGAAGCCCTCCAGTGCTGCCAGCCAGAGCAGAGGTTCAGCCCTCCCTTCCCCAAGCAAAGAATGAGCTGCAAGAACAATCCTACAGCCCTTAAGGGGTTAAGTGGTAGCACTGGGCAGGTGCTGCTGCCATCTACCAGGGCAGGACTTAAAAGGCAATTTCAGGTTATGCTGCCAGGCAGAGCAGCAGATTTTTCTACGGCTTTATCCAGCCTGTCCTGTCAGTCATTCTTTCATCTCCAGCCTCTCCAGGCCACTCCTGCAAAACAGAAAGCAAAGTGCTTATTTTGAGCAGGCAGGATGGAGGAGTGAGTGTGGCAGGGCAGGAGAAGCAGGCTGCCTTCCCCTCCAGGCCACCACTGTCCTCCCTCCCTTCTGTACTCCAGGGACTCCAGGAAGCAAAACAAAAGCAGCCAGGAACTTTTCAGTTTAGTAAAATCATTTATGTACACCAATGCATAATATTTACAGGATGCCACTGACCAAAAGAACACATTCCTGGTGACACGGGAGAAATGAAAACAGCGGAACACTCAGGACTTAAAACATGGCATGTGAGGACAGATGCAGATTGCCAAAAGAGAAAAAGCTGAAGTAATGACAGCACAGCTCTGACATGGTGCTGTTCCCAATAAACAAACTCTTTGCCTAGTCAAGTTCTTCTAGCTTTTTCATACATTGAGAGAGCTTAAAATCAGTCACAGGAGAAATCAGGTAGACAGAACAGTTTGAAAAGGTCAAATGATTTCAGAGATCTGGTTTTTTTCCTCTTAAACAAAACTCTAACCAAGAACAACCCCTCCAGAGCTTTCCCACATCCTTTAGTGTTTGTACAAAGGGGTCATCTTTGATCCCACACAACTCTTCCAGCTGCAGGTATGTACAGTATTCACAGTCTGCTATAAAGATCAGCAGGTTCATCACTGAACCTTTCACAATCCAGACAAGGTATCTGGCATAAGAAACACAGGAAAGGAGAAGTAAAACACTATAAAAGATGTAAATTAATCCATTCAAGTCTATTCCATTTGGAAATCTAAACCACATTGAGTAAAAAAAACACCCAACAATCAGCTTTCTCACAGAAGTAAAACCATTTCACCTTGAATGTTCAAGTTGTGTCTTCTTCCTATGTCTCTCCTTTCCTCCACTCTAGGTCAGGCCATTCTTATTTCTCACAGACAAGACAATCTAGAGGAAATCCACACAAAGCAGTTCCTTAGCACAAAAGCCTTTTGGAATTTGACTTCCCTCCAGATACCAAAACACTTTGCACTCAGACATACCCACCTCACCAGCAGCAGCAGCTTGAAATGATTGTGGTGTGGAAGTTAAGGGCCCATGAGGAGAGGTGGGACAGTCAGATCACAGCTCCTCAGCTTGTTTTTGAGCTGCCCTGGGTGTCACAAGCAGCAGCTGCTCTCACACCCCAGGGGGCTGCAGCCATTGCACACAGCAGATACACTGGTGCTGCTGGTGTAGCAACTAGAGGACCTGGCAGAGAAAAACCAGTCCCACTGGTTGCTCAGAGGGTGTTTGGATGGTACCAGGCAGTTGTTTGTACAATCTCATCCATTTTTCTTCTACCAAGTTCTCTCTCCCAAGAAAGCATCGGAGCGTTTCCCTCCTCGGAGGGCAGAGCTGCAAAGTGCTTTGGTAGGGAAATGTTTGCACTCTCATTCAAAGAAAGAAGATTTCCTTGCTTCTTTCTCTCTTTGCCACATGCAACACAAAGAAGATTTCCCAGCATATGGATTTCAAGTTAAAAAGGAAACAGATCTATCACATGTAAAGGTTGTGTGGATGTTGACACAGCCCAGAATTTAGGGCAAGGACACAAAGGCATAGAATAGGGCCTGCAAAACTTGCTGATCCTACCTAGACATAACAAATACTCTGGTCTCTTCTTATTTCTCTCCAGCTGTCATTGAGACGTGTCAGTGCAGAGATGAGGGCCAGAGGGTCTTATACAACCCCCTGGTTTCCATCAGAGACAGCGATGGTGAAGTAGGGACTGAGGGTCTCACTCTGCAAGAAGACAGGGACTGGAAACACATCAACAGGATCAAAAGGAAGTTGACAAGGTGCTGACAAAGAATGGGAAATTAAGTATCTCCTTCATGTACAAAAAGGAAGTCACTGCTTAGAAAATGTTATAGAAAGAGTCAGACAGTGGTTTGCCATCCCAGAGAAAGGCTGCAAAGAAGCCTGGTATAGAAAAGAGACAAAAAGGAAGAAGGCTGGACTGCTGTAAGAGGAAACAGGGAGATTCATGGCTCAGGTTTGTTCATGTAAACCTAAAATTCATGAGCTGTGAAATACAACAACAATGTTCAAGAGTCATTACTAATAGCCCTGAATTGGCACTTCAGTCTGCAGACCAGACTCATTCGATGGCTGCACGGGTTTAGTACCAAAATATCTCTATAAAAAGCCTTCCACTGGTCTCAAAAGAAAGCAAAGCATCAGAAGGTAGAAAACTAGAAATATGTACAGAATCTTTTCATTTGTTTGTTTGATTAAGATTAAAAAAAGCAGCTTTTGGAGCCAATATTCCAGACTGGTGTAAGAATCTGCCCTGGTCAGCCTCACGGTCCAGGCAGCAGAAGGACGTGTGTCAAGGAGCAGCTCTGCATCTGTTGCTCCCCAGGAGGAGCTCAAAGGCATCAGAGATGGGAGCCTGGACTCCAGAGGGTGACACAAGAGAAGGCTCACCGGTGGGTTCACACAGCAGCACTGTGACCCTTGCCAGGATGATCTCTTTCAAACAAGAGGATGAGTTTGAAACCAAGTGTTGGATCTTCTACACAGGAAGGAATTAAGAGTACACAGGTGGAACACACACACAACTTCTGACCTGGGGATGAAGCAAATGAGCCTCACACTTACTTTTCTCTGTAGAAGATCCCACCATGAAAACAAAAATAAGTAAGTAGAACATTCTTCCATTCTGCTGTTGAACAGGATGATAAACAAGGGGAGTCACACTGAATGGCCAATTCAGCCTTAAAAAAGGTCTGAGCAAGATGGGGGCTGCTGATCAGAACTGAAAAATACAGCAGGTATATGGACTGAGGTGCCCTTGGCAAGGCCAAGCACGGCTCTTGGGTCACCTAGGGAAACACAAAGCTATTTACTTGCCTCTACACGAAGAATTTCGGTGCCAAAGGGAACCCTGAAGTTGGTGTTCCACAGCACAGCCTTCAGGGGCTTACTGAGCAGGGCACTGAGAAACTGTGGCTGTCTCATTCACATCCCCAGCCACTGCAGCTGGCTGTATGTATAGCAGATGGAAGGCAGCTTCTGCAACTGGTTATTAAGAAAGAAAACCTGGTCTTTAACAATATAATTGGCCCCATCTGGGGGAGCTGTGATTAACAGTACAGAAGTGATCAATATATACCTCAAGGAACTGGGGTTTAAAAAAATATTACAGTACCAGTGATTCTTTTTTATCTACAACTATACAGCATCATCCTCAAGCAGTGTGGAAATTTAATGAAATAATTATGATTTATTAATTTACATAAAAATACTTTGTACAGTGAAAGAATAAATCTTAAATGGTAAAAAAAATAAGGTTAAGAAGCTCCAGCTATTGAGAGTCGTGGGAGTTTGTCTGCTCTTCGATCACTTGTTTGACTATTTCTGCCAGTTTTAGTCGATCCACTTTGTCTGTGAATCCTCTGCCTGAAAAGGAAAAGAAGAGGTGGTCAGTCAGCTGGTGCTGGGTGCAGGGAGGGGAGCCATTGTGGCTCGAGTTCTAGGCTGACTGAACACAACACAGTGCTTCACACAAGATAATATGTGCAAGGGAATCAAAATGAGTGATGATGTCTAGTTCCACTGAAGAAAACAGAGCACTAAAACCTCCTCAAGTTAAGCCAACCAAACAGAATAGAATGAAGGAAGAGGCACCACCAAGCTCTTGTGAACCCAGATGATGCCCCTGGTCCTCTAATATTCATCAACATCTGTTCCTGGGGGCTGACACTTCTGCTGCCCAGTTTTGCCAAGGGGCCATCTGAACACTTCCCAAGCAGCTGATCCAGTTTAACTGGGCTTCCTACCCAAATGGAGCAGATGAGATGCACTGACAGAGGTGAGGGAAGCAGCCTCCAGCAGAGAAAAAAGGTAATCAACAGCTGGAAGGAAACCACCTCAAAACAGCCAAAGCACTTCCTAAAGCAATGGTCCATTTGTGCTGTTCTGGACCTGCTTCTGCAGGGGGGTTGGACTAGATCATCTCTAAAGGTCCCTTCCAACCCTACCATTCTGTGATTCTGTGACTTGGTGCCTTTGGAAACAACCCTGAACCTCAAACAGACATTTTAAAGAGCTCCCCACCACATTTCTAGAACTCCTGTGCTGGCAGAAAGGCTGAAACAGTGTCAAAGCCTAAATCAGTCTGGCACAAACTCAAGACATTTGTTTTCATTGCCATCCCAGAAGGTCAGTGGTTCCTGGCATGGGCACAGTGCTCTGGGGAAGAGAAGGAGTTCCTCACCATTCCAGCTGAAGCTCTGAAGAGTGTCTCGCAGCAACTTACACTCTCGATTATACTTCCATGCCTCCTGCATCACTTCATTCAGCTTCTCATCTTCATTCTCTCCTGTTTAGAAGAAAGAGAAACAGGTTTGTCATCCTGCCTCGCAGCAACACTCAGAGCTTCAGTAAGGACTATGTGCAGTTACTCCTCTCACCTCATGCCAACTAAGAAATTGGTTTGAAAGCAAACGCTCGTGTCTGAGAGTTATTGTAATAGCTCTGCCTGTCACTGTTGACACCAATATTCTGCAGGCACCAAAATTAACAGTGCACAGGCAGCACTCTCCCCCTGAGACTGCCTAGGACAACAGCAGCTTCCTCATCACTGACACAGACTCATCTCCAGGCAGTGTTTTTGCACATTTAGGAATGTAACTTTTTAAGCAAGTGGCAACCTTTACCAGCCTGGGGTAGAATGCACTGAGCAATCACATCTCTCAGCTTTTCCAGGGCCACATTGGAATCGTTACTTCCATTCTCAGGGTCGTGGATATACACACCATCCTTTGGCTTAGTGCTGCAAAAGAACAAGGAGGGAACAATTACAATTTGAATCGTTGTGTAACTGTGCCAGTGTAACACCCTCTGGAAAGCTGGGCCTGGGAGCTAGAGTCAGCACTGATTCTAACAGTGTCCTGTATTATGAGACCACTTTAAATATGAATAAAAAGAAATACTGCTTTAAATTCCTTCAAGTAAGGGCAGTCCTAAAATGCATTAGCTTATTTTTCAGGGAGGTAACTCAAAGAGAGAGAATCACCTGACTGCTGCAGTGTCAAGACCAGGAAAACACCCTTGGAATTCTTCCTCCAGTTTGCCTTACCTTACCCAACATGTGGCTCATCTTCTCATAAGGCACCTGATCCTGTATAAGACAACACCACCATTCCTGCCCTCACTGGCACACCTTGGAACACACACCAGGTTGTGCAGTATGACCTGACTCCAGCCCCTCACTTCAGCACCAACAGCACCTCAACCAAATCAGAAACTCAGGAGCAGGGTTACAACTGAATGAAGCTATAAGGTGCTTAAAAGGCCCTCTCCAGGCATCACAGCTGCCTGCACTTGGATCTTTCAAAGCCAGCTTTGGAGAGTTACCCCAGCAGTTTCCTTTTGCGCAGGATTGGGTTGTTGACGGAGTGAAGGGGTTTGAGACTGACTTTGAGGTCCTGGATCCTCATGTTCGCAAGCTGCTCTGCATGAGCCTGTTGTATCCCTGCAACCATTGCCTGGAATGAAGAGAGTTGCACTTGATGTTTTAAGGAGCTTCTTTGTGTGTTAAAGGACAATATCTAGACAATGTTAGCTGTGGGCAAAACCAAAAGAGCTGCACCAAAACAGAGGTAACAAAAACCAGGTGTGCATCATGCAGGATGTGATTAAAACTACAGTCCCTGAGTGTGGGACAATATAACCTGACCTCACAAGGGCTGAACAGCACAAAGGGTCATCTCTGCTTCTCATGTTCACCAGCTCAAGAGTGCTGATTGAACTCCTCTGCTGCTAATTAATGAGCTCATAGCTGCAGTCAGGTGTAAAACGTGGCAAAAAGGAGAAGACACCTAGAGAAGAGTCCTCTGGCATGTGCACTGCCATACTCTGCTCTCTACTGCTTAGCACATGGCTGCTCTTTACTACCAATCTTGGAGCATCTTCTCCGAGCCCAAATATCAAATGGAACTGCTTCCATTTGCTTGCAGAGGCCTCAGGCTCTCACTAACACAGAGGGGGAGCTCTTGATCTGTGTAACACCACATGAAACAGAACACAGGACCCATCCAAAAGCTCCCCAGCAATCCTATGCAACATTCTTGATGAAATAAAACATTTAGACCTTGTCCATCATGAGCTGGGCAGAGGGCAGGATGTTATCGAGGGCCTCGGTGGAGTTGAGCCAGGGATGGTCCAGCACACCTTCGATGGTCAGCCGCTCCTCGGGTTTGACCTTCAGCAGCCTGGGAGAGGAATCAATCACTCTGTAAAGAGGTCTGGGGTGATTTACAACATGCTGCTCTGTCTGGGATCAGAGCATTCAGCAATCACTAAGCATTAGAGGCCATAAAAGAAACTCCTCCTAACAACTAAAACACTGAGCTGACCTGAGGGCAGTCTGGCTTCCCACCAGCTTCACTGTCATTTGCTGTGGTATTTTAACTCTACCACAGCTCCTTCCTCACTTGTCCCCAGCAACTCAGCACAAAAGAAAGGCACCAAAGGCCATTTGAGTAATACCTGTGTACTGCTGAACTCAATCCATATCCTCCCAGATGGCAAATTATCTTCCAGATGACCTAGAAATGATCCAGATCAAGACTCTGGAAATGCTCATCCACATAACAGTCTATTCTCACACCAAGGACTTTGGGCATGGTGAAGCAAGGGCAAGGTTCAGAGTTGGAAACCTGTCTGCTGGATTAACTGTTTTCACCAAGCAACTCCTTAGCTTTCCTCCTCCTGCAAAAGCCTCAAGTAATGGACACTTCAACAGGCTACAGCACCTCAACACAAGGAGGAACTTTACTCTGAGATCTTTGAAAACTCCATGGAAGTAAGTTTTTTACTAGAATGAGACCCTAGAAAGAGATTTTGCAGATCAACTCATGTTTTCATGCCAATCACAAATAAAAGGGTAAAATTTCCCACTGGGTGCTGACAAGTTGTCCCAAGAGTCTAACCCAGAAACAGAATGACTTGATGGATTTGTCACACTGCCTTAGACAATACCCTAAACCAGCTTCCTGGCTGCACAGAGAATTGTTTAATGCACCAAGGAAGTGGAATTAACTTGTACAAAATGTCAGCAGGACCACAGTGTAGCTCATGAGTTTCACTTGCAAGGCTGTGCTGCCAAACAGGTCCTAAGTTCAGTTTTGATACGAGGCCCAAGACACATGCATTCCTCTTCCACAGGCTTTCAAAGTCCTAACCTATTATCAAGCACTCCAGCCCATAAAGCTTGAGGTCAGGAATCAGCTTGACATGCTTGAAAGGAAGCAGCTGGCTGAATGCAAAACACCACCTCCAGAAGCAAGGCTCCATATGAATAGCAGCCTACATAAATAAAGGGTACACTTAGCCACAGCCTAAATGCATTCCTGCACCATAAACACTGATTGAGTCTCACTGGCTGGAAAAGGCAACCAGGAAAGGGAGCCCTGATAGCACTAATAAGAGAATTAAGTGAACTGAATTGAATCCAAGGAACAATATTCTATGAGCTGTGTTTCAGGGCCATTTTAAAGGACAAGAAAATGTACTGAAGTGGCTTCTGAGCAAGGATAAAGAGCTGACCTTGGTATAAACAGAAGTTTCACTGCAGCACAGTCTGCAGTGTATTTGGTGAAAGGCTGAGGGCTCTCCTGCAGTGCTATAAACAGGTCCCAGCACCCTTTCCAAACAATGCTAAGCCCTTGGAGGTTTTACACCATGTCAGGGGAGACAGGGAGTTTAAAATCATCCAAACAAGCGATTTTTCATCCTTCCAGTTCCTCTGGTGATACAAGCAAAAGCAGCAAGTCCCTCTCACACCTTAAAAAAATCAGTGAGGTCAGGATCTAATCAGTGCCACATTCCTGCTTTGAAACCAGCCCATGGGATGTCAGCCTCAGAAACATTTGCAGCCAGAGATGAGCAGTGCATGAAAAACAGTTTCCATCAGCTTGTAGAACAAAGCATCAATGCAAAACCTTATCTCAGATCTTAACCTCCCTTTCTCTCCACTCCTTTTAGACTGTGTTACGTGCACAGGGTTTTAAGAGGCAGATCTTTCACATTGAAATGCCCCTTGACCTTAACAGGAGTGTGACCATGATCACACGGACAGCACCTGCAGATGTGGCAGCCAGTTGTCCTTCTGAAGCAAGGGAGGGTACCAAGTCCCCTTTAAAGACTAGACCCACAAGGTACTCTAGCAACTTCAGAGACAGGAGACATCCAGAATGGAAAACAACAGTTGGGGAGGGAAAAAAATAAAGGAAGAGAGAAAGAAAACTCTTAGCCAGCCTTTGTTTGTGCTGAGCACAACAGCAACCGGGACGTGCTGCAGGCAGCTCCCCCCACCTTTGCAACAACAACTCCTTGGTGCCAAGGCACTTTCAAGTGAGTTTCTTTTCCAGTTTCTTAAGATAAGCAAAGAGCAACACAACATTTTCCTCGCTGACTCACTTTCGCACAATGTCTTTGGCCATTTCTGAGATCTGGCTCCACTCCTCCTCTGGGAATTCAAAGCTTCCCGTCATGATCTTTTTCCGCATGTCCTTGGGAATGGTCCGACTGTGGTGTTTGGAGTAAAACGGAGGGTATCCACACAGCATCACGTAAATAATGACACCCAGGGACCACAAGTCACAGCTCTGAAAGCAAGGAAATGGTCACTTTGGGGTGTGATTTGCAGCAAGCAGGGGTGTAGCTACGGTCAAAGCTCTCTGTGAGTCCCCAAGGGAACAGAAACACGGCTCAGCCTTCTGCTGAAGGGCCGTCAGAGGAGCTTCGTGGGTAAACAGGGCAAAGCTGTAAGCATGAGGCAACTCTGTGCTGCCCAGCTAAGCTGCTTCCAGTACCCAGCAGCAGCTCCTGGAAGGCTCTGCTATGCAGGGGCGGGCTGGATGGGAACAGCAGCACCTGAGGCCAGAGCGAGCTGCACACCTCTTACACCTCTCAGGATGCTTCAATCCCAGTCTCTCAATATCCCAGCACTAAGCAGAGTGTATTTTTTTGACTGTGAGACTAAAAGAAGAACCCCCCAAACACCAGAGCTTGCAGAGACACTTCATGAGAGATGTCTGTAATGGAAACCACACACCCCAAAAGCCAACGAGGTGAAGCAGCCTCAGAAAGCCAGGAGCGGTGTGTCAGGGCTGCTTATGCTGTGCTCCCCACTGCCCTCCCACCCCAGCCTGCAGCTCCCTCCCCTGCCTGTAGTGTTACTGCTGATGGGATACCAAATAGGTTCATCCAGGAGGTGGATCCAGTTAAAAACCAGCTCAGTGAAGAAGCTGAAAGCCAGATCTCCTCCCCATCTGCACAACTCTGTGTTCACAGGACACACACTACTTGGGAAGAAGACTGTAACAGCCTGCAGACTTCAACTCACGCCTCTGTTGGACCATATCTTTAAGGATGCAGCTCTCTTATCACTTGGTTATGGTATGGTGCAGGCTAGGGCTGGTAGGACTTGCTCTGACCCTGGCCATCCATCCTTAGTATTTCCTTTGTGCCAATAGTAGCATTTGCACAGCTCAAACCCAAAGGACGGACAGCCCAGCAAAAGCAGAAGCCTGAACTCCAGTCAGGTTCAGGTGACTGTGCAAAGACATGCAAAAGCAGGTCTGGGGAGGTTCTGCAATCAGCTGACACAGACAGAAATCTGCAGAGCTGCCAACTGAAGCAGCCTCAGCACCAGCCCCAAAGCTGCCCCACACTGACCCAGGAAGGGGCCCTCAAAGGTGAGACTGTTTCCTTTTGGAGGGAATATGCTTAGATCAGCTCATACCAATCATTGTAACAGACCCTTGGCTTTTGGCTTTTACAAAACATGTGGATGCTGACAACAAAAGGAACTCCAAGGAGTTACCCCATGTGCGTTTTCTTTTCAGCAAGTTGTTTAAGCCAAGCTCAGACAGCTCTAAAAGTCTCAATCTTTATTTAGGTACTTAAATTCTCACCATTTTCCCATTGACCAGAGATAACTTCTAATGAAATCAGAGAGGTTTTTAGGCATGTAAGTAGGAAACAGGTTTCTAAATTCTTTGTGGATATGGTTCTCAGATTCTGCTTCTCATGAGTCAGCCACAACACACACACTCAGAGTCAACCCAATACACACACCACGCAGGAAAAACACTCAGGAAGCAAAGATGTCACGATTTCCTCCAACTGTGGGATAGTGCTGCTGATCAGGAAGGTGGATCAGAGGCATTTCCACTCAGGCTCAGACTTGCTGTGGAAGGATAGTGTACCCAGGAGTTCATCACAGCCTAACTTCAGGGAACTAGGTGTATGCCAGACACTGCTTTGGCAGTGAGTCACACTTGGCAAGGTAAGGACGAGGCCACTTCTTTCTGCAGCCTTTCCAGTCAGTGCACTTAAATAAGTGAAACATGAAAACAGAATCACTCGATCACATTCTAAATCCCAGCACATCAAGGCAGCTGAATCTTCTCTGTCTGTGAGATAACTCCAGTTGGCATCTGTTTTCAAGGTCCTTCCACTCTGTCCAGGAATATGACCCATGTTTTGCTTCAGGTGCCATGGTCAAGGCTCTTTGGTTCATTAAAAGACCAAAACAGCTGTCAAGCTGTTATCAACATGAACAGTGAGTGACCACTTCTAGGTGTATCTGGAACTGCATCTATGGAACTGCACCTACTCCCTTGGAGAGAGTTATTATTGGAGAGTAAAGCTGCTTCAGTCAACAGAAGTGGAATTGTTGACCCTGTCTTGTGAGACTTTAAAAAAAACCCCTTCCCTGGGACTGGGGTTCACATGAGAGAGGGCAGAAGAAACTGCACTGAAAACACTGTCAGCACCTGGCTGACAACTCTTTTTATGAGAAGTGTTTGGCTTCAATCATCAATCTGATACTCCAGGACAGAGAAGAGAAACTCATAATCCTGAGGAGGCAAATTCATGGTCAGGAAACCCAAGTGGACAATTTACCTCTGCCTGTCTTTGCTTTAACTGTCTATAGAAGGCTACTAAAACATAACACTGTGTATCAAACTACTCTCTCTGGCATGTGCTGGGTTAAACAACCATCCTTGAAGCTGGAACCAGTGCACACACTTAGCACTGCTGTCAGAAACCAGTCAACTTAAAGCTCACACTCTGAAAGAGCATCCAGTGGGTCAAACACTGCTAAGCCAACAGGAAACAGCAAGGACAAGGAGGGAAGTGTTTTGGAATGACCAAAGAGAAAGAAGCACAACCTCTCAGGACAATCTGTCACAACTTTGTGAAGACTCCACCAGCAGCTATTGCCCATGGCTACTGCTACAGACAATACAACACACTCTTGGTCATTTTGGTGCAGATCCCTGATCCAGACAAGGTGCCAACACAGCTGCCTGAACAAGACAGCCTGAATAGTGCTTTGCACATCCAGAAATGCTGACTGACAGTAGAGAAGAGGTTTTCTTTGAGCCAGTCTCTTGTGGAGGTGAAAGACCTTCCCCCGTGGTCCCATTCCAGCAGAATCATTCTACTTGCTCCACAATCTTGTTCATATTTAGTGCTTCTTTAACAATGTTTGTGTACTTTTATCCTTATCTTCTCATCTGCCACTTCAACTGAATGAAGCCTGGTCTGAACCTTATATGTTTCAGGAGAGAAATAGCTCTGTATACCTGGCCCCCTCTTTTAGAAAAGCCAAAAGAACCATACTTTTGAGAAATACAGCCCCAAAGACACTGCTTCCTTACAGCTGAAAATACACATGCACACAAACCAGCACACAACATCACATTTCCCTGCTGCTTCCTGTAGATCCTGCTTCTTACTCACTTGGAGATATTTGGCTAGTTAGATTCATTCCTGTCACATTCCTGCTCCTGGCCATAAGTGTGTCGTTTCAGGGCCATAAAGTTTATTGCTTTAAGTGATAAGCTGTGTCTATAGAATACTTCCACATCAGATGCATCAGGGGGAGAGGGGAAGACACTGTGGTTGAAAGGTACTGACTTGGGGGCTGTTTCCTAGCTTACCTTGTTGTAAGTGTAAGGTGTTGGGGAGGTGGGGATGATACCAGATTTTTCTTTCTGATGCCGTCTTTGTGCCTCCAGTACCTGTTGCCACGAGAGGAAGAGAAACACATGATGCAAAATATACCTCATCTACAGGCACCACAAACAGCAATGCCTATGCCAAAGGTGCCTGATGCTTTCCCATTCAGTGCACTTACTCCAGCTACTGAAGGCTCTGCCAAACTCAAACTGTTCTTCCTAAGGAAGACTGAAACTTGATTAGCTCAAAGATTTTGCTGCTTTGGATGAAGGCTTCAGTTTTGCCTGAATCAAAGCCATTGCTCACAGCTCTTTTGTTCAAAACCTCCAACTCCTCCATGTTTTGGAACTAGAACCTAAAGGCTGTGTGGAAAGTAACCTTAAGCTCCAGAGAGCTCCCTTTTTGTCTCCCCCATGAAAAAGAGAAAAATCACATCCATGTGTCCCTTGCTGATCAAAACTGTGTTTAAGGGTTTCTACAAAAACCTCAGTTTAAAAACACTACAGGTTTGGCAGTTCTCTTGTTTTCTAAACCCTGTTTGCAGTGCACCAGCAGGCTCCAGTTGAGGAGGCATTTTCAGGGCCCTATGGTCTGATCCCTGTGATTGCTCTTCCTAGTCATTAAAAGCTGCTGACATGGTCAGTACTGCAATTAAGCAGCTGTCTGCACTTTTCATTTTCTTCACTACTCCAACACAAAGGACAGTGGGAAAAGCAGCACTACAAAAACCAGCCTGTCTGTAATTATAGATTATGTCTTAATGCATACTACCAAAGGGGCCAAGCCAAGGTGAGCAGGTAACCCTCTGACACCACCCTCTTTTTGAGTAACTGCCTTTAAAGAACCTTTTTGTTTCAGTATAGTCCTTTTGAATGTCATCTTGAAATTGCAGCCTGAGCTGGAATAAGGATTACAAAGCAGGGGCTTTTCCAAAACAACTGCTTTAATGCAGTTAAAGGCCAATTGTGAGAATCCTGGAGTAGTCTCATTGGTGGGAGTCAGGCCTGGCAGAGTCAGGAGGCATCAGCAATAAATCAGTGCTAAGAACACCATCCATGAGACTTGCCTCATGATCTCCTGCTGTAATCAGTAGATCACTGGGGCACTCCACCTTGAAAGGTGACTGCAATACAATTACTCAAGCTTCCTGTGTCCAGAAGCCCTTAATAAGACAGCAAAGGCTCTTAAAATGAGGTGGGTACAGAGGCACAGGCAGTAAAGATCATGATTCCCCTTTAGCCTAGAACTGGAATCATCTGTTACCTGAGGTGCTACGTAATATGGAGTGAACTGTGGTGTCATCAAGTCACCTTGGTCTACTTTGGCAAATCCAAAGTCACACAATTTAACAGGTGCATCCTAAAACAAGGAGAAGAGGCTTTGTTACGAAATCTCATTGTATCAGCTTTTCTACTGCCTATTTCTTGTCTTGTACTCACCCTCACCACATATCCTCCTTTGTTGTATTTATACCCTCAGCACCCCTCAAAGCAGCTAAAAGGTCATAAACTGATCTTTGAAACACTCATTTGTCTTTTCCTGGGTGCTCTGGGTCAAGAGCAGCCTCCCCTCTCAGATTTGGAAAGCATTAAGCATGTTGTAGAGGGGTCACTGCGTATGCTGGGTGGTTGTGAGAAGGAGAAAGAAACAGGCAAGTGCTTGTCTATGTCAAAGCACCTATAATGCACGTTACATCATCCCAATGACACCCAGGGAGGCAATGTGGCAGAGTAGGTCTCCTCAGCAAACCAAGACTCTGTGTTGAGGTGGAGAACCTGACCCATATTTAACAGCTGCAGCACAGACAGTCTGCACCTTGAGCAGATCAGAGTATGGAAAAGCATGAAGCCAGAAAAGGGCATTCATTTTTGGCACCAGAACATTGCATTCATGTCATTTTACAGCTATTCTCAAAATCACCATTGAGCCATTTTACAGACTCCAGCAGTAAACAAAGAACATCAAGTCTTCATCTTACCAGAGAGTTATCCTTGAAGAGGAGATTCTCAGGCTTGAGGTCTCTATGTGCAATGTTTAGTGAGTGGCAATGCTGCAAAGCCAAAGCTATCTGAAAAAGGGCACAACAAATCAGCTACAATTACAGAACTCCTCCTTTGGCCTGGACAGTTATTTTAGCTTTAAAAAGGACATTGCCAATGTAGCTTAGACCCCAAACATTTTCACTCCCCTTGGGTACAATTCTGAGTTAAGATAAACCTGGCCATGTTGTGCAGTAAAGAGATGATTGGGAAGTGAAACCCACTGAGCTCTTCAGTTCCATTTCACCCAAAGCAAATGGAAAAGCTAAGTGGCACTGGGCTTTCTAGCCACCTTGGTTTGACTGCTCTGGGCATCATTAGCCCCCAGAAGTGAAACAGATCATGACAGTGTCCTTTTATATGCTGTGCTAGGCCTAAAAGGTCATTACACTTATTTGCAGGCTCTCCAGCAACTACATTATGTATAACAGTCAATAGTGAGTTCTTGTTTCAGAGAATATTTCATTCAACTTGTTACCAACTCAAAAGTCAACACTGAGGTAGTTTTACTCTTTAATTCTTGGCATACTGCTTGCAATGTAGTGACTTCATGGGATATCACACAGAAA
The DNA here is from genome assembly GCF_028858725.1 of Colius striatus. Taxonomy (NCBI): domain Eukaryota; kingdom Metazoa; phylum Chordata; class Aves; order Coliiformes; family Coliidae; genus Colius; species Colius striatus. The sequence goes on along the minus strand of NC_084775.1, from coordinate 14,866,487 downwards.
TGCACTACTTGATTCTGTTAAAGACAGCTTCTTACATTGCTGTGGTTTAGGAACCTGTAAGCCAGGCAGGAAAGCTCTACAGAATGTACATCTGAAAGTGCAATTCACTTAAAGAGAAACCAAAGCAGAAATATTCCAGCAGCATTACTGAGACATAAGTCAGGCAAAGCCACATGACCCTTATTTGAAAGTACTGCCACAATGCCCTGGGTGAAGTCCTGAGTCCTTAGAAGGCTTCGAATTACTGTGACAAGAGAACTTCAGTGTTAACTCAGCTCAGAAACAAATAAACACATTCCCAAAGAAAATGAAGCAGATTTGTGGCAAGTTTTTAGCTACTACTGGGTACAAGAAACTAAGAGCTGTAGTTCAAGACGATGATGAACCACCACTAGATGAAAGAGAAAGACTTCAACACTGTTCTCCAACTTCATTTGTAAAAACATTAAATTAACATTTAAACATTAAAACATTATCCTTGGGGCATGGATAATCCAAGTGCATACACAGCCAGGACTGAACTCAAAGTCTTGTCTTTTGGTATAGTTTGAAAAGATTCTCCCAACATATTAAACCTGGAAACCATCTGCATTGTCAAAACCAAACAGCCCAAAGGACATGAAAACAAACTGTCCTGAATCAGTCTGTGTACTTCCACCTAGTTTCTTTGTTGGATAAAACCAAAAAGGTTAACAGCATTTCATTAAAAACATGGTAAAGACAGAAAAGTAAGATGAAATGACTTGGCTCTTTTTTTGCCTCAGGATTAACCATGGCCTGATCCTTATGCCATAAGCTGTCATATCCATTTATGACAAATGCTGTAATATCTTGTCTCATGTTTCCTTTCCTTTACTCACTTGCAGTTATCATTGGTGTGGGAGCAGGATATTTACTGATCAGTATCTCCAGCACAGTCTCTCACCTACAGTTTGTACACATTGGCATTCCAAACAAAAGATAATCCCTCCAAGAAGCAATTAATGGCAACTCCATCCCTCAGATTTATGCTGTGGTGCCAATTCCATGCAGAAGAGCTCAACCATTTTGACAGCAAGATCCTTTGGCTTCTTATAGCAGCCTGCTGGTCCTCTGCTGTGGCTCCCTAGAGAAGCTATCATGACAAACAGCCATATCAGCTTTCCTGCAGCCCTCCCATTAATCCAAGCTTTCTGACTGGCCACCACAAGTCATCCAATAGCTTGGAAGTGAAAGGGAACAAGTTCACCCCAGGACTGAGAGGGACAGACACTGGGGATCCCCACACTGAATCCCATGGAGGCCCTTCTGCTCCATCATCCTCCCTGCTCTATCAGGACACAAGGTAGTCACACCAGATGCACTGCTAAGCAACAAAGAGTCTGATGAACATGAAACCCTTCAGTAATAAATCCTGTGGGGGCTATAAAACACCACATTCATGAGTGAGCTATGTAGAGAAATGGAGAAGGAAAAAAATGACATCAGAACAAACAGCACAAAAAACATGCACTATAGTGATCCATTCCTCTGCTGTTATCTTCCACAATAGGCAGGACTTCCATAAAACCAAACACAGAACCCAGCTTGAAAACCACCAGCCTGAGACACGTTGACATTATTGTCTGCTACCCAGCCCAAGAGGTGAGAGAAACACCAAGCCCATGTCATGGTCAAGAGCAACTCTCAAACTGGAGCTCAGGAGCCACGTGGGGTCTGGTGAGAGCCTGTGGATTGTCCAAGGTTACCACTTTTAGAACAACAGTAAGGGATATGGCAGGAAGACTGCCATAGAGGCCCCTTTGGTGAAGTGTCCTGGAAAACCATTGCTAAGGACAGCAGCGACACCCAGAAGAACTAGCCCACACCTTCAAATTCTTTGCTTCTCTTAAAGCTTTGGCATTGTCAGGTTATAACAAAGCAGGCAATGATCATTGGATCAGAACTGAGGATTATTTTTGCTTCCTTTTTTCCCACCCCCCACCCCCAAGAAATTGTTAAATACTTCAGCCATTATCATTCATGGATTTGCTTATACATGGGGGTTAACTTGCCTGCTTTGTTACTTGGCTTGCTTGCTTCTCAGTAAAGTGCCGGTGCTGGCTGATTCTGTGAAATAGCTCTCCCCCTTCCATCATCTCCATTACAATTAGGAGCCGAGCCCTGTTCAAAAGCATTTCATTTTGTTATGTTAAAAATAATCAATAAAATAACAGAATTGCTAAGCTAATAATGCATACTTCACATCTACTGCTGCAGGCCAAGAGAGAGACATACACTTGCTTCTCCTACAGGTGTCAGAGCTATTTTGGGTCCGTAATTTTGCCTTTAAGCACGTAAGCTGCAGGATTTTCTGGCTCCCAGCACAACCTGACTCATTGATTGCCAGCCAGGAATCTATATGCTCTTCATGTTGGGCTCCCACATCCAGCTGGAATGAACACCTTGGGTATGTCTACACAGATGCATTCAGACAGACACATGCCAGCTCCACTTGTGCTTTCCACCAGCAAGTCAGTTTGGACCTGGACACACTTTAGACACATCAATGTATAACTCTGCCTTCAAAGAACAATCCAGCAGGTAGAGTCTTGTGTTGAACAGATTAAAGAGTTTCCAGGCTGGAGCTGGCTTAGAGCACAGTTGACACCAGTGTGCACCCATCCCCACAGACATGCCCACCTGCCTAGCCCTCTGCCTAGGAGCTAAAGATGTTGGCAGCAACTTCCAAGCAGAAGGCTGAGGAATCACCTTTAATGATTTTGAGTCTGGACACTCTACTGTACCTCATGTTTTTCTACCTCATGATTTTCATTTTCAGTTTTATTGCCAGGACCATCAAGGATAATGAATAGGAAGTGTGGAGATCAGGACTGCTAGATCCTCAAGAACTAACTTCTCAACACACAGCAAAATCAGATACACCAGAGACAAAGACAGGTTTCAACTCTTTAATTCTCCCTGCTCTGATTTTCTTCTTGTCAATTAACATCCAATTAGAAGACAATGTTTTTATCCCAAGCCATCTTAATGTGTGAAAAATAATAACTCTGCTTCATGCTTTGCTGTGTTTAAGCAGGACAAGGTATTTAGAGTTTAGAGGGCAGAACCTAATCTTTTTAGATGATTTCTTCCTCTTTTTCTCTAAACAAAGAGTGGCACTGTGTTTCCCAGTGGCTCACCATCATGTAAAAGGATTTTCACTTAGGATTCTAGGTAGCAACAAAAGCCACAGCTCCAATCCTGCTTTAACATGCTTTGAAAGCAGGAGGCTCAAAAGACACAATTGAATTGAAGGTACTAAAGCAATATCAAAGCAGGACAGAAGCTAGAAGCTAATATACTCTCTCAGACAATGCAGGTATCACAGACTGAATCAATGAAAACCTAAGGAATGAAGATGTATTCAAAACCAGCAGTGAAGGATGCAAAGTCATTAAAGTATGAGAAGGTCTGGGCACTGACAGGGGAAAAAAAACCAAGTGTTGCTTAGTCTGAAGTATAAATATCACATCTGGAACTCCCTGTAAATATTCATTGTGGTCACACTGTGATTAAAAACCAAAACCACACTCCACTATACCTTGGCCTAAACATGGAAAGCAAACTGTGGGAATGAATCACCCTGTGCAGTCTTACCTTGGGCTGGATTCATGTGGGAACTGCACACTGTTAGCATACACTTCAATGATCTGAACAATGTTTGGATGTGTTGCACACATCATGTGCAGACGTACCTTGAAGAGAAGGGAAGAGACGTTACTGGACAGGGTGACAGGCACTTGATCAGTTCTGCTCCTCCCTCTGCCCCCAGGAGCACACATGAGCCTGTGTGCTGCCAGCTGTGCTCAGCACCACTCACACCCAATTGCAAGTCATCCCAATCATAAGAAGTGCCTACAAGTGTTTAGATCAGTGACCAACAGCCATTACACTGCTTGGGCTGAGTAAGACAAAAAGATCACACATTGCCAGTGTATCTGTGAGAGACCATGGATTCAAACCATCAGGGTTCCAGAAAAAGCCCAATCTTGGATTTCATTGGGTTTTAGAATAAATCTAAAGCTAGAGCTAGCTTTAAAATAGCATCAGAGGGATGACTGAAACCAACAGTAATGAATGCAACCTGAAATTCCATACCCTGGATTCCCTCATGGCCTGATGGTCTAAACCTCATCTCCTGTTCTGACTTACTGAAACAGGAACCTGAGGAACCTTCCCCTGTTTAAAGCTACCTGGACTGCTAAATCAAGCCAAGGCTTGATGTTCCCTTGTAAACAGATTCTTCTTCCCTAGGCATTTTAAAAGAGAAATTGCTCAGCAACAAGAAATCAAAGTTACCCAAACCTTGGGGACAATTAACACTTCTTTCACACCGTGTTCATGACAACCTGAAGGACTGCCCTTCATTTTCAGCAGCTGACACCTTGGTACCTTGGCACACTCTTGCCAGCCACAGCCAAAAACGGTATCATGATGTGAGCTGACTGAGTTTCCCATGTACAGATAAACCCATCCCATTTTAAGAGTGTCACTTGAAACATTCCTGGCAATTCTTACAGTGACATCCAAGAGCAAGATGTATGGAAGCAAAATCCATCCTAAACTCTTCATGTCACATTACACAGGACGTAGGAGAATCACAGAATCTTAAGGCTTGGAAGGGACTTTGAAAGCTCATCCAGTGCAACCCCCCTGCCAGAACAGCACCACCTAGAGTAGGGCACACAGGAACTCATCCAGGTGGGTTGGAATGTCTCCAGAGAAGGAGACTCCACAGCCCATCTGGGCAGCCCCTTCCTGTGCTCTCTCACCCTTACACTGAAGAAGTTTTGCCTCGTGTTTCTTTGGAACCTCTTCCAGCTTGTACCTGCTGCCCCTTGTCCTATCATTGGCCATCACTGAGAAGAGCCTGGGAATGCAGCTCTATAAATGACACTTGCACACCTACAGCAAACTCCAAATTAGAAAGCCGCTCTGCTAACCCATCACCTCATCCTATAGGGACTGAGCACAGCAAGGCCACAGAATGAAAAGCCAGGAATCTTGCACAGCAAGATCTGCCCAACAGGTGGATTTGGTTGGGTTTGTTGGGTTGGTTTGTTTGAACCCATTGCACCAATCCAGGGAAAGGGCAAGACTGCAGTGTGGGAAGGCAGACAGTAGAAACAGGAACTATACCTCATTTCTAGCTTTTGGACGATCAAGAAGGATTTTCAGTGCAAAGCGTTCTTGAGAGGATTTTTTCACGCAGACTCTGGTATTACAGCAATAAAATGAATGATTCAGTCAGCAAGAACAGTCAAAGAGACACTTCAAGCAATCCATCTGTAGCTACGAGTTTGCTCCCCACAATGGGAATGAACAGGAATGCCCACGGTCTGCAGCGTTCAGGGCACCTGTCACCACATCCCAGCTTGAAAGCCTCAGTTTTCAGTTTTCCACAGCAATCAAGTGTGTTGTGTAAAACACCTCACACACAGTTACACTCTCAGCAATCCAGAAAAAGTATCAGAGAGCAATGGGTAAGTGCAGCCAAGCAGAATGCACTCTATACATTTGGCCTGAAGGGAACCTTTTGATGAAAGAACCCGAAGCACACAGTGGCAGCCTCAACATCTCCAACGGAGGGTATACTCTGCAGTAAATAAAGTGGTTTCTGAATGGTTTTCCTTGTTTTGCCAAGGCCACTGCCTGTGCTGTACACGGGTTTGTCTCTCTTTCCCCCATTTAACAGGAACAATTGAACTGCGTCAGAGGGAGGGGCCCACGTCTTACCAGGCAGCTACAAGAATAAAGCACAAAGGGGTATTTTAATACAGATCAGAGGCAACACAGCAACACAAAATGGATGAGAAGAACCCAGTGCCTGTACAGGAAGATAAATGGTGGTGAGAGACAATTGCCCTGCCAAGCTCCCAGAGACAGAGGGGTGCAGACGGCTGTTTCTGGCGCTCGTGCACCAACTGCCAGTGCCAAAAGACAGAGTGCCTGTCCAAAAGGGAACGTGGGTTTTGCTTTACAAAGCCTCCAGTTTCTGCAGGGGTTAGGAATAAGGATGAGCAAGACTGCATTGAGATGCAGAGCTCATGGCAAGATCTGCTTTGGCCTCACATGATCTGAAAAATAACCTGGTAAAAATAGCCCAGGGGCACAGAGTGCTGATGGCACCGGGGAAGGGAGCAGCAACCTTTGCACTGCACTGACAGTGCTTATCCAAAGGACAAAGGTGTTTGAGCAGAATCTTCTGTCACTGCCATTTCACAACCAACTCCTGCTCCCACTTGGCCTCAGGAATACAGCAGTGAGATGGGACAAGGCCATGAGGAGAGCTTCTGCTTCCAACATAACCCATAAAAGACAATACCCCACTTGCAGCTACAGGAAGCAGAGACATTGATTTGTTTATAAAGACAGTCTTCCACAGATCACATGGCTCTGCTGTTAGCACACTTCCAACACATGCTCACTTCTCCACAGCCAAGGAACCAGGCTGTGATTACACACAAATCCACAGGTGCATTGTCTTACCTAACGGGACCACTGATCCCAGCTCCCAGCTTCTGAGTCCAGTTAATGTTGTACTCCTCTAAAATGGAGGTTTCCTATTCAAGAAGGAGCAAGGGGAGGGGACAGAGAGTAAAAAAAATAAACACATTACTACATCCCTTCCAAGAAAGAAACCCCAGCTCAGCAGACCTGATTTGCAAGGTACCTGAGCAGAGAAAGCACTTGCTGTGGAGCTTTGCTTCACCTAGGAAAACCAAACATCAACACAAATGCTCACATAATAACATACCTCAGTTTAAAATTACCTCTGATCAGCTGAGACTGCTCATCCTGGCATTTCCATACAATCACAGAATGGTGGGGGTTAGAAGGAACCTTTAGAGATCATCCAGTCCAACCCCCTGCCAAAGCAGGTCCCACCTAGACCAGGGCACACAGGAACGTGTGCAGGCGGGTTTTGAAGCCCTCCAGAGAAGGAGCCTCCACACTCTCCCTGGGCAGCCTGGGCCAGGGCTCCCTCACCTCAACACTGAAATAGTTTTTCCTTATGAGAACAGTCAAGAGAATCTTGTTTCTTTAGTACAGAAAGTGTATCAAGGGCGTTTTCCCCCCGACTCTTGAATCCAGCTTCCTACCCCCATAAATCATCAACCACAACTGAACACAAAGGCCCAATTGCAACATTCTGTATTTTTTGGTCATACAGCACAAAGGAAAATGATTTTGCTGCTGTCATGGGGTTTTCAAACCTTTGGGATCATTACACTGTACATTAAGCCCTGCATGACTAGTCTTAGCTTGTCTGATAATGAACTGGGCTCGTGTTTGTAACCCTTTTATCCAAATCCACATAAACAAGGTTTGGGTTTGCTATCACAGAATCACATTGTCACCTATATTCAGGATCATCTTTCCAAAAAGCCATGCTTTCTGATCACCTGCAAGAAAAGGAGATGGCCACAACAGCTAGCAAACAGGTAAAACACCTCCCAGATGCACTGGAAACACACTGGAGAGTCCACTGCTTGCAAAGCAACTTTCTGATTGGCTTTTACCCTTCTTTTAACTTCCATTCAAAAGCTGCAGCATTTCAGGATTCACTTATGCTACCAACTGCAAGCAAACTGAGAATACCTGTGCTCTGAAGGAAGCTGTTGGAAGTGGCAGCCCCCAACCTGAGGAACAAACACTGCTGCCAGGCTGGAGCCAGGCCTCAAGCCTCACGGATTCAGAACAAAGCAAGAGAGGAAAGCTGATACCTAAGGCAAGGTTTGAAGTGCTTAGAGAGTGCAAAAGGAAAAAAAAATGCCTTCTAATACAGTTTGAAGTAGGTACCACATACATCACAAATTACTAGTGTGAAAGGTGCAAAGGAAAAAGTGAAAGTCAGCTGTTAACCAGAGATTTGGTGAGGGGTTTTAAAAGAGAGGGGCATAAGAACACAGTGGGTCACACACAGTTTGCTGTTTTCAAGTAGAAACACAAAGAAACTTCCTTAACAATTTAACTAACACAAATTTCACCCATAAGAAGCACATTAGGGAAAAGCTAATGTAATCTTCCTGGTGTTCAGGTAAAGAGAACTGAAGGCATCAGAGGTGGAATGAAAACACAGCTTCAGAAGAGCATTAGTGAGCAGAGAAAAGGCTTCCCTGAACTGGAGAGCACTTCCTCAGCACATGCTTTCAAGATCACCCTCAGTCTTTAAGCTGTGAAGTCAAAGCACTGGAATTGAGAAGCAAACATCAAAGTGCTCTGGAGCAACAGGTTGATGAATTGATAACAACTCTTGGGTTATTTTGCTCCTCTTCCAAAACCAAAGAAGGGCCTGCCTGCCCCAAACCTTACCCTAACCCTTTCAACACTCTCTAAAAAGAGATACTGTCTCCACATACAAGCTCAGTCTTGACCAGTTTCTGTTGCCTTGTGCCAGTTCTGTGATGGCACAGAGACCATTTGCTTTATTACAGTTAAGTGGAACAGAGCAGCTGGTTAGGAATTGGAAAGTCTGAGATCTATGAATCAAATGAAGTCAGAATAAGATCTGACCATTCTCAACTCTTGAAGAATAAATTCAACAACTATAAAGAAGTCAATTTTTAACTAAAAAAATCAGTTTTCTTTCATATTCTGCAGATTTGGTTTTAGCTTAAAAAAAAGGGCAACATGTTTGTTTTCTGCATTTTAATTTGGATTAAAATCTTCCTCCAGCTTTACAACTTAGAACTAAAACCAAACAACCTAGTGATGAGGAAACACTACCCAGCATTTCCTACTGACACCAAATACAGCATTTGAGAACTCTGACCTCAATCGATGTACAGAATTGCTTACATCTCCTTCCAGCTCAGAAACAGAGGCTTCACCTCTAGCAACATGCCTATGTAGCTGCAAGTCAGCACAGGATCATAACATTCAAACAGTGTGAAATACTTCAAGTGGATAAAACTGCCCTCTGAAAACAGTAACCTCTATTTCAGGCAGTAAGCTAAATGCTTTGCCTCTTCATTTAGATTACTCTGCTGCAGATGCAGGCAGGAGAGGGTAGGGTGTCCTGTACTTAGCTCCACATCTGGAGAGTACAGCCCTTAGAGCAGCAGTGCTGCACAGCTCTGGGCTCTCAGAGCAGCTGACGGGTCAGCTGGAACTAATCTGCTGTGGCTGGGAACAGAGGAAGCAGGAGAGTGCCAGGGAAAGTGCTTTCAAATCTGCAGTGCTGCAGTTTCTTACTGTGAACCTTTTTGCTCCTACTGGTAAAGGAACTTCTGATAGCTCCTTAGGTTAATTTCCAGCGGGCAAAGGGAAGAAACTGATCTGAAACTTACTCAAACACCAAAGAGAAGTTTCACTTGAAGACTTCAGTTGTCTTCAACAGCACAATTCCCTTTCAGAAAGCTCAGGGTTATCTACAACAACAGTTCAAGCATCCTCCCATGCAGAGTCAGCAGTGTGGGATGCAGGCAGCCTGGGAAGGCAGCACTCTGAGATTTCTTGTAGCTTGATCTCCAGCGAGCTGCCTTCAGACAGGGTCAGGCACGCACCAGCACTGCTTGAGGGGAAACTCAGGCACTTCTCAGCTTCCACTGAATAACCATGGGAAAAGGTTTCAAATAAGGTACTTGAAAAATCAGGCATACTCATTACAGACAATTAAAAGTACACAGAACTGCTGCTTGGACAAACTCCACATATTCAACAAGTGAAACACCAACAACCAGAGTAACCCCACCTCTGCTGCTCCCACACGCAGCCTTTGCCTTCAACACCGATCGCTATCTTGAACCCCAGCCCTTAAACCTGCAGACACAGGTGAAAACCACTCAAACATGAACAACAACCAAGTATCTGAGAAGCAGAGAAACCAGCATAACATACAACAATGCTCAATTAAGGTCTAGGGTCAGACAATGCCTATAAGCCAAAAGATCTGCCCAGAATCTGCTCTTGTTCAGAACCCCTCCACACCGAGAGGGGCAGCAGGCAGACACAGGACTGGCCCTACACTTGCACAGCTGCTTTGGTTTTGTTTTAACCTCCTAAAAAGCTCTGAAATAACACAGAAATACTTGAAAAACCTTAACTTTGAAAGCTTTCTTGACAGCTGCTTCACCTGCACTGAGCTAAGCCTGGTAAGGAAGCAGGAAGAGAGTGAACAACCTCAGTGCTTGATCTGATCACAGTCTGGGTTGTCTGAACACTGTGCTTAGACTTGCTACTACTTTGGGCTTTTTTTAGTTCAAAAGGCAAGACCCACAGGTTTTAAAGCAATCCTGACTTTGAGAACACAAGACTGTGTTGCTACTTCTCTCACACCGATTTTCACCCCCAAAGAGCTTTGTAAAGACAAATCCCACTGTGGCTGCCAACAGGGCTAAGGAAAGGAGGCAAATGCCAATACACAGGGGCTTTTTACCCACATCCTTAAGGAATTCATTCCTCTTATTAAAATAAGCATTTATGAAGGCATCCAGAATCTGTGACAGCAAACGCTTTGCACAAGGTCAAGACTCTTGCAGAGGGACTTTAAAGCACTGAGGGGTTGTTTTGGCACTTCAATCCCAAAAGGGTTTCCCCAGCTTCTTCAGGAAATCCACTCAGCCAGGTCGCAGAAGGATTCCCCGGGAAGCACTAAGCTGTAAAAAAAGAACTCCTGAATCTGTTCATCTCCTCTACCACCACTCGGAACACAAACACCATCCCACACGCCAGATTTGTTTTCATGACAGCATGCGAACAGGAACTCGGGGATGGATGGAGGCGACAGCACTGCCTCGGCAGCCGGGGACTGCTGCGAGGCTCAGACCCCTCCGGCCCCACTCCCAGCCGCCCCGAGTGGCCCTGGGGATGCCCCCTGCAGCGTCAGCGTCCCAACATTGATCGCCCAAGGCCAGATCCCGTGCAAACCGCCTGCCTACAGCTGCTGTTCTCCACCCGGTGTCTGGTGCTCCACAGCGGTGCACTCCAGGTGACGAGCCCGAGGGCAGCGCGAAGCGGAGCCACAGCGTAAGAAAAGCAGCGGCCGGGACTTGCCGAGACCCGGGGCCCTACCCGGGCTGCGCAAATCTCCTCGCAGGACAAGGGGACGAGTGTGGGGTGGTGGAGGGGAGACCCCGAGCGCCGCTGCCTCCTGCCTACCTTGATCGTCTTGTCCATCTCGTGATCCTCCGACATCCTCCCCTGGGAAGCTGGGGCTGGGGGCGGTCGGGGGGAGCGGGAGCCGCCGGCCCGTCCCCAGCGAGGGGACAGCGCGGCTGAGGGGGACGAGAGCCGGCGAGGGGGCGGCGGAGGGGCCGAGCCGGGGAGCGTTGGGCCGCGCTAGGCAACGGGCAGCCCCGGAGGAGCCTTTGTGCCACCGCCGCACCGCCTCATCCCCGGCCGGGCGGGCCGGGGCGGGGAGGGGGTGCGGGCGAGAGCCCTGTCGGAGGCGGGGGCGGGCTGCGAGGATGGGCCGCGGGGAGGCCGCGGAGCCGCCGCTCAGCCCGGGAGCCGCCGCCGCCGCTGAGGCGCCGCCGCCGCGCGCGCCGCCCGGGACCCAGGCATTGCCGGCACCCTGCGCCGGGCACCCCCCGCCGGCCGCCGCGGCCCGCCGCGCCGCCGCCTCCGCCGCCGCCTCCCCCGCGGGACGCCGGCCCGTAGCCCCTGCCTCCCTCTCGCTGCCACCAGGGGATTTTAGCAGCCTCCGCCACCACGGTGCCGCGGCTTACAGGCGGCCGCCGCTACCGCTAAAAACGCGACATCGCTACGAAAGCCCCCCGCCGCGGGGCCTTGAAGCCTGCGGGCGCCTCCTAATGACGTAGAGGTGGGGGGGGCTGAGCCTGGGGGCGGGGCCGGCGAGCCGCGCTTGGCTCCGCCCCCTGGCGGAAGAGCCGCGAGACGCCGCGCGAAGCCTCGCGAGAGCTGGCGGCGCGAGCGGCCGCGAGAGGCGGGAACGGGCTGAGGGCGGATGAGGGCGCGCGAGGGACGCGGCGGGGTGCGCCTCAGCCTCCGCCTCAGCCTCCGCCTCCGCCTCCGCCTCCGCCTCCGCCTCCGCCTCCGCCTCCGCCTCCCTCCTCCTGCCCGGCCCCTCTGCCGCCCCTCACTGCAGGGCTTATCTTAATGGTCCCACGCTAAAGGTGTCGGGCACCGCGGCCTCGCCTGAGGCACCGCTCACCCTCATCCCCCCCCCACCTTGGCCTTGCTCCGGCACGGCCAGGGCTCGTGGTGACGGGAGTCACAAAACGCAGCGTTTCTGTTAGGAAGGCAGGAGAGGGAGAGCAGGCAGTGCAGCACGGCAGCAAAAGGCGTAAAGGATTGCCTGAAGCACAGGGAAACAAGGGGATGAGGAGAGGTTCCTGCACACTCGAGCTCCTGCTTACCTCGGCCACGCAAACTGCTGCAGGCACGGGGTCAGTAACTCCACACCACCAGCGTGGTGCTTGTGAGGAGATGCTGTGAGGAGAGGCGCTGAGAGCTGCTGGGAGCAGCCAAGGACAAATTTTGGCCTCACAGATTGAAGCCAAGGCTGCTCTGCTTGGTTACACAACTGACCCTTAAGGGCTGGAAGGGACCTGCAAAGCTCATCCAGTGCAACCCCCCTGCCAGGGCACCACCTCGAGTACGGCACACAGGGACTCATCCAGGTAGGTTTGAATGTCTCCAGAGAAGGAGACTCCACAGCCCATCTGGGCAGCCCCTTCCAGTGCTCCCTCACCTCAACAGGGACCAAGTTTGTCCTCGTGTTTCTTTGGAACCTCTTATGTTCCAGTTTGTGCCTGCTGCCCCTTGTCCTGTCATTGGCCATCCCTGAGCATAGCCTGGCTCCAGCCCCCTCACCCCCACCCTTGAGGTATTTATAAACATTAATGGGATCACCCCTCAGGCTCCTCTGAGCTCCAGAGCCCCGGCTCCCTCAGCCTTTCATCCCAAGGCAGATGCTCCACTCCCTCATCTCTGTGGCCCTGCACTGAACTCTCTCCAGCAGCTCCCTGTCCTTCTGCAAGTGAGGGGCCCAGAACTGGGCATAACATTCCAGATGTGGTCTCACCAGGGCAGAGCAGAGGGGGAGCAGAACCTCTCTGACCTACTGCCCACAGCCCTTCTCATCCACCCCAGGATGCCCTTGGCCACGAGGCCACGTTGCTGGCTCATGCTCATCCTGCTGCCCACCAGCACCTCCAGCTCCCTTTGCCCTACACTCCTCTCTAACAGTTCATTCCCCAAACTTTGCTGACAGAAGAGACATACATGTCAGGGGTGTAGGACAAGGAGCATATAGCTGGCTGTGTGAGCCAACAAAGCATTATAAAACCTACTGCAGGCTAGACAAGCTGTTAAATGATTTCTTGAAGAAAAAGACCAGCCCATTGTCCAGAGAGACATGAGAGCACACCCATGTAATGCAATAGCACTCATTTGTATTTGGTATTGTAAAAAGAGAAAGCTAAGTAGCCTTTTTTTAACAAAAGCTCCTTCAGTCACCTCCTAAGGAAAAATTTCTTAATGCAGAGTTAGATATTTTCCACCTAAGCTTTGCATGTGTTAAGCAGAGGCTCCCTTGCTTTGTGGCTTGTGAAGCTGCAGAGGTGTCTCCAAGCACAGAGAAGCTGCTGTCCTTTAGGAGTTCTTCTGTGGAATTTTCATTGTCACCTAAAGAAAAAAAGAAGTCACAAGTTATTTTCCTGGAGATGGTGTTCAGTTCCAGTCATGTGATGGCTGAGAGGCAGCAGCACGCTGCAGAAGAGCGCCAGAACCAGAGGATGGTATATCCCAGCCAGTGACTGGGTCTGGAGACCTATCTGGAAGTCTCAAAGAGAGGGGGAAGCTTGAAGGCTGGGGCACAGAATCTCTCTGAAGATGCCACTGATCCTTGGGAGGTGGGAGCAGACATGCTCCTTTGTTCTCACCTGTCCCCAGACCAGTCCCCTGCCAGTCCCCAGCTACAGGCACTCAGCCGTTACACAGTTTGCTGTAACTCTGGGGCCACAGATTAACCACCTCTGCCCAAGAGCTGTCACCCTTTGGATGTTGCAGCTTCATCAGGCAGTGTGACAGCCCTTCTGCCTTGTCTCACAGGAAATCACTCAGCTTGCAGTGAGGAGATTGCCTAACACCAGGAACCCTGCTCTTACACATGGGCGCCGAGTACCAGCGGTCACTGCTCAGATCCCCCTCAGGTGATGAGTACCCAGTGTTCACCTGCCAGATCACACCTGCAGAAGCTTCTACCCATCAGGCATACACCTTGGGCACACGCTCCTCCTCTCCACAAGCTCACAGCAAAGTCCATACACTTGTGTTCTTTACAGGTTGAAACAGCAAGAGGGTACCACGTGGGGCAGGCAATTGGTGACCTAGTAGGTCACAGATGCTGGTCTTCCTCAGCAGCATAAAGCAAGGCTAGCTTGCTGTTTTACATGCAGCTACATGGGGCTGTGTTTGCACTCCAGCTCTCATTTCATTTCAAGCATGAGAAGGAAGAGTTGCAGCTCTCAGCCCAGCCTATACCAACAGGCCCAAAGGCAATTTGGAGCTACGCAGAGCTGTGGGAAGTCCTTGCCTACAGGGATACTCACATTTTTCACCTCTACATATGCCTCCAGACCATATTCTCCCAGCTCTCGCCCATTTCCAGAAGCTTTGTAGCCACCAAAGGGGGCTTGGGCACCAAAGACATTGTAGCAGTTTATCCTGAAAGGGAAACCAAGAATTAAGCACCTGGAGGTTTCAGAACTGCTTAATGGAAGAGCCCTTTCACAGCAAAGGCCACCTCAGCCATTTACAACAGGCACAGCTGAATTTCTAGGCAGGATTTTCATATTTGTCAAATCTCTCAGCCAACAGAATTAATCAGTACTGAAACCTCATCAGCCAGGGACTGGAACATCATCACATCAATTCCCGTCTCATTACCAGAGATCAAGTGTGCAGGTTGCTACCCACACCTCCTTCAGAGGACAGACACCTAAAGGATCTATTTGCTCACTCAGTATCATTAGAAAACAGTTAGAAAAAGCTAGTGAGATACTGGATGTCTCCAAACTGTGGTGCTGGAACATCAGACTGGTATTGAAGTGCTGCCTTTGGCACAGTCCCCAGCACAGCCTGAGAACACAGAGGAACATCCACTGCAGCAGCCAGGCTGGTGCAGACATGCTCAGTGAGTCAGTCCCTGCTGGCACACAGAGCCCTGCAGGGCCTGCTGGCAGTGCCAGCTGCAGTGCTGGCTTTCTCTTCCCCCATATCCCACTTATGAATCCACAGTGGGGGCAATGGAAGTTTAACATCCCCACATTTCATCATTAAGAGTTACAGCTGAAGGCCTGACATTACATTCAGTGAACTACTTTGGATCCAAAGTAGAAGCAGGCTATCAAAGAGTAAGCTTAACAAGAAATGGCAGCAACCCAAGGAAGCTTCCAGCAGTTCAGGGAGAAGGAAGTGTCGAGGCTCACCAGACCGTTCCAGCTCGCAGGCTCTGTGACACATAGTTTGCTTTGTCAAGATCCTTCGTAAAGACTGCTGCTGCCAGGCCGTACTTGGAGTCATTTGCTCTCTCAATGACTTCCTCAACTGTTTTGAATTTCAGAATCTGCATGACTGGCCCAAATATCTGCAAAATCCAAACACAGCACGTAAAACCCTGCGTTGATTGATCCTGGGGGACGCTGTGGTCCATGCTGGAGCTCAGATGTATGCTGGGAGTCACACAGGAAAACAAATTCCAAGCATCACTCTCTGCATTAAAGAGCCCAGGACATAATCTGGAGGGAGGTTTAATGTGGTAACTTCCTAAGAAGCACCGAGTTTCACAGCTCATGAACATCCAGTTCTTGTAGACCTGTGGTTTTTTGCATCAGAGGAGGCAAAACGACAAAGAAGTGAGAAGTTGCAGGTCTCACCTCTTCTCTGGCAATTGTCATGTTGTCCTGCACGTCACCAAAGACAGTTGGCTGAATGAAGTAGCCTCTGTCTGCAGCAGGGCTGCCACCACACAGCAGTTTCGCTCCTTCACGCTTCCCAGCACTAATGTAACCAAGGATCTTCTTAAACTGCTCTTCATCTACCTAAGGGCCATGGGGGGGGGGGGGGGAGGGTGAGAGAGAGAGAGAGAGAGAGAGAGAGAGAGATCAGCTTCACCTTTACTGGGGATAAAAAAAGATTCACCTACAACTTGCTGTGCATGTGACTGTGCTCTGGCAACTCTTCATTTCAACAGACTGCCAAGCCAGCTTCAAAGGGAGATGAGCATTTTTAAATGCCAGCATCAAGTGGAGGTTTTGGAACCATCACAACAGTTGATTAACTTCTCTCTCCTGTACAAGTGAGGAGGTAATGGGCACAGTTCAAAGGAGATCAACCAAGAGGCCAGAGGACACCTTTCATTCTAATCCACTGATGCATCTATTTCATGAGATAACAGGTCAGGATTATTTCCTGCTCTTACCTGAGGCCCCTGTTCAGTTTTAAAGTCAAAGGGGTTTCCAACCACCCTGGCCTTGGCCTTCTCAACACTCCTCTCCACAAACTCATGATATATATCTTCCTGGACATACATTCGGGATCCTGCACAGCAACACTGCCCTTGGTTGAAGAAGAGGGCAAAATGGGCTTGATCCACTGCCCAGTCCACTAAGATTGGGGAGAGGAGAGAAAACAAATAAGCCAACAAAACCCACCAGAGTCAGTCAGTGACTTGTTTTTCAAACACTTATGAAGCAGACTGCTGGAGCATCAGTGACACAAAGGCCATTCAGCTGCCAGGCGTTTTCCTGACAGGCTTTGGTGAGGCAGCTTTAATCACTATGAGAGTCTATTAGAGCAGCCCGTACTAGAGGAAAACATTCTAAGGCAGATTACAGTTCTCATTTGAAGCTGCCAAGTATTAAGGACAAGTTATGTTAGACATGGAAGGATTTCCTTCCTTACTGCCACATAAAAGCACATGTGTTGGCTCCTCAAGACCAAAGAGGAGTGTATATGTGAGAGCTGAGGGAACCAGAACTTCATAAGAGCAGAAAAGAACAGCATGCACTGTGAGAAGGAAAAGGCAAACAAACATGGAACTAAGACTGGAGGACGGTAGTGAAACAACGTGTTAACAACCAAACTCCTTCCCAGCTCTGGGAGAGAAGTGGGACACACATACAGCAGCAACTGCAGGAGGCTTCACCAGGTGAGAACAGCCAGGCAGAGTCAGCACTGGACACACACAACACAGGAGAGGTTTCCTGTCCCCTCCAGCTCTGCCTGCAGAGAGCCAGTGTCAAAGGTATGGATCAGATATTACACCAGCAGGTGCTTACTGTCTGCATCAGACAGGATTATGTTCGGGCTCTTTCCTCCAAGCTCCAGCGTCACCCTCTTTAGGTTACTCTCTGCTGCAGCCTTCTGGATGAGGTGCCCCACCTGCATTGTGAGAAGCACAGCTATTAGGAATTAACCCACATACACCAACACCTGGGAGGGCAACTGGGCTTAGGTGGCAGTCAGCAGTTTCATAATAATCCCTTCACTGGCAGGGCTTTAAGAGAACAATTGAGCTCTGCCCAGTTTCACCTCTAGTAAGAAGCAGCTTGAGGGAAACAATAGGATAGATTCTAAAGAAGGCATCTAAAGGGTGTCTTATGTAAAAATAAACATCACACCCTGAAGCCAGCTGGCTTCTAAAGAAATGTAGAAGGCAAAGCACCTCCAGTATTTTATACAGAATAAGCCTTACAGGAATGAGGCACTCCCTGTGTCCCAAGGGCTTCAAGGTTAGGGTCCTCCCTTACCTCTGTGGAGCCAGTGAAGGCCACTTTATCTATCTCCATGTGGGAGGAGATGGCAGCCCCTGCTGTGGGCCCGAAGCCAGGGATGATGTTCACCACGCCTGGTGGGAATCCAGCCTGCAGCAGCAGAGAGCAACATTAGTCCTTCTACAACAAAAGCATTTCCCTTGCCCTCATCTGCCTGTAACACCCCAGCAGGTCTCCCACAAAGAATGGAGCCTCTTCTGCTTCACTTTAATTGCTCAGGTCTTTAGTTTCCACGTGCAGCTTGCACAACCAGGACAACTCTCTGCACCCAACACCCTCAGCACAGTGTGGAGTGGTATATGTTAATCACCCTGAAGTTCATTACTTAACTGAGGCTCCTGCCCTAATCAAGACTTATGTCCTCTACATATGCATTGATAAGGATAAAGGGGGTTTTGCTAAATCATATGCTAAGATACCCAAGACAATCCAGGCTTTCTTCAGATCAGGCAGCCCTCCCCTGTACCCACCACGTGCCCTCTGCAGCTCCCCAGTCTGCCTGCACCCCACTGCCCTCCAGCAGCAGCAGCAGATGGAGACCCAGCCTTTTTGCTCACCTCTTTGATCAGATTAGCCACGTAGAGACCACTCAGCGGGGTCTGCTCTGCCACTTTCATCACAACCACATTCCCAGTAGCCAGGGCAGGCCCCAGTTTCCATGCTTGCATCAGCAGTGGGAAGTTCCACTGAAAAGCAAGGAGGGATTTGCTGGTTTGATCTTGAAAGTTGCCAGTTAATCCATAAGTAACCAGTCAGCTGCAGCACCTATGAAAGCACTGTCTGATCCTTCCCCTAGCTGCCCTTCAACATTTGGCTCCTTCTCTTGTCCAGCAAGACTATACTGTGAAGTGTGATGTCTCTCAGTTCCACAGCAAAACCCCGGCTTTTCCTTTGGAGTTAATCTTTACCATCAGTTTAGCCACTAAAAGCCCCTTTGAGGCACTTGGAAAGAAAACCCCTTGGCAGGGCCATGCACGCTGACTGCCCAGCACTTACATTCAGTTCTTGCTCTGGGCAAACACAGCATGCAACAGAGTCTGGCTACTCCTAAAATGAAGTAACACTCTCCATGGGTCCCTGGATAAATGTGGCTTTGTTGTGGACAAGCCACTGTGCTACCCTCACGACCTGTCACCAGAACACAGATGTACAGAAGGCTGAACTTTGCACACTAGCTCTGAATTTCCTCATCCAGCTACTGCAAGCAGAACTTTCTTTACCACTGGAGGAAGCAGTGATTAGGGACAGATAATAACTTGCATTCCAAGACAACTCTTGATGGTAACTTTGAATCCCTGAAGTGCTGCAGGAAGGACTGATACATTCTACTCACCGGGATGATCTGTCCACAGACCCCCACGGGCTCGAGTCGGGTGTAACAGAAGAAGTCTCCATCTAACGGGATGGTTTTGCCATGATATTTATCTGACCAGCCTGCAAAGTACCTAACAACAGTACAGTTTGGGTCACTGAACTGAAAATAACAAGCTGGGGAAGGGGCTGGAGCACAAGGCTGCTGAGGAGGGGCTGAGGGAATGGGGGTGTTGAGCCTGGAGGAGGCTGAGGGGAGACAGAAGCCCTCTCTGACACTCCCTGACAGGAGGTTGTAGCCACAGGGAATTCATCCCTGCTCCTAAGATACAGGACAAGAGGAAACAGCCTCAAGTTTCCCCAGGGGAGGTTGAGATTGGAGCTGAGGCAGAACTGTTTCCCTGAGAGGGGTGTCAGCCCCTGTGCCAGGATGCCCAGGGAGCTGGGGGAGTGCCCAGCCCTGGAGGGATCCCAAAGCCGTGGGGCTGAGGTGCTGAGGGCCGTGGGTCAGTGCTGGGCTTGGACTCCAGCAGCTTCAAGGGCTTTTCCAACCAAACCATTCTATGACTGTATTCAAAATCCTTTGGAAAGACACAGGAATTCCATCCTCATCCTTAGGAAGAAATACAAATAGAGGAAAACAGGGTGTCTGTCACCCTGATACAGGCCGAATAAAACGATCATCTCAGCTCCAGCCCTTGCCCCACAACACCTGAGGCAGAGGCATCAGGTCTCTGCATGAGCAGAGGTTGGACTACACTGGTTGGCCAAGCACAAGCGAGGAGCAGGACATGTTATTGCACTGTCCCTGCAGCCTCCACACCTACCTGAGACATTTGACTACCATGTCCAAGTCCACCAGGTAGGAGATGGAGTACGGTTTGCCATTGTCCAGAGTCTCCAGAGCCTAGAAAGACAGTGAGAGTGCTGAGAAAAGTCATGTGTGTAGATTTAGAGTCGATTTGATTCTCAGTTCAGTTCTGTGGTGTTGGCCTTTTTGCTTTCAGCTTCCCAAAAGAACCCCCCCATCCTTTGTAGCCCTCTCACAGCTGTAGCTGAAGCCCCCACCACAAGTGATGGGCACAAACCCCCTGTCTCTGCTATTGCAAAGCCATGGAGCTGAGGTGCTGAGGGCCATGGGTCAGTGGTGGGCTGGGCAGGGTGAGGGGAGGGCTGGGACTGCAGCAGCTTCAAGGGCTTTGCCAACCAAACGATCCTGTGACCGATACACACAGCCAGGTACGCCCGGTCCCTCTCGATCAGGTCAGCAAGACGATTCAGCAGCTTCCCCCGATGAGAAGCATCCATCCTCCTCCAAGGTGAGCCCAGCTGGAAAGCTGCCTTGGCTGCCTGAACGGCCTTGTCCACATCTGCCTGCAGAGGAGTCCAGGGAACAGTGTGAGAAAGGAGTAACCAGCCCCTCCCTACTCACACAGCACAGCAGGACCCCTCCCTGATCTCCAGGAGAAATCAGCCTCCAACCACACAGCACAAGTGGCTGCCAGCAGCAGACTGGTTTTGGGAGAGATATCTGCTGGGTTCATATTTGCATCCTGGAACATGGAAAAAGCTCCAGAATTGTGCTTTTGACACTCTTTCAGCACTTAATTTTGCCAGGATAGTCTAAAGGAGTTGTTTTCCTTGATCAGATCTCTCAGATCCATCACTTTGTCCTGCCAGGGCACTAAGTGCTTTCCAGCCAGTTCTCTGTTCTGGCTTGCTGCAATGGTCTCGCCAGGACAGGCCAGTCTACCACGGGCAGGCAAACAACAAAGGGTTTCCCTCACTCACCCCTCCCTAGGGGAACACAAACAAGTTTCCAGACTGTAGGAAAAACCCCAAACTGCTGGGAAACCCCAGCTGGTCTCTGCCACAGACTCTGAGGAGGCCTTGCAGAAGGGATTGGATGATTTCGTGACCCTACTCCCCACCAGCTCTTTCTCTTTCATTTCCTAGGGCTCCCACTGCACATGTACAGCAGAAAGGAGCTGCTCAGGGGAACCCTGACCCGTTTGTCTCCTCTGCCACTGTGGCTCTGGGTCCCAGCACAGCACCCACGGGACTGTACAAGGTGTCTGCCTTCATCCCTGCCTGCCCCAGCAACCTCTGCCCATGACTGCTCCCCTAGCTCAGGCTCCACACCACATCTATTCCACTCCACCCTTTCCAGTCCCAGCTTGCCACTGGAAAGAGGCAAATGCAGAGGGTTTTTGCTGAAAGCAGCAGTTGGGGAAGAAGCAGTGTAGGTCAGACACTGCTGCAGACACTCTGAGTGTTGGAGCTGCCTGGGTGGGAGATGGGTCGGTGCCTTCCTCTGTAGCCCTCCTTGTACTTGCTCAGGTGGCAACCAAAGTGATCTTGTGAAGAGAACATTTACCTTATCGCCCTCAGCGACCTGGCAGATGACCTCTCCTGTTGCTGGGTTGACAGAAGGGAAGGTTTTCTTACTGACTGCATCGTGCCACTCGTTATTGATGAAAATCTGCAACGGACAAAGCAAAGCAGCACCGAGCCTCAGAGCCAGAGCCTGCTGAAATGGGAAGGAGCTTCAGCTGTCTGTGGCATCTTAGCAGGCTCTTTGGTTAAAAGGGACTCAACTTGTGCAGGCTCCAAAATTGCACCAGTCTGGAGGAGATATTTGAAGCCTGGAGGCACCCAACAAAAGACAGAGCCTCATGTTAATGACAAGCTGGCATCTCAGCAGCCAGCAGGTGAACTGAAGAGGTTTCTGCCTCGGGAGGTCCCTGTCAGACCTGGAAGCCTTGGCTGGAGCTACACAGGGCACTGGGCAGCTCAGGAGTCCCAGCAGTGGGAAAACACTTCAGGCACAGATACCCCCATTGATCTTGTACACAGCACTAGAGCTTCTGCAGCATTTCCCCCATCAACCGCTGTTTAGGCTCCCCGTGTACCCTTGTGAAGCAGAGCCAGGCACCACCTGCAGCTTTTCACCTGCTCGCTCTTTCTCAGCAAGGGGGGGGAATTTGTTCTTTTCGGGTCCAAGAGATTGTTGTGCAAAGACCGTGGTGCTACCGAGCACTTTCTCGGCCAACTGCCAAGGGCCTTGCTGTGGTCGCTGGGAAGGAGCGGCCCGGCGCCTGGCGGGAGGAGGGTCAACGCTGCCCCTGCCACGGACCGTCCCACGGTGTTTCCCTGGGCGCTGCTGAGCAAGGAGCGCAGGGTCCACCGTGTGCACACACCCACCACTGAGCCCGGCAGCCCTGTCCCTTCGCACGCCCTCTCCCGTGGGCTTCTCCTCGGCTTGTTTACACGGCGGGCAGGGCCCGGGACACAGCCCCGAGCCCGGCGGGGGACACAGCCCCGGCCCGGCACGGCACAGCCCCGAGCACGGCACGGCACAGCCCGAGCACGGCAGGACACACAGCCCCGGCCCGGCAGGACACACGCCCGGCGTCTTCCGCCTGCGGCTGCATCTTCCAAACAAGATTCGCTGCAAGATCGAGGCTCCGGCCTCAACCGTCCGGCTGCTGCGGGGCTCCGAGCCCCAGCGTTAAACCGAGGCGTCCCCGGGCATCCCCCTGCACAACCCCCCGCGCCCCGGACGAGCCGGAGAGCCCCTGGCCCAGCGCAGCTCGGCCCCGAGCAAACTGCTGCTGCCGCTCGCCCACCGCCGCCCGCGGCCCCCCGCAGCTCCCCACCTTGTTATAGGCGATGTCGGGGCGCGGGTTGGGCGCCGGGATGGGGGAAGCGGCGGCCGAGAAGGACGGACCGAGCCGGGCCGGGCCGCGGCAGAGCCGGGAAGCGCGAACCGCTGCCCGCAACATGCTGCTGCTGCGCCGGGCTGGGAACGGCGGTGGGGGCGGCTCCGAGCTGCGGGGAGGGCCCCGCTCCGCCCCGCACGGCCCCCGCTCCGCCCCGCACGGCCCCCGCTCCGCCCCGCTCCGCCCCGCACAGCCCTGTTCCAAGGCTCCGAGCCGCGGGGAGTTGGCTGGCGTGGGCTTCAGCGCGGATCGGCCCCACTCGAGGCTGTGCAGCCCAGCTCAGGGCAGATCACATCTGCATGGTTTGGTTTGGTTTGGTTTGGTTTGGTTTGGTTTGGTTTGGTTTGGTTTGGTTTGGTTTGGTTTGGTTCGGTTCGGTGCTGTGGGGATTCCTCGCGGTGTCAGGCACTGGCTGGTGCAGTTCCAGCACAGGCGACACGAAGGGCAAGATGCAGGTGCAAAAGGCAGATGCAAACCAGCCACATGTCTTGCGCTGGTTAGTTTTGTGGGGTGTGGTGAGGCAAATGGCTGTGGACCCCGGGTTACCACCGTCAGCACACACAGGGGAACCTGAAACAGAAACTCTGGTGTTCAGAGGAAGTGCAACAAGGCAGCGAAGGGCTGGCACAACAGGAACGTGCCTGAGTGCATGCAGATGAGAGGCTTTGTAAGACTGGTCCCAACAATGGCTAAAGGCCTTTTCTGCTCTGTAGCTGAAGGTGCTTTGTGCAGCTTTCAGCGTGCCACAGTGCATCTCTCGTGCCACAGTGCATCTCTCGTGCAGGGAACACAGGGGTTCTCGTGTTATCATCACCATCACTAAGGAAGCCACAAACCAAACACATGAAGAGCTTGAAACCTCCAAAACAAAGCTGTGGTATTTGGCCCGTGCCTGACAGCACCTCTCTGGCTCCTTTGGAGGGGTCTGTGATGGGGGTAGCTCTGGTTGATTAAAGGCACCAGACAGAATTGTTGAATATGTCCATCCATAGTTTAATGCACTGTCCTGGGAAACCCCAGGAGGCTGTGGCAGCTGCTCCATCCTCAGGTGTCCAGGCATTTTACCCAGGAGGGGAATGTCAACCCCACTCTGCAGGGAGGAACCAGGGAGGCAAAGCAACCAGCTGGGGTTATGCAGCAGGACCTGGATTAGGCTGTGTGTTTCCTACATCAGCTGAAAAGAAATCCTCTTGCACTAGATCCCAGCTCCTCTCGTCCTTGGCAGAGAATCAGGGTGACTGATTCTTCTTTGTGCCCCAGTCAGTGTGTCCTGGGCAGCTCTTTAGGAGGTGCCACTGAGGAGGATTGCTTGTTCCAACACGTTCTCCCTCCTGTTGCAGACCTGCATGTGTTAAAGCACTTTGGGAGATGCCAGAAAGACCTGTTGTACCCACAGGGATGTGGTTGTGTGCTTTGCATCTCCCAGAGGAACTGAGCCAGGCTGTGGATCCACAGGGCACATCCCAGGGCTGAGCTCCAGCCAAGCCTTGCCCAGGGCTAAGCTCTCATGTGCTGTCCTGTGTGTCTTCTGCTGTCCCCTGGATGGACAACTGATGACATTGGACATTAGCCCTGTACTAATGCTGCTGTTCCTCTTCAGCAGGACCCTTCCCTCCCCTCAGGGCTGAGCAGACAAACCCAGCAGCACTAAAACCACATGGAATGGAGGAAACACCTTCCTGGCAGACCCAGCTCTCAGCCTGTAATAGCTGGCTGAGATGGAGCCAGTCTGAAAGCTGAGATGGTGGGAGGTGCAAAAGCCAGGTGCCTACAGGGGAATCATCCCAACTATCTGGGCTGGGCAGATCCAGGCTCAGATCCAGGCTCCCTCCCCCTTCCACAGCAAAGCCATGTGCCTGGGGATGAGGTGGAATTCCACCCTGGAGCCTGGGAGAAACCAAAGCTCAGGTTACCAGGCCTTCCTGCAGCCCCAGGCTCCTGCACAGCACCCCTTGTGCTCCTGAGAGCAGGGATGTGGTGGTGACCCTGGGCAGATGGATGTGGCCTTGTGAAAGTGGGCTGTGAGGCTGTGTGTCTCCTGTTTTGAGGGTTCAGGGCTGCAGCAGCACCTACTTTGCACAGGAGAGCTAAGGGCAGTGGCAGGGCTGAAGTCCAGTGGCATCCCAGAGCCTGCACTGCTGATCATGCTCAGCTTATCACTGGGCAGGCAACTGTTTGCTGACAGGGACAACTGCAGGGACAACCTCTGCCAGGAACAGCGGGATAAGAGAGCAGGATAAGAGAGCTCCAAGGAGGAAATGAAGCTGTGGAGCTGTAAGCAGCTCCCTGCCCTGTCTGAGAATTGAGTTGGCCTTTCCCACACAGAGGCAGCAGGGAGGCTCCAGAGCCTGCCCAGGGAAGGGGATGAGCAAGCACTGGACTGGCATGTGTTACAAAGGCCAAGCCCAGCCAAGCTCTGGGGACTCCACCAGCACTGTTGGCAGGACCTTGGTGGAGCCAAGTGATTAGAGCTGGGCTGGCCTTCATCTGTTCATCTGGGAGGGGGAGTGCCAGCCTCTGCAATCGCTGTGTCCCACAATATGAACTCTGTTACTCACATGTTACCAACAATGGGAACCCAGCCCTCTTGTCCAAGCCACTGCACTCCGTGAATGACAAATGTCTGATGTGATCAGGCAAGCAAGGGCACTCAGAGGCACACCACCATCTCCCACCCTGGTGCAGCTGCAACAACGCAACTTCAGGGAGCAAAATGTCTCACCTTCAGCTCTAGAAGAGGACGTGGAGTCCATCAGAAAACTCCACTGGATGCCCATGATCTTTTCCAGCTTGCAGCAAAGACTCCAAGCCATCCCCAACAGGCTGCTGGGGGGAGAGACCTGGGGCACTCTGGGCAGGGGATGTGCCCCAGGACATGGGCAGGGAGCAGAGCCCCTGCTGAGGGTCAGCCCCTGCCTGGCCCAGGTGCTGTAGCGGCGGTGGGCGAGAGGCTTTGTGGTGGGCAGGCTGTCGAACACACGGAATCCTTCCTTTATGGCAAACTCCCAAGCCAGGTCAGCCACAAACTCTGCATCCTCTGGGCTGCTCTCACCTGAGGCTGACCTCCCTGGGGGCAGGAGAACAGGACATCTTGATTGGAAAGAGCTCTTGTTATGTAGTTACTGCTCAAACAGCACCATGGGCCCTTGTCCGGGCCAGCCCAGCGGGACTCGAGGAGACTCCTCCCTCCCTAAGGAACACAAAAATAACATCCTGGTTCTCTCTGATAAAGGCTCCTGGGCCAGACCTGATGATGCAGATAAACAGCACTGAGAGTTCGCACCAGCTCTTTGCTTTCCAGCCTCTCTTCAAAAGTGGTGCTTAGTTTGAAGGGCTGAGAGCTCCACCTGTGGGACACGGCTCTGAGGTCTGAACTCTGGCCTCTGCTCTCCCATGAAAGAAAAGTCACCACACAGCAACCAGGACCAGACCAGAGCTTACCTTGCACCTTTCCCCCCTGCTGGGGAAATACTCTTTTTGTCTGTTTGTGGGACACAACCCGAGTGCCCAGCCCGGCCCAGGCTGCCTGAGAGGCGCCAGCAGCCTCGCCAGCGCCCGTGCTGGAGCAGGGAGGGAGCTCTGTGCTTCACAGGACACTCCATTCCCATCCCTTTTGTCTCTGTGCAGCAATAGCTCGTTGCATGATTACTGCCAGATCACTCATCTCTCCTTTGGATCCCTTATTTCCCACAGGAGCTGTGTGCTGAAAGCACCAGCCTGCCAGCCACGCCACGCTTCGCTGTAGCACCTGGACTTTCAGAGCTCTCAGGATTCACAGCCAGAAGTGCCCAAACCCTGCAGCACATCCTGACTTCCCTGGCTCAGTGTCACAGCTCTCCCAGCGCTGCTGGTGGTGTGTGTGTCCTGCTGGAGCTCTGTGCAGAGCAGAGCTGGGTTCCTCACCTGCCAGGGGGTGTTTGGGGAGCCCCTGCAGCATTGCAGCCAGCCTGAAGAAGGCAAAGGCCATGTAGAAGTTCCAGTTCTTGGAGTGCTCCGTTCCCGTGTGGCCACAGTACATCTGACAATACTCCTCTGCCCTGGGGACTCCCAGGGGCTCCACATCACGCTGCCTCAAGCCTGGCAGATGGGAAGAGGCAACAGTGAAGCAGCAGCCACGAGGAGCTCAGAGCTCTCTAGGGATGCCGTGAGGGTTGTGGCAGAGCCATGCAGCTGCAGAGCAGCAGAGGCACCTGCGCCATCCTACACCTGCACTGCTGCTGTGCTGGTCCTGTACATAACAGTGGGGCTCTGGCAACAACCTACACATGTGAAATGCACACAGGGCAGCTTCCTTCACTGGAGTGAGACTGTGAAAGCACTGAGGGACAGATCTTGCTCCTAAATGACTGCATAATTTTACCTCTCTATTTTTCTTCTCAACAAGTGTATAACTTTGTGGACAAACCTGGACTGGTTCACAGCTTTCACACCCAAAAGAGTTCCCCAGCTTCTCCACTGAAGTAAGAGGGAAAAGAATCCAAACTAACATTTAAACAGAGTTTTGCAAGCTGTGAAGCAGGGCCCAGCTCTCTGGGGCCATCCCTGACACGCCTGCTAGCAAAGATCCCTGTGCATGAGCAGGGTGACAACACCAAGCAGGACAGGGAGCACATGGCAGAGCATCTGCCAAACAGGTGGCAGACAGGAGACAAACTGGGCACGGGGCAACCATGGCACAGAAACCAACCATGGCACAGAGACCAACCATGGCACAGAAACCAGCCATGGCACAGTGACCCCTGCCCATGCAGAAAGATGTTCCTGCCCTGGAGGAATGCAGCGTTCTCCTGTGAGGGGAGAAAGGGCAGAGCAGGGAATGTGGCGTGAGATCCTCAGCCCCTTTCAGCTGCCATGAGCCCAACTGCCAGCTGAGATCTCTGGGCAGGAGTTAATCTGTTTCTGAACTCTGGCTGCTCTCTCTCTGGGTGTCAAACATGACTTTGCCTCTCGCTGTACCTGGCAGTGCACTGAAGTGGTGTGGTAGGAAGTAGCCCATGCAGTTATTTGCCAAATCACAGATGGGATCTCCTAGAGTTGAAAACTTCCAGCCAAGGACAGCAAGGACTTCAGGCCTGTCTGGATGAAAGATCAGGTTGTCCATCCTGTATCAGAGGGAAAAAGAGGTCAGAAAAGTCTCAAGAGGGGGTGTGTGTGTGCTTGTGTGTGTGAAATCCCAGTGCTCACAGCAGTAGATAACTTCTAGTGCTCTTCAGTCGTTGCAAAAACTGCTGAGTCCTTTGGGAAGCTGTGTAAGTAAATGAATCCCTGCAAGCATAGGTCAGCCAGGGCTGAGATTACTCAATAGTGAACTTCTTGGTTAATGATGAACTGAAACGTGCTTTGAAGAATGAAACAAAGTTACTCAGGGCCTCAGATCATTAACAGATGTTACAGGCCAGGCTAGCCAAAAAGTGAAGCAGAACAAGTCACTGTCCAGGGGGATCTTGTGGTCATTTCAAAGGCACACAGTAACTCCAGGCCCTGCATCTTCATGCACAGTACAGCCCTCAGCAGTCTGAGCCCCAGGAGAGGGCAGCAGCCTCCTGAGGAGGAATCAGAGGGAGCAGCCATGCTGCCAGGGTGCAGAGAGCTCGCCAGCTTCCAGTCACGCTGCAGCTGTGAGCCTGAGCCTCGTGGGAAGGAGCCTTGGGCCAGAATTGGCACAGGCCTGGGCTGCAGCCTCAGCTGGCGATGCAGAAGCAGCTCTCAGCATCCCTCACCCCTGTCCTCAGCCACCACAGTGCTCTGTGACTTCACCTCTGTCTCCCCAGCCATCCCAACTCATTAAGCACCCAAACATCATTAACAAGAGGTACCAGGACCGATTTCTGAGTACTGCAGGAACAGCCAATGATGCTCCAGTGTGAGACCAGTGTTTTCAGTGGCTGGGCAAAGAAACTCTGAAGTACCAATGAGGCAGCAAGATTGGGATGAGATGTCAGGAGTCCAGCTCTCAGTTCCTGCCCCAAGTCTCCTCACTCTCAAATGGACAGTGCTTTAAAGTGCCACAGACAGATAAACACCAGGGGATATAGGAGAGCTCTGGGTGCAAGACAGCACCAGTCAGAGCTGGTGTTTGTTTCTCATGGCTATGTTACTCAGAGGTATGTCTCTCATGGCAGAAGTGAAGGGCTTGTGGCTCTCTAGACCTGGGGGATGCTGAACTTGACCCAGAGACCAGCTTTTGGACTTCTCTGAAGCTGCTGCTCCAGCCCAACTCAGCACCTCTTTGGAGTCTGCACACTGCTTTACACTCTCCCTCCCTCTGTGCCGCTTGGGATGTGCTCCAGGGCAGTGCCACCAGGCAGTACCTGAAATCACCATGTACAACTGTCATCTTCTGAGTCTCAGGCAAATGCAGAGGCAGCCACTCGATGAGTCTCTCCATTGCTGGGATAACAGGAGTTGCCACAGCTCGATACTGCTTTGTCCAGGTCTCAACCTGCCACTGAATGTAATTCCCTGGAACAGGAATGAAGGCTCTCAGGGAAAGGGACTGGCACAAAGAGATGCAGTAAAGATGCATGCAGAAAACAGCCAAGAAGATCTCAGTCCAGCACGCTGAGATAAGCTCCAGCAGTTTAGTTGTGATTCCCAGGGGTCACTCACACACTGAGTTTCACATTCTGCTGGAAATAATCAGAGCCTAGACAAAAATGTAACTTCTCTGCCAACTCCAGGAAGCTCTGCAGAGAGGCTGGAGGACCTGGGGAAGTCTGGTCAGAGATGGCAGTAAACAAGTTACTCCTGCACCCACAGTGCAGCTCTTGCTCATTGAAAGCAGCTCTGGGGACTACTGACAGCAAACACAGACCTGGAGGATCTAAAGCAGCTCTCCACACTCTCCCACACGCCTGGTGATTCAGACACCCACTGCCCATCTTCACTTTCCCAACTGCCCCCCAGTTTGGCCCAAGTCCCACACCCCAGCCTGTCCTTTGAAATGCTGATACACAGGAGAAGAAACCAGTGATGGAGGATACAAAACCACCTCTCACCGTGCTCCCCAAAGTCCTCCAGCTTGGCTGCTCTGAGGTCTACAGTGTGGATTTTGGAGAGGACCTGACTCATGGCAGCATAAAGAGCCCTCCTCTGCCTCGGCTGCAGCGTGGGGAGGGAGATGTCTCTGTACACACGGCCAGCACAGTGCTCCATCAGGTAGAAAGGACTGCCAAGGGTGCTGGGGAAGCAAAGTGCAACTGGTAGGTCTGAGGTTAATCCTGCTACTCACCACCTCTCCAGTCCCTCCTGCACCTTCAACGTGGCCCCCAGGCCACACCTGCACAGCCAAGTGAAGAGCAGCCTCAACAGCGCTTGAGCAGCGATGCCCAGCTGTGGCCTGGGCTCCAGCCCAACTCAGGGCTGCCTGGTGTTGGCACAGGGCTGGGGTATGACCAGTCCTGCTCCCTCCAGGCCCAGGGAGCTGAGTCTGGGGCCAGGCTACAGCTCCACCCACCTCCCTGCCTGCCCTGGGCTCTGGAGTTGGGCTCTCAGACAATATGCATTCCCCTGCAGTGCAGAGAGGGGATTGCTGCAGCCAGCTGAGATGTGAGCGTGGCTCTGCTGACTGCAGGCTACACTGTCCTGCTCACAGATCTGCTGCTATTGTGGTTGGAGATCTTGGGGCAAGTCTGAGGTCTGGTAATCAGAAAAATCCCCTCCTCCTTGGAAACCTGAGCAGAGCGAGTCAGCAGGAAGCTCTGCAACACGGGTTTACAGCAGCTTGTCAAAGGCAGGCAGCATTTTGATTAACTGCTAAAACAAGGACAGACCTTAGGAGGGTTATTGTGTTGTGAGAGGCTCCTCTAGCCTGAGATTGGGCAACCACTAATTAGACCAGTGCACTTGGTGAAGTCTGGCTCCTTCCCTCCTCTCCTTGTCTTTGGGGGAATCTGGGTGAAGTTGTTAAGCACAGAGTGAAAGCTGAGGGACAAGATTACCTTCTGTCCTCACAGAGAGCAAGTACAGTAGGAACAGGAACACCAGCCTCAGCAAGTGCCTTCAGTACCCTGCCAGGGTGAGCCAGAGAGCCGTGTCAGCACAGAAAGGCATTGGGGAATCGATAGCAGACCTGCATTGTTGCTAGGCAGACACACAGTGTTGAGGAGACTCCTGTGCTGGGGTTTAAATCCACTAAAATAACATGGCTGGGGGCAGGGGAAAGAAGCACAGCAAAATCTTTGTATGGGCCAGAGCCCCCACACAAACACACTCTGAAAAACCCACATGGGGGATGATAGAAGCCCCCACAAATGTCCTGCTGTTCTGCTGCTGAGGCAGACACCTCTGGCACAGCAAGTGCTTTGCAGCATCAGCCTCATCTAGGTTCCTCACTGCTCACTTGCAGTGCTGTGCTGCAGCCTCTCTCCCACCCAAGGTGCCAGATGTGGCTAGGAGAGCTGTGGTGTGCTCTCAGTCCAGGACTGCTCACAGTAGCTGTAGCCAACAGACAGATCACAGATGGGGCAAAATGCAGGAGAGGGCAATGCAGGAGGGAAGTGTGTGAACTCTGTGTGACATGCAGCAGAAAAGCCAAGGCTGGAATAGAGCACTGTCCCTTGGACAGGGTTGTTGAGGATCTCCTGCAGGAGCTTCCCCAGTGAGCTGAGGGGAAGATCTCAGGGCAAGTTTGAGGCCAGTCAAAAAGTCACCTCTATTGGAAACCTGAGCACACTGAGTCAGAGGGAAGCTCTGCAACAGCTTTTGTAGCTGCCTTCTCACCTGTACTCCCTCCTGAGCACAGAGCCTGAGGGATGTGGGCTGTCAGGAGCCTCCTTCTTCAGCACGAGCAAGTGATCTCCAAACTTGACAGAATAGGTCTGGGCAGACTGTCTGAGGCCAAACTGCCGTAGCACTAACGGGCCTGAAGAGCCAAGATCAGGGTGTCAGCAGTCACAAGCATGAGCTGGGGCTCTTTCTCACCATTTCCCCTTCCTGTGTCTGGGTCTGAGATCTCACTTGCAGCAATCAGGAGCCTACACCTCGCTCCTGTGCCCCAAACCCCTGGGGAGCATGGCAATAGCTCACAGACAGCTCAGAGGCCAGGAATATTTTGGCATCTCTCTGGCAGCTTGGGCTCAACACCTCTCAAAATGAGAAAGTCCTGAAATGCTGTCCCTCCTTTCTGGGAAGCAGCCCCACATCACTGTAGCCTGGGTGGCTGCACCATTGGCTTGAAGACTTGGAGCCTTTTGTTAATACTGTTTTTCAGTCCATCTCTTGTGTGATGCAAAGAGCCAGAGCCTCCAGGATGTGCAGACTTGCAGGCTGAAGAACAAAAAGCACTGTCATACCTGCTGTGTGGTCACCCAGAATGCTTTCAAGGTACTTTTGCAGATGATCTTTTGGGATTCCCATGTTTGGGCTCACTGAACGAGTGTATGGAACAAACCCTTGCAAAGGAAAACCCAAACAGGCTTCCAGCTCTTTGAGTGCTACTCCTAGGTCATTGACCTGAAAGCAGGAAGGAGAGAGAAACACTGGGTGATAGAAGAAAGAAAGAGCTCTGCTCACTTGTGATGCATTTATCTGAGCCCTATGGCACTGACCCACTGGGACACACAGGGTCATTCCCTGCCAACACAGGGGCCCATTGCCAACACCCACTGAGCCTCCCACCTTGGGCTCTGTCCCAGACTGGGAGCTGGGCTGGGCTGTGAGCTGGAGCTCCCTGTGTGCAGTCCAGGGGAGCCCAGTTCACTCTTCCCACCAGTCCTATGCTTGTCCTTGCCCCAGTGGTCCCCTCGCTGAAGTGAAACCACTATGCTTACTCTCATCTGGCTTAACTAGTCCCAAGGTGACAGATCCTCCTAAAAGCCTCAGAGCTTCTAGAAATGTATGAAATGTGTCTTATGACCTCGCATCAGATGGCTGTGGTTGTCTCAGCCATATGGATAGGGCTGTTTCTCTAACAGGGAGCTGAGGTCCAGAGGGAGAAGTGACTTCTGTGAGGTTACAGCAGCTGTGGGGCTTAGAGCTGTGACTGAAACTGGCCAGAGCAGACTTTGCCATCAATCCCCCCCTTTAACCCCACCACATCCTGTAGGAGTAGGGACAGGCTGAAACAGATGGTTTGGCACCATGAGCCTGCCACTGGGACTGACAATCTTGAGCCATCCAAGTCAAACACAGCTTCTGGACTCAGAAACCATCCCCAAAGCCCACCCTGGCTGCAGCACTTCGTACCTTCACTGTTCTAATGCCAAGCTGAGCTGCTGCTCTTAGGTTCTGGCTGTTGCTGTCGAGGAAGATGGATTCCCAGGGCTGAACGCCCAAGTGCTCCAAGCACAGCTTGTAGATATGAGGATCTGGCTTGTGCATTCCCTCCCAACAAGATTCAACCATCTACAGCAATAACAAATGGATTATGCATGAGCCTACTGTGACCACCAACATCTGTGCAGTGTTGGGAAGGGAGGAGGAGAGGGTGGGAAAGAGACTGAGAGGGTGGGAAAGAGGGTGGGAAAGAGAGTCCAAGCAACGTGAAATGAAGGACAGGGGGAAGGGAGGGCTGGGAGAGATGGATAGGATGTGATTCAAGTGCCTGTGTGGGTGCCAATTGCCATGGCTGTGGCTCTCTCAGCTCAAATGAGCTAAACAGGATCAGCCAGTCCTCAGGTGGAACACATCCAATGAGATGTCACCATGTGGGAGATCCACTGGATGTCCCAGAGTGTGCTGAACCAATAGCTCCATGCTGTCCAAGAAAGCCTTGGCATGAACCTTCCAAACGAGCTGGGAAAGCAGTGGCCTGACTGTGGCACCTCTGGCCCAGGCCAGAGCACCCTGCACAGCAGCAGAGGTGTCTGCAAGAATCACCTGCTCAAACTTGGATCAAAACAAGCCTTGAGCCTGTCTCTGAATAGTCACATTGCCCTCACAACCACAACAAACACTGTAACAGAGCCTGAGGCTGTTCAGCCTTGAGAAGAGAAGGCTGAGGGGGCACCTCACCAACACTTGTAAGTACCTAAAGGCTGGGTGTCAGCAGGGTGGGTGGCACTTTGTTCTGTGGTGGCCAGTGCCAAGACAAGGGGTGACGGGCACAAGCTGGAACACAGCAAGTTCCACTTAAACACAAGGAGAAACTCCTCTGGTGCTGAGGTGAGGGAGCCCTGGCCCAGGCTGCCCAGGGAGGGTGTGGAGGCTCCTGCTCAGGAGGTTCCCAACCCCACCTGGACACATTCCTGTGCCCCTGAGCCAGGGGAAGCTGCTGGAGCAGGGGCTGGGGCTGGAGCAGCTCTGCAGGGCCCTTCCCACCCCACCATGCTGGGATCCTGTGTGACTCTAATTCCTCAAAGCTCAGTCACCACAGGAATTATGACAGGAAATATTTTCACAGCCTGTGACATTTATGTCTACTGCCACATGCTGCTGGCTGCCTGACATCTGGTGCCTGCAACTCAAGAATTGTAGCTGCTGCTTGCTCTAGACCCATGTAGAGAAATGCATTCTGGAATCCATTCAGGCTTACCACATCAAAGTGCTTTCGTTCTAGAGGCAGAAAGCTCTCTCCATTCAGCAGGCAGAAGTTGTTGCTTAGTAGAGCTGTCTTAAGACCTTCTGCACGGATACACTGTACAGCTTCTGCCATTATGGGGAGCTGTTTTATCATCTCCTTTCTGATTAAGTCCAAGAGAAAAGAGTGCACTGGAACACAGACATTTGCCTAAGACACCAGAGAGACCCCAAGAATGATAATTAGCCATAAGTGGTTTTTAAGCAGGGAGGAAAATGAGAGTGGTTGGGAAGGTAGGCTGCCTGATCATCTTATCTTGCTGTCCTACTTCCTTTGGCAGCAGAAGGCAGACAGTGAATCTCCCAGTTAAATTGCTTAGACCAAATAAACAAGTGTTCTCACATTACTGATTCTGCAGAAGCAGCAGCAGAGAGGAAGGGCTGATCTGGGGAAAGAGAAGTGCACTGGGGCTGCACATGCCCTGGAATCAAGGCAGGTTAGAGGTAAATACTGCTTTACCATTCATCAGGCAGGGAGGGAATCTGCATTTAGGCTGAACTGTGGTGGAGAGGCTTCTACTCATCTTAAGAACCCTTCTCAGAGACCATCATCTCCATCCACGAAGCATCTCCATATCCAAACTGGCAGTAAAAGCCTTTCACCTGGTCTCTGGCTCTCTGATCTCTCATCTCAGCTGATCCTAGAGGTGTCTTGAAATAGAAATGAAATATGCAGGAAGAGGCTCATGGAAGTGAAGGCCAATCCAATCCAGCTGACCACCCTGCCTGGGTGCCAGAACGATGATGGCAGCGCAAAGCCTGCTCTGATCAGACAGAAATGCTTCCCAGGTGCTATATTCAGACCCTGCCATCAAAGGATTTCTTTTAAAAGCTCCTCTTTCCTCATCAAACCCCCACACTGAGATGATCTCAAAGGTCTTTTCCAATCTAAACGATCCCATGATCCTGTTTCCCTGTGGTCAGGAAGCACAGGGAGAGGAGGGGGAAGTTGGCTCTCACAATCTCAAAGCACTGCTGTCCCAGCTCCTGCAAAAACTCCACAGCTGTCAGCTCTCCTCTTGTGTACTTCAGAGAGAGACTGTTTTCCTCCCCAGAGAGCAGAGCTTGCTGGATGGTGCCGGCTGGAATACAATTCTGGGCCTCCCAGTCTACAGAGAGGAGAGTGTGGAAGCAGGAAAAAGCACATATGGCATCATCAGAACTGGGAAATGAGCTTCAAATCCCTCTGAAGTCTGGGACTCAGCACCCAGCCAGCACTCATCAGAACAGAAATGCTGGACTGGGGTGACTTACACAGACACAGAGAGAATTGGGAGCATGCCCCCAGTGGAAGCACCTCTCCTCTGGTTTTGGTGTGGTACCGTTGGGGTGAAAACACGGAGTTCTTAAAGTGTGCTGAAGGACTGGGGGTAATGGGCATAAGTTGGCACACAGGCAGTGCCCCTGGCACAGGAGGAGAGGCTCCTTTGGTGGTGAGGGGAGGGAGCCCTGGCCCAGGCTGCCCAGGGAGGGTGTGGAGGCTCCTTCTCAGGAGGTTTCCAACCTGGACACGTTCCTGTGCCCCCTGAGCCAGGGGAAGCTGTTGGAGCAGGGGCTGGGGCTGCAGCAGCTCTGCAGGACCCTTCCCACCCCCACCACTCTGGGATGCTGGGATTCTGTGACTGTACTAACACTGGGTGGCATCAGCCTGAGCCACTACAGGACAGTTTCATCCCCTGACGGGTTCAGGCCCTGACCTGGAGCTGTCAACAGGGTCACCAGTTGCTCTCAGTTCTAGTACTTCAATGGCACAACCATCATCATAACCACCAGGTATCACCAGAACCAGAGGCGTAGAAATACCAGGAGCAAATAAGAAAGGTCATACCCACCCGTGGCTGTCTGCCGAGGGGCTGGGAGGAGCGTTCCACTGGCATCAAACATCACGGCTTTATAGTGGCCCCATCCGGAGCGGCCACGCCGGAGCCAGCGCCGCAGGAGCTGCCCCACGGCCGCCCTCAGGGCTGCGCCGCGCACGTACATGCTGTGAGCTGAGCTCAGCCGGGCTGGGAGCTTCAAGCGAGGGGTGAGGACAGGGTGAAACGTATGGAATGACACAGGCATTTATTTGTGAGCAGGAAGTCACTGGAAGTCACCGTTCTCGCTGCCACAGGGACACTGAGGGGCTGCAGCGTGGCCAGAGCCGGGCACTGAGCTGGGGAAGGGGCTGGAGCACAAGGGGCTGGGGAGGGGCTGAGGGAATGGGGGTGTTGAGGCTGGAGAAGAGGCTGAGGGCAGACAGCAGCACTCTCTGACACTCCCTGACAGGAGGCTGCAGGGAGCTGGGGGTCAGTAATGAGCAACAGGACAAGAGGAAAGGGGCTGGAGTTGCCCCAGGGGAGGGTGAGGCTGGAGCTGAGGCAGAACTGTTTCCCTGAGAGGGGTGTCAGCCCCTGTGCCAGGCTGCCCAGGGAGTGCCCAGCCCTAGAGGGATCCCACAGCCCTGGAGCTGAGGTGCTGAGGCTGTGGGTCAGCGCTGGCTGGGCAGGGCTGGGACTGCAGCAGCTCAAAGGGCTTCTCCCCCGCCAGTGCTCTGTGATTCCCGCAGCCCGCTGAGTTCGCAGCTCTGAGGGGCGCCGGGGGAAGGCCGGGCCGCACAGCGTCTCGCGGGGGGCTGTGCCAGGCTGCCCCAGAGGTCCCCCCCGCGCGGCCGCGTTGCCGTGCGAACGGGCCCCGCGGCGCTGCCCAGGCGGGACTGTGACCTGCCCGCTCCCCGCCCCGCTGCGCCGTCTCGGTCCCGGGGCCGGGCCGCCCCGCTCGGAGCCGCCATGGCCGCCCCCCGCCCCCGCGCGCCCCCCGCCCTCAGCCCGCGAGTCTCGCGAGAACGCACCTGCGGGTCTCGCGAGGCAGCCGCCCGCCGCGCCGCGTCACGTGAGCAGCCGGCAGCGCGGGGTCAGAGGCCACAGCGGCGGCGCCTCGTCCCGGCGGCGGCTGCGCTGCCCCGCGCTGCCCGGGCCCATGAGCGTGTCCCTGGTCGTCATCCGCCTGGAGCTCGCCGAGCACTCGCCGCTGCCCGCGGGCTTCGCTTACAGCGCGGCGGGTGAGTGCGGCCGCTCCGCTCCGGGCCCCTTCCGCCTGGGGCCTGGCGGGGGTCCCGCGGCCCTCCCCGGCCTGTCCCTCACGGGTCTGTTTCCCCCCCCCGGCCCCGCGCAGGTCTCGAGAT
The DNA here is from genome assembly GCF_028858725.1 of Colius striatus. Classification (NCBI taxonomy): domain Eukaryota; kingdom Metazoa; phylum Chordata; class Aves; order Coliiformes; family Coliidae; genus Colius; species Colius striatus. The sequence continues at coordinate 14,829,009 of NC_084775.1, read as the reverse complement.
GGCTGCGGAGAGCACCGGCGCGGCCCCGGCTGCCGTTCCCGCCTGCCTGCAGGGGAAGGGCCCCGGGGAGCGGGCGGCCATCCTGCACCAGCACCTCGGCCGCCGGGAGATGACCGATGTCATCATCGAGACCATCCAGCCGCGGGCAGGTACCGGCCAGGGGCGCGGCAGCGGCGCGGCTGGGGGGCTGCGGCCCTACCCCCGCCTCGGGTGGCGGCCCCGGGGTCCCGCGGTGCTTCCCGGGCGCCGGCAGCAGCTGCCTGTCAGCGCGGCTCTGCGGGTCTGCCCTCGGTCACACGCTGACCAACAAGCCAGGAGGGTGAGGAGTGTGTGTTGGGGCCCTGGGGAGACAGATGGTGAGCCCTGGCAGGCGGCTGTCCCGCTGTAAAGGGCTCCTGTACTCGAGGGCTGTGTTTGCCATCGCTAGGCTGTGGCAGGGAGACCCACGGACCTTCCTCTCTGGGAGGAAGATTGAAGCTGGAAGCAGCCAAGTGTTGCCCATCAGGCAGGGATCTGTCAGAGCAGTCCTCACCTCTTGGTAAAGCTGCCTTGGTTGCTTTGTGTTGATCCTGGTGCCCGTTGGGATTCCACCAGCATGGTTTTGGGGCTCATTATCTCGATGAGCAGCAGCAGGGTCCTGCCAGGGCTCCCCATGAGTGTCTGGCAGCTCTGGAGTTTGCCCAAAGGTGAGAAGAGTCTCGTTGTGCTGCTCTCCAGGGCTGCAGTTGAGCTGCTGAGGGGCTGTGGTGTGCACTCAGGCTGTGCTTGGGGAGCAGCAAACTGCTGCTGCACCTTTGGTAACGTGGAAACTTCTGATTTGTACCACAAGAAACAAAAGCTGCTGGGGAAGGAAGAAAATCTTCAGAGGCTGCATCTGCTGAGGACAAAAACAAACACGAAGAGCAAAGCAAAGAGCGTGAAGCTGCTCCAGACTCTCCCTCCAAACAGCTCCCTGACCAGATCTCCTTCTTCAGCGGGAACCCCTCGGTGGAGATCGTTCATGGCATTATGCACCTGTACAAAACAAAGTAAGGGCAGTGCCCGAGGGGCTGGGGGAGCTCTGGGTGCTGCTGGCACCAGGAAGGGTGAGGCTGGCACCACAGGGCTGTGGCTCCTCAGCTGGGATAAACAGGAAGGGTGACTCCCAGACAGCTGCTTGTGTTAATCATAGAATGAATGATCACAGCATCATTTCCCAGGAGCATCTGGGTTGGAGAAGCCCTTGAAGCTGCTGCAGTCCCAGCCCTGCCCTCACCCTGCCCAGCCCAGCACCGACCCCTGGCCCTCAGCACCTCAGCCCCAGGGCTTTGGGATCCCTCCAGGGCTGGGCACTCCCCCAGCTCCCTGGGCAGCCTGGCACAGGGGCTGACACCCCTCTCAGGGAAACAGTTCTGCCTCAGCTCCAGCCTCAACCTCCCCTGGGGCAGCTTGAGACTGATTCCTATGTGACCTGATCTAGGTTGACCTGCTTCTGCAGGGGGTTGGTTCCTTCCAGCCACTCCCATTCTGTGATTCCCCTTGCCCTATCACTTTTTACTGGGGAGCAGAGCCTGACCCTCAGCTCCCTGTGCAGCCTTCTATCTCCCCTCAGCTTCCTCTTCTCCAGCCTCAACACCCCCATCACTCAGGCCCTCGCCAGCACCCTTGTGCTCCAGCCCCTTCCCCAGCTCAGTGCCCGGCTCTGGCCACGCTGCAGCCCCTCAGTGTCTTTCCTGTAAGTGGCAGAGCTTGAGGCTGCCAAGATGCCTCCACTGTGGGGGGAGAGTACTTGGGTGGGGGCTGTAAGAGAATAAGATGAATGCAGGTTCCTAAAACATGACATTTAAAAGCAGCTTGTTGTGGGATCTTAGTATGAAGTTGGGATCTCTGGGTGTTGGCAGCCTGAGATGCTGCTGAGGTGGAAGGTTTCTCCCTGTGTCTCAGAGATTACAATTCCACCCTGTTCACGTCTGTTTGCATCAGAACTTCCACTTCAGGTGTCCCTGGAAGCTGTCAGGAGACACACAGTGAGCAGCTGAAATAGAACCAAACATTTCTCACCTGTTCTAGGACCAGTTGTGAGCATCTGTGGTTTGCAACCTCAGCTGTTTATATGGAGGACTAGATGCCAACTTCTTCCTGGCAAAGCTCTTGCTCCTCAGGGCTGCCCAGCTCAACCCTTTGCCCAAGAGGAATAGTTTCACATGGGTGTGCTGGGCACTTGCACAGCCCCTGCCTGCTCTCCCTGAACACTGTGCAAAAGGGGGGTAACATTGACCAGGAGATGCAGGTGGTGAGAGGATGGGGCCAGTCTGTGTCCTGTGGTGGACAGGGGCAGGGCAAGAGGTAACAGGCACAGGCTACACACAGGCAGTGCCCCTGGCATAGGAGGAGAGGCTCCTTTGGTGCTGAGGTGAGGGAGCCCTGGCCCAGGCTGCCCAGGGAGGGTGTGGAGGCTCCTTCTCAGGAGGTTTCCAACCCCAGCTGGACACGTTCCTGTGCCCCCTGAGCCAGGGGAAGCTGCTGGAGCAGGGGCTGCAGCAGCTCTGCAGGGCCCTTCCCACCATGCTGGGATGCTGTGAGCCAGGCTGTTGCAGTGACTGCAGCTGCTGGCAGAGGGATGTACCCAGCTCTGCCCTGTGTGCCTGAGCTGAGGCTGTGTCCCTGTTGTCACAGCAAGATGACCTCTCTGAAGGAGGAGGTGCGGCGCAGTGCCATGCTCTGCATCCTCACTGTCCCAGCCACCATGACCAGCCACGACCTCATGAAGTTTGTTGCCTCCTTCTACGAAGTCATTGAGCACATGAAGATCATCCGAGACTCCACCCCAAACCAGTACATGGTGCTGATAAAGTTCAGCTCACAGGTAAGAGCTGCAGCTCCCTTTGCTGGAGAAGGGGCTGCTCAGGAGGGCTGTCTGGCCTCTCCACCTGGCCAGGATTGCTTCTCACCCTCAGAGAAACTGCCCAGAGCTTTCCTGAGGCTCCTGGTTAGGGTCAGTCCCACCCCTTTACCTGCAGGCAAAGTGCCTGCCCTGTTCTGGCTGTCCTGGTTCTTGGCAGCAGGGTATGTTTCATAAACCCACTAAGGATACACTGTTCCCTGCTCCCTCACAGCCTATGGGAGAAGTGGGTGGTGCACTGTGCTGAAGAGGAGAGACCCAGTCTGTGGGGCTTCCTTGGCCTTTTAGGAGAGCCTTGTGCTTTCCTGAGCAGCTGGGTGCTCTCCCAGCCACTGCCAGTACAACAGGAAAGGAACAGTTGCCCTCAGACTACTGGGATGAATTGCTACCCAGAGAATTCAGTGCTCACAGCTCTTCTTGAACCATGTAGCTTTAAGCATCCCCACTGCCAGTTCCTGTGTGGACCCTCTCGCCTTCCCCCAACCACCAGTGGCCTGTCTGGGGTTGGGGCAGAGGTTTCCTCAGCCATGGGTGCTGTGTGGGGTGTTTGCTGAGCCCCTCCTGCTGGTGCAGCCTTTGGGGGAGCTTTGTGCTGTCTGCAGTAGTTGCAAAGGTGCATTTTGTGTGTCACTGTATCAAACTACCTGAGCAGCCACCTCATGCTAAAGCAAACCCTTAAACTTGTACTCAGTTCACCCTGAAATTGCTGCTGCTTGGGCAATTCCCTGAAGCCCAGTTCCCCAGTGACCCCCAGTGCAGCATCAGCAGAGCTCAGGGGCTTTTGTGCTTCTGCCTGGAGCGACCAGGGGGGTGAGAATGGGGCATCCAGCTGCCTCACCTCAATCTGCTGTGACCTGTGTGGCAGAAGGGGTTTGAGGAGCTCACAGAGTGTGAGTGGATGATGCATTTGACAGGTTTTGTCTCGGCTCTGCCTTGTTGCAAGCAGCTCAGCACAGGTCAGGGCGAAATGGATTCAATTGTTCCTTTCCCCTGACACAAGTGTCCTTCAGCCTGACCCTCCTCACATTTTTACAGTGACCACATTTGCTTTGCAAAGGCATTGAAATTGCTGACAAAGGGCAAAGCAGGTGCTGAAGGGAAACCCTGGATTCCTGCTGAACCCGTTACCAGAGTAGCTCTCCCTGCTGTGAGCCTCACTTCAAGCACTAACACTAAATCCAGTGCCAGGAGGTAATGCCTGCTGGCAGGAGCTGGCTGCAGTATCTCCTCTAGTGTTCCAGGGCTTGGTGGAGATTTCTGCTCTTCCTTGGCTGGCTCAGCTGTGAGTTTTCAGTGTTTAACCCTGTTCCTTGTCCTGTGCCCAGGCTGATGCAGACAGCTTTTACATGGCCTGCAACGGCCGCCAGTTCAACTCCATCGAGGAGGATGTTTGCCAGCTGGTCTATGTGGAAAGGGCTGAAGTCTTCAAATCAGAAGATGTGAGTTTGGTTTGATTTTTGTTTTCCTGGCACTTCAAAGGATTTGAACAGCATTATTTGGACTGGGCAGGACTCTGCAAGAACTGCTGAACTGCATCTGCCCAAACCCCAGGGATCAGCACAGTGCTACTCAGGAGAGATTGTCTGGGGACTTCAGAGGCTTTGTGCCTCTCCTCTGTAGCATCTCTGCCCTAAAGCTGCTGTGGGGAGTAGATCTGGTGAGTCCAGGAAACAGAAAGGGACTGGTAGCAGCTGCAGCAGAGGATCTTGACTCTGGGCTGTTGTGGATCACAACCTCATCTGGGGTCCTGTGTCCAGTTCTGGGCTTCCCAGCTCCAGAGAGACAGGGAGGTGCTGGAGAGAGGCCAGTGCAGAGCCACCAAGATGCTGAGGGGATGGGACATGTGTGTGAGGAGGAAAGGCTGAGACCTGGGGCTGTTCAGCCTGGAGAAGAGAAGCCTGAGGGGGGAAATCACCAATGCTGATCAATCCCTAAAGGGTGGGTGTCAGGAGGATGGGGTCAGTCTTTCTTCTGTGGTGGCCAGTGACTGGACGAGGGGTGATGGGCACAGGCTGAACACAAACAGTTCCACTTAAACACAAGGAGAAACCCTCTTGGTGCTGAGGTGAGGGAGCCCTGGCCCAGGCTGCCCAGGGAGGGTGTGGAGGCTCCTCAGGAGGTTTCCAGCCCCACCTGGACGCGTTCCTGTGCCCCCTGAGCCAGGGGAAGCTGCTGGAGCAGGGGCTGGGGGAGCTCTGCAGGGCCCTTCCCACCCCCACCACTCTGTGGTTCTATGTGGTTCATTTGTCCCTTTGCAGGGGGCCAGCCTGCCTGTGATGGATCTGACAGAGCTCCCCAAGTGCACAGTGTGCCTGGAGAGGATGGATGAGTCTGTGAACGGGATCCTGACCACGCTGTGTAACCACAGCTTCCACAGCCAGTGTCTGCAGCGCTGGGAGGACACCACGTAAGGGCCTGCTCCTTATTTCCACATCCAAAGCTGTTCTGAGGGTGCTGGTTGTGTGCTGATGAGACTTGTGCTCACCAGAGTGTGGGGGCAGGAACTGCTGCAAGCTCTGATGCTCTTTTTTCCCTGTTAAGGGACTCCCAGAGAGAAATGTCACCACTCAAAGTCATTGAACAATGTTTCCCTTGGGCCTGGCTGCTGAGGCAGGAGGAGAGCTTGTAGGATAGAAGCAGTGGGGTAAAAGCACTGGATGCACACACAGCCCTGTTTCCCCCAGCCCCCTGTGTCTCTCCAGCCTCTGTTTCCTCAGCATAGGCAAGGCTGTGCTGTAGGCAGATCTGCACATCCTTTTGGGAGCCCCACAGTCGTGCTGCCTGGGAGAGGAGGAGCTGGGCAAGAGCAGATGTGCAGTGGGACAGGGAGGAGACACAAAAGGGAGGTGGGGAAGGAAGGGACCATGATGGATGGGTTGTGTTAGTCAAGGTGGGCATGGGCTGAGCCATGGGGGGCTGTGTCAGTGGCTCAGGGAGACCCTCCATGGCCCTGTGCAGGGCTGGGGACAGATCTACCTCTTCTTCTTTTCACTGCTGCTAGTCCTGTCCTGTTCTTTGCTTTTGCCATCCTTCCCATGCCTGTGGGTGGGATGTCAGTGTTTCTGAGCTGACTGCAGAGGTGCTGCTGGCTGGGCACGGGCTGCATCCTCTGGCCACTGCTGGCTGTTTCCCTGCACATCAGGCAGACAGGAGGCTGCTGCTCATTGCTCTGTTTTCTTCTGGTGCCCCTGGTTGCCTCCTTCTCTCGAGGAGCCTGAGGAAGGTTTTAGCCTTCTGTGTATCATTTGTGAGCCCAAGTAGCAGGACCTCAGTGAGATTAATCAGATTTGTAGCTGTTCAAGTTTATGGGCTGCTTTGCCCCATAAATCAAAAGCAGTTTAAATTTGAAGCAGTGGAGCTTAGCCAGTGTAGGAGCAAGATCCAAAATAGCACTTCAATACCTGAGACACAATTTCAGCAGAACTTATGCTCCCAGTCTAGGAGGATGAGAAGAGAAAAGCCCTGCCCCCTTTGCTGAGGCACCACAGAGGCTGTCACAGCCTGGGTCTGTACAGAGACCTGACTCCAGTCCAACTGCCTCCTCCCTCAAATCTTTCTTTGGGTTATCCAGCAGCTCATGAAAAATACATAAACAGCCCTGGCAGGAGGCTGCACAGCCTCAGTTACCCCAGTGCCTGGCTGAGCTGCCAGAGGTTGGGGTCTGGTTCCTTCTGGTCTCGGGTCGTCTGTCTGGCAGAAAGGACAATGGGACCCCTTTCCTTCAAAAGAAAGGACAGTGGGGTGCTGATGATTCTTTTGGGGTGCAATTATGGGGTGTTCTACCTGGAAGGGCTGAGACTGAATCCCTTGGGTTGGGGTGAAACTGAAGCATCTCCTCAGGGTTGCTTTAAGTACTGTGGTGTGTTTGCAGAGCACCAGTAGCTCCCTGTGCCACTGAGCTGTCCCCAGCAGTGTGTCCTCACAGCAGCCTCCCCCTGCAGCCTGTAGCTGCTGTGTGAAACCCCCCAGGTCACAGAGCTGGCAGCAGTCTGGAGCTCTCCAGAACACCTGTACAAGTGCTTCTTGCAGTGCTCATGGCTGAGGCAGATAAGTGCTTCTGGAGCTCAGCCATGGCTGCTTTGCTTCTTGGCACTGCTGCAGCCCCACTGCTGTTCCTGGGTGCTCTGTGCTTGGGCTGCAGCAAAACCAGGTCACACAGAGGCTGGGAAATGCTTTCAGAAGAGCTGTGCTTGGTTCTTCTATCACTGGCTGACTTAAAAACAGTGGCCTTGTATGGAATGGAGGCAGGTTTGAGTGGGGTGAGTGTGAAGAGAGATGTGAGTGGACAGGGAGTGTCTCACTGCAGGAGGCATTACCTGGAGCTCCTTGTGTGTAACCATGATGCTCATTGCCCTCTAGGTGCCCTGTCTGCAGATACTGCCAAACACCTGAGCCAGTGGAAGAGAACAAGTGTTTTGAGTGTGGAGTTCAAGAAGTAAGTAGGTGGGTGGATGGTGAGATCCAGACTCCATCTGACTGCACAGCTGCTCTAGTTGCTTTGGGAGTTAATTCTGTGGCTGCTTTTGGGCTGATTTTACCAGCCAGTGCTGTATTTGCTTTCCTCCTGACTAGGAATCAGTGCTGGGAAGGGATCTTACCTCCCAGGGTTCCTGTTCTGGCAGTTGGGGTCGGTTCTTAGGCAGGAGATTGGCACAGAAGCTGATCAGTGTGTGATGAGCGTGACAGCAGGCAGCTGAACCAACACTCAGCTTGATGCTCCCTCCTAGTCTGTGCTCTTCAGAGCTTGCTTTTGTGGTCCTGCTGAGGTGCTTTGTTAGCCAAGGCCATTGTGCTGGGGGGAACTTCCCAACGCCTGCAGCTTCTGCTTTGCCCCAGGATGCAGGTTCCTCCTCTTCAGCTGAGCAAACCCTCAGAGAAGGAGGGGGTGAGGCAGGCAAGGATGGCTTTCAGAGGAGGTGCCTGGTGGTGTCAGATCACACTGCCCTGAAGTGCTGCTGGGGCTGGACACATGGAGCTGCTTCTTGTGTTGCCAGAACCTCTGGATCTGTTTGATCTGTGGGCACATCGGCTGCGGCCGCTACGTGAGTCGCCACGCTTACAAGCACTTTGAGGAGACCCAGCACACCTATGCCATGCAGCTCACCAACCACAGAGTCTGGGACTATGCTGGAGGTGAGTCCCACCTCTCCTAGGGTCACCTTTCTTTTGGGATCCCCTGGGGGACAGTACTTGTGGTGGAGTTTGCTTGGAGATGGAGGGTTTGTGTCTCTACTAACCTTGTCTTTTGGGAACATCCATCTCCTCCCTAACAGTGGGTTTTGTGGGTCTGTAGCAGATGGAGGAGGGGGGATGTGGCTCTAAGGAAGCAGGGCAGTCCTGTTGTCTCTGTGGGATGCATTTGTTACTCCCTCTCCATCCATTTGCCCTGAGGTATGGGAATGGGCTGTTGTAGGAAATATCCCTTAAGGTGCCCATGCAAAGGCTGCTAAATAACAACTACATCTGTTGTTGGCTTTCTGCCTTGCTGGTGTGCTGCTGCAGCAGTCTGGGTGGTTAATTGTGCTGCATCAGGGATTGCCACTGGTGTCAATCTGAGTGTTCTTAAGCTCAAACTTCCTGTGGTTGAATTTTCTCTCCTCAGATAACTACGTCCACCGGCTGGTTGCCAGTAAGACCGATGGGAAGATCGTTCAGTACGAGTGTGAGGGAGACATGTGTCAGGAGGAGAAAATTGATGCCTTACAGTTAGAGGTAAATCTTTTGGCTCGTTGGGCTCTGCATTGTGCTGCTGTGTGGAAGTGTTTCAAACCCAGGTGTACCTCCAGGACGATTGGCTGAGCTCTGGCAGCAGCCCTGCTCCCTGCAATCAGCTCCAGGCAGAAGCAGGATGCTTTGAGAGCCTTTTAGAGGTTTTTTTAAACAAACCCCAAGCAAATCTCTTGTTGGCTCTGCAGAGCCAATGCAGCTGAGTGTAAGCTGACTGCAGTTTCCTCCTGTGTCCCTGTAGGCTGAAGAGGAGCTGGTTATGCTGCACAGACGCTCAGGGCAGCTCATGTAAGAGCCAGAATCTGTATAGAACTGTCCATTTGAGCAGTTCAGCTTGTGAACTGAGCAAGTATGTAGGAATCCATAGCTGGGTGCTTACTTTGGCTATCAGAGAGAGCCAGCAGACTCCTCTGATACCAGCCCTGTTCTGCTCCCTCCTCTTGAGCAGATAATGATTTCTTTCTCTTGCACCCATTGGACAGCTTCTCCTGTCCTAACTAAAAGGGTAAAGGAGAGAGGCTCACTTACTGCTCCACTGAGCAGACAGACGGCACCATGGTTTCAGCTGCATTAGACACAAAGGTGCCTGAGGAGGAAGAGCCCAGAGACCAAACTTATTGCTCAGGTGGCTTTTCTGTGAATTTTCTGAGTATCCCTTACATGCCAAACCAGCTCTTTGTAGCCATTTTTGCTCTGGGAGGTTGGTGCTTAAAGCCTGTAAAACCCTTCTGTCTCTGGCTGATGAGATAACAAATACGTCTAGAGAGAATGAATTTGGCAGTGTGTGCCCTCAGATACTACTGAGGGTGTTTAAGGCTTCTTGCATGTGTTTAGTTCGATGGTGAGTTCCTAATTTGGTGCCTATTAGCCTGACAATAACAAATTATCATGTTTTTCAACCTTCTCATGACTCATGTGCAGAACCAGGAGGGAAAAGGTGGGATTTAAGGCATATATCCTTGTTCACATGCCACAATAGCACTGGAATGGGCTGTTCATGTTGGAGAACAATAGTTGTGATAGTTACACACAGCTGAGGGTACTTTCCTAGAGATGTTCTCACAGTCAGGGCATTTACCCTTCAGCCTTGGGTTCTGGGCTGTGAATGGGGAGTTCAGCCTTTGGATTTGACATCAAACTGGTCAAACATCTGCTGGATCTGCAGCCTGCAGCTGTGTTGGGAATGCCAGGAGGTTCAGTTTCATCTCATCAAATTGATTTGTCTATCAGAGCCCTTTGGGAGTTTCTGAACCAGCACAGGCACCCTTATAAAGCTGACTGCTGTGTGGCTTTCCCCTGTGTTCACAGTACTCCTACCTGCTCACCAGCCAGCTGGAGTCCCAGAGAATCTACTGGGAAAACAAGATTGTCCGAATAGAAAAGGATACTGCTGAGGAGGTGAGCCCTGCTCTGCCCTGCTGTGCCCTGCTCTGCCCTGGGGCTGGGAGGCTGCTGGGTGGGAGATGGAGCTGCTGAGGCTGGAGCAGGGCCCTGGAGCCTGGCAGGCTGGGTGGGAGATGGAGCTGCTCAGGCTCTCGTTGGTGCCACGGCCCTGTGCAGCCTTTTTTACTCCCAGCTGAGAAAATTGGCTCCAAGACGTATCCCTTATCTCACTGCTCACATCTAGCAATTTGCTGCTCAGTGGTGCAGAAGTGGGCAGATTGCTGCTGAGATCAAGGGCTGATGTAAATGTGCTGCTCAGGAAGCTGCAGCAGTGGGGGAAGAGGCCGGTGGTGCTGCAGGATCGCTGCTCGCCGCCGCCTCTCAGGGGAAGGTGACTGTACACAGACAACGGGACTTTAATCTGCTCAGCTGCACACAAGTGGGAGCTGCCTTTCTGCACCAAATGCATATTGATCTGCCCTTTCTTTTTCATCCCCTGTCTCTCCTCATCATCACCCTTAGGGAGGAGTTCAGAGCCTCCTCCTCTAAAGCATCCTGTAGACAGGGCTGCCTCAGAATGTCACCAGCAAAAGCCCACTGGGGATATCTGAATGCTGCTCACTCTATGTAGCTCCTTTCAACTAAGTTTAAAGTGAGTCAGGATTTAGGGCTGAGTCCTCAACTGAACTCTCTATGTGACTTCTAATTAACCATTTAGTACCTGGGGTTAGGGAGCATCATAAGTGTAGGAATGATGACCATTGGAGTGGTGGCTGCTGAAGAACAGTCCCTGAAGTCTTATGGAGGGCCCTACAAAAGGAAAAGAGCAAAAACATCACCTGGCACGTGGCCAGGAACCAGGATCCAACTTCTGAGCAGAAGGACTCTGATGTGGCTCCACGTTTAAGGATCTTTCCCATTTGATTCCTGGCTCTGGCTGCAGGGGAGCCTGCTCTGGCTCGGTGCCACCATGCAGTGTTTGCCATTACCAGCGCTCAGGCTCCCTCCCCAAATTAACCATCAGCTGCACAAACACTCTGTGATTGAGGCTGGAAGGCTTAAAAGCTGCTCTGCATCCATTCTGGCATCAGTGGAGGCACCATGTGTGCTGACACTGAACCTTCATCCAAACTGCTCCTTCAGGAAAGCGTTTGTCCTTTGAATTCCTGCCTCCACCACACGTTAGTGTGTGCTTCTGACACCAGTCTAGGGGAAACAGGTATTTCTGTCTGTAAACCCCTCGTGGGTCTGGTGTTGGAGGTGCACAGAGAGCTGAGTGTGCTCAGCAGGAGCAGCCTGGGATTGTGGAGGGGAAGAGGAAGCCACGTCCCTGTGTGTCTGTTTGTGTTTTGCATGAGTAAGGTATTGGTGTCAGTAGGTCAGTGCCTTATGACAGCGAGCTGCTGAGTCAGTGCTGAGCAAAGGAGCATGTTCATTTCCAGACTTTGATCAGGCTTATCTGAGCTTCGGTTTAAAATGAGTGAAAGCCCAGAACTGTAAAGCTATGGAGTGGAAACTGAGGTTTGCAGCCACACCAGGTCGGAGGGGACGGAGAGACAGGCGCTGAGCTGCAGTCAGGAACATGTTAAGGCTCTCCTGCAGCTTCTGTTTGACACAAGCTGCCTGGCACAGCCCTGCAGCCTGAGTTGCTGCCCTGTGGCAGGAGCTTCCACGGCAACGTGGGGCCTCGGTGGGGTTCTGGGGGAGGTGACACCGAGGGTCTGTGTCAGAATCCAGCCTTTCCTTGCCTCGAAGCTTCTGCTTTACCTGGGTGTGGGAGCTGGTCAAAGTCTAGAAAGCACTTGGGGAAAACTGAAGGTCCTAATGGAAGTGCAGAGGACTTTGATCTGTTTGAAATGCCTGTGTGTTTGTTTTTACAGATTAACAACATGAAGACCAAATTTAAAGAGACCATTGAGAAGTGTGACAGCCTGGAACAGAGGCTGAATGACTTGCTCAAAGAAAAGCAGTCTGTGGAAAGGAAGTGGGTACTGCTGCCAGGTTTAGTTTGTGCAGCCATTAAAACTCTGTGCTCTGACATCCAAAAAGAGAAAGGAAAGAAAAAGCTCTTGCTATTCCTGGGCAGTTTGGAGCTATTTAAACCCCTGTGCTGCGAGCACAGCTTGGTTTCAAAAGGCTTCTCATTTCTGTAGGTGTTTGCAAGTGGGAAGTGCCCGTGGAGTGGAGCTCGGCACGGCTTTGGGGGCTCTTGGCTCTTCTGGCAGGGTCTGTGTCGTTAGCATTCAGGGATCCTCCCTCTGCCTGCTCAGAAGCAGACACCAGGCTGCTCTGCAATTGGCAGGGATGGCCAGAGAGAAGAAAGGCAGCTCAGCAGAGGCAGCTCCCCCAGCACCGAGGGAAATGGGCATCTTGGGAAGTGCCTTAGACAGAAGATGTCAGGCCTGGGGCCTGTGTGGGGTGGGGGGTTCCAGCCCCCAGATGCCCAGCAGGCCCCTGGCACTGCAGCCCTGGTGGGAGCAGGGAGCCCAGCCCAGCAAGCTGTGCTTCCTGCAGCCCCACTGGGCAGGAGGGGTGATGGCAGCCAACTTTCAGGGCAAAAAGCAGAGTTTTTGGGAGCGGGGCAAGCGCTGTGAAACGTGAGGCTGCTGCTGCCCTGGTGGGAACACCTGAGTGAAGCTCCTGTGCTCACAGTGTGGCAGGAACCAGTGCTGGGGGTCTCAGGCTGCCCTCAGCCCTTGGGACCCCACGTTCTCTCTGTGCCCTTTTTGGCCCCAAAGAAGGTTTGAGCCCCATGCCTCCACTCACACCCTGCCTGGTGGCACTTGGTGCCAGATGGCACTGCCTGACTTTGCAAGAGAAGGAGTTCTCCTGGGTTATGCAGTTTGAGGGACAGAGGGAGGGATTTTGGTGTGTGAAACCCCTCTGTTGGGTAATGCTGTGCAGGGCTAGCAAGCCTTGAGCTGGGCACAAAATCCTGGGGGTACTTCAGAGTCCTGTGTGGCTTCCCCTCGCTCATCTTGTGCCAGAGAAGCAAATCCCAGGTGGTGTTGGTGGGGCTGGGGCTCGGTTGCCCTGAGGGACTGGAGGTAGAAGAGCTGGAGTGGTGGTTGATGCAGGTGCAGCCCAACACCTCCCTGACTTGTGCTTCTGTTTGGAAGGTGCTCACAGCTGAATAACAAAGTGGCCAAACTCAGCGGCGAGCTGAAGGAGGAGCAAGAGCTGAATAAGTGTTTGCGGGCCAACCAAGCTCTGCTTCAGAACAAACTGAAGGAGGAGGAGAGAGTGTTGAAGGAAACCTGTGAGCAGAAGGACCTGCAGATCTCTGAGATCCAGGAGCAGCTGAGGGATGTCATGTTCTACTTAGAGACACAACAGAAAATCAACCACCTCCCAGCTGAGACCCGGCAGGAGATTCAGGAGGGACAGATCAACATCGCAGTGGCATCTTCTGCCAGCTCCTCCACAGCAGGCACAGGCAAACCCTCTGCCAGGAGAGGCCGTGGCAAGAGGGGCAAATGAGAGCAGCAATGGCTTGCTTCTGTCCTGAAACTGGCCCTGCTGGGGTCCAGGTCACTAAAGCTCAGCTAGAAATTGTCCTCAGAGCTGCCCATAAAACCGGCTGCCAGTCACTGGAGGTGTCTGTGGTATTTAAAAGCATTTCACTGCACTCTTTAGCTATTTTTAGGCAGATCTTAATGACCATTTTGCCTTCCTACCTTTTCAAAGCCCCTCCTATTGTGAGTTTGACTTTCCCCTGGGAGAGTGTCCTGCTTTGGGCTGGGGGGTGTGGGTGTGTGTGTGCGCCACAGATCCTGTTCCCAGCAGGGATGCTGGGGAGGAGGCTCTGCCCAGGGGGCAAAGGGCTGTGCTCCTGGGTAAAAGGATGTTCAAGTCAGAGATTATTTAATAATAAACAGTGTAAATTAGATCCATCTCCTTTCAGTATGTGCAGTGCTGAGAGCTGCTGGGGCAGGAGAGCTGCACTTGGGAAACACAAAGGAGTGAGGTGTGGGGAATGGAGCGTGGTGGCGGTGTGAGGAATGCTGAGGCCTGAAGGCTTCTGTGTCATTCAGGACATTAAACGCTTTAAGGGACTTTGCTGCCATCTCTTTCTTCATTTCCAAGCTGCCCTTTGGAAGGCCAGGGCCTGTGGGGGCAGCAGGCACAGGAGGTTTGTGCTCTGGGCACTGTTTGCTGTGGATCTGTTAGAGCCTGGAGCCAGCGGTGCAGAGGCGGGTGCAGGGGGCGTCAGCTGGCCCTGCGCTGGGGGTGCTGGGGTGAGCTCCAGCTCTGCTGTGCTCAGGATGAGGGGAGGAGAATGACAACTGCAGGGGCTTCAAACCCTCTCCCTCTGTCCGTGTCCTGGCTTTGCAGGAGCTGTGGGAAGGGGCTGTGCAGTGGGCACCCCCCCATCATCCAGGCACTGTGGCCCCTTAGTGCTGTCCGTTCTGCTCTGAAACGTGGCTCTGGCCACAGCCTCAGCTGGCAAAACTTCCATCTTCTTTGCCCCAAAGGCACCCAGCTGCCATCGAGGAAGTTTGGGGACAAATCTTGGGAGGGAGGTTGTTGGTTTTGATGTAGAACATGTGCTGGACTCGATGGTCTGGGGTGTGAAGAGTTTTACCCCGTCTGGAGAAGCGATTGCCCTGGTTGCTGTGTTGTGCTCAGCATTTAAAGGCTGATCCCTCACTACAAGAGGCTGAGGAGTCCCACAGTCGTCTCTTCAGCCCTTGGTCTGATGCTTTGGTGCTGCAGGAACAGCCGTGATCATGGTGTGTGACACTGAGAGTGCAGCTCTGACCAAGCAGCTCCGGACTGCGACGCAGAGGTAGAGCAGCCAGGCCTGTACTGCTGGGAGTTGTGTTTGGCCAATTGCAAGGACTAAGTGATGATCAATGAGATGACTTGGGGAAGGTGAGTTGGGAGAATCAGCCTCCTGAGCTGCTGGACTGGAAGCACTGAACTGTCCCACGCTGGAGGATGAGGTGTGTGTCAGAGCACTCGCTGCACCCACAGCTCAGCTTTGTCAACTGCCCCAACCAGCTGCAACTTGGACCTTTTGTACCTTTGATGCAGGGATGTGCACTGACTCTTTTCTAGTGTGTGGATTGTACAGCCAGGCCTTCTGTAAGTTATCCCAAGGACCTAGAGCTGTACAGCACAGCTTGCTCTCCTATAGAAACTATTTTCTTTAAGATGTATTTTTACAGCATGTGAGAGGCTCTGCCCTGCTGCTGAAAGCTGCCTTTGTGGACAACACTAAGATGCTGTACTGTATCTTGGAATTCATTTGCAACAAGTGTGATTGCAAATTAAAGCAGCCTGTGGTGTTTCTGTTTGTGTATTCAAGTGGAAGTGGAGGGAGGAGATGGAAGGGAGAACGACAAAACGTGTCACTTCAGTCCTTTTGAAGTCATCTACTTTTCAACTGGAAGGCAAAGCTGCCCAAAGGAGCCCTTTGTCCTGTTTGGGTTGGGGGGGAAGTTCTGTTCAGCTGAGCTGCTGAGAGCAGGGTCATTCTCTGGCTCAGGCAGAAAAGGGAACGGTTAGTGAACGCTTTTGCGTTACACCAAGTGACCCTCAGTCCTTGAGCCCATCTCCAGCTTCTCCTGAAGCCATCTCAGGTGAGGAGGCAACCTGCAGCATCCAGCAGGGTGCTTGTTTGCTGCAGTGCATCTGGCTCACGCTGGCTGGGGCTCAGGACATCGTCCCTCGGGCTGAGCCCGCTCTGGGGCACTGCAGGAGCAGCACAGGGGGAGCTGGAGCCCACGTGTGGAGCAAGAGCTGCTCCGTGACTCCTTCTCACCCATCATCTGGACACCCAGATGCCTGGAAGAAGCAGTGGCTCTTGGCCCTCTGCAGCCTGTGGTCATGCTTTGCCAGCAGCAGCTCAAAGGGCAGGTCAGCCCTCCATCAGCTTTCTGGCTGCTGACTCAGTATCACCACAGCAGAAGGTTGCAGCAGCATAAAACTTCCCCCGAGTGCTGGGCAGCTGAGATGAGCCAAGCTCCTGCTACAGAGAAAAACATAAACACCTCCCTGCTGAGCAGCAAAGGGGTTTCACTGTCTCTGCTGGTGCTGTGCTGGGTGGCTGAGTGGCAGTGAGGGGAGCTCCAGGACAAAGCCTGCCTTGGCACTTGCTACGTGGCAGTAATGAAGAGATGTTCCAGCAGCAGCAAGAGCTGGGGACCTGCTCTTTCCCCAAAGGGCTGCTGGGGGCTGGCACATGCTGTGAGCTTCCCTGGATCCTGCTGATCCCCCTCTGCCAAGGGCCCCTGATTCATGGGCTGGCAGAGAGGGAGCAGGACAGCAAATGGCCTGTGGTCCCATGAACGTGGGCAGGACAGTGACAACACCCACGAGCCTCCCACGTCAGCTCTGCAGCGAGAGCACCCACCTGCTCGAGAGAGGAGGCTGGGGGGGGAACCCCAAGAGAGGCTGCAGGCCTTCAGATGGCCAGGGAGAAACACAGATGGAGTGGTGCAAGTGCCAGAAGTCGCACAGAGCTTGGCAGGGTCCTGTGCTGTGCTGTGAGGGTGCTGAAATGAGTCCCTGGGGCAGCTGTTCCCCAGCCAGCGCAGGGGAGAGGCCGTTAGATGGGTGAGGGACAGGGAGGGCTGTGCCCCTCTGCTCCCAGGGGAACTGGAGGGCAGCTCGGGGTGAGATGGGCTCCCCAGGCTCAGCTGTTGCAGCTTCACACCAGGGCTGTGGTTCCTCACAAGCAAACAGCAAAATGCAGGTCAGCAGGAGGCCGAAGCTGTGCTACTCAGAGGGGCCACAGCACGGGGGGCTTCTCACCCAGCAGCCACGGGGCACGTGCCCAGGCTCTGATCTGCTGGGGCAGGAGGGGAACACGGTGCCTGTGAGACCTGTGGCACCTCGTTCCTCTGCTGATGGGGTGCCCTGAGCCCTTGGGGACAGCCCAGCAGTCCCAGTGCCCCTGTGCAGCCCAGCCAGCGTGGGTACCACAGTAAAACATCCACCTGACATCCCTTTAACCTTTCCACCCCATCCCCTGAGGCCCTGTGGAAAATTCCTGCCTTGATCTGCTCCAGCTGACTTGTCTGTTCTCCTTTGAGCTCTGAGATCTGCATCATTTTTTCCTGGGCTTCCCCCTCCTTTTAACACAAATGGGCATTTTGGCCTAATAATTGCATTCTGAAGGCAGACACATCCAACAGGTCCCACCCCAGTCAGTGGCATCTGGAGGGGAGCTTTGCAGCCCAGGAGGGGTATTTGTGTAGTCATTTCCCAAGGCAAGAACCAGCTCCCTGCACCAGTTCCCTTCAGCCTTTGAGGGGCAACAGCAAAATAGCATCAGGTTTGCTCCAAGCAGGAAGCAAGCTGTGATATTTGCTTTCATTTCAAGCCCAACCCCACACCTAAAGCTTCCTACTCCTGCACCACCCTTGAGCAAACAGTATTTATAGCAGCAAGCAGCATTTATAGCTTTGCCCCTTCTTGACCTGGAAGTAATTGGTTAATCAAGTTAGACAACAGAGCCCAAGACACTCACGTGGTTTCCTTCCACCTTGTAGCAGGGAGCTGGAGAATCAAACTCCTTCCATCCCAAGCTGGTTAAAAGCATCAAACAGCTCAGAGACAACAAGGTTTACTTCCCCCTTGGGAATCAGTCCCTGATGAACCTTCTTCAGGGCAGACAGCTCCTATAAAGCTGCTGCACCTGGGGGTGGCTGGAGTTGCAGCTGGTGCTGTGGTAGGTGCTGGCTTTTTGGGGAGGGTTTCCTGAGGCTGGGAAGCAGTGGAGAGGTTGCTGCTCTCTGCCAGGGGCTCTGCTCTGAGCAGAGGTGTCAGAGCTCACCAGGAGATGGAGGTTTTGTGCAGCTTTAGTAACGTGCTGTAATTTGGTGGCTGTAGGGGTTACCTGGGGTTGGGGGCTCAGAGTGAGCTCCTGTCTCGCTTGTGCTGTGTTCAGCATGTGCCTTATTGCCAGCCTGAGATCCCTGGGGCTGTGCCAGGCCTTGGTGTGGTCCTTTCCTGAAGCTGGTCCTTCAGGGGCAATGCTGCTCTCTTGTGTGCTGCTGGAGGTGTGTTCCTCACATGGTTGAGCTGTGAAGCTTCTGTGTTGGTGGCTGGGGTTGTGCAGGGACCTGTGCCAGGCAGGGAGCTACAGGTGCTCCACCTGATACTGGGGGAGGTTGTAAACATTCCCAACCCCTGCTGGTGTCCCCAGATGGAGCAGCCAGGCCACTTTCACACGTTTTGGGGCTTTTCCTGCAGGCAGACTGCAACTTGGCTGGTTTTCTGCCCTGTTCTCAGTGTTCCTTCCTGGTGGCAATGGCTTTGGAGGACAATGGCAGTGTAGGATGTGCTTTGGTTGTCTGGGTGCAAAGGTGATGCTCCTGACCTCTGGTTATGTGTCTCTGCTTCCCATCTCCCTCTTCCCTCTATTTATCTGTGACTTGGTGATATTTATTAGTCTGTAGGCTAATGAAACCCATCTGATGGAGGGGAACCTGCTTTAGCAGGGGGTTACACTGGGTGAACTTTAGAGGTCCCTTCCAACCCCCACCAGCCTGGGATGCTGCACTGATGGGTGATGCTCCTGGGTGAAGAAGTGCATCCTCTTGCTGTGTAAAGCAGAGGGGTTTAAGCACATGAAGGAAATCCATCTTGGTGAGCTCCTTCTCTCTGGGGTGGTGGGAGATCCCCCCCCTCAGTGCAGTCAACTTCATGGTCTTTGTGTCTGAGCTCTGTAAACCTCAAATAAATGCTAAATGGATGCATTGAGGGTTTAAAACTGGATCCCCAAGAACAATTCCTCTACACTACTGGCAATCTCAGTCCAAGCAGAATTAATATAGGCTGGAGAAGCTCCTAGTGCTGTTGGCTTGAATCCACGGTCAGTGTGGAGTCCGAGCTGCAAAACCTTCTGTGGGGGCTGGAGGAGCTGAGTGGGAGCTGGAGCTGAGTGAGGGGGCTGAGCTGGAGCTTCCCCCCAGGACACGGGCGTTCTGCTGCAGTCAGAGGCCTCACACTGACAGAGGGAGGGCTGGATGGTCTTGCCTGAGCAGAGCTGTGCCGAGTTCCCCTCTGCAGGTGCAGGGCTTGCACGAGGAGCAAAGAGGATTTCTTTTCTTTCCCAAACAATTCTCCTTGGCAGCCTTTGAATGTGCTCTGGCTTCATTGGAGGGAAGGAAAAAATCCCAAGCAGATCCTGCCTACTGAGTGAGGGAGCCCTGGGAGCCCCTGGCCCCCACCCCTGCAGCTTCATCACACAGAGCCAAACACCTGCATCTCCTGTGAGCCGTCAGCAGGGAGGAGTGAGCAGTGGGGTGAAAGCTGAGGCTCCCAGGCAGCTGGGGGGAATGCAGGCATTTTCCTCTGCAGCCATCAGAGTCAAACTGCAGGAGCTGTTAAGAGGATTAGGTATTTTTTGATCATATTTGCAGCTGCACTGGCTGTAACCAAGAGGAGAAATCCAGCTGCTTCATCTTGGGCAGTGCCTCTGAGCCTGGAAGGGAGCACTCCCTTGGGCCCCTGCAGCTGGGGAGCTGCTCAGGCCTGGCTGTTCCACACAGCTCTGAGGAGCTGTTGTTCCTTCAGCCGAAGCAGCAGCACTTGGCTCCCTGGAAGTCCCAGACTGCCCTGGAAATCTTGCTGTGAGCCAGCCTGGATGCAGGGCTCTAAGCTGCAATAGTGGCTCCAAAATGTCAGCTCCCACACAGGTCGGTGTCTCCCAAGGGCCACAGCCTAAACCACGAACACTGCAGAAGCTCTGCCGGGTTTAGACCCAGATATGAGAGCAGAGATCCCTCCCTGGACATCCCTAAGACAATTCCTTTAACAGTTGTCTTAGCACTGTGAGGCTTCAACAAGGAAAATGAACTGCACTGTATAGATATGTTTCAGCATCTAATTCTCATGCATTTGGTGCTGCCACAGTCCAAACACAAATCCCTGACCGTTCCCTCTGAAGCTCATCCCTGCAGAGATGCTGCTGATGTGCTGCCAGCACTGGCCTCGGAAGCTCACCTGCTTTTCCCAAGGGATGCTTCTGCTGAGCCCGTGGCCCCCACCACAGGCAGGATGGGCTGAGGGGAGGGGGATGGGATTCATTCAGCTCCTTTTCCAATCTTAAGTAAAAATGTGGCCTTGTAACCAAGGCAGGAGATGTCCCTCCCTGATGAGACATCTCGCTCCTGCTCGCAGAGGCTGCCTGGGATCCCCACACACAGGGTGGGAATCTTTCCTCTGGGGATGGAGCCTCAGATGATGCTCCTGGCTGAGACAGGCAGGCTCCTCCTGAAGCCAAAATCCTGGATCTAAGCCCCAGGTGTAACGTGTTGGAGGAGGGGAACAGTCCTGCACCTCAATTCCAATTCCCCTGGGTCTTGGCAAACAAGGGAGAGAGTGGCAGAGGTAAGAAATCCATCCCTTCCCAAATGCAGTTGTGTGGCAGCCATCTGCCACAAACATAACACAAGATCACAGTCCTGAATTTGTCCTTTGAATATACCTGTGCCTGTTCTGTAGCAGCTCCCTTCTCATCCTCAGGGATTAATCCTGAAGAGCATCGAAACATCTGAGGTGAAGGGGCACAGGGGAAATTCCTTGTGGGCTGGTAATAATAACTGAAAGCTGCTCTGCAAAGCAAACCTGAGGCTGACTTGGTTTTTAATGGACATCTGTCTGTAGGGGGAAGAAAATGCCATGGCAACTGGCTTGCTTGTTGGCATGCTCGTCTCTGGGAAGGGACGGGGAGAGGATGGGTGGTGGTGGGTCTGTGTAGCTGTGCTGGGGAAACGTGGAGGGGCAGCTCGAGAAGGCTGTGAGGCAAAGGTTGTTTATGCTGTGTGAGCACCAGATCTTGAGGGATTTCAGAGCTAAATCTTGGCATAACGATTGCTTTGTGCACGGCTGCTTAGCAGGAGCCAGGCTGGGGTCTCCCCTCCTCCTGCTTGGTTAAATGTGGAATCTGACAGTGCTGGGTTGAGGATTGCCTGGCACTTTGCTGGGCAGAGCTGCTGCCTCCCAGTTTGCAGCTCTGGCCTGAGACAGTTGCTGTGGGGCTGAAGCATTGGTGTACGGGTCCTGGAGCTTTGCATCCCAAGGAAGGAAATGCCCTTGTTCAGTGTCTGAGGCCAATGGAAACCGAAAGTAACCTCCATGGAAATGTTGGCTATAGGTAAAATGAGCTCTGGTGCTTCTGCACCTCTCTCCTGAGCATTGTGGCCATTGGCATCTCCCTTCACCTCCTTTTGGCTGCAGGAGAAGGGCTGAGACACACAGCTCAGCAGACAGTCTGTCATCCACGCTCCTCTGAGCTGAGCTGGGGAGGGGGATGCTGAAAGAAATAGCCATAAAGTGTAAGTGCACATCAAAACCTGTGTCTGGTGGGAGCTGGCCTCTGCTTGTGAATCCCAGGGGCTGCAGGCAATGAGAGAGCCCCACACAGAGAGGAAGGTGGGGAGGAAGGGCAGAGAGAGGCTGCACTTGCGTCTTCTGAGTGGTTTGGAGCTTGGGCTTTGGTTTTGCTCATCATCATGTGTGTACCCCTCTCTGGTTCAGCCAACAGTGTGGTGTTCATCAGTTAAAACTGATGGCAGCTTGGCTGACAAGCCAATACCCCATCTCTCTGGGAAGTGCTTCTTATGTGTTAAGAGTCACCTGATTCATTTTCCTAATGTCTTTCCAAGTGTTTGGGGATCCCTGTGGCCACAGCACTGGTCACAAAGCTTTGAGTCTCCAAGAAGTTGGTTAGGGATCATGGGACTAAATCACAGAAGTCTCCAGGGAAGGGAAAGCACATGTGTAGAAATACAGTTCTGTGAGGCTTCTCCAGCAGCTGATTCTGCCTCAAATACATGCTCAGTGCCCGTGTCAGCTGTCTCTCATTAGGCAGACGTGTTTCATCTTGCCGAGTGCTGTTGAGGATCACCCTGAGCAGCTCAAGGAAGGGAGCCCAGCACCCAGCAGCAGGTTACATCAAGGAAATGTTACATCACGTAGCACTTCCTGGTAAGTAATGGCATTATCAGACTCCTTCATCTTCGTATGCAAATACAGCCTCCACATGTAGTCACAGAGCTGAGTGAAAAGAGCAGCTCTAACCTGGGACAAAAACTTGGACACAAAGAGCAAAAGAGGACAGGAGTTCTCCATTAGAAGTTGGTGCTTTTCTTTCTTGACCATGGAGCAAGTGGCTTTGAACCCTGAATGTTTCTACAGGTAGAGCACAGCATTCACTGCTGGCTGCTCTTTGGCACCGCCTCATGCAAACCAAACTCTGAGCTGTAAGGGTAGGAAACAGCAAGAAAAGGGGAGAAATTAATAGAGCCAAACCATGAAGCAACAAATCCAGGGTCCTGGGAATGGTGAGTTATCAAAGAGGAGCCTATGCAGGTAGAAGGAAAGGCATGCCATGATGTAACTGCAGTATAATCCCATTGTGCTGGAAGTTTGGGTGTCTTGCTGTAGCTGTGTGCTCACAAGAGGAAGGTGAGGAGCAGTGTGTGTCCTGGCTGCCCTTGCAGAGCAACCTGCAGGTTCTCTGGTGGTCCTTCCTGCCAGAGCCTTTTTAACTGGGTCACTTCTATGTTGATTTAATGTGGGTCTTTGTAAAAAGAGGCTCAACAAACAAGAAAGGGAGGGCACAATGAAAGCCAAACAGAGCTTAACGAAACAAAGAATACATTGAAGGAGAAAACAAGTCAAACTGCAACTGCACTTGAGTCACTACTGCAGACGTGGACGAGTCTTATTCACATGCCGCTTTCCAAGCATGTAATGCCACCCAACATGGAGTTTGGGATGTTCCTACTGAGTCTTAGGAACCATCTCTGCCCATGGAACTTAGTTCTATATTTTTTTGAGGTCCTTAAATATCAAGGGCTCCACCTTTGCCAGCAGGACCCCATAGCAGGGCCACCACTTCAAAAAGGCTCTTTAGTAGTTCTTAACCCTTAGCCACATAAGCAGTGACTAATTGCTGTGCACTGTAAACATCCTGGGCTGAAAAAGTGTTGAAGTAATGACCTTTTAAAAAAACCCAATACACCAACACCTATGAGGTGACCTGTGTGTGTTACACTCAGTCTATCAGACCTCCTTGTGGGGTTTTTTTGGGTATCTTTCTTTTAAAACACAAAGCATGCTGAGGAGACACTCTGTTATGTCATCTCAGGGAGCTCCAGGCTTGCTCAACTTGGTTTCAAGGTATATTTTGGCTCTTCAAGTTCCTTTCCTGCTGCATTTCCCTTACTGGGGTAGCCCTTGGAGGTCCTCTGCTTGAGGGCCAGTAGGACCAACCAAAAGGTATAGAAGGCTTTATAAACAATATAACTGAAAGAGTTTGGTTAAATGCAGGAGGGGGTTTATGCTACTGGATTTTACATGTGTTTGTGTATGTCTGTGTGTGTGTATATATATATATATATAAAAGGCATTTACTTAGCTTCTTAGGTAATGTTCATTACCCCATGATGTGCAGTGAAATAGACTTTTGCTTTTACAGTAAATGGTCCCAAGTCTTCAGGTCTGCAGGTGCTGATGTCTCTGACAGAAACTCTTGGACTGCACACTCCCTTTCTCTCTCAGTCCCAGGGCTGTGAAACAGCAAAAAATGTTTTGTGAGTTCACCAGAAAGTGACTGAAAAATGTACTTCCCTTAAAACCACTGGCTCTCTTTAGGGCAACTACTTTCAATGGGAAAATTCTCTTGTGCTGAGCCCATTTCAGCCAGTACCTGTCATTGAGCTAATAATGTGTGAACCACAAGGTTAGCTGGGCCTGTAAAGTAACACAAAACAGCAGTTTAACAGTCAAAAGTGTAAGGGGGGGAAGCTAATTTAAGAAAGCTGCTAAATATTTGTTATCTTTTCGCCATTGTGTGTTGCCACCCACAGCTCTGCATGGGAAAGCTGTTGCTTTCCAAGCAAGGTGTATAAATAATGCCTGAGAGCACCGCTCCTTTTTATTGCATTTGAATCCTGGGGGATTTCTAGAGCATTTCTATGAATAGATTAAACTCTTGAGCATTTTGAGTAACCATGGCTATAAATCAATTTAGCTCTTGGTTTTCAAGTTACATCTGCTCTTACCAATGCTGTATAAAGATATTTAACAGAACAGGCCAGGTTTGATTTCAGTGGATGGGTATGAGCTGGTGAAAAGCGAGTCCCACCAACAGAGATGAATTGCCTCTGCCCCTTGGATTTCTGCAGGAAGCCTGGTGAATGGCAGACAGGTGACAACATGGAGCAACGGGAGAATTGGCATCTTGGGCTCGGATGTTCTGTCAGTGCAACACAAACCATCGTTGCTTTGGACTGCAATTTAGAGGGTAAAAAAAAAACCCACCCCAAACAAGCCAACCCTGATCTGTACTAGTGAGAGGTTGTTGGCAAGGAACATGACAATCCCCTCAGCCCCATCTTGCCTTCCTGCAGCTGGCTCCGCGAGCAGGGCATCGGGATGGAAGCGTTTAGTGGCGATAGCTCGGTATCTCTGTGGTTAACGGCAGGAGCCGGGCTGCAGCCTGGCTGCCGAGCGCAGGGGGGCTGGCGTTCTCCATTTCGCCTTCCACAGCTAGTCGGCGGCTCGGCCATGTTTTCTGAACCGAGGTGTCTCTGCATGTCTGGTTTCTTTTGAACGATGCGCTCAGGGGCCGAGCCCGCAGCGCTCCCGCTCCACGGCGGCCCCGGGGAGGGGACACGAGAGGCAGCGCGGCACAGGCGAGGGAACAGCGGCGGGGCCCGGCCTCCCCCAGCCTCTGCCACAGCCAGGCCTCGGCCTGCGGGACGGCGCGGAGAGGAGGCTGCAACCTCGGGCCCTGCGCTGGGCGAGGGGGAACGCTCCCCTGAGGGGCCGGGGCCTACGGGCCGCCCTCCCTCTCGCCTTCCCTCGCCCGCAGCGGCCGCGCCGGGGGTGTCCGCACGGCTGGCACCGGCTCGCGTTTGCCCTTGTGGCTGTCGCGGGCCGGGAGGGGAAGGTGCGGGCCGAGCGTGAGGGTGGGGAGGGGGATGCTGGCCCCGGGGAGAGGGGCCTCACGGGCCCGTCCGTGCCCTCGGCGGGGCCGGCGCTGCGGCGGGAGCTGGCGCCGTCCCGCGCCGCCGCCTCACGTGTCCCCCTCCCCTCCCCGCCTCCGCCCCTTCACCCGCCGCAGCACCGCCGCGGCGCCCTCCGACTTCCCGTAAAGAGTCCGCGGCCGCCGCTCGCCCCGGCGCCGCCGCTTCTCCGTCCCCAGCCCCGCCGCGTCCCCGCCGCCGCCGCCGAGGCGCCCGAGAGGCGGCGGGGCTTCCCGCCGCGGCCCCGCGCCCCGCCGTTCTCCTCCCTCGCCGCCGCGGCCCGGCCTTCCCCCTCCCTTCCCCCCCGCGCTCCGCTCGCGGATCCTTCCGCGCCGCGCTCCGCTCCCTCCGCCCCGCTCGCACTGTTTGGGAGCAACCGGCCGAGCCAGCGGCGCCCCGGCCCCGCCAGAGCAGCGAGGCCCCGCGGACCGGCCCTCGCTCAGCCCCGGCGCGCATCCCCGGCGCTCTCCCCTCTCGTCATGTCCCTCAAGCAAGCGGCGGCGGCGACGCAGGCCGCCGGCAACAACCGCAAGCCCCCCGGCGGCGGCGGCCCCGGCCTCCCGTCAGCCGCGGGCGGCGGGAGGCAGAACATGGGCAGGTGGGTGCATGGCGGCGGGCCCGACCCCGGCCCCGGCCCCGCCGCGGAGAGCCCGGCGCGGCCGCCCCTCCCCCCCGCCCCCCCGCCTCGGCCTCCATGGGCGGCGGCGGCGCGGCCGGGAGGGGGAGCGGGGCCTGCTGCATGGCGGGGGACGCGGCCCGGCCCGGCGCGGGGGGCTCCGCCCGGCGGGGCGGGAGCCGGCATGGCGGCGGGCGGGGCGCACGCAGGCCCGCCGAGGGGCCCGCCGGTTCCGCAGTGCCGCCGGGGCGAGGCCGCCAGGCCAGGCCGCGGTCGGTGTCCTTCAGGCGGCCGCGGACGGCGGAGGGCACGGCGGGACCTCCATTTTTTCGCGGCGGAGCGGCGGGCAAAGCCCCCCGCGGCCTGGCGGGGCCTGCGTGGGGGCGAGGGGCGCCGCTTCCCCCGGGCCAACGTGACCCGCCTGCTGAGGAGGAGGAGGAGGAGGGGGAGGCGGGGGGCGGCGGGGGCGAGGCGCCGTTGCTGGCGGCCGCACGTGCGCGGGGGAACGGCGGCGGGAAGGTGCCGGCCGCGATGGCGGCGGCCGGGGGGCGGCGGGGCTGTCCCCGGCGGGGGAGGGGGCAGCGGGGCTGGCGTTGGGCCGCCTGCGGTGAAGCGCCTTCGCCCCGCCGGGCCGGATTTGTATTGATTTCTATATATATATGTATATAAATTTTGGAAAACAAAAAAAATGGAATTCACAATAAAATTCTCGCGTGACGAGAGGCCGCAGGAGCGCTCCTTGGCCTCGCCAGGGGATGGCGGTTCCAAGCACGGTTTTGCTTTCTCACAGATTCAGGGGATGAGGAGTCGGGGTTTGCAGCAGGCTCGGTTCCCCTGCTTGTATCCCCTCCCTCCTTCCCCACACGCTGCGGAGGCCCTGCTGTCTCCTACTGCCTCTGGAAGATTGATCCTGCTCCCGCTTGGAGAGCCTTAGCTGTACAAATTCACACGGATTTAAGAGAGAGGAAGGAAAAAAAATAACCCCAAACTTTCTAGTGTTGTGATTTTTTTTCCAGTGGTGTGGGGGGTCATAACAAACAATCAAAGCAGGACAGTAACAGTTTTGAAGGTCATAGTCACTCAGAGCAGTTTCATTTCGAGTTTGTATTCATCTTGCTCTTTAACCTGACTTTTGTTCTTACTCAGTTTTGTGCATTGTCCATCAACCAGAATTTATAGTGGTCCAGTTGTTGGACATCACTGAAAATAGGGTTTTACTTTGTTACCAGTCTGTGGAACTGGAAGCAGAAAAGCTTTGGTGGGGTTGAAAAGGGACAAAATAAACTTAAATAATATCAATAATACCTCAGCACTTCATTGCCACGATTTAATAGATTTTACATCTGGCTGTGTAGATTGAAGGTGATGTTTACTGTGCATTGCTAAAGAGTTACAACCCTGCCAGCACACAGTGGCACTGTAGAGGTTAACGTGAAGGGCAGCAAAACCTATGGCTTTTTTTAAATTCAGAGTGATGGGCAGCACTTGTATTTGTAGATGAAGGAATGTGAGCTTCAATTTGTCTCCCAAGTTTTGAGATTAAAGCTGCTAGGGTTACCTTTCTAGTTTTGTAGAATAAATTCCACTCCAGAGCTTTTTAGGGACTCTGATGGGGTTCCAGTGACATTTTCCCTCGGAGATGTTCACACTGTCTTTCTTTTTTTGTTCATTTTTCAAGTTATTTCTGAATGAAGAGTCTGTAAAATCACAGTCCCTGGGTTGATGGGCACCTCCAGAGGCTTCTTACTGTCCTAAAGAAAAGTCTTGTCTTTTGGGGAATCCAAATTCAAAGATGCTGCAAATCTGTTCATGGAAGTGAAAAGCTGAGTGGGTTTTTCTGTTTGGAAAAAGTCAAATTGTTTTTTAGCTCCTGTGCAGCTTGGTTTCCATTTGAAGCATGATATTAGCTAATAGAAACTTACACATCTCCACTTTATGCCAAGCATTCTTCCCAGCAGCTCCTCTCCCTGCAGCACTAGCATTTTCATTCTTATCTTCTTCAAATGCAAAAGAATGTTAGTTTTCATGACTAAATTGCTCTTAAAGGCTTAGGTTTGGGTAGAGAGCTCATTGATAGTTAACTGTCCTGAACCTAATTTTCTGCTCTGTGTTTATTACTGTGAGACTTAATTGAGCTCAGCACCAGGGCCTTCTCCAGCTGTTAGTGGAGGGTCAGCTTTTCTCGCCACATTTGTTTCCACTATTTCATAATGATGGATGTATCTATTCCATATTGGAAAGGGTAACATCTTCTGTGAAGAAAGGAGATATTCCAGAGGTTTTTTTTTTCATGGTATTATGAATTTCTTTAAGGGGGGAATCACAAATGGAAGTATCTTTAAAGGTATGCAAGAAAAACAACCAAGGATTCATACCTTCTTTGATAAAGACTCCAGTGAAATGCTGTGTGCAGTGGAGCAGATGGGAAATGGGGCTGCAAGGGGGAATGCCAGTGGCAGCTTGAACTGCAATTGAGGAGAACATCATACACTACTCCCTGTGCTAATCAAAACATTCTCTAAGGTCTCCTTTTTGTGCTTTAGTTCAGTTCTGCCCATATACAAGCACAGGAGGGTTAGCTGTCCCGTGATTGGAAGTTGCATCTGTCCCAGCATTCCTTCAAGCACTGCATCCTTTCTGTAATCAATTATCAATCATAGAATCACAGCATGGTGGGGGTTGGAAGAGACCTTTAGAGATCATCCAGTCCAACCCCCCTGCCAAAGCAGGTCCCACATAGATCAGGTCACACAGGAACACGTGCAGGCGGGTTTTGAAGCCCTCCAGAGAAGGAGCCTCCACACCCTCCCTGGGCAGCCTGGGCCAGGGCTCCCTCCCCTCAACAGTGAAATAGTTTGTCCTTAAGTTTGAATGGAACTTTTTGTGTTCCACCTTCTTTCCATCACCCCTTATCCTGTCACTGGATACAACAGAATAAAGTGCCCCAACCTCCTGACACCCACCATTTAGATATTTGTTAATGAGGTGCCTCTCCTGCAGTCTCCTCTTCAGCCCCAGGTTTTGGAAGGTTATGTGTCAAGGTACAGCTGTGGCAGAAGGTCTTTTTCCTTTTTATTTGGTAGCTTCCAAGCTACTGTCTTTTATAAATGGGTTTTCCCATTTATAAAGTTGCAACTGAAATGATCCCACGTTGTGTAGCTTGCTTTTGAGACTTAATGCTTCTTGCCTGCTCTTATTTACCTTTTTTTATTAGCCTAAGTAAAAGCTTAAGTAAAGGGCAGAAGAGAGGTGTCCATTGAGCTCAGGCAGAAGTCATGGGGAATGTTTAGTGCTGAGGCTCTCTGATACAATGGAAGTGGCTGTTCAGAGGTTTGATGCCACGTGTCATTCTCAATTTTTCTAGTTTGTTCCAACATCTTTGTGTGTGTTGGTTTTAATGCAACTGTGCTGAACTGCTGAGCAAAATGGATGGATAACCCGCAGGTCTCCTTCCTTATTGCTCTTAATGCACTTCAGTATGATATTATATATCCACTTCTGATGAAGTTTTAATTCAACAGCTGAATCATAGCAGTGTATATAAAGAAGGCTCTTCAGTGATTAAGCCCATCAACAGGTTACAGATGTGGACTGGGTCAGACTTGAATCAGGGTACTTCCATATTCAGATGTTACAGAAGTTGTCATCTTGTAGGAAGACAGGAGTTGACATTATTAATGTCAGTATTGGGAAAAACCGCAGAAAACAATGGCACAGGACTGCTTGGATAGTCCTAATTTGACAGCTTCAATTCATTTGACTTACACAGACAAATAGTGCACTTAGATAAAACCTTGTTCTTCTGATTTCTCTCTTAGAAGAAAGCTTTACCAGCTCTCTGCACTTGTGATGAAAGTTCTTTGGAGTATCCTGTACATTTGTTTTCAAAGCTATAGTAATGTCAGCCAGTGCTCCAGAAACATCCAGTCACTGCTAAATTCAGCAGTCTTTGTAGTTACAACTTTGCTCTAGACCTTAATTGCAGTGTGCTTACATTTGATTCTTAGTCTCAAAGTGAAGATGCTGCTGGAGAGAAAACTCCCATTTCTTTCCCATCCTGGCAAGACTTGTGTCCCTTGTGTTGGTTTTCAATTAACTGCAAAAACACAAATGCGTGACCTTGTTTTGCTTATACAAACGCTCTACTTGGCATGTAAACATTAGGGTGGGAGGTGAGGGATGCTGAGGAACAGGATGGTAAATGCTCATGAAAATAGAAAATGTGTGCAAATTGCTGCTGTGGAAAAATGTTTGTTGTGCAGTGTTTGAGACTAAGCCCTTGTGGAGACTTTCACTCTTCAGGTGTCGCTGCTGGCCTGCACTGAGTTGGCTACTGAGTTTAATTGCTTGGTCGTTACTCTGGTGCAGCTCAAGCGAAAGGTTTACCAGTTGGATTTGCCAAGCTGCTCTCCCTTCTCAGACTCACCTTTAAGCACATTTCTGCAATAGAAAATGTCGTGGGTTTTTTTATTTACCATTATGTAGCAGTGCTTAATTGCTACTGACCTTTTCGGTTTCCCCCACCTCCATTTCTTAGTGTTACTCTCCTGTTTTAAATTGTGGTAAATCTCTGGCAGAGACATCTGCTTTTTGTAAAGATCTTAGGGGGTTTTTTTTCCATATAATGCATCAAAGGTGTATCAAGGAGTAGTTTGAACCTAAGTCTTCACCTGTTGGAAGATAAACCTCAAGTTGCTGGCCTTGAAGATATACATAGTTTGATTGAATTGGTGAATATCTTCTTTCATCTTGGTATCCCTGCTTGTGGCAGGGGAGATGGAACTAGATCATCTTTAAGGTTCCTTCCAGCCCAGACCATTCTGTGATCTTGATGAACATCTTTCCCTTTTTTTTCTGATGATTTGTGTGTACCAGTTGTAGCTGGAAAACAAGAGTTCAGGTGTGTAAAGACATCTAGAGCATCTAATCCTGCAATTAGCTTAACTCTTGGCCTGATGTAGAGGTTGGGACCTCTTGCCAATGTGGGTGCTCACAGTCAGATTGTTTCTTAAAGAAATGTGGGTAGGAACAGTAATTTTGGAAATGTGGTAAGAGATGGACCATCTGGTAGGCAACAGGGACAAGATGGAACAGAAGAGGTTCCAAAGAAACACAAGGAAAAACTTCCTCCCTGTTGAGGTGAGGGAGCACTGGAAGGAGCTGCCCAGATGGGCTGTGGAGTCTCCTCCTCGAGACATTCCAACCCAGCTGGATGAGTTCCTGTGTGCCCTGCGCTAGGTGGTCCTGGTCTGGCAGGGGGGTTGCACTGGATGAGCTTTTGAGGTCCCTTCCAGCCCTTAAGATTCTGTGATACTTAAAGGGAATGCTCCAAACTGTCTTGACCAGTCTAGCAACCCAGCTATTGAAGTTCTAAGAATACTTGTCACTGGAAACAGGAGTGGTTTCTGTTTCAACGATACCACATTCTTTCCCTTTTGGCCATTTCTATAGCTAATGTAGGAAGGAATATCTCCTAAAGTCTTTGAGAGCAACAGAGGGAACTGGTGAAGTTGTTGGGTGTTGGCCACGTTCTTGGGTTGTTGACACTTGCTGGTAATAAAAGGAAGAATCAAGACTGGACGGGATCTCTCACTTATTTGGATGTTTCACATCTAGTGAGATGACTTTCATAAAGAAAAGGATCATATATCTGAATATTATGCAAAAGTTGTGTTCCAGGGTCACGAGGGCTCACCTCAGCATTGTGCTCTAGGTAGCCATTTGAAAACCAGCAGACTCAGAAAGCAGTGAGACTCGCTTCTCTCCAGAGCAAGCTGGGAGTTGTGAAGCTACCTTATTGAAAGTTAAGGGTGATAGGTGATTAAATAAAGACTATTTGCCTTTTTCCCCCCCCCCCCGTGAGATTAGTATCTGCAAGTATTCTGAAAATGTCAGCTAGGCATCCGAGATGTGCAGTTATTGCCAATCAGCAAATGTCATCAGCGTGCGTGATGCTGTGTGAGCCTACGTTTCTGGTTCAGGAGCTTGTTTTCTTAAATGAGTCAGGTGATAGTTCAGTGGGGTTTGTTTTTTAATTTCTTCCTCATTAAGGCCTTTGATGGGTCTCTGATGAACTTGCTTATTTCTGCAGAATTTGTTGGAGGGATATTTACATTCACTGGGAGAAGCTGCTTTGATTTCTTCACTAATCCAGGAGCACTGTTTATAAGAGTGTTGTTTTGACAGCAAGGTTGTCTTCAACCACAGCATAGTGTTTTTAAAAGCAATTGAATGTAGTTGACTTGGATTTCAGTTCACTTGGATTTAGATTTCAATGTTATTTGGATAATTTGAAATGTAAACATCATTCTTTGAGTCTAAATGGTTTTGCATTTGTAAGGTGAACCTATTTAAAAAACTGATTTAAAATGGTCTAGTGGTAGATAAGGCTGGGACAAAGGCTGGACTTGATGATCTTAAAGGTCTATTCCAGCTGAAGCAATTCTATGACTTCATTTTGCTTCACATTACTGCACTCCCTCCTGAAGTCATTGTAGTACAAATGGA
Organism: Colius striatus; assembly: GCF_028858725.1. Taxonomy (NCBI): domain Eukaryota; kingdom Metazoa; phylum Chordata; class Aves; order Coliiformes; family Coliidae; genus Colius; species Colius striatus. The sequence goes on along the minus strand of NC_084775.1, from coordinate 14,796,905 downwards.
AATCACTAGGAGGAATACGTGAAACTAGGACTTCTTGGGTCAAGAAAGTAACTTTGACATGAGACAGTCCAGTAAGGTTGAAGAGTTGTAGTTCTTTGTGGCTTGCTAGCTGCAGGGATGCTGTTGGGACTGAAATGGCTGAGGTGGAAAGCACAGATTGTTACATCTCAGTTTCCAAAGTCCTGAGTGCTACATGTTGACAGATCTGCATTAAGAGTAGTGTTTTTGAGGGCATGGACAGAGTTAGTTTCCTTTGTTGGGTTGTGATAGTAGTGACAAGCAAGGAGTGTAGGTAAGGTCTTGCTTGCATCTGGGGCTCCTGTGTAGCTTGTGACATGGGGTCAGTTATTTGGGTGGCCCCAGTGCCAATGTACTGAGCCCCCAGTCTTAAAGAAGGGGCCCTGTGCTAAGTAGGGACTGGGCCAGACAGTGAGTTTTGGTTTAGTGTGCCAGTAAGTTTGGGAATTTGCTTTAGTTGCAGCAATCTGCTTAAGAGAGAATATGTTTTGATTTTTATAATGGCATGGGCTTAGTATTTTCTTCATTTTGTCCTTTAATTTATTGTAGGTGACCCTCTTTCCTACTAACCAGTGTTACCTGCTTGTAGGTCAGTAGTTTGGAGGATGGAGGCCCTGTAGTTGTCTAGTGCTGCTCTAGAGGAGTGCTGCTCTTCTTTGTTTTCAACACTAAATGGAGACAGAGTTTTGAATTCTTATTTGTAAAGAAATTAACCAGTTTTGGCAGTTCTTCTAATGGTATCCCATGTGTGTGTTTCATTTCAGAGGTCGCAGCAGTGGTAAAGGACCGCCTCAGCCTACGGTAAGTTACGGGCTTTGTACCACTTCCTAGATAGAGGGAAACAACTGCAGTGTGAGAATAGCAGATACTGGAATGTTCTCTCATTTTTTTCCTTTGGATACCTTGGTGAATATTTTACTGAGCTTTTCTAAAGATGTAGCATCTTGCATTCGTTTAAGTCTTCTGGGAGGATGAAAGGGGGAAGGCTTCCTTAAACTTTTGACCACACTAATACAAATCTTCTGCATTTTCTTGCAATTATGGTTGTAGATATGGATAACATTTAACTTAAGGCAATGCATTTGAATTAGTTCCCCTCTGAAGACTCTTGACATTGACTTCTCCCTTAAGCAGATGACAGTAAGAGAGCATTTAGTGAAACTAACAACTTTGTTTAGCTTTACTGTAAACTAACTAACCCAGTATTAGCAGTAACTGGAATATGTAGCTGTAGTTATTGTTGAAGCTATATATTGTTCAAGTGTAGATGTTGTTTGACTTGTAGAACGTAATTTTACCAAAGCTAATGATGTGTATCTCAATTTAAAGAGTGGATCTTTGAACAGCACTAATGAAATATTTACTAATTTGTAAATCAGGATAACTGATTTTGGGGAATGGGGCAGAGCAGGAAGGTTTCAAAGGACTACAGTTTACATAAATGTTTATTGAAGATATCAAGACTCCTCAGTAAAAATAAAGAAGCTTTGAGGAAGAGTGGTGAAAAAGATCATATATAAAATATCATGAAAGTGTTAGTCTTTGTCTTCTGTACTGGCTGTTGAGTGTAGGATTGTCCTTAAACGTTTCTTTTCAGACCAGGAAGGTGACTAACATGCAGAAATAAGTGGATTAAGTAGCTGACAGCATAAAAGATATGTTATCAGTGAAAAAGCTCAAAATATGATGAAGTCCAGCATCTCTTTTTTTCACAAGCATGAAATTGACAGGGAGATGCCAGATGCAGCAACAAAGCCCAGATGACCTTGCCACTTCATGTGTGCTTTTGCAAGGATGTCATCTGGCAACCTGGGTGATGCTTGGCGAGCTCTCCTAGTGCAGGTTCTCAGATTCTGGCACAGCAGTGAGGTACTTCTGGCTGATTTTATTATGAGTTTTGTAGCTCTTTGTTGCACCACAATTTGATGACTTCAGCTTCTGTTAATACTTGTAATCAGGTCTGTGAGATGAAAAGATGTGGTTCAGCAGACCCTGAAAGCACCTTTTTACTTCCATAGCAGTTGAAGTACCTTGTCCTGTTGATGGTTCTTAAGCCAGAGAGAGATGATAGCAGGGCTTTTTCAGTTAGGAGCCTGTACATACAAGCATCACCCAATCAGCAAGAGAATTTCCTTATTGAGTGGCACGAGGAGCACTCTATAATGTTTATCTTGTTTGGAAGGATGTTCAGATCTTTAATGATGAGGGAAGGAATAAGGGTCCTCTGGGAATCTCATGTGACTTGAGATTTACATATATTGACTGAGTAAGGTTTTGGACCAATGTTTCTAGGAACTAGCGTGTACTGATGAAAGCCTGCATTATTTTTGGCATATTTTTGAATTATTACAAGTGTTTCTCATATATTCATGACAGTTTTTCTGTTTTTCAGATTTCTTTTGACGGCATCTATGCAAACATGAGAATGGTTCACATACTTACATCTGTTGTTGTAAGTCTTCCTTTCTGGAGGGGGGGTTAAACAGTTTCTATAGTGACATAGAAATGTTAACTAGTTCATTCATTGTAAAATAATTGAGTGAATATTAAACCTTTATTGTAATTCTTTGAATTGTTACAGCTCTTGTGTATTTTGGGCTTGGAAAGGTTCAAATACAGTTTGAGAAGATGTAGCAAATTTCTTAGGTGCTCTGGTGATGTTTTGGATTTTCCTGCCTTTAGAGAGGTTATGGATAAATGAAATGGGTCTGTGTGCAGGGGATGAAGGCCTTTCTCCTCAGATATTCATGGAAGTCTTAACATGCTAAAATTAACTAAGGTGGACTGTCCCACATCTGCTAGAGACCAGGATAAGCCTTCATCCTTATTCATACCCACACAAATGCAGAGGTCTTGGTTTCACACAAAAACTTGTGTGCATAACTGCTCAAGAGCCTTCAACTACCAAATGCATTTCTGTGGTGGGTATCTTTAAATCCCTTCAGAGCAAATGTTGGTACAAACTCAGCTTTTTGCATCTGTAGGACACAGAGGATATTGATAAATGGGCAAGTGTTGAATGAGTAGATCTGACTAAAAACTGAGCTGTGTTTTCACACGTACTTATGTAAGAAATACATCTACAGGCTGGTAGAAAGCTGCATTTTCATTTTTCTTGTGTTCTAGGGATCCAAATGTGAAGTACAGGTGAAAAATGGTGGTATATATGAAGGAGTTTTTAAAACCTACAGTCCTAAGGTAATTATTTTTTATTTTGTCTCTTCCCTGTTTTGAAAAGTCCAATAATAATCAGTGTTTGATTACAATTGGAATAGTTGTTCCAAATTAGACTCTTCATGTCTGTTTCATTTTTTTGGAAACCATTGTAAGTGTCTGGTTTTAGCAAGTACATGAAGTTATTGAGTAACTCACATTGTGCATTAAGCCAGTGTATTCTTTTTATGTCTCTAACAGTGTGATTTAGTGCTTGATGCTGCTCATCGGAAAACTGCAGAATCCAGTTTGGGGCCAAAACGTGAAGATATACTAGAGAGTATCTTGTTCAAGTCTTCAGATTTTGTTATGGTGCATTTTAAGGATATGGATACCAATTATGCGAGAAGAGGTATATCTGATTTTCAAGTTGTCTGTGTCTTAAGATCATAAGATTTTCAAAATAGATGCTTTAGGATCCATAAAACCAAAGTTCACATTTAGACTCTTAATGAGGGTGGAACATCCAAATATCCCCCCCAGAGTCAATGGAGAGATTTGGATGCTGAGCACCTGCTGAAATCAGTAACTTACCAAGATGCTTTAAATGGGTTGCAGAACCTGTGTGAGGGCACTCTCTGGAAAGCAAATCCCTGGTGGTGGTGCAAAATATTTTACAGATCTTGTGGGAGGTTGGTGGGTTTTGTTGTAAATGTCTTTCTAAATCAGTCTGGTAGATCTTACATGAGAATCCATGAATACACAAATTCTTTCTAAAAATATTTCTGTTCAGAGTTGATTTATATATAAAGCCCATATTTAATTGAGTAGCTTCTGTCTCTAAACATGCATTCATAGAAGTATTCTTAAAATACTGTTGAAAATGGAGATGAAAATTCTTCAGGAAAATCCACTGTTTGGGGGTTTAGTTTCTACTTTACTACTTGAAGGTTCTCCAAAATACAGAAGAACTTAGTGAGGTGGTAGGCAAGTGGTCTTAACATTTCAAAGTCATGGCTTGGAACTGTCAGAATTAAGCAATTCTACAGCCAGGCAAGGGGTTTTCATACTTTTAATGACTCCCCTCCAAGACCCTAATTATTTTTGTGGAATCTAAGAGGCTCCTAAGTCAGCCAGCTCTAGTTCTTTGCAGGTTTATTTGGGAGGGGCAAATCTCAAGTGGTTTTATGCTTATGTTCCTGATTTGCAGGGCTAAGGAATAAAAGCAAATATGTAGCTTTCTGTGCCATGGGGTGGAATGGTGTACATTTTCAGGTTGATCAGCAACTGTCACTGGGAGCTCAGTGGTTATTGTAAAGCACTTGCTTTATTCCCATGTAGCAGTGACTTAGAGACGTGTAGGGGCTGGTGGACATTTAATGAGATATTTCTCTTTTCACCTTGTGTTTGTATGTGCATATGTTCTTGCCTGATTGAAAGATGAAGAATGTGAGGTTTGTTGTTTCAAGGAATTTGCTTTTCCCAGAAGAAGATGCATAATGTCAGAGTAAATGTAGCATTTAAATGCAGATAAGTTCCAGGTTCTGGATGGGACTTGGAATTTAAATTACACAAGAGCTGTTTTATAATGAGTCTGCTGTGAACATCACTTTAATGTAAATGCAAACTGGGCTCTCCATTACCCAATCTTCATAGATTTTGAGCAGACAGAATGAAGAATATACTACTACATCTAGGAATAATTACTCAGTGGAAGTTTTCTAGAAGAAGATGACTGCTTGAGGTTGAGCAGTCACTTGGTTTGCTTTATGAGGTGGAATGTCTTTCAATGTAAGTCTCTTAAGTAGCTGGAGAGGAGAGATGAAATAAATCTGTAGAGACTTGGAGTAAGGTAAACTGAAAGGCTGGAAAACTCAGTAATTCATACTGGGTAAATGAATGTGCTTTCCATTTTGCCTCAAAAAATGTGTTATCTTGACACTTAAAAGATGGAGTTAGTGTCTGCTCACACTTGCAAATGGGAGCAATGAAGGGCATTCTGCAAGGATTCAACAGAATGGAAGCATATGAACATTCATGCAGGAACTGCTGGCCTTTTGTTCTTAAAAATAAACCCAAAGCTTCAGAGTACTGAGTCAGATAAACCTGAATGATTCACAGTAAAAACTGAGTCTGAACTCCTAGGTGAGGAGATGGTGCTCCTTGCAGTGTTTGCAGTGGGACTGGTTAATGTCTGGTGCCCAGGGAACTTTAACAATGTTGCACTTAAATACTTTTAATTTGCCCAGTCCTCAATGGTTTCTGGCTTTCACAGGCAAGTCAGTAGACAGTTTGGACATGTTTTGTTGGAAAGGCATCTTACTCTCCCTACCTTAAAAGAGTAGTCAAACAAAAGGGCACTTCACAAGCATTCTGTTGCCATTAGAGAGGCTTACCTGGAGCAGGGTTTGTGTGGGTCTGTGGTCTCTCCTACCCCTTAGGAGGAGACTTTTGAGGAGGCCTTGAATTAATATCTGCAAAAGAAATTGTCTTGGAAATTTTAGTGCATCCTGGTTTCCTGTGAGTATCTGGAGCTCTGTGGGTTCTAATTCTGGTGTTTGCTTCTCTGCTGAGTTGGAGGAGTGTGGACAAATGGTGCTCCTGAGGTCTCGATCTTCTCACTTATCCTCAGACTTGAGTAGCAGAGATGTTAGCTGCATTGTCTGGCTATTTGACCAAGTCAGGCAGAAGAGACTGGAAGAGTACTGAAGAAGAGCAGCAGGTGGGGAGAAAGGGAATGGTGTGGATTCTTCTCTTAGAAGAATGGCAAATACAACTGCTTCTGAAGGAGCCATCTGAAATAGTCTGCCAGGCACCCTTGCTATCATACTCGTGCAGCTTTGGAGCAGGGAGCTGATAATTCAACCTGCAGCTACATCAGCAGCACAAGTGCAGGAGAGGTAACAACAGTATAGACTTGTGGTGGATGAAACCACCCCGTTTGCAAGTCTTAGATTTGCTTGTGCCAAGCATGACACTGCACCTTTAGACACACCAGTGGAGAAAGTGTCATGCCTGCCCAGATTGTAGGAATTGGAAAGGTCGTGACAAAAAGTCAGATGAGATGACAGTTTATGGCTAAAAGAAAAAAATCTGTCCTTATCCTAGGCCTTTATTTGCAGTTCTTTCAGTTTTCATAGACCTTTGTGCTCATGTGTATTCCTGTTTGGCTTCAGAAGGAATGGAAAGGAGTCAACTGAGGGTCTCTTGCTGTGTAATTAGGGCTTTCTGCAGTACAGGCAGGCTGATGAGGGAAACATGCATTGTAAAACTCAGGTGAAATTGTATTCTGTCCATTATCTCTTTCAGACTATTTTAAAGAGGTTCAGGCACTGTCTTCTGCGGGTAAGGGTGGAAATCCACTGTGCAAGTTGAAATCCTTGTCTGTGTGTACTTAGCACACAGCTTCCTCCTGCTTCACCTTCTGAGGCAAAGGCAAAGTGCTTGGATCCCATTGCTACATTACTTGGGCTGCGTGATTGAAATAGGAGAGTGTGGTTCTCCTGTGTTCTACAGTACAAACCCCGAGCAGTGTTTCCTGAAGTCCTAAACACTGATCAGTTGACAGTGCTGGTTTGCATATGACATGGATTTGAATAAGGCTTCAGAGCTGCCTTCTTGGCTTCTCCTTAAAGACGAGACAATTCGACATCAAAACTACTGCTAAAGTAAAAGACTTCTACAATGTTTTTATTGTTTTTTTGGCTCTGTTACTGCACTCTGAGAAAAAATATTACAAATCCCATGAAAAAAAAGGCAGGAGATAATTGACTAGTTAAGTTTTTCCTTGAATTAGCACTGCAAGTGGCGTAGTTCCAGAGAAAGCGTTACAAGGCGAATGGCAGTAGGCATATCACGAACAAAGGAAGGAGATGTTGGCTGTGCAAAGCTGGTGGTAACTGGTTTAAATGTTTCAAACCAGTAGTTAAGTAGTGAAAAAAACAAATGAGAGTTTACTGTTGACACCTTTAAGATCAAACTTCAGTTTCCTTTGAGCCATGCTAAGCTTGATCAAAGCTTGCTGTGTGCAGCATGAACACTGTTGGCACATAGTGCCCGTTGGTTTAAAAGCATTTGAACAGCAGAGTTGCACTTAATTGCAGATTTGTGCTCTTCACCATTAGTAGCTCAGAATATGTGTGTGAAAACAAGGGTGTTAAACACTGAAATTAATTAAACCTGAACTCTTAATTGCTCTATTCTGGCAATTTTTTCTTTAACTCACTTAATAGCACATACTTAAAGAATTTGCCTAAGCTGAGCTTTTCTCAGGATGTTTAGATTTAATTTGCCTTTACTTAATATGAATTTTTGTTGCATAGAATTGTCCTTGGGATTTTTTTTTCCCAGTTAAAAGGCTTTTAGAACAAGAAGCAAGGTCTTTGATAGCAAGCTTCTTTGCTTAGATGTCACATTAAGCAGGTACAGTGAGAGTAGGGACTAATTGAGTGTTACAGCTCAAGCTCTTTGTTTGACTGGTTTTCATTTGATCTTTAACTTGGGTTTTACCATGTAGAAGAGGAATTGAGTAAAAATTTGTCCATGTCAAGCTGTCATGTGAATTGCTCATTCAAACAGCTTGGAGATGTGAGGCACCAGATAAGGAGGAGGCTGAGCCTGAGCGGTCGGTGTCTTGCCTGTTATTACCCTGCCAGTCGGCACTTGTAGCAGCAGTTCCTTTTAGCTTCTACTTTGCTAATAATCTTAAGAGCAGTATTTTTGCTTTGGCAACAATTATTTGTGGAATCTTTTCTTTAACATACATTCTCAGTTTTGTTGCTCATTAATTTTGGTAGTGTCTGGTTTGACTTGCCACATTTTTAATCTTGGTGTCCCGTGGGTCCGCCTGGCTGTTTGTTCCAGAAAAATAATGATCTGTGCCTTGAGGTACCGTTCTGCTACATTGAAACTGTGCCTGGATGCTCATGAGACCATATTGTCTGGTTAGAAGTCTGCCTTTGTAGCTTGAATTTCTCCTAACTCTGGATTTTCTTTGAGTTGCTGATGTTAAACCGATGTTGCAGCCTCACTTGTGGCTTTCATTCTAAACCGAGGGAGAAATGAAGAGCAGTGAGGCTTCCTGTGCCCCATGGTATACTGAATTCTATTGGGAAACTTAGCATTGATTGTACACATCTTACTCAGATCTGTAGCATTTGCTTTATAGTGGAGTTTTTGTTTTGACTTGGGTTTTTTCCCCCAGATCATCTGTATCATTATGATTTTTAACAGCACTCTGCTGAATGTTTATGTGGCTTTTTAAATAAGAAAATTAGTGGGTTGAGTAAATGAGTCTTGTTAAGTTAGTGTTTTATGCACAGTATCCAAAATGGCACAGTTGCATATGGAGTTTGAAGTAATTTAATAGAATTTAATGAAACCCCCTTCTGAAATACAGCAGATTACCTCCATCAGGTGCAGTTATAAGTTCTCTTAACTCACATGTATTTAATCTCACTGAAGAAGAGTTCCCTCTATGCCCAGTGAATTAACATGGAAGCAAATTGCACTGTTTCCTAAGTGACATAAGCAGCCTCCAACTTGCATTTGGTGTAAAACATCCAATCTGAGAGGATCAAACATTGAATAAATAATGTTGGGAACAGAAGCAGCAGCCCTGGTCTGTCAGGGTTATGGCAGTGTTAACTATGGGGTATTCATATTCATTTTGCCTCCCTGATAAATATGCTTTTGGTTACTCCTTCCTTGTTTGTGGATTGAGGTAGCACTGTGTTACTATGTAGTTTCAGATGACATTGAAGGATATCTTCTGTTGTAGGTCCATCTCAGAAATCTGTAGGGTACATGGAGCAAAACTGGGGAAAATCATGGGGCTGTTACTAGGTGGGAACATTACTGAGGTTTTAATATGGAAATGGTCTTTGCAAGGTGGGAGATGTGTGAGCAGCTTGATGATGTCTGTGAGAGGGACTGGAGGAGTTTTAACTTTGCCTGAATTCAGCCATGTAATGTGAAAAAAAAATCCACCTGTACTGATATCTGATGTCTTCCAATTTTTTCTCTCTCCATATCTGTTGTAGTTCCTTCAGAAACAGGTAACTTTTTTGGCAGTCACTCTATGTCTCTGCATCTTGCCTTTCATAATGCTTTTGTTACCATAATGTATAACGGAAACTTACTCTCTTTGCTCGCACATTGATGGCACTATGGAACATGCATGTGGAAATCACAGAACCATTTAGAGTCTCTTGCAGTTAGTTGGTGACTTCTCACCCTCGATTTTGACCCATCCTGAACAGTTGCAATTGTGGTGATTGACGTTTTGCATCAGCACATAGGCAGTACAGCGATACGATGGCTCTGTTTCTGAACAGTTCACAAGTAATCCCAGAACCTGCCTGCTAAAGGCACTGCACTGAGTGACTGGGCTAAAATCCAACCTCACTTTGGGTGTTAACCTCAGATTGGTGAACTGTGACATCTCACAGGGTGATTGATGCAGCCTCTTGTAATTTCACACGAGCCCTAACAGCGATGTGCCTCCTGAGGTGCCTTCCTTTCATTTGGCTTTCTTCTCTGATTTTACTGATTCTTTTGTATTTGAAGCGAGTGTTTAGCTAATAAACCTCTCTTATTTTTTCATACATCTATGACATGTTGTTTCATAGAAGCTTATTAACAATGCCTAATTGCTTACCCATAGTTCCTTTGGCCTTTGTGTGTGAGTAGAACGAGCATTTTGTGAGATAGTGCTGAATATTATTAGACCGACTAAGCACAATCAACTTTTTATGACATCACACCAATATATGTGCAGAATTTCACTGTCAAATTGGGTAAAATGGGAACAATAAGCTGTGTTAGCAGTCTCTCTTTAAAAAAACCTTCAGGAATTGTTTAAAAACTGTAACATCAGTGGCCAGCTTCATATATTGTGAATTCTCTTCGTGATGGCTTTAAAGTTTGTTTTTATTAGTAAGATTTCACGTCTTGCCAAAAGTTAATTTAAGCCACATTCTTCCATATCTGGCACTGCCTGGTGGTTTGATCTCATCTTTTTTTAAAGGTCTGAAATGTTTGCTCCTTATTTTATCAGTAGAAAGATAATAGGAAACTCTAGACTGAAGGCTTGTTGATTTTAGGCTTTTTAATTCATTTATAAACTTATAATAAGCTGATTTTATAATTTAAAGTTCCTTCTGTTGAAGTATGGCAGCTCTGAGATGTAGTTGCTTACAAATATAAAAGCTTGGCTTCCTTGATGAATGGCTTTGTACATTTTTTTTAACATTTTAGTATTCTGGTATTGTTCCTTCTTAAGTCTGGCCTGAATGAAACATCAACAAGTGAAAATCAAAGCTCGTGATTGTTGGGTTTTGATCTACGTATTCATAATTCTTTATAAAGCAGCAGACCTTTACTGCTTATTCATTTTCATATATTGCTGAGAACAAGAGGTTGAGTTTCTGAATCTGGCTGTGTGATTTGGGTAAGCTGCTGCTTGAAAAAGCTCCTGCAGGAAAGAAGACATCTCTGTTCACGTCGCGGTGAACGAGCGCACCAAGCTAATGGATAATTAAGTTGCTCTGCAAAGGGAGTAGAAGTGTGTGCATGCATGCTGGTGTGTTGAGGAGCTGTGGAAAGAAAAGAAACTCAGATGTTTGAAGGGAAACTTGTGTTTTGCCCATTTAGGGAATGGAATTGGGTTGCATTCATGGGGGTTTGTTATATTTGCATAATTTGTTAGTGTGCAGTTGTGTGGGCTTTTTGAAAAGCAGATTAAACAAGGCTTGGGGTTTCTTAGAGGAAAGGGGATCTTCAGGTGGTCTTTAGGGGGTGTGGGGGTCTGGGGTTTAATTTTTTTTGTGGTTTTTGTTTCAAAAACATACATTTAGTTTGTGTAAAATACTTTGAAACAACTGAAAGTCGTTGCTAATAGGATAGATTAGAAATTAGTCTGTGCTTTCATGATTATTCATCAGTATGAAGCAGACACCTCCCTGATGCAGTCCTATTTAATACAGCAACTACAAGAGAATGTTAGAGATGTTTAACGTGCCTGTGATTCAGCTGTATTTGGTTGTTCCTCAGGTAAACTAGTGTGTATGTCTTCCTGTACTTAACCAAACTGATTTCACCCCCATCCCTCCCCACTCCCTTGTAGATGCTTTTACTGATTCAGCCATCAGTGCTAAAGTAAATGGTGAACACAAGGAAAAGGATCTTGAACCATGGGATGGAGGAGAGACCACCACTTCTGAGGAGCTGGAGGCATTAGAGACAGATGTTGTAAGTAATGGTTTTTCTATCATCTATGCCAGTCTGTAGCAAACAAGCTATTTCTTGCAACAGTTCCTTGATTTTAATCTAGTGATGAACTTTTGATTAGAATTGCTGGCATGCACTGTATGGGTGTATGTTGAGTCTTTGCTAGCAGCTGCCACAGTACTTTTTAACAATTTGAATAAGAATAGTTGGATTTCAGATGCCACTTTCAGCAAATATTGACAAATGGCAGCTGCTGCCGTAAGGGATGTGTTTGACTCAGGGACTGGCTGAAAGAGGAGCTTGCATCAAGGACTCCAAATTCAGCAATGCACCCAAGTGATTTATGTTTAATCAGAGCATTCCTGTCTGACTGTTGTTTGGAAATGATGGTGAAATTGTGCTTAGCTAACTGTCTCTGAGCTAAGATGAAGGAAGTTGATGGAAGTCTGACCCATGACTTAATAAGCACAGATACAATCTCAGTGGATTATGAATCGTTAGATGAAGGGTATGGTCTCAAATGACCTTTCTTTATATATCATAGCAGTCAGCTTTTACTCAACTATGTATTCCATTTAGTAAGGTATTCAGCCTGCAATACGCTAAAGAAAGAAGATGATACTACTGATTAGAGGAGAATCTACTCATGTTGCTGTGGAGCATATTAACTTTGTCTGGGTAGAACAGTTATCCTGTCAATTTCAGTGTACCTATTGTACAGCTGAGATTTATTAAGAGTACTTAATCCTGTCAGGGCTTTTATAAAACATTCAAAACATTTATGGTTGTGCTGGAGTGCTGTAACAGCAATTTCACTGAAGTGGGGAAGTTGTGCAGATCAACAGGCATCTTCTGCCTGTGCTGTCTTGTTCCAAAGGCCTCTCTAATGCAGTTTCAGCACTTGCCACAGCAAGGGACCCTTCTAACTTTCAGAAGTGACAGTTTGCACAAATAGGCTTAGTACTTCAATAAACCAAACCCGTGTAAGAACAACATAACTACACACACCAAGCCAGTAAATGGCTTTTGAAGGTAAAAATCTGTGCACCTGATGAAGAAAGTTCCCCGAAACAAACTGTGGCTGTAGTAAGTTTGTTACCTGGAGTGTAAATCCTTAAGCCCAAAAAGGGCAAATGGTTTAATTTCTGCGATCAGCCCTTCATTGTAAGGGTTTGAAGTGTTTCCAGTGTCATTTTGAAAAACAAGCATCATTTTCTTCTAGTCTAATGGATGGGATCCCAATGACATGTTTCGTTACAATGAAGAAAATTATGGTGTAGTATCAACTTATGACAGCAGTTTATCTTCTTATACGTAAGTTCCAAAATATTTTTTACTAGATTTGTATTTAATGTTCTCCATGGGTTGACAAACTTTATGTTCTGAGGATAGTTTTACGTTCCTTTCTCAAGTTGTGGAATCGATAGACCGAAAATGCAATGAATGAATAGTGCTTTAGAAACCTTGCCAGCTTTCTGGGAAGAGTTGGATGTAGTAATCATTCTATATTCCCTTAAATGGGCACAGTTCATTCCTGTTGCAACGTTTTCTGAATTTAAGCATGCAATAATGCTGATTTCTTGCAAAAAAACCACCCCCATGTTTATGAATAGAGCAGAAAATGCCAAACTGTCTTTACAGGGCTGCTTAAACCTATAGTTTGTGTCTGACCTGGCTGAACAGTTTGACTAAATCCTAATTTATTGAGACAATTGATCTGGTAGGTAGTGGAGAGCTGAAATATTCCTGTTAACTAAGTGGGAGTTGTGTCCTGTGGGTGACTTGTTTAACAGACTTGTCCAAATCTGAAGTTTTACTTACAATATAATAACATGTGCAGAGGAGTAATGTAAAGCCTACTCTGGCCACTTTGGCAGCGTGGACCTGTTCCCAATAGTCTGCAGATATAATGTTCACTGCAGCTGCAGAACAAATCAATCACAGATGTTCAACAGCCATTGTGAAACCTCTTTGTAAGGTTTTCTCACTGTTTTAACCCCCAAAGTGTAAACTTATTTTTGAATGCCAAGGATCTGCAGTGAGTGTTTTGATGTTTTTGTGGGGAATTGGAGCACTTGTCTGCAGCCTTTGGTTCATCAGTTTTATTTTTGCTGTTTTGTTAAAATAGACCTGTAACATGGTGATAATCAAAGTGTCTTAATCGGCTTACGTTTGAATCCTGGGGAAGCTGTTCTTTTGTATACTTCACTGCTCTAAGTACTTTTTGTACTTTTGAACTTTAGTCTTCCATCTTTCTGCCTTTTGGGTATTAATGGAAACAGATTAAAAACATGAAGGTGGCTTTAAATTGCCAGAGACAAATTCCATTGTTTCCTAAGTCAAGCAGCTTGCTTCACCTATCATTCTGCTAACCTGGGAAACTCTTCCTCATTCTCAAGTGTGTGATGAGCAGCAGTGTAGCTAAATGCTTCTACGTGCAACTGAAGGGCTGGGAAGGATTTATTGTTTGATTGCTTTCCCTTCCTAGAGAGAAGCATTAGCAGGTATAGTTTGTCAAACAGCAGAAAGGTACAAGTCTGTGTTGCAGCAAATGCACTGCATGAGTACGGTGCTCAGCCACCATACACGCTTCTCTCATCACCAGGGTTCTGAACAGTGGCATTTTGCCCATCCCCTTCATCTCATCCTTAATGGCCTTTTCGCTGAAGTCATTCTTTTACTTGTTTATGTTGCCATCAGTGCTATTGCATACATCCCTTCACTTTTTTCAATCACTTTCAATAAATGAGGGTGTATTGGGTGTTCTTTCTTGTGTGTATACTTAATACAGACTAAGCCAGACCCATGGCTTCGGGTTTGTATGCATTGTGTTCATGCATATCTTAAACACATGTATCACATATATCATGCATACATACCCTGTTTCACTGTGAGGGTGAGGAAGCACTGGCACAGGCTGCCCAGGGAGGTTGTGGAGTCTCCCTCTCTGGAGATTTTCAAGAGCCACCCGGACACGTTCCTATGTGACCTGATGTAGGTGGGACCTGCCTTGGCAGCAGGTTTGGACTGGATAATCTCTAAAGGTCCCTTCCAACCACTACCATTCTTTTTATTATCTTACTATTATTTGAGCCAAAGCTTTACACTGAAGGGTAAGGCTTTTATTCAATATTCCTGCAGTTACCATTGATCAGGCCAGTAGATGACTGGTCAAAAACGTGTGTGGGGCAAAATCTGTGCTAGCTTGGAGTTTTGCAAAGCCACTTGTTTTCCTGGTCATGCCACCAACACTTGAGTATTCTTGCACGTATTATTTCATACTTGGCTTGTATCTCCACATACATTCTTTGCTCTTCTTTTATATATTGTTTAGACTGTGTGCAGTGGTGATTGTACAATGCCCAACAGAGCATAGTCCAAGCCTCAGCTGTATCCTCTATTTTTGATGTAGCTTGTTCTGAAGTAAGGTTGGATGAAATGACTTTTAGAACATAAAATTAGAGTCAGGATCAAAGCACAAAGTTGTTTTATAACACATGATCCTTTAATGAAAATTAGAACAGGTAAACAGCCAAAAGTATGGGTGGGTAGTTGTCTCTTAGTCTTTCATTGCTTTTAATTCTTAACTTGGTGGCTTTCCTAAAGGAGCTACGTATGCTCTTTGCCCTGGTGTAGATACACAGAGTTACAGGGTTATAAGGTCCTAGGACATAGAATCATAGAATGGTAGGGGTTGGGAGGGACCTTTAGAGATCACCTAGTCCAACGCCCCTACAGAAGCAGGTTCACCTAGATCAGGTTGCACAGGAGTCCTGGGTTTCTGGTATTGCATTCATCTTTCCTGCAGTTATTTGTACCAGGAAGAGCTGAATTTCTGGGGCTGAAATTATCAAAGGCTTAAGCATGTAACTCTAATTTTGGTAGGATTGGGGACTCTGGTGTCTGTTGGGAGCGTGTAAATAGCTAAAGAAATTCAAATTTGGTTTCTTACGGTAGCTTCCTATCTAAACAACAGATTAAGGCTTTTTATTACTAATGTAGTCAACTGTGTTAAAAGTTGGATATTTTGCATAGCTTTAGGGACAGGGGATTTGCTCTGGAAAGCTCTGTGCTCAGCTCTCTAGGCGAGTAAATGACACTGAATTTTCACATCATATCAAACCAGTCCAGGGATATTTACATTCTTACACTAAAAAGATAGCAAGTCTACTGCCTTAAAAGCAAGAGGGGTTTTTTTCCACTCTGACTTGGTTGGGATTAACACTGTGTAATTTTTGTAGCTCCTTGGTGCTTTTGAATGCATTTCAGAGATTCTTTTCCTTTCCATTGTTTTTTTAGGGTGCCATTAGAAAGAGATAATTCAGAAGAGTTTTTAAAACGGGAAGCCAGAGCAACTCAATTAGCAGAGGAAATTGAATCAAGTGCCCAATACAAAGCTCGGGTTGCCTTGGAAAATGATGAAAGAACAGAAGAAGAGAAATATACTGCTGTTCAGAGAAGTGCTAATGAACGAGAAGGACATGGTGTGAACACTAGGTACTGGCATACACTGTGAATAGCATTTTTATTTAAATGGTGGACATGTTTTGGGACAGTAGCAATTTACTTATTGAAACTGTGCTTTTTCAGCAAGCCTGATGAGGTTAGGAGCTTTGTGTAAACAATCATGTGCTGTTTTTGGCACTCATGCTAGCTTGCACACCTCTGCCTGGCCCTGTATTATCTCTGTAGCGAAACAGAGTTCCCCATTTGCTATGTCACCGTGGTGAATTCATAGCGAATCACAGGAAAAGGGCAGTGGTTTTGGTATGTCATGGACAATTTTAGGCATTAGGAATGAATCATTCAGTGTCTGTGGGCTCATAGAAGGTGGACTGTGTAGTCAGTATCAAAAGCCAATTCATGAGGTGAATGTTGGGTCAACATCTGATAGTGTTTAGAGTTTTCCTTTGGCTTGGTTTGAGAAAGAGAGAAAATATCAGCATAGCAGGTATTTTTCACTGTCTTTCTGTTCTGCCTTAACACTGATAGAAATTTGCTGTGTTTCAGAGAAAACAAATACATTCCACCTGGACAGAGGAACAGAGATGTCATGTCCTGGGGAAGTGGAAGACAAAACTCACCAAGAATGGGCCAGTCTGGATCAGGCCCACCAATTTCAAGATCTGGATCCCATACTTCAGAATTCAGCCCTAACTCTGGAGCAGATCAAAGAGTAGTTAATGGAGGCAAGTATCTGAAGTCTTAAATGTATGGAATTGCAGTCAATTACCTAATATTGCAACTGCATGTGATGTGGGCTTAGGAAATGCATCTCAGGTTAGCCCACATGGTTTAACACAGAGGCCATGACTGGGTGTGGGTTAGTGGTAATGGGACACGCATTTGACTGCGCTGAGCGGAGCTTTGTGGAGCAGAAATGTCACTCGTTTTTCTCCTCAAACACCTTTGTTTTGGCTGATGGTGCAGTATGCAGCCTTACAGATGAAAAATTGCTTTATCTACCAGTGCTGCCGAGCTCTGCGGAGGAGTAGCAATGCTGACACCTAGTGAAAGGGAGGTGGTGGCCAAGGAGGCATCACTCTTCCTTTCTGGTGCAGGGAGCAGGTCTGTTTCCCATGAAAAACAATAAAGCAACTCACTGGCTTTAATGATAAACTGAGGGGGGATAAGAAATAAGTCATTGCTGGGAAAGTAAGAGAAGCGTTAGGGGAAAAGGAACCAAAAGCCTTCTCTCCAAATAGCTATTTGAGTATTTTCTGCTATACACAGGGGTAATATTTATAACCAGGCATTGCTAGGCACTGCAGAGCAGGAATTGGTGTTTCATAAACCAAACACCATTTTCTGAGATGGATTTCTGCAGTAGCCTGTCCATGAGGCATTACTTTTATAAGTTAAAAATGCTATTACATGAGATTGCTGTGAGTAAGTGAAAAATGTGTAATACTCAAGTGCCTCTGTCTGGAGAGGAAGTCTGAGAAACAGCTAAAGGTAAGTGAGGCTTCTTTTGTAAATACAGAGTCAGCTGTACAAAGGATGTACAGCTGAGTCTCGCCCAGACAGTGATAACCTTGACATTTGTTCGTAGTATTTGTGGTTTCTGTCATCCCGTTACTCTGCTGAATGAACATCACCTACCAAAAAGATTCAGAATGGCTTGTGAATTCAATTTCTTTTGTTTTGGAAACAAGGAACCCCTATAGCTTAGATTAAAATACTACCTTAATACCTCAGGTAACCGATAGAGACATAAATGTCAGGATTCAGACACTGAACACCGCTGTTTTTTGTAAAGATACAGTTCCTAGAGTTGATATTGAAAGTAGCACTTTGTGTAGCCGGTAGTATATGTGCACCACTGTCTGAGAACCTCCAGTAGCTATTTAAGGACCTTGTCAAGAGTGATGCATACTGTAGAACATATATATGATAGGCTAACAGATCAAACTTTACTGTCTATTCCTTAGTAGTATTTGTAGATCCTAATTAACCCTTTGGGGAGTCTGTGACGTTCAGATGTGGAATTTGACCTGAGGTGGAGGCGATAACCGTGCAGAGGCTGTTTTGTCGGTGGCAGAAATACACTGATCTCTCCCCAAAGGGTTAAACATGAAAAATCATTTTGTCATATTTTACTTTTTTTTTTCTGTTGACCTTTTTCCCCATAATTTTTCTTTAGTTTTTATACTTTCCTTCATATCATTTGTTCTGTCAGGTGTTCCCTGGCCATCGCCTTGCCCATCTCCTTCCTCTCGCCCACCTTCTCGCTACCAGTCAGGTCCCAACTCTCTTCCACCTCGGGCAGCCACCCCTACACGGCCGCCCTCCAGGCCCCCCTCGCGGCCCTCCAGGCCCCCGTCTCACCCCTCTGCTCATGGTTCTCCAGCTCCTGTCTCTACTATGCCTAAACGCATGTCTTCAGAAGGTACAATACCACGATTTGTTCATGTTTTTGTTTGTCTTTGTTTAACTCCTTTGTGAGTTTAATTACAAAGTTGTTTTTCCTCTTCATTACTTAACCTATAATTTGTGTTTAACTTTAGTTTATCAGACTATTTCTATTAACCTTTTTTATTTGAAGAGCTTTACAAAAACAAAATAAAGCTGCGAAATTTCCCACGTTGGTTTGAAATAAACCCAGCTTTGTAAAACGCTGCTCAGTGTCTTAACCAACAGCAACATGCAGGACCTGATAAACTCTAGAAAGCATTTTTAGGAATATAAACCTACATAAAAGAGCCAATATTTACTAACAGTTGTTCCACAAAAAAAAAAAAAAAAAGCAGTTTCAGATTTAACCAAATCACTGAATTTACGTTGTGTAAAAGCTCAATAATCATAGAGATGCTGTATACAGAGAAGTGCACTTTGGAAAGGGATAGGGTAAGCTGCTTTAAAGGTGGATCTGTGGAAGACTTTAGGTCTGTTTGCATTGAGGCTGAACAGTAAGTCAGCTCCTTAGCAGTCAGTAATATGCAGTCAGTAATATGCAGAGAAAGGCTGACCCACGAGTCTTTGGGTAACTGTATGCAGAAGTAGCTGAAGTAAATTTGTTTGTCCTCTGAGGGTACAGTAAGGAACACATTTTAAAGTTGTTACTTGATTGAAGTGCAATTAAAAAGTAGCCTGCACAACATGGTCTAGCAAGCCTGGAAAAACAGAAGCTGATACTAAACTCCCTGGAAACTTGCAGTCTCTGCTCTAGTGGGCTCCACGGGAGCCTCAGGACAGAGAAGAGTCATCCCACCAATTGATGCTGTAACACTGTTCTGCAGCTTGCCTGATAAATGCTCAAGGTGGTCCATAACCAGGAAGTGGATGGTAGTGGGCATGTTTGGATGCTCTGCCATCACTTTTATCAGTGTGACTTGGTTTTTATGTAGCAAGACACATAAGATGCAAATGGAGTTCTTTTTGTAACACGTGCAGTTGATTTGTCAGGCAGGCAGGGAACTGCTGCTTACTGCAACATTGGATGCTCCTACTAGAAAAGGATTGCTGGAAAGTGTGTATTCTTTAAAATACTACTCTGTGTGTAATTTGAAGTGTACTTTAGATTCATGGTTAAAATAGAGGCTGACATTTAAAGATTTATGTAATCAGAAAAGGTACTTGATATTTTAGATCCTGATGTGATACCAGAAAGCCATTATCTGAACTTCTCTCTCTTGTTGACCTACATTAAAAATGAACTGTAATCAGCCAGATTGTCTTCTGTTCATACCCAGTGTTTCCTTTTGAAGCATCGACATTTGAGTCTCATCTTGTACAGAAAATGTTTTACTTTGTAGAAACTGTATTGCCACTTAGACTTGAGCATAATTGTCCTGTGGCAGCTGAGTAAGCTGTTCAGAATTACTGCATTCACTTATGACTGTAGCTCCTGGTGTTAAACATGCATGACTTGAACCTTGGGATAACAATAACTTGTTTAGTTGCAGTTTTGCTGACTTGTGAATGAATTGTGACCTGCTGCAGGCAATTCAGCCTCGGTGCAGAACACTCTGCTGAAATGCCCCCAAGAGCATTGGTCAGCCAGTGGTGACTACTCTGTAAAGAAAAGTTTGGTATCCCTGACCCACCTGAAAAAAGCAAGGGAAATTTTTTCTCTTCTGGAATATGTCTGTTAGCCTGGAACTGTGCTTATCCAGAGGGAGCTGGGCCCCCCTCGCTTCGTTGGCTTGTCTTGCAGTAAGCAATATTGGATCCTTGGGTTCAAATATTTGAAATCCAGGGCTTGCATACCTATTTCAATTCTGATAAAGCTGCTAAACATCAGCAAACGTGAGCTGTCATAGCAAGGTGATGAGTGTGTTGGTAGTCTGGCTGGACCAATGGCTTGGCCTTTTTAGTCTCACGGATCCCTGGTTCTAGTCGATGTGTTAGTGTGAATTGCTTGACTGTACTACTGCTTTATTGAGAGTTATTAGATGAAATCCAGTGTTAAATACAGATAGTATATTTGGATACTCTTAGTGATGGACTTGAAGTACTTATTGTGTGGGGTTGTCTTCTTTTTCTCAGGGCCTCCACGGATGTCTCCTAAGGCACAACGGCACCCTCGAGGTCACAGAGTCTCTACTGGTAGGGGTACAATTTCAAGTGGCTTAGAATTTGTATCTCATAATGCACCAGGGGAAGCATCTACTACTGCAGTGGCACGAGGCAGCCCTTCAGGTGGGACGTGGTCATCAGTTGTCAGTGGGGGTAGGTAAAGCTTGGCTTATTGCAGATGCCTCGCCAGGGGTACTTTAGAGTGTGAATGCTAAGCAGAATACTGCATTTCTAGACAATTCAGGCTCTGAATAAACATTGGTCTTGCTTAGATGAAGTGGGAGAAGGATATTTCCAGGTAGCTCAGTAAAATAGTCGGTGAATTGGTCCTTCCAAGTGCAATATTCTGTCTGCAGAGAGGTGAAGTCAGGTGCTGTAGGAAGGGAATGGAAGGAAAAATACGGGAATTAGTTGTTGACAGAAGTAATTTTCAGGACAGTTACTGAAGGAGACAAGAAAAGTCACATGTGTTCCATTGCATCACTGAACTTGATTAATGGCAGTGTTACTGGGTTGTGGTTTCCAAATGAAGGAGGTGGTTGGATAGAGGAAGGTTGATGTCAGAAGGTGAAGTGATACTTGAGTGAAGTTGGATATATTTTTCCCTTAAAAGTTACCCAGGTTTGAAGTGGTCATTTTGTGCTTTGTCCAAGTGCTGTAGTAACATGCAGTCAGTGTCTCTGCTTATTTTTTTTGAATCAGTTAACAATCTTCTTTTCAATGTTTGACTTCCAATTTGAAGCTCAGTCTTGTGACACAGGCCCTAGTCTCAAGCTTTTGTAGTTGAGGCCGTGTTCTAGTGAGTTGTCAGCAGCTGGGCTCTTTCTTCACTCAAAGGGCAAACAAACAACAATTTGGAGTCTGATACCTTTTAGCAGTGCTGGAATTATTGAGGAGT
The DNA here is from genome assembly GCF_028858725.1 of Colius striatus. Lineage (NCBI taxonomy): Eukaryota > Metazoa > Chordata > Aves > Coliiformes > Coliidae > Colius > Colius striatus. The sequence continues at coordinate 14,775,589 of NC_084775.1, read as the reverse complement.
GTAGTGGGAGAAAGAAGGGATGAATTAGACCACTATAGGCCTGTTGCCTTGTGGAGAAGATTTAAACTCTTCTGTTGTGGCATTATCTCCAATTCATATTCCCTCCCACCCCCCCATTATATATTATTTACATGCTGAACAAATCTCTCCTCGCTCACTTGAGGTTAATACATGATGTAAAGCAACTAACTAGCCACAGTGGGATGAGCAGGGAGCAGGGGCTACAACTTACTGTTTAAAGAATATACAACTTTCCTTGCTGCTTGAACACAGAGGCAAAAATACACATCAAATAATCTTCTTTCAACAGGATATGTTGGGTTTTTGTCCAGCTGGCAAACCTCCAAAAGAGGACCCTGTAAAATGGGTGTTCTTTCAGCCCTTTAAAAAAACCAAACCTTTTACATCTGTTTGTATGGAGACCTGACCACCTTTTCTGTGTTAATGTGAGCTGTTGTAGTTGTTCCTCTGGGGAGCATATTGCAGTTTCATGGTGGGACTACAGGGCAGATATATATATTAGGGGACAATGTGCAGAAAAAATGGCACCACCTCTCTGAAATGCTGCATTGTAAAGAATTAGGAGATGTGCCTGGAAGGAAAACAGGTTTTCAGTTACTATATAATGCTCCACTAAGTATTTTAAAGCATGTTTTTAGTAGTTTTTAAAATGAGCATACTGTTGAGCAGATGAGACAACTTATCCTGTAACTATTTTTTCCTGTTTGTTTCTAGTTCCAAGATTATCCCCTAAAACACACAGGCCTAGGTCTCCAAGGCAGAGCAGCACTCCCACGGGCCCAGCTCTGCCTTCTCCTCAGCCTGGTACTATTCCCACTGAATCTGTTGCCATGCCTGTTCCAGCTGCCTCTCCTACACCTGCCAGTCCTGCATCCAACAGAGCAGTTACCCCTTCCAGTGAAGGTAAGCTCCCCTTGCCAACTTGCAAATACTCCTTTCTCTGATCCCTGACAATTAATATGCTTGGACAAGACCAGAGCTGCTTTCTAACTGATGAGAAAACTTCTGATGTATTAAATTTTAGTGTAGCCAGTTCCCTTTTTCTCATTATGCTAGCTTTAAACTGAAGAGAGGCTTTTTGATAAGTCTGTATGCCTAATTTCTTCTGCCCTTAAGGAGTGTGGACTTACAGGTGTTTGACTTTAATGAGGATTTTTGGATTATTACTTTTGAGCTGAGTTCCTGGCTGTTTCTCATTTAATACAGGCCACTGGTGTCAAAGAATATTTTGAGTGTAGGGAAAGGAAGGGGAAAAACCTAAACATAAACCTAAGCACAGACAATGACTCCAATCTCTGTAGTGTTCTGTTAGAAGGGCTTGGACTATTGAAAGTAATTTGTTCTCAGATCATGGGGTTTTTTCAGTCTAGTGAGGGTTCTGAGTATGGTAAAAAGAATCTGTTTGACTGGGTCTCCTTTCATTTGGCTTAAAGAAGACAAAGGTAGGGTGGGGAAGGGGGGAAGATAACCCTCCAGGTAGCAGAAAATGTGTAATTTAAGGTTTTTCTTTTGTGAGCTAAACATAACTGAATATCTCTTCTGTTTCTATATTGCCACCTCTCTTTGGTCAGTTTTAGTTGTGTGTAAGGGAATAACACTGGCCGTTTTTTTCCTAGCTAAAGATACCAGGCTTCAGGACCAGAGGCAAAACTCTGCAACTGGAAACAAGGAGAATATAAAGCCAAGTGAGACTTCTCCTAGCTTTCCTAAACCTGAAAACAAAGGTTTGTATCAAAAGCTTCCATATATACTTGAGTAATGTAGGGATCCCAAGCACTAAACCTGCTGTGCTGACTGCTTTAGTTGGCATTTGAAGGAAGACTCGGAGACAGTGTGGGTTGGGTGCTCTGCAGCAAACGTTTGGTCATGTAGTTGTGAAGTGGCAGGCCTACAGCTTTAAAAGTTGAGTCCTTGGCTCATTTCATCTACACAACGTGCAGAGATGCTCATGTGGATGGTGGGATTTTTTTTTTTAACTTGATTTTATCTTCTGTTTTACCTTCTGGGTTTTTTTTCCCCTCTCCTGTTTTGTTTTCCTGCTCACAGAGCTGGTTTTTCGCTGTCTTTGGACTGAATGAGTGTTTCCACTTAGAGCTATGCTCACAGTATTTCTGAGAGTCATGGTCAGCATAGTTTTTTATAACTACTACTTCTATTAAGCCTTAAATTTGGTTTTCTCTGCAGCATGGCTTGTTCATTCAGTCCTGAAAAAACCCCTTTTCATGTAGTTGAACTCGATGAGCGTTTCACCTTTAATTGCTGTGTCTTGAAACACTGGCATGTTAGGTTTGGAGGGTTTCATTGGATGCTTCTTTGTGTTCAGCTGAGTTCTGCAGTCCCTGGACCTCAGGGCTTCTTGGTGTGATGCATTAGAACTATAGATACGTCAGTTATGTAATGCAGTGGTTTCACTGAGTGCTTTCTCAGTGCCTGTACACGTAGTTCATGAAATGAAACCAAACTACAGATAGAATTGCATCACTGAATGTCATTTTTAGGTACAAAAGCATTGCCTTTGTGCAGATTTACAAGTGTAAGGGTTGTATATGAAGCTTGTATCCTTTTTACAGATTGAGAACTGTTAAGGGTTGTGTGTAAAGCTTGTATTAGATGTGCTTGGACAATATGGTTTTCTGTTTGGCAGGTGTATCTCCAATTGTTTCAGAACATAGAAAACAGATTGATGATTTAAAGAAGTTTAAGAATGACTTTAGGGTAAGTGTGTCTCTTAATTTAGTGGCATCATAGTTCTCATGTGCATCCAGGTGATTTTAATGAATTGATTCCATTGCACTTGTTAACAGGAAAGCAGGTCCTTACTACTGGTGCTTAATCTATGGAAAGATAAGAATTCATGATAGATACTATAAAATCAATACTGACTCTTGCTAGTACACTTGCCTAATACATGTAAATGTGCATATTGACTGTACACTGAAAATAGTACTTGAAACCTCTTCAGTTGTTAGGGATGAATAATTGGCACCTTCATGCTCCATATGGAAGAGCTGTTTCAGAGTTAAATAAAGGCTTTTACTAAAGAAAATCGAAGAACTCATATTACTTGGTTCCTGGTTATTATGTTTTATTAAATCAGGTTAGCTTTTCAAGTGTTACTGCTAAATCACACAGAAAGATGAGTCCAGAGGGTTGTCTTAAGCTTTCCTGTCACTTTGTAATCAACATACAGGTTAGCTGAGTCCCTGAAAAGCTTCTTGCACAGTGTGGGCACAGTGTTCCCAGATTTCTTCTCTAGTAGAAGTGGAAATTTATGTTTTAAAAGGTCATTTCCAGATGATTGGGGCCTATGAGACTGTATTTTACCCTATGGATACGACAGCATCAGATTGTCTCTCCCTAGTTCTGTGTATTTACTCAATATATTCCTTGGTTTTTGCTTTATTTCTTTCAGTTACAGTCAAGTTCCTCTTCAGATGCAGTGGATCAGCTGCTAAACAAAACCCGAGAAGGTGAAAAAACAAGAGATGTAGTGAAAGAAAAGACAGAATCAACCCCTAAAGAATCTATGATAGAAACTGGCAGTAGTACTAACTCTAATGGTGGCAGTAGCAAACCTAATAGTCCAAGTATTTCTCCTTCGATAAGTAGCAGCTCCGAGCAAAAGCGAGGGCCTGAGGTAACTTCACAAGGTGTACAGACATCTGGGCCTGGAAGTAAACAAGAGAAAGAGGATAAAGAAGAGAAGAAGGATACCTCTGAGTGAGTAATCATGCCTTGTAGAATAAGCACATCTATTATTAGCATTTAGCCATCTGTAGAACGAGCTATTGTGAATCTGTACTGTCTTCCTGTTCATGTGGCTGATGGAAGTGCCAAGAGGTGAAGTGGTTGTACTGAAAGTAATGTCATAAGTCAGTGGCAGAGCTGCATATAGAACTGTAGTCCTGTTGATGCTTAATTCATGTCTGAATGTTTAGTTAAATGTTTTCCTGCCTCATGGGAGCTGCAGTATGAACAGCAGGGAAGCTTTTTTATGGATAACTGTAGTAAGAGCAGTGTCCCTTAGAGTGGCTTTTTGCATGGCATGTGTTGAGTACAGCTCACAGGAGGAAGTGAGGTATTTAACCTCTTTACATTTTAAGTGCAGGCAGTTCTGCAGATACACCTGTAAAAGAATAATGCTGAACTTATGTTTTTGTTCTTTGTGTTTAGGCAAGTTAGAAAATCAACACTTAATCCTAATGCAAAAGAGTTCAACCCTCGATCTTTTGCTCAAGTAAGTTATTTGATACTGCTTAGCCTTTCCTTTGAGTAGCAAACGTTTCACCTGGAGGATAACCAAGCTAATCTTGGATATGCATTGCTGAACTCTTTGTTTGTAGCCGAAACCTTCTACTACACCAACCTCCCCTCGTCCGCAAGCTCAGCCCAGCCCCTCCATGGTGGGTCATCAGCAGCCAACTCCTGTGTACACTCAGCCTGTTTGTTTTGCACCAAATATGATGTACCCGGTTCCAGTGAGTCCAGGCGTGCAGGTAAAGTGCAGCAGATGCTGCAGACTCCTTAACCCTTTTCAGATGATGGTCAGCAAATGGAGGAGATCTCAGTTGAAGCAGGGAAGTGGTACAGCTGATGTTGCTGTTGTAAATACAGGCACAGTTAGGTGGTTGTTAAGTTTTAGCTTTGTGAATACTGTTTTTTTTCCCAGTGATCCCTCACTCTGGATGTTCTAATAATTCCAGCAGGTTCTCCTTGCATTTGTTACTAATCTGGGCAGACTTCCTCCCCAGTCCCCCAAGCACAGTCTCATTCTGTTAAGTTTTAAGTAACTGTTTCTTCATCTGTAACTTCCAACTGGGTCCCACTAGTTTCTAGTGATTGTGGGGATAGCTGAGATTTAAGTCTAACTCAGTTATAAAGCTGTCTGAAGTAGTACATTGCTTGAAGTAGCAATAGTAGCATTACTTGGCTGGTTCTTGCAAACCAGATGGTCTCAGTTGTTTGTACATCCAGACCTAATCACAGTGGTCCAAGAAAATATCATAGGTTAGGCAAAGTTCACTAAACCATGTAACATAACAGAGCAGCACACATCAAAGCTGAGTGGGGCCCCTACCCTGACACACACTCATTAAAGGAATGTCATAGCTTCAACCTCTCCTTTTCTTTCAGCCTTTGTATCCTATTCCCATGACGCCCATGCCAGTGAACCAAGCCAAGACATATAGAGCAGGTAAAGGTGAGAATAATACTGCCTGTTTGGTTCTTAGTCTGCATGCAGCATGAATCAATTACAAGTGTTTGTGTATTGTTCTTTAATCCATGTTAATTTGGTTTTGATTGGTATTTGAAATGCTGTTTGTAATGAAGGGAAGTGAGTGGAAATACTAATGTGTTTCTAGATAAGCTGATTCAACCCAAACATGCTAAGTTTGAGTCATGGGGAGGTGCTTGGTTTGCAATCTAGTTTGACAAGTGAAAAACATCTCTTTTTCCAGAACAATGGGGTAAGCTCATTGTCTCCCATATTCCCTAAATGTTAAGAGTTTGTTTGAAGGGAACTGTCTTTACTGCCTCACAGCAGAGCCCTGAAAGGTCCTTCAACAGAGTTTTGGGGGGGTTTATTTGTAAGCAAAGTCACCGTTTCTTCAGAAAGGGTATGCTCTGCTAATCCTCTGGAAAGAACTTTCTGCTGGTTCCAGTTTGTTCTTTTGCATTCCTTCTGCAACAGTAACTGAACAGCTGGACTAACAATACCATGGCTTTAACAAGTGACACCTGTGGAGATGGGGACACATGTGCTGAGATGCACTCTCTTCTGTGCAGTGCAGCGAAGGAGCAGAAAAAGGATGGTCTTGTTTCTATAGTCATGTTTCAGACAATGCTCTAATTCTACACAGTGCATGCTTTCTTGCAGTTTTGTACAGTGGTTCACAATGATAAGTTCCAGTGCTGCAGCTCCAGTCACTGGAGGAGGAAATTGTTTAAAAGAGCAGTTCTGCTGTTAAGAAATAAACAAGTAGCCTTTATGAAAGTAGGGAAGACAAAAAGCTGCAATGTATTTCTGTTTTAAAACACACTGACTTCACTGTGACCCGTGAAGCCTTTTGGTTGGTAACACTGATGGTTTTAATCAGAAATATCTTGCTGTGTACTCCCTTGCAGCATGAGGCTGCTCTCCCCTCCCAAATTCCTTCTGAAGTTTCATTATTTTCTGCAGATCCCTGCTGGGTGCAGCATAGCCCTGAAGGAGCTGCATGGGTTACAGTTCAGTGCCTTTACGCTGTTCAAGTTGCCTCCTGCATTTATGTTTTTCTGCTGTTGATTTGCAGTGTAAATACAATGACCACTGAGTGAATTTACTGACATTTTCAACATTTCCCTCCTTTCCTCTCTCTAAGGGGTCTGTCTACATTGCACACTGCAGTGGAGTTTACAGGTGCTTGAGTTAGCGTGGTTATTAGTTGGCAGTCTCACTGCAGCAAGCTGGAACTCACCTTGAACTCTCATGCCCTGTTGCTTAGTAGGCTGAATTAGTTTCTTCTGAGTGCCTTGCTGCTGTGGTTCAATTGGTTGTCTTACCAGGATAGCTCAGGTAGTCCCACACTACAGTGCCCTGCTCTCTTAATCTTTCTTCCTTCTCATTATTCCAACTCCTCTTCTTCTTATAGGTTGACTTGTCCCCTTCAGTGTTGATCGTGACCTAAAAGTTACTTTCTGCTATCTTGAAGGGTAGCACGGAGCTTAAAAGATGTGAATGCCATAAATTGTGGCTCTCTGGAGACCTTTATTGTGCTCTCCTCAGCCATAAGCATAAGTAATTTTAACAGACTTGGCTTTCCAGTGATGGACCAGTTGCTGAGCAGTTCCCATACAGGGTGAATTAAGCCTTTTGAAGGGGACAGGATCAAATTAATAGAGGTATCCTGATGTAACCTTTCTCTACAGTAATCTACAAGATTCTTGTCAGTCTTTCTCTCCCTCCACCTACCTTCCTTCCGCCCAAAAAACAGGCCTGGGCTTGTGGCCATGTACATGACTCAAAGGCAGTGATAAATGAAATGTTTTTTGGAGGAACTCCTTTCCATGCTGTTCCTTTTTGATAGAGCTCCAATATGTGGTTAAAGGTGAGGGGTGAGGATATTCTACTTGATTTTAGTGGCATTATAATGTGAAGCCTCACAGGAAGGTATTCATTCTTTGTCCTGTTTCTAACATGAGGCACTCTTTGCTTTGTAGTACCAAATATGCCACAGCAACGGCAAGACCAACATCATCAGAGCACCATGATGCACCCTGCCTCAGCAGCAGGCCCTCCAATTGTAGCTACGCCACCTGCTTACTCAACACAATATGTTGCATATAGTCCCCAACAATTTCCTAATCAGCCTCTTGTGCAGCATGTGCCACACTACCAATCTCAGGTAAGAGTCCTTTGAGTGTGCATGATAAGTCAAACCAGGAGTAATGAAGTGGCTCAGTCCTAAATACCCCGTTGCCTCCAGTCTGAACAGTTGCTGTGTTTTGGAGCCTACGTGGGGGTGGTGTAATGGGCTTCAAAGCCTCTAATAAATGCTAAGGTCAGTTTAAAAATCAGCATTTATTATTGATACTACCTTTTTAGCTCTGTAAAGAATTCCTTTCAGGTTGTGGCCAGGATATCTGCTAGTTATATATTCCAAAAATGAACTTCAAAGGCTTTTAAATACACGTATGTAGTTGGATAATACATGATTACATACCCCATCTTGCCATGGTATTAAAGTGGCAAACATTAGATGTGCCAGTGTGCTTTGTCACATTCTGTCCCACTGCAGAAAATACCCTTGAATTTTATTGGAATCATAGAATGGTGAGGGTTGTGAGAGACTTCCAGAGATCACCAGCCCCTGCTAAAGCAGGTTCAGGGGGCACAGGAACGTGTCCAGGTGGGATTGGAAACCTCCTGACAAGGAGCCTCCACACCGTCCCTGGGCAGCCTGGGCCAGGGCTCCCTCACCTCAGCACCAAAGGAGTTTCTCCTTGTGTTTAAGTGGAACTTTTTGTGTTCCAGCTGATGCCCATCACCCCTTGTTCTGTTGCTGACCACCACAGAACAAGTGTCACCTCATCCTCCTGACACCCACCCTTTAGGCACTGCTGAGTGTTAATGAGATCCTCTGTCAGTCTCCTCTAGGCTAAACAGCCCCAGGTCTCTCATGAGAAAGATATTCCAAAACAATGTGCATGGAAGCTTCACTTCCAAGATAATTGTATCAAATCTCTAGTTGGCTCTGCATTTTACTAAGTCCAAAGCTCTTACTGTTAGTTAAGCAGGGAGCTGTTCTTTAGCTGAGCCTACTTTGCAACGAGCCTCCAGTTAACAACCTGTTTTCTTCTTTCTGTTGAATGCAGCATCCTCATGTTTATAGCCCTGTAATACAGGGCAACGCTAGGATGATGGCACCACCAGCACACGCACAGCCTGGTTTAGTATCTTCTTCTGCAACACAGTATGGTGCGCATGAGCAGACGCATGCTATGTATGGTAGGAAACGTTTTGTGTTATATGTAACTTTTTAAGTTCTGGTATTGTGCAGAGGGGGATGTGTTTAATCTCAAGCTTCAAATATGGGTATGGTTCAGATGACACCGGTAGATGTGGTTTTATGTTTCGTAAGATGATGAGAGCGTTGAAAACTGAGCCAGCTGGTTAAAAATGAAAACTCAAGTATGCTGATTTCAGTAGGATGCCAGTGACCAAGATGAGATTTCAACCTGGGAGCTGCTAAAGAATATCTGCTGAAAGAAGTTTGTTGGAGTTCTCTTGATGCTCTTTGACACAACATCCCTTGATTGTTTCTTCATTATAATTAGAACTTGTTTTATTGCAAGGCTACGACCTCAGTTTCCAAACTCGCCTTTAGTCCTGACAACTAGTGAAATGCTGTCTTTATGATACTACTGGCGTTATTAACAGTATGAACACTGCTGTTGAAGCAAAATAAAACATGTGTTGCTTACCTTTCTTTTTTGGTAAGTCAAGAATAAGCCTATGAAACAGCTCGTGTGTTGCTCTGACTTTGACAATTAGCCTGCAGCGTTATCAGGTGGGCTTCTTTCACTTACAGTGAAGTGCTGTGGATTACCTTGTTACAGAGTGAAATGTGAAAGAAGTCCTAAAGTGTTATAAATGTGTGATAACTCAATGCCCAAGTCAGGGGAAGCAGCTCACTGCAAAACATGCCACTTGAAAGAGGTAGAATCAAGGTTGCTAGAAGGCTTGGAAATTGTCATAAAATGTCAAAACAGCAGATGGTCTCTTGAAACAAAAACCAAACCCCCATGGCATTTCAATACTTGTTACAGCATCTGAGGAAGACTTTTATTGGGTCACTTATATTATTGACTTAGATTCTAATAAAAGATTTTCTGTACCTTTAGACATCTCTGTATGTTTTCCCGTGCTTAGTTTTACACTGCTGCTTAATGGAAGTCCATGATGTGTCGTGAAAACTCACAAGGCTGAGAGGCTGAAGGGTAGTGTGAAATGAATTCTGATTTTGACGAGTCTGTGTCCTCCTCCCCATGTGAAAGCATCCTGTCAGATCCCTGCAGTGGGATGCTAACGTGCCTAAGAAACCAAAATGAGAGAGAGAAAACCCTTTTTGACACTTGGAGGAAGAACGTTTCGGCTCATTGGTGCTGAAGCTGAAATGGAAGTTACTTGTAGACATGAAGCCTTTCTCTCACAGGTCCTTGCTCATTGTATTACTTTGATCTTTTCGACTCTTGTGCTTGAGGTGTCCCTGTAAACAGATCTTCTGTTTGCTTTTTCATTGGATTAAATAGAATTCCGATGAAGTGAACGATCAAAGGCTTTCAGACCTTTATTGGTGAAAACTTGCCTCTTAAATCCTAATGAAAATAAAACCAAACATGAGATAATCTGTGATTCACAATGGTTGCATGTGACTTCCTAGCAATTTCCCATTGTGCACCATCCTTATCTTCTGTAACCAGGGGGTTCTACGGCATTGAAGGACCAACTCGTTCCCTTGGTTGGCTTTGATCAGATGCCTGTGTAGTTTTTTTCACTGATATTCTGACTTAACAACTGTTAGATGTCATTTTGTGTTGGTTTTGCAGCTTGCCTGTTGTAGGTATGTGACTACCTACCAGTGCAAACAACTAAGTTGGGTCAAATTGGAGAACTCTTTGCTATGTGCTGCCATGTAATTAGATGCTGCTTCTCCAAGAGCACCTAATTTAACAGAAAGTGCATGTCCCTCCTGTGTTCTTTCAAGTAGCTACTTGCTGACTCTTCCAAATATTCTCCCACCTTCCCAGTAAATGATCAAGTGCTTTAAATTCCTGTTACTGAAACCATTCAGCCCAGCTGAATCATGAACTCCATAGGAGACACTTTTGTTCTTGCCATGTGCAGACACGTTTATTGCCTAGTGAACGTGAATTGGCTCAAATGTACCCTTAACCTACAAAGTTTACAGTTAGCTGCACATGAAATGACTTCTGATGTAGTGCAGCACTGTCTCAAAGCAGAGTTTTCACAAGTCTTCCACGTGCTGAGTGCTTCAAGACCTTGCCTAGATGGATTGTGGTTCCTCAGTGTGTCCACCTGTAACGTATTCACTTCAGCTTCCACTTACTGATACGTGAAGGCTTGGGAGAAATGCAGGAATGCTTGAGGTGATAGATGTAAGCTGCTTCTGGAGCACATTGTTAAACAGCAACGCCCTGGAATCATTCACATCTGATGGAATGACTATAAGAAAGTGTCAGTAACTTATGTCCTGTGTTTGGGGAGTCTGATGTTTACCCATGGTAGCTTTGAACTGATTACACCAACGCACATTGATTCTGGTCCTGTCTTAAAACTGATTGGGAAGTACAGAGTAACAGCTTCCTGAGAAGCAACAACCACTGCTGCTTTTGATTTTTGGAGCACGTGCTCAAAGGAGTTCCCAGATTTCCTTTTGGCTCTTTACAACTGCTCTCCAATTTTGTACAGAAAACCTATTATTATATATTCTTTAATTGCCCTTTTCCCTGTCGATACCAGGATTCAGTGGGCTCTGCTGCCCTTCAGTCCTTCAAGGTTACTAGTGCTTGCTTTGAGAGAATTCTTGCAAAATTCACCCAGATTCTTTTCCTGCTTGTGTGATAGAGAGAAGATGTCTGCAACAACAACTGCACTGAGACAGGGGGGTTGGGGTGGGCACTGCTTATGAAGTGTTCTTAAGGTGTGAAATGTTTTCTGGTGAGATCTGAAACTCCATCTTCACTGGTGGTTTTGGGACAAGTTGAAAGTCTGTGGCAAGCAGTTAACTGCCTGCCAGCAAAGAGAGATGGCCTGTTGCTCCATTAAGTGAACTCACTGCCAAAAGTTTGGGGTTTGTTTTCCCTCCTGTCTGGTGAAGAGATAAGTGAATCCAAAATACATACAGTGACCTGCCTACACTTGTTGATAAGCACTCTTCCAGTGTAAAGAAAAGTTTTCTTTCTGTCTAATGCTGCTTGATGGGATATTTCTGCATTTCTGACATTTCCTTGCCAGTTGTTACAGTGTCCTGCTTCTGTTTCACAACCTGCTGTTGACAAGAGCTCACAAGAGCAGAGCCACATAGGATGGAGGAGTCTGTAAACCATTAGGGGTTTTTTTTTTCCTCCCCCCTCAAAACACAATTGGGAAGGACAATGTTCAAGGCAATTCTCTTTCTTCCCATCTACCAGCCACACACTTCAGCTCATACCTCCTGGAGACCTGAGCCACTTAGATGTCCTTGGGAAGGGACACAGGCACTGCAGAAGCAGAGCAGGACACACACCTCTGCCCTGCCACACGCACATACGTGTTGTTCTTAACGCTGCACCTCGGTTTCAGAAGGTGCTGGCTGGCTGGGAATTGTTGACTCTGTGTTGGATGCGAATGTCCTTGGGCTGGTGGAGTTTGCTGGCCACAGTTTGGCTGCTTGGGCTGTGCTGCACAAAGACCCAAAGTCATGCTCTTAGTAGAAAATTTGGTTATCTGAGTAGAGGGTGGATCTGTTCCTTCCTGTGACAATGAACTTGGGTTAGTTTTGCCATGGAGCTGAATTGCCTGTGTTTCCAGGTAACTGGAGTCCTCTGGGAAACTTAACTTCTGTGTTTAAAGCCAAACTTGTGTAAAACCAGACCTTGGTTTTATACAGATGCATTTCCTGTTTTTTGTGCTCTCATTCCTGTCCCCATTCTCCCTTCCCCTTTCCCCTTCTGCATATGTTTTACTGGTCTGGTGTTGTCTCTAACTTTTATCTGGTTTCTGTCTCAGCAGTAGAGTAAATTCTATAACCCTGATAGTACAATGGTGGATATAATGTAAACTTCAGAGGATTCTCCAGGGACTGAGTGAACCAGTCACCCAAGGTGTCTTGGAACTGTTAAGAATGACAGTGTTATAGCTGAAAAAGCAAGGGGCCAATTTTCTGCTTCAGTTTAATTACATTTTAACCTTCTTATTGCAGTGGACTGTGAGAGACCATTAACTGACATTAAGTTTCTTTTTGTGTTAATTAAGAACTGAAGGCCTCAGTGTCACAGTTCAGAAGGGAGGCTTACTTGAAACTTGTCTTGTTTCATCTCCATTCATTTGTAAAACGAAATATCCAGCTCTGATAGCACCTAAGTAAATAAAAAATTATCTGCATGGTTCTACAGTCTTAAAACCAAAGAAAAACACTAAGAAAAATGATGACACTGACCTTTCCAGAAGCCGGGAAGTTTGCACGTGGCAAGAGGCTAATTCACCTTTCTATTTCCCAAATTCAGCATGTCCCAAAATACCATACAGCAAGGAGACAGGCCCTTCTTTCTACTTTGCCAGTGAGTTGGGTTTTTTGTACTAATTTTGATTGTACAGAAAAGCACTTTCTAAAGAACAGATGTTAAAGGAATGGGACGTGTTGAGGGAACAAGTTTCCTTGCACCAAACCAGTATGTGGAAAACGCAGGAAGGTTCCTTTCAGTGGACAGGGCTGTGAAGCTGTTGGGACAGATTTGTATGAGCACAGGAAGCTGATTTGTCTGCTTTGTTTTAAATGTATTTTGCATGTTGAATAGACTCTTGACTGGGTAGTAACCAGAAGTGAGTGCTCCATGCAGATAGCCTCTGCGTAAAACCTGGGTGAGCTGCCTCCTGCCCTTTCTTTCAGGGCCCAAAGGGGGATTTTTAAGACTTGGCAAGTTAATCAGCTTCCTGAAAGGAGGAGTATCTTGTGCCTTATCTCTTTAAAAAGCTATGGCTCAAGTTCTGAGCCCCTGGGAGTTAAAACTTGACTTGCAGCTGAGGTGAAGGAAGCTTTCTGTAGTTTGATGCCACTGAGGGAGTGCTGTGAGCAATGGACTTTGTCGATATTTTAACGAGATTGAGCAGAAAGGGCTTCTTGCCGGTGTGTAGCAGCAGGTGCTTCCTCCTTGGCAGATGGACATTACCAGGGAGGTTACCTGGCTCCAGTGCTCCTGTTGCTGGTGACCTGTGGCGGTGTAAGCCATGGGAGAGGGTCTGATGTTCTCCATGCTCTCAGTACACAACAGCTAACACAGACTTGAGTTAACGTGTGCTGGGAAAGGCAGATAACTACAAAAAACACTGCCTTGTGTGTTGGTGAGCAACACAGCACTTTGAGGAAGCTGCTTTGGGGGGGAGATGTGGTTACAGGATGAACTTTAGCTGCCACCCAAGACATAGGAAAGGAGGACTTGCAGTTTCAGGGTGGTTTTGAACTTGCTCCTGAGACTTGTTGCTGTATCTGTCTGCAAGACCATGCAGCCTATGCCAGCCACTCTTCTGGGGTTTTTTTTGAGTTAGCTCTCAGAAGAGAGATGTTAGAAATCCCACTTGTTCTCCAAAAACCTCTTCTGAACAGCCTTCCTGTGTTCTGCCTGAACTAGTGTTGTAGGACGCTGACCTGTCCTGTTTTCATGCGTCTTGGTTTGGTGCACTGAAATAACTCGAATAAGCTTGTTCCTTTTTGTGGATAACCTTGTAAGTGAAGTCCACTCTACCTGTGTAAAATGACTTCTTTAAATGTTTGTATTATGAAAGAAACATTTGCTATTTCTTTGCTTCCTACCATTCAGGTCTTTTAAATGTAGTTATCCTCACCATCTTACTGGGTCTGGCAATAGTTTTGAAGTTTGTTCACTGGTCACTTCTTCAAACTAGACTCTTGAGTGCCTCTTGGGATGATGACCAGCAATGACCACCATTGGCAACCCTGAAATTCCTACCAGGGAAAAGAGGAAACCCCATGATGCAATTTCTTCACACACATGCTTGTAGCTGGGAGTTCTGCTTGGTTTCTGCTGCTCTGGTCTCTTTTGATTTCAGCTCCTTCTATGGGTTTGATGGCTGACTGCTGCTCCTTTGCCCCTCAGAAAAACAGGTTACACTTCTGTAGAGTTGGACTCAGTAATTCAGTCCATCTGGGTAGTTTTTTTGCTCACTGAATCACTCATCCTCACTGTGTATCCCAGCAGGGTTAGTGCAGCTAAATATTTCATGTTAGGAATCGGTGTGATGGAAAAGGTGCTCAAGTGAAGAAGGTCAGCACAGGGAATGTTTCCTGGGGGAGAGGAACTATAGGCATAAAGGATGAGAAAAACAGTGTGCTGGAATGAGCTGAGGTTACTTGCTGCAAGGAGGTACACAGAGCTGTTTTGTCCTTTCCTGGAGCTTTCTCAGCACTTACTTGGATACCAGAAAGCCTCCAAAATGCTGACAATTGAGGGTAAATACTGGATAATTGGTGGGTTTTTTTCTTCTTCTCTTTTTCCGCTCCTGTCTTACCTGGTTTGCTGTTTGATATGTGCAGTGAGCCATTTTGATGCACAGGCAAAAATCCTTGATAGAAGTCACGGTGAAAGTGCTTTAGTTCTGGCTAAGCAGGTGAATTTCTCATGACTCTTTTGCAAGACTTCTTCCACAGGCTTGCCAGCCTCATAGATTTCATTGGCTTGTCACATCCTGTTAATGGTGTTTAGCTGAACATGGAGGGAAAAAAAACCCTTTTGCATTTCTAGAGTTGAAGTCTGAACTCTGGTTTGGAACTAACCGAGGTCTGTTGCCACTTGCAAGATCAGACTTACTGCCACTCGTCCTGAGCTGTTGTTGATTTGGATTCAGGATCAGTACAGGGTTTAGATAAGTGTCCAGATAACATTTTGTAAAAGGCACTTTGGATATTACTATTAAAACATAATTTGCAGCAGCATCCGAACTAGTTTCAGCCAGACTCATAGAGCTTATTAGAGTAATTTGTTACAGACAAAATGAAGGAGAGGAGAAGCCAGGCAAATAAAAATCCTTCAGTATAAAAACCCCCTGGTACTTTAAATGGAAAGCTGTGGATGAAGGGTATTAGAAGGTTATGGAGGAGCTGCTACTGCGACAAGAACTTGATCTTCCCCCCACTTCTGTGTCTATTCTTTAGGGTACTATTCCTCAGTTTAACTGGTTTCTTAAGAGAGAAATTCTTCATTGTGAGGTTTTATTGTATAATGAATCTGCTTGAGAAGAACTTGGTTTATTATCCTCTGGGCTGCAAGGAAATGAAAGATGAGTTCCACAAATGGTTTAAGGGAGTACCACGTTATTTCGCGGGCTCTTAGCAAGGGATGTGGCAGGATGTGGGAAGCCCTGAGTGTCTGAAAACTCTGAATTAATTTTCATATACATTTAAAAAAACCCCTCTTGAATGGAGCTGAAGGTAATTTGTAGTCAGACCTGCCAGCTCTGTGGCTGAGGCAGTGGGGTGAGAGCTGAGGAAGATTTCTGGTAGCATGCCCTTTGGCAAGCCAGTCAAGTCCCTCTGTGCATTTATTTCTGTTACTGTGACAGAGATGATAACTTCTGACCCTCTTCAGAGTGTGGGTAATTATGAGGTTGGAAAACTGTCCTACTGTAGGAAGCTGTAAGCTTCATACTGTAAAAGCAACCAGTGTTTGTTTGTAAGAACCATCGGTGTTTCCATTGGTAACTTCCACGTAGCTGCTGTCAGGAGGGAGTGATGGCTGAAAGTCAAACAGGAGCATGAGGAGATGCTGCTGCAAAGTACATTTTAGTAGTAATATGGGAAAAAAACACAACCCAAGTTGCCATTTGAAAGCATAATAAAGTCTTATGGCAGAAGATACTGGTGGGTTTCTTTCAGTGTGCATAGAAAACAGAGGTGTTTCCAAATCCCCTTCTCCATCCAATGCTCGTTGTGCACGGATGTGCTTGTACACTGGTGCTTTTAAGTACACTTACATGCTCGTGCCTGAGGAGGCTGGGATCAGCTCAGACTTCAAGAACTTGGAGTTACAAATGCCTGTGAAGTTCATCTGCATTAATGGCCCGAAACTGTAGCTCACATCATCGTTAGACCATTTCCTTAGTGAGGATTTAACAGAGCAGGATGGGATTCAGTCAAGTGTAGCAGGCAGCTATTGTCTCCTAAAGGAGACACCTTCATAGTGGTCTGTACAAGGGAGAAAACTTTCTGATAGGCAAGAAGATACTGTCTGGATGTATTGTGGTGAGTTTGGGTCTGATAGAACAGGGATTTGTCAGGACTACAGCGAGCCAAAGGTAAAGGAATGCAACTGTTTGCACAGGGCAGTCGTGTGTCAGGGCTGGTTAACAGAGCACAGTAAGGTTGCTGTCTTTTTGAGACTCCCTCTTGCTGAACAGGATTGTGCTTTCAGATGCAGCTGTGTTTGTGTCTGTTTTCTCCACCCATCTTGTCCTTCACCCTTTCCATACACTCAGGTACTTCTGTGTATTCGTGCAGCGTTCATAGTCGCACTCAAAGTTTCTCCCTGTGCCCTGCTCTTGTGGTTTTATTTACTAGAGCAAGAAGACCCATCCATTCTAAAGGCACACTGCAGACTGGCCATCAAGTTCCCATATAATACAAAGCCATGAAGAAAGCTGCCACCCAATAGAGAGCAGACAGTAATTAACTTCAGTCAAGACAACAAAAAGGTGCCAGGACAAATAAGGAGCAGTTACAGGGAAGATCCAGGAGCAGGTTGATACTTTGCTCGGACTGTTTTGTCTTTCAGCACTGTTACCAGACAAGATGTGCTGTGTTGGAGAGAGTAGAAGTGTAGCTGCAAACTGTGGACTGGTTGTTGCACAAGATCTAAAAGCAGTCAAGGGGAATAGGCAAAAGCATCTTTGCTTTCTTAGAGTCCTGCTTTCTAGTTGCATGCTTGATGTTTAAGGGAAGCCTTGCTATCATCATGGCTTCTCTTACTTGGGTTTCCTCAGAAGTGCAAAGCCCCCCTGATTTAGCGTGGCCTGTTTTGAAGCAGAGCAGGGGCTTCTCAAGGAAGGATTTGTTGATACTAGTTTGTTGTTGGAGACCGGTGTGGCTGTAGCAACAGCTGTGGTTTCACGGGTGTGAAAGTTTGATGTCACGAAGGTTTTTTCCCTTTTTTGGAATGTTTTACCTTATTTGCTGCCGTTTCCAGGAACTCAGGATTTTTCATGGCAAAGCTGAGAAGCTCACAGAATGATGGTGATCCAGGGCAGGCTCTGAATCTGTTAATTTAGCACAAGATAACCTGCTTCAGCAAAAAAAAAAACCCTGATGTTCAAGCAGCCTCAGTTTTCTCAGCTGTTCCATATAAACTGTGTGTCCCTGTAGCTGTTCAGCTTTCACACAGCGTATTTGCTTTACCCTGACTGTACTGTGAGCAATTTCCAGAAGAGTAGCATGGTGAGGTTAGCCAGGTATAAGGCCAAAGAATTTCTTTTTGGATGGTGGAAATAAAAATGGCTTGTGACAGCTTCTGAAAACAAAATGTGTTTCAGGAAAAAAACCAACCAACCAACCAACCAAAATTGTATGAAAATGGTAAATTTGGTATTTGAAACTGGTCTGTTTGCCAAAACAAAAGATGAAATGCTGCTTTTTTTTTTACCTTGTGGTATCTGTTACATTGTCAGATTAGGGGAGATGAACTGTCTAATTATGGTTGTTTATAGACTTTCCTGCAAAACCAAACTACACAAAAGCAAGGTAAGATACTCAGCTCTTTGCAAGATAAGTATTTTTATGTTGTGGAAGGGGGAGGGAGTGCATTTACAGTGTGTTAAAGGACGTAGTGAGTGAAGCCTTCAGGTGCAGGTGGTGACTTGGTGAGATGGATGGTCTGTACCTGTTGTTAAATGCTCTTCTTTTTCATCCTAGTTTCCACTGGCTCACTTGCTCAGCAGTATGCCCACCCTAATGCCACCCTGCATCCGCATCCTCCGCATCCTCAGCCTTCTGCCACACCAACTGGCCAGCAGCAAAGCCAACATGCTGGAAGCCACCCTGCTCCTAGCCCCGTGCAGGTAACAGAACTCTGGAGACTGGATGTCTTTAAGTTGTGTTTAACATGCTGTGCTGGAAGGTGTTGCCTCTCTCTGGTGCTTGACATTGATAGATTGATTTATTTGAGAGGAGAGGCAGTAGGATGGAGCAGTTGCCCAAATGAACTGCAAGGACTTGTCTAGATTCCTCTCTGGTTTCTGGAAGGAAGGAAGGAAGTAGAGCTGTATAATTTGTTCTTTCTCTGCTTGCAGTGGCTGGGACTCAGAGGTGGGAGGCTCCTGACATACAGTTTATTAGATGAGCTAGGAGGGACACTTGTGGCAGTTCCTTTTCCCTAGTAAGGACTGCTACTAGAGTCCAACCATTCATTTCTGCCTCTTCACAGGGCGTGAAGTTTTGCTTGTTTAAGTGTCATGCTTAAGGAGGGGTCATCATTGTGACAGAGCTTTACTGTGAGTGCAGGCACTACTGGAGATGGCAGAGAATCACCAAGAAGCATTTGATTGTATTTTGTCACAAGCAAGCAGCTGAAAACACACAAGGCCTTGTGATAGTGCTGTGTGCCTTAGTTGCAATACTGCTGGCCATAACTTTGGGCTGCCAAATGCAGTTGTGAAGTACATCTGGCTCTGTGGTTGTAGGTTCTGCTTGGTTTTTACCTGACAGACTACATTCTATTTCCCTGCTCACCTGGAAAAATAAGAAAGGCCCTGATGGAACTGAAATGAGTTTCCTCATGACCATAGGGGTGGTGCTCCTTAGCTTTGCCACTTACCAGATTCACAATGGAGAGCAGTTTTGCTAGGTGGGGCTCTCTCATGCTAGTTTACAGCATAAACATGTCTGGCTCCTCGAGCATAACCTAAATGATGTCCTCTCTGTTTTCTTTGCAGCACCATCAGCACCAGGCTGCTCAGGCACTCCACCTGGCAAACCCGCAGCAGCAGTCGGCGATTTACCACGCAGGTCTAGCTCCAACCCCACCTTCCATGACGCCAGGCTCCAATACGCAGTCTCCACAAAATAGTTTTCCTACAGCACAACAAACAGTCTTCACCATCCATCCCTCCCATGTTCAACCTGCATATACCAATCCGCCACACATGGCCCATGTCCCCCAGGTAAACACAGTTTAACAACCTTCAAGACTTAAATGTCTTAATGCCACAAAGTTAGGACAGTCGGGCCTGCTGAAGTGATTTCCATTCAGTCACCTCTCAGCACAGACTACCTGGTGTGTTATTTAGGTTTCTGTCTGTACATTGCCTTGATTTAGAAATTTACAAGAGATTTGGACCTCAGCTTCCAACGCCCAGTGCATCTACAACTGTAGTTTAATGAAGACATCTTAAGCTGGCACTGCTACTGAAATAAATTGAGCTCTCTTCCCAGTTCCCGGCTCCCATCCTTGTCCTGCCCCAGCATTCTGCTCACAGAACTCTTTGGCCATGCAGCAAACCAGACTGGGGGCATGATTCAGGTGAAACGTGCCTCCCTTTGCCCCCTTTTTAGGCTGTTCCTCAGTCAGATCAGTTCACTGCTCAGCTTCACTGCATGATCACAGGGAGAGCTGGCATACAGAAAGGGTGGAGGTGAGAGCTGAGCGGAGGGAGGCTGAACTGCTGCTTTTGGTGGCAGTTTTAGGCTCTGCACTGTAGTCAAATTGATTCGAGTCCATCCAGTAAGGGCTATTACACGGGATGCTAGGGAGCAGGAACTGAGGTGGGACATGGGTGAGGTTCAGCTCAGCTGACTGCGAGACAATCCCCACTGAAAGGGAAACCACGTGCGTGCGTGTGTCTGTGTGTGGTTCTAAATGAACTGCTTGTGCAGAAGATCCCTGATGCTGATCGAGCAACTTAGCAACAGTCCTTGCTTCAGGATCAGAAACTCACTTCTCTTAACTGCTCCCTCGTGGCCAGCCCACTGAGAGGAAGTGTTTTGGGCAGGGAAGCCCGTGGCTGATGAGCGCAGCGCTCTGCGTAAAGCAGCGTTACAGAGATCTTCTGACGGCTGCTAAATCTCACGGATTTAGTGTGTTTTGTCAAGGAACAGACAGTTCATCTGCAATTTGCCTGCACAGTTTCTTCTTCAGACCAAGTACTTGGTGTCTGGCTTTTGCCTTCTCCTGCAGGTTAACAGTAGTAGCTTGGGATATCAAGACTAACTGCAGTTAGGGAGTTAGTCCGTTGCTTGCCGAGGTCTTTGCTTTGCTCCCCGGGCCAGTCAGTGAAGCCAATTAATTAATAGTTAGAAGTTATTTTACTGATGCTGAGTTGTTAGCTTTTTAATTCTCTTAGGCTTTTAATTTTTCTGCTTTTGTACTGGGAGAGGATAAGGAGAAGGATGTCCAGACTTGCCTGCTGCTGTGGCATCTTGCCATGTCCTCCCAGGCTCTGGTTTCTGCCAGAAACCAAATCCTTGCCCTGCTCTGGTGAGAGTGCCTGAGTTGTAAAGCTTCTGGGGTGCCCTTCAGAAGGGTCTTGCTGCCAGCTCCCAGGTCAGTGGCACATTCAGTGCCATGCTTTGAAACAGGAAAGGTGTTTGTTCCAGGGTCAGCTGAAAGGTAGAACCGCAGGCGGCTGGTGCTGCCCACGCCGGGGCCGGGCTGTGCCTGCGCCGCAGGATGCGACCGTTGCCTCCCTTTCTGTGTGCCAAGCACTTACCAAGCAAACCTTGCTAAAAACAAAAGGCAGATGCAGTTATTCAGAACTGGCTGCTGAGTCAGGGTGTTTCAGCTGTGGCAGGCAAAGCCTGCCCTTACCCTGGATGGTTGACTTCCGCGGTCTCTTCTGCTGTCCTTTCTCTTAGGATGAGAACTACAAGCTGTAATCCCTGATGCTCACTCCAGACTAACTGGCTTTTCAAAATGAAGTAGTTCCCTCAAAAACCCCTAATGAAGGAATAACTACAGTTCTGGAAGAAATCTTAGATGCATGTAATGATTCCATGGTGGGGAAACAAATCACTGGATTGATTTAACAGTTCCTCAGCAGCCACGTTTCCAACTTGTGCACACACCACGTAGCAGGGATTGCAGTTAGGCTAACACGAGGGATCAGTTGAGTTTCCCTTTAGGTTATCAGATGGATCTCGAGCTGTTAGATATCTTACTTGAGAAGCAGTACTTCAGAATTCATTACAGGGTACTGTCAGCTGCCAATTTGCAAAGCTTTTGAGCCACAGCAGAACGTTGGGATCCGATGTGAGCATTGAATACAGCTGCTCTATGAATAGCTGCTTTAGAGTGATGGCTGCTAAACAGCATGTTTGTCAAAGTAAAAATGGTGCTGATCCTGAAAAGGTATTTCTGTTTCAGAGCCTTATCTTCTAAGCCTTTTTTAGAGCCAAGAGTGAGATCTGAATTGCAGTTCCTGCCTTTAAAGGCTTCTTGAGTGCTACTAATCCAGCGCAAGTCTGATAAAGAGTTTGAGGAATGTCTGTGATGAGTCAAGTAACCCTTTTTTTTGTCTTGAAGAAATAAAATCAGTAGCCACTACCTGCTATCTGTCTTTCCTGGCATGTGAAACTTGTGAGGCTGCAGTTACTGCACCGTAGTGCTCTGTTAATGGGATGTGGTAGAAGGACAAAGCAAACCTTTGATACTGATGTTGGGTTTTTTCCAAGAGAAACCCACTGAGAGCTCTAAAGAGTTTCGTGTTTTTAAGGAACTAGTGTTGACTAGCTTTCTAAACCCCCCAAAAATTGATGGCCTCTAGAGTCATGAACTGCTCCCAGCTAAAGAAGCCAACTTGACAAGTTACTGAACTTGTTTGCCAGAAGGTGATCAGCCACATAAAGATTAATGTCCTCTTTCCGCCGAGCCTTGACTGCCATGGCTTAGATTACACAAGGACCTTCCCTCTGATGAGCTTAACTGGAAAGAGAACAAAGCTGACCTAACAGTATAAAGGGATGAAATCACTCCTCTTGGAATGACTGCTTAGATGAACGATAACGTGGGTGCAGGTCACTGGAGAGAGAGTGGTTCCTAGGGCACGGAGCCAGGAGGGAGCGTGGAGTTGTGTAACGAGCAGGGGATTGCCAGGCTCCCCCGTGCCTGGGAAGCTCCTACCTGTACCCAGTGCATCCTCTCCCTAGGAGGTGCTTTGGTCTGGGTTACTAACAGTCATGTTTGACAGATTTGTTGCTGAGGTGGTGTTGCCCTTTTCAGCATCCCACCGTTTCACGCTGGCAGTCTCTCCCAGCACTCGCTGTCCCAATGGCCACCGTTGAGGATATGACTCAGAGCCAGCAGTAGGGATTTGAGCCCCTTTCTTTTCATTTTTACTTTATTTTTTTGTAGTTCTTTTTTGTGTGTTAAGATCTCTGCCTTAATCCCTGTAGCTAATCTAGTTAAAACAGAGTCAATCCCTGGATTTACCGGTACAGCTGGAGAGAAAGTTGCCAGTCATGTGGCCAGGAGTTGATGCCTCCTTGTGACCATTATATACTAAAGAGCTCTTTGTTTCAGGCTCATGTACAGTCAGGAATGGTTCCTTCTCACCCAACTGCCCATGCTCCAATGATGCTAATGACGACCCAGCCAGCTGGTGGTCCCCAAGCCGCCATCGCTCAAAGCGCACTACAGCCCATTCCAGTCTCGACAACAACACATTTCCCCTATATGACGCACCCTTCAGGTGAGGCGTGTGTGCCCGGGAGACCTGCACCCTAACCCAGCCAGGTCACTGTAGTTTTAGCAACCAGAGATTGTGGTTTGATGTTTGCTTTTGGGTTTTTTTTTATCTTGGGGGGGAAATAATGGAAAAAAAAACCAAACCCAACAAAACTGACCTTTAAGATGTCCTGTAGAGCGATGGGCTTCGGGCTCTGCCGGCCTGAGCGTGAGCCCACACAAGCACGAGTTAAATTCAGGCAAGACTTTGGTTGTCTCCAGCAGAAGTGGAGAGCTGGAGAAGGGTGCTTGCAGGCCCTGGCACTGTGGGGCTGCGTTGGGCCAGGCGGTGCCGTGGCGTTGCCACGGGGGATGGATGGTGTGTAGAGTGTTTATCGTCATCTGGGGTGTTACTAAATGTAAAGCGGCCGCTCTCCAGGCCAGGAGTGGAAATGTTGCTTGGGGGCAGGGCTGTTAGACTTCTAGAAGGAACAGTGTTAATTCAGAGTCACGTTCTGCAGCTTTACTTTGTAGGAAAAGCAGGTGCTGAATGACTTTTGGGGTGGTTTGGTGTTTTTTTTTTCCCCCACTTTAACCTGACCTAAGTTTTCTTTTATGATTCATTTGCAAACAGCCTCTGAACTTTTTTTGTTAGCAAACTTGATGTTGTTTCATGGGGAATGTGTGAGCAGGACAAGGCTGCTTCTGAGGGTTTAAGCAATCACCCAAAGGACATCTCGCTGCACAGGGTTTTGTTTTGTTCTCTTAAGAGGAAATCAAAGACAAAAACGTTGAGCTCAGTAGTTGTCCTGTGACCACTTGACTAGCAAACTGTTGTGTGGCTTGCCAATTTATTATTTACATTTGAACTTTTTTTTTACAGTACAAGCCCACCACCAACAGCAGTTGTAAGGCTCATCTGGAATAACTCAAAGGCTGGATACCTTTTGTAGGCCAAATACCCTCCTTCTACTGCTTCTGCCAACTGGAAGCACAGAACAAAAAAAAAACCACACAAAAAAACCCACAAAAAAACCCTAGAATTTCATTTTATTTTGTTTAAAAAAAAAACCAAGGAGAAAAAAAAACCCACCCCTTGATTTCTTGTAACATCCACTAGGAATGCTAACAAACAGCTCATCTTGCAGTGGGAGAGATTCGGACTGAGTAGAGGCATTTAGGAACTTGTGGGCTATTCCATAATTCCATGCACTGTATCTTGAGTCCTGCAAGTGCCCCAGCTCTGCTTGCTGAAAACAAACCAACAACAAAACAAAAACCACCACACAAAACAAAAACTGGAAGTTATTTATTTTTTAATGACCCTTCCAAGTGATGAACTCATCAGCTAGCAAAAGAAGTAACCAGAGTGATTCTTGCTGCTATTGTCACTCAAAAAAGGAAAAAAAACAAAACAAAATCAAGACCTGGAGATCCCTTTGACTTCCACCTAAACTTGAAACAGGTTCAGTGAAAGCAAAAAAAAAAACAGGAAAAAAAACACAAAAAAAATACAGATTCTAATGGTCAAAGTGCTGAATTGTTATTTATAAATCACGTTGGATGAGGTGATCACTCTCGGGAGACAGTGATGGAACTTTTAAGTTAAGAAAAACTTTTACTTTGTAGATAATATAAAATAAAAACTTAAAAAAAAATTAAAAAATAAAAAAAGTTTTAAAAACTGACCCTGCTGTGGTGTGTGTGTGAGAGTGGGAGTGAGTGTGTGAGTGTGTGTGAGTGTATCTGTGAGTGTGTGGGGGATGTGTGAGTGTGTGGGGGACGTGTGAGTGTCTGTGAGAGTGTGGGGTGTGTGTGAGTGTATCTGTGAGTGTGTGTGGGGGGTGTGTGTGTCTCTGAGAGTGTGGGGTGTGTGTGAGTGTATCTGTGAGTGTGTGGGGGGGGTTGTGAGAGTGTGTGGGGGATGTGTGTGTGTCTCAGAGTGTGGGGGGGGTGTGAGTGTATCTGTGAGTGTGTGTGTGGGGGTGTGAGAGTGTGTGGGGGATGTGTGTGTGTCTGAGAGTGTGGGGGGTGTGTGAGTGTATCTGTGAGTGTGTGGGGAGGGTGTGGGATGTGTGTGAGTGTGTGTGGGGTGTGATTGTGGGGGATATGTGAGTGAGGGGGTTGTGGGTGAGTGGGGGATGTGTGAGTGTATGAGTGTGTGGGGGGGGGGGGGGGTGTGTGTGGGGGGGGTGTATGAGTGTGTGTGGGGTGTGTGTGGGGGGGTGTATGAGTGTGTGGGGTATGTGGGGTGTGAGTGTGGGGGGTGTGTATGAGTGTGTGTGGGGGGGGATGTGTGCATGGGGCTCAATGCACCTCAGGCTGCTGCCCTGCGTGGGCCAGATGCCTCCTCAGCAGGAGCAGGGAGGTGATTGTTCCCCTGCACTCAACTGCAGCCTCCAATACTGTGTCCAGTTCTGGGCTCCTCTCTCTACAAGGACATGGAGGTGCTGGAGAGGAGCCAGAGGTTGATACCAAGCTAGGAAAGGATTTGGAGCATATCTCAGATGAACAGCTGAAGGCTCTGGGGCTGTTCAGCCTGGAGAGAAAGCTCAGGAGAGACCTTCTCACTCTACAACCACCTGAAAGGAAGCTGTAGCCAGGTTGGGGGTTGGTCTGTTTTCCCCAGCAGTAGAACAAGAGGAATCAGCCTCAAGTGGCACCAGGGGAGGTTGAGGCTGGCTGTGAGGAGGAATTCCTTTGCTGACAGGGTTGTGAGGCATTGGGACAGCTGCCCAGGGAGCTGCTGGAGTCACCATGGATGCTGCACTGAGGGAAATGGGCTGGTGGGTGATAGGGCTGGGACAAAGGCTGGGCTCAATGAGCTCAAAGGTCTCTCCCAGCTGAAACCATTCTGTGATTCTATAAGAGGTTCCAAAGAAACAGAAGATAGTGCTGAGGTGAGGGAGCACTGGAAGGGGCTGCCCAGGTGGGCTGTGGAGTCTCCTTCTCTGGAGACATTCAAGCCCAGCTGGACAGTCCCCAGGCACCCAGAGAGAACCAGGCTAAGGACTGAAAGTGAGAAACAAGGTCAAAAACAGTTTATTAAGAGCAGATTTCTTTTCCTCTTTTAATACTCTGGTCAAATGGCATCATTCAAGAATAAGTTACTGGTACAGTACATACAGAAACAGGACATAGAAAACCCTACTATACAGGAAGAACTTTTCTGTGCAGGTGGAAAGTAAAACTTGGGTAAAACTTTCCATCCAACAATCTGTTGGCTTTGATCATTTTGCTGAGGGGCAGAAGGAGCAGTGGCCTCACACCCCCCAGACAGGGGCTGGCCAAGGGTTGGGCTCTGGCTGTATCCAACAAGCTGGAAGAGGCTTTGGAACAGGGTGCTCCAGCCTGTTTGGTGATCAAGATGTCAAGGCTTTATGTGCTTGTTGGAATGGAAGTGCCCTGGTTGGGTGACAGCAGTGTTGTGTGCTCCAGGGATGGTGAGAAACCAGAGGGTTTGGCCTCAGCCCAGAGCCGAGAGACGACTGAGGAGCTTTGCCCCAAAATGGTTTTGATGCAAAACCCATGGGTGAGGCAATGGTGATGTCAGGGGTTGGTGAGCTGCTCGGGGTGGCTGGGCTGCTCCTCAGGGGGAGGGAAAGGGGAAAGAGATTAAATAATGCTTCATGTCATGCTCTTCATCTCCTGGCACCCGTAAGGAGCCACAGAAGCCACCGAGGGGGAGGGTCGGTGGGCAAATGCTTCCCAAGGAGCGAGGGGGAGGTCTGTCTGGAGCCAGCACTCAGCCAGGTCCCTGCTGCCAGAGCAAGAGAAGGCACTGCCTGGTTTGTGTCTTTATTGCCAAAAAAACAACTGTCCTGAGTAACTGGGTGATTCTCTGATCCCTCCTGGCGAGGCCGTCGGGCGACGGCTCCAGCCACAGGCACCTGCACTCACTGCCCCTCGGCTCGTGGCTTTGGCACGGTAGATCCAACCTCTGCTCCCTGTCTCCAGGACCAAGGCACACCCCAGGGCCACCTCTGACTTCATTTCAGCTCTGGGAAACGCTCCTTCTCCTCCCTGGGGGCACACAGGCCTGTAGGGGCTGTGCCCTTGGCTCCCCCTCCTCCCCAAACCTCCACCCTCCTAAAAGCCCGTGTGGGCTGGGGAAACCAAACCTGCTGAGTCCTGAGCTCTTCTTCCAGCTTACTAGAAGGACAGCAAAACTTCTTCCAAGTTGTTTCCTCTTCCACAGAATGGAACAGCTTAGTGCTCTTTGCCCACTGCTCTAACGAGGGAGAGCTGGGTTAATGTGTGCTGGCAGGAGCAGGGCGAGGGCTGGCTCAGGCTCACCTGTGCCACAGCTTCCCATAGTGATGAGAAATAGGATTTCACACTCAACCCTCCAGGAGCTGAGGAAATAAGCCCCACCACCACCAAACAACTCCCCTCAAGTGCCAGTGCAGGTGGGGTTGGAAGCACAGCTGTGGCAGAGCAGAGGGGGAGTGAGCTCAGCAGCCCTCTGTGACCTTGTTGGTGAGGTCTGAGATGGAAAGAACTCTATTAAATAAGGAGGGTGACTTTCCCCCTGCTCACCAGTGGGGAGAAGGGAAGGTGGCACCTGCCCCAGGGTGTTAGGTGACAAACTCAGCATCCATCCTGCTCATCAAGCACAGCAATTGCCACTGGAAGGATGGAGAAACCCTTTGCAATTGAACTGCAGGTTAAAAATACCACGTGGTTAGTCCTCGGCACTGGAACGATAAACCCCTGCTCACCAAAACAACCCACCCCAGCAGCAGCTGACTGATGTGGCCAGGGCTGTGCTGGCTGGGAACAGCAATCCCTCATCCCACCTGAAATCTCTCTTCCCAGCCCCAGCCCCTTCTCCCAGCCCGTTCCTTCTGGCAGCTGCTGGGAGTGGAGGCTGACTGGGCTGAGCTCACCTCATCGTTCGGGGCTCTTTCAACCTGGGCTGTGCTTCCTCCCTTTCCTCTCCTCATCCCTCTACGTGCAAGACCATGGGGGGGTTGGTTATAGGCAATGAAGGAGCTGCCTCAGCCCCCTCCCCGAGCAGCCCCTGCTCTCCTCCTGCCCTTGGCTGCAGCCTTTGTGCTGCTCCAGGGAGGGAAATGGATGCGGCTGCAGCCCAGAAGCTGCAGGAGGACAGGGCTGCCTTTGTTGCAGCCTCAGTGGCTCTGGCAGGGCTGGAGCTGCCTTTTGCCAGTGCAATTTGCTCTTAATGCTCCAGTTTCAGGAGTGAGGCCGCGCTGGTGTGTGCTGAGCACCGAGCCCTGAGGAAATACAGGATTGCTCCCCTGGGCCCGTGACCAGGGCATTTTAAACAGAGGAAGCAGGGGGGAAACAAAGCCCTTGCCTGCTCTGAATGCATGACAGCCCAGGAGAGGGCTGAGGCAAGAGCTGGGGAGGCACAGAATGCAAATCCTAAGTGGTTTCTCAAGTCGACAGCATCCCTGGTTGTTGTGTCCCTGTCTGTGCTACATCTGCCCTTTCTGGCCCAGCCCAACACCACCTTGAGCAGAGCTTGGCTCCTGGGCCTTTGCCTGCTAACTGAGCTCACCCTGTGCTGGCTCAATGGCAAAGCCCTGCCTGGAGGCTGGAGTTTTGCAAAAGCCCCTCGAGGCTTCTCTTTTGCTTCCTCTCAGATTCATTCACTGCTCCTCAGGGCTCCCACCTCTGCTGCCACTTGGAGGGAACCTAAAGCCTTCCCCTCAGGCAATTCCAAGATGCAGCTGTGGATCTGAGATCCTGGCCAGTGCCACGTGGGCTGAGCTGAGAAATCTGGAAGTTGAGAGCTGGGAACATCCCCTCCCCGTGTCGCAAGCGCCCGGCCCCTTCCTCCTTCCAAAAATAACGGCAGCGGTTCCTCTCCCAGCCCGGCCCCAGGTACAGGCACAGCCTGGAAACGGGAGCAGAGCCTGGGGCAGGACCTTGCTCCCTGCTCTGGAGCTGCATTCCTGGGGCTGCCTGTGCAGGGATGGGGGGGACAGAGAGCCCTGGGGGTGTGCTGCATGTGCAGAGATTCCCCTGGGAGTTAACATCTTACTTGGTGTGCAACCAGTGATCACTGGGCTTGTGGGTCAAAAGCTTAAAGTGCCTGCAGTCCTACCTCTGGCTTAAAGTGCCTGCAGCCCTCCCTCTGAGGCACAGCAGGGAGTGCAGCCCCTCTATAGGCCTTGGGGACTGGCTGGGAGAAGCTTCTCCTCCAGGCAGGGAGGTGAACACCAAAGGGAACCCTTCCTCCTTGCCTGCAAGAGACCATTGCATAGCTTTAAACACCACCAAACTCTTGTTTACACAGTGTTTGGGGTGGGAGAAAGGCAAGGGAGAGCAGGGGGCTCAAAGGTCAAAAAACACTGGGAGGGGGAGTGGGGGAAACTCACTTTAGATTTGTGCCTAAAATGCTTTCATCACTGGGATAAAACACCTTCATCACCAGGGTGAAACGTTTCCATCACTGGGATAAAACACCTTCATCACCAGGGTGAAACGTTTCCATCACTGGGATAAAACAGCTCCATCCCTGGGAGGAGATGCTGGGGCTCTGTGAGAGGGTCGCTGTCAGTCTCAGTGTTCCTTCTCCCCTAGTGCCATGATTAACGGTGGGGCAGTTAGTGTTCACAATTAGCAAGGCTAAAAGCATTCCTCTGGCACAGGGGTTAGAAAAAGAAGAGTGAGAAAAGCCAGTTTCTACCTTATCTAAGAAGAAAGCCCAAACTCCACCATGTGTGCCCGACACAGAGCCCAGCTCCGGCGGGTCGGCCTCGGCTGGAGGGTTTGGCAGCAGCAGCATGTGCTGAGCTGGGAGCAGGGGGCTGCCCTTTGCCTGCGTGGCCCAAGAGCAGCAACTGACTGATTCATTTACAATCCACCTCTTTGTTTTCCACCCCACCCTCCTGGGGTGGTTTTTCTTGGTCTCCTTTCTCCAGTCCCATGGGTTTAAGGGCGAGACCGCAGTCCCTGGCAGCGGGAGCCCGGCGGCGCGGTGCTGGGCAGGCAGGGACACAGGCACAGGCAGCGTGTGTGTGTAAACAGTCATGAGAAAGCTTTGATAATAACAATCAAAACCTATACAAATAAACATAAGAGGCCCTTCAACAGGCCGAAGAGAAGGAGCACACCCGTACTGGAGTGAAAAGTTACCCCCTTCCTTGCAACAATACAAATAATCATCCCTAACCAGAAGGAAGAAAACAAGGTACGTTTGCTCTGGGGATGGGATATACCTGGGAGGTCTCTGGGATTTCTCCATCACCCAAAAGCATGTCCTGGGGCCGTCCCAGTGCAGTCACAGTGGCGTGTACTGGTTGTCAATGGCACGGACGTGGCCTCGTCCCGGTGCCTCCACCTCGTAGTCCGAGTCGCGGTGCCGGGCGCCCGGGCCCGTGGGAGCTCGGCTCGGGCGCAGGCTCTGCTGGGTCAGCTCGGCTGGGGGCGGCACCAGGTGGAAGATCTGCTCCAGAGGGGGACCCAGCGGGGGCTCGTCGGGGCCGCGGGGGCAGGAGGAGCCGGCGGGCGCCAGGCTGGGGTCGGGGCTCCAGCCGGGAACGGGCAGGGGGAGAGGGACTGTGCTGCCGGAGCCGGGAGCTGCGGGCGGAGGGGAGGCTGGTGGGTGGGATGCTCCTGCCCATCACCTCCCGTCCCTGGGTATCAGGGTGGGGGGCTGAGGGTGCATCCCGTGCCCCCTCCCCGCCTTCCCCCCACCCCGGGCTGCAGTGGGGAAGGGGCAGCGGTTTGGGGCAGCTTCTCCTTTCTCAAAAGAGGAAGCCGGGAGCTCGGGAGTCACCTTTTGTGCCACTGCCCGGATGCTTCCACTTCCCTCCAGGCGTGTGGCCAAAGGGCCCAGGCTCTGCTCAACCCCAGAGCATCCACATCCACCCCGGGGACTCTCCTGCCGGGACCAGACTTCCCCCACCCCTGCACCCCACGGGCCCAGCCCCGGCTCTCTGTGCCCGTGTTACCTTGGGGCAGGACGACGACGTAGCTGGAGAGCCGGACGTCGCAGGCTGTGCCGCACTCCAGCGGGATGGGGTAGCGATGGAAGTGGTGCAGCATCTCCAGGATGGAGGAGAAGCGCAGGTGCTGGACACGGCACTGGCCCCGCTCCGTCAGCGCCAGCCGCAGGTGCTGCAGGGAGGAGCACGGCCCCGTTACCCTTCCCCCAGCTCCTCACTGGAGGAGACGATGTGGGCAACAGGGAGATGTGTTTGGGGTGGGACAAAGGGCCTCAGCATGACGTGCTGCATCCCCAACCCTGCAGTGCCCTGCTTGCTGCAGGGGGGTTTTGCTCCTCAGGAGCAGGGATGGGGCTGCCAGACCTCTAAAAGCATGGGGACAGGGACCAGGCAAGGAGAGAATCTCCCTGGGATGGGATGGGGTGGGATGGGATGGGGTTGGGGTGGGGATGGGGTGGGGGTGGGGGCTGCCTGAGGGGCTCCTCTCCCCCCTACCTTTGCTCTGCCCTGGAAGTTGAAGGTGAGCACGTACTCGCCGCGCCGCGTCTCGCTCTGCCGCACCAGGAACACGCCGTGGCCCTCCAGCCCCCCCAGCTGCACCAGCTGAGCCGCCTTCACGCGGGAGATGGGCCCGTGGAACCAGGGGCAGGAGGAGAGGAACTGCTCCATCTTCAGCCCCACCGGCTCCTCAGGGCCCCCCAGTGTCACCCCTGCCAGGGCACAGGGATGAGCACCCTGGAGAAGCACAGACCCCCACCCTCAGCCCCCCTGCCACGCCATTTGGGGGTGGCCCATCAGCCCAGCTGGTCAGGGCAGGTGATGTCCCATCCCCAGGGTCCCCTGGGCATCCTCACCATGGCTGAGGGTGTCAGTGCTGGTGGTGGAGCTGGTGGCTGTGGGGTTGGGGTGTCGGCACGCCGGGAGCTCGGGGTCCCCTGTGTCAGACCTGCTGGGGATGGGACAAGCCAAGGCTGAGCCCACACAGTGCTGGGGGAGGGCAGAAAACAGCCATCCCTGTCGCAAGGGGTGAGGACACCCAGCCACCCACCCCCTGAGGACACGCACTCACTCACCCCCTGCGCACGCACTCGCGGATCTCGGCCATCCAGGAGCTGAGCTGCTGCTCGTCCCCCGCCTCGAACACGACGTCGGTGGCGTTGGTGACCTGGGGGACATCGCAGAGGGACTTGGGGGCTTCAGAGAGAGAGAGAGATGTGCATCCCCCTCCCAACCCACCCACACTCGACGACCAACCCTGACCCCAGCCAGGACAAAGCATCCCCCGCCCCACGTGCCGTGTTTCCCCCCGTCCCCGCCTGGGAAGGGGAAGCGAAATTTGGCACGGGAGCCTTTGGCAGCCACGTGCAGCCCAGAGGGTGGGAAAGGCCTCAGGGGCTGACTGCAGACCCCCACCAAGGGCCAGCTCCTACCTTGAGGACGAAGGTGTGGAGGTTGTCGGGCATCTCGAGGCGCGTGCAGCTCCGCACCTCCTGGATGGCGGCACAGGCAGCCTGCAGCTTCGGCCTGGAGCCCTGCAGAGGGGGACACGGCGCTGAGCTGCGCCCCAACACCCCAAAATCCCACCCCACTCCTTCCCCCTGCCCTGCCTGGATTGGGCTGAGCCTGCCAAGAGCCACCCAAAGCATTGGAAATGCCCGGCTCTGCAGAGAAATACCCCCCACGGCAAGGAAATACCCCGTGTGGGAAGGAAATACCCCACACAGCACTGCCTGGCCACTGTCGGGGCATCCCAGGGGGAGGGAACGGTGCCCAGAGTGGGGACCCAGCTTGGTGGCTCCCACAAGGACCTGGCAGTGGAGGAGAGGGGGGATCCCAGTATGGCAGCGTGTGCAGCAATGGGAGCAGTGGGGGGGTCAGGGTGGGCTGGGAGCTCGTGAGGCCTCCCAGATGGGTTTGGAGCTGACACAGGCACAGGACAAAATGCTGAGTAGACACTTCTGGAAAGGTTAATAATATCCCTCCCGGCAGCTTTCGGTTCCTCTGCGACCCCGCGAGCCGCCAACCGCTGCCAGGCTGCAGCACGTGCTGCCTGCCCAGCACCAGTCTGGGGGG
The DNA here is from genome assembly GCF_028858725.1 of Colius striatus. Lineage (NCBI taxonomy): Eukaryota > Metazoa > Chordata > Aves > Coliiformes > Coliidae > Colius > Colius striatus. The sequence continues at coordinate 14,742,653 of NC_084775.1, read as the reverse complement.
CCAAGGACCCTCCTGGGTGCAAAACGCTGCTGGGGGATCACACGGGGGCTGGAACCAACCCTTTCCCTGCTCATCCCCACGGGCAGAGGCGAGGCAAGCCCGTAGCCCTGTGACCGAGCCACCCCACGCCACCCGGCAAAGCCTGGCCAGCGCCGATATGTGCCGGGTACACTCCTCCCCGCCGGCCCCGTGCCAGGCTTGCTGCCAGCGTGGCATGCCAACATTTGGGCTGGCTGTGATTCACACAGTGGCTTCAGCATCCTGTGGGCTGAGTCAGCGCAGCCCACACCGTCCTCGCAGCTCCCAGGACGCCGGCCACACGTGGCACTCGCCAGCCGAAGCGCGTTCCTCTCGCCCCGAGCTCGGGATGCTCGCACCAAAGCCACCTCTGCCACAGCCCCAACGCCACCTCTGCCACAGCCCCAGACAGCTGCAAGACCCCCGAGGGGGTCCTCACTAGGTGCTTGCCAACCCAGCCTCATCCTCAGGCACCCAACTGAGCGGTGTTGGGCTGCCTCTGCGTTTTCCACCCCCTCCACTCCTCCCTCGACACTCTCAACCGAGGACTCGGTGTACTTTGGGGCCGGAAACGCAGCGTGAGAGGGATCAGCCCTTATCAGCACCGAGCTGCGCCCAGAAGAAAGTTCTTAGAAGCCGGTGTCAGGCCGGTGTGGTGCAGGAGGCCTCGTGGCACCGCCGGCGACACTGATTGCAGCCGCGGGCGGCGGGGCCGGCGCTGCCACCAGCCACCAGCGCTTCATCCCAAAGCGGCCTGATGGGCTCTGCCATCCCCAGGGGCAGAACCACGTCCCCTGCCAAGCCCTGTGGGGAGGAAGCGAAGGGGCTGCCGGTCCTGGAGGGGGTTGTGGCCCCCGGCACGGCGGCGGTTTATCGGCACCGCTCCTGCTGTCCCGGGAAACGGCGAGATTCCAGGAACAGGGAGTTCAGAGAAGCCCCCCACAGCCCTCCCCGGGCAGAGCACAGCCAGGGCAGCGCAGAGGGAGAAGGAAATGATGCAGCACAGAGATACGGCAGCCGAAAAACCAGTCTGGCTTCGGAGAAGTGCCTACCGCAGGCACGCTGCCCCCGCCCCCTGCCCTGCAGCCCCTACCGGGAAAGGGACTTCTCAGTAACCAAAACTGCTCACTCAACACAGCACCCGGCTGCTCAGCACCCACGGGCTCCTCAGCAGGAGGTGCCACGGCGGCAGCATGGGGTCAGACACCCCCCCACACACACACAGCCACAGGGGCTGCTGGGGTCAGGATGGGATGGGATGGGATGGGATGGGATGGGATGGGATGGGATGCTCGGGATGTTGCCCCAGCTCGGTCTCTATTCCAACCAGTACCAGCTCCCACTCACAGCATCCCAGCATGGTGGGGTGGGAAGGGCCCTGCAGAGCTTCCCCAGCCCCTGCTCCAGCAGCTTCCCCTGGCTCAGGGGGTACAGGAACGTGTCCAGGGGGATTGGGAACCTCCAGAGAAGGAGCCTCCACACCCTCCCTGGGCAGCCTGGGCCAGGGCTCCCTCACCTCAGCACCAAAGGAGTTTTCCCTTGTGTTCCAGCAGAACTTTTTGTGCTCCAGCTGATATCCATTACCCCTTGCCCTGTCACCACAGGAAAAAGCACTGCCTCATGCTCCTGGCACCCAGCATTTAAATACTTGTAAGTACTGAGATTCCCTCTCAGTCTTCTCTAGGCAGACCAGTCCCAGGTCCCTCAGCCTGATGCTCCAGTTCTTTGAGGAGTCTCCCCTGGATACTTCATCCCACCACTCCCCAAAGGATCCTGTGCACATGGGGCTGAGGGCTGCCCAGAATTTCCCCAGGGCCACGATGCCCCAGGAGGCTGCACTCCTAAGCCCCTAAAAACCAGCCACCGCTGTGCCACCTCCACAGCACCCCTGGTCCTGGCAACCAACACACCAAACGAGGCATCTGGGGTGTGATACAGCTGATCTCTGGCTCACAGAGCTCATGCAGCAGGATCTGGCTCAGCTTCCCCCAGACTCCCTCTCCTCACAGGGGCTGACACTGCTGGGGACAATGGGACACTAATGGGGACAAGAGCCCCAGCAGCCTGACCAGAGGGGACACCCCACTGCACACCCTCACCCCATGTCCCCTCATCCCCCCAGCACAGCACCCACAGCCACCCCACGCCTGGGGAGCACAGAGTGGCTGGGAGAAAGGGGGGGTTGCCAGATACAGGCAGGAGCCCGTGGGCAGCCAGGAGCTGCAGGTCAGAGCCAGGTCACGGCTGTGCCAGGCTGCTGCTGGCACACACAGCAGCTCACGACAACGTTTCCTCCTCACAAGCCCCAGCAACAGCTCTCACCGCAGCTCCTGCGCCCGCCACTTTCTTCCCTCGCCGTGTTTGTGTGAGGCCAACGTGCCCACAGCACCATCCTCCCTCCCCAGCAGCCACACAGCACCTTCCCTGCCGCCTGGCACGTGCCCTGGGGACACCTTCCCCTGAAACCCTCCAACCTGCAGCGCTGGGATTTACGCTCCTTCGAAGGAAAACTCCTCCCAGCCTGCCCACACGTGCTGGGAAAGCTCTGGGCACCATGCCCTGGGCTGCTGCTGGAAGGACACACACTGCAGATGCTCAGTGGAGGGGAGAGGAAAGCAGGCAGCTGGCCAAGATGAGACAGAAAAGATCACATTGCCCACACCTGGGAGAGGCACGGGGGCACATATGGGCACACACACCACCCCCTCAGACACCCCTGGGCTCACCTGATTTCTGCCTGCTCCCCAAAACACTTCCAGCGCTCCCCGTGTTGGTTGGAGCAGGAGGAAGCCAGAATCACCCACCTTTCCTAACAGATCTGGCCAGGGGCTTGCTGGCAAAGGCAGCGTGGCATGGGGATGGCAGTCATGGCACAGCAATGACGGCAGTGGCACGGGGGTGATGGCAGCGGCTGGTGGTGCCGGTGCTGGTGGTGGCACAGTGACGGTGGCAGCGGCTGGTGACGATGCTGGTGGTGGCAGCTGATGGCAGTGGCACGGTGCTGATGGCAGCTGATGGCAGTGGCACGGTGCTGATGGCAGGGGCTGGCAGAGAGCAAATCCTTCGAGAGCGGCGGGCGCTGGCACCGGCCCCTCCGCACGCCGGGGATTTCCCCACCACGGCCCTTTCGCTTCCACTCTGAGTCAGAGACGGGAAAGGGCAGATCTCTGATGGCCAGGGGGATGTGCTGCTTGTGCCAAAGCCCTGAGCCCACCCTGTGCCCCTCACACAAGGAACAAGCCCTGTCTGGGGCTGCCAGGACGGACAGATCTGCGGCGGTGCCAGGGCGGGTTATGCCGGCGCCAAACCACATCCCGCGCCCACGGCCCCGGGGAGTTTTGTGGAGTTCCCCAGGAGAGCAGAGGCACACAGCCCTGTCCCAGTGAGAGCTGCAGGGGAAGCACGTCCCTGGTCCCGCTGGGACAGCAGTGGGGGGATGCCACGAGGCTGGAGGGGGCACCAAGGGTCACGGCGAGGGCTGAGAGGTCCTGCTGTACCAGGGTGGATGCAGGAGGCTGCCCCGTGGGTAATCCCTGTGTTCCTCCTCAGACACTTGGCATGAGACAACCCCAGTGCCTGTCTTCTGGAGTTTTCACCGTGGTTAAAGCCAACACTCGTCCTTGGGGACTTTGCACCACAGATAATCCTGGCACGTGGCCCTGGGTGTTTGCACCACGGCTGATCCCAGCCCTTGGCCTCGCTGGGGTGCAGCACAGCTAATCCCAGCCTCTGCCCTCCAGCAGCTAATCCCAGCCTCTGCCCTCCAGCAGCTAATCCCAGCGCTCTGCGGGGGGGAGGTTAAGCACAGCCTAATCCCAACACTCCTCCTCAGGCCTCTGCACCGTGGCTGAGCCCAAGGGACGAGTCCACCCCAGCAGCCCTGTGCCAACGCTGCTGCCTGGGATGGGCTCTGGGATGCCACTGATTCGGGTCCTTTCCCTTCACACCCTCCAGCATCTCATGTGCCTCCTGCACCATCCACTGAGCTCACCCCCTCCAAGCTCTCTGGGGAGAACATCAGGGTGGCACATTCTCTGCTGTTCACTCCGAGACCTACTGCCAGCAGCAGTGAGTGCCATCACAGGCTTGGGGCACTGTGTATACGAGGTTCCCTGTCTCTGTTAAGCAGAGGAATACGAGAGGTGATCCCCACTGCAGGCTGCTGCATGAGCTCGAGTCCCCCAGACCCCAGCCAGCACCCTCACACCACCAACACCGCAGGGACAAAAGGGTTTCCAAGACACCCTGTCCCTGAGCATCCCTAAAGCTCATGGCAGGGGACAGAGCCATCCCCGAGGGGACCAGGCTCAGCGGTGACAAGAGGCCCCGTTGTGCTGTGGCCTGAAGTGCTGGCTCGGGGGGGGCTGGGGCACAAAGCACCTTCTGTTCCCCTCCTGAGCGGCTGCCGAGCGCCAGCGAAAGGCAACGCCAGAAAACACAGCCCAGACCCCTCCCCACCTCCCTCAGCCCCTACTTCTTACTAAATTAAACCCAAGGTGCTGTGATACCACCCTAGGTAAATCCAGAGCCCTGGGGATGGGTTTGGGGGGGTCTGGTTAGAACCCCCCCCAGCCCCTCTTTGTGCATCGAGAAACCTCCAAGCGCAGCAGCGCCCGTCAGCTCTGCTCGTCAGAGCCCACCTTCCCTCTCCAACAGCCCACAAACCACCCCAAACACAGGCAGCCCAGCACCTCACGGTCACTGGGGGCTTTGGGGCTATAAACAGGATCTGTAACCAGGCAGCTTTGGCCAGGCCCCTCATTTCATGTTCAGCCAAACCCGCTCCCAGCGTGGGCTGCTCTAACGACTTCCTGGGATAAATAACGAGCGTGGAAAGTAAACAAGGTGTCTGTGTGTAACAGGAGCTGCAGCCAGGGCCTGAGACACCCCAAAGCCCATCCCCAGAGGGCTGGGGGACACGGAGTGGCCAGCATGGTCCCTGGGAGCTCCTGGGATTTCGCATCACCCAGGGTTTGGCATCACTCTGGGTCAGGCATCACCCAGGATGATGGAACAGCGCCAAGAGCCCACATGGGAACATTTGATGGTCCCAAAGCAGGACCTGCCCCTTGCCCATAGCTGAAGGAAGATGTTACCCCAGACACTTGGTTTTTAATGTAATCTCACAATGACATTGAACATTCTGATGCCCATCGTGGAGTATCAGTGGGAACTGGGACCAGTGGGGTCTGCCCCAGTCGAGCCTTCATCACTGGGACAAATCCTTCCAGACCCCACACTGCCTATGCAACCTCTCATAAATATTTACCTTTGAAAGCAGCAGCACTCAGCCTCGAAACAACCACATCCTGGGCCATAAAAAAAAGAAGAAGAAAGGGGAAAAAAAACCCAAAAGAGAGAGAGAACCACTCACAAACACCCTGAGCATCTCCCACTGGCTGCCAGGGCTGAGCAACACCCAGCGCCCACCAGCCCTGGGAGGCTTGTGGGGAGGTGGTACAGTCCTGGAGTGTTTTCCCAGGCTCTTTTCCTGCCTTTCTCTTAGATATCCTCACTTGTCATTGGCTTCTCAGCCTGCACGTGGTGCTCTCCCACCCGCAGCATCCCTGCGAGGGATGCAGCAAAGCATCGCTGCCACGAGCAGGGGGGTGGGCACAGCATCGGGGCAACTCTTCCCCTTCAGCAACAAGAGTGGGCTTGAAAGAAAAAGAAACCCTTCCAGCCTTTCTCCTGCAAAACCCAACAAGCCCAGCACCAGGGGAAAGCAGCAGATTGGGGCTCCTGTCCCACACTCTTCCCCTCACAACCCAATCAAGCCCTGACAAGCTCCATCCCAGCAACACAGTTTCCAAAATAAGAAACTCTGCTCTTCAGCAATTAACGCGGGGCTGTGGTTACGCTGCTCAAAAGTGTTTTTTCCGTGCATGACCAAGGATGGAAAAAGTTGTGGTTAATAAATGACAAATAACCTTTTGTCTCCTCGCCCTCCCCCCGCCCCGCGACACCAGAAAAAAGGGTGGTGAGGGGAGGGGGAATAAATAGAGAAAGCCAAAAGAAAAAAAAACCCCAGTCACCGGCAAAAATCTCACAAAAGGGCTCCGGGCGCCTTCGAAGAACAGCGAAGCACTGAAGCGAGAGCCGAGCGCGGACGGCACGGCTCGGCACGGCACGGCTCGGCACGGGACGCGCCACCGCCCGCCCGCCCGGCGCCGCGGAGAAAGTCCGCGGGCGGGTTTCGGGGCAGCTCCGGACGCCTTTGAGTGCGGCTTCGGCTCTCCCGAGGGAATTGTAGTCTAGTCAAAGCCCTCCGGCTCTTACCCCGCGGCGGGTTTCCCAGCTCCTGTCCTAGGGATGCCAGGAGAAAAGTGGCAGGAGAGGGATGCAGTCCCTAAGGATGCTGAGAGAGGGGTGTCGGGAGAGGGATGCAGCTCTTAGAAATGCCAGAAGGATGTTAAGAGAGGGATGCAGTCCCTGGGGATGCTGAGAGAGGGATGTAGCTCCTAGAGATGCCAGGAGAAGGATGTTAAGAGAGGGATGCAGTCCCTGGGGATGCTGAGAGAGGGATGTCAGGAGACAGATACAGTGCCTGTGGATGCTGAGAAGGATGACAGGAGAAGAATGCAGCTCCTGGAGAAGCCAGGAGAAGGATTCCAGGAGAGGGATGCAGCTCTTGGAGATGGTAGAAGGATGCTAGGAGAGGAATGTAGTGCCTGGGGATGCCAGGAGAGGGATGCAGTCCCTGGGGATGCTGAGAAGGATGCCAGGAGACAGATACAATCCCTGGGGATGCTGAGAGAAGGATGCCACAAAAGAGATGTGGTGCCTGGAGATGGCAGGAGAGCGATGATAGGAGAAGAATGCAGCTCCTGGAGATGCCAGGAGAGGGGTGTGGTCCCTGGAGTTTCTGGGAGAAGAATGCAGCTCCTGGAGATGCCAGGAGAAGGGTTCCAGGAGAGGGTTGCAGCTCCTGGAGATGCAAGAAGGATCTAGGAAAGGAATGTGGTGTCAGGGGAGGAATGCAGTCCCTGGGGATGCTGAGAGGGAGGACAGGAGAAGAATGCAGCTCCTGGAGATGTCAGGAGAGGGATGTGGTCCCTGGAGTTGTGAGGAGAGGGATGCCAAGAGAGGGATGCAGCTCCTGGAGATGCTGGGAGAAGGATGCAGCTCTCCAGCCACGTGCGTTGCAAAGGATGATGCAGCAGGGTTGCTCTTGGCTGGAGGATCAAGGCAGCAAACCCCACCAGCCTGGGATTGTTTAACATTTCTTACTACAACAAAGAGAGAAAATAGCACTTGGCATGAGCTGGTTCCCCCCTGGGCAAACCACTGGGACGAGGGCAGGAGCACAGGCAGTCCAGCCCATTCTGGCTCACAGGATGTAGGACACCAAATGGGATCCAGATTGACACAGATGTGCTCTTCCCCAGGCCAGGGCACTGATGGGACACTGGGATGCTTCCCCTCACTGCCAGACCCCTTCTCATAGGGCACTCATAGCCCACAGGCTGCATTGCCAGGCGGCCCTGGGAGGAAAAGACCACGTTGCATCATTTTGTATGGAACAGAGGAAGGAAGGAGCTCCCAGGGCTGCAGCATCGTGCATCCAAGGTCCAGTTTTTAAGCATAACGAGTCACTAATAAGAGGAAATGTGCTCTGAAGCACTGGCAGCAGATCCCCCTCCACCATTGCCTCTCCAAGTACCCTCAGCTGAGTCACTTAAAGCCACATCTGAGCAGCCCCAATTACTCCCAGAGGTACAAAACAGCCCCAGGGGGAGCCAGGGTGGGGATGGGGAAGCACACCACCAGCATGGTCCCTAGTCCCTGCCTGGCCAGCTGCCACCCAAGAGCCCTGGCTGCCAAAAATCAGAGCCCAGCAGCAACAGGAGCTGCTTGCTCAGGAGGTGGCAGTTCTCAGAAACCAGCTTCAGGTGAAAGGAAGGGGAAAAAGAAAGAGAGAGAGAGAGAAAAAAAAAGGAAGTCAAAGCAGTCTCACGCTGAGCAGAGATAAAAATACTGCAGCTCCTGTGGCCAGGGGCTGAGACATGCAAGGCATGACACAGGCAGCACGGCTCGCAGCGGAAGGAGGCTTCCCAGCTCAGCCCAGGGTGCCATGGACTTACAGGACGTGCTGGATTGCATTAAAATGCCATAAAGAAGCCAGCACAAATGCAAATCCCACCTCCCTTCCCCTTCCTGTACAAACATCTGGTCAACAGAAAGGGCTCGGGGACGTTTCCGCTGCGGAGAGGGGGATCCGTGGAGGTTAGGAAGGGAAAGGCACCGAGGGCTGGGGCTGAGCTGAGGAACAGAGCAGCCCTGGAACCCTGCAGGGCTGCCTTAAAACATACCAACCTGCTTTGGCAGCTTTGGCTTGAGTGGGGAGGCCTCAGAGATACCCAAAGCTATGTCAGAATAAATAGTGGGGTAGAGGAGAAAGCCCTGGGTGCCTCCACAGAAAGCAGAGAGGGGCTGGTGAAGCATCACCCTCGTGCTAGACATCAGAGAATCCACCCAGGCTGCACATCCATACCCAAGATTTGTGTGTACACTTGTATACCTACACCCACAGGTACAAGCATTATAGATACCCCCACAGCTGCCTGCTCCAGGCACCCTGCACACCAGGATGGCCCCACTCCACGCCACAGGGCATCAGCACCTCACCCTGGCCCTGGTGGGTGACACAGCATCCTCACACTCCTTCTCTCCCCAGCACACCAGCACCATCTGGCACAGCCCCAGGGTGGGGGTCCAGGTGCCCTGACCCCACTGGTACCCAGCAGACAGACTGTGCCCTGCTGCCAGAACACCTCCAGATCACGTCATCTCCACGTCCCTCCTTTGCAACATCGCTTTTCCAGCCCTCAAGGGGAGAAGGAATGATGCCAAAACCACCCCAGGAGCAGCTGCAGAGCCTGGGAAGCCTCAGCTCATCCAGCTGAAGCTCTCAGGAGACCCTCCCTGGGGCAGGGGATGCCCACACCAGGTCAGACCATGCCACAGGGACTGGCACAGCTCACCACCACTCATCCCTTGGCCCAGAACAGTACCAGCTGCACCCAGCCAAGCATGAAATGGGATGAGGGCTTTTCAAAGCACCCTACTCCCTTTGATGCTGGGCACCTTACAGGATTAGGCTGGGAGGCCCTGTTGGAACACAGCAGGGGGGGCAGGGTGGAAACTAAGATAAAGCTGTTAAGATAAAAGGGAGAAGAGGGTTTAAAGGGCAGAAAGGGAGAGGAAGAGGGTGCTTCTGGGGTGACCAAGCCTAATGGTCCACAGAGCAGCTGGGGATGAAAGCCCCCGAGAGCTGTTTTTACAGCTGCTTACTTAAAACTATTACTTTTCATGACAATTGCCAGCATCTTCACCTCAGGAACAGACAATAACAGGGGCAAAAGGCAGTAGCAAAGCCCTGGGAGCATCCCAGGGCCAGGGGATGGAGGGGAGGGGGTTCCCTGCAGCCTTCCCCAGGGAGTTCTTGGTTATCATTCCATTATTTCAAAGGCAAAACACAAAAAGTGGCCCCAAATAAGCACTTTTCTGTTCCAATTGCTCTAGGGTTTGCCCCCTGAGCTGGGTTTGGGGAGTGAGACCCACCAGCACGGTGAGGAACTTCCCAGTTGCCCCCAGAACCCAGGCACAGTGACTGGGGAAAGGGGGTTGGATTGCTTCTGCTGTAAACGAGGCAGGATTTGGCCCCGACCCAGTTAATTAAGAAAGGAAGGACCCGCCCTGAGAGAATTTGCACAGGAAGCAATTTACTGCCGAGACTTGAGAAATCCAGCGAGGAACAACCTCCCCTCCTCCAACCCTGCCCAGGGGGAAGGCAAGCTCCCCAGGAGATGGGGCTGACCAGCAAATCCCCCTGGGACAGAGGTGTGTTGCAAATAAAAAGAGTAACTCCCTGAGAGTGTGGTTTGAAACACCTCCCAGGAGTGGGGCAAAGCTGGTCAGGGGCTGGGGGTGAGGAGGAAGGTGATGGGTTTGCTTCCCAAGGGCAATGAGGGGGGAAATAAAGGGAAAAGGAGGGGGAAAAGGAGAAAGGAGTAAGTAGATGGCTCCACTCCCTGTGTCTGAAAGCCTCTGGGGGAAGAGGCTGAGCTGAAGGGATGGCTCAGCTCTCCCTGGGGCTGTGCCAGGTCACCAAGGGCTTCACCAGGGCTGGAGGTGGCCAAATGCATCAGGAGGGCATCCCCTGCTTGCCTTTGGGGTTTGGCTCTTGCCAAGCCCCAAAGGCAGGTCTGGGCAACAACCACTGAGGATGAGGAGCAGCAAAGCTGGGAGAAATGCCTGAAATAGCAGCAGCCCAAGGGCTCCTCCCTCCAGCCAAGCCCTTCCCCACAGAGCAGGATCTGACCTGCCCGGGGCTGTCGGGGTGAGCTGGGCACTGGCCCAGTGCCTGGCTCCTGGGAGCAGCCTCCAAGAGCCCCAAAGTGATGATGGTGCCTGGAGCCAGACACCCCTGTCCCATGGCACACACTCCCATGGGGACAGATAACCACAACCCCAGACTTGAGCAAAGCCAGCTACTTTCACATCTCACAGTTCTGGTGTTGGATCCTTTTTTCCCCCGGTTTTTAAAGAAAACATTAGCTGTTGGGGCTGCTGGACAGAAACAGCAGAGGCTGAGCTGGCTGCTCCCTGGAGTGAGCTGCAAACACAGCCCCAAGGCACAGGCTCTCCCCGAGGCTTCCTCCTTCCAAAGCACAAGTCAAAGCTGAATGAGCACAAAAGGGGGAAACAAGAGAGAGAAAAGGGCAGCCCATCAGCCTGCCTCAGACCTGCCATGGGAAGGAACTGTCTTTTTAAAGATTAAATGCCACAGTTCCCCCTCCTTGTTCACTCCCATCCTGCATCGTCTCTGCTCCAGCCGGCGTCTGAGCACCACGGGAGCTCCTGGGGCAGCCCAGAGCTGAGTTTCCAGCCACAAAAGTACTTGACAAAAACTACAAGTCCAGTCCCTTCCAGGTCCCACGGGGAGCAGACGAAGCCACAGAGCCTAAGCTGGATTTTGCCCTTCCTTTCCCAGCTTGCCCAGGAGAGCAGATGCCCTGGCTGCTGAAGCCACAGCACAGCAGGGACGGGGTGAATTTGGGGGTTGTCAGGCCCTGGTGATCCCTGGGATGGGTCCATGGGACTGGGAATGAACAGTGTGAAGGGCCATCAGCCCCTCCCCTCAGCTCTGCACCCCAGGGCAAAGCAGGGCCTATGCTTCAGCTTTGGGTTGCCAGCAGGGAGAAATGCCATTGCCTCTCTCCTGGCTGCAACAATCAGTGCTCACATCGCCCTTGGCACGTGGTTGTGGCATCTTTCACCCCCTGAATGCAGCCCTGAGCAGCAGCTCCACCACTCAGAGGTCTCAAACACACAGTGCAACCTTGGGGACTCAGAGCATCATCCCCAGCCCACTGCCAAGGAACCCACAGCATCACCTGACCAAATCACACAATCCAGAGCCATTTTCATTGCCAAAGCCCTTGAAGCTCCTGGAGTCCATTAACCCAACACTGCCCAGCCCAGCACTGACCCACAGCCCTCAGCACCTCAGCTCCAGGGCTTTGGGATCCCTCCAGGGCTGGGCACTCCCCCAGCTCCCTGGGCAGCCTGGCACAGGGGCCGACACCCCTCTCAGGGAAACAGTTCTGCCTCAGCTCTAGCCTCAACCTCCCCTGGAGCAACTGGAGCCCCTTTCCTCGTCTTGTTTGTAGATCAAGAGCAGAGACCAATCCATCCCTGGCCACAACATCTTGTCAGGAGCAGAGAGTGTCCCCTCAGCCTCTGCTCCAGGCTCAACACCCCCATTCCCTCAGCCCCTCCCCAGCCCCCTTGTGCTCCAGCCCCTTCCCCAGCTCAGTGCCCGGCTCTGGCCACGCTGCAGCCCCTCAGTGTCCCTGTGGCAGTGAGTGAGGGGCCCAGCACTGACACAGCCCTGGAGCTGCAGCCCCTCAGTGTCCCTGTGGCAGTGAGTGAGGGGCTCAGCACTGACACAGCCCTGGAGCTGCAGCCCCTCAGTGTCCCTGTGGCAGTGAGTGAGGGGCCCAGCACTGACACAGCCCTGGAGCTGCAGCCCCTCAGTGTCCCTGTGGCAGTGAGTGAGGGGCTTAGCACTGAGCACAGCCCTGGAGCTGCAGCCTCCCCAGGGCCCAGCACAGGGGACAATCCCTGCCCTGCTCCTGCTGCCACCCTAGAGCTGATCCCAGCCAGGATGCCCTTGCCCACCTGGACACGCTGCTGGCTCCTGTTCAGCCACCACTGATGACCATCCCCAGGTCCTTTTCTGTCAGACACCTTTCCAACCACACTCGCCCCCCCCAAGCCTGTGGCACTGCCTGGGGTTGTTGTGGCCCAAGCAGCACCTTACCTTGGGCGGGTCGAAGAGCTCCAGCACACACTCCTTGCCCTCGGGCATCCCCACTCGCCTGAGCACCAGGCGGCAGCGGTGCCAGCGCGTCCCGCAGTCCAGCGAGCTCTCGTCCAGCAGCCCGTACTTGAGGAGCCCCTCCTTGAGCACCTCGGGGGGCTGCTCCCGCGACAGCCCCCAGGGCAGGACGCGCTTCGCCAGTCCCGGCCTCAGAGCCGCCGCTTCCACCGCGTCGCCGTCGCCGTCGCCGGGCAGCGCGTCCGAGGAGCGGCGGCGGAAGAGGCTTCGCCAGCTCCGGCGCAGCTGGCTGAGCGAGAAGGGCCGTCGCGCCGGCCCCGTCAGCTCCTCCGAGCTCCAGGACTTGCGGAGCCCCAGCGGGGAGGCCTCGGGGGTTCGGCTGGGCTGCTCGGGGCCCTCGCCGGGCTCCGCCTCGGCTTTGTCGGCCGCCGTGCCCGGGGAGGCGTCCGCGTGGCGTCGGTGCGTGTCGCGGTAGTCCCGCGCCGGGCCGGCGGGCAGGACGCGCGGCTGGCTCGTGGCGAAGCCTTCCTTCACCTCATGGCAGAAGTGCTGCTGGAACAGGTCGGTGAAGCGCACCGAGAAGTTCTCGGCGGCCAGCGGGTCATGGTGCGGGTGCTCGGTGGCGAAGCGCAGGTAGTGCCGCGCCAGCTCCTTGGCGGTGCTGATGGCGTGAAGCTCGCAGAACTCATGCCAGCCCCGGGGATGCGCTGGCGTGCCGCCCGGCAGAGCGTGCCCATTCATTGCCGTGGCTCCAGCGAGGCGGCCGTGCTGCGGGACAGAGCACATCGGGGGGTCACAACCAGAGAGACACGGAATCAGTTGGAGAAGCCCTCGAAGCTGCGGCAGTCCCAGCCCTGCCCTCACCCTGCCCAGCCCAGCGCTGACCCACAGCCCTCAGCACCTCACCCGAGGGCTTTGGGATCCCTCCAGGGCTGGGCACTGCCCCAGCTCCCTGGGCAGCCCGGCACAGCGGCTGACAGCCCTCTCAGGGAAACAGTTCTGCATCAGCTCCAACCTCAGCCTCCTCTGGGGCAAGTGGAGCCCGTTTCCTCTTGTCCTGTCACTTGGGAGCAGAGCCCCACACCCAGCTCCCTGCAGCCTCCTGTCAGGGAGTGTCAGAGAGTGCTGCTGTCTCCCCTCAGCCTCCTCTTCTCCAGGCTCAACACCCCCATTCCCTCAGCCTCTCCCCAGCATCCTTGTGCTCCAGCCCCTTCCCCAGCTCCTTCCCCAGCTCCAGCCACGCTGCAGCCCCTCAGTGTCCCTGTGGCAGTGAGTGAGGGGTCCAACACTAAACACAGCCCTGGAGCTGCAGCCTCCCCAGGGCCCAGCACAGGAGGACAATCCCTGCCCTGCTCCTGCTGCCACAAGCCAGGATGCCCTTGGCCCTTTGCCCACCTGGGCACGCTGCTGGCTCATGTTCAGCCTCTGTTGATTAACACCTCCAGGCCCTTTTCTGCCAGACAGCTTTCCAGCCACACCTGGTCAGGACAGTCGCAACACCCCAAAACCTCTCCCCTGACCCCAGTAGCCACTGGCTGCCTGCACCACAGGGCAAGCAGCCCAGGGCGCACCACGGTCAACCTGGCTCCCAGTCACAGCCGCTTCACTCACTGGGACAGCAACCTCTCTCCCAGCCGTGCGAGCCACCGCCACGGCCCGCAGCGGCCACGCAAGACAATAATCACCCAGCCCCACATCAGCACCCACCATCCCCATCCCCACCTGGCAGGGCCGTGCCTCAGTTTCCCCCGCTGCCCGGCGGGGTGCGGGCCGGTCCCGTCTGTGCAGCTTCCTGCCAGCACAGCTGCCTGCAGCTGCCCGCGGCCCCGCGGGGACACCGGCCCGGCAGCATCCGCTCTCCTCCTGCCAAAGCTTCGCTGCGCCGATGGGTTTCCCTCCAGGGACCGACTCCAACAGAGCTGATAAACCCGGAGTGGGGGCGGGAAGGGGAGGAAACGACATGAAAAGATGCAGAAATCCAAGGAGGGAGCTGCCTCTCCTGCCAGATCCAGCACAGCTCCGCCAGGCTGGGGACCCTCAGTGTGGGCAGGGATGAGCGCACATCAGCGAGGGGATGCTCTGCTGCCCACGGCACCGAGGGGCCGTGGGGCTTTGGCAAACCACACCGTATCTCTGCCCCCAGCAGATTTTTCTCAGCCAGGCCAATCTGCTGGGAGCCATGGGCAGCCTGCAGCCATCCCAGCATGCCCGGCTGAGCCTGGCAGCGGTGCTCCCCACGGCCAGCCCCGGCTGCACCACACTGCTCCCTGCCAAACCTCGTGCTCAGCCACGGCACTTATCGGGGCCGCGCACTCCGCTCGGGCAGGAAACATCAGCCAGCCTAGCCGGATCCTGCCGCGCCGGCACGGGCACCGCCGCCTCCCCAAAACTCCAGCCGGCACAGCAGCAGCACCCCAGCTGCTGGGAGGTGGGGAGAAAAGTGATTGCAACGGGCTGGGGGAAAGAAAAATGTCCCAAAGGCTGAAGAGGGGCTGTGAGGAAGCGAGCGGGGTGAAGCGCAGCCAGCCAGCACCGCGGCTCTTGTTTGCAGCCGCAGAGGCGATAACGCCGGGAAGCAACCCTCTATCTCTGCCCAGCCGTCGCCCTTCCCAGCACGTCCCACGAAGGTTCTAGGCGAGGGGAGATGTTATCTGCCCCCCGCCAGCCTCGCCAGGGCCCGGCTTCTCAGAAGAGCCAGCCTGGGCTCGGGGCTGGCCGGCGGCGCTGGGTGTGCTGGGCTGGTGGAACCCCCGGGCCGGGCCCCCACGTGCGGGCGTCTATCGGCCCCAGCAGCCTGGCAGTGACTCAGCATCCTCCGGCTGCGCTCCCGCTTCCTCCCGGCACCACCAGATGCTCCCCTCAGAGTGCCGAAGGAAAGCGGGGGATCCGTGTGCATCCCTGTGGATGGATGCTCAGGCTGCTGCGAGATCCCCAGCACAGGGGATTTGCCTTCCAAGCTTTCAGGCTCGCTCCACGACAGCTTCGGGAGAGGTTTGCGGCGTGGGAGAAGCAGCCCAGCGCCTGGGCCATGTGGTGGGAAGCAGCCCAAGGCTGTCTCTGGTAGCAATGAGCTTTTTCCAACTGGGAAATACACCCCCAGAGCTTCCTTCTGCTGGCTCTGGCACAAACCACCGTGGCACTGGCCTCCCAGCTCCTGCCTGGGGCACTTCTCCCATGGAGATGACTGTCCTGGCTGAGTCCACCGCAGCAGCATCCCTGTCCTCCGCCTGGCCCCAGGGTTTGGCAGGGACATGCTGCAGGGATGAAGGTGCCCGCTGCCAGGTGGGCTTCTCCCAGCTCCACGATGCCTCCATCCAGCAGCCAGTGGCTTTAAGGCAGACTTTACATCCACGTCCTTTACACCCCATAGATTCCTGCGAGGGGCTCCTGGCCATCCTGGGGGTCATCACAGCAGCTAATTGCTTTCATTTGCACTGAATGGAGGATCCAGCCCATCTTTGGACACACCAGCAGCTGGCTGCGATGGTGAGGGGGTAATATCCTCCCTGGCTGCTGGAAGAAGAGCTATACATTGCCCAGCCTGCCCTGACTTGGGGCTGTTTTGGGTTGCTGGGAGTTGTTTCGGGGTGCTGGGGCTGTTTTCGGGTGCTGGGGCTAGGAGCTTGAGGAAGAGTAGGATGGGATGGAGCAGCCACGATCTGACTTTGATGCTGGCTGGGTGACAAGCCCCAGCTTGTGCAGGATCCAGCCCTGCAGCTAAGCCACCCCTGGGAGATCTCATTAAACTCTTGCCCAAGCCGGTGAGTGTGGCGGTTGCCGGGACGGTAACCCCTGGCTTTAGGTCTGGCAATGGCTTAATTGCACCTTTGTGGTTGCAAAGAATCCCATTAAATGCATTTTGTTGTTTAACTGCAGCCAGGAGGCAACACCATAGCTCTGCACCCCACTCCTGGAGTGCAGCTGGGTGGGAGGCAACTGACCCCTAGAGGGGCCACAGGACTCAGCCCACTGCCACACCACAGCACAGCCACGCAGGGGGCTGTGGCTGCAGGGGAAGGGCACCCTCCAGCACCCAGCACTGCAAATCTGGCCTCAAAGGGAAACCTTACAGAGAGCAGAGCCCATGGGCAGCCCTGGAGCATGTGCAGCCATCGAAAACGAAAGCAGCCTCGACTCCACACCAGCCATGGAAATGGGAAACGTGATTGATGTGCCGGCTCTCCCAGCAACAACCGCTCCCCAGGCAGGGGAAAAGCAGCCAGGGGCATTTCCAGCTCCCTTTTTATACCCATGAGGCTATTCAAAAGTCACCCTCTGGATTATTCTGAGGAGGGAGCGAAGCGAGGGACTGGGAGACGCCCTCGCCAGCCCCACGGCTCCCCGAGAGGCACAAAGTTCCCACAATCCCAAGAGCAGGAACATTGTTCCTTCCCAGGATGTCCTCCATGAAAAGAGCTATTCTGAGCCGGCAGCAGCCTTTCTTGGCACGGCCCCGGGGCCGCTCACTCCAGAGGCTGCTATAAAAGGCCCCGGTACAATAAATGGCGCTTTTCAATGGGGCAGCATCCGGCACGGGGGGCTCAGGGGGGATGCAGGTCCCTCCCTGAGGGTGGGCTTGTAAGGGCTGGATGATGCAGAGCATCCCCCCAGGGGATGGGGAAGGTGCAGCCCCTCTCTGCATCTCGATCCTCCAGGGACGGGCTGGATGCGACCCTGGATTGAGAGTGCAGAGCTGGGGGTGCAAGCAGGGCAGCCTTTTGGGGGTGGGCAGGGAGATGCAGCCCCTCAGCAAGGCAGGCTGGTGTCCCAGGAAGCTTTATTGCTTCCCTCTTTCACCAGTGAGGTAAATATTGCTGATTTACCCACCACACACACCCCAAGCAGAACAAAGCCCCAGCCCACGTACCCAGGGCAGCACAGAGGTTCCATGGGAGGCAAGGAGGGCGGAGAGGGCCCCATCACCCCCTCCAAAACATTACCCACATGCTTACAGCATCCCTATAAAACAGCCAAAGCCATTTGTGCAACAGGTCAGCACAATCCACAGCAGAAACTACCCAGCACTCTCCTGCTCTTCTCTCTGAGGGTGTGGATTCTCTGGGGTCTCACTCTCTGCATCCCACTGCCTGTTCCCACACAACCTGGAGGACACCAGAGTGTCTCAGAACCCGACCTCTCTCCTTTGGCTCAATCAAAACGACAAGTTACAAAGCAAGAGGAGCAGGTTGGAGAGATTCCCCACACCACACACCCACACAGGCTGAGTTTTCTTAGGAAATGGGGTTAAAAGTCAAGAGCTCCGCTGTCCCAGCCCAGCGTTCTCACAGGACACACACACCCCTCGTCTGACCGCCTGCTGCTGCTCAACTCGCTCTCTCAAAGGCTAAAGATGGGCTTTGTCTGGGGCTCTGCGTGGGCCCAGCAGCACCACAGACCTCTGGGGATGCAGGAGCCGGTGAGGCACTCGGAATCCAGGGGAAATCCACCCATTTGACTTCCCTCCCTGATCACTCCACCAGGAGAAATGAGACGGAGACGACCCCTCCTGAACCCATCTCCGCACAAACCAGAGCTTCACGCTCACTCGGCTCGCAGGAGCTCACCAGGAGCCAGCCCAGCTCCCCAGAAACCCTCTGCGCTGCTCCCACTCGCTGGAGTGCCCATCACTGTGGCATCTGGCACCCTGCAGCCCAGTTTAGAGCACCAGGCTCCTCTTACACCCACTGTCTGCACAGAAAAGCCCAGTCAGCGGGGTGGCCTCTTTCGACAGGGTTTGTTTTGTTGCCTGAAATGAATCGCTGCCGTGTGGGCGTGAGAGAAACCAGGGAGTGCTCTGGGGGAGCGGCTGGCTGCAGGTCCCCTGGTTCACCCACGGCGATGTGGTGAGGGGCAGCTGGCAGCTCAGCTCCATGCTGACCTGGCTCTCCCTCCGTGGTACAGCAGTCCCTCCCAGGGCTGGATTGGGCCCTTCCTCCTCGCTGAGCTGTGGCAGCACCACAAACCCCGTCAGCACCAAGCTCTAGCACTTTCACTTTGTCTCACTCGCTGGGATTTGTCCCGACACCTTCACAGCGCCAGGGTCGGCCCCCAGCAGCCCTGTGAGTGGAAGGGAGGGGTTTAGGAGGACATAAGATCCCCCAAAAGCCACCAGCACTTGCATCCCAATCTCTGTGGTGCAATACACAGCACCAGCAAACCCACTGCTCCAGCAAAACCAAACGGGATCGTTCCAGAGGCAATAAATACATCAAGGCAAAGCAGCAAATAACAGCAGCACTGGGGGCAGGGGGGACACATGAGGACAGGGCTCTCCTGCACCAAAAGCCAGTTACAAAGAATCCCGAGGCGCTGATCTAGTCCCAAACAAGTCAAAGTGAAACCTGTCAGTAATTTCACAGGCCTTTAACCTCCAGCCCTGTAAGCTGCCAGCAAAGGCTGCCAGCAGCCAGACCCATGTGAGAGCAGGCAGGGCAGGTCCCTGCACCGGTCACTTCTTCCTTCAGCTGCTTTTCCTACCTAAACACAGCAACCCAAAAAGTCCCTGGGGCCACCAGCCCACAGCTCCAGCACATCTTGAATCAATTTGAAACAACAATCTCCAAATGGCAGCTTGACAACTCATCCTGGTTTCCTTGACAGTAAATCCCAGCCCGGGCAGCAGGGACTGTGTTACAGCTGCTGTGGGAGCCAGAGGGTCCGGGCTCTCTGTGGGTGACCCCGCCGGGGCTTGGCAGGAGCAGGGCTGGGCACGCTGGCAGGGCACAGGGATGCTGCCCATCGGCCTCGTGTGCTGAGCCCCCAACGCCTGCCAAGCCAAGCAATGCCAGCGAGCCAACAAAGTCCACAGAGAGCAGAAAGCCAGGGGAGCTGCTTGGCAGGCTCCAGCTGGCACCTCTGCTTGGCACTGGGGCAGAGGAGAAAGGGGCAGTGGGGTGAGCAGGCAGGGCATGGCCCCCACGGGCTGGGCAGCACCCTGCAGCCATGGCTGGGGCAGGTGGGTATCGCCCCAATAGGGTCCTGTGCCCTGCAAGAGGGGCAATCCCCACGGCTGGAGCTGCAGGAAGGGGTCTGGGGGCAGGCAGAGGAGAGAGGCAGGGCTGGCTCCATGTGTGCTGCACCCTAGGATTAGGGGTACCTGGGATAGGGGTGCTGGGAAATGTGGGACCTTGAGGGGGGCAGGGATCACAGAAGATGTGTTCCGGGGTGAAGGGGTGCAAGGGGTGAAGGGGTGCAAGAAAGATGAGGGTTCCCAGGGTTGGAGAGACAGGGTCCTGGGGGTAGAGTGGGACGAGTGCTGGGAGGACAGGAGTCCCCTTGGCGACCTAAGGGAAGGGGAGAGTCCCACCCGCAGAAAAGGGGGTGGGAGTGGGGAGAGACCCGAGGGCTGGGGGCTGCCAGAGGACGGGGATCACCCTCCCGGAGCCAGGGTTCCGCGCCCGGTGGCTCCCGGGGACGCTCCAGCGGCTGCGGGCGGGAGGAGCGACCGCCGCTGCCCTCCCTGCCCCGGCCCCAGCCGCACCGGACACCTCGCCCCGGCCCAGCGCCGCCGCTTTCGCTTTGCAACCGCCGCTTCCCCGCTCCAGCCCGGCCCCGGCCCCGTTACCTGCAGGAGAAGGCGTCCGGCTGCCGCTCGCCCATGGTGGAAGGCGGCCGGGGACGGGACCGGACGGGGCGGGCGGAACGGGACGGGGCGGCTGGGCACGGCACGGCACGGCACGGCACGGCACGGCACGGCACGGCACGGCACGGCACGGCACGGCTCAAGCAGGAAACCGGGTCAGGCGGCTCCGCGTTTCCGCCGAGCGGAGCCGCGGGGCGCGGACCCCGGCCCCGGGCGGGTTTATGTAAAGCGGAGCGGCGCGGAGGAGGGCGGAGGCTGCGCAGGGGCGGAGCGAGCCGGGACGTCTGTGTGTCTGTCTGTCCATCCGTCCGCACTCCGCTCCGGCAGCTCCGCGGGTGCGCACCCGCTCCTCCCCGCCGCTGCCTTTATCTTATCGCGTCCGCGCCCGCGGAGGCAGCGGCACAAACAGGCTGCGCTCCCGGGGGCGGCTGGCGGCGTTTAAAAAGTTCTTTAGGACTTTTATAACTTGTTTTCATCCCCCCTCTGTGGATTTGGGGAGGTCCGGGCACCGCAGCATCTCAGCCCCTGCCCCCCGGGGGTCGGGATCGCCCGGGCACGGGGTCGTTTGGGGGCTTGGGAGGGATGTGCGTAAGAAACAGCTCGCTTTCCTGTCCCTGCCGTGCCTGAGTCCTCCCACGGCTCTGGGACCCGAGGGACCTCTGCGGTGGCGGCAGTGGGCGAGACGCCGCCGTCTCAAACCCCATTTCTCATCATTTTCCTCTGTCTTTCAGTCGAGGAAATGATGTTGCTGAGAAAGGCACCGCGGGGCAGTGCCCACGCCCGGCGGGAGCGGAGCGGGACAGGGGCCCGCAGCTGTCCCACGCTGTGGGCAAGAGCTTCGGCTGTGATGGAGCAGTCACAGCGTCCCTCAGGTCCCAAACGGGGCTGGGGTGGGTGTACCCAGGTCAGGCTGGGCCACCCTCCTGCCTTCCTGGTGCCATCCTGCCCCAGGGGAGCTGCACACAGAGCTGCAGCCACCCACCCTGCCAGCCGTGGGAAACAGGAGGAAGATAAACTTTCACTGCACCTTTTTTCCAGGAAGGGGATGGTTTGTGATCTGTACTGTCACATCTGGCCCATCCCTATCTCCCACCCGTGTCACCAGCTGCCCCAAGAGCTCCTCTGAGGCCGTGTCTTCCCTGAGCAGCAGCAGTGCTGGGGACAGAGAGACTGTCCTCATCCTACAGACCCTCACCCCGGTGCCACTCACACTGTGCCTACAAGAGCCACGACAGAGCAGCCCCAGCACACCAAGCTGGGGAAACCCAGGCAAGTGGCAGCTGGGATTTTACAGACACCACACCACTGATTTGTGGGTGTTGGGAGGGTGGCAGCTGTGGGATTTTTGCCCTTGCAGAGCATGCTGAGGCACGCTGAGCTGTTTGTAAGCTGGTGTCTGTGTCACCACCAGCAGGCTGCATCCTTGGGGATGCTTTAAAATACACCCCAGTCACTTGCCCCATCCATTCCCAATCCACCTCCTTCCACTGAGGAAAAGACTGAAACAGGAACCCCTTCCTGGTGCTGTGCCCTGAGTGGGCACCCCCAGACCACAGCCCTGGGCGGCTGCTGCTGTGGACACAGCCCCACTGCCCCCCTCCAGCCACACTGACCCCCCCAGGACCAGATTTGAGCTTTCCTGCAGGGCTTTAACCCCACACAGCCCTTGGGCATCACCCGCTCCAGGGGTCCACCACTCCCCAAACCCCCCAGGGAGGTGGCTGATGTGATAAAATCTTACCTTAAAAGCCGATGTTTAATTCCTCCCGCCTTTGCTTTGTGCATAATTGCACTTTCTGCCTTTTTGTGTGAGCAGGGCTGAGCGGGTGGCAGAGCCCATGCCCGCCCTCGGGCAGCCAGCCCAGCTCACAGCTATTGCACACTTTTCTTTCTGAGCCTCATCTGTTTCAAAAGCGCTCTCTCAGCGCCCTCAGCCCCCGTGGCCTGAGATTTCTCTTTTGTTTTGCTTCCTGTATGGATTTTTCTACAGCCCCTAACTGCTAATTCACTGCCACATACTTCTGCTTTTTCTGTTTGTTGATGCAGAGCTGTGCAGATGCCCCTGTACCCGCACACACACGCACACCACCGCTTCCCTTCCGCTCTGCAGCCCGCTCAGCCTGTAACCATTGCTGCTTTCTCCTCCTGTACAAGCCTTAAACCAGCTCCCAACCTGCCTTCCCACTTCTCTCTTTAATTCCTGTGTTCTGGCCCACTTCGTTTTTTCAGGATGCGTGGGATGGTTTGGAAATGGCACATCAGCATTTCCCGGGCTGGGATGTGATGGGCTGCGGGTGACCTCTGTCATCCCACACCAGGATAAGGGATCAGTCCCCTCATTCTGTGACATCTGAAAAGATTTGGCTATGGTGTGTGTGTGTGTGTGCTGAGCTGGCAGTGCCCCTCCAAAATCTCAGCCTGGTGGTGATGGGGAGAGGAGGGATGCTGAGGGTGCCCCACGGGCCGCCTGCCCCCACCGCCGTGGCTGGGCTCCAGCCGCCCTCTCCCGGGCACCCACCGCACTGCACGCTGCCTCCCGTCCTTCCCGGCCCGGGGGGTGGGTGCAGCGCATCCCCTCCCGGTGCCCTACCCCCGCGGCTGCCAGCCTGGACACCGCCATGGGACGGTGAATCTCGCGGGGGGTCCGGCGCAGGACCCCTCGCACCCCAAAACGCGTGAACCCCGCACTGGGGATTCTGTGGCAGGCACAACTTGTTCACCTCGAACCCCAGGGTGCAGCTTCTGGGTCCATTTGGGATCTCTAGTCAAGACAGAGACCCACACTCCTCCTCCTCCATGTGCCATCTGAGGACACACACACAGCACTGAGCATCCCGCAGCTCCTCAGTAACCCTCCACCAAGCACCCCCAAGTTTCCAGGAGGCCCCTGTCACTGGCAGTGACTCAGAGCTCCCTGTCTCACCACACTGAGCCGTCGAGCACCCGCTGCTGTGTAACCACACGCCGAGTCACCAGTCATGGGAACAGGAGGAAGCGGGGGCCACGGGCAGCCCACATCCCAAATGGCACCCAGCAGCTCCTCACCTCCACGCAGACCCCTTGTTTTCCACCCTTTTCTCAGCTGTCAGGCAATCTCAGTGCAGAAATTCATCTTCTCCCTCTTTCCTAGCAAGGGGAAACTGAGGCACGGGCTGGGGGCTCCTTGATGGGGGTTTGCAGAGCAAATGTCATGGGGCTGTTGAGAAGGGGAAGTGCTGGAGCCTGTGCAGCGACACGCGACCGTCCCAAGGGACATCCAACAGGAAGCAAAAACCCACAGGGGAATTTTGCTGGTGGTTTTTGAGGAATGGGGATGATTCCCCAGAGCAGCTCCCAAAGGGCTTCCTGGGAAGTGGCTGTAGTGGAGGAACAGCTCTGGGTAAAACAGCTGATGGGGCTGCAAGAAGCAACCAGGGGTCTGGAGTGCCAGCAAGGGAAGGCAGAGCTGGGAGCTTGGCTGCCCTTTTTCAGTTACCCCAGATAGTCTAATAAAGATATTACTTTTCCCCATAGTCCTTCCCCCTCCTAATCTTGCCACTTGAAAAGACACCTCTCAGCAAGGCAGGGAGATAAACGATGCAGAGACCTGAGACTTTCCACCAGCAGCTTTGAACAGAGCCACTCTGCTCAGGAAAGGAGATAAAGCCCAGATGGCTTCAGTGCTCTTTTAAATCCCTTCTTATATTCTGAAAGAGAAAGTCTGCATGTGATTGGGAAAACCTTCAATGAACTGAAAACTGCTGCCACATGTAGAAGATTGCAGAGCTCCAAGCAGCTGTGTAGGGTGCTGGAGGCATCTGTGGGGGGAAGCAGAGAGGACTGTGAGCTGTGGGCAGTGGTGGGGGTCACTGATGACAGGATTTCCTAGTTGGAGGCCTGCAAAATCATAGAATTGTGGAATGGTGGGGTGGGAAGGGCCCTGCAGAGCTGCTGCAGCCCCAGCCCCTGCTCCAGCAGGTTCCCCTCACTCAGGGGCACAGGAATGTGTCCAGGTGGGGTTGGAAACCTCCTGAGCAGGAGCCTCCACACCCTCCCTGGGCAGCCTGGGCCAGGGCTCCCTCACCTCAGCAACAGAGGAGTTTCTCCTTGTGTTTAAGTGGAACTTTTTGCGTCCCAGCTGATGTCCATCACCCCTTGTCCTGGCACTGGATACTACAGAAAGAAGAGTCGCCCCATCCTCCTGACACCCACCCTTTAGGTACTGACGAGCACTGATGCTAAAGTGTGTACTTGCTAATACACATCACTGTGCAGCTGAGCAGCGGAACAAATAAACTGAAGGAAAGGGACAGTGGTAAGGAGAGCAAATCCTTGACACTGGTATTAATTGCCATATGGTGAGGACAGCAGTGCTGCTGAGGTGGTCCTCGGGCTGGTGACGCTTTCAGTGTGAAAAGCCAACCAGGAGCAGAAATCAGGCTGGAGGCTTCACCCAGCCCAAGAGTTATGATTGTGCTGGGATGCGGGTACTGACAGCAGGAAATCCAGCCCAAGTGCTCAGCACTGCTGCACCTGCTCACCCCTGGCCCAAACAGGGCAAGCACTGGCCACCCAGACAAGAGCTCATCAGAGCTCATCAGCACCCGAGTGCCACTCGGCTTCCACGGTCAGGGAGGAGCGAGGGGGCTGCGATCTCTGCCCACGTGGTTGCACAATGCCCAAGCAGCTCCAGTGCTCAGCTGACAGCTCATCACCACCCAGCTTCACAGCTCCTCATGCCACTTGTCACCTCCACTGGACGCCCATCCAGGCCACTCAGCTCCTGCCTCAGCTCTTTCCTTCCCTCTGACCCTGCTTTGGCCCATCCTGTCCTGAGAACGTGTCTGAAAGCTCAAGGAGAGCAGCCAGGACTCGCAGCCTGGTCCCTTGCAGTGTCTCCTACCCATGCATGACCAAGCTCTGCCCTGCCTCTTCCTCTCCAGCCCTCCCCACTGGGCTGGTACCATCCACCCTGACCATCAGCCTTTTCCTGTTCCCCACCACACTCTCCCAGGCACCCACTTGCTGCCTCAAACACCTGACTCAAAAATTCGATGTGCTGCCACTTTCATCACTAAGCTCTCAGCTTTCCCACCCATGAGCATGTCCCCGGGACATCCACATGTACATCCACACCTCCATCCGTGTGTGCATCTGTGCACACATCCATGTGTGTATCCACACCTACACCCATGGTCATGTGCATCCCCCTGTACCACCCGCACCCGTGCTCCCATTTCTCCCCACCTCTGCCCCGACCTTATCCCCAGTGCCCAGAGGTTTGACCCACCAAGGGCTTGAGCCAAGACAGGACCTGCCAGCACCGGGGGCCGAACTCCGGAGCGGTTTATCTGTCCCCCCACTTCTCCCCGCGGGGCCGCCCCGAGCCGCGGTGATGGGCGGCAGCGGAGGAGGAGGAAGAGGAGGAGGAGGAGGAGCCGGGCAGCAGCCGCGCTCCGCCCGCCGAGGCCGGGCAGGGCCGAGCCGGGGCGGCGGGGAACCGAGGACAAAGGTGTCGGTGCGGGACCGGGAGCGGGGCCGGGGGTCGGGCCGGGGGTCGCGGGGGAGCGGAGCGGGAGCCGACCCGGAGCGGGACGGCCCGGGGCTGGGAGAGGGCTCCGATCCCCCGCTCCCGAACGTTCCCAGGACTTTGGGAACCGCAAAGAGCTCCCTGCCCTGCCTGGGGAAAGGGGGTCCCCGCTCCCCCCGGCTCTGGGCGCCCCAAGAGCCCCCCTCTCGTCTCCTTGAACCTCGCAACGTAGGGTCGTAGGAGAATGACAATCCCGGCGCACATCGGCCTTGTGCTCCACAGGCTGCGCTGACACGGGAGCCGCGGGCTCTGCGGGGACAGAACCAGTGGGCAGAGCGGGGAGCACTGGGGTGCCACGGCCCCCTTACACCCCCCGACCCCGCGTCCAGCGCCCACGGCCGCCCGCGCGTCGCTGATGCTGCTGGACACCCGAGACCCGAGCTAGAGGCTGGGCTGCAGGTAGGCGGAAAGCCTGGTGTGACAAAGCCAGCGGTGGTGAGGGGACAGAGGCAGACGTGGCCTTGCCCTGGTGACGGGGCTCATGGCCACGGCTCTCTGGGGTGGCAGCTGGCTCTGTGGCGCAGGACATAAACCTTCCGTGCCTGCTGCGGGGAGGAGCGCGGGACACGGGACAAACCCGGCGCTGGCGGCACAGTCACCTGGCGCAGGTGACGTGGGGCACCGGGCCGAGCCCTGCCAGGGGTTCCTCCGTGGGAAAACACTCAGCTGGGAGGGAAACCCCCATCCCAGGGAGCCCTGACCCAACCTGCACCCACCCCGCAGCAGCTAGGCTGGGAACGGGCTTATCACTCCTGTCCCGGGGCTGTTTATTCACCGGCTCCATTTCCTGGGCTGCTGAGAACACAAAGCTGACGGGTGCAATTAAGGTGCAGCCATGGCAGGCTGTGTGAGCACCCTCTGTCCCGGCAGGGTGCAGAGCCGTGAAGCTGAGCACCCTCTGTCCCTGCAGGGTGCTGAGCACCCTCTGTCCTGGCAGGGTGCAGAGCCATGAAGCTGAGCACCCTCTGTCCCGGCAGGGTGCTGAGCACCCTCTGTCCTGGCAGGGTGCAGAGCCATGAAGCTGAGCACCCTCTGTCCCTGCAGGGTGCAGAGCCATGAAGCTGAGCACCCTCTGTCCCTGCAGGGTGCTGAGCACCCTCTGTCCTGGCAGGGTGCAGAGCCATGAAGCTGAGCACCCTCTGTCCCGGCAGGGTGCAGAGCCATGAAGCTGAACGAGCGGAGCTTGGCCTTTTATGCCACCTGTGACTCCCCGGCCGACAACGCCGGCTTCCTGTACAAGCGTGGCGAGCGGCACACGGCCTACCATCGCCGCTGGTTCGTGCTCAAGGGCAACATGCTCTTCTACTTCGAGGAGAGGGAGAGCCGGGAGCCGGTGGGAGTCATCGTGCTGGAGGGCTGCAACGTGGAGCTCTGCGACTCGGCCGAGGAATTCGCCTTCGCCATCCGCTTCGGCGGTGCCAAATCTCGCACCTACGTGCTGGCGGCAGAGAGCCAGGCTGCCATGGAGTCGTGGGTGAAGTCTCTGTCGCGAGCCAGCTTCGACTACATGCGCCTGGTGGTGAGGGAGCTGGAGAAGCAGCTGGAGGAGATGCGCTGGGGGCTGGCTGCTGGGTGCGGGGGCTGCCAGGGGCCGCCCGGCTCCTGGAAGCCGAAGCCTTTGGGGCCGGAGCAGTGTCCGGAGCGGCTGCCAGCTCTGCCCGCCGTCCTGCCGAAGGAGAACGGTTGTGCGGTGTGGAACAACGTACCGGGGCTGCAGCGGCCACCCGATGCCTCTGGCTGCGGCGGGCAGGACAGTGAGGGGCACCCGCAGCCGCCGCCGCTGCCGCCGCGCGGGAGGGCATCGGGCAGCGAGCCGGGCAGTGCCAGGGCGGCTGCGCCCCAGGGGCCGTCCACCTTCTGCCTGCTCCACGAGCGCTACGGCCGGGAGGTGACCCGGCTGCGGCAGCACTGGCAGGACAGGCGGCGTGGCCCCCGGCCCTGAGAGCTGGCCAAGCCCCAGGGAGCCAGCAGGACCCGGGGCAGGGAGGAGACGATCAGCCCTGGTGCTGCCTCAGGCACCTCCTCACCCCAGGATAGGCAGCCCTGTCTGTGGCAGCGATGGACACCGGGTGATGGTGCTGCCCCAGTGCCAAAGGGACACAATTGCTGCTCCAGCCTGGTACTTTAGCAGCTGGACTCAGCTTGATGCCTGCCAGGCTCTCAGGCATCTCGTGCCAGGCAGTGGGTGCACCCCTCTGGCTGTGTCAGGTGTGGGTGTGAGCTGGTCCACTCAGCACTTAAGCTACAAACCACTTGCTGGCTCATGCCTCCTGGCAATCAGACGCTTCACTGGGTCTGGTGGGGCCTCTTGATGCTCTTGCAGCAGGATCGTGCACCGACAATGATTTTGGAGGAGAAATTTGATGGGATCTCACCCACCTGAGCCCCTCTGTGGGTGTTTCTTAGCCAGGGAGCTTGCTGCCATCTTCCTCTCCTGCCTATCGCAAGCGACTAGCTGAGGCTGGCCGAGCTCTGCCAGATCCCTTTGCTCCAGCAGGATGTGGTTTGAGAATGTAAATATCAGCGGGTGCAGACGTTCCGTCCTGGCAGCAGTGCTGTGGCTGCCTGGGCTGCCTGCTGCCAGCCCCAGCTGCTGGGCACAGGGGGGATGGCTGCCTGCAGCCCGGCCGGCCAGGCCACGGTGGGGGCAAATGGGACTGCAGGCACTGCCTTGGCAGGAGGATATTTTGGTGCCAGGAATCATCCCAGGGCCAGCCCCTAAGGGGAAGCATCGCTAGCAGCAAACAGGAATGTGTGTGTCAGCAGTGGAGGGTGTCAAATGATTCATGCACCAGAGTGCAGTTGGTGTCTGGTGCTGGTGTTGCTCTTTTCTTTCCCCAACGGTTCATATGGACACCGAAGGTGCTGTGCTAGAGGTGGAGAGGCACACGTTGGGTCTGGGGGGAGCAGTCAGGGTGCCCTGGCTGGCTCTGGATCCTTTGCCCCCCTCTGGACTGGCACAAGATTTTGCTACAGTAAATGTTTCAGAAATTCCCTCCTGGCCTTGGTTCTCATTTGTGTTTAAAGTCCATGGGAAGGTGGGGCCCAGGTGGGAATGAATCCTTCATTTTAATCACCCTCCTGTCCCCACCATGTCCATAGGGCTGGGCAGGGGCTGCATCAACATGAGACATGGCTGATGCCAGGGTCTCACAGTGCCCTGGAGCTGCAGCCCCAGCCCCTGCTCCAGCACATTCCTCTCGCTCAGGGGGCACAGGAACGTGTCCAGGTGGGGTTGGAAACCTCCTGAGCAGGAACCTCCACACCCTCCCTGGGAAGCCTGGGCCAGGGCTCCCTCACCTCAGCACCAAAGGAGTTTCTCCTTGTGTTTAAGTGGAACTGTTTGTGTTCCAGTTCATGTCCATCACCCCTTTTCCTGGCACTGGATGCTACAGCAAAAAAGTGTCACCCCATCCTCCTGACACCCACCCTTTACATACTGATGAGTGTCAGCGAGGTTCAGCCTCATGCCAGACGACGCTGGGTTACCTCAGAGAGAAGCAAAGCTTCACCAGAGATGAGCACAAGACTTTCACAGGGTAGGGTCACAGCCTGATCTGGATTAACCCCATTTAACACCCTCTGTTTCCCCCCCAGTTCTCACGAGATGTTTATGGCAGAGAGAGCTCCTGCCACAAACCCAAAGCAAAGGCTGTGACTTCCACGGGAGCCCACATCAGCCCTGGGCCGGACAAAACACACCCCGAGGCCAGACTCGTATCCAACTTCTGTATTTAGTGGCTCTTTACAGAACTTGCTCCTTCCAAAATTGTTAAAACAAAGTTCATCGATCTCATAGAAACTTTTGAAGTACAGTACATGAGCCGAACAAAAACGTGAGCGGTGTGTCCCGCTGGCTCCAGCACAACAGGATTGCCCTGCTCCAGGCTATCCTGAGTGCTTCCTTCAGTCCCCTTCCACTACAGCTCCCGCTAGCACACCACGGAGAGCAGACAATGGTCACGCCTCAACCTTCTGCAGCACCACGGTGCCAGGGGAAAGAGTGGCTGTGGGCAAGCTGGGTGGCTGTGGGCAAGCTGGGGTGGCTGTGGGCAAGCTGGGGTGGCTGTGAGCAAGCTGGGGTGGCTGTGGGCAAGCTGGAGTGGCTGTGGGCAAGCTGGGTGGCTGTGGGCAAGCTGGGGTGGCTGTGAGCAAGCTGGGGTGGCTGTGGGCAAGCTGAGTGGCTGTGGGCAAGCTGGGGTGGCTGTGGGCAAGCTGGGGTGGCTGTGGGCAAGCTGGGTGGCTGTGAGCAAGCTGGGGTGGCCGTGGGCAAGCTGAGTGGCTGTGAGCAAGCTGGGTGGCCATGAACAAGCTGGGGCTTGCAGGGACAGGGCAGGTGGGTGAGGAGAGCTGTGCTGTGGCAGAGCCTAGCACCCAGTTATAAAAATACCTTCTGTTCTGATAAAAATGGGAAACAGTGGAAATTAGTCACTGCATAGCCTTGGAGCCTGGCAGGGGGCCACCATGAGGAGGGTGGCCTGGGTGGCTGATGCTGTGGGGCAATGGGACAGGAGCCACCCCATGTTGTTTAAAGGCTTTGTGTTGGCAGAGGCTGACTGGCAGCGGTGAGGTCGGGGAGAGCTCTGGGATGCTGCCACCACTGAGCTCCCAGACCTTTGCACAAGATCAGCCCTGGAAAGATCAAACTCAATGGTGCTTTGCCCAATTCAGGTCTGAGCTTGCCCAGTTCAGGCAGGATCTTGGCATGACACTCCAAGGCTCGTCCCAGCTTCACCTGGGGATGTGGCCATGGCAAGGGGATGTGGCCATGGCAAGGGGGTGCTCTCCCTAAAAACAAAGTGCTTGAGCCACGAGAGCTGGCTGTGATGCTGAGAGCAGCCCCTGGCAGGGTTCAGCCCCTCGCCATGAGCCAGTGGCTCCTGATTTCTGTGTGCTCACCCCCAAGCACTGCTGCCCATGGGCAGAGCTCCCCAGACCACGGGGAACTGGGATCCCACAGACATTCCTCCCTAGTGAGCCGGAGCCATCCCCCAGCACCACACCCAGCTGGGCACCTCTCCCCATCTCACTCCCAAAACCACAGGCACGGGTTTCTCTCTTTGCTTTTGCCCTCTTTTCCCTCTCCCTCTGGGAGCTGCCAGGAGCTGCAGCGGGGCTGGCAGCTGGAAGGAAGCGCGAGGGACGGCGTTTCAGACCATGCTACATCTTGTTCCAGAAGGCTATTGCAGACATTTCTACAACATACACAACCGCACGGGACAGTTTCTGTGTTACAAAGATTTCCAAAAAACATAAACCACCAGAACTAAATACATACTTGATGGCATCAAAGGTTTTCTCTTTAGAGTCTTCAGGGACTATGAGGCAGTCTCTGGCTGAGGCAGAAGCGATGCAGTGTCTTACAGACAGAGGTGGGAGACGCTCGGCAAGAGGTTTCTTACATTGGGTCAGTCTCATAGTGCTTCTCGATGGCTTTGCTCAAAAAGTCCTTTCTGTGAGGGGGGTTTCTTGGTTTGGTTTTTTTGTTTAATCTCATCCAGTGGCAAACTACAAGACTTCAGTGTACATTTAATGACACGACTGCTACATCATCTTGATTTTATAGCTATCTTTAATATCAAAGCAGCTCTTGAGCTGTTAATAAATTCCAAAGTATCCTTTTATTAAAATATCTAAAAGAGGTCTATAAATATTTTTTGTGGTGGGTTTTTTTTTGTGTGTTTTCTTTTTCTTTTCTAAAATTGTTCCCAGTTCTTCACATTTAAAACAAAGCCAGGGCAGGATGGGGGGAGCTTTGTAGCGGGGGGCTTCCCCCTCTGTCCCCTTTCCACACGGGTGCTCTCCCTCCGTGGCGCCGGCCGCCTCTCGCTGTGTTTAACAAAATAGATATATATATATGTATAGTGGGGATGTATAGATTTAGGGTGGTGGGGTTGGGGTGTGGGGAGGCTCAGAACTCCCACTCCAGGGCCTCCTCCCGGTTGGCAGCCCGCTCCAGGCGATGGATGATGTTGTTGAGGTTGGCCATCTTCTCGTGGCGCCGCTGGACGCTGGTGCTGAGCCGCGGGCCGGGAGCCGGCGGCAAGGCCGGTGAGACCGGCCCGGCGGAGGATGGCCCCGGGGAGGCCGAGCCGGTGAGGCCGGGTGAGGATGCTGCTGAGGGGGACGTCGGGGAGACCTCCAAGCTGCAACGGGATGAGCCGGCGGAGGACTGGGAGCTGTCGGGGTGCGGTGGCGGCGGTCCCCCGGCCGTAACACCCGTGCGGCCTCCCCGCCGCTGGAGGCTGCCGGCGCCGGGGGTGGTGGCGGTGTGGGGGGCTGCTCCCCGCTCCTCCTGGGGAGGGCCGGTCCCTTCGGCCGCCCCGGCCGGGCTGCGCGAGTCCCGCCGGCGGCTCCAGCCGCCCGCCTCCCCCTGCTCCTGCTTCACCTTCACGGGCGCGGCGGCACAGGCCGGTTCGCTCCCCCCACACGCGGCTTTACGGTCCTCGGCCTCCGAGTCGGGGCTGTGGGGGGCCCGGCGCCCGGGGTTGCCCACCCCAGCACTCTGCTCCGGGTCCGTGTCATCCTGCGTGCCCTCCACCAGCATCTCCCGGCGCATCCGCGACCTGCCGGGACACAAGGGCGCAGGGTCGGTGAGCACCAGCCACCAGCATCTAAAAGCATCATCTCCAGCTGGCACTGGAGGTGGAAAACCCCGTCACCTTCTCAGCCTCTCAATGTTTGGTTGGTGGGGGGAGAAAAGCACCACCAGCATCACAAGAAATGGATCTCACACCATGTTGGGCTGTTTCCAGCCAAAAGGACCCAGTTTTGCACGTGCCTTCCACTCGCTTTGTTGGTGTTGTTGAACAGGTAATGTTTCTCAAAGGTTACTTTGAGGGCAGTTGTGGTTACCCAGAGCAAGGGGGGCTTTCCTGGAACCACACAAAGGGGAAAGGTCATGGGTTTAAAAACCCTGTCATTCAAGTTTCCCCAAAAGCCTGAGTTTTCAAGCTGTCTCCCACACAGCCAACACTGTGCAAGAAACCTCGGCCAGCTCCCATACTGACGGTCTACGCTGCCCAGGAGGAGTTGGAGGCAGTCAGAGGCTCTGTGGACTCGACACAAAAGCACTCACATGTCTTTTTATACTGGTTTACACAGGGGAGGGGGCACAACCCATCACCAGGGCTGCTGACTCAAGAGTAGGCAGCCGTGGGTGTGGGTCTGAGGAGGATTCAGGAGCCATGTGTCCACATGCAATATTGCCTGAGGATGAAGCACGTGCTGCTCCCCAGGGCTAAGCTGCTGAGGGAAGGGACCCTGGGCCCCAGCAGCCTCCATAAGGTTCTCCTCCACCCATCACAGAGCTCCTGCTTGGGGGTGAGTGGTGTGCCATGACAATGAGCAGGCGCACATGAGCAGGGTAACCTCTTTAGATGCTCAACATGACTTGGGCAAGGTGGTCAACTACCTGCCAACCAGGGCACACGTAGAGTTTTGGTTGGAATCCTGCATTTGGGGATCTCCAGCGACCACACATGGGTCTGCACCTCCCCATCTAGGCAAGAGGGAGGGCTGGAAGAGGAACTCTGACACCATTGGACACCCAAAGCCCACGAGTACCTGTACCTGTAGTTGTGGAACCAGTTGATGACGGTGTTGGTCTTGAGGTTGAGCTGGAAGGAGAGCAGCTCGATGGTCTGCTGGGAGGGATAGGGCTCCAGCTGGTAAGCTTTCTTCAGGGCTTCCTTCTCCTCCGGGGCCAGCACCACCCGGGGCTTCTTGATCTGGAGCAGGCTGAGGTCCTGCGGCTGCAGGCCGGGGCTGGCGCACTCGGAGCGGGCACCGGGGGACTCGCTGTCGGAGCCGGCGCTCATCAGCCCGTATCGCCGCTTCAGGTAGGCTGCGGGACATGAGACCCAGCTGCACGCCGCTCGGCCCCCGGCCCGGGGAGCCCCCAGCTCCCCCAGCACCCCCTGACCCGGAGGGGCTGCATCACCCTCAGCCTCACCTTTCTTCTCCAGCTTCTTCATGTCGCGCAGCTTCTCCACGTTGTGGGGGTCGTTGAGCCAGAGCTGCATGCGGACGAAGGGCTCCCTCCCCTTCAGGCTCAGCTTGTGCCACGGCTTGGGCCTGGAGAGGAGATCGGACACCGAGCCCTGCGTCAGGCCCAGGATGCTCTCCCCAAACAGCCGCTGGCCTGGCGGAGGAGAAGCAGAGGTGGTTAGAGCAGGGGCAGAGCAGGGGCTGGGCGCTACAGTCCCTCCTTGCAACAAGTGCACCCCGTTTCCCAGCCAGCACCCTCCACAGTTCCCCTCGAGCTACAGCAACTGGGGTGATGCATCCACAGCAACCTCACCAGCAGCTCCCAAAAACCTGGGTGGAGAGAGGCTCCGCACCTAAATTGTTGTCCGTCAAGACCTCCTTGACCTTCTTGGTGATGGAGTAGGTGTCCAGCTCGGGGGACATGGCGACGATCTCCTGGATGCCCACGGCTCCCTGGCTGTTGGGGTACGTCTTGCCGCTCAGAGCTGGCGTGGACCGGCTCTCGGGCTGCTGGTTTTCTTTGCTGCTCTCCAAGGCCAAGGTGAGGGGCTCCTGGCAGCCCTTGTCGTGCTCGGTGGGGCTGGGGGGCGGCGAGGGGGACGGCTGGGGCTCCGCCGGGCTGGCTGTGCGACAGCGGGGCACAGGGGTCAGCGGGAGGGCACCCGGCAGCAGCAGGAAGGGTATTTTGGGGCTGCCAGCTGAGTCCCTCTGGCAGCTACAGCCAGTGGGTGAGAAATCACCACCAACACAAAACCCCTCAGTTACTACTTTATGCCAGGCACAAAGCC
This sequence comes from Colius striatus, assembly GCF_028858725.1. Classification (NCBI taxonomy): domain Eukaryota; kingdom Metazoa; phylum Chordata; class Aves; order Coliiformes; family Coliidae; genus Colius; species Colius striatus. The sequence continues at coordinate 14,708,361 of NC_084775.1, read as the reverse complement.
AGAGATTTTTGTGGTGGTTTTGCTTTATTTTTAAGTTGAAAACTAGATTACTTTCAAAACCTCTTTCTCATAAAACACCGTTTGAGGATTCGTGTAACAGCCCTAAACTGCCCAAGTGACTAATTCAGGGGGTTCAAAATGAGTTGGATGCATCCAAGGAGATGGGGGCAGAAGGGGCTTCCCAGGATTGAGGTGCAGGTTGGAGTGCTGGGGGTGGCAGGGGCAGCTCTCCCTGGCACCAGGGTGGAAGCAAGACAAACCTGCCCTGTGCCAGGGTGCAGGGGATGGATGCAGAAGCACCAGGGGCACTGACAGCACGTGGGGACAGCACTTACCCTGGGAAGGTGTTGGCTGCTGGCTGATGCCTTGGCCCAGCTGGTCGGTCAGCCAGAGCTGCATGCGGATGAAGGGCTCCCGACCCTTCTGTGTCAGCTTGCTCCACGGCTTGGGCCGCGACAGCATGTCGCTCACGCTGCCCTGGGACAGCCCCAGCACCTAGGCACCACACAGGCGTCACCCGCCGCGGCCAGAGCTGCTGCCTGCCCCTCTGTCCCCACCTCGAGGGAGGGGAAGAAGGCTGCTGCCTGCTGCTGTGCTCACACACCCCTTGGCCCCAGCTATCAGTGATGGGACCATGGTGGTCTCCCTGGGATACCCGGTGGGCTGGGAAGACTGGTCCCATGGGGGAGGTGTTCCTGGGGGGAAGGGTCACCAACCAGCTGGCAGTGGCCACTGGGAGATGGCTTGGGATTGGGTCAGACCCTGAGGACTCAGCATCCTCCAAGGGGAAACCCACCAGGGATGAGAACTTTCCTCCAAGGGGAAACCCACCAGGAGGAGCAGGGACCCTGGAAGGAGGTGGCAGAGGCCACCAATGACCCCCAGGCTCTGAGTCACGGAGCAGAGGGGACATCAGACCCGCCCTTCCCCAGGCTGGTACCTTCTCTCCGAAGATCCTCTGGCAGATACCGTTCTTGGCCAACTTCTCCTTGACTTGGCGGGTCAGCTCCAGCGTGTCCACCTCCCTGTACATGTACATCTCATACTGCTCCGGCGTCAGTGGCGGCACGGTGGGCTTCAGGGTCCGTGGCACGTAGGCAGGGTAGTAGGGGAGACGGCCGCTGGCTGCCGGCTCCGTGCCGCCTCCCTCCGCCTTCATCTCCGGCAGCCGCTGCGGCTCGTCGTCCGCTGGCGGCAGCTCGTCCTCGTTGGTGCCACCCTCGCCCGGCTCTCCCCGTGGCCAGCCCCGGCCGTTGGCCATGCTGGAGTAGCTCGAGGAGGAGGAGGAAAGCGAAGGCGAGACAGAGGTGTAGGGTCGGCTGAGCAGGCTCCGCTCCGACGCCCAGTGCTGGTCGAAGTAAGAGCCGGCGTCGCCGATCTCCGACTTCACCTTCCGGATGATGCTCTGGACAAAAGCGGCCGGTGAGAGGACGGCCAGGGGGGTCTGCGGGGGGCCGGGGCTCGCCCCGCTCCCCTCCTCCTGCTTCACGTAGGTGGGGACGATGTTCTGGCTGACGGCAGCCAGCGTGGAGCGCTCGGCGGGCGGCGTGTCCCCGGGCCGCCCGCTGGCCCCTGCCTCCATCTCCAGCAGCGCCTGCTGCTGCGCCTGCATCTCCCGCCGCGCCTGCTCCAGGATGCTCTTGATGGCATCCTCGGAGCTGCTGCTGCCCGCCCCGTTGGCCACCGCCGCCGATGACGACGGCGTTTTGGTTTCCCCTGCAAAGAAAAGGGGTGAGGGGAGCCCCGAGGTGCAGCACACGGCGTCTCGCCACGTGGCCTCTGAAAGTCAGGCAGGAAAGGGATTTTCATGCCCATGGGGTGTGGAGTGCTCTCCGTCCAGCAGCGCTGAGAAGGACCAGCAGCACCCACACAGCAAAAGCCACCACCGCCCCAGCTCAAAGGCAGCTGCAAACCAAATCCCGTTACCATTGATGGCAATAGACAGACACGTTTGCTTTCCCAGTCTGTCCCTCCACCGTTCCTGCCTAATTCAATTCCCCAGGATTCTGCTTTCTCAGCAGACTACCTGTTCTAATGTATTTCTTTTCATGTAATTGACTGTGAGCACAGCTGCTTTAATGCTTCCTCGTGCCAGATGGATCACACTTCCTCATTTAATCATCTGGTTTGGGGCAGAGGGGGAGGGAGGAGTAGATCTAAAGTACCTGAAAGCCCAGAGACCAACACCAATGCCAGGGGACTCATTTCCCAAACTGTATTTACCAGCATTTCTCCCCATCACATCCCTAATCTCCTCTGTGGATGTTAGCAGGGGAAATGCCCTCTCAAAAACCCACTTTGGCTCTGCCAGGGCTGCTCCATCCAGCTGCAGAGTCAGCCCAGGATCGTGCTGGCCTTGGCAGGGGCTGGATAATGTTTCCTCAGGGAGGGAGAGACACAGATGCTGCAGGTTTTGTGGGTGTCTCAGTGGGACCCACAGCCACACAGCACCCAACCTCTGCTGCTCCTGCAGGGGCAGAGCAGGGGCTCAGCCACCCCCAGGGCCACCCAGACACTGGCACCCACCTCCCTTCTGCGACTCAATCTCCTTCTTTGCCTGCTCCAGGATGCTTTTGATGGCATCGTCAGAGCCGGTCTCGGGCGTCCTGATGCGTGGTGTGATGCTACCTGATCAAAGAGGCAGGATAACAGCTCTGTCACCGGCGCTGGTTTTACAAGCTCCGCTTGTGTGTCAGGAATTATTTACTGCTCCTCATGTTCAGTTATTTTTAGGGATGCTGGTTTTAAGACAAGTGTCACTCCCGATTAGTTGCCCCCTGAAGCCACGGCTGCCGGCTCTCGCCTCTGGCGTGGCACCTCCCAGCCCACTTGGCCCATGCAAAAGCACTTGCTCCACACTGGCACACAGGGTGCAGGGCACAGACACAGGGACCACATCCCCCATCCCTGGCACTGTGCCCTCCTGGCTCTGTGCGTGAGGGGTTAGTGCTGGATCAGATCACAGGATCCCAGCATGGTGGGGGTTGGAAGGGCCCTGCAGAGCTCCTCCAGCCCAAGCTCCTACTAAGCAGGTTCCCCTTCATCAGGGGGCACAGGAACACAGATCCAGGAGATAAATCTGAGCCCTCTGAGTTGAAATGGCAGCAGGTGGATGGACTGTGGACCTGCATGGCCCAGACCCACTGCCAGCACAGGGACCCGAGTGAGCAGCCACCAGGGCTGTGATGGTGCCGGGAGCTGCCAAGCCCAGAGCCAGGCATTACCACACCACACCAGTGCTGCCACGACACCGAGTCCCCACAGCACCGAGACTTCATCATTTGAACAAAATATTCCCCAGCACATTGATTCATACGGCACGAAACAGCCCGATGAATAATTAAATGGCACTTGTCAGAATAAATGAGTAAAGCACGTCCGGGGATGCAGCTTCCACCACAGGCTGTTGTTAATTGCTATCGTTTGCCAGAGCTCCAGCCCACCCTTGCAACGAGCAGGGCTATGCTGGGGACAATCCCTGTGCCAATCCAGGGACAATCCCAGGGACAATCCCTGTGCCACCGCTGACTTGCCACATCACAGGCTGGCAGGTATCCCCACCACAGCACGGGGCACCCGCTGCTGCCTTGGGGACAGGGACCACCCCAACCACTCACCTCTCTGGCGCACCTGGATAGTCCTCAGGGCCAGCACGTTCTGCTCGTCGGACAGGAACTGCTTCATCTTGATGAACGGCTCCTTGCCCTTCACTGTCAGCTTGCGCCAAGGCTTGGGCCGGGCCAGGATCTCGCTGACGGAGCCCTGTGACAGCCCCAGCACGTAATGCCCGAAAACCCTCTGCCCGATGTTGTGCTTCAGCAGCTGCTCTTTCACCTGGAAGGCGATTTCGGCTGTGTCCAGTTGCTCCTCGTCGCCGGGGCCGCCGGCGCTGCCCTCGGCCGGCTCGCTGGGAGGGCTGGCGGCCGGCGCGGTGCTGCCGGGCACGGCCCCGCTCTTGGCCCCAAAGAAGGTGGAAGGGAAGGGCGGCCCCCCAACAACGCTCTCGCTCTTGTAGGTGGGTGGTGGGAGCTGGGGGGTCTTGGAGTCCCCCGAAAGCTGCTCGCCCCCTGGGAACGGGGACAGCGGGAAAGTCCGCGGGCCGTCGGGGGCCAGGCCAGGGCCGGGCAGGGGCGGGAGGGGAGTGGGAGAGGTGGGTTCGTCTGCAGGGGCGTGCTGGGGGGATGGGTACGGCTGCTCCATGCCCAACGACTCCTTCCCCGACTCGTCTTCGGAGTGATCTTCCTCTAGAGATGAATGAGAGAGAGGGAGACGCGCTAGAGACCCCTGGCCAGTGGCCCTGGCACACCCCCTGCACCAAAGCATCTCCTGCCTCAGTTTCCCCAGGTGGCATCCCACCCTCTCTTCTTCCCCTCATCCCACTGCCAGCTCTGGGCTCCTTCCCACAGCCAGGGCAGGATCCATCCCTGCCACCCACGTTCCCAGGGATGCTGCTCCCAGTGGGATCTGGTGACCCTACCAGTGCTGGCCAGCAGGTTGGGCTTCTCCAGCAGGTACTTCTGGGAGGGGTAGAAAGCCTCCTTCCCCAGCAGCAGGGCCTCCTCTGCCTTCGATATGCTCTGCAAGGAGCCAAGCCGAGATGGGATGGGGCGGCGTGGGCACCGGCGGCAGGGCTGGCACGCGTGCCACAGCCCAGCGAGCGTGTCGGCACGCGCCGCGGCACTTGCCTGGGGGAGGCTGCAGCTGGCAGAGGCCACCTTCATCGCCTTCAGGATGCTGGGAGGGAGACAAGGGGGAATGACTCAGTGAGAAGAGCTTTTCATTGCCCTCAAGTGTGCCACAGGTGCCCGCAGCACCCAGCCGGCCGGGGGCCGGGCAGGCAGCAGGCGTGGATGGATGCTGGTTGAGCCATACCTCAGCTCCGTTTTGATCTCCTCGTAGTCCGCCTGTGCCTGCAGCTTCTCCTCCAGCTTCTGCAGAGCAGAGAGGAGGGAATCCTTGCAGCTGGCTCCCGGTGCACACCCAGCACAGCCAGACCCACGTCCCCACCTCCCCGGCATGCCCTCAGCCCCCATGGACACACCTCGATGGCCTCGTTCTTGGCAGCCAGCTGCCCCTCCAGCTCGGCAATCTGGTTGGCAGAAGACTCCTCCAGCTCCTGCAGCGAGCTCTGGAGATGCTGGACATCCTTCAGGAGCCGCAGGATCTCCCGGTCCTTGGCAGCCAGAGCTGTCTCCAGCCTCGACCCTGAGCACATGGAATAGTTCACTTTGTCCTGCCGGGAGAGGGGACATTGTCAGCTCCCAGCCATCTGACGTGGGGACACGGGCCACCCTCCTCACCAGACATGTCCCCACAGGGAGCAGGCAAGCCCAGGACTCAGCCCTGTGGGATGAAGGGTTGAGGTGACCCTGTGCTTGGGGAGGCACAGACCTTTCCTTTGCCCTCACAGGTCTCCCAGGTACATCTGCTGGGTGGTGCCCTGGAGGAGGCTGGGGCTGCAGGTGGGGCATGGCCAATGCTACCAGCCCCATGCTGCAAAAATGCCTCAATCATGGGCAATCATTTGGGGCTGCTCCCAAATGCTCCTGGATGCAACAGGGTGCTCCTGAAAATGCCAGGGTGGGTGTTCCTGGCTACCGTGGGATGCTCCTGGCTATGATGGGGATGCTCCCAAGCACAATGGGATGCTCCTGGCTGTGGGGGATGCCCTCAGCCCTGGGGGGGTGCAGTCCCGAGGGTGCTCTCACCCCAGCAGCGCCGGGTGGGGAGCAGCAGGCCAGGCGGAGGGAGCTGTTTACGGCTGCCAGCTGCTCCCTCAAGCTCTCCACCTCCCTCTGCGCCGCCTCCGCTCGCTGCAAGAGAGCAGAAAGCACATCAGGCCAGGCACAGGGCAGAGAGAGGCTCCAAGATCTGCACCAAATCACTGCCCTCCTCAGCATCCTGCTCCCAGCATGAACCCCATGAGTTCCTCCATGCACTTTGGCTCCCCAAGTCCTAACAGAGTTCCTGGTCCTGGCCACCACCTCCCACACATTGCTTTTTGCACCCAAAAGGCCATATTTACATGCAAATGGCTCTTTAAGTCTCTTTTATCATCCATCTGTACCTACATTTTCAGTATTAAATGAAACTAATGAATAAGGCTGGATAAAACCAGAAGTAATTACACTAGAAATCAACACCTGGCAGTATGAAACACCCAGGAGGGCCTGGAGGTGAGGACGAGCAGGCAAATGGAGCATGGCAGAAACCCAAACACACCAGTGACCCCCAACATGGGGCAGGGGTTCACATTGGGTTGGTTTGGAGAAGCCACAGGGCAAAGGAAACCAGAACCCCACCTTTTGTAGAGCTTCCCAGTCCACAGCCCAGCCACCCTGGACCATTTTTGGGGAGAGACATTGAGCCCACATAGATGCTCACGGTGCTGTGGTGGGTGCAGCACCCAGGGTGAGACCCCTCAGCCCCAGAGCAGAGTAGGTGCCAGCTCCCAGCTCACCTGGTTGGCTTTTTCAAGGTTTGTCATGATCATGGCTACTTCGTCTGCCCTGTGATGAGAAAGCAAGAGGTGTCAGGGCCTGCAGTCTTTCCTCCTCACACACATGTTCCATCCCCTCAGCATCTTGGCACTGGCCTCTCTCCAGCATTTCCCTGTCTCTCCTGAGCTGGGGAGCCCAGAACTGGACACAGGGTCCAGATGAGGCCTCAGCAGGGCAGAGCAGAGGGGGAGGAGAATCTCCCTCAACCTGCTGCCCAAAATCTCCCTAATACAGCCCAAGGTACCCTCGGCTTTCTTGCCCACGAGGACACTGTTGCGTTGCTCAGCTCAGCCTCTGGGCATCACGGTGACTTACTTGGACGCAGCTTCCTCGTCGTATTTACAGCGCAGCTCCAGCAGCTCTGTCTGGGTGGCCTTCAGCGCTGGGAAGAGGAAGGTGAGGCATGGAGTGGGAGCTTGCCCCCTCCATGGCCAGTGGCCTCTACCCCAATCCCCCTACCTGCGTGGAGCACTTTGATCTTCTCCTCTGCCTCCCCCAGCCGAGCAGCCAAAGTGACCTGTGCTTCCTGCAGCCCCCTGCGAGAGACGGGCATCACCAATGTGCTGAGGCACCACAGACCCCAGACTGGTGGGGTTGGAAGGGCCCTGCAGAGCTCAGCCAGCCAAACCCCCTGCTAAAGCAGGTTTCCCTCGCTCAGGGGGCACAGGAACAGCTCCAGGTGTGGTTGGAAACCTCCTAAGAAGGAACCTCTACACTCTCCCTGGGCAGCCTGGGACAGGGCTCCTTCACCTCAGCACCAAAGCTGTTTCTCCTTGTATTTAAGTGCAACTATTTGTGTTCCAGCTTGTGCCCATTACCCCTTATCCTGTCACTGGGCAGCACAGAACACAGACTGGCCTCAGCCTGCTGACACTCACCCTTTAGGTATTTATCAGCATTGATAAGGTTCCTTCTCAGCTTTCTCCAGGCTAAAGAGCCTCAGGGCTCACAGCCTTTCCTCATAAGAAAGGTGTTCCAGTCCCCTCAGCATCCTGATAGCCCTCAGCTGGACTCTCTCTGGAGTTTCAAGCCATGTTACCCCCTGGGGTTAAGGGGCTTATAGCCCCAGGTGCAAAAAACCACCCCACTTTGGGCTGAAAATGGTCCCTGATCCCTGTGGCTGAAATCCCTCTGATGGGGCGGGTGGCAGCCCACCCCTGCCTGTAATTAATAGGAGGGGGAAGCAATCAGGGAAAAGTTATTCTGCATTATTTATAGCCTGCACTTGCCAGGAACTTACTCGCTGAGATCTGCAATTTAGGGTTTAAAGATTCCTCATTTGTTTCCCGGTGCAGCATGTTTAAGGAATAACAATGAAGGCGCCGGGAAAGCCGGGAGCCTCCAAATTAAAAGGCCATTTAACAAGGTTCATCCACCGACCTGGAGTTAACCCATTTGTCAGAGCAAGGCCCTTTGCCTGGGAGGTGGCACAAGGGGCTGGCAGGAGGGACCTGCTCCAGCTCTGCTGCCCAGAATCGGGCTGGACTGGAGAATGGACGGACAGACAGATGCTCAGAACGCCCAAGAGCAGGTTTCTAGACAGGATATGTCTGTGTTCAACCCCGACAGCAAAGAGGAGGTGAGGGAAGGACAGATGGACACCCACATGTTCCCAGAGCACCCTGGATTTACCCTGACCCCGGTACTCACGTACTTTTGCTTCTCTGAGTCATTTCTCTGCAGCAAAGCCTCTGTGCACGGTGCTTTGCCGTTGATGCCGGGGAGCGGGGCCGCTGGCGCTGGCCCCTCTCTGTGCTCTGTGGGGGGACACACGTGTCACAGGTGAGATCCAACACGTCCCAGGGATGCTCCGAGGCACGTGGGGGCACCCAGCTCGGGACCCTTGTGCAAGGGGGGTACCTTTGGTGTTGGCGAGCTCCGGGTGCTTCTTCCAGGGACAGCTGAGGTCCTTCAGAGGGGGAGGTTCGGGCTCGAGGCGCTGGAGCTGCTGCAGCCGGTCCTCCAGGCTCCGGGCAGCCTCCAGCACAGGAGCAGGGTCTGCGGGACACGGGGTGCGGCGGTGAGCGGCAGAGACGCCCGTCACCAACCCTCTCCAACCTCCCCACTGCCCACCCTCCTCACCACCCACCCCACCATCCACACCCCGCTTCAAACCAAGCGCCACCCCTGGGTCCCACATCCCCATCCCCAGGGCCGTCGGGGCCATCAGGGCTGCGGGGGGCACCACGTCCCGGCCGCAGCCCCGGTTCGGCGCAGACAATGGCGGTTTGTGCCGAGGTAAGCAGGTGCGTTCCGAGCCGTCCGTCTTCCCTCTGTCAGCATTACACCATCATTAGCTAGTGTCTGCTCAGCGGGGTGTGCCATTATGTCTCCCAGGGCTGATGTAATTATACATTGACATAATTAACCCAGCAAGCCCATTAAGCAGGCCAGCTAAAAATTCATCTATAATTATTTGTTGTGTGCATGCTAATGAGTCCATCTGCACTGCCATTGTACAACATGAACAAATTAATTTACAAGTCTGGATTTTTTAATAAGTTCAAGAAAATGCCTCCTATTGAGCCAGGTTAATATAGGTTTGAGGTTGGGGTTTTTTTTTTTTCTGGGTTGTGTTTTTGGGTTGTTTTTTTTTTAAAGAAGAAGAAAGAAAATAGATGTGAATTCTCCAGGGTCAAAAAGTTAGACAAACAGGGAAGTGGGATGGAGATGGGAGTGCTGCTGTACGACACAAATGAGTGGCAGGCATCCAAGGGTAAAAAATAGTAGTGGTGATAGGGAAAAGAAATCCAACAACTGGCTGCCTCTGCTCCAAACGGGACCCAGAGCAGCAATGCTGATCAGCAAGTCCCCAGCTGAAGGTGGTAGCAGTGTGGGATGAAGGGGCCTGGCACCACTGTGGCCATGCCATGGGATTTGGGGTGGTCTGAGTGACCACAGCACTGGGTATCTTTGGGGTGAAGCTGCCTGGAAAACACAGGATATGACCCAGGATCCTCACTGCAAATGCCCAGCATGAATGCTCCTTGAAAACAGGCAGTGTTGAGACATATGCACCCCAAGATGGGGTTTGGGGTCCCACCAACCTGCTGCTGCCTTCCCATAGGGGCACAGGGCCCCAGCACCTGCTGTGTGGCTCCCCCACAGGACCAGTGACTGCCAGGCCCCACATGCTGACACCAAAAGGCCCTGGAGCATCCTTCCCGACAGAGAACAACCCCTCTTCTTTCCACTGGACACCAGAGACCCCGTGGACACACTGGGATAAAAGGTTTGTGCCCAGATCCTGGCCATAGGGATGCATCCAGCAATGGGTGCTGAGCCCTGCCAGCATGCTGCTGGCTTTGGCACTGAAACGGGCTTGGATGGGACCCCACTCCCCAGGGCTGCTCAGGCAACCCCTCGCCTCAGCATCCTCTAGGCTGGTTCCCCATGCAAGGACGCAGGAGTTATCAGAGGAGGCTGCAGCGATGCAGCACAGCCCCAAACCAGGCTGGATGCTCTCACAGCCATCAATAACACCCGTAAGTACATGAGCTGAGATAACGACACGGCCAATTAAACCCTGTGCTCCAGGGCCCCGGCTCACAGGCAGCGGGGACCGGGGGTCCCTCCCGTGCTCCTCTGGCCGCAGGGGCTCTGTGCCAGCCCATGAGCCACCTCCACAGGGATAAACGCTGGGGCAGGATCCGTTCGATCCACACTGGCAACTGTTCTCATCTCCACGACGAGAAACAACGTGGGAGGAACTGGCCCAAGCAATAAAGCTCTGGGAGTTTTCCCCTCAGGTCAGTGTTTCCCCTCCTGTGAATTTCCCCAGGGCTCTGCTCCCTGTTTGGAGCCAACAGCCTGGGGTGAAGTGGTGGGGAGCAGGGCTTTGAGAAAAGAACAAGCAGCACTCCAGCTCTGCTTCCTCCATCAGCTGGGGCAGCGCTGATGCCGAACGGATTCATTACATCACGCTAATATCACAGTGCCCTCAGCTCTGGCACCGCATGTGAGGTGTCCAGAGGCACCCAGGGGCTGCTGGGACCAGGCACCAAGCTCACACCGTGCTGGTGCTGCCAGCAAATCCACCCTCGTGCTGCAGGGCTGCAGAGAGGATACGCCCGAGACTCAGCGCATGGCCTGCTGCCGCCATGGCCGCCACGCTCCCAGCCCCAGGCCAGGCCTCGGGGCACTGCCCACAGCGCAGGGGTTCAGCCCCCATACCAAAGAGAAGGAGGGGATGGCTGTGAGCTGCCCCAGCCTGGTGATGAGGGACAAGAGAGATGTACGTGCTGAAAACAGGCCCCAGGGGCCTCCCACGCTCCGGTGCTGCCAGCCCACAGCCCAGTGGCACATGTTGAGGGTGGCAAGTTCCTGTCAGAAAGCAGAACTGGCTGCCCAGACGCACTTATCTATCGCTCCACATGCTTGTTCACTAGATATACAGACACACATTTGATATTTAGAGATAGAAAAAGGCATCTATAATGAGTCCTGCCACTAGCTGGCGTTATTGGCTGCCTTTAGTGGCACCAGCAGTGCTGCAGCAGCGCCAGGGGCAGTGGGCAGAGGTCCCTTGTGCTGTCCTCAGCCCTGGTACAGGGCACTGGGTCCTTTCCACACACTGAATGGGGTCTGACCTGCTCCTGGAAACCCCCACAGCAGCACTGTGGATGGTGGGATGGGGCAGGAGGTGTCTTGGGTGCTCATTGCCTGCCTTGGGTTACCCACCTGGACATGTTCCTATGTGACCTCTTCTAGGTTGACCTGCTTCTGCAGGGGGTTGGACTAGATGATCCCTAAACGTCCCTTCCACCCCTACCATTCTATGACTCTATGATGATCAGCTTCTCATGGGCAGCTCCAGGGAGCACCCACCTCCCTGGGGACCACCAGCTCAGCCCTGTGCCCCTGCCCCTTCAGCAGAGGTCTCCATGGTGGGGTGCTGAAGAGTGACATGTGCTCCACGCTGCTGCCAGGCTCCAAGAGGAGCACAGGGCATCCATGGGCACCCGTGGCACCCCCATAGCACACCCATGCGGCATCCATGGCACATCCACGGTGCCATCAGCTCTCACACCTCCCTCCACCACCCCATCCCAACCTGCTCCAACGCATCCACCGGCACCCTACGAATCCCTCTACGAGTCAAAGTCAGCCTTAAATCAAATCATCCCCAACAACAATGACATTAATTATGCTTTTAACACATTTTACTGCTTCCCCCCCTTCCCTTCACGCCACATCTGTGTGAACAATATCCAAAAGATTTACGGTTTTCTCCCGTAATTACAGACACACAGCCAGCTCACTTATCAAAATACTTGCTGAGCAATCAGGCTCCGTTACAGTCTCTGCCAGAGATTTGTGTTGACAGCAGCCATTCAAAGCAAAAAATGTCGAATCAGGACTTATGTGGCGCTTGTAAAGTATTCCACAAAGAGTTCTCCTGTCGAGAGACACACGGACATGTAACAGACGGGGGCAAAGCGACGGCTGGGAGGATGTTGGGGGTGGGCAGGAGATGGCTGCTGCAGGAGAGCAGAGTGAAGGGAGGAGGAGAGGTGCTGAGGCCATAGGGGAGCAGTTTCGGGGTGTGCATGTGTGTGCATCCCTGTGCACACACGAGCAAGCAGCAGGAGCACGGCGGGGGGAGGTGGGGAGGGAAAATAACTGGGATCTGGAAACCGAGCTGACATTTGGTTCTTGTAGCACAGAGGAAAATTTAATGAGGACAAAAATATGTCTCCCTAATTCCCCTAAGAAATCATTAAAACATTTTGTTATTCCTAAATGTCTGGAAAATGAATTAGTGGCCCTGCAGGAGCCCTTCTGCACATCTTCAGCCGTTTGCAGCTCTGTCTGGGGGGACGCTCCGTGCTGCTGTGCCCGACACTGCGGGGAGGGGGGTCCCGGCCCCTCACCCGGCCCCCAGCATCGACTCTGCCAACACAAGCCTCAGGGCAGCCCCCGTGCCTCAGTTTCCCCCTCCCAAGACCTGAACAGGGGGTTTACACCCTTCCACAGCAGGCAGAGTGGGGAAAAAGCCATCCCTGAGCTGCTGGGCCCTTTCGGTTAACTTACCGTCGAAAAGACAACCGGGGATAGCCGCGGTGTTATTACAAGGGCTGAGCAAATGTATTCCTTTCCTAATGTCAAGATGCATTTGGCTCAGGGGCTGAAACACAGCGATGGCAAAAGCTGTTTCCACTCCTCCTGTCTTCGGCTGGTCTCTGCAGAGCACCATGCGCCTCGCTGGCTCCTCTCGAGCGCCGGCCACGCGACTCGTTAAGCGCTCAGCTCACCGCCTCGCTGCTTACCTGGAGCTTCGAGGAATTGCTTGTAAATGCTCAGGAAAGCCGTCTCAGCCTCCTTACTGCTTCTCTTACTAAGTGCAATCACCTGCAGGGAGATGGAAAGGAACAAAAAACAACAACAACAAGGCAGGGTCAGAGAGGAGGAATCGGTGGGACGGGTGTCAGCAGTGATGGCACACGGGTGCCCCCCTGGCACAGCTCCGCTGCCTTTGGCTGAGCTCCTCGCGCTGCTGACACGTCACCTGGCCCTGAATCATTGATGTGCTCTCAGTAAATGAAGATTACAATTTAATGTCAGTGCTTAAATAAGCAATAAAGGCCCCTGACTGTTGTTGTGCTCCCCGGGCCGTGGCCGGCACGCTGCCCTCCACAGCCACCCGCCCACAGTGGTCAAAGAATCAGAGCAGCTCAGAGTCATTTTGCTTGGAGAAGAGCTTTAAGCTCATCAGGTCCAACCCCTTGCCTCAAACTGCCAAGCCCACCACTAAGCCATGGCCCTCAGCACCTCAGCTATGTGCCTTTTAAATATCTCCAGGGATGGAGACCTCATCACCTCCCCAAGCAGCCCGTTCCGATGCCCTAACAACTCTCTCAGTAAGTCATGAGCAGAAGGGATGGTTGCACTGGCACCAAGACACTTTCTTGCTCACACCCCTGTTCCCTCAGCTGATGGAGTGCCAGAGTGGCATCAGGGAGATGGTACATTGCATTGCTAATAACCAAACAACATACTCATCTGCCACGTGCTCCCATTCAACATTTATGACCATGAATCATTTATTCCCCTTAATTTTTTGAGGCATGATGACACCTCGGGGTGCAGGTTGGTTCCCACCAGGCTCTGGCACACTTTGTCCCCTCTTTCCCCCAGCACACCCAGCCCCACCTGCAGCAGATGGGATGGAGTGTTGGTGGGACACACAGACTTCTGTGTCCCTGCCAGCCCTTGTGCAGGAGCTGGGGGTGGAGGCAACTCATTCCCAGCTGGGAAAAGCCCTGTTTGATCCAAATTGGGCACCCACACCATGCCGTGATGGAGGAAGAGGTGCCCACTCAGCTTTCAATGCTGGCAGACACACCATTACCAAGAGCAGACAGTCAATTAAACCACTCTTGAGCCACCAATGAGCTAATTATCAAGCTACCTGAACTTGGTGCCTCAGCCCAAGCCACACAGCCAACGTGCCAGAGCATCGTTTCCCTCTGCCCACTCCTTCCATGCCGCCGGAGCTCCCAGCTCACCCTGCCAGGCTGGATTGTGATTGCTTGTCATTCAAACCCAAAGCAAAACAGCTCATTTGTAATCCAGCAGCCACCTGAGCAAACCTCCTTCTCTTTCTCCTTCCAAAGCTCGCAGGCACTGGAGCACAAAGATCATTTTTCTATTGTTCAAATGGTATAAGCCGGGTTTTTCACAGCGTCTGGGACACAAACCCACTTCCTCAGCGACACCTTTCCAGCACAGGAGGAACCTGGGGGCTTTTCTTCAGCGTTCTGCAAAAACACTTTGGCTCCAGGCTGCTTTAAAATAACGATCCTAAAGCAGGGAGGGGAGGGGGGAGGCAGCGGCGAGCGGCGGCGCTGGGGTGGTGCAGCAGGACAGGGCTGTGCCTGCTGGGCTCACTGGCATTGGGCTGGCACAGGGAGATGTGCCCAGGAGGTCTGGAAGGATGCAGGGATACAGCTGTGGTACAGGGGTGCTCCATGGGATCAGCCCTCTGTGACCCCCAACTCCACTTGCTGCATGTTTTGGATTTGGCAGGGCAGAGGGCACAGTTCTGCTCCTCAGCAATGAATGACAAGAGGAAAGGGGCTCAAGTTGCCCCAGGGGAGGTTGAGATTGGAGCTGAGGCAGAACTGTTTCCCTGAGAGGGGTGTCAGCCCCTGTGCCAGGCTGCCCAGGGAGCTGGGGGAGTGCTCAGCCCTGGACGGATCCCAAAGCCGTGGAGTTGAGGTGCTGAGGGCCAGGGGTTAGTGGTGCTGGGCAGGGTGAGGGGAGAGCTGGGACTCCCAACAGCTTCAAAGGCTTTTCCAACCCAAACAGTTCCCAATCCATTCCCCCACTGGGAATGTTGTGGCTCCAGGGTGGGCAGGAGCCTGCCACATCCCCAGGCCATGGTCCTGCAGACCTCATCTCTCCACAGCCACTGGCCACAGGCTCACTGGGCATGGACCCAGGTTTCCTGGATCACACACAGGGTCAAACAGCTGCTCAGCCCTCCTTCAGCCCTCCCCATCCTGGGAGCTGCACCTGTAACACCTTCTCACTCATTAACCACCACCAGAAACTTAACCAGAGCCACAGAACCTGCAGTTTGCTGGTGAGGAGGCATTTGGGGGCTATTTCAGCAGCCCCATCCTCCCTTGCCAGCTTGTGGCTCTTCAACCCATGTCAGTGCCAGGCACCACTGGCAGGGAAGATGAGCAGGACAGTGAGCCAGGTGTCAGCTCTGCTCTTTTGGAGTCCCACTAAACTTTAAGGAAATATCAGTGAAAACAAGATATTTAGAGTTTTGAGCGACCTTTTCCAGATGGGGATAATTGACCAAAATGCCAGGGGAGATTCCTGCCTGAGCAGCTCCCTCCAACCTGTTTCTCACACAGAGCTAAATGAACACCTGGGAAAGCCTCACATCAGCCCTAAAATCAAGTAAAAACACCACATCTTTGCTTTCTTGGGACAGAAGCTGGGACCAAACCCCGTTCCCCTATGTGAGGGCATTGTCACCAGTGTCCTGCTAAGAAGAGGAGAAAATGAGAGAATCATTTGGGTTGGAAAAGCCCTGGAAGCTCCTGCAGTCCCAGCCCTGCCCTCACTCTGCCCAGCACCAACCCACAGCCCTCAGCACCTCAGCCCCACGGCTTTGGGATCCCTCCAGGATGAGGGACTCCCCCAGCTCCCTGGGCAGCCTGGCACAGGGGCTGACACCCCTCTCAGGGAAAAGGTTCTTCCCAATCTCCAGCTTCTAATATCGATAAAAATGAGGGAGCTGAGCAGCCTCAGGGTAGCCCTGGCTCAGCAGGGCCGGGATGGCATCATCCCCACTGCCTCTATCACCATGGCGCCCATCTCCAACGGCCGATCCGCCACCAACCTTTCTCCCCCCACCCTCCAAGCCCTCGGGGAGCTCTGCCTCTGCTTTCAAGATCCACACACGATTCCTTTCTCTCTCCCTTCCCCACCTCCACCTCCCTCCCTCCCTCCTTCCCTCCCCCAGCCTCGGCATGCCCAAGGTGAGGCCCGGCAGCCGCACCGTGATGAATTACATGTACGCGCCGGGTCCCTTTCATGGCTGGTGACTTTCCAGCAAAGCAATTATCACTGCAGAATGCCTAATAGCCTAATTAATTACTATTGTCAGGCTGGCCTCTGTGCCATGATTATACCCTTCCAAAGCCAACTTTTTAAACATTTGGAAGCAGAAATATTATGATAATTGACTGACAAAATGGTTAGACCTCCCCCCCCACCCCCACCCCGGCACAGGCTGGGCCCCTCCCGGCACCGGCAGCTCCTCGCCGAAGGCGCGGGATCGGCGGCGCACCGGCGCTGAGTTTATTCTTATATCCATGAGATCAAGTGTGGGATAAGTAGTGGGTTATTTCCATCTAAATACTGGTGGCAGTAAACCACAAATGAGCTCTTTTTGAGCGGAGAGGAACAGCTGTCGGGGGAGAAAGCGGCAGCAGAGACCCCGAATGGTGAAGGGAACTGATGAAAAAATACATTCAAGCCTTCGCTATTTTCCTCGAGTTTTTTTGCTGATGTGTAAAGAAATAGGGGAGAGAGGGAGAGCTGAGGGAGGGGAGGGAGGAGGGAGGGCCTGGGAGGGAGCTGCTCGCCCCAGGGAGAAGTTTGAGTGATGGGGGCTGGAGCCACCGTGTGCCAGGCTTGTGCCGGGGTCCTTCGCTGCCTTCCCAGTGCCATATGTCTGACCAGCACCTTAAACTCATCACATATGTGCACAGACCTACCACACACCCACAGACCCATCACATACCCATAGACCTATCACACACCTACATGAACCCATTACACACATGCACAGACCTACAGGACATCCATAGACCCAGCACACACTCACACACACCCACAGACCCATCATATACCCATAGACCTACCACACACCCACATGAACCCATCACACACATGCACAGACCTACAGGACATCCATAGACTCACCACACACTCACACACACCCACAGACCCATCACACACCCATATGAACCCATCACATACTCACAGACCGTTGCACACCCACAGAACCATTGCACACTGACAGACCCATTGCACTCCTTCAGACCCATTGTACACCTACATGAACACATCACATACCCACACAGACCCATTGCACTCCTATGGACCCATCACACACCTACATGAACCCATCACATACTCACACAGACCCATTGCACTCCTATGGACCCATCACACACCTACATGAACCCATCACACCTACATAAACCCATCACATACCCACACACGTCCATTGCACACCCACGTGAACCCATCACACCCCCACACAGACCCATTGCACTCCTACAGATCCATTGCACACCCATAAACCCATTTTACTCCTACGGACCCATCACACACCCATGTGAACTCATCACACCCCCACACAGATCCATTGCACACCCACATGAACCCATCACATCCCCACATGAACCCATCACATCCTCACATGAACCCATCACACCCCCACATGAACCCATCACATCCCCACGTGAACCCATCACACCCCTACATGACCCATCACATCCCCAGATGAA
The DNA here is from genome assembly GCF_028858725.1 of Colius striatus. NCBI lineage: Eukaryota > Metazoa > Chordata > Aves > Coliiformes > Coliidae > Colius > Colius striatus. The sequence goes on along the minus strand of NC_084775.1, from coordinate 14,690,822 downwards.
CCCATCACACCCCCACATGAGCCCATCACAGCCCTACATGACCCATCACATCCCCAGATGAACCCATCACACCCCCACATGAACCCATCACACCCCTACATGACCCATCACACCCCTACATGACCCATCACATCCCTACATGAACCCATCACACCCTTACATGACCCATCACATCCCCACATGAACCCATCACACCCCTACATGACCCATCACACCCCCACATGAACCCATCACACCCCTACATGAACCCATCACACCCCTACATGACCCATCACAACCCCACATGAACCCATCACACCCCTACATGACCCATCACACCCCCAGATGAACCCATTGCACACCCACATCAACCCATTGCACACCAACAGAACCCATTGCACTCCTGCAGACCCATCCCACCCCCACCCCCCCATCACCCCCTCACCCTCCCTCCCGTTCCTCCGAGGCAGAAGCAGCTCACAACGTTTGCACAAGGCCAAGAAGCAATTCACATCCAAAAGATCAATAACATAAAAATACAGCCCGAGAATTCTAGTTAAAGGGAACGTCCCAGAAATATGTTGTTGGTGTTCATGATTTGGAGATTAAAACCAAAAAAAAAAGAAGAAAAGGAGAGAGGGGGGGAAAAAAAGAATCAATAGAAGTTCTTCAGATGATGTTATTTCTAATGAGAAATACACCGAGACTGCTGCAAGTAACTGCTTAACGGCCAAAAAAAAGGGCATTAATAATTTACTTGATAAAGCAGAGGATCCCGAACGCAGGGAAATTGCTGCTGGTTCTTAATTTTGTTGTAATACTTCCTGACAAGTTCAATGATGCTTTGGCAAAGTTCCTGAGAGTACAGGCAGAGGATGCTCAGCTCATTAGGTTGGTTTTGCCCCCCCGCCTTTTTGATCGGCATCTCTGGGAGAAGAGGCCCGAGCTCTTTGCTTTCTCCACACCATGGGATTTCTTGGGCTGAGCCTCTGGACTGGCATAAACCCTGACAGCCCCTGTCCATCCCTTTCCCACAGTCCCTGTCCATCCCTTTCTTACAGCCCCTATCCCTTTCCCACAGCCCCTGTCCATCCCTTTCCCACAGCCCTTGTCCATCCCCTTCCTACAGCCCTAATCCATCCCCTTCCTACAGCCCCTGTCCATCCCTTTCCTACAGCCCCTATCCATCCCCTTTATACACTCCCTGTCCATGCCCTTCCTACAGCCCCTGTCCATCCCTTTCCCACAGCTCCTATCCCTTTCCCACAGCCTCTGTCCATCCCTTCCCCACAGCCCTTGTCCATCCCCTTCCTACAGCCCCCATCCATCCCCTTCCTACAGCCCCTGTCCATGACCTTCCTACAGCCCCTGTCCATCCCTTTCCTACAGTCCCTGTCCCTTTCCCACAGCCCCTGTCCATCCCTTTCCCACAGCCCTTGTCCATCCCCTTCCTACAGTCCCCATCCATCCCCTTCCTACAGCCTCTGTCCCTTTCCCACAGCCCCAGCTTATTTCTAGCTTACTTTACCATCCTCATCAACACAATTTCATGCACTCTTTTTTCCCTTATCCCTGGCTGATTTAGTTGAGGGGTTGGGTATTTTTTTTCTTACCTTTTTTTTCCCCTCTTTCATTTATTTTTTCAGTGCATTTGCTGACAGTTGGCAACTCCAAACCATCTGCTACCAGCACATGAGCCGAAACGAAAGGCTTCGGCATCGAACTCAAGGCAGCTCAAAGATTTCCAGCCATCAGAGTGAGAAGGTGCCACCAGGGTGGGTTCATTCCAAGCAGGGATGGATTTCTTACCAGTCCCCCATAATTATTTCCCTGGAAAATGATTTTCCTGCAGAAAATCATTTCAGGGAGGGGATGGGAGCTTCTTTTCTCCCTTTATTCTGCCCTGGAGAGGCCTCATCTGGAGTCCTGTGTCCAGTTCTGGGCTCCTCAGCTCAAGAGGGACAGGGAAGTGCTGGAGAGAGGCCAGTGCAGGGCCACCAAGATGATCAGGGGTATTGAACATCTTTCATGCAAGGAAAGGCTGCGGGAACTGGGGCTGTTTAGTCTGGAGGAGACTGAGGGGGGATCTTAACATTGACAAATATCTAAAGGGTGGGTGTCAGGAGGTTGGGACATCCCTCTTTTCTATAGTAGATAGTAACAGGACAGGGGGTGATGGGATGAAGCAGGAACACAAGAAGTTCCACTTAAACATAAGAAAAACCTACTTCAGTGTTTCAGTGAGGGAGCCCTGGCACAGGCTGCACAGAGGGGTTGTGGAGGCTCCTTCCTTGGAGGGCTTCAAGACCCGCCTGGACATGTTCCCATGCGACCTGATCTAGGTGACCCTGCTTCTGCAGGGGGTTGGACTAGATGAGCTCTAAAAGTCCCTTCCAACCCCACCATTCTATGATTCTGTGGGTGAGTGTGTGGGGCTCTGCACCCCTGGCATGGACATAGCTGGGTGACAAAGGGGCTTCCCGTTGGTCCCCATCTTTGGGATGGAACCACACTGACCCCAACACGCGGCTGCACCCACAAGCATCCCAAAGCTTCACCTCCCATTTAGCAGAACAAAACTTTTAATTTAGATGTTTTCATCCATCTATCAGAGTTTAAACCACACACACAAAAAAGTTTAAAATAATGACTGTAATAAATGAAGGTAATTAATTGTAGTTTGTTCCTTTACTGTCTAGTCAGCTTAATTTTACCTTTTCATCTAATAATGAGAAAATAATTTTTGTGCTCTGAGGGTTAATGATATGTAACTGCAAGAGCTGCTAATTGCATGTTGCAAACTATTCATCAAAATCCCCATCTGCGCTACTTGATTATGTTTGCTAAATTATTGCTTTGAATTATCTTTCATAAAGCAACTTTTGTAATTAGCAGGGCTTTCGCTTTGCTCTTTTCTCCGTCGCAAGGATATTCAAACTTTGTCCCTCTCAAGCTGTTGCCATTAAACTGCAGCTCTTGGGGAGAGAAAGAAACTGCCCTTTAGCTAATCAGGGAAGGGGGGGAAGCAGAAGGTGAGTTTATTCTCTGCGGGTACAATTCTCTTGGCTCTGCTTCTCCTTCCTCAAGGAAAAGATTGATATGGGAAGGCTTATATAAGAACCTAAATGTATATGAGATGTATTTGGGAATGGCAGAGAGAAAGAGCTCAAAAAACCCATCCACCAGCACCTGGGTTAATATTTCAAAATGGTTTGATGGGGTGGCTTTCTTTTTCTCCCTTTCCCATTTACCAGAAGGAGAGGAGGGGGAAGGTGTGTCATTCATCACCCTGCTTTTATGGGCTCCTTCCCGTGACGCAGGTGATGTAGCACTCTGCTCTCCCTGGTTAATATTCATGGGGAGGGTTGAGAAGTGTGCTGTGCAGGGGAAAAAATGTATGAAAGGAGTGGCTTTAAAGATCTGAGGAAAGGAGGGGGAAAGAGGGAAAGAGAAGGGGGGGGAAAGAATATTTTTATAAGGGAGAAAAAGAGGAAAAAAAAGAGGAAAAAAGAGGGAAAGATAAAAATGAGAGGAAAAAAGAGTGAGAAAAGAGGAAGAAGAGAGGGGGAATATTTTTAAAGATAGAAAAAAAAAAGAGAAGGAAAACTGAGAAGGAAAAAAAAGGGGAAAAGACAAAAAAGAGAGGAAAAGCAAAACAAGAGGGAGAAAAAGAGGGGAAAAAAGAATCATCAGGACCCCCAGGAGCCCTGCCTGGGAGCAGCAGCAGCACTCTGGTCTCCATCCTGCCACCTGACATTGCAGCAGCCCAGAATCCTGACCTCAGGGGTGCAGAACCCACCCTTGGGGATAAAATGTCCCAAACCCCCCACGATAAAAATACCTTGGGTGGGGGGAGGAAGGTGGCTGAGCTGGGGAAGCTGCTGCCGCTGAGGTGGGAATTGCATCCCGCTCCTCCTTACACCCCCATAAATCCAGAGGCACTTGTGTGAGGGGCTGGCTGGGGCTCCCCACAGGACATAGCTCATCTCCTCATAGTGGATCTAATGAAGACTATTGGAAAAAAAATGCAGTATTTAAAAGACTGGAAACGTATTCCTATTGTTATCACTCTCTTTTATGTGTTTATGCACAGCGCATCGGAATGAATCAATACTGGATTGCCCTATAAATAAATGAGCATATCAGTAACCCCAGTAATAAAATGAAGTGATGAAAAATATGGAAATCAGCCACATTTGTGTAAATCCACTTATTGTTTACTTTAATATTTTCTCATGCAGTTCTGTAGCTCCAAAGAGACAGATTTAAAATCAGGTAATGCTCAGCAGATGACAGATCCTAATGTGTCGCTGCTGGCAAGCTCAGAGTAGCTGCAGCTCTCCAGGGGTTTCCATCGAAGCACATTAGAGGAGCAGAGAAAGCGGCCCCCAAACAGAGAGCATTAAAAAGCTGGGGAGAGGAAGAGGTATCCTGAGGTGCAGTGCATCTCTCCCCAGTGCTGGGCACCAAAGCCAAAGCACCTGCAGAGTAGGGGCTGGGGAGCATCTGGGTCAGGCTGGAGGAATCCCAGAATGATGGGGCTGGAAGGGCCCTGCAGACCTGCTCCAGCCCCAGCCCCTGCTAAAGCAGGTTCCCCTGGCTCGAGGGGCACAGGAACGTGTCCAGGTGGACTTGGAAACCTCCCAAGAAGGAGCCTCCACACCCTCCCTGGGCAGTCTGGGCCAGGGCTCCCTCCCCTCAGCACCAAAGGAGCCTCTCCTTGTATTTAAGTACAACTATTTGTGTTCCAGCTTGTGCCCACTACCCCTTATCCTGTCACTGGGCAGCACAGAACACAGACTGGCCTCAACCTCCTGACACTCATCCTTTAGGTATTTATCAGCATTGCTGAGGTGCCCCTGAGCTCAGGTTTCTCTTCTCAGGCTGAACAGCCCCAAGGCCCGCAGCCTTTCCTCCTCACACACATCTTCCATCCCCTCAGCATCTTGGCAGCCCTGCCCTGGCCTCTCTCCAGCAGTTCCCTGTCTCTTTTGAGCTGGGGAGCCGAGAACCGGACACAGGATCCAGATGAGCCTCAGCAGGGCAGAGCAGAGGGGCAGCAGAACCTTCTTTGACCTGCTGCCCACACTCTCCTCAATGCCCCCAGGATGCCTTTGGCTTCTTGCTCACGAGAGCATATACAGTTGGCTCATTTAATTTGCTGTCCACTAGAACCTCCAGGTCTCTAATGGGACCATCAGGATGCAGAGGTGAGATGTTTTCTGCAGCAATAGTAGGGGGCTGGGACCATGTCATCCCACCCTGGTGCCCGGCTCCTTCACCCATTACACCCTGACCACACCATCACATATCCTGCCAGTGCTGACTCCTTCCCTTGTCTGGAAGCTCTTGAGGCAGGGCCATCAGCCCTGGTGTCAGTGGCACAAGGACCACTCAGTCCTAGCCAGGGAGACAAAGCAGACAGATTTTATAATCTGCAGAAACCCCTCAAGGGTTGGCCACAGTGACCCTTGGCCACACCAAGCCAGATCCAGTCTGTCCCTCCCAGGGCTCTCTCTTTCCTATTTCAACCCCGTCAAGAGCTGATGAGGTGGGAAAGGGCCAGGATTGTGCCCAGCACCACAGTGGTGAGGGCAGGTCCTACCCACTCCCCTCCCCACCTCTCCTATAAGCATCCCCCTACAACACCGCCGGTTTTTCCTCCCACCCAGGCAGGCAGAAAACACCCCTCCCCACACAGCCTCTGAGGAAAGCTATTTTAGAATTGCTCTTTTTTTTTTCCCCCTTCCCTTCTCATCTTTTTTTAATATATTTTTTTTCCAAACCAACACATCTCCCCCCATCTGGGCTGTGAGCTGGGTGCCAGCATCTCGGCGCCCAACGTTTGCTTTTTATAAACGCCTCCAAACTCTCCAAGTTTCCTCCCACAGGGCTGGGATGTATCCAGGAGGGTGCTGCATCCCCCAACAAAGCCCTCATCCTGCCCTGACAAAACTCTGCCTATCCAAAGGAGCTACCAGAGACAGCGAGAGCCATATCCTAAGGTTATGGGCTATAATTTGTCTTTGTGGCTAATTAGCTTCCCTTCTCATTAGCCACTTACACCTACAGCTCCTAAAAATCTAGTTGCCAAGGAGGGAAATCTGCTGTCCTGCTGAGTTAATTCTCTAACAGCAAATCTCCTGTATCTCAGGTACATTCTTCTTAAATTCCTAGCTGAGTTCAATTAAACGTTTCCGAGGCCGTGTGCGCTCCCCCTGCCACGGGCACAGGCCTTTGCCCAAGCAGCAAAATTAAACCCTTTCCTGGAACAAAACAAAAACAAAAGGAGGAGAAGGACCAACGAAAATGAAGGTGGTTTAAGAGGAATTGTAGGAATATCATTCCCCTCAACTGCTTTTGCTCTCCTGCACGCAGCCACGGCGCGTTGGCAATATCGACGAGGGGGTTGATATGAATAATTGAAGGGATTCTGTATTCCCCGCAAAAGAAGAGGTAGGCCGAGAGGGTTGTTGAGATAATCAGAGGCTTGCTAATCAATATTCGCAGCCCCAGCCTCCTCCTCGCTTCTCCAAAAAGGAGCAGTGCCATAAGCTCATCAGTAACTGTAAAAAAAACATCACACTCCGAGTGTCAAAATAGTCAGGCACAGCATATTGTGCTGCCAGATTTCCCTCCCGGTGCACCCCGGTGCCAGATTCCATCCATCAGCGGGGAGGGAAGCCATCCAACGATGACTTACTTATGCTTAAGTGTTCATAAATAAGGTTTTTAAGATATAGATGGCTTTTTAATTTTAGTGGAATGTGGAAAAGGGGGGAAAAAAAAGCCCTCAACACCGCTTCACAAATGCCGGGCTTGACGTGAGGTGAAGTGACCCGGCGCGCCCCGGTAAATCCTGCGGCCTGGTCGTGCCAGGGGGTGCCCTGGGTTGCTGTCCCACTGCATTGTGGTGAAAGTAGCCAGAAAGAAATGTACCCTGGCACCATAAACCATGGCAAAACCGTGGCCTGATGGGGAGATACGGTGAGAGAACATACCCCTGCTATGGAAACCTCATTAGACAGACTCTAATTACTGCCCTGCAGACGGCGGGAAGAGATGGGAACAGTAAAACCTGAGCGGGAGGGGGAGGGGGGAGGCTGTTAATTGCTTTGTGATAAATTGGGGACTGAGGTGTTGGTGGTGGAGGTTGGGAGGGGACTCAGTTGAGCCCTGAGCTCCAGCTCCATCGGGATCAGCAGCTGAGCCCGGCAGCAGGACCTGCTTTGTGCTCCAGCCTCATATCCCACCAAAACCTCAGGCCCGTGGCCACCACGCTCGGCCTGAAGTCAGCCTTTCACCCTGGTCCTGTGGTGATTTAAGCTGTGACAGCTCAAATCACATGGGACTGGCTCCTTCCTCCCTGGCACCACCAAAAACCCACTGTGGGAAGGGGGTGAGGAGGAGACACGGGGCTGAGCAGCCACCACCGTGCCCTGCTAGATGAGCCATGGGGCTGGCAAGGTGACCTCTTTGGCCATCAATCACCCCCTAAGCCTTATGTAAATCCATGCTGCTAAAGATGTATGGAGCCAATTACCAGGGGTCACTTCTGGGTGTAAAATTCAGACAACAAAGCTCCTGGTCTCAAATGAATTTGCACGAGATTGCAAGCTTACTGCCTTTTATTGGACAATATAAATATTTCACTGTTAGATAAAAAAATATTGGCAAGAAAGCAGATAAACCTGAGTCCTGAGTGTGTAGAGAGAAGCAGGGAGTGAAAAACGGCCGTCAGCATCTTTTTAACGGCCTTTGGTGCAGTTTGGAAGCACGGGTTGTGAAGGGGGTTTGATAGCCAGCAGCCTGCCCAGGCAGCCAAGGGCATCCTGGCTTGGATCAGAAATGGTGTGGGCAGCAGGAGCAGGGCAAGATTGTCCCCCTGTGCTGGGCCCTGGTGAGGCTGCAGCTCGAATACTGTGTGCAGTGTTGGGCCTCTCACTCCAGAAAAAACACTGAGGATCTGGAACATGTCCAGAGTCGGGCATCAGAGCTGGGGAAGGGGCTTGAGCACAAGTCTGAAGGGGAGCAGCTGAGCAACCTGGGGATGTTCAGCCTGGAGAAGAGGAGGCTCAGAGGAGACTTTATCATTAGGAATGGCCTCACCATACAGATCAATCCCTCATGTAACAGTTTTCCCCAGCTTGTCCTTCTGGGATCATATCTGCCTTCACCTGCAGACCCCCAAGCCAGCACCAGACATCCCTGTTACACGCTCACCAATGTACCAACACTTCCCTGTGACAATAAAGCAGGAGAAAAGGAAAAATGAAAAGCCAATAGGAATCGATACCTCTTTCTCTCTCTCTCCCTCTATATTTTATTAAAAACTTTAGCATCAATATTAATGTTTAAATCCCCACCAAGCTGAGTTTAATTACCTGTAAACTGCATCCACAGCTGCGTGGACTTTGCTCCTCACTGCAGTAAATACAACTCAGGAGGAGCTGTGCCAACATCTCTGAGCATCATTTTCCCAACCCCACAGTCCTCCCCAGCCCTCAGCAGCATCGCTGGCTGTGTCAGGAGGGGATGGCAGGGGATGGAGTTGGAGCTAAGGCTCAGTCTGGTCAGGGACTGAGACAAAAAGAGACGGAGGAGACGAGAGACGGGGAAAATTGGGATCCTGGGAAGAAAATGATGCGTAAATGTAAAATATCTGGGGCTCTTGCTGACAAAAGGAATCTGCTTTCAGTCACTATGTGAATCATAATATTTGGGAGGGGAGAAGGAGGGAGAGGTATTTGAATGGAGTCCATCAGTAGCTGAGGACAATGAATGACCCGTAGGCAGCAGGAACTGCTCCTGAGCCACCGCTGAGCTCACGGGCTCTGCGAGCTGTCAGAGAAGCCAAACAGGGCTGGGACCAGACCCCACTGAATTCACCCAGCACCCACCTCCTCCCTTTGCCTGCTGAGCCAGGAAGGGAAATACAGGCTTGTCATGATTTCATGTGTGACCATATCCTTTAACCGCTGGCAGACACAGGCTCAGCTGCAGGGAGGGAGCAGGGATCGGGCCCACTGCTGCCACCAGTCACCCTGGGGCCTGTGCCAGGAGGTCCAGGGGTAACTCATGGTCCTACAGCACAGATGCTGAGCCACAAAGCCTCAGCATCTAAAATGGAATCGAGGTTTATGGTGTGTTATCAAAAGAGCCGTAATGGGATCTCACAGAGGGCAGATTTGAGACGTGCAACACATTTCCATCCCTGGGAAAAGGCTGAGTTTCCTAAAACACCCACACATCAAGGGATGCCACTTCAGGGGTTGGATTGGTGGCTGCTCATGGGCAGCACCACCACCCTGCTGTTTCACTATCCTGATCCTTCCCAGAAGCCAAAGAGGGACCTCTCTGGTCCTGGTCCTGCCTCCCTGGATCATGCAGCCTTGCAGCCACCCCGGCAAACTCCCTGCCACGCTTCTCCTGCATCCCACGGCCTCAGCTCCTCCTGGACAGCCTCCTTAATGCCCCTTCCTTATTAGAGTGGCTTCCCAAGGCCGGGGCTGGGCTGGTGTGGCAGCATTGGAGGGCTACACTTCCAGCAGAATATTCATTACCATACCCATTCAGGGTTTCTCTCGCAGATGTACGGATCCGTTACAATGGAGAAAAAAGAGAACTCAGAATTTGTTCTCAAAAGATATTCAAATTAGTTAATCAAGAGTCCTTTTATTACGTGTCTCATGTACCAGCAGCAACTATCCATCGAGATAAATGATCAGCTGCTAATAACTGATTACATTGCAGCAAGTGTTTTCTTATCCCTATTACCACCGTGTTTAAAGACATTTTATAAATTTCTAATTATTGTAAATTGTTTCTCCTTTTGAAAACATCTTCCCATAGTCATCAGCTGTCAATTTGCCCTGAAAAATCTCGCTCTGAAATGAGCTCATAGCAAGACTCTCACGAAGCAGAGAAAACCCTTCCAGGTTCCTGGCCTGTGAGATGTAGCCTGGCCACCTCCATCCCAGGGCAGTGGGGAACTAAGATGCTCCTCCAGTCCCTTTATAAATGGACTGGTCTGGAAAGAGAAATAAAAGCACCTGTAATGGATCCTGGTGCTGCCTTTACCTGCCACACGATGGCCAGGTACTGCATGGTGGAACGAGCCACGTCCCTGGACGGATTCACTCTTCAGTGAACCACAAAGAAAGAAACGAGCCAGCAGTGTATAATAAAAATGCAAAGCACCCACTCCTCCAGGCACTGGCACTGGAGGGCAGAGCTGGGCTTGGGAGAGCCCTAAATAAGGTCTCACTTGCTTTCTGCATAATTTACAGATGTGAGCTGAAGTAGTTGAGAGGTTTTGAAGCCAACCAGGACTTTAAATCCAGCAGCTGGCCTCAAGCTGCAGCCAGTTTCTGGGCTCCATTCATTATTGCAATCAATCACCTTAAAAAAACCAACCACAAAAATGACAATAAACCACCCTCTAAGCTCTCTTAGACTCTTGAATGGAAAAGGTATCTCCTTCCATCTTCCCTGGCCACGACCGCAGGGCTGGAGCAGCAATCCGTGTGCCATGGGCCAGGCTGTAGCCGGCAGGCTCTGTACTGTGCCAGGACCACGATGGCACGGGCAGAGCACCCACATACTCCTGGAAGGGACCCAGGGTGCAATGAACACTCAGCACAGTGCCAGTCAGTCATTGCCAGTGCCACCACCTTGGGCAAGGATGGCTCTGCTGGTGACATTCTCTGCCCAGGGATGGGGATGACCAGGAGGACATCATGGTTGTGCCCCACAGCATAGTGGACCCTGAAGATATTTGCCAGGGTTTGGCCAAGTGCCTCTGTGCTGGAGTTGGTTGAGCCAAAGCTGTAGTTGTACCATGGAGGCATGGGATGAGAAGAAGAGGAGGAGGAGGAGGAAGGCTGCCTGGGATAACCTCCCTGCAGAGGACCAGGGTGTCTGGCCAAGCACGTTTGCTGGGCAGAGCAATGCTGCCAGGAAAGGGAGGAACAGCCAGGACATGGAGCCTGACACGGAGCAGCCAAGGACCTTCCCGGCTCCAGGGGGGCTCAGACCAGGGGAGGAGACGCCACAGGCACCAGCCATGCCATTATACACTTTATTGATGCTGTTCTGAAGAAAGCTAATCAATATATTAGATTTCCCAAAGAAAGAAAACACCAGCTGCCAGCAGCACATAACTCCTCCGCCGCGGCGCATTTTTCCATCAAGCCCCGGAGCCGTGTGTGTCTGTGCAAGATGAGGTCACGTTCAAGAGGAGACCTCCTGCTCCCCCAGCAGCCAGGTCAGGGCCAGGGCCATGGCCACTGCTCTGCCACACTGCAAAGCCCACGCTCCCCCCCATGCTGGGCTCAAAGAAAAACGTGAAATTCCCCAATATCTTGCACCAGCATCACCGTGGGGTGCGCAGAGCCAGCTCAGCCCCTTGCTCTCAATGCCTCTGCATCCCTGCGTGAACCCACTGGCCCCACGGCGCTCCTGTGGGCTTCAAGAATGGTTTCCAAAGAGCTTTCTCCCTCGGAAAGAGCTATCTCAGAAACTGCCACTGGCCAGTCACATTTCCCCAGCTGAACCCACCAGTCCCAAACACGGCCCCTCAGCCACACCCCAGCACCGGAGACAAACCGGGAAGCATCAAACCCATGGATGCACTTGGTAATGGTGAGATCCCGGCACAAAGAAGCCCAGCAAAGCAAACCACAGAGCCCTGCATGACTGGCTCCCCGCTGCCTTCCAGGATATTCATTCCTTAAACCATTAAAGCTGAGGCTGTGACTGCTCCAAAAGCCATTTCAGAAGGACAGGATAAATCCACTTGGACCCAGCGCTCGGCACCGGCAGGAAAGCAGACTGACGTCACGGGGAATTGATTAGTGTTTTAATAGAATTAGATCATTGGGAGGGTTGCAGACCTGTTTCAGAAACCCAAATGTTATGCAGATCGGCATCCAAACCCCTAAACCAGGGCAGGTTTAACCAAGGCAGAGTAAACGTCCCACATTTCCCCAGGATTATCTGAACCATATCAGATATAATCCAATGATCTGTAAAGTGATTATACCCAACTGAATATAAGAGATCTCTTCTGGTAATGCAATATTTCATCCAGCTGCAGACGTTAGGAGGAGGCAAACAAAGGAGGAGATTTAATAAGTGGAAATAAAACTATAGGCAAGAGAGAGTTTTAAACGCTATATTTTTTTTTGTTGTTGTATCGCATCTAATTGCAATCAACAACAGACATCTGACACAGTGACAGCATCAGCAAAATTGCTGCTGAGAGCACAGAATCTTTGTCTAAAAATAATCAGACATTCAGCGCGCCACTGTTTGTTATAATGGTAATCGATGCTGGAGGCTTTGAATTCCATCAATTTATAGATCTGCTCTGTTCTGCCTGGTGATTGTGTTCTGCACACATCCACTCCCGCCCCGGCGCAGGCAGCGCAGGGGCACTGTGTGATTAAGATAAGCTCAGATTCCTTTCATACATTCCTTATCAGCTCTAATTCTCCACCAGGCAGAGATGTTCACAGCAGTTAAAGATTAGTTCAGCTTCTCAGACGCCAAATTTGAGGGTATTGATCAATAAATCAAATCACAGGCAATCAATCGCCCCCGATCCGGAGAGTCTAGCCGATGCATTATTGCTGGCGCCTTCGGAGCCGAGGCTTTTTCATGGGTTTCATCAAAACGCCGCTTCCCTGGCTCCCCGCCAGCTCCTGGGCTGCCTAATAGACTCCGCAGCAGAGGAGCTCCAGCCCAGCAGAAGAGCAATAAATTTCTCATCAAACAGCCGATAGAGAAACAAGATGAACATCTGTTTTGCTGCAATGAAACTCCTGTGTTCTTCAGAAGCTGCAAACCAGGTCTGACAGACCACCCCAAAGGCAGCTTTGCCTTCAACAAAGCAGCAAAGCAGAATATTTGCCGGTTATTTCAATCAGGTAATTTAAGAAGACTTTGCATTCTCCTCTCTGCAGCTGCCGGAGCTTTACAGACAGGATTCCTGCTCAGTCGATAATAAAAGCCATCCTGGGACCCTGTACTATGAAGGCAATTTTATGATACCCATTATGTGGCAATGTAACTTCATTAAAAGCTGTTTATTCCCTCTAAGCATTTTAAGCACTTTCCCTCACCCATAAAGAAAAGCCTCTCGCTGCACTGGGAAGGTTGTTTGTGCCGCTTTGGGCTGTTTCTTGCCGGGGATGGGGGTCGTGGTGGCGGTGGGATCCCTGGTAGAGGGGCTGCTCCTCCAGCCAGGCAGCAGCGGCTCAGAGGCAGCCCTAGATTCTTTTTATGATGCACTCAAGATGAGCTACGTTTACTGGAGCTCTGTTGAGGTGACATTTATTATGCCAGCTTCCTTCATAAATTAATAGAGACAAGTGCCTCTGCTGCAAAGAGGGGGGGCCGCTCCTCTACATACTCATCGCTTCTTCCATTTGGGACAATTTGGGGTGTCTCGGTTCTGAGAGATTAGTTTTCCAACGTGGTGTTCTAATTCAGCATCCAGAGATGGAGCTACAGTCACAGCAAAGTGGGAGCCAGGCCCCCTCCTGCAGCCAACTGCACCCCCACAGCTCCAAAGGAGGAACCAAATGACATCCTTAAAAACAACAGACTAACCCCTAAATATCACAGAACCTCGAGGGTTGGAAGGGACCTCGAAAGCCCATCCAGTCCAACCCCCCTGCCAGAGCATTCCTCTTGGTAACATTAGCAAAAAAACTCTCTAACTCCAACCCCAATATTTTGGTCCCATCCTGCTGCTCAGCAAAGTATTAACGAGTTCACTCTTTGTGAGCATGGTCATTGGTGGGTTGGGAACACGATGCTGCCAACATCAATCCCACATGGAGCTGAAGAGCTAACCCACAGCAGGGAGGATGTTCCTGTCAGTATGGGATTTAGGAGCCCCTTCCTCTCTCCAGGCTGAGAGGGCATGTGGGTCTGTAAGATGGCCATCAGTAAACAGCCATCTCTCCATCTAATGATGCCTCCTCAATTAGCCAGTGCATTGGGAGAAATTACCCCTAAAGCAGGATGAGTTGGCCCATGTCTGAAAATCCTCCTCAAAACACTGTGAACTACAGAAAAGGTGGGGAACGAGAGAGAGGAGCAACAGCTCACAGAAAGGGCTGAACCCCCAGTTTCTTCCTGGCAAATTTCCTCCTCTGGCCACTGAGGTTTGCCCCACCACACAGAGGTTGTGATGCCTTTAGGGAATGAACCTAAAGGTCCATTTATCAGCAGACCACCACAACATCGCTCTCACATCCTCCTCAGTTAACACTCCCCATAAAGCAACACGACCAGGAACGCGCTCAAAGGACACAGCTGCACCTTTAGCAATTCAGAATCAGGACAACCACTGGAGGGAATATCCACATTTCAAGGAAAAGCAGATTCCTTCCTTATCACCTCCAAAAAACCTGCCCCTTTCTCTAATTAAATGGCCAGAGACTCACGTGGCTTGGGGGAAGAAGAAGGGGTTTATGGCACACTCCTGTGCCCAGCGCCGAGCTCGACAGCGACGGTTCGATATGCTTGCAGTAACACACACACAAGCACACACAAAACACTGTTAATGGCTTGGTGTTTCTTTAAACAGAGTTGCCAAGGAAAAGAAAAAAATAAATAGAATTACTAGAATACATTTTAATTGATTTACAACAGCACTTAGTAACTGTGATAAAAGAAAAACTTGTTTTATTGGACCTCCTGCTAATTAGCTCAACTGACTCCGGGTTAGAAAAGCATATCCTTTGCAAACCGGCACAACCCCGCCCAGCACTCGATAGGAAACAGCTTTTATGCACAGAAAAACCTTTCTAATAATCAGAGAAAAACCACTGCCAAATGGTTATGGCCAAGAGAGCAAAGGGAAAGGGGTTGCTCCGAGGATGGAGCCGCTGGATGGGATAAAGCAGCCTCTCCGTTGGATCCGAGCATCCTCTCTCCATCCATAAACACGCCTTTGTTGCAACTTTGATATATCCTTCCCTTAACGACTTTTAAGGGCAGCAGATAAAGTCGAAAGGAGCACAACAGCAACCAGCAAATGTTTAATATTCAATAAATGTGTCAATTTTACATACAGAGGCAAATGGGGCTTTATTGAAGAATTGGTAAACTTCCTCGGAGGAAAGTAAGTGCGTTTTAGCCTTCAAGGGGTCCCCGATGAATAGAAATGGAATGTGATTTGTGATAAAACTCAGCTGCTCTATAAAAGACGTTAAATAAATGTTGCTGTTTCACTGGGGATATACAGAATTGATTGCATTATAGACTGATTCAAAGATGCACGCTCCCCGCAAGCCATCCGCTCGCTCCTGCGCACCGCACGGCCCGTGCCCAGCTCCTCTCTCTTGCCTTTCTTCATACCTGTGTGCAGAAGTTTCTGGAAATGCTTTGAAACCTTGTGGGTTTTTTTCCCCTGCTACGGCACCCCGAGCATCAGCTGCAGCAACACGGGGCCAAATCCACCCTGACCTCAAGGAAACACCAGTGGAAGGGGGGAGGGTGAGCATGGATCCACACCGGGCAGCTCAATTCCTCCCAAAACACAATATTCCCTCTGTTGTTTGCATGGCTGCTGTTGAAAGGGCAGAACGTGGAATCACCATGAAATGCAAAAATCACTGAATCACAGAATCTTAAGGGTTGGAAGGTTCTGTGATTCTGTGATTGATTCTGTGAAGGGACGAGAAGCGATTAAAAACATTTCCACCCCCGAGACCAAACCAAGTCCCCCGATCCCCCCCAGACGTCTTCCACCAGTTCCCAGGGCAGGGACTCCAACCCATCAGAGCAACCCCCAGGAAGGGAAAAGCAAACAAACCCATCTCCAACAGACAAACGAGAGGCCAATGGTACCACCGCGGCGAGCGCAAACTGTGATATAATTGTGCTGCTGCTACATCATCTTTAATCAATAACACGACTGCGTGCACAGCCCAAATCCCAACCTCCGCCAAGAAACAGCATGTTGTTAAAAAGCCCAATAGCTTCTTGGGTTTTTTTCCCTGCTAATAGGTGCCTCGTTCCCTCAGCCCTGCTGGGGTTTTTTTTAAATAAACCTAAATTCCAATAATTGTTTAATGTTTATTTTCCTTTAGCTCTGGTTCACCTACCCTGCCTCGCTGTGTCACAAATTGATATTTTGCTCTGGTGGCTAAGGAAAAATGAAATGAAATTAGGAAATTGTTGGGTACATCTCGTCATAGTTGGACCAGGCTGGTACCACAGCTCAGGGCAGCCGCCAGCCCCACGGAGGAACGGCTCTGCTCCCTCTAAACTCAGATTTGCTCCGGCTTTCTGGGTACCAGCTTGACCTCTCGGCACAGATGGGCTTTCCCACATGCATGGGATTTTTTTCCAACCCCTAACAAAAGGTGGATTTAAGCCCAAAAGAGATGCTCTTGCTTTTGAGGTGGATTCATCCCTTTAAAACCTGTCAGTGCTGCTGCCTTCCCTTCTCCCCCTGAACAGGGTTGAAGGTGGTTCTGGAAAAGTACAGAAAAGCTACAACCAATTCCTTTAGGAGATCCATCACGTCAGATTAGCAACTTAGTTTCTTATTAGCTATTTTCCATCCTATCATATTAATATTTGTTTTCACTAATACAATGCAGGAGTCTTATCATATTAGCAACTTTCACATCACATTAGTGAAAACAAATACTAATACAATACAATACTAATATGACATGATCTGATGGAAAATTGCTAATACAATAAGACTCTCCTACCATATTAGTACAGAAACATTGTGTGTCCCAGATATGGGTCTCTTTGAACCAGGTAAATATCAGGCATTTTCCAAAACCAGCCACGTTTATTATGCCCACAGGTGTGGGACTGGGGGACATGCAGGGTCAGGCACCGAGGACCCTGTTCTATCCCTGCCTTGCACATGGCCCACAGTGGATGCATTCAATTGCAATGAAAATTCCTTATTCAGCAGTGAAATTAAGTGAAATTTGGGTCCCCTACACTGTGGTGGTGGATGGAGAGAGAGCCAAGGCTCTGGGAAACAGCGTGGCTTGAAAACTCGTACGAGCAATAGTAACGGGAAAGAGAAATCCAATTAAACCAAAGAGCCTATCGTGGAGATTCAGCATTAGCAGCTGCCTCTCACCAAGCTCCTGACGCTCCCTGAGCCAAAAGCACAAACCCACTCTGGTGCCATGGGCTATCCCAGGGTGCAGGAGACTCCACAGCCAGTTTGCAGCAGCAACCGGTGCGAGGATCACATCTGAAATGCTGTGGAGGGAGAAACATCCCCAGGCAGAAACGCCCTGAGGAGGAGTGGGGAATCCAGAGCTGAGGAGGAAGGCTGGACCACAGGGAGCCTCCGGCAGTGTCATGGTCTCCAAGATAGGGATGCTCCCCTGAATCTCTGGAAGTTCAAGTTCAGCATTGGGCCAGGAATGAGACATGAAGCATGCAAGAGGAAAGGCCAGCATCTTAAAACACTCCCTCCAGCAGACAGCTTCCTCTGCCCAGCCCAGCACTGACCCACAGCCCTCAGCACCTCAGCTCCACGGCTCTGGGATCCCTCCAGGGCTGGGCACTGCCCCAGCTCCCTGGGCAGCCTGGCACAGGGGCTGACACCCCTCTCAGGGAAACAGTTCTGCCTCAGCTCCAGCCTCAACCTCCCCTGGGGCAACTTGAGCCCCTTTCCTCTTGTCCTGTCATTCATTTCTGGGGAGAAGAGATCGACTCCCAGCTCACTGCAGCCTCCTGTGAAGAGAGTGCTCCTGTCTCCCCTCAGCCTCCTCCAGACTGAACAACTCCATTCCCTGAGCTGCTCCCCATCAGACTTGTGCTCCAGACCCTCCCCCAGCTCTGGACACACTCCAGCCCCTCAGTGTCTTTCTTGTAGAAAAAAGCCCCAGGCCATGAGCTTTGGGCTCAAAAGCAAAGGGAGGTTTCTCGCCTCATCTCCTCAGCAAAGCCACCTCCAGAGCTGCTCCCCAGTTTGGCACTGCCACGCTCCCAGGGATGCTGCACGCTGCCCCAGCGCACTGTGCCACCCACCACTGCCACAAGCAGCCGTGGCACAGCGCGAGGCAGGCACCAAGCACATCTCTGAGCGATGCCCAGCTTCGGCACACTCAGCAATTTTCTATTCTCTCAGCAATTTTCTGTTCTACTGAATTAGTACTTTGTATTGAATTAGTACTCATTTTCCCTAATATGATATATAAGCCTAATCATGTTAGTGACTTTGATATCACATTAGGCTCCGGCGCGCGGCCCGGCCCCGGCAGCCGCCTTCAGCGGCATCACTGCGAATGTGGGGCCTCATCCACCTTCCCCCATCACCCTCCCAGCCCCTGAGGAGGGCACAGCCAGGCAGGGCTGCCCCACTCAGCATGTACACCCATGAGAGTTGGCATCCTCCAGCAGGAAGAGCCCGGCCTGCAGTGAGCCTGCCTCAGTTTCCCCATAAGGATGACAGAGGGAGCACCCACACACTCCAGCATGGGCACGCAGCCCCAGGCTTTAATTAGCTAATGAAGCTGTAATGAGCACAAGCAGAGAGAGGGAGAAAGGAAGGAGGACAGGGAAA
The DNA here is from genome assembly GCF_028858725.1 of Colius striatus. Lineage (NCBI taxonomy): Eukaryota > Metazoa > Chordata > Aves > Coliiformes > Coliidae > Colius > Colius striatus. The sequence goes on along the minus strand of NC_084775.1, from coordinate 14,672,278 downwards.
GTCCCTGCCCCGTGGGGAGGGAGCAGAGGGACCTTAGGGTCAGCACAGGGCTGTCGCCGGAGCGGCTGCGGAGCCGATCCCTCACGACTCAGCGTGGCTGGCAGTGGGTAACGCTCAGTGATCTGCTGCAGCACTCATTAGCTCTTTCATGGACTCAAATAAATTGTCTTCACATTAAGATGAAAGCAGGTTTCTGTCCACGACACTCTGAGAGCACCGTGCCCGTGCCTCCAAGATGCCATCACCCACCATGGGAAGGATCCATTGCTCTGGGAAGGACTGAAACACCCCAGGGCCAGAGCAGAGCTGCCTGTTGAGCACTGGTACAGATCACAGCATCCAGGCTGCAAGAGCAGCACATTTTCTATATGTTTTTGACTATATATATACTTATTCATATGTAAATTTTATATTGCTCATAGAATCATTTAGTTGTTAAAGCCCTTGAAGGTGCTGCAGTCCCAGCCCTGGCCTCACCCTGCCCAGCCCACCACTAACCCCTGGCCCTCAGCACCCCAGCTCCATGGCTTTGGGATCCCTCCAGGGCTGGGCACTCCCCCAGCTCCCTGGGCAGCCTGGCACAGGAGCTGACAACCCTTTCAGGTCAGCCCCCTCTTCTGGGGCCACTTGAGCTCACTTCCTCTTGTCCTGTCATTCACCACTGGAGAGACAGACCCCCAGCTCACTGCAGCCTCCTGTCTCCCCTCAGCCTCCTCTTCTCCAGGCTCAACACCCCCAGCATCCTCAACCACTTCTCATACGACTTGTTCTCCAGACCCTTCCCTAGCTTCCTTGCCCACCTCTGGATATGCTCCAGCAACATATATTTAAAATAGACGTATATTTTAACCCTCCCAACCTGCTGATGCCCATGCAGACATCCCAGAAGAGCCAGCAGCTCTCAGCACCAAGCACTCAACCCAGAGCCCAGAAGTCACCCCAAGAGCAGAGCTCCCACGCATATCCACGCCCATTCCCAAACCCTAAGCAAACCCCGAGCCTTCCCTGTCACTGCTGTATATCACTTTGAGATATATACCATATTAGCAAAAAGAACTGAATTATATTGCATTCATGATGCAATTAAACACTTCACTAGGAATCAATGTAAAACTGATGAGGCCTGAAAGTAGTGCATATGGCTTAGAACATTATAAAACATTACCTTCACTCAAATCCTTTTCAGTAGCAATTTAAATCTTCTTACAGTTACTGCTGCCAATGGTAAACCATCCACTGATTCATAACAGTGCATGGGGAAGGAATGAAGTTTTTTAAAAATTTATTCAACTACTAAATTACCCATGAAACTGGAATAGCTGACAGGAGGAATCTGAATTATTATTAGCTCTGCAAGTATTCTGCATTAGCCAATTTAAAACCACGGCTCACAGGCAGAAACCAGTTAGTACAGGCAGGGTGTTAAATGACTGCCATAGTTCTTCATTTTACTGCTGCTTACGTTTAAAGGTCAAGAGATAAAAATTACATATGACTGCAAACACAGAAAGGGTGTTTATCTTTTTTTTCCCCCCCACTCTCCCCCTCTTTCTATGAATCAGGTCAACCAGAAACTTTAAAAACATTTGGAGATAGGATTGTATAAACCACCATGCCTCTGAACTACCCCAGGATTTAGAAGGGCAGTTTGCTCTTCCTCCTACTCTTCCTCCCTGTAGCTTTTTGTGCCAGAGAAATGGGAGAAGACAAAGAGGAGATGCCCCTGTTCTCCAGCCCACGGGCACAGCCTCATGCCCAGGTTCCCAGTTGAGCTGTGGCTGCAGAGACAATGCACCAGATCATCCCCTAAGTCCCAGAGGGTCCCACTGCTGAGGAGTTGCAGTGGCTGGAGGGGATCTCCAGCCCCTCCCCATCACCTCCATCCTCAGGGGGATGAGCCATTCAGCCCTGGCTGAAATCCCTGCTGGGCTCCTAATCCTTGGACTGATTAGCCAGAAAGCAAAACTACCCAAGGATTCATGCACTGGCTGCTCCCAACGGGATGGGGGACAGACACTCTGATGCCCCCTGAACAAGGGGAAAGCACCCACCACACCATAAACATCCCCCTCCTTATAAAGCCCCATCAAGGCAGGAGCAACTCCCTTGGATGCCAAACGTGCCACAGCCATCATTCACCTCTGCAAGGCAAAGTCTGTGCGAGGCAGGGGGAGGGAGGAGCTCAATCCCCAGCAGAGGCACCCTCAGGGTCCCTGGCTCCTCACCTGCTCATTTAGGGAGCTAAGGAGGTGTCTATCCCCTCCAGACAAAGGCAGTGATGGACAAAGTGATGCCAGGAGAGGCCCCAGTTGCACGTGCATCCCAAGGGCAGCTCACTGGCCGCTTTGCCTGTCTGCCATGGATGAAGTGGGCAGGCCAGGGCAGGTTTCTGCTGGGGCAGAGCAGAGGCAGTGTCTCTTTAACTGACCATAACACTGCATCATCCTTTCTCTTCCTATTTTCAGTTTTATTAGCAAAGCAGCACAATGTTTATACTAGTGGGTATTACATTTGCCAGAACAATTACGGTATGACAAATGGCACATCAATGTAATCCATCAACTCGGCCGAGACAGGAATCCTTTATCCTGGGCTGCCATTAATTCCCAGCCTGGTCCCTGGGGTCCCATGCCTCAGTAACCATGACAACCTGGGGGACGCCGGGCAGCGATGGCACCTCGCCGGGAGAGACGGGCACCCCGGCAGCCCAGGGGAAGTCACCTCAGGCACCAAGGCAAGGGGCATTCACATGGGGAGACACCTCCCTGGAGCATCTGGACCAGGCAGGAGCACACAGTGGGTGTGGGGACACCAGGAGAAGCAGTAGAGGATGGTGGCACAGGAGGATGGTGGCATAGGGCAGCTATGGCAGACATCTCCCCTGTGGATTCTCCAGTGTCTGATATGAGTAATGTGACCAGCAGGACCAGGACAGTGATTGTCCCTTTGTATTCAGGGTGGGTGAGGCTCCATCTTGAATATTGTGTTCAGTTTTGGGCCTCTCACTCCAAAAAAGACACTGAGGGGCTGGAATGTCTCCAGGGCTGGAGCACAAATGTGCTGGGGAGGGGCTGAGGGAATAGGGATGTTGAGCCTGGAGAAGAGGAGGCTGAGAGGAGACAGCAGCACTCTCTGACACTCCCTGACAGGAGGCTGCAGTGAGATGGGGGTCAGGCTCTGCTCAAGTAACAACTGATAGGACAAGGAGAAATGGCCTCAAGTTGCACCAGGGCAGGTTTAGACTGAGTATTGGGAAGAGTTTTTTCCCTGAGAGGGTTGTGAGCCCCTTGTGCCAGGCTGCCCAGGGAGGCAATGGAGCCAGCCAAAACCACCTGCCCCCCTCAGTGATGCCTGGACAGGCACAGCCACTGCCAGGCTCCCCAAACCCCACACTGGGGATATCCCCAGATGCTCCTGTCTCTCCCACCCAGGAATGCACAGTCAGGCTACTTCCTCTACAGAAAAAGAACCCAGCAGACAAATTCCACAAGGCAGGAATTCCCAGGGGCTGGCACATCCCCCAGACAACGAAAGGAGCCAACTACTACTACTCAGAAGCCAAAATGGAGAGGAAAATCAAACCCTTCCCATGGCCACGCTCTCCCAAGCGCCGAGGGGTTTCTCTTCCCCCGCCAAATCAATCTGGCCCCAACCCAAAGCTGTGTGCAGACAGCCTCAACTACCTCCCCTGCTTTATTAAGCCATTACCACAATCATCTTATCCCCATTTATAATGTTCAATATTTGATCTGAAGACTTCTCTAATCCAGCAATTAGATGCAACGCTCCAATGGGTGAAATCAGGATGGTATTGTACACAATTACGAGGTATCTTCCAAGGGCCTACCCCAACTTCAACCCCCCCAAACCCACCAAGCAGTCAGCTGTCACCTCCACTCCATGCTCAGAAAGAGCTCAGCTCATTTTCTGGAAAGCACATGGGTTTGTGGGGTAATGTTGCTATCCCAAACACTCTCTGCCTTCATTGGAGGTGCCCCTGGTCCCATCCCAACAGAGACAGGCAGAGCACAAATACCCAGGAACATCCCTGGAGCATCCCCTCACAGCACAGACACCATTTCTCACAAGTACCCAGGAACATCCCTGGAGCATCCCCTCACAGCACAGACACCATTTCTCACAAGTACCCAGGAACATCCCTGGAGCATCCCCTCACAGCACAGACACCATTTCTCACAAGTACCCAGGAACATCCCTGGAGCATCCCCTCACAGCACAGACACCATTTCTCACAGGTACCCAGGAACATCCCTGGAGCATCCCCACACAGCACAGACACCATTTCTCACAAGTACCCAGGATCATCCCTGGAGCATCCCCACACAGCACAGACACCATTTCTCACAAGTACCCAGGAACATCCCTGGAGCATCCCCACACAGCACAGACCATTTCTCTTCACCATTCAACCCAAACCAGTGCTGAGCCAGGAGGAAAACCAAGGTTTCCTCATCTTTCTGTAGGTAATAGCACTGGTTGCTGAGGCTGCCACAATAAAACCATTCTCCCTTCAGCCTCTGCCACGTGTGCAGGGCCAGGAGACGGCTTCATCCCCCACTGAATCCTGTAAATCATCTCAAAGCCATCCTCACAATTTATAGGTAGGACATTAAACATTATGGCCACTGACGGCATCAAATTACACTTGAAAAATTGAGTTCTGCTGGAAAATGAATTTAAAAGCTCAATTAAATTAAAACCTAACTAAATTAAAATTAGGTTTCTAAACTAAAATGACTTTTTAATATTTTCAGGAGGGAAGGTAAGGGGAAAAAAAAAAAGGCAAGGCCTTCTGTCAACTAATAAAATTTGCCAGTGTCTTTTATAGCTGACGAGTCCTGTCTGAGAGCAATTCTGGTTATGCTGCATAATAACTAACTGGAAGGGAAAAGGCAGTGGAGGATGGGACTGTGCTGTCTCAGTTCCTTCAAGGGGCTGAGAAAGGACAGAAAGACCCCCAAAGCAATTTAAAAAAATGATCATAATTAACACAGTCTTGAGCAAACAGCTGGATGGGGCAAATCCAGCCCCAGCTCCTGGGCTGTAACGATGCTGGTGCAGCCCTGGTACACCAGTGGGACACCAGGGAGCATCACAGCCTGTGGGCCATGCAGGGATGCTTGGCCAGGGGTGTCAGGGAGAGGTTTGCTGATGAAAGATCCAAGTGAGTGGGGAAAAGCTATACTTAAATCTGAAGGCATTTAGATGTGTCTCTTAAGCAGGTCCATTCCCTGCCAGGGACTCTTCACACCTTACAGATCCCGATCAGATGTGGCCCGTGGACCACGGCATCCCAGGACTGAGCTGAAACATCAGCGACAAAGCACCGTAAGATACCACACCTCCTCAGCTTCTCTTGTGCTCCAGGCACCAAACCATCAGCTGAAGCTTCCTAAAGTCTCTCCCCAGTCATTAATGGCAGTAATTAATTCATCCCACTTTCTAAATGGCTTTGGATGTATGAGCCTGCCTGCTCGCATCCTGATCTCACGTTGTCAGGCCTTTGATAGAAGAGATACATAAACAGCCTGGGTGACCATACATCTATTGATTATTAGTGCAGGCAGGCTGAACACGAGCACTCTAATAGGACACATCCAAACGAGCTTCAGGAGATGAGAGAGATCAAACACGCAGCAAGTGGGTCTGCACAGCCTTCCTGGGTCTGCACAGCCTTCCTCTGCTAACTCAGGACCCATCAGCATCCAGGCTGGGTCTGCAGGTGTTTGGCCCTGAAAAGAAGCATCTAAAGGAGTAACACCAGGTGAATGCTGCCAGATCCCAAATGCTCATCAGCTTGAGCCAGAGAACAGAGGCTCAAGCACCACCAGCAGCACTGCATCTATGTTTTTAATGCTTTTTTCCCCTCCCCTCCCCTCTCTCTCCCTCGATATTATTTATTGCTCTGTTCAATGGGCGGGGAACGTCTCCCCCCGGCCCCGACTCGCTGCTGCTTCCCAAGATGCCAGACTCAGGGGCCAGCCTGCTAGACGCCAACCCAACGGCCCCTCTTTCAACAACATTAATTATCTCCAGCTTTCCATAACAACAACAACAACAAAAAAACACCAGAAAGAAAGGAGAGTCTTGATCCCACTGGCTGCCAATAGTGGAGAAGCTCGAGGAGGAAAAGAGGCTTTTATCTTTGCATCTCAGAGAAGGGCCTCGTGTTTGATCAGTTGGGGGGGGGGTTCCCCCCCTTTCCCTCTTTGTACAGTTTGAACTTTATAGACTGATTAATTCCTCCTCTCGTGGTAAACTGCTGTGCACGCTCTCCAGCGTTGACTTGATTTTCTTTCTATTAGGAAAGAAATCTCTCCATCAGAAATGAAAAGAGCTCAGCACATCTTTGCTCCGTGAGCAAGCTGGGAAGCACCTCGGTCTGGGAGAGTCAGATGGAGGAACAGGGAAGAAGGAGAGGTGAAAAGATTCCTTTCCTTTAAATTGAAGATCAGGACTAGAGGCATCAGGCTTTCTAAAGTTATTGTGAAAGCCTTTTTACAAGTCCCAAGTGGACAGTCCATCATCTTCTTGTAAAGGGCTAAATGGAGCACGAGGAGCCCTCCTCCAGCCCTCCAAACCCCAGCCCTCCACGGCTGGCACACGGCACCAGCGAGGGCTCAGGACTTGGGGTGTTTTCAGACAATCACTGTCACACAAATACCAAACAGGATTGCCACCAGCTCTGCAAGCCCTGGGCTCACAAAGCCCAGCTTCCCTGGGCTCAGTGTCAATAGGATAACAAACAAGTGCCTGTCCCTGCTGCCTATCCATGAAGGATGAGAAATGGGAGAAAAACTTTGGAGCCACTGAGTTCAAAAGTGAATTTCTCCAGCTAGGGAAGTTAATTTCTAGGCAGGGAAGGCAGAGGCAGGCACCATCCCCAACACCAACAGGCCAGATCATCTATCACCATTTCTCCCTTTCTCATTCTGCCAAATTATCTTAACCCTCACCTCTTACCACAGATCAACCAGCTGGCCACAACAAATACCGTTTACATTTCACTCTCTACCTTGCAGCTTCAGTCCCTTAGTCGTGACTAACAAATAAAAGGGTTTGACTGAGTTTGCAGCTCTTCTGGATGATAAATGCTCCCAGATTTATGGTAGTTATTCATGCAAGGACTACATTACATGTGAATCAATACCATAAAGAACAATTTGCTAAAAATATAAACACCACGTTTAGGCTTTAATGATATTAGCAAAGTGGGATTCTTCATGGCTCTGTGTAAAAACCACTGCACCTGTCTGAGAGCCCCAAGCTGAGATCAGGAGAGTGCACAGTGTGAGTCCACCCTCAAACAAACAGCAATGCCCATGCCTCCAAATCAGCTCCTGAAGCCCGAGTGTCTGGGGGACTTGGCTGTCCATCCACATGGGTGTTTGGTGATGGGAAAGGACAAATAATGTGCAAATAAGTGCAGAATAACCTGCAGATAAATGCATAATAATCTGCAAACCCACTTGCAAGGAGCTGCTGGCCTTCTGCAGAGGGCTGCTCACCCATGTGCCACTGCAAACCAGCACAACTGGGTGCCAGTGGCATTCCCACCTCGAGATACGTGCCCAGCCTCACCATCACCAGTGGTTTCTTCCTTTAGTTGATTACAGGGATTGATTGATTCAGGCAGCAGTGACTTGGGGTTTGTTTTTGCTGTGGTGTTTGGCATTCCTGCTCTGGTTGGTGCTGGGCATCTGTGTGCCACCCACAGCCAGGCAGGATGGGCACAGGGACAAGGACCCTTTGCCATGGGACCGAGGGCTGTGCTGAAGAGAGACATCTCTCCCTGTAACTACATAACTCAGAATAAAAAGCTGAAGCTCGAACAGAGTGCAATTAATACAGGAAGCATTGATTTCTGCACAGCACCAAGCTGGCTCATTAATTCCAGGTGCTCCTACAAGCCAATTCCAGCACCAGCCTCTCTGCAACAGGAGACAAACGGGAGAACAGCGAAGGCTGAAATTCCTTCATGCACTGACCTTTTATCACAGCAGAGCTTCAAAAACCACACATCCTCTGGTGCTTCCCTCCCCAAACCCCACATTGTGGCTACTGGCATTGTCCAGCTGTGCCAGACACCATCCTGGGAAATGCCACCATGGGCCACCATTTAAAGGGCAGCCCCCTGCTTGCCTCTGCCAGGGACCAGATGATGCTGAGGCACATGGAACAAACCACCTCCCTGTGCCTCAGCTGCTGCATCCTCACAAAAACTTCTTAATCCCTTGGTCAGCCCAGTAGCACCATCCTCCCCTCACCATGGATACAAGCAGTGAGGTGTGGGGATCCCCTGAGCTTTAAGGGAAGCTGCTAGAAGACACCCAACCTCCCAGTGTCACTGCCCCAGTGCCAGGCGAGCATCTTCCCAGGCCTGAGCAAGCAGATGAGGCTGTAACCCATCTGTGAGCTGCAGATATGGGGATGGGAGCCAGCCTGGCCCCTCAGCACCCACAGCACCCTGCACAGGGGTCAGATACAGCAGACAGCAGAGAACACAGCAACACCCTCCCTGCTGCAACGAATGCCAAGTCTGGTTTGCACTTGACAGAGCCTGACAAGAGCAACAATCACAGATTAGCAGGAAAACTTCTTGCTTTTCAACAAAGGTTAATAAATAGTGACAGCATTAAGTCTCTTTTGATTAACTATACTGAAAGATATTATTGCTGTTTGTAACACGGAATCATTATTGGATTAAGCACAGTGTATGAAAATGAAACGTGAGGTTTAATCTCCAACACGAGCTCTCCGGCTCCGCCGCAGCCCGGGCGGCTCGCAAAAGCTTCCTTGGATTAAATTCCCTAGCTCTGTGGAGAGATAGCATCTCAACCACACTGCCTTTCTAGTTTTTTTTGGGGGGTTTCTTTTCCTTTCTGCTCTCCTCAAGTGTAACAAAGCCACCGTGACTCGAGAAGCAGCTGAAAAGAAGCCACATGTTCTGGCTAAAATGAAGCCCCAAATCCCCTCTCATCTCCCAACACGGCATCTCCTGGGGAGGATTTTGCTTCTCTCCAGTGTGGAGAGGGCAGGGGGGAAGGCAAGAAGCAGGAATTGCTGTGCTAATTAAGGAGGTACTAAATTAAGTGCTTCTGTTTGTGTGTGACTCCCTCTGTGCTTCCTCTGGGTAGAGATGTCTCAGGGGGCAATGCCCAAGGGCAGGGGACAAACCAGAACTGGGCATCACTGAGGACCCTGCAGTGGCAGTGAGGTGGCTGGGATGGATGGATCCCAGCTGGTGATGGGGTGGGATAGGCAAGAAGGGGATTGTCCCCAGTATTCAACTCTGGGATGAGCTGCCCAGGATCTATGGTGACTCTTCAGGGGAGCTGCCATGGCCTGATGGTGTCACACATCCTAAGGGACACGACGCTGCCAGTGCCAGGCTGTGCTTGCTGCACCAGTGCTTGGAGGGGAAATAAGGGAAAGGACATGGGAAGGAACCTGGAAGTGTTCAAGGGCAGGTTGGAGCAACCTAGTCTAGTGGAAGATGTCTCTGACCATGGTGGGGAGGCTGGAACAAGATGGTCTTTAAGGTCCCTTCCAACCCAAACCACTCTAAGGGAAAGGACATGAGAAGGGATCTACAAAAATTACCTAGTCCAAGGTGTTCTAAGAAAATAGATAAAAGCAAAACTCACAAAGCAACAAGACCAAACCCAGCACCTGGGCTGTGGCTGAGAGGAAAGAGCAAACCTTCATGTAAACCTCAGGATCTGCTGTAACCTAATGATTTCCATACAGCACATGAATTTCCCTTCAGCTGCTTGTCGGGTATTTGTGCACAAACCCAACACTCAACATGGAAAAAAAGGTGCTGCTGAGTTTAATTAGACATTACTTGGGCCAAATCCAGGCACAGTGTGTGCTGCCTACCACCACCATCATTACAGCAGGTAGGAACTTTACCCATTTCTCCTCAAAATTGTCTCCTGATTCATGACTGAACAGGATTTTGTCAGCTTGGGGTATGTTGGAGAGTCCTCCCCTCCAGCTTTCCCATCAGGACTTAAAACACCTCCAGGCTTGGCCTGGAGAAAATCAGGGGAGAGACTGAAAAGAAAGGGAACAGAAGTGGTTCCTTTACATGGGAAATGCCACTTGAGTGAAAAACAAGATGCATTTTTCTCCAGAAAAGGCATTTCTGAAGACGTTCTCACTTGAAATACTGGGAAGAAACACACCTGAACAGCTCCAAAAAAAAGAGCAGATTGGTGTTGGTTTATTTTAGGAGGGCTCTCTCGTGTTTAGGGGTCACACTGTTCATATTCCACCTCCCTTATTTCCCTCCACAGCACTGGGGCTGCCTTACAACATAACAGCTTCACTATTCTGTCCTTATACTTGGATTTTAAAACCCATTAAGAGCAGCTGCTGGTTAGCACTAATTAAAACCCTGTACCTTCTTTCCCAGATAAAAGGGGTGGGTGTTTGTTGTAATGAAAACAGTTTGCACTTAGATCAAAGTCTCTGCTGTTTGCATCGTTGGGAAAGTGTTTGACACTCGTGTCAAAGTGTCAAACTATTTCATTACCACGCAAAGCAGAGACACTTTGACTGGAGGAGATAAGATGTTTCTATCAATCAGCAGCCTGAAGCAGCCTCCCCCTGATGATTACAAAAACCAACATAACAGAGCATCTCAACTGTGGGTGCATAACGAAGCCAGACAGGGATAAATAGCCCAAGAGATACAGGGGAGCATCCCACAGTGATCCTTCTGAGGGGCATCAGCCAAGGGGAGAGCCCACCTGATACATGGCAAAAACAGGGAAAATAAAGAACCACTGCCTGAGGGGAGGAGGGATGCTGCTGTTGGCTCATCTCACTTGTCAGCCCCTGTGCCCTGGGTTTGCAGGCAGAGTTTAGGGGATATCCCTGGCCTTGGAGGTGGGAAAAGATGAGTCAAGCCTGAGGAATGCCAGAAAATGTAAACCAACTCATCTCTTTGCCCATGGAAAACCAAATGTGCAGGTGGGAAAGCCTACACCTTCACCACCTCACAGCCTGGGCAAGGAGAGATGGGGATGCACAGGGATGGGGTGAACCAAAGGAACATTACAACACCCTCGACTAAATCACCAGCCCAATGAACAGCAGCCCAAGCTGACTTTTTCCATGGGGTGCCGACAAACACATTCCAGCCAGGCAGCCCTGAGGAGCAGGCAGGGTTTGAGGACTTCCACGAGGACAAGGAGCGAGCTATGAAACCAGGACCAGGTCACCAAAGCCTCAGGAGGGAGCTGGGACCCCTTGCATATAGCAAAGGAGACAGCAGCAAGCTGCATCGTGTCTTAAAGAGCTCAGCACGTACACAGAGTGCTTTTGCAGAAGATCACAAGTGCCACCAGCTTCATCTCCTCTGCAAAGGCCATGCAGTAGCTGTTGGTGACTAAAACTGGTTTGGTGAAACACCCCTGAGATGTGCTACTCCCTGCTCCTGCACATTCCTCCCAAATCCAGCTCTTGCAGCAACCAGGTGCCATCAGACCAGGGGCCACTCATGCTTGGTGCCAGGAGACAGCACGGTGTCCCTGCACGGCAGCATCCCCCCAGCCATGCTGAGATCTGTGCATGGGCTGCAGGATATCTGACAGGGGGCACAAATATGTTTGCTCAAGAGAAAATAGAGTTGGAAGCAGCAGTCAGCCATGGTGGAGATTAGAGAAAAGCCTGCTTAGACCTGGCTGTGCTGGAGGAGCTGTATGGGAACACTTCATCCCTGTGTAAATACCGCTGCGGCTCTGACACCGTCGACATGTTGTCACCAGCCGACCAAATTCTGCTGCTTTCATTTTGTATTGCCTTCAGGCATATTCATCTCTCTGATTTCCCCCCAGATGCTCTCTCTGGAGGAAGGAGACTCACTCCTCAGGCCACATGAGATTACAGAAGCAGGAGCAGAGCGGCCGTGAGCTGCGCCGAGGATGCTCCCGGGTTCATTCAGGTGGGAGGTGATCTCTGGGCCAGAGTGAACCGTTTGGGGTGAGGATACAGATCCTCTCCACTAACCTCTTTGCAAACTCCTCTTGCAAAATTGGTTTGTAGAAAAGCTGCTTATCACCTTAACCATCTATTGATTCCCTGACTCCTGGACAGAGCTCCCAGGATCCACCACAGCACGGGCAGGAAGAGCAGGAAAACACGACTGCAAAGCCCAGGGCTGAGATCACCCAGTGAGGGCAAAGACCTCCAACTGTGAGTGAAGGTGGTGGCTGGAGGCTCACAGGGATTTCAGTGCACTCATCTTGGGGGAAAATGGTTGGACTTGATGATCTGAAAGGTCTTTTCCAGCCAAAGCAATTTAGTGATTCTATGACAGGCTGCTGGACAGAAAACTTCTGCTACTTTTTGTGCCAAGTGCAGCAGAGGAAAGATTTAGGTGAGTCAGCTCCATCCACCCTGCCCAAATCCTGCCCTGTGATGTGGCTCCATCACCCACCTGCATGATGGGTGCTAAAAATGACAAAGGCATCATTAGGTAGAGGTGAGATGAGGTGCTTTTCCTGACATCCCTTCCCATCCCCAGCTCCAGAGAGGCAGGGAACTGCTGGAGAGAGGCCAGGGCAGGGCTCCCAAGATGCTGAGGGATGGGACATGTTTGTGAGGAGGAAAAGCTGCAGCCCTGGGGCTGTTCAGCCTGGAGAGGAGAAGCCTGAGGGGGGACATCACCAATGCTGCTCAATCCCTAAAGGGCGCGTGGTGAGAGGATGGGGCCAGTGCTTGTTGTGTGGTGGCCAGAGACAGGGCAAGGGGCAATGGTCACAAGCTGGAACAGAAAAAGTTGCACTGAAACACGAGGAGGAACCCCTTTGATGTTGAGGTGAGGGAGCCCTGGCACACGCTCAGCACAACAAACTCCAGCGTGATGCCGAGGCCCCAGCTCCAGCGTGGCGATTGCAACAGACAATAAACAACCACCACCATCCCCCACCAAGCACCCTTCTCCAGGGAAACCTCCAGACCATGGACACGTCACCCAAATGCCAGCTGTGCATGCAGGACTGCCAGGACACGGGCTGGGAGCAGGAGCTGGGCAGCTGCAGGCAGCCCCACACGCTTCCCAGCAGTATTGATCTCCCTGTGGTACCAGCAGGATCGTTTTGCTTAGCTTCAAATACCTGGCCATCATCAATTCTTTGGCCACAAGGTTCTAAAGCATTCTCTAAAACATGAGAAAAAGATTAAGCCTGCTTATAGTTAATAATATACTGTACACTGCCTATCAAGCTGGCTGTTTGCTATTGAGAGCCTACTATTAGACATTTATTTAAAAGGCCTTTCAAGGCTTCCCAAGAAAGTGCAGTTATGCTGCTTGCTGCTGTTTTTTTCTTCCCTGGCAAGAACCACTATAGATAAACATCAATTCACTCCTGCAGATCACAGGCACAGTAAATAAATTTTTCAGGAAGCTAAGTTCCATACAAAGCTCCCATTTCACACAACATCAATGTTTGGCCTCTGAGAAATAAAAAGCTCTAAGGTTGCTTTATCCAGAGCTAAATTATCAATTGTGGCTGCTTAAGAAAAGAAGGAAAAACAGGGCATTTCAATGAGAAATCAGTGTGGGAGGGAAACAGCACAGGTGCTAAATGGGGTGCCACTTAGAGACAAAACCAGGGAAAGGTGGGGATTTTGCTGGTGATTGATCTGGACCCTCTGCAATGGTGTCTGCAGGCCTGACTGCATCACTGCAGCCCTGAACGCATCACTGCATCCATGAATGCATCACTGCAGCCCTGAATGCATCAATGCATCCATGAATGCATTACTGCAGCTCTGAATGCATCACTGCAGCCCTGAATGCATCACTGCATCCATGAATGCATCACTGCAGCCCTGAATGCATCACTGCAGCCCTGAATGCATCACTGCATCCATGAATGCATCACTGCAGCTCTACATCAGCGAAGGCAAAGACACAGGAGCCAGCCTGGGCTGAGCTCAGCAGCCAGCACCTGCATTGCTGTCTGTTAGAGCTTTATCAGGTAGCAGGTTGGGATCATCCCCTATAAAGCAGTTGTCACTAAAACCCCCACCCCACACTGGTTATAAGGGTAAAGGCTGCAGCTCCTGGGCTGGCTCGTGACCTGCTCACAGAGGTGGGGCAGACACAGAGCTGCCAGCACCGGTGTGATGGACTCTGCTGGCTCAGATGGAGGGAGGCAGTTACAATCCATCAGGGCCCAGAGGTGCTTTCAGAAGCAGCTCACTAGCATTCAGCCATGGGATCACACAGCTACAGAATGGTGGAGGTGTGAAGGGACCCCCAGAACTCATCAGCCAAAGGAGTTTTTGCCTGTGCTTCAGTGGAACTTCTGTGTTCCAGCTTGTGCCCGTTACCCCTTGTCCTGCCTCTGGCCACAGAACAAAGACTGGCCCCATCCTCTCCACAGCTGCCCTTTAGGGATTGAGCAGCATTGGTGATGTCCCCCCTCAGGCTTCTCCTCTCCAGGCTGAACAGCCCCAGGTCTCAGCCTTTCCTCCTCACACACATGTCCCATCCCTCAGCCTCTTGGGAGCCCTGCCCTGGCCTCTCTCCAGCAGTTCCCTGTCTCTCTGGAGCTGGGGATGGGAAGGGATGTCAGGAAAAGCACCTCATTTCACCTCTACCTAACAATACCCTTGGAATTTTGAGTGGCAGAGCCAGCACCACTGCTGAACAGTATCCCGTGGGGCTGCTGCCTGCTGCCTGCCTGATAACATGGTCCTTGGGGGGCACATCCAAACCCTGAGCCCCTGGAGTTGCTGGTGCTGTCAGAGCCAGGACTATGCTAATATTCAGGATGCTCCATCTGTTCTTTAAATAAAGAGATGCTGGGCTCTGTTATCATTTAATTAATAGCCTGGGAAAAAAAAAGAGACCAAAACACAGACAGCATCCCAGGCTCAGGTCGTGCATCCTGGTAGGAAGGGGGGTTCTTCATTAAGAGAGCAAGTGATGAGTAAGGAGAAGAGGAATGCTGCCAAAAGGCAATCTGCACATCCTCCACAGCAAGATCTAACGAACACAAACACCCTGTGGTGCCCAAAATTATTGGAGCTTTACACCTAGCTGAATGGATTAAAAATCAAAGAGGAAAAAGGACAGGACTATGTGCTGGTGTCAGGAACTCCAGATCAAACCAGTGCAGCTTTCAAACAGCACGTGGGGTTGGTCATTCCACAGACCCAAAAGTCACAGACCCAAAATGAATCCTGAGCTGCAGAGGAGCAACCAGCTGAACTAAGTCCTGGGGCAGTTTTGGGTCAATCCTGTCTGGAGCAATGACACTAAAACCCAGGGACCTAGCAGTGATTCATTTACCCAGTTGCTAAACACAAGGCCAGTTCTGCAGGTTAATAAGTTACCAGAGGAACTGCTGCCTTTCCCAAGCACAAGAACTGGGCAGCTCCTCATTGCCTGGCAAAGGACATTGAAGACCAATCACCTCCATCAATGCTTTCTAAGCACACATGATTAAACAAAAACCAGGTCAGCTGCCCCTCTGCTCTGCAAAATCATTTTCCTTTCAACTCCTCTCAGCAAACAAGCAGCAGACGCTCAGAGGAGCACTAAAATAAACTTCATTTGGAAGTCATGAACTTGTGACACCCACTGCTCTCCTGAAAATAAAGCTGCCAGCAATGATACAATATGCATATTTAACCTTCTGGGGCTGCTAATGTTTTTTAGCAGACCCTGATGTATCACCCATGCCTGCTGATGGGTGTGAGAGCCCATTAACTGGTGCTGTGGCTGTCATCAAACACCTATTACCTGCAGTGTTGCTTCCAGGCTCTAGAAATGAGCCCTTGGGCTTATGGTTCTGTCATAACAGTGGGAACTGCCAAGCCCCAAAGAGACCTCAGAGTGATGCTGGTGGTGGCCAAAGCTCAGCAAACACAGGGGACCTTACCAATGCTGATCCATCCCTAAAGGGTGGGTGTCGAGAGGATGGGGCCAGTCTTTAAGTTCCACTTAAACACAAGGAGAAACAGCTTTGGTGCTGAGGGGAGGGAGCCCTGGCCCAGGCTGCCCAGGGAGGGTGTGGAGGCTCCTGCTCAGGAGGTTTCCAACCCCACCTGGACACGTTCCTGTGCCCCCTGAGCCAGGGGAACCTGCTTGAGCAGGGGCTGGGGCTGGAGCAGCTCTGCAGGGCCCTTCCCACCCCACCTTCAGGGATTCTCAGGGCTGGATCAGGCTACAGAACCCAGAAGGACCAGGGAGCTGCTTCTCCCCACCACCAGCCAGAGGCTTCAGCACACCTTTCCTGGTGCTTAAATCACTACCTCATCAAACCAACAAAGAACTATATCTATAAACTCCTAAATACACCCCATTTTAAACCAGAGGCAACTCTTTCAAAAAGAAAGAACTGGAGGAAAAGAAGGTGCCAGGAGCCAGCCCCCACCCAGCCATGGGGTCTGCAGGGCCTGACAAGAGGCAAAGTATTTATTTAGGTTAAGGAGACTGCCAGAAGGCACAAGTTTTAAAAGTCAAATCCCCAAGCAGCCAGGGCAAAGCCATGCAACTTGCCATCAGCACTGAGTGCTCATCTCTGTCAGTGCCCTCCAGCAGCAGCCCGTCCCCTGGAGCCACAGCCGCCCAGGCAGCTCGCCCCAAACTTCTGCTCATCACACTTTCACCTCTTTGTTGTTACTACAGAAATTAGAGCTTCAGCTTTCAGGGAGTCCTCTTATAGCAGTTAATGCTTCAAGCCCAAAGTTTGACCCAGTGGATTCCATTTAGGAGGCAGATGAAAGAAACTCGGGGTGTTTCTTGGCGTGTCTTTACAAAGGGAAACGGTTGCGATGATCAAGGTGAGATGCGACAGGTCAAGTTTGGGAGGCTCCTTGTGCCCAGAGTAACCAAAAACTGAAGCAAGCACCTGCCCAGGTCCTCACCCAGTGTTTAACTTTTAATGGGGATCCAGCTCTCTTAGTATTAACCATGAAATCCAAGTTACTCCCTCTGAAACTACGCACCCAGGAACGTGGCCAGGACCTGTGTGTCCCGCTGGGCTCTGACTCCTGCTCTCCCAGCACCCATAAACTCATCTCCAAGGTGCTTCTCCAGGTCCTCAGGGAGGGAAACTCCCTTCAGGGGTTCAGCCAAGCAGCACTCCCACACAGGGGCTTTATATGTCAAACCTAGTGATAGGTAAGTAAATGTTTTCCCATCGATACCAACAGATTGCTAAATCAAAGCTTCAGTGTGTGCCCTCGGAGCTCTTGAGCAGCATCATGGATTTCCAACCCAATCAGTAGATGAAGCAAAATACCTGGTGCCAGGCTGCAGCTGATCCTGATGCTTTATTCTGGGGGAGCAGGGGCGAGGGAAGGCAAAGGCTGAGCTCCAGCCCCGGCGAGGATTTGCGTATCACTAAAAACAAACAATCCCGTAAATAACGAGCCCCTCGTCCTGTCTCCACCACGCTGCTCTTATTGAGTGAGTCAGATGTTCTGCTGATTAAAAATTGATCCATTTCAAAATCTAATCAACAGAATAGGATTCTTTCATATGTTATCAAGGCAGCTGCTGACAACAAAAACCAAACCTGTTATTAACCCATGAACCCCGATGACCTGAACCTGGCTGGGCTCTGCAACTGTAAATTATTCAGTAGTCCAAGAGCAATACCCGTAAGCCTGATGAATTTACACCCTGACTGGAGCTGGTGGGGGTTAAAGCCAATATCACAGACCCAGGGGTCCCTGGGGACACGGTTCATGACACGTTGCCACTCTGTGTCATGCCTGGGAATACATTACCGGCGTCTGCTCGCCTTCGCCTTGCAAATGTCTGCTCCTTCCTTTTTTAGGGGGGAAGGGGAATGGTTATCTTGCTTTTTAAATGACTTTCTGGATTCAGCACAGCACTGGAAGGAGCAGCCCCATGCCAAGCAGCTCTGCAGACTCCCTCCAGTCACCACCACTGAGCAAATGGTTTGCATGTGCTTTAGCCATAGCCTCACGTCGCTGGGTCAGCCCCAGGGAAACAGGGGGAGCAACTGGCACCTTCTAAAAATGTCCATCCTTCTTTTTCAAACCCCACTTAGAATCCTTCAGGCCCCACTTGGAATCCTCCCCCATGCTGCTCTACATAATGCTGGAGACGTAGCAAGGGGGTTGATGCCAACTCTGGGTATTACCCTACGCGTTGCCTCTGGGATCTTGCCTCATGGTCATGCCAGCTCTGCCAGGGCCCCATTGCTGAGCCTGTGCTGCTGGCTCATGCCTCCCCAAAATAACCCTGTTCACTCCAAAGCAGCCAGGACACAGAGAAGCCTCAGGCTCCCACCCCACACCATCATCAGCACCTGAAGCGAGCCGGGATCACCATCAACTGAGCCACAGAGGCAACCCCTGGCTCCCCAAACCTCACACCAACAGCCTTCTGCAAGTTTCAGGAGAGGGAAGAAAAGAAGTGGCAGTTTTAAGTGCAGGTTTTGGGGGGTTTTGGGGGCAAAGATCCCCATCACAACACTGCTGAATGCTTCCTTTTCAATCCCAAGCTGCCCAGGTGCTGCTGGTTGATCCAGCTGCTGTAAGAGGCTTGAACCAGAAGGGGGGAAAACTGGCACCACAGAAACCAAGCTCTAGGTTAGCAACAGCTCCTCTCTTAAATCATAACATATTTATGAGTGTAATGACCTTCTGACCTCTCCTTAAAGCCCAAATAAGCCCTGGGGATCCCCCTCAGACCGGCCACGATCGATCCTGGCTGGGCAGCATCATCCCAAGCGGCGCCTCCTGAGGATGCTCCACGTGTTGGGTGGGAGGCAAAACTCCTCCTGCCCCACAACAAACCCCCTGTGTGCCAGTATCACACAGACAGAGCACAGCAGTCCCAGCCCATCCTTTCACCCCGATATCAGCTCACAGACATCACCTCCATCCATTGGGATCCAACTCTCAGTCGAAGGCTCTGGGACTGGGGCTGTGAGGGCAGAGCATAGCTCCCTCTTGGCAGCAGGAGCAACCCCCACCACTGGAAAACACAAGCAGAGCATTTTTGTTGGTTTTTCCCTTTGCTTTTTCTTTTAAAGCCTCCCAGTTAAAGGCTTGGAATCACAGAATGGTAGGGGTTGGAAGGGACCTTTAGAGATCATCTAGTCCAACCCCCCTGCAGAAGCAGGTCAACCTAGATCAGGTTGCTTCTGGCTGGACATCCCCAGGCACTGCAGTCAGAGGGGGTTGATTGCCTGTGTAGCTCCCAGACTGGGGGTCTACAAGCTCCCTGGCTATGGGGTACCTGGATTAAACCCCTGGCAGGCTGTAGCTCCACATCCCTTCTCATGCACAGTCCTGCCCAGACAACTCCAGGGCTGCATGAATGCTCCCTGTGCACTTCAGCATCCTCACAGGGACACTGCCCAGGGGGACACAGCAAGCCAGAGAACACAGAACACAGCTCTTCAGTAAATCAGATATTCCATATAATTATGTTATATGAGAAGGTTTATTGGGGAACAAGTGTTGGAAGAGAACCTGAGCACAGGACCCTGCCCAGGAGCAGCCTCGTGGTGGCACAGCCAGAGATCCATCCCCATGATCTGCTGGGGATGCATGTAAACAGCCACTGGTTTATCTCACCACCACCATCATCATCACCACACTGCCAGGGCAGTCAGAGACACCCAGCACCTACCCCTCTGCTCCCTCCTCCCTACCTAATAATCACACTTGTGCGAAGCTGTTGCCATACATAAGGAAAAGAGAAAACATCCTTGGAGAGCCTCACAATCAGACAATTTTTAAGATCATGGAGCATTAAACCATTCCCAAAAGGGTTTACTAATCAAACAGCCAAATCCTTCATAACCAACCAATCCCTACAGAGCAATTAAATCCTTCCCCTTTAAAACACTTGGCACGCCGTCTGGGGAGAAACAGAGAAATTTGCAAAATTCATTTGATAAATTAACCAGGGAGCAGAGAGGAGTGAATCAAGCTTTGTTCTTTTCCTTTTTTTTTTTAATTATGGAAGCCACAATGCCTGAATAATGTTTAATAAGAACGATGGAAATTCCTAACAGTATTACAACACAACACAAAAGAATTAACCTGGTTACCGTGAAAAATTGCATATTTAATTAAGAACAGAGAGTTCAAAACTATCCAGAGAGTTCCAAAGTACTGTTGCCTAAGGGGCTAAATTACATGCTCACAGTGCTGCTAAACAGGGCTGGAGCTCCCAGTCATTACCCAAGTGTCCCCATTAAGTGACAATGGGCAGATGACATCGAATTCGTCTCAAAAGCAACAGGAACTGAAGCGTTCGCTTGGGTAGTGGAAGGGAAAGCGACTATCCTGCTGGTATAAACCAGACCCCTTGTTGATAAAGGCAATAATTAAAGAATAATGTTAATTAGCTGCTTTTCTTTGAGAGTGCTGTGGCAGGAGACTGCTGCTGCTGCTGCTGCGGCACGTGCCGAGCGGAGGAGGGAGCGGGCGAAGCTGCTGGGTCTGGATGGCTACTACTTGGCCTAGATGCCAGGGTCTGTGCTCCAGCCTGGGTCCTGTCAGCCCTGGGCATCCACTTGCCCCAGTCAACCCTCAGCTCTGCCAGGATTGGGGCTGGGGAGAGCTGAGAGATGGTTGGGACAAGCAGCACGCAGCCCATCACCAGAGGCAGAGGAGGGGAACTGGCATGGCATGGACAGGGCAGCCTGCTCCAGCATGGTGAGGTGGGCATCAGCATGGTGAGAGGGGCATCAGCACGGTGAGGGGGCATCAGCACGGTGAGAGGGGCATCAGCACGGTGAGGGGGGCATCAGCACGGTGAGGGGGGCATCAGCACGGTGAGGGGGGCATCAGCACGGTGAGGGGGGCATCAGCACGGTGAGGGGGCAGCAGCACGGTGAGAGGGGCATCAGCAGAGGAGACCCCAGGGAAGAGCCTCACCAGACATCAGGCACTCAATTTAATGCTTGATGGACCTCAGCCAACCCAGTGCAATGCTCAGCCCTGTCAGGGAGGGTGCTTAACCCCCATCCTGGGGAGGTATGGGAAGCTGAGGTATGAGGGTCCCCAAGAGCCTTCCTCCTGGAGGGCACCATCCTCTCCATCACCCCATCCCAGCCACTGCAGTGCACGTGGGCATCACGGGAGGCTTCGGGCAACATCACTCCCTCAAACCCCATCCCCACAGTGCAGAGTCCACCCCATCCCTTGTCTGCACCCCCAGCCCCCACCACTCCCCCTTACCCCCAAAAAACCCCCAGGGAGACGAGAGGGGTAACCATCAGGCATCTCCCAGGGATGAAGCAGCGCTGGCCCAGCGCTCCAGAGCCGCAGCAGCCGAGGGCAGCTCTCCCCACCGCCCTGATTAATAAAGAACAAACGTCCTCTGCAGCCAGGCTGAGCAATCCCAGCCCGGCCCCAGCAGCTCTGCTTACACCACACATTACAAGCCCCGCTGCCAGCACCAGGTAATACTTGATGATGTTATCCCCAAGGAAGAAAAACAAAGGCTGCCCCAGGTCCTGACTCCGGCGTGAAGCCACGGGAGCGTTACCAGAGGCAACGGCAGGCTCATGCTCAGCCCGGCTCCCAGCACAGACACGTTCACATGGGGGGGTTCAAAGGGGTTAGGCACTTTATTTTAGGAGCCCACATCACAGGATGAGCCCCCCTTTCCCTGCAATTCATAGTCAAGCAGCCACGCTTAAACCGCAGCTCAAGCGATCCTCTGGGGTCCAGCTGCAGCTCTGGGGGAAGTCGTTCGGTGCCACACCAAAGGAGTGGGGGGCAAAGAATCACACAGCAAAGGGCATGTTAAAGAAAGAGAGAAGAAAAAGGTGCTGAAGGCATTTTGGGAGGAGGTGTCAGTGCTCTGCTGCCTGAAATCGGGAAGCTCTGCTGGAAGGAAAAACCCACCCGTGGTTGGGGATGCTGCAGAGCAGCTCTTGGGCATCCACAGCCAACCTTGGGGATGTGCACAGATGGAGCTGAAGGAGCCCATCATCACGTGCTGACCTTCTGCTGAGCTTCTTGCCTGCCAGCCTGAGCAGTTCTTGCCCCCACAGCACTGGCCAGGGCTGAGCTGGGAAGGGTGAGATGCTCCTGTGCCCCTGCTCATTACCCAGCACTGCAGCAAATAACAAGCACTTGAGCTTTCCAGGCTCTCTGAGCCTTTTGGTTAGATTCTGCTGATGAGCCCCTGCAGCTGGTGGCTTGCTGGCTTCAAGAGCCAGTTCTCCACTGCACTGATACAGCCCAGAGCTCTTTGCAGAGATGCTCCCCAGGGAGCCTCTGCATGGGCAACCAAAATGGCACGAGACCCTGCTGAGGGTCCTTTGCTGAAGGAGACCATGGCCAAGCACACAGGTACAACTGCCAGGCCTCTCCTGGGATCATTCACCTCAAAACCCTGGTCTCCCAGAACACCCCTTCCCTTGCACCCCAGGAGCAGGGAAACTGAGGCATGAAGCCCCTGTCCAAGGCATCAAGCTGGAGCCCAACCCAACATCACGGCTGTTTCACTGCATCCCAGACCCTCCTCAGCCTGCCCTGGGGAAGGGGGCATGATCCTGTTCTTTTACAGTGGGCTGGGAACAGGAATCCTGAGTTTTACCCCAACAGCCCCTGCTCAGCCTCATCCTCCCCCCTCACCAAGCCCTGAGATGATGGGATGAGGCACCCACAGATGCCATTACCCCTGAGCCTCTCAACCCCATTCCCAGAGCCAAGCCAGGCAAGGGGAGGAGGGATCAGAGCAGGGCCAAATCCTGCTTCCCAGCTTATGCTGCCTTGGCAAGACACATCAAAAAAACCAAACCAAAAGCTGCAGGAAAGCAGGTACTGCAGGAAAAAAAAGGTAATGAAGGAAAACTCAGTCATGGATCCTAAAGCAACACATGAGAAAGTGTTACAAAAGGGGAAAAGTTTTTAATAAAGTCTGCAAGTATATATTCCTCCTTTATCAACATCAAGATTTATTGACCCAAGCAGCCATATTGACTGAATAAATCTTGATAATGACCCCAGCAGCAGTCAATACCTGCTTATTATCTCCCAAGTTGGGGAATTACATCTTTCTGTAATAGGAATAGGATGGTACAAAATGTTCTGAGAAACTTCACCCAGAGCTCCTTTTTTTTTAGGGGTGGGAAATGGATGCTCCTAATGTGCCTTTTCCAACCTGAGAGGGAATCTAATGCAGGGAGAGGGCTGTGGTGAGGTGTCTATCCTGAGGTCTGGCAAGGAGGGGAAGCCCAGACTGTTGCTTTTGAACCCTAAATCCATGGCATTTGCAGGCAGGCTGTGCAGGAGCAGGATGCAACAGCTGACCAGGACCCTCCCTCCCTGCAAACAATGGCCCCACATTTTCTACTTGCCACATTATGTTGGCAGCTCCCAGGATAATCCCCTGGATTTCCAGAGGTGGGAATTCCCACAGCCAGTGCTGAGCAGCTCAGGGATGGCACCAGCACCCGAGGGAGGAGGGCAGCAGTGCTGCTGCTGTGCCATGGCACACACAGCCAGCCCTGGGAACCCAAACCAACCAGCAAAGACAGGAGGTGAAACCAGGGGAGCAGCCAGGCCACTCCACTGCCCCAAATCCACAGGCAACAGAACACTTCTGCATTTAAAGATGGTGCTTCTTTTGCCAACAGTTAACTTGTCTTTGAGCAGAGAACACAGCAGCTATGGGACCAGAACACACAACAATTATGCTGCATTTTTATTTGAAGTCTCTGCAGACAGCAAGAAAAATTAACTGAGGGGAGCAGCTCCTGTGCCAACATATGGAGGGAGATGAATAGCGAGTTCTGCATGCTCCACTGAGGTTAGCTAGTTAAGCAAGTGCCTCCTAAAGGACTCCCAGCCTGGGAGGGAACTGTTTGCTTAATCTGGTCATAAATAATAATTCAGATCACCAAATCTTTTAACATTCAGCTCTACCTGCAGCACAACCACCCTGCTGAGCCCTGCCAAACTCATGGCAGTGGGAGACCTCAGGGAAGCGGTCCCCTACTCCTGCCCCACGTAGGGCATCGATGCCAGAGGCTGCTCCATCACCCAGGCTGGCTTCCACCAGCTGCCTCCACCCTGTGAGCCCCTGCTCCATGCTCTCCTCCCTGCTTGCTGTCCCCCTGCCCATCTCCAAGCAGGGTAACCAACCCACCAGGATGTGTCAAGGCTGATCCCTCCACATCAAACTACATTTCCATCCCTGTGCCCTATTTGCCTCTTGGTCTCAATCCCTTTTTTTTTCCCCTCCACCTCCCTCCAAGGCCACAGAGAGAATCCACTAAACTGGATCAGGAGGCCAGAGCTTACATCTCTAATGGGCTGCAGCACGCACACAATTAATTAATGGATTTATTAATTAGGGAAGAAGTCACTCTTTGGGCTGGAATTGGGGTCACCAGTTTCTAAAGTGAGAGCTGCATAGCTAAAGATAAACTCTCATTTTCTCCAGCTCTCTTCTTGTCTGGCAGCATCTCAATTATTCAGCCACAGATTAAAAAGAAAAGGAGATGCATTTCCCTGCAGGAACTTCCCAGTGGGACTTTCTGCTGGTGCTCAACACATCATGGTGGGACCAGGAACACGGCTCATCTCCTGCACCCTGTCACATGTAACTGGGAAATAGCAGGAATATCAAGTATTGCCTCCCTGGGGGGGAACAGGGGGATGTGGGACGGATGCTGCACCTCAGCCTGTCCATGGAAGGAGCTGTGGGGGAGGTGTGGAGGAAGAGGACATCTCAAAGTGGTCCCTGATGGTGACATCCAGAGTCACACAAAGTCCCCCAGTTGCCAAGGTCTGAGCAGACCATGCTGGAGCATTAGCTTTGCTTTGGTGGTCACATCAGCTGAACTTCCTTGGTGTTAGATGGAAGGAATTTGCATTTCCAGCTGCCACAGACCTACATTTCTAAGGAAATGGAGCTCCTGGATGAAGGAAGGGAGCATCAGTAGTGTCCCTTCCAAGAGATGGGCTACAAAGCACAATCATAATAGGAGATGGTGGAGATTTGACATGAAAAGCATCACTGGGAACACATTGGCCTCTAGGAACCTCTCAAGAGGAGCACACGACTATCAGACACCAGGTAACCCCATCATGGGGCAGACACCTGCCGAGAACCAGGCTTCATTAACGGCACTTCTCCTAAACTCACATGAATTGCTTAAACAGGACAGTTCTGCAGCCCAGACACAGTCCCTGCCCCAACACACAGCGAGCAGCTGCAGCCACTGCAAAGCACAAACCACAGTCACAGCCTCACAGTGCTCCTCAGCACAACCCCAGGCACAGACTGCACTTACACAAACCCTGAGACTTCAGCTTGGAAAGACAAAGATGAGATGGGGACACGCAGAGCCCCTCGAGCTCCCCTCTCTGCCCCTTGGGCACAGTGACCACGGGCATTGTGTGGGGATGGATTAGTGTTGGGTGCTGGAGGAAACTGAAAGGCTCTCCAAAAGATCCCTAAAAGCCACCTAGGACCCAGAGGATTTGCAGAGGTGACATTCCCCTCGTTCACAGCCCCAAAAGCACCTTGGCTTCCTCCCTGAGGTTATCCTGCCCACGGGCTGCTCCACAAGAGTGCAGTTAAGTTTATTAGTCCAAGCTCCAGGAATAAAGCTTCAGCCAAGAGGACTGATAGCTTATTTACTGCTGTCATCTATATAAAGAAGAATTTTGACACATTGTTAAATGATAGCACATTTAGATAAGTCAAGCTGTCACATCATTTAATGGATGTCTAAACTCCCTCTGTAGCTGATATGTAAAATTTATGCACTTCAGAATATCATAAGGTTATAATATTTTAATCACATCCACACTTGCAGTGGCTTGGTTTTGTTGGGCTGGGGTTTTTTTCCCCCCTCCTTCTCTCTCTCATTCCTTTAAACTTTGAGCAGCAAAACCACCATCCCTCAGCCACACGGTGCTCAGAGGCTCCCAACACGTTGCCACCCGGCACAGCCACCGACTAAGTTGGTTTTTTTGCCCAACTCCTCTCCTGGCACACAGAGAGTATTTGCATCACAGGGAAATAAATAAAATGCTCTTCATTTTGAGGAACCAGACACTGAGGCCATATAGCCAGAGCTCATCTGCATAATGAGATGTGAAGACATCTATAAAAGATGGCTATAATCACTCGTTCTCTCTCTCCCCCCCACACCCCGACTCCTTGTTGTATTTATTATCCCAAATCAGCAGCTCACAACTCTTCCCCCTTTTTTTTTTTTTGCCTGTTTTAACACAGAATGGGTTAGATTAAAAGCAGCAGCCAGCACATGGAGGGTATAATGCAAACAGCACCAACCAGGACGTAATAAACGGAGAGCAAATTAAAACACCAAACCCCCGTAAAGGTACGAATCCCTCTCTGACTGTTAGACACAAGAAAGCCATAAAAAAATACTGCATTAGTAATGTACACAATAAACCAATCTCATAACCCAGTGAAATATGCCTGGCATTATCTTTGATAGAATTTTATCTCTCCTCATTTCTGAGACTATTTGCTATAAAAGGGCTCAACGCCGTTTCGATTACAGCGCTGCCGAGGAGCACATTATCTACATGTTTTACATATGCCCATCATTCATCAGGGCTGCTCAAACTCTGCCTGTTTCCCAGCCAGCCCCAGGCCAGAGCTGCTCACACACAAACGTTAAAAAGGAAGAAAAGAAAAAGAAAGGGGAGAGGAGGAAAATAAAAGCTCTTGGAAGGATAAAACCGGGTTGTTTCTCTTTTCGTTGTTGTTTTCATTTTTTTTCCCCCCCTCCTTTTTTGTTTCTTTAAATAAAGGGCATTAGGCCAAGCTGGCACAAGGTCACCTTTCCCACCGTGATCCCAGAAGTGCTGCCTGGACAGAAGTCAATCCCCGCTGCTCCCTCCAGCCGTGGTGAGGAAGGCGAGCTGCCCACCCCCTGCCAGCCCTCCCCTCCCCTCCCTCCGGCACAGCCGCCTGTGTCCCCCCCTCCTCTCCCCGCGACAAACCCCACGCAAAAGTAGCTGCCAATATTTGTCTTTAAACCAAGGGAAAGTCATTAGCGAGAGGAGCGAGGATCGCCGCTGCAGCCGTAATCCCCTCCCGGCCACGATGCCCTACATGAGCAGTCATCAGCCGACCCGCCGCCGTACCTGCGTTACTTTTAGGGTCGCCTATCACAGATGTAGCACGTAATCTGCTTAAAAGCCAAAATGTATTAAATGCTGGGACTGCTGATACAGTATCCGAGCCCCATAAATCGCGTTTCAATTTGTTTACTCCCCGACGAAGCGCTCTACGCTTTAAACTCCGTAATATCCTACGGGGATAAAGCCATTTAATATCCATGTAAATGAGCGTTTCGGCTTTTGTAGTCGATCCAGGTTGGGCTTCATCCCGTTATGTTGCGAGAGCTATTGTGTTAATTATCCGCCTCCCCGCTACACAGGTGCCTATTTAAGGTCACCAACTGTCGGCATCCCCTGCCAAACCTCCCCTCGTACGCGTTAACAAAGGGACTTACCGTTAATGTCACGGACCGAGGGCACTACGGCGGGATACGGCATCCGTGACCTGCCCAGAGCCACAAAGGATCCTCTCTCCCGCCGCATCCATCACAAGTCCCGCACGCCGGTACCCAGCCCTCGCCCCGGCCGGCTGGCAGCGCCGGCTCGCAGCTACCGACCGCCTTCCCC
This sequence comes from Colius striatus, assembly GCF_028858725.1. Lineage (NCBI taxonomy): Eukaryota > Metazoa > Chordata > Aves > Coliiformes > Coliidae > Colius > Colius striatus. Next base: position 14,644,609 of record NC_084775.1, on the reverse strand, counting down.
GGCATTCAGGGCTGACCGAGCCCCGGCCCCGGCCTCGCAAAGCCCCGGCCCTCGCTAACAATGGCAGGAGGGCGGCGGGGCTCCGGCCGGCCCCGCTCCGCCATCCCCCGGGCACCGCGCACCCGGCAGCTCCATCACCAGCCCGTGTCCCGCTGCCGCCCGGCTCCCGACATCAGCCGCGGACGCGGTGACAGAGCCGCCCCCGCCAACGGGGAAAGGGCGAGGGGGTGACACACGGGGACACTTTGCAGCCCGCGAGCACCTGCGGCTTCGCTCCGCCGGCGGGAACCGCAACAAACTTGGCGGAGCGGCGCGGGGGACCGCGCTCCCCGCAACTTCATCCCGCGCAACTTCCCTCCCTCCTCTTCCTCCTCCCTCCCTCCCTCCCTCCCTCCCGCCGGGGCGGAGCGGCCGCCGCCCCCCCGGCCCCGCTGTCACCTCGGGGGCGGCGGGGCGGGGGCCGGGACTGCGCGGCTCCATGGCCGCGACCGCTGCTCCACGCTCCCGGCGCCGAACAAAGAGCGGCGGGGATCAATTTCTGATACCTATCGATGGGGAAGGGCGGGCGGAGGGAGGGCGGGGAGGGGAGGCTGGGGGGGGGGAGAGGGAGGGATGGGGGCGGCCGCCCGTGTTCCCCCCACACACACACCCCCCCCCGTGCCCCCCAGCCCCACGGCCGCCGTCGCCACCAAACCTGGAGCCGGCGGACATCAAACCGCGTCCGGTATCGAAACATCGATCCCACGTCGGCGGCCATCTTGCGGGAGCGCGGCGGTGCGGAGGGGCGCGGGGACACGCGCGGGAGCCCCCCCGCCTCGCCCCCTCCCCCGCGGGGCCGCCCCGCCGAGCGCCGCCGAGCGCATCCCCCCGGCCCGGTCCCCCCCGGGCCCGGCCCCCCGCGGGGCTTTGGGAGCCCCCCTCCCGCGCAGGAGGGGCGCGGAGCCTCCGTGCTGCTGATTTTTGAGGGTTTTGGGGTGTTTTTCAGCCGCGGGAAGATGGGAAATCGCCCTCGGGCAGCCGCCGCTTCAACTTTGTTTCAGGTTCGTTTTTCCCTCCCCCTGACTCGTTCGGCACCTTTGCCCCCGATGGGAACTGCCACAGCAAACATGGCCAGGAGAAAAACAAATCGCCACGTTCAGCCTGGTTTAGGACTGTGGTTTTTTTCAACTTAAGAGCCTCAGGCTCTGGAAAATTCATCCAACTTCAAAAGAAGAACGTGGCCCTGCCAGCAGCACCTGGGCAGGAGTAAACGTGTCCAAAAAGACCCTCCTTGCTTCTCTACCAAAGACAGACCCGGGAGCTTTACTGTCTGTACCCCAAGTCGCCTCATGTCCTGCAGCACAGAGCCAGGGCTCTGAGCATCAGTTTCCCCGAGGGGGGGATAAAGCGGTAACCTGAGAGCAGAGCCGGGCTGCATTTGCACCCCAGAGCCCCCAGCACTGCTGGCAGCGGCACTTTGGAGCAGAGAAGGGCTGAGCCTCCCCTTTGGGTACGTTTTGCAGGTATTTGCAGAGCAAGCAAGTGCAGCATCTTTGAATATCGCTGCTGAGGAGCAGGTACCACCCTGAGCTGTCGTGCAGACACGTGCAAACCTTGGCGTTTGGCAGAGCCCAGAGCTCCTTCCAGGCTGTGACACAAACCCACAGCCCAGCTCCCCTCCCTGAGATCCAAAATAGGGCAAGCTGGGCCCCTCACCCCACGGAGGGAGATGCGCTCAAGCAGTGGACACTGCTTTGCTACTGAAACCCTGCTGCATGCAGCAGCCCCCTGATTTACCAGCACACAGGTCCTCCCCATCTTACCTGTCACCTTTGTTCAGAGGGGGTGTGGGGAAGGTGGTCAGTCATCCCAGCAGCTTCTGTTATCCAGCTTCATGGCCACCAGGACGAGTGCTTCTGCAATTGTCACTCAGAGTCCTTCACTGTCCCATTCCCAAAACTCTCAGCTCCCCTCCCTGCAGCAGATCTTGCAGCACTGGAGCCTCTCTGCATGTGCCTGGGGTGAAAGCAGCCTCTTGGCCACCCCAGGGCTTGGCTACACCTTGCAGCTCAGGAGTCATCCTGCAGGACTCTTGAGATGCCACTAAAAAGCAACAATTTAAGTTCAGGAGTCACCAAAGAAAGGGAATATCCTCCCAACTGCGCCCTGCTCTGCAGGCGCTTCCAACAGCAGCGAGGACAGGTCTGCTCCTTCCCTTCTTGCTGTCTGAAGTTCACCTGAGCCAGTACAACTGTCCAAGGGATAAGACAGACCCCCAAAGTGACCTTGGCACCGTGTAGTGGCACAAACAGCTTGGCAATGATCTTGTCCTTCTCATCTCTTCCACTTGGAGAAGCTCAGAGCTGCTCACAATCCCACAAGTGCAAAATGCCTCAGGCAGAAGAGCAAGGCAAGAGAAATCCAAAGTTCAAAGAGAGGATTTGCAAGAGCCAAGGCACTTTGTGTTAGAGAGAGCCTGGATGCTCCTGGGAGCCCTGCTCTAGCCTCTTCTCCATCACCAGAGCTGACTGGAGAGAAGAACTCCCACAGCAGATCCTCATAGTGCTGCAGCAAAAGCATCCACCTGGAACTGGTGAACCTCAGGTGTGTCTGCAATTACTGAGCTGAAGCCTCAACCCCATTGGCATCAACAGCAAACTCCGTGGAGGCTCTGAGACCCCAACCATGAGGTGCCTCTGCACTGCCCCTGCTCAGGCACATACACACACATCAAGCACCCAACTGTGCTCTGGGAACCCAGCTGCTATAGATAGATGCTCTTTTAACCCCTAAAGCTGCAAAAATTGGAGAGCTCAAACCTCTGAGATTTGTGATGAGATTGAGATCTGCTGGTGGTGCTGGGCAGGTGCTTCACCTTTGGCTTAATGAGGCTGCAATTAGCCAGTGGTGAGAGCACAGGTTGTGCAGGGAGCAGGAGGAAATCCCTCCATGGGAATCTGTTTCCACCCCTTTCTCAGAGCCATGCACAAGGGGAGGTTTGATTATAGGTTGGATCCATAAACCCATGTGGGATGGATGGTCTTTGCTGGGGTGAGAGTTGGTTTCTGCTGTTTGATGCCAAAGTATCCTCTTGGTGCCAAAAGCATGGATGACTCTGTCTGCTCGTGACCAAGATGCTCCACGTGCCTGCTGTTGGGCACCATCAGAGACAAGTCCCAGCGAGAGGAACCTTCTCCCTGCACCCACAAAGCTGATCTCATGCCCATAAATCCCCCCCTGCTCTGCTGCTGAGGGAATAGAGGAGCCTGCTCATAAATCAGAAATAAAACTAACTTGGTATCATTGGTGAGCAAATGAAATTGTGGGTTTTGGAGGAATGCTTCTGTTTGGCCAAATCATTAATAAATCAATGGGAGCCATGAGGAAGAGCAGAGGGGCTGTGGCACACACAGGGCTTCCAGCTGGCATATTCCATGTCCCCTTGGGCACTGCCCTGAGGGAGAGCAGGGGGAGCTCTGTCCCCCACCCCCCAGGACTCACCCCCCTCGAGGAGCCCTGCAACGTGCAGGTTAATAAATCAGTTTGTCTCCAGCACGGTTGGCTTTGTGTGCCTGACAATAGCCCGTTGTAAACGGCAGCCCCTTGCCTCCTCTCCTGAAAGGCTTTTAATTAAAATACGGAAGGGGCTTTTCTGTGTACTTAAAAAAAAACACCCACCCGAGCACAAAACCCAGCGAGGTCTCAGCCCCCTCCCACTCCAGGCGTTGATCCATCCTCGCCTTGCTGCCGCTTGCGATCCACGCGATAAGCCCTTTGTGCGGCGGCCCGGCCGCATCAGCGGCGGCGGGGGATGCTGGCGGGGGCATGGAGCCGCGTGCCAGCGCTGATGGGGAGCCTGTGCCCGAGGATGGGCAGGGGAGTGCCAGGAGGGAGCAATGCCATGCGGGCCAGCGGGATGGGGCAGCTCCTGAGGCCGGCCCGGAGCTCAGAAGAAAGACCCTCGTGGAATCCCGGAGCTCTGTCCTCATCTAGGAGACCCTGGCAGGGGCCCCTGTGCCATGCCCGGCCCTGCCTGGCCCCCGCAGTGCTTACGGGGCCCTTCCAGCCTCCTCCCCATTTTACACAAACGATTTAATCCGTTGGAGAGCGTGGAAGCCCGTTACTGCAGGTGATGGAGCTTCGTGGCCATCTCCTCTCTGTGCAGCCTGCCCTCTTCCTCCCGCCCCTTTTCCCTTTGCTCCTTTCCCTCCTGCTCCTCTCCTAGCTCCCTGCCCCCTCTCTGCCTTCTCCTCTGCTTCTTCCCCTCCTGCCCCTTGCCCCTCTTCATCCTCTCGCCCCTCTTCATCCTCTCTCCTCTCTCCCCTCTGCTTCTTCCCCTCCCTTACACCCGCTCCTTTCCTCCTGCCCCTCTCCCGTCCCCTCCTCTCCCGCCTGTCCCTGTCGCCTCTGCTTCTTTCCCTCCCTTATCTCCCTCGTCTCCTCTGCCCCGCTGCCCCGCTGCCCTCTGCCCCGCTGCCCGCTGCCCTCTGCCCCGCTGCCCGCTGCCCCGCTGCCCTCTGCCCCGCTGCCCTCTGCCCCGTCCCCTTCTCCCGCCCGTCACTCTACTCCCGCCGCGGGGGCTCGGCGGCGCCCGCTACAATGGCGCCACCTGGCGGCCGCTGCCTGTACCTGCAGCGCGTCCCCAGGGCGAGACACGGCGGCGACACTGAGGGGAGGGAGAGGGGACACTGAGGGGAGGGAGAGGGGACACTGAGAGGAGAGTGAGGGGACACTGGGGGGACACTGAGAGGAGGGAGAGGGGACACTGAGGGGAGAGTGAGGGGAGGGAGAGGGGACACTGAGGGGAGAGTGAAGGGAGGGAGAGGGGACACTGAGGGGACACTGAGAGGAGAGGATGAGGGGACACTGAGGGGAGAGAGAGGAGGACACTGAGAGGAGAGTGAGGGGACACTGAGGGGAGGGAGAGGGGACACTGAGGAGAGGATGAGGGGGACACTGAGGGGACACTGAGAGGAGAGGATGAGGGGACACTGAGGGGAGGATGAGGGGACATTGAGGGGACACTGAGTAGAGGATGAGGGGGACACTGAGGGGAGGGAGAGGGGACACTGAGGGGAGGGAGAGGGGACACTGAGGGGAGGATGAGGGGACATTGAGGGGACACTGAGAGGAGAGGATGAGGGGACACTGAGGGGAGGGTGAGGGGAGCACGAGTCACACCACTGCCACCCCCCCGAGGAGCACCCTAAGGGACATGGGCAGTACACAGGGGCACTGGAGGGTAGGTTGGGGCATGGCAGGGGTGGCACAGACCCCTCCATCACCCCTCAGTGCCCACCCCAGGGCATGCACTGAGTTGTGCCCGGCCTCAGCCCTCGCTGCCCCTGGGGTGCCCTAGGGCAGGGTGCCAGGGCCCCTCCAGCAGCCACATTTCTGCCAGGGCTACTCATTTCCAGGCACATTTTCCCTACAATTAGCACATGCTCTTTAATTAATTTTCCTCCTTTATTGCTTCTCCCGAATTATCTCAGCTCTGGCGCCGCTGGGCCAAGTGCACAGTGGATAATGCTGCTATTTATGGCCTTCCCCTGTCAACACCCCGGCTCGGGAAGCCAGGACAGCCCCCTCCTCCTGGGGCCACATCCAGTGCACATCCAGGCACATCCCAGGAAGGGCCAGCACCTCAGGGCTGGGGTTTTCAGCCATCCTTGTCCCCAAGACCTGCCTGTCCTCAGGCCAGACAGCCCAAGGTTGGTTTGGAAGGTGGCAACTCTTTCCCAGACCCCCGAGCTGGGCAAATCCTCCTGGCCATTACCACAGTGATATATCCTTCCAGCTGAAAATGGAGCTGAATCAGGCAAAGTTGTTAAATTAAGTCTGTCTGGAGTGAGCTGTTAAAACACTGAAACCTTCTGAGCACCAAGGGGAGCTGGAAAAACCCCTTTGAAAGCTCTTGAAGACTCCTGAGAGCTCCTGCCAGCAGAAAGGGGCTGCAGGTCAGAGTGTGATGAGCAACGTCAAGCCCAAAGAATAAGAGTGTCCCCAAACCCCTGTCCAATGGAGACTGAGGCACAGGGGTGTTGCCCAGGGGCACAGAGGCCATCAGTGGCAGAAGAGATGGGCTTCAGCACGGGGACACAGGGGCCACCCCCTCGGTGTGAGCACTGGGGACAGAACAACCACCACAGCCAGCTTCGAACTGCAGCTCTGAGCTGCACAGGAATCCATCTTTCTACCTTTAATAAGCTTCCTCCTTTTAAAAGTAATCATTACCAATAAACAAATACACCAGCCAGTGTATATAAGCATCAAATTAAGCAGCTCCATGCATCTGTTATATTTGATACAGCCTTGTTAACTGGAAATCCCTGGGTTTGGAATGTGTATTGATTGCAGCAAACATATATTATTTTACTGTAAGTACCAGCAGCCATTGTAGTTAATATACAACAGTTTAATTTAGAATGCATTAGTTTAATAAAAATGCACAAAATAGAAGGGAATTGCATTAGCTTCAATAAAACATTCAATCCCATAAATATTATCCAGTGTTAAAATGCATCGATTTCCCAGGGAATGGATTGGTCAGAGGTAATTTACGTGGGCTGGAATGGGGCTGCACTGGCCTGGATACATATGTATTAGTTTAGTCAAATGATTGCAAGGGTGGGGGAAAAAAGGATCTGTTGGAGAAAGATTGAGAAGGAAAAGGTCTCGTGGTGGAGGGAGCAGCTGCACAGGGTGGCTGTGGAGCAGCCCAGCACCCTGACACGGCCCTGCTCGCCCAGCCCTGGGGCCTGGCCACCCCAAAATCAGCTCTGGCCATGTCCACAGTCAGGGTTTGCCGTGAGCACAGCGCTGGCAGAGTCCCTGGGATGGACAGAGCCTGCTCTGGGCCATGGGCAGGGCTTGGCTCACGTCTGGCTCAGCCTTGGAAGGAGCCAGGGTTAATCAAATCTTTCTGACTCCATCTTTTATGGAGCTCAAGAGGGGCTGTCCTGTTAATTAGAAAGGCTTTTGCATGTAAAACACGGGCTCTTCTGCAGATAAGAAGGGATGGTGCTTGGTTTTGCCACGACACAGATGCTTGTGTTGTTCACTGCCACCCATCCACAGGCTGCAGCCACTTCCCAACAGCTCTTTTGTTCACCACAGAGCTCTCCAGGCACACAGATATATATTTGAAGCACTCAGCTTTTCCTGGATGCCACCAAGTCCCCCAATAACCACGGCAGAGGAAGGGGAAGATGCACCTGGAGCTGCCTCCATCCCCAGGCTGGACGTGGATCCTCACTGGAGGGAGGATCCAGCCTGTGCATCGCAGAGGATTATGTCTGACAGCAAGAAGTGAGCAGCAGAGCAGATGCACAGTCTTACAAATCATGGCAGAAACACAGGCAGCCATCTGCACCCCATCCCTGGCCAGGATTTTTGTGCCACACTCAGTGCAGCCATTCCCTTGCAGCCCCCAGCCACCATCTCACCCCCAACCACAGCCTGGGCAGCACTGGGAACAGACTGAGGTCTGACCCCTTTCAGGCTGATTCTAGGGAGAGTCTGTGGCTCCAAGGCTGCCTCCTGTGCCACCAGCCATGCCCCAGCACAGGCACAGAGCTGGGGACAGGCTCCATGAACACTCAGTCCCGTTGAACTGCTCCTCATCACTTCCCTGATGCTTATGATTTTAATGCCACAAATTCAGGAGTTTGGGCTCAGCTGGCTGATGAATCCACTTGGGCTTGGCAGGAGGAGGGAGAGTCAGCATGGAGACTGACCCCACTCATCCCTGGCTGTGCCTGCAGGACTGGGGCACAACTCTGCCCTTCGGCTCTCTCACCAGCCCTTGTGCTCAGACCTCAAAAGCCATCCTGAGATCCTTCCTCTCAGCTGCAGCTCCATCCAAGTCATAGAATCATAGAACCACTGTGGTTGGAAAAGCCCTTGAAGCTGCTGCAGTCCCAGCCCTGCCCTCACCCTGCCCAGCCCAGGACCAGCCCCTGGCCCTCAGCACCTCAGCTCCAACGGCTTTGGGATCCCTCCAGGGCTGGGCACTGCCCCAGCTCCCTGGGCAGCCTGGCACAGGGCTGACACCCCTCCCAGGGAAACAGTTCCAATCTCAGTCTCCCCTGGGGCAACTGAGGCCACAGCACAGATGAAGCAATCCCTCCTGGGTCAGGATTTTCTCCTCTCCAGGCACTTTTCCCTGCACACTTTCCCCCTGCAGTGCCATCCTCCCTGGCTCAGCAGCGGCAGGCGACAAGGTGCAACCCAGCAGTGAGTGCTGGCCATTAAACACGGTATTTGTGTCCTCTGAGGAGCAAGGGCAGGGGCTGGGCAGAGCCCAGAGCTCCAGGGATCTGGTTTCATGCTCCCTTTTGTTCTCAGCCTTGGCCCAGCCCTCTCCACTTGCCCACTGGCCCCTTGTCAAGCAGAGGGGAGAACGCAGGGCAGAAGCTCCCTGTGCCCCAGGCATTGGACCATGGCAGAGCTTGCAGGGGAGCTGCTGGGCAGCACTGTGCCCATTCCCACCCAGCATGCCCAGGCTGCCAGGGCAAGGAGAGAGGGAGGGGAGATAAAAACCACAGGCTAAAAATACAGAAGACAAGCCAGAACTGCCACAGTGGTTCAGCTCTGTGAGGGTGGTGGTGACCCTGGCAGAGGTTTTACAGGGCTGCTGCCTGCCTTGCCCACAGATTTGGTGGTTCCTGCTGCAGAAATGCAGCCTTTGGCTGGGGTGGGCGTGCCAAGCTCTGTGCTGAGGAGCTGCAGCAGCCCAGTGCTGCAGGATGTGTCCCCACACTGGATGCCAGAGGCAGGGATGGGGGCAGTGAATTGTGTGCATCCTGCCGGGAGCAGGGCAAGTGTTTGGCTTAAGCGGGTGACAGGTGCCTTGGTGGGGATGTGACACATGAGAGAGGGGCCCTGCATGCCTGTGTGGGAGCTCAGCATCCGCCTCTGGTCTCAGCTCAGAGCTCCCAGATGAGCTGCTGCAGCGGGATGGTCCCATCTGTGCAGACATGGGGTGGCTGTCAGTCAGCCTCTTCTGCTCCTCCAGGCACTGCTCATCAGTCCCTACAGGGTGGGTAGTCCTGTAGTGGCCAGTGTCAGGACAAGGGGTAATGGGCATGAGCTGGAACACAAGTTCCACTTAAACACAAGGAGAAACTCCTCTGGTGCTGAGGTGAGGGAGCCCAGGCTGCCCAGGGAGGGTGTGGAGGCTCCTGCTCCAGAGGTTTCCAACCCCACCTGGACACATTCCTGTGCCCCCTGAGCCAGGGGAACCTGCTGGAGCAGGGGCTGGGGCAGCTCTGCAGGGCCCTTCCCACGCCCACCACACTGGAATTTTGTGACCCCCTCCAGGACAATGAGGCTCCTCCACCTCATGCAGCCAAGCAGCACCCAGCTTTGCCACATCACCCCTGCAACAGGGCATGAAGGCTCCCAAAGATGCTTGGAAGGGCCATGGCGAAAAATTCACATCCCAAGGCCTGGAGGATGGTAGCTGGGGAGTCCTGCCAGGACAAATCCTCCCTGTCTCAGCAGAGGGGAAGAGCCCATCCCCAGCTGAGTGACAAACACAGATGGGATTGCTCCCCTGCAGTCCCTGCTGTGGGGCAGCATCCCCAGCCTGATGGGAGCTGTGGGGCCACAAGGCACTTTGTTAACCTTGAAACTCTCACGTGTCACGTCAGCCGGCGACAACAACGAGCTGCTATTCCAGATTAGACAGAGAGAGGGACGGACAAAGTCAGAGACAACAGGGTTGGGGGTGGCTAACTTACCTACTACAGCCAAAAGTGGGCATGGGGTTATTTTTAACCCAGGGTGGGGTGTATTTATTGTTTCAGCCCCGGGGAAACGAGGGATTGCCTCCGAGACGCCTCTCACAGCAACAGCAGCAGCTCCACAAAGCCATGGTGAGTACTGAGAGCCCAGAGCTCTGGGGGGAAGGGCCCAAATCCATTGTTCTTTTTCACCAGGACAGCTTTACCAGGCAGGGATCTGTCTGCCAGGGGGTCCCTGGAAAGAGGGTGAGCAAGTGGGGGAGCTGCAGGCTGCAGCATGCAGTGGGGAACAGGGAGGTGTCTCCACAGCAGCAGAGCTTTCTAACAGGGGCAGACCCTTTCAGGGTCTAAATGCCATCTTTCTGCTTTCCTTTCCTCCATGCAGTGAGAGGAAAACCTGTTGTGTCCCCCAAAATCCTCCCACTCTGCCTCCTCCTGGCAGATACCCCCAGTTAGAGGGAAAGGCTGTGGGAATGAGGGATGATGGGCAGAGTGGGATGGGGATGGGTCTCTTTACATCAAGCCCTTTCTGGTTGTTTCAAGGCTGAGTGCAGGAGGGGGCAGATTAAGCAGCAGATTAAGCAGCACTGTGCTCTTAGCCCAGAGGCAGAGCAGGGTAAGGAAGCACCTAACCACTGCAGCCCTTGCATGCAACCTCAGCAGCACCTTCCCCAGCTCCAGTCTCCACTCAGGGACATCTCACCCCAGTGCTGCTCCTTTTGCTGTAGCCTTTGGTGAGGAAGCAATTTCCCAGCTCAGACCTATCTGGCCAAACTCATCAGGAAAGCAAAGACTGAGCTGTAGTTTAAGGAGGAACCTTTGTGGCTCTCAGCATCTCAGAGGGTCACATGTGCCTGGAGCTGCTGAGCTACACACAAGGAAACCCCCAGGCACCTAGGGATGAGAGCACAGAGGCAGCAGCAGCCCAGAGCCACCGTGACCATGACTAAGAACAGGGTACCTTCATGCTTTGATTCCACAACCATGAAAAGCCAGTGAGTTAGTGACACATCCTTAACCCCCTGCAGGCACCCAAGAAAGCCAAGAAGAGGATTGAAGGTGCCAATTCCAACGTCTTCTCCATGTTTGAGCAGGCCCAGATCCAGGAATTCAAAGAGGTAGGTGGGTTTGGTAGAAGTGGCCGAGGGTCCTTGATGCAATGTGACCTTCAGCTCTCTCAGATCCGCGACAGCTGCTCTGGGACGGGAGGCAGCCGACCCGCTTGCGAGGGGCTGCGGCGGACAAGGGAGAACAACTGGGCCACGGTGTTAAATATGGCATTGCCCCAAAGCTTCCAAAGAGCCTTCACCCACAGAGCAGCCAGCAGCACTCAGGAGAGCAGGGGCACATCTCCCAGACAGCTCTTAACCCGCAGTGCCAGGAGCTCTTCATGATTTACCCCCCTGCACAGCTGGCACAGACTGGTGCAGGTTCCAGTCCTCCTCAGGGAGCTGATGGCTCAGGCTGCCCTCTCCAATTGGTGTTACCCCAGGCTGAGAGGGTTTTGGCCAAGGAGAGAGCCTGTACAGCGTTCAGGGTTTGGGCTGCCACAGAAGCTGCCGTTCTGCATCATCCAAGGGTGCAGGGGCCAGGGCTGCTGCTGGATTAGGGTGATGCTTGTTGCTCCCTCACCGAGGACCCCAGAGCCCCATCCTGGGAGGGCTCAAAGTGCCCTTGTCCCATCCAAGTTGAAGGGAGGAGGAGAGCAGTACTAAAGCCTTTGCAAAGGGTGACAAGTCTCCCTCTCCCTGCCCTCCTCCTGTGCTTCCAGGCATTCACCATCATGGATCAGAACCGGGACGGCTTCATCGACAAGGCAGATCTGAGAGACACGTTTGCTGCGCTGGGTGAGCCCCCTTTTAGGATCCTGTCCCCTCCCCAACAGCTTCAACACCATTAGACCTGTTAAAAACCAGCAGGGAGCCTCCATTTAAGCAAGCCCCAGCAATTAACTGCATCTCCAGAAAAGCTCCTGATGCACATGCACTTCTGGTAGCCCATGAGGTCCCACAGCTGCAGGTGTCTTATCCCACAGGGACCACAGACACCTCACACACAGGGGTGCTCCCTGACTTCTCACATGCTAAGCAGCACCTGGCTGTGCCCAGGGGATCTGGGTATTAGTGGGATTCATGGTCCCAAAGCCATCCCAACCTCAGGTCAAAGGATGCAGACATTCACTCTCTCTGCTGACACTGAAGGCCACGGGGAACCACAGCACTGGCAGTTTTGACCCAACACTGCTTCCAAGGAGGGCTGGAGCAAGCTGATCCATGAGGCAGTGAGGGAAGGAAGCAGCACAGCTCAGTCCTTTGGAACCTCTTTGTTTTTCCTGTGATCCCAGAGCTCAAGAAACCAGGCCTAGTTTCTGTCCTCTCCCATCCTCACTTCTGCCACTCTGTCAGAGGTGGCTCCTCAGGGCTGTGCTGCTTCCCTGAGGAGGCGGGGGAAAACCTCCAGGGAAAAGCTCCCATGGTGTGTCATTTAGCCTCCAGCATGCAGAGCAGAGCTCAGAGGCCTGCACACATTTGCAGGTGGCCAGGGATGGGAAATTGAGCCCACTCTGCTCTGCCCTAGGGCGCCTCAATGTGAAAAACGAGGAGATCGACGAGATGATAAAGGAGGCGCCAGGGCCCATCAACTTCACCGTGTTCCTCACCATGTTTGGGGAGAAACTCAAGGGTAAGAGGGCAGATGGGGAGCTGGGGGGTGCCAGTGAGGGTGCAGAGCCTGGGAAGTGGGTCAGAGCAAACATGCTTCCCACACCACAGCCAAGGGTGACGCCTGGGCACAACCGCAAAGAGAAAGGCTTTGGTGAGATCACCACTTAAAACCCTCTCTCAAGAGCTCCAGTCCTTGTCCTCCAAATCCTGGCCTTGAGCCCTCTCCCTGCCATGCCTCCCCATGCCAAGACATTGCAGAAAGGACAAACTCAGTGTTATGGACCTTGACCGGAGGGGGTCCCTGCACCCTAAAGCTCATACTGACTTGTAATACCCACAGTCCCAAGTGCAGGGCATCCAGCCCCAGCTCCTGCTACAGCAGGTTCCCCTGGCTCAGGGGGCACAGGAACGTGTCCAGGTGGGGTTGGAAACCTCCCAAGGAGGAGCCTCCACACCCTCTCTGGGCAGCCTGGGCCAAGGCTCCCTCACCTCAGCACCAGAGGAGTTTCTCCTGGTGTTCCAGCTTGTGCCTGTTACCCATTGTCCTGTCACTGGAAACAGCACAAAAAGGTGTCACCCTAAAAGTGTCATCCTCAGAGGGGAGACCATGCAGTGCCTCTGAGCCTGCTGACAGCACAGCCAGCCTGCCAAGGGCACTGGCTACAGCAGGGTTTTGGTCCCCTGGCCCCTCCAGCTGCCTCCTGCATCCCTCAGCCAGCCCCAGGCACACAGCCTCCCCACAGATCCCCAGGAGGCTCCACAGTCTCAAGGGCCTGTGCCTGGAGCTCTATAAATACACCCAAGAGATTAGATACCAGGGGGATGGCAGGAGGGTGGTGACAGAGGCTGCTCTGTGGGCACAGCACAACCCGCCATCCACTGCTCTACATATCCCCATCCCTGCTCGAGGCCCCAGCTGCAGGGTCAGCATTGCTGCTGGGCCCCCCACTCCCCACCCTGACCCCCTCCTGTCCCTCTGAGGGCTGAAGCAAGCAGGAGGCTGCAGCTGCCCTCCTCTTCCTCCTCCCATGGCTTTGGCTGTGTCATCCGCAGGGGCTGACCCAGAGGAGACCATCCTGAACGCATTCAAGGTGTTTGATCCAGAGGGGAAAGGCCTGAAATCCGCCTAGTGAGTGCTGTGGGGGCTGGGGGGGGAGGGTGGGCAGCCCCACTGAGGTGCTCACTCCACTCTCGTTTGCAGCATCAAAGAAATGCTGATGACACAGGGCGAGAGGTTTTCCCAGGAAGAGGTATGAGCTCCTTCCCACCCTCTGCCAGCCTCCTGAACAGAACCCCAGCCCTCCTCTTAGTTTAAACCCCCCTTCTGTGCCACCTTTTCATGCTGGCTCTTTCCTGGCAGATTGATCAGATGTTTGCAGCCTTCCCTCCAGACATGTCTGGCAACCTCGACTACAAAAACCTCGTCCACGTCATCACACACGGTGAAGAGAAGGACTAGGCCTCGCTGGGGGCCAGGGCAGGCACTGCCACATCACCTCTCTCTGGGTCACATGGCAAGGGGGGGGCCCTTTGCCCCTCCTCCTGGTGAACACATGAATGGCATCCAGATTAAACTGCCTTCTGGAGGGAGGAAATCCAGTTGCTTGGGCTTTGCACAGTGTGTCCTCCCAGTCCCTCTGTGCCCCCACAACCCCCAGACCGTGCTGCCCTGAGGTGCTGGGGCTTTGCACAGCGTGTCCTCACGGTACCTCTGTGCCCCCAGCCCCACTGCCCATGGGCCCTGCGTGCTCCTGGGTTCCTCTGTCCTGCTGTTATCCAGCCTGGCCAAGCTGTCAGCCACAAACACGCTCTGTCACATCAGGCTGGGGCTAGCAACAATCTAGCGCCATCAGCCCAGGATTAGCACAGAGCTCAGCCCTACTCCAGGCAGCACAGAGCAGCCTGTCCCTCTCAGCTTCGCAGGGAGCAACCACCCAGTGTGCTCATCCTCCAGCAACCACCAGAGCCCCTTGGAGCAGGCAGGGTGCAGGACTGACCCTGTGGTCCCCATCTCCTAGAGACACACATGGTGGCCAACAATGGGAAGCACACTGGCTGTGCAAGAGAACAGCACGGTGAGAAGAGCAGCAGCTCCTGCCTCTGGCTGCAGCTTCACCAGGTGAAGAGGCCAACACCAAAACATCCCCCTGCACACACTGGAAGCCCCCGCGGGAGGGAGCGTGCTCCTGCCAGAGCAGCAGCAGACAGGGTGAAAAGGGAGAGGTGGAGCTCACACATCCAAGGCTTTATTTCCTCACTGCTTAAGAATGAATCCCACACCGGGGTCCGGCTGCTGCTCCCGGCTCTGCAGCACCAGCCGCCGCAGCTGCTCCCGCTCCATCGGCTCCTCCCCTGCGCGACACAGCCCCATGTCACTCAGCACCCGCCCCACGGCTGGCACCACGGCCCCACCGTCCTCCCAGCTCCCACACTCACAGGCTTCGATGGTCTCGGCCACGAGGTTCCGGCTGACGGATTCTGAGCTCAGCGGAACCAAGTCAAGGTCCTCCAGCAGATTGGGGCTGTCAGACACCATGGAGGCGGAGCGGGGCCGACCCGCAGCAGCTCCCTCCATGTGCTCCAGCACCGCCTGCTGCAGCAGCAGCTCCTTGCTCCTCTTCTCCAGGAGCTCTGCGCGCGAGGGACGGGAGGAGGAAGCCTCATCAGCCCAGGCACTGCCCCGGGCCCTGCCCGCACCCACCCGCCCCCTGCCCCAGCCCAGGGCCCGCAGGTGGCCCCGAGCCCGTGCCACGGGAGGGAACCCGTCTGGGACAGCTCAGTTGATGGCCCTGAAAGCGGGGGCTGGCAGCCCAGGGCCTGGTAAGATGGGCAGCCACAACTCACCCAGACATTGCATCAGGTTCTCATCCACCACCTGCCCCTTTGCTCCCAGCTGCCACAGGATCTCTTTGGCCTCACAGCCCACAGCTTCCAGCACAGCTGCCACGACGGGCTGCAGCTGGTCCAGCTGTTCTCTGGTTGACCGGCATCTGCTCTCACTCTTGTTGGCTACCACGAAGCTCTGTGCCAGGTTGTCCTGTTGGCAAAGTGTGTGTCAGGTGTCCCAGCAGCTCTCCCCTGCCCGGGGAGACAGGGCTGCCAAAGCCCAGGCAGGGCCCTTTGCTGCCCAGGCTCTGCAGCCACAGGCCAGCCCAGAGTGCCCAGGACACGTGCTGGCACACCCAAGGCTCTGCTGCCCTCACACAGGCAAAGTCTGGCTGCTGTACCTCCAGCTCCTGCAGGATGTGAAGGTTCCTGCTCTGAGCGTCCTCCTCCTGCCTCACAATGGCCGACATCTCCTCCTGTGTCAACACAAGCACAGGCAGGGGGCCCTGGCTGAGTGCCCACCACAAGGGCCCAAGCCAGCCTGGGGACCGTCCCCCCACCCCAGCAGCAGGGACATCCCACTCCAGCCCTCTGGGGACCGCTGTCCCCGGGCCAGGAGGGCAGCTGAGCACCCCACACCAGGCAGCAGTTCTCACTCCAGGCAGCCCCACGCAGCTCCCAGGCAGCTCTCGGCCCTCCTGGCTGCTGCACTATTTCTCCAGGGGACACGGTGGCAGCACTGACACACTTTTAGTCTGGAACACACCTCCACATCCTTGATCAACCGCTTCAGCTTCTCATTCTCATCAACCAGCTTCATGGCATGGTTGTAGAGGGCAGCGCTTTTCTTCTTATTCCTCCCGAAGTCTTTCAGCATTTCCTCAATGTTGCCATCCTTTGCTATATCCTGTATACGCTGGTACACTGCCTCCACGTCTCTCTTCCGCTGGGCCAGCTCTTCTGCCTTCAAGGCTGAGGGAGACAGAGCCCAGGCTGTGATGTTGCCACAGGCTGCCCTTGGCAGAGGTTGCCCACAGGGGCAGCTCCCAGCCTCTCCCAGCCCTGCCTCTGCCCCAGGGGCACCTCTTGATTTGTGCTCCCAGCTGCATCTGTTTTGCTCCCATCTCATACCTCTTCTCTTGTCAGCCTCTTGCAGCAGCTGAGAGCGATCAGCCAGCTTGGTGCTCATGAAGCTTCTTAACTTGTCCCTGTAGTCACAGACACGCTGCCGCTCCTGCAGCTCCGTCTTGTACAGAACAGTGTGTCTGCTGTGTCTTTCCTCGATGACCGAAATCCTGGCCAGGGCCTCCTTCCTGCACGTGGGAGCAGCAGGTTACACCATGCCTAAGCTGAAGGATTTGTCTTCCTGGCCTTTCCCAGGCACCGCTGGGCCTGAGCCAGGAAAGGCCCCATGATGCTGGGCACGTGGCCCAGCTCCCCTCCACATGCAGCTGCCTGAGCCCAAGGCCAGCAGCCCAGGGAGAGCTCTCTGGGCTTTGCTACCCCCAGCCCTTAGCAGCCATGGGCCCCTGGTCAGTCCTGCCTCTGCAGCTGCCATCGCTCTCTCTTCACAGCCACACTCCCCGCTGGCTCTGCCTCTCAGTGCTGCCTCTGCCACAGGGGCTGGACAGGGGCACCTACCGCCGCCTGTAGGCTTCTGTGGACTCCATCACAGCAGTGATCATCTTCCTCCTCTGATCCTGCAGCTGCTGCTGGTGCTTCAGGTACCAGTTGTCCAGAATGGCTTTGTGAGTTCGCAGTTTCTCATTGTTTTCTTGCATCTCCCGATTGTTGGCCACGATTGTGTCAAAATGGACAGTGTCCTGGAGACAGAGAAACAAAAGGCTTGGAGCTGCTACAGGATCCTGGGGCTCAAGTCTCTGCTGAAAACCCTTGGCCAGGGCTGGGACAGACACAGCTGCAGAGTTGAAGTTGTCCCTGTACCACCACCCTCCTCAAGACACAGGAGGCATCAGCAGGCCAGGCTGCTCATGGTAGAGACCTGATGCTGCCCTCACCCAGGGCAAGGTGGCTTCAGGCAGCTCGGTTTCATCACTACACAGGTGCAGACCTTCCGGCGTCTTGGCATGGCACAAGGGCTGCACTGAGGTCACCCAGCTGGAAAGAGCCTTGGAGACCTTCTGGCAGCAATCAGGCCAGGGGAACAAGCCAGGGCCTTTATGCACATTGTGAAAGCCAAATGCATCATTTCCCTTTGGCCCCAGCAAAAGGCCTTTTGCACACTGTCCCCAGCGTGGCCCCACACATGGTCTGCAAAGCTCTGCAAGGTGTTTGCTTACGTGGTTTAGTTGCATCTCCAGGGTCTCCTTCTGCTTTTCCAGCCTGGACATATCTGTGGCTTGTCTCACCTTCACTGCTCTCTGGTTTTGCACTGCCACCTTTTCTTCCAGCTCCAGGATCTGCACACACACACACACAAACACACAGAGGCAGCTTTAAGTTTCAAGGCCTGAAGCCAATGCCTTTGACATGGAGGAGTTGCAGCCCTAGGGCTCGCTCTGGGACTCTCTCTGCTCTACCATGCTCAGCCAGGCTCTTACCTCTTTGTCCAGGTCAGCTAACAGGGCTTTTCTCTCCCTGATCAGTAAGTCATACTGATACTTGGCCTGCAAACATTGCTGGAGCTCCTCACATTTCCTTTCCTCCAGCGCAGCATTTCTCTGTGACAGGATATGTCTCCGCATTAATGACATATCTTTCTGTTCCTGAGTCAGGGACTTGATCTCTTCTCTGTGGAAACAGAACAACAAATGCCACTCAGCACATCCCAGCTGCAGGGCCAGAGCAGGTCCTGAGCCCCCACCAGGCCAGCACCAGGCTCCCCAGCTCCCGAGCCCAGGGCAGGCAGTGAAGCTGCACTCACTGCTGCGCCTGCAGTCGCTGGCTGATTCTGGCCACATAACATCTCTTCTTCGTCGCCGCTCTCTGGAACTGGATCTGCTGTTGCCTCATCTCAGCCACAACCAGATTTTGTTTCCCCTTCCCAGAGAAGTCCGAAACCCTCTGACTCACAGGGGGTGATGCCTGCAGCTAGAGAGAGAGTTTGGTCACTGGAAGAAATTTTACCAGCAGTGGCAGACAGCAGAGCCGGCACAGCACAGTAGGCTCATGGCAACAGCACCTCCAGCGGTTTGTAACCACCTACAGCTCTGTGCTGACATCCAAAAGCCTTTCCCAGCCCTATTTCCCAACCCTCCCTCCCCCAGCTGCCAAAAGCAGGCCACAGCCTCAGCCCTGGCACAGGAGCCCAGGCAGAATCAGCCCCATAGCCTGCTGGCAAGAGCCAGCCTGGTTCCCTACCTTCCCAGTCCAACATACCCCAAAACTGAGATCTAAAAAGGATGACCCTGGAGAAGAAAATTCAGAGTGGCTCTGGAGTAATCTCCCTTGGGACTGGGCTCCACTTTCAACCTTTGAACGCTTCATTTCTCCCAGAACACTCCTCCACTTGCTCCACAAGGAAAGAGCAGGAGAGGCAAGTGACCGTCAGGGATCTGCTGCCTGCTCTGCTCTGCACCCTGCAGTGCTCTGCACTCTGTGCAACAGGCACTGGCTGGTGCCCACCACATCAGTGTGACATCACAGTGTGGGAGGGTTCTGCTCATGACATCACAGTGTGGGAGGGTTCTGCTCATGACATCACAGTGTGGGAGGGTTCTGCTCATGACATCACAGTGTGGGAGTGTCTCCATGAGGAACATCACAAAGGAGGATGGAGTAAAGTTGCAGCCAGGGTCTCACCATCTGCCTTACAGGGACTGCTGGGACCCCCAGCTCCATGTCTCACAGAGACTGCCTATTCTAGGTACACATGAAAGGGGTGGATACTCAGCAAGGTATTCAAAACCAGCAGAAAACACAGAGCCACCAGGAATGTCAGTGATCCAAATGTCTTGTTTTCCTTCAGCATGGCATTAAAAGCAGCAGCTGAAGTGCTGTCAGCTGCAGGGATTGAATCAAGGTTATCTATCAGCAGGTCACTTCATTCCTTTGGCTCATTAAACGAGTGCCTCAGCTTTACTATCCTTTACATCAAGATGGCTGCAATCCCAGACACATTCCCACAACTCTTGTGCTTGTTTTTCCGTTTGATTTTAGCAGTTCCTGATGACTTTCACACTTGGTTTTGCACCATCAGCACAAAGGGAATCAGTAACTTGGAAGTGGTTGATGTGAAAAGGTTTTCCTGTGCTGCAGCTCTACCAACTGTGATCACATCGCTTCAAATCCAACATCAAAGCTGAAAAGCAACTCCTCCAGGCACAAGCCTCTGAAAAGAAAGAGAGCTGGTCTCCTTTTTAGCAGCACATGAGTTCACAGCAGTGTTATCAACCACAAGATCCTGCAGGAAGATTTGAGCCTTTATTCCTTACAAGGGACACTCAGGAAGTGTTTCAATACCCAGGGCAGGATGCTGCCCTCTCCTACACTGGGGAAGCTTTACTCTTGTGAAAGTTGATGTTACCACATTTACTGAGAAGTGAACAAATTAGGCAGCCTGTACCCAGGAAATTGCTCCTAGCAGAACACAACTCTCCTTAGTCAAGCAGGTCACAAATGTAGACTCAATTACAGCAAAAAGGAGCATCTTCAATGTTTTTATTGAACAGCTTGCCAAGATGGAGAACAGTGAGACTGAAAAAAGGGTTTTATGACATTTCATTGCCAAATGGCTTTGTACTATAAACATTTGGAACAAGAAAGACTGCTCAAATATTGACCTTAGCATGAGAAGCTAAACATCCACTTCCAGGCCTTCTCAAAAACCAAGCAATAATCTCAGACCCTGGCACCTACAAATCATGCTACCAGTTTCAGGAAAATCTGGGTCTACATTTACCAAGAGAAGCCCTTAAAGAATTTCAGCCGGGGCAGTTCACATTGGTAACAGGCCAACCCCAAAACGGATCACAGGAAAAGCCCGACTGCCTTCTCCTGCTTCTACTTCAGTAATCCCATAACACATTTACCAGGCTTGGAACTCCAACTAAGTTCTACAACAGCACTACTTTTCCTGGGCCTGACCTTTCGCTATCCAAGCCAGGACACAAACAAAAGCTGGCAAGAAGGAAAGGCTGTCCTGCAGCTGAGCGGCCGCCCAAGCACACGCCGCAGCTGCGTGGGGCCGAGCCAAGAGAAAAACACAGCTCCTCAAAAGCACCGCCCCACCAAACACCCCCCAGGGCAGCGTCTCCCCGCAGCGGCCGGCGAGGAGAAGGGGCGGCCGGCGGGTCCCGACGCGGCCCCGGCAGCGCGCTGCGAGCAGGGGGCAGCAGCGGCGCGGCAACACGAGCGCCGCGGGACAAGCCAGGCCGCGGCCATGACATTAAAGGTCTTTCCCAACCACAATGATTCTTTGATGCTCTATAGAATTTTTTTCTCTAAACATGGCCAGGTCCTGAGCAACTTTACAGTAAACAAAGTGTCTCATCATACCACTTTGTTTACTGTACAGTGAGGCCAAACCAGTGGGGACAGAGATTTCACACAGAGCTTTCCCAGGAATGTCACCAAAGCATTTCTCAATTGAATTCTTTTAAGTCACTACTTTATTCTACACGTATGTTCTGCAAAGGGTGCACTCTGCAGTCTGTCCCCAGAGCCAGACTACGAAGCAAACTGCCATGGCTCCTCCAGGCTGGCTCCTTCCTTCAGCAGCAGCCAAACGCAGCACGTGGTCCCAGGCAGGAGAGTGGTGAGCAGGGAGGAAGCAAAGGTCAAAGTCGAAGAGGCACGAGTCACTTCAGAAGGGGGGAACAGGAATCCACGGCTGCCAGAGGCCACGAGGAGGAGACCACGGCGCGGACCTCAGGGCTCCGGGCCCGGCTGCTGCTCCCGGCTCTGCAGCACCAGCCCCCGCAGCTGCTCCCGCTCCAGCGGCTCCTCCCCTGCGCGACACAGCCCCACGTCACTCAGCGCCCGCCCCACGGCTGGCACATGGCCGGTGCCACTGCCCCGCCACCCTCCCAGTTCCCACACTCACAGGCTTCGATGGTGTCCGGGACGCTGCGCATCCCAGGGACCGTGAAGCTGGGCTGGGCCTGCTCTATCTCCTCCAGCAGATTGGGGCTGTCAGACACCATGGAGGCGGAGCGGGGCCGACCCGCAGCAGCTCCCTCCATGTGCTCCAGCACCGCCTGCTGCAGCAGCAGCTCCTTGCTCCTCTTCTCCAAGAGCTCTGCACGCGAGGGACGGGAGGAGGAAGCCTCATCAGCCCAGGCACTGCCCCGGGCCCTGCCCGCACCCACCCGCCCCATGCCCCAGCCCAGGGCCTGCGGGTGGCCCCGAGCCCGTGCCACAGGAGGGACCCCGTGTGGGACAGCTCAGTTGATGGCCCTGAAAGCGGGGGCTGGCAGCCCAGGGCCTGGTAAGATGGGCAGCCACAACTCACCCAGACACTGCATCAGGTTCTCATCCACCACCTGCCCCTTTGCTCCCAGCTGCCACAGGATCTCTCTGGCCTCACAGCCCACAGCTTCCAGCACAGCTGCCACGACGGGCTGCAGCTGGTCCAGTTGTTCTCTGGTTGACTGCCATCTGCTCTCACTCTTGTTGGTTGCCACGAAGCTCTGTGCCAGGTTGTCCTGTTGGCAAAGTGTATGTCAGGTGTCCCAGCAGCTCTCCCCTGCCCGGGGAGACAGGGCTGCCAAAGCCCAGGCAGGGCCCTTTGCTGCCCAGGCTCTGCAGCCACAGGCCAGCCCAGAGTGCCCAGGACACGTGCTGGCACACCCAAGGCTTTGCTGCCCTCACACAGGCAAAGTCTGGCTGCTGTACCTCCAGCTCCTGCAGAATGTGAAGGTTCCTGCTCTGAGCGTCCTCCTCCTGCCTCACAATGGCCGACATCTCCTCCTGTGTCAACACAAGCAAGGACAGGGGGCCCTGGCTGAGTGCCCACCACATGGGCCCAAGCCAGCCTGGGGACCGTCCCCCCACCCCAGCAGCAGGGACATCCCACTCCAGCCCTCTGGGGACCGCTGTCCCCGGGCCAGGAGGGCAGCTGAGCACCCCACACCAGGCAGCAGTTCTCACTCCAGGCAGCCCCACGCAGCTCCCAGGCAGCTCTCGGCCCTCCTGGCTGCTGCACTATTTCTCCAGGGGACACGGTGGCAGCACTGACACACTTTTAGCCTGGAACACACCTCCACATCCTTGATCAACCGCTTCAGCTTCTCATTCTCATCAACCAGCTTCATGGCATGGTTGTAGAGGGCAGTGCTTTTCTTCTCATTCCTCCTGAAGTCTTTCAGCATTTCCTCAATGTTGCCATCCTTTGCTATCTCCTGTATATGCTGGTACACTGCCTCCACGTCTCTCTTCCGCTTGGCCAGCTCTCTTGCCTTCAAGGCTGAGGGACAGACAGAGCCCAGGCTGTGATGTTGCCACAGGCTGCCCTTGGCAGAGGTTGCCCACAGGGGCAGCTCCCAGCCTCTCCCAGCCCTGCCTCTGCCCCAGGGGCACCTCTTGATTTGTGCTCCCAGCTGCATCTGTTTTGCTCCCATCTCATACCTCTTCTCTTGTCAGCCTCTTGCAGCAGCTGAGAGCGATCAGCCAGCTTGGTGCTCATGAAGCTTCTTAACTTGTCCCTGTGCTCACGGAGACGCTGCCGCTCCTGCAGCTCATTCTTGAACAGAACAGCGTCTTTGCTGTGTCTTTCCTCGATGACCGAAATCCTGGCCAGGGTCTCCTTCCTGCACGTGGGAGCAGCAGGTTACACCATGCCTAAGCTGAAGGATTTGTCTTCCTGGCCTTTCCCAGGCACCACTGGGCCTGAGCCAGGAAAGCCCCCATGATGCTGGGCACCTGGCCCAGCTCCCCTCCACATGCAGCTGCCTGAGCCCAAGGCCAGCAGCCCAGGGAGAGCTCTCTGGGCTTTGCTACCCCCAGCCCTTAGCAGCCATGGGCCCCTGGTCAGTCCTGCCTCTGCAGCTGCCATCGCTCTCTCTTCACAGCCACAGTCCCCGCTGGCTCTGCCTCTCAGTGCTGCCTCTGCCACAGGGGCTGGACAGGGGCACCTACCGCTGCCTGTAGGCTTCTGTGGACTCCATCACAGCAGTGATCATCTTCCTCCTCTGATCCTGCAGCTGCTGCTGGTGCTTCAGGTACCAGTTGTCCAGAATGGCTTTGTGAGCTTGCAGTTTCTCATTGTTTTCTTGCATCTCCCGATTGTTGGCCACGATTGTGTCAAAATGAACAGTGTCCTGGAGACAGAGAAGCAAAAGGCTTGGAGCTGCTGCAGGATCCTGGGGCTCAAGTCTCTGCTGAAAACCCTTGGCCAGGGCTGGGACAGACACAGCTGCAGAGTTGAAGTTGTCCCTGTACCACCACCCTCCTCAAGACACAGGAGGCATCAGCAGGCCAGGCTGCTCATGGCAGAGACCTGATGCTGCCCTCACCCAGGGCAAGGTGGCTTCAGGCAGCTCGGTTTCATCACTACACAGGTGCAGACCTTCCGGCGTCTTGGCATGGCACAAGGGCTGCACTGAGGTCACCCAGCTGGAAAGAGCCTTGGAGACCTTCTGGCAGCAATCAGGCCAGGGGAACAAGCCAGGGCCTTTATGCACATTGTGAAAGCCAAATGCATCATTTCCCTTTGGCCCCAGCAAAAGGCCTTTTGCACACAGGCCCCAGCGTGGCCCCACACATGGTCTGCAAAGCTCTGCAAGGTGTTTGCTTACGTGGTTTAGTTGCATCTCCAGGGTCTCCTTCTGCTTTTCCAGCCTGGACATATCTGTGGCTTGCCTCACCTTCACTGCTCTCTGGTTTTGCACTGCCACCTTTTCTTCCAGCTCCAGGATCTGCATACACACACACACATAGAGGCAGCTTTAAGTTTCAAGGCCTGAAGTCAACGCCTTTGACATGGAGGAGTTGCAGCCCTAGGGCTCGCTCTGGGACTCTCTCTGCTCTACCATGCTCAGCCAGGCTCTTACCTCTTTGTCCAGGTCAGCTAACAGGGCTTTTCTCTCCCTGATCAGTAAGTCATACTGATACTTGGCCTGCAAACATTGCTGGAGCTCCTCACATTTCCTTTCCTCCAGCTCAGCGTTTCTCTGCGACAGGATCTGAGCCAGTGTTAAGGCCCTGTCTTCGTGTTCCCGAGTCAGGGACTTGATCTCTTCTCTGTGGAAACGGTACAACAAATGCCACTCAGCACATCCCAGCTGCAGGGCCAGAGCAGGTCCTGAGCCCCCGCCATCCCAGCACCAGGGTCCCCAGCTCCCGAGCCCAGGGCAGGGAGGAACTTCCCGAGCCCAGGGCAGGCAGCGAAGCTGCACTCACCGCTGCGCCTGCAGTCGCTGCTTCACACGGTCAGCATAAAACTTCTTCCTGTCCAGCGCTGTCTGAAACTGGATGTGCTGGCGCCTCATCTCAGCCTCAACCGTCTTCTCAGCCATCTTCAAGGACGACGGCAGCCGCTGCTAGAGAGAGGGACAGTTTGGGCACTGGAGCAAACGTTCAGCTCTGTGCTGCCAACCAAAAGCCCTTCCCAGCCCTATTTCCCACCCCTGCCTCCCCCAGCTGCCAAACGTCAGGCCACAGCCTCAGCCCTGGCACAGGAGCCCAGGCAGAATCAGCCCCATAGCCTGCTGGCAAGAGCCAGCCTGGCTCCCCACTGACTGCCTGGCCCAACGCACCTCAAAACTCAGATCCAAAAAGGATATCCCTTGAGAAGATAGTCCAGAGTGGCTCTGGAGTAATCTCCTTTGGGACTGGGCCCCACTTTCAACCTTTGAACGCTTCATTTCTCCCAGAACACTCCTCCACTTGCTCCGCAAGGGAAGAGAGGAGAGGCAAGAGGCCGTCAGGCATCTGCTGCTTGCTCTGCTCTGCACCCTGCAGTGCTCTGCACTTTATGCAACAGGCACTGGCTGGTGCCCACCACATCAGTGTGACATCACAGTGTGGGAGGGTTCTGCTCATGTCATCAGCGTGTGGAAGGGTTCTGCTCATGTCATCACCGTGTGGGAGGGTTCTGCTCATGACATCATCGTGTGGAAGGGTTCTGCTCATGTCATCACCATGTGGAAGTGTTCTGCTCATGTCATCACCATGTGGGAGGGTTCTGCTCATGACATCATCGTGTGGAAGGGTCTCCATATGAAGGGACGTCCACGTACGGGGTTCTCCATATTAAAGACATTGAGGTGGTGAAGCCTGCAGAGACAGTGTCTGATCTATCCCATAACCTCGGGCTTTGAAGCCTTTCCCTCCGTTGGGAAGCAGCAGCCCCGGCTTCGCCATCCCCAGCAGCGCTTTGGGGCCCAGGAGCTGCCCTTCCCTCCCCTTCCTTGCTGGCCCCACAGCCAGCTCCTGGGCCTTCCTGCTTTGTGTTCCCTTTGCTCGTGGACACGCAGCAGCCACCACATCACAGCCATTGCTGAGAGGAACCCAACATCATCTTGTGTTCAGCAAACTAGAAAGCACATTGTAGACAAAACAGAAGAGGAAGGAACAGATGGACCTTAAGCTTCCAAATGATGGAACGCTCGAGCCCGTGTGCAGAGTCAAAGCACAAAGGGGTTTCCTTGATTGTTCCCCCTCTAGAAAGAAATCTTTGTTGTCCAAACAAAACAGTTTCGGGTAGTTTTTTATGTGCGCATGGCAAAAATGTGAAAGACCCTGTGGTAAAATACAGTCCTCCCAAACAAGAAAGGCCTGCACAGACCTCCCTTGCAAATGCAATCCAGTTGAGGAACAGAAACTCACTTAATTGCTTGTAGCTCAGCTACATGTGAAGCAAAAGAATAGCAGAAGTGTGAAACGAGTGATTCACAGAATGGTGGGGTCAGAAGGGATCTTTAGAGACCATCCCATCCAACCCCACAGCCCAAGCAGGTCCCATCTCGATCAAGTCGCACAGGAGCGCGTCCAGGCGAGTGTTGAGGACGTGCAAGGAATGAGCCTCCACAGCGTCCCTGTGCAGCCTGGGCCAGGGCTCCCTCACCTCACAGGGACACTTTGGCGCCCTCAGAGCGCACTATTTGTCGTGTTGCGAGCGGAAGGATCGCTGCAGCCGTTCTCTGCCGCCATGGCCCGGCCCGGCCCGGCCGCCCTACAAAGCGTTCCCGCTGCGGAGCCAGCGCAGCCAGAGCGTCCCGCCACAAGCAGCTGCCGAAGGCTTTGCTGGTTCGGGCCGGGGCTGAGCGGGGCCGGGCCGGAGCCCGGGTCAGCGGCGGGAGCGGACAGTGGCAGCAGCGCACTATTTTGCGTGGCGGTGGCGGAAGGATCGCGCGGTGGCGGGCACGCACAGCCGCCGGTCGCCGCCGCCCCGCCCCGCCCCGGCCGCCCTACAAAGCGTTCCCGCTGCGGCGCGCGCCGCGGATCCGTGCGCCGCGCGAGCTCGGCGGGGCCGCGGCGGCCATTTTGCTCGGTGGCGGCTGCGCCGAGAGCGGCGGCCGAGGGGGGCGCGGGGGGAAGCGAGGGACGGGAAGGAGGAGAGCGGGGAGGAGAGGAGCGGAGGCAGAGCTAAGCCGAGACGGGCCGCGGAGAGGAGTGGCGCCGGCGGAGCGGCGAGCGGAGGGGGGGGTCGGGGTCCGCCCGGCCGCTGAGAGGCGATGGCGGATATAGACAAGCTCAACATCGACAGCATCATCCAACGGCTGCTGGAGGGTGAGGGGCGGGCGCGGCGCGGGGGGCCGTGGCGGGGGGCGGCCGGGCCGGTGCCCCCAGAGCCCGTCGGGGCCGGGCCGGAGCCGGAATATAACTAGTGCAGTTTTGCCAAAGTGGATTTTCTTCATGTGGATTAAGATCATCCTAGAACGAGACTGGAATGATTCTGAATGGTTTCTCTTGTTGAAACAGCGAGCTGCACTATGTCAGTAGGTTCTGTTCTTACCCAGCTGATATCTGTGTTACTTGTCTGGAGGAGATGTGGCTTGTGAATCAGGCTTTAAAAGGTTTCCTGACAAGATGTCTTAAGAGGTGCTTTGTGCACCCAAAGATGTTACCTGATGTTGCATCAGGTGCCAGAACTGAACTGAAATTCCTGTATTGAGATTTCAGCTGTGGTTTTGGACTGTTAGAGACGGTGATTGTCTTTCAGGATTTAGACCAGTGACCAGTGTTCGTAACTTGTGCTCCTGCTCTCTTGTGTTCCTTCTGAAATGTCTCTTGCAAAGATATTTGTAACAGAGTAAGGATGGCTCTTGGTGGCAGCTGGTCGTTTTGATACTTGTGGGTTTTTTTCCCAGAAAGGTCAAAATAGTAGTGCCTTGTAGCAAACACAGCATTTTGGGTCAAATGCTAACTTGTGAATTGCTGAGTAAACACCATTCTCTTTGGTCATTTAAAATGCACTGGACTTCTCCTTTCCCTGGAATGATGTCTGTCTGGGAAGGTGACAGGAATGAGCTGCCAAGGTGGAGATCTGTGTGGTATGAAAGAGAGGGGAAAAAATCACCTGCAGGGGGTGTAAAGATTCTCCTCCTCCTTTGATTTGGGGCAAAGTAGAAGGTCTTTTTCAGGTCTGTTTTGGTAGACCAGCTGTGCAGCGGTAGTTGTGCACAGTGTGGTGTGCCCAGGAGTGTTTCAAGTGATAACCCTTCTCAGACAATGTTGTACAGAGAGTAAAATCACACTCCAGCATGAAAACCCTGCCAAACCCGTGTTACTTATCAGCTCCCAAACTGAATTGCCCAAATCCTTGTGCAAGCATGAGTTTTTGGAGCAACTTGGTGTTTCATGACAGTTGTCTTGAAACTCTGTGCTTCCATAGTTCTAAAAGGTGATTTTGCTAGCAAGATGCAAAGGATGTGAACAGGGCCTTGTCTCTTCCTCCTTGAAGGTAATAAACACAAGTGTTAGGGAGGTACTTGATGAAATGCTTCAAATCAGGGAGAACAGAGAGTTGAGCAGGTCACTGTGTTCTAATCATCTGCCTCAGCATTGTACTGCTGAGTGCAATTGCTGCTGAGACCAACTGACTGCCTTTTGCGTGGCTTCTAATGAAATGTCCTTTGCAGTGGGGGAGAGATGCCAGAGCTCATTTTGTTGTTGTTGTCGTAGAAAGAAATGGTATAATTTAGACATATATAGAAAAGGTCCCACCTGGCTTTTTGGAAGGGTTTCAGCTGGAATGTAACAGATCCCATATTCTTCTATAAAAAAGTGAGCAGTAATTTTCAGCTGAACTTCTCTCTCTTTTACAGTAGTGATTTGGCAGACAGGAGGTGTAAGGAATGGCAAGGTCACTGACTTTCCTGAGAAAGGAAAGCCACAGCACATGCTGGGGCCGGTGATACGGAGACAGCTGCCGAGGACAAGCCTGATGGAGAGATCCCCCCCAAGACCTGCTCACTATTGGGGTCTGCACAGGAGCCCTGGGGTGGCCCAGAAACCCCAACAGACACATGTCCTAGCCACTGCTCAGCCTGCCCTGCTGGTAAGATGCCTTCCCAGCCATGACCTCTGGAGAGGACTCGTGGGGACAGTTATGGCAGAGCATGTGCTTCTTCTCCCAGCCTTTTTTTGCTTTGTGTTCACTGCTCTGTCAATCCAGACAAACACCATCTATTATTTGAACAGCAGTATGAACATGGGCAACAGGTTAGAACAAGGCAAGCTGCCAACATTTCCTCAGTTTACTTTCTTCCTGCACTATTTTAAAGTTTGGTTGCTTAAAAGACCTATTCCAGCCCTGGGTGTCCTCCTGTCTGTGGAGGCCCACTGCCTGCTGTCCCCTGCACTGTGGTGGAGCGCTTCGGCCCCAGATGCGCTGGTATGAGCCAGCAGCTCTCAGCTCAGCGTTACATTTCTCAGCCACGGCTGCAATTCAGTCAGTGAATTCCTTTAAGTCACTACTTTATTCTACACGTATGTTCTGCAAAGGGTGCACTCTGCAGTCTGTCCCCAGAGCCAGACTACGAAGCAAACTGCCATGGCTCCTCCAGGCTGGCTCCTTCCCTCAGCAGCAGCCAAACGCAGCACGTGGTCCCAGGCAGGAGAGTGGTGAGCAGGGAGGAAGCAAAGGTCAAAGTCGAAGAGGCACGAGTCACTTCAGAAGGGGGGAACAGGAATCCACGGCTGCCAGAGGCCACGAGGAGGAGACCACGGCGCGGACCTCAGGGCTCCGGGCCCGGCTGCTGCTCCCGGCTCTGCAGCACCAGCCCCCGCAGCTGCTCCCGCTCCAGCGGCTCCTCCCCTGCGCGACACAGCCCCACGTCACTCAGCGCCCGCCCCACGGCTGGCACATGGCCAGTGCCACGGCCCCGCCACCCTCCCAGCTCCCACACTCACAGGCTTCGATGGTGTCCGGGACGCTGCGCATCCCAGGGACCGTGAAGCTGGGCTGGGCCTGCTCTATCTCCTCCAGCAGATTGGGGCTGTCGGACACCACGGAGGCGGAGCGGGGCCGACCCGCAGCAGCTCCCTCCATGTGCTCCAGCACCGCCTGCTGCAGCAGCAGCTCCTTGCTCCTCTTCTCCAAGAGCTCTGCACGCGAGGGACGGGAGGAGGAAGCCTCATCAGCCCAGGCACTGCCCCGGGCCCTGCCCGCACCCACCCGCCCCATGCCCCAGCCCAGGGCCTGCGGGTGGCCCCGAGCCCGTGCCACAGGAGGGACCCCGTGTGGGACAGCTCAGTTGATGGCCCTGAAAGCGGGGGCTGGCAGCCCAGGGCCTGGTAAGATGGGCAGCCACAACTCACCCAGACACTGCATCAGGTTCTCATCCACCACCTGCCCCTTTGCTCCCAGCTGCCACAGGATCTCTCTGGCCTCACAGCCCACAGCTTCCAGCACAGCTGCCACGACGGGCTGCAGCTGGTCCAGTTGTTCTCTGGTCAACTGGCATCTGCTCTCACTCTTGCTGGTTGCCACGAAGCTCTGTGCCAGGTTGTCCTGTTGGCAAAGTGTGTGTCAGGTGTCCCAGCAGCTCTCCCCTGCCCGGGGAGACAGGGCTGCCAAAGCCCAGGCAGGGCCCTTTGCTGCCCAGGCTCTGCAGCCACAGGCCAGCCCAGAGTGCCCAGGACATGTGCTGGCACACCCAAGGCTTTGCTGCCCTCACACAGGCAAAGTCTGGCTGCTGTACCTCCAGCTCCTGCAGAATGTGAAGGTTCCTGCTCTGAGCGTCCTCCTCCTGCCTCACAATGGCCGACATCTCCTCCTGTGTCAACACAAGCACAGGCAGGGGGCCCTGGCTGAGTGCCCACCACAAGGGCCCAAGCCAGCCTGGGGACCCCCACCCCGGCAGCAGGGACATCCCACTCCAGCCCTCTGGGGACCGCTGTCCCCGGGCCAGGAGGGCAGCTGAGCACCCCACACCAGGCAGCAGTTCTCACTCCAGGCAGCCCCACGCAGCTCCCAGGCAGCTCTCGGCCCTCCTGGCTGCTGCACTATTTCTCCAGGGGACACGGTGGCAGCACTGACACACTTTTAGCCTGGAACACACCTCCACATCCTTGATCAACCGCTTCAGCTTCTCATTCTCATCAACCAGCTTCATGGCATGGTTGTAGAGGGCAGTGCTTTTCTTCTCATTCCTCCTGAAGTCTTTCAGCATTTCCTCAATGTTGCCATCCTTTGCTATCTCCTGTATATGCTGGTACACTGCCTCCACGTCTCTCTTCCGCTTGGCCAGCTCTCTTGCCTTCAAGGCTGAGGGACAGACAGAGCCCAGGCTGTGATGTCGCCACAGGCTGCCCTTGGCAGAGGTTGCCCACAGGGGCAGCTCCCAGCCTCTCCCAGCCCTGCCTCTGCCCCAGGGGCACCTCTTGATTTGTGCTCCCAGCTGCATCTGTTTTGCTCCCATCTCATACCTCTTCTCTTGTCAGCCTCTTGCAGCAGCTGAGAGCGATCAGCCAGCTTGGTGCTCATGAAGCTTCTTAACTTGTCCCTGTGCTCACGGAGACGCTGCCGCTCCTGCAGCTCATTCTTGAACAGAACAGCGTCTTTGCTGTGTCTTTCCTCGATGACCGAAATCCTGGCCAGGGTCTCCTTCCTGCACGTGGGAGCAGCAGGTTACACCATGCCTAAGCTGAAGGATTTGTCTTCCTGGCCTTTCCCAGGCACCACTGGGCCTGAGCCAGGAAAGCCCCCATGATGCTGGGCACCTGGCCCAGCTCCCCTCCACATGCAGCTGCCTGAGCCCAAGGCCAGCAGCCCAGGGAGAGCTCTCTGGGCTTTGCTACCCCCAGCCCTTAGCAGCCATGGGCCCCTGGTCAGTCCTGCCTCTGCAGCTGCCATCGCTCTCTCTTCACAGCCACAGTCCCCGCTGGCTCTGCCTCTCAGTGCTGCCTCTGCCACAGGGGCTGGACAGGGGCACCTACCGCTGCCTGTAGGCTTCTGTGGACTCCATCACAGCAGTGATCATCTTCCTCCTCTGATCCTGCAGCTGCTGCTGGTGCTTCAGGTACCAGTTGTCCAGAATGGCTTTGTGAGCTTGCAGTTTCTCATTGTTTTCTTGCATCTCCCGATTGTTGGCCACGATTGTGTCAAAATGAACAGTGTCCTGGAGACAGAGAAGCAAAAGGCTTGGAGCTGCTGCAGGATCCTGGGGCTCAAGTCTCTGCTGAAAACCCTTGGCCAGGGCTGGGACAGACACAGCTGCAGAGTTGAAGTTGTCCCTGTACCACCACCCTCCTCAAGACACAGGAGGCATCAGCAGGCCAGGCTGCTCATGGCAGAGACCTGATGCTGCCCTCACCCAGGGCAAGGTGGCTTCAGGCAGCTCGGTTTCATCACTACACAGGTGCAGACCTTCCGGCGTCTTGGCATGGCACAAGGGCTGCACTGAGGTCACCCAGCTGGAAAGAGCCTTGGAGACCTTCTGGCAGCAATCAGGCCAGGGGAACAAGCCAGGGCCTTTATGCACATTGTGAAAGCCAAATGCATCATTTCCCTTTGGCCCCAGCAAAAGGCCTTTTGCACACAGGCCCCAGCGTGGCCCCACACATGGTCTGCAAAGCTCTGCAAGGTGTTTGCTTACGTGGTTTAGTTGCATCTCCAGGGTCTCCTTCTGCTTTTCCAGCCTGGACATATCTGTGGCTTGCCTCACCTTCACTGCTCTCTGGTTTTGCACTGCCACCTTTTCTTCCAGCTCCAGGATCTGCATACACACACACACATAGAGGCAGCTTTAAGTTTCAAGGCCTGAAGTCAACGCCTTTGACATGGAGGAGTTGCAGCCCTAGGGCTCGCTCTGGGACTCTCTCTGCTCTACCATGCTCAGCCAGGCTCTTACCTCTTTGTCCAGGTCAGCTAACAGGGCTTTTCTCTCCCTGATCAGTAAGTCATACTGATACTTGGCCTGCAAACATTGCTGGAGCTCCTCACATTTCCTTTCCTCCAGCTCAGCGTTTCTCTGCGACAGGATCTGAGCCAGTGTTAAGGCCCTGTCTTCGTGTTCCCGAGTCAGGGACTTGATCTCTTCTCTGTGGAAACGGTACAACAAATGCCACTCAGCACATCCCAGCTGCAGGGCCAGAGCAGGTCCTGAGCCCCCGCCATCCCAGCACCAGGGTCCCCAGCTCCCGAGCCCAGGGCAGGGAGGAACTTCCCGAGCCCAGGGCAGGCAGCGAAGCTGCACTCACCGCTGCGCCTGCAGTCGCTGCTTCACACGGTCAGCATAAAACTTCTTCCTGTCCAGCGCTGTCTGAAACTGGATGTGCTGGCGCCTCATCTCAGCCTCAACCGTCTTCTCAGCCATCTTCAAGGACGACGGCAGCCGCTGCTAGAGAGAGGGACAGTTTGGGCACTGGAGCAAACGTTCAGCTCTGTGCTGCCAACCAAAAGCCCTTCCCAGCCCTATTTCCCACCCCTGCCTCCCCCAGCTGCCGACGTCAGGCCACAGCCTCAGCCCTGGCACAGGAGCCCAGGCAGAATCAGCCCCACAGCCTGCTGGCAAGAGCCAGCCTGGCTCCCCACTGACTGCCTGGCCCAACACACCTCAAAACTGAGATCCAAAAAGGATATCCCTTGAGAAGATAGTCCAGAGTGGCTCTGGAGTAATCTCCTTTGGGACTG
Source organism: Colius striatus (assembly GCF_028858725.1). Classification (NCBI taxonomy): domain Eukaryota; kingdom Metazoa; phylum Chordata; class Aves; order Coliiformes; family Coliidae; genus Colius; species Colius striatus. The sequence goes on along the minus strand of NC_084775.1, from coordinate 14,611,415 downwards.
GGCCCCACTTTCAACCTTTGAACGCTTCATTTCTCCCAGAACACTCCTCCACTTGCTCCGCAAGGGAAGAGAGGAGAGGCAAGAGGCCGTCAGGCATCTGCTGCTTGCTCTGCTCTGCACCCTGCAGTGCTCTGCACTTTATGCAACAGGCACTGGCTGGTGCCCACCACATCAGTGTGACATCACAGTGTGGGAGGGTTCTGCTCATGACATCACTCTGTGGGAGGGTTCTGCTCATGTCATCACCATGTGGAAGTGTTCTGCTCATGTCATCACCATGTAGGAGGGTTCTGCTCATGACATCATTGTGTGGAAGGGTCTCCATATGAAGGGACGTCCACGTACGGGGTTCTCCATATTAAAGACATTCAGCTGGTGAAGCCTGCAGAGACAGTGTCTGATCTATCCCATAACCTCGGGCTTTGAAGCCTTTCCCTCCGTTGGGAAGCAGCAGCCCCGGCTTCGCCATCCCCAGCAGCGCTTTGGGGCCCAGGAGCTGCCCTTCCCTCCCCTTCCTTGCTGGCCCCACAGCCAGCTCCTGGGCCTTCCTGCTTTGTGTTCCCTTTGCCCGTGGACAGGCAGCAGCCACCACATCACAGCCATTGCTGAGAGGAACCCAACATCATCTTGTGTTCAGCAAACTAGAAAGCACATTGTAGACAAAACAGAAGAGGAAGGAACAGATGGACCTTAAGCTTCCAAATGATGGAACGCTCGAGTCCGTGTGCAGAGTCAAAGCACAAAGGGGTTTCCTTGATTGTTCCCCCTCTAGAAAGAAATCCTTGTTGTGAGCACCACTGGGCAGCAAAATAGTTTGAGGATATTTATAACACCTTGGCAGAGTCCATTTTCTAATCAGAGAAGCTGGTGTGGGGTGAGGCTTGTTACTCCCTGCAGAGAAACGTTAGCTTATTAAAAAGATCACTCTGCAGGATGGTTTTAATATCTCTGCCTCATCAGCCAGTTTGCTATTCAAGGGTCGGATCCTTCCAGAATGACGATGTTTCCAGTATCCAGCTCTTGGGTCACAGCCTGGATGGTTTTGGGCTCTCCCCCACCACCCCATTTGCCAGAGCATTCCCAGGAGTGGAAGGGACTCAGCACCATGTAAAGGTGCTCAAGTCCCTGAAGGATTTGTCCCTGGAAAAGGGGTCACAGCTGTAGGATGAGATAAAAGAGATTTACAGCAAGGAAAACAAGGCCAAGAAAGTTGTTCTGGAAACACACGACCAATTTCCCTTTTAAAGAAGTCAGCAGAGTCCAAGAGACCAATTTGCCCCACAGACCAGAAAGGATTTGAAGGCGAGCACTCGCTGCCGAAGGGCTGGGGAGGGCTGTACCCTGGGAAGGTGCAGCACAAAAATAGATGTAAATCTGCAGAGGCTGTCACGTTGAAGTAAATCTGAAGTAACTCTATTGTCTTGAGCGGGGTTACTTTGGGCTTGCAGCAGCATGACTAAGATTAACATATTGGCTGGGGCGTGCTGGGTACAACAAGCGTTTGCTCAGGGAAGTGGAGCGTTAAAGCTGCGTTTTGCAACGGGCAAGCTCTTGTGTTCCAGACACTCTGTCTGCTTATCTCCTTCCTCCTGGCAGATCTCAGGTGTGCTGAGGATCCAACGTGTGCTGAGACTGCAAGGCCTTTGCTTTATCACCCTCATGAACTTGAACTCTGCTCTGGCTCCACCACGGTAATAAGCTGTTATGAATATTGTATAACTGTCAGCAGGAGGAATGCAGCGTGTGCCGTGGGAGCAGTTCATGCAGGGAAGGGAAAGGAGGAGGAAAGAGGTTGACATAGTCATCCCTGCAAATTGAAGTAGGAGTAAATAAAGCAATTAAACAATATTCAATCAGAGATGCAAAGTGAAAAGCGGAAAGGCCTGCACAGGCCATCTCCCTAGCAAATGCAATCCAGTTTAGGAGCAGAACCTCACTTAATTGCTCGTAGCTAAGGCAGAGCTACATGTGAAGTAAAACAACAGCAGAAGTGTGAAACTGTACAGATGCTCTCGGAAGAGCAGGCTAACTTCTGCATCCCTAAGGCTTTCAAGGGGCTAAACATCTGATATTGATAAGTCTTTGTAGGGGGGGAGACTCGTGTCTCAAGTTGCTCAGGAGCTGAAGGGCTCAACTGTCGTGAGTGACGGGGCCAGCAGTGAGCAGGCAGCAGCGTCCGCTCTGAAAGCTGGTGATGGCAGAAGCGGCAAGGCCCGCGCAGGGCTCGCTGAGGGGCTGGCAGGGAGCGGGAAGGGGCCAGCGCCTCTTTCCCAGCTTCAACGTGGCCCTGTGAGCCCCACAGGCCTTCAGCCCACAGGCCATGGCAGCTCAGGCTGGGATTCTGGCGTTGTTCGCCCTGTTTTCGGGCTGGGGAGGGGGAAAGCCCAGACACCCCACACGCCCCACAGCCTCGGAGCGGGAGCCATGAGGAGGCAGCGCTGACACGAGGCCGAGCACAGCCCAAGCCTCCCGCCACAAGCAGCTGCCGAAGGCTTTGCTGGTTCGGGCCGGGGCTGAGCGGGGCCGGGCCGGAGCCCGGGTCAGCGGCGGGAGCGGACAGTGGCAGCAGCGCACTATTTTGCGTGGCGTTGGCGGAAGGATCGCGCGGTGGCGGGCACGCACAGCCGCCGGTCGCCGCCGCCCCGCCCCGCCCCGGCCGCCCTACAAAGCGTTCCCGCTGCGGCGCGCGCCGCGGATCCGTGCGCCGCGCGAGCTCGGCGGGGCCGCGGCGGCCATTTTGCTCGGTGGCGGCTGCGCCGAGAGCGGCGGCCGAGGGGGGCGCGGGGGGAAGCGAGGGACGGGAAGGAGGAGAGCGGGGAGGAGAGGAGCGGAGGCAGAGCTAAGCCGAGCCGGGCCGCGGAGAGGAGTGGCGCCGGCGGAGCGGCGAGCGGAGGGGGGGGGTCGGGGTCCGCCCGGCCGCTGAGAGGCGATGGCGGATATAGACAAGCTCAACATCGACAGCATCATCCAACGGCTGCTGGAGGGTGAGGGGCGGGCGCGGCGCGGGGGGCCGTGGCGGGGGGCGGCCGGGCCGGTGCCCCCAGAGCCCGTCGTGGGCCGGAGCCGGAGGCGCCGAGGCTTGGTGCGTGCGGAGCCGCCGGCGCGGGCGGCTCATGGCCGCGGCCCGGCTTGTCCCGCGGCGCTCGTGTTGCCGCGCCGCTGCTGCCCCCTGCTCGCAGCGCGCTGCCGGGGCCGCGTCGGGACCCGCCGGCCGCCCCTTCTCCTCGCCGGCCGCTGCGGGGAGACGCTGCCCTGGGGGGTGTTTGGTGGGGCGGTGCTTTTGAGGAGCTGTGTTTTTCTCTTGGCTCGGCCCCACGCAGCTGCGGCGTGTGCTTGGGCGGCCGCTCAGCTGCAGGACAGCCTTTCCTTCTTGCCAGCTTTTGTTTGTGTCCTGGCTTGGATAGCGAAAGGTCAGGCCCAGGAAAAGTAGTGCTGTTGTAGAACTTAGTTGGAGTTCCAAGCCTGGTAAATGTGTTATGGGATTACTGAAGTAGAAGCAGGAGAAGGCAGTCGGGCTTTTCCTGTGATCCGTTTTGGGGTTGGCCTGTTACCAATGTGAACTGCCCCGGCTGAAATTCTTTAAGGGCTTCTCTTGGTAAATGTAGACCCAGATTTTCCTGAAACTGGTAGCATGATTTGTAGGTGCCAGGGCCTGGATGCCCCGTGTTTGGGGACATCCTGATACATGCTGAGCTCTGTTGCAGGCGTCAGTTTCAACTCTTCCTTGATTCCCCTCTAGTGTACCTAGTGCAGTTTTGCCAAAGTGGATTTTCTTCATGTGGATTAAGATAATCCTAGAACGAGACTGGAATGATTCTGAATGGTTTCTCTTGTTTAAAGTGAGCTGCACTATGTCAGTAGGTTCTGTTCTTACCCAGCTGATGTCTGTGTTACTTGTCTGGAGGAGATGTGGCTTGTGAATCAGGCTTTAAAAGGTTTCCCGACAAGATGTCTTAAGAGGTGCTTTGTGCACCCAAAGATGTTACCTGATGTTGCATCAGGTGCCAGAACTGAACTGAAATTCCTGTATTGAGATTTCAGCTGTGGTTTTGGACTGTTTGAGACAGTGATTGTCTTTCAGGATTTAGACCAGTGACCAGTGTTCGTAGCCTGTGCTCCTGCTCTCTTGTGTTCCTTCTGAAATGTCTCTTGCAAAGATATTTGTAACAGAGTAAGGATGGCTCTTGGTGGCAGCTGGTCGTTTTGATACTTGTGGGTTGTTTTCCCAGAAAGGTCAAAATAATAGTGCCTTGTAGCAAACACAGCATTTTGGGTCAAATGCTAACTTGTGAATTGCTGAGTAAACACCATTCTCTTTGGTCATTTAAAATGCACTGGACTTCTCCTTTCCCTGGAATGATGTCTGTCTGGGAAGGTGACAGGAATGAGCTGCCAAGGTGGAGATCTGTGTGGTATGAAAGAGAGGGGAAAAAAATCACCTGCAGGGGGTGTAAAGATTCTCCTCCTCCTTTGATTTGGGGCAAAGTAGAAGGTCTTTTTCAGGTCTGTTTTGGTAGACCAGCTGTGCAGCGGTAGTTGTGCACAGTGTGGTGTGCCCAGAAGTGTTTCAAGTGATAACCCTTCTCAGACAATGTTGTACAGAGAGTAAAATCACACTCCAGCATGAAAACCCTGCCAAACCTGTGTTACTTATCAGCTCCCAAACTGAATTGCCCAAATCCTTGTGCAAGCATGAATTTTTGGAGCAATTTGGTGTTTCATGACAGTTGTCTTGAAACTCTGCGCTTCCATAGTTCAAAAAGGTGATTTTGCTAGCAAGATGCAAAGGATGTGAACAGGGCCTTGTCTCTTCCTCCTTGAAGGTAACAAACACAAGTGTTAGGGAGGTACTTGATGAAATGCTTCAAATCAGGGAGAACAGAGAGTTGAGCAGGTCACTGTGTTCTAATCATCTGCCTCAGCATTGTACTGCTGGGCAGCTGTGAGTGTGAGCTGCTGGTCAGAGGGAAGGGTGAAGAAGGAATGACTTTTTGTCTTGTTCCTAGTGTGGAATGTGAATAATGTATTTGTTATGGAGGTTTGCTTCCTTTCTGTCCTGACTGCTCTGATCAAATCGCACTGTTCTGACTTTTCCCCCAGAGAAGTGATATTGTCCCACCTGTGTAAGCCTGGTTAGCTGAAATCATTGTTTTGTTTTTGAAAAGGTCTGGAAGTGGATGTTTAGCTTCTCATGCTAAGGTCAATATTTGAGCAGTATTTCTTGTTCCAAATGTTTATAGTACAAAGCCATTTGGCAATGAAATGTCATAAAACCCCTTTTTCGGTCTCACTGTTCTCCATCTTGGCAAGCTGTTCAATAAAAACATTGAAGATGCTCCTTTTTGCTGTAATTGAGTCTACATTTGTGACCTGCTTGACTAAGGAGAGTTGTGTTCTGCTAGGAGCAATTTCCTGGGTACAGGCTGTCTAATTTGTTCACTTCTCAGTAAGTGTGGTAACATCAACTTTCACAAGAGTAAAGCTTCCCCAGTGTAGGAGAGGGCAGCATCCTGCCCTGGGTATTGAAACGCTTCCTGAGTGTCCCTTGTAAGGGATAAAGGCTCAAATCTTTATGGAACTTACTTTACTGAGGAGTAAGAAGGGGCAAACACGAGAGCAAACTTCTCTCCTTCCAGGAGGAGTATTGTAGGCAGTAACTTTCTGGTTTTGAGCTTGCATGTGTGTGTGTCTGTGCAGTCAGAACTGCCAGTAAGCAAGGTGGTGCTAGAAAAGCTCCGTGTGAGATGGAAAATCAGTGGTGTCTGGTCATGGAAAGGGTTCCAGAAAAGGGCAGAATTGCTGCTGTGCTACAGGTGAAGAATGACAAATCCTGAGATGCCCCAAGGGTGAACGTGGCTTCCTCTCTGCATCATGTCAGATGCTGTTCCTTAACCTGAGCCTCTTCATCTAGTTTCCTGCATTTAATCTGTTGGCAGCTCTTTAGGGGTAAGGAGGGTCTCGTTTGAGAATTGTCCTCCCAGTAACATGCTTAGAGATAAAGATTCCAATGTAGTAGTCTTACCATGGTGAGGAGAATTAACAGGGTAAAATGGCGCAATTTCAATATGCATAAGTGGAACCCAAGTTGAGATGTGTTTCTCTAAGGCTTTTCCATGCTGCAGCCTCTGCAAATGCTATTCAGGGAAAGCTAAGTATGAATGGAGGCTACTTTGGCTAAAGCCATGCAAGGCTAGAGTGGTGGTAGCTGTGCTGAAAGCTGGAATCCTGGTGTGTGCACTAAAATCAGCAAAAAGACTAAATTATCAACCTTTCCTATTTGTACACCCCCAGATTTCTATTCCTGGCAAAGCCCGTTGTGTAGCTGTCAAGGAGATATTCTCTCTAATTTGCTTGAAATGGGGAAAGAGGATCATCCAGTTATTAAAAATAGTTGAGCCAAAAAGTGTGGCTCCACTTTTGCTGGCAGTAGAGAAGGCTGTTTCGTACAACTTCAGTTCTCTGATGGTTTTTCTCACCTTTTTGCTAAGCACAGCATTGCCTGGCTCTGAAGGGTTGTTGCTTCATGTGCTGGGGGGTGTGTGTGTGTCTGATTATCCCAGATGTGGGTCTGAAATGTGGTCAGATTTCACTTGGTGATGAGTTGGGCTGCTGTGATAGTTTCTAACAGATAGGCAGCACTTTTTGATCTCAAATCATCTTAATTTTCCATAGTTTGTATAGGTTAAATGTTCGTTGTTTCCTGCTGTGCTGCAGCAGTTTCCAAAGTGATATATGAGCTCAGCATTTGAAAGATGAGGCTTAGATTCCTGAGTGCTGTGGATTCAGACAAGTCAGTTAAATGCTGTGTTTGTAGTCCAATCACTGGAGGAATTTGTCATCTCTTGTGATTGTCACAAGTAGCTGTCACTACAGAGCCATCTCCAGCATGGAATTGTGCTCCAAGATGAGAGCTTTGCAGTCCTGCAGGATCTTGTGGTTGATAACGCTGCTGTGAACTCATGTGCTGCTAAAAAGGAGACCAGCTCTCTTTCTTTTCAGAGGCTTGTGCCTGGAGGAGTTGCTTTTCAGCTTTGATGTTGGATTTGAAGCAATGTGATCACAGTTGGTAGAGCTGCAGCACAGGAAAACCTTTTCACATCAACCACTTCCAAGTTACTGATCCCCTTTGTGCTGATGGTGCAAAACCAAGTGTGAAAGTCATCAGGAACTGCTAAAAACAAGCAGAAAAACAAGCACAAGAGTTGTGGGAATGTGTCTGGGATTGCAGCCATCTTGATGTAAAGGATAGTAAAGCTGAGGCACTTGTTTAATGAGCCAAAGGAATGAAGTGACCTGCTGATAGATAACCTTGATTCCATCCCTGCAGCTGACAGCACTTCAGCTGCTGCTTTTAATGCCATGCTGAAGGAAAACAAGACATTTGGATCACTGACATTCCTGGTGGCTCTGCGTTTTCTGCTGGTTTTGAATACTTTGCTGAGTATCCATCCCTTTCATGTGTACCTAGAATGGGCAAATACACTTAGTTTATAATAGTATTTGCTTTTGGGAAAGGATTGTGTTGTACCAAACCCAACCTTGGCCACTGCTCATAGTGGGTGTCATATAGAAGTCTTTGCTCTACATGCATCTGGTCTCCTCACTGTTCTACCTTCTTGATCCCACAGTTCTTGACACATTTACCCTTCCAAATAAATGGCTGAAACTTATCCCAGATGTCAAATGGTATCAAACTCCTGGCAGCTGCAGCTACCCTTTGTGCTAATTCTGTTTGGCACCAAAACAACCGGAGAGCTGTTAAGTTTGTGTTCTTCCTTGTCCTTCCTTTCCCTCTCTGCTGGATTGCTTGTAATGCTGCTTCATTTGAGAGTCAACATCAGCTGTGGTTTTTGTCCTTGTGTTGGAAAGCAACACTAATAGTTGGAGCCTGTGTCCAAGTCAGCACCTCTGCAGAGATCATCCATGCTCATGGAGGGATCTTCTCTGGAGTCTTTCTGTCCTGTGGAGAGCTTATTTTTCCAACACTTGTAGGCTGGAGAAGGTTTCACTTGTTAGAAGGCTGCCCAGACAGGGCATTGAAATTCAAACTCCTGAGAGATGATTATTTTATGAACAGGAGCATCTCTGCCCAAAAGCAGCTGGGAATCTATCAGCCTGGAAATAGTGCAGCACTACTCTGAGACAAGGCAGAAATAAAATATCATTTGAAATTGGTTGCTTTTTGCCCTCCCTCAGCTGATGAATCTGTAGCTTGTTCCTCTGCCATTCCCCAGATCCAGGCTGTCATTTCTGAGAGAGGTTATTTGTTATGCACCGAGAGAACAAACGGGCACGTACAGTACTATTGAGCTGGGCTTTTGACTTTATGACCAAGCTGCCAATTAGAATTGTACTGTCTGATCTCTACAAGCTGCCCTGTTTTGGTCCAAAAAGCAGAGAAATGAAGCTGGAAATGCAGCATATTTTTCATAGTGGGTTATTTTTTTGCCTTTTTTAGGGGAGACTAAGCTTGAAGACTCAGAGAAACCAGACTGAACATCCTGCATTTCCTTGCCAGCTCTTCATTGTGGATGAGAAAATCCTGATGCTAAAAATACAGATTTCTCAAACCAATGTGCAGTGCTGCAGATTTGATTGTTTTGAAGCAAAAAAAGCCCTGATTTTCCAGCTTTTTCAGATATATAGGTCAATGTTAAAAGAAACTGATCACTCTCCTTTCTTGTGTGCTGCTTCCATGGTGGATGAAAGTGGTCGAAGTGTCGTTGGCAGGCAGACACTGTGCTGCAGAGCTGAATCAGATTGTCCTGTTCTTTCATCCTTCTGGTGTCTGTGCTTGTGAGCTTGCAAATGGCAGCAAGGCATCCTTGTGTCCTGGCAAGGTTTTCTGCAGGCAGATGACTAAAACTGCATGGAGATTCTGCTGGTTTAATCAGAATATATGGGAGAAAGAGGAAACTTGTGTCAGGAACAGTCAGTTTTGAGATTTACATTTCATCTTCAGCAAAAAGTGAATGCAGATGATTTATTCATGAGCTTTGGTGACTCAGTGCATTACATCTTCTGTGTAATATTTTATACCTTTTAATTTATGGGTGTGAGAGGATTTGGTTTTAGTGATTTCTAACAAGACCAAAGCTTGGCAAGTTGGCTTCTCAGATATAATGCATTACCTCAAAAACAAAGGTGGCTATAACATTTCACATCTATAACTCAGCCAGCTGATCTCTTTATGCTATACATTTCTGTTCCTTATCACTTCTGGCTATGTGGCATTTTTAGTAGCTTGCCCATTGCTTTGGGAGGGTTTGGAACATGACTATGGATGAAAAAATTCCTGTGTGGCTGAAAAGGCCTCGTGTGTGATCAGCTGCTGTGACAAAAGGTTTAGCTTGCATTTATGTGCTTCATTACTTCAAATATTTTAACAAGACATGAGGTTTTGTGGTAATTCCAGGGTTGCCATGTAAATGTCAGTGTCAAGTGAGGAATGAAGGAGTGTGTATGGCTTGAAAGCAAACGTTAGGGCCGTGACTTCTGACCTACGATTAACTTAATGGCACTGTCAGTATGTGTTGTGATTGGCACGCAGGTTAGTGGTGAAGCTTGTTTGAATACAGTTGGTGTGTTTCAGGGGAGGATTCTGTAGGGCAGCCTGGTGAGTTTAAGGGGATTGTCAGGGCTGGCAGGAGTCTGGGAGTGAGTGTGCAGGATGGAGTTGTTCTGGTAGTAACACTGAGTTGTTGCTTTTCCCAAAACATACCTCGTGCCCTGCTCACCAGCCTTTCCTCCTGCACTTCTCCCTTCTGGATTTCTTACACTGCTGGTACTGAGATTTGAGTCATCTGTAGCTTCCAGATCTCTCCCGGTATCAAGGGAATTAGATTGAAATGGTGCCTGGGAGATTATCTTCCTGAATCCCTAAATAACATTGTGTAGGTTCCTGTCTTTGAGAGCCTTCAGGGCTCGGTGCTTGCACTTTTTGGCAACTAAAGTCTGAGCCTTTTTGGGTAAGAGCATAGACTCCAGCCTCAGTGCCATTCAAGTTGGACTCAGTAAGTTGCCAGTGTAGTGACTGTGTTTCTGGAGGTGTTGGTGGAGTGTTTCCAGGCATCTGGGGCCAAAGCTCTGAGGTCGTTGGGCTTTGATACAGCTCAGCTAATGGGTTCTGTTGTAGAAGATAATTGCTCTTCTTCCAGAATCTCACTGGAATTTGTTACAGGTTGGGTTTTTGCTTGAGCCTTATCAGTGCTCCATGTTGTCACTGGTAGTGACACCAAAATACAATCAGCTTCACTAGTAATGGCTCAATCACAGTGTTTTATTTAGTCTTATCCTAACCCTGATAAACACTGTTGTGTTTCATTTAGCCATGGCTACTGCACTGCTGCCATAGAAATGTCATTTGTATTTCTGGGCAGTGAATTGGGAGGGTGGGTGGCAGATAAGAGGAGGGAAAGCCATGCTGGTGTGGCTGCAGAAACTTCAGGCCAAGCTGATGTCCTTGTTGCCTGGGCTAGGAAAGAAAGCTTTAATGGCTATCAAGGGGAACTAGTGATGGAGAATTGTTGCAGTGAGGGAGATGGAAGCAGTAGTGGAGGGAGGGGAAGGATTTGGAGGAGCAAGTGGTGTGAGGCTGGGAGAGGGATCTCCCACCAGCTTGTCCTTTACTGTGCTCAAAGGCAGTGATGATGAGAGCTGTTCTGTCATTGTGATCCAAAAATGTTTCCTTCTGTATAGTTCTGACCTTCAAACTGTGTGTGTGTCTCTCTTTCATGGCTGCTAAGGCAATGTAGACTGGGGCAGTAGGGTACTGACTGGTGGTGCTGGAGTCATGTTTGTCTAGACACTGTCTTGGGCAGGTTTGGGGGAACTTGCATGTTCGAGCTTTGATGTTGGTGATTAAATGGGAGACTTGGTTTTCTCAAGCTTCCTTCAGACAGCTTTCCAGAGAACCAGTGTATCACTGCTTCATTTAGAAATGCATATATAGATATAGTCATGTTGTCCAGGATGGGGTTTAGAACTAAATAGAACTAAAGGGATGCTATTTAAAATGTGCCATTTAACGGGGGAAGTGTTGAGCTGTGAATTCTGCTAAACACAAGGAACATACAACTGAGACAGAACACAGTCCCCTTCCTCTGGTGACACAGCAGTGCAGTGTCACCTCAGCAGGCTGCTATTGCCCTGGTGTCTCTTGTTCTGTATCTCAGTGGCATTTAGTCAGGCTCTTAAAATAACACATGGGATTTGTTGATTTTGATAATGGACTTGTGACTCCTCCTGACAGTGCGAGGATCAAAACCAGGCAAAAATGTCCAGCTGCAAGAGAATGAAATTAGAGGGCTGTGCTTGAAATCCAGGGAAATCTTTCTGAGCCAGCCTATTCTACTAGAACTTGAAGCTCCACTGAAGATCTGTGGTGAGTACTGTGATTTTCATTTGATACTTGGCAGAAGGGTGGGGAGGTGTCAGCTAAATCCACACCTTAAGCAGAGAACAAAGGCCAGGTGCTGTTGTCACTTATTAACACTAGAAGGGGTAAATGGTTGTGACAAGGGAAAATAAACCCCTGCCTGATGTTTAGGAACAGGGAGGGAGTAACAAACATGGCAATTGGAGTGGAGACCAAAGCAATCCAAACCCAAAAAGTAACGTGTCCAGTTTCCTTTTCATTCTCTTGGGAAGGGATTCACGTGAAGTTCTGGAAAGGAGATGTTCTGCATCAGTGAAATAATGATTGGCCCAGTCATGACTGAACAAGGGGAAACAACTACAGTGGTTTGTTGGAGCTGCTGTTCAGAGTCAACAGTGGTTTGACAAGCACAACCCTCACCAAGTGCACTTGAGAAAGCTTGCAGCAAACAGTGTTTTATCCTACTCCAGCAAGGAAGATTTACTTCAAATTGAAGTTGCTTGTTCAGTGTATTGGTAGTTTAATGATTTAACACTCTGCTTGTCAGAAACAAACCCATGATTGAAATCAAGAGCAGAAATACCCTTTTCATTTTCAGTACAACCTCACTGCTGGGGTTTGGATTGCTGAGTGTTTCAAGAGAACACCAGAGCTGGTAGGAAGGAAAACAAATGCCCCACGTGGCCACTTTTCCATGAGTGTGTGGAGATACCAGGGAGGAGGTAAAGGCTCCTGGTCTCACAGCCACTACTCAGAGGCTTTAATGAGAGGTCAGATTTTCATTTGAACACGCAGCTGCTTTCTTAAGAGTCTTGATTTTGTTCTACACGTGTGTGAGTGTTTAAGTAGCTGCATCCTTCACCTCAGTGCAGTTAGCCACTGCATTACATGCATGTCCAATTCAGTGTGCTCATTCAGACACATTGAGATGAAGTGATGTTTAAGTGGGTGATACCTAATGGCAAGGTTTTCCTAGAGAAAGGATTCTTTAAGAATCAGTCCCCAGGTGCAGCAGAAGGTCACTGATGTGTCGTTTCTCACTCCTCACCAGGTGACATCCACGGGCAGTACTATGACTTGCTTCGACTCTTTGAATATGGAGGTTTTCCACCAGAAAGCAACTACCTGTTCCTTGGTGATTATGTTGACAGAGGAAAACAATCTTTAGAAACAATTTGTCTTCTATTGGCCTACAAAATTAAATACCCAGAGAATTTTTTCCTCCTCAGAGGGAACCACGAATGTGCCAGCATCAATAGGATTTATGGATTTTATGATGAATGTAAGTAGTAAGGCTGTGTGCATCTTTGGCTTGGGAGGCCAGGGGGGAGGTGCTCGCTTTGCAGTGCTGGAGGGCTCTCTCTGAACTCGCAGTTCCTTTTGTGGCCTTCGGGGGGCCTTTGGCCCATGTTCTGTCCCTGACTCCATGGAGTCCGACCCTTGCAGTACAAAGCAGCATGAAAGGGGGTAATTCTACTTACTCTCTGCTACATGAGCTGCCAGCTCTCCCTGGTGTGTGTGGTCAGGTCATTTAAGGAGAGATGGGAGAATTATACTTGACATGCTTTCCTAAGTTCACCTCTGTCCTTGGGCTGAGGGATGATGATGAATACCTGTGTTGTAACTTGGAGAACAGGCTGCTCCTTCTTGTGGTTATGTTACAGTCCTTACCATCACCTTCATGTTAAGACCCATAACTTTGAGATGTTAAAAAGAAACAAGCCTTCCACCTTCTCCAGGTGCAGTCCTACTGCACTAATGCTTTGGCCAAAAGCAGCATTTCCTTTCCTGTCTGGGGCAGAAGGTGTGTGAAGCCTTTGGTGTGATGTGTGCTGGGATGGAGCAGCAGGCACTCACTCCTTCAGTGGCTTCAGCTTTCAGGGGGTTGTGACTTGAACCATCACATCAGCTGTTTAACACAGGACTGTGCTTGGATATGTTTGACATCACAAGTGGTCCTTTTGACCAAAGGCTCTGCTGGAGGTGAAGCCTGCTGGCATGGAGAGTGTTTTGCTGTTTGTGCTGTGAAGTAGAAACATATGCTTGTGTTTCAAAGGGTGTGACTTAATAAACCCGGATAACGTAGAGGGGATGAAACTGTTCAATTAACTGGGCACTGAAGCATTCCCTTGATTGGTGGGACATGTTTGTCTTGTTGCTTACAAGATGTACTTTCATGTCTTGTTCTCAGTGAGGAAACAAAGATGTGTGGTATTTCAGAGTTGACTCCTCAGAGATTAATCACAGGCTTAGTCATCTCTTGCAAATGTGTTCAGGGTTCATAGCTGTTGGGAGAGTCCCTTTGAAGGGGAACCTGTAGCAGTGTCATTTTGTCAGTCCTGTTTCTTTGCCTAGAGAGACTTTATGTGGTAAAGCACCAGCAGAAGTGTAAAGAAACTCTGCTTTCCAGGAGTTGCTGCCTTTGCCCTGCAGAAAGCAGCAAATGGCAGCATTTTCTGACTGGATCAAATTCTCTGAGGGATAATTCTCCAGAGCCAAGTTGGGACTGGAGAGTCTGACTGCCAGCAGTGGTGTGTCGTTGTGTTGGACTGACTCTTGCTGTCCTCAGAGTGCTCTGTCATGCTGAGAGAGCCCTTTGCAGCTTTCTCAGAGCCATTCAAGTCTGTCAGTGGGCACCAGAGAAGATGAATTGTGTAGGGATTTTAGCAGTAACTTTTTGTAGATCTTAGTAAACACAAGGCAGCCACTTGAGGTTGGTTGTGGTTGTCTTAGAAAAGCATATTGACTTGTTTTTTTCTCCAAAATGTCTTCCAGGTAAGAGAAGATACAATATTAAGCTGTGGAAAACCTTCACAGACTGCTTTAACTGTTTACCAATTGCAGCTATTGTGGATGAGAAAATTTTCTGCTGTCATGGGGGTAAGTAAGAGTTCCTCAGCTGGTGCTGGAGAAACTAGTCACACTCTGGGATCAGTCCTGGCAGTTTTGTGGGTTTAGGGGGGGAGGGTTTCTCTGCCTTGGCTCATGGGTGAGGTGAGGCTGAGCTTGGTTAGTGTCAGCTTTGTGAATCACTGAGCTGATAGTTTTGTACCTCCACTCACAATGATCTGCTTTTCCTTCCATACCAAAAGACACACTTAACAGCCTGTGCTTTTGAGAAAAGAATCCTTGTAGGGTTTTATTTGGCCTGATGGGTCAAATAAACACACTGTGTGGCTGCTGATATTAGTACCTCTTGTACTTCACAGCTCTTTTAACAGACACTTGCAAAACATTACAGTGAGATTGTTGTAGTCCTGTAAAAGGTGGAAGTGGCTTTGCTTATCTAGTGAGGCTTCTAGAAAGTGCCTTGGCTCCTGGTCCAAAAGCTTGCCAACAAATGCTGGGTTCAAGAAGTCAGCATTGCCACTGGCCTACCTACAATTGCAATGGGGAATCAGTTGGAATACAAATCTCTTTTGTCTTGACTGAATCCCTCAGTCTTGCAGAGCCACGTTGGGCTGAGATGTGTGTGTGTCTCTTCACAGGCTTGTCACCAGACCTTCAGTCCATGGAACAGATCAGACGGATTATGCGCCCCACTGATGTCCCAGATCAGGGGCTGCTCTGTGACCTCCTGTGGTCTGACCCTGACAAAGATGTCTTGGGCTGGGGGGAGAATGACAGAGGAGTCTCCTTCACCTTTGGTGCTGAAGTGGTTGCAAAGTTTCTCCATAAACATGATTTGGATCTCATATGTAGAGCTCATCAGGTATTTTAATGTGGCACATGAAACCACAGAATAGCTCAGGTTGAGGGACCCAAGGGGCTCACCTGGCCTAACCCTGCACATGAGTGCAGGACAAACACAGGACACAGGACAAACCAGCACAGAGGGGCTTGTCCAGCCAAAGTCTAGATACCTCTGAGGAATGAGACCCTGCTCTCTGAGCTTGTCCCAGTGTTTAACAACCCTTGTATGAGCATTTTTTCCTTAATACCCGAACAAGGCTGCCTTGAACCTGGCAGAATCCTGTTTTCCTCCTTGCTGAGGGACTCTTGCTGAGCTGCATCCTGCAGCAGCCTTCCTGTTCTGGTGTAAAGTTTGGAACTCACCCTTTAGATGTAGCCAGTGATTGAGCCTGTGGCTCTGTTAAAGCTGCCTGGCACCTGGGCAGGAAGGAGGAGTCCAGTCTAACGCTTCTGCTTTTCTCTCTAAAGGTTGTTGAAGATGGATATGAGTTTTTTGCAAAGAGGCAATTGGTAACTCTCTTCTCTGCCCCAAATTACTGTGGAGAATTTGATAATGCAGGTGCCATGATGAGTGTGGATGAAACTCTAATGTGCTCGTTTCAGGTACAGTACCTGAGGGTTCTGCCTCCTGGTTTCTGTAGTAGCCCTTGAAATTGGCTCCATTTTGAACTGATGCTGGACTGTAATAGAACCACAGTGTGTGACTCATAGATCCCTGCAGACACCCCCTGCAGACAGGGCACTCCCAGCTTCACAGATGCAATAAGCCCTCATCAGGGTGAGCAGATGAACTGTTGTAGCCTGGAGCTGGATGATCCTTCAGTGCTCAGCCTGCTCTCCCTGGCACCAGCTCTCCCCTCAGCTACTCTAAGCCCTGTGTTGTAGGAGGAATGTGCCCTTGGCCAGTGGCATTCTGAGGGACATTAGGAAGAGCGTTGGCAGCGGGTTGAGGGAGATTCTCCTCCCCCTTTACTCTGCCCTGCTGAGGCCTCATCTGGAGTCCCTGAGGCCTCATCTGGAGTCCTGTGTCCACTTCTGGGCTCCCCAGCTCCAGAGAGGCAGGGAACTGCTGGAGAGAGGCCAGTGCAGGGCCACCAAGGTGCTGAGGGGCTGGAACATGTGTGTGAGGAGGAAAGGCTGCAGCCCCGGGGGCTGTTCAGCCTGGGGAAGAGAAGCCTGAGCTCAGGGGCACCTCAGCAATGCTGATAAATACCTAAAGGGTGGGGGGTGAGAGAATGGGACCAGAGTTTGTTCTGTGGTGGCCAGGGACAGGACAAGGGGTGATGGGCACAAGCTGGAAAACAAAAAGTGCCCCTGGCACAGGAGGAGAAAGTCCTTTGGTGCTGAGGTGAGGGAGCCCTGACCCAGGCTGCCCAGGGAGGGTGTGGAGGCTTCTCAGGAGGTTTCCAACCCCATCTGGACACGTTCCTGTGCCCCCTGAGCCAGGGGAAGCTGCTGTAGCAGGGGCTGGAGCTGGAGCAGCTCTGCAGGGCCCTTCCCACCGCACCACGCTGGGATTTCTTGGCATGTTGATGCCCTCTCCACATGCCCCTGCAACACCTTTGCCAGTGAGTCAGTGGTTTGCTTACAACAGAACCAAAACTTCTGCTAACTGGCTGAACTCTCTTTCCAGATTTTGAAACCTGCAGAGAAGAAGAAGCCCAACTCCAGCAGACCTGTAACACCTCCCAGGGGCATGATCACAAAACAGGCCAAGAAATAGTCTCTTGGGCACTGCTTTGCTGGGACTTGTATGATAGTCTATAAGCTCCATTTTTAACGTGTACTGTTCAGCTTGCTCAACATAGGTAACGTGTTTGTGGTTTTCCTTTTGATTTGATGAATGGCATTTGCTGCTTGGAACAGCAAATGAAAGACTCTTCCTCCCTCCCAGGAAAAAAAAACCCAAACAAAACGAGTTTTAACCTTCCCTTTTGTTGGTGTTCCCACTGTACACTCCACAGCATCTTCCCCTGTGGTGGCTGATGGACAAGCGGCTCCTGCTCTGTCCCACCGGTAGTGTAAACGCTTGTTTTCTCCCGTAGGATCTGAAGAGGGCACTAGTGTGCCGTGAGAGTAGGAGTTGCTGCCTGTTGGAAATGACATGCTGTTGCTACAAACCACTGTGAACTTCATTTTTTTTACGTTGTTTTGTTTTAAAGGGATTGCTTTTAATGTCTTGTCTCATGGACACTTCAGTTTTATCGCTGTCAGCGTTAGAAATAACCTCTCAGCCTCGCCAGCGTCACTGGTAATGATGTATATTTCATTGACACACGGCCCTCAACACTTGCAATGACAATTAAAGCCATTCTTTTAAGTCTTTGAGTCTCTTTCCTGAAGCCAAAGTTTGCTTAGAAAACTGTTTGTACCCAGCCCAGCACCCTGAGCTGGAAGGGCCTCCCCTCCACGCCGTCCTCGGAGAGAAAAGCCAAGGCCTGCCTGGGAACAGCAACTCCAAAATGCTGCTTGGTGTGCTCAGCAGAGCCCCAGGGCCAGGGCCCCACACGCTTCTGGAGCCACCCTGAAGGGGGTTTGTGTGTTTCAGCCTAAGGACTCTGTTAGGAGGAGCCAGCCAGGGCTGCTGATCTCCATCCCTGGTTTCTATGAATCTCTCACAGAATCTTGTTTTTTAAGAACTGATCTTTTTGGAACAGATGACAGTGTACAAAACCCTGGAGTGAAAACTCACTTATTAAATGAAGAAGTTGTTAAATCCTCTCAGTGTTGGTTTGTCACAACTCCTGCTGCCCCAGGACCTGACTTAGAGAAATAAATCGTTCTGGAAACCCAGCCCTTCTCAGTTTGGATTTGTCTGAGTCACAAGCACTGAGGTGGGGTTGATTTAAACAGGAGTGTGGGATTCAGATCCACTGCTCGGGCTTCAATCACAGAGTCATTGAGTTTGGAAAAGACCTTTAAGATCAAGTCGCACACTGCCACAGCCACACAACCCGTGGCCCTCAGCACCTCGGCTTTGAGTGGCTCCAGGGCCCTGGGCAGCCTGGGACAGGGGCTGACAACCCTTTGGGGGGAAGAAATTTGTCCTCCAACCTCAACCCCTCGTGGTGCGTGTTGAGGCTGCTTCCTCTTGTCCTGTCACTTGACTTGGGAGGGATGTGTTCCTCCCTTGGGAGGGAGGGACGAAGAAGGGAAGTTGAGGGAGCTGCACCACTGCCATCTGTGCTTTGTGGAAAACAGTCCAAGATTTGGAGAAGTCAGATGGGATGGGGTTTGTTCTGAAATGGCCCCAGGGCTGAGCTTTGGGGCCTGGTGCCGAAGGAGTTGGTCTCTGTCCTGGCCCACTCGCAGCAGCAGCAGCTCTTCTGCCCCCTGCTTAGCTCAGGGGTTTCCCTTTGCTGTGGAGTGAGCAGAGCTGTCTTGATAATGCATCTCCATTGATCTGAAGCTTTAAATGTGTTTCTCTGCCAGATCAGGGCCTTTTTTGAAGGGTTCTTAATTCCTCCTCCCTCTAAAGCTGATTAATCAACCACCTCTCAGTGACCTTTGAGCTCATTAGCTCAGGTGCCAGATTGCCTGTTAAAGGCTTTCACCCTTTAAATCACATTTGTGGTTTTCTTCATAGCTCTGATTTTTCTCCCTCCTTGTAAACAGTCACCTGTGAAGTCCCTCATTGATCCACTCAGTGATGGAGCACATGGAACCGGCTCTTACTTGACTTATCTCTGGAGGGATGCTTTAACCCCTCTGCAGCCACCAGCTCCCCAACCCTTCTGCGTGGCCCTGTCACACCTTTTTTCCTCTCTGTGTGTTTTGTCTCTCCTCAGATGCCGTGTGAGTGACACGTGCCCCTATTTTGGGCTGTGTGGTTTCTGCTTGGCTGCTTCCCCTGGGCTGCTTCACCTCCCTCAGCCTCCCCAGCTGCTCGGGGTGAGCAGTCCCACGGCTCCGAGGCCAGAGCAGAAGGGCTCCTGCCCTCCTGTAGAGGCAGGAAGGAAGGATGACCTTCTGCTCTCACCACAGGCTGGGATCACACATTTAGGGGCACGTCTCACACCCATGGGTGGGGTTGTTTTCCCAGGGCCCTTCTCCCTGCAGCCCCACAGCTTTGAGGTCTGTGCAAAGGGCAGCCTGGAGCAAGGAGAGACCAGCCCTGGCTGAAGATCTGTGCAAAAGGTCCAGGAAAGTTGTGCTAAACTCAAGTTCTCTTCAGTCCTCATCTTCTGCCTTTTCCCTACACCCACCTCTCACAGACACGTGTCAAGGTCTGGGGCACCATTGATTTGGATGTTCCTCTGGGCAGTTCTGTGCTTCTCTTTTGTTTCTTTGAGATTAAATGAGTTCTCTTTGCCATCTACCTGCCAAAAGGCTTTTTCCCAGCACAGGTCACCTCTGATTGCTCCTGGTTTGCTTTAGGATGTGTCACCATTGTTGTGGCTGCCAGTTCTGGGTTGTTATGTGAAGCTGCAGGACTTTAAAACCAACAACAAAGCAGTTTTGTTCCCCAAGGGTGCTCAGGCCTCTCTGGGAGGCTACAGGAGCCTCAGGCACACAAGGCCCTGGTGTGGATGATCAACCTCTGAATGAGAGTGGTGAATGAGAACTGGATCTAAAAAAGAAAGCTTGAGGGTGCAGCAGCATCAGGTTCCTCAATGCTGTGGAGTGTGGGAAGCCCACAGCCAGAGCACCTGAGCTGTGATGGGGTGTTGGAGGGGCCAAGGGCCAACGTGGGGGGCTGAGCTGCCTCCACCCTGTGCTGAAGGGCCCCCACATGCCATGGACGTGCTCTTGGGTGAAGCTGTGGCTTGCAAGGCACAGCATGAAGCGTGTCCTCAGGGGTTTGAGGCAGCTGCAGGGTTCCTGGGGTCAAAATCTTTCCAAGACAACGGGTTTTCTCTCCATCCCACCTCTTGCAAAGAAGGGCTTGAGCCTCAGGGCCTTTGAGAACATCCTTCTGGCTCTTGTTTCCACAGGCATTTGTATTTAAGTTAAAAAGCTCTTTGTAAGAGTCAGTCCAATTCCTTCATTGCACTGGTCAGTTTCTGCCCCAGTTCCCCTTTGCCATCAGGTGCCTGGCACTGACCCCCAGCAGCAGCAGCCCCTCAGGTGCTGGTACCCCCATCCTGCTCTGGGCATGGTGGCTGCTGGCAGTCCTGGGGGTGGCCCTGGGTTCTGCCCCAGTGCTTTGGGGAGTCTCTGGGCTTCACCCTCTGCAGCTCAGGCACAGGGGCCTGACCCCCATCATCCCAGAGCAGAGACTGATGTCACCAGACCTGGCTGTCCCTGTGGAAGTTAAAAACATCCTGTCCCTGTAAGAAGGGTAGAAACTGGGAGCTGAAGCTGCTGGGAGGAGGTTTAAGGTGAAGCCCCGGACTGAGGCAGCTGCTCCAGTCCCCTAAGGCTGGATTCACCTTTAAACTCACCAGGCTTTAAAAGGAGGTTGGATCTGGTGAGATCTGTCCCACCTGCAGCTCCAGCCCTGAGCTGCTGCTTTCCACCATTGCCTGGTTGTGCTGGTGCTCACTGGTGGCAGCTGAGACCAAAACACCTGAATTAGCTGGAAACTCCCAGGATAAAACTCCTCCCTCCTGCTCTAAAGCTGCTCCTTTGCCATCCTGCTCCTGGGTGCTCAGCTGATGTCTGTGAGTCAGTGTTGATGATGATGATGTTGGTGATGATGATGATGATGGTGGTGGTGGTGAGGGGTTGGGAGCTCTGGGAGGATGTTGCCTGTGCTGTTCCCCAGTGCCCTGGGGGGGAGGATGAGGGGGGACCTGGGGGCTTTGGGATGAGGAACCACAAAGTTGTGTTCTGGGGGATCTTTGGGCACTCTCCAGGAGGAAACTTCCCCAGAAACAAGGGTCTCGAGCGTTTCAAAGTGCAAAATCTGAGAGGTGTTTCTGTATTAGGGGAGGGTTAGAAATGTCCCAGGTTCGTCCCCCAGAGACGTGGCACAGGCGGGTCCCTGATCCTTCAGTTTGCTCAGGACACTCCCCACACCAGCTCGTGTTTGAAACGCGGGGAAAAACCTAAACGAGAAGAGGCCTCCTGATAAAACATGAGCCTGCAAGTGGAGGCGGGTTGATCCAGGCCGAATCTCTGGGGTTTAGGCTTTTGCAATCCTTTTGATCGCTGGACCAGCGCCGGCTCCGCGGGGTTAATCCGTGTCGCTCCGTTTCACGCCCGTCCCGGGGTCCCGGCGCTACAAAAAAGCCCTAAAAAAAGTTTAAACACAGCCCAGAGAAGTTCAGAGCTTGGCCCGGCGTGTGCTGGGGCCGGGGCTGCGGCTCCCGCCCGCGGACACAGCGCAGCGAGCGCGGGGACCCGACACAAAAGCTTCGGAAGCGGAAAACGCCGGAGCCGGGACCCCGGGGAGCGGCCGGAGCGCGGCGGGAAGCGGCGGGGCCGCGGGGGCGGGGCGGGCTCGGCGCGGTGGCGGCGGCCGGGACGCGCACGGGAGCGGTACCGGGGCTGGGGGCGCCACCGGGGCTCGGAGCGGTACCGGGGCTCGGGGCGGTGCCGGGGCTGGGAGCGCCGGGGCTGGGAGCGGTACCGGGCTGGGGGCGCCGGGGCTGGGGGCGCCGCGGCTGGGGAGCCCCCGACAGTGCTGGAGCGAGGGGGCTGCGGCGGGAGCCCCCCCCGGGGCCGCCCCGTCCCGCTGCGGGAGCCGCTCCGGCCGCTGGTGCGGGCACGGGCAGGTTGTTGGAGCCACAGCCCGGCCCCGGTCGCTCCGGCCGCCGGTGGCGGCTCCGGGCCCCGCGGGCCGAGCGAGCCCAGAGACCGGCCCCGTGGCCGGGGCAGCTCCGCGCAGCGCCCGGGGGCTGCGGGGGAAGGTGACCGAGTCCCTGCGGCCATCTCCATCCCCTGCAGAGCGTGTCCGCAGCCCTCCCGCTGTCCCAGCAGCCAGCTCCGCGGGGAGCCGCTCCCTCGGGACGTGCGGGGACACGGGGCAGCATCCCGGGGACACGGGCAGCCCCGCGGCAGCTCCTGTGGGCAGGAGCAGCCCGTGCTGAGCCCCGCGGGCGGCTTTGGGTGGGCTGAGCCCCGCTGGGGCCGGGGCCGGGGCCGTCTCCAGCGGCCACGGATGCCCGAAGGAAGCGTGAGCTGGCGGGGCTGGGACAGGGGAACACAAGAGCAGGCTCAGGCAGAGCCTGTCCTGCCGCGGGATGGTCCCTGGGCTGGGGGCTGGTCCTGCCCGTCGCTGGGTGCTGACACCGGGACCCCCGGGGGTGAGGTGGGCTCTGGGGGAGGGCAGCCAGGCTGAAACACGGGCAGCAGCTGCTTGTTTTGCCTGCAAAGGCTGAAATAAAAGGGGGGCCTTAATGTTATTGAGGGGAAATTCTGGCTGTTGTTCACCTTGGAGGGTGAGGCTGGCTCTGTCAGCCTCAGGGCCGCGGGGCTGCAGCCGCGGCCCCTTGAAGAGACAAGGGCAGCTCGGGCAGCACAGCAGAGGCTTTATCCCAGGCCCAAGGCTACCAGGAGTGCTGTGGGGGGTGAGAGGGCCCATGAAGGGGAGGGAATGAGCCGCTGTCAGCTCCTGACCTGCATCGAGCAGGGGCTGATGGAAGCACAGCAGCTCTCTCCAGCGAGCTCGGCAGCCGCCTCCTTTGGCATCGGGAGCTGTGAGGCAAGGGCCGCTCTGCAATCCGTGCTCCGTGCTCGGCTCTGAGGGCTCTGAAAGGCTCCTGGGGAAGTTGCTGGTGTTGGAGCAGCGCTGGGGGTGTGCAGAGCCCAGGGAGGGCCGTGGGTGGCCGTGGGAGCTGATGCAAAGCAGCGGCACCACCGTTAAGCAACTTCCCGTGGCCGGGTCTGAAGCCGCTGTCACGCTCTCATCACCCTCTGTCTGTGGGGAAACGAGGGAGGCTGGGCGGCTTTGTCAGCCTCCAGCAGGGAGGTGACACTCTGCTCTTGTCCCTCAGCTTGGCAGGGGGATGCCAGCTTGATCCAGAGCCATGTCCAGGTACCTGAAGCACTTCACTGTGGTGGGAGACGACCCCGTGCAGTGGAGCAATGACTATCAGAAATGGGAGGAGGAGGAGGAGGCTGGGGAGAAGCAGCCAGACTCAGAGATCAAGTTGGAGCCCACCAGGAGCCACGTCAGCTTCCAGGACATGATGAAAAAACTCTTCAGCTCCCACAGGTTTCAGGTGAGGCAGAACAAACCCAGGCCAAAGGGACTGATTGTGTCCCTGTGCTGGGCCCTGGGGAGGCTGCAGCTCCAGGGCTGTGTCAGTGCTGGGCCCCTCACTCACTGCCACAGGGACACTGAGGGGCTGCAGCTCCAGGGCTGTGTCAGTGCTGGGCCCCTCACTCACTGCCACAGGGACACTGAGGGGCTGCAGCTCCAGGGCTGTGTCAGTGCTGAGCCCCTCACTCACTGCCACAGGGACACTGAGGGGCTGCAGCTCCAGGGCTGTGTCAGTGCTGGGCCCCTCACTCACTGCCACAGGGACACTGAGGGGCTGCAGCGTGGCCAGAGCCGGGCACAGAGCTGGGGAAGGGGCTGGAGCACAAGGGGCTGGGGAGGGGCTGAGGGGATGGGGGTGTTGAGCCTGGAGCAGAGGTGGCTGAGGGGAGACAGCAGCACTCTCTGCAGCTTCCTCACAGGAGGCTGTAGCCATCTCTCCTCCTAATATACAGGACAAGAGGAAACAGGCTCCATTTGCTCCAAGGGAGGCTGAGGTTGGAGCTGAGGCAGAACTGTTTCCCTGAGAGGGGTGTCAGCCCCTGTGCCAGGCTGCCCAGGGAGCTGGGGGAGTGCCCAGCCCTGGAGGGATCCCAAAGCCGTGGGACTGAGGTGCTGAGGGCCATGGGTTGGTGCTGGGCTGGGCAGGGCTGGGACTGCAGCAGCTTCAAGGGCTTCTCCAACCAAACCGTTCTGTGAGTGTATTAAAAATGCTCTGGAAAGACCTTTGGTTTCCTGTGGGTGAGACTTTGCAGAACAACACCCTGAGCAGGAGCCATGGGAGGGGGAATCCTGGGGGGAGCAACAGAAAGCTCCCTGACATACAGTGTCCAGCCCAGGGCCTCGGGGCATGTGTGGCTCAAGGGCACCTCAGCTCTGGCTGATCTGTGTGTGCTGGGATGGGGTTCATGTCAGTTTTTCTCCTCCCACAGATCCTTGTTGTCTGCTTGGTCATCCTGGATGCTTTGTTGGTCCTTGGAGAACTGCTGATGGACCTGAAAATCATCCATCCAGACAAATACCACATAACCCCAAAGGTAAAATGCAGGGAGAGCATCAGTGTGAACTGTGATTTCCCTCTCCTTGGTGTTCAAAGCCCATGGGGTGGGACCAGCAGCACTCTGCCCTTCAGCCCTGCAGTTGCAGGCACACAAGTGAAGGTGCTGCAGGGCCTGGGGTGACAGCCCTGCAGTGTGGGGGCCTGGCTCAGCCCCTGCTGGTCTGTGCAGCAGCTTTGTGCTTCCTTGGGCTGCAGCACAGCTGAATTGCTCTTGCTGCTCTCCTGGTTGTCGTTGCACCTCCTGGCTTGGCTTACCCAAAGCCACTGGCTGCTCAGCTGTGCTTGCTCTGCTTGTCCCTCAGAGCAGAAGAGTCCCCAGCTCTCCTTGCAGAGCTGAATCAGAGGTGCCCCTGAGCCGTGGAGGTGTCCCAGCCTGTCCCACTCGTGTGCACACCCCAGGGCTTCCCACCCTTCAACCCACCCTGGTTTTATTCCCCCTCAGGTTTTCCACTACCTCTCCCTTTCCATTTTAACCATCTTCCTGGTCGAGGTTGGCTTTAAAATCTTCGTGTACCGCCGGGAGTTCTTCCAGCACAAGTTTGAGGTGCTGGACGGGGTCGTTGTGCTCGTGTCCTTCATCCTGGACGTCGTCCTCATCTTCCGCGAGCGCGAGTTCGAGGCCGTGGGGCTGCTGATCCTGCTGCGCCTGTGGCGCGTGGCGCGGATCCTCAACGGTGGGTGTGCGTGGCTGGGCAGCCTCTGCCAGCCTCAGCCCTCTGCTCCCTGCTCTAAACTCTCTGCCTTTGCTTTGTAGGATCCCTTTGGCAACAGTTTACCAGGGGGGAGCAGGGCAAAGCTCTGCCCTTAGGCTGCTGTATGGCACGGTGGGGGTGCTGCTTCAACCCTCTCATCCCCTCCAGGGATGCTGCAGGGACCGTCCTGGCCTCCTGCTGGGTCTGTCTTGCTTGAACTCAAAGAGCTCACTGTAAAAAGAGGAGTATAAAATGTCCCCAAGTCAGGCTTTACTGACTCTGCTGCTGTAGCTGGAGATGGTTGCAAACAGGTGTGAGCTCAGACACCTCTGACACAAGTGTAGCTGGAAACGCCTCCTTCTGCCTTGGGAAAGAGGTTTTGGGATTCCAGGAAGAAAGTGGCAATGGGATTATCCCAAATTCCTGCAGGAAGCTTCAGCCCAGCTGCTGCCCAGTGCCCAGAGGTGCATCAGGTGCTGCCCAGTGCCCCAGGAGTGCATCAGGTGCTGCTCAGTGCCCAGAGGTGCATCAGGTGCTGCCCAGTGCCCAGGAGTGCATTTGGGTGAAGGCTCTAAACTTGGTGCAACTCCAAGTCCTTTAGTTGGAATAAAAGGAAAGGGTGTCTGGGGCCCTGTCCATCAGCTGCAGCCCCCACTGCTGTTGTGACAGGGAGGACGTGTCCTTTGGGCAGCAGTGACGGGAGGAGGGAAGATGTGAGAGCAGCTCAGGGCTTGCTTAAGTTCAGAGTGAAAGTCAGAGACAGGATCCGTGTCCAGCTACGTGAACCACAGGAACCTCAGTCTCTCTGAGCCTGAGAGCAGCACTGTATTTACAAGTAAATCCCTTTCTCCTTGGGTGCACCTGTTTTTCCCCCCAAGCTTTGTGCCATGCCTGCCTGCTTGGGAGCAACACAGGGGACCAAGGTGCCCCACACTCTGGGTGCTGTGTCTGAGCCTGGGCACGGTTCGGTGCCTGCAGGGGCTGTGGTGGGACAGGGGCTGAGTGAGGGGCAGGTGGGGGCTGTTTGATGGTGTCAATGCAAATCAGCAGCCTCTCTGCTTTGTCTTCAGGGAAATGAAGCCCTGAGGCTGCTGCCTGCAGCACTAGAAGCAGGGGCACGCATCAGTGCCTGCCTTCCTGCACAGTGTTCTGTGGGTAGGGAGAACGTGATGTTCTCAATGCTCTAATTAATTTCCCCCCACACCCCCCCCCCCAGAAAAGGGTGGGAAGAAAATGCCTTTGCTGTGGGGGCTGAGTTCACATGAAATACCTTAAGAATATTTCAATAGAGAAGTGACACCTCTGCTGTCACGAGGAACTGCCTGCCCTTCCTGCAGCTGGGCAAGGTGAAGCCAAAGCCTCCATCACACCATGATGTGCCTGGTCAGAGCACAGCTCCCCCCTGCATGAAACCCCCCAAGCACAGCCCCTCCTGACAACATCACTGCCAGTTACATCCCTCCCAGGCTCTGCAGACTCAGAGGTTTGAATGATGGTGTGGCTGATAGGATTGAGCTGAGAGGCCAGGCTGCCTCTTCCCAGCAGAGTGTGGCTAGCTGGATCCCTGGGGTGGCTAATTAAAAACCCTCCTCATTAAGGAAAGCACCTTGGGGAGGGTGGTGTGAAGATGACAGAGCCAGAGCTCGTTAACTCCTTCAGCACAGAGCCTGGGTACTGTTGGCCTCCTGCTCCCAGCTGCTTTACACTGTGAAATGAACCCACTGTGATTTGTTCCCCAGGAATCATTTTATCAGTCAAGACCCGCTCGGAACAACAAGTGGCCAAGCTAAAGCAAGCAAACCTGAAACTGGCAACAAAGGCTGAACAACTGGAACACAGCTGCATAGAGAAGGTGAGAACTTTGAATTTCAGCAAGGTTTACCTGCTGGCTGCTCCCCTGGGATCCTTTTGCAAGGTTGCCACTCTCAGCTTGGTTTCTCCATCAGGAAGCTGGGCTGGAGAATGGCCTCGCTCCCCTCAGCTGCCTCCTGCCAAGGGATGTGGGCTACCTCTGGCTTACTTCAGCCAGGTTGCCCTGTTTTACTGCAGTGAAATACCTTACAATAGTTTCCCAGGTTCCTATAGATCTTCCTGTTGCTGAAATGCAAGTGCTCTGTTAATGATTTGACTCCTGTCTCCAACAGGAGCTAGAAATTGAGAGGCTTAACAAGATACTAAAGCAACACGGACTCATCAGCGAGCAGAAATAGGAGCCCAGCTCTTCCAGGTGGAAAGTCTACCCTGGAGAATGCAGTGCTGAAGTCTTACCAGTTTGTCCTGACAGGTTTTCCTGGCTCTTTGCTTTCCCTTGTATAGTGTTGTCTGTAAACACCTTTTTCCATTTGACCACACTTTGATTAGATCTTGGGATCAGCTGGGAAACGGATTCCGTGTGCTCCCTGGAAACTGATTTCATCAGGCCTTGCTTGTACAGCTGTACAGTCCAAACTGCATGATAATTTAATAAAGACACATCTCTACAAGCTGGACATGCATGAGAACACCATTTATTTTAAGTCATTTCATTTGTGTGATGACATTCTCTGTTTGCAACACCTCATGGGAATTTGCAGTGCAAAGGAGCCAGGCTGGAAAGGTCACCTCTTCTCTAGAAGGTGACCATTCAAGCAGTGCATCTCCTCTTTGCCAACCATTCTTTTCATCTTGTTGGTAGTTTCCTCATTTCTGTTGCTGCTTGTGCCACTTGGTTATTTATATCACTTACCACTCCTTTAGCTGACAAGCAGATTGGTACCAAAACAGAGGCCAAGTGTCGCCTCACGTCAGACAATGCCCCGTTCTCCCCAGCAGATCTCACTTCTGATACTGTGTTCTCTCATCTCTGCTTCCATTTTCAGTGGGTCCTTTTGCAGCCTGTTGGGCTACAAAGTTCTTTTGTTTCCACACTTCATAAATCAGCACATTAAAAGAATTCAGAATAGGTAAGAAGAGCTGCAGGTGAGTGGAGTGCTGGCAACAGGCTCCAGAAAAGCCATTTAGGGCATATTCCAAAGGACCAGGCTGGTGGCTGAACACAATGGGAACTTTTTCAGGTTCCAGAAGGTCCCTGTGGAGAGACTATTAAGATTCAATAAGTGGGAATCTTGTGGTGACTGTAGGTGGTGTCTCCAATTGCTTTGAGCCAGAGGCAGCTGGAAGGGCTGTGGGGCTTTGCTGAGAGCATCACTTCACTGGGCAGAGTTGTAAAGCAAAGTAATTAGTTAGTGGTTGGGGAAAAAGGGCCAGAAATATGTGGCTTGTTCAGCTATGACAACAGATCCAGCAGAGGCCTTATCTACTAGCACATGATTAATTAACAATTTAGCTCTGCTCTGTTCACAGCATAATGAACCCCAGTTTCCTGTGGAGCTGTTTGTTCTTCCCCTCCTGCCTCAGCCCAGCACTGCTCAGAGCATCCCACGTGCTGCAAAGCTGGGAGCTGGATCTGTGCTGACTGGCAGCTAAAGCCACCACCAAGTTCACAGTGCAAACATTTCTGCTTAATGTGGGGTTTTTGCCCTGCCCTAAAACTCCTCAGAACCCTCTCAAGAGCTCTCCTTTTCTTCCTGTGGTCACTGTTGTGTCGACAGTTTGGCACATCCCAGTGACTGGATAAACCTCACTTCTTTAGGAAAGGGGCTAAAAAGCAGAACTTTGGCCCTTTTTTGGATGCTTACTTACCTTAGACAAATGGAAAGAAGAAATCAAATGGTAGCTTGACATTAATGGTGGGCCAAGCTTTATAGCCAGGCTCTGCAGGTGAAGAGACATCAGTGAAAACAACAGAACTTGTTACAGGGACAGTCCTTTCCCTTCCTGAGGGAAGCTGCAAGGAAAACACAAGTGGTCATCAGCCTCAGTCTTTTCTTTGTGCAGCTGCTTTGTTCAGCCTGGGTTGTATTTTCAGCTGTTATTTGTGATGAGTTTGGGGTTTTCTTTTCATATACAGTTCAACATTTCCTTAGTGATGTGTAGTTTTTATTGCAGTGTGTTTTGGCAAGTTACCCACAGTTGTGTTTGAGTTGGAACAGAAGCTGTTGGGTTTAATACATTCTACTATGAAGTGGTCCCTTTAGATAAAAGAGATTAAGTGGGTCACTGTCACACAGCTGATAATGGAGCAAAACAAGCCATTCTTTTTATCTTAAGTCCTGTAATGGAATTACATACCTGCATCAATGTGGTGGTAGTGATTGCTGCTGTAACATTCACTATCCTGGCTTGTGGATTGACCAGGGATCCATATTTAGTCCACTTCACTTCTATTTCAAGTGACACTGGTATTTGGCACGAGCTCTGAGAAGTGGAATAAATTCTCTCATTGGCTGACTTGTACAGAAGTGACCACGTTCATTATTCATCTTATTAAACTGGCAGAATGCCTCCAGAAAGCTCAGGAGGTTACCTGAGCAACTAAGCCATGCCTGTGCCCTGGGGCTGCAGAGGTGATTGCAGCCTGGGCTCAGGGCTGTCCCTGCAGCTTCTCCAAAGGTGACAGACCAACTGTCACTGCACTTCAGGCAGGACTCTGTCCTACCTGAGGCAGGACTTTGGCTCTTCATCACCATCCTGCACAGGGTCTTCTTAGTAGGAAGACTTGTTTCAGTGATACTGCTGGGACAGGAGAAAATCCTTCACTCTGCTTAGGGCAGAATGTCGAAACCTACAACCTTAACTAGTGTAAGTGTCTCTTCCCTAACTGTCAAGTTTCTGGTTACAGAAATCATCCACTGTTCAGTTGCAAAAGCTTGCAAGAAACCTCTATACAAGCTGTCAGTGAGGGGGTGCTGACATTCAGCACATGCCAAGCAGCACTGCCTGCCACCAACACACTGTTCTGTGCTGGAAAGGATTCTTCCTATCTAACCTGGCACAAGAGCACCAAGGAGAAACAATGATCTGGTACTTCACTCTTTCAGCCTTCTTTTGTGCTTCACCCCATCTTTACAGAAAGACTTTGAGCTGTGTCTACTACTCATTTTGTATCTAACATGTTGTCCATAACTGAGGTGTCTGGACACCAGCTTGATTCAAAGTAAACCCTGTCTGCTCCAGCAAGAATGAAACTCCTCATTTGTGAGTATTTCAGGAAGACTTCCCTCCAGTTTCTTTCTGTAATTGTTTCGCCCCCCCACCATAGGTGTGAGAAGCTGATGCTGCAGTGCAGGTACAGATCTTGGGAGAGAGGACAGTGAAAGTGAAGGGGGGTGGTGGTAGCAGTGTGACCTTCACCTGTTCTGAGGAGTGGAGGTGAGTGATTGGCACCCAGTCAAGCACATCCTGGGCTTGAGAATTTCCAAATGAGGCCACATATTCAGGAAAGCTTTGTCCCTTCAGTAGATCCAGGAGGGTCTGAGTCAAGGGCTGGCATTTCATGGCTGCTGTGATTCTGCCAGTAAAACAAAGATGAGTTAAAACAAAACCCCTCAGTTTGGCACAGTCATAATTTCTCTCTGCACTCATGCACTGTTCAAGCCTTCTGGCTGCAGCAGCTACTGTCCAGAATCTTGTCAAGAGAAAGATCATTGTTAATTAAATGACATTTGTAATAATTCAATGCTGCAGTCCCAATACTCCTCCAGCTGTATAAATGTCCCAGGACCTGAACAGACCCTAATGGGAAGGGTTGGCAGAGAGAGATAAATCAATGAAGTCCTCTTACCGTAATGTACAGCCTGATATCATGTTGTAACCAAACAACACTGGGGTTCTGGCTCCCTGTGCTGCCAGACAGTCCTGGCTGGAGGTACTGTGCAGAATGGTAAGCTGACTGTATTTGTTGGTGTTCTGAATGATGCCAGATGTTAACACACAGTTAAAGGGAAATTCGGTACTTGATGGATATCACCAAGAAAGAATCCTTCATTCTGACCTTAAAATAGATCTGAAAGTGCTCAAAACTCCTGTCAGTGAGTGAAAGAGTGCACTGGAGCATACAGTGAAGGTCTAAATCTAGCTCACAGTAAGTCCCAGGAAGCTGCAGTCAGGACTGAGTCATTTGCTGCTTCAAAACACAGCCCAATAAAGCACATTTTCACATTTGGTAAAGAGCAGGTACATTTTATAGATGTCCATACTAGAAAGTGTTTGTAAAGGTGAGATGATCAGGGGACTGGAGCATCTTCCTTATGAGGAAAGGCTGCAGGACCTGGGGCTGTTCGGTCTGGAGGAGACTGAGGGGGGATCTCATTAATATTTACAATATCTCACTGGTGGGTGTCAGGAGGTTGGGGCAGCACTTGTTTCTGTTCTATCCAGTGACAGGACAAGGGGTGATGGAAAGAAGCTGCAACACAAAAAGTTCCATTTAAACATAAAGAAAAGCTATTTGAGTGCTGAGGGGAGGGAGCCCTGGCCCAGGCTGCCCAGGGAGGCTGTGGAGGCTCCTTCTCTGGAGGTTTCCAAACCAGCCTGGACACGTTCCTGTGTGACCTGATCTAGGTGGAGCTGCTTTGGCAGGGGGGTTGGATTGGATGATCTCTAAAAGTCCTTTCCAACTCCTAGCATTCTGTGATTCTAAGATGGATCAGAAGAAGTGCTGCTAAGAAAATTTCCCCAGGGCAAGGATATCCTTGTGACCAGAAGCCAGCTCTGAGGGGCAGCCCAACGATGTAACCAGGATTCCCACTGAGGGCAACTGGCTCTGTGTTTACCTGCAAGGCAAACACCCAGCATTAGTTCTTCTCCTCTACTTGAAATGGCTGAAAAACACAGAAATAACTCACTTCTTTAGGATCATTAACTGCCTTGAACAATGGCAGTAGTGAGACTGCTCTGTAAGGCTGTAACAGCTCTCTAACATTAGAGGAGGCTTTGCTTTGCCTGGATACAGCTACACAGACTCACCAGATGACTTCAGTGTGAAAGAACAGACTTTGGAGACCTTTTATTGCCCAGTTCTTATTTGTGTATCCAGGGCAAGTTACATTTTACCTTGCTGCTAACAATTGTTCTGATTCAAGTTTAATAAGTTTTGTAATTAAATGTCTTTCAGCAAGTCATCCAGAACATCTCCAGCAGTTACCTGAGTAAAGCTGACTTCAAAGCTCTGCTCTATTGAAAGTGCTTCTTTGTTAATTGCCCCCAAGACAAAAGCAGCAGCTGCTTCTGTTATTTCTCCTGTGTCTGTGTAGGTAATGTGATAACTCACCTGAAAATGAAACATTTTAGATATTAATTAGAGCAAAACATAAAAGTATGAAGCTAGAAGACAAAAAAGGGAATTGAAAACTATCTAAGTGTGGTTTTCTTTCTTCCTTGCCTAAGAAACACTCAGCTACATGATGGAAGGATACTATGTCCTCTAGGAGCTGGAGCCACTTCAAAACTGCCTTCTTGATAAACCTCTGCTATGCATAGGCCCAGTGTTCATTACTTAAGGTGAAAGGATGAGATGATTTGCACTGTGTGCTCCTGTGTCTCTGCCACCACCATGCCTGAAGTCATCTCCTCCTGAGCAAAATGTAGAGTTATTGTCTCATGTCATACACACACAGTAAGAACAGAGGAGGATTTCATCCTGTCTCCATGTTATGTTGCACATAGGTATTCTGTTGCAAAAACACTCTCCCTCATCCCAAAGTCAGCATTTCTCCTGTCACATTTTGCTTTGGAGATGTCACAATGTATGGCAACTCTGCAAGGCCTTTCTCACCTCTTTGTCATTTGTGAAGCAGAAATTGTTTGATGCATACATGCTTTCCATCAAACATGAGGAGGACAAGAGCTGTCATACCTACCCCAAGAACCATATTTATGCACAGTTCATCCAAAACCATGGGGAGCCTGAGGACATCAGTACCATTAAGTAAAGTCCGTGTTCCATTCAGAGACTGGACAGTGATGGACTGGACACTAATATTTACCTGAAAAACAAATGCAGGTCATTTAAGACTTTTAGGTCATTTAGGACTCTTGTGTATCACTATTCTTGGCACTTTTTTTTCTGTATTATTACATTTGTGACCCTTCTGGGTTGTGTTCCACAGAGCCAGCAGTCAGTAATCCTCTGAACAACTGCTCTGGTATGTGTGTCACTGAAGATCAACAAAAGGATCTATTTCTGAAGCAACTAGAGAGTTCCTTAGAGAGGGTTTTATATGAGTGCATCAGCATTAAATGTTTGCAGGTAGCTTGTTATCTTGGAGTTGCTAGGTATCATTACTGATAGCAAATGATAGAATTGTGAAGTCCCTATTCTGATGAGAAACTCACTGACTAGAACCACATGAGAATTTTAGCCCCAGCTGATCCAAATAATTGAGGAGGACACTTACCATCTGACTTGAGTTGGGCACCTAGAGGAGAATAAAAGAACACATTCAGACAATAGCAAAGGTCTGACCTGTTATAAGTAGCAGTTAAGGCTGAACTGCTTTGCCTGTTGAACTATCATTACAATAACTTGTGTATCATGGGAGTGACTGCACAGACACTACAGCTGGACTCTGACCATGCAGCAAGGAGTTATGGCAGGATACAGAGGCCAGTCTGTCATCTACCTTCTGAGCTGGAAGGTAGGGGTGGAACTGAGGGTGATGCAGGTAAAGTCTGTGACATGTTGTCACATATTTATATCAACATCTTGAGGTAGAGCTCAGCCACCAGAACCAGCTGGATGTATGAAAGTGCTTGTAAAGATGAGACCTGCCCTTCAGGGAAGCATGGCCTTTCTGACTAGGGTAAGGGAAATGATCACTGCTCCTAAAATTCTATTGATCTGTGACTGAGGTGGTGGATTTTGTTTCTGTAGGTCCTTGGCAGACAGGACTCCAGCCTCCCAGCTGCCTCCCACTGCATCCCCTCCCCACCAGGCAGGAGGCAAGCAGGGGCAGGCTGCAGCACGGTGACACTACACACAGTGTGAAGCATCACGCTGGGAGTGCCTTGGCAGAAGGTTCCAAGCATCCCCAGCACTCCCTGGATCTGCTGGACAGGCCAGGATAGAGAGCAGAGGTTAACTGCAATCATGACCAAGACCTCCACGTCCCTCCAGTAGCCCAGCCTGGTTTGGTCCCAGTCCCCTCCCCTGTGACTCTCAGCGAGCCTCCCTGGCTTGGATGTTGTGTTTTGCCATTTCTTTTGCCAGCAGCTCCACCTGCTGGCACCTGCTCTGCCCTGTGACCACGCTGTCCCCAACACCAAGTCACTTCTCTATTGCCACATCCCTTTTGGGGAAGGGGAGCATCCAACAGATCATCTCTAGCATCTGTTTGACCTTCTCTGGTTCTGATCCTGACCATCCAATGTACTTTGCCCCGAAAACTGATCTCTCCTGTGCTGGCCTGTTGGAAATGGCAGCAGCACCTGGGTAACATGTTCTGTTCTAGTGAGGAGGGGGAAGTCATCTTTTAACTCAAATCCATTCAGCTGCTTGGAGCCTGTGCTGAACCACACAGTTCCTCTTTTCTGGTTCTGCAGCCACTAAGAACTCTAATTTTGGGTGCACAGGGAAACACTCAAAGCTCTTCTCCACCTTCTCCAGAGTGGGATGATGAAAAGGTAACATCTGTGAGCAAACCTTTACTGATTTCAAGGAGGGCCTGATCAGGAGAATGAGCCCAACTGTGTAAGTGTGAACGACTCCTTTCCTGCTGTTGGAATCTGTGAGGGGACTGCAAGGGGTCTGTCAGCAGTCACTCATTGGAGAGTGCTAATTAAACTCATTTAAATAGTTACATAACTCAAACCCATTAGAATGGTGGAGAGGAAGCTGTTTCTTGAGGACTTCTGGCAGCTTGGAAGGAGCTACCAGCTTCAGGTATCATGTATTCCTGTTTCAATTTTGCATGCATGATTTCTTTATCTTCCTGAGTATGTGGAAAGGGGATTTATTTATACATCAGCCTCCAAGTGAAAAAAAAAAAGAGAAAATAAGCTTAGCTTTGAAAAATAACCCCAGACTAGATTTGGTAGGAGGCTGAATGCAAACAAATTTGCTCTCAGTGGGGTAGAGTCACGTCCTTTGAGGAGCATAAGGAAGGCTCAGCATGCCTGGGCATTACCTCATTACTAAAAACTGAGGCTTGTAAGAGAGGTTTGTTTGCAGAGGATTAAATCTTACAGGTTCTTTGAGTACAAAGGTTTCCCAGCTCTTTAAAACCCACCCACCTTAGAATGATGCACTCTGGTAACAGGATTCTTGGAAAAGCCTGAACATGCACAAAAGCATAAACCTGCTGTGGCTGCAGCAAGCACGAGCTCAGGGACACAAGTTTGGCTCTTCAAGACCACTATTTTTGTTGGCTAAGCAGAGAACAGTAAATACTTCTGCTCCTAAAGCCTGCAGTCAAGTCACAGCAGGCTGCCTGTATAACAGTGTGTTGCATAGGGCCTTTTTTTCCCCCCCAACCCCCAAATGTAACAATCCAAATACACCACTACATCCTTTCATAAGCAGAAGTCCCTTAATTCTGGAGATGCAGAGAGATGTAATCTCAGTGGTCAGCTCTATGACTGTTTTAGATCATACTTACTGCTAAAATGCTGGAGTTGATATAGAACAGCATACTAACTGCTTGAATGGTGCCACATTTTTCCACACTTACTGATCTAATGCATTTTGTAGCCTGGTTTATTAAAAACCCTGGGGACAAAAAAGAGTCACAAAGTATTACTGAATGAAATTGGAGAGTCATTATGAAATGAAGAAAGAAAAACCAATATAAGAACCTGAGGTATAAGGTAAATGGCATCACTGCAGATAAGGCTTTATGTGAGCTATAAAGAATGGCACTTTCTTAGAGTCTCGAGAAATGCTATGAGATGAAATATTACTTCTTAAAAACAGAAGCTTAATAACAGCTAGGAGAAGATTTATGACTTGAGCTTTGAGATCTTGTAAGGGTTTTGTTTTCCTTTCACAAGGGACTTCAGTTTTCCCATGAGCATCGTTGTGACTGTTATGATACCACATTTAACCACAACAGTAGGTCCTGGAAAATGCAGGTGTGTGGTTTGGCTTGTGCCTTCTTTTGGGGTTTTTTTTCCCACTCCCCCTTGGCAGATTTTCAGGAAACTGTGTGAAAGGTTAAAATGTAGAGCTGCAGCCTGATCATCTGCTCAGAGTTGTATTCAGGATGTTAAAAGGAACCTTGTTATACCAGAGGGACATCTTGCCCAGTTAGGTCTTGCTTTGTGCAGTAACCTCTTCCCTCATGGTGTCACCCTTGTACTATTTTATTAACTCAGTTATGGTAACTAGGATGCCTTATTGTTGGATAAACAACCCATTAACAAGACTCTCCAGGATTTACATATGCAGCTTTGAATGGTTAATATAGATGGATCACAACTTCCCATCTCTGTCTAAAAAACCCAAAACCAACCCTGAGAAACAGCAGTTATTTGAAAAACACTTGCTCATGAATCTTTATCTCAATTTACAGGGAGGTATGTGCAATTATTCTGCTCTGACTTGAGCTCAACACTCTAACAAAAATAAACTAGAATCCAAATGTATTTTCCAACCTGCAGGATTCGCATCAGAGCACCAAGAGGAGACAACAGGACTGGGTAGCCTTAGAAATGCATCCACTGTCTGTATAGGAACACCATACTGCCAAATAAAGCAACATATCCAAGTATATAGGTGTGTTTCAGCCCACAGAAAGTTTTAAGAGCATCTATACTGACAATAAATCTGAACAAAAGAAGTACTAATTCCCACTATATCTGTCAGTCCTCTCTGCTACTTTGTGCAGCAGCTCTTAAGCCACTGCTAACAGCTTTACAGTAGCAAAACAGCTACTTATTTTTCAGAGGTCTTTAAATTCTGATTCTCTTTTTGTCACCTCACACAAACCACCTCACTTCTCATTTTTACAGTTCCATATTTAAAGCTTGTCTTTTCCAGAAGAGCTGCATTGCTTTAAAAATCAAATGCAAACAACACTCTCTTGTTCTTTTATGGAGCAATCTAATACTAATTGAATCAGACAATCATTTACCTCATATCTGTTAGTTTCATTTGCATCAGAAGGATTTGGAGCATCTGTGTTCTCATTCCAGCTGTCAGGCTCAGCACTGAATGTAGCACTTCCAAACCTCTGAAGCAATTCATCAAAGTTTTCAGAAGTAGGCATTTCAGGGGTACTGAAGGAAAGTGCTTGTTTGTCTGTCAAAACATTTTAAAGACTGAGAGCTCTTACGAGAAAAAGATACCAGAAATGGTATTTAGTGATAGTTTTTCCTTACAGAGTTGTTAAAGACTCAGCCACAGAGAAATATCAACACAACTTTGCTTTAAGGGAAAATCTAGGTGGCATCTTAATTCTTCATTTCACCCAGATCCATGAAAGCACAAACATACAGAAAGAGCCCATTTCTTTCCAAATCACACTTTCTAACAGCATCAGATGTTCCAAAACAAAAGCCTGTCAATAGTGTTTACAGTTTCCATGCTAATTATGACTAGTGCATGGTCATAATTAAGAGAACACAGTACTGATTGCTTCTTCCTTCCCTGTGAGTCACTTCAAAGCCAGATTTGTACCACTGGTGACTACTGCAGTTACAGAAACAGAGGGGGAAGGGGTCAGTTTCCCATGAAACAACTTGAAATGTGATTTATTGCAGCTGCTGAATTATACCACGAAAAGAAAAAACAAAACCACACTGTTTTTTATAACAGAAGACTCTGAGGTGATTTCACCCCATAGTTACACAAGTGAAAGGATTGCAACATAAAGGCTGTGAGCATACAGAATCACCAGTTTTCTCACAGGTTTAGTTACTCTTAAGCTTTTTAGGTACCAGAAATAGACTAAAGTTATAACAGTAACACAATGCTAAATATTGGCAACAATACTACTTACAGTTTGTAGCATGAATGCAGAAAAGATTGGGATTGACTTGGTCAATTACTTTAAATATCCTTTCTGGTGGATTTGCTTCAACATCAAGTGAATATACAGCAGCTTTCTGGCTACAAAGCCGGCTGTCCCCTCTGCAAACAACAGTTCCAAAATCAACAAACCACCAGAGGTTACCACTGTAAACCTCCTGTGAAGTGCTTTCCATGTATTGAGGCAGCATCAAAAAAAAAGCACTACAGCAATTACTTTCTTGAACACAATTTGTATAGCAATTGTTCCTCCTTTAAATGTTTTGCACTGTGTGCTTAGTAGTGAATAAGAGTTCTCCAACAGGTTTTATCTAGCAGAGGAAACTATGAGCAGCAACATGAAGACAGGTGACAGGACAAGGGGTAATGGAAAGAAGCTGCAACACAAAAAGTTCCATTTAAACATCAGGAAAAACTATTTCAGTGTTGAGCTGAGGGAGCCCTGGCCCAGGCTGCCCAGGGAGGGTGTGGAAGCTCCTTCTTGGGAGGAAAAAAGGTCAGTTTGGTGACTATTAGAATACCACCCACTCCAGAGTAGGCAGGGAATAAAGTCCTACTTGAGATGCACATTGAAGAAATGGTAGGGTGAGAATGAGGGAGGTGAAATGACTCACCCAGCCTAGCAAAAGTATTTGTAGATGTGCCATGAGTTGATGGACAACAGCCCAGAACTGCAGGAGGCTGCACAGGGAATGTGCCAGTTCATCCCCTGAGTGTGTCCTACATGCTAGATGGAGGAGGATGGTGATCCCTGTGAAACTGGTGCTTAGGCAGGGTTAAAGCAGGCAAGGACACACAGTGAAGAATTGAAATGACTTTTAGAAGAGAGTTTTTAACTTTATCATGAGGCAAAGCATTTGTTACTAGGATCATGTAATAAATCACACCCCCTTTTTCTGCAGTATCAAGAGACCAAGTAGCCTCTCACTCATCATCAGTCAAAGCCTTTCAGTAACTAACACAATTATGCAAATGTATCCAAATCTAGCTGTAAATAATGAGACACACAACACTTGCAGTCACTGAAAATCCCAGGGATTTTCAAGCAAAATGAACATTCTATAGAAGAGAAGTTGGGGAAAGAAACACAGCTTCATTTTATGCATTTCTAGTTGACAAAGAACAGTCACCTGAGATAATTGAAGTGTCACTCAGGAAGGTGGTGATTAGCCCTTTCTGATGGAACTATCTATAAATGGGTGCCAGTAGTCATTGTGTGAAAGAACAATGAGAAACCATAGTCTGGGATGACTCCTAGTTCAAATTTCAAAGTACCAAGAATAAACCCCAGAGTTCAGTTTGGCATAATTTATGCAGAAGGTGGGTTGAAGAGCTGCACTTATTGTTCTGACAAGTCACCAAGAGATTTGGCTTTTTTTACACTAGGACTTTGAAGTGAGGTTGAACTCTTTGAGAAGAACTTGGGTGAAGGTGTAAGTGGCAAAGGAACATCTCTCAGCGTTACTTTATTGGTGTAATGTTACATTTTACTGTTTGTGAAGTGACAGATTGGCTGTGAGGCAGCAGGTTGGGATGCTGACTTGTAAAACTAGGATCAGAATGATGCTCACACTACTTCATTAAGCCCTGAGCTGATCAAGTTTCTGGCTGATATCATAAACCTTAATGAAAGAGGTTACTGATAAATTGCTGATGACCTATGCAGGTGGCCAGATGGTCCCCTGGTATCAGCTTTCTTAACTTGCAGACACTGCATTACCCTGATGAAAGCCTAAAGATGTATTGTTCTTCCCCCAGCAGAAGGCATCACCACCTAAGCACCCACAGACAGCAGCACAATGGAACAAGAGGAAAGGACTGGCACAAGTATAGAAAAGAGGGAATAAGTGAAAGAGAAACAAGTGGGAGGCCAATTTGCTATTTTACCTGATTGAGGCCAAAAGTTTACAGGCTTGCTGCAGGAAGGATTGCTGAATGGGCAGACAGGAGTTGGACTGGTGGGGGGAGCAGGGTTAATAAGAGGATAGAGCACTTAGAAACACACACAGCAAATAAAGCAGGGGTTTGTATTTCATCCCCCCATTTATCCACTTACGTGACAATAGGAATTGAACACGTAGTGAAGAGACTGAAATCTTCTGCACTGCAATCAGGGTCACAGCAGCAATTGGCATCACACTGTGCCACCAAGAGATCACAAGCACACAGCTTGGTAACTGGAGGAGAGATTTAAAGTAGAATTGGAACTTTACACGTGTCAGCATGTTCCCCAACACTTCCACTCTTCACCTCGCCTTGTTTTTGACAAGGGTCAAAAGTCTACATCCAAATTCACATGCTCCCTTTTTTTACAGCAGTTTTTAAAAGCCATCCTCTCTGCTACTTAGCAAATCTATTTGGAACACAGTCATGAAATCAAGGGCAAAATCTGATGGTGTGCTCCCTGTGAAAAAGCAACTTAATAGGACCTTTGAAGGCATAAAAATCAGCCCTGCAGAGGAAAGAAAAGAGAGAAATCAGGCATGATTATTGTTTCAGCTTGTCTCAGAAACATTTTGATAGAGCAGAGATGTTTATAAATACTGAGCATGTCCCAGGGTCCAGTAATACTCTTGATGTGCCAACATAACCATAGTTGACTATTCAATTGTTTTGTTCGCTCCATCTCACATATTTTCTGTATCATCACAACACTGCAGAGTAATTGGTAGCACTACTGTAAACTGCCTGGATGAAATACACTGTTCTTGAAACATTCTTAGGTTGTAAACCCCAAGTACAGAAATACACTGGCAACTTCTTGAAACATTCCTAGGTTGTAAACCCCAAGTACAGATATGACTGCACTGAATTGCTTTTTGAGAGCTGCTTTTCTATAATAACCCCAGAGCTAAGAATAGCAGAGAATGAAGATTGAAATCAGCACTCTGTGGGAAAGACATTCAAGAATGCTTATTTTCATTACTAGGGCTTCTTTTATTTCAGCTTCGACGTTATTCGTTTCTCTGTGCCCTCCTGGATGCTCTCTGACCATCTGAACAGTATCCAGGGATTTCTCGAAGCTCTGACTGTTCTGTTAGGTGACTTCAGCACTGTAATCTTTAGCTCACCCGCTAAACAAGTGAGGCTTCAACACGGATGATTCGATGGCAAGGTTATGCCTCTGGGATCAGGTATTTAAGTCTCTTTTTCCCTAAGG
This sequence comes from Colius striatus, assembly GCF_028858725.1. Classification (NCBI taxonomy): domain Eukaryota; kingdom Metazoa; phylum Chordata; class Aves; order Coliiformes; family Coliidae; genus Colius; species Colius striatus. The sequence goes on along the minus strand of NC_084775.1, from coordinate 14,570,443 downwards.
AGGCATGCACTGGGGCATGTTTAATTTGGCAAGTAATCTTAGGGAAGCTGAAACAGCAACAACACTGGGAAATCAGAAGTTAGCCGAAAGTACAGCCGCGCACAGCCTTGCCCCAGCCCCAAGCGGCTGCAGCGGTAGCCAGAGAGGGACAAGGGCACAATGAGGCCTAAGAGAGGCCGGGCAAAGGGCTCCCTTTGACCCGGACAGAGCCGCCCGTGTCCCACAGATCCCGCCCCACAGGCCACCCACCGTCCGGGACCGGGACCGGCCCGCTGCGGGCCCGCGCCCGACCGGCAGCGCGTGTGTCTGCCGGCTCCTCGGAGCTTGCAGAACCGTCTGCGGGCTCTACGCTCGGCTTCGTTGCCCAGAGCGGCGGCAGGAGAAGGAGAAAGGCCGCGAAGCCCAGGGCTGCCGCCATGGCGGCGGTCGCCAGGGAACGCGGCGCGTCACGGGCAGGGCGCGGGGCATCACGGGCCGCGGCGGCGCCGCGGGGCACCATGGGAAGGGGGCGGCATGGCGGGCGGCGGCGAGCCGCCGGGGCTGGTGAGGTCCCGCCGTGGCCGGGCCGGGGCTGGCCGCCGCCTCTCGCCTCCCTCCGCGCAGGGGGATTAGAGGTGCGGCCACACACTGCGCCTTGGGGCGTGGCTTGGCGTGAGGCCGCCCTGCTCGCCATCACGGCGTTGTCTGTCCGGCCGCTTGTGCCCCGCAGCCCCTTCAGCAGCACCCGGCGCGGCGCTGAGGCGGGTGGCCGTGGCCCCGCCGTACCGAGCCACGGGCAGCAGCGAAATGCTTCAAGTGAAGTGACCCAAGTGTAAGCCACGGGTGTGGTTTGGGCGAAGATGCTATTGGAAGGCCGTGCACAACCGTGGGCAGTGGCCCTTGTGAGCCTGTGTTGGGCCGAGTTTTGCGACTTTAAGTAACAAACTAAGTTTTAAAGGCTTGGAAATGTGTCCTTTTGAAGATGCCTTGGATCCTATTAATAAGTCTTTGTTGGTAATCTTGCAATATATAAAGGTATTTTTATACTAGGATAAGCTGAAGCAGTGATGATGCCAATTCCTTGTAGTTCCCTCACAAACATTCAGGTTTCAGTTCCATCTAAGAGGACTTTATTTAAACTGAAACGTGCTGAAGTTTTGTTTTCTGTGTTACCTGATCAAAGGCAACTTCACAACGTTTTTATTTCTTGCACCAAAATGACAAGCACATTGTTACCCAGTTTCTTATTTTTCCTGACCAGGTTCTGTCCCACCACCGTGAAGGGAAGCTGACAAAAGCTTTAAGGCCACAAGAGGGCACGTTCTCTGTTTAACAGTCCACTGCTCAACATCTGAACAGCACAGCTTCATGCCAGCATGCAAATTTAGCACGTTGGAGATGTTGCAGCTTCTGTTGAAGACTGAAATCATTCCACAGCACGTGTCATGTCTTTGTTACTTCATCCCACTGACCTCTGCTGGACAGGAGCCAGTTCTTCAGCAAGGTGTTGATGAGTTATGCAAGGCAGGCTGTTGTCTGCCTCAGCAGTGCAAGGCTCCCAAGGTCAATTGCTATTATCAAAGAGCTGGTAACTTAGGATGGATTTGAAATAGCTCCACATCACATGGCAAAATCCTGGAGTCATCCTTCCCCTTGGAAAGACCTCATTCTTCTAAGGACATGGAGACAGGAAGGTAAGAGTCCAGGGTAGTCCACTGTACCTCACACCTCTGTGTGCCTTATATGCAATAACAGTCTCACCTGGGCCTACACTCTGCATTCCTTCTGTTAAATGCACCCCAAGGTTACTCTATTTGCCTTCTTCCTTGGGGAAGAAAAACTAATGTGTTTAGTCTCTTTGTTTCTTTGCTGTTCCTGAGTTTAATTTGATTCCATCATAAACATTCACACAATTCATTTCAATAAGGCCTCCTAAACGGTGTTACTAGCGTTGTGGGCTTTTTCAGGCTGGAAGAATAACAGTAACCTCAAGCACACTTCCATTTTGAGCTTCCATTTTATAAAGTGACTGTAAAACAGGCATAATAGGACTACTTCCTTTTTTCTGCTCACTAAGGCTATGCCAGGACTGCTCTAGAGGTTGAGGTGCCTGTAGTTGGAGGAAAGCATGGGAATCTTTATAAAGCAGTAACGTTTCATTGTCCCACAGCAGAGAAACATTTTGACCTTGCCAGTTTACTCATGTAGGCTTGCATATCCATAGCTATGTTCAGGACAACTCTAGTGTCTTAATAAAGCAGGGAGGCAGAGGCTTTAGAAGTCAGCCCAGGATCTGTTCACAGCTAGCAGAATTAGAAGCCTTGCAGCTTCTCAAGAAGAAGGAGGCCTTTAGGCATGCAAAGGAAACTTGTTTCCCTGCCTTTTAAAAGGCAAGTGAAGCTCTTTCCTTTTGTCACTGTTAAATGAGGGAAGTTTCCACATCCTCCTGCTTGAGGGATTTTGGAGTTTGAATTCTAGTCTTGGCAAGTGGTGCTTGTCCCAGCTGGGAGAGGCAGGCCTGCAGGAAGCAGCATGTGGCTGCTCCCTCCTTTGCTGCCCTGCATTTGAGGTCAGACCTGTCTCTGGGTGAAGCTGACTTACTGTGCTTACAGCCCCTTGAACTTCCCTGACTAATCTCCCATACACAGCATAAACTGGGTTCACAAGGACAAAAGTGTTTTGCTCATACCTGGAAGCCCTGCAAGTTTTGAAACTTGGATTTTAGTTGGCAGGCTTGGAGGAAGAGTGGTGCTTGGCTCGCTGCTGATCATCATTAGTTGTATTCTGTCCTCTATATCGCTTGTTTGACTGCAGTGTCATGAGATAATTAACATTAAAGCAGCCCTGCTTGTTAGCTTATACATTTCTGATGCATTTAAAAGCAGTAAAAAGAGCTGCTGACAATGCACAAGGGAAAATATCACTTAATACATTCTTTTTGCTTCCAGAATTACTTTGCAAAGCTGATGGTGCACAAGGGACCAGACTCCTAGATGAAAACCAAGCCTTGCTGAAACCTGCCAGCTATTCCCAAGCACAGATTGCACCCTGAAAGTATGTGGGCAGGAGCAGGATGAATGAGGAGGTATTATTTCTTACTGTATCCAGCAGTGAAATAGAACAGAACTCGACATTTCAACAGCAAAGTAGAATGTCATTAATCTGTTTTCTCATGACTTTTGTTTTCTTTTCACCTAACCCTGTCTCCAATACTTGCTGTAAAAGAAAAACAGGATGAACACAGCTGTTGTGTTCATTTTAGTGCCCTCTTTATTGTTTAACTGACTGAGTTCCTTAACTGTAAGATGTGATAGTTCAATAAAGTCATGAGGCCTGTCCAGAAAGACGTGCACACAAAGAGAATCCAGTGAGGAAAGTCCTTGCACAAAGAAATTGAAAGAAAACATAAAAAAAACCCCCACCTTTGTCATACAGAGAAGAAAGGCAAAACAAAAGCCAAGCATAAGAAAAACCATTTTAGAAGTTCCACCACCCCTTGTGCTGGTCTTCTGAAGCAGGTTCTGAGGAGCAAACTCCACAGTGTGCAGGACGAGATCAGGACATTCATAAGTGATGTTCTCCATTACAGATATGTTAATTTATCCTATCAACATGAGATGATTAATAATTTTAAAAGGGCACTAGAAGCATAGAATGGTTGGGGTTGGAAGGGACCTTTAGAGGTCATATAGTCCATAGTTGCTCAATCCTGAGATGGTGATCTTCTGACTCTTTGTCTTGTTGCTTCCATGTGGAGAAGCCTGGTATCACCCTTTCCACATTAGTTTTCTGTTTGATGCCAACTGTGCTGTCTTGAGCTTTTTCATCTGCTGAAGGCAAACACTGGTTTCACTCTGTGGCAGATCACTTTAAAAATTCAAGTGGACAGGCATTTTTAATCAGAGTCAAAACAAAGTCAGATCAGGCTGAAACAAACGGCATTCTGCTCTAGCACAACCCTGCTCTAGCCCTTGAACAAACAGCGAGAAGCCTGGGCTGTCTTTGTACAGCAGATGGCATTACAGGTAATATTTATCATACTCCAATCCCAAGGCTGAGATAGCTGGGAGGGAGGATTGACGTCAGCTCCAAGTGAATCAGGCCTAATACAAGCTGAAAACCCGTTTGTGCCTTCAGCAGCTGATGACAGCGGCCGGCCAGCGCTTGGTGCTTCACGCTCCCTGCTGCACTGATTAGTTGCTCTGAGCAAGCTGAGCAGGAAGGGTTCATTTTGTTTTGCAGCTTAAATGAACTGATGTAAATGGATCTTGGACTTTGAGGTGGGAAGATTCCACCCAACTGCAGTAACCAGGGGGATGCCCTTTGCTCCAGTTTTTGTGCCAAATTTGTGCATTCAAGAATTTTAAACAAATATCTCTTGGCAGGATATCGACTCTCAGGGTACAAGAATAACAGTGAGAGAGCAGGGCATGTACTGGGAGGGATTTACAGGGAGATCTATCAGGGTTGATACTGAACAGGGAGGAAACCTGTTCTGTCCTAGTTCATTAAAAACAGTTGTTCTTTGGCTCACCAGAGGGGAGTGAGCCTCTGAATGAAAACCTATGGTGATTTTTGATCTGGGTATAGAGGCATCATGAAGGAGTTCATAGAATCATAGAATGGTAGGGGTTGGAAGGGACCTTTAGAGATCATCTAGTCCAACCCCCTGCAGAAGCAGGGTCACCTAGATCAGGTCGCATGGGAACATGTCCAGGCGGGTCTTGAAGACCTCCAAGGAAGGAGCCTCCACAACCCCTCTGTGCAGCCTGTGCCAGGGCTCCCTCACTGAAACACTGAAATAGGTTTTTCTTATATTTAAGTGGAACTTTTTGTGTTCCTGCTTCATCCCATCACCCCTTGTCCTGTTGCTGGCTACTACAGAAAAGAGGGATGTCCCAACCTCCTGACACACACCCTTTAGATATTTATAAATATTAATAAGATCCCCCCTCAGTCTCCTCTTCTCCAGACTAAACAGCCCCAGTTCCCACAGCCTTTCCTTGTATGAAAGATGTTCTGTACCCCTGATCATCTTGGTGGCCCTGCACTGGCCTCTCTCCAGCACTTCCCTGTCCCTCTTGAGCTGAGGAGCCCAGAACTGGACACAGGACTCCAGATGAGGCCTCACCAGGGCAGAGTAGAGGGGGAGAAGAACCTCCCTCGACCTGCTGGCCACACTCTTGATGCATCCCAGGATGCCATTGGCCTTCTTGGCCACGAGGGCACATTGCTGGCTCATATTTAGTTTATTATCAATCAGAACTCCCGGGTCTCTTTCTGCAGAGCTGCTCTTCAGCAGTTTGACCCTCAGCCTGTTCTGGTGCATGGGGTTGTTCCTTCCCAGATGCAGGGCTCTGCACTTGTCCTTGTTGAACCTCATGAGGTTCCTCTCTGCCCAACTCTCAAGCCCCAACTCTCAACTCTCTTCCCAACTCTCAAGTTAGCAAAGGTTATGAATTATCCTGTAAATGGTGTAGTCTGAGCAGCCCTGGATGGCTGAGCAAGGATGGAATGTGAACTGCTCACAGCATGCCTTGGCCTTGGAGCTCTTACCAAAACACCCAGTCATGCTCAGCCAGTGTGTTTGACAGCCTTGTATGGAGTTTGTCAATCAGGTGAACCTGCTTTAGCAGAAGGGTTGGACTAGGTGATCTCTAGAGCTCCCTTCCAACCCTTACCATTCTGCGAATCTGCAAGCCATGGCTGGTTGGCAAAGAGCATCCCTTGCAGCTCTGGGAAACACACTGTGATGAGGCAGGGAAAACTGGGGTTTAGTGGGATGTGTGGTGGGGGATCACAGGCTCAGGAGCAATGCACACCCAGCCACCATAGGACAGACCCCCCTGTGCTAACCAGAGCTGCCTCAGGGCACCCTGGCACTGTCAACAGCATTGAAATCTGCTGCATTAAAGAGAAGAGGGTTAGGCCAGGCTGGACTTACCCTAGAAGGAGGAAGAAGACTGGATGACTTTGCAGGGCAAACTGAAAATATGTGCTTCCCTTTTCTGTTACAGACAGGGGAGGAGGTGAGGCAGTAACCTTACTGTTGAGAGCTACCTTGCAAGTACTATTTGTCTTCTCACACACCCTGAAGGGCCGTGGCAGCAGCACACCCTATCTCAGGCACACTGGCAAAGTCACCTATGTGGCAGTCTCGTAATTCACTGCAGCAGGGCCTGGGCTGCTCTCTGTGTTCCTTCTCTCCATTCTAATGAGCAGGTGCATTTTTTTAATCAGTTTGGATGCAATTTCAGCTTTAGGTGTAAAAATGTCATGCCTTGCTTAAGCCTTTAGCAGTTTAAAGGGGTGTAATATTGTCTCCATCAAGACACAGAGCAAGCAAAATGCCTCCTGTCTCTTAAGGCTGTTATAATGATGGTGTTTTAATACCATTCCCCATGGGCTGGGGAGTATGCCACACAGCTTTTCCTTTCCCTGGAGTTAGCTTGGGCTTTGGGTTTCACACCTACTTTATTTACACCCGTTGAGTGTTTTGTAATGTACATATCTGGGGTTCTGTAGTGCAGCAGCAGCCTCTTGATGCCTGTGGAAGCATGAAATTGTGCAGGTTGTGCAGAGCTACCTGCTGGAAACTCCCAAAGGGACAGGACATTTTGCATAGCTTCATGTGGCATAGAAAAAAACAAGCTGCCGAAGGTAAAGAACGGGTCTTTTTGAACGTGGTGGGGTTTTTATGCTTCAAGTTTTCTGGGGAGAACCCCAGCTCGCTGCCTTTGCATCATGCCCACCTGCAACTATTACAGTGGGTTTTGTGTGATGACTGCACCCTATGGTGAGGGTTTTGCTGGGCATTTCACGTCCTTTACCCAGAAATGGGTTTAACTCTCAGCACTTCTCGTGAATTTCCACAGAAACCACACAAACATCACGTGGCACAGGGAGCTGGCTCTCTCCCCAACTGCACCCCGCCGGGGGAAAAGAACCCAGCAGCCTGACTTGTCCTGCACTGAGCCATTTCTGTGTGGCGTGACTCACATAACCGTCCTTAATAGCCACAAAGTACAAACGGCCACCGAGTCCCTTCAAGTTATTCGGAGCACGCGAGACACGCGGCCCGATGTGGGTGTGGAGGGCAAGTATCTGGGTTAGGTGCAGCCGCACCGGCCCCGCTGTCCAAAACGTAACTGCCGTAATGACGGGTGAAAAGAAAACACCCCGAACCCTCATCACGCCGGGGCACCGTGTCCTGGGCGGCCGCAGCCGTGGCGGGGCCGTGCGGCTCCGCAGCCCCCCCGCGCCCCGCCGTGCCGCAGCCGCCGCCGCCGCGGGGGTTGCCGGGAGCCGCCCGCTGTTATTGTCCCGCAACATGCAAATGAGGCGCGGCGGAGAGCCAATGAGGGGCGGGCGCCCGCGGCCGCGCATGCGCGCCGGGGAAGGGGGGCGGAGCTGACCTCGGCGCCCGCCCGCTGAGCGCCGGGGCTCCGCGAGCACGCGCGGCCAAGATGGCGGCTGCGGCCGGCGGGGTGCGGGGGCGGCGCAGCGGGCACCGGCGGCTCTGACCGGGACAGCCCCGCACGGAGCGGCGGCAGCGCTCGCGGAGGCCTTCGCGGGTGCAGCGCCGGTCTAGACGGGGAGGAGGCAGGGGCCCCCCTCGGGGGGGGGGCGGGACAAGTGGTGGCGCGGAGGGCGAAGGCGCTGCCGGCAGAGCCCCGGTCGTGAGGGGCCGGCGCGCGGAGCGTGAGGGGCGGCGGGGCTGAGGAAGGGCAGCGGGGCGGCGCGGCGCGGGCCGGCGGAGGCCGAGGCGAGCCGGCCGGCGGGCAGGGCAAGGCTGGCTCCCTGCGGAGGGCTCTCGCAGGTCAGGAGGCGGCTGCGCCGGTGGCTCCCCGCGTTCCTGGCTGTCGGCTGCTGGGCGCCACACGCCATGTTCTCGGTGCTGTCCTATGGCAGGCTGGTGGCCCGGGCAGTCCTGGGCGGCCTCTCGCAGACCGACTCCCGTGACTACAGCTTGGTGACAGCCAGCTGTGGCTTTGGCAAGGATTTCCGCAAGGGCATCCTCAAGAAGGGCATGTGCTACGGAGATGACGCCTGCTTCGTGGCTCGGCACCGGTCGGCAGATGTGCTGGGTGAGTGCTGGCGGGGCCCTTGCTCGCGGCGCGGGGTGGCTGCGGCGCGGGTGTCGCGACCTGCGCTCCCGGAGCGCACATGGCGGAGCGGCTCAGCCCTCGGGCGCAGACAAAGGAGCCGGTTCCGCCTGGAAATGTCAGCCTGAGCTCTCTTTCGGGGTTTCGTTTCAGTTTCGAAGGAAAGCTCGTGGCTTTTTTTACAGCAGCACGACACCCGCCTCGCTCAGCCTGCCTTTGAGATGGGGTAATCGGGGCCCAGCCTTGGCGTTTCACCTGTAGGTGCCTGTAAGGCCTAGTGCCTGGTGCCTCCGAGAGCCAGAGAAACTGCATGTAGTGTGTATCGCTTTCTGCCTTTAACACCTCTCCAGGCTCGCCGTGTATGTACTGCATTTCACCAGAAAAGATCATTGAAACAGACACTTCCTGATTTTAACGTGTGCAGTGTCCTTGTCAAGCGAAAGGCAAAGTGACATTGAGGCTGGTTTCAAATGTCAGACTTCAGTTGCAGTGTTTGTTCTGTCCTGATTGCAGTCTCTGCTTTGGGTTCACGTGTGAAACGAGTCTTAAGGGTTCAGATTTTAGAAGGTGTGATTAATTACAGGTAATCAATGGAATCTTCAGGTTTTGAGCAGCATTGCTTTTGACAGTGCTTGACCTTTCTCCTGTGTAGTCAAGGTTAAATTTGGCTAACAGACACTCTGCCAAAGTCAGCTGTTGAGAAACTGACAGAAGTAAATTTTCACCAAAACTTTGACATTAAAAGGACCCAGAGACTTCCTCTCCCCATGTCCCTGTTGGGGGTGTTTTTGGTGATACCTTTTTAATATGTTTATGGGGATATTTTTGTTTGTTTTTCATTTAAAAGTGTACTGCAATATCATAATGTGACAATGCTTGCTGATTCCTCACTATTTGATGCTGTCATTGTAGCTTAGTTGCCTTTCAGTATAGCTGAGACATTTTCTTTTCAGGAAGCTGTAACTTGGTGCTAGGTAACAGGATTGCTGATTATTCTCAAGGGAGATGTTGCTCTTAAGGGTGATGCTACAGCGTTCAAGGAGATGTGAACAACTGGCCAATTAATTTGAGATACTCTACAGCTTTTCTCTTATGCCTGTTACAGAGAAACTTTTTTTGATTAGAATTAGCTGTTGGACAACTTTAACATGTGACTAAGGTTGGCTGCCTTTAAAGTTCATTCTAGGCCAGCACTGATAAATAACTGAGCAATCAGTGTCTGCCCATAAGAGGAACACAGACTCTTCTTCACTTAGAGATGGAATCTTTGCTTGGGAGGGTTGGTAGATTTAGACCCATTAGATTATGTTTTGGGGGTTTTGGCCATTTTTGGTAATTACCATATGTGGACCTACAGCTTGTTGTGTCTTCCTGCTGGAATTAACAAGACACTTGGGTTTCTCAGTTGGTCTTTGTTAATTTTTTGTGACAACTTGAAAACAAACAGAATTGTAACTCCACTTAGGGATCAAACAGCAAAGAAGGCTTCAGATCAGGATGTCTTAAGTACCAAGAAAAAGAAAATACATAGAAAAGCTGTTGGATTTGTTGGTTTTTCCCCCCCTGTGTAGCTATTTCCATCCTAGTTCTTTATTGCTTTTCTGATATCCATACCAAAAACCTAAGACCACTGTACATCCTGCAGACATCCTCGTGCTCAGGGTGGATTTTGATGCAATCCAAGGTGATGCTTTTTCTTCATCTATAATTCCTCAGCTTACAGGCATAATAACTTTCTCCATGGTTTTGCTGCTGTGATCATCTCTTTGCTCTCCCTTTCTCAACCAGCTCTTCTGCACTGCTCCAAAAAGAGTTTCAGCACCAGTGTTTTCCTGCCTTCAAGACCTTTTACTCTCATCACAAGTCAGAGGTTGTGTACTTACTTTTTAAAGACCCTCACACATTTTGTACTAACTCAACACCTTCCCAACTCTGCATCTCAACAGAACAGAGCTGAACTCCTGCTTTTCCAGCTTCATCTTTGAGCATTGGTTTATTGAAGAGGCTCATGTGGTTTTAGATAACATGATGAACACAGGCATAGTGAGAGTGCTTTTGGGTAGCAGTAAATTTCAAGTGTTTCACTTAGAGTTAGTCCCTCCTAGTAGTCATCAGTGACAAAGCCATACCAGGTAATTGATTGGAAATTCTTCTGTGCCAGTCTTTTCTAGAACAAGTCTTTGGGAGGCAGGTCTGTGTGGGATGGATATGGGTGTGGTGGAACAGTGAAAGAGCTACTCCCAGCAGTTTGGCACTAGTGCTTGGGGATTCATTTTCTTAGCTCAAACAAGAGTTGAGGAGGCAGTGTGTTTATAGCAGATACAAACATGCTAAACACTTCTTTTGTTGTGTGTATATGGTATAGCCTTAAAGGCTGAAGTGTCTTCTAGTCTGTGCTTCATCCTTTCATAGCAAGATCAACAGAAACCTTATAAAGATTCATGTTCTTTTCAGCCCTCCCGTAGTTGCCAAAGGCTTGCTAAGGCCTATTACAGGTGTACTTGAATCCTTGAGAGTTTTGTCTCTTATTTTTTGTCTGGGATATCCCTGTTAAATTTGCCTGTTCTCATTCTGAGCACGGTGAGAAACAAGAACCTGAGAAGCAGGATGTTTCCTTTGGGATCTATCTTGAGGAAAGGAAATGGCTTTACTGCTCAATCTGTAGAGCTTTATGATTCAGACCTGTTTCCTTCTTGCTGTTAGGACAAGGGGCATTGGGTACAAGCTGGAACAGAAGAGGTTAAAAAAAAAACACAAGGGAAAACTTCTTCCCTGTTGAGGTGAGGGAGCACTGGAAAGGGCTGGCCAGATGGGCTGTGGAGGCTCCTTCTCTGGAGACATTTCAACCCAGCTGGATGAGTCCCTGGATGCCCTACTCTAGGTGGTGCTGCTCTGGCAAGGGGGTTGCACTGGATGAACTTTCCAGATCCCTTCCAGCCCTTGGGATTCTGTGAGATTGTACCTTTCTGTATGCTCCCTGCCAATGTCTTGGTTGTCAAGGTCCTCAGAATATTCCAATATCTTCTTCAGACTCAGTAGACATTGTGTTCTACCAGACATTTGAGGACAGAAATACAGTTTTTCAAAGCTGAAACCCCAAACTCTTCAGAAACTTGACCCCTCTGTGTTTTCTTCATTACCATGCCAGTGGGATTTTTAGTGCATGGGGAGCAAAACGTAATCTTTTGTAATTGCACTTCATTAACAAAACCAAACACTGAAGCTTCTTTATAAATGTTGAGATGTCTCATGCTGGTGATTGATTTTTTCCTATTGTTGGGATCTGCCTCTTCTTGCTTGTTCCTGCCTTATCAGGTTCCTGATGTCTTTGCTATTTTTTCTATGGATTTTTCCAAGCTGTTGTGTGACTCATTATTGAAACATTACAGCAACCAATGCGCATCCAGTGAGAGCATCACTTATACAATGTCTCTGCTGGGTAGAAATTTGGGTGTAGCTAGTATGACTTGACTGGTCTTCCAAACTATTTCTCTCCTACAGCAGTAGGAGGAAAAAAAACCTCATCTGGCAGCAGGGTACTGTTTTGTCCACTGCAAAGTGAAAGTTTGGTGACAGTTCTATCTGCTGCAAAGCTTGCTTTTTAAAAACAAGTGATTTTGAGGAGAGGGAGGGGAGTGATGTTGTAAGGAGGCTGTTCTGAACTGAAAGGAGTTGCTCTTTGTTTGAGAATGAAGTTAGTTTGACAGCAGCCTGCATAGGAGGTATGTAAAAACTCTCCTGGAGTATTATCAGTCTTGCTGTCATCAAGAAAAGTGAACTACAAAACATAGAAGGGTTTGGAGCTGAAATGTCAAGGTTGTTCTGGCAGCTCTAGAGGAGGAAGGGATTCTTCCTTCAATGCCTGAGAGTCGTGTAAGGCTATGTTAAGTGGTTTATTTGGTATCATGCCTGTGAAAGAGACCACTCGTCACACTAAAGGAGGCAAGTCATGTGCTTGCTTCAGAGTTGCCTTTCACCTACTCTAGTGGGAGAACTCAGGACATCTTAGAGGGAGTAATTAGTGATTTGAAAACAAAGACTGTGCATCTGTCTTAGTGTGCTATAGATCAGGTGAAGTTTTAATATGGGGGTGTAAGTGCTGCCATTTGTAGAGAAACTACAGATGGAGAAACATCCCCATCAGCAATCATATTCCCTGACCTGCTTGTCAGTACAGCTAAGCCAAATGTCAGCAGAGCTGCTCTGAAGTGGCATTGAATGTTACCTCTTAGAAATGGGGCAGCTCTCTTTCTGAGAATGAAACCAAGATCTGGTTTTTCTTTACCACCGTTTCTGGAAGAGGCGTCGCACACAGCCAGCTCTGATCAGGGTTTGCAGTATTGACACTTGTTGATAGAGGACAGTTTTCCATTAGCTTGAACTAAAAGCAGGTTCTGTCAGAAATGAGAGGAGGAAATAAGCAAAGCTGAACACAATCCAGTAGGTGAGGCTTTAATCATACCCATGTTGCAGGAAACGTTGCAGAAACCTCCCGCCGGTTACCTTGGTTCGTCTGTGCTGCTGTGAGCCTGAGATTGTTCAAGCTGTAGGTCATTTCAGCAGAGCTGCTGTCTCTCTACAGTACCTGGGCCTTTTCATCATTTAAGTGCCAACCACCAGTAGCAGTTCACCTGCAAAATAAGTTCCATGGTTGCTCAACACCTTGAGAAACGAAATAGTTATAACTATGTAGGGAGGTTTGTACAAAGCTTTCAGAAGTAAGTAATAGTTTAACATTTTCCTGTAGCTCCCAAAATCTACAGAGTGACTTCTCAGGCCTAAATAAGATGGATGAGAGGTCTACCTGGTGAAAACAACAGGATAGTGGAGGACAAAAACTGCTGCTTTTTACTTGAAGATGATGTACGACTTAAAGTTTTCAGTGTCTTGTTCTCCTGCAGCTTGTTCTTCAACATCATCCCTCACTTTGTCTTTTGCTTTTTGTTCCTCATTACCACACAGCCAGTTATTCTTCCAGTACCTTTCTGTTTCATGCAAGGGTAGTTTAAGGTCTGCTGTGACTTTTGAAGTGCACAGTGTGAATAAGTAACCTTTCCTTTAGCAACTAGTTACCAGTCACATGCAATCTGCCTTTAGGGATTTGTGTTTAGGTTATTTCTTTGTTGAAACCTCAAGGTGAGGAACAGATACCATTTGGCTATAGCATTGTGGTCCCCCATAGGTGCTGCCAGTGAAGCTGCTTAGGAGAGTTAGTGCTGGCTTTGGGCATGTGACTCACTTTGGATGGACAGCAAATCTAGGTATGTGATTTATCTCATCACTGATAAAACAGGAAATCTTATCAGTTTATCTCCAGCCTGATATATTGACAAATATTAGGTGCAGTATTTCAAACTTGTATGGTAGGCAGATTGCAGCTTGTTGCCATTTTACCCTCTCTCCTGTATTTGATGTGAAATGAATTCAGTCACAAATGCATCGTTTTGATATTCAGTGATCCATTGCCAGTTCAGGTGAGGATCTCAGGTAGTTTAAAGTTCAGTAGGATGTGGGGAGTGTCTTACCAAGTTAATTGAGGTTGCATGCAAAAGGAGTTCCTGCTGGCATCTGGGTGTCTGCCTGCTGCCTCTGCCTGCCATTACTATTTTTAGCTGATGCAAGTATCCCTCTTTCAAGAGGGTTTTGGAATGGTGATGCTTTTGGACTCTGACCATGGGCAGGTTAGTTTGCCAGCTAGCCAGAACTTCCACTTATAACACTATTCCTGTTTAACAGAGTTTGATTGGTGTCCTGGTTTTGTTCTGAACGTTTTAAGCCTGTCAGGTTTATGTTTACTCCGAACTGGGTCTGACTTAAAAGTGTGCGGTGAAAATCACATAGGAGTCGTCTCAGCACTGGCTGGCTGTTCCCTGGGCTTCTGTAGTCAAACTTTGGTGTTGGCAGTCAGAACAGCTTTAGGTTTGCATGTCAGCTGGTGTTTTATCCCAGGTGCTTTTAGCATTTTGAAAAGAATTGTGACAAGTTTCAGTGCCAATATCTTCTCTCGCCCAGTTTCAGTCACTTGTGCTTTGTCTTGAAACTTCCACTGCGAGTGTCTCTCTGTGAGACATCTCGATACACTGAATCTTCAAGAAGTGAGAGTCAGATTTTAGACTGACACATGCAGAGAGTATTTCATCTGGCAGTAGTATTTGTGTATTTTCCAGCAGAAGGCAACGCAGTGGAGTGTTAACTCTCAAAGGTTCTGAAAGGTCTCAGTGATACAGGGAAATACTTGAGAAGCATTTATTCCTTTGAAGTAATTTGCTGTGATCTTTCCAATTGCTTTATTTACAGTGGCTGTTCATCTAGCCACAGGAATCTCACTGTCACGTGCACATCCTGCATAGGCTTGAATGGGGAACAGCCATAGAAATATTCTTTTCATAAAATATTCTGATTTACTGAGTAGCTCAGGGGGGAAAAAAGTCAAAGATTGTGTGTACAGTTCCACTGCAGCAGCTCTCAGCCATGCAGCTCATCTTAAATGTCTGGTGAGATGGTTCAAGTTAAATAGTGAATACTAAAAGACAGTATTTAATGTTTTATGGTGAAACAGAGGAAAACCTGAGTCATCTTTTTGAGCTGCTAAAACAGTTGTTATTGTGAATATTGACATTGGTTTTTTTTGTCTTAGATGAAAACAGAAGTAATGAAAGTGAATAGGGCTTGGCATTGATACTGCCAGTAGCACTACCTTTGCATTTTCCTTTGGTGACAGCAGCTATTGTATGAAAATCAGTCCATTCTGATGAGTAGAGTTTTCAGTTCTTGCTATTTCTGGACTTTAGAATCTCTCATAGACAGAATGTTCCCTGTTTGCTGTATATCAAATACCACCAAGTTTTCCTGAAGTTTATCTGATTTCCATGTCATTGATTTCAGTGGCAGTTTTTCACTCTGTTTTAAAAGTGTCTATTCCTTTCCCATAGAAGTGTTGAGTTTATGTTGAGAGTGTAGAGTATAAAGATACTGGGTTTATTTTAAAACCATGCTGAAGGTCAGACAGGATGGCTAAAGATCTCCAGGAATGTAAAAACCTTGTTTTAAGGCAAAACCAATGGAGGTGGATGTTTCCTAGGTGGCACTGTGGGGCACAGGGCTCCTTGGGTGTGCTTGCCTATGGCCTGCTGTTGAGATCAGTGGCTGCAGTAATTGCTGACTGTGTGCCGAGCAGGAGGAAGCATTTGGCTGCTCTGGTAGTTGTTGATCATCTGTGCTTTGGGAGCCAACAAGGTCATTTAGCTTAAGTTGACTGAGCTGACCTATCATCTTTAAAAGATATAGGGTGTTTCATTTTTAAATAAGGGGGAAAAATTCCAAGCCTTTGCAAAAAACCCCCACTTTGTGAGTTTTGGGCAAGGACAAGAATTAGGTGCCAGCTGTGGTGAGGTAGGGAGCTGTAAGGTGTTGTGGAGGTGTTACAGTGACAGCCAGCTCCGAGTCCACTGATGGATGCCATGGTCCTTTGGCTTAGAAGGAATCACAACTGTCCTGTTGACTCTTAAACAGACAATCTGTTCTCTTAACCAGCACAAAGCTAAGTCAGAGTCTCTGCTTGTGGACTGTCTAGAGGATAATTGTTTTGGAAGGCACTGGCAGAATGTACTTAAAGCTGTTTATAGCCTGTCAAAAGCAGACGGGAAGGCAGACAGACAAAGCCATTTCATGGCTCAAGATAGAGCATGGAGTGTGCTGCTGTGGTGATGGATTCAGATTTCCTGCCTGGAGTAAGAAGTGAGCAAGAAAATCAGATGGCATACTCTTATTTTTGCTTTAAAAATGGAAACTGGTATTGATAGAAGCCTTCTCAAGTGCTGGCTCTGAAGCCCTCTTGTACTCTGTGCTAATGTTGTAGTGTTTCTGTGTAACTATTTCCCAGGAAGACTGATGCAAAAATGTTTTACTGGTTGCTTGAGGGGCCTCTGTAACTTCTGATGAGCTGGGTTTGTAACCACCACAGGAGCCAAAAGCTTCGGTCAGTCCTTGTCAAACATCATCTTTTCATTGCATTAACTATCTGGTAACTTGACGTGAAGAAGCTCAGTTTCTGTTTCAAGTTCTAGATGTAGAACTTTGTCTTAATCTCTTACTCTAGGCTCATCTGCGTGGCAGCAGAAAGCAAAGGGTTACTCCATGTCAACCTGAAGTTGTGGGAGCTATCAAAAGAGGATTAGTCTGTTCTGGGAGAAACCAGAAAAGGCATTTCTGAGAGTTCCAGGCTTGCCTTTGCACGAGCTTCTTCCCTGGGTCTTCTCTGAGGAGGTGAACAGAAGGCTCTGCCTTCCTCTAGCGTTCTCCTCAGCAAGCGAAGGGACAAAGCAGGTGTCTAAAAGGTTGTGCACTATTTTTGGGAGAAATCTGATTAATGTTGATAGGCTGTTGAGAATCTGGCTATAGCCCTCTGTCAGATTATAGTTCATGCCAAGGTCACCTCTAAAGCTTCCTCTGGGTTTCAGATGGTGTCAGACGTGAAGGGTGTTTGGAGATGAGCAAAACTTAGTTTTACCTTCTTGGGCAAATTTTCCTGCCTTTGCTAAGTGGCATTTTGTTTTTGAGGAGCCTGTTGTCCTTCAGCACAGTCTGAGCTCTGGAATGGGCTCTTTGTGCTTTTATCATGAACATATTCATTTAGCTTTATGCTGTTATGGAAACCTGTGCTTGAAGCGTGCTGGGGATCAAACAGACCTTGGGGAAAACTTCCAAATGGAAACATCTTTCTCTCATAAATAATACCTTCAGCCTGTATTTTACTTTTGACATTAAAACCAGTTGAGGAAGTTGAAAATACATCAGGCAAATGACCAGCAGAACATCATACCTGCTGCTTATCTCCCTCTGCCCCACCCCTCTTTGTGCATCTTTGCTATTTGCCTCTGCAGTTGCTCAGAAGCTTCCCAAGCTTGGGGAGATTCGGTTTAATTTCCTGATATGGAGGTTGTTTGCAACAACTGAATGGAAGTTGACTTGGGTCATAGTCAGTTTTCATTCTCTTGCTTGGCTGAAGCTGGAAGCAGAAGACTCTGCATGGAAGGGGAAGGTCCCAGCATTGTGCTGGTTTCATCTCTTTTTGAATACACTGGAAATGCAGTTTCTACACAAATTGGTATTACCAATGAAGGCATTATCCTTCAGTGAGCAGAGAGCTTGAGAAGAAGCTTTGGGTTGCTGGGGAAGAGTTTCTTTATCGTTTCTATAGTGCTTAAAGTCTTAACAACCTTCACATTTGTAACTGACAAAACCCCCACCTCGTCTCCCCACATCCACCATTGCTTGTTCTCTAACCAAGTCAGCCCCCTCACGGAGTTCTCAGCATTAGACTTTTACCTTCTCTTCAGTAATTTGGATTACACTGAGGGGTTTGTCCAGGAGCCGATGTCAGAAGTTATCTTACAAATGCTTAGAAACAGGTTTTTTCCTCCACCAAAAATGTTCTTCCTGTGGGTGCTTTGTCCTGTTTTTTAGTTACTGAATATCCTAAGTGATGTCAAAAGCTAACCCCCCTTTTCCTGGAAACCATTTGTGTTCATGTAACTCTCATTTTCTTTGTTTTCTTCTAGGGGTAGCAGATGGTGTAGGTGGCTGGAGAGACTATGGGGTCGACCCTTCTCAGTTCTCAGGGACTCTAATGCGAACATGTGAACGTTTAGTAAAGGAAGGACGGTTTGTACCAAGTAATCCTGTTGGGATCCTCACTGCAGGTTATTGTGAGCTGCTGCAGAACAAAGTTCCTTTGCTTGGTAAGAGCAAAAAGAGATGAACCGTGTCTGTGTTGTGTGTTATCTAGACATAAACTTAGTGAAGGTTGCTTAAGTCTGTTGTCAGCTTCCACAGCAAATGTGCAGGCAATTACCTTAATTAACCAAAAATGCAGTTGTCTTCTCTTGTGTGTTGTAAACTGTCTTGGATAATGCAGGGAATGTTTGTGTGCATCTATGCATTAAAACCAAAAGGCAAACAGCCCTTGTGTGTGAAGGGTGGGGGTTCACTGCTGCCTGCCCAGTGTGCAGAATGAGTTCTGCTCTGGCACGTGCACTCCTTTCCCTGGTACATGTGTATAAATAACTGATCTCTGTTGAGAAGTCTTAATGCTTGGTTGTGGCTTTTTTGCTTAAGCTATAAGAGCAAAACTATTTTCTGATGATAACTGGTTGCAGTTCTGCTCATTCCTTCCCTTGCTGCTCTTGTTGCCTTTTATGTCCAACAATCTTTAAACCTAATTGGTTGACTCGAACAGTTTGTGTCATACAACCACTGGTACTGTATATTATTTTTATAGAGCTTGGGTGGGGGGAAAGTTTCATTATGGATTGTTTTGAAAGCAAACTAAAATAGATGCTTTGTGGATTCTGTGTCAAAAGCTGATTTTAGCCAGGGCATCCAGCTGCCTTGGGAAACAGTGAGCAGAGAGAGAGGCAACAGTTGGCCTCAGCTAACAACCTTGAAAACAGAATAGTTTTCTAAAGGGCATGTAGCCTCTTATGCACCAAGAAAGTGTTACCCTGCATGATATGCATGCTTCTCACCTGACCTTAAACTTCTGTGCCAGAAGAGTGCTGTGGAAGCTATATTTAACTTGTCTGCTGAGCTGTGGAACAGATGTTCTCGCATTATATGCCTAAAGAATAGGTTTGAACCTCAGAAGTGACCTTAAGTGTCACTGAAATAGCAGTGGTCAGTAATGGCATGAGGATTTTATGTGTGTTTTATAGTGCTTGTTTGTGCAAAGCAGATGTAGCTGGCTGTGATCCCCAAAGTGTGCTGCTGGTGAGAGCTCTCCCAACTGCTGTGTACATGGAGGCAGCCCTGCTTGGCTTGACCTTTCCAATTCTGAAGAGCAACATATGCTGAGTCACAAGATCTGCATTCCACACATGGCCTCCTAGTTACACTCTGCTAATAGAGTTAGAATTTGAAACTAATGATCCTTAGTGTTTCTCCTTTAACCAAGAACAGTATTTTTAGAAGTAGAAATAAAACCCTGGAATTACCACAGCAGGGAGCATTTAGAGTTTATTTAAAACACAGTGAAGGGAGAGGACTTCATTAAGGAGGATTCATTAGGCAATAACTCTTCCTTGCTCCTGTGCTTTAAGCCTTCATTCTTAGTTCATCAGAACTGAATTTGACACGTATTTTAAAGCAAAACTGAAACAGGAAGGAACTGGGCCAGTTGTTTAAACCCTGTTCTGACATTGCAGAACCACCTTGGACACTGTCACACAGAAAATCTGAGTTTTCCCTGAGATGCTGCTTTGACTTATCATTCCTTAGGAGTGTAGAGGGTTCTCTGTATTCACTAGAGAACTAAATAGGTGTGAGGGCATTGCAGGGAACTCCCTGTGTGAGAGGGGAAACATCTGGAACAGGTGATGCTGTAATAAATGATCCCTAGAGCCAGTTTGGCTTCTGCACGAGGAAGCCTGAGTATGAGTTCAGTTAATGTGGTCTGTCTTAACACCTAGCTGTGCTTGGAAACTTCTGCTGGGGGAACACTAGGATGGAAGATGAAGGCTCTTCCCCAGACAGTGATCTTAGGTTAGAAGCAGAAAAGCAGAAATGCTGTAGGTGTATTTCACCCTCCTTGGGAAGGGAAGTTTTGGAGCATGTGCTGTCCCATTTGCTGGAGTTGTGACTGCTGGTTGCTCTGAAGGTCAGAGCCTGCAGATGGGTATCTGTGCAATAAGCAGAGTTGGTGGCTGCTTCCCAGTGAATCAATCAAGAATTCCTCAGTGCCATCAAGCATGGCTGGGATGGTTCTGAGCACCGTTGACAAGTAGAGGAGATTCTGTTCTGTCTTACTTTAATCTGGAGCAGTATTTGTGTCTGAAACATGTTTTCCTTAGACTGGTGAAGTTGGCATCCTGAGGATGTGACAGGATTATTATTCTTTTAAACACAAGAGACCTCTACAGAAGAAAAAGCATTTTAGTGCTCTGACAGGGGTAGTGCAATAATACTCAGCACTTAGTTGCAAGCAGGTCTTTACTCGAGGTGTTTTATTTACAACTGCTGGGTGGAAGTGTGTGGAGAGCACCCAGCATTGACATCTGTGAGTCCAGTCCTGTGGCAGAATGTGCTGACATGTGTTGGGATGGGAAACTGTAAATAAAAGTGGCAAGAAAACAGGCATTTGTCAGCATATCATGTGTTTACCAAAACCCAAGCAGCAAAGGTAAGCTCAAATCAGAGATCGTGGTTTGTGCTGCAGGGGTTTGTGCCATTTTGCTGCCTTTAGCACACGTTGCTTTGGGCTTTATTGAGTGCTTCCAGTTCTCCTGGGTTTTAAAGCTTTGATAAGTATTTGAGTCATTGGCCTAGGAATGAAATGAGTGAAAGAAGCAGCAGTTTGTGTGAGGCCAACTGCAGTCACTGTTGTGTTTGCAGGGAGCAGTACAGCCTGTATAGTGGTTCTGGACAGAACAAGTCACCGTTTACACACAGCCAACTTGGGAGATTCTGGATTCCTGGTAGTCAGAGGAGGAGAAGTAGTACATCGGTCTGACGAGCAGCAGCATTACTTCAACACTCCCTTCCAACTGTCCATAGCTCCACCAGAAGCAGAAGGAGTTGTCTTAAGTGACAGGTAAGATGAGAGAAGGTGTTAAATGGTTCATCTGTGTATGGGATGGGCTCCCCAAAGGCTGCAGCTGTGCTCCCTGTGCAGTGCAGCCTGGGCTTTAAGCATGTATCCAACCCAAAGGTATCAACCTGTGCCCTGTGATGGCAACACTCCTCACCTGGTGCTTAAACTTCACAGGCTGTTGCACAGTCTGAACCTATCAGGCTAATGATTATTCACTCATGGTGGCCTGTTCCTGCAGTCTGTGGTGTGCACTGGGCACATTCTGATCCATGGAAAACCCTTGCTCCTTGGAGCTGCTGTAGTGAGGCTGCAGCTGGCCTGTGTGCTGGCCATCCTCCACGAGTGGTCTGTCTTCCCAATCCCAGTCTGTGCTCTCTTGGGACCAGTTTGGAGTACTCTAATTTAGATAATCTTGGCAGGGAGGTAGCAAGTACTTGAAGAATAAAGCCCAGAGACATGTGACTGTAACTCGTGTTTCCAAGTAGCTGTGTTTCCTGCAGCATATTGTATCTGACCAAAACCAGCAGAAAAAACCCTCAGCCACTCTGTTTGGCTGAACACCCAGCTGGGAAATGAGAGGGTTGGGAAAGGACAATCTGTTCACAGAAAGGACTTGTTTCAAAGGCAGACTTGTGCTTGTGTCTTCCCCTGTGAATGTCAGGCTGATCTGTCTTCTGGCTCTGGGAAGCCTCACCAATAATGTAAAATCTAAAGGAAACAACCCCAAATCTGCTTTCAAAGATGTGTTAAAATACAGCTCAGAGAGTGACTATAAACCCCCTGAAGTGACATCCCTCTTCTGAATCCAGGAAGATGATCAAGGGATCTCAGGAGAGTGACTGTGCTATGCAGGGAATGCAATAGGCATCTGAAGTGTTTGATGCAAGGTTTGGACTCGATGATCTTAAGGGTCTTTTCCAACCTAAATGATTCCATGAAATAGCAGTAAGGTTTATCACTTGAGTGCCAAAAATAGCTCATTTTGAAGATGTTGGTTAAGTTGTTGGAACTCCTGACTCTTCTTGCATGTGGTTTGGTTTCTTCATCATAAGACTGCAGAGGGGGTAAGCTGGGGTAGCACTCTGAAATGACAACCCTTAAACAACCCAACCTCTTGATCAGACTGAAATGAAACGATTGCTTGAAATTCCACAGCTATAAACATGTTACTGTTTTGGAGGCTGTGTCATCCATGGGAAGACAAACCCCCAGAAAGCACAGAGGTGATTGGTAATGTCCAGTGGAAGTCGGGAAAGCAAAGTCATCTGAGTCATCACACAATAAGGAAAGCTCCCACACTTCAGTCCTGAATCATGATTATAGCTTTCTGGCTAGTCTCTGCACTGCACTTGACATTAATTAGTACTCATGCCTGTTGTCTAAATGCTACTCCAGTAATTTGTTCTCCCAGTTAAATGTTAAACTTGGCTATATATGGGAAAAGGCAGGTGGTCCTGAATCTCTTCACCCCCCTGGAGCTACAGGAGCAAATCAGCTGTTGTGCTTTTTGGCACAGCCAAGTGGCACAGGGGGCAGCAGCTTAAAAAAAGGGACAAAGATCCCTGGAGAACAATTGAAAACAAAGGGCTGGCTGTGTGCTGCTCCTGAGAATGGGATTTTGCAGCAATATTCATGGCCAAAGTGGATCTTTCCTCCCCTTGGTATCGTGTAATGGGTCACAGAAGTGAACCAGCCACTATGGTCTCCTGGTAGCAATTTCCAGAGGTGTTTCATATTCCATTGCATTTGAAAGTGCTTCAATTCCTGCAGGGTTTTGGCTGTTCCTGTTCTGAGTTGTCCTTGCAAGCACAGCTCTTAGGTTTGTAAGATGAGGGAGAAGGAAGCCCTGAGCTACTGCTCTACTTAATGATTCCCATGGAGAGACACTTGCCAGGCAGATTAGCGTGCAGGATCATTCCTCTGGGAGTTTTACATGCCAATCCTTGGTGTGAGCCTGGAACTTCACCTGTTTGCCATCACAGCCCTTTGTTGTAGCTTTCCTGACAAGCCACCTGGCTGCAGAAGCTCCACAGTTAGCGACTGTTTCTTCCTTTTGAAGCAAAACACGTGTCGGTAGTGAGTTACAAAAGCTGCCTGTGTGGTTTGACAGGATTTGGTGTCTCAGTGAAAGCTGGAGCCCTTTTCTTTAACGTCCCTGTCATCTTCACAGCCCTGATGCTGCTGATAGTACTTCCTTTGATGTCCAACTTGGAGACATTATTTTGACTGCAACAGATGGGCTCTTTGACAACATGCCTGACTACATGATCCTGCAGGAGTTGAAAAAGCTGAAGGTAACTGTCTGGATCCTGAACATCTCACATCTTTCACACTGCTTATCCCTCATACTGCTGCTGCCTTTTATGCAAGTAACGATTGTGGTTTATATATAAAAGACCCACCACCAAGTGCCTGTTCACAGGTGAGCAGTGGAAAGAGACATTGAGCCCAATGCTCTGACCCCTTGGGTCTGCACCCAGCCTGAGGCCAGAAGCAGCAGCTTGGGCATAAATGTCCTGAGTGGCAGCTGGAACTGTGTCCCTGAGCCGGGGGAGATGCTCACAGCAGGCAGTGCCCTGGGCCAGCTGCTCACAAGCTGTATTTCATCAGTACCTGCAGGCTGTAGATCATCTACATGAGAATATAACATTCTCTCCTGGGTTACTAGAGGGGGTGATGTGTGTGTGTGCTTAATGTTGTGAAGCTTGTCTGAAGCTGCCTGAACTGTGGGGTGCCTCTGCTGGAAAATCTGCCCTGTTCTGTAAAACAGCCCCCAAATTCCTGGCAGCTCTTCCAGGTGAGTGACCACAAATGTTGGTTGTTAAAAGTGCTTTCAGATGTTCTAATTGGGATGAGAACACTTAGCTGGAGGCTGGTTGCTTACAGAGGAGATCTCAGTATGTATAACCTCCCTGAGGAAATGGTTTTGCTCTGAAATGCAAATAAGGTGAACATGTGGAATTACAGGGTGCTGGGAAACAAATTTGGCCTCTTCCCATCCTGCAGCTACAGGTGCTGTCAGACAGAGGGCAGGTCCACGGGGCCTCTGCCCACCGGGCAGCCTCCTTGTCCCCCTGCAGTCCCCAGTGGCTCGCTGCCCTCCCCTGGGTGCAGCAGGAAGGGCTGAAGCTGAGCAGTGGAAGGTGTGAGCAGGGCTCGGCCCTGGAGGTGGAATTCCCGAGAGGGAGAAGGTTGAGCTCCACCTTTTGGTGTGTTTGAGAAAAGCACCGGGAGGTTCAGCCAGAAGTTAATCACAGAAACACCCACCAGTTCCCCAAACTGTGGGGCACCCTTGAAGGGACAAAGCATTTTACAACAGTTCCAAACAGAAAGAGAAGAGCAGTGGCTGGCGTGTCACGCTGGCTTGAGCATGAAAAGCCTTGGAGTAAAGGAGCAGAGCTGTTGAAACAAAAACTGTGGCCCTTCAAATGCAGTCTGAGGAAAGTCTGTGTGCTCAGTACATTTTTGTCTCATCTAGTTTTTCGAGTGCCCCTTCTCCCTGAGGGCACCCTTGTGACTGAGGTGAGAGAAGCAGGATTTGCTGTTCAAGGGAAAGTGGAATGAGCTGAGGGAGGGAAGGGTGCTTCTTTCCCTGGGAGCTCTGAGTAGAGCCACTGCTCTGCTGGGGAGGCTCTTCAGTCTCTTCTTGGTGTTAGTCTTTTCAGTTTCTGAGTTCTCTAAATTCTCCCAAACCAAGTCTTGCAGCTGCTGGGAGGGAGCAGAGGCCTGGAGGGAAGCTTTGCAGTTCCAACCCAAATCTGTAAAGCCTAGGAGATGGCGAGGGCTCCGTTTGGGACGGAGGGTGATAACCAACTGGTGCCCTGCTCTGGGAGAGGGAGCTCTGGCAGGGATCTTTGACACCAGCAGGAGACTTTCTTGTAAGAATCAACTCTTTTCCCTCATCACTTTAGAACTCCAACTACGAGAGCATACAGCAGACTGCCCGGAGCATCGCGGAGCAAGCTCACGAGCTGGCCTATGACCCCACCTACATGTCACCCTTTGCACAGTTTGCATGTGACAACGGGCTGAACGTGAGAGGTAAGGCTGGTACTTTCTTCCCACTCCTGCTACCTTTGAGAAACCTGAAGCAAAGTGAAGTTCTGTTGTTCCAAAGTCTGATGAGAAGCCAGAGTGGCTGGCAGCAGAGGGCCAGGCTCCAGGAAGACACCAAGACCTGCTGGAGTCCAGAGTCCTGTCAGACACCTTTCTGTTAAGTAATTGTGCTCATCAAGGTGTGCTCAGTGCCTCTGTGTCAAAAGGGACAGGGTTTGCTGCAAGGCCTTCAAGTGCCTTTCCTAAGGGCAGAGGCAAAAGCCGTGGAGCCTGGGCTCTGATGTGCAAAGCTCAGGCATCCAGTGGTGAAGCTGCAGGGGCTGGGTAACGGGAACTCTGGGCTGTCCCTCTGGCACTGGAGTGTGTGGCTTTGGCTGTCGAGGGCTGAGAAGTGACCACTGTGAAGTTCAGTGGCTTCTGTAAGCTCTGCAGTCCAGATGCCCCAGAGGGGCTGGATTTACAGTAGGGAGTCCTGAGGAGCCCCTGACTTTCTTGCAGCCCGTGGATAACGAAGCTCTCCTGGGGGTTGTTCATTAAAGAACCGGTGTGGTAGACAGCAGGCTCCGTGCTCTGCCAGCAGCACTCAAGCTTCTGGGCTCCTTTTAGCACTTTGGGCTCGCTGTTGCTCAAAAGGGGAGGTTTTCTGCTGGGTTCAATGTCACAGCCACCCTCAGCAGCATTTTGGAAGGGCAGTGGAGAGAGCACAGCTCCATGTCTGCACAAAACAGGGTCTGGGTGTTTAAACTATCCAGGGGGGAAGGTCACAGGGGAGGTGATGATGTGCCGTGGCTGGATGAAGTAGTTTTGGTTTTCTTCTGTCCCAGGGGGCAAACCAGATGACATCACCGTCCTGCTTTCGATTGTAGCCGAGTACACAGACTGAGCTGCCGGGGCTCAGATCCCACGGTCTCCTCCTCCCCGGCCACTTTCCTGCTGGCGGGATCCCTCCCTTCCTCCGCAGCCCGTGTCGGCGGCCGGCTCTCGAGCTCATTGCCTGGCTTGAGACCCAACTGAAGCCCTCCTTAGTGCACTGGTCCTCATGTGCCAGCGAGATGCAGAGGAGCTCAAGGCTTGCAGCATGTCTTTCAGAGCTTCGTCGTCGTCGTCCTTCGAAGGGGGAGGGTCGGTCCCGCGCCGTCACCGCGTTTGAAACGTGACTTTGGAAGGAGCAGCGTTGGTTTAATCGCCTTCCACACTAGATTCCGTAGGTAAAACCTGTCTGAGAGGGTGCAGTGCTCTATTCACTAGTACTGCTGCTCATCACAGGGCGTGAGCATAGTCCTGTGCCAGTGGTAGCTGAGGTTTCGTGTGCCTGGGCTCTGGTTGCCGGGAGGTTCCTCCCTGCCGTGCACATCCCGCTCTCGCCACGCGCCGTGTCGCCCCTGAGCCCCTCCAGGACGGGATTTCAACACCCTCCCTCCTTCAACTTATATTGGATGCAAATGTGTTTTGTGATTTCAGGTGCTTAACTGTGATCTTGAGAGTTCAGCAGATCATCCATCCCCAGCGGGCCGGTAGCTGGGTGTTTTGCCTGTGGATAATGATGATTATTTTGTTCTAAAACAAAACAAAACCCCACTGAGATGGGAACTTTCAGAGAGCAGAGCTGGCCCCAGCCGAGCTCCTGGCACCCCTTTAACCCTCTCACCAGCGCAGGGTGAGAACGCTACAGCAGGGGTGCGGGAAGGGAGGTTACACAAAGAGCAGATCAACACCCAAAGCAGCAGAATTAGTGTTAGGAATGGCCATTGTGGCTTGCCCACAGCATCCTCCCCTTGCTCACACAAGCACCTCGTGGAAACTACGAACGAATGATCAGCCAAACCCTGTCCATTTCAGCACCTGGAGCGCAGGGGCGTGCGAAGGAACCTGCCCCATGTTTACAGCTCCCCGACAGCCACTTTGCAATACGACATTTCCCTGCCCGTGGCAGCAGCCGCCGCCTGTGCCCCCGCTGCAGCTTTCCCTTTGCCTCGGGAGGTTCGTGCCCAGAGCTCACAGCTGTAAAGATACAGATAGATCTATATATATATATTTTTGGTCAGTTTTTCATTAACTTTTTTGCTGGTAGAAAAGGACGTAGAAATAAATTAAAGCCATGTTTTTATATATAAAAAGTCGGGTAATGTTGCTGTTTAGGTGAGTGCAGTTAAACTTGGTCAGTAAGGAATCTTTCCTGCTCTCAAAGGAGATTTTTACTACCTGGTTTATTGTATTAAAACTGTTTGAGTTTGAGGTTACCTCAACCTGTTTAAAAGACATTTTCTGTGGACTCGTACTGTATATTTACATAACTTTGTGGAGCTTTTATTTAAGGTCATTTAACATGTACCATGTACATGTCACTGATGGTGTTTCGATGCATCATGCTTGTAACAGGCATTTCATTTATAATACGTGATTCATTTGGAAGCTCTTCGGTGATTTCTCTGCTGTTCCTCGATCGGCGTCGTGTTCGCTCTCGACTTCAAATCACCTTGTAATTACCTGTCAAAATGCCTTAACTTACCCTAACTTGACCAAAATACTATTTTGGTGAGGGTATGGGGAGGGTTACATGAAGGGAGAAGCATCAGTGAGTCCTGAGTGGGTGACTGTGCACGAGTGGTCGTCGTTTCAGGCTGAACCAGCCGCGTCTGCTCTCTGTCAGAGGAATGTATCCGCGCCACGGCGCCTGGGGGGGGACGTTTCCCTCTCAAATCTTGGGTGTCTTGACATTTTCTTCTCCAGTATTTACACTCAATGCTTCTTGATTAGAGCAGGTTTGATCAATTCTTCTTTCCCTTGAACTTTAACTTACCTTCAGGCCAGCCCTCGTTATCCCCCCCTGCCCCCAGCCCTCGTTATCCCCCCGGCACTGACGTGGCCCCAGACCACATCAGGCTGATTATGATCCTCTTCCCTAGTAAAGAACAAATTTGGATTTAGATTCCCAACTCTGAGTTTATCCCTCACCAGACACACCAAAGACCAGTGAAGCTTATAGCTTTTCCATCTGTTTATAAAGCAATACTGTATTATAAAGAGTTGATATTTTTATCACACTGCTTGATTGTTTTTGGTTTGTTGGGTTTGATTTGTTGGGTTTTTTTTTAAGATGTGCACTCTGAACATATCAAACCTAATTTCTTCCTGTGAACTGAAGCTGTCTGCGCACAACTGAGCTGGGGGAAAGGAAAGGACAGGGCCGGGCTCTCCAAACCGTGTTCGATGAGGCACGAAGCAGGCAGGTTATTGCAGCTGTTCCCGAGAGGAAGGTGCTGGAGAGGTGTCCCCTGAGGTGGAGGGGAGTGAGGGAGGAGCCCAGGCTGCCTCTGGGTTGGGAGCTGAAGGGAGAGGAAGGGACGTAGGGGCAGGGGCTGGGTTCCTGCGGCAGCGCTGAGGGGTGTTTGGGTACAGGGGGCCGGGAGGTGGCAGAGCCCTGTGGTTCCTCGCTACTCGGGCGGCTGTCTTTGGGGAACCTGCCCCATGCAGCTTCCCTTTGTGTTCAGGAGGGAGGTTTGGCTGAAAAAGCACCCCAAAACCAAACCCTGCTGTTGGGACCAGGCAGTTGTGAGTGAAGGAGAAGGGAGAGGTGAGGGTCTGGCAGAGGTGGGGAAGGATTTGGCGAGGGAATCTCCTTCTCTTGGTCAGGGAGATGGTTTCTCTGGGGAGAAAGCCAGCCCATGTGTGGAGGAAGTGTCTGTGTGATGTGAGTCCTTACAAAGGCAAACACACTGGTCAGAGTCTGTCCCTAACGAGGAGGCTGTGTTGTTGTTGTTGTTGTTCAAGTGAGACTATCATCTATGCTTACCCGAGAGGCACCTACGTGAGTTTCATGTCTGAGGTATAACTTATGCAGGAATAGTTCTGTACATAAAGGAGTTGTACAAATATTTAATAAATATAGTATTTATACTAAAACCTGGGCTTGGGGTTTGTTCGAGTTGGTTGCAAAACCGCTGTTGGTCACTGCAGGGATGACACAGCCACCCTCCCTGGGGCACTGGGTTCTCAGTCCACCCCTGAGGGACACAGTGAACCTGCCCCTTGGGGTCTGGCAGATGGAACCAAAGGTTGGAGATTTCCCAGGGGGACTGGCAATCCCACCCTGTCCCTGACCCAGTGGAGGAGGGAGGGAGGGAGGGGAAATAATGCAAGCCTGGAACAGAAAAGCCTCCTGAAGTCATGCTTTCAGACATCACTTTTATTAAATGCATTTCTGTGACAACTTTGCTTACTCTGAGCTGCCACCTCCACACGGCTCCAGAAGTACAGGCTGTTGCACAGCAACCCCATGTGGCTGTGCCAGAGGGGAGCCGGGTATTTCCCAGCACCTGCAGCTACACCAGCAGCTTACTTGGCCCCAGTGGTCACTGGTGTGTTCCCTGTGCCTGCAGACTGGGCCAGGCACACACCTCCACCTCAGCCACAGCTGCTGGCCTGGCTGTGCCCGTGCTGGGGGGTGACAAACGGCCGCTGAAGGCAGAACCTGCACCCAGCAGCAGGAGCTGACCCAGTGCTTGGTACCTTTGTTGTTCCTGGCTCTGCCTTGCACAAAGGGAAAGGGGCACCATTGGATCCTTCCTTCCCAGGCTGAACAGGTATGTGAAATGCAGGTCCCCACATCACCTCAGAATACAGTTTCCAGCAAGTTCTGACTTGAACTGCAACTCAACTCAAACCAGAAGCAGCTCCCCAGGTACCGCATTGGCTGCGCTTTGGGGTGTGGGGAGCTCCCCAGAAGCCTTTACACTCGTCACTACAGCACCTGGGAGCTCTGCACACCACCAGCATCCTCTTCAGTGTCACTAGCAGTCACTAAGCTGTGGAAGCTCTGACTGGTGGCGTCCTTCTTACAAGAGACTGCTCCAAAAAACAAGGAATGAAACTGGAAAACGGATGAGTTACAGAGGTAAGAGACAGCCCGTGGTTGAGAATGGGGGGAGGAGGGGGGGTTGTCATTTCTGAAGCTTTTGCCACGTTTACTGTGGGCTGACAAAGGCTTTGAGTTCCTCTGCCAGCCGAGTGGTGCCAGCGTTAAACCTGGCAGTGGTGGGTCAGGGCAGCTGTGCTGCAGCCAGCCCCTGCTCCCCGTGGCGCTGGGCTGCGCGGCTCCCGCCCTGGGCAGCAGCTCCCTTACCTCCTGGCAGCGGGGCTCTGCCGCCTCTGCCCCCCGCGCCGCGCTCACAGCCGTGCCCGCTGCCCCTCTGGGGGTGACTCTGGCCCTGTGTTGAACCTCTCCTTTGGCTGCAGGGCTCGCAGGTGTCACTGTGCCTGGGGCATTCCCACCCCACAGGGCCTTTCTGGAAGCAGCTGCTTCTCTGTCCTTACCCACCGGGGCTCTCTCGGGTTTGCCCAGGTGTCCCTTCAGGCTGATTGGAGAGAAGAGGTCAGGTCAGTCACTGGCTTCTGTGTGTTTTTGTTAGAGTGTCTTGACTTTCTGCTAATGAAAGCATTATGGCTTTAGATTCTCAAGAACCATCTTCCTTTCCCCTCCTACTGCATCAGAACCCCGTGGAGATAAAGGCAAGCAGAAGTTGTTTGCTCCTGAGCCTGACAAGGCCAGAGTGTTCCTGTGAACAAAGGCACAGATGCCTACAGTGCTCCCTCATACCCTGTGAGCGTGAGCTAATTGCTTTTCCACCTTCAGTCTGATTTGCCTGCCATTTTTCCTCCTCTGAAGGCAGTTCCCCCTCCCCCGTGGCCGCTGGTACCTGTCCTGCCGCGGGGAAAGGCCCCGGGACGGCTCCTCGGCCTCCGACAGCGTGGCCAAGATGAAGCTGGCTTCCAGCACCACATCTTCCATGCTGAAAGCAATTGGCCTAAACACAGATAAGCAGAGACTGAACAGCACACAGGGTTACACACGTGGGAGGCAACACAGCTCATGCAAATGTCTACATAAAGGTTAAAAAGTGCCTCTGAAAAGCTGAATACCCAAGGAGATCTGCTGCTGCAGACAGTGAGATGGCTTCTTGTTCAGGGTTTAGATGCACCAGTGAGCACATGCTACACCATATTTAGTCAAATTAGCAGAGCTTTAAATATGAAACTGTTCAAATCCTATTTTTAAGCAGAAAATGTGTTGTTTCTTTAGGCTACTAAATCAAACCACTGCATGCACTGGCCTGGCAGCTGAAGCGTCCCGGCAGCTTTTGGTATGGAATGAAAAGCTCTGTCCTGTTGTGGCAGGGCAATGCCCTGAGTGCCCTGCAGACACCCATCAGCTGCAGGGCTGAAACTGCAGCGCTCCTGCTCAGGTGGGTGCCAGAACATACTTCCCAGATCCGTGGAAGTGGATGGAGACGGGAGCACCGGCGGCGTCTGAAAAGGTGATCAGGCCCTGGAAGGAGGGGCAGGGGGTTAAGGAGGAGCACTGGAGGGGTGAATCTACTCTGGCTGTTGCTTATTGGTAAAAAGAGGGTAAAAGGCTCCTGCTGCTGCCATATGTTTCCCACCTTCCCCGTTACCCCTGTGTGCCCCACACAGAAACCACGTTTCTGTTCTTTTCCCACGCCTGCTTTGCCTTGCCCAGGCTCTGAGGGGGGACTCACAGGGTCCTGGTGACACCCTGCTGGGGGCAGGGGGCTGTGGAACTGCCCAAGGCCCCTCAGCAGTGTCCTGGTCATTTGCATACTAAGGCAAATGTTTTATTGTCAAGACAGGTTCTTGCTTACCCTCAAATCTTTAAGGCAAAAGGTCACATCAGAATCTACTCCAACCTGAAAGTAGTCAAACTCCTCTGGGCTGAGCTGGATTTCAGTAAGCATGGTCTTTGAAAAATCTGTTTGACAAGAAAGTCAAAGACTCAAAGGAGTGAAGTTTGAACTCAGCAAAGCCAGGGTCAGAACTATGAGGCTTACACCAGCATCACTTGAACAAAGAGTCCTGTTGTTACAGTGACCAACAGCAGTAAATATGCATCTGCATTTCTTTCATAGCTAAAGTGAAACCCCTGGCTTTATTTGCAGTACCTGCTGCAGGTTTAAATGGCTGTTAACAGAACCTGGCCTGTTCCACCGGGGCATCTGACCCCCTCCCTGCTCAAGTGCTTTGTCTGAGGGTGTCCATCACAAACACGCTCCCAGCTGCTGTAGAAAGGCCACAGGACTTTGATTAAGCCTCATTTCTGACAATCAGTGGACAATGGAGGTGGATTTAGGTCCTTTGTTTTAAATGATAATTCTTAAGTGGCAACAGGAAGCAGCTCAGTCTCAGAGGTTCAGTCTCAGGTGCTCAGCTGCTCCCTGTTGTCCTCACAGTTGTCATTAGGTATGTAACAAGAAAGTCAGAGGGCACTTACCCTCGGCAGCTCCAACAGCAGCCTCTACTTGGTTCCCTTCCAAAGCCAGGCTGCTTGCAAAGTACAACAAACTCTTCCCAATCCTCAGTTTCTCTGCTCAAGAGGAGTCTTTTTTCCCCTCTCAGCCCCATCAGGTGTTCCAAAGCCCTCTTGTGACATCCCTGAACGCTGTACCCACACACACTGGCAGCTCACCCGCCCGCCCCTGCGAGGCAGAGCCCTCTGTGTGCATGTGCAAACAAGCTGAGGCACAAGGTGTCATCTCTTCCTTGAAAGTTAAACCTGACTGTGGGAAAACCCAGTGCAGCACCAGAGGATCCCTTCCAAGGCCCTGTTCTGTGCCCACAGAACATCTGCTGTGGGCAGCAGGGTGCATCTCAGGCTACACCATGAGAACAAAGCTTCGAGTCCCTCCTCTTCCCCCTCTGGGGTTTGGCTCTTTGGGATCACATCCCATTTTTACCTTTCTTACAATGATTTACAGTAAGTGTCTGTTTCTAAACAGAATTTGTCCTTCAAAGAACATTCTTTTTAGTGTTTCTTTTCAGTAGTTTCTTCCCTGTTTCACTCCCTTTCCCCCCCTGAATCCTCCTTCCTCTCCACTCCTCCAGCCAGCTCCCTGCACAGTCCCCACCCCGACACTCCAGGCAATCCCCTTTTTCCAGGTCATTATCCTCAGCTTTGCTCAGAGTATGAAGAACATCCCTTCATTAGATGATATACAAGAACCTATACTTCAGGAACACAATTAGATCCTTACAATGAGTTTGAGTCACCCACCAAGAATCTGGCTTGTTCTCCATCTCAGATGGTGACCTGCAAACAGCCCTGCACAGCAAACCAGGCTTCAGCCCCCAGCACCCTGCCCTGCCCTTACACTGGCCCTGATGGGATCCATTCTGTGGGTTTGCTACTCAGATTTAAAGAGTTCTCCTTTAAAGCATACAATTCTCTCCTTTTCCCTGCCTGTTGCCATGCTGCTGCTCTTGCAGCACAGTCATCACCCCTGGTCAAGCCTCCAGCAAGCGGCATCGTTAATGTCAGTCTGGTCTCTGACACTGACACCAGGGAAACATCAGTGGAGGCAGATTCCCTTAAAATGGGTGAAAAGCAGAGGGTGGCAGGAGGCTTTAAATCTGAACTCAGCCACAAAATGCATTCTCCATTTATGCTGTGAGGCATTGTTCCTTCACTTCACCTGTTTCAGAGTCCCAACATGGTTTCACAGTTGGAGTTTTCTTACCCCTGTCCTCCTCGGTGTAACTCTTGAAACAAACTTGCACTGGAGTAACTGCCAAGGTTACTTCTTCTTGACTGGTCGGAAAGTGAATCATTACATCAGCCAGCAGCCTGTAATGTTTCATTCAGCATTAAAATCTCAACAACCTCTGGCTGTTCATTTGATTTATGTAGCAGTAGGGACATGAGAAATCTAAACTACAGCTGGGAATTAGGAAAGCAAATTCACACAATCACAGAAGCTCAAGGGTTGGAAGGGAGCTGGAAAGCTCATCCAGTGCAAGCCCCCTGCCAGGGCAGCACCACCTAGAGCAGGGCACACAGGGACTCATCCAGCTGGGTTGGGATGTCTCCAGAGAAGGAGCCTCCACAGCCCATCTGGGCAGCCCCTGCCAGTGCTCCCTCACCTCAACAGGGAACAAATTCTGCCTTGTGTTTCTTTGGAACCTCTCCTGTTGCAGCTTGTCCCTGTTGCCCCTTGTCCTGTCATTGGCCATTGCCGAGAACAGCCTGGCTCCATCCTCCTGACACCCACCCTTTATGTGTTTGTAAACATGAATGAGGTCACCCCTCAGGCGCCTCTTCTCCAAGGTATAGAGCCCCAGCTGCCTCAGCCTCACTGTCTGTGTGTGCTGCCAAAGCAGCCCTGCAGATCCAGGTGTCGCTGCTGCCTTCCTATACACGTATCTCACAACTCTGAGCAAACCTCAGGTTCCTGCACTCTTTATTCAAAAGCTTGCAGTTTGACAAGCTGCATAACCTTTTACAAGCACAATACATCACATCTGTGCAGAGAGATCTTTCTCCACCTTTAACAGTTGACTGTTGCAACGAGAGCAGGGGATGAACAGAACGCGCTGTCAGGAAAAGCAGCGTCCAACTGTCCCTGCCTTTGCTTGCAGTGACAAGCTACATCTCAGCTTCTCCCAGGAGCTGCTTTTCAGTACAGAACTTCTGCCTCATTGCTTTAAAAAAGATGGTACTTTTCCCCACAGGATTCTGTGCCTGTAAAACTAAAGCACTGCTTCATTTGCCATAGGTGGGAGTTGCTCAGAGGTGTGAGTTCTGATCCCCCGCTGCCCACTGGTTGGGACCATGTCCCTGGCCATGACACCACTGTTGCCTCCTCTGTGGTGGGTTTTATTCCAGGAGATGATATGTTTGCATCCCTTACCTGGAGTGGACTTTAAGTATGTTGGGACACATGTGCTTTGCAAAAACAGCCTGCAATGGATCACACTCCTGAAAGGTCAGGTTGTAGGTTTTCACGACACCTAAGTGCAGAGGAGCAGAGATCAGCCCTGCTCTGGAATGCTCCGTGCTGGGGTGGGGGTTTCTTCAGTAGGAGTTGTTCTTCTAGGAAATCTCAGTAGAGAAAGTAGCCAAGTGACTCACCCACAAATAGAAAACACAGCTTTCAGCACTTACTCCAGCCTACCCCTCACCTCTAAGCAGCAGGTGACAATACACAGTGTGCAGAAGTGCTGAGCTGAAGCATGTTGGTTTGATAAACCCTGTTGTAGCTTCCATTTAATAATGCAGGTGCCAAGTATCAGTGATGAAGACATTTGGCACAGTGTTCCATCAATAACATCCAGTTAATGATTACCCTGAATACTGTGTTACCCTGCCGCTCCAAACTGCTCCTGTCTCTGCAAAGTCACTTCCACCTGTCACTCACCATGTTTGCAGAGGAGCTGAAAAGTTACGTGGTGGCCAGTGGTGTTTGTGGAAATGCTGCATTTCTCCACGTTCCTTTCCAGCACACTTACACATCTGAATATAGGGAGAACTGACTGTAAAGAAAAGAAGAAACCAAGAAATCAGTGCAGAGGTTGATCACCGAGTGACTTTGCACTATTATGTCCCCAGCTTCATAGTTTAACTCAAGCTTTGATGGCTTCCCCAAACCACTTTGTAAGCAGCCACCAAGGCAGCTGATGCTGATCCTCCCCATCCTCACCCACTATTCCTAGCTGTGGCCAGCAGACCTGCTAAGCAACTGGTCAAAGCTCTCTGGGCTCATTCTGGCTTTGGGGGCCACAGGAGAAGCAGCCCAGCAGCAGCAATGTGTGATATTCCTTCACCCCAAGACTCAGCTGGTTCACACTGTGGGAACCTCAGGGCACAGCTCAGGAGGCACAACTTCTAAAGGTAATTAAACACTGATGCTCTCTTGGGCTGAAGTGCTCAGAAGTGCTGGAGTTCAGAGCCATCCACGGGCCTCTCTGAGCCTGCCCCTGTCATTTCATTTGGAAACTGGGCTGATTTGCTGCTTACAAAGCTGTGCACAATAACCCATTAAGATGTACCTTAATTATCAGTTTACATGAGAGGGATAACTGTTTTCCCTTCTGACATGGCTGAGGCAGAGCTGTCCAGCAGTAACGTTGAAAAAACATGGATGAGAAGAAGACATAAGCATATGCTGACCTTGAGGAATTCACTGATCTTAAGGCAAGCTGAAAACATAAGTAAAATAACTTACTAAAGCTATTTCACATCAAACCTTTAACACAAAACCCCCATCTGTGTGCTTCAGGACCATCCCTGAACCACAAACCCTTTATGTGTGATCCAGCTCAAAGTAAATGTAGCTGCACTTTGCACACAATCCTGTTCTCACCACCTTCACTATCACTGCTCAGGAGTCACTGGTACAATGCAGGAATCCAACCTGTGGACATTTAAGTTGCCCTGAAGTGTGAGTTACCTAAACAAAGCTCAGCCCTGTGTTTGGAGCATTTGGAGGGTCCCCATTGTACAGCCAAATGAGCAGAGACACAACCAGCAGCTCAGAAATTGTGCAGGTATGAAAAGAAACATTGTCCACTTCTGATTTTCCAGCCTCCCAGCAAGTTAAGGAGAACTAAGAAACCTCCAGAGAAAACCTGAATTCTGCTGGCAATGGTGTTTGATTAAACAGAGGCACATTAATGGATGTGTTCTTCCTGTTGAGTCATACTGGTACAAAAACATGTTGTTTAGAGGCAGCTCCTGATGTGGTACAAAACATAAACCTTTTGACCCATGACAACAGAAAGAAACCCCTTGGTATTAATCTGGATGTCCTGGACAAGCTTCAGCGTGGTTAACAAAAAGCCTGAAGAATACTTGGGACAGAGTAGGAATGAATCTTCCATGATGTCATCTGCACCATTGTAATTACAGAAAACGGGGCATTTGTCCATATTGGAAGTGGAGGAAGCTGAGAATGTAACTCAGACTGAAGGGTGCTGGTAGGAAAACACGATATTCAACAAGAAGGTTTCAGAAGGATGGTAAATCAAGTTCACTTACACCTTTTTCAGTGGGGTCAAACCAAAACTCGTCACTAACACGTGCTATGGCGTGGACTGCTCTTCCAAACACTACCAGGGAAAGAAAACAGTGCAACATGTACTCCAGGTTAAAAGCTATACTGCGTTTTCTCCAGAAGAGGAAGCACTGCATATTCCTTACGGCACTTCAAAGAAAACCCACGGCATACTGGGAAACACTCTGCTTTCGCTGTCAAACACCTTGATGTTTTCAAAAGCTGCCTCAGATGAGGCACACCCCAAATGCCATCCCTCCCTCTGCTCAACTGGCCTGACCTGATTGATCCAATCACCCGAAACACTGAGGTGAGAAATTCCCCCTTTGCAGGTCTTGGGCATGTGGGAAGTGGATGTCAGTGAAGGCACAGCCCCAAGAAACAGAATAAACCAGCTGTGGGTGTCAATATTTGCCTCTGCCTGCCCTGGCACAGCCTTTGGCACAGTTTGCGGGGGAGCTTTAGTCGGGCCTCTGGAAGGAGGAGAGCGTGCGCAGGGAAGCGCCCAGACACCAGCGGCTTCTGCACCTCGAAGTAGCACAAGCCCAGCCCTGTGCTCTCCAACCTGAACAGCTTCCAGAGGCTGCGTGCTGCCCCACGGACAAACGCCGTTATGCCCCTGGGGACGAGGAAGAGGCAGCTCCTCAGTTGTGGCGTGGCTTGATGCCTCGTCTGGCGTCGTGCGAAGCCCCTGACGGCAAACGCAGCTGAGGGCAGAGCTGAGGGCAGAGCTGGGGGCAGAGCTGAGGGCACAGCTGAGGGCACAGCTGAGGGCACAGCAGAGCTGAGGGCAGAGCTGAGGGCAGAGCTGAGGGCACAGCTGAGGGCACAGCAGAGCTGAGGGCAGAGCTGGGAGCAGAGCTGAGGGCACAGCTGAGGGCACAGCAGAGCTGAGGGCAGAGCTGGGGGCAGAGCTGAGGGCACAGCTGAGGGCACAGCAGAGCTGAGGGCAGAGCTGGGGGCAGAGCTGAGGGCACAGCTGAGGGCAGAGCTGAGGGCAGAGCTGAGCTGAGGGCAGAGCTGAGGGCAGAGCTGAGCTGAGGGCAGAGCTGAGGGCACAGCTGAGGGCACAGCTGAGCTGAGGGCAGAGCTGGGGGCAGAGCTGAGGGCACAGCTGAGGGCCGCCGGCCGCCCCTCCCCGCGGCGCTGGCCTGCCCCGTGTGTCCCACAGCCGCCGCTCCGCTCCTGGGGCCGCGGGTACCTCGGAGGTGAGCCCCGGCCACCACGCACTCCATGGCGCCCACGGCCGCTCCCCTCAGGCCGCGGCGGCGCCTGGGCTCGAACCGGCGCGCTACGGGCCAGGCCCCGGATGCAGCCGCAGGGAAGCGCGTTCCGGACTATTGTGTGCCTTCGGAGACGCCGTAGCGGGAGGCTGGCGCCGGCGTGGTTCCGGGAGCGGGAGCGGGCGCGGCGGCGGTGCGGGAGCGCGGCGCCGAGCAGGATGGTGAGCGGCGGGGCCGCGCCGCCCCGGCCCTGCCCTGCCCCCGCCGCCGCCGGCCGGGGCTTCCCCCCGCGCACGCCGCCACGGCCCGTGGGGTCGCTTCCTGCGGCCGCGGAGCGTCGGGCCTGCGGGGCGGCGCGGGGCGGCGGCGGCCGCGGTGAACGCGGGTTCGGGGACGGTTTGGTGTCAGTGGGCGCCCAGAAACGCGGCGGCCGGCGGGCTGCGTCAGCTGCAGGGGCGGGGGGGAGGTGAAGCCCCGCGGCGCTGAGGCCTGCCGGGGCTGCGGGGGGCGGCGGAGCCTCTCCGCCGGCTGCAGGGGTTTGGTTGTATTTAGCGCTGCTTCCGTAACACCGACAGGTCATTAATTATGATTTGCCTGTTCATTCGGCTTATTTTCTGTTTTTCTGTTGCTTTCTTTTTGTTTTAACATTGATCATGTTTCACCCTGTTTTTCATTTCCCCCCCCCCCCCGTCTGCAATCAACTCCTTCATTCCAATCAGGCTGGGCACAGAGTAAGTTTCCTCCTCTTGGCTGTTGCTAACACCGGTGGTAAGGGCTTGTGGATGTTAACTACGAATGCCAGGTGGTGCATACGAACGGGGGGCTGCCGTTCAAACCATGCTCGAGGTTGCACCTCTGTTGCCAGATGTTGTAACAGTCTTTGCTGATGGTTTATGTTGCAGATACTCGTGATCAGCAAAGCACACTTCAGTGCTTTTAACTCGGTTTTGTTTGCTGTAGCTTTGCCAAGCTTTTTTTCTTCTATTAATGGGAGCTCAAACATGGGTGGGGAGGGGGGGGAGAAATATGGGGCTTGATGGTTTTTTGAGCAAAGGAAATGGTCAGTGTTGAATGCAGCCACGTCAGTGGGGTTGGCTGTTTGAAGTGGCTGCATAAGCTTGTCAGACACTAGATAACTGGGATTGAGTGTCCTTTAATGCCTTTAGCTTTAAAGAATCTGTTGCCACTTTAATAGTCAAAATCCCTTTAATAATGAAAAGAATTGGATAGCCATTTCTGACTTGCACTCAACCCCTGCCATTCTGTGATTGTGTCACCTCTAGACTGATGCTAGGAAGGGTATTTTTCACTGGAAGCTCTTGAGGGAACATCAAAACCTTTGGTTTCTCTCTCCCAGGTTAGTTTTAAATTGATAGCTCATTGATTAAAAACCTCCTGTGTTGCCTTACTGGTACTTCCAGCCATCTGATCCCCAGATGGCTTTTGATGGTGACACTGGGACATTCTTAATTAAGAAACCCCAAAACCTAACCCCACATCCCCACCCCCCCTCTGCCTTTTTAGCCTGGAGACAGCTGCCTGGCCTAAAGATTGACCAAGCAAATATTAAGCCAGGTAACTCCTGAGCATAGGTACTGTTGCTTTTAGGTGTAACTATCTGGGCTATGTCTTTTACAAGCACATTTGATGGCTGCCACTTTAGGAGCTGTTTTACTGACCAAGCATTATGGTTGGAAGGTAAATTTCTGTTCAATGTGGAGCTGTTCATCAAGGGATGATGGTCTCTAGGTGCAGTGTTTTTACAGTGTAGCAGCATCATCACACACCATCCCTCATAGAGCTTTTCATGCCCTTTTTGCATAATTCATTTATTGCTGCCTTGCCTGCATTAACTGCTGCTTGATTTGCAGACTTAAAGCTTGTGATGTTAAACTGTGGCCTTACTTTATCTGAATCCTTAATTTTGAAGCCCCCCCCCATTCAATTTGTATTCTCCTTGCATCTACTGTACTGAAACTGTGACCACATGATGCTTCTCTGCAGTGCCCTGGTGCTGTTTTAAGTCTTAACCTGTTGTTCAGTGGTTCCTACTCTATGGACTCCTGAACAAGCTTCCTGTCCTGGGCAGTTACTAACACGTGGTGCAAATTTGCTGTGGGGTTTTGTTTTTAGGGAAGAAAGCAGAAGTCAATTAAAGTAGAAAACGACTCTGATAGAGGAGATTTAAAGAGAAGTGGCCACAGTTCAGCCAGTTCTGTGCTTTAGAACATGGAGTAGAGTTGTCCCCCTTTACTTTTGTGTTGAAGGAGGGCAAGAAAAAGTGGGATAGTTTATGGTAGTTCCCAGATTTGCATAAAATACAGCCAGTAGTGACACTTCCCTGTTGTTACACCTTGCAGTGGCTTTCACAGAGTGTTGAGTTTATAAGGTTCTTCCCATAGGATAATATTCTATGTTAGTAAAGGCCCCAATCTTCCCTACAATATATCAGTGTCCCATCACCATTTCATTCTTACTTTAGTAGCTTTTGCATCAAAGTGCAGAGTTATGACACTGAAGAAAACCCTGCAATGCTTTCTGTTTGCCAGTGGCTCTTGTCTTCATGAGGCTGTGTTAACCACCTTTCTTTCCTGTCGTGACACCTGCTCAGTTGGTGTTAGTTTTAGGAGATCTTCACATTCCCCACCGATGCAACAGCCTGCCAGCCAAATTCAAAAAGCTCCTGGTTCCAGGAAAGATCCAACACATCCTCTGCACAGGAAACCTCTGCACCAAGGACACCTATGACTACCTCAAGACCCTGGCTGGGGACGTTCACGTTGTCAGAGGGGACTTTGATGAGGTAGCTGCTTCCCTTGATAGTGACTTCTTTATGTGCAGCTTCTCCATAAAAGCACCATTTGGATTATTTGTAATTCAAGTCAGTGTGGTCAGACTGAGGTGATGGAGTAATA
This sequence comes from Colius striatus, assembly GCF_028858725.1. Taxonomy (NCBI): domain Eukaryota; kingdom Metazoa; phylum Chordata; class Aves; order Coliiformes; family Coliidae; genus Colius; species Colius striatus. Next base: position 14,529,739 of record NC_084775.1, on the reverse strand, counting down.
AAAGCAAACTGGGCAAAAGAGTTGGAGTTGCAGTCAGTAATGGGAGTTGCACTGCAAGCTCTCACCTGCCATCAGTATGAGTAGTTTGGGTACTTGGCTGTGTGTTGGACTCCAACAAACAGAAGCTGCTGGTGTCAGATCTTTTCAGGTTCCTTACACCCTACCTCAGTATCCACCAAAGCAGCTTCTGTAGCTCTTATTTTGTGGCTGTAGGGCCAAATGCACTGAGTATTCCCATGAGCTTTCCCCCCTCAGTGTTGCACAGAGTTGTTTTTACATGTAAATCTCTACATCTAATCTGAGATTTGGGTTTGTGTTTTTTTCCTAGAACCTGAATTATCCTGAACAGAAAGTTGTAACTGTTGGACAGTTCAAAATTGGGCTGATTCATGGCCATCAGGTTATTCCTTGGGGTGATATGGCCAGCCTGGCACTGCTACAAAGGCAGTTTGATGTGGACATCCTAATTTCGGGACATACACACAAATTTGAGGCATTTGAACATGAAAACAAGTTCTATATCAACCCAGGATCAGCTACAGGAGCCTATCATGCCTTAGAGAAGTAAGTAAAGTATGGGAAATATCTGTGGGGATTTTCTTTTTAGATAACAAAACTGAAGTACAGAACTCATTGGGAAGGTTGATGTTTCTGTTTTAAATGCTGGTGAGGGGAAGGGCTGGTATTACTCACTAAATCTCCTTGACTGAAACAGATGAGAGTGAAATAGTTAAAGCTTTAGATCTCATCTACTGTCCTTACCCATTTTTCTTCGGAGTGATTGCTGTTAAGTAGCAGTGAGACACTGCTAAGGCAATTATATCCACACAATTAATTGGATGCTTTTCTTCTCTTTCCAGCAACATCATTCCTTCATTTGTGCTGATGGACATCCAGGCTTCTACAGTAGTTACATATGTCTATCAGCTAATTGGAGATGATGTGAAAGTAGAAAGAATTGAGTACAAAAAGTCTTAAAAGGTGTCTTTGCTCGTGTGGTATATTCTTACCATCTCATTCTGAACTGCAAGTTACTGCAATACTTGATTGCTAGTTTACAGTACTACACTTACTAACAGCTTCACAATGTAGCTCATTAGTAATAACTTTAAAACAACATTGTGTTTTGCTTTTCTCTGTATGAATTGATTTGTAAAATATTCCATTAAAGTAACTGTTTAAATACTGTTCCTTAATGTTGTAATAAACTCCACTTCATAGAAAACCCAAGCTTTGTGAACTGGTGTTAGGAAAGAAGGCAGCAGTTTGAGCTGCTTTTAAAAAGCCTTGTGCCCTGGTTTGGTGACTCACTGCTAAAGGGTATTTGTGAAGAGCTTGAACAGAGAGATGGGGGCTCTGGAGCCATGTTGTGTTAATTTGGAATGTTAAATGGAGAGACTGATAGATTCTGAAAGGCTACAGTTAAAGCTTCCTACAGGAAAACTACTACTGTAAGCTTAACCTTTTTATAATCAAAGCAGTTTCAAATGCCACTATAGACTTAACGAAGCCATGATTCATAAAATATCAGCAGTGCAGAGGCCTTTTTGTAATGTACAGCTTGTATCTGACACTGTATCTAGCTGCATTTTGACTTTTAAATAAGGCAGTTCTGTGCAACACTTGTGCTGCCCCTGCAGACTAAACCAGGGCTTGGCCAAGCAGCCCAGACCCTGTTCTCACAGCTGTGGGGAACTGACTTTTAACAGCCCTCATTTCTCATGCTTGCTTGCTAACTTTCCACTGAACCCAGAGTTTCATCTTTGTTCTTCAGTGGAAGACAATTCAGAATGGTGCCCTGTGTATTATGACTTTTCCCAGTGCTGTAGCAGTGCTGCCTTTGTTGTGAAGGTTTGAGTTAAACTAATGCTTTTCCATGGAACTTAAGGGATCAGCTGGAAGCCTTACTTCTGTGTCATAAGTAACTTCTGTCCAAAATAAACCTCCTTTACCTTAGAGACAAAGCATTTCAGCCTGCCTGTTATTTCATGCAGTGAAACACACACCTATTGCTTTACCCTGCTGTAGACATACAAAAAGAACCTTGGCACATACTATTCAAGGAAGGTTTGTGAGTGGAACATCATTGCACTGAAAGTTTCATTATTAGAGGAAGGTATAGGATACCCCAAGGACAAAACTGATACACAGGTTCAGTTTATTTGGGCTGACTGCAGTTAAAATTACAGTTTGTCTAAAAAGTGTATTTTACATGAAGTAACCACCAGGTTTTAAAAGGAGTTTACCACAACTCTGCAGGGTTATGGAGGGTTAGGTTTGTGAGAAGGACATTTTAGTGTCATCCTCAGCAGCCTGAAAGATGGAGGAATACAGAAGTAAAGGAAAGAAACTTTAAGCCTTCATAAAAAATCAAAGTGCTGCATCTGAACATGACTGCTGCATAGACACAGGAGATTCTACTGTCAACTTAAAAATGTGGAAAGCTCTGGTCTTAGTTTTGCGTTCACCTGACTGGAATGAGCCTTCTCCATGGCCAACCTGCATCTTGCTGGCAGAAGGAGGAAAGAAAAAGGTCCATCAAGACCTTGTTGAGGACAGTTCTAGTGCACAGGTCTCCTCTGGTCCATTCAGGTACATCTGGAAGGTTAAGAGGACATTATAGATAGGGCTTAGGAAAATGGGAGGTAAATCCTAAGACCTGTCAGAGTACTTGCAAGCATGAGGCTTAGCATGGCACAGATTTGCTTCAAGTAAAATGAATTATTTGAATGAATAAAGGGATATTTGATTATCTACCATCTGTCTTACTAAAATAAATCAGCTAACAAACACTTTTGCTAAATGTTAAGTGAAAAACCTGTTTAGGAAACAAGGAGAACACGGCATGAGGTAAAGAAGCAGTTTGTTTCACCTTCAGAAGATCAGATGATGGTATGTCTGCCACAGCAGGATTCCCACATTTCTCCTGATATTCTTTAACTAGGGCTGTTGCATCGTCAATGCTGTAGGAAGCAAAAGTTCATCAACTTTGTCAACAAGCTCTCAGAAAGCCCAGAGTTCAGACCATATATACTGAGGTGATAAGGGATGATATCACATTTTTGAAGTCAGGTTCTGTCATTTCCCAGTAGAGGAAAACAAGCTGTGACAAGCTTAACATTTCACCTGTGCTTGTTAAGAAAACCCAATATATACCAGAATTTGAACAGCTGGGTATTGGTTCCTGCCCCTCTTTGACTGCAGGACAGTTGGTAAATGCAAGTTCACAGCTGTGTGGTATGAGCCTAAGTGCTGGGAGTCACTACTTGAGAACTGCCTGGCAGCAGAGGACCTTTTGTTTTACTGAAGTAGAACATCAGAGAGATTTCTACCTCTTGGAAAGCTCAGCAGCAAAAGCATTAATTCCTAAGTTTTGAGTACAGGCAGGTCATTTATTTTTTCAGTGTTCTTATTGCTGAAGCTGTGACTCCATAATGCCACGAAGGTGAATTCATCTGAAGGTAAGGTGACTCAAAGCAAAAGTGTTTTCTTGGTTGGGTTTCTTCTGCTATTGTAACTGCATCTGATGTGCTTGCCAGCCCAGGCTCAGAAGCTGTTCCTTTGGCTTGAATGACACTGTAAAACTTTACCCTAAACATGCAAAGTAGTAAAGTGAGGTTTTTATTTGGAGGCTAAGCCCTAGAAAATCTCCATGACTTCAAATCAATGAAGAGGAAGTAGAGGTTCAATTTCTGTAACTGCTGTCAGTCATGTACCACCTGTGTGTTATTAACTTACCAATTCTTTTTGGCAAAATAATCCACCAGCTCCTTCATTCGATGAGTATTCAGCAGTTGTTGTTTCAACAGTGGGAAATACTTAGTTTTCAGGATTTTTTCATATTGCTGCTTGTTTATGATGCTGTCCAAAACCAACGACCTGATCTGTCAATTTGAGCAGTGGAAAACTGTGAACATTTTGAAACATTAAATATGTGCTTTTGAATCTTTGTTAGTGTTGTGACACAGCAGATTTAGTGAAGGTTCATCTCAAGATTCAAGCAGGGCAGGGAGTTAAGAAACTTGCCCTTAAGAAGGCAGCCCAAGGCCAGGCAGGAGAGAGTGCACTTCTATAAGCCTTTTAGGCTTTTTGTTGAAGACATTTATTTAGGAAACTAAAGCAGCAGTGCTGCTGTACACTTCCCTCTCAAACAACCTCTTGAGTCAAAGGCAAGTGAAGTAAATTGTGTTTCTTTACCTGAGAAGCAAATGCCACTACTTCTCCAGCGTTCATGTGTTCATCTATTTGTTGCAGCACAGTTTGTGTGTTACATGTTGACAAGAAGCCCTTGCAAAAGTAAGTGACAAACCATTAATATTCTGAATGATTTAGAGTCTCCCTTCAGAGCAAGTATTTGATTTACTCAGGAACAGTTAATACTTGGAAGTTCAAGCATGAAAGTATCAAACCAGACTGAAAGAGTGGTGATGCTCATTGCTTTCAACTCTCAAAGGGTGTTTTGCTGCAGCTGTTACAGATATTTTTGACTCATTACCAGCAGATTGAGTGTCTTACACTAATGCTGGAATTTGGGAAAATGAGAAGACAAAGGAAAGTGTCCACAGACATGAATAATGAGGATGTGGCTTTAAGGCAGAAGGTTTCCATCAAAACTTGTAATGCACAAGAAGAATCTTTCTAAGAAGTCAGGAGCTTTCACTCAATGTTCTTCCGAAGTAGGATTCAGTACTTTTCTTACAGTCTGATGTGAAACTATCCCACTGGTAGCTCCTCAGCAATTATAGATGTTATCATCAGCTTCACATGGCTCTGGCAGGAATATGCCTTTGGCTTGAATTTTGTAGGGTTTTTTCAATGGGTTTTATGTGGTGTCATAAAACATCCTTAAACCCACAAAGAGCAAAGTCATATGACAAAGCTGCTGAGGATGACTTGAAGATAGCTGGTTTTGCTTTAAAAAAACCCCTCAAACCAAGAGGAAATGTTCTCATGGTCTCCTTCAGAAGGGTGAATTCCTAGCAATAACTTATGTGGGTGGAAGATGCTGAACAGCTGTCAGCAGTGACATATTTAAATACACTGGAATGAGAAGTTACCATCTTTCACAGTTCCTGATGAAGGTAACATGCTTAAAGACATTTCCCTTGCCCAGAGACAACACAAAAGTTCTTATTTACCTCTATTTGCTGCTCTCGCTTCTCAGACTGAGGAATCAACAGCAGGCACCCCAAAGCAAAAGCTGGAAGGTCCAACTGTGCATATTGTTTAGCTATTCCAATGACATCCAAGTCAGCCAGAACAGGACATCTGCACAAGAAGATTAGGAGTGAAGTTCTCAGCCATGATGTGTGTCAACAGAAGTGCATGGAGATTTTAAAGCCAGATCAACCAATATATTTTTACCCCATTTTAAGAAATGGCCAAGCTCTGTGAGTTGAACTTTCACAGAATGCAAGTTTTCTAGCTTAAAAAACCCAAACTCACCTCCAGGTTCTTTTTTCTAAACACCAAGGCCCTGTTTTGTGGTGAAGTGTTGGTCAAGTGCTGAGAGTAATGCTTTGACATGTGTATATGCACAGTAGGACAGTCATGTTCTTCAGCTGGATCCCTTTCCAGTATTCTCTAAATAACTTTTGGTTGAAGTCAGGCTCTCTGAGTTCTGGCTCTTCTCTTGAGCAGGTCACAGCATTGTGCTGAACAATAATTTATTGTGCTTTTTTTACTTTGTAAAGGCACTGCAAAACTGGTTTATGCACAGGCTGGCTTGCAACATTTATACCATAAGCACACCACTTTTAGAGATGTGCAGCTATCAGATTTTTGTTGTGCCAGGCTTATTCCTTGCAGGAAAATGAATTCTTTCTCTCTTATACTCTGTTAATGTCTTAGGAAACATGCTATATTTTGGGCTAAGACTATAAGTCCTTTAAAAATGATGGGAATGGGACAGATATCCCTTGTAGGGGCAGCAACTTTGCAGATAAAATGGTTCTCAGCAGTCTGTGCTGCTGATTCCAAGTTCCAGTTTGGAGAGCAGTTCCCAGTGCAGGTTAATCAGGCAAGGTCTCAAGTTACAGAACATGTCAACAATCTGTGTGCAAGTACAGCATTTCTGTTTGGGTGCATGCACTGATCTTGACCATTCCCACAAGAGGCAAAAGATTCCTTCCCATGCCTCAGGTTCCCCAGTTTTCAGAGCACGTTCCAGGCCAGATTGTCTGATGAGAAATTACAAACAGACAGTCCCACTCTGATCAAAATGTGGGATGTGTTATCTACTTACTTGAGCAGAATCACAAAACACTCACAACATTCCTCTGACTGTTTAGGACTCAGTGGACATGAAGCTAAGAAACAAAGAAAACATGATACAGTAAATATGTAACCAAGTGACTACAGAAGCATGATAGGTAATAACAACCTACCTGTGAGAAGTGGTGACAGAATCACACTGCGCCAGGCTCGACCAAAGTTGGGAATCTGTTGACAACAAAGTTTTAAAGTAAGAGCCAAATACAGTTGCAGATAAGTGTACTTACAAACACAGACACCCTGACCCCTTGTAGGTGGAAGAACCCTGTCAGTTTTCTTTCTATCCTGGATGAATTACTCCCTAACATTGCTTTCCTCATAGTCTAAGATATTGATATATTTTGACTGATGGCAAAATTCTTCTGTCCAACTTTACAAACCCCTCCAAGGAAGTGTTTGCAAGTTCAAAATGTGTTATTTCAGTGCTTAATAGTGATGCTCATCTGTGTATTGCATTGTCATAAAAATAGTCATCCCAAAGGAACCTTTTCATGTCACAGACCCTTCAGGTCACAGATGGTTGCTGTTCACAAACACACAAATAGGATGCTAAATTCCTGTTGGGTGAAGAATAAGATTAGGAGCATTTGCTTACCTCCCATAATGAATGAATCCCAGTAATTGCTACCAAAACTCTTCTTAGATATTGACTCTGAAAAAAGAAATCATTATAAAGTGCTATAGATTTGGTAGTAAAGTGCAGGATGCAAACTGACACTTCCTCAAGGCACCTCTGTTCCTTTGGGGGGAGTAATTGGTGCCTATGGAAATGTGATTGAGAATTTAGTGAATCACATTGTCACAAGCAGTAGCAGCATATGATGTCTCAGTAAATACCCAATATTTCCAATAGTCTTAATGCAACTGGTGCTGAAAAATCAATGATCCTACCTTCTTTGCAACTAGTACTTCAATTTCATTCCATTAAAATTAGCTTCAGCACCTGTCCCTGCTAGAACCACACTGCCAGCTACATCTGTTACCTCCTTAGGCTGTGGCAACATTACATAAAGCTTGACAATCAGAGGTAATTCAGATTCTGAATGAAGAAAATCAGGATTACTATACTAATACATTGTAGGGGTAATGTTTGTGTGTTTGTTTACACAGCTGGTGTGCATGTGTATATTTGCATGCAAAAATGTGTGCCTTATGTTGTCAAATTATCATATGAAGAAAGTTTTCAATCTATTACCATAGGATTTACTGTTGTCATCTGAAAGGCTTTCTGCCTTTAAAAAGAAATCAAACTAGAACTACTTAAGCTGAAAATTCTCAAGCAGTACTGCTGAAGCACAAATTCCTCAGAGCTTCACCAGCTTGTTAACTAAGAGCTCAAATTAACCATGTAAATTATTGATAATCATTCACAGCAAGTTTAGTTTCTGTATTTGTCCCATTCTTTAGAAATCAGTGGATAAAAACCTCCCTTTTTCTCACCTTGCTGCAGAACCTTAGAAATTCCTTACCATATTGAAACCAAGGAGTTTCTGTAGTAGGCCATTCCACAGCTGGGAATCGTAGACTTTGTATTCTAGACTAAGTTCTGTCACCAGCCTGACAGCCTGAAGGAGAGCAAGGACACACAGTATATTAACACACATTCATGAGCTGCAGACCTGCACTGCCTGCCAGTGTAACTTCAGATGATTGTAGTGTTGCTGGGACCCTTAACTCCTGAAAGGCCACAACCAGTCCACTTCCAAAATTGTTTTGTACGTGTGAGGAAAGTAAAAGAAAACAGAAAAATCCCACAAAGTACTTGCCAAAGTCAAATTCTTAAGCGGAGTATAACTTAAAACCTATTCCTGACATAAGTCACAGCTGTTCTAATCTCATATCCTCTTCATATTTAATTCATATTAAAGCATGAGGTATGAGTCCAGGCAGCTTCAAAAACATCATACCGTGGGTTCATGGCTGTGATTCTTCCATAGCCCTTTAATCATTCCTTCCTTGGGACTCTTATGAAAGGATTCATAAGTATATGGAATATTCAAGACTTCAAACTCTGCCAGATAAATGCAGCATTTTAGAAAATACCTGTAAAAAATAGAAGTCCCCCCCCAAACCAAGAGTTAGTAACATTCATAGGGATTGTTAATTACAGCTCACGTGATTGAGCTCAGGGTGATGCTGGAATAGTGTTGTTCTCTAAAGAAACAATAATGTAGACTGCATTTGTACTTATGATGGAGATCTTAATGAAGTAAAAAACTTTCTGGTAATTGCTTAGGGAAACCTCATTTATCTGAATGATGGATGGTGTGGGTCATCTCTAAAGAGAAAGCAGCTACTACAACTCTTACAACTGAAATTTCATTCAGGTACAGAGACTGTGTATCTCCAGCAACTCCCATGGAGCTCTTTGGTCTGACGTACTCTGAAAACATCCCTTCCATTCTGAAGTCTCTAATTACAGACCATCAGCACAGAAACTCCTTTAGATATTTTCAAAGAAACAACATTGTTCTGCTGGGGTTTTGGTTCCTTGTTCTTGCAGAGGATTATGTCTTTGCAAGAGAACCAGTTCTGGACTCTCATGAACAGAATACTACAGTTACTAGAGAAGAAACTGCAATCTATATCAACTGGAACAAAGCATTTTCTATGTTATATTCCTTTCAGGTTCACCAATTGGGACTGTGATGTACTGGACTGCATTACAGTGAATTATGCTCTTCAGGAATAGACATTAGAAGCTCATAAAACAGACCTCTTCAGAAACAGACTTTAAAAGCTCATAGAACAGATTGGCACAAAATAATTCTCCAAATATATGATTATTTTTTTTTCACTAGCTGTTAAAGACAAACAAAACACCATTATTAAGGAACACCTTAAGGAAAATTGATCTTACTTTACTTTCTCAATGGGTTTCTTGAAGAGTGATTCCACAGTGTTGGTATCTGCCAAGTAGAGCAGACACTTCAGTGCTCTGCTCCTGTGAGCAAATGTCAACTGAGTTGCACCAATTGGCTGAAAGAGGGGAAAAAACCAACAGTGAAAAGTCAGAACAACTGGCTGAACAACTAGAAAGAGGGTTATATATGCCTAGTATGATCCTTTCTCAGAGATTTTTTTTCCATTTAGTGGAAATCTATGCCAAGGCACAGAGTGGTACAGCTTTTATGGTAACCAGCTGAAATATTTGTCCACTTCAAAGAACACTGCTAAAACAGGTAGTTTTCTAGACTTGAGACTACTAGTGCAGGCAAGAAAAATATTTGTGATATATAGTATCACAAAGACATTTAGTGTGAAAGACTGAAGGTTAAGGTTCTGCTAGAACAATCCCAACATTGCTTTAATTCCACCCCAAGTGCTGTTACACTGGCTTAAAGCACGTTCTAGAAAACGTTTAAGTTCTTTTTAGATTAGATAAACAACATCTGTGATTATAATACAGATAATATAAACTATACATGTAGAAGAGACAGAGTTCAAGGGCTGCTCTTGACAGTCAACAGCAAAGTTCAATGAACATGATAGTTCTACTCCCAAAGTGGTGGTGGAAACACAGAGCTCCTATAGCTATCTCAAATACAGATACAAAGACCTTGGGCTGAAACCTGTACAGTTAGGCAGACAACACTTGTAATAAGAGGTACAAAATTGGTAAGTAGCAAGCTAAAGTAACAATTTAGAAACTTACTGATGTGGCAGATGTTGTAATTGCAAAAAGCATTCTTGAACTATAATCCAGCGAGCGCGACTGAAGCAGATAGATAACCCTGCAAAGATGCATTTGGTATTCATACAAGTGCAGCATAGCTACTGAAACACAACTGATCAGCATTCAAATGTAAACATACTTCACTGCCAGAAAGAGAGGAAGGGTGAGAAATTCCAAGGGTATGGAAAACTATGAGAAACCTCCCAATGGGTACCCTTAAACATTTATGTCTAGTTGTTGCAAATGGCATTTCATTGCATAGAGAAGCATTTGACAATTCAAACCTGTTGTCAAAACCAAACAAGTCCTCAACAGTGAGCTCTCAGTCACACACACTGTTAGGTTTCTTAAAAAAGCCAGATACAGCTAAACTTGCAAGATAACAGTAATTGGCCATGTTACATGTGAGAGAACACACAGACCTTCGGAGTTCTTCATCTTCCTGCACGTCTCCAAAGACCTCTTGAGTTTTCTGTGAAGAGAGATGAAAATCTTGTTGTCAGAGTTTTCTACATTCTTTCAATAAACAGCTGGATCATATTCTTGCTTAAATCCTGTCTCAAAAGCTGGGCACCACTGCTAATGCAGCCAAGGAGAGGAATTCTGGTTTTACAGTTAAATAAAGGACAGAGTGACATGCTTGGCAGCCAACACCATTCTTCAGCTTGCTAACTGGTATTTTGCAGCAGAGACAATGCCTCCTCCCTGGCCTTTTCACCCAGCTGGATGGTGCACAGACAGCAATTAACTCTGTTAGCTAAGTTGCAACAGGAGAGGATTCATTCTCTTTCTGATTGTAGAATTAGTGTTTTATGAGAATAATAGATTAACAACTTTTTTACTCCTTTCAGGCTGCCTGCACATCCTTAGTGTAGTATCAGAGATAAGATTTTAATCTCTGAACAGAGAGAAGGAAAAGCATTTCAAACCATTCTCACTAGAGACAGTGGTGTGCATTAATATCAGAAAGGTACTGTCATTGTTAGTGGTCTGAATTCAGGTGCATCTGAAATAGATTCATACTAAAGGCAAATTGTGCAAATTGGTCTTAGTCTTTTGAAAGTGATGGAAACACATTTTATCAGTCTTCAAATGTAAATAAACTTCACTGTCAAAAAGAAATGAAGGATGAGAGATTCCAAGGATATGGAAAGCAATGAGAAAAGTGAGGTGGCCATTGTTCTCCAAACCCACACCTCCAGTGATGACTTACTTCTGAGGGCCGTAAACTTGGACACAGCCACTTCTCCAGCAGTTTGTCCCAAATTTTGTTCATGTCCAAATCATTAATTTCAGCTATCTCCTTTGCTGCCATATGGATATCTACATACAGAGGCAGAGACATTTACAAGCTAGTGTCATCTTGCTCATCATCTTTTAAAGAACAACTTGCTCCTTTGAAGCGAGATGATGGATACTCACCTGGATAATCTCTGCCAGTTGGATTTTGGATTCTTTGGTCTATACTGTGGTGCTCATATAGCAAAATGATAAGATTTGCTGGTTTCCCAATAGACTTTAAGTGCTCTGCAGTGTTCAGGTTATGAGTTATTAGAACGTTTTCCGTTGCTGATCGCTTATATTGCACGTACAATTTATTCTGTAGGAGTTGTGCTCTTCCATGTGAGTCATCCTTTAGCAAAACAACAGTTCTATTTAAAATAACATCCTTTGACTCAAAAGCACTACAAATGAAGATGATTTTTCTATAGTCTTGGGTAGTGAGGTCTATTCTTCAGTTGATCAGGTATTGTTCTCTGTAGAGAGACATGCTGCTCTAGCAGGAAAACGTCTCAAAACTGTAACCAAAGGTATGTTGTGAAAAAGCCAAACCAAATATGTACCACATGCACCAGTATGTAAAACTGAGACCTTCTGAGGTAAGATGGAGATGAAAAAAAGATTCAAGGTTAATCCTTGTCTGCTAGAATTACAGTTTAATTTTGACACAATTATATTCAAAGATGTGACTAAGTATGAGAGAACTGTTGGGTGTTATTGTGTCTCAGCAGTTTCATGCTGATCTAGGTGAACCTGCTTCTGCAGGGAGGTTGGACTAGATGATCTCTAAAGGTCCCTTCCAACCCCTACCATTCTATGATTCTATGTCAAGTTTAATGTTTATAAGCAAGGGTGAGATTCTAATTCACCTTTCCCAACTGTGTGAAATTGAGAATCCAGTCAAAGCTGACTTCCTTTATATATAGTACTACAAATAGCTCAGGAGTCCTGGAACTCAAACCAGAGTTAATAATGCTATTGATCTAACAGCTGGAACAGATTCCAATTCATTCCCCTGCAGCAAGAAAAATGCACACACTTAAATGTACACATTCTTAACTGTGTATTCTTTTTTGTCCAGCCTTCAAGAACTGTAAGCCTAATTTTTGCTTAGGCTGTGAGCAGGAGAATGTTACTGGACAGAGAGGGTTCTTCTGAGGGGCTGACATGGTCACTTCCCTAAAAGAAAGTGTTTTCCCTGTCAGGGTTGGTTAAGGTACAATTTACACACCACTATTCAAAACAGAAAACAGTAACATTAGGTACCCTCTTACACAAGAGTCTTGCAAGCAGTTTACCATTACCTGAGCTGTAGTATTCTTTAGCCACTTCTTAGCTAGATAGAGACAGAGTTTCAATGCCTGAATTTGGTCAGGACCTTTTTAAAGAAAAAAAAGGGGAAAGAAGGAAATGAAGGAAATTTTCATTAAACCTTTCCACAGGACACAGAAGAGGCATTTTATTTGAGAATTTAAAAAGAAAATGAGAAGCTATTTAAACTATTAGGAAAGCTCTTGCATCTAATGGGCAGAAAAGTATCATCTACTTGGATTTGGGTAACAGAGATGCTAGTTTAAGTTTGATTGAAATGGTTGGTTTTGCTTGAAAATGTGCCTGAAAATGGTATGAATGTGCAGAAGCTTTAAGCAAGACAACGTGGCTTAAAAGGAGAGAAATAAGGATTTAATAGTGATGCTTTGTTATAAGATGCCTGTTCTAGCTATTAATGTAGGTGACAAAGACATTTTTGTTCTCCAGCTTCCCTGTGTTTTATCCAAGGATACTGAACAAATGTTTGGTCACAAGTTTCCTTTTCTTTTCTCAAATATATTCTCCTCCTTGGCTTACATCATCCCACCACATACATGCCTTACCTGTAGGAAATTCTTGTGCAATCTTGTGAGCAATAGCTACAGCCCACTCTGGATTAATTATAGACAGCAGATATGACTGAATTGTCTGCACAGTTTTAGTTGTTTCCTTGTTAACAACAGATGTATATCCAGTGTTTCTCATTTCAAGTATTTTTGATTTGAGTTTTTTTTCAAAGACGTGCCGAGCTGCAGACATGTGTAAAGTATCCAGTGACACCTACAGAAACAGGAGATGAGCTTTCAGAAGTGCTGTAGTGAGGCCAAAATCAAGCAAAAGAAAGAAAAAAGGGCATTTTTTTGGAGAGGGGTAGAAAGAATAATTTGGAAATGAATTCTTTCAAGCTGTTCCTTTACCTTCATCAGTTTGGAAATCAACAGAAGTGTGGGGAAGGATTCCTCACTGAGCTCTGCAGCTGAAAAGAAAAAGACAGCTGCCTGTGAGAATGTCACAGCCTGTTTGCAGCTTTCTCTATGAAATTAAGCACTTTGTGTTTATTGTTTGATGCAGACCTCCATAGGAGAGAAAGAATACAATCTTAATTATCTACTGTGGGAACTGGGAGGTAGGGTATGTGGATTACTTTGGTATTTGAGAGGTCCTAAGAAAATAATCTGAAGACAGAATTCTGTCTATATGTTGGATATACTGTCTCAGCTCCACTGGAAACCAGTTACCTCACCAGTAGCAATTTGGGAGCATGAGTGCTCTCAGAAGCATTTGGGATGAAAACTGCATTAATAAAGAAATACAATTAGCATCAAATATATGCTGTAGGACTTTAAAGCTCACACATGGCAGAGAATCACACAAACATCAAGCCATAAAAGATACAGAACGTACATATAATGTTCCAGAAACACTGTGTTGTTCTAAAGAATATCAGATGGAAGGGCAGTCTGGTCTGAGCAGCTGGAGATAAGGGAATCACATGCTCTAAAACATACTGGTGCTCGAGGTCTACAGGTGGAGAAATTCTTTCATAAGATTCCAGATGTTTGAGGAGGCTCAAAGCCTAGGAGGAGGAAAAAATTAGTGAACAAAATAAGGAAAAGGCAAAAAAGCCACAGGACTTCCCTCTCTCTCTCTCTCTCTTTACCCTCTTAGTAAACACATTCAAGTCCTGGAGGCACATGGTTTTCCTTGGCAGAGTTGGTATGTACTATAGAGTTTTTATCCCTGCTCTGAGCTATTGCTGAGAAACAGCTAGAGATTGCTATTTCTTGATTGCTATTTTCTTACTGAGAGCTGTGCAGATAGAATAATTCAACTAATTTCAACAGGCTCTTGTATAGCTACACAACAGGCAGAAGAGAGATGTCATTAGCAAGGTAACAGTGACACATTTGGACATACCTGATTCAGGTTGATACTGGTGTTCTTCTCATCAGCACTTTGTATCACTTTCAGGACAATTTCAATAGTTTCATAGTCATAAGGGTCAAGCTGTTCAAAATAATGATCTGTTTTATAAGATCTTATGCAATTTGTTTTATAAAAACATACACCTGAGTTAACCTTTTCTAATTTTAACACCAAGCACATCGACTTCAGACTGAGGAAACAGTGCAAACATTGTGACATAACTCTCTAAAACAAAGCACTTCCACTTCTTAGGCCTGAATCCTAAAAAACCCATCAGAATATTGCAGAAAGAGCAAACGTGAAAAGATGGAAAGAACAAACCTCAACAAAACCAACCACCCCAAAGCCAATATCCAAACAAACAGAAAACTTCCAAGATACACACTTTGTTTCCCTCCTCTATTTTTAATGTAGCATTTTGAAATACTCCCAGTGTGCTGTCTTATGTAGAAATGATTGTTTTGTTTGATTATTTCCTGGTTGTTTTATAAAGGGAAGTTGGGAAGCAAGACTTTGTCTTTAAAGAAAATCAGATAAGTTGCTTTGTTGGTTTTTTTTCCCCTAGAGAAGTAGAAAACTGGAAGTTACAATTTACATACTTTAGGGAAATCTGGAGAAAAAAACAACCTTTTGAAACTTGTGTGCAATTCTTTATCTGTCATTCAGGTGACATGCAGCAGTTCAGACAAGATGCATACTTCAAGGAGTCTTTTTGCTTGTTTTGGTGTGTTGTTTTTCCCTTTCTCTTTTTTAGATGTTGGGTTGGTTTTTTTTACCTTGTACAATATTCCACTGAGGCTGGTGATCAGGTCCTTTGTGCTTTTCAGCAGAGGAATTATTTCTAGTGCTCTGGCTAGTAATGTGGAGTGTGGTTGCCTCTCGCTGCATTCTGCAGAGTCATCTTCAACATGATTTGTATTAGCATTCTGGAGAAGGAGTGTTTCAATGCAAAGCTGCAGTGCAGCATCACTGTCCAGCATGAATGTACTAGAACAGGACAGAACATAATTTTCTCTGTGACCTTTGGTGTCAGCAATGTGCTTATCTCCTCATAAATAATTTCACCAGAGAACAGTACACATTCTGATTAACACTTTTAAAAAACAAACAAAACCATTTGCTTATTATTATTATTAACTGGGGTCTATTGAAATCCAAATGGATTTCAGTTGGCATGGTTATTATTGACAGCAACAATTAAGCATAATTGATTTGCTTCAGTTATTACCTGCAGTAATTCAAGATGAGATCTGTGTCTACTTTTGGGTTTTGTACCAGTGTCCTTATGAGTTCCTTCTTCCTTACTGGTGGTTGTCTAAACACAGTCTCGAAAGAAATCTACAGATAAAGAAACATTTTATCTTCTTCCTAAAGAAGTCTTTCAGACAATCACAGAATCTTAAGGGCTGGAAGATCATCCAGTCCAAAGCAGGACCTCTTAGAGTGGGTCACACAGGAACTCATCCAGGTGGGGTTTGAATGTCTCCAGAGAAGACTCCACAGCCCATCTGGGCAGCCCAGAACAAGGAAGTTTTCCCTCCTGTTTCAATATCAAGCCAAATTCCTTATATAGTTCACGTTTTACATTTTCTTTAGTGTCTATCCAGACACTTTGAAAGCAGGGAAAAGCAGTGTATGTCCTGTGCCAAACAGTATTTAAGCACTGAAGTTCTTTTGTAGCACCCTCAATTATTGCATTTTCCAGTTTCTGAAGTTTATTTAATCAGACAAGCAGAATGAAAAGTTAAAAGCAAAACAAAGCCCCATCTTTCCTTACATTTGGATAGAAAATCTATCTAAAAATCACAATACATCTTGGAGTACACTGACAATCAGTTAGTACAGCTCCAAAACAAATACAATAAAGCTTACCCCCAGGTCACCAAGTCGGATACCCCATTCTGCATCAGTAACCAATTCTTGGAATTTTTGTTTTTCTTCTGCTTCACCACACTGGTCAGCAAGCTGAGCTCCAACCAGAGCTACTGCCTGAAAGGAGGGAGAATGGAAGGGACTACAGGCATGATAAATCATATGAAAATTGAGAATCCTAAAGTCTAAAGCCTTAGAGGAATTTGAAACAAGTCACAGATGATCTTACAAGTGTGTAAAATGAAAAGAAACCTCACAGAAGATAGTATCAGGATTACCCTGTCTCCTGAGTTGGCAGCTCAAAACTGAGTTTCTTTCTCAGTAATATTTTGTTGGAATTGTACTAGGAAAACTAATACAAAAGGTAGTTTTTAGGCACCATCTTTTCTCCAAGTTCACATCATTTATCCTCCCCATTTCTTTGTTATGCTTTAATTCCCATCTTCCTTTATATTTTAATAGATGTATTTGTTCATTCCATTCACAACTGCTGGCAAGTAGAACTATTTCTCCAAAGTATAATGCAGGTGTAAATTATGATGGACCTGAAATAAACAATTTCAAGCTTTAGAATAAATCATGATGAGGTAACCTAGTGCTTGGACTTACATCACACTAATTATACACAGCCACTGCCTGTGCACAGTAGCATTTCTCTCAGTGATGAGGAACCTGTCAAACAGCAATAGCCTTAATAATGGCAAGAAATACACAGCCTTGTGAATTTACCCAAACTTTTCTGTAATTTTGCCATGTGTTGTTTATGACATCCCACAGCTTATTGAACACATCTGCCTTGGGCAATATTGTGCAATATCCCAGTGCCAGGTTCTGATCTATGAGACGACAGTTGAAGACCTGTGTTTCAGGACAAAAACAAAGGGAAAAGAACAAGTTAGAAACTTAATGAGTTTCTTTTGCTTTATAAAGCAAAACACATGAACAGTACTGTGTAATTTAGAGGAGCATTTGGCCCTTAAATTAATGAGAAGCCTCAACTGCCTTAGAAAATGGTACAGTGCAGCTTTTACAGATGACTTTTTAAACTCCCTTCAGCTAGGAAGTGTATCCCCTTTCTTGATAGAGCAGAAGAAAAGGGCTCATGCCCTTTTCAGAGCATTCTTACCTTGTGTAATAAGGTGAGGATAGTGGTTATAATTACTGAAGTACACTTCTGTTTCATAGCAATGAGAAAGCTTTTGGTTTCAGCCAGTATATCACCATCATGTAGCTAGTATTAAAAAAGAAGACAGTACATGGTGAAAAATGAATTCTAAGCCTCCAATTTCTCTTGTTATTTGTAGCACAATAGGAGGTACTATAGTAATTGTATTTTCAGGTTGAATTAAGGTCTTATAAAGATCTCTTCTAGATAGATAAAAGATTTCTGTTTCAAAGTGCTTTTGAACTCAAGAGTGTTTCTTGAATATTCTACCTGCAACCTTTCCCATAGTAACCAATGACAAAACAATGTGAAGAACATAATGAACCATCACTAACATTCATTTTATTGCTGGCCTCCCTGCAGAAACTAGAAAACATACTTTACAAAGAGAAACAGAGGTCCATAGGGAAGAAACTAGCAGCTCCTTTCACAAATCAACATCTCATCAAGGGGTGGTAATCCTTAAAAAGCCACAGCAGTAGCTCCCATGTCTATCAAATTCTTACAAAGCTACTCTGAACTTGTTAATAGTTGGCATGCTTTTAAGATTTACTCTCAGCAAAGTTCAGCATCATCCTTGCCATACCTTTTCACTCAGGGACAAATCCATGTTATTTGATACCCCGTGCTGAAGACAGGATCCAAATGAACTGACTATTAGCCGCAAAGCCAGCTCACACTGGCTGCTCTCCGTGAGGCTCTGCAGCATTGCGCTCACAGGAGTTCCAGCTGGCAGGAGAAGGTTCTGTCCTGTGATGTATTTCAGAAAGAAACAACCCCAGAAAGTAATTAGTGTATTTATATGAAGCATATTGTTCTTGGAGCTAATATCAGAGCAGTTTCTCCTTTTCTTCACTGAATTTATGACACAAGGTCAGTCCCAGTTCCCTTTGAAACCTGACATTTTCAGGGCTTTTAACTGAATATAATCTCATTTTAGTTCAAAAAACAGGAGTTGTTCATCTTCTTGGAAAAGCTCTAATGGAAAAGCTCACAGTGGTCTAACTTATGTACTCAAGTGGAAGCTTTGACAACATGCTTCTAATCACATGGCTCGATAGTAGCCATTAATATCCAAATTGCTGTTGTCTGTGCTGAACCAAGCTATTTCCCCCCAAATCTGTCTTTAAGAGGAACATCTAGGCATCTCTTTAAAAAAACTATGAATTAGTCATGTTTGCATAGGTTTAATTTAAACCTCATGTTCTCTAGTGGTCTGGTTTATACTTCCAGCATGGTGAATCTGCCATTGTGGTACCTTTAATAAATGCACAGTTTGCCAGGCTTGTGGAGTCCAAAGGATACAGCTTGCTCTCTGAAAGGCAGACAGATACAAATCAGCAGGATGCCAAGATCTCAGCAACACTATGAAGCCTGGAAATACCTTTGAAATAACATACTTCAGGGACAGTATATAAAGCAAAGACACACAAACTCTAAGAGCCAGGGCTGCTGGTTTGAACTGTGCTCAATCAGAAGTTATTTTCTAGGAGGGAATATCTTTTCAAATGCATAAAGAAACACAAACCAACAGCTTTCAGTAACTAGTCTTTGTGTAAATCCCTTTGTTTTGATGAGACAGACAACATAAACACTTCATCTGTGAAGGTAATAAATCTATTCAATCAAATAAGAACATCCTTTATATCTGTGCATCACTATGCAACAGTATTTGCAATTATGTGCATTTATAGAAAGAAGTATTAAAAAGAAGTACTTTTTAAACACTCATTGCTGCTTTCAGAGAGATGAAAGTGTCTTTTTTCAGTATCTATAACATTGTAGAGTTCTGTTTTCACACAGCTGTGTGTATCTACAATGGTATTTAACACAAGCACAAGCATTTTAGAATAAGCTGAAATTCATCTTGATAAAATCCTGTCTCCTAGTGGCTACCAGAAGATATCTAGAGAAGATCATAAGAACAGGGCAAGTTTATAACAACACTTCTCCAGAGCATTCTCCATGTCTTCAGGTATTTGTCATTCAGAGTCTTCCTGAACCAGAACAAACTTCAGTCATCTTTACATTCTATACCCATCCCCCAATGCATATTTCTCCCACTCTGTCTAATTGAGATTCCTGAGGTGGAAATTTCCACAAGTGTGATGAATTACTTATATTCATAGACAAAACTCAACATGAAATCCTTGTTTTACATTGGCTCAATGTTCAGAAAAGATAGTTTACCACAAACAGGCAGAAGACAGGAGATAGTTTCATAGGCAATTGGAAGAGCTATCTGTGGATCAAGAACTATCCCATCTTCATTAAAGAAGTCATCATAAGTCCACTCTTCATAAGGATCTTTATCTCCTCCAAGAGATGTTGTCTAAATAAGAACATTGTCAGAAGCACACACAATGAAAAGAACAGCTAATAAGTCTACAAAGTGTTGCAAGAGATTCCAGTTTTCAAATACAGCAATAGAACATGACCTTCTGTTTGTAGATGGATTCGGCTGTACTGCTTTTCGTTAAGTAGCCAGGAGCATTGAAGACACTTCCTACTTACAGGGGCCATATTTCTCTTTAATATTACAGTTATTTAGTTGTATAGACAATGTGCATCCTTAATTAATGGATGCTTTCATAAACATTCTTGGCCATCTATTACAAGCAAACATCTTTCTAACAGATCACTTTTTGGATAAACACTATTCTGTGCATACATATGCTTCATCTGTTCCACTCAAACTGTAAGAGCCCATTCATTTCATGTAGCCTGAAGCACTGCTTGACTTGAACAAAAACCAAAGATGCTACTCAAGAACTTGATCCTTCTTAAAGCTTTACAAATACCTGCATTTAAAAATCAAACTCTTCCTGCCATCTTTTGCCTATTAAAAACACAAACCAAGCTTTCCTAAAGTCAGTTCTCTGTGTTCTCTACCAGTCCTGGCAGCAGATATTCAATGAAATCACTCATGTTTTCAGTCACATTAGCAGGATTTATTATACTGAAACATAAGTGGTGAATGCTTATTCTCAAAGCAGTTTACTTCTTAGTTTCTTACTTCTTTACTACTTAGCTTTTAATTTTCAAAGTAGTTTACTCTTTACACTGAAATACACACATATTCAGAGACATTTTTATTTGTGGACCTGTTTTGTTTTTTTTTTTTCAGTTATTTGCTTTTTAGATGAGCTGGAGAAATATTGCTGGAGAAATGGGAGAAAAAAGGCATAAAAAAAGTGAACATTGTTCAGTCAGTCAAGACATTGCATTTGTTAAAAAATACATTTCAGTTTGCAGAAAATACCTTTGCTGTAAATCCATAGTTTTCTATTTGGCACTGTCTGTAAACTTCCTTGGCAGCCAAAGTATATTTACAGAGTTCCAGAGAATCTAATAGTAAATCTGTAAAAATATGAAGCTCATTAGCACACTTATTCAACCTCAGTGATTCTATGAGTGGAAGAGTCACTCTTTCTATTGAAAACAAACAGGTTTTTTTGCAGCATCTGTTTTTAGAGGCATATATAAGGAATTAACTTTGTTTTCTCTTAAGTATTGTTTGGAAAGTTGGATTCCCAACATGAACACAGGTAAATGATATAGTAATTACCTGGACTACATACTGTAGCTGCTTGGCAAGCCATCTCATAGATCACTGCTGGAAGATTTATATTATTAGGAGTGATCATTGGAACATCAGCTCCCAACATATGACAAAGCCTTTGACATGCTGAAAACAGCAGCTTTCCTGTCTCTTCATTACAGTGGTTTTCATAGAACTCCCTATTGAAAAAAAAACCAAACCAATCCTTAGAGCTCTTACTTAAGGCC
Source organism: Colius striatus (assembly GCF_028858725.1). NCBI lineage: Eukaryota > Metazoa > Chordata > Aves > Coliiformes > Coliidae > Colius > Colius striatus. The sequence continues at coordinate 14,508,446 of NC_084775.1, read as the reverse complement.
ACATTCTGTTCTAATTATTTAATTCTCTTTTACTTATTTCACCTTTATGACTCACTGCAACTCAAACTGGGATGGAAATGAAAAAACCACAATGGAGCTTACCTTAGAGATACACACTGAAGCACACAGAATATGATAAGAACCACGTTGAACATTTTCATCTCCTCTCTTTTAGCAAGAGGTTTTATTAAGTTTAAATTATCTGACAACCTAAGCATGAGGCAGAGACCAGCTAGAAACCATGGCATGGTACATACAGTTAGTGTACAACAGTTTTTTAGGCTCTCATAATGATTATTTCATACTGTGCCCTACTTATCTCTCACTATAAAGGTGTAGGGAATTTTTTCCTTGGTAATCATGTTATAGCAAAAACCCATGGCAATTTTCAGAGACAGCAACTTAACTCTACCTTCAATATTGCACACAAGCACTGTAAGCATAATGCTTAAACACTCGTCTTGAGAAAAGAAGAACCCTAAACCAAACAACCTCACTCCTTTGCTCTACATCTACTTCTGCGAAGTTATCTTTAAGTTATCTAGAAAACCTCTGCCATTTTACCTGCATATTTTTACAGCATCTTCAACCTTCCCAGCATCTAGTGCTCTCAAAGCCAGTTTTTCTCCCAGTTCTTGCTCTGATCTTTGCAGGAGCAAAGCCAACCTGTACAACCTTGACTCAGTAGAACGGTTCTTGGTTTTACCATCTTCTGAATTACAATTAATTGTTTGTGCTTTACGAGACTTTGACAGAGATCTGACAGCTTCATAAGCTTTTATGTGACTCTCAAGAAGCTTAGACATCAGTGAAGGATTCCTGTAGTCTTCAACTGACATGAAGACATCAAAATCTTCCTGCAACAAAAAACATAAGATTATACATTTGTATTCACGTGAGTTGCTTTCAAAATGTTATGTTGGGGTTTGTTGTTAGCTGTTTGTGTGTCCTGTTTCATTCTTACAGGAATACTTTCAGCTTGAAGTTGACTTCACTAATTTCTACCAATTAATTGGGAACTTTCCCAGGCACTATCTAAATTGCCAGATTAGCCTTAGAATCTCTTGAAGTCAATTGATAAAAGGAACCTTTTAATCTAAGTTGTAAACACAGGTAATTTTTCATATCATCCATGTTATAAGAACAACTGGAATAACTACAGTAAAGCAAAAGCCAGGAAGATACTTACTTGCAGGGTAGCAAGTGTTTCAAACATCTTTAGGTTTGCTTCACATTCATCTTTCTTCAGAGGATCATCTGTTGGAGGGGGAAAAACAATTACTTGCTGCCTCCATTTACAAACAAAATGCAAGGTTTGAGAGTTGTAGTTTACCTTTCTGAATGCTGAACAAGAACTTAAGGATTTCCACGAGTGTCTTTGTCATAAACATTTGTGTTTTTTGCTGTGGGAAAGGAAAAGGTTAGTTTTTATATCTGCATCTCCCACCTCTTATGAAGCATTTGGGTAAGAATAGTATTTAGAACAATTTGTGCATGTGCTTTTACAATGTGCAATGACTTGATACCTCTTCAGAATTATCTGCTTTATTCTTCAGTACCAATGTTCCCCACACAGTCAACCTTTCTGCAACTTTCTCAGCTTCAGCAGGAGATAGAGATTTTAACAGAGTAAGAGATTCTTCTCCCTGAAGAGAGAGAGAAAAAAAAGAAAGGAAACCAGAAATGATCAAATGAAAAGCACATTTGCTTTTGGAAAAGCTAAGTTACGTGTATGTCCTTGTTCTGACACAGTGGCTGCAGTTTTGGTCATTGGCAATTATGCAAAGCTTTAAAACCAGTATGATTATCAAGAATAGCATGTGCTAATAAACCAGAACAAATGTTAACCTGAGCAACACTATTTTGCAGAGAAGTTAACTGGATTCCTTTAATTAAAAAGCCTCCTTTTCTCAGGTCAAAGAGATCCAGGGAAGACAACCAGTAAGAGTAATCACACCTACTATAATGTAGCAAGCAAATTTGGATGTTTCTAGTTAGGGTCTCAATGTAATTTAAGATAACTTCAGGGGGTTCTGCTAAACTGGAACTTTAACTTGGAAGAAGCAGCCTCAGTGTCTTTAAATTCTGAGATTAACTGATATGAAGTATTTAGTACCCTTTCTTTGTCAATCAGGTCTATCATCCTCAGAACATAGACTTCCACAGTGGGCAACATGTATGCTGTTACAATTTTCAAAGCATCCTCCAAAGAAGTAGGGATATCTTGTTTAAGAATGTATTTCACTAGTCTCTGTAAAAGGAGAACAGGTAAGGGCTTTAGTTTATTGATGAACAGGATAACCAAGGAATTTATTTATACACACACTACCTCTGTATAGTAATTGTAGAGCTCATACCAAGCAAGTTACCTAGAAGTTTAAACATTTTATCTAGAGAAAACTGGAGTAAAACATAACTAGGAGAAGACTGGGCTTAGGGAAGAGAATTATCCTGTGAGCTCTTAAAATTCAGGGGATTTATCTGGTTCCACAGGATGGTGAGGAACTTTTCCAGCTTGAGTTAAGCTAGTCTGCTAATTCTTAAAAAACTTGGGATTCAGGCAAAAAATATGTCCCAACATGACAAGAAAAACGGGTATTGATAAAATTCGGGAGCTACTAGTTGCTAAGTCTTCGAAAAGTCTGTTTTCTAATACCCCATTCAAATACATGCATAGAGGTTGTTGTTTAATAGAAATAAAAGTAATGTTGCTCACTTACCATTATCATCTGCTTGTCCTTTAAAAGATTAGTATCTCTTATCCCATAGGCTCGCAAAAGCTTCTTCATCTCCATCAGTCGGTAACTTTCCTGCAGTAACTTTACTCTATGGACAAATTAGACTGTTATTAATCTATTTCCTACCTACAGCTTTGTGATTTATTCATCATACTACATGGGATACATAGTACTACTGAAAAAAAAGCCAGAATTCTAATTGAAAGTACACCCAGAACCAGGGTGCAGACTGGGGATGTTGCCTTACTTGACATGATTCATTTCCAAATGCTGTTTCACCAGCTGCTCCACTGCTGCACTCCATGGTACCATAGCACCATGCATTATCTGTAGAACTGCATCAAACTTCAGCTATAAAAGGAAGATAAAGAGCTTTTCAAAATAAGTTACAACATAATCTCTTACAGTATTGTTCATGTGGGATTGACTTATCTAGGGATGTATTTTATTTCCTGGATCCACCTCCCCATGCAGAAAGGGCATTCATTATCATAATATGATGTGTCAAGTTAGATTAGAAAATAGTTACAGTAATTTATGACACTCAAGAGCCTGAGTTTCATACATATTAAGGTTGGTGAGTTTTCCATGTTACAGCATCCAAACCACAATCAAACTCTCAGGCAAAGAACATCACAGGTGAGGCAACTACAAAGTGAAAAGGCAGCACACTATTTGTTCCTCCTCATGCCACTCACGTAAAAATGTACTCATATGCTTAGCTAAGTTATGTTTCATTCTGAACTGATATGTCAGAGCCACTTGATGGCTATTTTCTAAAATATACTCACATTTGTATCAGAGATACAGCCAATGACAGCTATTGCCTTTGCCTCCCATGCAGTTTCAAACACCGAGGCAGATCGTGTACGACAGCGTTCAAGCAAATCCTGTGTATTTTGGTAAAGGTTATTAGAATGTTTGAATTCAGAAAAGATAGGAACATCTTATAAACAAAAATTAAGAGTTTTTTAACATTGACAGATTTGGCTATCTTCTATGTGGTAATGCCTGATCCTAAAATTCAAGTGTGAATAAAAAGGGTAATCAGATTTGTTTTCTGCTTGCTTCTGTTTAAACAGCTTTCTTCAAAAGAAAGAGAAAATGGATACCTTTATATACTGTAGAAGCAGCTCATCTTTTTGTAGGTTATGTTCACACAGGTAGGGTTTTATAAACCTCTCCAAAATGGTTGGAACTAACTCTGGTGCCAAAATTTTATCAAACATGCGAAACACAATAGTAGTTGCATTTTCCTGGGCAGCAAGAAGAACAATGGCAGGTTAGTACCTCATCCTTTAAACCTCTGGTAAACAATGCAACATCCAGTGTCCACTGAAATCAATTGCATGATTTCAAGAACTGGCATCCTTCTTTAGTTCAAACAAAAGCTTTCTTTTACAAAGTCCCTCACTGTTCAGTTGTACTTCTGGTTTTTCTGTCTCTACTGCTTGCTCCATAATATGCAATCTGTAATGAACAGCAAATCATGGAGCTTAAACCAGGTCTTCTCATAGTATCTTGTCAGGTTAGATATTTATAACCACAGTTGAAACAGTTTGTAACAAGCACAAATCAAATAGTCTTAGCCCATTATGAACACAAGTTTAACCAACTAATCCATCAGGATTTCTCTTTTGTCTGACCTGAAATTGCATGCTACAAGACTTTTCTCCTTCTCAGAACATTCCACCACTCAAAAGCAGTTTTGAAGTGTCTACAGAATTACCTTTTCAAAATCACAGAGTGCCAGCCTGCAGTTGTATTTTCTGTACAGATTTATCAGCTCTTGTAAATCATTTACCAGCTTCTTTAACCGATGTACCTCTTCACAGTCACTGCATCTCTGGAACAGTGATTAGAAATGAGATGTTAGAGGACTTGCTACCATCTTCAAGACCACTAAGTGCTGTTATAAGCAGGAAGAAAACAAATTATTCCCTGCATCTCTGGTATAAGACAAGTGTAGCTGACTTAAAATGCAGCAAAGAAGTTTCTGGTAAGGCATTAGGAAAAAGATTCTTTCTAAATACAAAGACAGCATTGCACTAGTAGAGCTTGCCCAGGGAAGAGAGACAAGTATTTCATGCACTGCAAGTCTTAAGGACAGGTTAAGACAAACAGCTAGGGACAATGTACCTACAGCTGACATTCTCTTTACAGTGGAACTCTAGTGTTAATGTGTTGAAGTATATTATTATTGGTTTTTTTAATCTTTAAACCCAAGAAGATTAGATGTCAGTTTCTTCCTCTCATGGAATTAAGTCAGCCTTCACCAAAACCAACAGTGACCTAATTATCAGCCATGCCAAATCTAGCACAGAGCACATGTTCTGAAGTCTCTTGGTAGGAAATCCTTACATTTGCTACGTTTCTTACCAAAGGAGTTGAGTGGCCAAAGGTTGTCAGTCCCATTTCACCTTGATTTTTACTTGTGAAAAAAATCTCTGCCATTTGAAGTCCATTTTCTGGCCAATTTGCCTGTCCAAAATAATTGATGTCAGTCAACTGTATTAAATATCTAGAAGTACCAGACATGCAAAGTTTCTGACATATGACTTACCTTATCAGTTAACTCAAGGTTTCGAGCACCTTGTTCCAGCCATTTTGCTAGTATTTTCTGAAATAAAAACACACAAGTATATCAAGATACAAGTCTAGGTAGAGTTCTGCTATTTATTAAAGCAAAAGCTGCCATTAGAAGTTTGTTTTTAAAAGAACTATTTTAAAAAGCAAACTGTGGGGAAAAGGAACAAAGCACAGAGGAACAAGGTTCTACCATCCAAAAAAAAAAAGTCTGGAGGTTTGCCTGTGAAATCATTTCAGCCTGAAAAAAAGCACATTTTGCATTTATGAAGTCAAACTTACCTGTCCCTTTGGCACAACTCTTCTTAAGAAAGGGATCACGACATTTTTAAGCCACAAACATAGTTCCTTCAAAGGAACAGCAAAATGGATGGCATTAAGCAAGTTCTCCAGCATTTTCTCATCAAAGCTGCTTTCAAAGTCTGCCTGAAATAGTAAAGCAGAACAATTACGGATACCTGGAGGAGATATTTGTCTGATATACAAGTTTATTCCTCAATCAGAAAGAAACTCAGCCTTCTAAGGAGCTAGGTGAACAGATAACCAGTGTGGTTATAGATGAGATTCTGCCATAGACTTTTGCTTCTTTGCCAGTTGTTTCATAACTGCAAATGTCTGACTGTTAAATAAGGCTGGAAAATTTAAGAGACTTGACATTCTCATTCAATACCAGAGATGTCTGTGCCATCTCACCTGGTGCCTAAGCCACAGGTACTGTGCACAAGGTAAATTTCCTTCTTGTAGCTGCAAAATTATATTCTTGAAAATGTCTTCATTATTCAAGAACTCTGTCCAAGCAATACCACTAGAAGAGGAGGAAAAGAAACTCTGTTACTGTCACATGTCAGTATTAAATGGAATTTATTAATTTATTACATTTACTTTGAATCTTGACAAAGAAACAAACCAACCTGAATTTCTGTAGTCCAAAAGCTCCATAAAAAGTTGTAAGCCTTGCTTGAGCTTTCAATACCTGAACACAGAAAAGGGATCAAAGGTCAATATCTGGCTTACTGAAGTCATATTCCCCAGTTAAAATAACCATCAGAAGCAGAAAGAATGTAGAAAAATTAAACATTTCAGCTAATTAAGGTTGTTTAATAAAGTATTCATCAAAGATTTCAATTCTGTAAACACTTTACACTGATTCTTCTTGAAGGTGGGTGAAGCCTGTCCAGTCTCCTGTATACAATAGGACTTAATAAGGAATAAAATGGAATAGCCAAAAGCACATAAGACAGTTTTTTCCAGTTTCTGGAGCATCTCAAAATGAATCTATGTCTGAAGGAACTGCTGATTTCTGAAACCTGTCATTACTGTTGTTCTCTTTCATAGTATAAAATATAACCTTGTTTAGACTTTTAGAGTTCAATAGTGGCACAGTTTAAAAAACTCTACATTGTCATTGTTTATCATACAATACTGTGGAGCCAAGAAGTTCGTCCTCACCTCAGTTATGGATACAGGATCCCCATCAGATGATGAGGCAATGGTTCTATCGTCTTTCTTCAATACCTGAAACATATAGGAAATGGTTTGGTTGAAACTCAGTACCCGTAGAACATGCCAGAAAGTACTATACATTTAATTAAGACAGATAGTATGTATCTCTCTGAGTCTGTTTGCTAAGCCAGGAAAGACTAAAAGAATGAAAACAAAAAATGCTTTTAGTCCTGAAATGAATATTTAAAAAGACCACTTTCAAAATTAAAACCTGCTTTCTGATGTGAGAGATAAAGCTCCAAGTTCTTTTTTGCCCTTAAGCAATAGCAATAATAAGGTTAGAACATGGGTTGCTGCTTCTTTGTGTTTGGTGACATACAATTTATAATGCATTTACTTTTTGAATGACTGTAACTGGTTTGAAGATATCTTCCCTCTCAAGCTGTGCAGAAGGATGTAACAGGAATGAATGAGCATAAACAATTTAAACAAACCCCCTTACTCTGACTTTAGCGTAGTTCAACATCTCTTGAGTTGTTTCATACAGTGGCCATGGAGCATTTATGCAGTAATCCACAACAAACTGGCTGTCCTGTTTGCATAAAGAAACAATTCCAATTAATTCCAAGCTCCTCCTTAATTTTAATTACTTTATTAGAGAAAGATGGTAGAAATAAAAACATACTTGAATTTTTTGCAGATTTTCCTTGGCTTCATTCACAAGATCCAGCCAGACTTCATGACCAGAACTCCCAACAGAAGCTGAAGCCAGTTTCTCTAAAATAGTGTTTGCTTTCACTTTGTACACAAGCTGTGTCAAAACCAGAAACACAATTTTCAGTTCAGTGCAATTAAGCTTCAAGCAGACAGTCTTCAGCTGAAAACTCTACATTTTAGTTCAAGTTGCTTTGTAAGGTAACATTCCACTATAATTGTGCTACTTTTAATACCTTCTGTTGCACTATAGGGCCAGAATATTACTTAGAAGTTCAGTTACACTAAGTAGTCTCTAAATGTATTTATCAAGGATGGACGTCTTACCTCCACATCTAGTCCAAACTGAATAGCGAAATTCTCTGCTTCGGTGAATTTGTGTTTGTGAAGTAAACGACTTAGTCTAGGGGTGAAATAAAAGTATTCTGCTTCAATAGAAGTGCCAAACCACAGATAAATAATGAAATAGTGTTCCACATAAACTAGTACCTATTTTCAGGCAAGGCTTCAGTCAAACTTCTCATCACAACAATAGAAACTGGGCCTTCAGAGGGTCTGAGGATGAGAGGGAACTCTCAGTTTATCAAGTGTGAAACAACTACATATACGAGTCACATGCCAATTTATGTAATAATGATCCAGTAAGAAACAAAACATTATCTTACATCTGATGTTTTTCATGAATTCCTTCCAAGAAGTATATTGTATCCTGTAGTATACAATGACAGCAATCATTGGGTGATAAGGGAAATCAGCCATAAGAAAGCACAACTGTAATGCATTAAGTTTTTCTTAATCTAGAAAGAAACTGCTGCTTTTCCCTTTTCTTTGCTGGGGTTTGTAAATGGTTTTTAAAGCACTTTAAAACAGTAAAAGAAGTACTTCTCCCATCTAAGCTTAAATAAATCCCAAATAAATCCAGAGCACTTTACTATGCTGAGAGAACTTCAAACTTACCCAGCTTTTAGCTGTAACAGCATCAAGAACAACTGGCAGTAGTATTAAACATTGCAATAGACCTGGGCTGAGAATGAAACTGTTCAGTTTGCTGTATACTGTATCTTTTCTCAACCCTTCTGGGGACATAATTTATTCTTTCTTTGTATAGTTCCTGCAAATTGGTTCTAATCTAAGACCAATAATAATTTTACCTATTAAGACAACAATATTTCTTCAAACAACAACAAGAAAAAGAATCTAAACGTACTGTGCCAATCCCACTCTGAACAAGTGAAGAAACAACAGACACTTCCAAAGAATAGAGCAGTTGCATAGTGGGCAATGCAAAAACCATCAGACTTCTCATCTGTTAAAGAAGAGGAAAGCAAACAAACAAGTCAGAATGTTTTCTCCTCGTAGCCTTGTGAGAGTGATGTTTGCAGAATTATTCCTGGGTTCTGGATTAGATGAAAGACAGCACTTTTACCAATTTTCATGAAAAAGCAGATCTCTGCAGTTTGAGAAGGTTTAATGAAGTGTTACATGTTGCCTCTATATACAGGCCTACTGTGTGTAATCAGACAGGTTTGATTTTAAAAAATGGTATAATGTTCATCCTGACATTCTACTTTAGTTGACTCCACTACCTGTACAAGAAGGCAGATACTGACTGTAAATGGATCAGGTACTGCTCTACAGAAATCCCTGAAGGTATGTAAGACCATAGTAAATTGCTGCTCTCTCCTACCTGCCTACCATCACAAAAAAGCAAACCAACCAACCTCAAACAAGCCATAAACCCCCCAAACATTAGGGTAGTTTGCCCTGCTTGCTACTGTAAAATATTGCAAGAACCTCCCTTGCTGTATTCTGATATATGGATGGTCATGCTTCAGTTCTGACTTTGAGCTCCTAAGAATTCTGTCTGCTCCAGACATCTAGCCATCTCCTTTTCTTTTTTTATATTCTCTCCCCCCTGCTTCTTTTCCTGTGAGTGATTGGATAACAACTAGGGAACAGAACACAGATAAAGAGATGATACCTGTTTGTCATCTGGTATTGTCATGACTATCAGTTTGAGGTTGGCAAGCCCTTGCCTACAGAACAAGAAAGAGAAAAAAGAAAGCAAAATAAACTGTATAAACCTCATGTTAAAACTGGGAAATGGTCTTCCTTCTGAGATTTAGAAAATTGCTTTTTCCTTGGAACTGCTACACTTAAAAACCTTACAATGCACCCAAAACCAACAGGATTTTAGCATGTAGAGGACATACATTTAAGTTCTTACATTTTTAAGCTTTTCAAATGGATCTATTATTAGTTTTTTAAACTAGCACAGAGCAACAGAAAGGGCCAAGAGTTTTGTCTTCTAGTCTTAACTGCCATCATTTAAAAAATATTTTAACCAGTACACACAAGTCCAGATTTTGCCTCATCTACCTGCAGAGTGAAGATTCCTACTCAACTGTCTGACAGTCTAGCTTTTTTATAACATCAGACTTGTAAGCCACATTATACACTTTGAGACAAGCATTGCCTAAATGATACAGGTTATATGCAAGATTCCTTAGCAGAAACAACACATAAATGAAGAGAGAGCAGAAAGCACCAAGGTTTTCTTTGCCTACAACACACAGACAAGGATACCTACAGTCCCATTATTTTGTCCTACTGACTAGAAAGATCTCCACAAAGGTTTCTATGAATTCACTGCCACAGAAACTCAAATGTTTGTGGCACATTTCCTGTAACAACAGACTATTTTTCACATTTCAACACTGGTGCTACAATGCTTCACTTACCATATGACTGGAGAAGAATCTGACTCTGTGCTTAGAAGAAATTCTTCGACATGTATTGAAGGCCAATCGCAAATTAGAGTAAGAGAATAAACATCCCACATGCTTAAAACATTCTAGGGTTAAAGGGAAAAATAAATTGGGTATGGATTTCACATTGTCTTCATAGAAGATGTTTTTTGTCTTTGAGCAGAATATGAACACATCCCATAGTTTAAATAATGACTAGGAATAAAAAAACCTCACAGTAAAATGAAGAACCTCTGTAAATATGAGCATCTTTATTTTATAGAAACATATTTTAAAGGTATTACTTAAAAAAATGTTTTTATAAGCTGGTTCGAGAACATTGTAAAAGGAAGGCTAAACCAAACCAGTACACATACCTCTGTATCTAAAACAAACAGCAGATTGTCAAGAACTTGAAGTTTTGCTGCATCTAAAAAATATCCATAGTCACATGAAGTTATTATTTTACTTGAGAAATGTATCTGAAGCAAAAGCATTGAAAAACTACAGATGTTTAACCTCATAGAACCTCCTCCATCTGTGAGAAGTTTAGCTTAGTCAGGCTTTTGATTTAGTTAGCAATAATTTCAAAGCATATGTTTTGGCTCTACACTCTCAAAAGTGTTCCACTTAGTATATATGTTTTTACTAAAAGCAATGAAATAACCAAAACCATCTTAGTTTCTACAGTTCAATAGGAAGCTCATACTAGTCTAGAAAATGAAAAAAAACCTGCCTTTCTTTACCTTTGATCAGACTTGAATCAGCAAAACTTTGAACAGACACCAGGTTATTGGTAGCATCTACCTCCCACTTGGAGAGTACAAAATCACCTTTACCCTGTAGGAAAGGCAAAGTAAAATGGGGTTACACATTAGAAATTTGGCCATGGACAGATGTGCATCTACAATTGATCTTTAACTGATTAAAACCACTTGAATATCTGTAGAACGAACTTTATTCCAAGTTATTTGGAAAAATACTGTTTGGGTCTTTTATCTTAATTTAGCTTTTTCCTTTCTTATTTCAAGCCTGGCCTTTTCCACAGTAATTGTTACAGTGAGGATCCCCAAATAGTTTTGGCTCTTCTAAAAACAAGCTGTTTCAAAACATACACTTTCCATTCTTGCAAAACATAAAACCTGAATGAAATGTACGCTGAATATTCTGAGAAAAATTGCATTGAATTCAACAGGCTTCAGTCAATTAACTCAGAGAATTTCTTTCTAGTCCAAAACATGGCTTTTTTTTGGTTTGGTTTTGGAAGATTCTTGCCAGCCTTGGCTTTGCCTCTAAGCTCAGGGATAAGACTATAAACAACCCAGCCTGTTCAGGCTGGGAACCACAGTGATTAACTGAGAAAACTGCTTTTCCCCCATCCATCAGAACACACCAAGTTTTGAAATGACAGTAGTTGTTCCCCTACAAGAAAAAAATATGGACAGATTGCAAAACAGATAGCCTTCAAATTTACAGTGAATAGAAGACAAAATGTCTTAGAGGTAAAACACATTCTTAGTACTTACCCCAATTATCAAATGGATTTGGTTTGCTGAGTTGCTTATCACACAATTCTGACAGCCAAGGCCGTGATACTCCTCTGTGGAAATGAAAGCTGTCTTTATCTGTCCTTGTAACTTGTGTGGTGGGAGATGAAAGGAATGTAAACAAAAGGGCAAAGAAAAGAGTTATTTACACAATCAGTGGAAGAAAAACCTTGAACTGTTCACTGCCCCATGTACAGAAAAATGAATAATCACAGTTAAAATAATCACAGTTGTAACAACAGACTGGTAAGTAGCCAATGAAAGGTACAGAGCAAAGTTTTCTTACAAACCCTGCACTTACTTGCTTTGCTGTAATCATGTCCATTCTGTCAATTGCTATATTAAAAAATACATTAAAAAAAAATCAATCAGTGTTAAAAAAACATTGAAAAAAGCCACTAAATGCCATATAGGATAGTTTAATCCTAACCTGACTGAGCTGAAAAACACTTTCATGGGGTCTATATTTATCCCAGTATTGAGTTACAGAAAAATAACTAATAACTATACTTCTAGAGCATTAAACATTTAAGTTATTGCCAATATTCTTCAGTAAAGACTGGCTATAGCTTAAAATCCTGCTTCCAGAGTATTCAGTACTCTGTGTAAAGCAGTGACTTGGAGAAACATAAGCTAAAGGTATTATTGGAAGAATACAAAAGTAATGTCATTATCAGAATGAGCTGTATGTTGATTTTCTTTTTATAACAAAGTAAGATTACATAAATAATCCCAACTCAGTATCTTTTTCTCATTAGAAAGATGCATGGAAAAGAATCTTTTCATACAGCTCTTCCTGTTCCAATGGAACTCCCAAGTGGTTTGTAGACCATCCTACCTTCCTGTGTTTTTGCAAGTGGGAGACACAAAATGCAGAAGAATCCATTGTGTGTGAGAATGAACATGTGATAGACACCTAAAAAAAATCCAGTATAAATGTTTCAAACTTAGGAATTCAGTAGCCATAAAGACACTACTTGCTTATGAAAAGGGCAGTGAAATTATTGACAAAACCAAAAAGAATCTGACCAATAGATGAGGATTTTTTTAAACAAAACATTTGTCACTTTCAACAGAGAAGTTGTTTGTACATCTTAAAAGAGTTTTATTTGAAATTATGATTTCTTTATGCATCCACTAGGCTGCAAATTCTGGTTTTGTGACAAAACTACATTTAAATACATTACATGGTGATAATATGGCTGGCAGTTTATGGAAGAAAAGGAACTACTAAAATCTAAAGAAGGAGGAGAGAGGGAATCCTTCCTTTTGGAGCATTTTCATGTTTAGCACAGTCCCAAAAGAAAGAGGTATTATATCCTCATCATTGTTTTCTATGACATTAGTAAAATAACTAATGAGAACTAAATATCTTTACAGGGAAGCATTCAGAAAAGTGCATTTAATGGGTGTAATGCAAAGTAAAGCTATATCTGATTATTATTTCCCTGAGAGATATTAAAGGGGAACAAAAGCACAACAATTGAGGCAAGGGAGGGTAAAAGAATCAAATTCTTACCTGCATCTGCTTTATCTTTTTCAATAAAGAGATTTAAGTAAGTCTTTTCACTTGAAGACTTTTCAGCTAAAATCTGGAATTGAATCAATATAAAGACTATTAGATGATTATTCTGTATTTTGATAGAATCACAGAATGGTGGGGGTTGGAAGGGACCTTTAGAAATCACCTAGTCTAAGCCCACTGCTAAAGCAGGACCCACCTAGATCAGGTCACACAGGAATATGTCCAGGTATGTTTTGAAGCCCTCCAGAGAAGGAGCCTCCACACCCTCCCTGGGCAGCCTGGGCCAGGGCTCCCTCACCTCAACACTGAAACAGTTTTTCCAAAACAATCCCTCAACGAAATATCATCATTTCTAACTTGAAACTTTCCTTTCATGAAGAACTGGTTCTTGTTTATAAATGCCATTCTTAAATGCATTTTGCTTATTGTTTACTTATGGGAACAAAAGTGTCCCTTGAATCAGTTTGTTCTTACTTGTAGATGTATTAAAAACACAAGAATGTTTGTGTTTGAATATTTAGAAGAAAGGAAAAAAAACCACTCAAGAAATTCTGAGAAGGCAAAACTAAAATAGAAAAATTACTGTACCTTAGTTAGCAAGGTTTGTTTTGATGGTATATGGATAAGATGGAAATTGCCACTTCTCTCACCAACCACAAGAAATTGCTTTTCTTGACACATACCAACTACATCCACATTAGTATCTGAAAAGTTCCATGCAAAGTGTTAGATGTTAAGGTTTGTTTTTAATAGTCCTTCACATTTGAAACAAGGGAAGTGGACAGTTCAGCATCCCAGATCTCTTTGAAATAATTTATTTTGATGAAACAAACTGGTTTTGTTATCCATTATTCCTAATTCAGTAGGAATTGTAGAGAAGCACTTAGTTAATTGTGTATAGAACCAGACATCATTCTTTTATTATTTATTACAATACTTCCTTTTACAGGCTAGTAGGATATGCAAGATACTTGCTGTATTTTCCTGTACAAACCTAACATATATACTTTAAAAGTCAGTTTAGCTTCCTGTGGTATCCCAAAGAAATTAACATACCAAACTGAATGTGCATCTGAAGAGACTGGCCAGAACTGTCAAGAAGTGTCACTGATCTGTCAACAACAATAATACTGCCATCCCTTGAGCTGCATGCAGACAACTGTGGATTAACAGAGACCTAAGAAGAAAAAAGGGTTTTGTATATCATAACTGAAACCCTTTAGGAAATATGACTAATGAACTCTGGTAATTATTAAGACAAAGAACACAGCTTTGGTAAATGCTACCTTTTCTGAAGATGTGATTTGAAGTAGTGTATCCACTTGGTACAACGCAGTTCCACACTCGTGTCCTAAACCTACGGGGAGCTGCTCACACCTTGTGTCATCAACTGTAAGAAGTTCAATATCGTTCCACATGTTTACCTGTGATAAACATTTAAGGAACACGCTGTAAAACAAACAGCTTCGAAAACGGCCTATGATCGCGAACAAATTATTGATTTCCTGACTCGATCGTGACTGTGTGTGTAGGAGGAGGGGTCGCACATAAGTCTCATACAGGTAAATGTAGAAAAGACAAAGTCGCAGGAGGAACGCGGCTCGGAGCCGGTGTCCCCAGTGGGCCCCGCCGGATGCGACTTGGCGAGAACAGGTTTCGCACACGGAGCTGAAGGAAAATCAGTGCCGGAGAGCCCTCCCCACTACGCAGAGAACACCCCTGCCCGCAGAGAACACCCCTGCCCGCAGAGACCGCGAGTCACTCCCCACCTCCTGCCCCCGGCCCTGGGGACAAGCCCGTTCCGCGCTCCCTCAGCCGCCTCAACCTTTCAAATTGGCGGGAGTCTGGGCTCCCGCTACGGGTCGCAGCCTGGGGACAAAATGACTCCAAAAGCGCACGGAGCCGTTGCTAAGACACCGCGTAACCCGTCTCCGCCCCCAGCGTGCACCGCGGCCGCCTCTCAGCCTGCTGCAGGCCCCGCCCCGCGTTCCATCCGGGCGCCTGAGGGGACGGTGAGGGCGGGGCGCGGCGCCTCGGTTCGGGAGCGCAGCGGCTGTGGTTGCGTGGGAGCGCTTGTGAGGAGTCCAGGGGTGGCGACGTCCTCCGGCCATGGCGGTGAGTGGCGTTGGCCGCCGTTTTCTCGTTCAGGGGAGCGGAATCGGGAAGGGGGCTGCCGCGGGGCGGGAGGGAAGAGCGTGTGAGGCGGGGAGGGCTGGGTCGGGAGGCAGTGTGCGCGGAGACACAAAATGGCGCCCGCCGCTCTCTCGCTTGCCGGCGCCATGATGGGCCTCGGGAAGGGGGTGGCCGCTTTTCACCCATTACTTCTCCCCCTGTTTCCAGAAGTTTCTATTTTACTTCTCTAGCCTTGAAGAGAAGCCAAGAGGTCTTGTGGCCAAGAGTCTGTCATTTCCCGGCCGAGGAGGGCATTGGACGGGTTATGGGAGCGGCTGTTTTTCGTAGGGAATGTGGGGCGCAGGTTCTGTGGGAATGGAGGAAAAGAGGGTCGTTTTGTGTGCGTAGCTCTTTCCATCCTGTTACTTTTCTTTTGTGTTTCGTTATAGGACTGCTATTTTAATCATCTTTTTGTACTGAGTGATTAACTATTTACCCCCCAGCCCTCCGGTTTTTATCGTTAATACCTAAACGCCTTTACTGTACTTACCACTGTACGTTATAGTCATACGCGGCCTAAGAATGTCGTTTCAGTTTCTCTTAAAATTTGTCTGTAACACATATGAGTGTTTGTCCCATAACTCAGTTGAAGAATCAGTAAGAGTAGTCATCAAACCTGATTTGTTCAGTTTTCTTTCCAAAGTTATTAAACAGTCTTCAGTGCCAAAAAACCCTCAAACCAAACAAGCCTGCCTCCAAAGAGATAAAACTCTTCAAAGTTGACTTTGAGTACATTGTGGTGCTTAATCAGATATTTTAAGTTCTCATTGTGAACGTTTGATAGTGGTGAAACAGAACAAGAGGATCATAAACTTCTGGAGAAAATGAATCTTTTTATTTAATGCTGCCTTTCTGGTTTATGTAATTTAACCTGTTAAAAAGAGATAATTTTATTTTCTGTAAAAGGATTTTGAGAATTATGGGCTTGTACTTTTGTACTTGGATTATAAGTTCCTTTAAGCTAGTCATGAGAGGCTTGTTTAGTGAAACCATGAGACTGTGGCCAATCCACATGTACTTTAAGAACTGAGAATAGTCTCGCCATCTATCTTACTGTCTGGTTTTGAAGAGTCAAGAGGTTTCTGTAAGGTGCAGTGCACAAGGACATTAATAGACAAGAATGTGTGTAAATGAGACCGATAGCCTTGGAAAATGTGTTAGGGGGCTCAATTTCAGTTTGCTGTTATGGTAAAAACACAGTTAACTTTGACTATTACTAGATATTCTTCTTATCTTTCTCAAGTAACTTCAAAATATCAACTTATAGAAATCTCAAAATGCCCTTTGAACTTCTGGCTGGGTTTTTTTTTTTTTTTAACCTTAGATGAAGGAGGGAGGGACTGAATAGAAGGGGAAGAACTGTAGCTAAGCAGATGACAGATGTGGAAAGCCAAAGATCATAATAGCCAAGATGATAAATAGGGGAATAAATTCCTACTCTTTATCTAGTCTTCTAAAATTTTTGAGATGATGGGTGGTGTATCGATAGTGTTCAGAAATGTCACTGAGACTACGGTTAAAGCTCTGCTGCAGACACAGTCAGAAGAGGTCAGTGCCCTTGTCCATATGCTGGTGTGTTTCGATCTAGATACTGGTATACATACATGCAAATGGACAAGTTAACAGATGCTTTCTGTCTTAAAAAGAAATTTTACTATAAACCTATCCATGTAGATGTAAATAATTAAAGAATTTGGTGGACTAAACAATAGTGGTTGAAATAGAAATCCAAAGACTTGCATGTATAAGACAGTCTACCTTTAGTACACAACATACTCATTACAGTCTCTAGTATACGTTGTCATTGAAAAACCAACTACTTTGTTTTCAAAGTGATGAATATAAATTAGCATTTGAGACGTTTCACGTGCCATGTTCAGTTTGCATTTAAAACTGTGGCTGGTAGAAAACTATACAAGTTTGAGTCCTCTGCTACATTGTCTTTATGAACAGCATTTCTGGGCCAAATCGTATCCTTAGTAAACTCTTCTGCAACTGTGGGATTTATTTATGACTTCCATGTAGGATCAGAACAAGAGATCAATGAATCTATAAAGGCATAAAACACACCTTTTCAGTTTGTACTTGTTCATTTCTGGTCCTTTCATTACACTGTATGCACCTAATTCTCTCAGCAATGACTCTTAAAAACAGTCTTGACTACACAAGATAAGTTTCTGAGTTTAATCCTCCTAGGTCGAGGTTTAGAAGGGATGGAGGCAATTTCTTGTTGTCTGTCATCTAAGAAAAATTGTGGTACAGATATTGTTGGGACAGGTGAATGTGTCCTGTATGTTCTCTCATACAAGTACACATTCACATAGAGATAGTATTTTCCTTATTCATATCACTAAACATTAAAGCAATATACTCCTTTCATTTATCTTCAGAGTTCACTCTGTATTTCAAAATACTGTGGGGGATTTTGTGCTATGCCTTTGTAATGCTCTAACCTGTGAGGTGCCTTAAATGTGTTGGGACAGTATTGACTTTTACCTTTTAACTTTCACATGACTAAAATTACATAATTAACTTACTACACCACCATTTAGAGAAAACTCTGGGTCAGAGTTCAGTCTTACTCTTCCCGTGCACTTCTGAGAATTTCAGTAAGGTGCAGTCTAATGTAGTGGCAGAGCAAAATGTTACTATTTATATTATTTCTCCTTAATAAAGTCTTGGAAAATCAATTTGTATGCAGTTACATGGTTCACTGCAAGTCTATCACACTATTTCCTAACTAGTGATGGGATAGTCACTCATGAGATTAGCTTTACAGACAATTTTAAGCATGTCTTCAGAGGAAATACTCAGTACATAGTTTTTCTTGGTTTTAAGTCCCAAGTGTTTGAGTTTTAAGCATTCTGTCTTCATATGTAGGGTAGTGATACAGAACGAGATGGAGTAGCCCCAGAAAAGTCCACTCCAGAAAGAGAGAAGAAGAAAGAGCAATCAGATGCCTCCAGTTCACCCAGAACATCAAAGCATCATTATTCAAGATCACGCTCACGGTCAAGAGAAAGAAGACGGAAGTCAGGTATGGCCTTCATATAAGTAAAGGTGTTTAGTGTGTGCTGTGTGCTTGTAGAACTGAAATGACTGTAAAACAGTTTTGGAAAAAATAAATACACAGACTTAGCTCTGGTAGAATTGGGGGAAAAATTGAGCTAGTAATTTTGGTTTTGTCTGAAATGTGCTATATTGAAACTTTCAGTTTTAATGGTGTCAGTGTTTGAGGAAGTACAGAGAAAGAACACTGAACAGAAAACCGTAGTACTCTGTCTTCATTTTAATAAAGATACACTTAGATAGGCATCCTTTTCTGTGGTTGTAACAAAACTAAGGTTACCTGTCTGAAGAATGTGACTGGAGTTTGACATGGGCTGTTTATTCACTGTTGGAGCTTAAATAAATGCAAACAAAGAGCTGGAAATAGCTAGTTTGCTTTCCACACTAACTATTTGAATAGTGCTGTTTGTTTTTTAAATATCTATTATTGATTTTGGGGAGTGGAATAACTGAAAGGAATTAAAAAGATTATAGTCAGATGATGTCTTTCGCTTGGTAAATAAAAATAAATGTTTTCTTCTACAGATACTGAAGGAAGAAAACACAGAAGCCGAAGCAGAAGCAAAGAGGTAATTAACACTTTGTAGTGTTTAGGTAATTTTACAATACTTCTTATAAAAGTATCTTGTAGTAATGCACATATGTGTAAACCTATAGAAATGACTTTATGGTAAGTACATTGAAATTGGAAACTTTAAGCTTAATATGGAGATCCTTTCATAGTGAAGCATGATTGCAGCCTTCATATTGACAAGGTAATAGTTTGCTAGAAAAATGTTTTCAGAAACTAGTAACTTAATTTCTTTTCTTTTCTTTTTTTTTTTTTTTGTGGAAACAGCCAAAAGAAAGAATTCATATGGAGAAGTAGAATGGTGTTCTTGATGATTTTAACAGAGCTTCCATTAACTAAAAGCCTTGAGTGACTTTATTCCTGGCCAATGTTCAGGACTTTCAATTAAACTTACCAATCTACTTAAGTATATTAAAAATAATTCCCCACCTGACCGAGGTCTGTTTATTGCATTCTTTAGTTGGAAAGACTGTCATAGCTTGGCAGACAAGCTGAGTCAGATGGAGACATGACAGTAGCAGAAAAAATGTCAGAGGACTGTCTCTTTTTTAAATAAATGTGTGTGTGTATCTAGGGGAGTGAGAAGCGACAGCATCAGTCATATCATATGAATAACTGGCTTACCAGCGAAGAAATGAGGCAAACCAGGAGCATCAAAATAGTCACAAAGAAACTTAAGCCACATGGGGCAATAGCAGGCTGGGTCAGATGAGGGACTTTTAACCCAGGTCAGGAACTTCTCTTTCCCTCATTCCAATGGAAGCTCTGTTTGGAGAGAAAAAAAAAAGAGGAAAAGAAAAATAATCTAGGAGAGTTTTTGTGAAATTGAATATATTGTTTAGTTCACATGATAACATTTCTATAATAAATCATACTCAGCGTGCTAATGCGCGAAGAGACTGAACTGAAGACGCTGCAGACTCAGATAGCAAAATTATAAGCCTACTTCATGATAAGGTAACTATTAGTCATTCAAACTCATATTTCCCTTAAAAATATCTTGAATCCGTTATGGGATGTAATGGTGGTTTATTAGTGTGTGCCTGGAAGACGGGATTTTAAAAGACATGAAACTTTTTTGAAGTGATATTTCTTTTTAAGTCCTTACTTAAAATGATGTCCAGTGATTTGCCATGCTGTTTGGTCTAATCTTACACAGTTTATTTAGCAATTGCTAAGTTTCACAGAGTGAACAAATGAGGAATACTATCCTACAGTAGATTTTGCCGTTTACATTCATTTACAAAATTAAGCCCTTTGTAGACTAAGTGCTGAATATTAGTAATTCTTTTTAATATGTATATCAGAACAACTACATATATAAATACAGAACATTATTGTACAGATAACATCTCAAACTTTGAATGTGTTTTTTTGTAGCATAAGGAGTTAATAAAATACTGTAAAACCAGGAAAGATACAAAGCATTATTATGAACTACACTGAAATATATTTTGAAGTCAATATATATTAATGAGCTAGAAAGGCTTGGATAAGTGAGTGTAAGCTTATTATAGCATCTCTTCCAGACTTGTTTCTTTCGAGAGATATTTATGATTATAGGAAAGATTTTTTTGACTAGTTAACAAGCTTAGATAAAGAAAAAAAACCTCTGAAGAATTTAGTTTTAGTCTAAAATGAACGTATTGTGCTTAAGATGTGACTTGGAAGAAAATGTTATTTAAATGTAAGACTTAAATATTCTTTTGTGATAGACAGATTTGAAAATAAGCTGGATATATTAAGGAAAGGTGTTGATGTCATGACTTAGTCTCTAAGGAAAACACTGGCAAAAATCAGGCCTGACCTTGCAAAGTATTTTTGGCATTGCGGCTATAAAAAGGAATCTTTTTTTAAGAGGCACTGCAGGAAGAGATTGTGATGTGGTGGAGCAGCATATCTTTAACTTAAAACTACTGTGAGAGGTCTCAATGATGCATATTAGTTTTAAATACTAAAAATGGGATGTCAACCATGGAACTTAGTACTTTCTTTTTAAAAGATTTTTGGAAGTTACTGAAGAGAGTTCTACTCTAAAAATTAATTATCTAATGGCTAGGGAATTGTTTTACTTCTAAAAGCAAGATGATGTATGTCTGCAATTACGTATGGATTTTAGTAACTTTCTACATGTTAGACTTAGGCAAAAACTAAATATTCACTACAAATAAGTGTGAGTGTGTATATGCATATTCATAAATCGTCAAGTACTTACAGATAGATACTATATGTTTGGAAAGGAGACAATAATAACGTTTGTTCTTGTTAGAATACTGTGAGCTCTTACATGGAAACACTGTAAGAATACCTTGATGCTTTAGAAATCCTTTAGACAGTGGGGAGGGGAAAGGGGGAAAAATTATAGAGTGCATTTGCAACTGAGTATTTGGTGGCATTAGGTAAAATAGCCATCACTCATGATTGAGTCACACTCCTAAGGTTACTAATGTTGCATCACAACTTATCATTTTTATCTTCTGATACCCATACTAACTCTCTTTGTTGCACTATTTTCCTGAAAGAACCAACTTCTTCTTAAAACAGGCAAGAAGACATGAATCCAAAGAGAAGTCCTCCAAGAAGCACAAATCTGAAGACCACAATGACAAAGAACATTCTTCTGACAAGGGAAGAGATAGCCTAAATTCATCTGAAAATGGTGAGGATAGACATAAACGCAAAGAGAGAAAAGCATCAAGAGGGAGAAGTCATTCAAGATCCAGGTCACGTGAAAGGTAAGTTGATTGATATGCTGATTTTTTTTCTAAGTGCCTGTGTTTGGAATTTGTGTAGACTTCTGAAATACAGCTCCATTGTATTACTATATTGTGTTGATTTATATTGCATGCTTGAGTTTTCAGTGGACAGTATGCTTTCTGCTACTTGGGTTTTTTCAGATCGGTTCTGAGTAAAAGAACAAAATACCTGTCTTGTATTTGTAATTAGTACACAGAGTATAGAAAGTTTATGAACAGAGTGTATGAAATGTTCCCCATCGTTAGTGACGAGAAGAAAATATACTGTAACAATTTTGTGACTTTTTACTTCCTAAATCAAGAGCTTACCCAGAGATGGTGCTGTCTGAGCCTTCTTGCATAGTAGGCCACTTGGCACACTGGCATGATAGGAGAACTGCTTGAGACAAAGAGGTTGCTACCAACAGAATTTTTCAGCCAGCTCTGCTCATAGCTGAAAGATCTGTAGCAAACATGATAGCAAGGAACAAGCTTCTGCTAATGATACGCTGAGGGACTGTGTACTTTGGCCGTCTTTTTCCCTGAGGTATTGCAATGCCATGGGGAGGAGAGATTTATTGCCTCAGGTTGAAGACTCCTGCATCAGATTAATTTGGCCTTGTGTTTGTTTGAGATGACACTTTAATGAACAACTGAAAATAGCTATACTAATGAGTGTGTGTGTTTGTGTAAACTGCCTAACTCACTTGTCTCTTGTGGCTGGTAGCAGTGTTTGTTTCCTTTCCCATTTCACCTGCAAGTCTTACAGCTTAAACTGTTCCAGGCATAAACTTCTGTGTGTAGTTTGTGATCTCCCCACCCTGCCTGATACATTTTTGCCCTGTGGTAATGGACCTGAATGTTCAGTCCTTGAGTGGAAGCTGAATTTAAACATGAGAATGTATGTAAAAATCTGGGACATGTGTTTCAGACGTCATCGTAGTAGAAGTCGTGATAGGAAAAAATCCCGATCTCGCAGCAGAGAGAGAAAACGGCGTGTGAGATCTCGCTCTAGATCAAGATCTAGACACAGACATAGAAGTAGAAGTAAAAGCAGAACTAGGAGTAGAAGCAGGTAAGTGTAAACTTCCATGTAAGCTAGTGATGCTATAAAAGAATGATGAGTTTGACAGTTAATGTCTGTTTAATGTGACTAAATGGCTTTAGCTTTATTTTTCAGCTGTATTGATAACAATGCGTTGAGGACTGGGTAGTTTTTGTACACTTACAGAAATGTTTGTCTCAGACGGTGCCTCAGATTCTTGTCTTTTCATAGTGTGACTTCATGTTAGCAATTAGACAACACTAACTAGTTATTTAATGACTGTCTTATAAACCAACCATTTAGATCTTTAGACTGATAAAATAGAAGAAAAAACCCTTATTTTAAACAGTAATGCTTTCCATTTCAATCTCCTTGTGGCTTCTTATGCCACAACTGATTTTACTATTTACAGAATAAGAACAGTTAACCTTTCCATGTGTGTGATACAAGAGTAGTGTGGTGGGCAAAACACTACTTCGAAAATACTTGTGTTTATTTTGTTTTCTTTGTGTATGTAGCATAAAAGGGAAGTTTTAACTGCGAATCGTTGTCAGAGCAGATACACTGACAAGAGGCTAATCCTGAGCAGATCCACAAAGTTCACTTAATTTTTTTCTGTGAAGTGGCAGAGTGTGGTGTTAAGGTGAATTTTGAGTCAGGTGGACTTTGTTCGGATTGTACTATTCTGTGTTAGTGATTTCCAACTCTCAAGTTCAGCATTAGAATATTTATTGTGTTTTCTCCCTGTCTTGGGTACTTCCATTTCTTCCTGAAACTTAAAATCTAGAAGCACAGACTGAAATGCTCTAGCTAGACATGCGTATTGGCTTATTCTGTGTTGGTCTGACAGAGCTGAGATCCATGCCTCCCTTGGAACACATTGAGGTTTTCCAGTACTGGTGAACCATTTGGTATTTTGGTGTAGTTAGGAGTGTGTTTGTACATGTGACCTTTGCGATCTTAATGCCCTGCAGGGTTTTCTGAATAAACTGAAGTACTACTTAATGACTGCTACAGTTGTGTATTTTCCTTCCTTTTTGTAAGTAAAACAAGTGGATTGAATACAAGTTAGTGTCCCTTTGGAGAAAGTGTTGCCAGTATTCCAGTTCATTTAGTGGTACTTTCACTAGAGTGTTTTAAATTGCATATTTAAATGGTGTAGAAGTTGGTTGTGGCTACTCAACTTTATGGTGGATTGTTGGAGGATTAAGAATCTTGTGTATCTTAAGCATACTTGTGTAATGCTACATCACTTGTGAAACTGTTAAGAAGACTTACCTTTCTGAAGAACTAGTTGAATTGCATGGTTTGTGCTTTATTTTGGTACACACTTCCCACTAAACTTTCAGCTGAAGAGAGCTGGGTCATCAATGGTGTACATGTTAATTGCATTTCATGATGTTGAAGCCACCTTCAGTGTGATGTGTAAGGCTTCAGTTCCCCATTATTTCCAGTTATTATAGATGGTATGCACTTACAGTTTTTAAATACCTTTGAACATTTTGTGTGTAATGAAAAGCCACATCCTAGAACAGATTTTTGCCTCTGCATTGGAATTTGAATTACCTGAAACAGAACCCAAAACACTGGAACTAAAACAGATAGTCATAGCTTAGGAATTTCTTCAACCAGAAACATGGCTTGTTAAATAGTGATTGACGTACTTAAAAGAAATGGATTCCTATCAGTACTGTTTTTGTTTTGCAAATCCTAGAGAGGGAAAATAAGTTAGGCAGTAGTCTTTTTTTAACAGTATCTAGGACATTTTTCAAGTTTTGGGCTTAGATGAAGTCTTTGGAAAGAATTATGGGGCAAACCTCAAGAAAAATTCTTCACAAGCCAGATAAAGATTATGTGGCAGCCTGCCCTGTCAAAACTGAACTGTGAAATTAATTCCCTTATCGATGGAATGAAATATTCCTCGTGTTACAGTTAACAGGCTTTGACAAGCAGTTGTAACTAGTAGGCCTGGACGTTCTTTTGATGGTTCATTGCTTTATCTTAAGCACAGGTTTACAAGTCACCTATCCTCACTAGCATTTAAACTAATCCTTCTGTGAGCATGTAGACCCTCCTGGCAGTTCTTTTGTGGCATTGCTCTGATTAATTGCTAGGTGGAGAACTTGACACCATCTACTTGTTTCAAATGGAAATACTTAAATACAAAAGCTCAAATATTTATTTCCTTGGTTTACCAGTGCAGTAAAGCATCAGACCAAAGACAAGACCAAACTACAATAGTCAGCACGGGGAAAATGAAGGTATCTTTGAAACATGCATTACATCTTATCTCAGGAATGCAGATCTGTCACTTCCCAGTGCCTGAATCTGCATCTTGTCATCTTCTATGAAAAGATAAGTCTTGCCTCCTTTGTATTCTACCAGATTTGTCATGTAAACAAGGATCTCTTTGTAACTTCAGTCTGTGTTTCATGATGCTTGTAGTTGCTGCCCAAGTTGCAAACAGAAGACCCCAATATCTGAATGCCATTTGCAGTGGCTGCTGTCACATTAGCTATTATCTCAAATGATTGGTAATAACAGTTAAGTATAAAATTGCAGAAACATCTTTGTGCATCTCAGCTTACTGTTTATGGCAAATCTGGGAAAATGTGAGCAATAGCTCCTGTAATTTAAGCTCTGCTGGACACTTTAAGTATCTGTGACATCTTTTTTTAAAGTATCAGTGTCAGAGGTTCAAAACAGGGATAAACCCTTAAGTCTTATAATGTAGATATCAGTGATCCTGGCAAGGAGAAATACTGCTAATAGTACTTCAGATGTGTCTTTTGAGCAGCTGTTGCTTAGATGAGACTAGATGCGTATGCCATAAGAGCAACTTCAACTTGCAAGGAATTGGGGAGGAGGCTACTAAAGGAGAATTGAACTGGATATTGTGGCATTTTGCTTAAAAATACATTTTAACTGGACTGCTTTTCAGATTGACAGGCTCCAGATAATGTCTGTTTCATAGTTCTCTACACAGCACTGTCCTTCTCAAGAGCAAACCCAAGGCAAATCCTATGTGGTTAAACCAGCTCTCCCATTTAGCTTGATAGCCTCCCTCAGACAGTTGTCCAAAGCCCATTTAGTAAAGAGTGTACAGAGGAGAAATAATTTCTCCAAGTACTTTTCAAGTTTTGAAATTGAGCCTCTTCAAAATGCTCATTTGAAACAGAACTTCAGTGGTGTGAGATCTTTTATGGTTTTAAAGTGTTCTTGCACCTTGATTCACTTCACAGTTTTGCAGTTGTCTTCATGGTAAAGTTATGCCATGTTTTTTGTTGCTAGGTTTTAGAAGAAAAGTCTCTAGACCAGATCTGTGTTCTAAACACTAAGTATAAGAGGGTAAATGAGTACCCAGAATTACGCTTCTGTAGTATCTTTGCAGTTGGAAATCTTCAGTTTTAGCTCTTCTTACAAGGCAGTTGTGACTGTTACATGGTCCTGGTGTAATCTCTGTGAAAGCTGTTCTTGAGAGCACTCCAAATGAATCATTAAACTATTTCAGAGCTGTGATGGAGTACTTTATGAAAAGTTAAGGTATAAATGTACCTTCATTGTTTTAGCAAGTCTGTTAAATTTGATTACAGAGAGCGAAAGAAGAGAATTGAAAAGCCACGAAGGTTCAGCAGGAGTCACAGCCGAAGCCCAAGTCCACCACCTTTTCGGGGGCGAAATACAGCTATGGATGCCCAGGAAGCATTAGCCAGAAGGTCAGAAATCATCGCTATTGTAATGATACATGACGTAAAGAAGTTACTGCTGTTGATTTTGCATGTCTGAATATTGCTGTTCTTGTGTACTTACTTCTAGACTGGAAAGAGCAAAGAAACTGCAAGAACAGAGAGAGAAAGAAATGGTTGAAAAACAGAAGCAACAGGAAATGGCTGCAGGTAGATCCAAGTACATTACATTAATTCCTAGTGTGAGTGGAATGTAGTGCAGGATTATGTGCTGAGTGTTGCAGTCCTGTCCAACAGATCTGCAGGTTGTCTTCGTGTAATTGTCAGTTTTACTTGTGTATTAGAACTAGAGGATGTTTAAAAACTAACCAAAGTAAGCACACAAATATAAAACCCTAAAAAAAACAATAAAAAATGTTGTATGTTATGTGGGGAAATGATGGTCCTTGGTTTTCAGCATCACTAAGGAGGAGTTTGAAAGCTATTATCAGCTCGAGATATTTAGAAGCACAAAGTACTTCAGTTTCACTTCTGGGGACTTATTTCTTAGAACATGTATCATGCATATATTAGTCAGACATTTTCATCAGAAATAAGTTATTTAGTGGATGGGGTTTTTATGGGTGTTTTTGTTTTGTTCTAAATCCTGAACTTACTGTCTGATAGCAGTTTACTTTTTTTTCTTCAGCTGCTGCAGCTACAGGAGGTTCTGTTATTAACGTGGCTGCTCTTCTGGCATCGGGAACACAAGTAACTCCTCAAATAGCAATGGCAGCTCAAATGGCAGCACTACAAGCAAAAGCACTAGCAGAGACTGGAATAGCTGTACCTAGCTATTACAACCCAGCAGCAGTGAATCCAATGAAATTTGCTGAGCAGGAGAAAAAGCGGAAGATGCTTTGGCAAGGCAAAAAGGAAGGGGTAACGTTACATTTTTAACCTTCATGAAACTTGTTTGGAAACACCTTGCACTTGCTTGTTAGTGCTGTTTCCATCAAAATTACTTTCATATTTGTTACAAAATTTCCCTACTGCCAGCAGCACAAGGTAAAACTTCAAGAGTGAAGGAACAATGTATCAATAGACCTTCAATAACAAATGGATGTCAGGAAAACTAATATCATAAAACTGAAGAGATGTGATTGTATCTTTAATGTTACTTTTGTCAGGTTGCCTGTAAATTAAATTGCAATTAAATATCATATACAGGAAGGTATCTTATTACTGAAAAGAGATGGCTAAGCTATAGAAACACTAATTGACCACTCTTTTCTGTGGCTGTAGAGGTTTTTGATTTGATCATATGCTGTCCAATTCCAGATGTTAAAACCAAGTCTGCAGACCTTGTTAGTAACTTGTCATCAGTAAATACAAATAACCCTTTAGAGTCTTCTGCTGTGTCAAAAATGCTCTTGCATGAAATGAAGTATAAGTCACTAAATTAAAAAGGCTCATGTGGTGGTTTTCAGAAAGTTAATGGATTTTTGCAGCAGGTTTTGCCTGCTGATACTGGTTCTGAAACCAGTGGTTATAGACTTCCCTCAGAGTTTCTCTGAGGGTGCTGCAGGAATGTGAGATGTGACTTGGAAACCTCTTGCTTCCAGCTGTGCCAGCACTGTACCGTGGGCTCATTTTTAGTACTGCTTTTTTGCTTGCTACTGTGTCATGCTATTAATGGAAATTTTCATTAAAAGGTGATACATCTCTCTTTTTTTAAACTTGAACAGGATAAATCACAGTCTGCAGAAATATGGGAAAAACTAAATTTTGGAAACAAGGACCAAAATGTCAAGTTCAGAAAGCTGATGGGCATTAAGGTAAAGAGCTCTCCACGTGTCATTATGCTGCTTGTTAATTGTAGAATTTTTTAAAGTGTACTTTAACCAGTGAAGATGTTAACATGCTACTACCTGGTGTAGTTAAGACCTTACTAAAGTTCCCAAGCAGCATCCAATTCTGAATTCAGTTAAAACTCCAGAATTTCAGTATGTGGTCACTGTAAGCAGTTGTTAGCTGCAGACATTTATTTGAAGGCATTAGAGAAAAGATCTGAATAAAGGCCTCTACATGTGTTTCTTGTCAGCTAGAGGAAAACTACACTAGAATACTGCAGCAAGGAAACAAAGTGCTTGAATTCTTACTGTGGTTTGAGGGAGGGGGGAGTGTTAGGTTTAGGCCACCTGGGGTGTATGAGCACCTTGCTTCCTGCACTGCTAACATCTGTTTACTCTCTAGAGTGAGGATGAAGCTGGCTGCAGTTCCGTGGATGAAGAGAGTTACAAAACACTGAAACAACAGGAAGAGGTTTTCAGAAATCTAGATGCACAGTATGAGATGGCAAGATCACAGACTCACACACAAAGAGGAATGGGATTGGGCTTTACATCTTCGATGCGAGGAATGGATGCAGTTTGAGAACAAACAAAAAAGCCCTTTTAAAGTTTGGGACTGCGGAAGGTTCTTGTTAAAATGTTGGGTCCTTGTTCACCAAAAAGCTGGCATTCTGGCTTGCATGGGTGTTGCATTGACTTTAATTTATTGAAAAATACAATTTTTTTGTAAATATCAGAGCAGTGATACTGGTGTTAGTGTTGTAATCAGGTTATACCCACTTCCATTAAACTTGACAGAACTCTGGAAGGACAGTATTTTTTAGTTAAAAGTTCTACTTTTCAAACCAAGCAGCAGATGGGAGAAACTCATACATGGATATTTCGTGTCCACTGTCTTGTGTACTTTTGTACTTTAACCTTGTACAGTTATTTCCAGTTCTTGAAACATGAAAGAAACCTTGTGTAGATGTTATTTAGCGGTCTGGGCCAATAGGCACATAATCCAGTGCAAAAAAACCTGGTTAATAAAGACATTTTTTTCTCTAAGATCTTTATGTTAATTACGTTGTCTTTTGGGCCAAACTCTTACAGAAGAGATGGCAGGAAGACTGTGGAAGTCAGAGTGGGGTTTTGTGCTCTGCTCATTTAAATTTTCCTGAGCTGAGGCTTCCCAGCATTTCTCACCCAGGAACTCAATGGCTGATGAGTTTTGTCAATTTGATTCTTGTGCATTGCAGGAGGGAGAGTGGGATAACCACCCTCAGGCAGAAAGGTACAATGTTGAATCCCCTTGCTCATACTTAACACACTTTCCAGTACTTTTAAGCACTTTTTGTAGCAGATGATACAAGCTTTTGCAGGCATGCCTGCACCTGAGGCTGTTCCCTCTGTGCCTCAGCAGGAGCAGCGCTCCTTTCTGGAGCGGGATGCAGACAGCCTACTTACAAACACTTTTCTCCTGCATCCTGCTGTTGCTGCGCTCTTTTTCTCCCTTCTCAGCAGAGGAACTGAAGAAAACCCCCACCCCAGTCAGGCGGAGGAGCCGGTTGCTGCAGCTTGAACTCCCGTCTCCCATTTTGGGGACGCGTCTCCTCCGCAGCCTCCCCGTCCCGGCGTGCTCTGCGCCGCCGCCAGCCCAGCAGGCCCCGCGCCCGGCCCAGCGCGGACTCCATCTCCCGGTGCGCCCCGCGCCATGGGCTGGGCGCCGCCGTGCGGGCTGCGGCCGGGGCATGCTGGGAGTTGTGGTTCCCCGGCTCCGCCAGGGGCGAGGGCCCGCCCGCCCGGCGTTTCCCGCTGCGAGCGGCGGCTCCTGCTGCCCTTTGCCCCCGCGCCAGTTCCCCACCCCCAAGCCCCTCCCTTCCTGCTGCAGCCTAAGATGGCGGCTGAGGTGGATTTCGGCGACCGCGAGCTCTTCCAGCAGCTCGAAGAAGAGGACGGTCCGCCGCCACCGCCTCCCCTCAGCTTCGAGGAGGAGGAGGAGAGACCCGAGAAAGCCCTGGAGGAGCTCTGTGCTCGGCTGCTGGAGCGTGAGGAGACGGTGCGGCGGCTCCGGGCGGAGAATATCCTAACGGCAGAGGCAGGGCCTGCTGCGGGACGGGCTCGGCGGGGCGGGGGGAACGGGCGCCGTCCTGCCGCTGGTTCCCTTCCGGGCCAGCCGTGGCGCCAGGGGCTGGCGGCAGCCTCCGGTGTGAGGGGCTCCGGCAGTTCCCTCCTCCCGGAGTGGGGGGCTCCGGCGTTTCCCTCCTCCCGGTGTGGGGGGCTCCGGCGTTTCCCTCCTCCCGGTGTGGGGGGCTCCGGCGTTTCCCTCCTCCCGGTGTGGGGGGCTCCGGCGTTTCCCTCCTCCCGGTGTGGGGGGCTCCGGCGTTTCCCTCCTCCCGGTGTGGGGGGCTCCGGCGGTTCCCTCCTCCCGGGGCCCTGGCGCGGCCAGGCCCTGTGCTTTTGTGGGAAAAGGCAGTCGGAGTCACGGCTTGTCCCGAAGAAGGATGAGAAATGAGCTTGGCGGGGAGAGGGCAGCTGCTCCCCGGCAGCTGCCGGCTTGGGCCGCCGCGAGCCCGCGTCTTGGAGCGGTGACTGGGCTTTCCTGGCTTCTGCCTCTGTCCCTTAAGAGGAAGTTTTTGCGAAAGAAAACTCTTCTCCTCAGTACGTCCAGATCTGTGCCAGCTTCGTTTCGCTGGCCAAGGAGGTAGTGGAGGTCTTGAGTGCTGGGATGAGTCTTAAAACCCTAGACGGTGGACGCTTTCTTTGTGTCTTTCTAAGGAAAAGAAAGAGTTGTGCATTTATCTAGAGAATCCTTTCTGAACAGAGCTAGAAATCATTTTAAACTGTTGAACTGTGAATGATTTCCTAGAGGGGAGGGCTGGAGTTGGAACTGCTTTTTATAATTTATTTTCTGTGTACAAATGCGTGTGTCTTGCTGTTGATATTTTTTGAGGTGAGTGTAGATATTTTTACAACACAACCGGTTTGTGTTTTCTTGAGTTTTTCCAGTTGATGTGTGTGTTTGGTTTGGTTTACTTTTTTAAGCAATCGATGGAAAGGAGGGTCTAAAATCCCCCTTGTTCTTCCGTGGAAATTGTGTTAGTGGTTTTCTTTTGTGTGTTCACCCTTTAGTTAATTAAGATGTGACTCTGTGTCTTCTGAACAAAGTGATGGTTCCTTAACAGAAGATTTACATCAGGAACTTAAAAGGAAGCTGAACATTCTGACTCGTCCTAGGTATGTTAAAGCTGACTTAAAACACTGTGTGTTTGAGAGTTTGTCCCAGATAAAGCTGCCTGAGGTAACAGTGTCTTGTCCCATCTTTTGGGAACGTTGTTTTTCTGTATCCTGGTCCCTGTGTAGGTGTTTGGCTTCTGAAATGCCATTTATAATTCTTCAAAACTCTTTTAGGTTGGAGTATCAAGAACTTAGTGTGTGTTGTTGTAACTTTATTTATCTGTGTGTATGTGTTTAGGAAACTTACCTTGCCTTTAGGGAAACAATTTTCTTGTAAAGTTCAGCAATGACAGCAAGCACATTAAAACTGTTGAATAAGTAAGATCTTTTTGTAACAGTTTACTACAGTTAAAAGAAAACTTCTGTAGTGTGGTGTAGTGTTTTGTTTCACTTCCACCTTGTACCAGGCAACCTGTTTTGCTTGGAAGAGGATGATTTCTGTTTAAGTTAAAAGAACAGTACTTCTATTGGCCACATATTTCTCTGTGGACTCGACTTTTTGTCATGATAAAATGGATAGGGTAAAGTAAGTGTTAAAGTAAAGGAAATATTTACAGTAAAGCTACTACAGTAACCATTATCTGTGTCTCTGTTCTGTCCTTCTAGTGGAATTTCAGTGGAAAACTCCAAAGTTGATGGACCTCTGTTACAGATTTTATTTATGAACAATGTAATTTCTAAGTAAGTACTTTCCAACAAAAAGCAATCCTGTGAGGAAATGGGACTGTTTGTTTGGATATGTCAGTGTTTGCCCAAATGATGGCTGTCTCTTTCAAACTTAAGCTTCAAGGGGGGAAAGGGTAAGGAGCAGTATGGCAGGAGGTCTGTTGCTTTTGTTGGTAAACATCTGTTTTTGTCCTAAAACGTGAGTTGCACAGACTTGGAGTGAGTCTGAATAGCAGTTTGAGTTTCATGACTGTTGTGGCTAAATACAGTAAAATAAACTTTCCCTGCCTCTGAGTTGATTTCTTTTGCCACACTAATGTAAGGGCACTCTCTAATCAAAGGTTGCATTCACATCCTGGAGACTGGGAGGAGAACTGGAAAAGAAATTGACTGCCCCTTTCCTAAGTTCTTTAGTAAATAATGACCAGTAAAAATGTTTCAGTCTCGCTCATGTCTCCATCTCTGTGTACCCCTTCACTCCCTCACAGGCAGTATCATCAGGAAATTGAAGATTTTGTTTTTAATTTAGTTCAGAAATACGAAGAGCAGAAAAGAAGTGAACAAGAGAAAACACACTTCAATGTTAAGCCACAGGTACTTACTAGGTGCTCCTTCCCTTGCATCCTTAGAATGGGGAATATTGAAATTCTGCACTGCTAGGTAGATGAGTGATAGATGTTTTTCCCTGTTTAACTGCAAATCAAATAGCTATCAAAACAAATGTTGTATAACTGTTCAAAAGATTTAGCAGACCAGGACAAAGAACAATCTCTTTTATCTCCCCATGAAAATTATTGTTGAAAATTTGTCCTGGCAAAATTTGTGTAAAGACAAAGCAGTGGTTTGGTTCAAATACAAGAAGAGACTGTGAGATACAAACTTCATGCATCTTCTTCTGACTATATTTCTCCCAACTTTGATTATATGTAAGAGCATGACAGCACAATCTGGAAATTTCCACACTCTTCTCCTAATTTAGAGTTCAGAGTTTTTCTTGATGTTCACTTTGAATGAACTGGTGGAATGGCACATTATTCTCCATCTTTCTCTTGGCTTTTGAGATCAGAATGAAGATGTTCTTATGTAGCAGAATTCTTGCCAGGACATTAGAAATGAGCTGTGTCATACTTTGGAAAAGCATTATGAATAATGTAGATATCTCCATCCTACTGTTTAACTAATGTTTCATGGAAGAATAGAAATTGTGCTCTACGTTCTGTGCCTTTTACATGCTTTAGTTATTTAGGAGCTCTTCTGTTGACTATTATTTTTAACTAATGATTTGCATTTTTACTTTTCATGTCAGCCCTCCAGCATTCTACTGGAAGAGGATTGTAAAACAGCAAGCTCAAATTCTGTTAAAAAACATAAAGAAGCTTTTAGTGTAAGTTTTTGACTATGTACTCTTCAATGGTAGGTCTGACTTCTAATTCTACCTATTTCAATATACAATATAGAATAAGATCTGGTTAAATTCCATTTATCAGTGCAATAGCAGTTAAGTGCAGCATGTTTTGGCTACATGAGTGGAAAAAATATTTGTGCAGATGTGGGTGTGTATTTGTAAATTGTTACAGAGTGGGGGAAAAAAGCCAAAAAACCTGGAAGTATTTCAAGGAGTGTAAATGTATAGAAATGCTACCAATCTGCCCTAAATACTGACACATTTCTGACAATTTTCTGACTTTTTTTCTACAGGTTGTAGGAAGTGTTCTGTATTTTTCCAATTTTTGTCTCGATAAACTGGGACAGCCCATATTAAATGAGAATCCACAGCTGACAGAAGGATGGGAAATACCTAAGTATCCTGTTTACTAAAACAAGGGGTTTTTTTTCCTTTGTCAAATCCAAAGAATGCCAGTTGGTAAATTGAACTCAAATCCTGTTCAGTAGTTTGTAAGTGTCTCTAAAAACCTTGTCAGTCACTAGCGATGAAAAGTGCTAATGGGTCATTAAAGGCTTTTTTACTGCAAACATACAAGTATTTTGACAGGATTGTCTTACTGATTTTTGGAAGGCTGGTGCTTGGGAAGAGTGAATGCCTAAGCCCCATAAATATTACCTTGTGACTTCAGAGATTTCCTCAGCTAGTCTGTAATCAGGTTTGGAGTGACAGCTCATTCCAGATACAGCTAGGTGTTCTCCCTCCATAAAATCTGCTGTTTGGGAGGAGAAAAGGGTTTGGCAAACTCAAATATGCTACGAGGTCCTTTTTTATGTTGTTCCACAGTGGGAGCCAGAGGAAAGTCTTTTAATACAATTTAATTATGGAATGCTTTTAACTTACATCCATTTAAAAGTTGATTCTCTACTGTTAAAGACAGTATTTGAAAGGTGGAATTGACAGAAATGCTGGGAAAAGTGTTTTTAAATATTGTAGTCCTTCATGACAAAAAGAAGCTGGACAAGAAATTTCTCAAGTGAGGTCATCTCCTCAGTTCTCCAGTACTGCTTCTGCCCCAGAAGGAGTCAGGACAAGAGCCAATTTCTCAGTTAACTTCTGCAGTATCTAGTTACCAAGTTTGTAATAAAGGTCATTTCCCAGTGTTAAAAAATTACTTGTATCTGAACAAAACCTGCAGATTTGTAAGCTGGCCAACTTGGGTTTTCTTTGACTGTGTATGCACTGTGCTGTAATTTGACAATTGGAAAGCTGTCTCTGTTACAGTGCATTAAGTCAATCCTGTTCTCCAAATGATATTTGTACTCTCTCCCAAGCTCTAGATGAAGGAAGTAGATGCCTAACAAGAATTTCTGCTAAAATTCCAAGTGTGGCTGTACTTTCAGCTTAGCTTTGATATTGTTATTTAAATGTGCTTAACTGCATCGTTCTTTAGAGCAATAGGTGGCATTAAGCCTACAGTAGCACTTCCTTCTGAGTGAAGTGGTCTATCAGTTACTGTGCTCCTAAATGACCACAGTACTGAAATCAATTAACACATCCATTTGATTCTGGCTTCTTTTCTTTTTAAAAGCAGCACTTAGATTCTGCAAACTGCTGTGCTTTTGAACTCAGATGAGTTGGAAATGGAAATGCTGGTCCATTTGCAGCCCTCTTGCCTTCTCATGTTTTTAGGCAAATGGGCAGAGCAACTGGCACATTGCAGTCCAAAAGCAAACACAAGTAGCATGATGTGAGCTGTCTCCATCTGCTTGAGAAGTGAGTTATATTTTTGAAATGCTACCAAAATATGTTTTTGGTAAGATTGCTGTGAAGCATCTCAGAGCTTTTAGCCTCAAACTTCTGCCTATAAACAAGAAGGCTGTAGTTTTAGCAGGCACTGATAAAGAACAAAATTGGTTACTGGGCAAAAACTGTGTAGGAGGAAACAATGCAAGCCCATCTTAGTCAATTATTTCCAGTTTTATACTATGGACTTCATAGCAAGGACCCATCTGTACCTTAATCTGGAAGAGTCAGTGTTGTATTCAAAGCACTTTTAGCTTTTCACTGATATTTTAAACAAGACTGAAATTTTGCTTCATCCAGTAGCAGTTCCTTATTGAAATCTAAAGATATCAGCAAGTTTTCAGCCACATTCTCTCCCTAGATGGACAAGAAATACAAGTCAAACCAAAAAGGTTTGTATTACTCTTAAATGTAAAAGTTTTGAGCTGAAAAGTTCAATTGTGCACTGTGATTATTCCTCAGCATACTAAACCTTTGAAAATACTTGAGCAGTGAGTTTAAGTGAACCAGTGCTGAGGTTTGCATTCATTGGGTCTCTCTTGTTTGTTGACTTTATTTAGGAAGGACCTAAAATCAATGTGTAAAAGCTACAAAGTTTATACCCTGTGATACTGCTGCTTGTCATTTTAGTGATTGCCCTGTCATCCTTGCACTGGTATATTGTCATCATTCTTACTGTTTTGTAGAACAATCCCTGCCTAATTAACTTTATAGGCTTTTAAGACAGACCAAGTTGATTGTATGGCTTTTATGGGAGCCTGTGTGGTCGCTGATTTCAGATGCTATGAAGGCCAGGCAAGCCTTGAGTGGGAATTTCAAAGATAAAGGAGCATGCTGAGTTAAACTCTGGTTTGATTAGAAATGCTACTGTGTGAATGGAAAGCAGATTGGAGGGTTGTGCTCATGGTATGGGGCTGTGATAAAATACTTCAATCACCACAAAGGTCTCTGAACACTGTAAAGAGATTGGGGAAGGGGTGGGTGTTGACCTGAACACTCATTCTGTCTCACCCTTTTGTCTCCACTTCTGGTTCCTGTCTTAATTCAGGAAAAATAAATGTTCAGAAAACAAATACTTCTCTAAAATCTTGTAAGAGGTAGGGATCTATGTTCCCTCCAGTAATGCTGAAAATATTGGCTGCCATAGTGAATTAAACTTGAATCCAGCTGTGGTTCTGTTCCAGGTTTTCAGTGCACAGTTTCACAAAATGCATAACTTGTTAGAACTGTGGATTTTCCAGAGAAGTAGTCAGCTCTCCTCCCTTCTGGTAACTGATTCTCAGTATTGTGGAAAGGTTCAGGCCTCTGATATGGGCATGAAAGGAAAAATAAAGGTATTAGTGTACTTCAGGGGTATCCAGTTGAAGAGTTCCTTACCTGTACTCTAGAGTTAAAAGTACTGTTTAAACACCTTCACTTCCCTTCCTCTAGACATAGCATAAGCTTTAGGATGTAGGTTATGTTTTCATTTATTGGCATTATCTAAGCAAATGTTTACATATCTAAGCAGAAATCCTCCAGCAAATACCTTTCTGTCTGTGGCATGATACAAAGACAAGCTGCTCCACCTTTAGGACAGTAAATTCTTGGATGAGGTTGCGCAGAGAGGTTATGCAGTCTCCATTCTTAGAAGTGTTCAAGACTCAACTGGATAAAGCCCTGAGCAGTATCATCTGATCTTGTAACTGACTCAGAGAGAGATCTCCTGAGGTCCAGCTTGAATTATTCTATGACTACTCTATTCCCTTGCAGAAATAGATCTCTGTGATAGGGGATATAAAAGCTCTACTGCTTGAAAGTACTACCTTTCCCCTATAGTTATGGCTCTCTGTCCTCACCATGTGTATTCTCCCCACTGTCTCTCCTCCTCAAAGCTGTGCCTGTGTGTTTCTCATTTCTTGTCTTCTTAGGACTGTGAAATACCAATATTTACTGTTACTGTGGCTTGAAGGTTGACATTAAGCAGCCTGTTTAAGAGAAGCAGAAGACAGCATACGAAATCAGCAATCAGTGCTCCCATTTTTTTTCTTTCTAAGTCTAAAACTAAAACTCTAACAAGATTTGAAATAATTCAGTGCATTTAACATTGCAAAGTGATTTCCAGGCTTAACTTCTTGTGCATTTTTTAAGCAGGCCAAAACCTCATTGTTTCAATTGTGGTTCTGAAGACCATCAGATGAAAGACTGTCCAAAGGTAAAGTCTCTGTCAGTATTCCAAAGGCTGTTGCTCTCCAGGAATTGTTTCAGTGTAACTGTACAATTAAATAAATTAGGTGCATTAGGGTCAAGATGTACAAAAGGTCATTTATCTTTGTTGATTAGATTACATTGTTCACACTTAGAAACTCCAATGTATTAAGTCAGTAGGTAAATTAATTTTAAGCTAATGGTTGGAATGTCTCCTTTAATTTATGGAGGGCCATTTTTCAGTTTGAACAGTCTTTCTGCTAGATCCAGTGCAAATACTTTGGGGCTTTTGGTACATAGTTTTTGTTCCATCTGTAATTCTGTCGCATAGCCAATGTGATAAACAGTTAAGCATGCTGAGGGCAAGGAGTACTGAGTTTATGGTGGGTGAAGCAGTACATAAATTGTCCAGATCTACATTTCCCAATGGTGTTCTCTTTAAGCCACGAAATGCAGCTCGTATAAGTGAGAAGAGAAAGGAGTTTCTGGAAGCCTGTGGTGAAGCGAGCAATCAGAATTTTCAGCAGCGTTATCATGCAGAAGAAGTAGAAGAGAGGTTTGGAAAATTTAAGCCAGGAGTAATCAGGTATCTCTTTTATTAGCTGTTGCACTGCTTTTCTGGAATACCTTTTGTACCTTTGGATTGACAGATGTTACTTTCCAGAGTTTATTCAGTCCATGTGTTCCTCTTAACTATGAGTTTATTAGGTTTGAATTTCTTTTGTTTAATAAATTGCTCAGATGCTTTTAAAATGAAAACTCATTGCTGGCTTAATAGTCCTACTCTTTCCCTTGGCACTTTCCCTAATGTACAGAGATAAATGTTGCTCTTTGGCTACTCAGACTGCAAATATCTTAAAGTTTCTAATTAACTAAAAATGCATACAAAATTCTGAAGATGTTGAGCTTTGCATGTCCCTTCCTCTCTTCTTCTCTCTAATCAAAGTGGTTTTAGATGTCATATGACAGCAGTAAAAAAAATCACCAGCAAATGTAGTGTTAAGTTCCACCCTTCTCATTGTGATAGATACAGCTAAGGCTAAGAGTCAGAAGTAACGAGTAAGTTGTTCTCAGTGTAGAACTGATTCTCATAAACTATTTAAGCATATCAGAAATTAAAGTTCTAGAAGTTATCTTTAACATCAGAGCTGGGTTTGACCTAAAGATGTTTTACCTGTGATCAACAGGCTCAAACTTAAGTTATTTTAACTTGATAGTTTAAAATTCAGCAAAGTGTTCTTAGCTTTCTGTTGTCAAAACTCATTTATGGATTTTTCTGGAGGATATTTTGTTTTCTGTTTTCTTTACTCAGTGAGGAACTTCAAGATGCACTTGGTGTCACAGATAAGAGTCTTCCTCCATTTATATATCGCATGCGTCAGCTGGGTTATCCTCCAGGTTGGCTCAAGGAGGCTGAAATGGAGCACTCAGGACTTGCACTTTATGATGGAAAAGGTAAGGAATGTGTGGGGAATTCATGTCTGTAAGCTGTTTACTGGCTGCATCCCGTTCAGGAGACATCAAAGTATGTAGTTTGTAAACCTTTGTCTTCCTCATGGAAAAGTGAGAAAGTTGGAAAGTTTTCTAAGGTCATGTAAAAACACTCCCCAGTGATGTGACAGTGAAACAACTTCTCTAATGATTGGATTGCACAGATGGAGACTCTGTCCATGTGATTTCACCCTTGCTTTAGAACACAGAGGCCTGTGAAACTGTGCCAGACTAGCAAATGGCTGTATACTTTAAGAGAATAAGACCATCAGGAAGCACAGAATACATTTCTTGCAATCCAACTTACCAAGTGATTTACCAGCTTTATACTGATGACTAAATAACACTTATGCTGCATCTCAGAGAACAATCATGGTGCCAAATTCTGAAGTTGGTAATGGATTTTTTTCAGTAACATTCTTAATTAGCATTGATAATAATTAGATTTTCTTATAGATGATGGAATGGAAGATGAAGGATCTCACCAACCAAAACACATCACTTATGACGTTTCTAAGCTGATAAACTATCCAGGCTTTAATATATCCACTCCAAGTGGAATCCCAGATGTAAGTTCTTTCAACAGGCTCTTGTTTTTAAGCACCTGGTTTGGGGCTGGGGTCTGTTGATGTCATTAACCTGACATCCATCAACTCAAATTCATCTTGGCTTTAGTCTCGATGCTTCTCTCTTAAGTTTCACTGTTGTGTTATTAGCCAACCATATGCAATATTATTTCTCTTTTCTTCTTCTGTAGGAATGGCAGATGTTTGGTTCCATCCCCATGCAGCCATCTCAGCAGAAGGATGTTTTTGCTAACTACCTTTCTAGTTTTCATGCGGTGAATATATCTCATTGTTACTTGCCAAAAAAAGTCTTGTTGTTCCTGTAGCTGATGGTGATCTCTCATCTTTTTTTTGCATAATGGGACATACTGTGTTATTGATACTCCTAGGTGTGAAATACTGATGCTTGACTTAACTGTTCTAAACATGAGGCTCCTTTTTGTTAGAACAAGTTCTATTATTTCAGTTCATATAAGCAGATCTCCATTGTGCAACACTTTATAAATGCTTGTGAAAAAAGCCTAAAACCAGTCTTAGTTCCAGACTTCCCTGGTAAGTGAAAAGCTTCCTAGTCTTAGTCATGTTTTTCAGTTATCTTATTATAGTGTCTTGAGAAAACACATGGTAGTCCTATCCTGTATCATTCCTAGGTCTTCTCTAATGTGACTCTAGCGTAGTTTTACCTACTAGAGAATGCTTCCAGTTGAGGATGGAAGATGTATGCTCTGCTCTCAGTCTCAAAGTGTAATGCCACATGGAGTTTAACAGTCAATTCTAAGCCTGCCAGGAAGGCACATGCAATGCTTGAGTTGTGATGGTCTTGTAAGATCTAGATGTCTAGGTTGGTAACTTGATTGTTATCCTGTGGTAGGAATGCAGACAGTCTTTTCTTAAACCTCAACAAGATCAGCCTTAATCCTGAACAAGATTACAGTTCTATTCAGTTGCACTAAATCTCTCAAACTTCAGAGTCTAGTTTTTACAGTGGATCATCAAATGATAGTTATGTAATTGCTTTAAATGTTTTTACAGCTGCAAATGTTGCCTTGTACAATTTAATACTAATTTCTTTTGTTTTCCTGGATAATTTCTCTTCAGCCAAGTCCAAAATCTAGCAATAAAAGGGCTGCATCTCAGTCAAGGTCTCATCATTCAAAACGACCGAAAGAGGACAATTTGGAGCTACCAGCAGCTGACATGGACCTAGATTCTGGTACAGTTATTCTGCAAGGCTTTTATTCCTAGTTTCAGGTTTTCATTTTAAAAGTAACTTGCTCTGAATGGAAATGCCAGTGTTCATGAAGAGAAACCAATGTGTTAGTATTCATTATGGTGGTAATTAATGTAAATGGTAACATACAGCATATGTGTCCTGCTCTAATTGCATCTGAGTCTCTCTACAGTATGCATTTTCTGTTGCTGTGATTGTCATATCTTCCAATACCAGGCAGGAGGTTTCAGATGTGCTCAGAGCGATTTGAGTGTTAGGTTACAAATTCCTATCTCTTCCCTTAAGGTGCATCCTAAAGAAACTTCTGTTATGAAGACCTTAAAGTCCTTAAATATTTAGAT
Organism: Colius striatus; assembly: GCF_028858725.1. Lineage (NCBI taxonomy): Eukaryota > Metazoa > Chordata > Aves > Coliiformes > Coliidae > Colius > Colius striatus. The sequence goes on along the minus strand of NC_084775.1, from coordinate 14,467,148 downwards.
GAAATGACATAGGAAGTTACAAACTCACAGCTTTCTACAAATGAGTCAAACTCACATGAGGACTTAATATTCAAGTGTTAGAATAGCTGGGGAAACTTGTGTCTTTCCTTTTGGATTTCCTATGAGGAGGTGCTTCCGTGTGGAAAAGGTTTGTTTTGAGTACCTTCAATAGTATTTTGTCACCTTGAAAAGAAACAATAAAATGGAATGGCTTAGAGTTAAAATCCCCAGACTCACCATTTCAGTGGATGTTAAAACCTTCAAAAAGTTTGTTCTATCTCAGCTGAAAACCAAGGACATGACGACATAAGTCTGCTGGTTAATCAGAACAGCATCACTTTGATTCTTGTCCTAGTCAAATTTCAGATTCTAACACGTATCTTTTAATCTGTTTTCAGATCTGGAAGTGTCACAAAGATCTCAAACTCCTAACAGTTTTCAGTTTCAACCTCCACTGCCACCTGGATGTCCATCAATGCCAACTCCTCCTCCTTTACCTCAAGGAACACCTCCACCAAATCTTACACCACCTCAACCTTCAACACCCACCCGCCCTCCCCTTCCTCGGACTACTCCACCAGTGAATCCCTCTAGTGATATTCCTCAGCCAAAAATAGTGGACTCCATCATGGACGAGGATACTCTGACCTTGGAGGAGCTAGAGGAACAGCAGCGTTTAATCTGGGCAGCATTAGAGCAGGCAGAAAGCACAAACAGTGACTCTGATATCCCTGTTGGTACACCTCTAACAGGAAATTCTGTTACATCATCACCATGTAGGAACGAAGCAGATCCTGTTGCTGAAGTACGGTCATCTGAGCAGGTGATTACAGTGGAAACTAGGTTTTCTGACATCAGTGAACAGGTACCAGAAAATGAACATTCTGTCACTAGTCCTAATGCAGGAGATGGTTTACTTAACTTAAAGGAAAATGCTGATACTGCAGATTCAGAAGGCTTGCTGGATAACACCGTGCCTGCTCCTAACAGCGAGATTAACAATGGAGAAGATACAGGGAGTAATAAAGTGGTTGCAAGCACTGAACCCTCTGCAAAGAACTCCAGTCTTGTTCCTGATATGAGCAAGTTTGCTGCAGGCATAACACCGTTTGAATTTGAAAACATGGCAGAATCAACAGGTGTTTATCTGAGAATAAGAAGTGTGTTAAAAAATTCTCCAAGAAACCAGCAAAAGAAAAAGACTTCATCTTAACTGGTCTTCCTTTGGTTCGTTGTGTCTGAGTCCCTGCTTCCTTCTCTTCCTTTCGCTACTTTTACAGACTCTGGTAACCTTCCTCCTTTTGTGGGAAGGAGAAAATCTTGATGAATACAAGTCTGCCCCGTTCTTCCTTGGAATTGAAGTCAGTGCAGGGCTTCCATATTGACCAGGACCCACCAATGCAGCCAGAAACTAAAGTATATCCCCTAATTGCATCCTTCCACTAAGGAATAACAGGACTGTTGATTTAAGAGCGATTTCCTTGCCAATATGTGAAATTCTAAAAAGAGGAGTTTGTTGTTAGCTGTTCATTTCTTTGGCTAAGATTTATATTGTCCTTGAGTTTCAGGTGGATTGGTGATTTTTTTTTAATATCTGTTCTTTGTACAATAATCTGTTCTTTATACATTTTGCTAATTATCCTGTAGATAAGTTTAATATATTCAGAATGTTTTTAAAAAGGCCTAACATGGAAATTCCCCACATGAAAATCCTGGCAATTTGATGAAAATAATCAGGGATTACCAGCATTATCTTGACCATTTCAGATATTTTTATAAACTATTTATGTGGGTCGGTTTTAATTACCACTGTATCTTTTGTAACATGGTCCTTCCTGTAAACTTGCTGTACATACAATACATGTTCATTGTTGTGTACAGAGGTTTAATAAATGAGCTTTTATATAAAGTTTGGGTTTGTAATTTGAGTCCTCAGCCATCAAACTGCTGATTTCTTTTGGAATTAGAAAAACAAGCTGATGAGGATGAGTGAAGCTAAATGTCTTAGGAAAGGTCACAGCTGTTGGGCTCAGGTTTTTGTAATCAAACTGTTCAGATCACTTCAGCTACTTAAATAGAACCTTGCCATAGCGTTTGATTTTCATAATGTAAAGAACTTCCCACTTACAAAAGCTTCAATTAATTCTTACCAGTTATAATTTTGTTGCTTGATTGTTCTAACACTGTTTTGTTCCATTTTGTCTTCATAGGAGCCTGTAGGTGAAAGGCTGTACATGATTTGCATTGCCAACAGAGGGAGTACTAGATTGACTTAAGAGTATTCATTGGGGCCGGTAAAGCATTTCACAGAATCCTAAGGGTTGGAAGGGACCTCGAAAGATCATCTAGTCTAAACCATATTTGGTTGCCTTTTATACAGATGCAGGTAAAAAGGGCTTCCCAGCCAAGTGGGATGCATAGTAACCCAAAGTATTTTCAAGTAGAGACTTGTGAAGTGGGGATGTTCAGAGATGCTTTTGGTAACTTCAGAGACTGACCTTACTCTTTTAAATTCTTGGCTTTGCAGATAGTACTTGTTTCCTAAAGATCTTTACAATATGAGATATTAGTAGAGTGCATTTGAATGCTTCAGAGAACCCCAGGCTTTGAGAGTTAAAGCTTTTCTATTTTGTCTCTAATCTTTACAGGAATGGAAAAAGCAAAGTGTCTTTATATAGGAACTGCTTCAAGAGGCTGAAAGAACATCTTGCACCATTCAGTTTCTCTGGCAGCGTTTGGAAATCGGTGACCAAGGTAAATGTTGGCTGTTTCTGCTAAAACAAAAGGCTTTTTTTTAATATGTATTTTGTAGGAGAAATAGTATTGCTTTCTGTAACAGGAATGGCAGCAAAATCATACATTGCTTCCAGCTTTTACACACTTGCAAAGAAATCTGTATTGGGAAGCATATAAAGATCTTGTGGTTTCTCCATGCCTCCTCCTGCCATGGAGTTAAAAGCTGGTAATGACAGTTTACACAAGCCATTGTGTGCTGGGTGCTGCATCATTCACACGTGGATGATAATGTGATGCAGGGCATGAGGTAATGATTTCAAGTGTGCACACCTTTTGGGTGTGTTGAGGTGCTCATATTTTAAACACGCCCTTCTCTCTCCACACCTCAGAAGATCTTTTTTTAATAGCTCTTAGGAAATGCTGCTTCATTAGCAGGATGTGCAGCCTCAACTTTACTGGAGTACCTGTGTGCTTCTGCCTTGCTTACAGAAACCACAAGATGAAAATCATCTTCATAGGTTTAGTACCCTTTAGTGCTCTGTGTGTTCACTGTAAATTCATAATAAATGGCCTTTCCACCCAGTTGATGAGATGAGTCTTCAATCTTTGTACAAATTCTCAGACTTACCTTTAAAGTGGCTGTTAACTTGCTTCTGAGGTTTATACTGAAGGTGTTTGAGTAAAGTGAAGTAATTTCAACAACATGGCTTTTAATTTAGTGGTAAACTCTAGTTTAAATATGTTACAAGGCTTTGAATTTTAAATTGCTTTATCAGTTTGGCCACTCTTGTGTTTGCTTCACAGAAACTACTTTGAGATAGAGGTGTTTTCCATTTTTGGAAGATGGTATCTTCTGGTATCTAAAGCAAACACGATTAGGCAGGGCTTGGGGCAGCAATGGTGAAAGCTCCTGTAATCCTACTTTTGTCTTAATTTTTGTAATGCATGTGTTTTGGCCTCAGAACAGACAGTGGCAGGAACTGTATGATTTGAAATAGGGGCAATCATACAAAACATTGGGCACTCTGAGGTGTCTTTTTAATTGTCCCTTTCTGTGGAGGTGGCAGTCTGCATAGTATGGATAATGCTCTGAGAAGATCAAGCAGAACCAAGAAGTAAAACTCCTGGTTTTACTTCTGCTGTAAGACATACAGTTAATTAGGGATGTGATGTTATCCCTGCTGTTTCTTTCATGGTTAGGAATTTATCTTGATCTCCTAGCTATTTATCTATGCCTCACTGTCCCTGCCAAGTGCTGTATAATGCTGCAGCCCTGAAGATGCTTGTCAGGGAATTTTTTTGAATCTGCCAGATGTAACTACTTAAATGGTTCTTGTCTATTGAAACTGCAATCAGATCACACTGCAAGGTCTGAGAAAAAGCTGAATAGCAAAATATCTCTGGTACTTCTAAGTCACATTCTCATGGTGATGGGTGTGGCATAATAACCTAGATTGGAGCTTACTAAAAGGAATGAGTAATCGAATTTGTAATGAGGTGGGTACAGTGTGAGCAGGCATCACTCAGTTTTTCCCACAGATTCCTGTTGGCATTAGTGCTCGTGCTTGTTTACAGCATCTGCAACAGCAAAAGTCTTTAAAAATGCTTATGCACATCTAAAAATAGCTAATCTGTACAAAATAGTCAGGGCATCAGTCTTGTCACTTAAAAAGGTGTGAATTTCTAGCTTGCTTTTTTACAGCCTAATTCATTTAAAACATCGTTAAAAGAGAAATAGCTGAGATGATAGAAGATATCTGAAAGAGATGCTAGCTGCTAAGAAGCTGTAAGGCAGGATAGCAAAAAAGAAAAAGGAAGAAGAGGAGGAAACTCAAATTTAATTGAAGCATTTCGAACGCGTTGGTAGTTGTCGTGGAACTCCGTAGTGCCTTCATTCAGCAACACGGCTGCATTGCCTGTGGTAAGTAAATGCCATTGAAGATTGATGCTGCTCCTAAGAATACATTGTAGAGTCATCTTTACCTTTTGGGGGGTGGGAGGGGATGAGTCAGAGGCAGGAATTGGCCTGGATCTTTGGAGAAGCTTACAAACAGGATGGATTTAATAACATGGTAATGAACGCGTGGCAACTGGACAGTTCTTTAACTTCAGTTAACTACAAGTAACAAAGATTCAACCTAAATATATGTTATTAAATATCCTTAACTGACATCCAATGACTGAATAAAAAACTCATTTACCTTTTCTTCAGAACTCAGTACTCTCAATGGGAACAGCCCCCCTTCTTTGTTTCTCTGTAGGTGAGAATTCAGCTTTTGTTGGTATTTATGTAAGTGGTAGAATGATTTGCATAGTTCACCTTTTTTAATAGACTGGCTTCTTTTGCCTGTGAAGTTCAACATTCATCATCAAGATGAACATTATTGTGAATTTAAGTACATGCAGAAAGGATTCTCCAAATACTCAGTTTAAATACTGTTTCTCTGTTTTTTTACCTGTGTTGGGGAGAAAAAGTAGTGTAAATGCTTGGGAGTTTGTCTTGTGTAGCAGACCGACAAAGTAGGTGCAGCCATCAGTTCTGTAGAGGAATTGTCAAATGTGTATGTAGAACAGATCATTCAGAGGGGAAAAAAATAGTCCTATACTCAACATCTTCATACTTTTGTGAATATGCCCCATTGGATATAAAAATGGATTCCTTAAGTCAGGTTATCCATAAATGCAGTTCTTGAAGAACAACATTTGAGCTATTCTGAAAGCTTCAATGATTTTGGACCCTTCACAAATCTAAAGAAGGACACAGACTATTTCAAGTGGTGTTCCTGCATCACTGGAAAGAATGATTTTAATTCTCAAGTGGGCCTTACACTTGTGGCCAGGATGACAGTAGTAATGTTAGTGTCTTGACCTTCCCTGGAGCATTCAGCAGTTCCTGCTTCCACGGAGTTATGAAAGTGTCTGTCTATTGTGTGTTGCCTGATCTAATCATGCAGTTCAGAAAAGAGAGTCACTAGGTCTGGAATCAAAGTTATTCTGGCTTTCTTAGCCCTTTATAGTATGAGGATCCTGTCTGTATAATGATTGCTATAAACTGGATGCAGACACACTCGATGTTACAATCACAGTCTCAACCTCCGGGTTGACTTATGGATGAACTTATGTTACAGTTGCTCTAAAGGAACTTTTTCATGGTGAGAACCTTGATAATGGTTGAATGATGGATAACTAACTCCCTTGTTTCCTACAAGACAACTTTGATCTTGAAGCTATGGTTCTGTTTACTAGGAAATTACGTGAAAACTCAGTGGCACATTCACTTTATGGGTAGAAGCTTTTGGTCCGTGACATCATTCTCAATTCTTGCCTTAGTACCAGGACACTTTCAGCTTTGCAACAGAGTAAAGAAAAGCTGCTCACACACTGAACTGTTTTTTTGTCTATTATTTCCCTGCTGTTACTTACTGCTTGCACTTCATTACAAGTTCTACAGGAGCAGTGCAAAGCTGTGACTCATAGCTCCTGTCTTCAAGAGTAAGCCAACTTCTAGTTGCTGAGCTCTGTACTAGGTACATCAGTCTAATATTGCTTATGAAGACTTGCAGTGTTGTGCATTGCACTGCCTGCACTTGAAGTCTGCCCACATGGTAACAAATCAACTGAGACACAGTATTGAATTAATGAAGGAAAATGATGGAATCAATGTGTAGGGGTAAACATTTTATATTAGCATTAGATCAATACAGAAAGCTCAAATCTGTGACAGCAGAAACAAGCACAAAGGCTCACATCTCACACTGGCAAACAAGCAGGCATTTGGGGCAAATGTTCTGTGAGGTTAGTCTGGCGGTCTCGTTTTTACCCTAATTGCAATTTTTAGGCATTATTTCCATAGCTAGGGGCTGCAAGGTGTTTTTTTGTTGTTTAAGCAGTCACTTACTGGCCTTGCACTTCTAAATACAATATTTAAATCCTGTTCAGAGAAACCTTTGTCATATTTTGCAGGGAGAGGTAACGCTGTAGATGGAGTTGAGTGTCTGTTGCTGCATCTAAGGGCCAGGGTATGAGATTCTATTTCATGTTTAGGAAGTGAAATTCTAACAAACATTGCTCAATACTGATCCAGTTGAAACCTGTTAATTGAGGGACTGCATCACACCATTTTGTGCTTTACCATGCTGGATTAATGCCAAAGAATGAATCCAAAATGAAGCACAAATTGCAATCAGGCTCCAGCAAGGGAATGGCTTTCTCATCACCCTTTTGTTCAAATGGCATCATGCAGAAATTAAATGTTCTGCGAGCCTGCAAAGTGTGGTCTGCTTTGTGATGAATTCAGCAGTTATCTGGGCTTTGTTGGCTTTTTATACGAGGTAGAGGAGTGAAGCAGAGCTGTTTAGCTTGAGCTTTGAAAACTGGTATTAAATGTTTGAGGATGGTGTGGGAGCTACTCCTACAGCTGTTTAAACTTTAACAGGGGGCTAACGCCAGGTTCTACTTGACAAACGCAAAATTGAACTATGCAGTACTTCAGAGAAGGAAAGATACATTTCTGGGCATTGCACAAAAGGAAAATGGAGAAAAGCCGACAGTGAAGTTATTCATCCCTTAAGAGCTATGTGCTTCCTACCTCCCTAGCTCTTCCCCCCCACCCTTTCCCCCCTGCCTGCTGCCGCAGCGCGTTCCGCGAGGTGCTCGGAGCCCCCTGCCCCGCTGCCTGGGCGCTCCACGGGCTGCCGGGACGGGCGGCTCCTCGCTGCCCGCCCTTCCCCCGCCCGGCAAGGCGGTCCAACCCAGGAGAGCTGCTCCGTTCCTCTGCCCAGCGGCGGCGGCCACCCCCGCGGGCTGCCCCGCGGCGAACAAAGCGGGGTAGGGGGCAGACAAAGGGAGAAAGAGGCGAGGAGGGGGCGCAGAGAGAGCGCGGGGGAGCGAGGCACGGGCGCGGACGGAGGCGCGGTTCCTGCTGCTGCTGCAGTCTCCGCCTCGCGGTGCCGCGGACCCCGCCGGGCGCAGACGTTGTGTGGCCGCTCCGCCCCCTGCGAGCCGGGGAGGTGCCGCGGCCGCTGCAGAAGGGGAGGAGGCGGCGGCGGCAGTGGCAGGAGCTGCGGCCGGGGAAGGCGGCGGCGCGGAGCCGAGGGCGGCAGCGGTGAGGCCGCCGGCGGGGCCCGCGCGGGGAGGGCGGCGGCGCTGCCCGGCTGGCGATGGCGCCGTCTGAGGGCGGGGGGGACCCGCCGGCCGTCTCCCGCCTCGGGGCCTCCGCTTCCCGTCCCGGCGCCGCGCTGTGCCCGCGGCGGGGCGGCGGCGGGCGGTGAGGGAGCGCGGGGGCGGCGTGGCCGGCGCTGAGGGGACGGCGGTGGCGGTGGGACGCTGAGGGCGGCGGGCAGCGCCGGAGGGGCGATGCTGGGCAGGGTGGGGCGAGGCCCCGGGAGCGGAGGCGGGTGGCCACCCCCGCGGGGCGCAGTTAGCCTCCGCCACACGTGCCCGTGCTTCCCCGCCGGCCCGCCGGGGCCGCGGTGACAGCAGCCGGTTTGGCTGGTTCCCGAGCCGTGTGCTCGGCGGACTCATTCCACTCCTGTACGGCTTGCCCGGGTTGGACGCGGCCGGCTGCCCGCCCTGCTCCCGGGGCGGCCGCTCGCTGTGAACTCGGAGGCGGCGGTTGTGGGGGTGCGGCTTCCCTGGGGCCCTCCTCGGCCTCGCCTCCTGCCACCCTTGGGTGTCTCCGTGGTTCGTGAGGGTCTTACCTGCAGTCTCTTCTCGAGTCTTGCCCTTAAAAGATGTAGGGCTGGGTTTAGTTATGGGTGGCTTGAATGGGTGATGCTGGGGAGAGGGAGTCAGAGCATTTAATGGTAAATGCTGGCTTGCAGTTCTCACACACCTACGTGCTGATATTTTACCTCTTTATGATTTGGCTTATAACTTATGTTGGCGTTTTTGTGTCTGCTTCCCATCCCTGTGTTTTCAAAGCCTGCTGTTGTATCGCCCCACGGTTCCACGTGGCTCAGCCAGAGTTCACTGCTGTGTTTATGGCCACGGTTAGAGCTGTGGGATCCCCAGGCACAGGCAATGCTGTAGGCCCCTCCTGCTTTCCGCTATATCACTGGTGCTGTTACTAGAGGTGATGCAGTGTTGTCTTTTCTGTGCCTGAGCTGTCATGGGGCACAAGCTAATTGTTGCTGTTACTCACCTGTTAACATGGTTCCTTCTGCATTAAATTCAAGAGTGAGTTTTCCCTTTCATTGTAATGCCTTTGTGTGTGTGTATAATTAAAAACAAAAGCCAACACCACAAAAAATCTCTTCTAAAACATAGCGTGGGGAAGAAAATTTAGGCTGTGCTTGCGTGTGCTCGTGATTAAAAACATGACTGTGAAATAAAGACTCTTTCCTCCCCACTCCTGACTGTGCTTACCCAGTGTGCCGAATGGGTAGGGTTTTATGGAAGTTCACAGGTTACTCTGAGATCTTTGAGCAGAGTGATTTAAAAACACGACATCTGTATAAATAAGTAGAAAGAAGAAAAGAGGTGCAAAAGAGGAAACGCCTTTGTGCCTACTGCTTCTGAAGAATTTCTTTAAAGAGCAGAAGTATGTGTATAATTCTGGCACTAACCATGTCAGAGCGTGGCTTAAGCACGTGTCTTGTGCACCTGCTATGGCACATAATGAGATAGCAAACGAGATACTGTAGAGGAAATGTAAATAACTTCTCCCCGTGCCCCAGCAGCAACGTCTCTGAGACTGAGGAATGTGTAACTTCAGGTACAGAACATCTTCATTTCCATGCTGAATGTAGAATGGTTGAAAAAGATGCAGAGGATTAGTGGGTTTTTAAGTGAGATGTTGGGGTTCTCTTCCTGTCTGGTCCTTACACGTGCTGGAAGAGTTTCAGCCTCTGCTTAAGCGCACTAAAGCGTTAAAGGGATGTGTTGGCTGAAGCAAAAAAGCTTGGAAATGTGACCTCAAATGGTTGTAGCTTTTAGGATCAAAAGGTGGGTTTTATTTGGAGGAGGAAAAAAGGATAGCTTTATGTAATTGGTGTGTTTTTTTTAAAGAGAAGATCTCAGCTTTCGTGGTGGGGAGCAGCAGTCTTTTATCCTCACCAGAGAGGTACATGGTAGGAAGTAAATGAACAGCCCTTTTCCTCATGGGATTATGCTCTAGGAAGAAACAATGCTGTAGGTACTGATTGCTGTGACTTTCTAGAGCTCCTGTAGATTTTTACAGCTACAGGCTGTGTCTGTTTGCCATCTCCTGAATGTGAATACCCAGGACAGCCTTTATTTACTGAGCTTGGGCAGATCAGAGGATTTTTGCAGTGTTCCTCCCTTTATCCTTTTAGTCCCGTTAAAGTTTTTCTTGGGAGTGACTGAGAATCTTTCAAAGTAGGTCTCCCTTCAAAAGAAATAGGGCAGTCTGCCTTGCCAATGTGATTTTTCAAAACAGCTTTTCTTTCCCTCTCTCTAAAACATTCAGGTCAAATGTTAACTCTGTATGTTGAATGCAAGTTTTCTAATGTTTGAACATGATGACCATGAATGAATGCAGCTCTTGTTTAATCTTTTGGCATTCCTTAGGGACTACTGGCTCTGCTGGCACGTATAAAAAGTAACGCACTGGAATCCTTATTGGACCAGCATGTTTAGAAATGCCTCAGATGGATGGTGTTTTGTTATTTAATGAAAGGCAATTATATACTGCATTAGCTGTAATCTCAGCTGCCCTCAGCTAGATGCCAGTTTCTGCTGGGGAAACCATTTCGTTCTTGATGGGCAGAGCTGAAGCCAGCTCTGTCAGCATCATGATCCTGCATGACTTCAAACCTCTGATACATCTGTGCTTGTCCCTGTGTCTGTCCTCTACATGCATATATTTTTGCAGAGTGATATTCAGCTTGCATAACTTAGAGCGGTACGACTCTTAAGAATACCCACAAAAGGTATCTAGCTTCTGGCCCTTGATTTAGAAGATGTATCTGAGAACAGCCTGAACAGACTGTGCTGTTAGCATCCTAACTTCTAACTGTTTCCACCTGGAATGTCTCATCAATTGTTTGTACAAACTCAAACAGAGGGAACTTGGGTGAATAGTACCATGCATTCTTTTAGTTTATAAGACGTGTCTTCACTCTGCTGTTTCAAGGAGAAACAGCACTAAAATCTGTTCAGTTTTCCTGATCTTTTTCATCTCACTGTCTGTGTTTTTAGCTTATTTTGAGGGGAAGTTGTAAGGCAAAGAGAGAAGCTCTGTATTTGATAAGAGTTAACTTATTTGACACTGTGCTTCTCTGCTTGGCAGTGGCATCCACTCAATCACAGTAGTATTTATCTAGGACCTGTATTTGGACTTCTACTTCATTATATGCCAGCCATGTAGCAGTCATGGTGCTAATTTAAAAGGCTAAGAACACAGAGAGCTAAAAAGGGATTGCTGACTTGATGTTTTCAAAGAGTGTGAAACAATTACAGTTTCACCCAAGTCTATCAAAATTAAATTCTTACTATAAAAACAGCATCTTCATTTCCACTCTCTCAGTTGTAATTGTATTAGGGAGAAGCCTTGTGTTTTCCTTTACAAGCATCTGGTTTTGAGGCTGACAGGAGATTACATTTTCCTTCTCAAGCTTTCTTTTAAATTTTAGATCACAAATAACTTCAACTTGATGTTGTATTGTTCCAAAATCATCATTGTTTTTGTGGACTGAATGCACTTCCTGAGATGGTTCAAGTGCCTTATCACCAGAAGTCAGTGCAGACAGTCAAAGGAACTGCTCTTCTTGTTATCAAAATGGGGGCTTTTGGGAAAGACAAGCATTTCCTTGGAAAAAGTAGGAAAAGTAGTAAGAATTGATGGTGGGGTTCTCAGAAGAGGTGGCAGTAACTTACTTTCTCAGATGGAAACTTTTTCCACTTCTCAGCTTGACTCATCCTGTAGAGAATGATGTGTGCTGAGGAGGATCATGTGCTTTCTGATCTTTTTATAGACTCTAGCAGTGATGTTTTTACAATGGACGTGTATAGAGGCAACTCAAGTGATAGAGTTTACATTGTATTTTCTGTGATTTCTTTCAAAAGCTTTTTTTTAACAGTTATCAGTTCTTCCTCATTAATTAAAGATGGGAATCTTCTTTAAAAATTGAACAGACTGTGTCTAGAAATAGTGACATAGATGGAGAAAAAAATTGCTCACAAACTGCTAGTCCAAAATAGTTCTTACTGTTACAGGCATCCTCCCTTATTTGTGCTTTGTATTCAGCAGTCTAAGTCTTTGTGTTTCAGTGGTATATGTTTTTACTGAGGTTCTCAAGGCATTTAGCAAGCATAGCAAGTTACAGAATAAGATGTCCTTGATGCAGAATTAAAATCTATAGGCAGAGCAGAAGCTTTAATGAATTAACCTTCCTCATAGCATTGCTGTAATATCTGACTGATGGTTTGAGGTCCTAAGCCTCTTACTATCTTTGATCTGATTCATCTTGTTCTTAGTACAGTTTCTTAGTTATAGGCATTTACCCTGCCTTTTCTCTTCCCAAGCATATGCAGAGAGAATCCTGTTTATCCAGTTTGCAGTGAATATCTTCCACTTCCCAAGGTAGAAAAACAGCCATGTGTGTCTTGTTTACCAACTTGGCAATGTCACTAAACCCCTCTAATTTTCAGTGGATTTGTGTCTTATAATGATTGCCTTTTGAACTATATTATAGGCAAATTTGATATGATCTCTAAACATGCTGATAACCTTCCACCAAATGTCTTGATGGCAATGCTTTGTTTTTCCATTTTGCTTCAGAAGTGAGATGGTCTGATCTAAGTTGTCGGGAGACTCAGGACTATTTGAACACAAGTCTCCTTCCTACCAGTTGGCCTACTTCTGTGACACTTAGAAGAATTTGTCTTCTTTTGAGAAATGTCCTTCCTTTTACATTTTTTAGTTGAAATTACTCAACAGGCTCAAAAAACCTCCCAGATTTGTATGAAGGACTGGCTGCCATAAAAGCCCTGATGATGAAAGATAATCGGAAAGTCTCTAGTCCTGAATATGCTGTGGATCTTTGAGCTCCCACAGAAAACAGTTCAGATAATCTCCATGATACAGAAATACAGCATCTGCTGTCCATCTGGATTAAGAAACAAATCTGAAGTGTCTGGTTGAGTTCTAGATCAGCCACATCCTTAATGAGGATCGTGAGGCATTTGGATTAATTCCCAAACAACATGTTCTTCCCCAGTTCCTCTAAGTGTGCAAGAAAGTAAGAGTGTCTTCTGAGTTCTTAAAGAAGCAGAGATTCACTCTTTGAAGTTACAGAAAACCAGCAACTATTTATGGGGATGTCCTTACACTGTGGTGTGATGGCTGCTTGATAGTGGAATGAGTGATGACAAGGCATAGTGTTTGTGTTACAGTGTTGAGGCTGTTTTGAATATCCTCTGGGTGTCTTTGTTTCACCAAACATATCAGTGGCTTCAGATTAAATAATGTTTGTCTAAACAAATGCCCTCTAAAATAGAGCAGTGAGATTTTTCAGTACCTCTGCTGCTGATTGGGTAGATGTGATTCAGTTTGAGTAATTTGTCATCCACTTCTTCTTTCAAATTATGTCAAGTCAAATCAATGACACTGTCAAAAGAGCTATGTCATTCCAGTGGGCTTACTTCCCAACTTACTGCAAGCTTTTGGTTTTGTGTTTTAATGACAGCAAAAGTGAAGTGTATTTTGAGTTAAACTGGAGATATACAACTCGCATACAACAGTAATTTCCTGGAGTCATCCTGGTAGTGGCTTTGAAGGCACTTCAGAAGAGCAAAAGATTAATTTAATAGTTGTGTCTGGTTAAAATAGAGTCTTACCTTTGTGAAGTGTAAACCTCTCTAGAATTCATATGATGGTTGTATAGGATTGGACTGGAATGAGCTGAATTAGAATGTCGTGAAACAAAGCACAATAGTAGCCCAGGAGACTGCAAATACAGCCAACTTTTAGACTTGTAACAAGAATTATATCTGAATCATACAGAAGATGCTTACATGCTTTGAAGTTTAAAAATGGCAATAATGTTAGGATTTGTGTCTGTGAAGGGTCCAAGCTCTTGGAGTGCCTCATGGGCCAGAACAGAAAACTTTCCAGGTTCAAAATTCCGAGTTACTTTCTCTAAACCATTCCCAGGATATTTGAGGAGTGATTCATGGGCTTCTGAAAGCTTGGCAACAGCGGTATGAACATCAAGAGTTATTTAAGAAGTGCTGTTCAGGTTGCTATTTCAAACATAGTGCTTCATGTGGTGAGTTTGTTTTTCTCTGGGGAAAGCTGCTGGTTTGTGGTGGTCTTTGAAGTTTATTTTACATATCACTTTTCTACAGAAGGGATTTTCTTACTCGTTTTGTGCAGTTGACTTTCTTCATAGTATTGTCAGAATTTGTGTTCTACATACCTAGAGTACTAGTCAGGTGCCACAGGGCTTGTGTATGATCTACTCTGTTTATAGATCCCTGTGAGATTTTTCAGCAGTTACCTATTCTACACAACCTTTACAGAATGTTTACTCTGTAAGTCTTAATGTTTGTGTGTGTTCTGCAAAGCACTGCAGTGTTGAGCAGAATTAGCAAATTGAAGTAATCTCTTTTTGTTCTAGTTTAGAAATGTGTTGGCGTTGAAAGGCATTTTTCAGTCTCTTCATGTTGTTAACTAAGCTTAATATCGATCTTTTTAATTTGAAATGTTGTGACAATCTCCTGTGTGACCGAGAGCGGATGATCATCGAGTAAAAGAATTGTTTCACTTCATTATACAAATAAACCACGAGAGTAGTGTTCCAGCCTCAAAGTGCACTGCAGAGAGCCAGCCTGCGTGTGTCTGCATGCAGCAAGCAGAGATTATGCAGCCTGTTTTGAGTCAATTCAAACATTATGCTGCTCTGTTCTAGAATGTCCTCTTTGTTTCCATCCCAAATGGACAGACAACTTGCTTTTCTCCATGGAAACACCACATCTGCTTCATGGTATTTGCAAGTAGTGATGCTGGCAAACATTTCTTCCTTAAATTGTCAAGCCATTGTTTCAAGTGTTGTATCAGATGAGGTGTTTTAATTAGAGCCCTACTTGTCCTGAGGCAGGACAGGAGAGGTTGGTGGTGGCAGCATGCTTGTCAGGTGTCAGTGAAGCTTGAAGAACTATTGGTATTATTGTTCTTGTGACTATAAAGTTCTTCAGTGGCATGACACAAGACTTTTTTTCCCCCTGTTTTCTTATGCAATTGTGGCTTAGTTCTTTTTGGAATACTGGTTATTGAAAACACAGTCTTTAAAGAAACGGTGGTGGACAGCTGTTTTCATTGTAGGAATTCCTTTTTGACAGTTGGACAATATTCTGCTTTTTTAATTCAGAATTTATTTGGTTACACTTTAGTTATATTTGCCAGCAGAATCCCTATCTCTTCTCAGCTTAGTAATGCATTTTCATTTGTTTGAAACCATGTATTTCCCAGTAATGGCACAAGTGTAAAGCTTGTGTTTAAAACCCTCTTTTTTATGCTCAGTTATGGTATTATTAGAACTTGTGGCTTTCTGCACACTGAAGTAGTGTGTATCATCATATTCTTCCTGGGAGTTTCCTTAGGTTCCTGATATGGTCTCTTGAGAAACTTAATGTTATTGCCTATTGGTTATAAAGATTTTTTTTCAGGAGAGCTGAGACATATTTAAGGAAGGAAAGAGAACAAATTGAGACAAGTAGCTAGCTGCTCTCTCAAGATCTAAAATGAGGTAATTGACATCTGGAGCCTGTTAGGAAATGCTGGAGTGTGTAATGCTTAAAATCACTTGATGCAAATTTATGTACTCTCAGTGTTTTATGGATTCTATTAGGAAATGCCACTATAAAGGTCCTATCTCAAAGACCCAACGTTGGCATTTTCACTATTGCAATAAGGCAGTAATTTACAAAAATATGTTGCCTATATTTAGCAGTTTTCAAAACTAAGCTACAGTTTCAGTATCTCTGAAACCAGGATACAAGGGATTGTGTTACTTGTGGCCTTGTTCAGGCCTGTATATTAAGAGAAGCAAATGACACAGCAAAATATATAACCCATGACTGTGGAGAGCAAGATTAAAATATGAATGAGTATCCCAAGCCAAGAAATGCAATGTTAGAACATTCTCACTGTCTATTGAGCAGAGGTTTGTTAAACATCTATTAATAAATAATTCTTTGAAACTGGTAAAATGTAATTTTGGGGGTAATTTAGTGTTTGGGCTTTCTTTTTAGATATACCTGTCCTTGCACAGTATGGACGGTTGCTGTGTGGAATAATTACTGGAAAGAATTTAGAAATTAAACTTATATTAAAAGTATAGCATTGTTCATACATTAAGGAAAAGTATAACATGGAAAATGGTTCCTGCTATGCAAGAAATCCATCCCACAGCAGCTCCCTGGGCAACCAGCACAGAGGCTGGGAGGGAGTGACTCTGTGGCCAGGTTCTGTGAGTTATTGCAGAGGAGAACTACAGGGTACTGTGGAACTGATAATCTGGATGTTTGATACTCTGGGCCAACAGTCTGTCATTTTTTGATAAGATTCTGTCCTTTAGGTGAACTTTGCTGGTTATAATATTATTACAATACCAAAACACACCTTCATCCCAACAGCTACCTGCCTCCAAGGTGCAACCACCCCTCACTAAGCTTGTGTTCTGAATTGTTCTCAATCTATACCTTTAAAAGTGAAGGGAGAGAATTTTACACCAATCATAATGAAAGTCTGTATGACCAGAGTCACTCAGGCTCCACTTTGAAGGTAAAAATACTATAAAAATGACTTAAGAGGGAAAATACCATGATGAATAAATCAGGGAAGTCAGACTGCCTCTGACTCCTGGGATCAGTCAACAGGCTGAACCTCTCTTTGCCTCCATAGGGATGCCTTTGGGTAAGATCCAGATTACACTGAGTGTCTACTTGCAAAACTTAGAATTCTATCTCTCTGTAGAGTTGCTTTTCTGATTTCACGCTGTATTATTCATCTCAATATTTGCACATGCTTTTGCAGACAGTTTACTATCACTGGCAATCCACAAGAACCTGTAGAATCTGTTGCTTTGATAAACTGCACTATTCCTTAAGCTGGACTTAAGAGTTTCTCATTGCTGCCATCCCCTTTGGCTCTGGCTGTGTGAATCCATGACTGAGCTGAATGTGCAATGAGGTGGTTGAATTTCCACACATTTGGTGTTTAGCAGTGACAGAGAAGACTCTGAACTGCAATTAACTGACTTTGATACTTCTTGTATTTTTCTATTTGTACAAAATCTTTCTTTATCTTGTACAGTTTTTTCCATTCCATGAATTTTGATGGGTTGAGGAAAGTAATGGAGGCATGCATGGAGATTGTGACATTGGAGGGGAGGGAATAGGTAGGTAGCATGTATGTAGGAGAGAAAAGGAGGGCTTTTCAGGCTCTTTCTAAAGCAAAATCTGAGGAAATGTCATGCATTCAGATGTAGCAGGCAGGGCAGGTATGTAGTAGGAGGGAGGAAAAAATCCCCCACAGCATTCCTGATGTGTCCGAAGTGACATCTTCTGTGATCCTCTAGTTGTTCTTGTGTATAGCTGTCAGCCTCCCAGTTAGTTCTCTCATGGCTTACTCGTATTTCATCTCTGTCCTTCTGCTTTGATTTTTGGAGAGCTAACTCTGCTTTTGTGTTCATGAACATGAAAGCTCTCACTTAAAAATTAATAGTCAGCTGGCATCCGTCTTGCAAAAACAATGGAGAATTGCAGACTTCTTAGAAAATGGATCGAATTTAGCATGGCTGATCTTGAAATACAGGAAGAAATGCTTCCTTTGTTATTTAGACTCACAAAGCAATGTGTCTGCTATTTTTTTTCCACAGTTGATTTTTAGGAACACTAATGTGCTGACTGTTCATGAGATAAAACTTATCCCGTAGGTAAAAGATACAGCTGACTTCTCACTTTAGTCTTCCTTCTTGTAGTGTGGCAGGCTCTCCCCAGTGTTTGTTTTGCCTTTACTGTGTGTCTAGAACATGTACCTAGACACTGCTAATAATGGTTTGGGAAGTTTGCAATTGCCCAGCTTTCTGCCTGTGCATGTGTACCAACTGAGGCCAAAATGTTGAGTAAACAACGGGACCAAGATCTTGTTGGTCATGTTCTGAGCAAACAGTCTATTGCTCCATGTCCGTGTTTCCTTTTTTGTTTCCTTCGGGTTTTTGTTGAGATGTGTGCTGTGTGGTTCTTTTTAAGTGAGCATAGCTGTTCTGTCAGTGCCTTTATGTAAGACTTAGAAAATATCCAAGCTGTGTTCATGCAGAACACTTTGTGCTTTCAAAGGTGTTTGGGAGACCTTACAGTTTGCCTTTGAACTCACCTTACAGCAAAAAGGTGTTTTGTTACAGAGGAAAGAGCCTTTCTAAAGCTTTTGTAATCAGAAGGAAGATGCCTTCTGTGGCAAAACCCTCATGACATAGTTCCCTGAGAATCTTATAGCTTGCTTCCAAGTCAGAGCAGGGCTCTATCCTAGCAACCCAGGGAAGAGTCCCTCCTCCTTTCTCCAGAGGAGCAGAGCTGGGGCACTGTGTTGGGGACTGCGAGCCAGTGGATCTTGTGATCTAAAAGATCACACACAGCTGAGGTGGATGTTTACTTTTTAGCCCTCATCATCTAACTCTGTTGATCAGGTTTAGTTTTGCAGTTCCAATCTCTCTTTAAAACTTATCTTTTTCCTTATCCTGAGATTCCTGGTTCTCTTGTTTTCTCTTGCAGTCAGTTCTCTGCTCTCAAGTTGTTTTTGCTGGGATATTGCAACAACTTGAAAAATGTGACTGAAAACAGTAGTCTGCAGAGAGTAGTTATATCTAAGTATAGTGTCAGCAATGCTGTTAGGGGCTTGGTTTTTCTTTCTTAAAACATTCTTTGAGTTTAAGCTCAAGTGGAATACAGCAGCATTCAGTGAAGTGAGTTATTTTTATGTTTTAG
Source organism: Colius striatus (assembly GCF_028858725.1). Lineage (NCBI taxonomy): Eukaryota > Metazoa > Chordata > Aves > Coliiformes > Coliidae > Colius > Colius striatus. The sequence goes on along the minus strand of NC_084775.1, from coordinate 14,448,464 downwards.
GATCAGACTTGGGGTCTTTTGGTAGGAAATGGCCTTGAAAAGATAAGGATTTGGAAATAACTGTCGTGGAAAATGCTTCTGGTTGTTATTGTGAAGCATCTTTTATTATTCATTTCATACACATAATCTGTGTAGATATAGAAATCTCTTCTGCAGGAATTAAAATACTGATTCCTTTTGTTTCATGTCTAATATTTTTGTATACAGGGTTATTCTAGAGTTGGAAAAACTTGAATCATATATTGTATCCATGTTTGGAAAAAGATAGTTGTCACAGACGAAGAAGATTCACGCCGATATTGCAAAAAGATGAGTATGTTAAAACCAAGTGGCCTTAAGGCTCCTTCAAAGACCATCAAGCATGGGAGTACATTGCTGAAAACACCTACATCTGTTACAGCTGGTAAGGAATATTGAAATATCTTAACTTTTTGCTTATTTATCTTCTAACAAGAAGTGTCTTGAAAGCTGGGAGCAGACACTGTTTTTACTATTTACACTGGAGTATTTTTGCTTGTATTTCTGACCTAAAAAAATGATGTGTATGACATGCAAGAATGTAATTGGATGCAGTCAAGGCAAATTCCCTTGCATAAACCATGTCATGATAAAAATGATTGGGTAGTTTTTGAGGTAAGACTTGTAGTTGTTACGAGGTTTTTACCAACACCTACGGTAAGTGCAATCTCTGTCGGTTCTGAATTACTGTAGTCCAGAGATAACAGTGCTTTCATCAGTAAGAACATTTGGAATTATGCTGTTCCTTTCCAAGATTATGCTTTTCCAAATGCTTGTTACACTGAAACTAAGTAATGATGCTCTCTGAAGTATTAATGTGTTTGATTCATGTTGCTTTCTCATTGTGCTTGATTGCAGCTCCAGCTGAAAAAGCAGTTTCCAGTGAAAAGACCACAAGCACAACCACTGCAGATGCACATGAAGAGTTTGTGGATGATTTCAGAGTTGGGGAGCGTGTTTGGGTCAATGGAAATAAACCTGGCTTTATTCAGTTCCTTGGTGAAACGCAATTTGCTCCAGGACAGTGGGCAGGGATTGTTCTAGATGAACCAATTGGTAAGAATGATGGCTCTGTGGCTGGAGTTCGCTACTTCCAGTGTGAACCCTTGAGAGGAATATTTACAAGACCATCAAAATTGACAAGAAAAGTGCTGACAGAAGATGAGGCCAATGGTACACAGACAGCTCATGCTTCTAGAGCTACATCACCAACTTCCACTTCAGCTGCTAGTGTGGTGTCTTCATCGGCTGCTGCGCTTCCCCCGTCAGGAATCCCACAGAAAACTTCACCACTTGCTGCTAAGGAGCATTCAACTCCTTCTCAGATTAGTAATCTTTCAAAAACTGCCAGTGAATCTATATCAAATCTCTCTGAAGCTGGCTCACTAAAGAAAGGAGAAAGGGAGCTCAAAATTGGAGACAGAGTTCTGGTAAGATTCCTTTGCAGCCTCTGTATCTTCTTTTGATTGATTGATGAATTGTAACTTCTGGTGATGTTCAAAGCTTGGGCAGGATCATGTAGATTTATACTCTAGCTTTCTTTTCATTGAATGCTATCTGTAGACAAGCTCTACAGAGTTGCATATTGTAGGAAGATCTTTGCATTACCAAGACAAAATAGTTAATTTGGCAGCTTTTACTCTATTCTGTTTTGTCAGTGTTTAAGACAGACATTCAGTGTTAAACACAATATTTGTAGTTTATATTTCTGTAACTTCAAGAGCTCCAGTCATATTAATAAAATCCTCAAGCTTGTGAGATTTCCCTGCAGCTCTTTTGCCCTGTTTAAGGCCGTGTCTCTAGAAACCTAGCAGTTCAATAATTGATTGTTCCCCTGAGTAGTGATAGGCAGGAACAGAAGTAGTCACATAACGCCACTGATAACCCAGGAATTACGTGTTCTGTTGGTGATGTGCCATGTTACTTGGCTGCCCTTCCTAAATCTCCATAAATGCTTCTGCTGATGTATCATTTCACTCTTTTAAAAGGGAGTTAAGTGTTGTTAAACATTTTTACAAGTATTTGTTTTACGTATAATATTATATGTAATAATTATTACATAAATACATTGTATAGTTGGATCAATGTAATAGAGCATGGGTCATTTCTGATAATTGATTTGACATACACCCACTAAGAAGTGGCCATACCATTGCAAAAATAAATGCCCACATTCATCAATTCTTGCAGCTTGGACTGGCTGCTGTCAAATACTTTGTGAAGGTTCTTAGTAATAGCAATGCCGTGATAGTTATGGATATATGTGGAAAACAACTGCTGAGAATTGCATCTTGAGCCTCCAGCAGTGTAGAATTGCAGTTCAGCAGAACAATGAGTTTATGGTAGACAAAAGCTCATTTGGGAGTCTGATTAAAATACTTAACTGGAAAAGTATGTCCTTAAGGGCAAATTCATAGATGGGTAAGACGTAGCTCATCAGCTAAGATTACACTCTAGAATGGACTTCAGATGTGGCTTGACTTTGTTGATCTTGTTGTGTGATCTTAGGGTGTGGAGTGTTACACTCAAGTATTTAAATCTGTTCATTTTTTTCCTCCCTCTAAGTTTGATTTTTAAAATGTACTTAATAAGAGTTACCTTAAATTGATCTGTTCAGTTTGGTTTTTTAGTTGGCAGCTGGCTGGTTTTGGCAACCTTTAACAACAAAGGCAAAATCATACTGCTGTTTTTCTGCCCAATCTGAGTTATCAAGAAACAAGAGGCCATTCTGACAACTGTTTAAATGTCAGATAAATGCATTTACCAATCAGTATCTGAACTCTGCTTCTTTTTTGAATTACACAAATGTAAATTTGGCACAAGTTTGTTGATCTCAAATGTTGGCTTCAAAGCATTTCAGGCTTGTCAAACTGATGTTTCCCAGTAGCTAAGCGTTGTTGGAACATTCTTCAGTTCCTACTGAGGTGTTTGTACTATTGCTCTACAAGAGAAGAAGGTGTGAATGCTTCACAGTTGCCTCTGCACAGCAAACTGCTGCATCAGGTGTTCATAGCCAGTGGTGTTGGGATGAGGTAGTTTGATTAAAGGCTGTGTGTGCAAAGAAATCTTGAAGAGGTATTTAAGGCTGTAGAGCAGGGTCTTTGGTTTTGTGTGGATAGATCTCTAGTTGGTTCACCAGTCTTTTGTGCACTTAAAGTTAGAATTACTTAATGCTATATGGTTCCTTGTGTACAATTTCACCCCCCCATCAGAGAACTGATGCCTTTAAAAAGGTGCAGATGTTTAATAATAAAGGAAGCTTCCAATGTATCCACCTCTGACTTATTTTGGTGTGATGACAGGTGCCTGACAGAATCTTTCCTTAATTAAGATAACATTAGGAAGAACAGTAGTTGAATTCAAACTGTTAGGGACACTCATTCAGATGCTTGTCAGAGAAAAGAGATTCCCCTGCAAAAACCAAGTAGAGTTGTGTGGAGATCACTCCTGTAGTCTCAATGGCAGGCTTGCTTAGAGTATCTGTTGTTAGCTAGTGCTGAGCAGTGCAACAGATGTGGAGATGGAATGATGCAAAAGCCAGCAGGGTTCCTTTTTCAGGGGAGTGCCTACAGAAAAACAATACTTGTAGTAGGTGTGCTGCTAGAGTCAGCTACAACTTCATCCCTTTTTCCACACCCCCCTCAATTTGAAGATGTGTTCCAGGCTGTTAAATCGAGATGTAAACGTCAAGAAAATAGCTCGTGGTAGACAGCAATGTCCGTAAGGGAAACACAATAATCAGGGAGCAATTCACATTGTCAGGAGTCCTCTTCTTTGACGTTCTGGATGAGTCAAAGCAAATCAAACTAAGTGAAGTGAATACACAGGCTGAAGTATTATACCCTAAAATGCGTGTTCCCATGTAAAACAAGAGGTCCTTTAGGTTTCTGTAGTTTATTCCTTCTCAAAAGTAATTGGGTTAAAACAGCACACAAGCTCTCTGCTGTCTTGGAAACATCTGATGAGAAGTCTGTCTCCCTCAAATCCCTGTATATCTGAGCCATATTCAGCAAGAATATACTTAGTTGCCTAACTGACTTGAACCTGAACTGTAATTTCCCTTTCATGACCAGGGATTTGGAAATATTTCATTTAATATACAGAAATGCTGAAAATATGGGGAGGTGAAGAGTTGTGATCTCTGCTGGGTAATTCCTTATCATTAGCTTTTCGTTCTTTGCATTGATGTACAACTTCTACTGGGAAAAAAATGCAGCTAAACCAAAGAGAAGTTATTAATGTAGAAAGTAATTAAAATAGCTCTGTATTAACTGTAATTTCCATTCTTAATATCGGAAGTATGTTCTGCAATCTGGATATGATTTAGTTCTTAGAGAGAGAACATTAACTCTGGGCAGACTGATCTCCTATTTGGAGATTGCTTTGAAGCAGGACTGTTGATGTGGAAATCTGCACTTCCTTCATTGCACTCCTCCTGCCTCCACGGGGTTAATGACAGAGTGCAGGGTCTGTAACACAACTGTACTTGATTTGCCTGTTGAAAATTAGGCTACAGGTTCAGCATTTTGAAGCTAGTATGCATAAGAATTCCTATGCAAAAAGTGATTCCTTCTTGTGCCAGTGAATTGTTGTTGCTAGGTGCTAAACCAGATGGGGAGAGAAGGCCTGAAAACTAATGCAGAAAATGACTTTCAGGCTAAGCCAGTTTCTGTTTCCTGTTTGAGTGGCAGAGGGAGAACCTGTTTGCCCTGGTATTGCAAGCACTTAAATGATTCTTAAGAGCCCAGTGATTTAAAAAACAAACAAACAAATAAACCCCCCTGAGCTAGCCAACCTAACAACCCCAACTAGTTGAAGAACAAGGGGGAAAGGTGCTTTGTGTGACAGCCATTGCAGTACCAAAGGCTGAAGCAGCTTTGAGAGGCTTTTTCCTTGGAGGGACCAGATGCTGTGTTTTAAATAAATAAATAAATGTTTAAAAAAAAATCTTATCAACCTAAGGGGCCTTAGCCTGCTCAAGAGATTAAAGTGCTTTCATTCATTTAACCAGTTACAGCTTCATCATGGTCTGCCAGATCTGATGCTTCTGGAGCTGAGCTGTAAAGCTGTAACTTGGGCCTCTGTCCATATGTCCACAAAAGGTCACAAACTAGATTTACAGGCTTGTGCTGATGTGGCCTTTTTGCAAAGATATTCTCTGTGCATGAGCAACATCTGATTTGTTATTGTCTGGTTTACACTGCTCACTTTGTTATTCCTTGCTTTGTTGTTTCTTTCAAAGTTCTTTAGTGATGTAACAGGCAGAGACTGATAGGAGATTATTGTCAGATTTGTTTCCACCCATGTAACCTATCTCCAAGTAAACATGACGTAAGTCTGTCAACTGATTAAATTCCAGGACTCTTAAAAGCAATGAGGGGGGAAGGAAACTTCCCATGTAGAGAGAATTCTCTCCCTTTAAAAGTAATGCTGTGTTGCCCATGTGGTATTAAGTTTTCCACTTTCAGGTGTCTATAACATTCTGAATAGAAAATGCATTTCCGAGTTCAGTCTGTTTAAAGATCTGTGGTGGTATTTAAAGCTACAAAAACAAACGTTCGTTGGCAATGTCACAGTTAAAGCAATACAAAACCATCTTGGCACAAAGCTTATGAGGACAGAAAAGAAAAAAAACCGTGGAAGTTGAGAATGCACAATTGTTGTGTCCTGTCCTCAGCCTCATTTATTGTGACTGCAAATGTACCTCAGCGCTTAACTGCTCAATCATGCTTTTGCTTTATCCTTAAGCTGGGTTGACTGTAAGGTGTTTTGAAGGCTTTGTCATGTTAAGTCAAGGATGAAAGTAATTCTTACATGTATGTGTATTTAGACCTACTATTTTGGATACTGTAATGTATAATGTGCATTACTTTGCTAAGTGGTTGCTGCAGCAGGAGGTGTGTGGATGAGGGCGCAGCTGAAGGATAGCAGGTGTCCAAAGGCTTTGTCTGTGATTTATTATCTGGGTGATTTTAATCTGTGCAAACTAGAGCTTTCTTTTAATGGTACTTCTAAGCATTTTTCAGGATATGTTGTTGCTGATCTTCTCATAGATAAACGTTCAGTTAATGTGTGAGCTCTATCTAACTGTGACTCATTTTGTTTTGGCAATTCCTTATTGACCTTAAAATTGCATACGAGTTACTGGGATAATGGCAGCAATAGGTGGCTTCTACACATGCTTTGTTAATAGTTTGTTCATGCAAGACTGGTTTTTTGGTGTGTGTGGACTCCCTGTCTCCTTTCCCCTCCCCCTGCCTTCCCAGGGGGAGTGGTATCCAGGAACATGTTGTCCTTGCTCATTTCAACACAGGATAGGGGAAAGAACAGTTTATTTATTTACTTATTTTAATCTTTGCCTTTGCTTTTTTTGTGTGGTGGCAGAGTCCCATGTGACTTTTGTAGTATGGGATTGCTGTTAGCTTTTTGTTTTGCTTCCATTGTGACTGAATGAGCTGAGTGAACTGAACCTCAATAGCAGATCATTTTTAATTATTAAGCTGTTCTCTCCTGGAAGTGAAGGGTTGTGTGATAGCACCGTATCTGTGTGTCTTGGTGCACATTAGCTTGTTTGTCCACTTTGGCCTTGCCTTTGAACTTGCTACTCGACTGCAACCAAACTATGTAGAAAGGTAGAGATTTCAAAGATAATTTCTTACAAGTTTCATGGAAACAGTCAAACAGGAGGTAGGGAATTAACCACCCATTTTGGAAAAGCTGCAATTTGCATTCACAGATTTTTGCACGTCAGAGAATCCACATGGTCAAGGCCTTGCTTAAATACTTCCCATCAATAGAAATAGCTGTAGTCACCCTTGCATTTTTAGAGAGCAAAGTCATTCAACCATAATATCCAATGCCACAGGAAACCAGGCATCATTAAGCATCACAGAATTGGTGGGTTGAAAAAGCTGAGTTATGGAGGGCAGTTTAAAGTTTGGTAGATACTCTAGCACTGTTCTAGTCTTGCCTTGATTAAGTGTTGGATGTTATGCAGATATTTCTAAATGAAAGTAGGAGAATCTGAAGCTAGACTGCCTGATATCAGAAAAAAAAGATGAGGGGAAAACTGACAAACAGTTGTTGACAAGCTAAATTGTGGCAGCTTTGTCATATACATTTTACTTGCGTCTCTGAAGCTGTGGATTTAATGAAGAAAGCTGTTGTGTGGTGGGATTTGGTTTTTTCCTCTTAGAATTTGAGAACTAGCTAACAGTCTGACTTCAAAATTACCATTGAGCTTTATAGATGTATTTAAAAACTGGGCAAGAGATGGCAAACACCCACCCTACCCACCCCATCCCAAAAGACCCAATGTTGTTTGCTTGGTACCACCACTGAATATGGTCACTGGTGTGATTTTTCTGGGGGCTAATCAGGTGCTAGTACTATTCAACACTTGGATCTGTGCTCTGGAAGTAGTTTTATATCATTCCTGATGAAATCTCCGGACTGTCAGAAGGGCAAATAACAGTATATATGGAGCAATCTGGAGGGACTTATTTCATGTCCAGCATGCCAAGCTGTTGGTTGCATTTTGCATTCAACAACAGAGTTCACAAACCTCAAAACATGAGCTGTGTAACGTAACAGCCATGGGCAGCTGTCTGCTGGAGAGAGGTGTCTTGCTTAAAAGGTGTGTTCATGCATGGTGGATGGTTGCTGAAGAGCTCTATAATCTTCCAAATAAAAGCATGATGAGAGTCTGTGACTAGAAGCCACAGTCAAATTTGTTTTATTTCAAATTTAAATATGTCTCTAACAATGGAGTGATTAACTATGAAAATAGACTGTCAGTGGGAGCGTGTGGCTCAGATCTGAAAACATCAACACATAGGGCTTAGCTCAGTACAGTTACAGGGTTAATTAGAGATGTAACCAGGTGAGATCTAAAGACCTGTTTCAGGAGAGCCAGAGGAGATGACCTGATGGTTCCCTCTGGCCTTGCATGGGTGAACAAATCAACTAAATACAGTTGCTTTTGCCATCTCTAAATGGTTCCTCTAAATGGTGAGAAACAAGAGAAAGATTCTGATTAGCAGATCCCAGGGTTTTCAAAGGCAGTGTTTGTTTGTCTGGGTGTTTTTTGGCTTTTTCAAGTGCAGCATATTACATGTGCTGTGGTTTGGTTCTGCAGATGCCCAGTCTATGTGACAAACATAGAAGTAGCCAAGTGATACTTCTCAAGAGTCACCATAAATAAGTGCAGAAGGGAAGACAAGCAGTTGTTTTTCACCTTTTAGCTGCTCACTGCTCTGAGTCAGACCATCTCTTTGGCTTTTTTTCTTTTCCTGGATTACACTAGTTGATTTGTTTCCTACTTCAGCTTGTCTTCGGAAAAGCAGCTCTGCAAAGGTTCTCACAAAGTTTGGCATGCTCGTGTGATGTGCCTTCATAAGGAACGTTTTAACTGCTCCAGGTTTACAAACCCATTTTGCTGCTTCACTTTACATTGCAGCAAATGAATGTAAACTTTGTTATAGTTTGATGGATCAAATCTAATCACTTTTTCCATGCATTTGAAGTGACACTAGTGAATTCCAAGTGAATTTCCTCACCTGACAGTGACCCACAGCATAACCTAGATTCTCTGCTGTATTGTCACTTTGTATTTTACAGCCTGACTATATTGAGTGTGATAACTGACTAAAAAAGGTCTGGCAGTTCTTTTCTCTACTCTATTATTTAGTGACCTGCCTTAGTGGGAGTGAAGGTCATAGAAAACTGTCTTCATAGTAGTGCTGCCCCATTTTCCCATGTCACTTTTAGAAACTTTTTAACAAACCTTTTTCTCCTGTTTCTTTTAGAAACTGGGATTGATTGATTTATTTTAGTCTTTCATAAACTACTAGGAAGCAGATCTGATGGCAAATGCAACTAGGAGTGTTTGTTTGTTTGTTGGAATGGATTTTTAACCTTTTTTGGCTATAATTCTCAAAATTGAAGTGGTTAATACTTTTTCTGTAATTGTAATGCTCTCATTCTGTGAACATTTTTTCTTTGCCATATAGTTTAGTGCAATCACATCTTAATCTTTTTTCCTCTTTAGAGCACTAAGTGTAGGTCTGTGTATGTACAGCAGCTTTGATGTATAGGAAAGCCTTTACCATACTGTGCTGTACAACAGCACCTGGCATTGCACTGCCAAGGGGCTAGGTGATTATTTTCCTAAATGCTTTCAAGGTGGGTGTGTTGTCACAGGCAGGGTACTTCATTACAGCTGGTGATAAACATCCCATTTGAAGCAGATGTCTGTGAATGACTGAAAGTAATTCGGTAGATTCAGACTTTAGAGAGCAATGCTGACCCTGTCTTTAAATCTGAAGACTTTGGCCTAAACCCAAGCAGAAGTGTGTTAGATGCTGTGAGCATTGCCACAGTGTACTCGGATTCCTACTCTTGGTAAGGATACACATTTCAGTGTTTGCAGAGAGCAGAAATTGAGTAGCTGGTTATTCAAAGAAGGTTTGGAAAAAAAAACAAAGATTCTTTGGCATTCTTCCTTGCATCTTGTTTTAAAATAACCCTGGTACCATGGTTACAAGAGTAGTCACATCGCTGTGTCTCCTGGGGATCTCATGTGCATCCCCATATGTTCTTAGGATATGAATTCCTCCATTTGCTCACTCCCACCAGGCCTTGGTCACAGTCCCATATGCAGCCACTTCCATTGCTGGAGCAGGTTCAGTGCACCCTGGACACTGCCAAAGCTTTTCAGCCGGGTCCTGTCTCCTGGTTTGTGACTTGGATGCAGTTTCATCACAATGAATTCCATACATTTTTTTACCTAAATGTGGAAGATGAGCAGGGACAAGGTATGAAGCAAAAAGGAATATTCAGCACCCAAATTGACTGTGTTTTGTCCTGGAGCTAGGTTTACTTACCTAGAGGTTTATTTACAGTCTGAGTTGGAGGGAACAGATTGCAACAGTTTTTGCTGTCTCTGGGACTCTTTGCATGTAGTTCTCCTTTTGCACTACCACGCTTCAGATAGCTCCCATATTCCCTACCCCATTAAACTACCATGGAAAGAGGTTTTTTTGTGAGTTTTGGCAATAGAGTCACGCTGTTCACTCCTGAAAAATCAAAACCAACACAAAACCCCTCACTGAAAACCCCAAAACAAACAAACAAACCCCAACTCACACCACTCCACAAAGCTGTAATAAAATTCCTTGGCCTGGCTGAGGGTTTCTGTAAAAGGAGCTGAGGAATCCCTCTGTGCAACTCACCATTGTCTTTGAAGGGATGCTCCTTATCTAGGCTATTGTTCTAGCTTCCTGTCTAATTTCTTGAATGAGTTTTTTATAGCTTATTTTGATTTAATTCTGTTTATTCAGGCAGAAAACAGTACAGAATTGCATAGGGGAGCAGCACATACAGAACTAACCATCCTTTTCACCTAAAAATGACTTACAAATTTATCCTTAAAGGAAAAAAACAACCACAAAATCCCTGTACTTGCTAGAAGATGAATGAGGACAACCTGTAAGGTGTAGCATGGGCTGAGAGTGCAGATGTGCAGATTTCTCTCTCACACTACTCAGTTAAATTTTGTTTTGATGTTTGTACTTAGATTAATGAAAAAGTAGGTTTTGTGGGTTAGGTGAGTAAGGTGTTGGCTGAAGGGGTAGTTCTCAGGAAATATTTTAATGGTGGTGTATGTTTTCTCTTCACCACTGTGCCAGGGAGATCTGGATTCCATGTGGCTGTTTTGCCTGGTTACAATTCTTTCTTTAGAAAGCAGTACCTGTGCTTGTGTTTTGAGAGGGGAAGTTTATCTGTTCACTGCCAAGAACACCAAATACCAAGTGTTCTGCTGGTTACTATATTAGGCTGAGTCACAATAGCTGTAAACTTTCAGTATTTTTATTTAATGAAGAGTAATAATTAGCTAGTGACACATAAAGCAAGATATGAAGGTGATCTGCAGATTAAATAGTGTTTCAAGACTGCCTCTAATGAGAGAGAAGGGGAACCGCCACCTAAATAAGGGGAAAAGACATCTCCCTGTCAGCTTGCTTATTTTAATAAGACAAAAAAATATTCTTTCCAGGTTTTCTGAGGTTTATGTGGATTAGGATTATTTTTCTTGTCAGCTGAAGCCCTGCATTGCTACTAGAGCTGTCTCTTTGGGAAGCTGATGAGCCAGTAACTAGAGCACAAAGGTGTGTGGCAGCATTAACTTGGTACTTTGTGGACACAGTGCTTGGATGCAAGATACTGTCCTGCATTCCTGGAAGCTGCTTGTTCTCTGGTAATCCTGGGAAGTTCTCCCCAAGAAATAGGAGGTCTAATGTAAAATTGTTATGAAATTCTTATTTACTTTTCAATATATAAATAGGGAAATGGAAGTCTTTGTTTTAGCTGGTTACATCCAAACTCTCTGCCAAGCCTGTAAGATATTCTTCATTGTACAATGTGTGCTGGAAAGCACAAGTGGAAATAAAAGCAATGGCCCTGGAAACATCCATGTTGAATTCAATGAATTCTTGAAGAGGTTTTCATAACATTTGCTTGCTTTCATAATGCTAGATGTAGGCTGAACAGATTTTCACACAAATAGGGCACAACAAATTGTCATTCTGACCTGCAGGAATCCTGCCATTCTGGCTTGTGGCCCTTCTTGGCAAGTATCAACCACACTGAACACCTTTTGCTTCTTCACCTAATTTAATTCTTCCCTCCCCAGGGCATTATGAAAAGCTGTGTCTTGCAGACATTGCCAGGAATTGGAATGACCATGAATATTTAGTAACTTATAAACCAACTGATTTCTACCTTTCCATGTAGGAGTGTTTGAGTTTGGGGTTTTTTGGGGGTGTGTTATGTGTTGTTGGGTTTGGATTGGGTTTTTTTTTTTTGTGGAAGAAGTAAATTCTTTTCCCCTACCTAAGAATCCAAATAGATGTTTGCATCTACAGTTTTGTAAAGTGCTGTGCATCATGATTTATATCATTTTTCTAAATGCAAGGGGCTGTACTATGTAGTTATCAGAACTATTCTGTAGAGAAAATAATACTTTTCTCTCATTTCTTTTACTTTTCCTCACACATCTGTGATTTACTGATAGAAATTTGTGTGAAACTCTAGTACAGATCTGTTGCACTCAGTACACTTGTCAAACATTTTTACTCTTATAGCCATATCAAACCACCTGATAGAGTTGAGACCTTCAGTCATGAGTATAAAATTTGACAGGACTGAGTGCTAGGGAAGTGGGTTTAGGGGTTTGTTATTTCCCTCTCCATTTCTGTAAAAAAACTGGTTGTGAAGATGTGTTCAACATGAAAACAAACTCATTGGCAAAAGAATGTGCAGCTTGAAATAAGAACTCCTCACCCCATTAATGTGCTTTGTGAATGTGATTATGCTGAAAGCTTTTCCCCTCTATTTGGCATTTTAACTGTGTGTCTTGTTGCTTCAGGTTGGTGGAACAAAAGCTGGAGTTGTGCGTTTCTTGGGAGAAACTGACTTTGCTAAAGGGGAATGGTGTGGAGTAGAACTGGATGAGCCTCTGGGAAAGAATGATGGAGCTGTTGCTGGAACAAGGTTAGTCTGCCATCAGATAAGCAACCTCTTGAAAGATGTAGTATCAAGATTCTGGTTTGGTTTTTTAATATCTTAAATGAAAAACAAAATCAAGGGAGGTAGGTAGGCTGTAAACCTGACTGTCTGCTGATGATGGGGCATCATTAGACACTGATTTGAATTTTATGATGCCTACACATCTCTGAAAGTCTGCACCAACCCCATGTACATGGGATTAGTTCCTCTCTCCTACTCCCATGTGAATTTTATTCATAGACTGGTAATGGAAAACACAATTGCCTGCTTTTTGAATGTCTACTTGGTTTCTCAGCTTGGAATGAATGTTCATTTAAGGAAATATCTCTGAGTATCTAATAGCTGAATTTAAGGGAAATCTTGCATCACAGGAACTGAAAGCTCCTACACCAATAGTTGCCCCACTGTGAAGACTGGGAGCAGTATAATTACCTCCTCCAATGTCACACTTTCAAAGCATTAATTCACATCACAGTTTAATATTCTTTTCTTATTCGATATGAAGAACAGTCCTTTAACTCATTAAACAGAGGTTTTACAAGGATTATGCTGCCTTAACATGGATGATCACAACTTGAGACTGTTAAGTGGCTTTTGTTTCTATGTAACCAAAGATATGTTCTGTATAATCACACATGCATAGATGTGTAGGTATGTCTATAGTAAAGTATAAAGCTCCTTGACTTAATCAAGATCTGATTTTATTTTTAACTCTGTTGTCACATTTGTTGTTGGCAACTGAGAGGCAGCTCATCAAAGAGGAAAGCTACACAAGTTAAACTGTGAAGTGTCTAGGAAACAAAGAGCTCTAGCTCAGGAGTATTCTGTGTTGAATTTCAGAAGTCTGCTGTTACTGTATTTTTCAGCCTCAAGTCCTGTTTCCAAATCAAGTGTTAAAACCAAAATTGCAGTCTAATACAGGTCTTGTCACTGGGTGTTACCCTGGTCTGTAATACTTCTAGACTGTTGACCTAGGAGTCTCTGCGAAGACAGACCATGTTGTCTGGAAAGACAGAAGTTAATGTAGTACTCTCATCTGTCTGCTTTACTGGTTTTTTTTAAAGGTATTTCCAGTGCCAGCCAAGATATGGTTTGTTTGCTCCAGTCCACAAAGTTACAAAGATTGGATTCCCCTCGACCACACCAGCGAAAGCCAAGACAACTGTGCGAAAAGTGATTGCGACTCCCACAGCCCTGAAACGGAGTCCAAGTGCATCCTCCCTGAGCTCCCTCAGTTCTGTGGCATCTTCAGTAAGCAGCAAGCCAAGCCGTACAGGACTAGTAAGCTTCTTTTTCTATTGCATGCTTTACATTCCCAAGCAGGAATCCACGTGGCACTTGCCTGTGCTCTACGTGCGTAAATTGAGAATAGAACAGATCTTCGGCAGAGCACAATGTGCATTTAATTGTGCTCTCTTTTTCATTCAAAGCATGCATGAAGAAGGAAATCTTAGCTAGCCCTGAAGAGTAGCTGAATATTTAAGCTTACACAGTTAATTCAGGCTGAGTTACTGCTGTAAGAAAGGGGCTTGTGATGCCAACAAACTGAAAAGGCATCAGTGTTCTCTGACTGGAATCTCCATTTAGTTGTTCATTTTCCTAGCACTGCCTCTGTCATGTGGGGTCTGTGTTTGAGGATCTGGTATGAGCTAAAGCTTCCATAGATCAAGCTTATTAAGCAGGAAGCTTCAAATTGTCTGAAATGTAAAAGATTTTCTTTACTGTTACAGAGATGAGTCAACTGAGAAATACAGAAGTAGCAATTGTCAAGTCTGCTGACAAGAAGCCTCTTTCTTTTAGATTTGGTTTTAATCCTATGAATTCATAATCCTATGAATTTGTAAATGTTGCAAAATACAGTGGCTCAGGTGAATTGTAACCCAATACTAATTCCACCTAATACACTTACTGTGGCTTCTGTGAAAGTTGCTGTTATATAAATGTCCTGATCTTGGGCTGCAGCAGTAAAACGGAAATCTTCTGGGAAAGCTGAATTTAAAAAGCCTCTCTTGTAAGGCAATTAAAAGCATGGAAATGACTGGGTATTTTTACACAGATTTTTCCCTTTTTAAAACAAAAGTTCACAAATACTTCTCATCAGTGGGAGTGACCTCTTTCTAATCTGGACCTGGTTAGCTGGCATACAGTCCCACTGACCAGCAGGTGCAGTGCAAGAGGTGACTTACCATAGTCCTTCAGAACTGAAGCAGATTACAAGCAAACAAAGTTCAACAGTTGGTCAGGGCAGTGGGGTTAATACCTTATCACAAAAAGCATAAGGGGTTTTTATTTGGCACAAGCATGGGGATGTGATTACTTAATCCATTCTGGAAGTTGCACTTAAAGCTGCTGAGTGCCCTCTAGTCTGGAATGGGTGCACTGACATGGGGTGCTGCCATAGCTCAGGGCAGCCTTTCTGAGCTGGTGGTGAGGCATTGATATGGACATTTTATTCCACATGCTGTGACACTTTGAGCAGCAGGAACATACAGTTACACATTGTAAACATCTACAGTATATTTGCTTTTCTTGCCCCTGCATTGTTCCCCAGGGCTTCTGCATGTTTTGGGCCATAAAATACAAAGCTTCTGCGGTCTGTTGTTTCTAGAATTAAAATTCCAGGTTTCTTCCAACTCTCTGAGGCAGTGTGAGCATTTGGTTACCATCCAAGGGAAAAGGACCATCAAAATGATTCAGACACTTTTGCTGTAAGAGTTAAGGTGCTGAAGAAACAGGATTTCCTGAAATCAGTTTTGCCACTGAAGACTTTTCTTGCTCCAGTTTGTAGGAAAATTATAACTTACCTGGAAATGACTGGGCTTCTACATAGCCACCTCCATTATTAAGGGCTGTTGCTGTTTTCTTCCTGTGTAAGAAAAGCAACTAACTGCCAGAAGTAGATGATGTCATGATTTAAGAGGGCTGTCTGATGCAATTTGTATTTATTTCCAAACCTGAAGGAAGTTGATGAGACGTTTTTGATTTCTCTTGGAATCGAGGATTAGGTTAAATTTGAGTCAAAAAGCTTAGAACTGTTAGAAAGGAATGTGTTCAGGAATGAGAGGATCTGAACCAGCTACTCTGATCATCGCAGGGGAAGATGGTTTATTCTATTGTACCTTTTCTGTCACTTGATACAGCGTTTGCAATGGATCGTAGACATATTATTCAAGGCTGTGAGTAGACAAGTTGAAGAGATTGTATAGCAATCATGGTAACAGAAGGGGAAGTGTGTTTTTGTGATGACAGGAGAGTATGTCTCTGTTGTGTTTTCTGTTGGGGATGTTGTCTAGTACCAGCATTCCAGCCTGTATATGGCAACTGTTCTTCAACATTTTGATCTCCAAAAGGATAGTGGAAGATACGTGCTCCTATTCCTGGGTTATACCATTAAACAGAGCAAACTTTGTGTATTGATTTTTGTTTTAAATACGGCTTTAACTGAGATGTCATTCTCATTTAATACTTAGATAAATTTCTGAACTGTTAAGCATAGTTCAGTTTTTATATTCTGAATTGGATATATTTTTAATACGGTCTTTGCAGTTTTCACAACTATTACTCACTTTTACTACATAATTTCAGGTTATTTACTTTCCTTACTAGCTCAAAAACTCTTGAGGAAGTAAAAGACAGGGCTGTGCTGAATCTCCCCTGACACTGGTTCCATTCAGTAAACAAGGTTAGAGAAAACCCTCAGGTTCATTTTAGCTGTAGTTGTCCAGATTGATTCATTTTGATCTATAATCTTTAACCTTTCAGATTTTTTTTTCCCAGAAGTATTTTAATTCTAAGTGATACCAGTTGTCACCCCAGTTCTTCACAGGGCTTTAGCTGTAAAGGCTGGCTTTTTAGGTCAAGGTAAATGTTTTTCATCCTGAGTGTTTTATTGCAATAGCAGAGGTGCCAAAAGCTAGATGGAGTTCCAAAAGCTTTTGCTAGAGCATTTATAAATGTTAGACTGTTGCTGATGACCCAAGATGATGACTTACTAACTAGAGCACCATGTTTTTAACCTGCTAAAGGGCTTCCTTTATTTTTTTAATGCAGAACAAATGCATAGAAACACAATGAGCTGGCCTTTGTGTGCATCTGCTAGGCAAACCTTCGATTGAGGCCAGCCTTTTGTTTTCAGTTCAACCCTTCTGTCTCCTACACTAGCTAGTGGTTGCTACAGAGCAGCCTTACTGGCATGTATGGCCTTTGTTAAATTGTAGAAAATGAAGCAATTTAAATGGAAAGGGAAAAGGTACCTTAGGTTACAAAAAGTATTTGCTTTACTAACCCAGTGTTTGTAGAGGCTGGAGATAAGCCCTTGTTTCACTCCATACAGAATGATTTGTAACCTATTTACTTTGTGAAGTTGACAGAAACGTCTTCCCGCTATGCAAGAAAAATTTCTGGTACCACAGCCCTACAGGAGGCACTGAAAGAGAAGCAGCAACACATTGAGCAGCTCCTGGCAGAAAGAGACCTGGAGAGGGCAGAAGTTGCAAAAGCAACCAGTCACGTAGGGGAAATAGAGCAGGAATTAGCACTTGTTCGCGATGGACACGACCGGGTAAGAGTGACTCTTAAGATAGAGCCTTTAATACAATTGACTTAATGTCCCAAATGGTGGTTTCTTGTTTAAAAGGTCTGTAAGAGATTGTTTTCTAAAACTAGTCTGTACCTGTGAGATCTTCCTTTTAGGATCTTGGGCTTGGTGAGATAACAAATCTGTTCAACTCATTTTTTGCTGGACTTCCTTACACATCTTTACAATCTTTTATTAAATACATGTTTGAGTGTGGTAACATCCCTGTCCCTTGGCCCATCACTTTAAAAACTGTGATTACTGAGGTATCTTGCAAAAAAAATCATATATTGCCCACCTTAATAGATTTTGTTCTTATTCTTCCTGCTGATTAGCACGTACTGGAGATGGAAGCAAAAATGGACCAGCTACGAGCTATGGTGGAGGCTGCTGATAGGGAGAAAGTGGAGCTGCTCAATCAGCTTGAGGAAGAAAAAAGGTAACCCAAATCAGTCTTCATTAGTATAACTGTTTAAAAGCAAATGCTGTGGTGACTTTCAAATAGGAAACAAATTTTGAATAGTGCCAATATGGGCAATTATTGTATAAAATAATATTGCAATTCCTTAAAGTTCATCATTTTTTAAAACCCTCTTAAACTTGGGGAGGGAATGCCAAAGAGAGTGAACTTACTTTAACTAGTGTTTATAGCTGAATTTCATGACCTCGTTCCTTTTAGGATTGCTTTCTGTTATGAAGGATTTTACTTCTACTCATATGAGATTAATGGATCATACCTGATTTCTTGAAACACTCTTCTTCCACTTTCAAGTGAAAATCTTGATAATCTCTTTTCCTGACAGTGCTGGATTAGGAATTGACAGTTCTCTTGTGAATTATTTATTACTGTTAGTCACATGCTTCTGGGTAAGGTCTGTCTCTTACAGGAAAGTCATTAAAGCTCTTAATGTGACTGTCTTTTCTAATTCCCTTTCTTAACCATTTGAGGAAAGGAACTGAAATGACCAAGTAGGTAAGGTGAGGTTAGGAAATAACCTGATAAATTGTTGGGTCAAGGGCAGGTGAGGAAATTAATCTGATAATTTGTTTTGGAGGATTTGGAATGCTTTTGAAGAGCCAGAGTCTATTTAATAGACACTCACATCTGCCCTGTAGTGTGCCTGTTGTGTGCTCCCCTGAGATCATTCAGCTGTCAACCTCTAAACCTCTAAAACTAGAATTCAGAGGTGAGAAAATGCAGTGGCAAACCCTTGGCAATGCCATTACAGTTTTCATGCTGCCTTTGTGTGGGACTCACTCTGTTACTGCTCATGCTGGAAACACAGTTGAGTTAGATCTGGGATTATTTGTATGTTCTCTGCAAAAATAATGCAGTAGGGTTTTAGGTGAAAAAAAAAACCCCAACCAGGCCAGCTTTGCAGCAGCACAGGCAGCCTGTCTGCAGACCTGCTTTTGCTGAGTGCCAGGTCAGTGGGGGGCTGTTGTACTGCAATCCTCCACGGCCTTGAGCTCACCTTCAGCCCGTTGCTAAGCAGCGCGGCAGGGCCGCGGCTCGGCTGGGCCGCTCTGGGCCTGCTGCCCCTTCACCCAAGTGGTGTCCTGCAGCTAAGAGAACATTTCACAGCTTCACTGATGTAGTATTTCTCCTTCCTCCCAACCAGTCTAGACTTATTTACTTGGAAAGCTCCCTGTAATATGTATTAAGTCAGTCTCAGCAGTGACTTGAAGTCAAATCATCTTTAATCCTCCGTTTCCCAAAGCACATTGGTGAGACACTTCCAGTATTAAGTTCTTACTGTCCTTTTATTTTAGCCATCTATCACTTGTAACTTCCTTTGATGTAATGATTCCTGCATCTCTCAGCCAAGCTGCAGGCATCAGCAACGTGTGTGAATCAAAGGAACAAACACAGACTTGACTCTTCCTCTGCAACAAGGATCAAGGGGAAAAGGAGATCTGGCCCCTTGATCATTGGGGTATACCAGAGTCAGAGGAGGGAAGAAATAGTTTGTTACAAACTTAATTATAAGTCACATGTTTGCTTCTCACCTCTGTCTTCTTGTCCTAAGGTTCCTGTATGGGCAAGGCAAGGCAATGTTGTTGCTTGTGCTCCCATTCTGCATGGTGCAGTTCATGTTGACACCCAACATATGTTTGTCTATGCTAGCAATTTGATGCAAGCTGACCAGTGCACTCCTAGAAAGCCCGTGGGTATCGTGAGTGTCCTCACTCTGCTGCTTTGGTGAACGGCAGAATATACAGAATGTGAGATCAGACACTTCATTTGGGTCACCCCTTTGGAGAACATGCAGGAAGGTGGAAAAATGGGAGAATAAGTGATGACTTAAAGGTGTTCTGTTTAACTCATCAGGAAATAGAGCTGCAGGAAGACTGATGCCTTACTGTGTCAGTGACTGTATGTTAAAGACAGGGCTTTCCTTCTGTCTGATTCCTGTGAGATTTCTCTTTAACGTTTCTGACAGTTTGCTGGTACAATCAGAATGATGTCACTGTAGTTCTGATTTCCACTGAAAAGGCAGCTTGAAAGCATTTTCTTTCCAAGTTCCATGAATTTTAATGGATTGTCCCCACAGGAAAGTTGAAGACCTTCAGTTCCGTGTGGAAGAAGAATCCATTACCAAAGGAGACCTAGAGGTAAAACATCGTCAGCTTTGTAAACGGGGGAGAGAATATAGAACAGGACACAGAAATACACTCAGTTCAGGTGAAATGTACTGTTATCTAGCAGAGAAAGGCAGCAATGATTGCTGCAATACTGGTCATGCAAAGCACATGGCAGTGAGTCCCAGTTGCTGACACTGCAGGGTCGCAGCCTTCTTTCGGTCACACGCTTTAGCAAGGGCTGCACTGTGGAATGGCTCCAGTTGCTTAGAGTAACTAAATCAATTCACAGAAAACTCTACCTGTGGGTATGAAAAGTAACCACCACCAAAAAAATAATGTTCATGTTTTGAAATTACAAGATAATTTTTATGCCTTTGAAAATGAACATTGAAGACAACTCCTGTTTGTCTTCCATTCAGTTTTTAAGTAATCCTTGTGCTTTCATTAGGGCAAATGGATTAACAAAGGAGATTTTGTCCTGAGAGTTACTGCACACAACATGTAAACAGCAGTTCATGTGTGCAATTGTTATCTTTGTGTTGTTTGTATAACTATAACATTGTGCTAAAACAGAATGTTATTACGCAATCAGAATAGAAAGCGTTTGGTGAAGGATTACTCTCAGATATTTGAACACTGTTTTTAACCCACATTTCAAATCAAACAAGGTAGTTTTTTAGTTGTTCTACTTGGTTGTCTAATCAGAAAAATATTAGAACTTCTTGTGCAGCATAAAGTGCAAACTTAACTAACTCGTGTTTCTGTGCAGTTTCTGATTGAAGTGCTAGCCTTATGGGAAGTATTCATTTCATATAACATTTCTTTTATTTGAGTCTTCCATTCATTTTAAGATACCTATCTAGACTCTTCATAGAATGCTCCTTTTATTGTTTAGTCCATGGAATAATTTCAGTTATTTATTTTTCTGTTAAATCCACTGATAGTCCCGGCAAACCATCTTAAAGACCCTGGTTTGTCAAGTTGGGTGATGTCAGGAGTTTCAAGTGAATTCAAGTTAATGCCATGTCTCCTGTTGTTGTGTTGGAATGATAGTGCTCAGTCTGCAGGTGAAATATGTTTTGTTTCTTTTGTTTTTGACTTTTACTGATAGCGAAAGAGGCAGATTTCGGAAGACCCAGAAAATGTAAGAGGGCACTTAAATGTGCAGAGACATCCCACGTTAACAGATTGTGTGCAGAAAATGCTTACACTTATTCACTAACTGCATAATCTGTTATTGAAACATTGACTCTAGTACTTGTGTGCATGTTGCTTTCAGAGCAATTAAACATTTGCTGAAAAGAATGTGTGCAATGACTAAACGTTGTAATCCCCATTAACTGGAGGGAGGGCAAATGTGTCATTAGAATTCTTTAGGGTCCAAAACTTTGCAACTAATTGAAGAGCATGGGAGCTTGTAGAAAATGTTTGTCTGGGATGTTGAAATGTCTTCCATTTACATATGGGATTTTAAGTGGTTTTCTTCTCAAAATCCTGCATGTCCTCCTGTGAGCTCCTACTGCTGTTCAATAGATGCAGGATGCAATTAGCCAATTCACTTTTCCAAGGGGAAGAAAAATGATGTGTTCCACACCTCCCTTTGTTTCATTTTTTTGGCATGAAATGCCAAGGGGAGAGATGATTAAAAGCATCTGAAGCAGCACTGTACAAAGCTGTCTGAATTTACTGTATCTTCATGTAGCTTCTCTTTGAGTTATGTAGGAAAACCATATGCTACTGGATATCAGGAATTGCCTTACGAGATGTTTCAGCAGCCCTCTTGCTTCCATAGCTCAGAGTAGTGGAACTTAAACACCCTCTCTGTTTGGACTCAGGAAAATTTACCCCAGGCTGCCTCCTCTGCTGCATCCCCAGCTGAGATAGGAAGTTCTCAAGACTAAAACTGGTTTCCTGCTGTGCATTCTTAGGTGTTCCTTTTGCGAAGCTACTTCAGCGATCCGGGTCTCCTCTAGGCTTCCAATCAGGCTCACGGTGTGTTAGAAGTAAATCTGCATGTGCCCTTCCTTTCTCTTGTTTTGTGCACTCCTTGTTTAATCCTCTCTTTACTCCCTATTTCCCTATTCTGATTTTTTTCTGTAAAGAATTGGACATCTTCATGCTCTAGAGGAGAGAAGCGCGTGATCATTTAGTTTTTAGGCTAATGCTTTGTCATCTCGGTCGTGTTCTGTGATTGTTATCCCAGCACAAAGGGGCTGAAGGTCGTCATGCCCCATTCTAGAAATGATTCTCTGTGTTTATGGCTTCAGCACAATGTCACGGTTTGAGCTGTTGGTGGAGAACTTAGCAGTAAGGTTTAAGTGCAGTGAAAGGAAAGCGCTGAAAATAGCTGATGACTGGTCTCTGAAGTTTGAGTGGAATTCTTTGAGGTTCAAGGCAGACTGAGGCTCGTCTCATTTCCCTGTCCCTCTTAATCTAACTGCAGAGCTTTGGAGGAGATGAACATCCATCCTGTGTTCTTGGGTTTGGGTTTTTTTTCCCTTTCTGTTTTTCTTTTCATCCAAGTTAAAGTTGACAATCAAATTATTCTCCTCTTTTTGTGTTAACTCTGCTCTTCTCCACTTACTCTGCTTTGGGTTTCCTCAAAGGCAAACAGTCATTTAGCTATTTCTCTCTACGTGATCAGGAGAAGAATCTGAGCTATTGAGAATTTTGCAGTGATTTTTACCTCAGGGAAACTGGAGCCTGTCCCTTGGAAATCAGACTTGTTTAAAGGACAATCCCTCATGCCCTAAATGGAGGAAAAAGGTCTCCAGCAAAGATCTCTGAGTATTTTTCAATGTGTATTTTATTTCCCTTTTGATAGGATTTGAACTTACTTCCCTTTGTAATGTGTAAGAGATGGGATTAAAAAATAACCCCCAGAAATCCATGACAGTGTATCTGATCTTTGCAGCATCTGATCAGAGTGGTTTGGGTTTTATGTAGCATAGCATATTGGCAAAGTCATGCAGGGAGAACTGTGCAGCCATCAGGTTTGGGGTTTCTTTTTAATGAATCTCTTTGATGAATTAGAGCAAGGAAGATTTGAATACTCAGTTTTTTGAAACAGGTCACTTTTCAGACTTGGTTTTCTTGTGGATCAGAACTAACACTGAACTGTCTCAGAGAGGAGACTGGATTATAGCCACTTATAGAATAATGGTGTTTATCTTTAGAGCATTTTTGCCATTTTCAAAGCCTGTGGGAGGCAAAACCACTAATCCCATGTTCTCATGGGGTTTTATTCCCCATATACACTGAAGGTCTTCCACTAACAGAGAAACAAACGTGCTGTGGAGTTTCTCAACCAGACAAATCTAAGAAGCGACTTTTCAGTGTTTGTGGATTTTAACATTTTGGACCTCCTAACCACATAGAAAACCAGCCAGCTGTTTTCAGCTGCAAAAATATGTTTAGAAACTTAAACTGCCAGACATCTGCATGCAGAAGATAACTTGATGCTGTCAGAAGGAATGCTGTGTTTGAAGGAGAACAAGCCTGACGCGAAAGAAGAGGCTCATCCCCATCCCACTGCTCCACAGAAACTACATGAGATCGTTTAACTGCTGCAGCTGGTTTGGAGGCAGTACTAATCAGCTTGTCACTCTATAAATAACACAGTTCTGTAAGGATTTGGAACTATCATATTACAAAGATGAGAGAAGAGACAGTGTCCTGCCAGCTGTGTGCCCACTGCCTGTGTGCCTGTGGCAGTGTGTGGCATTGGAATTACACGTCTTCCTGCCTTCTTGAGTTCTTTCAGCCCAGTGTTCAGTGGGTGGCTGTTCAGGTTGCAGGAGTCTCACCTGTTCTTAGTAGTTCATAGGGTTTGGGGATTACTGTGCTTCTTTGTTCTGCAGAAAATGAACTGTGGCAGTTAAACTGTGTGAAGAACTTTCATCAAGACTGATGGATGCAACTTCTTTGGTTAACAAACACTTGTTCAACTTCATTCAGTCTCCTCTGGATATCTACCTTACTCTCAGTGTGGGTAAGCTCTGAAAAGCTGCTCTTTCTGGAAAAGACACAGTAAAGCAATGATACATTCTAACCCTTTTAACTTGGATTGTTGAGTAAATTTAAACTAAGGAACCTGGCAGGATTGACACAGTACTCAAATGTTGGCACTTCAGAAGTAAGCAATGGCACCTGGTTCTTACCTCTTTGTATTTCTCTCTTCTCTCCCTGCCCTTTTTCCCCAGTTCAGAGGAGCAGGTCAGATCTGAACTAGCTGCATCTCTCAAACTTCATGTTCTTGAGGTCTTCCAGGAGCATCTGGGTATCAAGCCAAAATATCCAATATCTCTGTTCTTGCTGAAACAAATCTACCTCTAAGCAAAAGGCAGGAGGTATCTGCTCACTTCAGTTTCATCTGCTTTCTGCTTCTCTTTAGGAACCTATTAGAATTACAAAGGTCTTACCTTCCCCCCTCCCACCTTTACTTCCACATCTTGTTGAATGTATCTAGACTTCAATAACTCTACAGCAACCAGCCTGCTTCAGTTGTTTTGCCTGGTTTTGGAGAATCTTAACTTGTTGCTTGCTTCCATCCTGAAAGAGGAAGAGGGAGGAAAACTATGAAGATTCTGCAATTATAGACAACCACTGTCTTTCTAATCAAATAGTTCAATAGTGACAATGAACCTTAATGTTCCAGGTCTTGGCTACAAGAATTTTTATGGCTGAGATTTGAGATACAGCTACTATTTAAAGAAAAAAAGGTTAACAGTTTTGATTTGTCACGTGAGCTTCAGTGGTGAGTTTTTGTCCCCTAGTTAATAACTGAGTCACTTCTAAAATAAGCCCAGTTCATTAAAGTGAGTGGAATGACAAGGAAAGGGACTTTCATCCTCTTAGAACAGGTACAGATGTATATACACATATATATATTTTACATAAGTGTTCTAATTTGTGCTGAAAACTTCATGTACTGATAAATAACTTCTACTCAGCTGCATGAAACTATTTTGTTCATATTTCTTCGTTTGTGGTTTTTTTCATGTTTGGTTTTTTTCACACGTCAGTCCATTTACACTTTCAGTCCATCTTTCTCATCCATAGCATTTCCCTGTTCATTTTATCCACTGCATCTTCTCTGCTCATCATTGGTAGAAGATTCTGGCAGCACGGCCTGCATGTGGCTCCCTCCTTTTGTGCTGGCATGTGATGGTGGCACCGTTGTGTTCTCTTCCTTTCCCTTTTTACTAACAGACGCAGACCAAACTGGAGCATGCCCGCATTAAGGAGCTTGAACAGAGCCTGCTCTTTGAAAAGACCAAAGCTGACAAACTCCAGAGGGAGTTAGAAGACACTAGGGTAATGGTTTTCACTATTTAAATAACAAGACTGATTTGTGTTGTGGAAGATTTCTGATGACACAGTCTGCTGGGTGTAACACGTGCTGAAACAGACCCTTGCTCCTGCCTTGAGCAGTACCTGTTAGAGATGTAGCTGGAACACTACAAATTAGCCTTAATTTTGAGCTTCAGTGGTGTGTGTGTGCATGCCTGTGCACCTACACTCGTTTCTTCAGATTTCAGGTAAGGTGTCTGCAAAATTAATACTTGGATCCAAGTCAAAATTAGCAAGTGGGACTGAATTAACAAAAAGGAACGTCCTGTGGTTTGCTTTTAGAGATATTAAAGCTCATTAAACAAAAAAGTAGTATCAGCTGCCAGTGCTTTTAACACAAACAGCATTTGAGGCTTGGTTTCAGAGGTCTTACATAGTTATTGTACTACTTGCTTTGCTAAATCATGGTTTGCAGTGGCTTTGTAGTTCTTTTTTTCTACCCATGATAATCCTTTCATGGCTATCCCAGCAGCATTAGTAGTTTAATTACCTGTCAAAATGTTACTGGACATATTTGTCCCAAGTCAGAAGTTTGACAGGTGTCAGTTGATAAGGACAGAGATACAGATAGAGGGATAAATACTATAAAACCAAGAATGTACTCTACTGTAAGTGCTTTTAAAAAGGAACTGCAGGTAAGTGATATCTTTTTCAGGATGTTGGTATCATAAGGAGATTGAAACAATATCTTCCAAACTAGTTATAACTGTGGTGGCTTTGCATGGTTTTCAGTACCACAAGCTGCATCAAGTCAGTGAAAAGCTCAGGTAACATGAGGACACTTCTTCAGAGGGAACAACGGAGAGGATTTGGAAGGAGTTTCAAAGCATTTATAGGCTAAAATGTGTGTATTTTTCTCTGACAGTCTCACAGCTGGCTTAAGGTGAATTTGCAAGCAGTTATTGCAACAAGTAAAGACCTTGAGGTTCTCCTTTTTCAAATCTGAGAATCATTTTGTTAAATGATCATCCCCAGAAGCACAGTTTGTAAGCTGTTGGCAAGTCATCCTTTCCAGTATCTTCAGGGGGAAAAGATAAGTAAATTCCACCTTTAGGAAGAATATAGCATGTGTGCAATATGAAGATGTGGACATTTTTTCCTGGTTTTAAAAGCCATCATTTATTTGTAAAGGAAACAACAGTTGTTCTTGTTTCACAGCCTTCCATGGAAAAGCACCGTTTGGTTTTACTCTGAGGTTTCTTTAGAATCTCCTTAGTAACAGCTGACAGTGGAACTGGAAGGTGTTCTCATCCAAAATGCTGGCTAGGAATACACTCATGATTCAGTGGTTTCTTTTGAGTGAGGCCTGAATGTCCGTTGTATTAAACCCATCTTATGTAATTCTTTCTTCTCTTACAACACTGTTAATTGTAGGTGGCCACAGTATCAGAGAAGTCTCGCATCATGGAACTAGAAAGAGACCTGGCACTGCGGGTGAAGGAAGTAGCAGAGCTTCGAGGGAGGTTAGAGTCTAGTAAACACATCGATGATGTAGACACTTCTCTCTCATTGTTGCAAGAAATAAGTTCTTTGCAAGAAAGAATGGCAACAGTTAGCAAAGAGCACCAGAATGAGATGAATTCACTGAAAGAGAAGTTTGGAGTCAACGAAGAAGCACTGCAGAAAGAGATCAAATCACTCGCAGCTTCAAATGAGAGGATGGCAAAAGAAAATGAATCCTTGAAGACTAAACTTGATCATGCCAACAAGGAGAACTCAGATGTGATAGAGCTGTGGAAGTCAAAGCTGGAATCTGCAATCGCCTCCCATCAGCAAGCAATGGAAGAACTAAAAGGTTCTTTCAGCAAAGGTGTAGGGGCTCAGACAGCAGAATGTGAGTTGAAGAGTCAGATTGAGAAGATGAAAGTAGACTATGAAAATGAAATGTCCAATTTAAAACTGAAGCAGGAAAGTGAAAAATCTCAGCACTTGAAAGAGATTGAATCACTGAAAGCAAAACTGTTGGCAGTCACAGAGGAGAAAGAGCAAAACCTGGAAAGCCTGAAGACCAAACTGGAAAGTGTGGAAGATCAGCATCTAGTAGAAATGGAAGACACTTTAAACAAATTGCAGGAAGCTGAAATAAAGGTAAAGGAGCTAGAGGTACTGCAAGCCAAGTGCAATGAACAAACCAAAGTTATTGATAGTCTTACACCACAGATCAAAGCTGCTGAAGAAAAGCTTTTGGACCTTGCTGCACTTGAGAAAGCCAATTCTGAAGGTAAATTGGAAATCCAGAAACTTAGCAAGCAGCTTGAGGCAGCTGAGAAACAGATTCAGAATTTAGAGACTGAAAAGGTTGATGGAAGTAGCAAGGTTTGTATCAACATCCATCCTTTCACTTTTGATTTTATTTTACATTTGTACTGTTTTAATCTGCTGTGGCAAACTCATCACAGAAAGAAAGAGTTGTATTGAATGTGTGTCGTGGTACCGTCTGAGGAGGCTTAGAGAAAGTATTAACTGGGTCCTGCAGTCTCTAAGCAGGTTTCTCCTGCTCAGTCTGCACCACTAAGCAAAAGAAAATCCCCTTATTTCTGTGTTTTCTTGCTGCAAACTTCCTCATGCCTCTGCTGGAAGCTTTTTGTTAGGGAAATGCTAGTTTGGCTTATTTGGGAGAGGAATCTCTTCATAGATAAGTCTTTTTGCCTTTGGCAGAGGTATTCAGATAAAAGTGACTTGGGACTCAATAGAGATATTTCCCTTGTATCTTCACTGCCTTGTCTCTCATTAGATGATGGAAGAGGCTGTGAAAAACCAAAGCAAGCAAAAAAGACCTTGATGTATCTTTTCTTTAAGACAAGGCTGTCAGTGATGTTGTTGGGCAAAGCATTTCTGTTCCACAGCATTTTTGAAACACAGACTGCAGTGGGATACATCTTACCAAGATTTTTCTTGGGTTTGGATGAAATGACTCTTGAAAGTTGACAGCATGGTATTCAGTACTTGAAAGCTGTGCCTCCACTACAGCTGGGAATAGAAGTGTGAAGCTATCATTTCATTTTAGGGGTCCCTCTACCTCCCCAACCTGTGTGTGACCTGACAAGCTAGAGCTCTGATTGTGAGAGTAGTGGGGAAGTAACTGGAAATAGCTTTCCTAAACTCCTCACACGTGGTTCCAAGAGACTCCATTTCTGCAGACCTTTTGACTCTTATTTTTGAGGCCACCCTGGATTTCTGTACCACCTCAAGTGTGGTACAGAGCCTTGTGAAAAACTTCATCCCCATGTATGTATTGGTCTGAATGGTTGAATCAGGAGTGTTAAACTTATCCAATTTAAACAGAACTAAAGCTGTCAGTCAACTAATGCTGTAACTTTGTTCAGAAGTTTTGAATGTACTCAACAATGTTTGCCACTAAAGGATGTTTTCACCATTAATTGCAGGAGAACTAAATTGTAATGATTTCTGTGATGTGGCATAGTCATCAGTGGAAATCAGCCTCACTCAGTTAATTCATCACATTTGCTTTCTTCTGTCTTTTTTAATTTGTCATCTTACAGTGATTTGAATGTTCTGTCAGGTTCAGTTTTTGATTTTCCCATTCATGTTTGTGATTTTATTTTACTCCATTTCACCACCTTCATTAGGCCAGTGATCTGGCCAGAGAACTGCAGGGCAAAGAGCAAAAGCTTCTTGACCTTGAGAAAAACTTGAGTGCAGTAAATCAAGTTAAAGATGCTTTGGAAAAGGAACTTCAAGTTTTGGTGAGTAACACCCCGACATTCTGGCTTTTTCCTTTGGATTTTGGTTTTTGTGGTGAGAGTGTCAGTGAAATCTGAGGATCAGCTCTTGACAGCAAAATGTCTCAAAGCTGTTCCACTCGTGAAGGAGCAGCCAAGGGTTTGTGGCTTCTTCTCAGAATGAGGGGAGTGTTTGTTTCACCTGAGTTCTGTGTTATCAGGTGTTTTGTTGAAACAAAACTCCACCAAATCATAAGCAGCATTTTGCAAATCCAATTAAGTTTGCAAGGATTTTGTGGTTGGGTGAGATTCTCCTGAGAAACATCACCAAGAGTTAGTAACAAAAAGACATGTTTAGGTTTTACTGTCCCTGTCAGAAAACCTGTCCCTGGCACTAGGAAATACCTGAAGTGTGTGGAAGAGGCTCACTTCTTCTCTTCCCCAGTATCCTTCCCTTTCCTCACAGTCTACAACTCGCCCTGCTAGTGAAGCTGCAGAACACTGATATGAGGTGAATCCCAAGGTTGCAGATGTCTGCTGTGCAGCCTGAGAGCAGCTTGGATAGCTTCTTATGTTGAGAAGCCTATAAATCATATCTATGCTGGATTCTGTGGCTGCAGTGAAAGTTCAGGGACTTGCTGGCAACCAAGGCAAGAGACAAATCTCGGTGTATGTTGCTGAATGTATCTACACTAAACTGTCATTCAGAATTTTCAGATCTGTTTATGATAGGAGTGAAGACTGCTCTATTTTGGACTTGAAACATACCCAGTGTAAGCTCAGTGGTTGAGTTATGCTGCTGTTACCAAACCTGACCTTAGCTTTGCATCCATTTTTCAGAAAGAAAAGTTTACCAGCGCGGCTGATGAAGCAGAGAAGGTGCAACAAACTATGCAAGGTATGTCTGCTGCTAAACTAAACACAGAGCTGGAAAGAAATGCTGCAAAACAAAGGGGTTTTTCCTCATATACTTTCAAATTCAAGCCTGGTGGTACCAGCAGTTTCAGCCGCTATGGAAAGGACAGTTACTTGCAGCCTCTCCAAGCAGGTGGGATGTTTCCATCTGAGTAGTCACTAACTTTTGTTTTCAAAATTTTACTTGCATAGAAACAATAAAAAAGCTAAACCAAAAAGAAGAGCAGTTTGCACTCATGTCTTCAGAACTGGAACAACTCAAGTCCAGTTTGACTGGTAAGGAAGTCATAAAATGGAATGTTTTGAAAAATGCCTCAGCTTTGTGCTTTCCTCCACCTCCTGCTCAGCTCACCACATAACATAGAATGCTTCCACAAATGCATATGCCTTCAACAGAAAGCCTCCTCCCCAGGCAGCAAACAGCTTTTATGGCACAGTGTGTAGTGGCAAGGTGATGGTAATGGTAAGGAGCTAGTGCAGGAAGGCATAAGACTATTGCATTGCTTATCAGTAGTGAGATTCTTGTTTGGCTTTGCAAGTGCTGTAATGGTCAGACTCCAGATAAAGGCTTAGGGCCCAGACTGAAGCATTACAAACCTAAGGTAGTTAATTCATAGAAATGCTGTTTATCAATAGTGTTTCCTTTTTAAGGCCATCAGAAAGACTACACATAAGTCTGGTTGTTTCCTCCTTCCAGTCTCGCAGGAGGGAGTTTTGGTTTATCTTTCTAGTTGTACATCTCAGTCTAAAACCAATGTAGGAAGAAATGAAGAATGATTGTGTACCCTGTAAGCAAGCCCTTTGTGGCATTATTGGGACTGCAGAAGTCAGCCCAGGGGCTGCTCTTGCCCTTGGTGGCAGTGCTTGCCTTGGACTGGGTGATTTTTTCCCTCTTAGCTTCATATTGTTTACATTGTTTGCCTTCCTGCTCTACTAAATAACTGAGGAGCTGTCTCACCTGCAAGACCTATGTACCTCTCTTTGTATTGCTTGACTGCTCTCTATACCCACTGCTCATGGCCTGAAGTGAATCACTTCTGAAACAAAGATTTCTTCACTGGTTGCTATTTCTGAAAAGTTCTTAACCTTTTGCTGCAGTTAACAGTTCAAAGCTCAAACAGCCATCATTTTTAGTTGTACAGGGGTGACTGGCAAGGTCTGAGTAGCATCACAGTTGCTCTGTTTATCGTTTTCTAGCTAGTCTCTGCATGTCCCTTCTCTTAAATTTACTCAACAACCTTTGTCTTGCTCAGTGATGGAGAAGAAACTGAAGGAGCGAGAAGAGAGAGAACAACAACTGACTGAAGCAAAAGCCAAACTTGAAAATGATATTGCAGAAATCATGAAATCTTCAGGGGACAGCTCTGCCCAGCTTACAAAAATGAACGACGAGCTGCGGTTAAAAGAAAGGTATCCCCTCACTGTCAGAGCACTTCCACCTTCATTCTCTACTCCTGCACTCCCCAGCTTCTCCTTTTATCTTTTTGGAAATAGCTGAACAAGATGCTCCTGAGTGTCACATTGATGTGACAAGTGAAGTTACTCCATCAACCTAAATTAATCCAATCCTCAGAGTGATCTGAAGAGCATCTAACATTTAGAGTTCTCAAGTTCTTACACAAGATGCTTCTCCTGGCTCCCAGCAAACCACCTTTTTAACAATCCAGAATGTTTGGTGATTGTGCTTCTGAAGTATTTGGTTGCCTGATAAGCTTGGTTGATGTGGATATGGAAAAGACTTGAGTCACACTTTCGTCTAACAAGAGAAAATGTGTTTTGTTTCAAATCCAAATTGTACGTGGAATAGTTGTCACAAAACCTCAGACTGGGGGCAAAGTGACTGGCAGATGTGTTGCTCTGCACATGAGCAGATGCTTCATCCCTCTCATGTGTGTTTGATTTAGCACAGCATTCTCTATATGTTAAATAATGAAATCTCTTTCTGAATGCTTGGACAGAATATAGAACTTGAGCAGAGTTTAGAGCTTTTCATCTCTGTGCTTGTTCTGCTGTCAGCAAAAAGCAATGTTCTTGTATTCGGTCTTTTTAGGCAGTTGGAGCAAATACAGCTTGAGCTTACAAAAGCAAATGAAAAGGCTGTTGAGCTTCAGAAAAATGTGGAGCAGACAACACAGAAAGCTGAGCTGAGTCAGCAAGAAACTCTCAAGATGCATCAAGCAGAACTGAAAAATATGCAGGATCAACTACTGGGCATGGTAAGGACTGTTAAAAGCCGGGTAACTGTGCAGTGTTGTACTGCTGCTGCTTTAACTCTGTTTCAATTGGTTTATCTTCTGTCAGAAAAAGCAGATCGAGACTGGCCAAAATGAGTATAAGGATCTTCAGGCAAAGTATGAAAAGGAAACTTCTGAGATGATCACTAAACATGATGCAGACATCAAAGGCTTCAAGCAGAACTTGCTGGATGCAGAAGCAGCGCTGAAAACGGCACAGAAGAAGAATGAGGAGTTAGAAGCACAGGCTGAGGAGCTGAAAAAGGAAGCAGAACAGGCCAAAGTATGTACACTTAGTTACTCTGCAAGCTGTGTAAAGTTTAAATCTTTCTGCTTCAGTGCC
The DNA here is from genome assembly GCF_028858725.1 of Colius striatus. Taxonomy (NCBI): domain Eukaryota; kingdom Metazoa; phylum Chordata; class Aves; order Coliiformes; family Coliidae; genus Colius; species Colius striatus. The sequence goes on along the minus strand of NC_084775.1, from coordinate 14,416,190 downwards.
TTACTGGGGATTTTTTTTGCTTGGCTTCACTAAGATTTTTGCAGTGTTTCCTTCCTGAACTCTTCCAGGGTAGATGAGTTAGGGAAGAGAGGCACACACAGCTAGCTGGTGCTCTCTGGATTACACCAGAAACCATGAAATACAGGTCTTTGGCTTTAACATAAATATTCATAAGATCTCTAGCTCAGCACAGTCACTTGGAGCCAAATGTTATTCCCTGGTTTTTAAATACATGAATTTTCAAATCTGTTGTGAACTACTTCATTTGAAGTGCTGGACACTGGGAATGTTGTCCTGTAGTTGCACATAATATGGGAACATACTGTTTGGTGTGTAGCTTGACTTCAGCAACTTGGGTTTTCTCCTATTCCTTCAATGTTATTGCTTGCTTCCATCCCTTATTAGTTATTTGCTGGAATCTTTGGTTTGTGCTTTAGCAAAATACTTAGTGTATGAATTGGCACACAGGTTAACTGTGAATACACCACTGGTGTGGTGGTTTGAATTAAACAGGTTTAACAGTGTATTTTGGTCAGAATCACAAAGAGAATTATCTGTAGAATGTGAGTTTGAGATCTGGAAGTCAGGGTCTGATATAACTCCCTGCATTTTGTTTCACTGAAGTTCTCATGAAGCAATTGACATTCAGAAAATTTGTTGAGAGTTGTTTTAGAACCAAGATCAAACCTCGTACGAAGGAACCTTCAAACAGTGGTTGTTTCTTTTATTCCTTAACCACTGCAAAGTGTTCTTGTGGATGGTGGGTGTTTTGTAATGAAATATCAGAGTGGCTGTCTCCAGTTGGCACAGGGACTGTGTGTCAGTCTATACACTGTTTTAAAACTGAGATGACAATAGGTCTGTTTGCCCTGAAACCACATTTCTCATTTGTCTGCTTGTCTCCATTTTTGTTTTCCCTTCTCCCTGCCTTTATTTCTTTAGTCCTTAAGCTCTGTGTTAGCATCAGCCAGAAAAGAAATTGAACTAATGTCAGACAAGATGAGGGATTTGATATCAGAAAAAGAGACTTTGGCACAGGAGGGGAATGCTTTAAAAATAGAGAGAGGTTCCCTGTTATCAAAGCTTCTAGAATTGGAATCAAAGGTTTCATTAATGCAACGAGACCAAGAAGAACTTCAGACAAGAAATGAAGAACTTAATTCAGAAAACAAAATAATCCTTAAGCAGAAGGAAGAAGCTGAAGCCAAAAGCCAGCAGGAAAGCACAGAAAAAGTGGCACTGATTTCAGAGCAAAGCAAATTACTCTCTGAAAGGGAGGCAGCACAGGCAGACCTCCTGAAGCTGGTTCAAGAAAATGATGCTCTGCGGTCCTCAGAGTCAGCCTTGCTCCAGGAGCTGAAAGAACTTCAAGCCAACAAAGATGCCATGGATGTGATGTGTCAGAAGCACAGCATGGAAAGGAAAGAGCTGGAGAATTACCAGAAGAAACTTTTGGAAGAGAAAGATGCAGCTGTTAAAGACAAAGATAATGTTATTCAGAAGCTGGAACGTTCTTGTGAGGCCTTGGCCAGAGAACAGAGAGAGCTGCTGCAAGAAGTGGCAACTCTGACTGCAGAGAGAGACTCGGCCCTAGGTGAACACACAGATCTTACCAATGCTCATATAGCCTTAAAGAATGAAGTGAACAGTCTGTTGCAGACAAAGCAGAGCCTGCAGTCTGAGAAGGAGATGCTCCTCAAAAGCCTGGAAGAGCTGCGTGGGAGTTTAGACAATGCAGTCAGTGAGAGCCAAGCACTGAAAGTGAGGACGGAAGAGATGCAAACACGGCTGGAGGCTGAGCAGGAACAGCTTAAAACAGCAGTGAAGGACAATATGGAGTTGAAGGATTCCCTTGCTAGTCTCTCTCTGCTTCTGGAGGAAACGAAGGCCTCGAGAGATAGGTCCAGTTCTGAGTGTATTCAGTTACTTCAAGAGAAAGAGGCTCTTTCTTCATCGGAGCAAAGGCTTCTGGCTGAGAGGGAGCAACTTTTAAAGGACAAGAAGGTGATTAGTGAGCAGCTTGCTAAGGCCACAGAGGATGCTCAGGTTGCTGAGAGTGTCCTTAGTGAGACAATTAACAAACTGAACCTAGAAAAGGAATCTATTTGTCAGAAGTCCTTGCAATTTGAAAAGCACAATGAAGCTCTTCTCCAAGAGAAGAGTGAATTGGAGAAAAAGTACTTGGAGCTTCTCAATGAAAACAAGGCTGCTGCAAATGCACTTTCTGATATGAGGAGAGAACATGAACAGGACATCTCAGCCAAGACAGCTCTGGCCCAAGAGAACACAATGCTCCAAGATTCCATTGGAGCCCTCAAGGAAGAACTAAGTAAGAAGGCTCTAGAAAATGAAGAGCTAATAGCCTTTAAATGTGACCTTTCAGATCTTCTGAAAGAGGCCCAGGATGCCACAAGAGCGTTAGAAAGTGAACTGGCTGCAGTATCACAGGCTGAGCAGGTCCTGTCATCTTCATTCAAGGCCTGTTCCTCTGACAGGGAAATGCTGACCAGAGAGAGGGATCAATTGCAAGAGAAGTGTCAGAAGTTAAGTGGAGAGGTTGAAATGATGGAAGAAAATATAACCATAGAAAAGGAAGCTAGAAAACACGAGCAGGAGTCATTTATGATGGAACGTGCAGAGCTTCAAAGCAACATCAGCTGCTTAGAGAAGGAGATAGAAGAACTGAGAGAGAAAAATAAAGGATTTCAGACTGAGAAAGAACTTCTAGTTCAGGAGAAAGAAAAATCTAAAACTAAGCTGATGGAAACAATGAAGGAAAGAGAAGCTGTCCGTGCAGAGTTAGAGCAGCTTGCTTCCAGTAGCCAGCAACTGCAGAGGGACTTTGTTTCTTCAGCTACATGGACAGCAGAGCCCCAGGATGTGCACAGCTGTGTCTCTGAGAGGCCAGATGCTCCTCAACCCAAGCAGGAGGTGATGGAGGAGGAGAGGATAAAATTACCTCGGGAAAATGACGGGCTGCTTGCTGAACAGGAGAGTCTGGCCATCATCAAGGAAGAAATACGAAAAGCAAGGGAGAAGTTCTCCAAGGATTATGATAAACTGCACGAGGAAGTAGCCCTTTTACAACAAACTAATAGTGACCTCTCAGGCAAATTGCTGGTGTCTCAGGGCAAAAATCAGACGCTGCAGGAGGAGATGAACAATCTGGCTTTGAAACTAAAAGAAATTGAGACTCTCCAGGCCCAAACAGTAGCTCAAAAGATTGAGGTATCGAAACACGTAGTTAAACAGTCAAGTATGGTTATACTAACACTGAGCACTAACCCAATGGCTTCCTCTGCACTTCGTTGCACAATCAGCACTTCAGCTCATTGTGAACAGGCTGAAATTGTTGTCTCCCTCAATATATTACTCTGGGGTTTTTCCAGTTGTAACAGTGTGATAGACACTTCCATCTGTAAAAACATCTTTCAGTATACACCCAACGTTGTTGCTGAATGCTGCAAGAAAACAACAGACACTGTGAATAAAAGGAAGCTGTGTTTCCTGAGTGTGGTAGGAGGAACTGAGGAGCTCCTGTTGAAGCAACTCTGCAGCTTACAAGCTAGAGCAGGGATAAGGTTATAGAGCAGATCTTTGTGCAATTTCAAGGTCAATTACAACAAACATACAAATCTGAGTTGCTCAAAAAAATAGAAACTAATGTCCTGCTCCTGTAAGTGCAAGTGAATAAAAAGCAGCTTAAGAGAACCATCTGGCTTTGCACTTGAGGACTTGATCTGTTAAAGACAATGACAACTCTGGTGTTCTTTTTATTCACAGAAGTGTTTTGTATTCACCACCAACACATTCTGTAAAGCAGTTTGGATTTCAGTTCGTGTGACATGAAGCCTTTAAAATCACTTTGAATAACCAATTGGAATAGAAATCCTACAGCAATGTGCTATGCCTGCCTAGGTCTTGGAATAGTCTTGTTAAGTGTTTCCTTTTCTGGGGGCATAATGAACAACACTGAAGTAATTGGCTTTACCTCTGATTTTTCATTCTTCTTCAAATCTTTAACAGCTTTTTATTATTCCACATTTTCTGGGAATAGAAGAGTGTTGGAGGTGAATATTTATTGAACTACTACTGTCTGAAGTGGTTGGAAATCTAAGGGCAATCACAGTGGTGGTAATTAGAAATCCAGGGGTTGAAAATGAAGAGATCCAAGCATGGGGTTATGATCTGTTTCTGCATGGAACTGAATCTCCTCATGTCCATCTATTTTTATACTTTATGCAGCTTCAAAATGCAAATATTCCCAGTTGAAGCCTTTGCTTCATTGGAAAGCAGCTGGCAAAGCCTGGAGCTCTGCATAAAGTATGGTGGCTCACCTTTTGCTTGCAGAGGTCCCTTTGGTAACACTTTGGTTTTTTCTCCCCACCCTCACCACACCCTTTATATGTAGGCTGCCAAAATGGCTGAAGATGTTTTCCAGACTGTGGAGAAGGTGACCAAAGAGAAGGATGCCATTCACAAAGAAAAGATTGAAACTTTGGCCTCTTTGGAGAGCTCCAGACAGACAAATGAGAAGCTGCAGAATGAAGTAATTACATTTCAGTGCTTTTCTGTGAAAGGTTTTGCCTTGTTTGTAAGGAACAGCTTTTGAATTGCAGAGACTTGGGTTGGGCAAGAAGGGGTTCTGGCATTTTCCCACCACAGTACTCAGCTGTGGCTGGCTTGTGAAAACTTGCTGGATGAGTGCATATTGATGGAAAATCTGGGTGCTTTTTCTAGCCACAGGACATGTTCTTTTGTATTTTGCATGTGGTTTCAAATACATTCAGAGCATATAAGGTCATGTCCCTTAAATATTGATGCAGCAAGGGGAAAACACCCAACCTATGGAACAGGAGTTCTGGATGCTACAGCCAGTAGCTTTTGCAGCTCAGAATCAAGAGGCATGGGCTTGACTTGAGGCTTAATCAGTTTTGCTGTACAGCTTTGGGGAAGGTGTGGAGATATGACCAGTGGTGGCAAGTGTGGGGAGCAGCTTCACACTCTGAAGTGCTGCACAGCTCAGAGTGCCAGCACTCCTGCCCCACAGAGGTTACCATTCCCTTTGTCACCTGTAATGCACTGTACATCATCCCCTTTGTGATCTTGACATGTCACCTTATCATTTCTTGTTTTCCCCACTTCCTATTGATCAGACCTGTGCTCTGACAGGGCACAGATTCTCCTCAGCTGTGCACTGTACAAATACATGGGCACAACTGTCCCTGGGATCTTCACAGTCCAGCCTGTAGAGCAGTGTCTCCAGGGACATGTTCTCAGTCTGTGTCCTCCTACCACTGTGTGATGCTTCAGGCTTGAAAGAAGGGAACAATGTCCTCACTAATCTCTGTCTAAACCTTAACTGGTGACTTTTCTGCAGATCTTAAGCACCCTGTGGCCTCTTTGATGGCTCTTTCATCTTTTGCAGCTCCCATAATACCAGGTAGTGAACAGCTGGGCCAATCTAAATGCCACAGCTTGTGCTGCAACAGGAATGATTTCCAAGGAGGCCTGATGACTCCAGAATTAAAAGCAGTGACGTCAGTAATGTCAGGGCTTCCCTCTCTGGATTAAAACAATAAATCCACAGGGTCCTGTAATGCCATGAGAATGGTGGAAGATAATCTCTTATGTAATAGAATGTGTCCCTGAACGTGAACAAATGAGGCTGGCCAGCTTGCCACGTTGATGTGGTAGATGCAGGCTCAGCAAACAGATGTACAGTGTTTGTCCTGTGCAAGAAGATCTCTGAAAGGAATTCAGTTTCTTATGGGTGCAAGCCCCACATTCAACCTCCTGTTGCTCAGATATTAAGGTATGGGAAAGCAGAACTTTTTATTAGAGGAATAAAGCTGAAGAAAGCAGCTGATTGTAAAATAAGCACTTCAGGATTTATTTACAGTTTGATGTTTCTTTTCAAGTGCTGTAAGTTGTGTGAGGATTGAAATGGAGGCACTTTGGAGCTTTTCCTTTGCTCTCAGGGTCTGTGCATCAGGTTACTGTCAGCTGCTCTTCAGTGGACTTGGAATTCTTTGTGCTGCTCAGCTTGAACGCTGAGAGGCTAGTAACAGTTTTTGTTAGACAAATGCTCCTCAGTACAGAGAGACTGAATTAATTTAAGGGCTAAAGATGACAAGGTGGAACAGAATGTCTTCTCTGAGTGCTATATCTAAGAACTGTGTAGTTTAATTAGTGTGACAAGGGTTTTTTTTCCTTTTGAAGTTGGACATGCTTAAACAAAACAATCTGAGAAATGAAGAGGAACTCAATAAATCAAAAGAGCTTCTGAATCTGGAGAACAAGAAAGTGGAAGAACTTAGAAAAGAATTGTAAGTATTTCAATGTTACATCTGTTAAAGCATTGCTGTGTACTTGCCTTCCATTTGAAAGTAAATGTCTTTTAGTATCTGTCCAGGATCCTCACTTTATAAAGCAGGTATTAGGTCAAAATGAAATATTAGTTGGAGATGCATAAAATCTGAAATGAGAATGTTGCTCCTGGTTTGCTGAAGGATGTTGAAGCAAATCCTTTCCCCTGAGCACTGTTTGCAGTGGTTTGTTGGAGGAGGTGTGGAGCTCTGCCACCTGAGGGCACTGAGGTGTTTTAAAAGCTTTGGCATAAAGAAGTTCTGTTTCGATTTCTTTACAAGTAGAGTGCAGCGTTAAGTGGTTTTAGGTGACTTTCTCCACAGAACATCTGGTGCTGCATTTATTTTTCACTGATGGCTTTGATGAGTTTATTCCCATTGCCTCACTCTGCATTTCTGTTCCAACTGGTACAATGCAAATGCTACATACAGTGTGTAAAGCTGGAGTTAATTGCTTATTGTTTGAGAAACTACCTCTTATGTACCACAAGCTCATCATGTGTAACATCATGCAAATCAAATTGACTGCAAAGTGTCAGACAAAATCGTTTCCCCAGTGGAATCTGGTTGTATCAGAGCTTTTAGTGTGCCACCATGAATAAAAATCCTGATTACTGCAACCCTGCAGTAGCCACACGTCCCCCACCTTTCAGAGGTGCAGTGCATGACATCAAGGATCTCTGTTCCCACCTGTACTCTGAGAAGAGTATCTTGACTCATGGAATGAGAGCTGAGAGCAGCTTTGGCTGATTGTTATTCCTGTTAGTTTCAGCAGTCGTTTCATGCCAGTTCTGAACCAAGGTGAAGACAGGGCACGAAGGAAATCACACAGAGTCAATGCTCAGTTTCTGTATGACTGGCAGGTTTTGTTGCTTGCTTTTCAAACCCTGTGTGCTGTACAGACAGCAGCCTCCTTTGAGGAAGGATGTTATTCAGTGAGCAATTCCTGCTGCCTTTGTGCTCAGAGAATCACAGAATGGTAGGGGTTGGAAGGGACTTTTAGAGATCATCCAGTCCAACCCCCTGCAGAAGTAGGTTCACCTAGATCATGGGAAAGGACAAGGCAAAATCATGATTTCCAGACAAGTTGCTCTAATGCTGGAACAGCAAAGGGCTGGCAGACTCTGGTTTCATGGGAAAACAAAACATGTTAGGCTGTAATTTGTCAGGCAGAGGTTATTTATAGAGGAGAGATCCTTGAAAACCTTCAGCACTGAAAGGTGTTCCATGATCCTGATCACTTTGTTGTTTGGAGTTGTTGTTCTTGAGGTTAACCTTAGCCGTATATTGCTGCATGTGGTCTCTGGTCATCAGTGGTATGAGACACTGTGGCCAGGTGGAAGCTTGTTGAGTTGATTTTTAATTGATCTTTGTTGTCACAATTATTTTGTGTGTTGCTCTCTTTTAATTAGAGTAAAGAATTACCTTGATAAGAGGCATTTCTTGATCAGCAGCAACGTGGGTAGAGAATACACCATTGAGAGGTCAGCTGGTGGAGGCAGCTTGTCTTTGCCCCTCAGCTCTCCTTTGCAGTTTTGCTGTGATAGGAGGGAGGTGGTGCTGCTTCTAGAGCAGTGCCTTTTGGAAGTGGGAGAGTGTTGCAGGGACATTGGTGTCTTTGTAAAAGAGCCTTCCCTGTAAAACGCCTTCCCTGTAAAACTGGGATGAAGAAGAGCAGCAATACTGTCTGGAAGTTGGGTATTCACACTGCTGAGGACACTGGCAGCTCTCAGGTTCCTGGGCACTAAACACAGGGAGGGAGCATTTCACAGTTTGAGCCTGGTGTTTTCTGTGCTGCTTTTTACAATGCCCTGAATCTTGTGCTTTAATGCTGAAAGCAAAAAGAGGAGAACTGGTTAGTGCTGCAGTTCAGCAAACAATCAGGGTTAAAAATAGGTATGTTCCTGCATCAGCAAGTAGCTGCATCCCACGGTCGTTTGAGTCGGTGTGCAGTGATGTGAGCTGACTGTTTCATCCAGTCTAGGAGGGTGGGACTGGAAGCTGGTCAAGGTAAGACCAGACAGAAGAAATGGTTGGAAAATGCAAGTGCTGTTATGTGCTGAATTGAAGAAAAATGAATCAGTCTTCCATGTGTTTCAATGTGCCCAGCAACAGACCCTAGAGCTTTTCTATTTTGAAGTGCTTGAAGTTTCTGGCTTCAGGGGCTCTTCAACCTCCCACGGTCATGAAAGTACTTCTGATATTCCAGGCAGGGCTGAACTCTGTGATATTGGCCCAGAGGAGCTCTGAGATGGTTTCTTATGAAAACAAAACAGTCATACATGTACTGGTTGGTGAAATGAAGCTGTTCAGTGACTAAGGCTTCTCTCAGTTCTATAAGACACTGTCAGACCTTACAGAGGCTTGTTGGTCAGTTGTGTTACAGGCAGGCAAAACATCTTTTTCAAGAATTTGTTGAAAATAAACTTCCTTTAAGGCAACTTCAGACATTAGTAGCAACACAGGCTCATTAGATGGGATGTAAGGAAGCTGCTGGTCCCTGCAAGGGTGGTGAAGCCCAGAGAGTCTGTGGCTGCCCCATCCCTGGAAGTGTTCAAGGGCAGGTTGGATGGGGCTGGGAGCAGCTGGGCTGGTGGAAGGTGTCTCTGCCCATGGCAGGGGGTCACACTCATTGAGCTTTCAGGTCCCTTCCAACCAGAACCAGTCTGTGACTCTCTGACAATGAAACCTGCAAATACTTTTCCTTTTTTCTTCAGTTTTTGTTTTGTCTTATTTTCAGTTTTCTGACAATCAAATAATGGGATAGATCAGATACTTCAGATACTTTCCTCTTGTACCTCCTGTGGTCTCACCCACTCTGGTACATTTTGGCTGTCAGACCTTGCAGGGAGCAGCTAAATAAGTGCAGCTGTGCAAACCTTTTTGATTTTGCCTTCTTTTTTGTCTTCTTTTTCTCCCCTGCCCCCTGCCAAGCAATTCTTGTGTTTTACCTCTGGCTGCAAAGTCCACTTCTGAGCAAGTCTCAGCTATAAACCTCACCAAGGCTTTGCTCAAGCCCTGCCCTGTATTTCTGAGCCCAGGCATTTGCCAGCACGCGCAGCCAGCAGCCTGAGCTTCCCTTCCATCCCACTGAGTATCTCATAGAGGAAAAGGAGTTCTGTGCTGCTGCTGCCGCTCTCCAGGGTGAAACCTCTCCCTGTGCATCCCAGGTATAGCCCGTCACCGTTCCTATGGATCCCCTCAGACACGTGACCTGGGTGTATTTTTCCGAGCTGTGGAGCTGCATCTCTCCCCCAGTTTTCTGCCGCCGCTCTGGTTCCCATGGTAACGATGCACTCTCTGTCCTCGCAGCGAAGCGCTGAAGCTGGCAGCAGCTCAGAAGTCCCAGCAGCTCGAAGCTTTGCGAGAGGAGAACGTGAAACTTGCCGAGGAGCTGGGCAGGAGCAGGGACGAAGTGACGAGTCATCAGAAGGTAGAGTGGCTGGTGGCTGGCGGGAGCCGTGGCGCAAGGGCTGCGCGCGCTGTGCCCGCGGGCGCCGGGGTGACATGGCGCTGCATGTCTGGGGTTGAAAGAGGAGTTTGTTCTGGGAGCCACCTGCACTGGGAGGTTGCAGGATAGCAGAAGGTTATGTAACCTGTGAGGGACACTTGGGAGGCTCAGGAATGAGCAAAGATGAAATATGCTTTAGCCAAATGTCTCGGCAGACACTTGCTGTTTCTGCCGGGAGTGATTGTGTTACACAACTCTGGAGAATCTCCATCTACAAAGTACTAAGGAAATCTGGCTGTTAAATCCTGCTTATTCCTGCTCTCCCTTCCCACTAAATACATGGTTTTTGAATAGATGATTGAGGATGTATTTCAGGAGAGGTTTAAAACTGCTGGCTTGGGCGCTGTCTCTAAAAGCTCTGTGCACGTGTGTACTCGCTAAAACTTCATCCTGTGTGTGTGCACGAGCAGTGCTGCAGCCAGGCAGTGGGTGCTGGAGGGCTGCAGTTGATGGAACATCTTTTTCATAGGAGAAAAAGACATTCTCTTATACTTTTTTACTATTGCCTTTGAACATGTTGTTGGGATCTGAAAGCATGGGCTGAGCTACACAGCTTATGGCACTGGTACTTGCCAGAAGAGGAATTACAGCTGTCAAATGTGGTGGGTTTGGTTCTGGTGGAGCAGTTCTGGTGCCAGTCACACCATGAAGGCATCTTTGGAAGATCTTTTCCACAAGCAGGAACATAGAAGGTGTGGGTTTGTTGCCCTCTGAGGTGGCACTTGTGCAGAAGAGGGCTGTGCCTGCTGTCCATGCCAGTGGAGCAGATCTCTTCCATCCTGCCACAAAGCCTAATGCTTTCAGAGCCAAGAGGCTGATTGTTCCCAAGGATCTTGTTTGGAACGGCTGAGGATGGGTGACCACAGATCTGGCCAGTATCTAAACCCTTTTGGCTGCTGACAGGAGTAATGCACGAGCTGCTTCATCCTAAAGAGCCTTTGGAGATTGAACAAGAGTCCCAGACGTGTGGGCTCAGCCACTGACTCATGCTGCATCTCAGTAGTGGTGTGGTAAGAGAACACTGTCATCCTGAGCAGCCAGTGCAAGCTCTGCTCCCCACTCCCACAGGCTTGCTTAAATTACTTCAGAATCTTTGAAGCAACCTGTCACTTTCAGAAAGAGTTGTAATTTGAAAAGGATTCAGCAGCACTGGTCAAATCTTTCTGCCTGTTGTCTGTAGCCAGAGTTGATACACAGACGGTCCCCAAGGGAAGGGACCCGTTGGCCCATGAGGTTTGAAGCCACTGTGGTCACTGCAGTCTCAGTCCTGCTTGTTTCCAGGTGACCTTGTGAAGGTCCTGCTGGCGTTCCTGCCACATGGATCTGTCAGCAGGGATCCTCCTCTCATTGCCAGGATAGAAAACTGCAGTCTTTGAAGTGCAGGGATTAGTCAGTCATCTTGCAAACTGGAGTATCCTCAGTTCACTTGCACCATAGCCCTTTCTGCCTGTGAGTAGACAACTCCAGCATCAAAGATCTGGAGATCTGCTGGGGCTTCTGTTTGCCTTCTGCAGCCTTTGCTGTTGCATGATGTCCTCTTCTGCAAGGAAGATGGTGTAATTCTGGAAATGTGGGAATGCCATCTGTTGCATTTTCTAAACATACTATTTGAGCTGTGGTGGCTTCAGATCTAGTGAACTGTGACCTAAAAGGCTGGAAGAGGCATTTGGTATTCCAGGGAGCTCTGTCACAGCAAAGGGAACAAAGGCAAAATGGTATCACTCAGACTGCAGGTTTCCTCCTGAGAGTCACCCAGCTGAGTGCAACTCTTCTCACTTCAGTGTTATTCAGCTCTCCTTGGTGAAGTGTGTGCTCCACCTGCCTCGCCTCTCAGTTTCCTCATTGCTCCTAAAAATCCATCCCTGGCCTGTCTTCAGCCTGTGAAGTGCCAGCCATCATTGTTGGTCAGGAAACCTGCTGTTACCCCAAGGAGCAGGGCTGTTACCACATTCCCTTTGGATCTTACTCAACCTAAACTTACAGTCCCCTTGTTCTACCTTTGGCTCTGTTGGATTCTCTCAATGAAATGGCAAGAAGAGCAGCCAGCCTCGAGGATTCTCCCACAGACAACCTGGCTGGCACAGGCTGGGGGATCCCCACCGCCACGTCCACATCACTGTGTTTAGCACCAGGCTCAGTGTGCTGTGGGCTTCCTTGGCTCAGGCTGCCTGTGGGGAGTGGGAAAAGGTTACCATGAAGAACTGCTCGATTTGATTCTTAGAGCAAGTGCCTGTGGTGGCCCTGGGGAGGTTTAACACAGGGCAGGGCTGCTCGTGGAGCTGTTTCATGCAGTGGACAGTAGGGAGGCAGGTACAGAATGTGGCAGTGCTTCAGCCTGGGTGAGTTCCTATGTGTGTGTGCTTATGAAAATGCAGCCCAAAAGGCAGCACATATGTGTGAAGTATTTTGGGCAGTTGCTATGGTAACTGTATAAATTCCCTAAGTGTGTTAGTCCATTGGGTTAGTGAATCTGTGGCTACATGTGACACACTTTGCAAAATTAATGAATACTCTCTCATGAATGATTTATCCTGACATCTAAAGGTTAAAGTGTCTTATGCTAAAGATGCTGAGGGGTGCTTTTCCATATTGATCCATACATAATTAGCTGTTTGTAATTAAAGGTTCACATTTGGATAGATACTGTGCTCAGGGAATTGTTTTGGCTTCACATTCGCTCTGGTGGGGTTTTGGAAGCCTCACACTTGCATTTTCACTTCATTGGAAACAAAGTGTAGAAATATCTCCTAACCCAGCTGGTCCAGCTTTTGTTAAAGGTAAAAAATACATCTCCCCTCCTACCACAAAGCTGCTTGAGGCTTGAGCATGACTCGATGCAGCTGCAAAGGGGTTTGGAAGCTCTAAAGCTCTGAGGTTTCCATTATATTCTTGCTAACCTTGAGGATGAACTGGAAGCTTGGGAAATCTAAACAGAGATGGTGTTAAAGTCAAGGCACAGGTAGTTGCTGCTGTAAGCAGTTCTGCAGGGCAGTAATTGCTGACTTGGCCATTGAGTAAGAGGGAAGGGGGAGGAAAATAATGAATTGGCCTGAAAATACTTAATTCCTTAACCTCAGCAGTTCAGTTCCCCCAGTTTCTGTGGTGAGGCTTTACAGTTTTGGTGTTGTACAAACTACAGTTGGTTGTCCTGGTTTGCTTTTCCCAGCCCCCTGTGTGCTTCTCAGTTCGGAGCCCCAGAACCTGCAGCAACAGCATTTTCAGTGGAAGGCTTTACTGGTTGTAAGGGCTTAAGGTGCTGAGTTACCAGTAACAAACACCAGACCAACAGCTTTAGGGATCAATAATTTATCCCTAAATAGCAGCACAGGAACAAAAACAGATCAGCAGCAAAATTATCCAGGGCAGAATAGCAGCAAGTCCAGTTGTTCACCAGTACTGGGCTAAAGTGAATAGCCAGGGCACAGAGGCTCAGGGCTCTCCTGGCTGTGCACAGGACCCAGAAATGTTGTAGGTGGCAATATCAGCCTCACAGGACCTGGAGATTCTGTACAAAGCTTTACCAGTCCCTTGCAAGATCTGGTCACTGACCAATTTGTGTTTGTGTGCCCGTGCTGTCCTAGTAGGAAGTCAATTACTGGGAGGATTTTTGGGCTCTGTAGCCTGTCCTGTGCTTGTTTTGTGATGATAATGATGCCCTGATGTATTTTACTAAGGAAACAATCCTTAGTGTATTAACTGTAGCCTTTCTGTATTTGTGTTTTAGCTGGAAGAGGAAAGATCAGTACTCAATAACCAGTTATTAGAGATGAAAAAGAGGTAAGTTGGGTTTTTCTGCTGCATGTTGAACTGTAGAGTCCTGCAGAAAATGTGATACAAAAGGACTGCAAAGAAAGTGGCTCTTTCCTGTTGTACCGTTAGTAGGAAATGCTGAGGTTGTTGGATTACAGTTGGTGTCTTCCACGTTTGCTTTATTAAAAGTGAGAAGGAAACATAACTGTTGATGTGAGCAGCAGTATTAGCCATTTCCTCCTCAGTTATGCACCTCTTGCATTGTAGTCCTTTTCATTGTCAGTAACCAGTTTAGTGTTTGGGTTTAGTCTGCTCTGGAGTATTGGATCCTCCCTCAGTCTGATAAAAACACACAGGTGCAGATCTGAGCCCTCCAGTTCTGAAAGGGTGATGGGAAAACACAGGGATGCTAAGGATTGTTATTAGAGGAAAAAAGAAAGCAAAGCAGCCATTCTTCAGCACTGAGAGGCTTGTTGCCATGATGTGGATGCTGGGGTCCTGCTGGCAGTGGTTATTGCAGTTCATTCAGCACTGTTCTGAAATACCAGCTTTGTCCTGGCTGATGGGGGCATCCATTTGTAAACTCAGCTGTCCCAGAAACGGTCCCAAGTTACTGAATTTCCTGCCTCTCTGCAGTATGTGCATGAAGCCGATTGGCAAAGGGCCCCAGTGCCTTCAGGGCTGTTCAAGAGCAGTTCTGTAATCCCTTGGAAGGCAGCACAGCTCCCTGAGACACTGAGTGTGTCCCAGGAAAACCAAACCAGCCCCTCTGCGATCCCCTGGATTTAGGCACAGCCTTAGCTGCTCAGCACCAGACCCCAAGCCCTCTTTTATTCCTGATGCCCTGTTGCTCGAGCTGGGCCATGCTGCATCGCTGCTGCTGTCTAAAGCTTCCTCAGAGAGCAGAAGAGTGGGATCCCTGGGATCCCTGGAGCCAGGCCTCCAGCTGTACCCAACTCTGTGACCTGCATCACTCCCATAGAATAGCACAAGGGGAAGTTGCTCTTTGAAGATGAGGTGAAAGACACAGTGTGAAATCTTCAGCTGGTGTAAAGACCGTTTGACATCCACCATAACTCGTGTGTTTACACTAACTGAGGATCACCTCCAGCAGATTTGATGTGGAGGAAGGGAGGAGAAAGGAGGATATTAGCACTGCTGACAGCTGAGGATTCTGTTTACAGCCTGTTATTTAACATGTTTTAAACCATGTCACTTCAATAGTGTAACTCCCTCTGGTAGAGGGAAGGAAGGAGGGAGTGGGGACCCAAGATTCCTGCAGTGCTTCCCAGCAGTTGTGTTTCACATTTCAAAAGACAGATTCTTTAGTAAGTTATAAAAAGAAAGGTGCATTGCTCTGTTTTTCCTTCTCCTGTTTTTCCTCTGTGTGAGCTGCCTGAAATAATGTTGATAATGACAAAATCCTTCAAGGGAATGTTGCCATTGCAACAGTGGGTTACACTGAGATGCCTGAGTTGGTGACTGGCTTAAGGACATTCCTCAACAGTGTTGAATAAACTCCAATAGAGAGGATAAAACAGGTAACAGCAACAGCCTGATGGACACAGGCTGCAGGGGGCTGGGGCTCCAAATACACCAGCAAATGCTGTTATTTGCTAATTAAAGACAAAGTGAGGCTGAATGAAGAGCAAATGAAATGAAAAAGAGTCTCCCTGGGTTCCCAGCTTCCACTGCAGCTGCTGCTGAGATGTCCTTTGGTCTGAGTGACATCTTTTTGTTTCAATGAGGTCAAATCTGTAGCAGTAGCTTTTCCTGCTTTCCTTCCACCCACAGGAATTCTCTTCCTCTGTTTTAGCAGCTCCCTCCATGGCACAGTCCAGCTGGGGGTGACAGGAGCTTGATATTTATGAGCTAAGGGGGTTCTGTGTTACTTCAGCTCGTTAGGTTCGTTGTGGGTTGTAACTGTCTGACTGTCTTTGAGCTTGCGCTACTTCTGGATACTCATCTCATTCCTCTCTCTTCCCTTTCCTACCCTTTGCTTCCTTTGCTATATCTGTGTGTCTTTAATGGTAAGACTCAAGAAAGTCTATCCACGTTACAATCAATGATTATTTCATTTTTTTAAGTAAAGTTGTTGTACATATTTTGGCTGCCTTTGTCCCTTGGTGTCTTGCTTTTGTTTTGTACAATATTCAGCTGTACATGTAGATATGTAGTAAAAAGAGAAGCCTCTATTTTTTACCAAGAGAAAACAAAAAGAAGCCCTTTGGTGCAAATGTAGTTCTTCCTTACAGTATTTTACATTTCTACTCCATGTTTCTAACGTGGTTCCTGTTATCTTGCATTTTTAAAGCTTGCCCAGTAACACTTTAAGGTATTTGCTTCATTCTTAGAATCTCTGATTTTGGTAGTAAGGGAAGAATCTGGGTCGTTTTATTTCTTTAATGTTCAAACAAAACACAAACCACCCTCTGCCATGACTGTTCACACACTGCTGGAACATGGCTTAACCTCCTCCAGAAAGTGGAGCTCTCCAATGGTGTGTGAGTGAGTAGTTGTTGATCTCTTCAGTCCCTGCTGGCTGAAAAGGAGATTCTTTGGGCTTGAATTGACAGGGAAAAAGTTGTAGTTCACCAAATCAGTTTCCCCTTTCCCTCCCCCTCCTAAAACAAACAGTTTCCCCAAGATTCTTTGTGCAAGTTCTCACTCTGTGGCTGTTCCACATTCAACATCTGCTCCTGATGTTTGCTGTCTCTCATGAATGCCCCCACAGCCGATGCTGGAGCTGAGTGTGTCAGCAGGATAAGATCTCAGCTGATGTGGGAAGTGAACTGTCACCCACACTTACCTATAAGTAAGTAGTGACAGACACCTGCAGTAGTTGTAGGTTTTCCAGTTTCAGCATTTTAAAGGGCCTCCAGCCTGGGGAGACTGCCCTGGGAAAGGTAAAAGCAATGCTACAGTGCAGGGACCTTTTTCCCCTCCTCTTGTTCTCCCTCCTCTTTTCCTCTCCTGTTTCTCTCCCCTGTGTTACAGTATTCCAGGCTCCTGTATTGAATTTACAAACGTGTTTTTACCTGCTCACAAACTGTTTGCCTTTTTCAGCCACCTCAGTGTTTGTGGTGGTTGAAAAACGTCAGATCAGTGGCAAATTACCCAACTCTGTACAGAAGGTTTATGTTTGGTCTCACTCTCTAAGATGTTTAGAGATTTGACCAAAAAGTGGGAACATTGGCTATAAAAACCAGCTCTTGAGCAGGGGGTGAGTCACTGAGGTTTCCATCTGCCCTTTAAGAGCTGCTTGTGCAGCCGGGGGCAGCCCAGGTGAGGTCTCAGGTGCAGGACAGCTTGTGAGCAGCAGTTTCCAGCTGTACTCTCTATTTCCCCAGCCTCAAGCAAGCGCTGGATTTGCAGCTGAGACTGGACAGGGCAGCTCCCTTGGAAGCAGCGTCCCCTGTGTTGGGGGCATGTTTCTTTCCACCCTGTTGCTCTCAATCCAATTCAGCAAAGCATTTAAAACCAAGGGGCAGGCTGGAGCCTGTGTGCAGTCCTGCTGCTGAGCACTTGAGGTTGCTGAGGTGTTTTTGGTGCTCTGTGAGATCCGTTCAGCGCTGTTGCCCTCTGGGGTTTTGTTAGCAGGGGATAACTGGTACTGAAAGGCAAGATTGTGCAGTCTGCAATTTGTTGTGTTCCTATTAATTCTCTCATTGTAAAAATATACCAAACCCAACTTTCTTGGTGGTTGTTTGGTAGCTGCATCAGCTTTTCTGAACCCCAGATTCTCCACTTGCTGCTTCCATTCCTTGAGTATAATCTTAACAATGAAAGAATTGTGTTAATTGTTGCTCTCATTGTTGAGTTTCCTATTGAGTCAATGAGATTTCTTGTATTTCATGGTCTGGGTATCATGGCTCTCACTAACTGCAGATATCATGGCTATGAAAACTTTTCCACTTGAACTTAACAGCCATCCCCTACCTACAGAGCGGGGTCACGCAAGGACGCCTCTGCTCTTCCTCCTGCAGCAGTCCTGACAGGGTGCAGTGTAGTTGAGTTACTTAAATCAGTACATCACTTGGTACCTTTGAAGCATTTGCTACTTTGTGCTTTTCCTGTAGTGGATACCTGTTCAAGTAGCCCAGTGGTTCCTCAGCCCACTTGGCTAGTAAGAAGAGAAGCAGCTCGCTGCGGTGGTCGTGAGACCACGATGTGGGGAATCACAGACAGTGGGAGCTCAGAGAGCTGCTGGGCACTGCCTGGGGCTCTGAAAGCAAGCTCTAGATAAGCAAACACAGATTTATTTAGTTTTTAAACAAAAGCCTTTACACTTGTGAGGAACTTTTGTGGCAACAGTCCTCACGTCGGGACAGGACAGTGACTCATCTGTGCAGCGTGGCAGGAACACTCAGCATCAGCGTGAGGATGTTGTAGCTGTGACGCCTCAAGGTGACTGTCAGGAGAGGATCTGTGGGCAGGAGTCATGTCTCCTAGTAGAGTGAAGTAAAACAGATCCCACATGGTTTTGTGCTGAAGCACTTGTTAGAGGCCCAGAATCTCTCCAAGTACGTGTTCAGGAGGTAATGATGTCACTGGGATTAGTGAGGACCAGCTGATATCTCCAGCATCATCCACGCTTTGCATGACAACTTGTTTAATGAGCTTTGCATGTGTGTTTTGTTGCTTGATAACAATTTTCAAGAAGTAACAAAACTCTGCAGTTAGGTTTTGTGGAACATTGTGCAACATGTCTGTTTATCCTGTATCTCCCCAGTCTATTAACTTGCTCCTTTAAATTCAAATGGATACGGTGATAGATCAGCAGTCTGGCATGTACTACCTAGGTAAACTTTTTGCTTTGTTTCCACAGTTGTGACACCTGAAATGTTTGTAGAGATATAAAACCTTAGTCAAGTAGAGAACTGAAATCTGCTTTTGAAGAACCACTTCTTCCAGTAGTCTAATGCTTGAAATAAAGCTCCTTTAGGCAACCACAGCAGCCTGTTCTTGAGGTGATTTCTGGTTGTATTTGGTTTTCTTCTAGAGAATCAACATTAAAAAAAGAAATTGATGAAGAGAGAGCATCCTTACAAAAATCCATCAATGTTACTAGTGCCTTGATCACACAGAAAGATGAGGAACTGGAAAAACTCAGAAATGAGGTAAATGAGGAGCAGTGGGATGATTCTTCATTTCAGATGAGGTTATGGCTGGAAGCATGTGGCTTTGTGTTCTTGCTGCTGAAGAGCTGCCTGATTCTTTTTTGTGTATTAATGTAGCAGAGTTAAGGCTTAGCACTAAGTCTATAGGTATCTGTGTCTAGTTGAGTGCCTTCCAGCATGCATTTTCAGTGGCTCTTTAGCCCTTACTCCTGGGGATGTTGCCTTGGTGCTCTGACTTTACTCTGGAAGGCCCAAGCAGTCTCAAATCATTGTTACAGATCACGGTGCTCCGTGGAGAAAATGCTTCTGCAAAAACTTTGCAGTCTGTGGTTCAGTCACTGGAGTCTGACAAACTGAAACTTGAGGAAAAGGTGAAGAACTTGGAGCAAAAACTCAAGGAAAACAACAAACAGCCTGTAACTGTAATGACCTCAGGTAAGTGAGAGAGCCTCTTCACTGCCTGGGCCTTCAGCTTTCATCTTGTCAATTCTTGCAACTGTTCACCGGGTAGTTAAAAGGAGAGTTAACTGAACCTGCTGGGAACTGGGACTCTTCCATTGAAGGGCACACACACGAGACTGGGATGAAGGAACTGACCAGCTACCCCCCCACACTGGGGCAGGAGGCAGTTTGGCAGGAGACAAACGTGCTTAAGGCACAAAACTGCATCCTGTCTGTGGTGTGGCTTCTGTGCAAGAGCTTCTCACAGGCTGATGTTGGTTTTCCTGGCTGTAGCTGCAGAGTAACACGTAGGCATCAAATCCAAAGCACCTACCTGAGCACAGGACTGGGAATCTCAGCACCACTCAGTCTGAGCTCCTTGCAGATCTGCCAACATCAACTGTCACCTACATGTGCAGCTTCTGTATTCTCCTAAGTCTTGACCATGCTCTGGAATGCAGTGCTGAAAACAAGTCCCCTGCCAAGCTGCCCCTACCCCAGAGCTTATGTTCAGTGATGAGAAAGCAATGAGAGTGTTATGGAGACTACAGACCATTGGCATTGTTATGGAGACTACAGACCATTGGCATTCTTCCTGTCTCTGATTAAACCGGGGTGTGTGTTGTAATTTAGATTACTGGATGCTTACACCTTGTTTGGTTTTGTTGCTTTTTCTTTAAAGGTGACACTGCTGCTCATCTCCTTCAAGATGAAACTGTAGAAGAGAAGCAGGTATTTGATCTGAAACACCAGGATGCTAAACCAGCAGCTGTCTAAGGCAGAGTGAAATGTTTTTCCAGAGACAGTTCCTAATTGCCTTTGGTACATCAGGACTGTAACAGGCAGATTTCTGTTGTGACAGAAATAGTGACAGAAGATGTTAAGAATCAAGTGATGGGGGATATTGGGGAAGTATTTCAGGTTCTTAGTTGCAGAACTTCACTCAGAATGAGGGTTGGCAGCAGTGGGGTGAGGAAGTTTCTCGGTTACCATGTGCTTGGTACACAGAATGGAAGCACCTTCAGCTCCATATGAGAGTCCTTGTTAGATCACTAATGTCAGTCATCTTGATTAATGTCCTTCCTAGTCTGGACAGGGGTCAGAAGTAGTGTCATTAACATCTCTCTGTTTTTCTGCCTCCTTGAATTCACCTGTTGATGACATCCCTTCCTTCCAATCAGCACGAGGTTGGTTCCACTACTTGGCTTCTTTTATCCATGGTGTTAATTTGCCAGGCATTGATTGCTCAGGGCAGTGGTGCTGCAATGCTGGCCTGCTGATCTCTGTGGCCCAGACTAGCTTTGGGAGATGCTGTGTGCTGAGAGCAGCCACCAGAGCTGCAGGTTCAGAGGAGCAGAGACACTAACCCTAGGGTTGGGGTGTGATCAGAATTCCTGCATTTATGTTCAAAATGTAACCTTAGAAAGAAAACCTGATCTATTGAGGGTGGGTTGAGACCCACCAAGGTCTCAGACACATGGGGCTGGGTGGGAGTGCTCAGCTCCCTGGATGAAAATTGCACTGAGGGTCTCAGAGGTCCTTGGGGAAGTTCCCTGGGTGCTCTGTGGGTGCTGTCAGAGGTAACAGAGATCTGCAGGTGTTGCTTAGAGGGCTGTTCCTTTGTTGCTGCCCAGCTCTGAAGGGCAGTCCCCAGCCTGCTGACTGTCCTTCTTCACTCTCACAGATTGACTTCCTGAATTCAGTGATAGTAGATCTGCAGAGGAAAAATGAAGAATTGAACTTGAAAATACAAAGAATGTGTGAAGCAGCCCTCAATGGCAACGAGGAGGAGATCAATAACTATGACAGGTACAAACCCTAGAGGAAACCCTGGCTTGTGTTTAGGGAACTGCTGGCAGCAGTCACTGTCAGCTGCACAATGCACCAGCCTGAGCTCAACTGTTGGGAGGGACAAAAGAGCTTTCTCTTGAACTTAGTGATTAAATCCAGCCTCTGTTTTAGGTTCATTACTGAGATGTACCTGGTGATGCAAAATGATGTAGATATCACAGACACTGATGTACTTGTGATCAGATACTGTTGAGCTTGGCCCTTTCCAAGTGAAACAGGAGGGTCTCTGCTCACAGGTAGCTGCACTGAGATGGGGGGAACCCAGTCCAGAGAAATAGAAGTAAGAGCTGTTTATCTATTGTGACTTCAGGAGGCTCCTTGGGAGGTTTCCAACCCCACCTGGACACGTTCCTGTGCCCCCTGATCCAGGGGAACCTGCTTTAGCAGGGGCTGGGGCTGGGTGAGCTCTGCAGAGCCCTTCCAATGCCCACCAGTCTATGATTGTATGATATCCTCCATCAAGAGCAAAGAGGCTGGGTGATGTTGAAGGTCTCTTCCAACCAGCCCATTCTGGGATTCCCTGTGTTTCTTTTAAAAGACATCTGCAAATATTCCCTCAGAGCAGTTTGTTTAGTAAATAATTACAGTCAAAGGGAATATGGGAGTACTGCAAAGGGGTCCCAAGGGCTTCAGAAGTGGTTTTGTTTGGGGTTTTTTGTTGAGCACCGTGGTGTTTCCTCAGCCTCGGTAATTAGGCGTCACCAGGGCAGGCCAGGCAGCAGGCCTCGCGCCTTTGCAGAGGGACTGACTTGCCCCTCTGTCACTCCTGCAGCGAGGAGGAAAGCCTGTCAAAGAAGAAACCTCGTCTCTTCTGCGACATCTGCGGCTGCTTCGACCTCCACGACACCGAGGACTGTCCGACGCAGGCGCAGGCGCTGGAGGAGCCGCCGCACTCGGCGCACCACGGCAGCCGCAGGGAGGAACGGCCCTACTGCGACACCTGCGAGATGTTCGGGCACTGGACGGCCGACTGCAACGACGACGAGACCTTCTGAGGCCTGAGGGACTCTGCACCCGCCTCACACCGTTCCTACCACCAGCATCGGCACGTGCTGAATGTCAGGGCTGGGCCGGCCTCGCCGCAGCCCCTCGCTGCCCTGCGCCCGCCCGGCCCCTCCACGAGCAGGGAGTGGAGAAATACTTTGCTCCTCCACTAATAAACCCTCCCCATCTCCCTTTAGTAAGTGAAATAGAAATAAAAGGATTTAACAAGTGGCTTGATGCTGTTTTTTCCCCAGGTTCTGGGTTGGTTGCCGCTCTTTACAGGAGATGCCCCGTGTTGTTGGCTCCTGCCGTGGGAGCTGTGTACAGGAAGGAAGCACTTAGAGCTCTGTTGAAGCTTATTTAAATACCTTAAAATTATGCTGTTAATTTTCATATTTGCACTAAACCATTTGAAAGCTGAATTTGTACATTTAGATTTTTAAGCTTTTTGTTTTGGGTGGTTTTTGTTTCCCTTTTTCACACTGGACTGGGTTGAGAAATGTTTCAGCTTTGTGGTTCCTGCTGGGAAGGTGCTGACGGGAGCTGCAGCCCCTGTCTGCTGCCACACCTGGCTTTGGGGGCAGCCCTGGTTTCTGCATTATTTCAGCTTCTCTCTCTGTGTGGTGTGGGTGTGTATATATGCAGATATCTATTAAAGTTATATTTTGGAAAAAAAAAGACAAGGTGTGTTTTTGTGTCTTGGAGCTGGGGGAGGAAGGGAACAGGCTCTGCCTGGGGCAAACCTGTGCAGAAACAAGCTGGAGGGCTGGAAGGGAGCTTGAGACATCATCCAGTGCAACCCCCTGGCAGAGCAGGAGGTCACACAGGAACTCGTCCAGGAGTGTTTGAATGTCTACATTCAATCCATCTATCCTGATTGACAGGAAACTGACCATGAGCCAGCAACGTGTCCTCGTGGGCAAGAAGCCAATGGCAGCCTGGGGTGCATCAAGAGTGTGGCCAGCAGGTCGAGGGAGGTTCTTCTCCCCCTCTGCTCTGCCCTGGAGAGGCCTCATCTGGAGTCCTGTGTCCAGTTCTGGGCTCCTCAGCTCCAGAGGGACAGGGAAGTGCTGGAGAGAGGCCAGGGCAGGGCCACCAAGATGATCAGGGGTACAGAACATCTTTCATACAAGGAAAGGCTGTGGGAACTGGGGCTGTTTAATCTGAAGAAGAGGAGACTGAGGGGGGATCTTATTAACATTGACAAATATCTAAAGGGTGGGTGTCAGGAGGTTGGGACATCCCTCTTTTCTATAGTAGATAGTAACAGGACAAGGGGTGATGGGATGAAGCTGCAACACAAAAAGTTCCACTTAAACATAAGAAAAACCTATTTCAGTGTTTCAGTGAGGGAGCCCTGGCACAGGCTGCCCAGAGGGGTTGTGGAGGCTCCTTCCTTGGAGGTCTTCAAGACCCGCCTGGACATGTTCCTGTGTGACCTGATCTAGGTGACCCTGCTTCTGCAGGGGGGGGTGGGCTGGATGAGCTCTGGAGCTCCCTTCCCACCCCACCATGCTGTGCTTCTCTGACTCCACAGCCCGTGTGGGCAGCGCCTGCCAGCGCTCCCTGAGCTCAGCGGGGAGCGGCCTTTGCTCGCGTCGCGCTGTGCCGCCGCCGTCCCTCCGAGCGCGGCCTCGGCGTTCGCTGCCGGCCGCCAGGGGGCGCTGCCGCGGCCCGGCCCCGCCTGGCCCGGTCACGTGTCCCGCGGCGTCACGTGAGCGGCAGCGATGGCGGCGCACCTGAGCTCCGGGCGCGTGAACCTGACGGCGCTGCGCGAGGCCGGGCGGCGCGAGCTGCGCGAGTTCCTGGACAAGTGCGCGGGCTCCAAGGTCGGGGCGGCCGCGGGGCTGGGGGAGCCGGGCGGGGCTCGGGGCGGCCGCGGGGCTGGGGGAGCCGGGCGGGGCTGGGGGAGCCGGGCGGGGCTCGGGGCGGCCGCGGGGCTGGGGGAGCCGGGCGGGGCTGGGGGCGGCCGCGGGGCTCGGGGGGAGCCGGGCGGGGCACGGGAACCCGGCCTGACGCCTCGCCCCCCCGCAGGCCATCGTGTGGGACGAGTACCTGACCGGGCCGTTCGGGCTGATCGCGCAGTACTCGCTGCTGAAGGTAACGGGGGCGGGGGGCGCCGGGGCCCCGGCTCGGCAGCGGCCCCGCGGCCGGGTAAAGGGCCTCGCCTCCGCCTAGGAACACGAGGTGGAAAAGATGTTCACGCTGAAGCCGGGCCGCCTGCCCCAGGCCGACGTCAAGAACATCATCTTCTTCGTTCGGCCCAAGCTGGAGCTGATGGACATCATCACGGACAACGTCCTGAGGTATGGCACGGCGGGGGAAGGCGGCTCCGGGGGGTGGGCTCGTGGGTGTCGCTGTGAGCGAACCAGCCGGGGCTCCCGGTGAAGAAGGGCACGGGCTCGGCCTGACCAGCGTTCCTGTTCCCTCTGGATGCGGTGCCCCGGCCTGTGCCCCCTCCCTGCTGCTTCCTTGCTCGGCTGAGACACGTTCGCTGTGCTCCTGCCTGTCGCTGCTCCAGGGAGGACAGAGGCCGCTCTCCCCAGAGGGACTTCCACATCCTGTTCGTGCCGCGCCGCAGCCTGCTCTGTGAGCAGTGGCTGAAGGAGCAGGGTGTGCTGGGCTCCTTCATCCACCGAGAGCAGTACAGCCTGGACCTCATCCCCTTCGATGGAGATCTGCTGTCCATGGAGTCTGAGAGCGCCTTCAAGGTAAGAACTGTTTTGTCTGTGTGGATTTATGGGGTTGTTGCTGGTTGGTATAGAGCCTCTGGGGGGATTTGTCAGTGATCAGAGACCTTGCCCAACCAGTGTGGCCTGTCTCAAGTGCTGCCCTGAGCCTGAACTGCTCTGTTTC
This sequence comes from Colius striatus, assembly GCF_028858725.1. Lineage (NCBI taxonomy): Eukaryota > Metazoa > Chordata > Aves > Coliiformes > Coliidae > Colius > Colius striatus. The sequence continues at coordinate 14,391,309 of NC_084775.1, read as the reverse complement.
CTGGCTGAGCTCTGATGGAGCAATCTCCACACAAAGCAGTGCCCTGGTTCCTCCAGCCTGATGCTGTGCACTGATCTGCCTGGAGATCTGTCAGATATGACACACCAGCTGAGTGTCCTGTTTCCTCAGAGTGCTGCATCTGGAGGCAGAAAGGTTGGAGAGGTTCTTTGGGCTTCTCTGCCTCAATAAACACAGCCCAGAGGACACATGGGGCTTTCAGATGCTTGTTGGTGAGGTGGTGAGTGCTCAGATTGACCTCATCAGGGGAGAAGCTCTTTGCAGTCACTTTTTGCCTCTCTTGCTCCTTTCTGTCCAACTAGGAGTGGTGTGTAGGGTTCAGAAATAGTCTCATAAGTGGTTTGATGCAGTGACAGGCCAGATAAGGTCCATATTTGCCAACAGCCGTAGTTTTCCTCCAGCCTGTGAGCTGTTTACATGGACCACATTGTGCTGTGGCAGCAGCTGTGTCTGACTGGCACCTTCCATCAGGATGTTTCTCTTTGCTCAGGAGTGTTACCTGGAGAGTGACCAGACAAGCCTGTACCACGCAGCCAAGGGGCTGATGACGCTGCAGGCTCTCTACGGAACCATCCCGCAGATCTTTGGCAAGGGCGAGTGTGCCAGGGTGAGACACACGTTGCATCTTGTCCTTTGGAACTGCCTGAAGGGGGGTTTGCTTAAAGGGACCTGGGGGGATTTCTGAATCCAGCCGCAAACCGTCCTTGTCATCCTGGGATCTCAGGATTGTGGCCATCAGGTGGTTGTCATCTCTGGCCAAAGGAACCATCTTTGCTGCTCTAGAAGTCTGTCAGGGGATTTTATCTCCTTGCTTATGCTTTTTGCTCACAGCTACACTGCCTTTGTGCTTTTAGCACTTCTCTGTGGAGTTTTAACACTTAGTTGCTCTGTTGGTATTGGAAGGGCTGGAAAAGGGGGCGATGTGTAACCTGCTGCTCGTGCCTTCCCTTTTTCATCTCTCCCTATAACTCCCTCTAGTTTCTTTCTTTCTGATCAACCTGCAGTTTAATTGTAATGAGGGAGCAGCTTGAGATGAACCCAGTGCTTTGGCCACAGTCTCAGAGTTGCTAAGCTGCAGAGGGCAGCAGAGAAATCCATCTGGTTTTGGCCTTCTCCTGCCCCAACCTGCCAACGCTCTTGTACCTCTTGCCATCCCCTTCCCTTGCTGTGCCCCATACCTGCATGAGCGTGTGCTACTCAGGCCTAGAAGTTCCATCTGCTGTGGGCTGCACCATAACCATAGCAGGGTGATTTGCTTTCAGCACGTGGCCAACATGATGATGAGGATGAAGCGCGAGTTCCCCGGCAGCCAGAACTCCATCTTCCCCGTGTTTGACACCCTCCTGCTGCTGGACCGCAACGTGGACCTGCTGACGCCACTGGCAACGCAGCTGACCTACGAGGGGCTGATAGATGAGATCTATGGCATCCAGAACAGTGAGTGCTGCAGAGGGGAGGGCTCAGGCCTGCACAATGTAGTGTGGAGTAGAGATGTGTGTGCCTGCACTCTCCAGCCTGGTTGGCTCACGTGCTGCTCTCGGGGCCTGGGAACCGTTCGTGAAAGGCCGTTGAGAGCTCTCCTGAAAAACTCCAGAGGTGTGTATTGGGTTTTGTTGCCTCCTGCTGTGCTGGGGACTGACTGGAAGGCAGCCTCCAAACCCCTCCCGAAGCAGGGTTCTGATCATGGATGTTTGTACAGGTCTCTGGGTCCCAGGGTGAGTACAGGGAGACTCTTTCTTAATTAACACATGCACACCGAGTCAGCTGGGTGTTTATAGGAGCTTTGCTGCTCCTTTCCAGCTCAGAGCACACATTTTCACAGCCTGTTTAACTTATGGTGGTGAAGTTCCAGTCCTTATAAAGGTTGTTTCTTTGCCATTTGGTAGCTTATGTGAAACTCCCTCCTGAGAAGTTTGTCCCGAAGAAGCAGGGTGAGGGTGCGAAGGATCTCCCCACAGAACCCAAGAAGCTCCAGTTGAACTCTGCTGAGGAGCTGTACGCTGAAATCCGAGACAAGAACTTCAATGCTGTGGGGTCAGTGCTGAGCAAGAAAGCCAAGATCATCTCAGCAGCCTTTGAGGTGAGGCCTGTATCCAACTGTGTGTCCCCTGGGCATCCTTGTCACCAGATAAGCCCCAGTCTGTGTTCAACAGGACTGGGACTGGCATCTCAAGCTGTTGTCACACGGTAATCTGCCACCCAGAGAAAGGTGGTCTTCAGAAGCCCCCTCAGCCTGTTCTCCTGCCCTAGGATGAGATCAGCTCCTCTCTGACTGTTCTGAGTTAGGTGTTGGTCAGATCTCCTCTTAAGAATCCTGTAATAATGCTCACTTCTCTGTTCTGGGGCTTTTCCTATCCTCATTGTTAAAAGCCTGTCTCAGGGGAAGCCTAAGCCACACTTCTGTGGTGTGTGCCTGCAGTTCCCACACAGAAATTGCCTTCTTCAGTCTGCAGAGCAGTCAGGTGCTGCTTCAGGCAAAGGTTAATTGTAGCACACTCATCACTTGCACTTTGTTGCTGCTCTTACCTGGTAACTGAAAAGTCCCTTTCTCTTTGTATTCTGAGGATGCAGAGAAAAGGCTTTGAGAAACAAACCACCAGAATGTACATAGAGAATTCTGCCTGGCATTAGAAACAATAGGAATGTGAAAGAGACAGTTGTCTTACAGAAGGTTTGACCTGTGAATTCATGCTTGGTGTCACATTGGACAAAGCCAGAGAGTGCAGGGGGGGTTGTTTGTGGTTTTGTTTGAAAACATCCTCTTGATTCAAAAAGAAACCGAGATTCCCCTATCTCTGCTTTCAGACTTCACGGTGATTCTCAAGAGAATTCATTACACTGATTGTATTTCCTTGGGTTTTTTACCTCTTCTGCCACACTGAAGATGAGGCTGCAGTACCCTGTGTGCCCAGTAAATGTCTGTTAACTGCAGTATTAGTGCTGAGGGTGCTAGAGATGGATTATTCATACTGGTTGTTTCAAAAAAGAGAAAGAATGTTAAGCAATTGTCAGAGGTAACAGGTGATAATGAAACAGCAGCACGTTGCCCAGCACAGGACTTCTTAAATCTCATCCTTCATCATTATCACTCTCCTGCCTGCACTTGCCCATTTAAATCCTTCACATATGAATCAAGTTATTAGTTTTATTCCAAGTTGCAGCAAAAGACAAGTCGCCCAAATGAGATACAGACCTCTGGACTGCTCTGTGTGCTGAAGCCTGCACACAGATCAGATCCTTGCTCAAAACCTGGGAGCCTGGTACAGTGAATGGGAGGCTCCTGCTCACAAGGGTCATGGGCCCTGCCAACCCAGTTCCTCAGCACCTTTTGCTGCTCCTTGGAGGGGAAATGTCCCTCGTCTCCAGCTGCATCTGCCTGTTTTACTGGCAGCTAGCAAGGTCATTCATCTTTGCATGAAAAAGGTAGTTCTGCTGGTAGGGAAACTGAGGAGCAGACAGTGATGGCTGAAATTGGACAAAGGTGGAGAAAAACGATTGGCAACACTGGTAAAATGAAGAAAACCGGTCTGATGCTCCTGGGGTTTATGATCTTCTAGTGATCAAAGTGCTGTTACAGGTAACACTGTGACTTCAGCATAAGCATTTGAAGTCTTTTGTCTTTTGCATATCTAAGCTGTTGCAGTGGATACAATAAAAACCCCATTTTCCTGATAAAATGATCTTGATGACGTTGTTAATCTGAACAAGAGCTGAGCTAAGCAATGGATTCCTTTGTTAGGAAAGACACCACGCGAAAACGGTCGGGGAGATCAAACAGTTTGTCTCGCAGTTGCCCCACATGCAGGCAGCAAGAAGTTCTCTAGCAAACCACACCTCCATTGCAGAGCTCATCAAAGACATCACCAGTGAGTATTTGTTCAGTGTCTGACAGTTAAATGGAGCAAGATGCAGCTCGATGGCCATCATTCAGCTTGGCAAAAATTGGCTTTGCTCCATCCTGCTGCATCTCTGTGTAAAATGTAAATGTAGAAAACACTGTCAGTTGCTGTTGTGGTTGATTTTTTTCTTTCTTTTCTCAAAGCATCTGAAGATTTCTTTGATAATTTAACAGTGGAACAAGAGTTCATGTCTGGAATAGACACAGATAAGGTAAGAAGATAACGACAGTTGGAGACTACTGTCTTAAAAAACACCAAACAACGTATTTCTCTGTGGGGTTTTTTCCATTTGGATTTCTCTGAGTGAGGAAACACCTGACCTAGGCAATGTCTGTGTCCTTCCTTGAGGCTGTGAGCTCTCACACACGTTTCCTTGCACATGTGCAGTTGTTTCCCAGTGACACACATTGCTGAATGTACTTTGAGATGGGGCTGCACTGTCAAAGCTTTGCCAGGCTCCAGTTACCTATTGATGCCTGTAATGCAGATGTTTCCAGCTGTGCTGCTTTGACTTGTACAGGGCTGGGAGGGATCACTGAAACATTTAAGACTGTTAATCGGTATTTTTCCAGTGCATCAGACAGTTTCACTATTGGCTCTGGAATGGATGTGCTTGAGAAAGACACTAGGTGGAACCAGTGCTGGATTATTGTTTTACAGCTGCCTAGAGAGCAGCTGCACCCTTTCTTGCTCTTTTGGGGGATAGTGGGGAAAGCTAGATCTTTCTTTCCAGGTGATCTAGGCACTTGAACAGCTTATACATCTTTTTTTAATAGGTCAACAATTACATTGAAGACTGCATAGCTCAGAAACATCCATTAATCAAGATCTTGCGTCTCGTTTGCTTGCAATCTGTGTGCAACAGTGGACTGAAGCAGAAGGTTCTGGACCATTACAAGAGAGAGATTATCCAGGTTGGGCTGTAACTGTTGGACTGAGAAATTCCTGGGAACATCCAGATGCAGGCCCCAGCCCTAAGCCACTTGTACCGTGGACAGACACACGTTATGCGTGGGTAGTGCTGAGGGCCACTATGCACAGAGCACTGGGGCTTCTGCTTGGGGTGATGGGAACGTCTCAGGAGGGGCTTAGATGGGTTTTACAGTGGGTAGAGAGATGCAGAGAGGTTTATATTGTTGCACTTTCTGCTATTGTGACACAAAGTGGGATACACTCTAGAGAGTTCTTAAAAAAACCCCACCCCTTTCAATAATATCTTTGCTTTTTTGCTCTTTTGTTTGTTTTAAACTCCCTGGCCATGGATTACTGCCATGGTATTAAAGGGGAGTTCTTTATCTTGCAGACTTATGGCTATGAACATATATTGACCTTAAACAACTTAGAAAAGGCTGGGCTCCTGAAACCTCAGACAGGTGGCAGGAACAACTACCCAACCATCAGGAAAACCCTGCGCTTATGGATGGATGATGTTAACGAGCAGGTAAACGGGCACCTCAGCAAGGAACGTTACCCCTAATGCCACAGAGTTATGTGCAGCAGGGAATCATTTTTAACCAGAGTGTGGTGTTTGTTTGCATTCCTGTGGTGCTGCTCACACTCTGCTCTCTCCTGCAGAACCCCAACGACATCTCCTACGTGTACAGTGGCTACGCGCCGCTGAGCGTGCGCCTGGCTCAGCTGCTGGCTCGGCCAGGCTGGAGGAGCATCGAGGAGGTGCTGAAGATGCTGCCGGGCCCCCATTTTGAGGAGAGGCAGCAGTTGCCCACTGGCCTTCAGAAAAAGCGTAAGTTTTGCTTTGTTTTCCCCCTTTTTCAGAGGGAGATGCACCTGTGTTAGGCTGGAATGAGACAGACTGAAATGAAGGTTGGCAGAGTCCAGGCATCTCTCACCTCCCCCTCCCACTGCAGTTTTAGACCTACCTAACTCATTTTTGACAGCCCTGGTCTCTTTGAAACATCCTCACAGACTCAGCCCACTGTTAATGCACAGCACCATGTGCATTGAAAGTACTGGAGACCTGAATGTTTAACTCCTCATCAGAGTACTAAAAGAACCCCAGACCCTCCAGTGTGATTTTAATCAGGAGCATTACTTTCCAGAGCTCAGCATCACTCTCCTATTAAGCCTGGGCCAGCAGAAGCACATCCTGCAGGGACTCAAGTGCTGGGAGCTGAGTCTGTGTTTCTAGGCCCCAGCCTGTCATCCCACCCAATAGGTTTCTCCTCTGATTCACCTGCTGTCTTTAGGTTAAGGTCATTTTGAGTTTGACTGACAGTTGATGGATAGGAAACAGAAAAAAGGAAACTAACCCAAGCTGTGAATGTCTCTGAATACACAGGTCAGCAGGGTGAGAACCGAGTCACCCTGGTGTTCTTCCTGGGAGGTGTGACCTATGCAGAAATAGCTGCCCTGAGATTTCTGTCCCAAATGGAAGATGGAGGCACAGAATATGTCATTGCCACTACAAAACTGATCAATGGAACAAGCTGGATCAAATCCTTGATGGAAAAACTGGAGCCTGCCCCTTTCTAGGCTCTGTGGTGAGAGACGGGCTCATCAGCTTCTGTCTTCTGGCACGGCTGCTTGGATGTCAGAGAAACACAACACTGAAAGAAGCTCTCCTGAGACAGCTCCTGCTGTGGTTACCTTCATCCTGCTCTGCATTTGTGTTCCTGCTGATGGTGGGACTTCCTGGTAGCCAAGCAGTGCTGAAAGACTACCCCTGAAACAAACTCTGGGAGAAAGAGATGCTCATGGTCTGAATTGGCAAACAAAGCAGTGAGGCTATGGATCAGCCCTGGGCCATCTGGTTAGCAAACTGCTGCTTTTTTGAGGTTAGTTGTAGGGGGGGATGTGATTACTTTTTACCCTCCCATGGTGCTGAGCAGGCAGGATGTTTTCTGTTCCTCATTTCATACCAATCTTCCCAGTCTGTTTTTCTGATGCCTGATGTGTTCCATCACTGCACTGGATCTGTGCTTGCACAGGGGAAACTGCTGTGAAGGGGAATCAGCAAAGGGTTTTTTTTTTGCTGCACTGGATTAGAAGCTTCACCCAAGTTATGAGGGAGATACTTGAGCCTTTTACTTCAATTATCCTCTGAAGGGATGGGTGTGAGGTGGCTTATTTGTCCTGGGTATACCCACCTGAGTCTGGAAAGCTACTCCACAGTATGAATTGCATCAGCGTGGCAGGAGCTGATGGTTGAAGGCACACAGCCACTCCTTGCATGGCCCTCGGGCCAAAAATAGCTCCTGCAGTGACCCAGTAAACAGGGGCTTTACAACAGACACTTTTTCCACACCCCCTCCCCACCCCCCCTTGTTCAGTTTATAAATTGTGGTGCTTGGTGCCACAAACCGGTGTAGAGCTCAGAATTACAACATGGAATTTTCCATGGTTGTGATGGCTGGGGCTGTGGTGCTGCTGAGCTGTTGTGTGAAGGGGCAGCTTCGGGCTCCAGAAGATGCAGGATTGGTAATGGCCAGAGGCTGGGACAGCAGAGGAGGGTCTCTGCTGCTGCACCTCAGCCCCTTCCCTGGGCACTGGCAATAGACTCACTTGCTTGAAAAGCAAACAGGCTGGGGGAACAGTTTCTCACTGCATTTCACTCATAGTTAAAAACAACTGACAAGATACCCCACTTCACACTTTGGCTTCACTCTCTTAGCAAAGAGACTTTCTGCTCTTAGTAACTCTGCAGAATGCAAACTGTGTGTTGTGTCATCTCCCCTCACTCCACCTCCCCCCCCAAAAAAAAAAACCCTTCACTTTTTGAAGTTGTTCCACTTGTGAGTGGGGGTTTTGGACTCTTCTTTTCTTTTGCAAGACTCAGTCCTGCCAAGTCACCCCATTTCCAGAGCCCCTCTGGCTGTTTAACTCCAGTTGGCTTCTCAGAATAAAATAAACATGTATTTGAGCTCTTTTTGAAGGTGTTTACACTGTCCTGGAAGAGAAAAACAAACCCACACACTGGACTAGCCAAATCCTCCCTGCCCCAGGACAACTGAATTACTTCAGTTTAAACTATTTTTCTACTAACTGGATGTTTTTTCCAGAAGCTTCTCCCTTCATTACATTCAGTTGTGCCCCGACATACTACAGCAGAACTATCTCTGATGTCCTGACTTCTGGAGGAAACAGTGTGATCCTTACTGCGTGGCCTGGGCTTGGCCTCAAGGCTCTCTGTGCTGTCATAGTTTCCTTTTTACTTTGAATCTTAAAAATTGAACTAATGGCAAGGAAATGGACAGCTAGTTAGTGAACCAAGCTAATGACACATAAAACCTACCCCACAAGTGAGTAAAGGAAACCACACAAAGCACCAATTCAGCAGCCTGCTTACCTTTTCACTTGGACCACAGGCAAAACTTACTCAGTTTATGCCAGACACTTGGTCAACTTTTATTTACCAACAACACTGCTGCTGATTATTTTGCAAACTGTAGCTTGCACCACCATGGAGATGGAGCCATGTGGACACTCAACCTAGACACCACAAAAAAGTCTTTTCCTGGAACTATTCAACAACAACAACCAAAGATAAAAGCCATCTTGACGTTGATGGATTCTCTGGAGACGCAATTACTACTTAACAGGCTTCCTGAGCAGCTTCATTATGTTCTGCTGCTGTCTCAGGCCTTGCTGACCATGTGGGTAATAATTTGATAACGAGAGGGCCTAATTAAATTAAGGGGCCATTTTCTACATCATAATATCTTTGTAGGTAAGAGATTTGATTTGCAATATGTACCCTTCCTTGTCTCTGCTGTCTGCATTTGTCTGGTTTACAAGTGAAAAAACACCCCAACACATCATCCAACCTCCACCCCAAAGGACTTTCACTTTTCATCCAGCAGCATCAGAAAGCACTTTTGCTAAAAATAAACAAGATAGATAGCTTACACCTCCTTCCTTGCTGCAAAGGAGGTGTAGTGCTTGCTCTCTGAAAGGCAGGGATGACTTCTTGGGTGTGCAAGGGAGAGCTAGAGCAGCCAAGTAGTGAAGGCACAGAGCTGAGGCTGTCCTTTTGATAAGAGCCTGCGTCAGCCCACACAGCTCCCTCCTGTAACTGCTGTGCTGCTGATGTGCACCGATCCCCAGCTGGATGTGGGAATCCCCCTCCTCGAGCAGCCCACAGGAGCAGAGGGGCTGAGGATGGAGCAGGAGGCACGAGAGCCTGCAAGAATACAAACTGTAAAGTGCCACGATGCTTTGTTAGAACTCAGCCCCCCACCCCACCCCCCAAATTTAAACCAATGAATGTTTTGACCTGGCACCACAAAGCCATGGTGCTTAAATTCACAAACTCCCACTGCCAGAAGCCCTCTGGGGCAGGGAGCTGTTTGGCACACTCCACGCTGTACAGAGCAGCTATGTCATATAATAACTGGTCCTGGCCACACCTAGTGCATTAGTCCTCGTGCAGGCTGCACACACACCCTCGTTACTCCTGGCTCCCCGGCGAGCGGCTCAGAAGGGGATCGACCTACGGCACAAACTGCTGAGGAGCCAGAAATTCAAGGCACAGCTGCAGAACAAAACTAGAGAGAAACAGGAACTTTACGAAGTAGGGTCCATCATCTACCTGGGTAAGCAGCTTATTCTTTATCAACTTCTCTTATTTTTTAGCTATTCAGATGCCACACAAAGCCTACAGCCAGGAACCATCAATGCTTTGCCCAGCTGGGAAGCCATGATGCTTTTAAAATGAAATAGCTCCTGTTGTGTGTCCCTGTGCCTGAGCTCGGAATGCAACAGCTCAACTCTTTATTAACACCAAAAAGTGAACTCCTTAGCACAAGAGCTCTCTAAAGAAAATATTCCAAGTGGTAGGATGGGAATTCAGTTTACTTTGACTGTTTAGAAGGGTACTAATCCCTCTAGGTTAGCGTTATCTCAAGTCTAGTTTTAAATTCCTTGTAGGTGCTTGACCAAGAGTGGGAATAGTTTTGTTATCAGGCACAGTTATGATCACAATGAGCAAAAGAACATGTAAATTGGAGGGTAGAATTTTTTACATGGGTCTAAAGTCACAGCTTTAAGTCTAAAGAGACAACAACTTTTGTCAAGGAGTTCAGCTTTTATATTAAACTAGCAAACGAGCAGTCACATTGAAGTGATGTATGTGTAAGTGTGACTCTAAAATCCAGCTAGAAGATGAATTCTAAAGCACCTTATCCCTGCCTCTCATTTAAAGGTTATTATTAACATCAGATATAAATATTTGCCTGTGCAAGACTTGTATTGAAGCCCCAGTTTTCATCAGTCCCAAACAAAAGGCTCAGTTTGTGCCAGGATCTCCATTAGATGCAATTATATCATTAAATATTAACGGTGGCTTCCTTGGAGGAATTGACCACTTTGATCAGAACACGCTCTTGGTAATGCACCATCAGCGACCACTCTGAGGGTGATGCTTCCTGCATGCACAGCCACTCACACAGGGACAAAGACTCTGCAATGGGCCTCTGGCCCCTTACTGACAGGACACTGCTGCCTGTGTGCCTATATTTCAATTTGCTTAGTTGCCAGTCCTGATTTGGAGACTTTGATCAGATATCCAAACTCATTTTCAACACTACAGCCCAGCAACCTGATACAGGGCTCTCAACAAGCACATGCAGGTCCAGCCTGATGCTGACAACCTTCTTAGAAGGGCAAGTGGCCATTAACCCTCCTGAACACAGCTGTTTCTCCACGCAGCACAGAGAAATTCAGTCTCCTCGCTCAAAAAGCCTCATCCTATCCTTTTGCTTACAGCCCGAGGAGGAGCACGGCAGCAGCCAGCCCCAGAGACCCTACCTGCCGCAGTGCTGGGGAGAACCATGCCCGACTCCTTCACCATCCACTTCCTCAAGGTGCTGAAGGAGCTGCTGGCCTTCGTGCTGTTCAGTTACACGGTGCTCGTCGGGGCACTGCTGCTCGCCGGCTGGACAACATACTTCTTGGTGCTTAAATGAGAGCTCCTGTTCTGCTCCCGCAGCCACACGCTGGCCGGGGCCAGCAGCCTGCACCACGCAGCTCCTCTCTGCATCTGCTCAGCACACGGGATGGCAGTCCCTGCCTCCTGCAAGCCTTTGCTTTCATTACAATCTTATTTTCTTATGTAAAACGAATAATGATTAAAAAGGCAAAAAAGAGAAGCATCCCCATGCACACACTTTGATCTTTGTGGTTCTTGCAGATTCAAATCTCTCTCAGACATTTGCCCCTGTTCCCTGAAATATTTCAAAGCTTCCCAGTAGTTTTTTCTCCTGAGGTTTCCACCCCACACCCTGCCTGCAGAGCACAGCAGAGGCACCTGAGGGATGCAACTCAAACCAAACACTAGCAACATCTCCAATAAACAAGTCCTGCCTTGTCTAACTCTGCCTCATTAAAGGTGTGAAGGCAGAGATACTGAAATCACTGAGATTACTTGTAATTTGGGGTGGGTTTCCTTTTAGAACTCCTGGGAAAAGACATTTCAAACCAGCACAAGGTTTCCCTGCACTTTTATAAGGGGCAGGTCATGGGGTGGAGAGACACCAAACAAATGTGCAAGGCTTTTCAGTAAATGCTTAAAACATGGAGTTAGCCAAAAGATGTGCCTGTGATTCAGCAGTGCCTCATTCAAACTAAACCATTCTTCACAGAGAATAGACAGGAATTCCTGATAGTAAGATTTAACTGATCAAGGCCTTTCAGGTAAAGTTATTCCAGGAAACCTTTGCTGAAGAAGCTGGGGGGGCCTCACTAGCTAAAAGCTAAGCAGCACTGCATGCTCTTGAAAAGATAATCCAAATTAAACCCAGGGGGATGTGGAGCAGAAGCTAGGCAAGTCAGTGAGTGTGATCTCACTGACACACAGCTGAGGGCTAGTTTCTGCTGAGCCAGGTTGGCCTGACAGGTGATTCTGAGCACAGTAACACAGAGGCACTGGCTGAGTGTGGCCTGAGCTGCGAGCTCCCAACACCATTGCTGCTTCTGAGGCCCACGACAGCAGGTACCAAGACACTGTTATCTGCATGGCAGAGCAGCTGCTGACCCCAGGGAAGAAGGGATGCATATGGTTTTATAGCATACTCAGTTTTGCCCTAATTTCATAAGCTTTAAGCTGTGCTTGCTCCAGCTTCAGCTATCTTAACATCCAAAATACAGACATCAGCTACCTCAGGGCATCCAGGGTGTAGATGTAGACACAAACTAAGACACAACCTAAAACATCAAAACTTTGTGGGCAAGGATTGCTAATTGTGAGAAAGAAATGAGTTAAATGAACTGACAACATGCAGACTCTGGACTGAAGGAACACCAAGCCAACAACCCCCAGAGGGTCCTCAAGACCCCCAAAGCCCCTCTTTGTAATGAAGAGCACACGGGGATGGACCCCACATAAGTAATTTCTGAGAGAACAGTGACTATGCATCAACACTCTGAAGGAAAATGGGTGTATATATAAATAACAGAGTAACATGAACGCTGCCTGATGCAACACGGCATACACCATAGGAGGAACCAGGGGAGGAACCATCCCCTGTGCATCCAGCAATAAGGAATACCTGCTCTCTAAAACCCCGAAATAGAGTCCTGGGGAATTTCCCTCCAGGATAAGGAGCAACAGGTACAAACTGGAACATAAGAGGTTGCAAAGAAACACAAGGGGAAACTTCATCGTGAGGGAGCACTGGCAGGGGCTGCCCACATGGGCTGTGGAGCCTCCTTCTCTGGAGACATTCCAACCCAGCTGGACGGGTTGCTGCGTGCCCTACTCTAGGTGGCCCTGCTCTGGCAGGGGGGTTGATGAGCTGCTGTGTGGGTCCGTTATGTCCCTCAGGGCAGCGGCCGCCCTCACGGCGCCGCGCGCGCGCCCTTCCCGCCTCCTGCCAACGGCCGCCGCACGCGCCGCGCTGACGTCACCTCCGGCGCCGCACCCACTCCCAAGATGGCGGCGGGCAGCCGGTGGCTCCGCGGCTGCTGCTCCCTCCTCAGGTACCGCGGCCGCTCCCCCCCTCACTTCCCCGCTCCGGCTCCCCTTCACCGGGCTGCAGTGCTGAGGCAAAAGCGTCCGCGCTGGGGGGGTCCCTGCCGCTGCCCTCCCGTGCCCGCCTTGTTTGCCCCGACGTGCCGCGGCGCCCGGAGGCGCCTCAGCCGTGTCCAGCCGCCACGGCACGGCTGCAGCGGCGCGGCCCGCGGAGCTGTGGTAGCGGCTCAGCTCTCGCCACTGCTGGGCTGTGGGTCAGAGAGCACAGGAGGGAAACGGGCCGGCTGTGTCCAGCACATTGCTGTGCAACCACCACAGACAACAACGTTCTCGTGCCTGAGAGCGCGTGTTTTGCTGCTCGAGTGTCTCAGCGACGGGCCCTGACGCCGCGGATGTAAATACACTGGCTGCAGGAGGCCCGACGTGGATCACAGCAAACCATGGCCAGTCCCACCTGCATGTGCCATGCACCACCCTGAAGCTTTTAGCTGGTAGCAGTGTCTCATTACAAGATACATTTCCTCTCCCAAAGGATTAATGATGCACTAGTACTGTGCTTGTACTAGACAAGCTCACCCAGAACAGCCTCTATGTGTGCTTTTCTCCCCTGGGAGACCCATTTCCCACCACACACGGGTCATTCCTTGCATTTCACTTTGTTTCTTGCATTTCCAGACACAGCCTCCCTGTGCTGGCCGGGCCTGGCAGGCGCTGCCTGGCTGGGCTGAGCAGAGCTGGGCAGCGAGTGGCCGGCGTGGGGCTGGGAGTGGCCTTGTGTGCAGTCCCTGTGGCTGAGGTAACGTGTCACACAGCACCAGCTCCTTACAAATCTGAGCTTAGTGTTCAAAGCCACTTGCTTAGGCATTTTAGGAACTGCTGCTTGCCCTCAGAATGCTGATCCTTTTTGGGGATCACAGATGTTGAAACCATATCATAGGATGGTGGGGACTGGAAGGGCCCTGTAGAGCTGTCCCAGCCCAACTCCCTGCTAAAGCAGGTTCCCCTCAATCAGGGGGAACAGGAATGTGGAAACATCCTTAGGAGCCTCCACACCCTCCCTGGGCAGCCTGGGCCAAGGCTCCCTCCCCTCAGCACCAAAGGAGTTTCTCCTTGTGTTCCAGCTTGTGCCCCTGACCCCTTGTCCTGGCACTGGCCACTACAGAAAAAACCTGTCATTGTCACAGAAGAGAAATGAGAAAGGCAACATCCACCTTCAATAACACCTGACAAAAACAGTTGCTTTGTTTTACAAGGGCAAAGCAGCAGTGAGAATCAAGCTGGGCTGCCTTGTAGCAAACAGTGGTGCTTCTGTTAGTTATTACTCATAACATCCATATGAAAGTCAGTGTAAAGATCCCACAGAATGCCCTTCTCTTTCAGAAAGAGAGCTCAGCTTCTCTCAGTAACGAGGCCTTGATTAAAAGAGCAGTTTCCCTCGTAACAGACAGTACTTCTACCCTGCTCTCCCAAACAACATACGCCTTGATTGAAGCACTGACAGAATACACAAAGGTAAGTGACAGGTTACACACCTTGCTAGCAAGTCCATACTGGAGATGCTGAATCATTCAGCACTAACTGCACTTGCCAAACTCACTTAAAATGGGCTTAAAATAGAAGTTGGAAGGGGGGTGAAGATGTGAGGCCCCTGGGAAACAGTGGAGTAGGGCTCACTCTGTTAGACTGCAGCTTGAGCTTGAACTCAAGCCAAATGATCCATGTCTCAGAAGTGGGGCTAAAGAAACTCCTCTAATAGTTACTGAATACCTGTGTACAAAGTAGGATACACCACCCTGCATTCTTAGGTATTTTCTTTACCTTCTGTGCCCACACCTAAGGCCATGACCCTGAGTTTCATCAGTGAGATCAATCTGAAACAAGAGTGTTTAATTTAAAACTGACAACGTGAGTAAAGCATTTGCATTCCAGTTCACGTCCTTGTTTGTACAGCAGGTATGTAGAGAGATGCTATCCACAGCTCTGTATAATCTATAGATACCCATATAGAGAGAGGTGCTAGGCTCAGCAAACGCTGCCAGGGCCTCCTTCAGTGAACTCAAGAGCAAAGCACCTCTGGAACCATTCAGCAATTTTGCTCATTAACACTGAGACAACATCAGAGCTGTACCAGACTGTCAGCTCCTTGTGTGAAATGATTCCTTTGCAGGCAGTTTATACACTGGTGTCTCTCTACAAGCAATATGCCAATCTTCTTGGGAAACTGAACTCGGAAGAGGTGGATGCAATCTGGCAGGTGGTGATAGGAGCCAGAGTCGATGTAAGCATTCACCTCCCTCCACTCACAGCTCTGCTCACAAAGTCCTTTCCTCACCTTCCCCCAAAGACACTGTTTGCAAGAGCATTCAGATACTGTTCCATCTAGTTAAGCAATCTTTGTTTTCCTTCTAGATGACAACAAAACAGCAGGAGTACCTGAGGCTGGAGTCCAGCTGGATGACGGCCGTGCGGCTTTCAGAGATGGCCGCAGAAGCTGCCTATCAGTCAGGTAAGCACAAGCAGAAGTCAGCTGAGTTTCCTTCCCCAGGCATTTAGGAATGGAAATGCAGTTGAGAGAGACACAGAATGTAAATTGTTCACACACCAAATTACAACTAGTTCCTTGATTTTAGAGATGTTGAGAACTTCTGATCTTTTACTGGATGCAGCTCTAGGAGAAGCACTCTGAGGACTGGGCCTGGGAGCTTCACACGTGGTGTAGATGGAGAGCAGCCAAGCTAAAACATGCTTGAGGGAAGTATTTGGTCATTTTTTAATGCAGTGTTCAAACACAGTTCTGGGAGCCACAGAAATAAGGCTACCTAGGGGGCCCAGCAGGTCTTTCTAGCTGGATTCACTTTTATTAGGGAGAGTATTTGCCTCTCACTCAGGAAACAGAGCAGTTTGAGTCTTTTCTCCCTCAATACACACTTCCACAGAGAAGTGTAGAGACTTGATAGCTCTGAGGTTGAGTTATGGGCTAAGTTGGCAACACTGAGTGGAGAAGGGGAGGAAAGTGATGAGTATACAGGTGTCAAACCTGCCTGAAGAAGACACAGAACGTGTTGGGATTCTGAGTTGCACAGTGCCACAGCCATTCCCACTGCTGGTAGGTGCCAGGACAGGACAAGGACTGAAAGTTCCTGGCACACAATGGCTGGGCTGGGTTTCATTCTCAAACCCACCAGCACAGGCTGATGGCTCTGACCAGACACTGCCCATAACCCACTGGGGTGGGAAGAATCCAGAGGGGCAAAAAGATCTCCTATTGTTGGTTAAGGTAACCAGCAAATGCATTTAGAATTAATACAGCCTGAGAGGCATTGAAACACTTTGCAAAGCAGATGATCATTACAGACAATGGCTTGTTTAACTGGAGGTTTGCTCTGTGCTCCTCTCACCCAAGGTATTTAAATCCCTCCCTCCCAGGTGCAGACCAGGCCTCAGTGACAGCTCGCAGCCACATCCAGCTGGTGAAGTCCCAGGTGCAGGAGGTGCGGCAGCTCTCCCAGAAAGCAGAGACCAAATTGGCAGAAGCTCAGACAGAAGAGCTCATCAAAGCTCAAGGAGAGGACCCCTCATTGTCACAGGGTGTTTTAGGAAGCCCAGAGGCAGCTGAGGACCCATATCTACGGGAGGACTGAGAAGAACCTCAGTGTCACCACAGAACACACGGGAGCTGATCACTTGAAGGGTGATCAAGCATGGGATAGTGGGATAGTGCTGAAATAAGCCTGTGGTTCCATTTCTTTTCCCCCAAACAGGGTTGCTTTATGAATCAGGTCGATTCCAGAAAGGCCTTGATGTTGTTTATAACTTATCATGTTTGTAATACCTAAGGATCCAATTATTTAACTATGCAAATGTGAAAGTGGCTGTCAGGGATAGCTTGTTGTTAATTGTGTCGCTGCTGGGAGGGTCCTGCTGCTCCTGGGACATGTTTGTGAGAGCTCTAACTTAGAGACCAGGCATCAGCCAAAGAAGTGTAGTTAAAAGTCACTGTTTTTAAACCTGTGAAGTAAATGATGTCTGTTAGGAGACACCTTTATTAAACTGTGCAAAAAGCATCTGTTGTGGGTGTCCCCATTCAGGTAAGAGATTAGGGACTGTTTTGTGTTGAACTTCAAAGTTTGTCCCAGCCCCGAGTCTGTCAGCTGCACCAAGTGACACTTCACTGCCATCAGGAGAATCAGGTTTTGCAGTTCCCTACAGTCATTTCTTGCACTTAAGAGTCACCCCTTGCAATGCACCTGCCTTCCCCAGGAAGCAAAGGGAGATTTGATTGTCAAGATACTGTGGTTACAAACAAAGTTGTGCAGCAGCTGCTCCCCCCACCTTTACAAAGAAGTGAGCAAAAGTGAGGTTTACATTTAGGAATGCTTTCCAGCAGAGGCTTCAGGAAGGTGATCTGAGCTCTCTGTTTCTGCAAGTTTAATGTTTCACTGCAGGCTTCAGAACCACAAGTGTCTTTCACCATCTTCATTTTCTAACTTGACAGCTGAATGTGACATTTGCAATACAAACTGCACAGCCAATACAAGCTTTGCTTTGGAGAACAGCATCCACTAGACCTTTGTCACTGCTGATTTGAGTCAATTCCTATTCATCAGGTTTTGTGAGAAAACACACACAGTCATAGTGTTTTCACCACAGATTGACACCTGATGCACTACATCACTACATCTCTGTCCAGGCTGACTAAACTGAGTTGTGCTTGTGTCTCATTCTGCCAGCTCTTGAACAAAGGCAATCTCAGCTGCCCAGCACTCTGTGTATAGATTAAATAGCACAGGAATGAACAAACCACCTCTCCTTCCTCACTCCTGCTCCTCACTGGGTGCTGCTGTATCCAAGGCAGACAGCACAGCCCACAATTCAAGCTCACAGGAGGGTGCCAAAGGCTGCTGTGTGGGAGCCAGGGGGTCCCAAACCCACCTGTGGGCTGGAGTATTAGGGAAAAAACCCCCAGAACCCACTGCCATGAGAGAATTCTTTGCAGCAGCATCACAACCACACCCTCAAAAGCCAAATACAACTTCAGATCAGCCTCTAACCACAGCTGCTCCAACTTATCAGAAACTTCAGCCTAAGGATGTCTGCCAAGCCACGGCCCCAAATGCACTGCAAAGCCTGCATGGCAGAGAGGAGGCTTCAGAGGTGGCCTGAGACAGAGTAGCATGGAGTGCAGAGCAGCTCACTCTTCCCCTTTCTGAGCCTGCTCCCAGCCCCCTCTTTGCCCCACTTCTTGTTTCACTGGAGGCCTCTGCTCTTACTTCCCAAGCCACAGGCTCAACCCACACACACCAAAGCTTCAGACGTTACAGAAACCAAGCAGTTCAGTCCAAACAGGAGCGAGGAGCACGAGTGGCTCTGTATCACCTCCAAAACAGGGTGGAAAAGAGCCCCACACCTTTACCAGGAACTGGGAGCTACCAGGGCTTGGCCCACACCCCTGAGCCCACACCAGACATAACATCACAACTCTACATTATGTTACTGAGTTTGCCTTTGGAATCATCTGGTTAGGATCAGAAAAGTGCTGTCCCAGCAGCTGCCAGGGTAGCAGGGTACTCACTGTGTCTGGAACAAGCAGCACTGCCCAGCAACGAGGTTCTGCTGCAGCTCCTCCCTCAGCCTTGTTTACAAACCCAACCCAACTGAGACCAGCTGCAGACAATCTCTCAGGTACAACTAATTAATCCCTGTCAGGGCTGCTGGGAGAGAAAACACAGCAGCAACTTGTACAGGCCCATGCTGGGGATGGACACACAGGCTGGACCTTGGAAGAGCGATTTCTTTTCAAACACCTACTTGCACCTGGCACAGACACAGCTCAGGTGAGTGGCACCTAGAACCAGGTGCCCCAAAGGATGTGATCAAAGGAGGAGCAGCAGTGGTGCCAGAGTCCCTCAGGCTGAGGTACAGCACCAGCCCACCCCAGCACCTCAGCCTGCCCTGGGAGCTCCTCACACCCCTCCTCTTGGGGTGCTCTCAGTCTCTGCCTGCAATCAAGAACCTCCTGGAAGCACTTCTCAGGCACCTCTGAAAGCCCCAGCTCTCATCTGGTGGGTGGTGAATGCTGGGCAGCTGGCACTAGAGACAGCAATGACAACAGCACACCACCAAGTGCCCTGATTTCTGCCATCACATGCTTCCTCCCTACCCACCACCTTCACCTACAGCTTCCCAGCTGCTTCCTGCTCCCACCCAGCACAGCAGCTCCTGACCCAGCAGCAAAGCTCCCTCACGCTCACAAGCTTTACAAAAGCATCACCAAATCTTGGCCTCATATTTGATCATTCCTCAAACTAGTGACTCCAGTGCACTAACCAGGGAGTCCCTTCTCTATCAATACACTGTGCACGGGGCAGAGAAAGGCAGCTGCTCACAGCAAAGGAAGTGGTGAGTTTCCATGGCCACAAAGCCTTATCCTCTTTGATATCAATGACTCCTTAATGCAAATGCCCAGCATCAGATCTCAGCCTTCTCTGCTTTTTAGCTTTCAGGAGATCAAAGAATACTCCTGTGAAAACACTTTTCAGCACTGTGTTTTATTTGTACCCCACGTTACAACAACAAAACACCAAAAGCAACTATCACCATGATCATCCTGGACACACTGCTCCTCTCAGACCTCATCACAAAGTGTTTGTGCAAAAGTTTCCAGTGCAAATAAACCTGTAATAAACTCCTGTAAACTCCAAAGGGCTTGAGCCAGAGCCCAGTCCCTTGGATCATGGGGCTGTGTTAAGGCAATATGTTCCTGAGGTGGTTTGTTTTTCCTTTCCCCACTTCACTCCCTTTCCTCCTGCTGTTGGGTAGGGCCTGTGGGACTGCTGGCCTGGGACACTGGAGTTGCTCTGCAGTGGACCCAGCAGCACACACTGGCCTTTGTTCCACCCCTCCAAGTAATTTCAAGTGCTCTGTCACTCGTTAGTCATCAACTTCCCTCCACAAGTCTGCATTTGGCTGGTGGTCAGACACCAGCCCTGGTGCTGCAGAGCCTCCATGGCAGGTGGCCACTCACTCACATCCCTGTGGCACTTGTGGCTTCCTCTGGCCCCAGGAACCGAGCTGAGCCCCCTGTGCCACGGCCCCATCCCCACCCCGTGCCAATTCAACTGCTCCATAACCCACCGAGAAAGGTTCACTGCGAAACAACCCCCCTGCTCAAGCCCAGTCTGTTAGTAAAGGATACATTTCTACCCCTGCTCATTTCTAGTTTAAGTACCCCGTGTGTGTCACCAGTCCCAATCCCTCTGTGCCCATCAGGAGCTGCTTTTCCAGCCCTTGCTGTGGCTGCGTGTCACCGCCGCCGCACACCTCATGCCCTCGTCCTTCACCAGGGTCCACATGATCCACATCTCGGTGGGGTTCAGTTTGTGCACAACCATCAGCTCTTTGTACAAACAGGGGTCGAAGGGATTGAAAGGTCTTTGGATCCCGAAAGTCTTGAAGCCAGGGTGGTTCTTTGGGGTCACTGCCATCTTTGCCAGACACATCCCCACAAACACATCGTCTATGGGGAAGAGCTCGGTGTGCTCCGCGGTGCTCTGCAGCCGCCGCACGGTCTCTCTGGACATCACGTATCCCCCTCCACCAGCGTAGAGGGGATAGAAGGAGGCTGTGTACATGGACTCTGGGATGAAGTATTTGACCTTGGTGTTCCTGATGGGCCGGGCGTTGCTGATCACATCCCCAACAAAGAGATCCCGCCCGGGGTCCAGCTCCCGGAGGAACTCCACGATGTTGTAAGTGTTGACGAAGACGTCGTCGTCGCCCTTCAGCACGAAGCTGGCGTGCAGGCAGCCCTCCTGGAACCAGCGCAGGAAATGCAGCTCCTTCAGGGTCAAGTTGAAGAAGTTGTCGAGGAAATCCCACTGCAAGATGTCATCAAACTCCTGGCTCTCGTAAGCCAGCAGCTGCTGCAGGGGCTGCACCTGGACGTTGGCTTCCGAGCGCCCCAGGAGGAACACGAGCCTGATGCTCCTGCCGGCGATGGCGATCTCCTTGCCCCACGTGTTCCTGATGGCCGCTCGCCTCTCGATGTTGATGGGGGAGGATTTGATCACCAGCAGGAGGAAGGTGTCCTCACTGCACCTCGAAGGCTTCAGCAGCACCGGGAAGCTCCGGCAGTGTTTGTACGTCAAGAAAACACGGTGAAGCTCCGGGAGGGCCACGGAAGAATTGGCCAGGGCCAGGTTCGGCAAACACCTGCTGGGCTCAGCCCTGCCCGGAGCCAAAGTGGGGCTGTGACCTGCTGGATCCAGTCTCTGGCTCGCTGAGGACGCCGCCAGCTTTGCCTCTTTCTTCATGTACAAGACCCAGCCCAGCAGCGTGATGGAGAAGGCGTAAAGGGCCAGGTTTTTAGCGCGGGGGTGCATGGTGAGCTGCCGTGCAGAGCCCTGTGCCGCCGGAGGGAGACAAGCCCTCTGTGAACCGCAACACTTACGCTTTCCACTCGCGCTCGCAGCTCCCACGGCCGCGCTCACGCCCGGACGGCTCCCGGCGCTTCCCTCGCGGCTGCGTTCTCTGCGCGCTGCCGGCGAGGTCGGGAGCCCAGGGGGAGCCAGCCCAGCCCAGCCCAGCCCAGCCCAGCCCAGCCCGGCCCGGCCGGGAACGCGCAGCCCGGGCTCGGAGCCCGGCGCTCCGGTGCGAAGCCTCCGCGGAGCCGCCGCCCGAGGAGCGGGACCCGCCCCGCGGGGCTGAGCTCAGCCCGGGCACTGCGCACCGGCTCCGGGCACTGCACAGCCCTTCTGCACAGCCCCGCACCACGCACAGCCCTTCTGCACAGCCCCGCACCACGCACAGCCCTTCTGCACAGCCCCGCGCCATGCACAGCCCTTCTGCACAGCCCCGCGCCATGCACAGCCCCCCATCCTGCACGCCCCACACCTTACTCACTGTATCTGCACACCCCACACCTTGCACACTGTACC
This sequence comes from Colius striatus, assembly GCF_028858725.1. Lineage (NCBI taxonomy): Eukaryota > Metazoa > Chordata > Aves > Coliiformes > Coliidae > Colius > Colius striatus. Next base: position 14,369,530 of record NC_084775.1, on the reverse strand, counting down.
CTGCACAGCCCCGCACCCTGCACAGCCCCGCACCACGCACAGTCCCGCACCACGCACAGCCCCCCATCCTGCACGCCCCACACCTTACTCACCGTATCTGCACACCCCACACCTTGCACACTGTACCCTGCACAGCCCTTCTGCACAGCCCCCCATCCTGCACACCCCACACCTTACTCACCGTATCTACACACCCCACACCTTGCACACTGTACCCTGCACAGCCCCGCACCATGCACAGCCCCGCACCATGCACAGCCCCCCATCCTGCACACCCCACACTTTACTCACCGTATCTACACACCCCACACCTTGCACACTGTATCCTGCACAGCCCTTCTGCACAGCCCCCCATCCTGCACACCCCACACCTTGCACACTGTATCCTGCACAGCCCTGCACCATGCACAGCCCCCCATCCTGCACACCCCACACCTTACACACCGTATCCTGCACACCCCTAGGACCTTTCACACCAGTAGCAATTTGCACATCCCATCCTACACACTCATAACACTTTGCAGACCCCATCCTGCACACCCCACACCTTACACACCCATCCTACACACTCATAACACTTTGCACACCCCATCCTGCACCCCCCCCCCTTCCACACATGCACAGCAGCCCCCACACGCTGCAGCTCCTGCCCACACAGCCATGAGCCCTGTGACATCTCCCAGCCCTGGAGACTCGGCTGTGTTCCCACCGGTTTTATTTCCCACTCACTCTGTTGCTACTGAGCGTTCCCTGCTGCCCTGGCCATGCTCTCCTGGCTCTGGGTAGCGGCTGCTGAGGGCCACCGGAGCAGATGCATCTGGAATTGAACCGTCAGCGGCACGGGCTGCAGACCTTGACCCTCCTCCAGTTCAGCAGAGTCTTTGCTTTTTCTTTTTCCTGGGGAAAGAAGTAAATCTGTCAGTGTCTGGGCTGAGTAAATCAGCAGCAGCTGGCAGAGGGGAATGCCCACCCCTGAGCAATAACTTCCGGGCCTGGAGGGAAAACCTATTTGAATATGACTTGGGGTAAGAAGCCCAAAAGCATCTTTAAGCAGGCAACCCCTCTGGGTGGAACTTTGGGGCTTTTTGTTGTTTCCTAGGGGAGAGGAAAAATGCTGCAGAGAGAAATAATTTCAAAGATCCTGGAAAGCCAAGTGTGGGGTAAAATGAGACCCAAGTGAGGCTACTTAGGAAGACATTGCAAAGTGTTTGCCCAAGACAAAGCTTGCTGCCTTTCCTCTCCGAGCTGTCTGGAAGGGATCCCAATCCCTCTCAGAGGACTGATTATTTGTGTGCATTTGCTGACTGAGGGATGCAAATCAGCCTCAGCTCCTGGCTGTGAGTCCCTGACCCTCCCTGGACATGGGGCTGGAGCGGGGCGAGGGTTGGGAGCCCTGTGCCTGGCAGCACGGCCACTGCTGCAGCTCCTGTTCTCTGGGTGATGAGCAAGTGCCCAACAGCCACAATGGAATTAGGTGCCTCTGGGAGCAGGCAGAGGCTGTCCCAGCCCAGGGCCCCCAGCTGCAGTCAGGGTGTTGTGAGAGCCGTGAGTCACGGCAGCGTGTGCAGCCACGGGACACTGACAGCTCCGGGTGACAGCTCTGGGTGCACACTGTATGAGCCATGCACTCAGTGGCCTCACAGTGCAGCTGGGTGGCCTCCACCTGCACAGGCAGAAGGGGACACCAAATGAAGCATGAGTGTCTAATCACTCTGGGTTTCCTGCATCAGCAGCAGCTTTCTGCACACCCAACCCCACTCTCTGGCCACACAACCCCCTGCACGAGGGGTTTGTTCTCTCTCAGGCTGAAGGGAAGAACCTCCTGCACACACATTGACCACAGGCACTGCGGGGGAAAGGAAGTAACAAACACCACTGCTGCACTTGGGCTGTTTGACAGCAGCCCCCTGCTTCAGCAGCAGCCTCAGCACATACTGCAGACACACATCTCCTCCTGAGGAACAATCATTGAAGGAGTTTTGCCTTCTTTTCAGGTAGCTGGGACAGCCATCAGGCTTCCTCAAGCACTCACACAGCCAAGGACTGCCTGGGCTCTGAGAACCTCCCCAAAGATGGGGACCTCACCATGGGTGACAGGGCATGGAGAAGCATCCCAGAGCTCTTGGGGAAGGGGTTTAATTGCTCCCTTAAGTTAGTGAGTAAATCTGACACCAGAGTGGGGACACAAGGCTCCCTTGGTAGCTCTGGGTGGTGGTGGGGAAGTCTTGGCTTGCTCAGGGCTCTCCTTGATCCATGAGCAGCTTCTTCAGCATTGCCCTGCCACCCCTTCCCTCCCCCACTTCCTCCTGCTCTTGCATTACCCCTCCAATGTGCTGGCACTGCTCTTTTTGTAGTCAAAACAAGATTGCTGGAAAAATAACCTGCAAGAAGCAGGGTGAGGTATTTGTCCAGTGGCTTAAGCAATGCTGCTGGCTGAGCAGAGTGTGGGCTCTGCCCTGGGGAGCAGGGGACACCCGTCAGGATGGGCTCATCACGGGTGACAGCACAGCAGGGGCTGTTCCTGGGCTGGCTGGGGCTCTCTCTGCATCTCATCTCTAAACCAGAAAGAATAATCCCCTCTGCAAAGTACTCTGAGATGTGAGTTGGAACTGGATGAGGGGTTTATTATGCACGTCAGACAGCAGAGTCCCCAGCGCCAGCCCAGGCTCTGGCACAGCCAGCAGCTCAGCTCTCACCCAGAGAAGCTGCTTTGCCCTTCTCCCCTGGCACACAGAGCTGGGAGGCCGTGTGTGTGGCTCCCAGGATGGCCAGCAGTGCTTGTTCAGACCCGGAGTCAGCAAGGTGTGTGAGCTCCCAGCCCCTGCAGTCAATGGCTGCATTCAGAGCCCGGGGCTCAGGATGTGAGTGAGCACTGCCCCGGCCGCTCTCACGCTCACCACCCGCCTCCATCCCCCAGCTCCAGCCTCCTTCACCTTTGGCAGACGCTGTGGTTTTCCTGCTGGCCGTCTGGCTTTCTGCTTTTGGTTTTTTGCTCTTGTCTTTGCCTTTTTTCCTGTCCTGTGGAGAGAGATGTTGCTGCAGTCAGGCTGTGTTGAAATCCGTGTCTGCATCCAGTCCTGTGACTGCCGCCGCCATCTGGGTTCTGTCAGAGGGATTTAAAGGGCGAAGGACAGGGGGAGAGGGAAAGTGGGATGGTGGAGTTGCTCAGAAAAGAGAATCCAGGAAGCAGAAAGTGTCAGTGCAGACCCTGTGTGTTGCTGTGTCGAGACAGAAAGCGCCAGAGGAAGCACGAGCGGCTGCCTTCACGTTCTCAGATGGAAAAATCAACTCATCTCTCTTCTCAGTCTTGGCTTATAGAACCTAGCAGTCCTCACTGCTAATGCCAGCACTAAACAGTGCTCCCAGCAGTGATGGTCAGTGCTCAGGCAGGGTTATTTTAGTCCCATTTTATGGAGAGGGATGGATGGGAGGGATGCCCGTGCCAGCTGCAGGGCAGCACGTGCTGAAGCCCAGCCTGGCACTGCCGGGCCCTGGCAGCCCTCCCTCAGTGCCCTGCCCCTTACCTTCTCCTCCAGACTTGGTGGCTGCAGTGGCTGCTCAGTGATGAGGATGCCAAAGTCACACACAGTTGCCAGCAGGTCTGTGGTGGCCAGCAGGGCCTCCAGGGTCACTCTCCCACTGCCCAGGGTCCTCCGAATGGGAGGGTCACTGCGGACTTCACGTGGCTTCTCCTTCTTTTTCTTCTTGTCCCTGGGTGCAGGAACCTGCAGGGCCCCAGCACCAGGACAAGCCTCAGCAGAGGGTTGGTTCTGTCTGTTGCTTATCAGACAGAAAGCAACCCTGACCCAGCCCTTTGCCCCCCACTGCATCCAGACTGAGATGTGTGTAAAACTGCTGCTGCCTTCTTCCCATAGCAAGGAGGGACTTTGGTGAGAGGTCTGGGATGGAGGAGAGATTCTCTGACACACCAGACTGGCCCAGGAGAAGGACCTTTGTTCCTCCATCATTATTTTTGCAGCTCAGATGGTGTTTGGACATTGTTCTCTTCCAGCATCCTACCTTGGCACCGTCCTTCTGTCTCGACATCTGTCCCTGTTTCGCCTTCCCCTTCTTGACAACGTTTTCCTCTGGAATAGCGTCGACAGGCCATGAGAGCACCTGCCCAGAGAGAGGAGCTGGTGCTGCAGGGGCTGGGATGCCCCAGGACCCTGGTCTGGGGTCCCTGCCATCCCAGCTGCCTCCCAGAGAGAACACAATGCCCCTGCTGAGCCTCCCACCAGCTCTTTCCCCTTTCACCCACACACTCACCTTCTCCTCCACAACTGAGACCATCGTTCCAGTCTCCAGGTAGGACTTCAGTCCCACTAAGTCCTTGGCAGTGTGCTCCTTCCTGTAGCTGCAGTCTATGGTGTCTGCCCAGGGCTTCCCAGGAGTGACAAACACCTTTGCTGTGCAGGGACACAAAAAAACCCCTCTGAGGAAAGATCTCTCCTTCCCCAGGGGAGAAGGGAACCCCTGGGACATGGGCAGTGCCAATTAATTACCCCTCAGACTCTGTAACAGCCCAGCTGTAGCCAACACTGTTGAGGGATGTCTCATGCCAGGAAGAGCCATAAAGCTGCCCTGAGTCATGGGGCAGGGGATTTATAACTCCTCGTTACCAGAGTGGGTCTTGGGCTCCTCATGGCCCTTTGTTTCCCTCTTGTCCCCAGCAGAACTGTCCACATCCAGGATGGCCACCACAGAATGCTGCTGGAGTCCTGTTGCCTGGAACAGAGAGGGAGCTCTTGGCAAAGAACATCTGATTGTCTGTGCATCAGGATCAGGGGGCAAAGCTGTCCCCGAAATGCCCTTCCCCAGCCCCCTTTCATGGTGGGAAGAAGGGGCACCAGTGCCAGGAGTGTGCTGCAGTCAGCAGGAGGGAGGCTGTGAATGCACTCCCACATGCAGGGCCATGTCCCTGAGGGGGACAGGGAATGTGGTCAGCAGGGACTTGTCCTGCCAGATGTGGCTGTGCAGTTCTGTCCCCGGTGCTGCTGCTGCCCTCCCCAGGTCCTTATGAGCGGCCTCGCTCTGCAGCCTGCAGGTGAAGTCCCCCTTGCTTTCAGGAGCTCAGTTACACACAAACCTCAGTGCTGCTGCTGTCCTCCATCTCTTCTCCCTCTGCAAACTCATAGGTCACACAGTAGCTGTAGGTGACCATCGGAGCCCCGGAGCCAACCTCCAGCTGCTGACGAGTGCTGGGATCAGGGACTCCCTTGACCTCCCCAATGCTCACAACCACTCGTGCTTCGCTTCTGATCAGCTCTAAAAGGAAAACAATCTGCTATGAAGCTGCAGGGTGCTCCTGCCAGAGCAAGGAAGGCACAGGGCATGCAGAAACCTCCATATCCCACCGCCTGGCATCCTTCCCTGCCAACCTGTGCTACCGCTGTGACGAGCCATTGCCACACGAGGTCACTCCAAAGCCACACAAAACATCTCCTGCCTTGGTTGCTTTGCCTCCCTGGTTAACATTTCAGACAAGAGCACATCCAGCACATAAACTCAACGAGCAGGAACCATCAAGAGAGGCCTCTCACCCCCAGGTGTCCCCAGCCCGCTGCTCTGCTGGCAGTCAGCGATGTGCAGAGATGGCATCGCTTGTGCTGACAGTGCAGCACCCATCTGAGCATCTTCCCCACTGGAGATGTTCCTCTTTCAGCAGCTCCAGAGGGAAATGCACATCTGGTTTGAAACCAGATGGTGTCTAGGAAGCAAAGCTGAAGGGAGGCCATGACACTGAGGCCAGGACTGGGCAGTTCTTGTAATCTTGGGACCCAAGTAAAGCTAAAACTATGATGGTTGTAATGACACTGCTGCAGCGACTTCTGCCTGCCTCCCCACCTGAGCTACTCGGATAAAAAGGCACAGAGAAAGATCTCCACGTGAGCTGAGGCAAGAGGGAAGTCAGTATTGGATCCAGAGTCTGCCTTGAGGACTTGTAGCTCAACCACAATGAAATCAGCTCCTGAATCACAGATGAGTTCAAAGGTGAAGGCTCACCTGGCTGCCTTGCCAAACCACAGAACTGCTGCCTCTCCTCAGGCCCTATGTGGATGTCATCAAGGATGGAGAGCTTGGGCAGGCTGTCCACGAGGAAGCCTCTGTAAGTGTGAATGAGAGCCAGGGGGTTCCCTTGGAGCACCAGGATGCGAAGCTTCTGCAGACTGGTTAGCTGGGAGACCAGCCCTAGCAGATCTGTGAGGCTGTTAAAGCTCAGGTCAAGGGAGACAAGATTTGGCCTAAAGAGAGAACCCAGAGAAGAAGGTTAGGCAAACAGCATCCAGCTGAGGACAGAGAGCTACTGCCTTGGGTCAAAAACAGAGCACAAACTGGGTCAAACTGGGAAAGCCAGTGACACAGTCCTAAGCAGCCAGTTCCAGGTTCCTGAGCCACGTGGTCCCATTGTCAGTTTGCCCCACAACTCAAAAATATGTTCCTTCAGCATTCATCAACCATCCCACTGCAACATTTGGTGATGAAGCTTTTGATCCTTCCCAGGGCAGGGTCCCAGCAGGGGCTTTGGGAAGGGAGTGAAGGGAAGGGCAGGGACAGAGGAACTGTGGTGGGCAGGGTGATCTCCAGGTGATCTCCCTGTTTCACACCTTGGCTGCAGACCAGGACTAAGCATGAGACAGGAGACAGTGAACAGAGGAAGAGCATCAAATGCAGAGCAGAGAAACAACTCTGCTGAAGGGCTGCAATTTCTTAACATGGGCCACCTTGGTGGCTTGAGATCATCTGTTCCCATCTGCCCCTCTCCCTTTCAGAAGCCCAGGCTCAGCCTGAGGCGTTACCAGAAGACTGCAGTGAGGTAATTGTCCTGCAAAGGGCTGCTCAGCCTGTTGTACCCCAGCCCCAAGTGCTGCAGCTCCGGAGGAGGCTGAACACACAGGTCCTGCAGATCAGCCACAGCGTTGCAGCAGAGCTCCAGGACCTGCCCAGGACAGAGGGAACAACAAACACCCTTTGCAATGAGCCATTGCTGACAGTCCGTTGAGCCACATCTTGTGCTGTGTTTCTGGATGCCGCCTCCTTTCCTGTCCTGCCCTGCTCTGCTCTCTCACCTTCAGCCCTCGGGGCAGGTTGGCTGAGGTTATCCTGCTGATGTGGTTGGCACTGAGGATGAGCTCCTCCAGCTGCTGTAACTGCAACAGACCCTCATCCACCTCCTCCACCTGAAAAGACAGAGGTTTGCCCAAAGCGTCCCAGAGCATCACCGCACGTGATGCCCGTGTGACACAGACACGCCGGGTGCAACAGCAGCACCCGGGACGCCCCTGGCACGGGGAAGGTGTCCTTTCCCCAGGGTGTTTTCCCTCCTGGCCTGGAGCTGGGGAGCTCTGAGCACCAGCAGCTACACTTACTCCCTTGCCGACGAGGCGCAGGACGCGGAGCAGCCGGGCGAGGCGGGAGCGGCGGCTGAGCTCGGGGGCCAGCACGGCCGTCTCGCGCAGGAGCTGCTCCTGGGGGCTGCAGGCTGGAGGCAGGGCCCAGGGGCTGTGCCTGTCCCTCAGCAGCTGCAGCAGTGCCTCAGGGCTCTCCTCTCCCGGCGGCACAGCCTCCTCCTGCCCCGCTGGCCCCGGCGGCCTGCCGCGGGGCCTCCCGCGCGCATTGAAGCGAGACTTGTTCTGCAGAGGGACAGCAGAGAGGCAGTGACAGTCCCACACATCACAGCCCCCCTCTGCCACGTCCCACAGACCCCTCCAGCCTCCTACCCAGCTGCCAAGGCCGCAGGGGAAGTCCTGCAGCCCCAGGCGCTGCAGGTGCTGCACAACGGCAGCGGAGAGGCTGCAGCGGCCAGGTGCCGCCATCCAGCCCCAGCCAGGCAGGGATTGCCCTGCCTCAGGCCTGTGTCCCTGTTGCTAGGAGATGGCAGGGACGCGGGTGCCCTGGGGACTGGGACCAAGCTCAGTGAGGGAGGCCACGGCAGGGAGCTGAGGAGGACGCTGAGCTCCCCAAGCTGGCAATAAATCCTTGGGGTTTGGGATCTCCTGCTGGGTTCTGGGGGCTGCTCTCCAACAGGGAAAGGGCAGGTGGCCTCATGCAGCATTGCACACAGAGTCACAGTCTCAAGGGTTGGAAGGGACCTGGAAGCTCATCCAGTACAACCCCCCTGCCAGAGCAGTATCACCTGGAGCAGGGCACACAGGGACTCATCCAGCTGGGCTGGAATGTCTCAGAGAAGGAGCCTCCACAGCCCATCTGGGCAGCCCCTGCCAGTGCTCCCTCACCTCAACAGGGAACAAATTCATCCTTGTATTTCTTTGGAACCTCTTCTGTTCCAGCTTATACCCATTGCCTCTTGTCCTATCATTGGTCATCACTGAGAACAGCCTGGCTCCATCCTCCATCAGCCCTGTCCCAGGGCTCGTGGCATGGCATTTGCCATTTCACTTATCTCCATCCTGAGTGTCACTCAGGTTTTGGGGAAGAAGCAGTCAAGTTCTCCATTAGCTGCAACAGCCCTGCTGCTGAGTCACAGGTCACCACTGTCCCAGCAGTGCAAGGCCATCGGAAAACAAAGCTCACACCTGCAATCATCAGCTCCTACGCTTCCAAAGAGCAGAGGAGCCCCAGGAACAAAAGCCACAGCTCTCTCAGGTCAGATGCAGGTCTCCTCTCTCTGAGGTTTATTTGGTTTTTCCAGTGATAGGTGTTGAGGCAATGGCTACAAATTCCATTTCAGGGAGCCTGCAGAGCAGCCTGTGTCATCAAAACTTCACCAAACCAACTGCAGATGCTCTGTGGCAGCTGACAGCTACGTGGTAGAAAACTGAACTTCCACTCAGGTTGGGTTCCACAGGACAGACACTGATCTGCTCCCTTATCAGCTCAGCAGCTTATCACAGCTGTGTAAGGACAGGAAAGTGCAGAGTGTGCACACACCAAGAGACAGCAGCATGCCAGGGAGTGGAATAACCAGGTAAACTGCTCTGCTCAGCTCTGCAGAAATCACAGCTGCTAAAAATCTCTGAAAGAGTGGCACCCGTGGTTGAACTGTGTTTGGTGGAAAAGCCAAGCTGTAAGAATCCTGCTTCTCTTGCTCATATCACTGTTGCAAATGACTGGGCCCTGTTGGCATCAGTCAGAGATGCTCCCTGCTCGAGGAGGAAGGCTGGCTGCCATTCCTCAGCTGCCTGCCCTGGCTGGAAGGGGCCTGGCAGCACAAGATGCCCAGTGGTATCTTGTATGTGCAAAGCTCACACACCTTCACTTGTCTTGCAATGCAATGCAAGGCACTAACCAGCTGCACCTTGCTGCTTGTTTGGTGCTTCCAAACAAGCAACCCTCCAGATCACCCTTCCACCTGAAAGGAGGTGTCTGTGCGATCCTTGTCTCTGCAGGGATGTTCCTAAAGGACACCCAAAGAAACATCTCTCCATTTTACTCCTACATAAAAATACCCATTAAAAAACTCTGTCTGTCCAAATGGTCCTTTTCTGGCTCTTCTCCAGCACTCTGTGGCCACAGGCCATGATAACTCATTCTCTTTGTTTGCATGATGTAGCACCTGGGGACATGGGTGGTGCAAGAAGAAATCCATCCCTGGGGGATGGCTGCATCCCTCTGCTCCACTGCCTGGGGCTCCCCTGCAGCTCAGTTTGTGACTCTCCATTGTTATGGCTTCAGGCAAACAACCCAGGCCTGAAGTTCCTGGCTGGTGGGAGGTTTCAGTGTAACATGGTACAGGGGAAATGTCCTTTCCCATCTCAAGCCTTGGGAACAAGTTCATCCCAGAGCAGGGTTCTGGTGCCAGGCCCAGGCACACAGAGGAGTTCATGCACACACTAAGCTTTGAGATTATTTCACAGGGAACACAGAACTGATTATTTTGACACCCAGAAGTTGCTCCTCAAAAGTTTTCTGCTGACATGGCACCCACTCACCTTTGAATCTCTGGCTACTTTTCAGGCACCGAGGTGGGAAGCACAAGTGTGTATGTGTCTGTTTCACACAGGTACGGGCAGAGGGGTGTCCTCTGCCTTCTTTCCTGTCCTATCAGTAGTGTTGCAGGGCCTCTTCTGGTCACAGCCTCACACTTGTAAAGCCCAGGAGTGATTTTTCTTCGTTTTGGTGTGGATGAGAATTTCCTGCCTTGAGTTACTGGAGATGGAAAATACCCTGAGGGGAGTCAGGAGCTGGGGCACAGAGATGGGGAGGCTGGATCCTGGACAAGCTCTGCTGGGTTACATGAGGAGGTCACACCTTGGAGATGGGGATCTATAGACATCCAGCAAAAGGATTTGTGTGTTCTCCCTGAGGCCTGACCTGTCTTGCACACAAGCTCCTCACAGCTTTTGCACTCTCTGCGTTGCCCCACTCTTACCTTGACCCCACAGGAGCAAGTCGATGGCTTTTGGCACCACCAATGTGCTCGTGTGCTCCACTCATGGTTATTTCTTAAAAACCCCAACAGTTGATGTTCTAAATCCTACATTTTGGAGAGCCCAAGGACTGAGATGGGATGGCTGAGCCAAGCATCCTGAACTCCCAGTCCAATAGCCGCTACGGCACCGTCTGTGTCAGCCTGAAACTGCACCGAGATCACAATCAGGGCCGACGCATCGGAACCAGCCCTCGATGTAATCTCTGCAAAGAAGAAAAAAAACCCCAAATGCTCATCTGCCAGCAACAAGAAAAACCCCAAACCATGGAGGAGCCACTGACGCAGAACTCCAGGGCGCTTAAATGCAGCTGCAGCACTCCGGGCAACCAGCAGCTTCCACTCCAACGCCCAGCCAGGTTTTGGCCATGCCACGCCGAGCAGGTGGGTGCAGCTTTGCCTTGGAAGGCTGCAGGGGTTGATGTTCAGCAGTAGCTCAGCCAGTTGATGCCTGGGGTGCTTTAGAAATGCAGCACAGACCCAGGAAGTTTTGCAGCAGTGATGCAGAGGCCTGAGACTAACCATCGTATTCTTTCTTTTTGTCTTTCCCCTCTCCGACCGACTGCAGAGATCAACAGGTTTGCAGTCGTCCTCTTCTGTTCACTGCTTTCCTTGGGCTCTTTGGCACCAAGTGCCATCTCAGAAGAAAGCAAAACTGCAGGACAGAGGCAGAATCATTTCCCTACCAGAATCAAGCCCTTGGCATCAGTGATAGAAAGGCAAGCAACCGCCTTGTTTAGGAGCTTCGTAAGTACTGTTGGGCATTTGCTGTCTCTATGTCTGTGGGCAAATCTCTTCAATTATTATAAAGCACTAGAAAAGCTATCAGAAAAGACATATTTGGATTAGAACTTGAAATAGCCTCTTCTCTGTAGTCCCTACAAGAAGGAAAGCATTTGCATTGCACTGTTTTAGGGCAGAGTTGGAGCACTGTCTAGGACAGCTGAGGAAAGCCTGGGCAACTCTGCCCCAGCTGCTAGCTGTGATCTTCCAGACTAAATGCTGTGTTCCTCCTGAGTCACATTGGGCTTGAAGCAGGAGGAAAACAGTCAGATCTGGGATTTGGAGGAAACTAGTTGGAAATACTGAGAGAATTGCCAGTGAAGAGCACTTCTGTCAAAAGTCCTGCTCACCCATCCTCTCCTGGGACGTGGTAGAACGTGCACTGAACCCTAGTGCCAATGCTTGAGACAAACTTCAGTTCCTGGGAACCTGTAAATCAGTGTCAACATTTCCCCTGAATTCATTCTTGAAATCAAAACCATCTCTGCTGAAACAGACAAGAATTTGCTCAGGCCAAAGCAAATCTGTTGCATGAGTAAAAGTTGCCTTTATGGCAAAGAAAAAAACCAACCAAAACCAACCAAGACTTACCAAAGCTGCAAACAAAGCCAAGCAGGGGATTAAGACAGAAAGTACTGCACAACCCTAGTCCCAGATTGGTAAAGGGAGTGTAGGTGTCAGGACAGCTATTGAACAGTACCAAAACCCCCCCAAGCACACCCAGACTGCAGGTCTTAGAGATTGAAATGCGAAGTGACTACCAGGAATGAGGTAAAACTAAAGGTTAGTAACTTCTCTCTCCCCTTCCTCCCCTACAGAACACCTGCAGCCCCATCACAACCAAAAACAGGAGCTGGCTACAAACTCCCTCCCCAGCCACAGACATGCTGAAGAAGATACCTGAATGCCCAGCTTTTGATGCTGGTTGCTGTGCTTTCCATGCTTTTTACAACATTCTGCAAAACCTGAGAAGTGACATGGAGTTGTTCTGTGGTAGGAACGTGACTCAGTTTGTGGATGCAAACATCATCCAGCTCAGTGTGATGCTGAGTGAACGAGATGCATATGACACCTGCAACAACAAGGATCTGCAGGAGGATCACAGCCAGGTCCAGGAGATGAAAAAGCCAACGACGTACATCTGGCAGGTTTTACAGAAATATGAACAATTTACACGAAACACAACAAAAAAATACTCTTCAGCATAAATGTGATGAGCCAGGGTGAAAAAATAACTGTAAGGTACTAGAGAGCTGGCTGTGACCTGTCTGCAGTGATCAGTCTGATGCCAGGAACAATGCTGATGATGTCCTTGCTATTCTACACCTTATCACTAGACAACCTAATTTAATAGTTAAAGGATTAATGTCTTAAGTTATTGGTTGTATTTATTATCCAACTGCTTACCCTGTTGTATTTGCACCAGCATGCAAAAAGGACAGACCAATGTCAGGCTGGTTTAATCAACCAACCTGACATAAAGCAGCAAACAGGAGAGCCCAGTTCCAGTGACTCCAATGTGATCTCTATTTTTACCTTGCAGTTATTCTTTCAGGAGAGAAGTGGCTTGTCAGTGACTGATTTTGTACCTCTGTGCTAGTGAGCAGTATTTATAAGTTTATATGTATTTATGAAGGTTTTTAAGCAATTATTTCATTTCTATTTATTCAGATTTTTGTGTGACTTTGAGTATTAAAACATAAAAGGGATGAATGAAGTATTTGCTACTTAACAGGTGAATGGTTTTACTCATTTTCTGTCATTGTGTTTCAACAGAACCTGGAATTTAATTAAAGTGAGATTAAATAACTACACTGGATTCTTTCTCCCATGCAGTTCTTTTTTACAGTACTTTTTCTGCACTGAACACTTAGTGTTTTGTGGAAGGGCAATTTGGAATAGTTGTTTCTGGTCCTTCTGTTAAAGATATGTGAACCAGCACATATCATAGAATATATATCCTCCATGGAATACATATCCTCCTTTCCCACCTACTTTTACTCAGAGACATAAAGTAGTTTTGTTTCTTAAGTTCCTCACTGGAGGAGCCAGTGAGTAAAGTTTTCATCAGTGTTTCCCATTTATCCTGATTGAAAATGAAGCTGTTGGCTTCAGGAATGAGATGGAGTCACAGACAGGTGGTGTAGGAACAGTCAAAAAGGCAAGGAGCAGCAGGACTGAGGGGTGTGAGGAGTCTGATCTTTTGAGGGTTTGTTTCCATTCAGTGATGCAAAGGTGTTAGGGGCTGTGATACACACACCTTGTTCCGAGACAGGAACATGTTAAAGCACCTCTCTGGGTGACAACAGGGACTCTTCTGTGTTTGCACACAGGGAGCTTCCCTGACACCCCACTATTCATTGTCTGCCCACCTTCTGGTGATGAGCATGCTCAGGAGGAGAAAGTCCTCAGGGATGAGAACTGGCACAGAGGAGCTCCTGAGGGTTTACATTTATCAATAAATAAACAGATGTAGTGGACATTGCTCTCTCTTCTCTTACACACACAGCCCTGAGCTGTTTGCCCACTGACGTGCCAACTCCCTTACAGCAGTGCACACAACCCTTTGGCATCATTTCCATGCAGCAAATGCAGGTCCATTTTTTTGGCAAATGCCCAAAGATTAGCAGAATCAGCCACAAAAAGAAGGCTTTTCAATAGCTGTCTTTTGGCACACCAACTGCTGGTGTCCCCTAACTGAAATCACCACTGCATCAGGAGTGAAGCAGCAGTGCTCTCCAGCCACAGCTTCCACCCAGAGAACTTTGGTAGCATTACTGCAATAACACTGGCATTTGTAAGGGCCTGGCTGAGAGTGAAGTCAGGCTGAAGTGTTGGTTTATCATTGTTTAAATAGCACTGTTACTCACTGCCTCCCCCCATCAAAATGCTTTATATGTGAGATCAAGCTAGAGCTACTAAACAAATGAAATACACTGCTATGCCTTCTCCTGGGACCACAGGCCTGACTCATCAGTTCTTATCAGCTATGTCACTTCAAAGCCACCAATCCAAGGATGACATTACCCAGCATCAACCCTTGTGCCATGACCTTAAAATAAAATCCTTCTTCTCACTATTACCTTTCACTTCACCTATAGCCTGAGTCACCCAACGTTCCTTCCACGAGATGAGAGAATCTGGCACCCCAATGAGGCAGCAGCTGAGGCACAGCGAGCTCAAGGGCCCTACCAAGGAAAACCACAGACCAGTCATTCAAGGCAAAGGTAAAAGGTTATCTCTTTCATTTTTTAAATGGACTTAAGCAGATAAATGCCTGACACTGATTCCATGGAAGCACCTTGTTATCCAACCTCAGTGCTGCTCTGTGGAGTCCACTGTCCAGGCAGTTCATCAGCCAAGGGCCCCAAATCCAAGCCTGCGAGAAAATAAGACTGTCAGGGCTCAAGGCATTGGTGCATCTTGGAGAAACACCAGGCTCCATTACTGGCCTGTTAGAAGTAGGTACAGATGTTTGTCTGCTTTGTCAAAAGAGCTCACTCTCACTGCTGTGCTTAATCCAATAGACAACAAGGGTCTGATCACTTTGGGAGCACCTCAGAACGTCAATACAGTCTGAGAATTATGTAAAGCAAAGTGTGAAAGAGCAGACTCAGTGGTTCTCTGAGGTGAAGAAACATGTACAGTCTGCAGACACCTGTAGAGATGGTACTTGACCCACTGGTACATTCCCAGCCTCGAAGGTGCTTCAGTGGAGGATTTTTCCTGACTCTAGTGGGTCAGGGAACAACCCAGCACAGAGCAAATCCAGCTGTGGTCAATACAGACAAAAGAAATCACTTGTAAGCTCCAAGTAAGCTGAGTTGATTCTTGCTGTCAAGAAAGACTTAAAGGGCACAGAGTTTCTTAGAAGGAGACCCAGCTTCAGAAGCTCAACAGATGATATAAACCTTGCAATGGGGAAGTCAAACACATAGATCCCAAAGGGCACTGTTAATAGGGGAATAAACCCTTGCCACCACATCAGAGCTGCAAAAAGGGTGGCGGGTGCTGCTCCTCAACTGCATTTACCATTTGCCCACATCCAAGTGGAAATGAAGGTGCTGCACTCGGTTTCTTCCAAAAAATAACCTTTATTGTTTTGGTTGTAAATATAAAAAAAATGCATTGCACAATTGAACAGACCTACTGAAAGTGCTACATACCAACAGCACAACAGAAGTTGTGTCATGCAACGGAACAGGAAGCCTAGGCAAAGCAAGAGCACAACCTCAACTCCTCACACCTCCAAGCTTTTCTTTTCCCTTTGCTTTCTTTTAACAAGGATAAACTCCACTCACTGGAAACACATTTAAATACAAGGTTAGAAGATGAAGAAAAAGCATTTGATTCATTGTACTGGTAATTAAAAGGCTTGTTCCTAACAGTAGTAACTTCTGATTCAAAACCTTATTCATGTCAGAAAAGGTCAGATATAAAAGCAGCTCAGACCATGGCTAGAAAGTCATCCTATTACACACCTAAGATGTGCTTCTATGTCACTGAATCAAGTTTTATGGATCAATCAACAATTCAGTACTACCACTTCTGCTCTAAACACAGTAAATGACCAGGAAATCCATCCAAGAATGAAACAAAAGGGAACCTGAGGCCTTAAGTGACATTGTGGGAACAATATTGGGGCCCTACAAATGAAAAACAAAAACATGAAAACAAATGATGTCCTCTGAAACCCAAGTGTGTGAACTGAGGACGAGTGACAGCAAAACCCCTGTTGTCTCCCTCATCAAAAACCTCTTTAAACATCACCAGCAGTTGTCCATCGTCCTCCAAGAGTGTTACAACTGAATCCCTAAAGCACATCCAACAGTGTCATCAGCTTTTTAGATTTTGGGTTGTTTTCCATGTCATAAATGTGGAAAGGAACAAAAAAAAAAAGAAAGGAAGAAAGAAAGATGTGTAAATATTTACCAGCCCATCCTATTCTCAGCAGCATCTTCTAGTTGTCAATATCATTGCAAGGATTATCTACACCAGCAACACAGAAAGTGAAAGAGCTTTCAAATAATTTGTACTACAAGAGCATTACCTCACTGAGTGCTTTTGCACTGAGCTTCCCTCTCCTGCTCCCAAACTGTTCTTCAGGAGTTTGAGGCTTAAAAAGCAACCAAAACAAACTTCACCTGCCCCATCACCTGTACCACATGTGCACAGCCCCCCAGTAGGGAACAGAAAACCCCTGAAGATACAAAGTCCAGGGATGCTATTTTTCAATGCAATTTGACAGCCCTTTTGCTTTTCAAGCCATTCCAGGCTTAGAGAGGCAAGCATCTGGCTATGTGCTGGGTTTCTGTCGAGCTTCTGGCCTGGCAGCGTGTACCTGTGTGCTCGTGTACATGGCAGGGAAGGACATTGCAGTCAGCAGGAAAGACACCATTTTTTTTCCACACATACACAGCACTTTTGCAACCCCAGGTTCAAAGGGGCATGGTAATGTCAGGCAGATAAGATCCTCCCACAACCCAGGGAAGCCCCAGCTTTGGCAATTCACTGAATTTTCCACGTAGAACTGTATTAGGGGGAAGAATGTGTGACTTCAGATAAACGAGAAGCACACACGAGGCCAACACCTAAGGCACAGATGGAAACATTCTAGTAAGTCTCCCTTCAGTGAAGGCTTCCCAAAGGGTCTAGAAAGAGCATGGAAGAACATTCAACCCAAGTCAAATGGTATTCACCACGAATCCTTTGGTTTTGTGCAGAGATCAGACTGCCAAGATGAAGCACGCACTCGTCTCTGCTCCTGCTGCTCAAGTCATTTCTTTAGTTCTAGTTGGCTCCTGGACTTTCACCATTTATTCCTCCTGCTAACAAGGAGCATCTAAGAACTTCCCCAGATAATGCACAAGTTGTCCAAAGTTTGGAGTGGGGCCATCTACAATCCACTGATTAATACAACTCGAGCTCGGAAAGAACCACCAGACAATCTCAGATCGACTTTGTGTGTATCACAGGCCATAAACATTTCACCTAACCACTCCTTTTAGGGAATGCAATCTGTTGGATTTCACCAAATCTGACCTGTATTCAGCTCTGTGGGGATTCTGGAAAGGTTTAGCACCAATTCAGTGCAGACAGACGTGCACCATCTGTATCTGTGTGTACATCAGAGGCAGCGTGTATTCCGCTTGCTTAAGTTTACTTTGGTGACAGAAATCAGACCACTCCAGTTAAGGAAGAAAGTGTGAGACTTCCTGGGTTTTAAAAAAGAAAGAAATTTGGACTCCTCAATGAATAAGGAAGAACAGACTAAGCAGTTCAGATATAAACTACAGCAGAAAACTACGCAGGAATACATACAGACGTGGCCAATCTCTTTTCATCCCCATCAGCTCTACTGTGCAGATGTGAGACACAAACCAGCTTTTTCCTCCTGTCTTTCCAAACAAAGTGTCTCAAAGGTTGACTGATAAAAAGAATTCTGACTTGCAATAATAGGCTGACAAAAATACACTGAATCATTGCTTCAAAGAGCAGCCACATCATTTCTGGTAATTGCACTACATGGAAAGTATCTTTTCACTTTTCCTTTCCTCCCTCCTACACTTCTGCCTAAGTAAGCAATCTTTGATTTAATTTTTTTCTCTTTACTGTGTAAAGATTTGCTCTTTTAATAGTGCCATGAGCTTGTTTCTCCACCACAGGTTATTAAAATGAGCACTTGCCCTTCAGTTGTAACCAGTTCACGGTGCAATGAACACCATGTTTCTTCCATCCACGTCCAGGTTAAAACTACTAATGGACAAAGCTTTTAGCAGTTCAGTCACATTACCCCTTCCTACTCCATTAAGGTCCCTTTTCAGCTTCCAATACATTCAGGGAGATCTGAGATGTTAGGATTTAAGCTCAGAAGTTCCCAGACTTCCCTGGGCTTTGAAATGTAATGCACTTTGCCTGTCAAGACAAAACTCTTAATGCCACTGAAAGGTAAAAATCAAGTACAATCACTGCCTGACAAGGAGACTACATTGCAGGGGAGGTGTTATGGAATCTGTTCATCTGAAAAGTAGAGTGAAAACATAAGTGAGTCTCTTCTTGGGCTATTTGCCTACTGATTTCTTGCTAGAAGACCGGATACGTATTTAACACGCACAGAAGCGTGTTGATATCTGAGCATCTCAACGAGACAGCCCAGCACAGAAGGAACTTGAGGGACACTCCCCAGCTAATCACAGTGTTAAATGACTTTACTAGAACCAAGTTCACAATGATAAAAATTGGGTGGATTTAAAAAAGAACTGACACTTACTCAGCACTTTGACTCCAGGTGCATCCCAAAGGATGCTGCTCAGTTGATTACAACTTTATGTGTGGAAGACCTAGAGGCAGATCCCCCTCAAAAACACCTACTATTTAATCACTATGACAATCTTTATACACTATTCCAATAAGCTATTCCTTAGCTGAGGCCTGGGCTTTTGCTGGTTCCATGTTTTCACATGTGCCACAAACTTCAGATATGTCAGATCCACTGTAAAAAACCCCCAAAACAGAGCATCTCTTCATTTGCCTGCACAGCTGCAGAAAGGCATGCTGATCATGCCATTTTGTCTTCTTCAGCTCCTTTCCCCTCCCAGTCATCCCCTTGAGCCCCCAGTTCCTCAACTCACAATATCTCTGCTCAGGGAGAGGATCCTGGAGAGAAGCTTTCATGCTTTCTTCTTGCTGCAGTTCTGCTCACAAGGAAGCAAACTGCAACGAGAGCCATTAGCTGCAGAATCCCAGGACAAAAAGGGGAGAAACCCCTCTACTGCCTGTGCTTATTCCTCTTCCCCAGGCCTTTTGTTTCTTTTTAAACTTTGTCCCAGCAAGTGGAGAAGATTGGGGATAGCACTGAGGAAAAACTACAGCCCCTGAAGGAGAATCTACTGACCCCAATTTCAGCTTCTGCAATGCCCAAATGTTTTAGGCTGCTCCTCCTTTTAGCACTGGGATAGCCTGCTGATCACCTCCAGGCAGCCTGCTTTTGAAACTGGAAGAAAACTACTCAAGAAGAGGTAACAAGAGGAGGTACCCAGAGTTTGCATAGCTCTTAAGAATCAGAATCAAGTAATGAGTGGAATTACAAGGGCAGTAGGACCATTCCAGACTACCATCAGCTGGAATGAATCTCAGGATGGACAGACCATCACTGCTGTAATGAAACTAAGCTTATCTGCAGCACAGCACAGTACTTGCTGAGACTGTCACAGAAAATGTTATGCAGTGTTTCAGGTTTTAAACATTCTTCTATGTTGTGTAATTCCTGTTGAACACAACCTTCCCATCTAGCCCAAAGTTAGCTAAGTCCTTCAGGTCTTTCACATAGAAGGCAAAAAGAACAAGCACATAAGACAAAGCAGCAAAGAACTGACAAGTCTGTGTGGTTTGATATAGTTTCTGAGATAACAAAAAAAGCCAATTCCTCACTCAATCCTTGTCTCTGAAGCACTACTACATTTACCTGTGGGTGTGTTGTATATGTGTGCATTTGATGAGGAAGGCAGCTGAACTCTGCAGCGTGCAAGAGAACAGTTCACAGATGACACAGGCATGAAACTCCCGTCTCATGACACAGGCATGAAACTCCTGTCTCTCTCCTAGTTGCAGAACCTATCCAATACAAAATGGTTTTTCTTGCACTTGCTGCACAGCCTCCTACTCACCTGCCATGGCTACAGCAGGAAAAATGATACAAATCAGCTACTTTATTTGCTAGAAAATAAAGCATGTCTTGCAACTGATCATGTGCAACGATACACTCATTAAAATAAAAAGACACAGAACACAGCCTGAGATCAATTCTACTATTGTTTGCCACAAGTTGACATCACTGACAGATTTTTTTTCTCCTTTGGTTTTTAAAATGATCCTGTTTAACAATTTTCACTATTCAAGTAAAACAAATGGAACTGAACACCAGAAAACAAAGTGAAAAGCACAGTTTGTTTCAGGAAATCAAAAGTATGCTTCCCCTTGAAGAGAACACTCCTTGGTGGACAAGGTTTACACTTCAGAGAACTTAGTACTTGAAGGTGTTTCATAGAAATATTTGTTGCATATAGATGCATGCTGCATTGATGGAGAGATATTGCTGCCTGCAGGACTCAAACCTGCTACATTTTCCTGAGCTTGGTGTCTTCTCACTTAGAGTACAGCACAGCACTGAAGAGGAATCAAACTGTTATGACAACGTTGCATCATACTTCCATGTATTCTGAAGGCAGAGCCAGATGCCCTGAACATCTTGGGTGATGGAGAGAATTCTTTCTAAAGTGCACCAACTGAAAGGAGACTCGCCAGGCTGCCAGACTGGCAGGTCCTCCACCCCTTGTGTAATTAACTCATTGTCTTTGGCTGTTAGGTTTCACCAGCTGGTTTGTTCATCCTTGCTAACTGCCTCAGCAGCTTGCTTGGGCAGGCACGAGGGATCTGACAGAACGGAGGTGGTTGTACTCAGATGCCGGAGGGTGTTCAGCACCACTACAAAACAGAATCAGAGAAGTACCAAGAAAAGCCATTAGTGTGACTGCAAAGAGATCCATGCAGGCTGGTGTGCAGGCACTGATATGTTGTTATGCATGACAATGATGGAAATTCACACTGCACACCTCCATAGTCAGCAACAGCAACAAACAGACGTGCAACAACTGTGCCCAGGGAACAAAGAATTGAGATGTGAGACTTCAAAAAATCCCAGCTGTTTCTACAAAAGAAAGTGCCACTTGGCACCTGGAACTGTAAATATCCACTGAATTGCAAGGGAGAAAGAATCCAGCAATCATGTCCAAAGAGAAGGTCATTCCGAAGCTGAATACAAACCTCAGAAGTCTTTCTTCATAATGAGAGAAATCACACTGCCAAACTTACTCCAACTAGAGTGGAGTACTTGAAACTTAAGTGCAGCTTGAGGCTGTTTAAAACCCTATATTCAGCAATCTGGCTTTCTCTTCTGTTCAGAGTTAAGCACACAACCGACTGTTTCACGGGCAAAAGATGTTCTTATTTTTCCACTGAGATAACAAAAAGGAACTGGAAGTCACATTGAGCATCATGTGCTTGCTTTGTCACCCTCTGACTTCCAAGAAATGGGACTGTATATGGTCTCACTTCCTGTGATCTGGAATAACCACTGGACAGAACTTCACTTACTTGGTCTCAGAACAGGAAGAGAACAGTGCTCATCCAACCAGGCCATCACGGTTCGATTCAGATCCTTAAAGCTTGTTGTGGAAACCATCCCATTGAAAGACTCAAACAGTGGCTTTATAATAATGCTGAACTGCAAATCATCAAATGTTAAGGTCAACAACAAAGGAGGAACTCCAAACATTCTATGGGAAAGGAAACTACAGCTCGGTCTGAAGGGAAAACAAAGGGCTGTTAAATGGACCTCAACTCCTAGAGGGACTGCAACATCTCAAAAAGGAACCAGTAACACTAAAGTACATTTAGAAGTGGAACCTCCCAGTGATGCTTGTTATTTTTTGCAGAGTTCCTGTACACCTCACCTGATCTTCTACAAACCACCTGCACACTGTGGCACTGCTGCCAGTGCACGAGCATCTGAAACCTCTACATACATGTAATTTGTTCAGTTTCTTCATTTTCATGTGACACTGATGCTTTCATACCAAAAGGATACAGGAATTTTAGTGTAATCCCACCACTTTTCATAGCACACCACAGATGCATCCAGGGTGAGAAACCTGATGAGGCTTGCCTGGCAATAGTGAGTCCAGCACAGGCCAACAGTGCAAGTCTTCAGCCAATTTCTCAGGCAGATTTCTCAGCAAACACTCAAGTTCTCTGCTACTGCAGCTAAACAAAGACCTCAAAGCACATAAACATATCCTCAGAGATGATTAATGGTGTGGTAAGGATCCTCATGCCAAGGACTACTTTCTGATCTATATCTATATGGAGAAGAACAAGCAAGCTGAGCACTGTCAGGCTTTTCTTTTGGCTCACTATCCACAGCTTGGAAGGATGGGTCTGGAGCTGGAAATAACCTTCCTGGCAGAAAAGGAGCAGACAGAATTCTTACCCCATAGTGTATTAAAACATACAGAGCTTCACCACAAGCCTCAGTTGTCCCCATCTCCCAGGCTTTCAGACGAGCTTTCCTGGAAGGGTCACCATATTCCAACTCAAACCAGCTTACTGTCACATTGTCATGGTAATTCACCAATTAGATTCCAGCTTACAGGCATATTTATTTCAGAAGCTGGTTAGATGATAGAACTCATCTGAAAGCTCAGAATCTGTCCTTTCACTCTATTCCTTCAGAAGGAGAAGGAATAGAATGTAGCATTGTGATGCACTCCCCATCTTTCTCCCTGTGGCTGACAATCAAGATGGGTCCAACAATTGCCTGGAATACCTGAGGGGATTTGCATGCCATTCTAACATCCCAGAGTACTCTGCTCTTGAGTTATCTCTGTAGTCTAAAAACAAATTACTCATTACATGCAACAGAAACTTTGGTTTTTTTCATACTTGTAATGAAACTGCCCTTTTCTGTCATTTCATGAGGAGGTTTTATTATTAGGATTGTTACTAGAACTCACCCCTGGACCTTGTCAGCTTTTACTGCAAGACATTCTGAAATGTGTCAGCGTGTTTTAAGGATTCAATGCAGCTGTTAGAACAACTGTTCCCTCACAGTTACATCCTGACTTGTAAAGGGAAGTTTGGGAACACTACTTTGCCTATCAACCTTCTCATTCACCAGCTGCAAAAGTCTTTGTTGTTCCCCATATACTATAAAGCCCAGCTACCCAAAATTGCATCTTCATGCCTGATCATATCTGCCACTTTCTAGAAGCATCCAAATCCTGGAGCTATTGAATATCTTGGAGCACCGTAAAATAAACACACCTTCCTATCAGCAACCATGTGTGGGTTTGTTTTTAAATAACCATTTCCATTTTTATATCACCTTTGTTTTCATAATTCACCTGAAATTATTCCAGAGTTAACAGTGCTGTAGAATCCAGAGGCTCAAATAGCTGCAGCAGCTCTAAGTTATCAGAGACTGAATGAGATACTGCTAAGAATTGTTTCCTAAAAGGATGTTAAAAGGAAGGGTGTCTTTCTAGGGCCAACATAAACCAGGGAACACCAAAGAAAGCATTTTCACATATCAAAGTATTTAAAATGCTGTATTTCATGCATGGATAAGATGCACATATATGCTCATGTTATCCAGGTAAACAGCAAGCACAGAACACAGGCACAGAGAATATAAAGTACAAATAAAGAGCTACGTGAACTTGGGAAGTTTAATGAGAAAAGGGAAGGTCAACACTACCACTCATTGCTAATTACCAATCTCTCTGAACTGCTTCAAGCTAATAATGTTTGGTCCAAACTAATTAAATGTATTGAGCACAGCAGAAACACAGCCAGCCTGGCTCCATTCAGCTTATGTCTCGCTACCTCCTGCATTCTCATTCCCTGACAAGCACAGCTGCTAGCACTGGAGAAGTAAAGGGAAACTGACTCACTTTTAACAAAAGACAAACTGGAAACTTAAAAAGAAGAGAAATAAGAGAAACATGCAAGTTCTTCAAACTGCCATTGCAACAGCTTCAGCAACTGTTTGTAGCATTTTTTTCCTCCAGTCTTTGTTATTCTGTGCTCAGTTTTTCCAAGACTACAAGAGCTTCAGTTACAGGAGCAGTCCATTAAACACTTCTTGCAGTATAACCCAATGAGAAAACTTTGCCTCTGTATTTGCATTTTACTTTCAAGTTACCTCCCATGCTGTAAGGTGAACAAGTTCTGCTGCACAACAGCCTATAAGGTGAGGACTCCTATCAACAGAGATGTGAATGAAAACCGAGGACATCTCATTTAAATAACTTGGCTTAAAGTTACAGCATCAGAATCCAGAGTTCTTGGCTCTTAGTACCAAACCTTAAGTTCAGCAGGTCGACAGAAAAGGATACAATCCAAAACTTCCAGTTCTGCAGGGTCCTGCTTCTCACATACTCATCAAACATCTTCCTGACATCGTCAAATCTTTGCCGTGTTATGGGAACCCCAGTAGCAGGGAGCTGCTGCTGACAAGAACTGAAAAGAAGATGTTCTGAGGTCAGAATCACCATGAGAAAGGACACACTTCTCTTCCAGACTAAATTATAGCAAGAGAAAAGCATGTATCTCCAACATCCTTGAGAGAGGTGGCTTCCCAGGGCATGACCCCCCCAGAATGTAACTGTTGTTGCTAGGAATATATACTGTCTTCCCATCAATTTTGTCTATATTCACACAGCAAAGTGACTTCTCAGGCTGCTACACATTTCTCATTACAAGCAACAAAACTGAAAACAAAGTATAACACAGAGCAAAGTAGATTTCAATATCTAATTAATATGAGGAGTCAGGGAAAAGTACAGAGTTACTCCTGAGCCATGTTACAGAAGAAAATGTTGCAGATTCTTAGGAAACAGATCAATTTAAAATAAAACCAAACCAGGCATCATAATACTTTCAAAGAAAAAGAATTTAGATTTGCTGGTAATTCTAACAGAAAGTCAAGGCCTAATGCTTCTGGAGAAGGAAGAAAAACCACCGGGGTCCTCAACATGCTTTGCAATAGTATATAATTATCGTAAACCCACAGAGGAAACTGAGGCACCAGGAAGGTGAAGTGACTTATCAGAGATATGTTCAGACAGTGGCAAGCTCCAGGATTCCTGTCTTATGCACTCAATTGTATTTTCCTATAAAATTTGACTGCATTTGGAAAGAAAACAGCAGCAAAGCCACCATGAAGAACGGGAGTGTTTGAAAATTAGCTTTAAAAAAATCCCCATGGCCACTGGCTTGTTCTCAGAATTACTCTAATTGATCTGATGCATCTTTTCTGATGCTGCCACTGTTGTGCAGTCATGCTCAGAGCCTGCTGCAAATCCACACCACTTGCTACCAGTGCCATCCCACAGCAACCACGTGCTCTGTTTAGAAATTGGTAAGGACTCTACTTCTGGTTCAACATCCATCTGTTGTTTGGCATGACATCCCAGGCAAACATTCCCTGTTGTTAGCCAAAGCAACATTCAAGCTGCTCTGCTTCATGACAGAAAGCTCCCCAGATCTCACATGATGGTAGCGTTTAGCTCCTCGATTTCTTCCCGAAGGCGCCTGGTTTCCTCTTGCATCTGTGTTCTTTCCTGCTGTAGTTTAGCGATATATTCTACTGTTTTCTGGAGCGTGATTGCATGGCTGATCTAGACCAAACACAAACATAGAGCTCACTTGCTGGAACAAATCTAGACAGATGAAGAGTTTGCCCCTAACCTGCTGTAACACCCAGAAAAAAAGCGCTTCAGCATCTTAAGTTTCCTTCAGAGTGTGCAAAAGCACAGACAGGCAGAGCCAAAAACACTTAGTACTCAATCACTCATCTCTCTGACTCCTGCTTGCACACAGAGAGATGCAGTTGCAGTGGTTGTTTTCTTCCACAAATCACATTTTTGCTACTTTGCTGAAAGAAATACTCCAACAATTTCAAGTGTTTAATTTCATGACCCAGCCTCTTAAAAACCTTCACAATTCTTACACAAGTAGCGCAGGACGTGCTGCATCTGCTGACAGATTCACACTGCTGTGAGAAGCGTTGTTTGAAGCTGACAATAGAGGGTTATTTAGTCTGGGAAACCTGAAGTAATTAAACAGAAGGTAACACCTTCTAGCTGTCACCAAAGGAGAGTCAAAGCATGTCACAGATCCTTTTTTAAAACACTTCAGTTTTGAGGAACAAATTCAAAATCTCTACTAGAGAAATAATAGCAGCAGCCATTTGACTAGAGCTGCATTTGCAAAGCTGGCCAGGGTTCAAACTGACTATTCAAACTAGGAAGTGGAATTGTGACAACTCAAGTACTAAATGTATAAACCTATAAACATTATGTAAACAAATCAACGTGCTGCACAATAAGCTTTCAGATTTTCCATGTTCCAAAAGCTACTGGTATTTAAAGGACATTTAGAATGTTGTTGTGCAGACAAGTTTGTTTCAAGCATTTTGAGATCAATGTAGTGAAATAAGTTAACCAGTGCAGCCAGAATATGGTCTGAATCTGGACAAAGTCCTTTGACAATGAGAAGTCAAGTGGGACATATTTTTCTCTGTAAATGTCACAAAAGACAGGTGGGAGGGGAAAAAAACCCTCTGAGAACATTTACAAGGCTGTGAGTGAGCACAGTTCCAAGTTCTTTAAGGCAGCTGGGTGATACTAGATGTAAAGAGTCCTAGAGGGATTTTCAAAACCATCTGAACTGGCCAAGCTCCTAACTCCTACTCAGAGGAAGAGATCTCATCAGCAAAGGATGTTTTAAAACCTTCACTGGACAGTTTTGCTCTCCTTTTTGCTCACTGACATGTTTGAACAGTATTTGCAGGCACACGAGGTTGCTCTGCTGTCCTCTCAGCTGACCAAACACAGCACAGCTGTGCTTAGCGTGGCATAAAGCCTGAGCTGACAAGTTCTGCTCATAAGTGGGTATATTAGCTCAGGCCAAGTGTCAAGGTGTATTAAGCCAGGCCCAGCATCTACCTGGCTTTTGGCTGGCCCATGGATCAGGCAGAATAAGCTTCTAATATTGCCTGGACTGTGGTTTTTTCAAGCCCAGCTATGATGACATCCAGGATGGGTATAAAATGCCAGTATGTGAAAATAAAGATGACATAATAGTAAATGCAAAGGCATCAAACATGACAAAAATCTTCATGACTGGGGTCCCAAGAGCAAGGATTGCAAAGATCAGCTGTTCTTCTTTCCCTGTTGGCTTTAAAGCTGCAGCATCTCATCAGACATGGCTTGTTCAACATTTGAAGCCGCATCAGAAGAACAGTGTCTAAAAAAGGAACCATTTTCACATGCTCTTTTGACTATAAGCCATGGTTTTATCACCCTTTCCTTTCAAAGTTCAAGAATTTTCACTGACTGGCATTCTCAGGCAACAGAGAAGACACTAAAGTTGACAGGTCTTTTTAGAATGGCTCTTTTTATACTCCGATTAAACCATTTGTGCTGCCACAGTACTTACCAACTTGGAGTTGGCTGAAACCAAGCTGTTCAGAGTGCTGAAACCAGTCTTGATGTTGGACCTTCGTTTTTGTTCTGAAAGATGCTTCATTCTTTGATTCTGCACAAACAAAGGCAGCTCAGTCTATGCTGTTCTCCTTTACCACTCCACTCCTATGGCTATTTCAGCTGTTCAAATTCCCAGTGTCATTTTCACTGGATTGGGGCATTCATGGTCTTCCAGTTAAAGCCACATGACCATAGATTTGCAAATAACTCTAAGTTATTTAAACAAGTGCCCAAGTGTATTAAAGCAAATTCTAAACCTTGGAGGTTTTCTTTATAAAGTAAAAATTCCTATGCAAGACTGTTACACAACTTCCCTTTCTGCAGTAAAATTCCCATTTTTGATGCATGTCACTGTGTTGTTGAAGCCTTTAATTTTAAAGCAGTCTGTACTATTTATTCCTAATACATATATAATATCTACACAAAAATATCTGACAAACACAAAAAGAAACAAGAATCTACAGCTCTATCCTGCCCTGAGGATAAAGGCTTTGTCAGGAATTAGCTTCTTCATTTGTGCACTGTAAACTCAGAAGTTATTTCCACCTAAATCCTTGCAAGACAATGAGTTTGCACTTTGAGAATGCATTTGAGAATGCTAAGCTTTCTGGGGGTAGCTCACCATCACCCCATTTTATAATGGAGGAAAACAATATAATAAAGCAGTGAAGCAGCTGCCTAAAACAACAGAAAATGCAAGTTCAAGAGCAGAACTGAGATTTGCAGATCTATGCTTTGCCAAACTGAAAAAAGCAACGTTACCCAGCAATACAGAACTGTTTAGCCTACCTATCAAAGCAGAGGAGCAAAAGAACAGACACCTAGAGGCTAGCAAACATCAATATTTCCCTCTTGTTGTACCAAAGTGTTACCAAGAGTACACAGCCAAAGCAAGCCCTGTGAAAGCAGGCGAGTTTGAACGGCTACAAAGCCTATCTCGTTGCAGTGTCCTCACTTTTAAGAACAGTCCTCCATCTAGTGGCCACTTTCCCACCACCGGCCAGCCCTAATGGTTTGCTCTTTTGTTTCCTTGCTCTCCAGCAGGAAGAACAAGATGCAGCTACTGATTGTGAGCATTTATGCCGAGCAAATAACTGCAAACTTCAGTAACTGGCAGTATGTGGAGCAAGGGGCAATTCTATTTCTGCTCTGCTACAGAACTAGAATTGAGTGCAAGTGTTTAAACTTACCTTTCTAATTAAGCTGACATCAACTCACAAGCTATTCCAAGGCAGAGAAGCCAAAAAAGGGGTTGGCACTTACAAAATGGTTCAGTAACACTCTCACAAACAAATGAATTACAGCTGATGGTCCTGCATTGGTTGGTTTTTGTGGGTATGTTTCTCATACCATCACAGAAAGTGTTCTGACAAGGTCAGCTGTGTATGAGGTACAACCAAGCTTTCAGATTCTATCTCTAGACCGCCGAGATCTTACCCCAATAATTCTCGAAGTGTTTTACAGCTGTAACTTGGGAGAGTCTGTGGAGCTGCTTCTCTGTGGAGCAGCATAGCATCACTGGAGACATGCAAGTAATACAGCAGGTCAAGAACTCCCCCTTCAGCGATGGCCAGAGCCCTGCAGACTGAAGAGCCCCAACAGAACAATGGCAAAAAGCCATAGTTTAGAAAACTAAGCCTGAAACCTTTGACCAAATCAACTGAGACCTGTCATAACACTCCTGTGAGGCATAGAAGGAACTGCTGTCATGACCATAAGGACCTGCAGAGCCCGGCCCCTCTAGTGCAACATCCCTGAGAAGAGTAGGTGCTAGTCTGACATTTAAAACTGAACAGAGCAGCAGAGATGCAGAGCAAGCTAAGCCTAAGGCACAAACACTCCACTGTTCCTGATGCATAACTTACTCTCTAGTCCATGCTCAGACATCAGGGCAGAAAAGTAGCTACAGAGGCAAAGTAAAAAAGCACCTCAAAGGAAAGGACACACACCTTAATTGCAGCCACACTGGAGTCAGTGGCAGGTTTTCCTGAGCAGCTGTTCTGGGGAGACTGTGGACTGGGACTCTGCTCAGAGGTGCAGGGGGAAGCTTGGCCTGAATTCTGACAGTCTCGGCCTTCACAAAGGAAGAAAGACAAATCACATTAACAAACAACTTTCTGTAGCAAGTGTAAAAGCTGAGAAGTTTCTAGTCAGAACTGAAATGCAGTCAGCAACCAGATTATACTCATTGATGCAGCAACCACGTGCTAGAAAATGTCAAGACTGCTGAGAAAGCTTAGTATTTCACAGCACAAGGCTAACACATCTCTAATGGTGATATGTTAACACTCCTTTCACACACACATTTCAAAGGCACGTTGAACACACAGGATGCAAATCCATCATCCTGCTAGACTCCCAAACCACTTACCAGCAAAACCAGCATATGTCTCAAACCAGCCCAGATACCTCTCTATCAACATGCATGCAAAAGGAGTCTTTGCACTTACCTACTGTTAACAAAGACTGTGTCTGAGATCCTCCAACCAAACTATAGTTATGAGATACCGAACAACAGAATCTATTCAGCACTTTTTACACAGATACCTTTCAGACAGCTTTAATTTGTTGGTGACTATGACTGCACATTCTTTTAGAAAGGAGTCACTTACAGGAAGCACAAAATGTGGGAATGCTGCACAGTAGTTCAAGGCAAAAACTGCAAACCACTGGATGCATCCAAAGCTGGAGGGTAGAAGGGCCTAAAAAGCTTTTCCTTCAAAAATTATCCAGGCCCATTTATGCCCTGCCTAACCAATTGAAACACACTGACATGTGGAGGAGAGAGAGAATGCTTACAGCTTTCTAACTTACTAGGTGTAGGTGAGGGAACTTGTGAACTGCTACTGTGGGAAGGGATTTGCTCTCCTTTTACCAACACATCCTGGACTATACTAGGAGAGAAGAGATGTGAGACTGTGGACTGGGTTTGTTGACTACTTGGTGCTCGCTGTGCTGGACCAACCAGAATGTTACTACGGAACTCCGTCACCCTGGGAGCCTGGGAACAGCACAGAAATAGCACAGAGAAAAACAGAGAGAAAGAAAAAGGAAGCAGCAAGGGCAGGGGTGGAGGTAGAGAAGGGATGAGAGAAAGAAGAAAGGGGAGGGGGGAGAGAGAGAGAGATTTGTTACCTTGCCTTTCACTAAAAGTAGCAAATTAATACACGATTAACAATCTGATGACATGAAACAAGGGCTAACACGTATGGAACTGGCAGGCACTAAAGTCAGACTTCTGGCAGGAGACCAGTATCCTTTCATAACTTAAAGCAGTGTAACAATACATCAACAGCACAATATACTAAAAACTATCCCCATCTTCCTGCATCCAACACACTGGGAAACCCATTCATATACTCAAGGCATGCTTTCCAACACATCAATGGAAAGGTGAGCATCCCGAGTTCCTTCTAGCTTAAAGGCACAAACCATCCCCATTCATTGTACTGTGTACACATGCCTCTTTGTAACCTCACTGTTGTGTGGCACAGAGTCTGTGAAGACTAGATAATGCTTCCAGGCCCATAAAGTAGCTCAATTCAAAAAAAACTCAACCACGATGCTGAATGCACAAATGCATACGTTGGGTAATAGGGGAGGTTTAGTGGACTAGTTACACTCCTGAGTGCATTAAGGCTCTGACTACTTGCAAACAACAGGCCTAGAAAACAAACATGTTTTTTTTCTTCTCCTTACTCTGACAATTCCAGCTGGTGCAATTGCAACATTAGACTGAGACGTGGCTGGCGTCAAAATCCCCTCTCTTTTTATAGGTGCTGGAGTTACAATCACAGCTCTGGACTGTCCCTGAAAGGCAGCTGAAGAACACAAGTCAGAATAGTTAATGAGACACAAAAAAAGAAGATTATTTTGTATGAAATAACTTCTTATTCAATAAGGGAATGGACTGAAGGATTTAAGGTGCCCTTCTCAGACTATTTCACTGCAATAAAGTGCTGCCAGTTTTCTGGTAATCTCAATCCCATCAACCCAGTACTCAGGACTCCAACACACCAGGTACTTCTGATGCTTCTATCATCACTGTCACCGTTTCAAGGCGAATTTACAGAGGTATCTAGCAAATCAGGAAGGTGCAAAGTGTCTTCATTCTATCAGAGCTGGATTTGACAGAAGGAGGATCATCTTCACCCCTCCTCTCATCTATACTTTTTGGATTTCAGGCTTGTCCTGCTGACCCAGAAAGGGTCAGTGACAGAAACCAAGGATGAAGGATGCATATTCAATATTTCATGGTTCCTTGGATATCTACATCTATCTTCCACACAGTTTCACTCTACTAGCTTCTTCCACTGTCTGGTTTTACAGCTGCTTTACATCACACACAAGCACAAGGCAAATGTGATTTGGAATCAGCACCAAAACTCCAGAAAATAGGCTAAAAAAACAGAAGTTCTGTGGTGTTACAGTTAGAGATCATTGTGAACAGCAGCAGCTGTCTCTACAGAGAAAGTCCTAATTCTCAAACAAGCTCTGGAGGAAGCTTGCCCCACGACAGGAATCAGGATCCTCCCTCTAAAGTTTTATTCACCACTACAGCATTCAAGTTTAACATTAATCTGTTAACATCTCATTTTAACCAATGCAGATGTACAGTTATTGACATGGCATTAATGCTGACATTGTTCTTTGCCCAGACTTTAGAGACTAACCATCCTATGTTGTTACTAAGAGAACAATTGTGCAGACACAGCTTCTGTATGCTTTCTGAGAAAACTACACCAAGCTTACTCAGGAAATTCACACTGTACAGATGGCCAGTTCAAACTCAGGGAGTCACTTTCATACCATCTGAGATTTCACTGCTAGGACCCGAGTCCCTTTGCAGGGGGCAGTTCCAGTGTACAGAAGAGTGCCCCAAGTGACTCCTTGACACACACTCACCCATGGGTTCAGATGGTATTATCCCTGCAGTTCACACTCTAAAGTTTCCCACAGCAGAGTTTCAGGGACCAGATTCCATAAAGACAGACATTTAATTGAGTAGCACAGCAGTAGGAGCAGCTCAAGCTGTGTGCCTCTGCAGAGGAATCCCAAACAAAGAAATCCCTGGGCAATATAGGCTGACACTCTCTGCATCCACCCCTTATGTGCTCTTTGGTCCAATGGTGATTTCTGGTCTGAGATCTTCTAACACCTTATTGGATTCCTTCTCTGTCTCCAGGAAGGTCACTCTTATCTTGTCAAGTTGCAGCTTCTGCTGATAGTTGTGGCCTTTGTATCTTCTGGTTCACACTGGTTCTGGAAGCCCTCTTTTGCTTAACTAGGTAAAAGTTCAGCATGTCTGGGTGAAAGTTCACAGCTTGGGGCCTAAGACTTCAGCTACTCTAGCTACACATGGTAAGGAGGTAATGCAAACCAAACAGAATATCAAATCACACAACATTAAGCCTAATCCCTGTGCCCTAATGCTAAATGATTGACTCTGAGCAATTCGCTCTATTTAAAACTTATTTAAGCTAAATTACTTAAAGCTTATTTAAGGTAAATGAACAGTTAATGACCTGCCTGGAGACAGAGAAGGAATCTAATAAGATGTTAGAAGATCCCACACCAGAAATCACTATTGGATCGAAAAGTGCATGAAAGGTAGGAAAGAGCACATGAGGGATGGGTGACTCGAGTCTGAACTGGACACCTGGGTGGTGTGAATTACCTTAACTGTGACAGTCCAGAAGTAACTGATGAAGCACTGGGAAAGTGATATGGGGATCACAAAGAACTTAAGAAGCACTAAGAAAGTGAGGAGCAAAGGTTTTCTGAAAATGAGAGTTGCCTACAATGCTAGGTGAAAAATGCATGCCTTGACTGCTGAAGATACACAGTCTCTTACCTTATAACATCCTAGAGACAGAAACACTGCCATTAGCAGCCTAGTGCTGTTAATCCTGGACTGACTTGTTCCCAGTGATGTGCTAGAATTAGATCCTTGGGTTTGTTCTCCTGTCATTCCTTTTTTTTTCCTGGTGGGTTACCACAAAGCCAGGCCCTGGCAGACACACCTACTCCTGGACAAAGCCTATTTAACAATACTCCTCCAGGCAGGGTTTTTCTTGGATTGTTGTTGCACATTTCAGGTGTCTGAAGTCACTTGGGCCTCAGCCAGCATAAGTCTAAAAACAGTGTGCAATAATCTCAAGAAAAAGTTGTACTGCCTGTCCTGCTCTAGCTGGGAGCTTTCCCACAAGAACCACCACAAGCAAAGCTCTCTCTGCTCCCTCTTGCTATTCTTAGCCTTGTGCAGTGCCAATGGCTACAATCATGACCAATGTGGAGGTCTCAGCATGTTAGTTAAGAACTGAAAGCCACGTGCTCCTGACAGCATCTCCAGAGTCTGCAGATTGCTTGAGACAAAAGATCTCCAGCTCCCTCTGTCTGTTCTTAGTCTTTCCCCACTGCAAGGGCTGATTCTCATCACCCTTGTCCTGCTAGGGAGCACTAATGGTGGATGAGAGGCACAGTCTCACACTTCCATCTGGACCAGTGCTGTGGTTCACTTGAACAGCCTCTCTCTAGTCAACACTGTACCCAAAGAGCTACAGGCACATCTGAGACAAACGTCAGAAAACATCCAAAGTTATTACCAAAGGATGTAAACCAGTGCCCCTGGTTTCACAGAGTATGATGATGCACAGGCAGGCACAATGATTTGTCCAGGGCAACCAGGTGAGACAATGGCACAAACAGATCTGCCATTCTCCATCTCACATTATTTAGCCACCATCTCCAACTCTACTGTGGCTGAATTCTCTGAGGGGCACAACTAACCAGAAACAACATTAAACATGAAAAACAAGGTTTCTTTGGGGCAGTAGCACAAAGCTCTACTCATCCCATGTGCCGATGCATCTATACAGCCCAGCACATATTCTACAAGGAGATACCCTCTTTCACAGGTCAGATTTCCACACACAACTAAACTGCTTCCAATCCTCACAGCAGTCCAGAGCACCCCACTGAACACTATAGCCACATCCCCCTGGATTCAGGGGTTCCTTGGACACCCTCAAAGCTGTACCTTTAATTCTTCTGTAAAGCAAGGTCTTTCCCTCCTGCTAGTCCCACTCAGAAAACAAAACCATAGAATCATCAACTAGTGCTTCTTACCTGGGGTGATAAAGGCATTCTTTACCAATAAGGACACTGTTTCAGGCTTCGGAGCAGGCACTATTTTTTGTGACTGTTTGGGCCTTGTCCCAGCACTGGCCAGAGGAACAGCTTTGGGGAGTGCAAATGTCAGTTGGGACTGCACCTGGGGCCGGGGTTGCCACTGCAGGACAGCAGTCTGGAAAGCCAGGTTACAAGGCACTCCTGCACCTGGCTGCTGCGTTGCCAGGACAAGATTCTGGCTCTGGCTGAAGGTGGTGGCAGGGGCATTGTGGGTCAACGTAGCAGAAGCTGTGTGGGTGATAACTGTAGATTCACAGAGGCCAGACTTCTGGGTTTCTGGTGCAGCAAATGCAGGTGGTGGAGAGCTTAAGCTAGAGTTCAGAGGCACCGCAGGCAACGGGGACTGGTGCTGTTGTGTTGCAGGTTGAAGCAGTGGCAAGGGTGTCTGAAACACTGGCATAAACGTCTGTGGCCCGCTGAGAGGCGAGTCGGGAGTGAAGTCTGCTGGCTGGATGAAAGATTCCCCGCTTCTAATGCTGGAACACTGGTCAGTGCCAACATCAGGAATGACAGGAGCAGGTACTGAGGAAGCGATCAGTCCGTCGCTGATGTTCCCTGCCGGAAGCGTGTTGGGCAGCGAACCCGACGGCGGGACGGGAGACTGGCACAAAAGGGAAACAGCGCAGGATCAGACATGACCCCTGAAACTCTTGGCTGAGCTCCTTCTGAGAAGGACATGGCTCACATCTGAGAGCCTTGGTAGCACATATGTCTGATATGAGTCAGTGTCAGACAGCGAGAACCTGCCTTACCTGGGAAGAATGGCTGCTGCTGTCTGTTGTAGCTGAGCTGACAGCAGACACAGAAGGGAAATAATTACTGGAACGACTGGGCGTGAATAAATCTGGAATATGAAGAGTCACCTATTAATTTCTTACTTTTCATACTCAAGGTACAACACATACTAAAATTCACAGGAATATCAATATTATTTAACAAACAACGAAATCACAAGATTTTCGCTTCATACAACTGTCACTGACTGAGTCTTCCAGAGGAACTCATCTCTTTAGGGCAGACTTCCTTAACTTTCATTCAAGCTAAGAACAACAACAACAACTCAGTTTGCTGTTTAAGGGTCACCTACACACAGCCAGCCAAGAGCTGCTTCTCAATGCAGTTTTCAGTAGTAGTTTAATGTCATGTGTAAATCTTGAGAGTACCAGAAAACGTTCCAAGGCAAACAAAGTGTTAATTTCCTTCATCCTTAAAAAGTGTTAAATACTTTATAGTGATCACTATAAGTTAGAAGCTTTACAGTGATTCTGTGAGGCTTCCTGCCCACATCTGATGTTCTGTCTTTAACTACTCAATGATTTAAGGTCTAAATGCTGTTTTTAACAGTGTATCTGCAACATTTAATCTCCTGTTAAAAACTACTTCATAAACCACTGCAGTTTTAGAGAAACTAATTTACTATATAGATGACTCTTACCTTGAAAAGGCTCAAAAGTATCCATAAAATCAAAATTTGGCTGGAGAGGAATAAGCCCTGGTTGAATCATGTCAGCATTTCCTAAGTGTGCTGCAAAAATCAGGAGACAGGTTAGATTAGCTTCACATCACTCGCACAGTAACAACAGTAGGAATACAGCATTGGGCTAGAACACCAACACACTCTCTACAGCCAGGCTTGGCCAAGACAGTTACAGAAAAACTGCTGCTGAAATCAACTGAGCATCTGCTTTTCTTCAGAAACTACAGCACAGTTCTGAAATCAAAACTATCGGGGAATGAAACCTTCAGTTAGTGAAATGGAACAAGGTGAAACCTGAAGGCTCTGACAAACAACTAGGGATTGCCAAGCTTGGATGCCTCCTGCTCCCCAACCTCCTGTCCTGCCCCTGCTGCACAACATATAAATTATCTGGGAAGCACAATCTGAACCATAGCACACTATTTTAGAATAAACCATCATCAATTTAATTGTGCCTCAAGTGTACTTCATGTAAACTACAGTTGCTCTGGAGTTGCTCAGACAGCCTAGACATCCACGCAGGAAGGATGATGCTGTCCTCTCAGACAGTCAGAGCCTTGAGTTAGAGAGCATTTGACAGAACTGTATATCTCTTGGGGTTGTTGTACAGGAGATGTGGCTTGCACTTGTTCTAAGGTATACATCTAAAGAGAAATTCACAGGCACTCCTTTAAAAACACACACAGACATGCTCTGAGGTAAGTAACAATGCCTTCACCACTGCTAAAGGTAAATGCTGCTCTTCAGAGCAATATTAAAAGACAATGATAGAGCAACAAGTAAGAAGCTAAGACAGAAATTCAATTTGGATTAATAACTGGGATTCCATAACCTACAAAGTTTAAGACAGCTTCATTCTCTGACCTATTTTTATCTGTATCAGCAAAGCAAGATATATTTCTTCGGCGAGACCAGAAGAGCAGCAAAGCAACAAACCAGACCTGTCCTAGAGATTTCCACTGCAACATAGCTAACAGTTAACAAATACCTATGTCCCTGGAATTTGGCCAAGAAACCAGCTGATGTGAAGAGAGTGTGGAGAAGAGCGTGTCGGTGAACTCGGACATAAGCATATCTGCATCCAAGAGGCTGCCTTCCTCCATTGGCACCGGCGTTTCTCGGCCATATCTTCTTTTTTGCCAGAGAACCACGTCATCATCCTGCCAAAGGAAAGGAAGAAAAGTCAGGCCGCCTAGAAGATACTAAAGCAGCCTGGTATAGTCTTTATTTTTCACATTTTAAGAGAAAGCAGCTCTCCTTTATGAGCCAGGCAAGCACACTGAAACAGATGAGCAGTGCTTCTAACACATCAACAACTTCAGCTCATCGATTTGTGCAACAACAGAAAACCTCAGTAGAACACCATGACAGTCTGGGAAAGGTTTGTGCCCAAAAACCAGGTGCTGACTAGAAGGATATAAGACAAAATAACTTCATCAACACTCTGTTTCATTGATTGTATGTTTGGTTTTGCTCCCACAGTTTAAGGATGGTTTGAGTAAAGGTTTAAAATAACATGCCCAGCAAAAACTCAAAACAAACAACTCCTATCTTGAAGTGTATCTGCATCTCTGAAATGTAGTGAAGTGTGATTGTAATCTGATTTTGCAGAAGGTATGCTGATATTCTTGTGGGCACTTTTAGCCCATGAAAAACAACATGATGTGACTTGTCTTACCTGTCCTTCACTATGGGCTAAGCTGAATTGTGTTGCCTTGCATTTGCTGCACACTAAAGGCACACAGTCAGCTTCTTGTGGCTAAGCCAACATGCAGCTGTAACTAAACCAACATACCATGGTGGTGCTTTGGAGCTCACAGTCAAAACAGCTGAGAGGTGTGAAACTGGAACAGATCCAAACTTATGCTTAGCTCCAAAAAAAACAACCAACCAAAAACCCAGAACAGAACTTCTGACCATCAGTTTCTATGCCCAAAGTAGGTCTAATGGCTTTGGGGGCATACTAAATGGTGATACTATTGCTCCTGTGAACACTTCGCCTTTTTCAGGATCCTGGCATTTATTTGCTCATGTTGTGGGCAGCAGGAAGATCTGCAATGTGTAGCACACAAACATCTTCACAGATCCAGTTAGACAAGCAAAGCAGTAGTGCCAGTTGCAACTGAGTTATAAGATGAAATAATGTGCCATTCCTCAGAGATTCATCTTTCTGGGTACCCAATATTGATTATCATTCCTTCTGTCACAGCACTTAACATCCAACCTCTCCTCCACCCAATTTAAGCTACAAATCTTACATTACTCTGAGGTACAGAAGCATTAAGATGTCTAACCTTAATTAAGACTTAAACAAGATCTTTGTCTTTAGACTTTAATCAATACAAGCTACTGCACGTTACAGCTTTGTTACTTATTGCAGCTCCTACAAGCATAAATGCTGCCACTTATCACTGGGATTACCTACCCTGACCAAACTTGAAAGATCTTCATCTTTATGTTTCTGTAACTGCAAAAGGAAAACAAAACAGATGTTGAAGTCAGAATAGGTCTTGTATATGCCAGTAGAAGATGTGATTTTGCAAAACTTAAGACACAATCATGTCCATGTACAACAATTTTTAGTTAAGGGGGGCTAATGAGATGAGTATGCCTGTGTTAGCTTATCATCCAAGTACTCTTGCATGCTAGCAAAAGTGACATCAAACTCCAAAAGCAACAACATACTGATCAAGTTCAATTAAGTTGTTTTCATTATGCAAACCAACAGACCCTTTTCTTGAAGTATGTTCTCCACTTGTGGTATTCCCTGATAACTATTTCGATTCTTCTCTTCCAGTATTTCCCTTCTGTTGCAATGGCCTGAGAACACAGACACATACCAGGAATTACACAGAATCACACAATGGCTTAATGTTCAACAATTTTCCAAGCAAATATTCAGGCATAAAAAATGCAAAAGAAAGCATGCTGACTCTGTTTGAGCTCATGTATCAGCAGCCTCCACAGCCCCAGAGTTCAGTTATAACAGAGCAAATCTGATAGTACTAACTTCATCTTTCCCACAATAAACAAACAAGAAATGATGTCTGACTGTATTGTCAGCATCTCCCATGTGAGCTCAATCATTACCAGTAGTTAAGAAATGGTAAAAAGCCCTTTAAAGTTAATTTACTAAAACATAATATATGAATCATACAATACCCTGTTCTGCAGAAAACAAGCAAAGAATTTCCCAAGGCTACACGAGCATGCACACACATAAACAATAGCTGTTAAAAATGATACAAAGCAATAGAAATCTGATGTCCAGCTTGGGGAGCTGAGTGACCTTGCAAGTCACATACTAATAGCAAGAAAAGGGCCAGAACAACGTGGGTCTTAATGTTTTACAGATAGTAGTGTAAAAGTTACAGACAACAGACTACTGAAAGACTTAACGCAACTTTCTTGGGTTCAAGGGTCATTCTTCAACACAAACATCAATACTGTTAATTCAAAAACCTGAGTTGGTTCCAAAAACTCATCTGGAACTCCTTAAGAGTTATAAACTATTCTAGAGTTACACTGTACAGTCACATATTGTCACACCAAGGGCTTCACTGGTTTTCTGCAAGGAGCCAGAGGGCAGACATTAGTTTTCATTTATGTTTACTAGAGCACAAGAATAGAAGTACACAAACTCATATTCACTCTTGGGGAAGTTATGTGAAGTTACCTAGACAAAGAAACTGCTTCTTGTCTTGAAATAACGCTTGATCAACTAAATAAATCACAAGAAACTCTCACAGAGTGACTTTGATTCAGTCCTGAAAGCAGCTGACACTCTGGTCTCCCACTGACTTCAGCAATCTCCAGCCAGACAAGAGCAGTGGCTGTTAAAATCTTAACTATTCAAATTGCACTTCTATGACTTATGTTTCATTAAACTAGAACATAGACATAAGTTACATAGACAACAAATGTCCTTCTGCTTGCACCTTGATCATCTCAGTGTGATGAACTTACAAAAGTAGGTTCAGTCTGTTTTATATTAAATGATTCCTTCTAAATAAAGACAACAGATCAAAGACTTGCTGTGCTGCTCTTACACTTGGCAGACAAATCTCGTTATAAACTCTGGAGCTCCTTGGTTTGCTCCTCAGGTTTTACACACCTCTGGCCGCCGATGTTCATCGACATCCACGGAGCCATCCAGCGGAGTCACGAAGTGGCACACGGGGTTCTTGCGCTTCTCCAGGTCTGCAACAGAAAGGTGAGTGTTCAGCACGTTCAGCTCTGCAGGGAACTCTGTCACGGTGATGGGAACATGTGGGGGGGGGGGGGAAATCCAGCCATGGCTCCTTCTAGATAACCAAAAAGACACGGGCAGATTTCAGGCTGTGCTTTGACTGCTCAGCGCAGACTTTGTGTAGACAGCACTGACCCAATGGCACTGTTGTGACAGCCTCTGAGCCTTCAGCAGCTTTGCATTAGTAATTTCAATACTCTTGCTTCCTACATACGTGTCTCTAGTCAAATATTTCATAGCAAGTGACACAACCAAGGCCGATACTTACACTGCATGTACCATGCCCTCCAGATGGCGTTATTGAGACGGATTTTATCTCTCCACTGAAGTTTCAAGCCTTTAAAATTTTTCCATTTTGGTGAAACGAGCTTTCCACTGAAACAAAACAGACAGCACATCATTTTGTTTTCATTTCTTCCTCTTCACACACCTTTCAAGGCAAAGCATCCCCCTAAAATTCTCAACAGGGAAGAGTACAAGTAGCCATGTGTGGCCAGTGACTTTTGCCACATGCTGTCCACAGCTTCCTGATCTAGGTGCCAGAGACAAGTCCAGTTTGCAATATTTCATGTTTTCATGTGTTTGCTAACAACTGTCACAACTGCTAATAGAAGAGCAAATGCCACACCTCAGCCAAACAATCCCAGCTGCAGTAATGGGTTAAATCACCATCAAATGAGCTGCTGCCCAATAGTAAAAAGGGGTTTTTTTCCCCCTCCTCATCCTCTTTTAGAAGTAAATCATTATGCTTTTGTGTGCAAGGGTAGAGACCAGATACCAACTGCACTAAAAGGACAATTCACAGCAGTGAAAGCACAGGTAAGTGATGAGCTTGTGAGTCTTGTGTTGAGGCCCAGCTGCCCCTTCAGTGTAAGGCTCTGCTGCAGCCTTTGGGATCCTGTGCTTGAGAAGAAATAAAGGACAAACAAAATTTGGTACACAAGACAGAACACTGGCTCCCTCTAAGGCATATAAACTTGCTGGAGCAAGCAATTTCACCGACTGGAAGTGATAACAAACAATGTAAACTATGAGCAAGGAATAGGAAAAACAACTACTAATGTACTTGTGTATTCTCTGTAGCAGGGGCCCAAGACACTCAGTATAACCACATTGTAACTCACTGCAGTCTAGGAAAGCTCTTCTGTTTCTAGCCTACTTCTAAGTTTTAAGACACTTTCAGTTTATGGAAACATCTCCAAATCTATAAAGTATTTTATCTCGTTGTTATCCAGCTGCTGTGGGTCAGAGCAGAGGGTGGATCTCCATCTGTTTAATATTTCCCTCATCTCTCCAACTCTCTCATCACCTTCCCAGTGTTCACCACCCAGTCAGCTCTGTCTCAAAATTATTGCATACCTTCTGTTATCATTCCTTCTAAATGCAGATTAAAACACATGTTTTCCTGTTTCTCCTATGTACATTAACAGTTTGGAGACAGGAGATTAACATGCTGATGCATCTCCAACGCTGACGAAATACCCACATGCCTTTGACTAAGAAATCTGTCAACTTAATGTTCATCTCTCCATAGCTCTGTGCAACTGGATAATTTGTCAAAGAAACAAAACTCTAATAATCTTCACTCAGAATAACATGTGCTTTTCTACAAAAAAACTAGGGGAACTGTAATGAATTCTTGTACACTCTCTGCATCATCAAAGAGTCAATTAAAACTAGAAGCAACATACACATAGTTTAAAACTTTTTCTATTACATTCTTACAAAATGGTAAACAAAAGTAGCACATCAAAAGAAGGAAGTGATTAAGAAACTATTCTTAAAATAATTATTATTTTTAGTTCCCATGGGAGCAAAGCACAAGCCCAGACTGAGGTCATAAGTGAAAAGACTTCAGCCTCAGTGCAGTGGAATCAGCACGAAGCTGACAACAATATTTAGACACTACTCCAAATTCCAAAGTCAATGGAAAGTCAATTCCCCTGAACAACACTGTGACTTACAGCAGTTGCTTAACTGCAAACCATCTTAAGATTTCAAATCAGCAAAATGACAACAATAGCAAAAACATAATACAGAGGCTTCTGTTCTTGTCAGCTACCTGTCTCCTAAACCCACACCAGCTCCTACAAGAAATGCAGAGCAACTTGTCAACCAGCTAGATGGTCACAATGTACCTGCAAACACAGAATGTGAATGCACACACGGTCCTTGTTCTTTCTACAATGACTGCAGCAACTCTGCAGGAGTGCTGGTTCCAAAGAGGGGAGGAGGAGAGCATCCCAAGGGAGGCTTGCAACAAATCCTGCATCCACACCAGCCAGTGGCATGACCTAGGGGAAGCTGGTGCTGACAG
The DNA here is from genome assembly GCF_028858725.1 of Colius striatus. Taxonomy (NCBI): domain Eukaryota; kingdom Metazoa; phylum Chordata; class Aves; order Coliiformes; family Coliidae; genus Colius; species Colius striatus. Next base: position 14,327,017 of record NC_084775.1, on the reverse strand, counting down.
ATGGTACCCAAGGAGAGGAGTTCAGAGGGAACTAGGCTATCAGTTGCATTCTGCAGAGGTCTTTGCTGCCAGAAGCACAGCCTGTGCTACCAAGGATGTGTTGGCTCATGTAAGTAATGATGGAGGAATATACAACTTCCATATTCTCATCGCTGTCAAACACAGATCAAATCAAAGTGGCTGAAAGCCATCTGCTGGATAACGTGCGGTACATTGCAGTAGCTCAGATCAGTCTCCCATGTAGAAATCTCCACCTCCTGAGGTGAAATGTCCTCAAGTGACTTGATCTCAGCCCAACAACTAAGAAACTCCAGCTGAACAGACAAGAGAGCTTGAATTCCCCTTGGATGCAGGAGACCTGAAGTGCTTTGGAGGAGCCACAGTGTTTTCAGAAGAGAAGCTGCAGACAATTTAGGCTGCCACTTCCATATGTTGCAGCTTTCACCTCTGAGTCCTGAACGAGCCAAAAGAGGCTTTTGACTCAGTAGTGACAAGGCAAATGGATGACTGTATTCCTTAACAAGCATGAGGCACGTGAGATGCCATTCCCAGCTGTTAAGATGACTTTGAGCCAGTAGCTCTCTAACACTGAAAAATACATTCAATAAACTCAATGGAAAAACTCCTGCAGACAGCAGTAGAAGCATGATCAAGCTCTAATATAAGATGATTCATGACAGAAGAATCCTTGTTCTCCTCCCTTAAATCTGAGGATTTTTAAGATGGGCTTCGGTCAGCCTAAAACCACATGACACAACCACCCTCTGGATATGAACACTTATCTGTGTGCAAACTCAGAAGAAGTCTGAAGGCTTTTCATTACTAGCTAACATTAAGAAATGCTAGCAAGAAATACTGATTTCTACACAAAGCATTGAAGGAGCAGAGAATGAGGGTTTTAAATATCAAGATAAATTCCACTCAAAACAAGACAATCTCAGAAAGCTGGTCTGGTCAGCTTGCATAACCTTGATTTAAGTGACCTGAACACATCTTATATCACATAGTATGGTACAACCTACATTTTTTTTATACAGCTTGAATGCTTTATTAAGCCATTTCTGATTCAACTTGCAGTTCCCCACTTTTTATCTACCTCAGATCTCAGGATGGTCAAAACAGTACCACTGCATCACATTTCAAATCTTTTTCTAATAGAAGACGATAGGGAAGATTTTGCTGTAAATATCTGCCTGAAAAAAACCCACAACCCAAACTTTTGAGGTCCCTTCCAACCCTTTAGATTCTTTGATTCTGTGATTCCTCCATTCAGGAAGAAACCAAGATCGTTCCCCACACTGTGACATGTAAACATTGCTAAGGAAGGAATTTCAGCTGGCCATTTCTCTTGCTTGCAATTGTAGTGAACTAAATGCTGCACAAAATAAGAAGTCTTTAAAGTACCCTGTGAGGGAAGAAAGGCATGATCTCTGCTTGAAAGCAAGGAAACAGTGAGATGGAATTATATGCCCACAGCTATGAAGCGTGAGTGACAGCACTGGAAGTGGGACACAGATTTTGACATCTCACCATACTCTGCATGTAAACTCCTCATTTCCACCCTCTCATCTTTCACTTGTTTTGGTATGTAGGGACGAGGAAAATCCCTGGCTAGCGTTGGCTCTCTAGCTCAGAAGTTGTTTTTTCTCTTGTGTGCTCGGATAACACCTGGCCTAGATCTATCGTACATGGAATTTAAACATAAACCTCTGAGCGCCACAGCTCAGATTCCACAGGCCTGACCCTGCTGCCCAAATATATTCTCAGAAGCACAGCAAAGAAAAAGAAAAGGAGCTACTACAGACATGCAAGAATCACTTCTCATACAGCCCAGAGGGGTCTTGTGGTACTATGGCTGTGAGCAATTTATTTTGTTTCCAAATTTGAGTTTAGTAAGTTCAGTTGACAGGGACAAGCTACAGAAATGAACTGCATTTTCCTGTTTAGTTAACAGATTCCCAGTGCCTTTGTGCTAAAGTAATTCTTTTTAGCCTTGTTACCTCCTGCCTCAAAACCCACTTCCTCTGGCCCTTTTTCTCCCCTTTCCTTCCTGTACACAATCATGCAATCTTTTGACAGAGTCTAACATTTTTCATGTTATTGTAGCTGATGGTAATGAGGCTCTTAATTTAAGCAAGAGAAAACAAATCCAATTTGATGTTACAGTAGCTCAATAGATTAGCTTTTTCAGCAACATGTAAAAGGAACTTTTTGGCTTCTTCCCAGCGGTTTTTTTTTTGAAGGCGTGGTTTTAGTTTGTTTTTTAATCTCCAATCTGTTCTGTTGGGGAGTTGGGTCTGTCAGCTCAGCTCTCCAAGAGCCAAAACTAACAGTATTTCCCCAAACAAAGGTTCATTCAGAGAATCAGATTATATGTATTGTGTGTTGGAGCAAAGAGGCAGGCAAGTGAAACAAAAACATTTCTACACTAAGTGAATGTCTGCAGGACTTGCAAGGAAGCCATTCTTTAGCATCTTATTATTTGTACCTACAATGCTAATCCCAGCTGCAGCCCTAAAATACTAATCCCAGACAGAGCTCATTTTAAAAGCAAGCATTAGGGCAGCTCATTTTCTTGGTTATTTAGTTCATCCTCCTTACCTGAAATCCTGCTGCAGCAGCAAACTCCAAGTTCATGGAAGGATGTTACATTGCTCACACTCCACAAACAACAGTAGGGATCTTTTTGCTAAAGTTACATCAAACATTTCAAAGTAACCAAACCCTCTCCACTGTTTGATTCATCTCCTCCTAAAAATTACACTTCAATCTTGAAGACAGAGAGACTTGAATGGAAAAACCTTTTTCCTCCATCATAAGCATTACCTCTTAAGTAGTGTTGGAAAAATAAAAACCAAAAGTCCAAGTTATCCACTGGCAAACTGGAATTGAAACACCTGCCAAGGAACGTGTTATCTAGACTGATTTCACCCAGGAAGGCTGAGGTATGCGCCTCTTGAAAAGTAACAGGAAAGTAAAAGATCAGTCTCACACCAGAAACAAACATTCCTGCCCCAACAAATGCACTGTAAGCCTTAATTAATTTATTTTACAAATTGAAAGTTATTTTAAAGTGAAGTTTGAAAGTTCACCTTAATTTGCACAAACAAAGGTTTGCAGTGTCTAGGCTCGTGCTTTGATACACACTGTGTCTACACTGCCAACTCACAAATGGACCCCAGTAAGTACTGTGGCATGCTGAGCACTACCCTGGCTTACACCAGCAAGTCCTGTGCTTTGCCAAGACAATGTACTGCAGCCTCTTCAGAGAGAAGAAAGAGCTGAAAAAACTCATACTTTGAGAGTATTATCACATCTACACCAAGAGCTTTTCACACCATCATTATCATGGAAAAGAGTTTTGTGCTGCAGTTTTAGCCAAATAGAACATGGCCAAGATATGCTATATGAAGAGGAAGACCTGCAGTAAGCTGGGAAGGACCACTGGAGAAATGCTTTCAACAGAAGCTGCTCTCATGCAAGTTATGAAAGGGTGAAGAGTGTTGGAACAGCACAAGGCAAATGGGAACATAAAGAAAAGTACAAATATCAAGGAGACTTGGAGGCTACAGCGTCCTTCAGCCAGCATCTATTTAAAGACCCAGGATGTTTAGATAGTTTCTCATTTCCAGTCAGAAATCAAAGGATATTTCTAGAATGTTCCTGCTTTTCAGACATTTGTTCCACATCGACTCACTTTACTACAGAACTGAAACAGCAAGATAACAGAAAAAGCTTCACAGGTAACATCACTAATATTTCAGTCAAAAGGCTAAGAAATAGGCCTCATCATCACCAGGTATCACTGCTAACTCTCAAGCAAAATCTCTCGTTGATCCTTGGGTCTGTCTTCTTCAAACCTTCCTTTAGAAGCAAGCATCATTGTAAACATCATCAGTAGTTAAAACCTTACAGTTAAGAAAGTTACGAAACTTTTGTTGTAATATAGGCTTATTATATAAAAAATAAACTCCACAGGAAGTTGCTCTGATTTTTGTTTAAATAAACACTGCAACCCAAAGTTTCTGTTCTGCTACAAAACATTGAGACACACAATCTGTCAGTCATTTTCCTGGCTGAATAGACGTAGATGTGGAAAGCATCCAAAGTGAAAGTTATCCCAATTTCTAAGCATTCCATTACAAAAAAAGTTCTATTTTGGAAAGAAGTAGTGGGTTAAGCATGGGCTTGAACCTCCACTGTACATATTTACCATGTGCTCTATACAGAGCAGTTCAAATCTCATTTGGAAGTGACCATCGATGCATGTTTGGCATTCAATTAAATCCTACATAAAAGGAAAATTATGGTAGTATAGATAATCAGTACAAAAGACAGGAAGCATCTGAACTTATAGGTAGGTATTTTTACAGGTTTCTTGTTGCTAAAAGCCTTTATTTTAGGTCTATATCCTAAGCCTCTGTTTAAAGAAGAATGTTAAGCACACAGCACATTCTGAATGTTCAGCACTTTCACTGGTGGCCTCTCATGTTGTTTGCTTTTCAGTGCTCATCCCTCGATATATAGATCATTATTTAAATTCCTCATAAGCTTTTCCATGGTGCTTTTACCCTTATTATGCATGTGGGAAAGTGAGGCACAGATCTATTAACATTCCACTATCCACTTCTCTGCTTTGACCAATGTGAGAGGACATGCCTGCATTTGCTTGCAACATTGCATTCCATTCCCTTCCCTGACCTCCTGCTGACCACTTCTGTGATCACTGTTTTGACTAGCTGCCATCTCCAGTTTCTTAGAAAATTATAATCTCACCAAGTTTAGAAACAGTTTTGCAGGACAGAACACTCCACTGGAACACAGGCCACCTCCTCACCAAGGCCCTGCTGCTCCAGCCCTTGGGGTAATGTAATCTTTGAAAAATGACTGGAACTTCTTTGTTTTCACTTAAAAATAAATATGAGCAATACATTTTGTTTCAGTTTTATTTGTGGAACAGATGAAACTACTTTATCTTCTCATCCAAAAACACAGGCTCAGACATGGGAAAGTTTAGATGAAACAGTTAACCAAAGGTACATCTATACATTAGGGATTGGTGGGCTACTTTAAGAACAAGAGGTGCTACCAGTGTTGCCAGCAGTAACTGCTGGGTAGGAGGGTGAGAAGTCAATTCTTTTCAATGTTTTCTACAGTGTAGTCTCCTGTTTTAAAGGACTGACCCTTGTAACAAAAGAATCATATCATCTCTGTGATTAAAACAGTAAGCATGAAACCCACTGCTAGAATTTCAGACAGCTGTTCTTGGCCAGCAACTTGCAGTCTTAAGTATTGAAGCCAAGCTGCTACAGACACAAAACTTCAAATCCAGCTCCCTCTCCAGTTCCCCTTCTCTCTGGTGATAGGATTGCAAGGTCCCTGTAGCTCAGCCAGGGCTCTGCCCTGGGCCAGAATGATCAGAAAACAAGTATCCAGCATCATTCACAGAGTTGTCAAAACCATTATTAACACAACCAGCTTGGGAACTTTAGTTTAAGGAACACATGCTCTAATTTCTCCCTGAAAGGAGAAGACAAACATCAGCTTGAGCATACCTTGCGACCTTGTAATACACCGTGATGCAGCTAATAACACACTGTGATCAGCAGCAGTCAGGGCTGTTACCTAATTTTCTTTGCAGCATCTCTACCAACAGTTTTCCTTCCAGCACCACCATCCTGCCCCACTGCAGGCTTCCTCTTCCAGAAAAAAAGCCACTGCACTCAATGCGCTCCTCCTCTCCATCACTTCCTTCTCTCCATCTCACCTTCCTGCTGACTAAAGTTGAAAGAATTTTGGTGACAGAAACATTATCTATCCAATGATGCTGCAGATGGCATGACAAGGCTATCACGATGGATGATCTTTTCTTAGAAAATCTCAGCCAGGAGGCAGAAGAGCTTTCCTACTGCTATCAACTGTTATGATGATGATGATCAACATCTTGTATTGACAAATACATCAACAGATTCATATCAGATAAATACACTGGTGTTTTCTTGGTTTTTTAAGTGTTTCTTGCACTCTCACATGATGAAAAGGAACTGTCCATTTTCAGAAAAGCTTCATGACAATGGGAAGCGATCCTACTTGCTTCTTTCATAGTCTTTCCACTTCTTACTAAAACTTGATTATTGCCACTGGCTTTTAATCAAACTTCTGAGAACCAGAATATTCATTACAAGGAGCTGTTTTCCTGACCCAGGTGATCAGCAACTGACACAGGTGGCCCAGAGCACCTTCCTTCTCATTGAAAAGGATGGCTGCAGGCAAGGGCCCTCCTGTACAGACAGAGCTATGAACAAGTCGAGATCTATCAGAACGTTGAGGCCTTAGCCTAGATGAATAAACTGATCAAGGTGTGATCTAAGACCTTGTTTTAAGCACCTCAATTATGGTTGAAAGACTTTTCACACGCAGAGCTTCTGAAAAACCCAAACAAACCCTATCAGGGTGGCAGATCAGCACAGCTCTGAGCAGCAGCAGCACACAGGAGCCCAGAGCTGTTTACCATGCTCAACAGGCAGAGAAACCCGAAACTGGCACTTCTGCCATGGAGGATAGTGTAACATGGTCTGCACAACATTACTAGCCTATAAATATACTGCTAGACTTCAGGGATCTTATTCTGAAAGCAACTGAAGGGTTTTTAAAAGAAGAGACAGTCCTCTTGTGAAACAAAGCTTTCATACCAGCTGTCTGCAACCAGCTCCCTGCAGCACGAAAACAGGAGACTTCTTACCAAACTCAGTTATTAATGAATCAGGACTGAAACAGAACATACAGTTTATTCAAAGTTTACATAAAAGCTGAACCAGAAACTACACAAAAGACAAAAGCAGACTAAAGGCACTGTTGTGTTACTACTGAAAGATCAAAAAAATGCCATAGAAAAATAATGTAGAGAGAATATCCCTTCTAGAGTTAACAAAAACTGAAGTGGAATGAGGGGAAAAAAGTTAAAAAAAAAGAATAATATCTAAGCACCTCTAGAAGGACATGCTCACCCCACAGGAAAAGCCTCTGCTTACAGCTTTGCTGGATCAAAGTGCAAACAAATGCTTTGACAATGCCTTCGCCAAAACCAGCCCTTCAATTAGAAGCGAATGTCACATGGACCTGTGAAGTGGCAGCTCCTCCTGCCCCTGCTCCAGCAGCAGCCACATCTTAAAGTACAGCCATGAACGTCTTGGGATTCACCAGGCAAAGACCACAGCCTCCCAGGAAGGTTGAACATTCAGAGAATGAATAGCAGAAAAGAGACCTTTGCCTCTGGGTCACCAGCTCAAGCAGGAGCTGTGAAAATCTGTCCTTCAGGAAAGGCTGTGCAAGTAACCCTTCATTAATTAAATGGGACACAGGGGTGTGTGTGGGGAAGGATACTAATGCTCCTGACACAATTGTCACCACACTTTTCCCAGATGACTTTTGTTGTTCTTGGCAGGCCAAGGGAGAAGCCTGGTTCCCACACACAGATGGAGAGGGGATCAGCCCTGGCCTTAGGAAAGTGGCTACAGACATGCTGAAGAGTAGAGCTTGTGACTACAATGATGGTGGTTCTGGTCACTATGCTCACCACAGCCAGGGCACTCACAAATATTTCATAGCAATTAACTTTATAAAGCAGTATTTAACCTCACTCTCTGCAGTGAGTGTCTGAGAAAGATCTTGGGTTTATTGCAGTATAACCTTATGAAGTCACTCTTTTGCTCCACCATGGTTCAACATCTACCAGCACAATGGTTCGGAAATTCTCACATCATTCACCTGGGCACTAGTTAAAAGACACAGCTGGACTGACTTAGCCCCTTTCCTTACCAAAAACACATTTTCAAATGGACCGAGATGGTTTATATCCCAAAGCAAGTGATGACTTCCCGAGTAAAACACATGACAATATCAGCACTTTCCCGAATCTTACTACAAACAAAACCAAAAAGCCACCCCATCACTAAATGACCCTCACACAAGTTTCTTTGAGTCATGTTTTTCTCATGGGCAAAAACTGTAACAAACCAGCCCCAATCCTCACTTTGTAGAGTCCTTTCAAACGCTCAAAACAAAGGTAAGTAACATTTTCTTACACGCTCTTTGCTACAGAGAGAAGCAATCTCTCCAAACTTCCTACGCCCTATCTTCCCATTTTAAAAACCCTGCTATATCCACACAGCCATAATCACCACGTGAAGAGGTCAGACCTCAAGGCTACTGATGAGCTAATAAAAACTGCTAATAAAAATGTTAGGCTCCTCAGGCTCTGCTAAGATTTTTACTGGAGATTTAAGTGTTCTACTTATATGACTGGATACTGAAAACAGATGGGATCCATGCTGGGCCCCTAAACAACAGCCTTCACAGACCAAAACTTTTACTAGAAACAGTAATGAATTGCCTTTTATTGCAGATTTGTGTGCATCTGCTTACAGTCTCTCAGCTGAGCTGTGCTCTTCAGTAACATTTGCTGGTTTCATAAAGTAAATGAGTGAAGTTTAATCACATGGTTCCTATGAAGGGTTAACTATTTCACGTAGCAAGAGAGACGGACCAGAACACAGGAATGTTTCTTATTCCCATGCAGTCTGACTTCAGATTACCCCTCTGTCACTCTGATGTGAGTCATTCAAGTCACAAACATATTGGCCAATACAGCGGAATATCCAGCACCTTCAGGGAGCTGGTTAGGGAAGGCAGCAGCACAAAAGCTGTTATCACAGAGAGCAGCCACATAGCAACACCAACTGGGCTTATCTGCAGCTTCCAGAGACCAAATGCTGCTAATATACGTTGCTGTCCTGAAGAAAACATGTTTCTGTAGCAAGCAAGAGCCATCAAATGAGAGCACTCTGAAGCTGTAGTTTTGATTTTTTTCTTATTTTGAAGAAAAAACAGTTATCCAACAGGGAAAAGTGCTGCCTGGAGCTTTTTCCCAGAGGATGCTAAAACATTGGCTAGCTTACTCCAGTACTTGCTTTAGCTGTAAGAATACAGTAAGAATACAGGTTGAGCCAAAGGTCCATCTTTCCCCATACTCGATCTCCAGCAGCGGCCACAGGTAGGTGCCTGAGGAAGAGTGTTTGTACAACACTCCCTCCAGCCCTAAGGAGAAGCCCTCTTCAGTCCCTTGCAGCTGTAAATTACATTAACTACTATACTAACTCTCTAAAAGTGAATTGGAAGAACTGCATTATTTCTCCTTTTGCTGTATTTACAGACACTTCCCCTCCCCCCCGCCCAAATCTGTGTGAATTGGATATGTGCATTGGTTTGGCAAGTCTGTGCTTTGAAGAAGGATAATGACATTTTTAATAGAGAGCAGCCACAATGGTGACTACTGCAACAATTCAGATGCTGCAGCTTTTGGATAGGCTGCTTTAGGCACTTGGCTATTTCACAATCTCTGCTTCTGTTTTCAACAGGTTTTAGGTGTCAACCATGGTTGCTAATTACCTGAAATAAGTGCAGTTTCCTCCTCGCGGATATTTGCACCTTTGAGCAAGTCACCTCTCCCATCCCAACACTAGCTTTAGCTGATATAAGCTGACAACATGGCTCTGGCTCTGCAGCAGCTTAAAGTATTTCACAACCACATTCAACTCCTTTGACCTAGTATTTCCTTCCTTTCTAAAAGATCCAGATCCTAAAACCCAGAAAAGTAATTTCTGTGTGTGTTCCCAAGTCACTAACCTGTTCCCCTCCTCACCACACCTCCCTTCAATGTTCTTTCTCAAAAGTTGTGTTAAAAGAGTAGAAGCAAGTAGATTGTTCCCTTTCACTGCTTCACGCTTTCCCACACATCCCACCTTCATATTTTCTACTCAAGTTCTCTCAGCCTCCTCCCTGTCAGGAACAGATATTTACCAAGCAAACAGAAAGCTGGAGTAAGCTGAAGGATGCATGCAGATACATGCATGAGGCTGAATGAATACAGGGAAACATTTATACCTTCTTTGTAGGCTGTACACAATGAGCTGACAGGAGAAGCATGACATTAACATCCAGACCTTTGTGTGCTGCTAACAGTCAAACAAATTGTAGAGCCCATTCCTTAATCCACAATGCAGCTTAGCAGAACCAGTACTTTTTGGTGCTGCCTCTCACTCAAGTGAGAGTTCTCCTGCTGTAGGCAGTTATCACTGTAAATATTATTAGCAGACTTTGGCTTACCCTGGATAAGTTTATACACATGGCTACAGCTTCCATACCCTCAGAAGTTAATCAGAATGAGCAGAGACCAACCATCCTAGAAAATTACAAGTCACATAATTCTTTGCTCTGGGAAATGTGGTAGCTGATAATATCCATATACACTGATCAGCAGAAAAGGAAGCCAACATGATCTTCCACTGGCCTCTTCTTGTTTGCCACTTCATCTCTAACAGCTGCCTGGCCCATAGCCCAGAGATTTCCTTTTCAACTTTTAGTTTTCCTTTTTATCTGCATTTCTTTCTTTTTTTTTACCTTCTTGGTCACTTCTGCTTCTCACACATTGAAAAGTATTAGTTTTCAACAGCAAACACAAGCTACACCAAGCATCATACCACAGCACCAAAAGCATCAGTCTGCAGAAGAAGATCGTGAAGAATGGTCTGGGACTTCAAAGAAGAATCAAAAAGAACTGAGAGGCTCTTCCACAACTCATGCTCTGTTTGGTCCCTGTCCCTTTGGGTATGGTGTCAATAGTGAAAAGATTTAACAGCACCCTAAAATCTGGATGCAAGATGCAGCAAAAAGAATTCAACAGAACAGCCTGTGACGACTCCCAGGCGTATTCACATCAACACACAGTTGCCAGATAGTAACTAAACACAGAGGGTCTAAGTTATATTTAGGTTTATCATGAAATCCCAATGTCACTTTATTCCAGCTGCTCCAAGATAAACCACCACCATCACACAGGCCTGGACTCTGTATCACCACTCCCAGTTTGATGGCTTGAGTCTAACCCTTGCCCTATACTAGAATTTTGCTGCCAAGGTGACAAAGCCCCTGGCACCGACAGGCTGATGCAGACAAGAAGAATGTTTTGGGCAACTAGCTCACGTGTGCTGGGGAAGTGCTCTGGCTGTTGGACACAGAAGTCACTGGAGCCCTGATAGAGTTCTCACAGTTCATGCTGGCCAAGGTCACATCAGTTGATGCGTCCTTGAACTGCTGGAGACAGAGGACCCGTTACTATGGCACCTTGAGAGAAGGGAGGGCAAACAAAGTGACAGAGGGAGAGACCAGGATTTCGAGTAAACATCCCATGCTAGAGTTTTGAAAACAATGAACTTGACAGATTCCAGCAGCAAAAGCGTCCTTCATGCTTCTGCAATGTTTGCTTGGATCTCGTGACACAGATGTATAACTTAAAAAAACCCTGCTGATATACGAGGACTAACAGGCCTCACTGTTGGAAAGATCATTGAAAAGAAAAGGCCTCATCCTGTTTCTGCAGATCTATTCTAAGCAGCAACAAGATGCAACACAACAGGACAGAAGAGTCTGGTACACCTCTTGCACCCAGCCTGGCAGAACACAGCCCCAGGACCAAGTCTTTGTATTTACCACAGCTATTCTAATGGCAGTAAGGCTCTGGCATTCACACAAGCTCTTGAAGCACCCACATAAGCAGGAACCCTTTAGAAGAATACCAGGGTAGATATTTTATAGGAGGCAAGCAGGGCAGAGGACCACAGAGGGTTCAGACCAGGACAGACTTGCAAGCTGTCACCTTCCCCTCAGATTTGTAAGACCCAAGTATAAACAATGCAGCTGCTGCCTCACTTCCAAAACTAGTAACAGCAATCCTCTTTCTCAAGAAGGGTGAATGTGTTGCACAACAGCAAGGCTATTTGGATCTTCTCCACATTCCCTTGGTCACTCTTGAGGCTCAACACTTCTTATTCACAAGCCATCTCTAATACAAGTAAATGCCACTCAACACCAACAAAAACAAGACCACCTTTTGGTGTCTCACGTGGCAATTAAGGGTTTGACAGCTCAGTGAAGCCGATGCCATTTGGACTTCCAAGCCTAACAAAACAATTCTCCACAGGTGAAAAATCCAAGTTCCTCTATGAATAATACAGTTCCTGTTGCTGTAAAAGCAGAAAGGTTTTCTAGATTCTCTGGAAGGCCAACATCAGCAACTGACTCAAGAACTCAGAGCTGATGCTTCAGATATTTGCTTCCTTGGCCACCGCATGAGGAGATGAATGATGCCTCAGAACCACAACTACCAGTCACGGAAGGGAGCAGGTGAAGGCAGTCCAGCGAATGCCAAAAGGCAGTCAGCAGAACTCTGCCTTCCAGAAGCATTATGGTTACCATTAAAATACCAGTCTGGTTTTATTACCCTGTAATTTGCATCTGTAGGGTTCCTCATCAGTTACAATAGCCAGGAGCTTTTCTAACAGAGGTTTCAGTAAGCTGCACATCTTCGTCTTCTCCTCATAAATTCTTTCTTCCATTTGTCTCCTTTCCTGTATTATTTAAGTTTGTAACTGGTGACATCTTTGATATAGATTCCTCTTAGACTCCTATGTTAGCTCCCTTCTAAACCTCATGCCTGTGTTTTCCCCTTTCAAAAAGGCCAGTACACATATCTGGGTCTCTGAAGTTTTGAGACTATTCTAGTCATTTTTAGAAAGGAGAAAGGGAAGAAAAAGCAGTTAACTGATTTATCTAGGATCAACAAGCCAAGAAACTGAGGGCTAGTGAAAAGTTTTGTGTTTGTGTCACAAGTAAATAAGCTGTGACAAATACACACTAGAACATTTCCAATGGTGATTGCTGCTTTACTTATAAAGACATGTCTATATTAATTATATTATGAATGGCACCAAGACAGAAAGTTTTACATTAAAAACAAACACTCAAAAGTGACCTTCCAACTCCCACTTGAGCAAACAAACAAAAAGTGATTTTGAAAAGATCATGTTTAGAATATTAGGAGCAATTTCTGGAAAACCTAGCTTTTCCTAACCCCATTTTTCAAGCCTTCCTGCTTCAGAAACTGTGACAATAGTGTAGCTCTGGCTTGCACTAAAAACAATCAGATTCAGGTTTTTCCATCACTGTCTCAAACACAAAGAACCAACTCTATTTTCTTTGGAGGCAACTGAAACAAGTACTTTTTCCTAATCATCTTCATAATTGTTTTATAGACATGTTAAAGGTTTCCTTTCCAGAGTGAAAGGAAAATTGTATGAAAGCTGTAAAATATTTCTATAGCCATCAAAGACTTTTAAAAGCTTGTCTTTGTCCTCAGAAGTAGCTTAGAAGTTTTGTCTTTAAAGAAACTGCTTGTGCCAGTGACGCTGAACTATCAAAGGACTGATGAGGAAAACTGTAACTGCAATTAATTTCTGCATACAAAGGAAAGGAAGTAGCAAGCATATAGCCTCAAGTCTGTTAATTAAAAATGAAATACCAGGTTAAATCCACACTGGTCCAAGTTTCCAAGCTGATACTTGTGTTGTTTTTGTTATGTTTTAAAAACACACACCTTCCTCTCCAACAGCAGAAGGAAGCAAGGCAGCATTAAGAGCCAACAAGGTAGCATTAAGAACCAAACTAGGAACCCCAGTTCTCCTGCCCCCATTTTACTGCACAATCATCTTTGTAACTGAGTCCATCTAGCTCACACTCTATCAGGCACACCCTCATCAAGTGTTTTGTATCTACTCTCCCATCACAGATCAAAGCTCAGGGAAGAAATGCTGGACTTCTCTGACTTCAGACACACCTTCTGTCATATACTCTTACCTTCCATACCATCCTTTCTTTCATACCTATTTGTCCTGTCCTGAACAGTACTGCCCTGGCAGGGTCTTTTCTCCCCAGCCCATCATTATCCATTCACCTTGGTCTATTTTATCAGATCTCTTATAAACACAACTGTAACCTCTTTTCCTCTCCACAACATCCCAGAAGGCTTCCCTCTCCTTGCTGCCATCCCATCTAGCTCTACTACTGAACATATCCTCACTCACACGTGTTCCATGAGTTTGTAACCTGGGTCAAACCCACACAATCAGCTGAAAGATCATTTCTTTGACTTGAACTTCACAGTATCTTTCTCTTTCCCCTCCTCCTGTTTCCATCCCTGTGACCTCCTCTGTAAACACTATCCAGCACACCATGTCCCTCCCAACTCATTCAATGCATTCCTCAAAGATCTTCTTAATTTTACTCCAAGTCTCACTGAGCTTCTAACCTTGCTCCTTCCCCTCTCAACTCTTCCTTCTTTGCAACATGTATCTCAGTACTGCTATTAGGGGCAAAATTGCATTCACACAGAGGAACTTTGAACAGTTCACTCTGTACTTCTGTGTGCAAATTTGAAACGCCCCTCTCATCTCAGAAATGCCCGGCCATCAGCTCAGTATGGCTACAAAGCTCCCTTTATTCCTCCCCACCACTGCTTGCTGCACCACTAGATATCCTTTTGTTTGATTAAGACTAATCATAGCTTAAGGACACACAGATAAGCAGCTGCTCAAGTGACTGTGTATCAACTCTGCCTTCCAAAAGAATGGAATTTCTTTTTCCCCTCTTGCATGGAAAGTAACAAACAAGAATGATTCAGTGACCTACTAAAGGAGTATGTGGAAAAACATGAGTAAAGCTAAGAGCTGAATTTCGGGTTTCTTGGCTTTACTTACTTTCTGCTCAGTGGTAAGAGGAATTAAAACAGGTGAAGGGGAGAGAACTGGAAATCAATGTGTTAATTTCTGTCACTGTCAAACTCCATTCAAAGCACATCATAATCATGCAACACAAAGTTTTTACTAAAAGTAACTCCACAGTTCAGCCAAGCTTTTGTTCAGATCTCTCAAGAGTTATTGAGAACTGGCAATCTGAGGACAAACTAGCTCCCTCTTCCCTACTTCAACAACTCATCAAGACTCATGATTACGAAACCCACATCATATTTAAGTCAGAAAAATAACATCTGTTTGCTGTTGAAAACACAACAGAACTAAACCAAAACGTGCAGACCAAATGGTACATCAAAAGATGATTATCAACCATGTGCTTTTTAATGAAAAGCACTGTACACCACACTGCTGTGGTAACACACTACACAGCCAGGTGCAAAGAAACCACCAAAACCTTGTGGTCTCACAGTCACCAAAATACCCAGAAGTGGAACAAAAAAAATTGGCCCCATATGGAGATGTCTGTGTACAGAACTTGTCTTTTCTCCCTGTAAATCATGTGTAGCCCTGAAGACATCAAAACCTTAATTTCAATCAAGGCCCTTTCAAACTACCATGAAATGTTTGCTTTGGTAAAATAAATATATGTTTGAAATGAGAACAGCTCAGCAATCTTTCTGTAAACCTTTCTGAGGTTCAAGGTTGTCAAGGTGAAATTCAAAAGTGTGTCTTACACAGAGCTTAAAAGCTTGTGACTATACCAAGCATTTAACATAAGCAAGGTAAGAGGCTCAGTAACAATGTCCTGATTCACACTGCACTATGAATACAACATCCTTGTTTGGAAGTGACCCTTAACCATGTTTAACATGGAACTCTGCTCAAGTTAGGCTTAATTCATAGGATGAATATAGTGTTTTTATCAGAGCAGTCTACAAGCAGCATGTGAAATATATAACTACATTCTGGAAGTTTTTCATCTCAAACCTCCTATCACCATTGCCAAGAACTTCCCAAAACACATGCTGCATTAACAAAGAATATGTGGCAAAGGTGCTTTGGAAACAAGTTGATCCCTAATGTCAGCCCATGGAGGAAGGGAATATTTTTGGCTTACATCTACATGAAGTGAAGGGGTCATATTGCTAAAGAGGAGAGATGAGATCTAGAAATGACCTGGCAGGCTTTTCAAAAGGTAGATGCTGTCACAGTTCTCTGACCCTACTCCTCTGTTCTGTGCAACTTTAACAAGGAGAATCCAGATGGTTTTAGACAACATATATGATGCCAATGTTAACACTCTTACCTAAAGTACAGCACCTGGCATGCTCCTTAAGCTCTTATTAGAAGGTGAGAAAACTCAGAGACTACTTAATAAATGAGCCTACAAAGTCATCTTCATCTCCCGCATCATACCCTACCCCTAAGATGGACATCAACTGACTTAATAGTATGTAACAGAGGTTTAATAAAACCACCACTCACACCGAGTGTGAGCAGTAACTGCAAGAATTCCCGAAGCCTGTGCTTTGTTTACGTGATGTACATCACCACACGCAATGCCTACTGTCTAAGCTGCAGAGATCATCTCCCCAGCACTGTGCAAGAGGGTAATCTTCATAAGGAAAATTAATGACGTAGGGTCTCAGGGCCTCATCAACCTTGGTTTCTTACAGGGCACAGATAAGACATGCTGGGTAAATACTAACTGAAGTCTGCACTGTCACATTCATTTAACACCTAGAGAAAACAGCTCAAGAATCGACTCTAATCTACTTTTTCCAGGAGTAATACATTGTATTTCCCACTCCCTGCAATGACTCCATCAGTCATTCCAGCATGATTTACCTCTCTACCACCTCAGCATCAAAACCCTCGAGGTGAACTAGCACAAGACTCCCACCAGACGTTTTTCAGAGCTCCACACGTGGACTTCAGACTATACAGATCTGCATTTCCAAGTGCATATTTCATGGTTTGGACCTTAAACAAATTATAGGTCCTTGTCCCCAAAGCAGAGCTTTCCACAGGGAAATCTAACGTCCCCATATTACAGCCTCTTAGGGCAAGAAACAGTTTACAGTGTTCTTTCAGAAAACGTAACTTTCACTTCACATAAGCCTTCAGCCTCAGTTCTACAAGGAGATGAACTTTATTCTTATGCTGAAGACAAGAGCTCTCCAAAACAAAGAGAAAAAAGCATTCTGTCCCAGTCTATGAAAAGAAACTTCACGATATGCTATGGCTGGAACATTTCAGAACACAGGTCAGTTTTGGGAAGTTACTACTGGGTACTGGAATTATTTGTATCATTGTAAAGATATTAAAGGGCTTTACTAAATTAAATATCCAGATCATGTATCATTTGACTTAATTCTGCTTAACAACCATGGTAGGCCATATACCCATTGGCATAGATTCTCTTTAGAATGAACAGCAAAGACCGTTTTCAGAAAGCATACTTTTGCAAATCCTTGTACATTTAAGTGTCCTGTTTGCCATAGAGCAATTCCAGCTACCTACACACATCAACATCTGCAAGGTCACATGGTTTTAAATGGCTGAGATGAAGGGGTCAAAAGAGGAAAACCAGGCCTCTTTCACCTTCCTCGGTGTGGTACGATTCCCACAATCAATCTCATGAAAAAACAGGTGACATTTTGATAATGCACAGCCCACGTGATACCTGTTGTAAACCCTAGTGTTTATAAGTAACTTATTGATTTAGAAGATTAAAACAATCTCCTAACTGTACAAGGGAATATGCTATGGTCATATTTTCTCCTGTGAAATGGCTCATCTGAAATCAGGATTTTAAACCTGTGCAACTGGGTACGTGACTGACACAGCTATGACGAAAACCACAAGCAGGTTAGCTGGAACTGCTCAAAGGCATGAGGGAATAACCATGTTCAGAAATAGCCTTTTTTATCATAAAGTTTGGCAGCTAACAGCACAAATCCACATTTTTCTAACAAATTTAAAGCACAATTAAAAGCTACACCATGAACCCAAACTTGATCCAGCATAAATCTGGTCAAACATAACCCATCCCACAGGTAATGACCAAGGGAATCTACACAAACTTTTGCTTCTCAGCTCAATGGTGAAGCTAATGGATATTTCATTATTCAGAGCTTCTTTTTAAAGCTTCAAACACTGAAATGCTACCAATGGGTGTCAAATGTAAATAAACATTACACACAGAGCTCTGTTACAGCAACTTCCTTGGTTTTGTATTTAACAGAGCTGCACTACCCCAGGTGTAGTAAAATGATGAGTAAGTAAAAGCCACACTTCTTCACCTTTCTGTTTCACAGTTTTCAGTGTTGGTTTCCATACTCCCAACCTTTCTAGGCAGCAAAGGCAGCACAAAAAATGTAAACACAGAATCTGCGTGTTTTGTCAGTGCTAGATCAGACAGACAATAATGGAAAGATACAACTGAGGCAACGGCAGTGAAAACAGCCCTATAAGCCAAGTTCAAATCAAACTGGAAGCACAGCACAAAAGGCAGTTGCTGCCTATCTGCATGGTGTGTGTTCTCTGAGGAGGATATGGACAGAGAGACCCCTTCTAAGGTACAAAGGTTCACCCTATGTGCTTAGTCAATCATTTGTTACATAGCAATGACTCCTCATTTTGTACCCTGCTCACCATCCCACAAATTAAGACTTTCCAGAATTATTTTAATCCTTTCTAGACCCTAGTTCACAATTGGTTAGGCAAATTTCTTCAATCTACCACAAAGCCATCGAGTAATCAGGCTGAATCCGGGCACGATCCTTCATGGCTGCAACTAAGCAAACCTTAAGGTAGCCAAGGGTTATTCCAAGGTATTAAGGATGCTTTTCCTTGAAGAAGATATTTTCTGCACCTTGCCTCATACTACCATCAACAAATTATTTCTGCTACACTAGACCTAGTTCTCAATTTATGCATCTACATCAGAGTTAGATATTATCAAATTAACACCGCTGAACTATTCCTCTGCATTACATGTGATCCTGTTTCAAAACCCCAAGGATACACTAGTGGAAGCACAACATAAAGCTGATAAGAGGCTGATGAGACAATATGCATGAGAAGTCCAGTTCTGCCCCTCCTAATACTTGTGTTTCCTTTGCACGTTCCTCTCAGCTTGTACAATAGAGGCTGATTGGATATTTTTCAGTTTATACTTGTTCTTCTTTCATAAATACAAAGAATTGATGCCCATTGTTGTACACACCTTACCCAAGACTTGCTCTCTTGCAAGTAACCAATAACTTGCTTAGTAAAGAGTATCAAAATGAGATTACTTACACAACATTTTCTTACTAACTGTAAAGAACAGACAGTTCTATTGTTTCCTCTTAATTGAGCAATACTTAAATAGAGGAAATTGGAGGGAGCAATGTTAATTTTCTTTTAGCAAGCCAATACGGCTCCTATAAATGAAAGCAAATATTTCTGTTGATATGCTCAGAGGCGTTATCCATCATTCCTTTTAATCAACTTCCAAAATACGCTCAACGGAGAACATCAGATTGGATCCAATTTCTGCTGTATCACATGGAACAAAAGGCTCAGGCAGGCATACATCTTTTAAAAACACTTCTATTCCATAGCTGTGCCTCCATTTTGGACGACAGACAAAGGGGGTAAACGTGAATATAACGCCTTATTAAAGAAGATGAAAAGCAAAACTGAAGTGTGAGCAAAAGGCGCAGATAAACCCAGGAAGTGCTACTGCCAGCTGCAACCACCGGAACAAAGGGAACAATGACAGATCCCGCTTCCCTCAGTTTGTCACAAAAATTCAACTTGGGCAAGGAGAAAAAAAGAAAAAGCCAAAAATTGGCCCGTTTCCACACAGACCGGGACACAAACGTTTCCTTTGCCCTTTAAGGATTTCTCCTGAGACTCCTCAGCACTAGATGTTTCCACTAACTTCAAGCCTGGCCGTGAGATGCTGAGCGTTTTCCAGGGCCAGGCTGAGCGTGCCTGGGCGGCGCGTACTCCCACGCGGGGACGAGGTCCCGCTTCGCCCCACACGCTCAACCCGACCTCGGCGACACCGCGCTGACAGCCCCTGCGCGCACCCGAAACCCACCTGCGGCGAGGGCTGAGGCGAAGCTTTGCCGCCCTGCTCTCACGGCCTACGGAAAGTGCCCGCAAGGACCCCAAAGTTCATTGAAAACAAAAGCGACGCGGACACCCACGCGTGGGGCGGGTGGAGGGGGAGACACGGCCGAAGGGCCACGCTCGCCTGCCTCGCCCCCGCCCCTCACCGCACCCTCGGGTTCCCGTCTCCCCTCGCCGATGCCCAGCGCCGGGGCTTTCCCCGCGGCCGTGACTCACTGGGGGAGACTCTCGGCCCCTCCGCGCCGCCCTCAGCCCCCGGCCCGGCCCGCCCCCGCTCCGCGCCCCCGGACTAAGGGCGGCGGCCGGTACCTGTAGGCCAGGGACATGCACTCGAAAAGCTTCGTGAGGGAGGCGTCGATGCTGAGGCGGCCCCCGGCGCCGCCGCCGCCCCGGGCCGCTCCGAACTGGTAGGTCTGGCAGGTTTGCTCGTTGACCGTGTCGAAGTCGTAGCCTTTCTTGGGCGGGTGCTCGCTGTGAGGCGACGAGACCATGAAGTGGCCCGAGTGGATGATCTGGGGGCCCGGGGGCTGCCCCCGCCGCGGCCCGCACCGCCGCCCTCCGCCCGGGGAGGTGCCCCCATCGTCCGTGTCCGATGAGTCCTCGTCGGGCTCCGTGCGGGGGGAGAGCGGCCCCGCCGCCCCGAGGAGCCGCGCCGGCCGCATGAACACGTCGGCGGCCATGGCCCCGCTGCCGCCCGCCGCCGGCCAAACCCGCCGCCCGCTCTGCGCCGCCACCGCCCCGCCCCGGGCCGGCCCCGCCGCGCCGCTTAAAGGCGCCGGAGCGCCCCCGCTGCCGCCTCAGCCGCGCGGGCCGCCTCCCCATGCCCTCAGCGACGGCCCGTCCCACCGTTGCCGTGCCCGAGGCCGCTTTCTGCCGATGCACATGAAGCTACCGGAGCCCCTTTTCGCTCCCAAGTGCAGGGAACGCCCGGGTTGGGCTCCTGGGGCTGTGTTTGCTGTAGGATGGTGCCTCTCCCTGCTGGGGTCACTCATGGCAGTCTCTCGGTTTTTTCCTTTCCTCATCCAAGATGCTGGAACGACTGGCACATCCCGTGGGATGGCACCGTATGAAGAGGAGGTAAAAGTCCTTGGAGAACATGTTCCATGCATGTTTCACTCGTCTCTCATGTAGAAGACTTTCTCCCCTGCCTCAGTGGGTACAAGATTCCTTTGTATCCATCTTTGGCAACAGCTGAGCAAATTAAATGTCTTCCTTGGTCAGCCCTGTGTTCCTGTCTCTGGTCACTTAGGGATGTGACAGCAGAGAAGTGACTTGGTGTTGGGGACAGGGTGGTCACAGGGCAGAGCAGGTGCCAGCAGGTGGAGCTGCCGGCAAAAGAAATGGCAAAACACAACATCCAAGCCAGGGAGGCTCGCTGAGAGTCACAGGGGAGGGGACTGGGACCCAAACACTCCCCGTTAGGAGCCCACACTCACTACCAGGCTGGGCTACTGGAGGGACGTGGAAATCTTGGTCCTGATTGCAGTTAACCTCTGCTCTCTATCCTGGCCTGTCCAGCAGATCCAGGGAGTGCTGGGGATGCTTGGAACCTTCTGCCAAGGCACTCCCAGCGTGATGCTTCACACTGTGTGTAGTGTCACCGTGCTGCAGCCTGCCCCTGCTTGCCTCCTGCCTGGTGGGGAGGGGATGCAGTGGGAGGCAGCTGGGAGGCTGGAGTCCTGTCTGCCAAGGACCTACAGAAACAAAATCCATCACCTCAGTCACAGATCAATAGAATTTTAGGAGCAGTGATCATTTCCCTTACCCTAGTCAGAAAGGCCATGCTTCCCTGAAGGGCAGGTCTCCTCTTTACAAGCACTTTCATACATCCAGCTGGTTCTGGTGGCTGAGCTCTACCTCAGGGGAAGTCACCAAAAAGATACTAAAAAGAGGAAAAAAAGAACCTCTCCATGTTGGACAGCCAGCGAGGCTCAGCCAGGGTGGCCCCTCAGCACCTCAGGCTGGGATGGCCCAGGTGGCTAAAGACCATGTCAGTGTGGTCAGAAGACTGAGATGAACCTCACCAGCCAAGCACAACTGTTCCAGGGTAAGTAAAGATCAGATTTCACGGTCAATATGAAAGCACAGCAGTAGGGTTAGTAGATGTATTAGTCTGGGAAGAGAACAGCAGCTTACACCACAACAACCCATCTACATACACGTGTATATACAAAGCTAAAAGATCTCTAGCTTGCCCTGCAGAGCAAAGCTCCATTACCAGGAGAGCACTTGTGTTCTAGGTGGCACACTCCAAAGCATTTATACTAAAATTGCTTATCTCAGTTCTAGGACCTCGTCTTCAAAAGGAAAAAAAAAAAGAAGACTCTTCTACATAAGCCATCTGCAGGAGGGGAAAAAAAAGCCCTGTCCCAATCTGATGTCAGGAAGGTTTTATTGCCATGCCAAGAATGAGATTAAGACGCCAATGAGGTCAAATGCTGTATATACAGAGCAGCTTTTTATTATCAAAAGTAGAAAACTGTATCAATAGAATAGAGAAAAAGTAAAGCAGAAATTAAATAGCAAGCATTGGGGATAGAATTGTAAGAATAGTCACCACCATGGATCCGTGGCACCCCGGGCTCCCAGTCCGTCTTTCCAGCAGTGGGGATTGCTGAGGCTTTGTCTCAACGGGCCCTTTAATTTCTTGTTCAGGGTTGCAGTGCCCAATGAAGTTTTGGCACGATTCCATCTCCCACCAATGAGCCTTGCATCTTCCCCCAAGCAGCCCTGTTCCTGCTCTTTAGGCTCTGTTCACTGCTGCACTGCAGGGGGCTTTGCAAGTCTGGGGCCCCTTGGCCTTGGAGCCGCATTCCTCAGGGTGCTACTTCTGATAAGCAGGTGATAACGGTGGTCGTTGCTGTGACAACGGCACGTCTCCACTTGGGCAAGCAGTCTTTGAGACAAAAGTTTCATGGTTCCATCTCTCATACTCCCAAACATTAAATTGCCACATGCTACTTTTCTTCTGCTTTGTAAAACCAGAAATAAGATCAAGGCCAACTCGAAACAGAGGTAGCAAGTCTTGTGCACAGAAGGAAGGGGCATTCCTGCAATACCACAATTACACCCTTGCATTGATCTAATATTCTCCATCAGAGAGCGTGAAATCAAGTCAGATCACTGTGTTTAGGGGAGGAATGGTTACTCAAATACTTCCCCACACACGACAGGAGCAGTAAGGCACAGCCACATCATGTGAGGGCTCTGTTAGAAACCTTTAAAAACCAAGACTAATGTTCATCTCTTTAGTCAGCATCACATGGGATTAAAATTCTTAAGAAAAGGCTACTGTCATATTCAGCTTCAGAGCTGGTTATTGCTACCTCACATGAACACTGGTTTAAAGAAATCTTTTCAAAAAGGAAAAAACACCAAAAGCAATGCTACCTCCCATCAGGGCATTCTCACTGGGAGAACTTCCAGTACCAGAAACCCCAGGTATTTCAAAACCACATTCACAGTTTTACAATATCTATTTTTTTACATGTAGTTTGTGAAGAACTAGATCTGAGCCAGACAGTACCTCACACCACTCTAAGCCACACTAGCTTCTTCCTGTATGAAAACAGGGGTAACTTGTTTAAGTAAGGTTGCTAGGTGGCAATGCCATTTTTTAAGAAGAGTTAGCAGTTCACCAGCCCAGCATTTAAAACTGGGGCAGCAGTCTTCACCTGTGACTAAGGTTTGATGCAGCTGAGGGTTTTCTCCTCTAGTCATCCTCAGTGCAAATAAGGCAGATGCAAGGAAAGAATTAAAGAAATAATGAACAGAAATCAATGAAATAAATGCAGTTATTTTGAAGACAGACCTCTTGGTTTGCCTTTTTAAGATCAGCATTTAGGTGATCAGGAAGAGGTGAAGACTCAGAGCTATCCTCTCCTCCTCCCCAGTAAGGAATCCAGGAGGCACCAGGAAACACTAAGGCCCTGCAGCAGCATTTTTTGAGCATGCTTTTTCTGTTTCTTTTAATCCATCTGCAGTGCAAGGTGAAACACAGGCCACAGTCTTCTGATGATGTTCCTTCAACAGCACAGGCTTTCAGCACAGGAGGAGACTGCCATTTACTGACTTAGAACTCAACTGGAATGCACACAGAGACATTCAAGCTGTTGAAAAATATACCTGCAACATACTCCACAACACTTAGTGGTAAGAGATTATCCTCCTAAATCTACAGACAGGAAGATAAGCGTTTGATGAGGTGCAAGAGCTGAAGGAATCTTCCAGCCTCAGCCTGTGGGGCTGACTGCAGGCACTGGGAGTCCAGCCATCCCACCACCGCTCCGCTCCCGTCCTGCTCCCAGGCAAACCACAGGGCCCAGCCCCAGCACCCTGCCCTGCTGCCAGGCTAGGCTGTGACTCACTCCTTCCCCCCTTCCTGGCACAGACCTTACCTGTTCAGATGCCTTTCCTCCTGGGACCCATCTGGAATTACATCCTTGTTTCTACCTCTGTTCTCTCTCTCCAGTTCCATGCTATATACAATTCCTTTATCTACACCTGCTGATTTAATTCACTAATCCAGAGAAGGGGAGGGGGGAGAAAAGAAAAGGAAAAAGGTTAGTTTTCTTCTCAGGTTAACAAATGTTTAACTTATTGATGATGGGATGCTGTGAGCATACCAGTAAATGCAAAGGAGATAACGACACTGCTGGGAGCAAGCAAGCTGCCTTCTGGTAGCAGTGAGCCAGCAGACCAGTTCAGCTGTCTCCGAAATTGCAGAGGCTACTTTGGGACACAGCACACAGAACACTAAAAATAAGCTGGACACTTTATATCCGTCTTGAATGTAAAGAATCTTTCCAAAACTCTTCAGGAGCTTTACCCTTCCTAGCACTGGACTCGGGCATGTTTCCAAACTGAAGTGTGTTTCCACACTCTGTGTTCCTCCCTCCAATTTAAGTTACCACATTAGCCAAGCACCTTAAATTAGCAAGTTATTCTGTAGGTTGCTGTAATTACAGTGGCCATACCTATCTGTTTGTTGTTGTTACAACCACCACCACCTCCAGCACTCCTCAGTGTCCTGCTGTGATATCAAGACACCTTTGGTCCACTCAAAAGTGAATCATTTCCACGTTACCAATCGATGCACCACCACTGAATGCACATTGGAAAGATTATAACACCATAAGTTTATTTTGCATTAAAAACACACCAAACTGTGATTAAATTCCTTGGCTTAAAAAAAATGATTCAGACAACATTCATGTTGTGATTTTTTTTTACTTTATTTTTGAAATGAAACCATTGTACATTGTACAAACCATAACTACCGATGGAATAAATAAGTGAAAAATTATACTGCTGTACAACACACACACACACAAATCATAAGATGGAAAACGATTAGGTACTGAAGAAAACAAAAACTCTTTACACCTTCTAACAGGCCCTTAGATAGAAAGAACATTCCAAAACATGACAATGTTTATGTATGAAGGTAACCACCCAAAACCAATATTTTATACTGCCTTGTTGATTCATTTTTTTTGTTGTTTTCTAAGTGCCAGCACTTTTTGGAATGTTTTAACAACTACTTTCCCAAGCATAAAAATTCCAAGGAATAGTTCTGCTATAAAATGTTTGGCTGAGTAAATCTCTTCTTCGGAAGGCCGTCCCACATGTTCCACACACTCAGCTAATTCACTTGCTTCTAGTTTATTTTTTTTCCTCTTTTTTTTGTCTTTATTTGTAACTGAAGCTCCAACATTCAGCATTGTAGCAAGGAAGCACTTCTTGATATTTGCACTATTTCTAAAACATTAGCTGTATGCGAACTTTCAGTCATCTCGAAGGAAATTCCATCTCTCCTCCTGCTCCACGTCTCAATGCTTTCAATAAACCATTTTACAGTGAGTTCATAAAACAAGTTTCTGGTAGAGATAGGTCCAAGCCAAAAAAAAAAAAAAGCAAAACAAAAGCTGGATTTAGATCTGGTTTCAAACCTCAAGTTGATTTGAATTCCATGTTCTGGTTTGGTCCCATCTGTACTTTCTGGCATTAAAATGTGTTTAATCACATCCGTTGGCCCATAAATGTTATCAGGCACTTCAAAAAAAGACTAATAACAGTCTTATACACTATTTTGGATTTCTTCATACCAGATAATGTCAAAGTCTCTTCCCTTAGAGACTGACAATAACAGGTCTAAGGAACCCAAATCTATCTGCGTGTTCAGTTGTCTGTTGTCACTAGAATCTCTGGTTAAAAAACAAAGTTCTGAATGCATTCTGTATCAGCTGTAAATAAAGCATTACTATGTTAGAAAGAAAGCCACGAGGAATATGATTATGATGCCTTGTCTTGTGAGGCACAGAACCATGAACAGTTCTGAGCAGAAGCCATAGGAGAGAAAAGGAAGTTTATAATTAAACCTGACGATGTCAATAATGCCAATAAATGCTTCTATCTAATGAAAAATTTGAGGTATTTTTAGTGCTATTTATATATTTTATTTCTTCCTAAAGTACAGGAATTAAGTTCCTAAATGAAAAGTCTATTTACTCCCTTGGAAACGTCTACAAAATCAGAACTAAAAGCTTGCTGCGACGCACCCGAAGATAGGGGTCAGTAAACACGACTGCTTGTCGGAGGTGGCATCAGGTTTGTTTTGTTTTAGCATCAAAAACAACAACAAAGAGTTAGTAAAGCAAAAATAGTTTCAAAGTTTGAATCTCTTCTAGATTTGCCCATTTAATATATCAATAGAACTTCTCACAAAATATCACTTCAATCTGAATGCAATATACATACAAATCAGTCGTCATTGAGCAGTTACCCACATTTTAGGCATACACACAAGTCAATTTCTACCGTTTCATTGCATATATTGTGCAAACATAGTTTTTGGCTCCTCATTTCCTTATTTTCAGAACGTTAATGGACTTCATGATCAGACCAGAAATCCCACAAAAATAACTTATTAGGGAGCACACTGTTTTCATGAGTGATTTGCAATCAAATTTTATTCAGTTAAAATCCCAAAAGTTTTATTTCAACAGAAAGGAAAAGTTCTGAAACTTGAGTGTCACAGGTTCTCTGGAGTTCAATCCTACAAACAGCTTACGGAAGGTCAGTAATTGGCTCCCCTCTCCTCCCTCCCTCTGTTCCCTCCCCCCTGCTTCCCCCATTGTTTTTCATAATAAAGTGGTAATTGCAGATGCAATGCAGTAGTCTAAGTGCAAGCCATTTTCACTGTTGGAGAATTCCGAAATAAATAAGCTTAATGAAGAGCTGATTATGAAAATGCATCACCTGGAAGCAGGTTTGGGGTTTGCTTGGGTTTTTCATTTAAGAAAAAAAAAAAGTATTTACAGTTCTTAGCTTACAAACTCTATGCAACCATTTTCATAGCTGTGAGACTGGATTTTAAATTACAAGTTCCACCTCCCACACCAAGTGAAGACAGAGCAAGGGCCCGATCCAGCAACGTGTACATACACACGTGTGCACGTGCATGTGTGTCCTGAAGGGAGAAATCAGCGGTTCCTACCGACTCCAGTCATTTCTAACTAAGAGCTTGCCGTGGAAGTATAAATCCCATTGTAAGATCAGGCCCTTGTGACCTGATGCAGATGGTTCTGCACTTGTACGTGCCATAATTTGAAGGGAGCTGCACCTACTTAGTGCCTTTCGATCAAGTTTAGCGTAAGCACACTTCAACATAATGGAAAAACAAGGACTATCTCTAACCATGATGTAGGGACTATGGAAACAAGGCTTATTTACAAGACTTGCTGAAAGAAAAAAGAACAAGAGACCTCAAATGTGATGCTAACCTGGAACAGAAGTAAACACCATATAAAGAAACAGTACAATGAAATCCAGTTCAGTGAAAACACAATATCAAAAAAGACCAATTGAAAATAAGTTCACTGTGCATCAATCCCTTTGATCCTATTTATGTACATAGTGGAACTTTTCTGTAAAGCAAGTTGTACCCAGTACAGAGATCTGGACCTAACACCTAAGTATTTTTAACTGCTGTGTTATAGTATATATTCAGATCTGGACTATAAATGGTAGACAGATCTTGTTCACTTCTGATGAAGTTAAGTAGTTCGAAGACCAAATTTACAGTTGCGAATGCCATGCATTCAATAAAAGATCTCCACTATAGCTGCTAAAAGAAAATATCAAGCTCCTTTTTCTCCTTGGACTCCAAGAGTGAAAATGGCTTCCTGTATTGTTTTAAAAATTTAAGCACCAGGGATTTCAAAATTAAAAAACAAACCAAAAATCCCAAACAAAAAAGAAAGAAAGAGAGAAAAAAAGAAGAAAAGAAGAAAGCCTGACTACATGGCATGATACAAACATAGGCCACTGGCAAAGGAGACAGTTGCAAAACAACTTTTAAAAGTTAGCACTGTTTTCAGAACACAAGGCACGAAACAAAAGCAGACGTCACGCCAGAACAATGAACTTCACATGAAAGCTAATACCTGACCTGTACCATCCTTAAATATCTTACAATGTTAAATAGAGAAATGAAAAAAAAATACAGCAGCAACATAATTGTAATTTTGACTTTAGAAACAGTGCGTAGACCCCTCCTGAGTTGTTTACTCCAACCATTTCAGAGACAGTAACTTAAAAGTTCTCAATGTTTGTTTCACAGGAAAAAGTTTTCAGTGTCTGAGAAGTCAAACCTTTGTTAGGCTTTCTTGGATTTTTGCTTGGTAACTTGAAAAGTTAGGAGTTCTGTCCTCATCCAAGAGAAGATGCTTAAGTAAGGTTGTTCTATAATTAAGCCCACTGATGTACCTTACATAAAAACTGACCAGAAAAATCTATAGTCTAAATCTCTTCAACATTTTGTTGGGAAGCCTCTACTTTCATCTTTTTAGAAGGTGGCACTCCTTCAGAGTCCTTAATGAGGGGGAAAAGAAAAACAACCACGTTATCATTGTACTGAACTTCAGGCACCATAGACATTCAACAAAAGGTATGAACAAACTCCCTGATGCAACAAAGCATCCCTGGACGAGGATGATGTGACCAAGTGGATTTGCTTCCTGCAATCACTTCTCTACTTACATCTTACCTCGACATCTTTACGCTTGTTGTCATCTACAAAGGGCAAAACCCTAGTTCCTGGTTAAAAACCACAGTGAATGTTCCAAAGGAGAGCTTTGAGGCATGGTTATCCCAGACTTCCCTCAGCTCCACGCTTGAGCACAACCCACACCAAGTGCACACTGTAGCCAAAGCAATCGCTACAGGACAGAACACACAAGGTGCGTGCTGAAACAAGCCAAGCACACACAAGGAGAAACAGTGGACTGAGCAGTGCTCTGCCTGAGGATCGTGGTGTGAGGGGGACAACTGCAAGAATGATGCCTTTCACCCACTCACATGGATAGTTTCAGTATAATGGGGAGTAAACACTCAAACATCTCATCCACTGAATCCATGAAAATTAACTTTCCTAACTGATGTAGGCCTTTGTTTTTATACAAGGTATTTTACTTCTGAACGGTCCTCAAAGGAGACTGTCCAGCCCCTTAGGTCCAGTATTCCCTTACAAAACTAACACAGGTTTAGGAAACTGAAAAGTCAATCAGACCAACCTAGTCTTGTTGTTCAAATTATGTGAAATGCAGAAAGCTGATCAAATCAACCACAAAACCAGACAGACGTACACCTCATACCCTACAGCTGCTTCACTGTCCTCACCTTTGGAAATCAGTCTAACTACACAACTGGCCTCTTCCTTTTTTGGGGGGGGAGGGGGCTAAAAATTACTCTTTTCCAAATTCCAACCAATCAGGCTTTTGAGTTTCAAGTTACCTGAGAGTTTTTAGATGCCTCTGTAATTATATCGTTTTCCCCAGAGGACTGAATTTCTGCTTTCTCTGAACTATTCATGGAATTTTCCATTGAAGACTGTGAATTCTGTTCATCAGACGTATCTGAAATTGCAAGGCATGATTGTAAACAAACACATGAAAGCATTCAACGGGAGTTCTTAGGATGTCTTCTATTAGCAACATGCCAAACATATCCATTTCACCCACGTGTAAACATTGACGATAACATACCTAACAACTGTATGAATGAGTGAAGTTCAAACTGCAGCGCCACAACCACTGGCTGCTGGCAGATGCTGCCAGCACGACACAATGCTGCAGTCAGTCCGTAGAGGGAGCTAAGCTCCCACACACCCTGGCACAGCCCCGTGTCCATGCTATCGGCAAGCAAAGCTGAACACTGAATTTTTGTAAAGGGATTGAATGCAAGAAAACTTTGCTTTAAATCAGTATTAAAAGGCAATTGCTTTTTGTAGCCAACTTCTGATAACGAACAGATCTAAAACTGCAACTAAAGAGAGAAAACAGTTGCCTGAATCAAAATTCACCCATATATTTAAACTCCTTTTTTCCTCAATACTGCTTTTAAGATAAGATTTTAAAATTCAGCCTTAACCATTAAAGCTGTAGAACTTTCAATTCTGGTGCACACTTGTAGAGGAGTCTTCCAGCTTGTAATACCTCTTACCCACTTCCAATTTTACTGAGGCTCTTTTTGTTTGATTTTTTAAACCCTTCTCTCAAAGCAAGACTTAGAGAGGACTCAGGGTTAAAGGTCCCAGAAGGGATAGACTGTCAGTTACATTTCCTTCAGTGTCTATACCATAAGCAGCATAGGGACTGGAACCCTTCTTTCCTTCAGCTCATTTCAAAATCCTTTCTGACTTAATGAATTAGGGCCCTGACTCAAGAAACATGTGAATTTATTCTAGATGAAGAGAATTGCAAGACCAGAGAGATTTTTAGACAACTTTGGTTAAACGAAGATGACACAACCAGCAAGTAATGGGTACTTTTGTGGTGTATAAAAGGCACCACAAGCCTTTTTGAAAGTTCCTCTGACTGAATTCAGGACAAGGTGACGCCTGTGATGAGCAGTCTCAAAGATCAAACTCAGCAAATTTGGACAGAATCATCTTCCTTTCCACGTCTCACCAGAAAAGCATGTTCATGCTGATAAAGAAACAAGTCCCAGGGGTCAGAATGAACTTCCAATTTCAATTTCTGATGTGTCTGTTGCAACTTGAGCTCGGGAGCACTCTGATGTGCCCATCTCCCCATGACAAAAACACACCTAAAGCAGCTTTCATAGCTGTTGTGTTCTCCAGTTGCTTCTGACAGCTACCACTCGTACTGCTGCTGACCTTTGGGCAAGTGGATGCATATTTCAAACTGCCAAGCTCCTCCTATGCCTGCAATGGCTTGTTTACACAGCAAAATGTTTTGAGTGCACCCGTGTTCTTTAAGAAGCTCCCATTAGGAGTTTCTGACCACCCAAACTGTCCCCTGGCTTCATGGAACCTCCCTGACTTCAGTGTAGTAACTTAGAGCCAGTACAAGGTCTTTAACCCCATCCAGCTGAACAATGCCACAATTTCAGGGGTTTGAGTGATCACAACATTGTGGTAGATAAAGAATTATTTAATGGTTTTTAAACACTGCATATAACCAATAGAAAAACCCCACATTAATAACAGGTAATTTTTGCCATTACTCCTCCCTTTCATTTTACAGTAACTGGCTCTGGAACTAATCCAGAGAATTTGGCATGGTTCTCCCTGAACCTAAATTTAGTCAGGGGAGCATGTGTGCTATGTAACAACTTCACACAAGCAGGTTCAGACAATATTGGACCTAGGAGCAAATCCTTACTGTTTAACATGACTGAATATGCTAGTTGAGATTTTCTTTGAAGGATTTACCTGGAGATGATTCAGTTGTCAAAACATGAACCACAACTAACAATGACAACATGTAACATACTTAACCATTCTGGTAGCACCAAGATAAAAAGCTCTAATTTTAAATTGGTTAGTGGATCTACTGAGCCAAGAACTAAATCAGGAGGACACAATTTAATTGCTTTGCTATGAGAAGAATTCTGTAACCAAGTAATTAGAATGGTGTTAAGGATATATTTTATCTGTTATAACAGGATAAAGAAAGTTACCTTCTCAAAAGTACAGAGAATGTTTCAATTACTCAAAACAGTGTGAAGTTTAGAACAAGCTCTGAACCCACATGGATCTTAAATCTGTGCACAACTGCAGCACAATCTTGAAAAGCTTTTAGAAAATTGGCACAGAAATCAGAGCTAACTCTTGATTGAACAGCTAGCAGGGTTAAGGGGAAAAAAAAAAAGAACACTTAAAGTTTACACAATTAATCCCAAAGTATCTCACCTTTATGTTATTTTCACACTAGATAATGACTGGATCTACAGAAGTAACACTTCCCAGGGTTTCTGTGATTACATGGTAGCTGCCATCTTAAAGAATTGATTTTAAATTATTTCTAAGACTGAGATTATGACAACAACAAACCAACTGTTTCGTTTGTTTCCTCTCTGAATAGACCTTGAATGTCAATCTGACCTCTCCAGTTGTGTGGAAGGACCACTGGTAGGCCAGAGAAATTACAGCCCATTTTCACACCAAGGCTGAGAATTCAGAAACCACCTACTTCTTGTTATTATTCAGTTCTTAAAAAGTATACAAAAAAGAGGATATACTACAAGACAGTACTTTTTCTTTGGCTTTGAAGATGGGCTTTTCAGCTTACCTTCTGAACCAGGCTGCTCCTTTGCTTCTGTCTGAGTTTCATCAGACTTTACTTCAGTGCCGTCTGCTTGTGTTGCCAAGTTCTGTTCTGGTGCTGGACTTGAATTACTGCTGTTCTCTTGTTTTATTGGAGAAGCATCAGCTATTGAACTCTGGTTGCTATTGTCATCTGTTAACAGAAAAGTTAAAAACAAGAAATCTAATGTGGCAAGATAAAAAACACATCTTGATTCTTCTATATTATTCCAGTGTTATTGCCTGTTGACACATGACATAGTGCAACTTGTTGGGGATCAAGTACAAGCAGACTAAGACTATATCTAATTTTTTTGCTACATCACCACAATTTTTGCTCTGGCAGCTTATGCTGTAAAACAGCTCTAATTAATATCACACATAAACACCAAGAATGTTTTACTCGGGTCTCATCCAAAAGAGATGAGATGCAACATGAGTAAAACAGATCAACAGAAGACAGTCTCATTTTGTAGTTGTGTAACACAGGGCTAATCAGGTGTTAATGGTGCAGATTTACAAATACCCATTACTGTAACTTTCAGATGAGAACAGTTTTTGAAGTATGCCCTGAAGGTCAAAAAGAACCCCAGAACCACTCCCCATGCCCCACAACAAAATACCTTCCAAGTAAACTCTTGTCCCAATACCAAAAGTTTCAAAGTGATAATTGTCCAGAATAATCTCTAGCCTACAAAAACTTGGATCACAGTTAACTTTCTGCACCATAGATCATGTTTCTGTAGTTAACAGGAAATATTCTGCCTGTACCCTCTTCCTGTTAAAACCAACGATGGTGGTTTAAGTATCTCAGCTAATACTTTATGGACAGCAGTAGGGTGCAACTTCCTGTAATCTTTAAGACTAATGAGTAACTGAGAAGGAAGCTCTAACTGAGAAGGAAGCTCCTGCTCCCTAAAGAAAACTAACCCAGTAAAACACTGTTAGTTAAAATACCAGCATGTAAGTCAATCTACCTCCCTCTGCATCTGTACAATTGTTATATTCAAAGGACTTTGCAAAAACATAACTGGTGATGGGATCGTTTCTTTTCAGAGTAGCTTGAAGACAGATCAGATTGAGTTTATCATGAAATTATACAGTATGGCTTAAAACCACGAGTGATAGATGATAAAAAAGCAAGTAGTATGTTCACCTCATGGATGGGAGAAACGAGACTTAAGAGAATTAAATGACCTGACCAAGGCAATACAAATGCAAATAAAACTGAAAAAAGTGATGCCCTCCTATCAGCTCAACTAGTGCTGCACTCTCAGCCATAACTGTTATCCAAACACCTATGGCATTTAAACAACTGTTAGTACATCCACACAAGAGAAGTCCAAGGTACCAAGTAAATATCTGATGGTGTTCTCATTTTGACTTAAACACTGCTGTCCATACCTCTGAGCAATGTGGAATTTGACATTGTTAGGTTATACTTCCACAGCAGTGTAACAGGATAACTGGGGCTGACCTTCTCCCACTCACCATGCATGTCCATCATCCCTGGAGAGGAGCTGTTCTCTGGAGTGGTCACTTCAGAGCCACATTTTTCATCTTTGCCTTTTTTCTTATTCTTATTTTTCTGAAAAAAACAAAAGGTACCACAAACAAATGAGCCTATTGCCATGAAGAGAAATCCATAAAACACTTCCCACTCATTACTTCTGTAAGCATCTCTCTCCATTGCAAGTGAGAAATAAAGGCAACGGAGTAACAACTGACACTCTCAATAATGCATTAGTCCCAGTAACTGCAGGGTTGTTTTTCTACTTGTATTCTCCATGACACAAAGCACAGGATATATAGGTCTTTATCCCAAAATTCTAGTAACAGCAAAAATATGTTTTTCCATCTTCAAACAACTGCACAGTTCTTGTAAAGAGTACAAAAGTTGGCAATAATACCCTTTTCCTTTCATAAGAGAAAGCTTGTAGAATACCCCTAGACAATGCATGGACAACAGGAATGATAAAAGATCTAGAATTTTAACACTGAAGAGACAGCTTTTTACCTCTTTCTGCAGAGAACTCCTCCTTCTCTACAACTAATGCTGTTTCTTCATTAAAACTAAAAGATGGATTAAGAAAAAACAGATTGGCCTAGAACAAAGAGCACAAGCCAGATGGTCCTACATGAACAATGGGTCACAACATGCTCATGACCCAACAACAGTACAGACTGTAAGCATCAAAACAAAGGAAGAGAGACAGTGGCATCCATCACGTGGAAAGTCTGCTAAGGGATGCAGCATTTTCAATTAAGAGGTGACGTAATCAGCCTCACAGGAGAAAGAGCAGCTGCACTGCTTTTGGAGGATCCTGCTTGCCTGCTGAGAAGACAATTAAAAGCCTGGCTCTTGGACTTCTTTACTTTTGCAAAATGGAAGTTGAGAGGGGACAAAAGTCTCTTTCAGGTTTGGTTGTTGGGTTTCTTTCCAAGGTAAAAGGGACACTTCTGCCACAAGGGAAATAGTGAAACACGACTGTGGGCAATTCCAGCTGGAAAGGTTTTTTGAGAAAGGTTCACCCATCAATGTGGTGAGGTTCTACAACAGCCTCCCAAAACTAGGATGAAATAGCCTAGCTAATTCTAGTGCAAAGATACATCAGTGCCTTAGGAACAACATGTGATGGGAGGAAGTAATCTAATCTGTGCTCACTAAAATCAAAGACAACTTCCTTTTGGAACGTGAAGCAGTAAAAAAGATCCTTTTCTCCAATTCAAGTAAAAAAGCAAGTATATTGTCTGCTCCTTCACAGGTGGATGAAATCAAATGCAAAAGGATGTTCACAACAAAATTAAATAGCCAAGAGGACTCCTACCTGATACTTCATGTTAGAATAGATGCACTTGTTTTAACTGTGAGAACTTCCAGAGCAAAGAGATAGAAACCTTACAACATCACACCTGCAGAAACTGCAGCTGCACAACAGCCTCTACTTGTAATGAACAGAATGTGACTTGTAGGACACTACAGTGACTGATCTTGAACTCAAGTATCCCAATTTCAGCAAATCTGAAGCCTAAACCTAAAGATGATGGCTCAAAAAAATACAGTTAAACTCAGCACACAGAGGTAGTTATATAAGGCCATTCTTCTTAACTGAGAATCTGACTGCAGGTACCAATCACCTTGAAAACTCACCCAGAAACTTACCAGAAATTCTCTTTTAAAGTTCTATGGTACTCATCATGCTGGCACAGCTTAATTGCAGGAAAACAATGTGCAAAAGCTGTGAGCCTAAGTATCCTAAATCTCACGCTCTTTCTCACACATAGATAGCACAGCTTTCCCTCTCTTTGTATTCTGAATAATAAAATGAAGACCAAACATTTGACAACTGGAAAGAATGAACAAGTTTCTGTAAAGGGTCTTCAGTTCACAAAGGGTTACTTCTCAGAGATGCTGTTCAAGCACTGGAAGAATACAAGAACCTTACCACAGCTCTGACAGCCACGGAAATCTGTGGTACAACCAAAGGTACAGAAAGAAACAAGTTCAGTTAAAACAACACTAATCAAAAATAGGTCTTGAATCTGGACTTTGAGTAAGATAAGATCACGACACTGTCTTCTCTGAAAATCCATCATTTTACACATTTATTAGCACAGTAATTTCTTTTTAGATAAGTCTTAATTCCTATTTCAAATAAAGTCAAAAACCCCACGTGACAGGCCAGGTAAGGAGTACTGAACTTAGGGTATCCATTCTGCTGTATCAGTAATTTACTGTGGTACAGTGGATGAGTTTTCTCTCTATAACAATATTTCCATTTGTAAAATGAGAGCAATGTTCATTTTGAAAAAAACTATTTGTGAGCCCTATCAACTTTGATGTTTACACCTTTTTTTGTGCCACATCATTGTGGCACAGCACATGAACAGTGCACACCAGGAATGTAAACAAGATGCATGCACACACATTGCCATAGAAGCATGTTTGCTATACTGCATGGGCTGGACATCCTAATACAGTCCAGTGTTTTGCACCTATTTTTGTGTAAAGCAGCAGTGATGCACAGATGGAATACGTTCTTCCCACTGTTCCAAACAAGCTACTTTCCTTTAAAGCATCAGGCAGAATAGAGGGGGAAAGCAGTCGATGCCTTAGCTTCCCCTCCCCACCTACCAATTATTATGTGAGAGAATGGTTTCAAAAATCAGTTTCAAGCCAAATGGTTCAACAGTTATCAGAGAATTGATCCAAGCTGACTCTGGAAAGATTGCTACTCACTGAACCATCACCATCACTTTCTGTAGAGATCAACGATTTCCCTAGAGCTCTTCCACACAAGTGCTTGCAAGACCCACATCAGTCTCAGCTTAAAAGACTCAGAGAACAAGGAGCATTTTTCTTTCAACCTTCCCTAAACATGAGTGTCTACATCTTAAAAAAACAAACAAGAGATCTGCAAGATACTTACATCATCGACTTTAGGCTCTGTTACTGGTACCCATTTGTAAATCCTTAGGGATGTGTCGCCAACTGTCACCCACTTCTTCTCCCTATAAAATTACAATGCAGGAGAAGTTAAACTTGGATTCAAAAGAAAGTGATCTACTATTGTAAGTTGTCAAGGATTTAAATAGGCTATTAAGCAGGATGATCTCTATTACATGGTCTTTAGCACTGCATTGTGCAAATTGTTCTTTGCATTTCAAAAACTTGTTAGAGCACTGCTAACCTCCAGATTTCTCAGGGCTGTTACTTGACTAAGTGAATAACTGCAGTAGCAGTAATAAGATCTGGATTGAAGATACAGTTAAGAAGAATAGCTATTGAAAATGCAGATTTAATGCCTACAATTTTCACTTAAGTTTCTAGACAGCAGAGAGGCTTTAAACAGACCAGTGTGTTTTGATTGTAATGAAGCTGTTTAATGGTATTAGAAATCTAAATGCGTTTTGACCATCTGAGGTTTGGTTTGGGGTAGAAATTTGCTGCTAGCAATTTAACATTCACTCAACACTCCTGTCAGTCAGCTCTGAAATCCTACCCTTAGAACTAACAGCCTCGCTGGTAACAATATGTGCCGTGATGCAGTATTCAGACTCTGGTGAGCCTAGCTCTTTTGGAAAAAGAAAGGCTGAGGCTATCAGAGAGGGAAAAAGCAGAACCTACAGCACTCTGTGCAGACCCCTGCCAGCCAGCCATGAAGTCATGACATTGACAAACTGTGAAGGAAATTTGGCTGGAGGGTGTCACACAGAGCGAGGAGATGGAAAGGATGCTGAACGCTTAGTTAAGGGACGAATTCCTTGAGCTCTTTACATCAGAATATTCAAAGAAGGTCCACGATGCCAGAGAAATTTCATCACATTTCTGTGATCAGTTTTCAGGTCACAGATTACCACTGCTGGTTCCTGGGTTTGTAATGTGGCTCTGCAAATGGATCGATTAAAAGTTAACAACAAAGACCAATTCCATTAAATATTCAGGAACATCTGAAATTAATTTGGCATGAGATCTCAAGCATCTTTCTGTTTAAAAAGCACACTAAGTAATAGGTTGGGGATCCAGGTATAGATTTTTTCTTTTTCTTTAAAAAAATATGTTCTTTGCAGGATGGGAGAAGCTGGATGTGACTCCAAACATATATATGTAACAGCTCCATTTTTAGAAAGGGTTTCCAGAATCAAAAGTAGCCACATTGTACAAATGCCACAAACATCCTCCTGACTATTTGTTTTAGCTACTAAAGCCAATCTTACTTGCTTTCCCCTTAGAGACACTTTCCTGCTAAAAAAAAAATAGGCTATATCTAGCAATTTGGTAAGTTTGGGATCTGTCCACAAGGATATTTTAATTGAAGTACGGGACTATTTCAGATTCGTTTCTTTCCCACTGCTCTTCGTGCAGCACAGTTTTTCCTCAATATGTTTAGATACACCCAATTGAGTATGCTGGATGGCTAAAGTATGTCAAAACCCAATTTGACAGTAATTTGGAGCTCTACTGCTAGATGTGATAAAAATGACAGTGGAGATGAGGGCATGTCAATAATGAGCATACTTAATTGTGAAGAGATGATCATGACAGAATTTCTTTCTTTTAAGAATACAAGACAAACTCAACTTATTTCTACTTTGGAAAACCTCTGAAATTATGGTAATCAAACCAGCTGGGGTTTTGCTTTGGGTATGGGGAGAGGTGAATAAATGCTTTAAAAATATATATATATCAAGATTTTAGTCTTTTCCTACAGCAAAATATTACTTAGAGATGCTGCACTGGAAAACCAAAAGTTCAAGATACCTGTTAGCATCTCAAAGCAGCCTCACACAGCATCTTCACTGGACAGACTGTAGAACACAGGAGGAAACCTATATTAGTAACTTTTTCCTTCTAGTATTAAAGTTAGCCCTGACATTTTAATTATTTTGAGCTTCTTAAGTACCCTCAGCTATAGGGATTTTTATTTTTACTGAGTTCAATAAACAGTAATTCAGAAAACAACGGGAATAAGGATATTTTATGATGGAAGTACACCAACATCCCAGTCCTGCAAACACTCATTGCTAAAAAGAAAACCCATCATCACACTGCTATTATTCAAATATTTCACATGTGTAAGCATTTACAGTATTGAAGGTTTAAGACCATATAAATATTAGTAAGAAAAAAAAGAGACAATCTCCCCTGAAACTCAGTAAAATCATCGGCAGCACAAATACAAATTCATTGACAAAGAGACGTAATGACTTTCAGACATTTAAGATCAACAGGGTAAAATACTTTCAGGATTTCAGATGTTTATGGCAAATAAAGCTTTGAATGTTATCAGTAACACTTAACTGCCTTTCCACTTCAAAACAAAAACCAACCAACCAAGCAAAACAAAAAACCCTAAACCCCCAAAACCACTTCTGCTCTGAACACTTGCTTTTTATCTTTTGTGCAAAGACACCAACACTGAGGAAGCTGATCAGGGACTTGTCTTTTAACTTAGTTAGAAATGACAATTTACTGATGCTGCCCAGAACAGTAACTTTGCTAAATGCTGCACCAACTACAAAGTATGCTTGCTGAACAAAGGCCAGAGTAGGAACGAGGAATTCATGAACTCCCATGCTCACCTCATTGTGAAAACTTAAGTAGTTTCTCCACCTGTTTTCTTGTCTACAAAACGGATCTGCTGTTGAACCCACTCATCCCAAGACCCTCACCAGAATACCTTGATTCCACCTTTGATCTCATTATTGACTGGTGGATTGGAAAAGGTGGTTGATGGAACTCTTTCAGGCTGAAAATGTGGCAATTATCAACTTAACTTGCCCATGTCTAGCTGACAATCTCCACAGCTTTTTAAAAATAAAGCATTTTCTCTGGTTTGAGACTTCTCCTGATTGTCCAAAAATGACTCAGGAGCAACAACACCGGAAAGGGGCAAAATGTAAAATACACACAATAACGCTTTTCCTTTAATCTTCCACACTTCAAAGTATCTATGTGTTTTAGTTATAGCAAATTCAGAAAGTAATCAATATAACAGCAACAAACCCTTACATTCATCTCAAATTGCATTAAAGTGTTTTAAAATTCTGAACCATATCTGCACAGCATTTAAAGGACAGCCAAGGATACGTAGGGTAAGCATTAGTATCAACAGTTCTTTAGTGCCTATGCCTGAGGCATACTAATATCCTAGAACTTACATAATTAGATACTCAATTCCCCATTCTAAATAGCCCAAGACTCTTAAATACATTTATATTTTGTATATTAACACTAAAGGTCCAAAGATGAGTATCAAATGCCACGTATAAAAGTAATATACCTGTGAGCAAACACATCAGTGTATATTACACTTATACATAAAGTATTAAGGCAGCTTCTGCAGCAGAAATGAGTGCTAGCAACATTTGATGGCAGACACAGAAAGCCTTTACTGCCAATACGTTATCATTCAAGGGAAGGCTTTCACACTTGTATGGCCTTTTACCGTGACTATCATTCATCACAGGGATCTGTATTGACACAAGGATGTGCTCCCACATACCCCATCTTCTGTTGATGATCACGAAGTGACGTCATAATGCTGAATTTATCACATCACACTCACTTGCATTGCAACAGAGTTTGGTGAAAATCACAGAATTATGACCTCCCTGTGGGATCAAGCAAAGGAGAAAGGGGAATGGGAAAGAAAATGCCATTATTATACACAAAAAGTGCTGTCAGATGCACAAAAAAAATAGAAGAGAGATTTGTTGAAACA
Source organism: Colius striatus (assembly GCF_028858725.1). NCBI lineage: Eukaryota > Metazoa > Chordata > Aves > Coliiformes > Coliidae > Colius > Colius striatus. Next base: position 14,286,410 of record NC_084775.1, on the reverse strand, counting down.
CGGGCTTGCTTTTCAGAGCACACCCATTGCCACGGAGATGTTTGTCTAGTGACCAACATCAAGCAGACCCAAAGATACATGGTGTCTCTTGACCACACTGCAAATATAATAAAATACCATGTAGCATGAATGGACAAAGACTAATGGTTAAGGACAGCTTCTCTCCCAGTTTATCTAAATGTGGTGCATCAAGTTACAGTTCCCTTTAACTTGGACAGGCCAGCATGTTTTTAAGCAAGTGCTACTAGGTTCCCCTCTGCAACAAGCACTTTTTCTTACAGGACAGAGAAACGTGGCTTAGGCATGACAAAACTCTACCTTTTAACATACACTCAACTTCCACTGAAGTCAGAGAGCATATCCTGGCTCAAAAACAAAGCAGCATGAGCCAGAAAAAAAAGTATGGCAAGTCAAGCATGACAACAGCGTGTTTTGGCCACTACAGTGCTTCAGTACAGTTCCTGCAGATACACTGGGTATTTTTATTTCAACTGCCACTACTTGAACTACAATCTTAGCAGGAAATCAAACACAGGCAATGCAGCCAGACTAAACTAGCACGGCAATCTGGTAGTAGCAGTCTTTTTCCAAAGACATCACTCTAAGAAGTTCTATGTCATAGCTGCTTTTCAGAGTGAAAGCCTATTTTAAGAAGGAAGCAAGAGCAGCAAAATCTGCAGAAGCTCAGTCTCAGAGCATTACATACCACACAAAAATATTTTAGCAAGTCTTGAATGGAGACAGTGAGCTGAAAAGCTACAGCAGCATGGTCTAGAAATTCCTCTCCAACAAGGCACAGTTATTGATCCCAAAACAATGGTACTGGGTAACACTGCCCATGGTGACTTTGCTCCTCAAATTTATACGACATGCTTTGTTTTAAGGCACATCCTATCTGCCTTCACAGCCAATTCCACGCCATAATAAACACACAGCACTTTCTTTAAGTACTTTTATCAGTTGTCCCGGTTCACCTTTTCCTCATAACGTACTATCACTCTCCCTAGATCAGGGCTTTGATGGGGCAGAAAAAGGTCAGAGCACTTCTGCAAAGATGCTGCAATTCAAAGACAAGGCAAGTTCTCTAAATCAAGGTGCTTGTCTCCATCAGCCATGCCATACCTCATCCTTAAATGCACCTTTGTCCAAAAGCTCAGCAGTGCTACACACCCACGCAAATTACTTCACTGCCCTCCAAGACATCCTACCACCTTACACTTGCCTCCAGCCCATCACCTGTGTTTTACAAAATGTTTGCATTTTCCTTCATTTAATACATTGGAATTTTCTAAAACAAGAGTGTTTCCAGTATTTTTCTAATGCTGTTTGAAGCTACAACAGTTTTTGCCTCTCTCTTTCCGAGAACTCCTTTACAATCTACACACACCCATCAATCTTTAAAGACCAAACCAAATCCTGGGCTTTTCACAGTTCATTTAGATAAACTTATCTCAGGTTATTTTTTTTTAAATGGAATAAAAGAAAAATCATAACGTTAAAAAATACTGGAACTGGCCCCTTAGCCATGGAAATGTAACGTTTCTGCCACACAAACACAACACAGCCATGTATTCTGTAAGACACGTGCTATGTGTTTTCTGAAACAGATGTTCATTCATGAGAGTAGTTTAAACAAAGGAGATATGACTACATTAATCTCAAGATAAAAACGTAACAACTTCACTGTTTACTACTAAGTTCCAGTAATACCAGAAGTGCCGGGCGCTCTACAAACACACACGAAGATAGGGCACCTGCATCAAAGGGCTCACTGTCTAAGAAAGAACACTCATTTTCTAAGGAACAAAGTCTGCACTCATGGAAATTGCTTTCCAACAGGCACATTCATGGATGTGGCAGTACAGGCATTCAGTAACACTACACAGCGAAGCTGCTGCACACCTTTGCAGACTGATAAAGCTTTGGGCAGCACACACCAGAGCCTGCTCAGAAGAGCGTACAGCTCGGTCTGCCTCTCTGCTCACCCTCAGCACGCTGTGCTCCAAGTCTCAGAAAACTCTGTTCTCTGCAACGTTAGACTCAAGGTATTTTAATCTTCAGCGGCTGCATTTCCACAGAAGAGCTGTGGATGGCAACAAATTGCTCCTATTATGCAAATGAAGCTGCACACTTGGAAATTGCCTATGTGGCTGTTCTGAAGATGCAGGAATTGCCAATGTGTAAAGTTCAATTTAACAAGCCAAGTCTTCTCAAAGCATTTAAAACCCCAAGACACAGCATCTCTTTTGCTAATTTCCCACCGTGCTTCACTTGGATTTGGGGGGAGGGGGGAACCATGAGATTTACCTTCAAATTAGGATTCCTTTAAGATAATAAGAAATGGCTGAGGTAAATACTTCTGAGATGCACACCCACAAAAAAAGTCTGACATTAATCAAAAGAATTCTGCATGATTCTGTACAGAAGCCCTTGAAAACAAGTTGTCTCTCAGGAGGGTTAAAATGTACAAAAATCTATTTATACTGTAAGATTCCTGTTTGACAGAGGAAGCCATAGCAACTGACATGATGGCAGAGAACCCTTGCCAAGAGAAAAAACAACAATTACACATTTTGTTGAATGGCCAGGCTTCTGCCTCTACTCCTCACTGAAATCCACCAACTAGGACTCAGAGGAAGCACGCTGCACTCGTGAATGAAATACCTACAAAGTAGTTCCACGCATCCAACAACTCTCCCGTTGGAATAGAAGTCCTGTCACACCACCACACATTGTTCTGACCCCTTTGGAGATAACCCAGCAGTCAGCAAACAGCACTTAAAAACAACACATAGAAGAGTGTTCCTGAAACCACCCTACAGCGCTGGCTGGGCTGCTCTGCCTCCCTGCACAATGGCTGAATTCTTTGAAATCCCCATCTCGTGCCCTGCGTTATTGGACACGCGTCCAGACTCTTTGTCCGGCCCGAGCCAACGGGCCCATTCATGTGCTCAAGGCCATTTAAAACGCAACAATCCTTTTCACCCCAATAACAAACACGTTTCCTTCTGTTATTTCGCTCTTCTTTTAATGAAAGCAACTGTGGATGGCAATACAAGCGCCCCCTTATTTTACCAAGTTCGCAACAGCAGAGTTATCCAGACTAACGCTAATCCAAGGGAGCTCCCTGTGGATTTCAGGTGTTTAAAGAAAGTACAAGATACACACACAAAGACTATTGAACAGTCAACTTGCTGGAAGAAAAGAGACTCGCTCTCAAGCCGCACTGGCACTGCTCTTTATCCCACCCAAGACCCCCGGCCCCACTCTGCAGAACATCGCAGCGACTGTTTTGCTGTATTGTTTAAACACCTCGTGTTGTTTTTTCCTAACAAAAGCAGAAAATAGAGACAAAAGCGGGAAAATGCCAAAAACACGTTCAAGGCCTAACAAAAGGGAAATACTTCGCTAGGGGTACAACCTTTAATTGTATCATTTAAAACAAATTCCAGCGACAATTACACGCTGCGCTCGGGATTTACAACCACCTGAGCGTCCGCTGACGATCCCGCTCGGGTTTGCTGCGCTTACGTGCAAACCTCGGCAACTTGAACGGCAAGGTAAATAAATACATGTGTAATACTGAAAGAAAACCTTCTTGCGCGCTTCACAGGGACATTTTTAATGCTTTTCTTTTTACAGAAATACTTCTTCGAGCTTTAGTTTCACACACACTTGGCAGGAGAGCGTCCCCAGGCCCGCTCCCCGGGCCCTTTGTAGGGGAGGGCGGCGGGAGGAGCCCGGCCCGCTCCGCCACTCGCCCGCCCGCCCGCCCCGTCGCCGCCTGGCCCGGCCCAGGATCCGCCGTGCGGCGGGCTGGGGTCGTTGGGGAGCGGCGGGGGTCGTGGGAGAGGGGGCTCGGCCGCACAATGGAGCCGCCTCTCGCCCTCACACGCCGCTGCCGCCGCCTTCATGTGACTCGCAAGAGCGAAATGGCTTCTGGGTGCCGCCGGCTCCCCGCCCCCCGCGGCCGCCCGGCGAGCTTCGGCCCCGTGAGGGGACGGCGCGGGGGGCGCGGGGAGGGGGGCGCGCAGGAAGGGGGGGCGGGCGCGGGGTCCCGGCGCGGCGCGGCCCGCTCACCATTTGCGCACTTTCTCGATGGCCGCCATCACCCGTTTGATATCATCCTTCGCCCGGCTCCGGGTCTCGGCCCGCACCGACCGGCCCGACATACTGCTGGGGGAGGGGGGGGACGGGGGACGGCAGCGGCCTCAGCGGGGAATGTGGCGCTGCTCGCGGCGTCCGTCGGTCCGTCCGTCCGTCCGCCCGCCCGCACAATGCTCCCTCGGCTTGGCTCGGCTCGGCTCGGCGCGCCTCGGCTCCGCCCGCCCGCCGGGGCCCGCGCACTGCGCACGCGCCCCGCGCCGCCGCCGGCAGCCCGCGCGCGCGGCGGGGCCGACGCGGGGGGGGGGCAGCGCGGGAAAGGGCCGGCGCGCGGGACGGGCGCCGTGAGGGGACGGCGAGGGGCGGCAACGCGGAGCCGGGCGCCGGGGTCTCGTCGAGGGGCAGGAAGAAGAGTGAGGGCGGGGGAAGGAAGAGGCCGGGGGAAACCCGGACGCCTGGCCCCGAGGCTGCCCGCGGCGCTCACAAACCGGCGGAGCCCGCCGAGGAGCTGCCTGAGGGCGGCCGGCGGGGCCTCCCGCAGGAGAGGTGCCCATGCGAGGCGGAGCTCGACCCCGCGGCTCGCACTTGCCCCTTCCCCCGGCATTGCTCGGGCTGTGCGGGTAGGAAGCGGCTCTCCCTGTGACGGGCACCGGCCACTCGCCCTGCTCGCCCTCAGCTCGGCGCGGGGATGCCGGAGCACAGCCCCGCTCCCGGGCAGCCGGCTGGCGCCTGACGACCCCGGCCAGCCCTTATCCGCCTTCCTGTGACACTGCAGCCCTGGAGCGTGGGCATCGGCAACGCAAAACATCTGCCTTGTCAAAGCGTCTCCTGTCACGTATCCAGCGTGCTCTGGTCACTGGCACCCAGCGCACACCATGCTGTTTGTGCTGATTGTACGAGCACCGATGCTTTCAGCAGTACCTGACAGCGAGCTCCGTTTAAACAACGTTGCCGCGGAAAGGAACGCTTCTGAAGGGCCTACGTTATTATTCAAATTGATGCTGAGGACGATGTAAAGAAGGAAGCCTGTTCAACAGCACTTCACTGATCTTTCTGCAGCAACTTCTGTCAGCCTCATTACGCTGTTTATACAAACACATTAAGATGCCATCCCATTGGTATTAAACTACTAATTGGAACTGCTATTTTCAGAAAGAAAAAGTAAGTTCTAAAGGCCAAAATGGGAACCTGGTTTTAGTGTGTATCACACACCATGCTCCTTTCTTCACTGAGCTCCGTTGCATTTATCATTACAAATCCATTCTAAGCTAGCCAGGCATTCTGTACACTACATTTATCAATGAGTTTAATCGATACAATACTTTTAACGTTGCTCTTTTGCTGTTGGGTCTCACAAATAAATGCTGTCTTAATTAAAATAGACTGCATCTGGCAGAAACCCACCTGAGATGAGCTCTAGGAAGTTTCCAGCCAAGGATGAGGTGGCCAATGCAAGGAGACAATGCAATGACTACTGGTTTATTCTGTAGAGCCACCCCGGTGTTTCCCTGCATAGGTTTGATCCCATAGGTTTGTGGCATGTGCTAAACCAAGACCTTTTTCTAGAGTTTGATTAATCTGAAACAATATGATCTTGAATTTTTAATAAACCAGTTTTTAAGCTATTTGAGAAGAGGAAAATGGAAAGTAGGAAGGACCAGAACACCTCATGGCAGCGATGCTTCTGTGTCTTCATGGACCAAAGATCCAGCTTTTTCTCCTTTTTTTATGTCCCGCTTCTCTGGTTCAGCAATAGGTAAGCCAAGAATGTGAGTAACAAATATCTCTGCTGTGATTTCCTCTGGAATTTCTTCTTCAGCCAAAGCTGCTGCACCTGGAGAGCAGTAACACCACCACAAAACACACATTAGCAATGTAAAAATAGCTTTCCAGATGAGTAAAATGTATAAGCAGCAGCAAGTGGAAGGAATGCTTTTAAAGGTGTACAAAGCAATAATGACCAAGTATTGGTTTACTAGCTTAATAGTTGCATTCTTATCAGGGATTGAATCTGTCATATCCTTGAGGCTGTGAGTCTCACCTTGCACTAAGTCCTTGCCTCAGAAGGGTGAAGGTGTCTCCTTCACTCCAGGGATTTTACACTCTAGAGATTTCAAGGTGATTTTAGGATCCCAAGGGATTGAGGGGTTCCAAAGTTGCTTTGCAGGGCTAGGCAGTTCCCTTCAGGAGCTGCCCCTTCGCTGCATGCAGCCTGTTGCCAGCCAACCTAACCAGATGCTGTCCTGCACTGGGACACGGATTGTACCAAAACGTGGCACTTCGCCGCAGTTCCAGTTACAACAGGCAATGCTGCTTGGCTGAAAACAAGGCTGTAATTTGCTGTTACAAACTGGTGTGGACTGGGACAGACACTGTAGACAACCACGGTGGTTATCAACAGCTCCGTTACAACAGGCACTGCCACCTGGGTGACGTTTGCGTTGTGTAGGATTCAGTTTTGCCTGTGGACTTTGGCATCTCAACCTTCCACTCGTGTGTTTCTGATTTCAGTTCTGAGCCAGTGGATAAACAGCAATGTCATCGAGTCCCAGTTATATTTTGTTGTCCTTTTATTTTTAGACACACCCGTACAATGGCTGCACGGATCAAGGACGATCTACCACTATTTCTGCAGTCCCATCTGAGTGGTTTTGACAGCGCTTGGCCTAAGAGGGTAATGGGTCTGCAATTTCAGTTGTTCTAGTTGTGAAGGGATCTTGCTTCTGTGCTGGGTGGAATGTTAATCCCATACCTGAGGGATGGCAGGTGTCTGGGTCAGATCCTCCTCCCCTGGGACACTTGCCCAACAGGGTGGTCAGACACTGCGCCAGCTCGTCCTCTGTCATGTGCTCTCCTGTACACAACAAAGCAACACCAGCTTGGGTCACGATGTCATTAGCACAAAAACTAGAAGGCAGTTTGAACAAGAACAGTGTGCAAACACAGTAGGACAGTTTGGAAGAGGATTCAGCTTCTCTGAGGTAGAGATACACACATTGCCAATTGGAATGTGAGATCCCAACATGGGAGGATGTTGATCCCAAGGTAAGTTGTATATTGCATTCTGGGCAAAAATATTTATCAAAGGGAGAAATGGTGATGCAGGTGGCTGTTCAGGCTACATTGTGTTTGCAGAGGCTCGAGTTTCTGTTCCCACTGAAGAATTCCTGGCACAGGGCAGACCACGGTCCCACCCAGCCCCACGGTCATAGCTGTAGCCATTTCCACACAGAGGAGGAAGAGGAAGGTGCAGTAAAGTCTTGATCTAGTGTCTTGCAATATCCTGGATGTGGACTTGTTCCCAGTTAGTGGCTGGCTCATGCCCTCAGGCATGAGGTTATAGATGTGTTATGAAACTGTTCTATCTAATGTATCTATCTATGGGAGCTCACACCATGTATAACTAACTCTTCTCACGCTGGCTGAATCCTTGGTTTCCAAGGATCTTTGTGGCAAGGAGTTTTACCAAGTGATGTATGGAGTAAAACACCCTTTCCCTATACCTGTTTTAATGCTTAGTTGCACTAAATGCTCCCTGCTTCTACAACAGGAGCAAGACAATAAATACAAGTCTGTTATTCTCTGTGGCATTAGCCATAAGGTATTTTTACACACCTTTACAGTGTTCTCCCCGATTCATCTGAACTAAACCATCCCCTCTTTTCAGCCTTTCACTTGTAAATTCAGTCCAGGGCTGATCTATTTCATCCCTCCTTTCTTGCCCATCTCTTCTTTCAGTTTTATCCTACCTTTCTGGAGACTGTGTGACTGGGAGAGGGAACAATGATTCAGGAAAAGGGTCTATTGGAAGAAGGATATAATTTGCCAAGATCCATGCTCACCATTTAACAGACAAGATACCAGCAGAGATTTCCAGAGGCAGAAAAGAAGTGCAACTGAGACCATAGATGCGATTACTCCATTTAAAACCTGAGCACAGGTGGCTCCACACGCCTGCCCTGGTTCCAGGTTCATTTTTTCCTGCAGTGAATACATTCTGAAATTGAAGACAGAACTAGAAAGCATAAAACTAATATTAGAAAAGAAATAACTCACCTCTGCTCTGAAGCAGCAGCAGGAAGTTTCCTCTGTCGATAACTTTGTCTCCGTGCTCGTTGTCGTACCCAAGGACCCGGAACGCTCGCTGTATCTCTGTCATTGACAAGCCAAAGGCAGGTCGGTGGTTTACATACAGCTTGATCAAATCCTCTAGATTGATTCGTGTCACTTGCTCTCCAGTATCCACATATTTGCTGAATTTGACTTCGTTTAACATTTCTTCAATCTAAAGGTCAAGGTGAGACGGATTGTTGTGTGTTTTCCTCTTGGGGGGGTATCAGGTGAGCTCTGGCCTTGTGAATGCCGATGCACCGTAACCGCGTGCATGCTGGTACCTCAGATGCTGTGACTGAATCCCAATAATGAGCCAGGACTCAGCAGCTGAATCATAGAATCATTTTGGTTGGAAAAGACCTTTAAGATCATCAAGTCCAACCATTAACTCAACGCTGCCAAGCCCACGACTGAACCACGTCCCTCAGCATCTCTGCTATGTATCTTTTAAATGTTTCCAGGGCTGGGGACTCCCCCAGCTCCCTGGGCAGCCTGGCACAGGCCCTGACAACCCTCTCAGGGAAAAAATTATTCCTCAGCTCCAATCTTAACCTCCCCTGGGGTAACTTGAGGCTGTTTCCTGTTACTGTCATCAGTGAATTTACTGAGGGTGCACTCAATCCCCTCATCCAGCTCATTGGTAAAGATGTTAAGTAGAACAAGCCCCAACACTGAACACCACTGCTGACCAGAACACCACTAGCTGAGGATGGATGTGGCCAGCAGTATGTGCTCACTGTTTTGGTATTAAAGACAGGGGTAGCAGATCTGTAGTCATTTTGGATTTCCTCTGTTTTCTTGTGACTAGCACTCTGCCTTCGCAGCTGGTACCTGTGCCTCAGCTCTCTCTCCACTCTGGGTACAGTGGGCAGGCAAACCACAAACCAGTAAAAATATCACCCTGCTGCAAAAGCACGTGTATTAAAGCCCTGACATAAGCAGGCTGCACACAGTACATCCATAAGCAATGTTTCCTCTGCCTATCCCACACAGCTCTGGTGCAGTTCTGCCACTGCACAAGCCCAACCCAAACTTTGCCCAGTGGGGCTGACATCCTGCTCACTCATCTCTCAGGCAAACAGGCCAGCACAGAGCTGGATACTGGTGGCTTTCCTGAAACCTGGTGCTGTGAGGCAGCCCAGTTGGCAGCTGTGCAGATGTGTGTCTGAAAGGCAGGATCTGCTCCATGCCTTCATTGTACTCGTGCTCCAAGGGGCAGCCCCTTCACAGAGACACGGGCAGCAGAGAAACGCCGGCAGAGTTCCCTGTGCCAGCACCTACCCAGCCTGCTGCTCCCCGGGAAGGGAAGCTGATGCAAGATCTCCCTGGGGAGGACTTTGCATTCAGCCTTGGGGCTTTGTCCTTGTGGCACAAGTTTTTCCACTGAAGGAAGCCTGGGGAAGAGGGAAATCTCAGCCTCATGTCTTTCCTGTAGTGAATGACACGCCAGGCAAGAACAGTCATTTTCACTCAGCTCTGGCTGATCTGGGATTAGGTTTTATATCAGCCCCACTGAACTACAAAAGAAAAACACCAATTCCCACAAGCTTTGCTTGTCAGCCCAAGCTGCCTCTTCTCCTTTCTTCTTTTCCTTCGTTAAAGCACTCGAGAGAGGTGAACGGTGAACTTTCTCTCTGGATTTTAATCCTGGCCCGCCTGCCTCAAGAAGCAAACTGCAGGGTGCCTGGTTTCACAACACCTTAGCACCTGTGTTTCCATGCATGAAATGCTCTTTTCCTTTTGATTTAGGACAGGGGATGGGTTGTTAACAGCTATTCTTCCAGAGATATTTCCCAGGGGAATACGTTCTGTCTGTCCCCAAGAGGCAAAAATGTAATAACCCAAGGAAAAGATCTAACAAAGTACAAGGGGATAACACCACAGCTTGACACCAGGGCGAGGCAATCGCGGTTCAGACGAACATTTGCTGGTTGCAGGGGCTCCAAAGCAAGTCTGTTAGGTGGTGGCTATGGCAAAAAAATCCTGCCTCCCATCTGCTGGCTCTCCTGGCAGAGCGTATGGTCGGGCAGATGGGGTGGCACTGACTCACAGCACCAGCTCAGCAGCCTGTGGGGTTCCTGTGCAACGGCAGAGATGAACGCAGCCTCCCCCGCAGAATGACAAAGGGAGCACAGGCTCGCACTGCTTCCCTTGGGAGAACCCCTCCTGTGTGGAAGGGCTGTAGCTGGTGCAGAGAGGTTCGAATTTAAATCTTCCTTGCATCAGATTCAGGGGGTTTTTATGTGCTTTAATTACCCTTTTACTGGGTTACAACAGTACAAATGAGGTTTGTATACAATACAAGCTGCCTTGTAGAAGCAGCCACAAAAGGGGAAGAAGCAGCACCCTTATTAAATCAGTTGTCTTTGTCTATTGTAAAATTTGAATCTAAAAAGCTCTTGAGAAATGTTTGATAGGAAGCTCTGCTGCTGCAACCTGAAAGGCAAGCTCAGAGAGAGCCTCTGCAGAGTTTATCAGTTATGAAAGAGCTTTAAGTTCCAGGGGAATAAAAGCTGCTGTCTCCATCTAAAATCATTCCTTCAGTCCAAGGCAGAATAAGAAAAAGAGGCTCTGTCAATGTCCACATGAGTGACTGCATGGAGATGGATGTTCCCACCCACGCTGGTAACACTCACAGGACATTCTGGTTGGTCTCCATCTGACCTGGAGGGACTCATTCCATGGCCCACAGCCAGCCCACCAACCACACTCTGCACAGAAAGTAGCTCAGCCACCAGCAGAAGTCACAGAGAGACCAAAGCACATCACTGCTTGCACACAGGGAACTTCAGCTCATGGGCTTTGGAAAGTTGAAGGCTGTTGCTCAAGACCCAAAAGAAGATTCATTCCTCAACTTTCTCAGTTCACCTTCTGGAGTGGTGACAGAGCCCTCAACCTCCAGAAGACCCTGAGTTCATCTGTTGTTGAACACTTGTGAACCATCAGGCTCAAGCTTGGCTCAGCCTGCCCCTGCAGTTGCCCAGCTCTCTAGGGAGGAATCATTAGTCTTTGAGGAATTTGCTGCCAGACTCTGACCACTAATATATTGATGCAGAGCAGGTTAAATACATTGCAAGCCAGCAAATATACTCTGGAGCCACCCAGCATGACAGTGGTCAGAATCTGACCCTCGAGACACTCGCTAAATGTAATCAGACGTGTTCTTTTTTTTCCCCTGTAATATGGACAATAAAACCACTTGACTGACCTGCTCCTCTGATGGATAAAATCCCATAGCTCTCATTACAGAAGGGATTTCCTCCAAGGGAATGTATGTTGACACCTGTCTGGTCTCCAGCGTGTCGATACCGTGGCTGCGCAGCTGTGCATAGTAAAAATAATCTTCCAGTTCCTGGGAGGGATTCAAGCAAAACACTGTAAAGTTCAGTTACCAACAGGCACAGAAGATAAGGCTCCTTTTAAGATCTACTAACAGGCATAACAATGAGATTGCTGTTAAAAGCAGGCTGGACAATACAGACATGTCATGTCAGGCTTGTATAAATGAATCTTAAACTCCAACCTGATGTTGTCAGACAGTGTTCACTGTGAGTGGAATTACCCTGAAGAATTCGCCCTCTCTGCCACCATCCAGTAGGTTGTAGAATGGGATCAAGTCCTTCCCACCCAGGAAAGAAGCAGCATCCAAGGCACTGCCAGAAGCAAAGAACAGAAGGTACCAGAAGGGTTCATGTGAGGAGAGCTTTCACGTTTCCCTCTCTGCTCATTGTTCACAGGCACTTTCAATAGATAAGTAAACTCTCTGGGCCTTAGAATTCAGGAAAGAAAAGCATTGCCTTGAACCATGTACTGCTTTATCATCAGCCTGCACTTCTACAGCGTATTTCATCCCCAGGTTTTACATACAATAGCACAGTGTGGGAATTAATTATTACTGAATGGTCCTCTTGTTTAGTGGAATGAGCACAGGGCTGGGAGCCAGGAGCTTTTCCATGGACTTGAGCTTCGTGTCTGGCATTTAGCTTTTCTGCTTCCTTATAGAGACATTGAGAGAGATGAATTAGCTAGATCAGCATTTTGAACATGCAGAGAGGGCTGGGGCTTGGTATTTGCAATAAACCAACTCACTTAAGCTCCCTGTTCCTTGAGCTAACACACTCTTCCCCAGCAACTCAGTACAATCCATTAGTCTCCCTCTGCTGTGGTGGGTGCCCGAGTCGCAGGTGCAGCCTACATCGAACTGAAAGCGTCCCAGTGCCACCTCTTTGTTTCAGTTTCAAAGGCAGTTGGAGCCAAAAGAATCTGTTCAGCTTGTGCAGATGAAAAAGGAAACCAAGCCTGGTAGTGTTGCTACAGAATACCCCATGCCTGGCACCTCTAGCGCTGCTTCCACGGGAGTTTCTGTGAGTTTCGTGCTTGGGTTTTGGTGGAGATTTTTCCATAATTAGGTTATTTGGGTATTAAACACAGTGGAGATGCACAAGATGCCAGAAGCAGCAATAAAATGATCATTAGCTCATCAAGAGCTTCACTCCCCAAACAAATTACATAGAGATTCAATGTTGCCTGGACCCTGGCCAACCATTATAAGGAAGGGTCATTTATATTCTATTGCCTTCCTTAAAGTGTGGCTTACTCTGACCCCCGACTGCTTCAGCCACACAAAGTGGAAAAGAAAATAAATAAGCCCATTGCTTTCCCATCCAGGTTTCCTTTGTTCTGGCACATGAAGGTGAGCTGGCTCAGCACCCTTTGAGCTTTCCTCTGAGTAAGCAGTATCTGCAAGAAATGTTTTACACAGGACCAGTGCACATCTTAACCACGAAGCCTTTGTCCTAGGAAGGTGAGGGGCAATGGTGTTTCACAGGTACACCCCAAAAAGCAAACACAGGAGTGAGCTAAAAGCCAGCTCCCATGGGGGTGGTTTGCCAGAATCCAGGAGACATGCTGGATAGAAAAAGCCCAAGCACAGACTCACAGGGCACATGCCACGCTGTGCTTTCTAGCTCTGACGGGGGCTAAGCTCCCTTTCCAGTCCTTAAAAGTTGCTCTATGCTGAGCTGGCAGCTTCCAGCTTTAGTCCTTCACATGCAAAGAGACCAATACATATATCCTGCCTTTGCTTCCTTACCCACCTGCCACGCAGGAGCACACGTCTGGCACCGCTGCCCGAGGGAGCTGGCAGAGGGAACTGCACACTCACAGAGGAAGGCAGGAGAAGCCTGGCAGGGTTTATCACTGTTGCTCTGGGCCAGAGCCTGGAAATCCTTGTTTGCAAAAGCAGCCTTCTCTCCTCCAGCCACCCTAGTTACTGCAGTCCATTTACTCATGTAAGCAAAGCTTTATAGGATTAAGGTGGCTTGTCCTAAATCCAGTCCTCAAATGCAGGGGGGATTTCCTAGTAAATGCTGGCCTATCCCATTTGGAGAGCAGACACTTTGGTCTCAGCAGCTGCCCCATATGCTCCTCTTGCAGCCAGTGCCTCTCCTCTGATCCCCTGCCTAACCCTGACAATCCCCCATCACACTGGCCAGGCCCTTACATAGACTAGAAAATCCTCTGTTCATCTTCTTACTCTTTGGCTGCCATTCCCCTGACTGGAGTATTTTACAGACTCTGTGGCCTATGAGGGCTGCTGGGTTAATTCCCTCCATTGACTATGTGGCTACATCACACAGAGGGGAGCCAAGTCCCCCCACAGTGCATCCCTTCTGTTTCAGCTGCCACTCCACACAGCTACTTGGGACCTGACAGGTTGATGCAATCTAGGCTGACCCTATGCAGTTTGTTGGCCTGGTCACAGACACGGTGTTTTGGAAGGAGAGCAAAGCTGCAGGGCTTTGTCAGCTGCCCCAAAAGGACCCAAGCTCAAGAGAGCCTTGCAAAGAAATGCTCCCCCATGTACACTCTGCTTGGCTGACCCATCAGTGCAGAAATAACTGGGAAGCCTGGCTTTAACTCTTCTGGACAGAGACCTTCTAGGACAAAAGCCTCGTTCTCAGTGTGATGGGGAGCATTTGCTTCAGCTGTGTTTGCCAAGCAGCTGTGGAAGGCCATAACAAGATTGCTTTCACCTTTTAACAAGGGCATATAGTGATAGGACAAGAGATAACGGCTTCAGGCTGAAAGAAAGGAGATTTAGATGTCAGGAAGAAGCTCTTCCCTGTGAGGGTGATGAGGACAGGGGTTGGGGCTGCCCTGTACTTGGAAGCGTTCAAGGGCAGGTTGGATGGGGCTTGGAGCAACCTGATCTGGGGGAAGGTGTCCCTGCACACAGGAGGGGGTTTGACCTAGATGATCTTTAATGTCTCTTCCAACTCAAATCATTCCATGATCTCTGTGGTACTTACTTTAGATTGACCTCCCATTTCATAACAGTGCAGTCGTTCCCGCCTGCTGTAAAGACGTAGCGGCCATCGTAGGAGCTGGCAAGGTCAGAGACACCATCTGGGTGGCAAATGAAAGCTGAGGACTTGTGAGGGTTGCCATCAACAGGTAAAATCTGCAAGCCCACCTGTAAGGAAAGAGGCAGCCTGGGAGTGCCACAGGAGGACTGCACACCAGGGTAGCACTGTCTCCTCCCAGGAGCTTGCTCAGCTCTCAGGTAGGACCAGCCTACACATGGTTTTGTCTGCAGAGAACTCCCCTCAGGGACCACCACCTCTATAAGTGGGGACTCTTGTAGAGCTGGGGCAGACAGGGCTCCAAACCTTGTCCTTTGTGATGTACACCAGATAGTGCTTCTGGGGGTCCGTAGTGTTTGTCGATGGAAGGATTTGTATCTTCTCCAACGGGGAGCCATAGGTTGGTCCCAAAACGGTCATTCTAAAGGCAAACAACATTGTCATCCATTCTGGGGCTCTCAACACTTTTTCCCCTCTCTGAACAACTGCTGTGCACAAGGATGGGGAGATAAGGGGAAGTGTGGTGGTGGCAAAGGCTTTGTACTACTGACTGAGGACAGCATAGGACAGAGTCTATGGCTAGAAGTGACCACACTGGGACTAAAAGAGGAATTTAGTGCTCAGGGGTCATCATTCAGTCCTTGTGCTTTGCTCCTGTGGGCTCTCTATCTGATGTCCAGCTGCTGTGTCTCAAGTCCAACACGTTGGGCAGACTGAGACCCATCTGCAGCCACAAGTTAGTGAACAGCAGGATGGACACAAGGATGAAGTCAGCCCAAGATCTGTGTAGTGGGTGAGCAAACACATGCTCATGTGTGGGAGTAAGGGAGGCATTAGATAGAGAATACAGTCAGGATGAGGTTCCCAGGCAGTAGTAGGTAGCATAAATCTCTCCTCTACCTGCAAGTTTTGGTGGTTGTGTTGTAGAGCTTCATTTTGTAGCAGTTGTTGGCAGTGAGGATAAAGGACTCGTTGCTGAACTGTGGGTACCAGGCCAAGCACAGGGGCACAGCAGTCTGCTCTACCCAGTCCCTGTGCAAGACCACCAAGTGGTCTTTGCTGCTGCTGGTCAGGTCATACTCAACCTGTAGGGAAAACAAGGAAACACAGCAACTCCCCTGTGATCTGTCAGCATCCTGGACATAGATCAACCGAGTCTAGCATCTGTTGCAGCAACTGAGGCAAGCAGCCTGCAGTGGCAGAGCCTCAGCCCTGAACCCTGGGCAGATCAACCCTATGACCGAGCTGAGAAACAGCCTCCTGTGATGGAGCTGCAGGGGAGAGGGTTAGGAGCTACAGAATCAAAGGCTGAGTCTTGCTCAATGGCTTTGTCCAGCCCCACCACCACCACTTTAACCCCAGAGCTCCCTTGCCCTTTAGACTTCCACAGGGACTCACCAGCCTCCGATCCTCCCCGAGGCTCAGGAGCCTGGGCTCGTCGCTGTCTAACTGCACCCCAAAGAGGATGCTTCGGATGGGTCTGTGGTGGGAGTGCAGCCCTGCTAAGTGTTCCCAGCATCTGCTCCCCTCTTGCAGGACCCTCTTGTAAACAGTCACTGAGTTTTTCTCATCCTGGAATGACGATGCAAAGGTGAGTCCCCTCCAGGAATGTTAAGAGTCACAGCCAGGTTAAAACAACAGGGCAGGTGGATTCTGGCAGTAGCAGCCCTCAGACTGGCTGGAGCATCCTACCTGGCTGGAGGCCATTCCCCACTGTGCTCTCACAGCAGAGGGGCAGCAAATCGACTTCAGTGAGTCCCCAGAAATCACCAGGAAGATACTTCCCACTGCTGTGCCCTGGTGTCTGTGCACGAATGGGGAATCTCCTTCTTTGTACAGATCCTCACAGGTTGCTACAACCTCTGTGCCAAAAGGCTTCAACACTTCCACATCAAGATGTGGGACCAAGGGAGCAACCTCCCCTCATGCTGCACCAGCAGGAGGAAATCCCTGCTCCAGCCCTTTCTCCAGATGGATGCAGAGCTAAGGCTTGTCCCTGAAGTTCGCGATGGGACGGTGCCAGCAGCAGGGCTGCAGAGTGCCTGGGACTGCTGACGTTTTCACAGAGTCATTCTTCCAGCCAGGAAAAGCATTTGAGTCATGAAACCCCAGGGGAAGGCCAACCCTCCCCACATGCCTTACACAGGATGGCCAGAGTTCCCAGTCCCACCAAAAGCTCTGCACGCAAATCACCGAGAGGAAAAAACAAGCTTACGGCAGTGGCGAGGTACTGAGAGTCGTGAGAGAAGCTGATGTGAGTTACAGGGCCACGGGAGAACTTGAACTCCTTGCAGCTGGACTGAAGGGAAATGGCATCGAGGATGTAAATGCTTCCATCAGTGAAACCAGCAGCCAGAGAGTAACCTGAAAAGCGTTGCCAGAGAACTCTCACGACAGGGCCGCTCCTCCCAGCTTGGCACACGGGGGAGGCTGGGAGGCCACAGTACCTTCAGGGTCATAGCACAAGCACTGGATGCTGGCCCCAGGGAATATCCTGCTAACCAGGTACTGGGTGTGCTGGTAGTCCCACAGCCTGAGCAGCCCACAGTGGGTGCCCAGAGCCAGCAGTGCCCTCCGGGGGTGGCAGGCGATGGCACTCACAGCTCCCTTCGCCTCTTCCAGGACCTTCGCAGAGCTTGTCCCGTCTGTTGCAACACGGAGCACGGTTGCATCAGAGGTTGAAAGGATAAAGTTCCTGTATAGCGTGAGAGAAACAGAATTTGATGAATCAGACTAGCTGGCTCCTGTCCCTCCAAGCTATATTACTAATCAGCTTCTTTTTGGCAACTTAGTTGGATGGCCACTTAGATTTTGCAATATGCAATAAACTCCTCTGGACCTCAAGGCAGGCAGCACTTTGTATTCATGACCTGGTAAATCTCCACAGGAAGACACTGGAGCTGGTTCTATTTTCTACTTGGGTAGGCAAGCCAGAGTATGAATGACATCTGGGTAGGTTTTGCTGTTAGCAAGTCACTGGTGTGTGAGACAGACAAATGAGCAATTGAAGATACTTTGAATAGTCATTGTGAGTGGCTCCATGTTGACTGTGCTTCCATGGGCGAGGTCAGAGGCCAGTCCTCTGACTCCAGCCATAGTGCAGCAAAGAGGGTCTCTCTGCATACTTGCTGATGTGCAAAGAAGGCATCTGAATCATTATACATGTTACAGAACAAATATGTACAGTCCTCAGTCCACCTGAGGACAGAAAGTCTGGGTCCAGTTCAAAGGTCAAGAAAGGACCACGCAGAGATCCAAGAGCTGCACAGACTGATGTGTGGCTGCATCACACAGGCAGCATGAGTGGGGAAACAGCAGCCCTGTTGGTAGCTGGCCCCTGACAGCCATCATTGTGCACATCTGGCTGGGGCACTGCAGGATGCTGTGCTGCTGGCTTGCCTTTGCTGGGCTCTTCAGCCCTGCCTGACCCCACCAGCCTGCTGAGACGAGCAGACTCAAGGCTTCCCCTTGGGTTTTCTGCCTTTTGTGCTGCCCAGAGGAGCTGCAGCAGTGACCCAGGAAGAGGGACAAGACAACAAGAAGGGAAAACCAAAGCATTCCCCAGGGCACTGCTCCAGGCTGGAGAGGAATCTGTCCCATATGGCTCTTTGGAAAACATGTGCAGCTAAGGACAGACATTGCCAGGAGAGCCTTAACAGGAGTGACAGACATATGGTTTACAGGCTGGATGGAGCCATGGAACAGCTTCATCTGGCCTGCAGACATCCTATAAAGCCCCAAGCACAGCTACATCACACGCAGAGGGGTAGAGAGGGACCAGTGACCACTCTGGGGATGTCCCAAGTCAATGTGGTGTGACCCAGAGCTGGTGCCATCACTCCCAAGGCAGCCCCTGCACTGCCACTGCTCATCCATGATAAAATCTAACTGGAGATAGCCATCCATGGAAGAGGAGGGTTTAAAGAGGGAATTAAGGGGCCAAGCAGGAGCTGGAGGCTTGGCATTAGCACTGCCTGGTGTGCTGGGTATGTGGCAGAGGAGCTGTGTGTCCTGGGACTGAGAGATCCTCCCCATGCCCACGTTAATGCTTCTCTCCTGCCACAAGACTTTTCATCAATTCAAGGTGTGCTGGAACCCACGTGGGTTTTGGTGACTGCTGGGAGATGCCTGGAGCCTGCAGGCAGCGGGGGGCTGCCCAGGAGACACCTCCTTGGCTTGTCTCTGGTGGGCAAGTGGGACAAATATCTGAAGTGAAAATCTACAGGGACAAGGCATTTCCTCTCCCTGACCCTGTCCTGCCCTGGGAACAGGGTTGGAAACCTGCTTCAGTCGAGGCAGAAGCCCATAGGGCAGTTTTCAGCTGATCATCCCTCCAGCTTTCAAGCCACAGGGCAAACGCAGGAGGAGACCTGGGTTTATACAGGGGCACTCACCTGGTGACAAAGGGCTGGCTGCTGGAGGTGGAGCAGGCTGAGGAGGTGTCAGGAGCATCAGGAGGGCTTTTGCAGAAGGAGATGGACCGAATGGGACCCACTTTGCTGTGGCTGCAGCAGGTGAGGAGCTGCAGGTGCCCGTCATAGAGCGTAACCTGACCTTCCACATCACCTGTTACGATGCAGCTGCAAGGAAGGGAAAGCTTTTCATCCACACACTGACTGGGAACTCTCAGATACCTCTTGGACAGCATCCTTGGGCAGAAGCAAACCTCTTTCCCTCTTCTATGCACAAGTGCATGAGAAGAGCCCCATGCAGAGGTAGAGGGGGAAAGGCCAGGGCTGTGCAGAGCACACCAGGCTCTGCCGTGTCCCAGCCGATTCCCCTGCCCCGTCCCCAAGGCTGTCGAGGCGTTTGGTGGCTTTTCTGCTCCCTCTGCCGGCAAACACCCGAAGGCTGAGCAAGACTCACCCACCATCCTTCCTGACCGTGCCAGTCCATGCTCTCAGCTACCCCAGATCCCCAGGAGCTTTTCTTGTTTTGCTCCCTCAGCTAAATTCCTTGCTGGGAGAAGCCAGAGCAGCGACTTTCCTGCCTCAATTTCCCATGTCCTCCCAGGCTGCAGAGTGACCTAAACCAGCATCAACCTGCCCATGGTTCATCTCCATCACCTTTGCCATTCCTGGGGCTGAGGGGTCCCAGGGCTGTACCTGTGGCTACTGAAAACTGCTGTGTGTTACCTCTCCAGCACCTCGAGCACGGTAAGGCTGTGCTGCTGCAGGGGCACCACTTTGGCAGCCTTCACACGGTGTGGCTTGGCCTGAGCTTCCTTGGAGGGGCTGCAGGGACCCCCAGTGTCCCACACCACCATCTTCCCAGCTGAGGTGGCTGTCAGAGCTTGGCAGCTGTTAAAATGAAACGCTGACTGGCTGAAGTGTCCCACTACGCTCCTGAAGGTCTGTGGAGAGAACAGCGAGGCCGTGGGCTCACCCTGGGCACTGGCTCTTCCCTCCACAAGCAGGGACATTCCTGCTTGGTCCCTCATGTGATATTCCCTCCCTTATCCCACAGCAGGAGCATCAGAGGGAAGAGCCCCAGGAGAAGATGTGGACACCTCTGGGAGGAGAGGCTCTCCTGGCCTCAGGCAGCCCTGGTTTAACCCTTCAGGAGACCGAGAGGGACGGGCTGGGGACATGGCCAGTGCTGCTGCCAGGAGGAAAGACAAAAGGGTGACATGCTGGGGTGCTCCCCATGCTCACCTTCCTGCTAAGGAGTGGTGCTCCATACTGCAAACCACCATCATCCTGGGGAAGCAGAGAAAACACTCAGGACAGGAGTTTGGGACGTGGTACTGCAATGCCAGTGTGTCTCCTCCCCATCACCTGGGCCTGGCCTTGTTCCGTGGTGACCAAAGCAGGGCTGCTGGGGCAGGAGGGCTTCAAGACCTTCCAGAGTGCACTAAACACCTTCTCCCTCTATCTCCTTCTTTCCCAAAAGCTTCAAACCAGCTTGAGGCACACAAAAGCCCCAGTGTGGGAGAGGAGGAGGAGCAATGCTCTGCCCAGACCACCTTCGAGGGCAGGGAGTGGAGAGGGTTGAGGCGATGTGACCCCAGCCATGGGCAGACACCCAGCCCCCTGTGCTGCTCCCGACCCTCTGGGAGCACATCAGGTCCCAGAAACACAACTTCCCACCTCCCTACTTACCCACAGGTAAAATAGCACCTGGGTTCTGCTGTTGCTGACAAACTCGTGGGGATTTTGAGGGTTAAAAACGACATAATCCTGAAATGAAAAGGTGAGAAACACGTTGATGCTGAGCTGAGCAATGCTTTCTGCTTATTCTTTCATCTCCAGTACCAGCAGCCCTGTACTGCATGGGGCAGGGGGATGCAGGGGGGGAACAGGGGAGGATGGAGCTGCCCAACCCAGCCCAGTCACACTCCTCTGCACCCCTCAGCCATGGTCACTCACCTGATACCCAAACTCCAGCCTCAGCTCTGTACTGCACAGGGGTTCCTCTGTGGGCAAAGTCCAATTCCAAACACAAACCCTCTGGCAGAGAAGGGAAAACCCAAGGGACATTGTGGCTTTCTGGGAGCTCAGCAGGGTCAGGTGAATCCCATTCCCTCCAGCTGCAGGGGATGAGGGGTTATAAAAGGCTGGAACAGGATAAACCCCAGTATGGCAGTGGAGAGCTGTATTTCAGAAAATGACACTAGAAATTGCTTCAATGAAAGCTCACTGGGGTCAGAAGCTTTTATTTCAACTTAAGGTCCATTTTCTTAGCTCCACAGCATCCACTTCAATGAAATCCAGCTCTTTCCTCCAGTGGCTGAGCAAACACAAGCCATCACTCTGCAAACCCACTCCCCCTCTCTCCATCTGAATCCCCCCCATCCCTCCCCTTGGCTGCACTGGGAAAAACCTTCCAGGGATCCCCCTCACAAAGCCATGGAAGAAGAGACATCCTTTACCTGCACTGTCCCAGCACTAATGGTTGCCAAGTACTTTGCATCGTGGGAAATAGCGATAGCACTGACCCCCTCCTCTGGGCGACTCTCAAAGATGGTTCGGACCGGTATCCTATGGAGAAAAGTCCTCTTGGGTACTCACAGCAGCTCAGGGGCTTCGTGACAATGGCCTGGGAAAAGCTGTGGCACAGCCCAGCCTGGGTTCCACAGCTCAGCCCTGTGTGCTGGGCAGGGAGCTGGCAAACACCAGCCCCAGGAGCAGCCACTGCTGCAGCTGATGCTCGATGTCCTCTCCATCCCTTCCTCCCAAGGAAATGGCTCTGGGAAACAAATCACCTGTGTGTGGCCTTTTAAGAAAATACTACAGCCTGGAGGTGTGACATCATTGTTAACCTGGGGGAGCTCAGCCTCATCTCAGTGTCCTGTGAGGATACAAGAACGATGAAGCCCTGGCTTTGCTTGAGGCTCCTTTGCTGCTTTACTCTGTCCCCGTGTTTCTCCTGATACACTCTCAGCTGAGGCTGGAGTCAGTCCCAAACAATTTACTGCACATGGGAGGTTTCCAAAGAGGAGGTTCCTGGGATCTTACCCAGAGAAGGAGTCCCACACGATGACCAGAGCAGCTGGCCCTCGGTCAGCCGTTGCCACCCAGCGCCTGTCCTCACTCACACACAGGCAGGAGATCACGTTTGTGTGGCCCTGGGGAAAGAGAAGCAGCAAAGTGCCATGGAGACACCTTCCAGACCTGGTGGCTGTTGAAAGCATCCATCACACTGCTCTGCTCAGGAGTTCCCCTTGCCTCCTCTCCCAAAGGTCCTGCACTCTCACCCTTCCAGTCCAACTTTTATGGCCCCTTTGTCACAAGCTCTTCTGAGTCCATTTCCCTCTCCTGTGTTCTCGTGACTCCCTGAGGGAGTCTAACACAAAGCCCCTTCTACCACACAGGCTGGGAATTGCAAACGATGCTCTCCTTTGCATGGGCTGCTCCTCCAGGCAGGAAAGAGGTGGAGGGAGAGAGAGGGTGGGAGAAGGGGAGGAGGAGGGCAAGGGAGACACATGGGCTGTGTGCCAGACCTGCAGGTGGTGCTGCCGGTTCCTCAGGATGTCGTGGATGACCACTGTGTGGGAGGAGACATACAGGAGCACCAGGTCCTCCCCATCCATCAGGCTGTGCACAGCCAGGCTGCTGTTGTAGCCCAACACCCAGGACAGGCTCTGCAGGGAAGAGACAGCTCCTGGCTCTTAGTGGCCAGGGTGAAAAAAAACCCCACAAGAAGTCTCTGGAGTGATGGAAGACAACTGGGCAGGAGTCTCGGGTGCTGTGCAGACCACTGTGGTGACACTGTGCCCACTGGTACTCACGAGGGGATGAAGGCTGGGCTGCCTGTCCTCTTGAAAGAGCATCCCTGGCCTGGCTGTCCACACCAAGCTGGCTGAGCCATCGTGCTGGTTGTCCTCCCTGCTCCTCTGCTGTGTTTCCTGCTGCCCCCAACCCGAGTGAGGGCTGGAAACAGTCTCCTTGGACTCAGGCAGCACTGGGGGTGGTCCAAGGGGTTCAGCATCCTCCAGACATGGTGTCTCAGCAGTGTTTTCCCCCAGGGAAGTCCATGAGGTGGTTGTGTCCTGTGTTTCAGCCCAGTTGCTGGGCAGGGTGCTCCCAGTCTCTGAAGGAGACCACAGGTGACCCAACACTGCATCTTCTCCAGCATCCTCCAGTGCTCCTTCCTTCTCCTGGGCAGCAGCAAGAAGGTCCTTGGAAAGGGAGAGAGGTTTTGGTGTATGCTGGCTCCTGGGCTGGGCTGGCCAGGGGCTGCCCTGCTGCTAGAGGGAATGCACCCCCACATCTCAGATCCAGCCTACATCACTCTCAGGGCAGGCTTCAATATCAAGATACTCCTCTGCTCCTGTCCAAACTACCTATAGGCTTATTCCAGGGAAAACAATGCCATTGGAAGTTTCCCACCAGTTTCTGCTTCTCTTTCTGCACATCTAAACTTGCCCTCCACAGCATCCTGTGTATCACACCAGAATCTCTCCCAGGCAGCTCCTATTACCTGGAATAAGATGCCTGAGTTTCTCCTCCACAACTAACCTCCAGCTCCTTTGAACACAAAGAGTCTGTCCTGTTTACTGTCCATGCTCCAACTATTCCCCATGCCATGGTTATTGATCTCTGCAATGGGGCACAGGTTGGAGAGAGAGTGATGGCAAATTGAAGTTAAAACCAGGGAAATCGGGTCCTGGGACTGAAGTAGCTGCAAAGGGCTCTGCAGCAATCCCAACCCTGCTGCCAGCAGCTCTCACCATGCTGCCTGGTGAGCAGATGGGAAGTGAGGGTAAAACATCCCACCACTGCCTTCCTTGGCCCCTCAACAGCTGTGAATAAATGTATTACATAGCCCTAGAATCACAGAATCCCGGAATGGTGAGGGTGGGAAGGGCCCTGCAGAGCTCACCCAGCCCAACACCCACTCTTTAGGTACTTACAGGTGTTGATGAGGTTCCCTCCTCACTCTTCTCTTCTCCAGGCTGAACAAGCCTGGCCCAGGGGTGTCAGAGGCAGCAGCTTCTGCCTCCCCACAGAGCTACTTGATTTCCTTATAGCAATCTCTCATGTAAGGTATAAACCTTGTTTGGGCACCATTCCTGTGTCTGAGGGAGCTAAGATAACATCTCATTCAGCACAGGGGCATGACTGGGTTCCCTTGGGCTCATGTAACTCTCAGGCAGCTCAAGTGCTCAGTAAATATTGATGGTTGGGCTGAGACAAAGCAGAGATGCTGCATCTGCCCAGCCCCACTAGCAGTGGGGACTCTGCCTCGCTGGGGACAGCCTGGGGACATCTGGGAGGTGTTACCCCCTGCTCCCGGAGCTTCAGGACATACTCACAGAGCCTGCATTGGGCAGAGCTTGCTGCTGTACTGCTCTCACCTGCTCATGCAGCACAGCCATCTCCTCAGCTGTCTGTCCATCCTGGGGTGTCTCCTTGGGCTCGCTGCTTACTCCTGCTCTTCCCTCAGTTGACTCCTCCAGGGAAACTTCATGTGAACCATCCATCTTCACCTTCACCCTCCCTCCAGAGAGCTGGGGCACAGAGATGCTCTGAAATGTTTCCCCCACCCAGGTTTGGCTGCACAAGGGCCTGGAAGTTACCACAGCCAGGGGAAAGGACACCCGTGGAAACAGGTTCCCGAGCTCCTTTTCAACCCCAGCAACTCTCCCACCGAGCACCAACAGCACAGCCCCAGTTACCGCAGCTGAGATGGGTCCCCATCCATCTGCCATGAGCTGGGCACGGACCTGGGGCTTTGTCACCGTCACCGTGAGCAGCAGGGCTGCTCCTGAGCTCACCTCTGGCTTCACAGGTCTGAGCCAACACCGAAACCTTGTGTGCAGAAGGTTCACGGGAGAGTGGGAACAGAGCCCCGGGCAGCCCCTGACAGTCCGGTCTGGGGGTCCTGTCACTGTCCCAGGGTCCTGTCTGTGCCACAGGCTCCTGTCTCTGTCCCAGGGATCCTGTCTCTGCCCGGGGTCCTGTCTCTGCCCAGGGTCCTGTCACTGTCCCGGTGTCCTGTCACTGTCCCAGGGATCCTGTCTCTGTCCCCGGGGTCCTGTCTCTGCCCAGGGTCCTGTCTCTGTCCCCGGGGTCCTGTCACTGTCCCGGGGTCCTGTCTGTGCCACAAGCTCCTGTCTCTGCCCCGGGGGTCCTGTCTCTGTCCCGGGGTCCTGTCTGCGCCACAGGCTCCTGTCTCTGTCCCAGGGATCCTGTCTCTGCCCGGGGTCCTGCCTGTGCCCGGGGATCCTGTCTGTGTCCCGGGGTCCTGCCTGTGCCCGTGGAGGCGCCGCTCACCGTGGCTCCGGCCCCGCGGCCTCTCGCGTGCAGCCGTTCCCGGGCAACGGCGGCGCCGGTTCGGGCCGCGCCGGGGACGCGAGAGGCCGCGGGCGGGGAGAGGCCGGGCCCCTCTGCCCGGCTGCCGTGCAGAGCCGGGGCCGTGCCCCTGCCCGAAGCTGTGCCCTTTGCCCTGCCCGAGCCCAAATCCTGCTCGTGGCTGTGACACCCCTTCACCCCCCCGGCATCGCCAGAGCCCTTTGGGACCCGACGCTCCTCCTGCCCGGGGAGCGGGATGAGGGCTCTTTACCCACTGCTCCCCCACGGGAGGGGGTTGGGGCGGCTTCAGCTCCCTTGGCACCCTCAGCAGGGCGAGCAGAGAGGACGTTGGACGCCGGTCGCACCCCAGCACCGCCACGTCCCTCCTTGGCGCTCAGCTCCCTGCCCAGGGACCCCTTGCAGGGACCACAGCGGCCTCTCGCCTTCACCAGCACGGGGGATCGCTTCTAAGCACCCCCAACTGTTCCCTTCAGCCTCGCTGTTGAGCTCAAACAACACTTTCTAAACCTGACGCGTTTTTCCTTCTGCCCAGCACAAGGCTCAGACCCAGCTGGGAGAGGAGAAGGAGCTGGGACAGCAGCTCCCATCATCAACCCGACCCAACGAGGCTGCTGGGAGGGGGCACGGCCTCAAAACGGCTGCTCTCGGCTCCTCCTCCACGGCACAACTCAGCTGCTTCGAAATGAGGGAGCTTTATGGCTCCAGGAGCAGGGATTTGGTCCTTAAGCCCCATCTCTGGTAGATGCAACAAGGCGGCTTCGTTGTGTGCATCAGCACCTGCACACGAAGCTGGTTCAGACACGGCAGTTCCCACCCTGCAGGATCCCATCCACCTTCCCTGGCCTTACAGGGTACAGGGAGGAGTTTCAGCTCTCCAGCGCAAAACTCCTGTTTATTCTGGCTCAGAGCAGCTCCTCTTCTGCTCCACTCCTGCTGCAGAAGGTTTGAGTGGGGTGGAAGCTCCAAACTTACCACAGCAGGTTCTGCAGCATAATCTCCATTTATTAGACCTGTTGGGATAGTTTAACCTGTTCTACAGGACACCCAGGCAGAGGGCTGGGGACACACTTCTACAAAAGCCTGGCAGAGCCAAGGGCTGCCTGAGGCATGCAGACACCCTCCATGCTGGGAGGGAAACGAGCTCCCTGAGAGCAGGAATCACCTGGCTGACAGGGCTGGCCTGACCCCCAGCCTCATTTCAAGAGCAGGACAGAAAGGTGGGGTTTTCTAGATCATCTCATCACAGGAGGCACAAACACAAAGGCCTGGAACAGTGTTTTTCCTCTCCTGGACTGGTATCTAGCCCCAGGTTTAAAAGCCAGCCAGAGCTGGGATCCCCAGACACATTTGCCAAGCACACAGCCCCTTGGAGGGCTGACATTCCAGCTGCAAATCCATACCCAGCTCATCACATACTTACACCTACATTCTGTTTCTTGGGGAGAAAAGAGGGGCAGATTGCAGCTGTGGGTACAGCCACATCTTCAGGAACTGCAGCAGCACTACAAACACATCTCCCTCCCCCTTCTGCCAGAAAAACCCCAGAAGTCTCCCCAGCCTGACACATGCATTAAGGATTCTTGTTTTACACCCATCTGTGGAGACTGTGGTCCCCTGCAGAGACTCACCTCATCCCTCCTGCAGAACAACCCCCTCCACGGGGGTTCTTGCCTTGTAACCAGACAGGGATATCCCACTGCTTCCCAGAGGGATTTCCTGGGGGATCTGGGAGATGCTTTTGTGGGTCACAGTGCCTGGGGAAGGTGGGCAGCAGAGGTTTCACCTCACAGCTGCTCTGGGAAAGCCAGGCAGGGTTCACAGGGTCCCCAAACACCTCCCATGCTCAGTTATTCCTCAACAAAAGAGATGGAGCAACACAATGCCACATTGCAGCCCTTTTAAAGTCACTTGGAAGATGAGGGGAGACTGCTGTGAGAGGGATTACTGAGATACAATCTCACCCAAGGCACCGGGCCAGGGGCTGCTGCAGCAGCCAGGGGGATCACTGAGCAGGGAGCTCTGCTTTGAAGTCTTACCACTTCAGTGAGATCTTGCTCTGTTGGGACTGGATGCTGGAACACAAACACTGAGTAAAACATAGTTTAACAGAGAACCCCCAGTGATTTCAGTCTGGGGTTTAGGTCACTTTCTCAGTGTTATTTCAGGTCTGGTTAATAACAATTAGAATGGAATCACTCCTGATGTGTTGCTTACACCACACCCTGCTCATGAGCACTGATGAAAGGCTTGTACCTGACCTGGGCTTTGGCTCTGGAAGGTCAGGAGGCCATGACTTTGTGCAGATCTGTGTTTAACCCACCCAACCTGGCCCCGGAGTATTGCCCAAAATAACAGCTTCTAGAATGGAAAGAGGCATTACTGGGGTTTATTGTTTTGGGAAGTTCAACTGGAAACAAGCTTCAAACCAACCAACAATCCTCAAAATCTCCTCAAAGAGTTCCCACACAAAGCAAGTTTTTTAAACACTGAGGAGCCAGCTTCAGGGTCTTGTAATCACAACTACACGAACTACTGAAAGTAAATCAAAGTAGAATTATAACCCCTGTCCCTTGTCTCATTTAACTTAAAACAATCAGGTGTTCCAAAGCTTCATCATGTTCAGTGACTTCACAACTTGTGGTAAGATAGGGAAGTAGCAACTTTGAGCAATTCCTGACTGTAACCTACTCTGAAAGACACTGAGAAGAGCTGCAGGAGTTTTTAGCATCTGTTACGAGATGCTCAGGGAGGGATTCCGAGAAAAAAACAAAATGAATGTTCTATTATCACCAGGTTAAGAGTTTCTCATGCTCTTTAGAGCCTGTATCAAATGAGGTTTGGGTCTTTCTATTGCCTCGTGCCAAACTGACACAAGGTGTTAAGAGATGAAGCCACCTCTTGCAGCTCTGCAAGCGACTGCTGACCAACCAATGCAGATCTGAACTGCAGGCAGGCCCTGCTTTGTCAGAACCTCTGCAGAAGGCTCTGCAAGTCAGGCACCCAGAGGCCATATCCTCTGCAACAAGCTTCAGTAAAAACATACAGGGAAATCTTCAAACCAGCTCAGAGTCCACAAAGCAGGCACAAACTTCAGCTTTATTGTTTTCCAAGGAATGGTCATCTTTGCAAGGGGACGATGTTGCAGCTGAAAGAGAAGGAAACAGTAAAGTCTCAGCTCTCAAATGTGCACAGAAACTCTGACGTGGCATCAATCAGATCCACCACAACCCTGTTCCATTGGTCTCCTGGACAAAACAGTCACTGAGCCTTTCCTCTCTGTGCTCACATTTGACACAACTCCCCTCCCCATACCTCTGTGCAAAACTGACAGCTTCCAGCTCTCAGCTGGCACCTGCCAGAAAACTCTTGTCAGAGCAGAGAGCTGACCTGGCTGCAGGAAACGTGCTCTGAGCAGGGAGAAAGCCTCATCCCTTCCAAGAAGTGAAACAGCAGCTTACCCCAGGAGGCCTTTCCCAGCCCAGCGCTTCGGAGTCAGCCCCACATGCACTTTTTTGCCGCTGCGGATCACAGTCACGCTCAGGGGGCTCTGAAAGGGAGATTAACAACAAGAAGAGAACTAAAATAGATAGCAACATTCCAGCACCAAGTCAATTCTCTTTTTCCTTCTTTTGCTGAAGCACCAGGAGAACATCAGGCCCAGGGTGGGCTGTTCTTCAGCAGCGCCCGTTCCCACCCCTGCGGCCAGGTCTGAAAGAAGAGTGTGTTTTGTGTGAGACATCCCCAGGAGATTCCTCTATGAAGCATTTGATGGCTGTGGCAGCTGCTCTGGCCAAAGGCAGCTCAGCAACACAGCCTCCTGCTGCAGGGCATCCCCAGGGGAGAACAGTCAATTTGATGTTCACAGCAAAGAGCACACACACCTCTCAGCTCTCTTCTGTCCAGCAGGAATTAGCTCACTGCTGTGAGAGAACAAGGCCACAAGAGCACAGACTGAGTCTGACATTGTCTCTGACACGGAGATGATGATCCCAGAGATTCCAGTTCCACACAAAAAGCTGTGGCTAACAGAGAAGGCAGTGAGAGCAGAAATGAGCTCACCCCTTGGCTGTGCTGCACCACCGTGGCGATGTTCTGCAGGTTCTGGAAGTTGTTTATGTTGACAGAACCAAACTCCACAATCTCATCATCGACCTGAAGTCCCTGGACAGAGAGACAAAGAGGAGACATGAGCATCTGCCTTCTCCAAAGCAAGTTAATACCACAGGAGCTTCACCTTCCACTCAGCCACGTGGAGAGAGATGTGCTCCAACACTACTTCTCTCACCATTTAGCCAACTGAACTGCATCTCACCTCCCCCCTGTCCTTAGACAGAAGGAAGTCCTCACTCATCTCTCCTGTTTCATGGGAAGATAAATACTGAGGCTGCAATGCTCAGTGAGGCCTGGTAGGAGCTGTGTGGTGCAGCCATACAGCTGAGAACTGTACACTGTACCTGCCAAGTGACCAGGCTACTCATGGGACAGCATGACAAAGAAATAAAAGCAGAGGAGCCTAATCAAACCTTCAACTTACTCCCAGTTATTAGCAAGAGAGAGACTCCTAGAATGGTGGGGTGGGAAGGGCCCTGCAGAGCTGCTACAGCCCCAGTCCCAGGTTTGGAAACCTCCCAGGAAAGAGCCCCCACATCCTCCCTAAAGCAAAACCACCTGCATTTCTCTTTGTGCCCAGAAGCCTTCCCCAGGGGCTGCCAAACGCCGCCAGCTCACCGAGATACTGGCAGGAGACCCCGGCGTCACGGCGTTCACCCTGGCAAAGGCCTGGGGGAGGCTCTGCTTGTGGCCCATGGCCTCAGCCAGCGCCTCTGCCTCGTCCCTCGCATGTTTCTCCTTCTCCCGGGCGTGCAGCTGGTGCAGAGCTTCCTCCACCTGCTTCATCAGGGCCTTGTGATCATTCTGCAGACCTGCAGGGGAGGTGGGGGGGCGTCACCATGGGCAGCCAGCGGAGCAGCACAGGGTTGTGCCCAGGGGCCGTTCCTCAGTGCAGGGCTGTGCCCAGGGGCCGTTCCTCAGCGCAGGGCTGTGCCCAGGGGCTGTTCCTCAGCGCACCCTCGCGGCTGGGAGCTGGCGGTAGGCGGCGCTCGGGGGGGCGTCCGGCCCCCCGCGGCCCGGCTGGGCGCGTTCGCGGCCGCCGGGGAGCGCTCCCCCGGCCCCGGCCCGACCCCCACTCACAGACGATGTTGTGCCGGGCGGTTCGCACTTGGTAGAGGTCGATGTCGTCGCGGGGAAACCCCTCCGCGTCCACCAGCGCCTCGTGCATCCCGACGCCCTTTTGCTGCGGGGCAAGAGGCGGCCGTGAGCCGGCGAAGCGGCACCGCTCCCCCTCCCCCCGCCCCCCGCCGCACTGACGGCGTCCAGCAGCTCGTAGTAAGCCTTGATTTGCGCCTCCACCGCGTCCTTCCGCCGCACCAGCTGCTGCACGTCCCGCACGGTCAGCGGACGGCTCTCCCCGGGCTGCGCCATCGCTACGGCGGACGGCGGCCGGCAGCGGACAAACGGCGTCGCGTCACGGCGGCGGGGGCGGGACAGAGCGAGCTCGGGGGCGGGGCCAAGGTCGGGGGGGGGCGGGATAAGGCGGGTGGGCGTGGTTATGGGCGGGGCCAACACCGATGGGCGGGGCTATAATCGGGGGTGGCTTACATAGATGGGCGTGGTTACAGTCGGGGGCGTGGCTAAGATCGGTGGGCGTGGTTTCACTTGGGGCGGGGCTAACGCTGGCAGGCGTGGTTACAATGGTCTATGGCTGGTGGGCGGGGCTATGGGCGAGGGGCGTGGCTACTGTTGGTGGGCGGGGCCACGGGCGCTGCGCGGGGCAGCGGGGCGGGTGCGGGTGTAAGGTGCCAGCAGTGACGGTGTCGTTAGGTGGTACCGTGATGGCTGTGACACGCAGTGACACAGTAGTGCCACGGCGTGGTACCGCGGTGGCGGTCACATGGAGTGGTACCGTGATGGCGGTGACACGCAGTGACACAGTAGTGCCATGGCACGGTACCGTGATGGCAGTGACATGGAGTGGTACCGTGATGGCGGTGAGCTGCAGTGAGACGGCGGTGGCTGTGACACAGCTCTGGTGGTGGCACAGCGCTGTCGCTGCCATAGGGTTGTGCAGCTGTGAGCGTGGCCCTGCTGCTGGCCCTGCTTCAGCCTGTGCCTCAGCACATGTGCCAGGGCAGTGCATGGCACCCATGTCCCCTGGGGAGTGTGGCAGCAGGTGACAGAGCCCCACACCAGAGTCAGGACACTCCACCCCAGCCAGGGTGAGGGAACCCTGGCACGGGCTGCCCAGGGAGGGTGTGGAGGCTCCTTCTCTGTCAGTCCTCAAAACTCACCTGGACACGTTCCCATGTGACCTGATCTAGGTTGGACTTGCTTTGGCAGGGGCATTGGATTAGATGATCTCTAAAGGTCCCTTCCAACCCCTACCATTCTATGATTCGATGACCAACACACCCTTTTGTTTGTCCTCTGTCCCACTGGCACCCACCCAAACCCCCACGCTCATCCTCCCCCATCCCACCCAGGCTCTAACTCATCCTCTCTCCCAGCCATGGCCTGGACACATGTCTGGACTCTGCACACAAACTGTCCTGGCTCAGCATTGGCTGCCACGGGACACGTCCCCCATGAAGGGGTGAACGCCCGCAGGGGCAGGCGGCTGGGCTGGGAGGGATGTGCTGCTGTGGTTACATCACCCCACCGTGGCCCCAACGCACATGGCGGGGGCAGGGAGGTTTTGCTGTGGCTTAGCAGACTCCTGCACCACAGAGCCTCACACATTGCACACTCACCACCCTACTTGTCTAACCCTGTGATGTGACAGACAGGCTCCAGAAAGCTGCCCACAGGACGGTGCTCCCAGGGTAAACCAAACACGTCCCTGGGTCACAAATGCTTCAGGTTGGGGGTGGGAGAAGGTGGAGCTGAGGAGGAGCCTCTGGCGTCCCACCGGTATATCAAATGCCCTCCTGGACTCACGGTCTCTTGGCCGCTGTCACATCACCAGGTCACAAAAAATGGTGAGGGGAATGAATTCAAACATCTGCGGCTCAACAGATGTCTTGGGAGCTTTTCTGGGTTTAATCTCTGCTCGAATTCAGACGTTTTAGTGGCTGTGCTGGAAGCTGTGTGGAAGAGCTGTGCCTCAGACACTGACCTTTGGATTTGAGCCCCCTGGGGGCTGAGGTACCTTCCTGAACTAACAGCTCTCTTTTCTGATTCTTTCTTTCAGACATCTTACACAGACAAGGGAGAGAAGGTAAGAGCTGGTTCATGTCCACAGTCCTGCCCTGCTGCCTGGAACATCAGCCATGTCAATGCAAATGATATTCCTTCCTTACTCCTTGATTGCTTTGTAAAATCAGAAGCAAAACTGCTCTCTGGCTGGGCCACACAGGACATGGTTCCTCATTGTAAACCAGTGTTGATAGCGGAGACCTGTTTTCTTCTTCTTTCTGGTTCGGGAGGAGAGCAACACATGGGAGACATCGGGTATTTCCCTGGCAGCCCCAGTGCCTACGCAGAGCTCTCATTTGCTGCCACCTTTGTTTCCAAATGCTGCACCTCTTTGCCACCTTTTCCCCCTGTAAAGCGCTTTCCAAGCAGCTGGTGCACGTGGCAGGCGGCTGCCCAGCGCCACGGGTCGGACAGTGGTGGGGAACAGAGCAAAGGGGGATTTGTTCTGTGCTGCTGGTTGTGTAAGAGCGTGTCAGGGGAGAATTAATCTTTAACACCACAAAGGTCATGAGTGGGCAGCTCTGGGGGCTGCTCACGGGGAGCACTGGGACGGACGCAGCCCCGGGTGACCCAGGCCTTTGTGCCTGCAGCTGCACCTTCCTGCGGGACCTGACTGAAAGCGCTTTGGAAAATCATTGTTTCGGGGCAGCAGCTGAGGTTTCGCCCAGTTAATTTGGATGCATTGACAGGAGAGAGGTTTGAGGGGTTGCAGCCACCACTTCTCCCTGCTCCAGCAGCTCTCAGCCCTGTTCTCTCATTCCCTTTAGCCCCTGCGAGGCCGCTTCATTCACTTCCACTCCATCACCTTTTGGGTCGGCAATGCCAAGCAGGTGAGAGGCTGTGGGCAGCTGGGCACGTGTGACAGCGGGTGCTGGCCGTGGGGGACAGCGCTGGCACGGCCCCGGGGAGCCTTGCGCAAGGCGAGGGGCGGCTGCCGGGGGTGTGTGCAGGAGGGGGCTGGGAAATGCAAAGGGCACCCGTGGCACTGAGCCACTGAGCCGTGGCCACCAGCTGCAGAGCTGACAGGGCATCACGGTAGCTGCTCTCTATCTCTTGCTGTGGACTGGAGAGTTAAAAGTTCCCTCAGCTTCTAACCTGAGCTGCTTTTTGCCCAAATGGGCAGATGACCAGGAGACAGGCAGAAAGGTTCCCCCTCAGCATCGGGTCCCTGCCTGTTGATGGCTGTGTCCCAGCCCTGAGCTCACTGTCCTCCCTGCCCCTGGCCAGCAGCTCTTCCCACTCAATCTGGGTTTTTTTCCCCCAGTGTGGATCCACACACACACACACACACATGTGCATGTGTGACATGTACACACCATGGTGGCTGTTCCCCACGGGCTGGTGGGTACTGCCCTGGCTGGGGGGTCCCTGGGGAGCCCTGTGAGACCTGGGGGCTTCTGGCACTGCAGCCTCACCCGGGGTGGCTCTCACCTGCTCACAGGCTGCATCCTACTACTGCAACAAGCTGGGGTTTGAGGAGCTGGCCTACCGGGGGCTGGAGACTGGCAGCAGGGAGGTGGTCTCACATGCCATCAAGCAGGACAAGGTAAGGGGGCTGGTGCACCTTGCAGAGGTGCCAGGGCAGAGGTTGGGGGAAGATGAGCCGATGACAGGCACGTGGGTGCTGACAAAACCCAGTTTGCAGCATTAAACCCTCTGCCTGCAGTGCTCCTGCCCCAGGTTGGGGCTGTGGCCACGCTGCTGCTTCTCCATCCCTCACCTCTCCTCCTCTTCCTTGCCAGATTGTGTTTGTCCTCTCATCTGCTCTCAACCCAGGGAATGAGGGTAGGTGCCATGGGGGGATGGAGGGGGAAATGGCTGTGGTGGAGCAAAGCACCTCTGCTAATGCTCATGGCTGCTCTTGCTCTGGGCAGAGATGGGGGAGCACCTGGTGAAGCATGGTGATGGTGTGAAGGACATTGCCTTTGAAGTGGAGGACTGTGACTTCATTGTGCAGGTAGGCAGCCCCTCTGCTCCCTCCTGCACCCACTCCAAAATGGGGAGGGGAAGCTGGGAAGGGCCTGTGGATGTTTTCCACCAGCTCCAGGAACAGCTGTGGCAGGATGGGGTCTCTCTCCTTCTGCCCAGAAAGCCAAGGAGCGTGGAGCTGTGGTGGTGAAGGAGCCCTGGGTGGAGGAGGACAAATTTGGGAAGGTCAAGTTTGCGGTGATCCAGACGGTAAGCAGCGGGGCAGCTGTGGAGGCTGAGCCCCCCGTGCCAGAGCTGGGTCTGTGGGAGCAGGCTGGACCCAGGAGGGCCCCAAAAAAATGAGGTCACCATGCAACTGCTTTATCCTCTCTCACAGTACGGTGACACCACACACACCTTGATAGAAAAGATCAACTACAAGGGCCTCTTCTTACCCGGGTACCAACCACCCCTCTTCAAGGACCCCTTGCTGCCAAAGCTGTGAGTACTTTCCAGAGGGTCCTGCGTGGCTCTTTGTCACCATGTGCCAGTGGGTTGTCTCAGCAAGGAGCCAGACAGGTCCCCAACACCTCACTCCAGAGCCCCCCACACCACAGGATGCCCCTGAGCCCAACTGAGAACCACCCCTGGCTTCCTCCCACAGACCAAGTGCCAAGCTCAGCTTCATTGACCACGTTGTGGGGAACCAGCCTGACTTCCAGATGGTCCCAGTGGCAGACTGGTAAGAACGGGGAGGGCTGGCAGGAGGTGGGATAAAGCAGCAGCACCACTCTACTGCTCTCATCCCCTCCAATGTCAGCAGCTAAGGCTCATCAAGCCAGAGCAGAGGCTCATTAGTGTGGGGACAGAGCAAGGGACTTGAACATGCCCTTTGTGGCCTGGGCAGGTACCAGAAGAACCTGCTCTTCCATCGGTTCTGGTCAGTGGATGACAAGCAGCTGCACACCGAGTTCAGCGCCCTGCGCTCCATCGTGGTCACCAACTATGAAGAGACCATTAAGATGCCCATCAATGAGCCAGCCCTTGGCAAGAGGAAATCCCAGATTCAGGTGAGCACACGCTGCTGGTTGATGCATCAGGCTGCCACTGCCTCCAGCAGGGCTTTGGTGAAGAACAAAAGGACCTAGTGGTCAGTGATTGAGAGCCAATGCAGATGTGTTGTTCTAAGGTGGCTCTCTGGAAGGCAGCCCTGGCTCTGGCTGGGATCTGAGAAGGGCTGTCAAACTCTGGAGAGCTGCCTGGACAGAGCTGGTTTACCCAATTTCACCAGTGTAGCTGTGCTGCTGCTCAGGCAGTGACATTTCTTTATCTGTAGGAATACGTCGACTACTACGGAGGGGCCGGAGTCCAGCACATCGCCCTCAACACCTCTGACATCATCTCAGCGGTGAGTGCAGCCCCAGGCAGCTCCCTGTCCCAGCCTGCTCTGTCTCACCCCAACCAACCAGGCATGGCCCTTGTCACAGGGTGGTGGTGGTGGACTATGACCCCCATCAGGGTACAAGGACTCGGGCAGGCTGAGCTTTGTGCTGTGGCTGTCTTATAACCAGGATCAACTGCCCAGTGAGTCACTGGAAATGGACCTGCCTGCACCTGCGAGCTGCTGGCAGAGGCTCGTCCCTCCAGCTTAAAGCAACTGGGGTCTGCAGGGACCCTGATGGGATGTGCTGTCCTTGGGGGTGACTGGTGGGGAGCTCAGGCGACCTGGGCTACTGGGCTGAGCCACCATAGCCCATCACTCACTTAAGCCTGGGCAGAGGCTGGTCTGGAGTGAGCCCAGCTGCTGTTGAGAACTTGGTTTTGGGCTCTTCTCCAAAGGGCCTCCAGAAGTATTGGGGGTCAGAGTGGGATGAAGCATCCTTGCTCAGTGGCCGACTCTAAGCATTGCCTGGAGAGAGTATCTTGGGCCCTCCCATTCCTAGTGCCCAAAGTCAGGAGCTGGGACATGTCCCCACGCACAAGGTTGGCCAACACCAGCCCTCCTGCTACAGCCTCTTGGCTTCACAAACAAGCCCCAAGCCTGACCCGTGCTGGGGTCTCCCCTGCCTTGCAGATCACCAACCTGAAGCAGCGGGGCATGCAGTTCATGGATGTGCCATCCAGCTACTACCAGCTGCTGCGGGAGAGGCTGAAAACTGCCAAAATCAAAGTGAAGGAGAACATCGACAAGCTGGCGGTGAGTCCGTCCAGCCTGAGAGGGAAAAGGTTTGCCCAGGGCTGGCCCAGCTCCCCAGAATGTCTTGCAGAGATGTGGGTGATGCAGAGGGTTCCTCTTGCTCCTCTGTTGCTCTTTATGAGTTGTTGCCCTGTGTCTTTCCTCCAGGAACTGAAAATCCTGGTGGATTTCGATGAGAAAGGCTATCTGCTCCAGATCTTCACCAAACCAGTCCAAGACAGACCCACGGTCTTCCTGGAAGTCATCCAGCGACACAACCACCAGGTTGGTTTGGGGATTTCACATCGATTTTGGCTTTGGCACCTCAAAGCCATCCAGCAGCATCCCTCAGACAGCTCTTGGTGCTGCCCTTTGTGAGCTGATGACCCCGTTGTGGTCTCCGCAGGGTTTCGGTGCCGGGAACTTCAAGTCTCTGTTTGAAGCGATAGAAATGGATCAGGATGCAAGAGGAAACCTCACAGTCCTGGAGCCCAACGGGGAGACCAAGCGCATCTAGAGGGGTGGCAGCCAATGTTGCCCTCACAAACCAACCAGGAAACGGCTGATGTCTTGGTAAATAGCCCAGACTTAAGTGTCATAAACCCAGGGAAGCTGCTGCCAAGTTGGAGATGTAAAAGAATTCACCACCTACCTCTGGAGCTGCCCTCGGTGACTTGTGGGGAGGAGGAGCGTGGGAAATGGCAAACACGCTCTTCAAAAGCAGTTTAATCAGATCCAAACCACCCAATTCTTAACAAAGGGCAGAGTTAAAGCACGTGCCAAAGACATGCAGCTATGGAGGGAGACAGAAGAAACAACTGAGAGGGCTTAAATTTAGTCTGTCCCAAGCTCTCTGTTAATTTGAGCTCCATGGGAAGCTGCGGGAGGGAAGCAGGGAGGTGTTTGCCTCTCTGTGCATCTCCATTTGTAAGCTTTTAATTGCTTGTAGACTCAGTCTTGAATTTGCTGAGATTAAACACATTGTTTTAAGGTAACTACAACAATCTGGAATGAGACTTAATCGAATTTACATGTTTCAGCCTTCCCAAGGCAACGCAGTCTTGCTCCAGTACCTGTACATTCCTGAATTAATGAAGAGTTTGGGTTTCTCCCATGTTTCAGGACCTAATTGTTGGCCTTGGCAGCAATTCCTTGGCTCAGATTGGAGCTGCATGTGCAAAGTCACCCTCTGGCCATTGGTCTGGTGTTGTCACTGTCCTTTGTACGAGGACTTTCCCCACCGACACAATAAAACCCTTTTCTGTCACAGCTCGAGTGTCTGGTAAGTTAATGGTGTCAGGGCTGAAGCCTCTCTCCCCTCTGTTCACTGTGGCTGCTGGTCAAACGCTCCCCAAGGAGGCTTCAGACCTCAGTACATGACTGCTGAAGCACATCTTGGGGTCTCTGGTGCCCAGGGGTCTCCCCACTATCACACATCTGCCCTCCAAAGCCCCGCTTCACCCACCACGGCTCCCCCTTTCCCAACATCAAGGCTGCTCAAGGCTTGAGCAGCCCTTCTGGCCCCTCTCCAGGCTGAGCCTTCTGCCCCACACCAGCCCTGCGGGGTTTGGCTCTCTCCAGCCACCGTGGTCAGCTTCAGGAGCCAAAAAGTTACCTCCAGCACAGGGTCTCTCCTCCATTTCCTCCTTAGCAGCCACTCTGTTTACCTCTGCTCTGGGTATCTCTTTTGACCAAGCTCAGAGAGGCCACTTTGAGCAGCATCTCACTCAGGCAGCCACAGCCCCAGCGAGGGAGGCTGGAGGGGCACCGGGCTGGCTCCAGGCTGGGAGGATTTAATCCACCTCAGCAGCTCCCCCTCTCCTGTAAACCACGGGCAACAGAATTCATTTCAGATTTGAAGAGACTCATTTCAACAGAAAGAGAACCCAAAGGGCCTCCCAGCCCTGACAGTCTCATGGCATCACCTGAACCTCCCTTCCTAAGTTAAGGGTTCTCACCTCCATAAAGGTAACAAAACAAAACAGATGTGAACTCAGGAAAAGCAGAGCTGAGGCTGAAGGAGCAGGGACTCCTCACCCACCCAGGCAGCACTGCTGAGGCAGGTGGGGCCAAGGTCTGCCTGTGCTTCAGCTCTTAAAGGCTCTAAGGACTTTTACTACTGAGACAACTTCATAAACTTAAATCACTCACATATTTCTTACTTAACATTACTTAAAGTCACTTTCTGCTCACCAGACTGAATAAACTCTGCTGAAAATCCATTCTTTGGACTGCTCTTTTCCTGGGTCTGGTTCATCAAGCTCTCAGGGTGTTGAGAGCTGCCCTGGCTACACATTAAGCACAACATGATTTGGTTTTTTTTCTGTAAGAAAAGTCAGTATATTTATGGTTTGCTTTATAAAAGTTACTATAATACAATGGTACATAGTATTCAATTCACAAAAATATGAACAAATATATACAGCATGACACATCCACAACAAAAACACTTTCTTCAA
Organism: Colius striatus; assembly: GCF_028858725.1. NCBI lineage: Eukaryota > Metazoa > Chordata > Aves > Coliiformes > Coliidae > Colius > Colius striatus. The sequence continues at coordinate 14,247,277 of NC_084775.1, read as the reverse complement.
AACAAGATACATACTGGTGACAGATTCTATATGCACAAACATCCCTAAATTCATAAACTTGCTTAACGAAAGAAAAAGCAGAAATCCTAAATCTCCACAAGCAGAGGTGGTTTGGAAGGAACTTAACAAAAACTGCATTTTCGTTTTTCCACGTGTTGCAAACCATTCTAGAACCCTGCCCCCTTTTAAAGGAGGCCCTTTGTTTAATTAAAACAACCTGTTGCTGGAACCAGAAAACCACAAGGGTTGGGGAGCTGGGTGTTGTTCCATTTCGTTTGCCTTTCAAACTGCCCCGTGTTGTCGATTAGAGTGTCCCGTTCGATGTGTTTCTTTTCCCTTGGACAAATACTACAGTGGCAATTAAGGAGGAAACTCATAAAAACAAAACAAATATTAAATGGAAAAGAATCCAGTTGCAAACTCACTTAAATACATTTTAGGTTGTCTATTAGACTGTACACATTTCCTCGCTTGAAATAAATAGATTTTGCACATTTCAGATGGGGAGGGGTTGGGGGAGGGAGAGAAGCCGCCTTCACTTGGCAAGTTTTTTTTTTGTCTTCAGTTTCTTAATGCTTCTAATTCCATCTATTTATTTGACAAAAGGAAAACAACCCCACATTTGTACAGAATTTACATTATACAAAGCTTGACACAAGCTGTAAAGGCCACCAGCTCCTTTGCTATCCTCAGTCCTTCTTCCTCCCCATCTCCCCGACAACAGTTTAAGGAGCTGGGATCTGTTTAAAAAGAACTCCAAATTACAATAGTCACCTTTAATAAATTATTTACATGCTCTTGAAGTACAAAGAAATCAGCAAAAAAATTTCAACATGTTTCTACAAGAAACGGTGTTTGAAGAGAAGATTCTTGTGTTTGCCTATGTACAGAGGATGCAGGGCTGATACTTCAAAATCCTTTTCTTTTTCCCTTGTTATTTTATACAGAAATGCACTGAAATGATCCCTGAAAAAGGTCACAAAAACCAGAACTGAAACTACTGTATACTCTGCTGGAGTTTAAAAATGCTTTTGTCTTCTGGTAGAAAGAAGCTGCTCTATACAATATAAATATCTGCAAGGTGAGCCCCTTACCCTCCTGGCCCCCTGAAAGTCACAGCACGCTCACAGGGACCAACCTGGGATGGCAGACAGGGGAGGGAACTGAAGGGATGGATGAAGGTGTTGGGATTTGGGAGCACAGAGTGTGCTCCCTCAAACACTCACTGCAGAGGCACCTCGAGCCCAGGCCAGTGGCACGGTGGGAAAATACACACTTGGGTCCCATTTCCACAACTTTTACACTATCCTCTTGGGTCACTTCACTCAGCAAGATACAGGGAGCACAGTCAATATCTCTCCTGTCTTAGGTTTCAATTTAACAGAAAACAAACTGGGGACAGGCTTCTCAGTGAAGAAAACTTCAGTCAATCTCTGTCAAGCAGCATGTGCTGGTGAGCTCCTTTTCCAGGCCTTGTCACTACTTCCATGGGGTGCCTGTGCTGACCGTGGGCTCTGGTCCAGGCTGGTGTGTGCCACACACCTTCTGCCTTTCTCCTCTCATCTCACCCCTCTCAAAGCATGAGCCAAAGTACCCAGAGGGATTAGAGAGGCATCTCCAGAGGGCTGCCTTCCAAAGCTGCAGGGCTGGCCTGCCCCATGAAACCCGCTGGCTCTCAGGGCTGGGGCAGCCACAGCGGCAGCTCGTGGAAATCAACTCAACCAGACCTAAAACTCTCACTGTAAAATTATCTGTTTTGGGGATGGGGCAGCTTCACAGTCTGAGACAAAAACTGCACAGGTAGGACTCTGCAAGCCAAGATCTAAGGGGAAGAAAAGAGAAGCCTTGGGTTTGATTTTGGTACCAGACTAATGGGATTTTTCACAAGTGCTGGTGGGCCCAACAGCTTTGTTCCCTCCTGGGGGGCTCCAGGAGCTCAGCTCTGCCAAGAACCCACATTATTTGTCTGAGATCCTAAAAAGGGATGGCTTACAGGCAGTTTCAGAAGTACCCAAGTCATTTAGGTGCTCACAGTCTTTGGCACACAAATCCCTTTGGTACTCCCAAAAACCCCGTGAAGGACTGCAACCCAATGATCTCATTTCAGAAGACCGTGACCTGCCTCCCTACATCTCCTCAACAAAGATTAAGGCAAACTACAGGGGCTGATCCCATCCAGAGCACACAGGTATGCTGGGAAATACAAAGCTGTCAGCAGGTAATTAGGGGCTGGGCCATTTAGGGTGTCTTTGCCCCCACAAAACCACCGTTAATGCACTGGTTTGAAGGATCAGAGAGGAAGAAACCCAACGGCGTCAGCAGAAGTGCTGCACGCAGGGGCTTCAGTTCTGAGACCCAGGACACTTCTGTGCATTTCCAAAGCTTGCAAAGTAAAAGGCCAAGCTGTAGAGATGCCAACTGGAGCGTCAACACAACAAGATGAACCTTATTGAACAATAAAGAAACTGAGCAGCTGGTTTAACTCCCAAATGCTCCTGCTCCTGCAGTTACAACCAACGTTCAATCACAGAAATCAGTTGTGCTTCTCATAATTTTAAGTTCTGGATCGTCATTACCCAATTGCTGGAGAGATTTATAAAGAGGAGCAGGGAGAAAACAACAGAACCAAACCAAACCCAGAGATGAGACTATGGACTGTTCAATCTCAGCAACAATCTCCTCGCCCTCAGACAGAAATACAGGTGGTATTAAGGCAGCTTGAAGCAGTCTGCGTGTTCCTGTTCTCTCAGGCCTTTTTGTCTGAAGAAGAAATTCAGATGAGAGGGGGTCTAACCTACATGAGGAGCTCAGCTCTGCAGGGTCTAACCTACATGAGGAGCCCAGCTCTGCAGTGTGGGGTTGCCAGGCCCACGTCACAGCTGAAAAAACTTCCAGGAAACTCTTTTGCAAGGTTGTAACTTCTGATCATGGAGCTGTGGTTGTACAGCAACCATCTCTGATTTTGAAAGGCTACAAGAAAACAGCTGTGCAATTTGTTCCATGGGGAGATATTTACTTATGCAGAAAATCTTCCCATCTCATAATGACATTGCAACTTCCCCTTATAAGCCAATTAAAAATGTCTTAGTTCAACTAACCTCTACTTTTAAAGCAGGAGAAATTCAAAGCAGGTTGAAACACTGATCCTGTCTGTACCTAAACTGTTGTGGAACAGTTCCAGATCACACCCAAAGAAGTGTTTCTTTGGTGTTTTGCCCCATTTTTTAACTGGAACCTCTCCAAGAACTGCAACCTTCACCTCAGCACATCTGCAAGGACAAAATGTGTCAAACAGATCATTCCAAATTTAGAGAAGATTTCATTTTCATGCTGTAGATGGGGGGGAGGGGGACAGGATTGCTCCCACAGTCTGCTCTTGGGGACACTTTTACCGTGCTCTTACTGGAGGGATGAGACCACCCCCTGCCAAGTTACTGAGTAACAGAGGGAGGAGAGTGGCACAGCACAGCTCGCTCCTATCACAGGAGGCATCTCCCACATTCAAGGACAGAGCAAATACTCCACTGAAAAATGCTGGAAGGGCAGGGAAATGCAGACAAAACAACAAGAAAAATGAGTATGAGACACACGCCAGCCTGTTTCCCAACTACAGGAAGAAAACTCTGTTCCAAAGGCGGGCTGCAGCGTACACTCACAAGGAAGGTGAGATTCCTACAGTGCAGACACGGGCTGAGTCCTCCACTTCAGCCTCACGCTTCTTTTTTGCACACAAAACAAACCAGTCTCCCAGAAACAGGTATCCCCAAAGGCCACAGGCTGGGCCACGATGCTACAGCTACACAACTGACTCGACTTCTTCCCAGTGATTGCAGGATCCAAGTGTTTCCCATGTATGGGTGGCAGAGGTTTTGATCCCCCGACATACCAGCATGGCCTGTGAAAATCAGAGATGAGCCCAAGGCGCTAAGTTGAGGTCTGTAGCTGACCTGGCTCTGCCCTGGGGTGTCTGGTGGAGGGGACTTGTTCAGGCTCATCCCTAAGGAAAAGGCAGGAAAGTTCACCTCTAGTCTTGTTGTGGACACATCTCCATACACACACACACCCCCAAGCACACACACACCCCCACTCACACACCCTCAAGCCTCTGGCTTGCTCTGTAACACCAACCTTACATTTATTTACAGCTTACTCTGAGAAATCTGTGCAATTTCAGCCAATCAAGCTCCCAACAAACCCCATATGGCATTTTCAGTCTCTGCTTCACATTTAAACGTTGAATGTCTTTTTTCAACCAACAAAACTGACGAGAAAAAGGTAGCAGCAATTACGGAAGGATGAAGGTTGATAACAACAGCTTTAAAAATAAAGGTACCATTATCCCACGAGGGAGCATTAATGTAGGGACTGGACAGAGAAGCTAGTGTTTGGATAGACCATGCCACAAAACGGTAATCACCTTTTTGTGTGCGTGTTGGATCTGAAAAGGAAAGAGCACCTGAAACATGAACAGTCCTGGTAAGCGTGTGCGCTTGTTGCTTTCATCCATGATCCTGGCAGAAGTGCGAAACTTGCTTGTTTGGGTTTTTTTCTTCTCTTGGGTTTTTTTTTCCTCTCTTTTTTTTTTTTAAATTATTTTTTTCCTTTTTAATTTTTTTTCTTCCTTTTTTTTCCCTTTTTTTTTTTGTTTTTTTTCCTCTTTTTGCTTTGTTTTTTTTTGGCAAAGTGCAACCAACACCTGGTTACCACAGTCCTGACACGGCCGAAGGTGCAAGTGTGACGAGAAACCTCAAGTTCAGTTCAGGGTTCCCCTGCAGTTCTCAGAGCCACATAGACACGGGATTTTTACATCCTCAATTGGAAACTTGTAGTCATAAGTAATTTCCTCATTCACATTGATGTGCTGTTTGGAGTAGATGACAATCTTCTTTTGAGACTCCACCGTGATGACTTTAGCGTAACAGTTTGGCTGCAAGGGTGACAGAACAGGTAAGGATTTAGGCTCCCCATAGCCACAGCTTCCCAGACTCCTCACAATTACTCCAAGCTAAAGTAGAGCCAAGTTAGTCATCTCCCCAGACAGTCTCAGCCACAATTCCAGAGTCTGAACCCAGGGGAAGCTGAGAGTGGCACAAAGCCAGAAAACAGAGCAGCCCTCCTTGTGCCTCCCCAAAGTATGCACACTCTGCTCATTTATGGTGCAAAAGAGCTGGGGTGATGCTCCTGCAAGTTGTCACAGGATAAGAGCAGCTCAACTAACGCTTAATAACTTGGTCAGACAGTCAAGTCTTTGAGTGTAGAACGCAGCACAGAGCAGAGGGGAAAGCAGCTTCTCTGCCTGCTGGAGCAGAGAATACTTACCCACGTGGACACTAGAAGGAGTCTGTCCCCTCAGAATAACAATGCTGACATTTGGTTTTAGTTGGGATAGGTTTGGACAGTGTCCCTCAACACAATCAGGATTGTGTGTGCACTCCATGCCCCTGCACGTTTCATTCCTCAGGTCTCTCAAATCTCTTTATGCTACTTTAGACTGTGATCTGCTCCTGCTCATTAACACTTAATCATAACCCTGTGGCCCCTGCTGCTGCTGAAACGTGGCCCCAGCCAAAGTCAGCAAGGACTCCATGGGTTTATCAGCATGTCAGAGTACAACTGCATGCAAAGATGTGACACTTACATTGCAGCTGTGATTAATGAACCGGGCGAAGTTGCCGCACTTGGTGGCATCGATGATGGTGTCGTGATCCACCCTGAACATGTAACTGCTGCCGATGCCCTCGTCCTCGTAGCGCTTCTCACGCATGTCAGCAATGACCTACAGGTTAAAAACCCATGTGTGGTGTCAGGACACACTGCAGAACATCTATGAGCAAAGACCTACACAACGCTCACCTGAGCTGGGCTTGTGCCACTCCACAGATACAGGATCCCCCACACTCCCCAGAGAACACACAGTGAAGACACAGAAGCTCAGGATGGGCTTCTGAAGAGTTCATCTCCCAAGGATCTGAGTGCTTAGTTTCTATGGGCTGTTGAAAATTCCACCCTTGGTACCACCAAACCACGTGCCAACCTCTGCCTAGCTCATGTAACTACCACAAGGACTCCAACCTCACTCATACCCAAGCACTTCTTTTGGAGCTGGTCTCACCCCTTGGTCCAGCTTACCTGCCTGATGTTCTGCCCCACGTATTCAATCACCATCTCATCAGCTGCAATGGGCTCCATAGCAAACAGTCCCCAGTCATGGATGTGGCTCTTGCAGAATTTTAGTTTTTTCTTTCGGAACTGTGTGAAGAGAAACCCCCCAAAACCCCAACCCTGAATTAGCCACAGCACAGAAAGAGCAAAGTCATCCCTGGGCCAGCACCTGCAGCATGCTCCAAGCCAGAAGCAGTGCTGACATACTTCAGCCTGACTGATTTTCCTTCTGTGACAGGAAGGCAGGACAGAGCCCATGGGAGGTCTCGTAGAGTCAGAGTACTTGAGGTTTTTACCACTGACCACACACTGGGAAGAACAGACCCTTTGAGGCCATAAGTCTCTGCTCTGCATAACCCTGCTGGTTCTGCCTAAGGCTCAAGCTCTGTAATTGAGATTGACTTGAAGCCATTTATTCACTGGCTCAAGTCCCTGTTTCTCACAAGTGAGCACACTGGCCTAAGTGTTGCGTTTTCCCTGTGACTGCTCTGTTCCTATTTCTTTAGTTAATTATCTGCATTACCTGCTGTATTAAGCTGTGTTTTTTAACCAAGATGTGTTACATGAAGTACAGGAGAGACAGGTACCACTCGATCCTCTGGCACACACAGCGGTGCCATCACCAAGGCAAGGCCAAACCGGCAGGAGGTCCCCGTGCCCTGGCCTCAGCCTGCTCCCAACCAGCCCCTGTGCAAAGCAGCAGTCCACGGAGTGACCTACCTTGAGCTGGTTGAACTTGAGCAGGTCACTGTCACAGCTGCCAGTGAAGGAGGAGAGGAGCCTGCGCTGCTCTGACCGCCTCTCAGAGCCAGCCCGGGTGGAAGCATGAGGTTGGGCAGGGATGCTCATACCCTGAAAGGACAAATGGGTGATCAAAGCTGACCCAACACCCTGCAGCCTCCCTGTGAGCAATCCCTCGTGCTACAGCACCTTGCTGCAGAATGTGTGGCCTCCTAAAACACCCCACATCAAACACTAACACTTCCCTAACAGCTCCTGGACTACCATTCCAGCACAGGCATAGCAACAGCTTCACTTGTCCCCTTACCAAAAGGCAGGAAGCATCCACTGCACATGACGCAGCGTGAAACCAACTCCCAATTCACTCACATCCAGGCAGCCAGCACAGGACACATCCTCACCTGTGTGTCAGCTGGAGGCTCCTCTGCAAACGCTCGGCTGTTGTTGAGGTATTTCAGTTTGTCCTTCTTATCAATTTTGTAGTAGCCCTCGCTCCGTGCACAGCCCGTCACGTGCTCCCGCATCCCATCGTCCCGCTTCTTTTTCTTGGGGGTAGAAAAGCTGGTAGGTGGGAAGAAGTTAAGGAGGAACACAGCCACCAACGGATATCAGACAGAACTTGCTCTAGCTATGTGGAGCTAATGCTGGGAGCTTGGGAAATGAGGAAGGTACTGGGTGGGATTGTAACAAAACACCCAAAACAATGCTATTGAAAACCAAACAGCCATCAGTGAAGCACACACACCCACAGGAAAACCAAGCATGGTCTTTCCTTCTTAGCTGCATGCTTTAAGATACGAGAATTTAAACATAAAAAGGTTAAGCTGCCAAGAGAAACCTGTTTGAGGAAGTATTTCCCCACAGCACCCTCTGTGTACACAGACAGCAGCTGTCCAGCCATCTGGATGTATCATTTTCTCTGTTTTGAGTGACAGGCTTTTGTTCTATCCCTAGAAACTCCCTGCAGCCACTCCAAGCCCTGAAGACACTGCATTGATCTCTCAGCAGCAATCAGCCTCACCAACAAGGACTAGAAGCAACACAGATGGGCAAGAGATGCTCCTCGTCCCAAAGGGCTTGAAGAGAAATGCTGGTCTCCCTGGTCTCAGTAAATCAGCTCCTTCAGACCCTGAGGGGAAGGGTAAGACCCTGTTTAGATGTTTTAAACCCCAGTGCCTTGATCAGCCAAGAAAGCCTGCAGTTGGCCTGGAACAGACTCAATAGCAAAAGGCATTTTCAAGCCTTTGGCATCTGGAAGGAGAGTAGAGCTGTACTACTGGCAGCTCATCCCAAAGAACACAGCCAGGAAGCCTACAACAATTGAGATCTACCCAAAAATGCTCCCTGTGAGGCATAACATACCCTTAAGACAAGAAAATTGAAGCAGAGGGACCATAAAAAAACCAAGAGGTGATGTCCTTGAAATCAGCAGCTGAGATGTGAGCTTGCTGCAAAGCAGGTGAACCCTGCAGGCACCTGCACACCCACCACGCAGCACAGCACGGGCTGAGCCAGCAACGGCCTGCAGAAGGTTCTTAAATGGTTTAAACAGTGATTGTGAATTTACTGTTACAACAATCCTTATCAACAGGGAAAGAGATGTCAAATAGCTCCACTCTGTAAGCTGACAAACACACTGCAGTGCAGGTCAGAGGTGAGGCCTACTCTGAGCCCCCCTGTTCTGCCTTTCACTGCCTGTGGGCCCCCACCACTGCAGGGCAAATTACTCCCACTACTTTGGTTTTGGAACTGCTTCCCCAAATGAGGCTGACACAGACTGAGAATTACTGGTGATGATGCATTCCTTTAAACAATTACAAAAATCTATTTCAAGACTATTGCACTGGTATGAAAAGGGAGGAAATGATAATCTTAGGCATTGCTCTTTGAGGAGCAGAGAAAGAAAGGATAAAAACGCACAGCTCAGCACTGAGCTCCACTTGCTGTTGGAATCACATCACTGACTATTTTAAGCAGTTTGGGGTTTATTTTTTCTTTTGCTTTCATGTTTTGCAAGGAGTAAGGGCTGAGATATTTTAACTCCACACCATCTCCAGCAAGACACAACGTGGTGCATTTGTGTTCTTTAACATATCAATCTGTATAACCTTCCTAACAACACTAGCAGAGAGCTCTTAGGTTATGAGAACAGCCTTCTAGGCTCTGTTCTGGAGATCACTACTGGTGGTTCTACACATGCAGAGAATTCTGAGACAGCTTGTGTCTCCCAAAAATGCTTCCAAAGGCCACACTTCAAGTACTGTGTTTAATTTTGGGCCTCTCACTACAAGAAGGACACTGAGGGGCTGCAGCGTGGCCAGAGCCGGGCACAGAGCTGGGGAAGGGGCTGGAGCACAAAGGGCTGGGGAGGGGCTGAGGGAATGGGGGTGTTGAACCTGGAGAAGAGGAGGCTGAGGGGAGACAGCAGCACTCTCTGACACTCCCTGGCATGAGGCTGCAGGGAGCTGGGTGTGGGGCTCTGCTCCCCAGCAATGAATGACAAGGTAAGAGGAAATGGGCTCAAGTTGCCCCAGGGGAGGTTGAGATTGGAGCTGAGGCAGAACTGTTTCCCTGGGAGGGGTGTCAGCCCCTGTGCCAGGCTGCCCAGGGAGCTGGGGCAGTGCCCAGCCCTGGAGGGATCCCAAAGCCGTGGGGCTGACGGCTGTGGGTCAGTGCTGGGCTGTGTAGGGTGAGGGGAGGGCTGGGACTGCAGCAGCTTCAAGGGCTTTGCCAACCAAAATAATTATTTGATTCTATGAAAGATTCAAAGCTACAGCCTACATGCTGCTGATTAGCAGGCAGTGGGCAGGGAGGGGACTAGACCCTGCCCCACTTCCCTCAGCCTGTGCTACACACACTCCTTGCTGCAGCACTCACAGTTCATTCCCCTGTCCAGTCCCCCATGTGCTGCTTGGGAACCATTGCCTTGATGAATACTTCCAACTCAAAGCAAGTTAAAGCTGCTAGCACCACTAACTCATCATTTTGGGCACAGATGGTGAGATTATTTTTACAGCAAGTTTTAGCCCCAAGCTGAAGACCTGTATGTGCAGACCAGAAATTCCACAGGCAAGCTGAAAAAAAATCTGGTTTAAATGCAGGCAGAAGCTTCTCAAACTAGCAAGGAAACCTCCCCAGGAGAGGTGCACACAGATTCTCCCTGCAGTCCTAGATTGAAAAAGCAGCAAAACCAGATGCTTCTGCAGTGTTTTTGTATTGCAGCTGCAGGGAATAAGACATTCTAAAATCCCTTTGCTGATATAAGCAATTGTTATTCTAGTAAGCAAAATGCCTCCTCCACCAACAAGCTTAGATCTTTGGCACTGCAAGTCCTACACAATGACCACCCAAGTGCATCTTACACATGCTGTGTAACAGTGCCAGTGAGAAAGGATATAAGGATGGAATACCCAGAGGGTGTCATTGAGCCAGTCCATCCCATTGTCCTGCTGCAACAAGCGGTCATATGTGATACACATGAATTTGATATCTTCCTCATCTATGCCTCCGTTCCAGATGTCATACAAAATGGTCATCTCCTCAAACTCGGAGCGTGGCCTGAACTGAGGTCGGGGTGGGGAATACTCAGGGGAAGGAATTGCTGGGAGGTCCTCAGATGTCTTCTTCTGCCTTCGCCACTGTCTTTTAGGTTTCGCGTGAGCTTCTTCTTCCTTGAAGTCTTCATTCCACTGGTTCTCCAGTTCCTTAAACGGCAGTTTCTCTGCAACTGTCTCAGCTGCTATCTTTTCATGGAAACCATCATTCCTGAAGTCCAGGGTGACAGCTTCAGGGTCTTTCAGTCCATAGAAAGCGTCAGGATGTCCACTCAACAGCTCTTTGCCCACAGCACTTCCCACCAAGGTCACTGGCACGGGAGGAGGTTCTATGGCTTTGCCCGAGTACATATCCAAGGAGAGGACAGAAGGTGGTGACCGTTTTGGCCGACCTGGCCTCCTTTTGGGAAGAACAGAAGGTGGTGGTGGGGGAGGAAGAATAGAAGCACCAGTGGGTACTTCTGGTGAGAGTAAAACAGATTTTACTTCTGCCTTGCACTCCTCGATGGGCATTCTTCCATCTCCATGCATGCACGGCAGGGCCGCTACTGGCATTTGCTCATCAGGTGGCAAACTCATGTCCGTGTGGAAATCTGCCTGTGGGGGGCTGGCAAAGGGGATAGGGGAAGGAACACTGTTCATGCTGATCATAAGGGAAGCACCAAGAGGCTCTTTAAAGGGTTTCTCGTCCAGCTCCTCCTCTGACTGCTTCTTGCCAGACAGAAGGCAAGGAATGGTAGCACCAGCCTCTGGGAAAGTAGGTGTGAAATTGAAATCTCTCCCAGGAGTCCGAGGAATGCCACTGTTAATGCCAGGAGACTGGGATGGGTAGGAAAAGGGGCTCCCGGGGACTTGTGGGGAACTGAGGGTCAAGCTGCTTCCCGTGAGGGGAGCGTCGCTTCCCGGCGTGGCTGGAACAGTGTCCGTGCTCTGTGACTTTGCAAGCGGGTGTGAAGACTTGGCCGAAATGTCCCGCCCAGGGGTCCTGGGAATCTCCTCTTCCACAGGTGTTTTGGTCACCATTAATTGCTCAGGGAACTTTTCTGGAGGGACTAAAGATTCTTCCTTACCAGGAGTTGATGGCAAAGGAAGGATGGAGGATGGCACCTGGTGGGCTGGAAGCAGAACAGTATCAGTCTCCGACTGGATCGTGGCGTCCCGCCCTGGTGTGTGAGGCAGCCGGCCGTCTTCCTCCACTGCAGATGGCAGGTTTGCTTTAACATGAGCTTCTAAACTGCTGTCCTCAGCCTTGCTGAAGAAGTTGCCTTTATTGGGCAGAGGTTCTCCAAAGACTCCCACCGGAGTTGAGACACAGACCGTCTCTCCCTCATCTTGAGACTCAGGCTTCGGACCTTCCTGCACCTCTGGCTCCATCATGGTAGCAGGTTCGGACTCTTCCTCTGAAAGGTGGAAAAGAGAGGAGAATTAGGAGCTTTGCTTCCACTTGGTTACTCACCACTTGCCAGTAAAGGCATGCTTAAGATGCCACAATTACAGAACAGCTCGGTTCCCCTGGGAGGCTTTAAAAACTCCAATGCTTTGCATTTTGGAAGCACAGAGTATGGAGTAATTAGATGCTACCACAGACATCCCTAATGGACTATAAAACAAATGCACTATTAATTTGAGAATTGGCTACAACACAGGCCAGAACAAAGGTTTTCTGCTTTCAAAACCCCTGACCACCTTTTGTACAGAAAGAATTAGTGGATTGGTGGGTGAGGAGAGCTGTCAGAGCCTCAAGCTATCAGCATGGGAAGGTGAACTCATTGCAAGGCCTCGGTTCTCCAAGGAGGAAGCAGGGAAAGGAAGAGTGTAAAACTCCTGAAGGATGTATGAAGGAAATGGGAAGCCCTTGCAATGAACGAGGAGACACTCAGATGGCAACAATGAGGCAATTTATATGCTGCTCTCTCTGTAGCAGGCTCATTCATCTGGAGTTTATTCACTCCCTTAGGGCCAGGGCCAAAAGGAATCAACAGTGAATCTTGTTAGGTAGCTCAAAATAACACTTGTAATTGGGAGAGCAAAAGGTGAAAATGCCTAGAGAGCTGGAGGGAAGCACTCTCCATTTGTGCTGAACAAACTGCAGAGTCCCTGTACAATCAGACTGGGCTGCACAAAAAGAATGCTGAACTTGGAGCTGGATTTCCAGCTCTCCAAAGTGGCAAAATACTGCCCAATCTTCAGACACCAGTCCTGCCCAAGGCTCACACCACAGGCCACACTACACGTGCTCTCCCTGTTGGCTCCAGTTTTTAAGCTGTTAATACTACTCTAGGTGCAGGATTTGTCAAGCTTTAGGCACCTGTTTAGTAAATGGTTTCTCTGTATTGAATGAAGACAATTTCCTTCTTCCAGAAAACCAGAGTATCACTCAAGGACTAAGCAAAAAACAAATGAAAACACAAATAATAACAGTAAGAACCAGTAAGAATGCTGAGAGTCCATTCACCTGCCCCATATAGCTTTCTAGTCATATACTGCTTTAGTATTAAAACCAAAGGGAGTCAACAGTGAGTCACTAATCATTGACTCCTGTTCTGTTTTAGCAGCCATGACTTTTCTATCTTGAGCTTCAGGCACCACACCATCCATCCCATCAGTCAGATGACAACTGTTCAGTTCCTGTAGGACACTAAACTGGCCCAGGAGATGATTCTGGATACAATAATCACATTATTTTTAGTAGCAGATAGCCTGTGTAGTGCTCCTTACTAGGAAGGAAAGTTCAGCACAGACCTCTTTCCCCATACAAATAACTCCTAGCTTAGAGCCAAGATTGGAGGAAGAAAGAGCAAGTGAAGTATAAAACCATGCATATTGGATGCTGTGAGAATACTGTGCTAGGAAATCTGGTTAAAATGCCAAACAAGATGGAAAGCCATACCTGGCCTACAGATGGGAGACAGAGCAAGTTTTGTCTCCTGGTCTCGCTCCATAACCAAGTGTTTCAGAGTTTCAGCAGCAATAGATGACTCTGGGACTTCACCACATTCACTTTCCCCTGCCTTGATTTCTTCCATGCCTTCATCTTTCAGTGCCAAAGCTGGCTCTGTGAGTCCCAAGCCTGTTGCATCCATGTAGACATCCACAGGATACAGCTCCAAAATAGTCTCCCTCTCATCATCAGGAAGCTCCTGAGCAATAGGTTCATGCACTGTCTCAGCAACCATGGCTTCTCTGTCTTGATCTTCAGCCACTTCTTCCTCCTCTTCCTCCTCCTCCTCCTCATCATCATCCTCCTCATCTTCATCATCTGAGTCTGAACTCGACTCAAATTCAGAGGAGTCCTCACTTTCCTCAGATGACTCAACTTCAGCCTTGGAAGACGAGGGACTTGCAACATCTACAAGAACAAATTACTGTCAGTTCTGCTTTCTGACTTCATTAAACAATCAGGGTCTACTACAGGAGCAAATATCACTTCCACACTCTTAACAGCATTGAAACAGCATCAACAGCAGTGTGTGGGTTTAAAGGAGTCTCAATTTATTCATTTTTGCAGAGACTTATAAGCCATGTATTTTGATGCCTAGAACAATCACCACACAGCCACCAGCTCCACGAGCAGCAGGGCCAGTGCTGCCTGGTACCTTGCCCACGTGGGTCTCTTGGTGGATTCCACCTTTACTGGAGTTGTACTAAGAGTTTCTGCTACCTTTACACACAGTTTTACAATGTGGAAACTACCACCATTCAGAGCAGGAACTGACTGACAGGACAGAAAATTATTAGCAGGTAAATTACCCTTCTTTGAAACCTGGTCCCTTCTCCCAGCCACACAGCTTTCATGAAAGGAGTGCAAACTTAGCTGGCTTTAAGACCTCTGCCCCTCTGTCAAATTGGGCTGAGATCACTCAGAGGCTGGAGATCTAAGACTGAAGCATGATGGAAGCCTCACAGGCTTGTATGTGTATTATGTATGGATTATCTGGTCTAAAACTCCCCTTCAGTGATAGAAGGTGCACAAATAGAAAGTCAGCTCACAAATGCAAGAAGAAGATCACATCTGACCTGAAGTCTATGCTTGCTGCTTCTGCTAGAACCACTTACCCTCCTCAGAGTCCTGCTCCTCCTCCTTGTCACTGGTGTCTATACCTGTCTCCTCCTCTTCCTCATCTTCGTCCTCATCATCCTCTTCATCATCATCTTCATCCTCATCATCTTCATCCTCCTCCTCATCCTCCTCTTCCTCCTTTTGCAAGACAGTATTGCCAAAAATGAACAGTGTCTAACTCTGAGACATGGCTGTCACTGTAGCAATCACCAGTGACTCCCAGGGACACTGACCAGAGAACCCAAAGAGGGAACAACCTTACAGAGGTTCTCTTAGGACAGACCCTAGAGGAGATCACTCATCTTCTAGAGGAGGTAACTTTGCACATCTGGAATTATTAAGCCCCCTTTTTAATGACAGCAATCAAAACTGCAACCACAACCCAACACACCTTGCCAGGTGCTGCTTTCACCAAGCCTCCCTCTTCTTCCTGCTCCTCTTCCTTCTCTGAGGAGGACTCTTCCTCTTTCCCTGATGTCTCATCTCCCTCTTCTCCCTCGCTGTCGAGCTCCAGAGGCCTTGCTGGTCGCCGCCTCAGCCCCACTGCTTCAGCGTCCTTCTTTGACAGGTCAGATGTTGTATCAGAAGCATCTCTATCCCTCTCTGACTCTGAGCAAAAACAAGAAGGAAATCGCCATCAAATACCTTGGCAAGGGGAGGAAACAGTTGAACACGTAACAAAAGCTTTTTCATTGGGAAGATCAAAGTTGGGAGCAACGTGTCCATGTGGTGTGTGAGGCCCCAGCACAGGGCTTACTGATTTTACAGAGCAAGTGGGGGTGAGACTGGGTGCAAGGTGTTGAAATGCCAAGGATGGTAAAATGTGGATGGCCAAAGCTGACAAGCTATAGGCAGAGCAGGTAGGAGACACGTCCTGACTGAGGTCAGAACTGGTAAACTTAAAGCTTGTTCTGTCTCAGTGCTTGACACAACCCTGCTGATGTGCTTTGGCTTCGAAAGCAGCTGTTAGTCTGAATCAACTTTCTGGTGCAACAAACCTGAATCCACTTTTTAACACAAACCCAAGTGTGTTCAAAGCTTTCTCTCAGTTCTGCTCTTCCCTGCTTCCAGGGAAAAAAAAACATTAACACTTTCAAACAGATTTTTCTGTCAAATACCTTTGTTTTCAGAAATCAAATGCAGGGCAAACTGCCATCTGCGGTGCTTTTTCCCACAAGGTACCCAGTGAGCTGCAAGCACACCCCTGAACAGTCCATGAACTCCTCTGAGCTCCCTCTGCTGGGTGTCCAGCTCTGAATGAGCAGAACTAAAACAAGTTACGAGCCAATACATCAAATGTGGGTCTTGAACTTCCCATCAGTGAACCTGGGATAACTGAATCTGGAGGAGACATCTCCCAGCTGGTCGGGGCTTTGTGAGAAGCAGGGTTTTGGCTGAGACCCTTCACTCTGCACCTAACTGTAAGTGAGCACACTGCTGTGAATTTTAAAGGGATTCAAGTGGTTTGCACCCTCTCTTGTGTTTGAAACAAATGTGCTTAGCAAACCTTCATCTTCATCATCCACAGAGGTAGAAGGCCGGATCCTCTTTTGATCTCCTGCTGAGGCAGCTTCAGGTGGCTCCTTTCTTTTCACCTGAACAAAAGACACAATTAGCATTGCTAAAAGTATAGAAAGAACAGAAATCAACTTCTTAAGCAAACTGCTAAGGCTTTACTTTGCCACTTCAGATCCAGAAACCAAGGGCCACTTCCACAGCTCTTGATCCCTTAATTTTCTTGCAACAGAATTTCACTGTGAAAGAAATTCTACCCCTTCAATTTGCATCAAAACACTCTGTGTACCAGCATGGGGCAAGTCATCACCAGGTACTTTGAAGATGACAGAGAAAGCTCCAGACAAATGCATGTGTCTAAGATGTAGCAGGACAGAAGGAATGCCCGAGACTATGACATCTTAAAGAACCTCATAGTAAGTTTTATTCCAAATGAAGACTGCAGGGAGTTCCTTTGCAGACAATCCCCACAAGTGCTAGATGAAAAGCTAAGGCTGGGAAAGAGGATTCTTGTTCTCCTGTACTGCTGGGTTATGAATGATGCTGTCAGAAGCAACCCTGTCAGTGAACACAGAGTGGGGCTAACAGCCTGTAAGAAGTCTGTCCTCCTAATGCTCCTTTAGGGAATGTTAGCATAATACAGACAGATCTTTGTTTTTACCTTGAAGGATGGCAACCGGATGGCTCCTCGTAAGCCAATGCCCAGGCCGATTCCCTCATATCCCAGCCCTTCTCCTTTGTTCCAGTTCTCCAAAAGACAAGATGTGATTCGATCCTTTGGCTTTGGTTTTTCTTCCACTTCTCCTCCAGACTTCACTGGGGTGAGAGATGCCTGCAACAAAGCAAGCACACTTGAGAGGGAAAGTTTCCTGTGAAGCACGTAAACTCTGGAAACCATTTAGACAGCTGAGGTTTGTGAAACATCACTGTCTTGCCCAGGCATTTGGCAAAGCTAAAGGCATCTAAAGATGCACCACATGGCCACACACACTTGAAAGGAAAAAGGTGTAAAAGCTCTTTTTGATAATGAGACCTTTCCATCTTGGAGAAGCCTTCTCTCCTTTGCATTTTAAGAACTCATTTTCTCTGCAAAACACCCTAAAACCGATTAAGACAAAACTGCTGGGAGTCCTGGAACAGTGGCTTAGCATGGGACACTAAGTGATCTTGCATTTGGAGCCATCACCCTGGCAGGCAGCAGAGCAGACACTCCTGCTTTCTCCACCACTGAGTGTTTAAAATTACGGTTTCATTTTCCTTCACATGCAGCTTAACATAGGCCAAAGTATTTCACAATAAAGGACAAAGGAATTGAACAGACCCAGTAGCACCCCACAGCTCATTTCAGGTCTCTTAATCACCTTGTGTGGGGATCACAGTTACCACCTTTCCAACAATCAGAATCCAATACAGATACTTGAAGCAAGGGCCTTAAAAAGGACAGATAAAAGGGGAAGAAAAGGTATAAACATTAATCCAGCACTCAACAGCCCAAGGGAACGCATTCCTCCAGTCAGGGAGGAGCTGCCACGGAGCAGCTACTGTACAAAGCTCCAGAACCCTGAAGGGAAGCTAAAGAGTTGGGATATACCACCCCACCCTGAACCCCCAAACACTGCAGGAGCCCATCTGCTCTGGTCACAGCTGTGTGAAAAAAGAGAGCTACATACATAGCTCTTACAAATACTTCAAGCATGCTTTAGGTAAGTCAGCCTAACACTGTGTTATCTGCTTTCATTTGCTAACCCACATGACTGAAAGCAACTTCAGACCTTCTAGCTGGGAAGATCTTTCTTCTTTTCAGTGTCAAGCACAATATACTTAGTAAAATAAATAAATAAATGACACACATCACTTACAAATCACAGCCTAAGTTCACAAAACTGTCAGAATTGGATATACATATAAATCTATAAACCATATCTATAATATAAGGTTCCAATCCCGGGAAACAGGAACATCAAAATACTTAGAAAACCTAAGGGTCTACAAATTTCGATGACTAGACACAAAGCCTCATGTCAGCTCAGCCACAACAAACTCCTTTTCAGCAGAGTTGAGGTGTGAAGGAAGAGTAGGAATTCAAACCTCTGCAGGCAGGGACACAGGGTGACATGTCACAGTCTTCTTGAGCAAAGGGCACTGGAGGTAACGTTGAATCGCACCAGCCAGTGCTGTAACACTGACTGAAGTTGATTTCTCTTACAGACATTAACAGAGCTAATTTGCTGAAGCTGGCTGTAATCACCACAGAGGAAGCCTAAGCTCAACTCTCTTGCTAATAAGGGACAAGACTAATGGGAATATCAAGCAGAGAATCCAGGCAGCAGCACTCCATGGCCAGGGATGGCTGGTTACTCCTGGCACTCTGCTTAATGCACATTACTCGGGCTTTCACACCTAAATCATCACTAGATTCAGGAACAAGGGAAAGCTTTCCCCTAGCTCAGGCAGACAAGGTCCATGGTATGTACTGCATTCCCTAGTAACATGCTCCTTATCAGCTTTCACCCCAGATCTAGATGTTTTCCATCCCATCTGACCTAGGACAGCAGCTTTAACCTTGAGCTTTCCCACCCTCTACCCTTGGCAAGATACTCCTTGGCAATCAACCAATCAGCTGCCCAAGTGGATTCTTCTAAAGGAATATAATGGCCCCAAAAAAATCACACAGAAAAGAGAGAAACTGAGGCACGGAAGGTGAAAATTGTGTTGCTCTCTTGTGCGTCACTGAAGGTTCAAGGGCTGCCAGCAGCATTGTGTAGCAAGTATTTGCTGTCCTACTAAACTTGAACATTGTCAGTCAGTCAGGGGTAAAATAAAACACACAAGGCTTCTTGCTCTTATGCCTGGGGAAGGTCAGGGAAAAAAGCAGACCTGCAAAGCCTGTGACTAAAGAGGGACACACCTCCTGTAGGAACTGGCATATGGTGGAGCTCACGCGCTTCCAAAGATGAGCTTTGATCTCTGTGAAATAACAGGAGGGCTGCTGCAGCTGGTGGTCCAAGGACAGCAGATATTAAAAGATATTTTATCTCTCCCTACAAATCTGCCTCGTTTATTTCTAAAGGGAAAAAAGTGAACAAGCACATATGTTGTCTTATTTATACTTCCAAACCTCTAAGAATAATATGATTTCTTTCACTACTGTCAATCAGTAAGGAAAAATATGAGGAGTTCCAATTGAAACTGTTAGAAGCAAGGAAATGGAGATGCAGAGCCTGTTCTGAAAAGTCATTTCAACCCAAACAGTGCCTGGAGGTCTTGGTCCCTTCTAGAAAAACGAGTGTGATGGCAGAGATGGGGAACTGACCTCCAGCTGCCACCAAGGAGCGCAGACGGCTCATCCTCACACGTGCATAAAGACACCAGCAACAGGAGGGTACAGTTTAAGCTGAATATTCATACTTTGTTTTCCTTTGGCAAAAGCAGGCAGCTTTTGCTTCCTGAGAAGGAATCCTGACCCACATCAACATCAGAGGCTGTCCAGTCCTACAGGAAGGATGGTGTGAAATCTGTGCTATTTTTCAGCCTGCAGTAGTAACACAGGGCCTGGCTGGGGTTTCTCCAGGCAGTGCCCTGCCCCAGCAATGCTTCTGGCATTTCTGTTTCTGGACAGAAAGCAAAAGTCCTTTCCATGTAGCAATTTTGTATTTTCAATCAGACTGCTCACACCCAACATAATTTGTGGCAAGCTGCTGTGGTACAGTCAGCTTCCCTTCCTAAAGTGGGTTGCAAATTCCAGGTGAGGGAGGAATGTACTAAATCCAACCATAGTTCAGGATACAAAAGAGCTCAAGTAGCTGCTAAAGACCTGCCTGGACTTGCTCCTGCTTCTTCACTGTGAATGTTTGACTTAAAAACAATTTCTTGGGCACTTCAGTTGCTGCTTTTGCAATTGCTCCTTGGATCTGGAAACTCAGCAGCCTCCTCCAAAACCGTCAGCACACGCTCACTGGTAGGAGGCAGAAGCTCTGAGCATTAGTCAGGAGGAGAGGGACTGAGCTTCTCAGCACACGTCACGCCAGCCAGCTCTAAGCCAGAGCAAATTACACTGTCATAAAACAGCTGTTAAGCAGCAGCATTACCAACCTCACTTGATAGCCAGGGAGTATTCCCAGGCACTAGAGTTAACACACAACCAGCGTACAAAAGCAGGTGCTGAAGGTACTGCTCTGACAATTGGCATCTGCAACAGGAGATGGATCTGCAGGTTGTGGTTTGCTTTTTCTTTCCCACAATAATTGACTATAATGGTAATTATAAAAAACCTGTTTGCAGGCTGAGGTACAGTTTGGCTGAGAAAGGATCAGACTTAATGCAAAAAGTTTTTCTTAACTAATCCTTGGAACTCCTGATGTATTTGGCCAATGTTCAGGCTTTGAGTGACTTGCTGCTGCGTACATGTGCTGGGGAGGCAGGAGTGCAGAGAACTGGAAATACCCCCAGATCTCATCACACAAAAGTGGGGAACACAGAGGAGCAACTTGGTGGTTTCAAACACTCCTGTTGCATTTGACTTTAGGGTTTTTTTGGAGATAAAATTCAGCTTCCTCTTAAATGCAAAAAGCTTTTGCACGTTTGTCTCCTGATCTCGGGGCCAGTAAACCCCCTCCTGGAGGCAGCCAGCAGTGCCACAGACCAACAAAATAAAACTCAGCTAAACTTGCAAAATGTCAGGCCTTGGAAATGCTGCACTGAGGGGGAAAAGGGAAAGAAGGTGAGAGACAGAGAGTGAATAACCCTGGGCATAAGGCACTTTGGGTTGTCTTCCTGAAAGGAGCACACTGGAGAGTACTCTCCATGTGCACATGCTCTGCCTGGAGGAGCAGCCAGCCTCATCCTGTGACTGCTGCTTAGTGGACTTTGGATTTACCGGGAGTGTGCAAACTCCCTCTTGCCAGAGAAAGTCTTCAAACACATGCTGCAGGGCCGTGGTCACTGCAGCAGTCTCAAGCAACGCCATTTCTCACAGCAAAACTAGTCTATGACTTTAATTTTTGCTTCTGTGACATTTTACGGTTGTGTTGTGCATTTTTAAAACCAGTCAGTTCCAGATCCCTGCTTGCACAAGCTCTATCCACAAGGACTACAAACAGCTCTTCCCAGGAGCCAGCAGAGAGTCTGTGAAAGCCTACCTTTGCCAGACGTTCCTTCTTGTCCCACCAGTCATCGAACGCCCGAAATGCCACCACTTCAACCATCTTCCGGTTCAGGTCCCTCTTCATGATAGCCTTTAGTTCCTTCACTATGACCAAGAGGACTCCATCCACAGTGGCTTTATGGGGATCTTCCTTCTTCGGCTCATAACCCGGTGGCGGAACCGAGGGGTCAAACTTGGGCAGTGGTGGCCATTGCTGACCACGGCCAAGAGCCGCTCCCATCGAGAAAGGGCGGTAGGGCGGAAGATTCACAAACTGCATCCGGCCCGTCATGAAAGGAGGATACTGGTACGTGTTTTGCGCCTGCATCATGCGGCTCAGCATCTGAGTTTGCATCTGGAAGGACATCGGCATGCCACCCCACTGGTTGCCCAAGACACTTATCATATCCACTTGCATGACCGGGAACATGCCGGGATGGAAGGGAGGGAGCGGAGGCAAGATGTGAGGCGGAGGGACCCCGGGGGGAGCCGGGAGCGGCGGCGGCGGGACGGTGACGGCGGGGTGCGTGGGTGGCGGCGGGGGCGGCAGCGGCGGGGGCATGGGGAAGCCCGGCTGCGGCGGCGGTGGCGGCGGGGGAGGGAGAGGAGGGAATCCTGGCGGCGGCAAGGGGGGGATCGACGGGGCCATCACAGCTGAGTTGCTGACAGAGGAGTTCACCACAATGGTTTTGGCACATTCTGCGCTGGTGATGGGCGCAGGGTTGGTCTCGTCGTCGGAGATTTCCATGTCCTCCCCTGAAGAATGCTGACCCTGTGTTAAAAGAGAGAGAAAAGGTGAGGAGCACGTTCCTTTTACATGAAATACACAGCGCTGGCTGCTTCAAACAAAAGCTAAGTTTAACACACGTTTTAATTGGGAACAGAGAAAAGCGAGCAATGCTCTGAAAAGACAGAGCCCGTGGAGCAGCTGGTGCCTATTGAAGCTTTTCCCTTCCACGTCAGACCTCGGGAAGCAGAGAGGTAAAAGCTTTCTAAAAGAGCATCAGTACCAACCTAACAAAAACCTCAGCTTCTGTGAAACAGGAATTGCTCCCGTGCTCAGCAAAACACACACAACTCAAACACCCTTCACTGCAAGACACTTCATCTGTTATTTGTATCTAATACTGACAGGTGCATTGCACCACGAGTTTTTATTCCTTCATTTGCACCACACACATTCCCTGCTTCTAAATTATAATCCCTGGATCATTTGCTGTCAACTCTTAACCTCCAATTGTGGGATGACAATACTTCCATATGGTTGCTGCTACTAAAAGTTGTCTTGACTAGATCACAGCAATTCACATGGGAAAAAAGAAGCCCAAATCTGCTTAAACTGCCTTTAAAAATCAGTCAGAAATGCTGGTACTCAGACATAGCTTACATCATGTTCCTGGACAAAATACTGTACCAGTCACAAGAAACACAGGTATAGGGTAACAGAAAATGCTAAAATGATGTGCAACCTCCACTGTTGAAGGGAGGGAAGTTGGATTAAAACAGGGTGTCTGCTTGCTCTGAAGTCTCAAAGCTGCCTAATTCAGTCCCATACAATGGAAAGGCCTCACTTGCTAGCTCCATCCTCAACAGCAAACTGTCACATCTGCACCCTATGTCCTGCAGGCACTTCAGTCCTGGAGATGCCTCCAGCACAAAAAAAACCACACAGATGACTGTCTCATCCCTTGGGTATTGTTAAAACAAATCCTGGTATGAAATACAGCAACCAAGTGCTTCTGGAAGATGTATTCAAAACACTGACACTTTATACAGGAAACACAAATGGTTTGACCTTTTACTAGTGGGATGTCAGCAAAGAAGAGGACAGGGTCCTACCTACCTTCTCCAAAACTACTTCTCCCATTCTTGCTTTTTTTTTTCCAGCTAAAAATGTCAAACCCCACTACTCTTGTGACAGCAAACATCCCTCAGCTATTTTCAGTACTGAAGAGCAGAAGCATTCGTCACGACCTTCTCTCCCAGGCTCTCTACAAGCATGACAGCCTTGTTTCACCAGGCACATCCTTCCTCTCAACAGCTTCGCACAAAAAAGCCAGAGAGTTTGTACACTGCCACCAGCTGATCTAAATAAAGAGCCTCCCCATGCTCATCAGCACAGACCAGAGCACAGCAGCAATGTTCCAACTCCACCAAAGCTCTCCTGCCTGCCCTGGATGCTGTGGGCTCTAGCCCATCTGAAGCAGTAAGAAAGGATAATCAAGGGATCTTCAGGTGACTCTATGTATCCCAATCCTGGCAAGAGTTTTGGAACCTGCTGGCTGGTTTTAGCCAAATCTGACTGAAGATCTCAAATTTGTCTATTTCTTCCACGTTTTGTGCCAGGAGGTGCCTCGTGTGTGCCCTCCTACTAGGCTCCCCAGTCTGAAAGAACAGAGTGATAAAGCTCAGCCCTATCAGACAGGGGAGAACCTGCACTGGGAAGAGTTGCTGGGAAGTAGGCTTTGTTGGCACCTCTCATCCTGAAGCTGCTGGGACTTCATTTTTAACCCGTGAATTTTGCACAGGGATAAGGTGACAAAAGCAAGAGCAGTTGAATTGACAACTCTGCTAGGAACTGTAGCTGTGTGAAGCTGAGCAATCACAACTGTCCAAATCAAACCAAATGCTTCGTGTTTTATCAAAGGTCATCTCTGCTACAGCAGCTACCACCAGAGAGCAGGCTGAGCACAACGCTTCCAGCAGCAGCTTTGCAAACCCTCCTTTCCTAGCACCTCCCCTTGCCCTGGCTTCCCCTCATTCCTCTGCTGCAGCAGGAACTCACCAGCTCACGCATCACACGGGTCACCCTCAAAAAGCCATTTCTAGTGGTGTGAAAACCCCCAATCCCTCAGCTCAGCAAGGAGAACATAATTTACCCTCATATAAGGGCTGAAAGCAGGAGACTGGTAAAGCCTGCAGTGAGTGCTATCGACCCCCTGCTAACAGTGACAGGGAGGGGACTCTCCCACAGCTGCCAAGTTGCTTTCATGCATCTCTACCCACAGGGAGGTACTCTGAGGGCTCTTTTGTAAACCCTAAAACCAACAGTTGAATAAGGAGAATTTTAAAAAACCACAAACCGTTGCATTTGAATCTTTCCAAAACTTGTATCACCCACTCCTTGAATTGTCCACATCTGGCTAACATTTCTAAGTGGGTCTCACACCCTGCATCCTCTCCCCAGCTGCTCTATTGCAGTCACATCCCATTCTGAGGAATGTAGCTTCCCTACATCCTACAATGCTGGGCTGACAACTCACCTGCACTTGCACAGTGAACACAACCTGTACTCCAGTTTTATCCCAAGCAAGATGGAAAGGGAAAGATAAAGTGTCAGGGAGAAACAGATAAAAAAGACAGGGGGGGAGAAAGGAGGAAGAATACACGAGGTTAGGAAAGAGGTCAAACCAAAAGAGCATCTACAAGGAAGTCTTTAAAGAAAGTTAAGAGGAATGAATATTTAAAGCAGATGAGCAGTGACAGCAGTCATTTAAGGAGGGAAAAGGTGGGTATCAATTGAGTGAAAGAGATGAAGGTACAGAAGGAAAAACCAAGGAGAGCCATTAAAATCTATTACATTAATTTCTTTTTATTCACCTGTCTGAATCTGGATTTACTGTGGTTGCTACCAAATACCTCTCAGGGTAGAGCTGAAAAGCAGCTACACTGCCTTCCCAAAGAAACCACCTCCAAGGTGGCCTCCCTCTTTGCTCTCACAAGGTGTAAAAAGTGAGCTGATACATGGCATACATAGTGCTAATGAGGATGTCACGGCCATCACTGTCAAAAAAGCTGTGTCAATCAGTCCTGGAGTTCACCTGCCTGTTCCGAGGTCATCTGACACAACACTGCCAGAAAATCTCCTTTCAGCCCACTGAGAGAAAAGCCACTTCCAACTAAATTAATTTGTGCTGCCATCTTTACTTTGCCTTAATTAAGAGTTAGCAAAACAGGTATTTAATTATACGCATGACACATTTTTCCAAAGGTGTTTTAATGATGCAAATTTGTTGGGAGAGACTCATGTCAGCATAACTGGTTATAAATGGCCTCACTCATTGTTCACCCAAAATGCTAACTGCCACCTTTAATGCCAGTACAGTGTGTTTTAGCACAGGAAGAGTCTCTCCAGTTAACTGAAGGGAACATCCTGAGATCTAACTCCTGGATCAGTCTGCAGAGTGACAGGGCAGAGAGTCACTGAACACGGGGTCTTATGTTGGAGTGACACCCAACATTCAGCAACCAAACATTCATACCCACAGGAAGAAAACCAAAGAGACTACATCCTAATATCTGCATCCATAACTGGCAGCTTCCAGAGGTGAAGAGGTTGTTCTCTCCCTGACCCAGAGGGGTACTGAGGCTGTGCAGTGGTTGTGAGCTTCACTGTATGTGCCGTTTGGTACCTCTCCTCTGGGCAGAGGAACTTCACACGCTCTCATTTCCTTTGAAAAAGGTCATCTGATAAAGAATTTACCCAGAATTTCAGAACACATTTTGAATACCATCAGCTTAAAGCTATATTCACTTAAATATTATTCTGGGTACCAAGTCACTTACGTTTGAGGTAGGAACTTGCATCACTGAACCTATCAACTACTCTGCCCATAGCCTGGCTGAGCTCTGGAGCATCAGAACAATGAAATGCAGGATCAATGGCATTCAGCACAAGGCAAGGTCATTAGCTTTAATGAAGCGAAGCTTGCAAGAAGCAACAAACCTTTAAACCTGCTGCAATTTGCACTCACAGAAACCAAACAGAAACAGAACAAAACCCCAAAAACCACACCACTCTAAGTCCAAAAACTTTTAAATCCCTCTATTTAATACAGAAAATCTTTGCTATTTAAAATGTTAAGAAGCAGCTTTTCAATAAAGCTAGAACTAAAATCAGAAATGGCTCTTGGACAAAAAGCTTTCATAACCTGGTCAGACAGTCATCACTTGGTTTTGGATTAAGTCCATCCAAGGGTGTAGAAATTTCACAAGTGAGCAAGTCTCACCCTTTATCCTTACAAAAAAGTAGGGAAAGAAAAGCTTTCAGAGGTAAGGAAGAGACGACAATTGAGCAAACAAGGTGGCACAGCAAGTTGCTGATAGAGTTGAGAGTACACTAAGTTCCTCCAACTTCCTATTCCCCACTCTGGCTGCCTCCCTGTGCTGAGCTCATGTCGGGCTCCTCGCTGCCCACACTCTGTTTGATGAGGGAAATAGCCCTAGTGTGATCCGCTGGGATCCCAGGGTGAAAATAGCCCAAGTTCTCTTAACACCCAACTTTCTCTTCTCAGACTCCTGTGGCAGAACAATATGAAAGAGAATGAGATGTCTCAAATCTGCCACGTTTCCTATGACACCATCCAGAACAAGAAGGAAGCCTGAGGATGCAAACCTGTCACCTGCAACTCTTCCTCAAAGACACAACGCCAACGAAAAACCCTTTAAAAAACAAAACAACAAACAAGCCCATTCACGTTTGGCCCAGAGAATCCCACCATTGACTTCACTGACAGAGTGAATTACCTCGTGTTGTTCAAAATGTACAGACCAGAGCACAGTGAGGGCTTCACAGTTATTGCTGAGTTCATTTTTAATCTGCTCTTAGCTAGAGAAGGGCTTGCAGGTTCCACACATTCTTGGCAGAGCCTCCAAACTGTCCTCTCTGCTTACTGGGAGTTCAACACTCAGGATGACATGGCAGAGGGACTGTGCTAAGCCTTCACACCTCATGGTGTCAGGCATGAACGAGGCAGACTCGGTACTGCATTGACAATACACAAATATTTTAACTTTGCTAACTGTAATTATAGCTCTCTCTGAAAGAGCACACACCAGGATGGTACTTAACTGGTGTTGCAGAAGTGGAGTGGGAGAGGCCAGAGCCACTCAAGGCAGTTTGCCAGCAGTTTAGCTACAATAGCACAAAAAAACAGAGCAAACCACTGTCCTGCACCTTCCTAGGTGAGCTTTCAAGCCCGTTCAGACAACCACGCTGTCACTGTGGAGGCTCATGTTGGCCAGCAATTCACCACTGCAGCCTGGATGTAGAAGTTTGGTTACTGCCTCCTCCCTGGATGCCTCGGGTTGGTTAGTCATGTCTTTAACCTCCTTTGGGCAGCTAAGAGTGCACCCATCCAGAGCATGAGATTGCAACCACGGCAGTTTTAACTGGGACAAAGACAGCTTTCAGGTGTATTTGCATTACAATAAAATGCCCAACTCAGTAACAGGCAAATGGAAATATTAACATAGTATGAATCAGAGATTATATCCTCAGCAACGTGTCTTTCTACCTCAAGAACAGAGGATGGCAAGATTTTTACACAGCTATATATTTATACAGCTCTTTGTAAATTTAACTTGCAGGCAAAGGTTGCAAACAGAGCTGAAAACAAACAGATCAGGGTGAAGGACTCACCACTCTGTCCCACAAAAAGGAAGCAAGGATTTCTCACAGAGAGAGAGAGATGTTATTTGGATGTTTTGGTTTATTATCCATTGCTAAAGTATCTCTCACTACTTGAGAAACAGAATTCAACCTCTATGAGACAATATCCTACCTGACACATACACTGTGCCTTGGCTCAGTTTGTGTTTTGGTCTGGTACTTGATTTGCAGGGCTTCTTTGGCACAGAGAATCCTCCCCACACCTACAGGGCTGCACAACGAGTAAAACAAGTGGCAATAATATTCAAGTGCTCACTGTAAACAAACAGCACTGTAAATACCAGCCTAAATTACACCACTTCAGTTCTTCTAATACCAAGAGGGAACTTTAAGGCGATACCTCAAACCACAGAATTCCCTAGAAGTCCTCATCAGTCCCAGAACAGGGGGACAAAGGTGAAGAAATGCCACCACGGTGCTTGTTTGTGTCTCACGATGTGCTGCCTCAGGTGCCAGTCCCTAATTAGACCATCCTGCACAGAGGGACATGCCAGAAGCTGGGATTTGTAAGGATGAAAGGAAGGAGCTCACCTGGGCTTTCATTGCATGGCAGGAAGGGCTCTCAAGAGGGAGCAGCACATGGAGCTAATGCTTACAAAGGTAACAGGTCTCCTCACTCACTTCCAGTGTCTCCTGATGCCATAAACACAAGTAAATTGACTTGTGTTTTAGGGACAGTAGGAGAGCTGGAAAGCTGCCTAATGGTCCATGCCATCATTAGAAAATGCAGTAAATTAAGATGACAAAATGGGCTAAAATGACTCCTGGACAGTGAGCAGAAGTGCCAAAGACAGTATCCCAGACTCATGCAAATCTGCACTGCCAGCTTCCTGCAGGTCCTCATATGCTTTGAGCATCTGAGGTGGGTCTTGACACTTCAAGGCACCATTTCAGACTCCAGAGAAGATTATTCTCTGCCTTCTCTGCACAGGACACTGGAATAACATCAGTGTCTCCAAGCAAAGGTAGAGAGCAGCAGCTTAAATCAGTATATCCCAAAGCAAAGTCCCTGATGTGACCCAGGCATGAAATCCACAAAAACAAATGAAAAATAAACGCAGCAATTGGACAGGAGAGGTTCAGTCTATTTTCACTTGACTGTATGTAGAAGTTCTAGTGGCTATACCAAACAATGCAGATTCTTCTTTCCAAGAACTGAGATAAATCCTAGAGTCAGAAACTTAAGCAGCACCTCCATGAGGCTAAAAACTTTTTAGCAAGTGATGGAGAGAAGGACAGACAACTAGATGTGAAGCAAAGAGGACAGAGATGGGAAGTAGGTGCAGTGTGATTAGTGGTCTGAGGTAAGCAGATCTTTACGTATCCAGAAACAAAATGGCCTGAGAAATGTAATCCCAAAGGGAAAAGACTCAACCAGTATTCAGAACTTTAAAAAACCCATTATCTTGACAAGAGGGCATCACACTTTGGTTTTCAACATGACTTTCAGGAGTTCACTGCAAGAGCTTCCTAGGATTGCAATGTTCAGAGTCAGGAATTAAGCCAGTGGGAAAACAACTCCCAGATTTGCCTCAGTCAAAAGCCTGAAGAGATGAATTGTCAAAGAGGGCAATAATTTGTGGAAGAATTTGTTCTGTTTGTTAGCAAGTGCATTAGCTTTCCCAAAAGGGATGGTTTAATTTAGGTCTTTCTCTCTTCCAAAAGGAAAAGGAGGCTCTAAACTGTAAGCTTCATGGCATGTGATGTGGTTATACTGTTCCTGTTGGCAAGATCCCTGACAAACGGTTATTTGGAGAAGTCAGACATTGCCCCTGGGCTTCCAGTATACACAAGAGGCTCTCCACTGCAGGGACAGCTCTAGGAAGAGTGGAGGTTAACACAACAACCCCTGGGTTCACATTCATCAATGCTGAGACTAGAAACTTCCAGGCTCTCTGACTGCACAGATCTGAGTCGAGATAAATGTGGATGTACAACTGGGTATATCACAGAATACAGTGAGAGCACAAGACAGGGATAGTCACTGGCTCCCAGCTTGAGTTCAGGGCTTCCTGGGAAGCCCATGAGTGCCTTGATGTGAAGCCTGCCTGGATAGTCACCCCTTCTGCATTATGTGAACAAATCTGAACTGGCAGGGCGAACATGTGCCAATTCAGGGGCTGCGTCATGCAGCCCTAGTGTTTTTCATCACATATGAAACACCCTAAAATTGGATTTACCATCTCCTGGAACCATGGCCTTTTCCTTCAAGTCTAAAGTAGATCTTAAGGGGAAAAAAAACCCAAAAGGTTTCTTTATGGGGGGGGGGGGGGGGGGGGGAGGAGGTAGGGAAAAGGAAGGAGGGAAAAAAAAGGGGTGTTAGCATTGAGGAGCTATGTACCAAGGCAGACTCTTCCCACAGCAAAGGTTGTTCTGGTTTCCCAATTTCAGATGGGGGGGAAGGGATAGCTGAAGAGCTATTTGCAATCTAACTTCAAAGGCTTTAGTCGCTGGGAAGCTAAGTCATGCATAAAAGGATGGGAGAGTGGCAAGAAAATACCCCCTACAGATAAATTAGTCAGGGAATGTTCTCTGCTTCTTCCAAAGACTTTCATACAGCCAGACTGGCTTTACCCAGGTAAAGCTCTTTTCAGACATCAGGTTCAGTGATGCAGAGTCCTGGGAACACAGCAGTCAAATCCAACAGAGGAACTAAATAAGTCTCTCTGAAAAAGAGAAAGGTGGCTGTAAGCATGCAATGGGGCCTCTCTGTCCTTTTCTGCCATCTTGGCTACTATCAGTACATTTTATTCTAAGATCTGTCCACACACAAAAGACACAGAGCTTGAGGCAGCATCTCCCTCTCTAAAGACGCAAAGAAAGGCAATGAATTTAGGAGAAACCACATGGTACATGAAGACCTTGTTTCCCAAATGACTCTGAAGTGCTCTGCTTTGCTCTTCACACCGATGTGTAAAAACGCACTCAGATTTCTAGAGAGCTTTTGCTCTAATACTTTACAAGCAAAGATAAAGAAGGGACTTGGCAGCATTAGATCAGAGTCCACCTGTAAGTTTTTAAAAAGTGCAATAACTGAGTACAGAGTACACAGATACCTTACAGTTCAGTGCCAGGCAGGAGCTCACATGCCATCCCCTGAGCTTATTCTGATACTTAGTTGATACTTAGGTCAAATGGAGCCATGAATTCAGGTCTTGCTACCAACAAGGTGATAAGAAAGCAGATAAGCCTGGAAAAGTCTCCCTTCCCAGTTGGTATCAACCTATTGAAGAATTGGTTATACACATAATGTATTTAAACAAGTTCTAATTGGCAGAAATAGGCTGGTTTGATACTCTTCCCCTTTTATGTACCACCACTATACCCCTGAGTATCTGAAACCACGTGGCTGTTACAGTCATGGCAGCATTTTCAGTGCCCTGTTCAGCGTGTTCTGCATTTCCAACATTAGTAGCAACAGCAGTTTCATGTGCAAGACCTGGACATCCACAATGCAACCTGGGCAACATTGAGTCTCCTCAGAAGGGAGGGCAGAAATGAAGGAATCAAGGTTTTGAAGGACAACAGATAAAAGAAAAAAATAAGAGCTTTTGTTAGATCACTCATCAGTATCTTTTAATGCTGTTCTGCTTGCTGCTGTCAGAACCAGATGCCATTAACATATCCTGAGGCAGCAGTTCAGACACTTGCTTTCCTTCTCAAGAGGCATCCTGAATGATGAGCTCAGCTTCTCCCTCTCCTCTCCAAGAGCTTGAGCTATTCTTGCCCTGAATTTCTAGGGTGCAGTCTTGATTTGTTCATGCAGCTGGGAAGCAAAGAGGCCCAACTGCTCTTGGCACCTGCAAGAAAACCCAGGAGCCTGTAGCCCACAGCTGATGGAGGTAACTCAGAACAGTCCTCTCCAAACAAGTTTAGCTGTTACTTTCCAAAAAGCATGGAACAAGCAAGGCAAAAAAGTTAAAGACTAATTTTTAGGTCAACCTTTCCCTTTCATGAACACTTCTGCTAAGATTTTGTGAGCCCTCCACCATTGGCCTGAGAGGTCACACAGCCTTAGCACTAGTCTTCTCCCAGCAGCTCTTTTCTACCCCAGTACCAACTATTTTAGAACTAGGAAAGCATACAGAGGGAACATAAGATCTTTAGGACCTTGTTGTCATCTTGACTGCAGTCACTGTGGCAACACAGTATGGTTTCAAAGCAGAAAACTTGTGTCTTTCTGGAGACAGCCACTGACATGCCAGGATAGGACAACAGGACAATGCTGTGTTTCTGACATTTCCAGCAAAACTTCTGCAGAGAAGACCCATCAGCCAGTCCACCTGACCTTGACTGTCTGACAAAAAGCATTTAACCACTTTGGATGAAGCCTCCACCCCGCTTCCAGGCGGGTACAAGTACTCCAGGCCTGCTGAGACACAACAGCAAAGAGTGACCCCAGGAAATGAGAGGCTCACAAGACAAAAACTTCTAACAGGCTGTTGCCAGACTGTGAGCCCTTTGCAGCAGTGACCACAAATGATGACTGACACCCTAATGAGCTCAGCAAGCTCCACTCATTCTCTGAGCATTACAACACAAGCTAACAAGTCCCTCCCAGCAAAGTGCCATAGATGCATCACAACCCTGCTAGACCTCAGGGAATGCTTCACTCCCAGGAACCTATTTCAAGCAGCTAAAGAGGATGAGTAGAGATGTTCCTCCTCAAAAATGAGGGTGAGGCCACCAAGAAACAGTTCCCCTTTGGTAACATTTTCTCTTCTCTTACAGATCTTCTCTCTGGAGGCATCTTGAAATTTTCACTGTTTTATTTCCTGCTTAGATTTTCCTTCTCTATTGCCTAAAGCAATATCCTGCCAGAAATACCCTTAACTTCTCCCTCTCCAAAACCTGCTCAGTGGGGGAAAGGCAAATTTTTCCCCATATGAGTCTCCTCAGGTGATGGAAACACAATGCCTGTGGCTGCCAGCTGTTGACTGATCCCTTAACAAAAATAATCTCTGTGCTGGACGTGACATTTCTCATGGCCTTCTAGAAGATATCAAACTTTTGCTATCAAACTATGCCCACTATATGCAAAGCAAATTGTGTAACCACAACTGTTGTAAATTAACAGAGTGGAAACAGGCCACAGCTGGGCTGTATGCTCACTGTCACTTGCTCAGGCATAAAATATTCAAAAAAAGAGTCAAGAGGTAACATATGCTGATTTTCCCACCTGTCTCCTCATTAGCAAGCAGGAGGTTTAAAACAAACACATGGAAACACTTTTCACCTAGAGCAAAATTCAGCTGTGCACCTCATTGCCACAGGATACCACAAAGATTCAGCAGTGCAGATGGGTTTAAAAATGGATCAGACTTTAGTGGAAGATAGGTCCACAGACAACTACTGGAAAAGATCATGTACTCATCTGCTGGTCACCAGTAGCACAAAGACTGCAGTAGAGCACCGCCCCTCACAGCCTTGCTGCCAATGGGCTTTTTGTCTCCCATCTCTCACTGACAGTCTTTCGGTAACCTAGAGGAAAATCATCCCCAATGACACAGACAACCAAGGAAAGGTAAAGACATGCCTTTGCCTTGCTTACTCATGAGTTAGTCTAAAGTCTCTTTCTGTTCTCTCTTGCAGTGAAGCTGTAATCAAGCTGTACCACAGCTGACTGCTCAAGCAGAATTGCTGTACACACACGGGCACAGCCATTCAGCAGCAGCCAGTGCTAGGCAATCCATGCTCAGCTCCTCAGACTGGCCACCCCAACCCTCAGGCTCTTTCAGGACTCCCTGTGCCCGAGACACTTATTTTACACATTTCCTTAATACCTGCTTTAAACAGTTTTGCTAAAATGATCAAGATGAGTGCAAAGCCCTGCAGAAGCACACAGCAGTACAGCATCTCCACAGTCCTTAACCTGAGGAGATGTATCTAAACCACTCTCAATCACACAGCTTTTATTTTCACTGTTTAAAGCAACTTTTCCATTAGATTGGTTCATTAGTTTGAAGTTACACGTGAACCCTTGAAAACGTAGGTTACTCATTTAAAGAGCCAAGTGAAACAGCTGTAAGAAAGGCACAAAACCAGCTGAACTTGGCTCCAGGCTCATGCACTGCTCATTGATTCAGGTGATCACCTGGAAGGCACAGGCCTTTTTTCAGCAGTTGTGCCAGAACAACTAGCTCAGTGGTTTGCAAATAAAAGGGTTTTTTACTTAGGACAGTTTAACCTCAGCACCTTTGGAAGCACCAGAGCTGCATGGTGGTACTTACACCACAAACTATAATCAAGACTTAGTGGATGTGATATTAAGGTTATGTCTCACTAGAACAGTCACACTGTGATACTCTATACCAGAGTTCAGCTAAAAGAGCAAAAATACTCCAAGAACCAAGTAATAACAAGGTTCCAACATTCATCCTTCTTATAACTCACTTGTACATTTAACCCCAAATTCACATACAATAAAATCGAGTCCTCACACAGTCTCCATCCCAACTCAGAAATCTTGATACTACTAGGAGCTGCCCTTCTGATTTTGGGGTTTTTTTTTAAAGGCATGCAACTATCTAAAGCTCAGGCTTGCTTTAGCTTGGGCACTGAAAAACCATTTCAGAGCAAAGACAGAGGCCATGTGGAAACCGCAGCTACTCCACAGTGGTTGACCCCCAAAAAACCAGCACAAACCCAAATGTGCAGCTCCTCTCATCTCCTTTGCCTGCTTCTTCATTCTCTGTGATCCCAGAGATACACAGACAGCCAAGCTGGGCTGCAGAAGCTGCCCAGTGTCCTCGCAGAGGACCGTGCACTCAGAGCTGCCATGACAAAGGGCCCTTCCCAGGCTGCAGCCTCGTGCCACAGCTCTTTTACTGCACATGCATCCCAGTAATGAGTCAAGACAAAGTCATGCATCAAGATTTCCTCAACCCAAAGTCTGAGCATCCAACCCAGTGGAGATCACAGCTTACTTCTGGTGTCTTGCAGCCAGGACATTGCTCCCCGTGTAATGCCAACTCCCAGGGAATTCAAAGGCAACCCTGGTATCAAGTCTCTACAGAGGCCAGGCTGCCCTTTGCCACCAAACCCACATGACCTCCCTGCCTCCTTCTCACTGACCTGGAATAGGCCTCAGGTTTGCAAAGTCATCTGCTGTTACCACTTTTCTAATGTACTTTGGGAGATAAAGCCCACCTGACACCGTACTAATGAGCAAATAAATTGAGATCCTCCTGTAAAAATGCATCTTTTTGCACACACCTCCATGGCTTATGAATAAGAATCTACTGGTTGAACATGTTTTACTGTCATTTGAAATATTTTGTGCAGTACTGAGGATTTTTGTATTTTCCAAGTGATTTTTCTTTTTCCTAGACAATAGCAAAATGTTTGTAGCACCATGATAACAGTTGCTCTCATTTATCTGCATCCTTCAAAGACAATATTTCAATCACCTGCACTGGAAACTCTCAGCCACATCTGCTGACCAAAATACCACATTTGGTAACTGCTTAGCAACAAGGACTGGATTGGAAAACTGTTCCCAGAGCTGTTCACCAACATTAAACCAGTTCCTGCTTCCACCAAATAGTACTGCTATTGCCTGAAATATATAAAAATATGTATATTTTGTTTTGCCTGGGACATGCAAGACACCAGAAATAACAAGCTGCTTCGGGAGAAGGGAAACCTGGAAAGAAGCCGCCTACTTCAGCAATGTCTTCCTGGGCTGCAGAGAGAACATCTCCCCAGCATGTGCAATGCATGTTAATCCTGCACAGAGGGAGAAGGACACATCAGCTTGGATACAGGCACAAAACTACACTGTGAAACACAGATATATTTGGAAAATTTGGATATAAGAAAGCAACTCTCACTCCACATCCTCCATAAAAGCAGCAGACACCTGATTCCTCGATCAGGCCAGCAAAGGGCTGTTTCAACCCCAGGAAAAACAAAACCCAGTCCTTCCTTCATGTCACCCAACCTATGCCATCTCCAGCCCTCTTCTATCTAAGGCTCCACGCCACAGCACTCACTGATAGCGGGAATTTGGACAGTGGTGAGCCTGAGGGCATCCTACTTTGAATACTTGAAGGTGCAGGCAAGGAGGAAAGATAGGAAGGACTGGATGCTGGTGAGACCACCTCTATTTCTTCTCTTCCTCCCCTCCTCACCATTCTCAGAGCCTTTTTCCTAATGATATCCTTGACTTACTGCCCAAAACAGAGATCAGGCAGAATGCAGGAGAGCTCTTACAGGCATGTGATAAATTGCATTTAGTACAAAGTTATTCCTCAAGTTACATACTCTACAAAACACACACGTTCAGAGCAGCCAGCAAATCCAAATCCCACTAAGAAGTACCTGAGTCAAAACACCCAAGTTTGAACAAGTGAAAACTGGAAGTTTTGCCACAGCTGGCTGACCCTTTTGCAACCAAACCTCCCAGCCCTAAGAACTGCTGCCAGCTTTGAGTTGGAGCAGCAGTTTCATTTCCTCCTCGCGCTGTGCCTGCGCAGCACTCCCAGTGCCCTCTATGCAAAGAGCGATTGCCGAAGCCCAAGCCGCGAACAACTTCCTTTACTCAAACTGCTCCCGGAGCAACACTTTTGCAACGCCCAGAGGAATGAAGCTCTTCCAACCCGGGGGGAGAAATCAGAAACCCCAATTTGCTGTTTTATATGCACCTTGGCCTCATCAGGCCGGTCTACACAGCTGGAGACGTGTGAAAGCGGCCACTGGCTTTATTCTGGCATTAAGCAAATAAAAACACATTTTAAAAGACTTTTTTTAATGCTTTAGTTTTAGGAGCTGAAAAATCTGAGCAACCTTTTTCTCGTGATGAATGGGCATTTCTAAAAGCAAGCACTGCAGTTTCATAATAAATCCTGAGCCAGCAGTTAACATGCCTGGGTCAAAGGAGCCCTCGTGGGCAGGTACGTGAAGCGCAGAGTTAACGAACTCACGGGTTTCATTTTGAGTTTTGCCCTGTTTTCACTAGGTACAAACAAGTACCCCAAACTGAAAATTAAAATGAATAGAAGAGGGGATGGCAAAGTCACGGGACTCAAAATTGACGCATATGGAAAAGAAAGGCTCTACTGATGAACTGTACCTATTTAGAGGAGTACAGGAAAGGCAACAGCCAGCAGAAATTTGAATAAGAGCTCGTCTGTTCACTGCTCTGTGTCAGACACAGACACATATAGAACACAGCGGCTGCTTCCTTCCAAACCAGACCCAGAAATTAGTGCTGTTCTGGAGGCTGCCAGCACAATATGTTAACAGCAATTATTTTCTCAATATTTCTACTGATTACCTAACACTCCGGCACATTTGCTCAGTGTCACTGCGTGTTGCAACACACGCTGCCACCAAGTAACTTGTCTGCATTCCCTTGGTCACTTTTCACAACCATCAGATGTGAAACACAACTAGAATGATAATGGGTTGGAGAAACTGTGAAGAAAATGTGTCACTTCAATGTGAGGCTCCACAGCCTGCGTTTATGACATCTGAACATTCAGTGTCATCACTGCTCAAACCTGAGTGTTGAAAAGAACAGAAAGAACTCCATAAGCAGCAAAAAAGATGCCAAGGGCTCTCTAGCTGTAAATGGTCTGCAGAGGCCAAACTTGGAAATATTAGTCCACCATGATCTGTATGCTATGGGTAAACATTGCAAATTGATTCTAAGTTTCCAGGGAAGCAGAGCTTACATACACACAAACTAAGCAGTGCTCTACCTATTAACAAACAATTTAATGATATAAAATATATATCATATATATCTATATTCAATCCACCAGGAGCTGAAAAATTGCAAGAAGTCACTGGTGGTAAAACAGAGACAAACTGAGCTCGTGTCAGTATCATCAGCAACAGTGATTTATAAAAAAGGATGGCAATGTCATTTCTACCAGGTATGCAAAATGTCAAAGCCTCAAAGTCTTGGCCTGCTATGAGAGAGTGAAAGAACTACTCAGCCTCCCAACCACAGCCTGCTTTCTATTTTTCAGTTACACTCCAGAGCATTTCACCATTTCTAGCTCTGTTCTGTCATTCTACTGAAGTTAAGTATCCAAAAAACCCAAGCCATAAACAGTCAAACGTTTCTCTATTTCATTTTCTTCCCCCCACGAGCAGACACGTATTAGAAGATGCAGCACCAGGAACACCAAGTGAATCCTATGCAACTCTGCTCTGAAAAAGTCACTGTAAGAACTGACACTGTGCTTGTTACCTCTCACTGCTTCCTATATTAAACACATTTGGCTGGTCAAGCCCTCTCTGCTCTCCTAACCACAGCTCTGCAAGAGCTCCAAGAATCAAACTGCAGACAAACATAAAGTCAAAAGTGAAAGAAAACTTGGCAAACACAGACTTCTCTACTTCATATACATTTTTGAAGGAGCAGCAGGTTGTCATGTGGTAAAATCATGTCCCTGCCTGTCATCTTACAGTATCAGCTTGGGGGGAAAAAAAAGAGATGTTAAAAAACATAAAAGGGAAGATAACATCCTGAATTTTCACTGCTTTGGAAGCCAGGACACCCTTACCTCAGCCAGGTTATATGGAAACTGACTCTCAGCCCAGAGCAACCCCAGGAAGGGACAGAGCTGCAGTCCTGCCCCAGCACACTCCCTCCTCTGGATGTGGAGGCTGAACAGATCTCCAAGCTCTCAAAAAGGGCCAGTTGTAGTGTCGTATTTAAATCACCTTTTGAGGGATTTCTGAAGGATTTGGGTGTTGCCTTTCTTTCCTGAACAAGCTTAAACTCCGCAAGATCCCCTCAAGTCCCTGTGGCTTCTCACTGGTGCCGTGCATGGGTCACAGAGGGCAGAACTTCAGACTTCACAGGTTTAGCAGGGCTGGTGTAATTCACATATAAAACCACAGCAGTCATCCAAATCTTTGCTGCCTGGGCATTGGCTGGCTGCATTTCTGGAAATTCATGGTCATAACATATACCTATTTTTCGAGTTTCCATTAGGAGCTGGCTCTGTCAGGCATGACTGCAGGCACAACAACTCAGAAGGCAGGAGAACTTAAAAAAGCGTTTATGAGATTGGGTATAAATTAGAGCTTTCAGGTTTTTACCTCTTCTTCAATTAAAAAAGTACATTCAGAGCAACCATTCCCCAACATTTACTGCCCCCATCTCCCTCCAGAAATGATGAATCCCACTCTAGCTGTAAATTGGAGCCCTGGTGTACCCATAGATATTATACATACATAACAGCTACTTATGGGCATAAGGGCTCTTGCACAGTTACTGTGGAAACCATGGTATCAAATTTCCTGTCTCTTCAGACTCTACCTTCTCAACCTTAATGTGCATTTACCTTGAATAAATCACTTCTGCACTCTCCCACCTAGAAACGTCCCCTAGGAGACTATGTTTGGGTTCATCTTTAGGAGGCTCCATCTAATCCCCTGTCAACATCCCAGGAACATGGGACTGCCTCCAACCCCGCACAGCCCAGGGACAGGAGTGGGGTAGAGGAGGACAGCATCCTTCTGCAGGAAGAGACTAACTCACTCCTGCACTGTACAGCTCCAAGGGGCATCAACTGCTCCCGGGGCAACCACTGCAGGTACTGTTGGCAGAGAAACTCCCTGCAGCTCCTCTCTCTGCCTGGACAGCATCGCAGTGTCACAACAGCTGAGTGAGACAGAGAAGTGCTGGTGACAGTAGTGGCTTTCAGGACCCTTATGGCTACTGTGCAACTTCCAGTTTGCTCCCCAAAACTTCACATCAAGCAGCAAGAGAACTGCTCTCACCTCAGTCATGTTTCAGGATCTTTATGTTTATGATTAGCTTTGGCATTTTTAAGGCATCCTTCCCACCACAGTAACAAGGTGCTTAGACTACCAGGAAGACAGGAGGAAATCTGGGAACAGACCACTGCCAATCATACAAGCTTCCTGTTACACACAGGCTACACATACAAACCAATACGTTCATAAGCCCAAACATGAAAGGCATCATCAATATACAACAAAGTGACTTGTTGTGATCCTGTCACCCTCCCCAGCACACACAGGCAGGGCCTCTTCCTGTAACAAGCCAAGCAAAAACAAGACCTGGCTCAAACGGGATGTCAGAACATCAAACTGTACATACTTAACCTTTGCACTTCTGAAAAAGCAAAGATCCTGTAAAAAAAGAAACTATGACAATTCTTTCCTTGTTATCCCTCAGAAATGTAGGAAGAAAAGTTTGTATATCACTACCCTCAAAATTTTTGCTCAAGCCACAAAGCAGATCAGCTGTTTTCTTCCCTTGCCATCTTCTACTTTCTTGCAAAAGTCCTCTCTGCCTTAACTTCCTGGCTGGCAGGTTGTGCCATTTGCAAAGGATCCCTTTTCTCCTC
This sequence comes from Colius striatus, assembly GCF_028858725.1. NCBI lineage: Eukaryota > Metazoa > Chordata > Aves > Coliiformes > Coliidae > Colius > Colius striatus. The sequence continues at coordinate 14,207,316 of NC_084775.1, read as the reverse complement.
TTACCTTGTAATGCCCATATCTCATTCTGTTCTACTTCTCAGCACTCATCCTTGGCTAAGCAGACCAAAATCACTGCTCTGAGATTAGCCAGAGTTAGGTGTTGCACACACATGCACAACCCTTCCTCTCCCACACCCAAACTCCCTGCCAAGCTCTGGCTTAGGAGAATCACCGGATCTTGAAATCAAACTCCAGGGTCTTGCATGATAAATCAGAGCAATTGCTGGAGCTTGGCTCTTCTTCCTTTACTTATGGCAAGCCTGAGGTGATTAACTTGCCTGACGATTTGACAGAGCTTCACCTATAGAACAAATGTTACTGTATTAGCAATTATTGACAAAAAACGTGCTTATTTTGATGGGAAACGGGAGTAGATTCTTGAAAAGCACCTATTGTCTCAGGAAAAGCTTTCCTGCAACTTTGCTGGCATTTTTATGAACCCTGAGATTTTCCCAGCTACAGCATCCACCCAAAGGGAGCTAGCCTGGGGCTGCTCCAAGCCTTGGAGAGCCAAATATGAAGTAAATAAGTTCAAACTCTCTGCCCTTTATTGCTTCCTTATGATACTTAATGAGTCCTCCCTAAGCTAATATATCATTTCTGCTCTGCTCCTCACACCACACAAGTCACTAGAAATATTCGGGTTTGCCTTCCCTCTGTTTTGCTGGAGGAGTCTCTGAAGGACTGAAAGTTGAATAGTGGTATCACAATAGGCTGAAGCCTGAGGTTCAGCTTTCCAGTCCTCAGACAGACTCAATGCCCTCTCTCTAACTCAGTTGGAAAGCTGCAGCTCAGATTTCAGCCTATGTTAAGCCACTGTTCAGCTCCATTCCTTCAGTTAAAGAGAGGGAAGCCAGGAGAGTATTTTTCTAAAGCAAAAAAACTGGGGGGGGAGGGGGCGGGAAGGAAGCAAAAACACATGGAGATCATTTTTTGTGCATCAGAAGGAGCAATAAAAGGCACAGGAAACTTTTCAAACATGCCAGAATAGCTTAGTGTGATTTGTAACCAAGAAGGAGGTTGAATAAACAGCTCCAACAACAAACAGCAATTTTTTTGGGGAGGTGGAAACAATTAAGGCAGCAACGACCTGCATGGAGACCTTGCAACCATCTTTGACTTCTGCAGAGGATGGAGGCATTTCTATCATTTTGTATCACAGGACCATCAACGTGAACTTCTGACACCAGCATCTCATTAAGGGGAGACAAAGACTTAACATGGGCTTCAACATCAGCATGCCGCTGCCCCATATCACAACCTAGAAATGTAACATCCCAGCCAGTCCCCCAGCACTGATCTCAGCTATGGAAAGTGCCTGACCCCACATACCATGCTGGCATTCATCCGTCTTCCTTAAACATGCACAGAACTGGCTGCAACCCACTTGCACAAGAGCAGATGCAAGCCCAGAAAGGCAAGGGAGATGACGGATGCCTTCCTTATTTTTTCAGTCAAGCTAAGAGTATCCTCTCTTAAGCCTGCCAGACCAAGCTCAAGGAATCAAAACTCCATTCCTAATTAATACATCATCAGGTCCTGCCGGCCAGGGACTTGCCTCCCAAGAGAGGAGCCTGGGCCAGCCTAGGTGATGAATGAGGCCTCAAGCAGCTGAATTGTTTCAAAGGCTAAACTGGCAATTGCAAGGACAAGCAGGTTTGGAAAGGCATGTAACAAATCTCCGAATATCCAGTACAGTTACAATTTGCTTTCTATTTAGCACTGAGACTTGCTCTGTGTTAGTGCTGCAGTGCTTTTCCTCCAGTTAAGTGCTCTGCATAGCCTCTCTCTACAGGAGCAGCTCCTTCTCTCCTGAAATGCAGTCACTCCTTGGGTGAAAATCTCACAACTGCAGACGACCAGAAGGAAATCCTTTCTGCCAACCTAACTCCAGCGAATTTTCCTAAGTTAAACTGACATATCACACGGGACATTTGCACAAGACCTATCCTCTCAGACAGTCGAGGTCCCCTTACTGCAGGGTTCTTACACACCAGGGGCAACAGTTTAATTTGCTTGCACAACTACTTTAAACACTGAGAAAAAAGGGTCAGGCATTTGCAAAGATCTGTATTTTGACTGTTCCTTGACACAGCAGAATAGGACTGACATGTCCCCTGCAGCGATACTCACATTTGTTGCAACAGACCTCCCAAACAGACACGCCACACAACGTAATTTCTCTGTCTGCTGGCACCATTCCACAGCGTTAAGCCCTCGCTGTCCCTTCAGCCACAAATGCCCCAGTAGAGGCAGCAAGCTCTGGTCTATTATTGGAAGACTCGGTGAAGCACATCCCCCACAACCCAACTACCTCCCCCTTTCAACTGAGCAAAGTGAGTATTAAAGCCCAGCAACTGTCTCCCATTCAAACCAGATGGCATAAATAGCTGGAGAGCTATCAAACAAAGTATACATTCAATACTTGGGTATAACATGAAAGTCCCGTTAGGCAAGTGTGTGCACACATCCACCCCGACGCTCAGGGACCAAAGCAATGGCAGAAAGCGCTCCATTAACTTCTCTAGTGGCTTAAGTGTCTGTTGACACTCAGGACATTCACACAGCACGAGCACTGGCCAAACCTCCGTGGCTTGTGCAGTCCTTGAGCTCTCCCGAAGCTATAAATTGCAGCAGGCTGATATTACAAACAAGGAAAGCTGGAGACTGGCAAATTGATTAAGACTATCACTTTGTGCCATATCTAACTCATTTCCATCTGCCTTGAGTAGAAGAAAAAAAACACCAGGAAGCCCATGCTCTAACAGCACAAAAAGAAAAGAGCAATTCCCTGCCTTGTCCAGCTCTAGGGATACACATGGAGCTTCATCATTCACTTCCAGATCACTTACCTCGTCCATTTTCTCTGACGTTGGAGTCTGGTCACCAGGCACCATTTCTTTAGCCTCAGAGGTCTCAATTTTGGAAGTCCTGCTCAGTTGGTCAATGGGAGTCATGCTGGCCTCCGACGTCCCTCGGGAATTCTGACTCAGAGAAGCTGTCCCAGGGATGGGCTCGTCATCATCAGAGTCAGGTAAGGGTGTCGGGCTGATGTCCTCCAAGCCCGTGCTGGAGGGGCGTGAGGAAGGTGTCTGAGCTCTGTAACCGGGCTGAGAGTTTGAACCGTACATTGGGATGGGAGAGAGCTGGGAAGAAGAGGAGGAAATAGGGCTACCTTCCATTCGGATCTCGTTATCCGAGTCATGCTCGTTAAGAAACGGTAACTTTGTTCTCTGCTCTTTTAAGAGCATCTCAATCCTTGAGTCTAAACTGTTATGCTGCATTTCTGACTCCATGGTGGGGGTGCCAGGGGTCTCGCTTCTCTCTGGAGTCTGAGAGAAGGATGTTGTGCTCGGTTCAGGAACAGAGTTTGAATCGGGCAGGGGCGGAGGCTCCTCCTGTTTCTCCTTCACCGGGACAAAATCGACGTTAGCAGCAGCGCTGCTTTCCACAACCATCTCAGTGGGAGGTGGCGCAGGTCTTCGGTACTCTGCTTCCCTTGAAGTCTGGGGAAACTGCTGCTCATCCGACTGGGGGAATACAGCTGGTGCTTGGTAGGGAGAGAAGGCAGATTTGTAGCTCGAAGAACTAGAGTGGCTCAGGGGAGGAGTGTGAGAAAACTGAACGGGCTCCTGCTGATGGGATTTGTAGGTGCTGAACTGATGCTCCGTCCCCCGGTAAACACCTGGCAAGTTATGAACATAGTGATGTCCCGGTCGGCGGTTGTAGGCATCTGTAAATTTTGTTTCGTGTCTCCTGGCTTTGTACCCACTGTCCTGCCCAAAATGGTACACGGGTGTTGTCTGACGACTAGAATAGGTGGAATCTTGGGAAAACGGCGTCCCTAACCGTGGGGTGTGAGGCGTTCCTTGGGACTGGGGGGTAAATTGGCTGTATGAGTTTGGGGTGTCCTGCCGACAGCTGGAGTAGGCTGTGTCGTGGGAGAAAGGTGTGCTGCTGTTTGGGGTAACAGATGATCCCGCAGAAGAAAGGTTACTGTCTTTCAGGCGCCTCAGGGAATCTGTCAACTGTAGAAACAAAGGAGAAAAGGACCTAAACACACACTTTTAAAAAGATATTCGTCTCATCCTTTTGGCTTTCAGAGGTGTTGAGTACCCAGGAGTTTGTGCTGATTTCCATGGCAAAAAAAAAAGGTTACAGCATCCCTGAAAACACAAATCACGATCCATTATTAACAGTTCTCTTTGATTTAAAATGGAAAGGAAGGCAAAGAAGAACTGTCTATGAGAGGAGGAAGAAGAAAGAGGATACAATTGTATTCCTTATAAGCTATGCTCAGGAGCATCAAGTGAACAGGAGACCTGCACAATACTTCTAGATTACACATTTTCAATTTCTACCAGAATTCTGAGATGAGAAATTATCAATTTATCTTTCTTTGGAACAAATTAAAACATACAAATGAGGAAACTGACAGCCTGCAGCCAAACCTACGAAGCAGGGGCTTGTGTTGGTCCAGCTGAAGAAGCTGGCCCTTGTACCTTCTCTACCAAACATTCATCTGTAACAGCAAGGGAAAAGGCTACAGGTATAAAACACGTAAGAAGCTCCCTATTGCCATGAACACTTTTCTAAACACCTTCCCAAGGACAAGTGCTCAGGTAGACCACTACTGGTTATGCAATTTGAAACTGAAACTCTACAAAAGCCTACAGAGTAGCCAAGTAATTGCTCTGCAACTCACTTCATAGGCACACATTCAAGGGGGTTTCTAGGAGCAGCCCTGCTCCAACTCAGACTCTGCTGAGTCATGACAGTGCTACACTAATCACCAGCACCAGAATCAGCTTTCCATAATGCAAACCAAGAGTTCAGTGAGAATCCTCCTCATAGCAAGAGAGGCAGGACTGAACTCCAACTCCCCAAAAGCATGCCAAGTCAGCAAACTGGTGAGACTACAGGTTGGCTGCTCCTCTCCCAAGCACTGGTAGGTAAAGAGAGCCCTAAACCGACCTGTCTGTAACATGCCAGCACCATAAAACTCAAGCTGAGCTCTCACATACCTGCTACACTCACACATCTCACCGACTCAGTAGTGTGGACCTGCTCTTGGTGTGACCCCCTAGAGACCACGACCACATGGACATCGCAAAGTTTCTTCCTCAACTGTTCTAGAACTCACAGAAAGGGTCTAGAACCAGCCACACGCTTCCTCCCAAAATCTACATCTCTACACCTGTGGTGTAGATGTGTTTTCCAGTGGGGTTTGGACTGGCCTGGAGGCAAGGACTATGTCTCACAAAACTGTCACCTTTGCTACTCTGCATGACAGGGAAAACAAATGTATTTTAGTAAAATACTCTCGACAACAGCAAACAAGTTTGTTGGCAGATTCTAGTGACAAGAACGTGATGCAAACAGTTGAAGAGACTCACAAGGCAGTAATTTTAGAGGTAATTGGGAAAAAAATCTATTCAGGATAATAACATAATACACGAACACAATATCTAGGGAAACAGTTTTCAAGATAATTACAGCAGGAACTACTTTGGGGGATACCATCAATTAAGTGTTTTGCTGTTAACCCTGAAAAAGTAGTAAGAACAAACCTGTCCATTTTTATTGGGGATGTGTAACCAGCAGAATTGAAAAGCCATGCCGTAGTGGGGCTCCCAGATTAATCATTATTTGCTTCCCTGCTGCCTTTAAAAACATCTTGCTGGGAGGTAAGGAAGAATCAGCCTCTTTATGATGTTAAATGGGTACTGGGATTTTGTCTTGTTGCTGTTGAGGCGGTTGGTGAGAGTAGTTTTATTTTTTCAGATCAATGGGATTTTCACACTCAGTGTACAGCTCCTACTTGTCCTGAAAACATCTGATCACAGAATTAACCAAATTATGGCTTTTTAAGAAGCCAAAAGACTGCAGAGAAGCAGAGACACAGAAGAGAAAAATCTCTGCCAAATCTCTTTCAAATTTGATGCCACAGAGTGGGTTCTTAAGCCACAATCAGGGGACAAAGTACATTTAGACAAGCCAGGCAGGCTGACAACTTCACACAGGCTTCACTTCCCCCTCGTCCTCTCATCCCAGTGGAGTTCACAGGGAGGGAGGTAACTGTACAAAGCCATTTAGAGAATCATACCCTAAATATGGAAGCCCTCAGGAGTTCTGTCCACTGCTTTTATTAACAACTGATTCCAGTGACTAATTAAGATTCTGGAAAACTAATGCCACTATTCAAGATCAGATTTCTTCCATCTTTTAGCCTTTAAGCAAAGCTGAAGAACATACATGCTAAGGATTACATACTGCAGACACTGAGCCAACTGTACCATCATAAATCATTCCCTCTGACTTCAAGGGAATAATCTCATCTCGGGGACAGATATGATCCAGTTCTAAGTACAGGAATTTCTAATGTTAATAGGGCACATACTGTGGGTTCTATGGGTATTTTTCATTCAGAAAGACAAAAAGCACTTACCTTGCAGACACTGGCATACAAATTAGCTGCATGCACTGCATTCACAGAGAGTTACATTTGCTATGGCAATTATGAGCAAGTTATATTTAAATGTGAATTAGCAACATCCACTGAAACTACGAGGAGACAAAAAAAGAAGCTAAATTAAAAGTGTTAAAACTCTTAATGATGTATTTGTTTGGAGTTTTCTAGAAAGTTAGTTTTAAAAAGAGCCAAGCAAACATACCTGGAGAGTTTCATTGACAGTTGGTGATACATCCTGTTCGGTGCCTACAGGAAGGGTCTGAGGAGTGTAATGACCATTAACGAGGAGTTCATAGAATCTCATGCGGGTTTCACCTGCACAGACCACAAAGGAAGAGCCGATTAAACTGGAGTAACACAGCCAATAGAAGAACATATTCTTGACACAGACATGACACTTCCAACCTGCTACATCCATGCAACAGAGGAGCAAGTATCACCTAATCTGCTGGGCAAGGGAAGTCAGACACTCCCTTCTCCAGCCAACACAAGGAGGTTTCTAAAGCCTTCTGTCTCTTCACAGCCTGCCTTGTCAGCTCTGCTCTTTACCATGCCTTCTGGAGAGAGGCAGCTTCCCTTCTCTCCAAAGTGCCAAGCAAATAGCTTGCAGATTTGAGAAGTGAAACTCTCACCCAAGGGACAAGCCTTTGCCAACACCCAGAGCCACTTCAGAAAGCTCTCTGAACACACCTTGCCAGCAGAGACTGACTGTTACGAACGCAAACACGGTGCATGGGAATGCTGAGGACAAAACCGCTAACATTGCTTTTCCAAAAAGACACCGACTAACCCTTTTTTTCCCCCTAGTTTAAGGTGTGCTCAGTGGCATCCTTCAAGAATAAAAGCCAAGAAGCAAACTGTCCAATATATTGTTACTGAGCTATAGCCTTTTTGTTCCTAAATTCCACAAAGACCCAGTTTCTTAATATTGGATTTTTCATTACTACAAAACCCCCAATTCTACTTATTCTGCAGTCTGCAAGAAATCTGTCATCAGCTTCAAAGCCAACAGAACCGGACCCCAAAACTGTCTGAATTTTGCTCTGAAAGATAAAGAACACATGCAAAAATAAAGGCATACTTAACACCCGAACCCAAAAAATTCATTCAGGCTAGATCTCCCTCAAAATAGGGCTACTTTCATGAGGAAGTCCTGCAGCATCAAACCCCAGTAATTCACTCCATGCAGTCTGGAAGCAAAGCACCCTTTTGCATAATTCTGTGTACTGAGACTCATTTATCTTGAATAAATGCTGCAGATGAGGCTATTTGGTTATCAAATCTCATTTCACAAGGTATTGAGGCCCATCCTCAACTATGTAAACTATTCTAGTGCAACTAAAGTCATGACAAAACAGACCTCTTCCCTACACGAGCTTGAAATATTAACACACATCACCACCATCATAAGATGACAATGATATGGATACAGGACTGTTGAGCTTACTTTAAAACTTGGTTTTAAACAACTGCAAAGTAATTGTTGGAAAGTTTCACAGTTCTTCCTAGATCTCATTTTCAATGAGGTCTCTGATCACAAAACGATTTCAATCTTTTCCTCTAAGGACAGGTAAGTGTCTATTCTGTAGATGGATAAACTGGGGCAGAGAATCCACCTTAGAGGGGAAAAATGAATGTATTAATTCCAGATTCTCAGGCCTGTGCTTTGGCCAGACAGCTGAAGTGACATTTTTGCTCCTAATATTCCTTTTTCTAGACTATGAAATATCAAGTTTATAACCAACCTTTTACTCTTGTGAAAAGCTGACTACTGGAATGAAATGTTGCAACTATACACATTTCTTTTTAAAGAACCTGATAATGCTATTTTAGGAATAACATTTTTACTTGATTCTGACAGATTATAGCACACTGACAGCCTTACTCTTTTCTAATGAAAGGGATGCAACCGAGGGGAAGAAACCTACATCAGAAGCATACAGTTGGCAAACAAAACAAACATGCAATTTGAAACTAAAACTTGGATGTTCTCTCCCGTGGAAGAGAAGCATAAAACAGCCTCACTTCCCCAATGCACAGCCAACCTGCTTCAACAGCTGCCTGTTCAAGACTTGCAGAGTAGTTTATAAACAGAGAACAAGTAGGAAGTAAAATCAGCTGGTTTAAAATGCCTCTCATTTAGATGTCCACCACTTACAAGCCAGCTTTAACTTCTATTATTGAATCTACAAATGGTTAATTTGTTCTTAATTGTAATTTTTGCCCTCAAATTTCAAAACAAACAGGGGAAGGAGTCTGTAAAAATTAATTATTCTAGAATTTCAAAGCATACACAGGTCAAGCTTAGCTCACAACAGAAAACATTATAGTGCTGCTGTGATTTTTCTTCTAACAGTGATCAGTAATGTCCAAAGGCATCCTACTATACCCTCTTACCACACGTGGCACACCAATTCCTCTATCAGTTGTGCACTAATTTGTTGAAACCTTTACATACAGAACAAAAATGTCAGCATTTTTAAGAAACCAGGGTTAACAATGTCCTCTTCCCAAGAAAAGAGTGCAGCAAGCCAGTTTCAATGTCATGTTTACAATGTAGAAGTACAAGCTGGAATGTGATCTATAGCTCCTCTGCTTTAGACATTTTCTAAAACTCAGGCACATTTTAGCAAAGCCCTTTATTAACACACTTGGAGAAAAGAAAAAGCAGTGAAATGTCACACTTTTGTACTTCCAGAAACTTTATTGGGCTCCCTAGGGCTCAGGTGTGGGGCTGAGAGTTGGTTACCTCCAGGACTCAGAGCTCCTGTCGCTTTAAGAGACTGTCTCACAGTTACACACTCGCACACACACGGACAAGTGCTGCATGTGCACTCTTTTGCTGCCAGCTTTGAGTTTGCTGCTAAGTATCAATGAAATGCCAGGCATGCAGAGCACAGCACCCAGCCCCAGAATCCTGAGATGTGACTCCCAAGAAGCGCCAAGGTTTGCCCCAAAATCGCCAGTTTGCATAAGCCAGGTGCCACGGGGTCCAGCAGCTCCTGGAGGCGGCCCCAAGCAGGGCCAGCCTGGGACACAAGATGGGGAGCACCGGGAGGCTTCCCGGGGCAGAGGACAGGCAGGGGATGGGCAGGATAGCAGCATTTTGCAAATTACAGGGCTGTCTCCTAGCAACAGACAACACATTTGGCTCCACGTGACTTGCAAAGGCCCCAGAAACCAGACCCGCTCGCAGGAGGACAGGAGCACTCTTTTTCCATATGTTTCATCACCTGGCCCTCAAGGGCTGCAACAGCCTCTCGTTTTAGGAGAGGGACGGGCAGGGGCACCGCAAACCACAGACGCATGAGGCTGAAATGTGCCCCCTCACCTTTCGTATCCAGCTCCACGTGGATGATGTTGCCCATGACAGAGGTGTTGTGAAGGTGCTGGACAGCCTCCCGGGCACCCTTGACAGTGGCAAAGATGACTTTGGCAATGCCCAGGTGCTTCTTGTTCTTAGGGTTGTAGAGAATCTCCACCTCTTCCACTTCACCGTATTTCTTGCACATGTCGGTCAAAAAGTTTTCACGGATGTTGTCATTCAGCTTGGCAAAGGTGACCTGCTTGGGAGGCACTGGCCCCACGTAAAATTCATCAATCTGGAAACAGGCACAAGGTGGGGGGCAGGGGGGTGAGGAAAACCAATCAGCATCCTTAACGAGCACGGGGGAGGGAATAAGGATGGCATGGGAGGGAGAGGGTTAAAGTATCCTGCAAACTTTGGGGAAAGAAAGCTGCCTCCAAGACTCTGGGATGAACCCCGGAGCTGAACAGAGCCTCTACCGCTGCAGTCATTCATTAGAACCGGTTCCCTTCCAGGCTACAAACACATATTTTGAGCAGTACTGTCAAAAGAAAGTCCCCCTCCCCTGCCCCCTGTCCGGGGAGCACCCAAGACACAGCTCCAAAACCTTCAAGCGGTCTCATTAGGCAGATGCATTGATTTCTCATTCTCTTTACAGAAGAGGAACACTGCTAAACAGTTTGACAAACAGCAATGTTAATAGGAATATGACTGTCATTTAAGTGGTCCATTAAACTATTTGCAAGTGAAGCTCCGCTCCCAGATAAACAGGAATACAAAGCTAAATCAAAAAGTTGGGGCAGTACCTTGAATTTGGGGACAGACAGCTCCAACTCCTTAGTTTTGGTCCATATTCGCCCTATTCTGGGATCCCTGACAGAGTCAACAGGAGCGATTCCCGAGTTCTGAGGAGGAAAGAAAGCACAAAACCAGCAATAACAGGGCTTGAAATTTTAGACACAAATAAAAGAAAAAATAAATCCTAAGGAAGCAGAAGCTGTCTCAAAGGAAAGGGAAAGCACACACACACACACACATCCACACACGTGTCGAATTGCAATACTGCTGGGAAATGCACACAGATTGGAAACACAGAAATAAAGCCGCAGGTTTGGGCTCCTTCTCGGGCTCCTGACAGTTGAATACAGAGTGTCAGGTGGCAGCAACTTTGGTGGCTCTGTGTGTGTGTACCCCCCCAGACTCCCCTCCCACACACATTTGCTATAGTGGGGATCACCACGACCCGGAGGGACCCCTAGCCCCTAAAACGCCGGTAAGACAGAGGCGTGGGGGGGGGGGGGGAAGGAAACAACACAATGGGGGAAACCCGCGACCCCCCCACTCACAGGCATGCTGAAATGTTGCCCATCGTAACGGTAGAGTTTGTGCTGTCCTTTTTTCAGAGCCGGGTCAATAATCAACTTGTAACTTCTCCAATGGTGATTTCTTTTCTCGACAGAAGTGCTGGCTTGTGTGCTGTTCTCCATTCCGTTGATCCAACCTGGAAGGGGGGAGAGATAGGAAAGGGGAAAGGAAAAAAGAAGGGGAAGAAAAAAAAAAGAAACCGCACGGAAAAATATAAAGTTAAAAAAAAATATTCAACAAAGACCTCTTCGTTTTGTTTCTTTCTTTTTTTTTTTTTTTAAACGAGCCGCCCGCTCTACACACCCAGGCAGGGAGGAAATCCACCGCGAAGCAAGCCCCAAAATGGGGGAATTGCCAGCCGGGTCCCCCCTCCACCCCAGGCAGACAAGAGGCAGAGAGGGAGGAGGAGAAGAAGAGGACGAAAAAAAAAAAAAAAAGACCCAATCTCACTTGAACTCTGCTTTTTGCCATGATCTTCAGGGTGCTTGGCTTTTTCCCCCGCCTTGATCTCTCGGAAAGACATCGCGCTCGGCGGCCGATCGTCTCCGGGCGGCGAAAGGCGAGCTCCCGTCTCACATGGGGCCGGTTACCGGCGCGGGCTGGCCGCCAGGCTCCTGCCTCCCGTTTTCGCGAGCCACCACATATTGTGTGTGCTCGCTGCTGGCGGCGGCGGCCTCCCACAATACACCGCTGCGAGCGCCGCGAACGCCTAACCGCCCTCCGCCGCCTGCACATTCACGGCGGCCGCGCCGCGCAGCCCCCGGCCCGCGGCCGCCCGCCGCCGCCCCGCCGCCGAGCGCCGCCGCATGGGCCAGCGCCGGGAGACCTTCAATTTTTTTTCCTCCCCGCCCCAGGGTTAACGGCATGCGCGGGGGCGAGTGGAATCTGCCCGCTGCATTTACCTTAGCGCAAACTGTTTCTAAACAAGATGGACCTATAGGTGGGACAAGTTTGGCTCCTTTTTTTTTTTTTTCCCTTTTTTTTTTGTAAGGGGAAGACTTCGGCGAGCCCGGAGCGGGCGGCCGCGGGGGCGGGCGGAGCGCGGAGCCCACCGCCCTGCTACAGCGGGGGGGGGGGAGATGGCGACGGGGGGAAGGGGGCTGCCGCCGTTCAGCGACACACGGCTGGCGGGGAGGGTAAGGAGAGAGCAGTTTTGCTTATTAAAGGTCCGGGGCCGGCGGCAGCCAATCAGCGGGGAGCTTCCATTTTGTTTTAGGTATTAAAGGCCGGGCGGCGCGGTCCCGCCGCCGCTCGCCGGGGCGCGGAGCCGGGCGGAGCGCGGCGGGCGCATGGCGCGGCTGCACTCGGTCTGCGGGGCCGCGGCGGCTCGGCCGCGGTCGGGCAATTGGCTGGTTAAAGGCAGCGGGGCGGCCGCAGCCAATGGGCGAGCAGCTTCCATGGGGCTTGAGTTATTAGACGGCGGTGTAAAAACATCCTTCAGCAGACAGCTAAGGAGAGGCCAAGAGACCAGGCAGCCATTTTTCTGCAGTGGAGTGAAATGGCCAACTGGGCTTTTCCTTTGTTCCATAAAGGGGGATCCGCCATGTGAATCCACACCGTCCACTCGCGGGGAGCGCTTTGGGGTGGTGTTAATGCACGATGCTAGAGGACTCACTGAAGAAAAGGAAGATTTTAAAAACAAAACAAAACAAAATTTAAAAAAAACAAATGCGGATTTTTTTTTCCCTTATGATTCGGGATCCATCTTTGTCTTGTGTAACTAGGTCACGGCACACCCTATGTCAGCAGTTAACAATTCCGAATGCCAACAAAACAAATACATTACTTTTAAAGATTTTTTTTGTTGTTATTTTGGGGGTTTTTAAGCTTTATGCGGCTGATGACTGAGCAATACATTTTAGAGAGTATCTCCTGTATTAAACACTTGATTCCTGGCCATTTTTATTAACTCCTTTGGTGCTTATAAGGTAACGTTTTAAATCTAGGCATAGGAATAGTGAATTCTGGCAAAAAAATAGAGGCAATTTGACTATGATAAGCTTTTTTTCTTTCTTTCCTCTTACATTGTAAGTACCCAATCCATTCTGTCCTTGCTAAGTGTAGTTTTCATGTTAATGTTACTGAAGTGGTCCTTATTGCTAAGCCTTCATTTGCATGTGTTATGTTTTTGTCTGTTAACCAATTTATGCTTTTTGAAATATTTTACTTATAAAGCAAAATATCTAACTAAGAGATGCTTAGCAGTTGTTTATGACCAGTAAATGTTAACTAGGTGATTTCACACTAACATGTGCAGCCTAAACCTATTTAGGAGAATATTTTTAGTGTCTGCGTGCTCTGTGGAAAAACACTGAATGTCCTTTTTATGTACAGAGTAAATCTGCCACAGGAAGGTAGATTTAAGCCTCGAGTAGGAGTCCTCGCTGCGTACAGTCAGCCAACATGGCTGGACAACTTTTTTCTATAGCTTTTTTCCCCCTTTTTCTTTTTTTGGATACTAGACCACTGCCATACAAAAATCCATAACTACCTTAACAGGATCCGCTTTGACTTGCAAACTTACGAGAGAAGTGGTGATACAGATCATATATATTTATAGCCATTATTGTAGAAAAGAGTAACAACTTCACCTTCAGAGCTTCATTCAACTATGGTGCGTGGGTAAGTAAACCCTTTTGCCCTTGCAGAGAAACATATAGACCAGGCCTGTGCGGCTAATGTTATTGTCCTGGGTGGAAAGATCCTAATGGTCGTCTGTGTGAGCGGAGGCGATCTTCTTCTCTTCAGATACATCTACCAGTGTCTCTGAAACGTCTTATTTTCAGGGAGGGATTTCTCTTTCTGCATTAAGTGCTTGGTCGTCTGCAGCCCTGGTGGTTTGGGGTTTTTTTGCGGAGACACCGTGAATCCATTGCAGGCGTTACGTGGCTGTTCAATCAAATGCACGAAAAAAGGAAAAAAAGAATCTGCCTGCAAACAGTAAGATGTTACTGAGGTTGATTTAAAAAAAAAAAGCCGTGGTAGTAGGGATCCCTTACATGTTTTGTCCGTTTAATTACAGAAGCTTGACCAAAAAAAAAAAAAGCAACAAAATGGGGGGGGAGGGTGTTTTTCAAAACGGTGAGTCCTAATGGCGGATATCATACTAAAAAGCTCTGTAAAATCCTTCATACCGACAGGCAGTGATTTGGAGAGAGGGGGGAAAAAAGGAGATCTGGAAGTAAATCCAAAATGAGGGAGTTTCCTTCCAAGTGAGGGACCCTTTGCAGCCTGAGTTTTACAGTTGGAGAGCCGTGACGCAGTTGATATTCACAGCAGTTGTGCTTTAGTGCAGCCACCCAGCCCATGAAATGGCCTCCCCGCCGAAGTCTGGTGGGTTTATTATGTGAAAGCCTGCGGAAGCACCGTGTCCCGGGCGCCGGGAGCGGTGGCTGGCAGCAGGCTGGGCGCTCCCGGTCGCGCTCCATGTTGTGTGAGGGTAGCCGCCATCATGGCTTCTCCTTCGGCGCCGCGTTCTCCTCAGGGTTGGGGCGAGGCGGGCTCTTCCCCACTGCCTGCCAGCGCTTCGCGTCCCGATCACTGGAGGGGAATGGCCCTTTTTTTGTCTTTTTTTTTTTTTTTTTCCCGCCCACCCTTCCCCCACCGCTTTGTGAGGGGCTGTGGAAGGCGAAGCCGAGGAGGGAGTGGGGCGCCTGGCAGCTTTTTCTCCCCGCGGTTAGCGCGCACAAGATGGCCGCGGCGCGGAGCGCCCTGCAGCAGGGGGAGGCTGCGTTGCGGGCGGCGGGGCTGGCGGCGCTCCAGCCTGGCCGGGGAGGGGGAGGTGGCGTGGCCGGGCGGGGGAGGACAAAGGCAGCTCGCATAATACAGGCGAAGCCCTGGGTGCCTATAAATAACGCCGCCCGCCCCTCGCCTTCTTCCCTTCCCCCCGCCGCAGTCTCCTGCCCGCTTGCTTTTATAAATACCAAAAGATGAAGGTAGCCTAATGCAGAGAGGGGAAAAAAAAGAAATTAAGAGGAAGAAACAACAGCCCCCCCCCCCCCCCCCCCCCGCAAGGAAAAAAAAACCAGGCGGGTGTGGGGGATGGAGTGGGGAAGCCAGGCAAATGAGCAGGCAGCGCTGGCCGCGGGAGGAGCAGGGCGGCGTCGGCAGCCTCGTCGCCTCGAGCGGGCTGCGCTGCGCCCTGCCAACGCGCCGGGGGGAGCGCGGCCGCCGGTCCCCGCCGCTCGTCACATGGCTCTTTGTTGTTTTCTTTCTCCTGCCCCTCCTGGGCCTTCCCCCCCGCCGCCATCGCCCAGCCGCTCCGTCGGTGTAGTCGCCGCCCGGCCTCCTCCCGCCCGCGCCTGGGGTGGGATGGCCCGGCCCGGCCGGCCTGCAGCGCCGATCTGCGCGGGCCCGCATGGGCTGGCGCGGAGCCGGCTGCTGTGCTGCAGTGCGAGCCGCCACGGCCGTCTGAGGTGTTACATGTGCCTCGGGTTTTTTTTCTTTCTTCTTTTTTTTTTTTTTTTAAATCTTTTTTTATCTTTTCCTGTTTTGTTTCCGAGCAGACTTTCCTGCAGCTCGCTCTGGGTGGAGGCGTGGGGGTTATTTTGGAGCTTCACGAGCTTTGTGCTCAGCGGGAAGTTGTACCTTGTGCTCCACTGCAGACCCAAATTAGGTGAGCTAGGAAAGCCTGGCTTGAGCAACCACTTCAGAGGGCAGGACAGGGAGGAAAAGCAAACACTTGTAGAAAGGTGGCCTCCCTGGTAAGGCTAGAGCAGGACCGTCCTGCGGACGCTGTGGGAGGGAGAAGGTAAGTGCTGCTTGGCAGAAGCTGCCTGCGGGAGCGGCATGTGCGGGGCAGGGTGCGCCCTGCCCGCCAGTTCTTGCGGCTCAGGACCAGCTGCTCCGTGGGTTTGTAAAACCTGTGCTGTGGTTATGTGCTGAGGCTCAGGGTGTTTTCCTGCGAGGGAGCAGGGTGCTACCATGAAACAGGCACCACAGCCCGTGCCTTTCTGAATATCGCGAGGGCTTAATGCTCACCTCTTCATTTCTTCTCGTTCCTCTCCCCCTCCCCCTCCGGTCTTCACCGGGTCAGGCTCTGTCGAGAACAAGCGACAAACCGTTCGCACAAAACATAACACGTTTCCATGGAGGGGGGGAAAAATGTCTCTGCACTGCCAAGCTGGCTGCAAAGTGCTACCTCTGCGCTCCATGCCCACTCCCAGGGCTGCAGCAGTCGGAGCCATGGCAGTCTGATGCCT
This sequence comes from Colius striatus, assembly GCF_028858725.1. Classification (NCBI taxonomy): domain Eukaryota; kingdom Metazoa; phylum Chordata; class Aves; order Coliiformes; family Coliidae; genus Colius; species Colius striatus. The sequence goes on along the minus strand of NC_084775.1, from coordinate 14,190,970 downwards.
GAACAACGCGCCTTGTCCAGCCAGACCGTCTGTGAACGCCTGGCCCTTGCTCCCGCCAGTCCTGCAACAGACCTCCTGCTTTACAATCGCTTTAAATAATAGCCTGCTAGGAAACTTGGAAGAAATGGTGACGTTACTCTTAGCTAAACGCCATTAAAATGCTCCTCTGCTGTTTCTCAATAGAGGTGAAAAGCATTTTGGCTTCCTGGAAATGGCCGACGCAGGCGACGTGTGGAACAAAGTACGGTATAGATCTGTTCTTGGGTTTGCAGGGGGTTTTTGAACTGTAATGGAAACGTTTCTGCAGCTTGCATCATAATGAGTTCAGTCAGCACATGAAGTGATTTTAAAAAGAGCAGATTTAAACAGCATCGGCTGTTAACCTTCCAGGGATTTAAAATGTATGGTTAAGTAGACATTTGGATATTGGTAATATCTGCAGTTAAACCTCAACGTTCATCTTTTTAACCCTGAAGCAAACTAGCTGTGCCTAATACAGAGCTTTGAAACCATTCAGCCAGACCATAATACTGTGGGAGCTTAGCTTTGTCTGGACTTGCACTTCTCTGCGCATTTTTCCAGGACTGTGATCTTTGTCTGCAATTAATCATTGTTCAGGACGGCCGTTGCCGATGGTAGAATCCATGAAGTGCTCCAGCTGGGAGAGGTCCTAACGCATGAGCCTGGCGCCGCGGCCGTGCAAACCAGGGCCAGAAATTGCTGGGGCAGCAGGCGTTGTACAGCGAGCCCGCCATGCCGACCCAGTGAATTGTGTGGGTCCTCAGCACTTCTGGGAATGGTATTTGTAAGTCTGAGCTGAAAACTTATTTCCGTTTTTAGAGTTTCTAAATGACTGTAATATTCGATGTAGTTTAAAAGTCACCAGGCAGTTGAGACCAGTTTCGTGGCCAAACTGCGTATCTGAAAAGCTAAATGTTCTGGTACAGCGTGTTTGAATCCCAGAGAGGTCAAACCAGACTTTCATACTCGAGTTAGGTTGACCCTGGTTTGCTGCATGAGACTGTTTAGAGAAAGAAAGAGATCTTTCAGGAGAAGGAGAAAAAAAGAAAAGATTTCTTTCCTTTTTTTTTAGTCTGAACAGCTTGTGGTGACTCTGTGCACATTCTTGAAGCAAAGGGGTTTGTTCTTGCCCACAATATCCCTCCTCTGCATTGTTAAGTGGAAAACTCTTATGCTAATTATTGCACTGTCTGTTATCCATAAGAAGGGATTTAATTTCTTTGGCAAAGTGTTGCAACAAGAGCAAATTAGATTGAGAAGCAAAGTGAAATAAAAAAAATGCAGCTGTTCTGCCAAACAATGGTTGTGACTGTTTACAACGTTTTGTTTTACACTGGCTTGTACACAGAATCCTTTATACTGAAGGTTTTCATGTCACAATCCACTGCTTGTGCAAGGAAACTAGATTAATAGATTATGAAGGACAAAAGAGACCTAGGTTCATCTGGTTCAGTTTCCTGCATTACGCAGGTTGTAAGATTTTTGTCAATTTGCTTTTTCTCATTTGAAGTAATTTAATGGCAGCATAACTGCATCTTGGAGAAATATCAGATTTTCTTTATTAAATGGGCTGTAAGAGTAAAGTAGGAGTTAGCAAATTGTTTCCATCAAAATCTACCTGAAAGACTAGAAATCAAAATGCCTTTCTCGACATGTCTAGTTTCTGCTTTCAGTTTCTGATGTTGCCGTGTCTCAGTCTGCTCGGCGGAGGAATGCTCCATTACCAGATTTCAGTCCCCATGTAGCTGTGAGTGGGGGCTCATCAACTGAACATTTAACACTCGCATTGCAGGCTTGCAGAGCTCCCCCTTGGGTCCATCTTTACTAATCTCTCATTGTTCCTGTTGTGGTTTCCTGTGAATGTTCTAGTTTTTCACTGTTTTGATCTGGGCAGAAGGGGACAGAGTCATCAGCGATCATCATATCCATGCCAGCAGCCTTCCTGGCTGAGATGTCTCTGTTTGGTGTCCAGGGATTACACCAGCTCATGTTCAGCTGGTTTCCCAGCACGGCTCCTAAAATGCTGTCAGATCTGCTCCTTGGGACAGCATCTCCATTCCATTGGTTTGTGCTCATTGTTCTACATGTAAGGCTTTAAGTTTGGCCCTCTTGAAAAGGACAAATCCTTAGACAGCATTGATGCTTGCAATGGCCTTTTCTTTTTAATCCCCCCTCCTGCTGCTGTTGAGCATCACCTACAAACTTCATCAGTACTGATTTTATATCTTCTTCCAGATAAACAACTGCTTTTGTCTCCACTCTAGGAGTTTCACGGTTCCAGGTGTGTGTAGACCTTAGTCGTGTCAATATTGTGTGAGGAAGAGCTCTGGATGTACACTTTCCTCTTACCACACCCCACTTTCATGGGAAGAAAGCCCAGTTTAGGAGCTGGAAGGGAGCCAGGAGGCATGCTGCAGCATTTGCCTGCCACAGTGTCTTATCACATAGCCATTAAATCATGTCAGGCCCAAAAAAGGTAGTTGCAGGACCCATAAAGGAAAGGTGATAGCTCTAGGATACAGTGGTTACAACTGCATTTTAAGACCTTGCTGTTAGACAGATTCTAATCCATTTGATTATGCCTTCTTCCTCTTATATTCTCCTACTCAAGTATGGTACCTCTTCTCTCTTGCAGAAACCTCCCACTACTGCTGTTAGCATTTACCACTGAGCCTTGCAGTTGCGTCAGACAGTTTCTCTCTCAGCAGCTAAACTCTTGAAACATTGTTGTCTCCCATGGATTTGTGTCCATAAATACCCCTTGACAATATTTTCCCAGGCTTGCTTACTCTGTCTGGCTGAGCAAGGGGTAACATGCTGGCTGGGAGCTTCACAGGGGCCAAGAGGCTGCAATAGTGCCCCTTGCCATGGGCCAGGGCCCAGTTCTGCCTACCCTTCCCCAAAACCAAGGTAATGCCTGTACTACATACTCTATTTAGCTGTTCATTCAAGGCCTAAATACATTTGGGACTTCTTCCCCACTGCCAGATTGGGAGATTGGAAGAAGAGGAGGAAAAATGACATTAACACCAGTCACATGAGACTGTTTTAAGAAACCAAGCTAAGAATAGCAAAGGAATAATGAGTAGGAATATGAACAGGGTATGTGCCTGATCATTTTCTTTTTTGCCATGAAATTTTTCATTTCTTCCTAAGAACAGCAGATAATCTGTCTAGGAGATTTCTCAGCCAAAATAAGCAACCTCCTGACAGATTTCACCTGTATCCCAGCATGCTCTGAGGACGTATGGGATGTAAGCACTGAACAATGGCAGGGAATCACTAGTCTGCTCTCTTGTTTGGCTGCCTGGGTGCAGAGAGCTGTATGGTGATACCCAACAGAGGCACAAACATGTATCTACAATCCATACAACTTGTGATGGACATGTTGGATATTTGCCAGGGCTGGGTTTTTTGGTTTCTTTTCAAACTGTATCTCTTCAGTTTCTTTCTGCTACTATTATGACAAAGCCACCTCTGTAAGATCGGCAGTGAGGGCTTTCTGAGATGTAATCATTCCTAAGCTATAAAAGAATAAAGAAGCCGTTTCAACACCTGACTTGCAGAATGTTTTTTGTTGCCTCTTGCCTATTGAAATGCAGCTGCTATTGAACCACTGTGATCCCATCAGAATGTACAACAGAATGTTGTTTTTTAGAATACTTTCAGGCTCATAAAAATCATGAAATAAATCAAGAAGGCTGGCAAGTCTAATCACCATTCTAAAGCCATCAACTTAGTAAACATTTCAGTTCAGTGCTTCATAGCCTAAACAATACAGATTGGTTTTTTAAAAAGAAAAGTACAATTAAAAGAATTTGGGCACTCACAGAGTTTGCATCAAAAGGAAACAAGGATATAAGTAAGTAATCTAAAAGGACATTTATGCATTAAAATACTTGTGCACCTGCAAACCTGTCATTGAGGAATCTAGATACAATGGTAGCTGGAGACCTGTGTGGTGAGGCTTTTCAACAAATGCAGCACATAACAGGGAACATTCTGCTTATAAGTGATGGAGTATAAAAGGTTGAAGCCAGAGAAGTGATGACAAAGATCAAATGGAATGAGTTTAGCTTACAAATCAGAGCAGTTTCTTCTAACTGGTGTGATGCAAGCAATGTACGACACAAGACTGAGGCAGTTTTGCCCTTGACATTGTCACCATTGCTCTCAAATCTGCAGTGAAGGATCCTCACCGTGATTTATGTTTTGATGGGACTGTTGGGAGTGCCCCAGCTGCTCCACCAAGCCATGGTTTTCAGCTGAGTAGGTCAGAACGTGCAGAATTAGTGAATGCCATGCCATCTATTGCCTTTCTATGTTGCTGCATAACAGCAGCTCCCAGTTGCTAAGCAGCTGCAGAGCCATCTTTGCCTTCGCTACCAATCAGCTGTGCTACAGGAGCTACATCGGTTCCCCTTGATCAGTGGAGAGGAGCCGGCAGCATGAAAACGGGAGCAGTGGCCATAGCAAAATTGTGCCTTTTCTGGCTGGCTGATGGGCCCCCTGGCAAAAATGCTGGAGTGAAGCAAAAGGACACTTGGTGGCCCAGAAGCAGGGGGTGGCAGAGGAGAGGGAGAGCCAGCATATGTGCACAGTAGAGGTTACAAAGACAGCAGATCTTAGCAGAGCAGGGGGCACACACTGAGGAGAAAGAAATGGGAGAGAGGCCAAATGCACAGTTCAGAATAAAAAAAACCTGAGGAGGAGAGTGCAGCATATGGAGAGGGGAAATAAACCAGAACTTGCACAGCCTGTGAATAATTAAATAGAAAATACAGGAAGAGAGGCAACGAGCTTGATTCATTACTGCCCTTCACCTTGTGAAGAGGAGGTGTGGAATACAACAGCATCTTTCACGTTTTGCAGTGAACTGTAGGATTTACATTTCAACCCCCGCCATTTGTGGTTTTCTCATTGTATAGCCCCGTGCCTTTTGTTTAGATCCAGTTCCTGCAGGCTCTCTTCTTATCTCTGCTTAGCTTCTAATTGATTTTTGTACCTGATTTAGATTTTTCATTTGCTTTTTTCAAGGTAAGTTTTAAATTAAAATACTTTTTCCACATACTTTGATTGTTTTAACCTCTGAGAGAGCAGGCCATTGCTAATTCCTAACTGAAGTTAGTTTCCACTAAGTCTGCAAAGCCATTGTTGCTTTTCTCCCTCTCTCTCCTCTGGGAGCTGCTGATGGAAAACAGAGTTCCCTTTGCTTCCCCACACCTTCCCCTGCACTTTGTCTTTCCTTTTCCTTGCAGAATGCCTGCCAGCATTCCGAGAAGACTTGCAAACAGCAGCATGCAGGAAGTGGTTCCTGTGGCAGTAAATTATCACAAATGCCTGATGTGTTGCATAAAGGAGGGTAACAAAAGTGTCACGAACATCTGTGGGGGCGTTGTGACCAAAAGAGATTCTAGTTCTGCCACTGCTCAGCTGCCCACATTAAAAAATACCTCATGGTCTCATCACCTAACATGCAATTGGCTGCGTAATAGGAAATGCCAGCAGAGCTGGCAGGGGAGCTACACGTTCCTCTCCCTGGCTCCTCCAGACAGAAGACTGAGTGGCACATTTGTACAAGAGGGTGGGGAGAGGAATTAAAGCTCGTGCAGCTGTTGCCCTCCTCTATGGCCAGCCCTGGCTTGCTTGGAGGCCTGTCAACTGAGAACATTTTCCCTTGCGGCCAAAACTGAGTCCTAAAAGGAAGACAGAGGTGCCCACACAGATCTACAGTGGAAAGGATTTGCTCTGAGCTCTCTGTGTGTGTGTGTGTATTCCAAGCCAATAAAAAACTTGAGAAATATGCATCCCAATGTGTTTCATACCTGGAAGATTTCTGTCTTAAGATGTCTGATTCAGAGGGATGCTATATTTGCGTCTGTCTTCAGTTTGTCTGGAGTCCTGTATCTTTGAACAGACACTTTTGTTAGACTATTGTTAGACTTCTAAGACCATTAAAGGTCTAGGGGCACTGACATTTTACAAGTAGATTCATCTGCCTTTCACACAGGGGCACTTTCAGCTTTATGAGAGACGTGAGTTTAAATTAGAACGGTTTTAACCAGGAAATCTCCCCACCTTAAGAAATGAGAGCTACTAGCTTAATCCCAATGAGCAACTGGGAACCTGACAGCGTGCCTGGTGTTACAGGAAGGGTGAAATGTGTGTAGGAAAGGAGAAACACACAGGAAACATGCCATCAAAGACAGTGGTGTGGAGCTTGCACAGGGCAGTGGGCCAGTCAGCATTTGGCGATGAGCTGCGAGCTGGAGCAGTGCTGGCTGGGAGCTGCCCTCCGTGTCCCTGCACACACCAGACCACAGCACTGCCACGATTGCTCAAACACCTTCCTGACCCACCCCTGTGGCTCACAGCAAGGACCTCCAGCCAAACCAGTCTGCACCATCAACCTGTCCAGCTCCCACAAACGTGGCACAGCCCAAAAATCACAGCTCTAAAGCAAACATGACACAGTTACAACTGGGTTGATTTCCAGTGCCCCAAGTTATTAATTAGCCTGCTCTGAGCATTGCTGTTTCTTTGCAGGGTTTGCTCTGTCCAGGTGAATGGCTACTTTCAGGTTAGAGATAAGCTCAGCCAGGGCCTGTCCTTTGCCTAGCAATGCTCTGGCAAGCCACAGACCTCTCTGTCTCCTGCTAAACCTCCATCTCTACCTACGAGCTTCTTCCCTGACTGATGACAACAAAGCAGGTGCTTCCTGCTTAGCCCTCCTCGTACTTCTAGCATTCAACAGAAAGCAGGCAGAAATTATGGTGTGTCCCATGGCCCACTCTGCCACCCTTTCTTCTCATCCTATCCCAGTTTCCCCACATTTTTGTCCAAAAGTGTAAGAGCTTCCTGCCTGGACCAGGTACAAGAGTGATGACTATTGCATGGCCAGTACAGCACTGAAGTGCTGATCAAAGCTTGACTTAGGATGACTGAGAAACACATGGTTGTTCAGGTTGCACTGTAGCTCACATGGTGGAAAGCATATTTAGCAAGCCAAACCTGGGATCATTTAAACTTGAGGTTCTCAAAAGCTTCACAAAAAAGTACAATGCCATGCCACACATTTCAAGCTTAGTGGAACCTACCAGTTAACTTTTGGGGAGCATAGCCCAGATTTGGCCATCCACAGTAAACTCACATACTCCATACTTACCCCTGCTGCATAAACTAAAGAAGCTGACTACAACTCGTGCTCTGGTGCTGTGATCACCCTAATTAACAGTCCGATTGTTTTCAGCCCTCCCTTGTCTCTGAACCAGCAAGTACATTAGAAAAAAAGATCTCTGCCAAGAATTACATACTTTGGGAATGGGAGAAGGGAAAAGTAATGTGAAGAAAGATACTGCAGAGAGCATTCTGATTTTGAAGAAAACAACAGCTTGGTGCTTGCTGGGTTAAGTGGAGTGCTGGGTAATGAAAACGCAGGAAGACATAAGCCAGAGGGATTTCTGGGTGTACACTGAAGAGATGGGTTGGATGTTAGTAAAAACACAGTGTTGCTATTTACAGCCCATTTTCCTACAGGTATTATTGGGATTTATTCTCTGCTGCAGATCTGGATGCTGAAAAATATCTGATGCTGATTAATTTCATACATATCTGAATACTCTCACTCAGCCATGAGCAAGCCTGTGCATCACTCCTGAACCTGCTGCTTCTGATTGTTCCCATGGTAAAACCAAACACAGCTACCAACACAAACACAACTTGCAGATCTTGCCTGAAACAAGGCAATTTGAGTCCCTCCCTCTCCAGCTTCACTTACCAGCACAGAGGTAGAGATCCAGCAGCACTGTGATTGCTCTGCCAGCCTGTGTTGACAAATTCCTCCCCATCACTCTGTGAAGCCATGCCAGCACATCTGGGAGATGCACATATCGCCCAGATCCATGGAGGCAGAGTTAGGGTGGTGTTGGCAGACATTTGCATGTTCATTTCATGCTTTTCAGAGATCAGTCATTGTGTTTGATGTTCCAGAAAAGCACAGAATCATCTTAACCTTGTATTACCCATTTTTTCAACAGAACTTGCCTTGAGAATTCACGCTTCTGAGGAACAGAAAGTTGAAACTGCTCCTGAGCAGCTACTGTGTCAGGCTAAGATGTTACCATACTGACACTCTTCAAAGTTGTAAAATGGGGCTTTTTTCCCCATATTGTAAAGCCAAAAACTTGGTTTCCAATGAAAAGTGAGATTAAACAACTACAGCATGTTTGCTATGCATATACTAGGTAGGCCATATTTGGCCCATACAGTTTGGCCCATAGAGTTTGGCCCCTGATTTAAAGCATACCCAAGGAAATACCCCATGTTCCCTATAAATAGCTGCTCAGGTATTTATAGATATATATTTATCACTACTACCAATAGGTAGTAGTATGTAGTTTATAAAGTAAATCCATTCAAACTACATCAAAGTAATTGAATGTTCACTACCTGATTTTGCTGAGTTGTGTGTCTGATTTTGCCATCACCTCCTGTTGCAGCCCCTTGTCCTGTTTTCTTTCATAAGCCCTCTGAGCTCTATTGCTAGAACTTGGACAGATTTTACGTAGAGTTTATTGAAAGATTCTTGCACCAGTTTAGTGCATGGGCTACTTTAGCCAAGTGAAACAGAAACTATATTCCTAAGGCATGAAAAGGCAGAAAGGAAATTTTCTTATTGAAATATAATTTTTCCACATTACTCAATAGTCTGGAAAGTTAATACCTTTCTGGCAGCTCTTCCCACTGGGAAAAAAAAAAGTGTGGTTCCTGCTTAGCCAAACAATACAATAATGTCTGAGGTCTTAGAAACTGGCAGGTGTCACAGCCACCTTCCTTTCAGTGAAAATGGCAATTGAGAGCCCTCATGAAACAAGGGATTTACATCAGTAGGGGCTACTACACAAAAACCAGGCACATGGCAAGGTCTGAATAGATGGTGAATCATGTGGCCCAGGGGATTTTTCAGGGTGGGGGCGTGTGTGTAAAATATCAGGCCAGGAGGACCAGATGGTAGAGCTCTGCATGTGCAAGAGAAACAGCAAGGAACACTACAGAAATGGATACTGAGATGCAGCTGAAAGTCAAGCAGACAAAGCTCTCATTTTGAAAAAAGGTATTTCCAGGGTTGAGCAAGAGTCGAAAGAAGCTTGAGATTGTGAGAAAAAATGCAACTGCAAAACAACTCTATAGTTGCTCTGTAAATAAACTGATTTACCCTGAGCATATACCTAGCTTTGTCATAGGCTTCTCCTCTTACACTGATACTGTCACCCATAACCTCTTTGTGGGTGCAAAGTACAGTTCAGCTCTCCTACATCACAGTTTCTCCTTCCCTATCTGCCCTGTACATTCCCACTAAATCCTGTGGGGCAGAGATGTCTTTCAGTAAGGGTCTGTGCATGTGACAAACAATTGTTGCCCTCAGGTAACATCTGAAACGTATCAGAAATTCACTGTACTTACAGGGTAAGTTCCATTCTTCAAGGTCTGCCTTTCCTATTGTAAACTCTTCAGGGCGTTGCCTCTCCCTCTGTACATGCTGTAGTGGGAATTCATCACTGAAAACACAAATATTTAATATCACTGGTAATGTTCAAAAATAAATATTTAAGGCTCTGTCTTGTTATGCACATTCTTAACTAAGCTTATGAATATTTCCTTTGATATAAATGGGGCTACTTGTTCTTATTGTGAGGTTTTTCAGTCTCTGTAAAGCTGGGGTCTGTATGATCAAGAAAATTCTTGAGTGTGTTTCAGAATTGTATTTCTAAAGGCGTTTAGTAATAACAGGTCCCCATTCTTGTCTAGTTTATGCTCCCATATAAAAACTAATAATATGACTATACAGCAGATGGCGTGTGCTGTTACTCCTCTTGGCAGAGAAGAGCTTAATTGAAATTGGAAATGAAGAACTTTTACAGCATTCAGAGTTCCCCCAAAGAGAAGAACGTAGCTAACTAGAATATTCACTGGGGAAAAAAACCCAAACCCCAGAATTACAGTACTCAGTTACAGACTACAAAGTCTGTAACTTCTGATACTATCCATTGATAGTGTCATACATCGTGTGATGCTGGTTTTGGGACAGGTACAAATAAATCATTTCAGGGTAAAAATTCTTCCCTGGGCCATTCATTCCTGTGTGATGCTGAAATGCCCTAGCCATTACAGTCAGCGGGAGCTGATGGCTTTTACTGTGCTCCAGATAACATTGCAGTTCATAAGGCATCTTTTGGACAGCCTGTGTATTCTACACGTCTGTTTCAACTTTTTCCTCAGTAAAACGTTTAGCTTTAAATAGAGTTGGATTTAGCTGTTTTTTTTTTAATTATTATTTGAACTATAGGACACTTTGTTGGGTATTTACACATCCTCCCTCCTCCATATCGCCAAAATATCCTTTTCTAGCTTTTTGTTTGCCCTCTGCACAAAGCAAGGCATTCCTTGAACGGGATGCAGAGTGCAGCCGTGTTTGCGTTTGGTCTAGAAGGCCATCTAGTGACACAATTGCGCATGAGAAAATGCAAAGCCCTGTCTGAGTTGTGATTTTTTCTTCCCTTAGTTGAATGATTTGCCACACTCAGGCTCAAGCATGCCTTTGGACCTTGCTGCTGTTCCAACAAGTGACATTTCAAAAACCTGAGAGTCAATTTTGAGAACTGATAAGGGTTTATTTGAGACGAGCACACTGTTAGTCTCTGCTGGGAAAGAAACAGAGTGTTTTGTGCAGAATGGCAGTAAACTGGCACCTGAGTAGGTCTCTCCAAACACAGAGTTCCTCCCTTGACCTGTTATCAGAGACAAATATACATCCAGCTGTTGTACAAAACAATGCCAGGGAGGTGCTTGAGGCCATCCCGCCTCTGCAATTAAAATGTAAACTTCCACTTTATTTTCACCCCAGCTCACCTTGGATGGCAGGGGCTGGGTGATTAAGTGATTGAGCAGAGCTGTGGGTTCCTACTTGAGCAATAAATACAGTAAAAAGAAGCAGCAACTCACCTTTGCTCAGGGGTTGTCTGCCTCTCTGCATAGCTAGCACTGCATTGCCATGTTCTACGCTCTTCCCTTGGCTGCCAGGACTGGGATCTGCCACTGAAGACATTGAAACTGAACTGGATGATATCCCCTCAGGCCTGAGGTACCTGAGGTAAACCGACATGGCGCCTGAGGTCCAAGGGGGCTCCTTGAGGAGTGTGGGGGAGGACGCTGGAACCACTGGTCAGGGATGAGCAACCCAAGCGTGGACAATACGGTGGGTGGATGGTAAATGCAAAACAGACAGGCCTCAGGCTCACCGGGAAGATGAGAGTGAGCAGCCCCCAAGGGTTTTGGCGGGAGAAGGCCTGACAGGCTGCTGAAGGGACTATTCTTGCGGCGCCCACCGGGCCCACTCCAACGCCGGGGCCCCGCGAGTGACCCTGGCAGCCGCACCGCCGTGAGGGGCCGAGAAGGTCGAGGCTTCGTGGAGAAGCGGCTGCGGCGGCGGCGCGGTCCCGGGCGGGGCCCTGAGGCACCTGAGGCGCCGGCGCCCGCGGCGCGGCCAATCCCCGGCGGGGCGCGGGCGGCGCCTGCCCGCCCCGGGGCGCCCGTGGCGCGGCGGCTGCTGAGGGGAGCAGCGTGTGGGCCCCGCTGCGCCCGGCCCCGCTCCATGGAGGCGGCTAACGGGGCCCTGCCCGACGGCGCGGCGGGGGCTTCCCGCGGGAGCGCGGCCGCCCCGTCGGGCAGGAAAGAGGTGAAGATGGTGATCGTGGGGGACGGCGGCTGCGGGAAGACGTCGCTGCTGATGGTGTATGCTAAGGGCTCCTTCCCCGAGGTGAGGGGGCTGTCCCGCCGCCGAGCCCGGCCGGGCCGGGGCACGAAGGGGCTGGCGGCCGCCCGGTAACGCGGCCGGTGCTGGCTGGGAGCTGCTTGTCCCAGCTAGAACTGTCCCTTTTCCCTTTGCAGCAATACGCGCCGTCCGTCTTCGAGAAGTATACAGCCAGCGTTACGGTGGGCAAAAAGGAGGTCACCCTAAATTTGTACGATACCGCAGGTAAGGGGGTTTTCACATCTTGCTTTCTATTTTCCCAGTCCCACAGGATCAGGCTGCCAGAGGCTGTTTCTCTGGGGATGCTGGGATGGGACCGCGCTGGGCCACCGGCCGCGGACTGAGCCCAAACCCGGCCGCGGGTTTTCATAACTTGGGACAGATAAGCAGCAACTGATTTTAGCAGTGTAAAGTGCTGCTCCTGAGAACGTGCCTGTATTTCCATTCCTGCAGCTTTGGCTGTGTCAGCTTAAAGTAGACTAATATTTGAAGGCTGTAAATCTGGACACATTTTCAAATGTCTCATTTTAGTAGCATACTTGTAGGATAATACCACAGTAAAGGCTGCTGGAGATTGAAGTATAAACAAAACAACAGCCATTTGCTGTTGCCTGCATAATTGTGCCTTGCAGAAATAAAAGGGTTGCTCGTCTAATGGCAGTTCTAGCCATGCACTTGTTCGTTTTCCTAACAACCTTATTTATTGAGAAAATGGTATCAAATAGCAAACATATCTGAAGGTATTAAAATCCAGTTCCCGGATGCAAAGTATAATATAATCAACTAGGAAAATATTTTAATCTCCTGCCGTGTGTGATCACGTAGCGAAAGAGCTTGTGTTCAAAATAAAAAGCCTGTAGCAGTAAGAGTTATTTGAAAATGCTGGTAGTTCATTCAGGTTCATTTCAGGTACTTGTGAAATGGTTTCATTTGAAGTTCCTAGACTGTTATCCAGCTGTGTTCCTAAATGAACCCTAAAGTTGACACGTGCTTTGTTTCAGCTCAGTGTAAGTCATCTGTTTCAGTTCAGGCCTGTGGAGTTGTTCCAAATTTACACCAAGGCAAAAAAGAAGCAAATGTAGTCTATATTCATTTTTAATAGTAGTAAAGCACATCTTCCACACTGTATGTGACATCTGAATAGATAATTTTACAGGTTTTTAATCTAAAAGTGAGTTTTATCACTAATCCTTACTGCAGTACAGTAACAGCCTGAGCACTCAATTGATCAATATACCTTTTTATGTCAGTGTTCTTCAATCTAGCAATTTGGATAACGTGGCTTCTGCTGAATGGGAAGGCTTTTGTGTTTAAGCCTTAACAGAAAAGAGAAGGGCTAAAATCTAGTGTGAAAGAGGGATTTCCTCACCATGGTGTGCTGTTGGCACAAAGAACTTGCCACAGTGAACGTTGTTGAGTTTTTCTATTTGTTCACCGTCAGTGTGGAATTTTGGAGTGTCACGTAGTTCTTGATACTTGGCAGGCTCATTGAAAATCAGCTTCCAACGTTTGCTTTTGGAGTCTGTTCCAAGCTTTAAGGAACATGGTCTGGGTCCAGAAGTGGTGGTAGGTGGGGTGAGTTCGGTATTGCAGCACTACGCTCTTGCAAGCCTGACAGAAGTGCCCAGCTCCTTGCATCACACAGAGATCAGCCCTGTGCAAGGCCTAGAGCCACCAGAGGCTTGGAGAACATTCAGCATGGTGCTGGTGGCTTGTCTTACTTTGTTTCTTCGTTCAGGCATATAACTTCAGCTGAAAGTTCCATATTTAGTTCATAGCTATAAATACTGCCCTGCTGAAGAGCAGTGGGGTGTATTCTGTGTCTCATAAAACACTTTGGGAAGGGGAGATGCCCTTGTTGCCTAGTTGGTGGAGTTCTTTGCCATGAAAGAGGAATTGCTTTCCATCCTTATCTGAAAACCTTGAAAACCAAACACATTTCACCTCACAAAGCAGTGTCATGGCCACCAGACTACAAGTTGCTGACACTTGTCTCCTCCCTTCCTGTTAAATTTCTTTCACTTTTTGTGACTCACATCAAGATCATCAGGTGCAAAGAAGAGGGGGACATTGCCACCTTTGTGAAGGGATTTGCTGGGGAAGGGCAAAGATTAGAGTTTTGGTTCTGTTTCAAAGCTGTTTACATAGTTTTATGTTACAAACCTGTGTCATACTCTGTCATTCAAGCAGCTTTTCATCCTCTTTCTGAAGCTGGAAGTTATTCTAGAGGAAAAACACACTTCAGCACACATTTTAATCCCATCCTGTTTTGAGTCCTTAAGGGTTTGACTAGGACTAAGAGTTGTGTCCTGTCATCTAAACTCAAATAGGGCAGTAAGAGAAGAGCAAGGGGAGAATAACAAGTTTTTGTGAGACTTCTGTACTAGACTATTCTGTCTTCCTCATCAGAGATACCTCTTGCTGTTGCAGGAAGTTGGTGGTACAGATATGCAATGCATAAAGGCTTTGTAACATCGCTTGTCTCCTCTGCAAACAGGCTTTGCAGCTGCATGTTCAATTAAAAGTTTCCATTTCTTGCTGTGCTCAACTGAGGCAAAGGCATTGAGAGGTAATTTTTTACACACTCGGGGAGCAGTGTTGTTCCTTTAGCTGCAGCTTAGACACAAAGTTCAATTTCTGATGCTGTTCAGTGCAGGACTTTCACAGACCAAAGAAAAGAGCTGGGCTGGGAAGGAAGTAATGTCTCATCATTGTGGCTGCTCGCTCTGACTGGCAGGAAGCACACATGAAGCCTCCAGCAGGGTTTTTCAGTCTGTAATGACAGATGCACTGCAGCCTGAGGCCTTAGGAGAAATTTTAAAAGCTAGTTGATGCAGAATAATTGTTCACAGCTTTGAAAGGGAGGGTGTGCCCAAGGAAGACAAAAAACCCTCATCTTTTTCATTTAACTGTGCTCCCCCCGCCCAAGTGTCTTCTGCTCATTTTATTCCTGCCAAGAATGTCCATTTTCAAGATTTTTTTTTAACTAGGTATCAAAAAAACCTATCTGGAAAGCTCATAACCATGGTACTCCCATGGAGGCTGCAGAACAACAAACCAAAGAGGACTGGGTGCATCTCTGTGTGCCTGGGAAGATTCACTGTCGCATGGTTCTGTCTTCATCCTAACCCATGAGTGTGGGGTGTTACAGACAACTTGTGGTCACGTGTAGGAAGTGGTTGGCTGGTCTGGAGTGGGTGGCAGGATATTATTACATTCTTCCTTACCCGTTGGCAGTTGGTGGTGATGGACAGCACATAGTGGTAGACTCCTAGGCTGGGAAGTCTTGACTGTCGTTTGGCCTTTCCTGGCGATGGCTGCTGAGCAACACACAGGCTGGTGCTTCTTTGGTGGTGAATTGGTGAGGAAGAGCAGACAGAGGCGAACACACACATGAGCCTGAGACCTGTGGTTTCACTTCTTCCCATTTGCCATCACGTGAGGTTCCATTTCATGGGGCTTGGCTGCAGTGGTGTGGGTTACACAAGATGTCACAGAGGTGTGCAGGAATGTGATCTTTGCAAAGAATTAGCAAATTTTAGCTGAATGCAGCTGCATAGAGTTTATTCTTTAAAAACCACAGAGTCTCTGATGCTACAATGAATTGAGGAAGGCAGGGAGGAGTCACAGATATGCTCACACATAGGCATATATTTAACTGGTTGTTCCACAGAATGCTTTTTCTTAATTGGAGAAAGAAAACAGCTACCTGTGCTTGAAGAAGCACACCTGGAGGCTTTGCATATACATTCAGTTACTGCTTAGGTTCAGTCTTGTTCCTTCATTTTAAAGCTCTTCTACTAGATCTAAATCTGTGCCAAATTATCTCTGACCACAGACTGAGCAGCTTTACAGAGGAAAAGTCTCCCAGATCCTTTCTTGCATTTCATCAGCCACACTTAAAGACAGGGGGTGAAAGGGATTGTTTTCAGTGAGATGGATGTCAGTGTTCAGACACAGCTTGATCTGGGTCCTGTTACGACTTCAGCAACTGAAGAACTGCATCTGAGGTCTTAAAGAATAGCTTCCTCTCCCTCCAAGTGACTGCTGCAATCATCTGACCATAATATAAATGAAGCAATCACCATCTAACCTTCCCCCTGTGGTCTGTGTGCTACATACCTTGTTCTGTGCTCTGTATTTGAAAATCTGAATATCTCAGCTGCATTTTCTCATACATTAATCTTCTCAGTTTGCTTAAAACCACCCATAACCGCACAGTTGATATTGAAGATGAAGGTGCAGTTCACTGGGATATATCTACAGCTTGCAATTCAGCATATTTTAGTATAGTTTTAGCTGTATGTTCTGATTCCAAGCAAATGAATATGTTTCTTCCAAGGAGACACTCCTGTCCACCTCACAAGTTGCCAGAAGTAACTTGGAGGACCTTTTGATTTTGCAAGCTACGTTGGTAGAAGCTCAGGGGTGTGAATCCCAACAGGACAAATCCTAACACTAGGGGAAGTTAGAAAGGAAAAAAGAAGTTTGGCACCTGATGTGTTTAATGCATTTAGAGGATTATCTCAGCAACAGAATGGTAAATCGGTTGCAAACAATTAGGTGGATTTGGGAGAATAAGAAGGGCTAAGCAGTACAGTCTTTGCTCTGAATATTTATACAACATGTATAATTTCAACAATTGTCTATTATTTCTGGATTAAACCTTGAGGGATCAATCCTTCTTTGTTTTGCATCTCACTCGAGCATGCTGCTCTTGTGGGAGCTCAGGTACAGAGTGGTCCAAACCTAAGATTCCTATTTTACAGACATCTCAGGAAAACTAAGTAATAGCTTATCCAGTAAGGATTGCTTTGTAATAACTTGCATTTCAACCCATCATTTAAAATAAGAAAGAGGCCAAAGTATTGTGGAATTATTGGCCTTCTATAAGGCTGCAATTCTTCAGATTGCAGCTGGAGACAAGCCTGTGGGCTGGAGTGCTGAGTCTGTGACATGGGACTGAGCCAGGTGCCAGGGCAGGAAAAATTGGTATTAAGTTGGGACAAGCTGAAATTTTCAGCATCCCTTCATTTGAAATATCATTACAAAGATTTGAGATGTGGAACTTCCCTGGTAGGGCAATTTGTGTGCTGTGTGTACATTGTGGAGGTCATGGGAAGGAATGGCATTTTGGAAACTCGCTGCAACACAGAGACATACCCAAGTCCAGGGGCAGCATTCAGGTGGCTGATAGATCTTCCACTGGCTGCTTAAATGATGTTTTCTTCCTTAATAAAGTAGCTGGAAAAAAAGTCTTGAATGAGAAAGACTGGGGTTTTTTTTCCCTGAGCTACCAACTATATCTGGTAATCACTGCTTTCTTTAACTTAGCCTCTCAAAGCAAGACACCTTCAGACCCCAGTGTGGTAATTACTGCTAAGTCCTGTGTTGGGCAAGGGGAAGAGTATGAGTCTGAAGCAAATCAGCTTCCTCTTGTCACAGCATGTGCTAGAACATCCCTTATCAGAAGTATGACAAATCCCCTGCTTTTTCAGAATTCACCAGCATCCCTAAGATCTGCTGTGTAGTCCTGCTTCAAAGACCACTTAAGCTGGGCTCATGTTGCAGCACATCTTGTAAAATCACGTGTGCGCTGCTGCCATGAGCAGCGGTGCGAAAGGCACGGTGTGCTCATCTCTGCTTCCTCTCAGCTCACTGGCCTGGGAAAAGCAAGTTTACCACCAAGATTATTTTACCTCAGCTTTCTTGTCTAGCAAATAAAGTGCTGCTCCTCACAGAACCACATGTGGAAATGTATTTGGGAGAATGGAGCCACTGACAAGTTGCAAATGTTTTAATCAGTGACCGTCCAGTTCCTCTTGCTGATTTTGCTTTTGAGCAGCAACTTGGCAATCAGTGATTTGAACTGCTTCTAAATACTTAGCAGTTAGACAAAGCAAGCTTTTTATTAAAGCTTGCCAAGGACATGATTGATATTCTAAAGCAGCAGTTTTGTCAGTGAAGAGGAATCTCCTGCATTTAAGGGAAGATACTTTACAAGCATGGAGAACTTGCAGTCTGTGCAGTTACACCATTGGTCTTGATCTCATGTATCTTTACATATTCCCATCATCCTGCTTGTTAAGGACAGAGATTTCTTTCATTCAGAACATCCTCTGTGTTTCAGGGCAGGAGGACTACGATCGGCTACGGCCTCTTTCTTACCAGAACACAAACGTCGTGTTAATTTGTTACGATGTCATGAACCCCACTAGCTATGATAATGTAGCAGCTAAGGTAAGAGGCTTTCTTAGTTGCTTCAGCCTTTTAAATAAATCACATCTGCCTAATATATGGCAAGATAAAATAAAAAAGAGGATACTTTTAGTGCCCTGTACCCTGGGTGTCTAGATGCACAGATCATTCATCACATACTCAGCTGCAGGTCACCTTAGACATCACCTCTCGATGGCTCCTCAATGCTCAGAACTGGAACTGCCTCTGCAATACACTAAAAAGGTCAAACACCAGTGCTGAAATTGCTGTTTTATCTGTAGCAAATGCCACATGACCAACATTGCACACCAGCATTTTAGATTCAAGTCTACTTCCATCACATGCACAGGGGAGAGGCGTTGGCATCCACTTGTCTCTACTGGCATTCCTGCTAACCAGCACAACAAAGCAAGACTTGGTCCTAATTCTGCTCTTAAATATGACTTTAGAGGAGCTCTTCTGAATTTAAACAGCTATTAAATAATCCTTTTGGCACAGCAACAAATGCCACCTGTCTTTTTATAAAGTTGCTGACTTTGGGTAGGTTTTTTAAGTGTTTCTGTAATGCAAACAGTGCACATTGGGCCCTTGCCACTAGAGTAACTACTTTAAAACACTCTGAAATTGCAGCGTGGATTGAAGGCTTGTTCTGTTCCTTGACTGTATTGTTTTGGTTTAACAAAATTTAAAAAAGCCAGATGTAAAAGTTTGGTTTTCTACCATCAGTGGTATCCTGAAGTGAATCACTTCTGCAGAGGGGTCCCGCTGGTACTGATCGGCTGCAAGACAGACCTTCGGAAAGACAAAGAACAGTTGCGCAAGCTCAGGGCTTCCAGGCAGGAGCCCATTACTTACAACCAGGTAAATCCTCTTTGCAAGAGATAAAGCACACTTACTCCAATGGCATTGTTCTTCACAGTCACACATAACTCCAAAATTAGGTGATCACAGTGTCCAGATAAAGAAATTACTGCCAGCACTAACAGCTGTCTGTAGTCCTTTCTGGAAGTGACCAAATCACCACCCAATTTTAGTACTAAAGAGAAATTTAAAGAGCATTTTGCATATCTTGGGGTGTCTGAAAGGACACTATTAACTATGCCTTCTTGGCTCAACACATCTCATACTTGTTTCTTCTCACAGCTGGGTTATTACTGTTACAAATTTGTAAGCCTCGGCAAGTTTGTTGGGCTCCCTTCATAACTGTTATTAGCAGACATTGCTCCCATCACTGGTACTTTGACATAATAATGTCAAGTCTGGAAGAAAAAAACATCTCCATGTAGACATCTTGAGTATCTACCTCAGCATCTCTTTTATATGAATGTAATAGTAAGAACATTTTTACACACACTACTGGTTGTCAGTCTGCATCTCAGTCTCTAATGCACTGGACTGTTAGGCCAGGCCTAGAGGAAAAACCACTAGTTTATGTAACAGTTTATTACCAATGGCAGCTACACTCTAGCACTACACTCTGAGGCAGCCTCTTCCTCATGATACAAAATAATTCCCTTTCTTTCCCATCTCACCTTCCTTCTCTCCTACATTTGGTTTACATCATCTCTTACCTTTTACTCTTTCCAGGGAGAAGCAGCTTGTCAGCAGATTAAAGCAGAAATTTATCTGGAGTGCTCAGCCAAGTGTCGTGAGAACATAGAAAAAGTTTTTAAAGAAGCCACAAGCCTTGCACTGAATGCCATGAAAAGGTCCAGGCGCCAGGAGAAACGGACAGTGTGCTCAGTGGTGTGATCCAGGCTGGAGGAGCATCAGCTGTGCCACAGGCAAATGAGGCAGGTTTTAAAAACAGTCTAAAGACCTTTATTTTTTTTTTTCATGATGTGTTTGTATTCCTAGAAGGATTTGTATTTTAATTGTTTTTAGGATTTTTTGCACTTGGGTTGCACTGCACTGCAAGTTTCCAAAGCCCTTTGCCAACGTTAACTGCTGCTGTGTGCCTTTGTCCATCTGACTTTTGCTCCTCACTGCAAACAACCATGAGTCAGGTCTTGGACTCACTGTTGAAATTGCAACAAACAGCAACTGCTGTGATATGACTTAACTAGTGGTTTGGGGGGTTTGTTTTTACTTTTCAAGATTGTGGCATGTTGTAGCTACAATTACTGTCTTTTTCAAGCACAAAAGCTACATCTCTTAGAAGTGATGTTAGAGCAGCTTATCAGGCACCTTTGAAAAAACAGAAGTGAAATTCTGTCTCAATTTACTTGGTGGCAGGGGTGTGAGTTAGCCCCAAGCTGTCCCCAGAGTGCCCAGATGAGCATCCACTGCCTCAGTAGCTTTAGGGCTTTCCTTGCAGGGCCTGCTGCTGTAATGGAAAGTGATATTTATCAGTGGAAACACATCAATTGCTCCAATTCAGAAGTGGAGAATCATAGAAAATACTTAATTTACAGCACTCAAAGTCAGAAGTACTCCCAAGCAGCTACTATCTGTAAAGTCAGTTTTGCAATAACCTTACATAGCTTATTTAATACATGACATGCAAATATTGGTGCATGCTAGGGGAAATATTTAACTCATGTTACATGAGCTGATGAAGTCTCATCTCTACTGCTAGAAATTAAAATTTTCCCTTTTGTGATGGTGTCAGTTGTCTGTAAGGATGAAGGATGCTCCTACTGCACAACACATCTCTCAAATCTTTTCCACAACCTGTGCAGTGAGATGTCAGATTTCAGGAACAATTACTAGTTTGTAGCCATCAGAAACCAAACCCATGAGGGGGAAGGCAGTTTCTGCAGTACAGGTGCTGTTGAAAGCTTTCTGTGTAAGGCAAACTACAGCCCATCCTAAGGGAGGATACATAGGACCTGTGAACAGTAACAAGACACAACCTTTTGCCAAAAAGATTAGGCAGTGCCTGCCAGGAATCTCCTATTAGAGAAACATCACACACAGAGCCTGGGAATTGTACTACAGATTTCACACAACTTTACCCTGAAAAAGCTCTGTTTTGGAGCGAGCCATCATCATTACTTTAGATGCAGGGGAAAGAGATCTTGATCCTTGAAATCTTGCCTTTTCTGTTTGTTTCTTTCTTTCTTCCCCTAATTTGTTATGATTCAATTAAAGCTTGTGACTCCCTTCAAAGCTTGAAATGGAAATCATTTAAAACATTAAAATCACAAGTCTGTGCACATCTTTGACTATCAAAAACCTCTGCAAGAACTGTGCATCCCTTTCTCAGTGAGGAGGCATTTGTCAAAGACAGAACCACCCTTCACCTTACCCAGCATGAAACAAACATCAAATGTGAGGAAATGGCCGTGTTTACCCTCAGCTCCACAGCAGGAATCTTTAAATCTGAGTTTCTCATGCTGCAGAGCTTGGGTTTGTCACCATGTGCAGAGTTCCCTACCCCTGGAGAACCAGGGCCACTGCTCAGATCCAGCATCACTCTCAACAAGAAAAAAAAAGAAAGAATACATTTCATAAATAGAGTTCAAAGGATTTAAAAAACCCCTGACAGCATGTGCAAGTCAAAAGTTACCAGAGCAAGGTACAGCCCAGCTAGTGGGGAAGTTGCTCGAAATATGCAAATTGCAATTTATTGTTCATGCCCACGGGACAGTGACACTGCAAAGGTGATTTTGCTAGCCTCACAGCAACAGGAGAACTGATGAAACCATTTCAAGTCCGTAATGCATCTATATTTCTCCATGAGTACACCTGCTGGGAGAAGAGCATCATTTTCAGATGACAGCCAAAGCATTTGCCCAATTTGGGCTTTTTTTCTATCTCAGAGGAAGCCCCCACTGTTGGGAAAGACAGTGCCTAGAGCAGCTCACACAAGTGCAGCTGCCTTATCGTTACAGATGTTACAGCATCCAAAACAAGCTTGTTTCAATGAGTAAGCTGAAGTTCAAGCAGCACAGGGAGTTAAGCAGGATGCAGTCTCTGCCATCCTCCTGAACAAGTGTTTACATTCTCTTAATTACTGGTACAAGTGCAGCATCTAAAGAAGGTATTTAATATTTCTGCTGGGACTGTCCTCCCCTTTCCAGAACAGCACAAAAAAATACTGAGAACACAAACCAAAGTACAACTGCACTTATTACCACTGATCAAAACCTTTTTAAGGAAAAATGGTTCAAAAAACCAACCCAAAGGGCAGTGTCTTTGTTATTAAAAAGGGTCTGAAGCAGCTGCATATTGAATGGTTTTATTTCAGGTCTTTTCCAGGCCTGGACAGATGACCTGGTCTCCCTGGGAGAGGGGGAGCAGACTTCCCTGCTATTTAAAATCTGGTTTTGCTTGCTTGGTTTTGTTTTCAAAGGAGGATTTCTCTTCTTCAAATAGCCTTTTAAAAATGTATATAGCAGCAGTATGGTACAAAGGTGGTTTTTTTCCTCTTTTCACAGTACACACAGTATTGCCACTGAAAATATGCCTTAAACAAATGCCTTTAAAAACAGCATTCAGGACTCATCAACCTGGAGTGTTCATAAGCTCTTGCAAATCCAGTACCCAGGATTTAAATAATTAAACTGAAAATGTTCAATATCATTCCAAAATTGGAATTACAATAGATCCTACATTCTGCCAGTGGCTGGCACTTGGCCAGGCAGGTGCATGCTGCTCTATATACAGAAAAATAACCCCTCAAAAGCAAACACATTTTGTATTAAATATACATAAATAGCAGGAGTGCAGACTGGAGAGCCATGCTTGCATTAATACTGAGTCTGTGCTGGCAGAGTCCATGTCCTTCACCAGCCACGGGACGGATGAGGCCTTCCAAGCCCATCCATCATGTAGCTGGGGTTTGGCAGGATCCATCCCAACCCCAGCACCTGCACACCAGGCACAGGGAAGGGTTGTCACAGCTTCTTCATTTTCTCTTTGTTTTTCTGGAGTTTAGTGTGCACCACTTTGAGAGTAGTGAGGAAGTTCCCGAGGAAGAGCAGCAGAAATGTGAAAGCCAACACAAAAACCTGAGAGGGGAGAAGGAGGTGAAAACAAAAGGTGAGAACTGAGGCTGCTGCTTTGGCTACACTAAAGTGAGCTCTGCTGGGACTTGGCTTGTAAGTCCAGGGATCCATCAGCACAGGGATCCAAGTAGATCACAGCTAAATATACATCCAGCTATGTGGGTTAACAGGAAATAGGTTTTTACCGTGGCCATTTAACTAGTATTTACTATGTATTTATTGTTATTCAACACTGCTGAACTCCACCAGTGAAATCAAACCATTAAGTCCAATCTAATGGATTAATATTCTGTTACAAGCACATTCAGTGGCACAGGTATGGGGGAATGGCACATTTCTGCAGGAAGATGTGTTTGTCCTCAACAAAATGACCAAAGTAAAGACCATGAGGTTATCTGCACCACTGCATGCATGGTGTGCCCTCATCTGGGTCTACAGGAGCAACTGGAAAATGGATAGACACATCTGATAGGTGACAGCAACTGAGAAAACAAGTGGAAGGATCCCTACAAGTGGGGCAAGAAAGTGGATAAATACGTTTTTAAAGTGATTCACTGTCATTATTTTTTGTCACAGTATTTTTGTATGTGTAAGCCATGGATCAGCCATAAAGAACCTACAGCAGCCCAGATATATGAACAATATGGAGAGAGATCTTCACCCATGTGTATTTTCTTCCCCTTACATGCTCTGCCACTGAGTTCATGTGGTCACTCGTGGGTGCAAGTTTCCCTACAGTAACTCACATTTATTTTGAGTTCTCTTGTATAGACTCTGTGCCACATCATCCTGAGATATTTGGATGGGGTCAGATGCCCAAATATCTTTCAGGATGTGGTTAAACACCCCCTCACCCCCTGCTCCTTGTTTTTTTCCTAAGCAGAACCAATACTCACCTGCCATTCTTTGCACTCCTTATGCCTTGACAATCCAAAAAGTGTGATTGCATTATATAGCTGCCAGAACTACAGAGGGAAGAAGGGCAAAAAAAAAGACCCCTTAGAACCATTTGGCTAATACATGTGATCCAAACCATCCAACCCACCACTGATGGTTCTGGAACCATGGGGGCAGGGCCCGTTCCACAGAGGGATGATCAGGATTCCCCAACTTACATGCCCAAAGAACAAGAAGGGAAGGAGAAACGTCAGCCCCCGCCACATCCAGGACTGAAATCCTTCTGGAAAAGGTTCAACAGAAGAGGCAGAGAGTGAGCACAGAAGAGCCAGGACCAGAACTGCAGCCCTCCCCACCCAGAGCACCCTATAAGGGTTACTCCCATCCTGCCCCACAGTAACCAGCCAATGTAAAATATAGACCTGAAGGTGTAATGGAAAGAGGATGAAAATGGGGATGACCAAAACCTCCATCTGAACTCTCTCAAGAGCTTACAGAGATAAGAGCCTTCTACTTCCACAGGGCCTGAGGAGGGGGACAAAAGCCTCCCTCCCCTTCCTGCCTTTGGACACGGGCAGCAGGGCAGGGGGTTGGCAGCTCTGCAGCACTCGCCCTCAGACCATACAGCCCTCCTTGTCACTGCACCTGAAACCCACACAAAAACCTTGCAAAGAAAGGACTGCAGAAAACCTCACCTACTGTAAGATCCAAGTGGTTTCTCTCCCCTAAAGCACGGAGTCTGTAAAGGCAGCCCCTTTGATAATAATATTGTAGGAACTGAACACAACCTGGAGACCGAAAGAGAAAACATCATTGCACCGGCTCTCCAGAACCATGACAAACTACTTCTATAACCTTTAATCCAACAGCATTTCATTACAGTTTGTATGTCTATGCTATCTTTATATCCCTACAGTTTAATACTCCAGTATTGACCAAGCAGAAGTGTTTTCTGAGCAGGTAAGACACAGAACTATGTCATGGCATGAGTTAGCAAGGTAAGAATTACTCACTCTGAAATATTGAAAACGCTAAAAATTGGCTGCGAAACATTTGATACATGAGTCCATCTGGCCTGAAAGCAAAATACAAAGCAGGTCTTACTTCTTTGATAAAAAGCATGTGATGTAGTGCCCTTCCCCTCCCTCTCAGGCTGGATCCCATTAGCAAAGGCCAAGAGCAGCGGGTACACAGCCCACTCCACCCCAGCAGGAGCCTGGAGGCTGCTGCAGCCACACACCACAACTCTGCTGTGTGGCAAATGCTCTTGGTTAGATTTCCCCTCTCCACCATCTATAAATGCTGTCCCTTCTGACTCATTTGCTTATCTCAGTTTTCTCTGCAGCAATCAAAGCCATTCAGCAGTGCCTGCTTTAAGAATCTAAGCAGGGCTGATGGGGCAGATTGGGGGCTGGAGCAGGGGCTGGTTGAACTAAAGGTAGTTCATGACACAGGCCAAGGGTCCAGTTCTGGGCTCCCTGGCTCAAGACAGACAGGCTATCAAAATATCAGGGGACTGGAACATCTTCCACATGAGGAAAGGCTGCAGGACTTGGGGCTGTTCAGCCTGGAGAAGGCTGAGGAGAGACCTCACTAACGTATTTGTAACATCAGGCAAATGCTGCTTTATGCTTTGCCATGTGCCTGTGTGACCACAGCTTCATGGTCATGCTGGATTTAAATGCTCAGATGATGAAAATACCATGGAACAGGCTTGAAGCACCTTGAGCAGGCAAGAGCAGACTCACCACGTTAACATTACTCCAGACAGGAATGTTGAAACATAGTGATGAGACACCCACCAGCCTTTGATCCTGAACAGAAAAAAGCAACAGTTAGACAAGCAGCATGGATTTTGGTATTTTAAGTCTGACTTTAGCCAAAAAATGATCTTGATTTGGGAAGAGGAAGAAGGACAGGGAATGAAATAGACAGCCTAACTCAAGCAAAAGGGGTGCTGTGGGACACTGTCCTGGTAATATGGTTGAGATGGGGGCAAGAATCTGCAGCTGCTCAGGACTGGGGCCCATCTTACAAGCTCTCCAGCAGCAGCAGCCCCTGCAGCATGAGGTACCACAGTGACTAACCATGCACCAGTTGCAGCCCACACACCCTTTCTTTGTTCCGTGCCACACAAGTAAGTGACGTTACCAACTCCTTCCTATGAGGTGCCAGGTTCTTTTAGACACAAATGCCTCAAAATGCTCAGAAAATTCAAGTGAACAAGGGCTGCAGTGAGACAGAATCAAGAATTGAAGAGCTGCCTCAGAGACAGTGCTGCTTTGGAAATTACGCCAACACAGTGGGTTAATTTGAGGCATTTCCAACCAGAAGTGTGTGACCAACACAAAACAGTACCTGAGTCACTTCCACCAAGCAGTGAGCCCAGGCTCAAAGGTTTCTCTGCTGGCCTTAGGCAAGCAATTATACATCCCCATGCTTTGTTCTTACCACTTCATCCCCAGTCCCACAGGAATCCCTCCCCTCTTTGGAAAGCACCCCAAAACAAGACATCCAGCAGTCCTGGGGACAGCCATGCCTGAAGAAGAGACTGCTTCATCTCTGCTGGGATACAGCACTGGGAACTGAATCCTCAAGCAGCTCCCAGAAATCAGCCCATTTTTAACATCAGGAAGGCCCTGATTCTCCCACCACACCAGTGTCTGCCTCACAAACCCCTTCTTGCTTCAGGACTGAGGGTCAGAAGCATCCAGCCAACAATGCTGAGACAAGACTCCCAGAAACACTCCCTCCTGCCCTCATCTTGAGATGGTGGAAGCAACGGGCTTCACACTTGATGAGATGCAGCAGAGACCCACGGGGCTGATGGCCAGGACCAAAAAATACACAGCTGCACCCCAGGCCACAGCTACAACAAACCCATAGCTAACAAAACAACACCTTGGGCTAAGAGCTTATGGACTTCTAGGAACTGCAGCTTCTCCTCCCTCTCCAAACCTCCAGTGGCCACATCTGCTCTTGGAAGCAACCAGGGAGGGAGATGGACACAAGAAGCCCTACAAAGAGGCATCAGCATCTCAGATTTACTGGATTTTAGTGCCAAGCTGAATCCCTTCCTGTTGCTTTTTTTCTTCTTTTAAGGATGTTTCATGGTTTAAACAGTTTTTGCAGGTGACACGGTACCTTGATCCATTGCTGATGAGAATGCTCTCCCGTATCGTCAGCGTGCAGTAATACCACACTAACAGAAAGTTAAACACTTCATCTGTCACCCTGCCAAGCAGAAGGAACACAGAGTGAAAAATTATCCTGTTGATTATAAAGACACACTCAAAAATTTTTAAAAAAGCCTATTTTTGCACCTTCTCCTTGGGTGAATGAAAACCTGCCCAAGTGAGGCCACAGACACAAAGCCTCAACATCTCTGATCCACCTGCAGGACTACACACAGCAGCAGCACAGCCAGACTCTGAGTCCTTTCCTCTGGGAAGTGCCCCGTGACACAACACTGCAGATCCTGAGCTGATAAGCAGGTATGCAGAGATGACATTAATTCCTTCCAAAGGAGAGAAAGCACCATGGAAGCAGTAGATGATCCAATTTAGAGAAGTGTTTCCAGGCTAATACAATGAGGAGATTCTATGAGATCTATATAAATCCAATCAACTAAAAGAGCAGAAGAGCATTACACTCCATGGGGGGAAAAAAAACCCTTTATTTTGCCATTTCCAAACCCCTGAAGCAAAGGGGCGACCTCTGTACCTGGTACCATCCTTCCCTGCTGTGGTCCTGAATTCACCCAGACCCACAGGAGCCTCAGTGGGAGTGCCCAACTCCCAGCACCTTCCTGGTTCCACCAAATAGCAGAAGCTTGTTGGTGCTCAGACACTTTACCACAACCTAGAGAAAATGTTTCACGTCTGATTTCATGCAAATCCTGTCTTGTGGCCTTTGCAACCCCCGAGCTGCAGCCTGGTGCTGGTCCCTACCTGGGACAACCTGTGAGCCAAACCAACTGCTCATTCCCAAGCACAGCACGATGCTAGATAAACAACAGATCAGGGAACACGATATGGGACTTCTCTTGGCTTACAAGAGACTCCAAAAAAAAACCCCAAAGAAAAGCAAGCAGCTAAAATACAGGTTCTGCCAGTGCTGAAGAGTGCAAAAGCTGTTCTGCTGTCCAGCTACTCAAAGTCTAAACACTGCCAGAGCTCTCCTCTCACTGTCATTAACAGAAGGGAACAGTTGGTCTGAAGCCAGCACATTCTCATTCAAAACACTTGATTAAAAGTAGAAATGCAGCCTTACCTGTAGTGGAGAATAAACCTGCAGGTGACAGCCCCGAGTAACAAGATTATCGTCAGATAAAGTTTGAACTTCTCATACTCGTCCTTGTAGGCAAATCTGGAAGGGAACAGCCACTGTTTAGAGGCACAAACAAGTGTTTTCCCAGAACATGGCTTCACTTTTTTTTCAAACCAGATAACAATTGCACATGTCAAGCCCTGAGATGGAAGTTTTGCTTGAAACATTTAGAAACTCGGCAGCCAGTGGCAAAAGGCAGCGCTCTGCCTGCAGGGTCCATCCAGGCTGCACAGCCATTATGCTGAAAGACAAAGGCTGAAGCCCATAAGAGCTGGTTTCTGGGTTACCATGGTAAGATTTAAAGAAAAATAAATCTCCATTTTCTGGAGCATCACATGCCTAGAAGTCACAGTACCTTTTTTCATTGAAAAACTAAACCCCTAAACCCTTGATGATAAGGCAATAGGGTGGACTGGCCTTAAAAGCAAGTGATGGACAGAATCCATTGGAGCTACACAAAGCATCAGCATGGCCCTTTGTCATGGTCTGAGTTGGCCATCGTCAGCATTTTATCAGATCTAAAAGAAACCCATTCTTGTCTCTGGACTTCAGCCCATGTCCATGGCTGACCCTAGAGAAACACAATTTCACATGCATGGAAACACTCACTTACTTTGCTTGGTTACTCAGGAGAGTTACATTCACATTTCCCAGCACCAGATTCAAGTACAAGCTGGAAGACAAAAAACAAGAGCAGATCCCACTAAGTAACTGTATTTGTACACGACTGTATGACTCAGATCAGAGATGAAGAGACTGGCATATCTGCCAAAGCCACCTCTGCTGTAGGTGCTTAAGGCAAACTGGAGAGAGAGACTACAGAAGAGCATTTAAATGTAGGACCATTGGTCAGCATTTCCAACAAGGTACAGAAAAGGTTTATCATCTTGGTCTTTTCTCTGTGCTACAGTCTGAGATATGAGGTGTGCACTGTCCAAACCCAAAAATAACAGGAAGAATTCAGAAGAAAAGGTTTCTGAGAGAAACTTGCAAAGGGCCACAGCATCATGCAGCCCTTGGTGTTGGGCAGAAGTCTGTCCCAGCCCTTGGTGCCGGGCAGAAGTCTGTCCCAGCAGCTCCTCTGGAAGCAAAGGGCACATTTTAAGTTGGTTGAAAACACTATTTTTTATAAAAAAAAGGACAGAGAGAATTCTTTTGCTGATTTAGCCTTAAACTAATTATCAGAGGAAAACGTCAGAGTGACACTGAACTGCACAATCTCTCACCAACACAGGGTCACTTTTATTTTTGCAAGAACACCTGCACTGCCTCCACACACTGCATCTACATACACACACAGCTAATGCATGCTGTGGACAACTGACACAGCAGCTCAGCAAGAGGTTTATGAGTAATTCAGTTTTACAGGTTTTTCTTCCACATGCACATCATCCTTCAGGAACAATACCACTGCAGACACTTAAAAACCAGCCTCCTGGAGCACACACACACCTCCCCAGTGCAGCACGTACCCGTTCTTCTTTGGCAAGTAGGCTTCCATGTCAAAGAAGGCATTTTGCCTCTCCTTGATCTGGGTGCTGATCTCCTGAATGAGATCAAACTCTTCAGGACTAGCTCTGGGCTTGCACCTGCAAGAACACAGAAACAAGATATACCTGTTCATGCTTTTACCTCCTTTAAAGGAAAATAATGTCATAAAATCCACGCTGTTGAAAAGCTAACTGTGTGACTCAATGCCACTGCACACCTTGCTCCTGTATTTCTGCAGCACCATTTGGCTTACCATGATTTTATTACCCTGCCTGGTTTATGCTACTGTAGGTTACTTCAACCAGCTTCACCTCAGCTCAGTGACAGGATCCTGTACTTCTTCCCTAGGGAACATTGTGCTTTTTTTGCAGGAACTCCCTCTGCTTTGGGAACTTTGTGTGCAGTTTCAGGCACTGCCCTTGCAGAGGCTGCAGCTCTTTAGGATGAAACCTTTCAGGGTGTTTACAAAACACACAGCTGATGATTTACCAACAATCTGAGGTTTTATCAATTAATGTTAAACAGGGAGCAGTGCACAGCAGCATTAGCAGTCTGTGGTGTCAGGGGTGGTGCATTCAGACCTGCACACAAGGAATTCAGCCCATGGCTCCTGGGGATCAGCTGAGCAACCAGAGACAGATCCTTCCTGTAAATCCACCCAGGAGCGAGTTACACCTTCAGTTTCAAGGACTGATGATACTTTTCCAGCATGGCTTATGGAACAAAGCAGAACAGGCAGACCAAAAGCTGTACAGTCCTGCAGTGTACAGCACATACTGCAAGGATGCAAACCCATACCAGGCTTCCTCAAAAGTCTTTATTTAAAGGACCCCATCTCATGGGGTTGCAAACGCTTTACCTGGCTGTGATAAATGGAAGTGACTTGTGAACAATATGGAGCAAACTCAGCCCCTTGACATAGATTGTGTATTAAAATTCTAAATATCCAAACATTTCAGCCCTTTGGGAAGGAAAACTATCCCATTTCTGCCTCCTCCACTCTCCAGGTCTCCCATTACCGTTGCAGACTGTGCTTCAGGTCCCTTAGTGTCTTCTTCTGCCGGTGTATGGAGCTGCTGCAGGCTGTCTGCAAGCTGGTGACTTCTTCCAGTTTCTGCCGGTAAACTTTGTGTGTTTCCTGCAGGAGAAGAGGAGATGATTGGTAGGAAGAGCCCTTCTAGGCTGCACATTTCATCCTCACCTCTGAAGGAAACCCCTGTCTTTACAGGAGTCAACAGGCACCCCTGCAAACAAGCAAGGAGGGGGCGATGCCAAACCAGCATGGAGCCAACACGGCTTAAATGGACACTAATGAAATCAAACAGAGCAGGAACTCTGATTTCACAGTCAGATTACATTTAGAGGAAAAAAAGAGAAAGATTAGGAAGCAGAGTGGGGGGGGAAAAGAGACACAAAGTCAGCCACAAATCCACACCAGAGGGTTTAGATGCCTCCTGGCCAACGCTGCCATCTCACTCCATGTATGATTAAGCAACCTACCACCATATTCAGGTTTAAGAGCTTAACCCATCCCCTTCCTGCAGCATTAGATGCTCCTGAAGAGGAACTTCTGTATCACAGCTCATTGATCTCCTGAAGCCCTGAATTAGCGTTTGACCATCCATAACAAGGACATGCTGACCGCTGCAAACCCATCGAGAGGTGCCTCTGCTCTCACACCCCTCCCTCTGCTCAGAATAAACGTGCTCTGCTTCTCTGCCCTTTGCAATGATTCCACCACCTTCCCAAGGGCAGGGAGACCTCAGGAATGGCTAACCAGGCACTGAGCAATGCCCTCTGGGCAAATTTTAAGACCTAGGATAACTGGGAAAACAGAGTTAGTGCCAAGAGACAGCACAGGTGAAACGGCTCTCTGCACGCCTGCTTTGTCTGCCTCCACAGCAATGACCACCACCAGTTTTCTCAGAGCACAAACATGGTGCTAAAATCATACAAACTAAATCTTTACTCTCCTCCTGCTCATATATCAGGATCTGGCTGTTAGCTGATGATTATTTACAGGAGCAATGAAAAACAAACTCCAGTATCCAATTTAAAAACCTTAATAACCAAACTAACCACATCCAGGCAGTGCAGCTCTCCCTGCTTCAGGATTGGTTTGGCTTTGCTTAGCATGGGCAGGACTTCAGGGCTCGTTGGATTGCACAGTAACTGGTTCTGCTTCTCTAGATGTCACGCAAGAGAGTCTTTTAAAAGGCTGGTTCAAAGGGGGTAAGAAGTTCTTCACCAAAAAAATGTTTGAGTGCTCCGCTGGAAACACAAACAGGGGAGTTGAGAGCTCCTGGGTTCTACCACTGGCCCAAAACATCTGGGTAATGATTTCAAAATTACACTGGTATTTAGAGGAATGTAACATCTGCTAGCAGGGAAGTTATTTATTCATCAAGAGAGGTGATTGGTGACAAAGGGACCCACCACCAGCACAGGGAGCTCAGCACTCCCTTTTCATTAACACATACAGCTCCTGGGACAAATACCTGAGTGGACGGTCAGGTCTGGCCAAGCTCTTTCTCCACACAGGAAACAACAGGAAGGACCTGTGCACCAGGGGTGTATTTTTGCCTCGAGTTGAAGAGCTCCAAGGCATGAGACATCAGAGTTGTCTCTGCACTTCATCATCATAGAATCATACAAGTTTCACAGTGCCAGGACCACAACTACAGGTGGAAATTGTGCCACTCCATTTGCCCGCAGATGAAGCACAGGCAGCAGTTCAGCACAGCAGCCCCACGCTGCAACAGCTTCGTGTTTTCTGGAGGTACCTCGAGGTCTATTTTCCATTGCGCTCCCAACAGCCCTGCCTGTGGTCAGTGTTGATTCACTTGCAGGACTTGCACCACGTTCACAAGGAGCCCTCACAGGGCGTTTTTCTAATCCAAATCTGATTTGTATGTTCATATGCAAGGTTTAAATTAATAAGCTGTTACAGGGCAACTGTATTTTCCCATATCCCTGCCCCAAAACTGCAATGCCCTGCAGCCCTGAGCTTCCTCAGGCTGCTGCTCCAGCTCTGCCCTGGCAACCCAAACTACACAAATCTGCAGATATGGCTGGCCAGAATTGCTTTGCAAAGCTGGAAGCACCCCAATCCTATCTCACAGCTGGTGTGAAAACCAGGCTCCTCAGAGCAAAAGATGCTGCAAGTGTGTCCAGAAAGCCACGTAGAAGTGCAAACATGAACAGACACCCGCATTGAAGCACTTTCTAACTGGACAGTTGAGTTTCTACCCCAACACATCACAGGTTTGACTTGAATCTGGTCTGGAAGTCTTTCTCCAAAGCACATTTAAGCACCATCAGCAGCTCACGGAGCTGGAGCACAGTCCCATCCTCAAGACAGAACCATATCCCCTCTTCTGCAACACTGCATTGAGATACAAACTCTGCTCATGAGCCCTGAAGCTCTTAGATAACAGATACCACTCCAACTTTTCACCCCTACAGTACTAACCACTGGGCAATGACACCTCATGCCACCAGCAGCTGCCACCCCACTGAGACGCACTTCTACTTTCCCTTTGTGGATGAGGAAACCGAGGCAGGGATAAGCCATTGACATTTTGCTGTGGTTTAGGTCAGACTTGAGCAGCATGTTCTGCCAGAAGGCTGGTCAGCACACATGGGATTTACTGCAAACATATGATCAACAAAACCACAGCAGCTGGTGATCCCCCTCAACACCCAACCACCACCTTTCCTTCTGTTAACAAGCATACAACCTGACCTGACTTTTCATTAAGACAACTAGCTAAATCTGGAATGGCACCTTTTTTTTTGGCAGTGCACGTTTAGGAGTCTCCCAGAGACAAACAGCCACGCAGCACCAGAGCACCCCGTTGCCTTTTAAAGCTGGCTTAAAGCTTGAAAGCACGCGTATGCTTCACAGCATTGATGACACACGGGATGGAGAATGTTTCTGGAGCTAGAAGCGTTTTGCAAAACCCGCTCTTGGCCCCTGCTCTGAGTTCATTCTGTCCCTCAATGCAAGATGGAAAAGCAGCCCTTAGACACCTCGTATCCCAGCACATAACATTCAACTCCAGCCAGGCAATGCTCGCAGCGTAGGTGTTGCCTGTGTCATTCCTTGTGCAATGCTACGAGGGCACCAAAACGCCAGGTCCCACAGCAGCAGGACCCATCTCCTCTCGGGTGCCTCACGGCCGTGGTTTGGTCTGGGATGTCCCATCGTAGCACCTGGCTGGGAGTCCGCGCTGTTTCTGGGATGCTGTGCCAGGCTGTGCATCCATGCACGGCTGTGCTCCGTGCGTACGCCCCGGGCCTGCGGCGACGGCGCCGTGGCTCTGCCCGGAGCCCACCCGGAGCTTCTCCCGGGCGCAGCGGGGAGTGAGATCAGCCTTTCCGCACCCCTGGAAGCCTCTTGCTGAGGCTGCTCCAAGGCTGCCGGGGACACCCCCGGGGGTGCGCACCGCTGCTGCCGGCGCCGCTTCTGCCAGGCCCCCTCCCAGCCCGCAGCAGCGCGCCCGGGAAAGCAGAGAGAGCGCGGCGGGGGAGTGGCCCCCGAGCCCGTCCTCACGCTGCGAAGCCGAGGAAGGCAGCGCAGGGCTTGGTTAGGCAGAGCAGCGCGACAGAAGCAGCAGCAGAGGCGACGGCGGACAGCGCGGCGTAGCGCTGAAGGCGAAGCCGGGCGAGGCACCGGCGATCCCGCAGCGCAGCGGCATCCCGAGCCCCGCAGTGCCTCCCGCAGCCCCGCAGTGCCCCCCGCAGCCCCGCTGTGCCCCCCGCAGCCCCGCTCACCTGGAGCTGCCGGAACTCCTCCTCCAGCTCCCGCCACTCGCCGCGGCACCGCTCCAGCTGCAGCCTCATGGCGCGGCCGGGACGCGGCCGCCGGCGCGAGCCCGCACCCGGGCCCGCCGGCCACGTGCGCCGCTGACGTCATCGCGCGGGGCTCAGGCGCGGCGCTGAGGCGGCGCGCGCCGCCCGCCCCGCCCCCGCCTCGCCTCCCCTCAGCGTGAGGGGACGGGTCGCACGGCCGCCGGGGCACCGGGCGCTTCGTGGCGCCTCTCGCTCCTCTCCCGGCTCCCTTCGTGTTGGGGCAGAGCCTGAAGCGTTCCGAGGGAGCGGGAGATAAAACTCGAAACCCCTCCGTGTGGCGCTGGCGGAGCCGCCGCTCCCTCAGAGGAACCTGCGCCCTGAGGCGACCGCACGCCCGGGCTGAGGCGGCGGGGCCCGGCAGCGGCCTGGGGACAGGGCACAGCGCGGCGTCGGATTCAAACAATAACGCGTTGTTGTTGTTGTTAATGACTATAATATTCATAAACCCGCTTGTAAACGCGTGACTGGCAAACCGGGAGTGCGGCCCCGGGGCTGTGGGACAGCGCAGGGCCCTGCTCTGGGTCAGGAACACACGAGACACGGGAGGTGTGAGGGCTCTTCGTGGTGCCACGGGTTTGCTTTGAAACGGTGGGGAAAAGCAGAAAGAATGGGAAAGGAAGCGATTAAAAAGGTACAAAGGGAAAGGGAGGAGTGAAGCCACTGTAAAAACTGAAGCACAATGCTGTCTTCTCATACAATGAGTATCTGCGAGATCCAGTTTCCTTGGATTGAGTACAAACAACCCAAAAGGTTTGGTGTGGAGACTCCTCAGCATGCCTGCTGTACATGGCCCTTTTCTAGGTTTATATTGGTGCTGCCTGCTTGTTCGTTTCATACATGAGTGGGTGGACACCTGGAACACAGTGGGTGACCTGCTGTTTCCAGAGAAACCTGCTCAGAACTTGAGGTGGCTGGGGATTTCTACTGATCTAAGAATGTGACAGCCCTGATAAAGTAGATTAAAAACCTGATAAACATAGTATAAATGTCAGAGGGGCTGGTTATGTCTATATTAATTCTCTTCCAAGATTCTGTGTTTGTCCACAATCCTTTATTACAGGACCTTCTGTTACAGGACGGCTGCAGGATTTTGGATTACAGAGAAAGAATTGCATCTTGGATCTCAGCTTTAATTCTGAGTTGGATGTGTGCTGAAACGTGCCACTTCACCACAAGGTTGGAGTACTCCCTACCAGCAAAATTACTTTTCCTTTCCACATGGGAATAATCTCTCCACCTTTGCACTTACTCTGTCACCTCAGCTCAGTTTATCACAGAGCCACACCTAAAATGTAGCTGCATTTTAAGGTTTGCTCTGATCATTACACTACATGTTTTACCACAGCAAACAGTGGTCAGTTTAGGAGCAGGTGTTTCTGTGCATGTCCCCTTATTTCCTTTAAGTAAGAACATTTCAGTAAAAACTCTGGAACATTTGTGGGACTGCTCAGGTCAATCCTAACATACAAGAGAAGGTACTTACAGAATACAGCATAAATTGCAAATAACCCTTAAAACTGTTCATTTCACACCTATAAGCCTCAAAAGAACAGAAGAAAGCTCTTAATATCACTTGGGCTGTGGTTCTGCAGCCTGGTGACACACTCCTAGGGCCCTGGTCTGTTTCTGTAGGCACTGCACACACAAAGGCAGGAAATGTGCATTTCCCACTTGGAGCCATGTCAGCCCTGGAGCTCTCCTGGAACAGCTTTGCAACTAGGGATCACCAGACATTTATCCAAAACTTTCCTTTAAGAGCCCAGAAGAGCCCTGGCAGCTTCCTGCCGCTCAGGGGCTTCCCACACCTCTCCTCTCCTGCACTGCACTACAGCTGGTTCTGCAGCTCAGCTGGAATGCAGGGTAAATTCCTCCCAGCAAATACCCAGGATGGGGCTCTCACAGCCCTACATTGTTTCATGGAGCCTGGTTTATGTCAGGAGAGCCTGCAGGGCCTGCTAAACAACCCCTATGTGCTGTTTAGTCAACAGCCAATTAACCCAGTCGCATATAGTTCTCCTATTCGGTTTGAGGATGCCTCAAACCCAGCATAGCAAACAAAACCTGGGCAGTTGCCCTGTCTACACCCCCATCCCTCCCTCTGCTTCCACAACTTAGATGAGGTTTGGATTCAGTTTGTCATTTTACAGAGGTAAGAAATACTGCTGTGTAGGTGTAAGAAGCGAGAGGCTTCTTAAAAGAGGGTTTATGGTTTTCTTGAAGTGTCTTAAACACAACTTACCCAGTAAGTTAAAATGTCCAGAAAGACACCTTCACAGCACTGCACCGTCTTACCTGGGCCAGAAGCATTGCACAGGCTCTTCTTTCGTCATCTGCTTTTGAGCATGAAGTTGGTCAGTGGGATATCTCTGCCCTGTCCCTGAGCAAGAGGCTGGCCTGGAGGGGACTTCTGAGGACTGCTTCCCAACATCACTGTATCACTCGGGATTTCCAGAGCAGAGCTCTAGATTTAAGGCTTTAAAAGCCTTTCACTTGTGTCATCATGTGACAAACTGTGCATTTCCTCTGAATCTGAGAACTTTTTAAATCCTTGGGTATCTTGCAGATCTAACCTTCCAGCTTTTGAATGGCTGCCCTTTGCTGCCTGGGGTTTTACCTGCTTTAGCAGGAGGCTTGCACAATATGATCTCTAGAGGTCCCTCCCAACCCCTACCCTTCTGTGCTTCTGTGACCTTCTAAGACCTTTGCACAGCAAATCTATAAGTATCAAATCTCTGTTTTGTCTTTACCTTAATTATTCCCAAAGTCACTGACCATTCACTGCCAGAAAATGTATCACAGAAAGTGAGCTAATAAATCAAGGATCACAGCGAAATTGGGGCTCTTTGTTCTGCCAGAGCCGAATTTTGTTGGAGTACCTGTAGTTATATTTGTGTAGTCAGATGTGAGCTCCTTTCCTTCACCCTCTAGGCTCCTTCTGAAAACAGATTCCATTCATTCCATTCTCACAGATAACTGAGCCTGTTTCCTTGGATGTTTCCCCCCTCTCCTAGAAATACTGATTCTTTCTAGCACAGTACAAGTGGGAAAGGACAAAATATAAAGGTGAATGGATAGGTCCATGTTCTAACATCAGCTGACAATAGTAATAAACGATAAATAAACGACTTGGCACGCATTTCACCTGGAAGTTGGTGCTGTTGATTCATCATTTAATCTGGATTTATTCCTCGGTTAAGGACTTGAAGGGAGGCATTAGCTTGACCCAATTTATCTGCCTCCATCTTTCATGCAGCTACATTCTTGTTGTTTTAAAGCAATATTGAGGGTCCTGCAAAGCACTCCACAGTGGACAGTAAATAACTCTCACCTTTGGGTAACTTCGCTAGTTAGTAACTCTACCTTTGAATAGTCTGTTGCAGGTAATTATTAGCTGATTAGCTGTAAATCTGCAGAAAAAAAAAAAAAAAAATCACATATCCCAGGATATCTCCCAGCTGTCAGCTTCAAGGACTTCAACATTCCACTTTACATGAGTGCTCCAACCTTTCAGATAACCTCGGGTTCTTCTTTATGATGCAAAACCAACAGGGTTTTGTTTTGTTTTTTTTTATCTAGAGACCTACTTCCAGCAAAAATAAAGGAAGAGATTTAAAGGAATGGCTTCCCACAAGGCTGCCTCTTCAGCCAAAGTCAGCCAGTGAGGTTTCCAGTTCAAACTTTTCCCTTCAATCCCTTCTAAATTCTACTAATAATAATTATCTTTAAAAAAAAAAAAAAACAGAGTGGTGGGGAAGCTCCTTCAGCTCTGCACCCACTCTATGCTCATCCAAACACGCTTGGTCCAAGTCCAAGACCCTCCCACCTCTTCCTCTGGCTCTTCTTTTGAATGTAGCATCAATCAAGCACACATCTGAGCATCCTACTTCCACAATATGTTGTTGTCACATTCTTCACCTTTAAAGAATTCCAACATATGCTTCTCTAAGTGGTTTGGGGTTTTTCTATTTATTCTATGAAGTTCCCAGAATAAAATTACTGAGTCTGACAGTTTTCAGTTGGTTTGGGCTTTTCACTTGGGTAATTCCCCAAGTTTTATGAGAGCAAACTCTGCTCAGAGCAGCTGTCTCCTTTCACTGGGAAAATGATTGGTTTCAGATGCAGAATACTGAGGTCCTTTGGAGGTTCTGGGTTTTTCTTTAAAATCTTACTCTCTAAACTGAAAAAAAATAAATGAGGTGCATCGTAGCTGCTGGGACCTTGCTCCACAAGTGGGTTTCTCTCATTTCCTCCACAAACCCCTGTCCCCTACTTGAGCCCTCCACAACTGGTCACAGTAAAACACAAGAACAATTGTCTTCAGTAATTCTCAGGCTCTGCCCCAAACCAGAACACATTTGCCTGAGTCAATATGAATAAATCCTTCCTGAACATCTTCATCTCATTTTTAATAACAGGAAATATTTTCTCTTATGTAACTATTTCCTAACTTGGTCAGCCTCCAGACTTTTCTGTCTGGTTTTCCTACTTAAAGAAGTTCCAGCTCTCCTACACCCCAGGATTTAGGGAGGTGCAGAGCCATCTGGCTGCACTGGCATGTCACCTACAGCTGAGGAGGAGATACTGGGACCTGCTCACTAGCAGCTGCCATCTTCCCAATCCATCTAATCCAGCACAAGAAAGAATGCTGGATTATTTTCCACGTATTTTCCAGCAGTACAGATCTCCCTCCATTGTTTCCACAGTGACTTGCACACTGGCTGTGGAGCACCTCTTCCTCCCTTCAGTTCATTTTCCTTCTCCACCTATTTCCTTACCATCATCCCCTCACGTACACCCTCTGTCCCACCTGAGTATAGACACACCATTTAAACTGCCCTCAATGCTACAAACATTGAAGACAGCAAATGCCCCCATCAGAGACAAGCTGGATCTCACCTCTGCAGAGGCAGGTGCTTTGTTTCAACCCAAGGTTGAAACACTTACCTTGACATTTTTACCATCCAACCTTCAGTGTTGTGCACAAAGATGTGATAATAGGATAGGAACAAACAAATGCATTTGGCTTATGAGAGCAAGACAGGAATGTTGGGTTGATATTTGCAATGGGCACGGTTAAGTACTCGTTAAGGAAGATTATTGCAGGCACCCCTAAGGCTATAAAGGCAATCCCTGCCTGCTGTGGCAGAAACTTAATGGATGAGGGAATTAGTGTCAGGTGTATTCAGATTTCTTTTATTAAGACCAGTGAAGTGCATTTTTGGGACGAGTCTCCTTTTGGTTCTGGCGTTTGCAAGCTGATTTATTTGTTAGTGATCAGTGCTGTAACCAGTGCTTTCATTTCCATATGCTGCTGCACATATAAAAACCATCCAGAGGTGAAACAGTCATTGCTTTATCAGCGTTTTATATTCTGGTGGATAATCCCTAACTCAAAGACATATGTCTCCACAGAGCAACTCAGTGCCTCCGCGGAGGAGCCCCGCTCCAGCTCCATCCTGAGGAGTCACCGTGGGGTACAGAGGGCAAACCCACGTCCGTCCCACCAGCATCCCTCCCCCAGCATCCTCCCCCCTCTGGCTCCTCCAGCTCTCCGGCAGCTCTGCGGCTGCGCTCCC
The DNA here is from genome assembly GCF_028858725.1 of Colius striatus. Taxonomy (NCBI): domain Eukaryota; kingdom Metazoa; phylum Chordata; class Aves; order Coliiformes; family Coliidae; genus Colius; species Colius striatus. Next base: position 14,150,822 of record NC_084775.1, on the reverse strand, counting down.
GTGGCAGGCGTTTGCCAGAGTTGCTATGACGACACTGCTGCCACAACCAGCAGCACCCAGCCAGCAGCACCCGGCACAGGGTGATGTCCGTGCGGTGGCTCTTGAGGTGGGTGGCCAAACTTCAGGGTGCTTTGCAAACCGAGCACCCTGCTCTTGCTGGGGGGAAACAGCAGAGGACACCCTCAGCATCCTGCTCGGAGACACTAAAGGGGCTGGGAATTGGCTCAGCTCTGCTGGAGGGTACCGGCAAACGGATTCCAGTGCGGGGCAGCATCGTGGGGCAGGGTCAACACAGCTGGGGCATCCTCGGGGCCGGGGGACGGTCAGGCAGGCTGCTGCTGCACAGGCAGAGCCGGTGGGAAGGTCGTACAAGGGACTGCGGTTTGGTGGCAGGCTGGGAGCAGCAGTCCCTTCTGTGCAGCCGACTGTACTTTCCACTTTGCGCTTCATTAAGATGTAAGACTGAAAAGTATTGCTGTAGCTAAATTGCATTGCTCTGAAGTTCTGTGAGGAGACAAGGGGGGAAATGGGCTTCCTGTTGGGCCAGGGGAGCTAAGCCGTTTTACCGGAGACCTGACAAAACTTCAAGCTGAGAGCATAGACCAGTGTCTGCAGGCTCTGGCTGTTAAGATCTTCACCCCCAAGCGCAACTCGGTGTCAGAGGCGCATGAGAGCAGCAGCCTCTAGCCGTCACCTCCGAGAGCTGCAGCCGGAGAGACTCTGCGCCGCCTGCCTCTCGCTGACAGCGCCCCCGTACTCTTCTAGTAGTAGGTGGCTAAAAACATCCAGGGCGGTGAATACCGACGACGTTATCACTTACGCAAACCTGCCAGCGCTGTCGTAAATTTGGGAGGGAATTCGGCAGATAAAGGTGGCTCCTGGCAGCCTGTTACCCCAGGTGCTCTGCGTGGGCTGTGCTTTAGAGGGCACCGTGAGCAGATGGCAGGGTGCTGGGGCAGCCCCCGCAGCTGAGAATCCTCCTTGGCGGTTTTAAATCCTAAGCTTGGAGCTAAAGAAGCAGTCAGCTGCAGTAACTGGGCAGTGGTGCTCCCATCTGGCAGGGGAGTGAGGAGACAGCTGTTCACAGCCATGAGCGGCTCCGAGCTCTTGGCTGGTGTTGGGTTGCCCATGGCACATGATGGCAAGAGCCCCCTCTCTAGGGGCTGCAGCACCCAAAGGCGTGGGAGGAACTTACTGGCTGTGGTGTAGCATAGTATCCCGGAATGCGGGGGGATTGGAAGGGACCAGCCCAAGCCCCTGCTAAAGCAGCTTCCCCTGGATCAGGGGGCACAGGAATGTGTCCTGGCAGGCTTGGAAACCTCCTGAGAAGGAGCCTCCACATCCTCCCTGGGCTCCCTCATCTTCAAAATAAAGACGTTTTTCCTTATGTTGAAGTGGCACTTTTTGTGCTCCAGCTCATGTCCATTATCCCTTGTCCTGTCACTCAAGACAACAGAAAAAATGTGCTGCCCCATCCTCTTGACAAACATCTTTTAAATACTTGTGTTAATCAGGCTCCCTCTCAGCCTTCTCTTCTCCAGGCTGAACAGCCCCAGGTCCTGCAGCCTTTCCTAAAGCATCCTGTACCCTGTGTTTGTGTTGCTGAAAAGCTGTGTGCTGCAGCAGGCTGTGACCTTCTCATACCAAGTGACAGATCCTGCCCTCACTGTCCTTAAACCAAGCTGCTCCCATGTGGGGTGCATGGCCAGGGGACTCCAGCTGACAAATCCTCCTCTGCCTTCATAGACAAACCCAACTCCAAAACATCTGCTTCGAGGGTGGGCAACATGGTGGTCTTTGCCTTGCCTCCCTCTCCTTGACGCTGGAGGAGGAGGTGCCCACATTTGACAGCTGAGGGAGGAGTAGCCAGCTGGCAACTCACTCTCCTGCCCCTCTGCTCCTGCTGCAGCCTGGCAGGAGCTTCCCCCAGCTGACGCTGCAGTGGCTGGGCAGGTCCCCCAGCATGGACACAGAAATACTTTATTTTTGGCAATTATAGGCCCAAAATAGCTGTTGAATGACCATTCCCATGGAGAACTGAGGACGAATACTAACTATATTTCTAGTTTTTATTGCCTCATAAGGACCTAAAGCACCTTCCTTTCCCCTCTCCTCCCAAGCATCGTGCTTACCCCCATGCTGAACTCCCTGGCACCTGCAGCACAGCAGGAACGAGAGCTCTACTCTGCTGAGCAGGGAGAGAGGCAGCAAAATCACTTGGTAAAGCTCAGTCCATTGGATCAGGACAGAAGGGGGAGCCCAGGAGACAAAATCAGAGAATATCCCATCCCACTAAGCTCCCGCTGAGCTCTGGATGCATCTTGCTTTATGCAATCTTGCTTTTTGTTTCTGCAGCCACTTTTTGGTGCTTATTGACTGTTTTTAAGAGGCTGCTCTCACCCCTGAGTCCATGCCAGCATTCCCACTGTGCTGAACAAGCAGCTGTTCTGACACTGCCCAGGAATCACCACCACACTCTACTCTGCTCTTGCCCTCTCTGGATTGATGAGCCAAAACAACTCTCTCCTCTTCCCCTTCCGATCATTTCCCTTCAGAGCTCTGAAACGAATCACCCCTCAGTGTGCCCATCACCCCCTGCCTGCTGTTCAATATCCAGGTCATTTTGGAAGTCACCTCCTTGGACATTTTATGACTGGTGAGCAGTTGTCCTGCTCTGAGCAATTCTGCAGCCTCCTGGGAGATGGAAGCACTGTGATTCTGACTCCTCCTAACAAGTCACCTGCAGGACTGATATTTTCAGCAGGAGCTTGAGCTACATCACTGCTGGGTGTGGGAAGCGTCCCAGCTCCTGGTGCAGCCAGGGGATACCAGCCAACTCTCTGACCCACTCCACCTTGTGAATGTTTTCCAATGTCTGGAGATATTTCCCAGCAAACAAATACTTTTCTATTTTGCTTTAACGACTTCTCCTGCCTCACACAGAGCTAGTGGCAGAGCAGTTGTGGGAAGGAGCCCAGCAGGGTTTCAGCTGGGTGGGAAAGGGGCCACCATCCCTGTGCTCCCTGAGACCTCTGGCAGGCACAGAGACTGATGCCCACCTCAAACCTGACCTACTGAGACTTATTTAACATTTCCTAAAACACTATTTTTGGATAGTGCTGGTTTGTGCTTCAGTATTTGTGGTATTTGTTTGTTGTCTCTCTATTTTACCCCCCTGAAGCCAGTCATCACTTAGTGGCTTGGTGCCTATTAAAATATAGCTCACAAATAGACTCATCTGCCAGTACCTGCCTTAGTAATTTCTCTCTAATTTATTGCTGACAATCATTTGTTTTCCTCTCTAGCTGCAAACAATATGCCCATTGTAAAATACCCCAGAGCTACAGAGCCTCTCTGGCATGAATGGGACAGGAAAGCACAGAAATGTGGATTAAGACACACTGTCTATGCTGTAAATGGGGATCAGTACACTGGGGAATGGCTGGACAACTTGAAACACGGTAAGACAGACCATTTTGAGAAAAAGCACCAATCTAAATGTGTTTATCAAAGTTCCTAGAGGCAGGGTCAGCAGTTGTGTATCTCCTAGAAGATTGTTCATTCATGTATGTCTATATATATATACATGTGCCTTTGCTATATGTCATGTAAAAAAGTACTCAGACATACTTCTGATAGGGAACCTGCAAAGCTTTTACGTGCACTCAATTGCCTGAAATTCCTGAGTGAGCTGACCTAGGCAGGCCTGCTTGAGCAGGGGGGTTGGACTGGATGATATTTAGGGGTCCCTTCCAACCTCTGCCATTCTCTGATTCTGTGACACATCTAAAAATCCCCTACAAACTGCACTCGGCCCCATGCACAGGGCTGTGCTCTCTCTGACTGCACAGTCCCTGGAGCACAATCAGCTCCTGACATGGCTTCATGAATCTCAATTTATTCTCAAGTGGTGGCCTGTGCTGCAGGAGATGGAGCAGGAGAAGGAGACCCTGACTGAGCCCTGGGCAGCCAGAGGACAGGCTTATTTACAAGCAGTAAACCAAGGTTTAGAAAGCTTTAAGTGCATTCAGCAAAGGCCACACAGGAAGCTCTTGATCAAGATGAATGATGGTTCTGACTCGGGAAGCCAAACTGAATCCCAGAAATAAACCTGCCTTGGCGTGGGCAGCGCCACTGTGCCGAGGCTGGAGCTGTACAAAGGCAGCCCCATAAACCCTTCCAACAACCACCACAGCCTCCCTGTTCTTCCTTCTCTTTGTTAAACAGGTAAAGGCTTCCAGGTCTGGAAACGCACCAGAGCTATTTATAGCGGTGACTGGAAGTTTGGGAAGCGGGATGGTTATGGAACATACAGCATTCCTGACCCTGTCACCAAGGAATACAAGAAGGTGTACATAGGCTGGTGGAAGAACAACAAGCAATGGGTAAGTGAGATTTCCTGTGCCTGCTGGTGGCAAGGCAGCGTGTCCCAGAGCACAGGGTACAGTTGGCTGCATATGTGCAAAAATCACTTAAAATACTGATTTTTCAATACTGAGACTGAATTGAAGGGTTTGGAGGAAGCAAACAAATGGAGCAAGATAATGAAAGCAAAGCCAAAAGCTCTGGTATCTAAACCCTCTCCCCCTGCCCTCCCCAACCTCACTGCTCCTGCCATTACTCACTTCTCCATGGCAGATGCTGCAGGAGCTGTACTGTGTCCCACGGGTACCAGCAGGGACTCAGCAGCGTGACTGAGCAGAAGCTATGGGAACAAACCTTCCTCCAGGCTTTGGCTCTCTTTAAATATTAATTGGAACCTACAGAAAGCCCAAGCAGCTTCAGGAATAAAACCCTATCATTCCTAAAATGCCATGCATGGCTGAGAGCACCCTGTCACCTGCTGAGGGACCCATCCCACCCACCTGCTGGTACCCAGGCTGCAGCCCCGGCCTCCCACCCGCTGCCACAGAGCAGCAGTCACTGCCTGGACTCACCTGCAAGCAGGATGAGAAGCTTTGGATCCTGTGTCTTAATCCTCCCCACCCATCCCTTTCATTCCTCTGTATTATAAGCCTGTATTATAAGCACTGCAGGAAAATGTACTTCCTTCTGGGAGTTTTACAGCATATTAAGACAAATAACATGAGTTCTTTTGGAAATTAAGCCTGTCACATAAATCACTGATCTTGTAAGCAAAGTCCTTGTAGGAACGTTTTCTGATCTGCCAATGGAAACCTCGTGTTTGTCTCTGTGTCTGCTCTTAAATTAAATGAATAGCCTTATGGGCTTCTAGATGGTGTGTGGCTCCACAGCTCCAGTCTCAGAGAGAGCTTCCCCTCTTGTCTTTGAGGATATATTTTGGATGACTGAGTTTTTGTGAAAGGTTTATGATGACCAAACATCACTAGGGCTGGATTTTCCTTTTACTTAACCCTCTCCTTTACATCCCTGTAAGTATTTCTCACTGGTGTCACTCCCCAGTACAGCAGATACCTCTGCACTTCTCTTTATGACAAACACAGGTCAGACAAACACCTCCTGGGGTCCCTGGCTTGCACACACCCAGTGATCTTGATTCAGAAGTTCACCAACCAAACCTGCCAGCAGCATCGAGCCTGAGGAGGGAAAACAAAGAATGGAGATGATTCAGTGTCAGAGCTCAGCTGCTCTGCTGGGGCAACGTGAGCCCAGCCCAGTGCCCAGCTGTGGGGAGGCACACATAGCAACCTTCAGGGCTGCCTCTAGTGCAGGAGGAAGGAAGCAAAGCAAAGGGCTAATTAGGATATTACCGCTTTGGGAGTATGGGTGGAGGAAAAGGCAAAACCCTTTCAGTGGTCAGCATGACCTTCATTCTGCCCAGGAGCAAGGGGAGTTGCCCAGCTTGGGATGCACAGAGCTGTTGGAAGCACTGAAGGGTTGAAAGGCATAAAATCCCCAGGGTGAGACAGCTCTTGTTCATGCTGCCTGTCCCCAGGCTGCTTTATAGTCTATTAAAATACTCTTTTAGCTGGATATTAGTGGCTATGGTGCCAATAACAACACAGTGAGATACAAACCTGAGGTTTTGTTGGGGGAATGCCCTCACCTCTTGTTTCCTTCAGCCCATGAACGGCCCCCAGCAGCCACACGTAAGAGCACTGAGCAAAGGAGCAGCCTATCAAGAAACTCATAGCCCCGAATCAAACACTGAACACTACTGAAAATAGACGCTCCTAAGCGGCCACCTCTGTGCCACCCTTCAGGGCTACGGGGAGATGTGTTACCCGGGCAACGAGCGCTATGCGGGCGAGTGGAGCGACGGGCTGCGGAGCGGCTGGGGACGGCTGCAGGGCCGGGACGGCTCCAGCTACGAGGGGCAGTGGCTGCAGGACCGGCCGCACGGGCAGGGGACGCTGCAGCTCCGTAAGTACCGGCTCTCCCCCCGCCACTCAATGCATCTTCCTGCCCCCGTCAAGGTGTTTGGTGTCGTGCTGCTCTCTGGGTGCCTCTGCTGCACAGATTTCCGGATGCTACATCACATTCCCACTGCAGCCTTGCATCAGGGTGGTGGCTGCTCCCCTGTGCTGTCCCTGCCCTCCTGGTTTCGGGCTGGAGGCAGCACAGGCTGCTGTGATTTACATTTAAATGACTGGGATGATTAGGGTTAGAGATAATACACTGTTGGGTCAGAGATGAGCAAATCTCTCTTTTCAAGCCAGCCATAGTGTCTAAGGGCTGCATACCAAAGAGGTAGTGTCTTCCAGCACAGATAAGAGAGTTTTCTTTTCGAGTTCAGTCCATGCTCTTTCTTACTTCCCACACTGTCTCACACGGAGTGAACACAGAGACTTCATCAGTACACAGTCCCTTGCAGGATTATCAGGGAGCACACGGCCAGTGCTGGGGGCAATCTCTGCACACAAATAGAAATTGGGACTTTCTTCCCCCTTTATTTTGCTTGGAGTTTAAAGCCTTTTCCCCCAAAGCCAAGAATCTCAGTCCTTTGCAATACAAAGCACTTAATTCCAGGAACATCTGAAGTATTATCTCAATATTATTATTCATCTAGTCTCTTTTTGTTTTTGCTTGAAAGTGACCTCAAGGCTCGTAATTAGCTGAGCAAAGCAGCTCAGAGGAACGAGCACGACCTTCACTGCACATCACATGCACGACTGCCCTCTTTCTGCTGACTGTAAAGTCACTTTGGGCCCATGGCTCACCCAGATGAAACCAGCACCCGCTTCCAGGGGTAACCCCTTCCCCTTCTCTGCCTCACTCCCCCCAAAGTCACCATTAGCTATAAACAAACAGCTCCTGAAGGCTGAGCCACGGCTGACCCGCCGCTTCAGAGCCTGGCTGCCTCCAGCATAGCCAGCAACTGATTGTGAGCTGGATTCCTTTTGGTTAAAATTAGCCAGAGCAATTATTCCATACCCACAAGCTCAATGCATTCAGCTCAGCCCCTGGAAGCGTGCCCGCTGCCGGCAGCTCTGCGCGGCTGAGAGGAAAGGAAAGGAGTTCTTCAGTGGAGGTCAGGATGAGCTGCAGCCCGAGATTAAATTGCTGGCAGTGGCAGCGTGCCCGGCCTGGGCCAGCTGGGCTCGTGCAGATCTGCTGCTGCTGAACCTGCTGCTGAGTGACTTTTACACCAGAACATTGCACAAATACAGAGATCTCAGTCCTGAGCCTCCGAGATGCTCTGGGAGGAGAGAGGATGGGAGCAGCCAGGCAGTGCAGTGCAGCCAGGGCACTGGGTGGTCCCACCATCACGGCTGGGGCTGTCATTCTGGTGGTTTCTGAGCTGTTGTGGCTGGAGAGCAGAAGCTGAGCTGGTGTGGCAGATCAGCACCAGCTGCAAGCTGAAGACAACGACTGCCATGGCTCCAACCTGTAAACCAGGCCTTGCCTGAAGAGCCCAGCAGCCGTGCTCTCCAGAAGAGCTTTGGGTTTTCCCTCATACCTTACAGTGTTCTGGCAACCCCCAGCTCCCTCTGTGGCACCATGCAGGATGACCTGGTATTTCAGCTGCCTCTTGCCCCCAGTTCAGCTGAGACCCAAGCATATTTCCACTAAGCAACTTGTTCAGAAATCCCCATGGGTTTTGGTGTAGAAAGAAACACTATGTAGGAAAAGGAGACACTAGAAGACTTTGCTAGTGAGAGCAGGGTGGCCTGGATATATCCCAGCACCAGCATCACTGTGGGTATGATGCCCCTTCTCGGCCAGGGTCCCTGGACAAGGCTCTTCCTCTTGCAGCTCTGCTTTTCCTGTTGGCAAGGGAGATGGATTCCTGGAGAGCAGCAGAGCCCAAAAAAACCTCTCTCAACTTGCAGAAAAACACCAAGAGATGCAGTACAGCTGAAAAAACAGTCTGTAACTGATGACCTGAACTTTTCAGACACTCACTGCAAGTCTTGCCCTATAATTCATTGAGGAAAACATAACTACAAGCACTATTTGAAATCAAGATTATTTTGACTGGACACCAGATAGTGCTGCTGTTCCTTGCCCAGATAAGCAAACCTCTTCCAGCCAGAGATCCTGTGTGATTTGTTGCAGTGACAAATTCAAAACTCATGTCCTGTGATTTTTCATGGTGTGATGAGTGACTCAGCAGCTAATTCCTTACCTCGAGCTCCCTACTCCATGTATCAGCAAAAAAATCAGTATCAGTGGGAGAACAAAGCAGGTGCACAGAGTTCCTGTTCACCTGGGTATGTGTGGGCTCCTCCTGCAGCCTTTTCTCCCTCTGTGGCAGCAAACAGAGCTCCTTGAAAGCAGAACGATGCACTGAGCCACAGCCACTCCAAATTGCTGAGAGGAGCCAAACAGATCATTTCGTCTTCTGTCAGTTTGCTGTTAATTGGGTTTGTTTGGGGCCCCTTAACGAAATGATGTGAAGCTCATGGCCTGGTCATGTTTTTAATGCAGCAAATGGGAATTGGTACGAAGGAGGTTGGAAAGATGGGAAGAAGCATGGCCCAGGGAAATTCTGCTACTTGGATAAGGGCCAGTTGTTGGAAGGTCTCTGGGAAGCAGATACACCAAAATGTGGAATTCTGATTGACTTTGGCAGAGATGAAGCTCCTGCCCCTCCTCAGTATCCAATCCCAAAGGTAATTTGCTTGGAGATTTTGGGTTTGCTGGGGATGTTTGTGCTCATCGTGCTCGGGGCAGCTCTCCAGGTAGCATTTCACTCTTCTAGTGATCACTCCCATGGGGTTCCCAGCTCGTGGGGTGTGTGCTCAGTCTTCTGGCCAGCAGTGTCCCAAACAGCCCCATAGGGAACAAACCACAAGCCCAGCCACTGCTGGAGCCTCCTGATTGCCTACATCTGAAAAAATGCACTTCTCAGGCACCAAAACTGCTCAGAGACCTGAAACAGCACAAAGGAAATGGGGACAATGGAGGCAGAGACAATAGTGGGATTTACGTCAAAACCAAATGACTTCACCAAGCCAAAGTGCTAAAGCTGCCCAGCTCCCAGCCCCGAGCAGCTGCAGCCCTGACACAGGCTGCTGCCTTTACCCAGGCACCCCAATGCAGCAGCCCCATGGGTACAGGGCTGTGTGCAGCTTCCCACCTCACCCCAAGGTGGGCAGATGAGTACCCAAGAGCCCACACCCTCTGCTGCTTTTCCATTAAGACTGACCCAGGCTGCAGAGGCAGAGAACCAGTCCCTGTCCCTCTCCCAAAGGCTCAGCAAGATGCACAGTGGCACATGCAGACACCCTGGGCCATTGGCCTGGCAGCTGACAGGTCCTTGCATGTCACTTTGGTGTGAGGGCTGGAGGACAGGGGAGCCCATCCCACACGCTGTGCCGTCGAAGGACAGGGAACAGGGATCAGTAGGGCACAGACACGGCTCCAGGTGTCACAGCTGGCCACAAGAATCAGCTGGAGCCCCCATGGTGTGTGTGCCACACGGGAAACATCGCGTCGCATTTCCAGGGGGCAGTTACTGGGGGATATGGTGGGGAAGGTGCCCTTTGCCTCTCTGAACAGAACCACACTGGATAACCTGAGACAGTTGCTTTGCTCCACCACCACAGGGAACAGCCTGAGCAGTGGCAGGTTACCTGCCTTCCTCCTCCAGGGCCAAGGTTGTGGCAGGCTCAAGGCTGCTACACTGTCACTTCCCTGGTTTGCTGAGATCTGGTTCCTTTAGCAAGGGTGCTTTGAACAGACATTTCTGACAAGCCAGTTAATCCTGGCAGTACTAGGCACACTCACAGCAGTGCAGAATAATAAACACCAAATACTCCCCAGGGAAAAGCAATCTCAATTTCACAAAAAGTGAAAGGAGCAGCACTTGTGTGGCTAAAAATATTCAGTTTGTCAAACATCACCCGAGAACAGGCTCCTCAGCAAGCCAGCCCGAGAGCCAGGGTTCAGCTGCCATTCCACTAACACAAGATGCTCACACCTGACTGTTTATTTAACCCCCTCAAGACCAAGTTATGATTCAATTCTCTTTTGCTCTATGAGCAAAAAGCAAGCATCAGCTTTCAGTGCTGTTACTGTGCTTTCCATCAGAAGAGATGGGTCGATCTCACAAGGTGAAGGAAGTGACAGATAAAAGGAGAAACATTGACTTCAGATTTTCATAAACCTTTTGTCAAATTACTATCACAAGCAACTGTTAGAGAAAAGCAGATGACGGGTGAGTGTTAGAAACTGTCCAAACCAGGGATGGACTAAATAGTCAGCTGTCTCCTGGCACAAGGCCAACAGTGAGGATCTGAGCTTCTGCATGGGGGAAGCATCACCTGTGTCCTCATTTGTAGGTAAAAGGAACAAGTGCTGGTGATGCATAGGACAGAAAGTGGCTGAGAACCAGAGAGCTGCTGTCACAAGCTTTGAAGGGGTCTAGTACATAGATGACAGGGTTACATCAAGGCAGAATTAAACATGACTTGGGGTCTTTGCTGTGATACTGAGGCCAAGGCTTCAGAAAGTGTAACAAAATAAACGAGAAGATAGGACACCTTCTGCCTTGGAGACCACCACACACACATGAACCCCCCTGAAAGCATCAGGATCCAAAGCAGGTCAGAGTGAGGTGGCAAGACCCTGGCAGAGATTTGGCACTTCCCTCTCGAGAATCTGCACCCAGGTCACCTGACTCCAGGCTCCTGCTTCCATGCAACCTTCGGTGCTCACGTGTGTGACTGCAGTTACTCACTTTTTAAACCACAGGTGAGATCCAACAGACTACAAATGGAAGGCAGCTTTGTCCAAGGATTTGTTTTGTTTAACAGAATGAGTCCACTCCACACAGAGCTGGTTCAAGGAGACAATGTTCAACACGTTGATAAAATTAGGGAAGTGTAGCAACGTTTCCAAAGCAGTAGCTGAAAGGCTGCAGCATGAACTGAAGTCCTAATGCACGGGAGAGTCTCTGTTAATGCTGCAGTAATCGAGATCTATAAAAGCTTAAGCTTCTCCCATTACACTGTGTAATGGATTTGTATCTTTTCCACTTAGATTGAACTAGCTGATCCAGATGGTGTTTTAGCAGAGGCCTGGGCAGTGTTTGATGACAGCCAAAAGAAATAACTGGATGCTGAATAAAAAGATGCACGATGTGAACAGGATGCTGGGTCACTTACTCATTTGAGCCTCAGATCCACCCTGTGGTGCACCACATCATGGTTTGCCTCACTTTTCCCTCAAGGTTGCCCATGTGTGCTTCACCCTGCAGGTGGCTCAGAAGCCTCCTCCCACCTACCATTACTTTGGAAAAGAAAGGAGAAAAGAAACAAAAAGAAAAAGAGAAAACCCACAAGCAGCAGAGCACTGAAAGACAGGCAGTGACTCAGTGCCCAGCTCCTCTGACTTATTCTTCCTGTGAAGAAACCGCCCTCCTGTTGGTTTCAAGCTCTCTCACACTGCCTTCAAGAAGCAGGGTTTCCATTACATGCTTCAAAAGCAAAGCCCTGGAAAAGTACAAAGAATTGTCCCCTCCCTCCCTCCACCATCAGCCTTAGCCCAATACATACCTGTGACCCAAGCTGGCTTCTCAAGTTGTAAGAGATCAAGCTACAGTGAATATTTTTATGCACAACTGTACTTGCACTCTCTGGGCACGTTCTGTGAGCTGCTTCTCCTCCCCAGCCCTGGGAACACGGAGCGACAGCCCCCAGCTGCATCTCACGCCCTGCTCCGAGCATCACCTCGTGCTCTGGTCATTCTTTCAGCCTAGAAAACGTCTTTTCTACCCCAGCACTCGGACACAGTCACAGTCTTCACCTCTCTGTCTGAACAGGAGATTTTATCTTCATGTTACGACCGATATGAGTAACCGAACACACCGAGGACAAGCTCAGAAGTGCACAAACAGGATTAGCACAATGCAGCTGAAGAGATGAGGGACACAGGGAGAATAAGCGCGTTTCAGGCCTCTCGATAACAAATCACCACCAACAATGGAGTGTGTTTTATTTCAGGACAGTATTTTATATCTAAACATTGACATACAGTAACTGCTGTTTAAAATGCTCCAGGTAAACGCGTAACACCGTTAGTATAAATAAGGGATTAAAAACCTTTCTAAGTGCACTCTTCACCTTCAGATCCTGGTGTCTGGGTCTGGTTACAGCCTCTGGAACACAGCCAGGAGACTGTGCCCAAGGTGTGACTTTCATGACCATTTCCACAGGTGGAAAATGAGAGAAACATACTTGATATCACAGCTTAAAGTGCAGAAAGTAGTTGGAAAGGCAGCTGCAATAACAGTGCTGTTAGCTCAGAACCTGCCAGCTCCAGAACGTTAAAAATAAGGTTGTCCTACCAGCTTCTGATTCTGTGTTTCTTAAACAAAAAACCCCACGTGTCTCTCTCACTTTGTAAGAGCCACAAAACAAAAGAGAAAACTGAGCTGCTGATCCAAGACAGCAAGTGATTCACAAAACAAACCTGGGAGAGATTTTCTGGCCTTGCATTCAAAACCACAGCTTTTAAATACAGTTCACAGACAGAGGCATAAGTCCCACAGCACCCTTTCAACCTTTTGCTCTAGTGTGAATACTGAACCAGGCTTTCTTCTTTTACTGAGGGTTTTTAAGGGTCTTTGCCCCCAAAAGACAGGACTAGTATCCCAGTAAAAGATGGGAAAATACCTTCTGTGCCTACTATCAAGATTCTGTGGTTTGTAATGCTGCTTCACTAATGCCTTTACTAACATCATCCTTCCAGTGTGCCACAAGCAAACACATGTGTGACTGCAGTCACAATTCTCACCACCAGCAGTTTCACATCAGCAACAGAAAAACAGATTTTAAGCACAATGTAATGACAGAACTAGAGGAAATCCAGTTTGGCCTCTGTAGGTCAGGAGAACTTGTGAAAATGACAAGTGGAAAGCTGTTTTCTGCTTGTGAGCCAGGAAAGTTGCTGAAAAACATAAGCCCAGCACGTTGGGTTTTTAATGGTTCTTTTTCAGAATAAAAGGCACCAGAAGTCACCTTGTCAACATGTTCCACTGCGGTGGTGCTGACATGAGGAATCCATCCCACCTGCTTCATGAGGCTGCTTCAGTGGTAAACACACTCTGCCACCTCAACTCTGTAAACACATCCTACAGAGTGTAAATCCATGGGGATAACTTGAGGCAGAGGTTGGGTGTGAGAGACCATGTTCAGCCCAGGCTCAGCCTGGTACAGGTCCACTGTGTGGTCACGTTCACTCCTGCCCCAGTACAAATTCCAGTGTTTGCTGCAGGAGGGAGGTCAAGTTTTGTTCCATTAGACTTGAAACCTGACTCAGTTTATGTTCAAACACCAGCTTTTGCCCATTAAAGCACAAAGTGGTTCCTTAGAAGAACTGCATTCCAAAACATTCCACATCTAGACCCTGCTGGAATTCCTGAAGCAGCTCAGGATAACTGCTGCAGTCTCTCTTGGGCAGACCTCTTATCTGAGACACCAAATGGAAGGTTTTGCTTAAAGAGGAAACAAAACCCAAGACAATAGCCTGGCTGTCACAGATGTATGGCTGCATCTGAATGTGGGCAGCAATATCAATCACAAATAACCGACTCTCACACATACATAGAGAAAAGCAGTCTCCCAGAGCCTCTGGAAGCAAAAAATATCAAACTAGTTGTTAAGTTCAACACTCCAGTGAGAAGACTCTTTTTAAATAAGGAAGATCAAGGCATAGCTAATTACTTGGGAATCCAATGCAGAGAAAGCACCTTTTGCTGCTTGTATCTAAGGATTTATTAAAAATACATTTTTTAATATAAAAGTACAAAATAATGACTACTTTGGCTTGGAAAAACAACACAGAAGTGCTTCTGGTTTTCAAGCAAAAAATCGTTATCCAGTGAAACAATTCCCAGCTAGTTCCTTCTTTTTAATAAAAAGATTCCTAAGTTGGACACAGGCAAATCTGTCTCTCCAGACAATATGTGCCAGCTCGTGAGAACTTTAAAACAGTTATTGCTTTGCTTTTCTTCCAAGGAAGAGTAGAGTCGACTCCTACTTCTGTGGCTGTGCCACAGGCAGGAAGACTAGTCACGGGTGCTTAGCGAGTTATAGAATGTGTAATTGCCACGGGAGAAAGGTGGTGGAGAAATCAGGAAAGTAATAATTACTTGGCAGCAAAACATACTGGGGAAAGTGGTGGGAAAGCTTTCACTTCTACCATCTGTCAGGCTTTCCAGAGAGAACAGCGCTAGCACTGAAACCAAGTGCTAATTGCTGCACATCCCAAGTAATTTGTATCATGCCATGCAATGTGGATTGGACAAGTAGCATCTTCTAGTAAATGCCAACGTGAAATAAAGAGGGGGGAAAAAAGCTTCTCTATCCATCCCTAACAAATCCCCACGTTTACAATGCTGTTTTCTTTGTATTTATACAGCCACCATTCAGCATCGCCAAGACATGACCTAGGCAGCACTCACAGGAGGAGGTGTGCAGGTGCAGTGTAAGCATACCCCCCCCAACTATTCCTGAAGGTGACAGAAAGCCAACATTTTATGGCAGAAACTTTTTTCCCCCTCCCTCTCTAAAGGGTTAGAACAACATTTATAACCTCTCTTTAAAAGGTAATCAACAGCTTGACCAGTTCATCCACAGGGGAGTCAACATCACAAGGCAGAAGCAGAATAGTGGGTTTATTTTCCTTAAGTACAGGTTTAGGCAAAATGGGTAACAGCTGAGGAGATGGCATCACCTCTGTGATCCAGCTGATCCTGCAGCCGTGCGAATTCAGCAAGTTCATTCAGTTCTTGGAACTGCCTGTCTGTTTTGTGGCTCACCAGAGACCTGTAGAAGTGAACTGCAAACACAATGAAAATCAATCCAAAGGGAACCATAATGGAGGTCGATGCAATGGCTGCTGCCTGTCCCGACGTGATGGTGGAACTGTTGCTCTGGAGCTGGTTATCAGTTTTCTTCTTTAAAGGAAGAAACTTCACCCAACACAGTAGCACCACCTCTGCAAGAAAGAGCAAAGTCCCAATGACAGTAGAAAATGCCCACGCGAGCTCAATGTGCCGATGCATGCGCTCGTGAGGAGATTCCTTTACAGAGTTGAGGTTATGCACATTGCTAACGGCCTCTATGTTTGGAAGGATGCAGGTACTTATCATGAGTGCAAAAAGGTGAACTGCAACAAGGACAGTAGTACAGGCACTGAAGGCTATCAAGAGACCTTGAGGGTAGTCGTGTTCTGCATCTAGCTGAACTTCAACCATAGCCACCTGAAAAGGAACAGACACACACAATTACCCACAGCACATATTATTGGACTATTCATTTTCTTACGTTTCCAGAAGACCATAAAATACAATGAACGTAACAATCTGCATTTGCATTTCTTTTCATGTCTGTCTGCACCCCTGTCATTAGGTCTTAGCTCTGAGCTACCAAGCAAAGGCCACCATTTTCAGACTTCTGCTGCATGCACAACAGCTCTGACAGCACAACCACCTCCCGTCATCCCAACACAACAACAGAACTCTCTGGTCAAGGTACTCTGACTCTTCAAGTGAAACCTTTCTTGTTTTCTGTGTTACATTGTAGAGGCAGCTTTTGAGCTTTCACTATCAACTGATACAGTGTGAGGACTTCTGAAGTATCTGTATTAGGAAAGCCTGGGGAGGCAGCAGACTGCTGGTCACAATCTCAGTGGTTCTTTCTCCTTGGATATTTAAGTTCCAAAGAGCAGGAGCTGCCTTTTATTAGGAAGATCACCTTTCCATGGGGCACTCAGCTATATCCTCTCACGCAAAGTCTCCACAATGTCAAGGGCAGCCAAGCAGGTCTGTGAGAGGCTGGAGGAAAGACAAACAGTAGTCTCCCAGACATCACTAGCTACTGGGACTCTGGAAGCTGTCTCACCTCATCTCTGGGCAAGCTGTCTTATCTCACAAAGATGCTCCAAGGTCCAGTCCCTCCACTACTGTATTCAGCTTTGCCTTTTTACAAGCTTAGATCTCCAAGCACGTCTTTGCTTCAGGAGCAGAGATTAGCATTAACTAACAGCACTAGGAAACTCACAAACCCAGCTCAAACATTTTTTTGTAAAGAAAATCAGCTAAAATGTCTGTTAATAGTTTCCAAAGCTGTCAGGTGGTTTTGTGCCTGTGCAATTGATGCATGACATTAATCCCAGCAGCTCTCTTGAAAAATCGTCTTTCATGATAAATTTGCCTTTCAGACAAAGCACAGTTCCAAGGAGGAATAATGTAACAGTGTCTGTATGTTCAGTGTTATTTCTCCAAGGATCTCATTAAATAGACAAAATACACGTAAAATAGAGAGGGAAAAAAGACCTAATAGCAATCTTAACTACAAACCCATGCACACCATTAAGGGTGACACAGAATCTGCCATTCGGCACAGCTCAGGCTGATCCACACCAGCCCTGCCTGTGCCTTGGCTGCCCACTCCTGATCCTTCCCAGCCCAGCGAAACAAAGTGGGTTAAGCAGTGGGGATCTCCTGCTGGCTCAGCCAGCTGAGCTGCTTCTGCAAGGAACAACAACACTACACAAGCCTCTGCAACTGAGGAGGAAACAGTTGTACCAGAACCTCAGACTTGGCAGCACTGGGCTGTGAGCCATGCTTGTCTTCAATATACCAGTTTTCCCTCAAAAAGACCATGAAAACACCTTGGATGAGACAGTGTCTGAAGCAAATACAGGTTTAGCCCATTACCACGTGCCATTATGAATGGTTTGGACAGCACTCAGCCCATAGCATACACTGCCAACATCTCAACTTTCATCAAGCTGATACGAAGAACATGTCATGAAGTATGGCTGAAAGGAGACACTGAAACCAGGACCCAAAGGCAGCTGCTAAACCAGCAAGAATATTCAAACCGTGCTATTCTGTAGGAGCTGAGCCAAGCTAAACCTGGTCTGGGATCTCAGATCCAGCATGTTCCAGAACACCAGAACTCATAACCACTAACACATCACATACATTAAGCCAGCCCAGGGTTTTGCTCAGACATGTTTCAACAGGCATTCAAGGCCCTTTGCCAGGACTTTAATTCCTTTATTGAAAGCTTTTATCGTCATAAGCTGAACCACCCAGCCAACTAGCAAACAGTTTCCAGGTGTTAACAGAAAGTCAAGAAGCTATATTAGTATATATACAATTCTTGCCTGAAGACTTAAAAATGTCATTTCTCAACCGTGGGAAACTTCACATTGCAGAGCATAAACATTTGGTCTTGGGGTCTCTCTTCTGCAGAATTAAGTCCTCATGTACTCATGAGATGCTGAGCTTCCTGTGTTCCTCACTGAACAACTGCATCCTTCACCACTGAGCATTTATATTCACTTAGCAAAGTTTCTTTCTTTTAAATTGCCTTGTGTATGTCTAAACACAAAACCATCCAGCATGGCCAGACATCGTAATCCTTTATCCTGGTACTTACTATGTAAACATAACCATGACACTAAAGAGCTTCATAAGATGACAACTTCATTTTATTTTCAGGACTGATGTATTTAATTGGCCAAATGTTAAAGACATTTCATATCTCCATTAATCAATGTCTCTGTGTAATAATGACATCAAGCATCCAATTTTGAGCTGCTGTCACACTCCCTTAATTCCAACTTGCCAGCTGCCCTGGAACTACTGTTCTCTTCCAATTTCAACAGAGCATCAAGAAGAAATGCTTTCTTCCTCTTCTTAGCCTAGCCTGAGCTAAAAAACAAAAGAAGTTAAATCATTACATTTAATCTGAATGTACCTGTTTCTCATTTGGCTACAATTATATGCACAATTAACACAAAACCTCACAAGACAACAGTTTAACTTAAGCAGCATTCACACACTCCAAATAGCTCTGTGCCTAGATAACCACTGACAGAATCATGGGGACAAATAACTACTAAAAGGAGACACCCAGACCAGGAATCCAAGTTTACCTGGGTTAAAAAGACTTAAGAGAGTTTTCTAAAACCCACAAGACTGTAGCTGTTACTGAAGACTTGTCACAATTCCCCCCAGGAGTAGGAAGGGTAGCACCTTCCTTCAGCTCAAATCATACTGTGCAATTCCAACTGTGCTCTCTAAGAGTAATTTTGAGTAGCACCATCATCACCTAAAATAAAAGGTATCCTGAGCACTAGTTAGAAGACTACATGGCAAACCTAAGTTGGCAGCCGAGTAGCCATACACACTGCCAGTTACTCTCAGTTTGGGATGCTAACAAGGTGTGAAAAAGGCAGAAGCAGAGCAGACAGACATCCCAAGCTTGAAGCCTCATGTACACCTTCACACAGCTGAGAGCTGCAGCATAGAGGCCACATACTACAAAACAGCAAGAGGAGGGCAAGCTCCCAAAGACCCCTACAAAAGACCAGGGCATTCTGGGGGGTGCATGCCTGGACCAGTTTCAGCATCTTCTCCCAGCTCAGTCCCTCCCACAGCACTTTTCATGCCAGCGCAGCTCTGACACTCAACATCAAGGGAGCCTGGCATTAGAATGACACTTGTTTAAGTCATACTTTGCTATCCTGCCAACAAGCAATATGACCTCCTCTCAGGCTGGAGCCAAAGGGAAGAGTACTAGCTGCATCAACTGCTGGGCCAGCAACCACCTTACACCAAAGTGACTCACAGAAATGCCAGAAGGGAGACAATATCTGCCCTCTTCGAGGGAAAGCAATGCAATTAACCAACTTAATTAACCCACTTGGGAGACTACAGTGGCTGGAAAAATACTGTTGACACTGAGGGGATCACAGCTTTATAGGTTCAGCCTTCTAAACAGTGAATTTGAGAGACCTCCCTTTGAACGTTCAAGATATCCTTACAACACAGATACGTCAGGTGCAGCTACACAACACACGGACAACTCTTGGCAGACCACACCTTCTCCAGCAAGAGAAGAAAGTTTGATGTTTTTCTTAAGCTGACCAGTACAAAAATGGTAGAAGCCAGAGGGTATGTGTGTGAGGAACAAAAGATACAAGATAGTTGTTTATGGCTTCAAAGACAGGACAGGAAAAAAATTATGCTGAAGATAAGTGGCTGGACAGAAACACCCACAAGCACAGAGGAAACACACTAAGTCACAGTTGTAGCTGACACTGGTATTAGAAACACCCTAAAGGCAGGAGTGAGGAAAGTAAAAAACCACTTATCTCTCCCATTCATTCAGGATTAATAGATACTTCAGGACTCACTTCAAATGGAAACTTTTTGGGAGGTTGTAGGATGCAGAATGACTGAAGGATTTCAAAGTCTACTAAAACTGATGGAAAGTCTCCAGGGGGACACAGCAAAGCCTCCTTGTGTGCTGTCTGGCAGAGTAACTTCAGACTGACCCACAAGTGAAAAACCAGTTCATGTTTTCTTGTCTCTTCAAAGGAGCTAATTTGAAAAGTCTTTCACTATAAACTAGCAGAGAAACTGCCAACTCTTTTCAATGGCAAGCCTCTGTTTTTCACTTCCTGGGCCAAGCTGGAGCCAGGCACCTTAAAAAAAAGCCCAGTTTTCCTTTATGAGGCCCCGTGCCTGTTTTCAAACAGTGATACAAAGCATCAAAAGTTCTCTGCTCATGCTGCCATTTCAAAATGCACAGATCACAACTGCTCCTGTAAGGTAACACTTGTAAAAACAAGGCCCTGGTGAGGTCATCTGGCATGATCCAAATCCATACAAAGCCTGAACTCACAGGTACACGCTGACGTTCCACACCAGAGGATGTTTCAGTGAATGCTCTATTAGGTTTCTACACTGGTTCAGAAGACAGACCCCTCAGGGCAGGAACTGTCACTGACGTCTGCTCAGTATCCAACACAACATGTTTCAGCACCTTCTCCTTCACCACTCAGAGCTTCTTTGAACACTTGCTCCATGATTGCTACTCTGCAGCTCCCACACTGCAAGCATCCTGCCCTGCTGCGTGACCACAGAATAACGTAGGTTGGGAGACACCTCAAGAGGTCATCTGGTCTAATCCCTGGCTCAAGGAAGAGCTAACTTTAACTTTGGATCACCCTACAGATATGACTGACAGATTTACTGCAGCTCTTGATAAAGCAGTAAATCTGAAATACAGCATCTTGGCAAAATTAAGGCCTGTCATGACACCAGCATGCAGGATGACACTCCTCATAAGCCTAACGAAGGCAAGCACCCAGATGTATTCAGAAGATAAATGAACTGGGGCACACAATCAGGACTTCCAGCTGTCCTGATTTCAGGGCCATGACAGCCTGAATACAGCCACACTGCAAGAAATTTAACAACTTGCCCTTTAGAAGAATCCACATTTCCATTTTATTTCAAGTTTAATACCCTGAAACAAGTTCATTTCACTTACTTGCTTATAATGCTTCCACAGCTTATTAGGCCAAAGGGGCTTAAATAAAGCTCATGCTTTTCAACAAAAATCAAAACCCCTGCATGCTCTGAAGGTTCCTGTCCATGCAAGAGCACTTAGACAGTGCCCCTGGCAAATACTGGCTCCACCTTTTTTCAAGAAGCGAGCTGTGATACAATAATAAACAATTTTTCACCAACAGTAACAATTAATACAAAGAACCAGCCACATACACAGCTGCAAAGGAAGCTCACATTGCAACTGAGATACAGCATAAGTCACTGTCCTGGTTTGTTACTTGTTCTTTCTTACCACAGCAACAGGACAGAAATTAAGGATTTCCTTTAAATTTTAGCATTATTCCCCAGTTCTATAAGCTACTGGACAATATGCTGGTTTTAATCAGATTTGTTTTCATTCCAGCATAATGCAAGCTTCAAATTCAATCCCTGTTTTAAGACAGGGGTTTCTGAAACAAGAAGCATGCAGGGAAAAATGAAACATGACAGACAACAATCAGAAGAAAAACAAAAGGAAGAACTGTAGTAAGAGCCACTCACATAGCAGGTCATAATGACACCCAAGGCTTTGCACACAGGAAAAAAGGTAGCTGCTCTTATTATCACGTGCAACAGCAGTAAACAGAGTATGAGAGAGCTTTCTGACTTAATCATAGGCTGACATCTTTTTCTGAATCAGTAGCCACTGCTGTAGAAAAATAGGAAATAAAATGCCCTATCTCAAGTGAATCTGTATTATCTGTAAGATATTTATAGATGACTTCCTCTCCTCCCCCTCCCTGCAAAGATGACCGAGCTCTGGTCGGCAGGAATATAACACAGGCTGGGAGCCTGTGCTCTAACTGCCAGTCTGTCTCTCATGGTATCACACACAGCCAGGAGGCATGGCTGAGATCAGCATGCCATGGAAAGCCAGCTTCAAACTGTACAGAGCCATAGCTAATTCAAACTCCTACCACTTCTCCACTAGACACCAGATTTTAACTTAATACATTCTGTAACCTCAGAAGGAGGTATCTGACCAGCCTAAGGCTCCAACCACAGATGCTCTCCTATCCGCCGTATCTGACAGATTCAGACAAGAATCACAGAGCAACACACCAATATTACTGAAAGTTACTGGGTTTAAATATAGCAAATCTCCTAACAACCCATTTAATGGAATACTTAGAGAAGTGCTGGTGCTCAATATCATCACATTCTTATCACATCATCTGGTCAGCTGCCTCACAGACTGTAACAAGCAGAACCCTTCAGAAAGGACAGTGTCAGCTTCAAACACCAGTCTTAGTAAAGTCACCAACCACCTCTTAGCAAACACAAGTCCAGAATCATCTGCATATGCTTGCAAGATTGTCCTCATCTCCTCTTCCCTGGCCACAGCTACTATTCCTAAGGAGAAAATGGATGAAGAGACAATTTTTATACAGTCAAGTATGACAGGAATGGCTTAAAATTAAACTGTTCCAGTTTTAAAAGGATCAGCGTTCCAGTTTGCAAAGGGTCTCCTCACAGCGAGAGGATGTGCATCTTACCTGGAGAAAGGTGTCAGTGCTACAACACCTTTGCCTTGCTGGACAAACACACATCAAGGTAAAACTGCATGGTGATCACTGAAATATTTCAGTTAACACCCATCTGGAGAAATATTTTCTTACCTTCACTTGTTGCAGCTATGACTAGACTTGACTACACTTAATTATACCATTCATCATGACTTACACAGACAGACTCACAGAAAGACTCTGTATGAGCCAGAATCATTCACCAGAAATGAAAAAAGTCAAAATAATCTTATTACCAGTTTTATACAGAAGAGAACATAAACTTTGTTTATCCATTAGTGTAAAATCTTGACTCTGTAGGTTATTATAGGATCTCTCCATAGTGTTACTTACAGCAAGTGCAAGGTCAGATTAGACAGCACAGCGGGGAGATGAAATAGCTCAATATCACCTTTACATCCTTCAAACTACAGCAGCCACTCGCAGCTACTCTAAGACTGAGAACAGTAACAGCCCTGAGTACCTCACCTGCCCACCTTGCATGTCTATAACCTTGAGAGAGGGATGTTCAAAGGAGCAACAAAACGTTGCTTTCATGATGGAACAGAAGAAACCTTTTATATAGGAGAAGACTCTTCAGAGTGCAGTTCTAACCAGTAAGTGCAATACTGATATAAAAGGTAAGCAGTGGCAGGAGCCATGAAGCTGGGCCCATAATGCTTTCCTGCAGGTTACAAAGTGACACTGCAGGTTCATGTTATTGTACCAACAATCCAGTTAAACATAGTTAAACCAAGTTTACTGTAGTAGAGACCACTATATCATTTAGAATTGCAGAGTGACCTTTACTACATGAGGACTAAGCTGTCTTGAGTGCTGTAGAGCACTGACAGCAGCAGGCCAAGTCCTATTGAGCATTACTTCAACATCAACTGTTATTATGGAAATCAGTTTCATAAATATTTATCAGTGCAGTCAGTCTTCTACCAAACATGACCAAAGCTGTCTTCAGAAGCCGCTATTGGCTGTATTTCAAAGGCAAGAGCTGACAGTTCTTTGATAATACTCAATATTTGAGGTGTGTGTATTACCATCTAGACAACAGCCTAGACAGCTTGAATTTTTAGAAGTATTCAAAAGAAAACCATGCTGTCTGGCAAATAATGTCCTCCAAATGGTAAACATAACAAAGTCAATCATAGCATGTAATTGAGACCCTTCATCCAGGCTCAGGTATTTCCACAAAGCTGTCAATTGATGGAGGGAGGCAATGTTTGGGTTTTCTAGTTTGATGACTGTTGGGATCTAACAACTTCCCTATGATTTGTGACTCCAGTATTGTGACATTGTCATCCCACCGCATGATGACAACATGGCTGGTGACAACACAATGTTAACAAGTCAGATTAATTGTACAAACCAAAATAAGCTGCCAGCAGCCCATCTACACTGTAGCCCTTGATATGGCTGCAGGTGTGGATGAGTGCTTGCAATCTTGGATGCAATTGGCAAAAATATTTCCAGCATTAAGATAAAATGGATTAAGAAACTTAAAAAGATAAGACAGGCAGGGGGGAGGGGAATCAAACATCAGTATCTGGGATATAAGAAGTGAGAAATATGTGATGCCTCCACCAGCACATGGAAAGAATCCTCCCTTCTTTCAGGGGCTACGCATCCCCTACTATCCACAGTTTCCTCCTTCTAAGAATTGCTATTACTTGCTGGTCCCATAAACTGGAAAAGCATACTAAATGCAAGACTAAGCTTCACAGATTTCCTTAGACCTGTGGTGCTGGATGAAGCATCCATGGAAACAGGGTAAGCGGTTGTGTTTACTCATGGGAGCCCAGCTCTAACAGCTTGCAATCATCAGACCCTGCAACTGTTTCTGAAGCTAACGCACAGTGGCAAATCGTGACCTGTAACTCCAAAAGAAAACTAGTTGTAAAACAGGTTATTAATCAATCTTCTCCATGGAAGCAGAAGAGCTGGAAATCTGGCTGAGCATTTCATACTCTACACATCACTGACCCGTGCAATCTTGATTTTGGCATGCATTATTGAAGTGGGATACGGTAACCAATCTTGAGGGAGTCACCTATGCAAGACGGCTGCAGTTATATCCAAGATGAGTCAAAAAATAAAGGAACAGTTTACAGGGGATAAACTTATCTCATACTAAAGGATGCAAGTACGTTTAATTAAAGAGCAAGGATCAATGAGCACATTCCACTCCTGACAGTTCCCATCAGTTCTCTGGGTGGTCCTGGACATGCCATTTAGGCTCTTTTTTCCTTCAGTAGATAGCAAAACCAGAGGCACAATGATGGTTAATTGCTGTTGGAAGCTTTAGAACCAAGATTAGAATGTACTTCAGCAGCTTTTTGTTCAAATACCAGGTGCCAAAACTCTACTGAATTTAGTAAACAATGCATAGGCGTGACAAAAGAAAGAAGGCCCTGCTCTTCAAGGCAGGAGGAGGACTGTTAAAAGATAAGCAAAGCTACTCAAAAGAAACCTAAAAATACTTGAAAGTTGAGTCAGCTCTTCTGAAAATACAGTCTGAACTCTCAGCTAGAGGGCTGTCATAGCAAAACCTATGGGGCTGGCAGCTGATTTCTAGGGTAATCTTGTCAAAAAACCGTTTGTTTTTGGGTTTTTTTTTGAGAAGGTAACTTGTGGAAAATTAAAACATGATGAATGTTCACATGAAAAGTTCCTGGCAGCCGGAGACTTTGTTAACTGGAACAAAGTGGCTTTTTCCTGAAATCCCCTAAACAACAAACTCAAAAGCAGCAGTTTTCAATGCAGGACACTGAACACCACAGAACCAAGAAATAGAAGCTGCCTCACCTCACACAACCACGGGATTTCGAGTCCCTATAACATATATTTAGAGAAATGCCAAAGACATTCTGACTTTCAAACAACAGTATTTTTATTAAAGGAGACATAATCTCCCTTAGATGAAAATTTGTAAAAAACCCAACAAATCACAGCTGTTTTTTCCATCTCTCAGTGTAAAAGCCCGACTCAAGAAAGAACTCTGGCAAACTGCTCTGACACGGGAGAAGGTTGTACAATAAGGAAACCTCATTAGCAGCAGCGGACTATGAGCTACTAGCCTGTTATCCAAGGAGAATCAACTCAAATACGCCGCTGCATTACCACAGTTGCCTGTCAGTCAAACCTAGAGCAGTTCACCACCACCCTAAGAGTTGTAGTCTGTTTTTAGCCATTGAAGGAGGGACAGTGACATTTATTTGACCGTCAGAAGGCTGCTGCAGACCGGCTGCTATGTTTTCAAACAGCATCCTTTAATTAGAACAATGGCTCTTAAGGAGAATGTATCCTACAGATGCAGATATCTTGTTAAAACAGGGGAGAAAAAAATCAAACCAAAGCAAGTCAAAGCTGTACAATTCAGTGTTACCGACTATGAAGCATTTTTAACTCAGATGAATAAAGAAGGTGGCTGCAGAGTTAGCAGCTCGGTACATTAGAGGACTGGGAATATAATGAAGCTTGCAAATTACCATATTTCCATCTACATACAGCTTTCATTTGGGATAATTAGGAGTGCTGGACTATGTTTCTGTATCAAATCCGAAAGCAAGAAAAAACAACACATTAACAAAAAAGATATTTCTAAAACATGCACAAAACCCCAAACTAAGCAACACTCGAGATTCGAAACTGTAAACGTCTAACGATGAATGTAATGACTCGGAGAAATAGCGGCAACTGTATTTAGTTGCTTTCTTAATTTATGTAAGAATAGCTGGAGTTCAACACCTCCCCTTGTATCCGTTTGCACGAGCTGTGCGGCTGGGCGCTGGGAAGAAGAGTTAAGTGTGCGAAACAACACAGCCTCGGGAGAGCTGCGAGACTCCGTGCGCAGCCCACTCTGCTCCTGACGCCAAAGCGCCAAGTGAGACACCGAAAAATGGAAACCTCCCGAGCTCCACATTTACAGCACGACACGGTGCCCGAGCCCGAGGAGTGTCCCGCCAAGTGCGATTTTTAGCATGCCGAGCATCCTCCGCGGGAAAAACAAGCAACGAGCAAAAAACCCCACACGAAAGCTATTTGTCGGAGCTATTTAGAGATAAAAGCCGCCTCACGGCTTTGAACTTGTGGCATGACAGCTCTCCACAGAAAAGGCAGCTACCGATGCCAGCCCCCGGGGACACCGCGCCCGGCCCCGCTGCACTCGGGCCGGCTCCTGCGCCTCCTCCTCCGTCCCGCTGCATCCCCCCCGTCCCGGGGGCGCTGACCGCGGCTGCCCGGAGGGCTGGAGGCCGAGGAGGGCCGGGCGCTCTGCGAGGGAAGCGCTGAGGCCCGCCCCGCTTCCCGCCGCCCCGCGGTGCCACACGCCGCCTCAGGGGCTCCGCTCGTCCCCGTGCCGCCTCCCCTCCGCCCCACTACAGCCACAAACCCGAGGGTAGGCAGCGAGTTCCCCGCTCAGAAAGAGGAGGAACGGCGGCACGTCTCCCCAGTCCCATCTCCCCGCTCCCGGGGAGGCCGCGGGTCGCTTGTCAGGGTCCCCTGCCCTCAGGACGAGGCCGGGCGCTCACCATGGCGAAGCCGGAGAGCAGCGCTGAGGTGCGACTGGAGGCTTTCAGCTTGGCGCGGCTCAGGTAGAGCTTCCGCCAGGACAGCGCCTGCATCGAATGCTCGTTCAGGCTCATGGGCTCCGGGCGGCGGGAGCGGCGGGCGGAGAAACGGAGCGGAGCGGGAGGCGCGGAGCGAGCGGCAGCGGCGGCTCCTTCCGGCGGCAGAGCGAGGGCACCAGCTGCGCTAACACCCCATGGCGCCCGGCGGCAGCTCCTGCCGCTGCTGGGGCCGCGCCTGCAGCCGCGGCGCTGCGAAACGCCCCCCTCGAGCACCGCCCCACCGCCGCCTCATTGGGCGGCGCGGCGCGGCCCGGCCCCGGCCGCTTCCCGGCAGCCCTCAAGGGAGCCCGAGGGCGGGCGGGCGTCGCGCCCCAGAGGCCGTTTCCCGCCGCAGCTGTGCTGAGGGAAGGCGGCGCGCGCGCGTGAGGCCTGTTCTTGAGGGACGTCTCTTCGCGCCGTCCCCCCTCAGCGGGTCGGTGGAGAGGCCGAACCCCCACGCCAAGGCACGGCTGGAGCCCGGGACGCGGCCTCCGGGTGGCTACGGCAGCGGGGCGGGTGAGCAGTCTCAGGTTGGAGCATCGGAGATGGGAACGGGTTGTTTCTCAGCCCGTTTTGTAGCCTCAGGGCGGAGGTGGATGCCCCTCCCCTCGGGGCAGGATGGGATGGGGTGTGTGCGTCCCCCTCGCTGCCTTCCCTCAAAACACAACCACGAAGCCATTTCTCTACTTCCTTCTTTAGCCTCCTCTCCTAAAATGCTTAAAACATTTTATCCCCGTCTGTCCCGTGGATCTAAATGGTCTGAGCATCCACCCTTGCTTCCAATTGAAATCAATACATCTACTCGTTTATCACATAATTACGGTTTTCATAATAATTTTGTATGCCTGGAGCTCCTGATAAACGAGTTTTGTATCAGATAAAGTTGATTAAGCAGGACATTTCAACAGATAGGTATGCCAGTGTTGTTTTTACTACCACGCTCATGCAAACCCTTTAAACCATATTTTTTTTTTCTCTGTTTTACAGAGGGGAAAAATGAGTCAGAGCAGAACTCCATAGCAAATACATGGCACAGTTGTGAAGATGAATTTTGAAAAGGTGAGACTTAAAATAGTGCTTGTGCCAAGTCAAACTTGTGGGTCTGGAGAATTAAGGGACACGTACGAAACAAACCTGTTGCTGTTGGTTTCTAGTAAGAAAAATGCTATTAATAATAGACAGTATCCATTTGAAAGTCCTGCAAAAGTTAGCTTTATAAAATACTACTCTGTGTTCAGTGTGCTTTAATTCTTAAAAAACCCAGAAGACTTCATCACTACAGTCAGCATTTTCTGTATCTGCCTTAGGCTAAGCCTGAGCACCACAATGAGTAATAACCATATTGTGATTTCCTTTCTACATTTTGCTTGGGAGATAAAGTAACCATCAAAACCCAGTAATGTAAAACTTCCTCCACATCTCAAGCAATCATTTAAGTCTCTGTCATTTAGTTTCTGTGGAATCATACATTTAAAAATATTTTGCATTGTTGCTCATAAGCTATGAAAAATGTTTGTGCACATAACCAAGATTGATTGTTCACTGTGTCTTCCTGTTTATGATCAATATTATGGTTGAACGGTAACATCATGGATGAGCACTACTGCACAAATAATACCTAGGCTTTGACCTGTTCCCTAAAATCAGATTTCTCAAAGAAAATACAACCCCCAAACTGCAAGAGACATACAGCTGAGTAAAACTTCAAGTGCCTTTCTAGATAATTGCATTAAAATAGACTCTTTGAACTCAGTTTCTCTATTCTTCTGTTTATTTCTGTTTATCAGGAAAGGCTTTGAAAAATGTAACAGTACTGCATATTTGAGTTCATATTTCATTCAAATAAAAGGTCTGAAGAAGGACCTACTGAATCAGTAAAGAAATCTCATTTTATTTTCCAAACAAAGCCCATGTGTAATTTTAAGGCCCAGCGTTGTAGCTTTGAAATAAGCATCATTTCCTTTCCTAGCAAATATAAAATCAGTTTGTTGAAAACATACTAAGGATCAAGGCTTCTCCTGCAGCTAAAACATAGGACTGAAGCATTTTTTCCCATTTATGTTCCATTTTACAGCTCCGTTCTGAGGTACAAACTAAACAGGATAAGTTATTTTCTTCCCAACTCTAATTACTCATTATTACATACCTCTATACTGCCACTCTAGAGTTAGCTGAAACAAAAGGAGTCAGTCATGCTTACTTAACTCTCAGAAATGCTTCAGGGAGTTCTGTTGAAACCATACCGGAGTTCAAAGCTGTGGTTTGATGTTACCTCTCATCAGTGCAGTTGCGGAAGGCCACCAAAAGGGTGTAGTCCTGCACTCTTCCTCCACCTCACCCCACTCTCCCCTCCAGCCTGTAGATTACACGGATCAAATGGCCACACTAAACTGGCCTAATGGGAAAAAGAAATAGAAGTTGGGGTTTTTTTTCTGAATGAGTGAGTTTTCAGCTGGATCAGGTCACTGAACTGACTCACTCCGTGGCTGCACAAACACTACACCTAATGCAGGAGAAATGAGGGATGTACATGCAAGAGAAAGGGAACTGGTTCTTTCAGCAGCAGACTGTTATTATCCCTAATGAGAGGTAATGTCAACCCATTCCCTGGATCATTTATGCATGAACACAATTGGAGCAGGTGGCAGAAGTCCAAGTTTCTTTCCAGAATGCCCTGAGAAACCTGTACACCGCCACAAGGATACTCAGGGTTGGGGTTTTTTTCTGCTCCAAATGTACTTCTGTATTTTCTGTGGGAGGATTCAATAGGTTCACTGAGTACCCCATGGTTGCTGTGGTAGGGTACTGAGCATGCAAAGCTGCTGCCCTCTGTGTACCAGTTTTTATAAAACATATTTCCAGCTTCACATGCAAATCAGCACTTCCATTTGCTCTTGTTATTGTACCAAAACCAAATCAGGTTACCACAAAATGGAAATTCTGGTAGGTCTGCATTAAAAACAACACATCTGATGTTGCAAAAGGCAAATGAAGGTTTGCCAGCAGTCCCAATCTACAAGAGGTTCAGGCAAGCATCTCTGCAAAGCTCATCTAGAGTAGAGCTTAAAGTGTAGTTGGGGAAAGATTTTCATCTGCCATTCCTTCGTAAGAGAATGAACTGGCTAACGATCTAGTTTTCTGTTTTCACCTAAGCTAAGGTACAGAGTTGTAGATCTTGCAGGAGAAAAGATACTTTAAAAACGTTTTAAGATCATTTCAGTCCATTCTAGCCAATGTGAAATAACTGAAAGGGGGTGAATTAACCCATTTCTTCACACAGCCTTCGCAAGCATGGCACTGTGGTTCTTATTTTAGCATGAGCACTGCAGTACTAGTTTAATTAAATGACAGCTCCAAGTTTCAAGCTAACAAGGTCAGGATCCACCACACTGTCATGACTAGATCTTAAATAATTTAAGCTACATTAACATCCAGCAAAAAAAAGTTTTAGTGTTGTGGTTTTTTTAATACAGTTCAGACTAGCCTCTTTCCCAACGGTCACCACTCCCCTTTCACAGTGATACCTGAGGTGTTGTCACCCCCTCCCATATTTTTGGCTGCGAAGAAACCTGCAGCATGACCTGCTCAGAGGAGATTGCAAGCCCTACTTTTTACCTGCCAGCACTTATGTCTTGAAGCACATGGGTTTAATATTGCTTCTATATGGTTTTATCGTAACGCAGCTGTGGATATTCTCATCGCCTACCACCCTGTCACTTATTTTGCAGTGAAGTCTGAGATGGGTTTTCTGTTATTAATACACAGATCACAGTATTATTTCAATGGTAAAATGAATTGTAGTTTAATAGGAATCATTTCTGGTTTAAGGTTAAATGCGTGTTTTCTGGTTTTGGAGATTTAGAGATTAAAACTGTGGTATTTGTGAAATGCATTTCCATCCAGAGTTCAGTCCTGTGCTCGGGTGTTTCCAAGTGTATGTGATACCTGCAGTCCTTGGTGGGTTTGCTGGGCACACCAAGAGTCTCAGATTATTCCTATCAAAAAAAAAAAAAAGAGAAAGAAAAATGAGTTGATTTCCTTTTATGTCTCAGTTCTGTCTTTTTTGGTGGAATGGATGGATGATGTGTTTTTTTGTCTGATGACAACAGCAACATCCATTTATCTTGAACAAGTTCTCTGGCCTCAATCCCCCAGATGTACACATGTGTTTAATTTCCAGATTGAGTCATCTTGTCTGAAAGGTCAACGTAGGCATACATCTCGCCAGGATTAGGGATTAATAATGCACTTGCTATAACAGACATCTGGAATCCACACTTCAATATATAGCCCATAAAACCCTTCTATATGATAATAAACTTCATTTATCTGCAAATAGGGAGATGTTAGAGAAAGATTACATGGTTTTTCAAGATTTTGCAAATAGTTATTGGCAGATGTAGAGGGAGAAGGTTACTGCCTTAAATCCTAAATCAGAACTCCTTCCTCTGTTGCCTTTATCCACATGCCATGGTTCATTAAAATATGGATCTTTCCAAAGATATGATGGGCAAGGCCCACAGAATTGAATTTTAAAGGGTTTTGTCTTTTGCACAATATTTAACACGCTTCATTTGTACCTGGAACATAACTGGTTAGGTATGCAAAGGGAAACTGGCTGCTCTATGTTTCTGTTGGTAGAAACAGACAGGAATAGTAAAGAAAAATGCCTTATTTTAAGAAAAGTTTCAATCTCCGTCTAACTGATCTGAGAATTAAAGCCACGGAAAGAAAGCTGGAAAATTGCTTCTGAGATTTGTAGTGGTTAGATCACAGCACTCCAATTTTTTGCTGGCCCAGGAGAGGCAACAGTGAATGGTTCTGAAGGCAGAAATGCATTTATTTTCAATATCCAGCTCAAAAAAGTGCAAAAGCAAGCCAGAGGAGCACAGTCAAAGGCATCAGCCTCAACCCAGGGCTTAGATACGCTTTGATGTTCCGTTTCTTGGGGGGTGCAGAGTGGAGGTGAAGGGTGTCACATCAGAGAGGAGCCAGGCTGTGGAACCTGGAGGCTCTTCAAACCTGCACTCTGACCCTGCTGTTGTGATCAGATGGTCCCAATATTTGCTCGGCATCAATTTAGAGTAGATGTGAACTGGTGTTGTAGAAATCAGACCCTCTGGTAGTCTCACGTATAGTGGTCCTGCTGGTTTCTGAGACTTTTTGCATCAGCACTTACTTTGATTTTTACCTACTTTTTCATCTGAGTTGCAATTACATGTACGTGCATCTTTGCTGGGTTTCACACCGAATATTATGTTATAGATATTACAACCCGTTGCCACGGGACAAACAGAGGTTCAGATTTAAGAGCCCTTCACGCAGTGGCCGGTGTTTGCCTTCGGTGCGGTCACCGTGCGCGCAGCCACGTCTGTGTGAAGCAGCGCGCTTAGCCGAACGCAAAAATTAACCCTACCTCCACAGAGGAGAATAATAATTCCTCGTATCCGCTACGTAACCCCCCAGCTCTTCTCAGGCGCTCTCCAAAGCTGCGCCCGCGTTTCAAACGCGAGGCTGGGCAGCCGGCGTTCAACCCCACTCCCCATCGTGTCAGCGCAACCGCCCAACTTTACAGGGCACGTCCCGCTGGGTCGCGGCTGGCACCCGAGCAGGGACCGGTGGCCTTTGTGGTGTCCCCCCTCCCCCGCCGCTCAGCGCCTGCGTGCCGCGCCCGCCGCGCACTCGTGACCCGACCCCCCTCCGGCGGGGCCGGCGGACAGCCCAGCGCCGGTACCGCGCCGCTGCCTCCGGACACCCCCCTCCAGCCTCCTCCTCCCACCCCCCCCCCCCCCGCCCCTGTTTACGTTCCGGGCTCTGCGACGCCTGCGCCCCCGCTCCGCACGCAGTGCCTGGAAATGGTTCCTTAGGACTTTGCAAAACGCATCGCCGCCGCCCCCCTCCCCTTCCCTCCCCCTCCCCCCCAAAAAAGTGCTGGTGCAAAATTGCAAAACTTTAGAGAGACCTGGATGGCTTTTGTTTTTCCTCCTCCCCATTTGGGCCAAAAAATGCAGGAGAGAGGAACTGTTGACAATTAAGTGATGAAACTCTCCAAAAAAATGGAGGCAGAGAAAGACTCTGGAAGAAGATTGGTGTGTAGCTGGCTTCTGCCGATTTCCTATTTGTGCATTTTAATTGATTTTGCTTAATTGTTTGCAAAGGGAGAAATGCATGTAAACCGGAGGCAGCAGAGCGACTTAGTTTGCAAGAGAGCAGCTTAGACACTGGGGAAGGGGGTGGAATTTAAACCGAGGGGAAGGAGAGGGTGGGACGAGAATTTTTTTCTTTTTTCTTTCCTTTTTTCCCCCCGTGGGTCAGGGTTTGTGCGGATCCACCGCGCGGGTGCGCAGGGCCGGCTGCGGGGCGGGTGTGCAGGGCCGAGCGCTGCCGGGTGCGGGGCAAGCTGGTGCATCGGGTTCCCCCTCCCCACCACCCGCTCCGCTCCACCGGGGGAACCTACCTTTGTGCCCGGCAGGGCCGTGCCGCGGGGCCCCGCCGCTTCCAGCCCCGGCTCCGCACCCGCCGCAAGTCCCCGGGCGAGCGGCACCGGCCTCCGCTGGGCCTACCCCCCCTTCCTCTTGCATTTAACTCCTTCCTGCCCCTCGCCCGCGGACCCCCTCGCGTTGGGCGCTGTGGAAGCGCGCAGGCTCCCGTGGTGGCGGAGCAGGGGGGAAGCGGGGTAGGGGCTGCGCATCCCTCGCGGCGTTATATAAAGCGATGTGTTTTTTAAATTGCGGCTTCCGGTGTGACTATGGAAACACTGGGATTATGTAAATACCCAAACCTGGATGCTGTGCATCAAATGAAAACATTCGCACCCCTTCCCTTCCTCGGGGAATTGTATTCACCTGCAGAAATTATAGTAATAAAAATGATTCGGTTGCTAACGAGCACTGGCCACCGTCCCCGGGCTTTACAGGATTGCAAAGCACAGCGGTGCTGTAGCTTGTGAATTTGGGGGACAGTTACGCCCGTCTGCGCTCGCCTTCCAGCGCCGGCTCCGAGCTGCAGCGCCCGCAGCCAGACACCTGTTACCCGCGTCCGGTGCCGCGGGATGGCGAAGGTTGTGCCTGCAGCGGTGCTGCAGCTTGTTTGGGTTCAGGTTTTGTTCCGTTTGTATCTTGACATCTTGATTATTTCCCTCAGGAACCTGTTTAGCGAATCGTCCCACACGGTCCGTGCGCTTTCCTCCCCACTGAACCGACTTTTTATTTCCCTCCCGGACAATGTGGGTTGTTTTGTTTGTTTTCTAGCGATCTATTGGCAGAAGGCGGTACGATGAGAACGAAGATCTGTCGGACGTGGAGGAAATTGTCAGCATCAGGAGTTTCAATTTGGAAGAGAAATTAAAGAGTAAAATGTATCACGGGGATTTCGTGCATGCCATGGATGGGAAAGGTAAAGGCCCGGGGAAGGAGGGGGGAGGCTGCCCGGTGGAGGGGGGGGACAGCCCGGCCTGGGCTTGCTCTGCCACTGCAGACTCCACGTGTAGCTCCGCGCCCGGGTTCGTATTTCGCGCCCCCCTGCCCGGGGATCCGGTGACGACGCCGGGGCCAGCAGCAAGGGAGGCGGAAGGGGGGGGCGGCTGCTCCGTCCCCCACCCGTCCCTGCAACCCAAGGGAGGCTTTTGCCCCGACACAGTGCTCGGAAGGCAGCGTGGTGATATATGGCAGCGCCTTGCGCTCCCTGTGCCCCGTGCTCCGCCACCGTGACCCCAGCGCAACACCGAGATGGTCAGGAATTAGGTCCTGCCAAAGGAGAGGCGGAAAGCCCAGCCCCCACTGAGCCGGAGGTGATTCCTGCCCCCTCCTCCGCCCATTATTGACTGCAGGACCCCTTTTTGCAAAAGGATGCAGCTGATGAGCCCACGGTTGGAGACTTTAAAGTCAATAACTTCTTTGTGTTTCTGTCATATATTAAATTACAGCACTCCCCTCCCCAAAGGTACTTGGTTTGCTTAAGTGACTTCAGTGACAGCGCTGTAAGCAAAGGCAGAGCCCAGCTCTGTGGCAGGGTTGCCTGGCAGGAAGGAAAAGGGGAGAGGTTTGCCGGGGAGGGGGTTGCAAGTCACCTTTATTTACAGTGGCACCGCTGAAACAGATCCCAATTCCTAGCTGACTGTCGGCAAAACTCGGCCTTAGGAGGACTCCCTGTCTAAGCTGACTTGAGGAAAGAGTAGTTTTGGCTGTAGTCCTCCTGAAATGGCTACAACTGTGGAGCCACTGATCTAGTTTAGAAAATTTCCTTTTCTCTCCTCGGCTTAGTTTTGCATCAGCGTTTTAAGCTCCTTTTAGAAAAGTTAATGTGGTGGAGAAATTAAATACCTACCTTATTTAGGAAGGTATTTGTTTAGGAGATAAGCTCAACCCTGACCCCTCTTCCTGCAAACAAAACACAAACACCTAATTTTTTTTTAAGCTGGAAAATGTTAATTAATTTTCCAGAAAATGATCGCATTCTACCCTCATCCTCCAAATACTCCAGTGGTTGCCATTGCTACCTGCAAACTGTAGCACAACCCCCAGCTTCCCTAGCTCAGCAGCTCTGAAATCTTTGGGAAGCTTTCTCCTTTCTAGGGAACTTGAAAATAAATGAGTGTCTTTTGTGATTTTGTTGTGGTCTGTGTCTGCTTTGTTCGACCCTACAAGGGATTTAAAGGCTTTGTTGTGGCATTAGGAAGAAAAAGAATCTGCTTTCCTATTTGCTCTGGTTTTATTTTTACTATTGGCATGTTTTTGCTCTAAATGCAAGAGTTGCATTGAATTTAGGCAAAAGAATGACAGTGGTTAGTAAGAATAAAAAAGTCCCTTTATATGAACACATGGAATTGATTAAGCGACATATTGACTTATTTTGGTTTCTCATGTCCTTATTTATAATGATCACTCTTCTTGGATTTTTATATCATTATTATTTGTTAGGAATGCAGGTTGGAGGGTTTCTTCAAGGTGCTGGGAGGCAGTGGTGGGATTTTTGGCTCGAATCCACTTTTTTATAGTTACTTGTTCTCTAGTCTGCTTCTCCCACCAACAGTATTCTTGATGTTTGTTGACTTGTCTTGGATGAGGGTCCTTAAAAAATGTCTGTGGTTTCTTTATTTGCTTACCTCAAGCCAACAGTTTTAACGGGAATGGCTGTGAGAAATGATGGGTTCTCTAGTACAGAAATATTTATGTGGTAACCTTATTTAATTGGTGTATTCATTACACTTATTTTGAGACTAGTAGCAGTAAAGTTTCTGCAATTTTAATGTTTTTGTAAATGGATAATTACAGTGCTCTGATTTGGTAACTCAGAGTAGGAATATTATATCCCTACTTGTCATAATTGCTAATTGAAAATGGCAGAGAAAGAAACTGTCAAAATAGTGGGAAATAGATCTGCAGACATGGGAGCTTTGCCTCTGTTTTCCCTGGTCACGTCAGTGTGTGTTTTTCTAGCAGAGATACATCACTGATGCAAACTCTGAGGTTCTTCTGCTTTCCCAGGAAGCATATTTATTGATGGCTACATGGATACAATCTATAAAGTGTATAGTGTATTTGCCAGCCTGTAGTGTGTCTGTAGTGCTGAAGAGTGAAGCAATGGTTTCCATTTTAAGGTAGCATATGGATGCTATATAAAACTCGTTTTTTCCTGTGAGAAAGGAGGACTAGCAAGAGCACAGTGGTATGTGGCCATTGCAGGAATTCCTTCTCTCTCTGTGGCTAAAGGCTCCAAAAGGAGAGTGGAGTTTTGTAGTCACAGCTCACTCAAATCGCTGCCTTGTAACTTCCTCTCTAATCCTCAAATCATGGCTATTGTATCAGGCCATTGCCTAAAGAAATCCCCAGGAAGGGCCAGTTTCTCAGTAATCCTCCAAGTGAAGCAAGAAGGTGATAGTGATCAGTGTTAACATAACAAACTTAGGTTTAATTTTCAGTTTGTTTGTCTTACACTGGGACTCCCCCACAAAAACTGTTCGGTTTTCCCCATTTCCCTGTGTGAGATTTCTGACTATCAGCTCCTGCAGTTACATTTCTGATTAATTTAATCATTAAAAAAATGACTCTGCTAAAAGTAATAGTAATCCTCACACAAAAGGCAAAGTCTGTGTTCACAGAATCAGGGTTTTCTTCTGTACTCAGGGAATGCTCACCAGAAAACAGGCTTTTTCCTAAGTACAAGTGTATGGCTTAAATATACAAAATTAAATACACAGTTGAAACTAAGCATTTGCCCTCAAAGTAGTAGGCTGATTTGCAGTAATTTAGTTGGGATTATCTTTTAACTGTTAATTTGGTATTTCATTACAGCCTGGGTATTTCAACCCAGACCTTAATTGACAAACTCTGACTGGATTCTATTTTATGTGCATCAGTGAACAGGAAAAATAGAGAGCAGCTGGGAGAGCATTGTCTGTCATTTGGTTTCCGGTTTGGACCTAAAATATGCATTCTCTTTTTATTTTTCTTTAAGTGACATTGGAGTTCTTTGGTGAGAAAAGGGAAATAGGGAGCATTTTGTTGGAAATGTGATGTGAGGTGCTAATGCCATTATAACTGATTTTGGATATGTTTTTTTTATTCACTATTCAAACAGATTTTACTTTTGAGTATGTGCAAAGAGAAGCTCTCAGAGTTCCCCTCATCTTCAGAAATAAGGATGGACTGGGAATTAAGTAAGTTACAACCAAATCTTGATGATTAATAAATGCTTTTATAGGATAACCATTATGCTTTCTACTTGTATGTGATTCTTCTTTTGATGATCTCAAAATGAACTGCAATTAGCAAGACTGTCAGCACCCTTGAGAAAAGGAATGATTGTTTTCCACTTATAAACAAGCAGATAATGAGGTCTGTAAAAGCTAAGTTCATACAGTGTGGTACTGCACAGTCAAAAAGAAATCAGTGGTGGAAGTTAGGAATAAAACTCTTGCATCCAGTCTGTGATATGACAGAACAACCTCCCTTCAGTTTTTGGCTTCTCAATTGTTTTCTGTATTACAGGTGGAATGCCTAATGATGTCTGTCATTTGCCATTTTAATTGTACCTCTTCAGAATGTTAGAGCTTTGTAAATCTTTCATACTAGCTAGTTAAAATGTGATATTATTAGAATCTCTTTGAGGTTGCATTTTGTTAATATCCAATCACAAAGGATTTGGTATTTTAATAAGGGAATTCTGCAAGCTTTTTTGTAAAAGTGACAATGTCTAAGAGAGAAACACTGAAATGATACACTTTATCAGCCACACAATCCACAGTTTAGATAAATGTTCTTTGATACTTCTGGAAATTAGGACTATGTAACTGATTGTATCTGAAAGATGGAAAATTACTTTTCTGAAAGAGTAATTACTTTGCTCAGTTTCAGCTGGAACATCTCAAAGTCTATCTAGGGAAGTGAGGAGTCCCAATGACTTAATTATAAAGAATCGAGCTGCCTCAGTATAACTTAAGGAGAGAAAGAAGTGTTTGGAGTATTTGACAAGCATATGTCTTTTTACTGTAAGAGCAGATAGGAGCTGCTGTGATGCTTCTCATGATGTAGTAAAACAGTTTTATATATTGAACTCTGAACAAGAAGCACTTAATAGCTACTTAGTAGTATTTACATTAATGTTTATTCTGTTTATATATTTGGTTTATTATTTATAGGAAGTTCCTGTTTTTAGATGCATCTGCAGTCAGTTTTCCTATTCTTCTTCTTTCATGGAAGCCACCTAAGACCTTGAAGAATTCGGGGCTTTGTCTGTGTACCTGCCCCTTCTATGAGATTGTACACCATGTGTGTGGGCAGGACAGTTATAGATGTACTTTTGTGTTTTACTGAGGGAAAAAAAAAAAAGACCTGGCCTCAAATACTTATATACAGCATGAATCCACATAGACATGACTACACCTTAAGGAGAGAGTTGTCAGGTAGCTTTCCTTGCAAGCATTATCAAAGCAGTCAAATAAAGAGCAGTTTTGGAGCATACAATGACAGTGAAGAAGTAGGACTGAATGCTGCATGCCTTCATTTTCAGTTGGAGTTCTGCAGCTGAGCACATAACTTTTCAGTTTCGTACTGACTCCTGGTATCATTCTAATATTACTCTGCCATCTTTCCTCCTTTCTAGCACTATTTCCCTTCCTCCCTTTTGTGAACCATCCACATACCATGTGTAACTTCTTCCTCTAGCTAGAATTCACTGTCAGAAGAATAAAAATATCAAAGTGGTTATTTTTCTTTTGAGGTTATTTGTGATTAATTAGTATGCTGGCAAAAATAAACACCAAGTTTTATCTGATATGTGACCTTTGGATGGTTCCTGCATAGAGTCAGTTGAATTCTCCATTTCACAGTTAGTCGGGTGAGTTGTTTTTATGTTCCTGTTCTCTGCTGAATCATTGAATACTGAATACTCTGAGGGATTAAAAGACTAGAATTTATAGATCAGTAATCTCTTCCAGGACATTCAGCATGCTAATATTTTCATTTAAATGAGCATGACTTATTAGTTTGAAATTATGTTGTAAAGGAATTGTACACACTTGGGCATAAATGTCAGTAGAGTGAGAGAAGGTTGGAAACACAGTTAATGTGTGTTTTAAGTGACAGGAGTGAAATGCATGAGCAAACTTTCCCGTTTGGCACTCTGCAGGATAACATGATTTAATTTTATTTACATTTCCCCTTCTTAATGTGTATCTATCAAAAGTAGCTGGCATGCAGTATATTTTTGTGAACGAGTGCATACCTAAATGCTGTGTGTATTGTGTTCCATCAAGATGAAAATAGTATTGACACCTGCCTAACTGATCCAAACCGCTGAGAACCATCAGTGTCATCATCCTGACATTTACTGTTCAAGTTAATGAGTGTCGTAGCCTGCTGTCTTCCATCACTAGAGTTAGACTGGATGGTTTGCCTTTAGGTCCAAGTCATTTGCTAATAAGACTTGGGAACCTTAACGTTCCATTTGAGGTTCTGGAGGAAATGATGCTTTATTGAGTCTTTTCTAGCACTACTGTCTCTTGTCCAGAGGAGGCTGTGTGTATCATGAGATGTTAGATTAGG
Source organism: Colius striatus (assembly GCF_028858725.1). Classification (NCBI taxonomy): domain Eukaryota; kingdom Metazoa; phylum Chordata; class Aves; order Coliiformes; family Coliidae; genus Colius; species Colius striatus. The sequence goes on along the minus strand of NC_084775.1, from coordinate 14,110,870 downwards.
TAATCCACATATAGGGTGACCTTGAGATACAGTAGATGATAAAATATATAAGATGATTTTTAGACTTCTGATGTTTTGGGTAACCAATGATATGTGCTTCCAGTTCTATTTGCTACTAAGCAGTCAGCTTGTGTGTCTGTGCCTGGCAGATGTACAAAGCATAGCTGAACAGTTTGATTACTGTGCCTTGGAGGTGCTCTGAAATGGCAAGGAATGAGATGAATGAGGAAAAATTATTATGATAAAACTTCAGAAATTGCTTTCCTGTGTATTTCTGGTCATGGTGAGCTGTTATTTGTATGGCTAGAAGCAGGGAAGGCCACCTCTGATCTCTTAGCAGAAGAGGAGTTATTTTTCTGGGAGGACTGTTTGGCTTTTGCTGGGATTGACTTGGAGAGAGAATGCTGTTTGGAGAGATGTTGTCACTTTTATCTGAACAGCAGTCATCTTGCATTGTGTTGTGGTTAATCAGACATGTATGCTAGCCAGAGCTCATCTTCCTTCAGATTTGAATAGGAGACTTCTCTAGCAAATCTTTAAATATTTACTAAAATGCAAATTTTCACCCAGTGCACAGGTGTGTTTTCACTCAGGTGTTTGCATTTCTCTTCTGTTTGAGGCAACAGGATTTGCTGAAGATCTCAACTGTTTGTATTTAGGTGGTCAGTGACCCTACTGTACTATTTTTCATCTATTTCTTATATTTGAAATCTTTTGGAAGCAGTTTTTATGCAAGATGCATTTGCCTGAAAATTGCTTAACAGCAAGGGAAAAAAACCCTCTGCTCAGTTCTTGCATTGTTGTTGTTCTGGATTTATATGCAGAAAAATGAACCAACACTTCATGATTAGTGTGGGACTGATGGCATTCAAGACTACTGTAGCAAGCCAGCTGTAATTCTGTAGGGGTGAGTGTGGCAGGGATGCTGGGTGAGGCTGGAGATGAGGAAGTAGTCATTTATGGTCTCAACAGGCAGCAGAATGTGTTCGAATTATAGCTGGTCCTCCCAAGGCAACCCAACTACAAAATGGGTTCTTGTACTTGAAACATGCTGTGTTCAAGCCCAAAATTCTTCCCTTGATACACTCTTTCTCTAACGTGTCACACATCCTGAGGTTGCAGAGAAGGAAACCAAGGATGCGCCAGGTGTGCTCTCCAGAGCTAAACAGGCAGTGTTGCTGTTAGGGAGGACTGTGTTCTTCCAGTTTGAGCAACATTTGTTGTCAGCTGCTGCAGGAGCTCTCAGATTTGCTTTTATGCATCTGGGTTGGGGTTGTTATCTGTCTTGGTTGTTGATTTTTATTTTCATTTATACAAATGTGGAATTGCCCATCTAATTGTTCTACACGTCTGACATAAACACAGGCAAGCTGTGTCATCTGAAGATGTGCCTCGCACGCTCTTGTCACCCACAAATAGTTCCTCCTTCCCCTACTTCTATATTTCTAGTGCTTGGCAAAAAAAAAAAAAAAGATGAGCTCTGAATGAACCCTGAAGGTCAGTAGATTCAGGCTGTTTCATTCCAGTGAGAGAGTGAATTCCAAAGCTGTGGGGCCCTCGCAGCTAAATGCAAAGATGTGAGAGTTGGCGGAGAACTAACAAAAGATATCGTCCAGCCTCTGCAGCCCACCAGAGGAAGGTGATAAGGGGTAAAAGAAAGTGGACAAGCAGAATTTGGCAAATAGTTCTGATGATATATAAGTAACAGTAAATGCATTTTTTCACCTTCCAGGTTTTCTTAATGGTAAAAACTATTGTTCTAAAACGTTACCTATGGGCTGAATCATTCTGATTTCTAACTGAATTACGTCACAAGTCCTTTATGGCCAGAAGCAAGTTGTTTATTTTTAACCCAGGGCAGTACAAGAGGGACAGAGCACCTAGCTGGCAGGTCCCATGGGGCTAGTTTCCGTTGCACAAAAACTGACTCCAGGGTTGTAATGTGACGTGTGAAATACTGTCATTAAGATGAAGTCAATCAGCTATAAACCCCCACAACTGGGTTTGTTTTCTTTTTCCATCCACTCTATATGTTAAAGAATTTTACTTTCCGCCTGACACGTAAAACTCACTCAATTGATGTACTAGGCTATTGTCTAATTACATTAAACTCTAAAACATTTCCTGTGTTAGAAGTGATCATATAAATGCATCGACATTGGTGAACCAATTATGCTACCATTTAATTTAGCTCTGCATGAGCCCAAGTTTAATTGAACAGCAATTTCACTACCCACCAAATACAGCCAGGTTGTCTTCTGCTAGACAAAGAGGTTTGCAGTAGACACTAAAACAGAGGCTTTTATTCTTTATTTTTCATGTTTTATTTCTGAGCAGTGAATCCAACCTGTGATGATGTGACTTTGAACAAACCGATTTACCGCACTGTGTCTCTGTATCCACTGGCAAATGTGGTTATTTCTTACCTTGGGCAATATATGTGAGGTACCACCAGTTGCAAACCACTACTTGCTTAACAGGAGCAAGCGATAAAGATTTAGGATTTCTTTCCCCTCCCACTCCAGTGCTGCTAGAGAGTGCTTGAAAAGCCACCTCTTCTCCTCTTTCATTATCAATAGAGAAACTTTTGTACACTTGCCAATACAAAGATGTTATGTGTGTCATTAAAACTTGCACTGTCCACGCTTCAGGGGCCTTGCTTGATTCCACCTACTGCATTATGGACAAAGAGCACTATGCATTTATTTCTCTTTTATTATGGTAACGAAAGTGTACCCATACTTATCCTGACAGTATTTAACATTGCTTTCTTTGCTAATTATAGAATGCCTGACCCGGATTTCACCGTCAGAGATGTGAAGCTATTAGTGGGTAAGTTATTTTGAATGCACTGGATTAACTCTATACAGAACAGAATTGCTTTGAAATACTTGTCCAGTGGTGTTTGTAGACATTTGTGATAACTCTCAGAATCCAGGAGAAGGCATGGAGAAGCAATTTGTAAATTAAAAAGGCTGGGAGAACCCTAATTAGCAGTTGTGCTGGCTGGACTCAGATCTCATGCGGGATAATTGGCCATTTGAAAGAAAGTGAATGCTTTTGCTCTTAACAGGTGTCCTACATAACACGTTTGTGATCCTGGAAAGCAGCAGCTCTATTGATTGAGTTTCTTTTTTTTTTCTTTATAATCTGTTGTAGAGCATCTGTTTGCAAAAGGTATGACTGGAGCTGGATCACCTTTTGCTTGTGCTCTCCTTACAGCCTTTATCAGTGTCAGGCCAGGTCAGTGCTTTGAGGAAAGGTTGCTAAGAGAGACTGAGCATAAAGCTTTGCAAACTGTCTTTTTGATAAGACACAAACCACAGAAGTGGTGACTGTAATCATCAAATGTTTCCTAGCAATTTTTGCAAAAGGTTTGGGGTTTTTTTTAACTCTAGGAAAAGCTACATTTTGAGTAGGAGACTATATTGTATGTTTCTTTTAAATCTGCTTTTAGTGAACATGGATGTGTTATTTATCCTTTGTCTGAAATTGTTACTGAATGATGAGACTGCAGTCTGTGAAGTCGTTGCTGTAGAGCTAGCTGAGTTTTGGATGTGTTAACTGCAGTCCTTCACAGAGATTTTTAACTGCATTCTTGCTATTTAGAATTCACTTGATTTATTTCTCTGTGTTGTGTCAGGAGTTAATCTTTTAAAACAGCCCCATTGCTCCCATAGCAAAGACAGCTTTTTTGAAAATGACTCTTGAGTTTAATAATCAATACCAATATCAACTCTGGAAAAGATGCAGTTAAGAAAAACAAAGGAGAGGAACTTGTGCCTCATTCTTTCTTACTTGAGGTTATCTGGGAGAGAGGGGTTATCTCTGATAACCTTCCTTCACAAACAAAACCGTTGCTGGATTTATGACCTTTTATAAGTTCAGGGAAAAAAAAAAACCCAACCCAAACCTCTTTGGCAGAAGATGTTAGAGAAGTGGTGTGGGAAGTGATATTTAGTAGCACTTCTGTCAGTCTGCAATTAAACCTGCAGTATGGTCAGTCTGCAGTTAAATGAGGAAATAGGAGGAGGGTATTTGGAAGTGCCAAGTTTTATAGATGGCCTGACTGCACGTGCACGTTTGTAGGTACAGAACACCTCTTTCTGTTGCAGAGGAGCATCAAGCATAAACCTTGAAATTTTCTGGACCCTATATGGAATTTTCTGCTCTTTCTGTCTCTGATGAAGTTGAGAGCCCGATTTTGAGTTGTTTTGGAACAGGATAGTGTTGCATAACAACATTGTTTTTCCTGTGTAGCAGTCGAAGTGTGGGAGTTGCGTTTCCTCAAGATTGATGTCCCTTGAAGTATGAGGGGGGTGGAGATTCCTGTGTGCATGGCCAGCAAAGTGGGAGGATATTTATAAATAAAATTAGATTTATAAAACAATGGAGCAGAAATAACAATCATCATTAACTTTGAAATGAACATTAATGTAAAAGTGTGGCGTTTCTCACAGCTGGTTCAGCAATCCATGTTTGTGCTCTTGGCCAGGTACTGCATGTCATGGGTCTCTTTTTTTGTATGGTGTTTGGACAGATTCCCTTTGGAGTTACTGTGCCAAGTCTGTGATGTGGTCAAGAACATTATCACCTGCTCTTTTTTTTTTTTTAAATACAGTTGCTGACTTCTGGCATCACAGGTGGAAACTTTGATTCAAAGATCTAAAATATTTGGGAAATGGTCTGTGAGTTGTACCTGAAAAGTTCTTAATGGCAAATTGTTTCTGTCAGTGTGGAATTTGTGCTGTATGTAACAGCCACACTGACACTGAGAGTGCAAGGGGCAATTGCTCTCTCCATGCCAAATGACTTCAGGAAGCACTGGTGAGCAATTTTCCTATTTTCTTCTGGTTTTAGGTTAATATATTTGTTACACTCACAATCCAACGTTCAAATAAAGCTGATGGAAAGTCTTGGTTTATTAATATCTCCTGTGATTGTCCCTGCATTTTTTCATCAGGCTCTTCAGGTCTTGCCTGAATCTCTGGGTCGCTGTGTTTCTGACCTGTAGTGGTGTCTGAACTTGTTGAATTCTCAGTGCCTTGCTGACCTTGGGAGGGGAATGATGTTTTGTGAATAGGAAATGATCATCTCTGCATCTGAGTGTGTGTGGGAGTCCATAGGGAGAGAACAGAGCTTGAAAAAATGTTGTGTTCTGTGTAAACTTGTTTTTTTAAACGTTCATCATTGTAGTGTGCTGGTGCTATCTAAACCTATCACTTGTCCTCTTTTCTTCTTCAAATCAGGGGAAACATATTTGTTATAGAACATTTGAAAGAGATAGTGCTGGGTTCTTCCAAAGCACAGAAATTCCACAGGGAAGTTACTGAGCCTTTGGTCTCAAATTATTCTGAAATCTTACTTTCTAAGGTGATTGTTGTATCAGCTCCATATTTGAGTACCTATAAGTCATAAGGAAATAACAGCAATTGGTAGCCTACCTTTTTAAATCTCCCTTTGAAAACTCTGGTCTGTGACAATAAGGAGAAAAAGGTGGGTTTTTTGATCGTCATTTGGGGTTACTTGGGCTTAGATGTCTGGTTTTATTAGTGTTTCATCAGACTTCCAAAGAAACATTGCCATTGCTTCTTGGATCTTTTTAATTATTTGTTTGTTTTCTTTTTCTGAAAAAGCAGAAGCCAGCTGTAATTTACTTTGGTAATGTTTCTGACCTGCTGTTTCTGAGTTGCCTGATAGCGTGCATGAATGCACACCTACACCTTAAGTCTGTGGATGAAACACTCTCACAGTGACTTTACTGTAAAGAACAAACACTTTAAACTGTATGGCTGGAATAATGGTTATAACTAGATTCCTACCTCCATATGAAAGATATCCTGGATACTCTTTAAACCTGAGACTGTGGATTAATTTCACCAGTTGGAATTTGTCTGATCTCTGAAATGGCTGCAAGCCAAGAATACAAATGGAGAAGTGGAGAGGCACTACTGGCCTGCTTAGGAACTTGAGACAACTCTTGAAAGAAGAAAAACTCTGTTGTAATTTAATAACTGTTAAGCTTTGTCATTTAAATGCCTAGGCTAGATTTGATTGCCAGTTCTGAAGGACAGAATGTCACTGTCATCTCTTCCTAAGTTGATTGAAAATTTGATTAAGAGGGTCATTGGCCCTCTTAATGTCTCCTTAAACATCTGCTACATCTGCACTGAAAGTTTGATAAGTGTTATTTCTGCAAGCTCTTTCTTTTTCATTCTTGGCATGCCATGCTGGTGTACTGGTGGTGTTACTAAATGCATATGGACTACTTAAAAGTCAAAGGCACAGCAGTAGCTAGGAAGTGTTTGGGCTTTGGGGTTTTTTTGCACATTTGCAATTGCTGTCTTTAGATTTGCATAGTATCTTGGTTTATGCCCTTTCTTTCCCAAGACCCTTCCCGTCCCTTTCTTTGATTATTTTTTTTAATGGTTTTCTTGAGTCAGCACTGATTGAAGTTAAAAGAGTATCTGCTTTTCTGTGGCATCTGCAGTGTCTCGCCCTTTGACTTGTAATTGATTTCCTCACTGCCTTTGTGTTCCTGGGTTGTCACAGTCTGTCCAGGAGTTCCTGGGTAGGTGTGGAGTCCCTGCACAAGCTGTGGTGTCTCTATCTAAACAGTAACAGCTACTCTGGGTGTATTTGCTTTTATAGTCTATCTTTAGCTGACCTCAGTTTGTTTCAGTTTGTTTGCCACAGGCTAGCAGTCTATAGCCATTGAGTCTCAGCTTTTACGCTCCTATCTAAATAAGCTAAATTAGCCACTAAATAAACCTCTAAATAAACCCAGCGGTGTTGCTGGGTCTCTAATGCCCATTGCCTCCTGTCTCTATGGGCTGGTGTAGCTTTGTGTGCCAGGGTATGTATTATACACCCCCAAAGTTGAGCTTGCAATCCTGGCTAGTGGCAAAAGGGGCGATTTGAAAACATGCTGAGGATTGTAAGAAAGAAAAGAGGCTTTCAGTTATTGTGATCCCTGGGCTGAAGAGGTTAAAGTTGTGACCACAGCGGTCACTTCTGTAGGATCAGCAGCATTGTTGTATGGAATTCACCATGCCCAGCCAGGCATTGTATCAGTGGGAACAGTGCAAGTACAGGATTTATACTATTCATGGGGTGGTCTAACAACTGACATCAACTCACTGATTGATTTTATTTAACTAACTCTCTAAGGGTTTATTTCTAGAATTTAAAAAGTGAGTGTAAGAGCAGTGAGGAGTGGATCGTCAGTCGTGTGTTTTGCTATTGAAACCTGAAGCTGGAGATTGGAGTGGGCCATATTGCTTACATGGACAGAAAATGTTTTCATCTTGTAGAAGGAATCCAAGTAAAGCTGCAAGCAGCAAAGCTTTTAATTGTGATTAAATTTGTGCATTGAGATGTAGAAGTAAAAAGCAAACATGACAAAGCTCCAAAAACTGTTGCAGAGAGCAATCTTCAACTGGTCCAAGGAGATGATGCACAAGGTGGGATCCAATAGATCATTTCAATGTTTGATTTCTGTGATTCTGTCAAATCAAGGCCCGGCAGCAGGCTTTGATCTTCAAACAAAGGGAGAAAGGAAAACCAGAGCTCTATCTCCTGTTACTTTCATTGCTGGGAGTAGCTGAGGAGATACCTGATTATTGCTGGGTTTTTCCCTCCCATCAGAAACACCAAAATGACAGAAGCCAACCCAAAAGCTGCCAACTGAGTGTTTAAAGAAATATGTATGAATGTCTCTGCCTCAACTATGAGTTTATAATCATGGTGTCAGTGGAGAAAGACAATAGAATAAAGGACAACATTGGACATTTTTTACATCATACAGATGTTTGCAAGGAAAAGAAAGTATAAATAGAGGACTTTGGCTCCACAAGTGCAGGTCAGCTGGCCCTTGTGTCCTTATGCTGCTGACAAGTGTCAGTTCTGGAGGAGACACTGTGTGCTGACATACATCAGCTCATGGTTTATTCACTAAGTGAATAAGATGTTAAGGACTTCATCATACCAGCCTGAAGTGAGCAGCTGAACCTGCAGAGGAGTATTTCACTGGCTGCTAAGGTGTTTGGTTTGTTTTTTACAAGGGAGAGACCTAAGCAAGCACTCTGAAGTTTGGCATTGCAACATTTGGCTCACCGTGGGAGTAACTGGGATTCCTCAGTGTAATAGTGCACAGTAGATAGTGAGTGTGCTCCTCTTTTCCCAGGAAGAAACAGGGAAGGAAGGTGCTCAGATGCCTGTTGAGAGTAGTGCTGGGAACAGAATTTGGGGAGTATCAGTTACTAGCTTTCCTGTAAACTGTAAATGATGTACAGAATGTGGTGTGCTCTCTGTGCTTGGGACTGCAATGGCATGGAACAAATTCTCTTACTAGTTAATGTAAGCAGGCTGATTTCAATATTTTCAATTTAATTGGGACAGAAAGGATTACTGCCTGTCAAGTATACATTGCAGCCATAAGCTGTATGAGGCTCTGTATCTTTCATCTAGCCATTTTTGTTCTGTTAAATACACATACTGTTGTAGTCCCCAGGAACTCTAGCTAAAATGAGTATATACATGGCAGGTGCTTCACAGAAAGACAAGAACTCCCCTAATCCATACTTCTGGAAGTAGGTGGTGATGAAAGAGGAATGGAAAGAGATGCAAACCTTGTAGGTATTGATTATTCTGGATTAATAAAATGTGAGATCTATATACACAGCTCTACATAGAGTTATAGATGTGTACATATACCTGTGTATAAATTCAATTCAGTACTGCACCAAGAGATGTAAGTAGTGTCTCCACAGAAAATTGTGGTGGTGGTGACTGCAGATCAGGTGGGTAAAGGCAGGAGAGAGGGCAAAGCCAATGTAAAACATGTCTTTTCCATTAGCATACGTTTCTTCTGGTGTGTTAGCACAATGGTTCCCAAGCTGGCTGTGCAAATATGTTCAGCTTTTTGTTAGCAGCTACTCAAAAAAGCTGAAAGCAAACCAGAGAACTGTCTCTGAGTAACTGCTTCCTAGGGATGGGTTTTTTTTTTGGTTCATTCCTCCTGCATGTTTGCTCCCCCTCTCAAACCAATCTGCTCTGAAAATTGTATCATGGTTGAATTCACATCAAACTACAAAGCAAGTCGAGAGGCTCGTAGTGTGGTCTGCGGGCAAGTAGGGGAAATTTTGTCTTAATCACTGTACAGTTCTCCATCCCATGAAAGAAAATTAGCCTTGCAGCTACAAAAGAAGGACAAAGCAGCCACACACTGGAGTTCAGAAAACTTTCCATCATTTCTGCTGAATAGAGACCTAGAGGGTTGCTTTTTCTATTGAGCAACGCTCCATTTGTTTCAAGGAAGTTGTGAAATTGGAGACCGAGAGGAGTTAGAAGGGAGGCTCATTAGAGAAACTTTGTTGTAAGGAGTGCTTCCCAAAATTAAACGGGCTGTTCAAAGGAAGGGCAAAAGTCTGCCCTCAGACTTGCATCTGAGTTTTGATTAAGATGTGTGGTTCTCACCCTGTGTGGGGAATGTGAGTGCCACGTTTGGAAGAGCAGAAGAGCTGAGTCGGGAGTCATAAGCTGCTGTATTTCCTCTCCGGGAGTCTTGTGTGGAGGGATAAGGAGGAAGCAGTGAGGCCTTTGCTCTGTTCCTAGTGTCCAAGTAATGCATTTTTCAAAATGTATTGGACCAGGCTTTTCTAGGAGAGAAAGTCAACACTGATCTCATGGGAGGGGAGGTGCTTGTATGAAATATTTCCACTCATTCTAAACTTTCTCCTCTTGTTACTTATAGTTTCCTTTGTGCCCCACGGTGCCATCTGTACGTGGCTTGCTGTCTGGGTTCTGCTTCTTTCCTTCTCGTATCAGTGGGAGCATTAACCAAAATGGAGTTAATTCTCATTCTCGTTGTTCTCATGGTTTGGAAAGCAAGTGTCTGTGTACTCTTATAAAAAACAATTTGTGAACATGGTCTTCAGCCTGTGAGGATTCAGATGGAGACCTCAGTCTCTGGATCCTGCAAGTCACACCCTAAAATCATCAAGGGGCTGATATTCCACAAGAGACAATATGTCTCTCCCATAGCTGAGAGGAGCAGGGGAATCCAGGAGCACTTTGAAGACAGGACATCCAGGTGTCTCCTGGCAGAATGAAGCTGAGTTGGATATTCTTCACAAGTGATTGCAAAATTGTTGTATGTCAGTGCTACTCCCATTGATCTGAGGATACGAACCCAAAACCTGTGCTTTAAAGGAGCTGAGTTATATACATGGCCACAAACTTTTTCACAGGGAAATTGGAAAGTCAGAAAGCAGCATGTGTCAAGGCCAGTGATCTGTCTCAAGGCTATTTGCAGTATTACAGCAGCATGTGTTTGAGATCCAGTCTTTATAAAAGCTGTTTCTCCATCACATTGTTTTGTGGTCAAAACTTGTTTTAAAATGTACCACTACTTTTTAAAAACACTTTGTCTTTTAAAACCAAATTCCAGATGTCCTCACAGTCTTGCTGTTGGGACTGCCAACGTGCTTCATGCTCTGAAGCTTCTCTCTAATTGGGAAATCTGCTAAGTCAGACCTCAACTAAAATCAGCAAATTAATATTGCCACTGAAAATGATAACTTCCCAGTGACAGGATAGAGTCAAACTGATGGTCTGTCAGCAAAGGGCTTTGTAAGTATTGTTGCTGTGAGCTGGCCAGACTTCTAGGTTTCTTTTTAAATGTGAGAACTACAAGGAGGAAACATCTGGACAATTAAAAAAATGCAATAAATGCAGAGTTTTATGGAAGTGATTCACTGCAATTCTGGGTAGCAGGCTGCTCTTTTCCAAGTGGAGCACTGAAGACTTATTGGCTCATCCTTTTCTCTTTTTTTCTTTCTTTTCCCTTGAGCGACCTCTCCTGTTTTCTTTGTATCCATCTTCCTTTAATGAGGCTCCTGTACTGTATAAACACATTTTACTCCCTAATCTCGTAGTAGCTTGTGAGGAGAAACAGATAAATCCTTCCAGATTTGCGCAAGTGCTATTAAGATACTCTTACCAACCATGAACCAATAATGATACATCAACATCCTTTGCTGTAAGCAGGACCAGTAGGACTTGACAGATGGGTTTCTGTTTGTTTATCATGAGCTCTGTTAGTTCTTTATGGGACACCAGCAGTGTGTTGGTTGTATGTTGATCAGACAACTAATGTGATTTCTGAACTGTTCCCCCCTCTGCTGTTTGCTCAGGGCTAGGAAGAATTACAAAGTTGTGGAGCTGCACTGTGATCTCTCTGGGGCAGAATTAAAATTAGAAACTAGACTTCAGAGCTTCTGAAGGGATTTTTTTTTTTTCAAGTGAAGGTTACATTAGTGATTTTCCTACAATCTGAGAGCTCTACCTAATTTGTTGAAAATTGAAGCAGTTTGTAGCAGCTCTGAAGCAACCCTGTGGGATTTTGGCATCCACTGATACTAAGGTGGAGTGGTGCACATATAAAGTGGAAATCTCTCTATATTAAAGTGGTGTATTGCAGACTTTCAGAGGACATTGCTTCATTTAATACACACTGGGTTTGTGCTCTGAAAGAGCTTACTGTTGAAGAAGAAAAGCTCCAGTCTGTAATAGCAGAAGGGGACGTTGGGACTATGGTTTGGTGTCACTGTGTGATTTCCCACAGCGCTGGCTGCACATCCCTTATTCTGATGTTTGTGGAACTGTGCTGTGAAGCAGGCAGGGAGCTGACCCTGCTTAAAAAAATTATTTCAGCTTCATCAGTTTCTTGAGTATTGGTGAACAGTTGGTATCATGAAACCAGGACCTAGGGCAGAGAGAGGTTAAAACTTACCCAGTGTTCCCGAAGGACTGGAAATAGAAACTTGTCCCTCTAATTCCACTGCTGTGTTCTGGTCCCAGCCATCTTTTTGTCATCTAAACTGGCATCTAGTTTTTGCTGTTGCTGCCTATTGTGTGCCCTGGTATAGTGCCTTTCATGCTTTTCAGTGCCCTGTGCTCCCCGTTGCATCTGACAACTTGGGGTTTTTTTGCCATACCAATTAAGCCAAGTGTAAATCGGTGTCCTGTTCTTTCTCTTCCTACTTGAGGCATTGCTCTCCTATCCCTCTGTGTGCTGGCACAGGCTTTGCTCTTGCAGTGAGGTGGTTCAGAAAGTTGAACTGTCAGAGAACTCACACTGTCTTCCTCCCTCGCAGAGAGGGGGAGGTTTTTCTTTATATTTACTTTTTTTTGGTAGAGCAGGTTTAGCTTTTGGCACCAACCAATGCTGGGCTGAAACATGAGGTAACCTTCTGCCTCTGGCTTGAGTTTCCACTGGGGAGCTGTGCCTCAGAGGAGTGCCTGGTGAGTGAGCCTTGAGCCATGATTAGGGCTTCTGTGCAATGAAATAAAGAAAAAGAAGGTATTTGATGCTCCCTCTTTGTGCCTGTTTTTTGCTCTTATGAATAAAAATGAAATAGTGTAACACTTGCCTATGTTTAGCATGTCCGCTGACTTGCCATTTTGGAAGTAGAACCATTTCTATTTTTAGAGCTGAGCTTCCTGTTTGAGCTCTCTTTGAGTTTGTCCTTTGCCTAAAACAGTCAAACCCTTTTTAAAAAATCATGGTTAAACTGGGACAGTTTTGCTAAAAACAGCCATGTTCATGTCTGAATATGAACAGCAGTGAATCTGCCTCAAATGAACATCACAAGAAAGATCCAACCTATCAAAAGAATGTATTTGTGTAAGCATGAAAGTGAAATGGAACTTGTGTTGATGTGGTCACAGTCATCTCAAAGCCTCTGCCAACAAGTGGATTTTAAAATGAGTTTTCCACGTGGGAAAGTTAACCAGAAGAGTTGTTTTAGAGTAACTCCCTGTAGTCACACTGTTCCTGCAATAAGCATCCTCTGCTTTAGCTCATCCAGAACAGAAAAGAGATGTCTTATTCTGGAGGAAGAGCACTCCAAATCCTACATATTTCATACCGGTTGTTATGCTTTAGTGTCATCATTTACCTTAGTCCCAAATGACCTTCAAGTGTAGTTATGTCTTTACCTAAAAATATCCATCAATATCAGCACGTTCTAGAGGTCTGATGTAACCACAGCTATATACATCTTAAGATGACCTCATTAAAGTGGGGATCCTAGATGTGTGGTGTTGCCAGCCCTTTGGTAGGACACCTTTAGATACTAGTCTAGACAAAAGGAGAGCTGCAGGATTGCTGATAGAGTTCATCTGTGAAATGGTAACGTGGATGGTAGTTGAACCTCATCTTCCATTTCCTAATTGCCAAGTGTCAGTAAATCAAGGCCCAAATGTTTTGTATTATGGGCTGGTGATGAGATTTCAGGAGGGCAGAAAAGCAATCTAAGGGAAGAAGGAGTTTCTCCTTCCTGGTTCTGGCAGTTCCATTTCTCCTTGTGCTGTGATGGCTCTTGATCCTGAAGTCCTTCTCCTGATCCAGCTTTGGTGTGTGCCTAACCCCTTGGTGAGCTGATCTGCTTCACACTATCAGCAGAACACTAGAAAACCAGGGAAAGGACAATATTTTCCTGGTATCATGATAAACTCCATTTGCTCGCTCCAAAGTCAGAGGAGTGCCAGGATCAATGGGAGAGGACGTCAGGGCTGCACAGCCAAGACAGGGAAGGGGAGACCTTTGAGGAGCAGGGAGCTTTTTTGAGTCATCTCAGCCATCTCCAGAAAGCTGTCCCTGATGGAGAGACAAACTCCCTCCATGGGAGCTGGGTTGCAGGCTGGGCTTTGTCAGGAGTTGCCAGATGCACTTCCACAGCTATGCCCTTCTTCCCACCATTGATATTACTGGTGCAGCCCATAACAAGAAAATATGGCTTGGAATTTACACTGTAAATAAGGCCATGAAAACCTAAGTTGTCCTTTCATTGTCAGGGTGTGGTTCTGTCAGAGGCAGCTTTCCTAAAAAGAAAAGGAGAATAGATTGCACTGATCCAGTCAATGCTCCTTTGTACTTGTCTTTCAGAAAATAAAGAACTTTGCTATTGCCACATTAACATGTCACTTAATGAAATTAGTTAATTTCTGTGGGATCCTTAGTATGAAAGATGCTCTTGATAGTGTAGAAGGTAATGATACTATAAAATGCTTTTATCATAAAATGATTTCATTCCTAGAACCTTTTTTCCTATATTTTATCTGTTCCTGTTAAGTGTGTTTTACATTGAGATGTTTTAGGAAAAAAAAACAATGGTCTTAAAATATATTTGATAGATAAATGAAACATAAGCCTTTCAACAAAGTCATATACCTTCCTACTTTCCTTAGGAGTGGTATTGTTTTCCTGTCTGTAACTGTTCTTTGTGTGCTGCCCCTGTCTTTTCAGTGATTTGGAGTGTTGTTAAGCACGTGGACACTGTATAAAAGTGAAATGTTTCTCGTATACATTTGGTTTCCATGTGGTTTTCCCTGGCTGAAGTATCAAAGAATCACTGAAAATTTGTGTTTTGAGTAGATGTAAGGATACTAATTGATTCTGTATAATGCCACTAAATGACCTGAGCCTCTTTCTTCAGTCTAGTCCCATAGTATTAAGGCTTAAGGCTATTTGCTGGCTTAAGCTTTTCCTGTGGACATGCTCTAAATACCTTTTGTTGCATGAAAAAACCTAATAACATGGGTTACTGCAATTTGTCATTTTTATACCAAATGATAAAGCTGCAGACACTGAAGAAGGGAAGGAGGGGGAAGGTACATGTCAGGTACTCATAGCTTTACGTCTCCATAAGAAGGAAATAATTTATCCCTGCCACAAAAGCCCACTCTGCAGCCAGCATGGCATGTGCTGGGAGACAGATACCTGGGCGAGGGGGTGTAAAGAGGAAAGGCAAAGAGTCCTGCAAAGGGGAGCTGGATGGCTTGGGGATGTTTGTTTCATGGTGCACAGGCTGTGCTAGGGAAAAGGCTGAGTGAGAGAAGTAACAGTGAGGCGAGTAGAAGAGATATGTGCAAGTGTCCCGGATGGGACCCTTTGTTCTGTGGGAGCTGTGGGATTTGTACATATCCCTTAGTTGAAGATCTTCTTACCCTAGGTCTGAAATGCAGAGAATGTTGTGAATTGATTCACTTGAGCAAGGACTTTCTGCTGTGATTCGTGTCCCTCCTGGTTAGTGTGGGATATTGTAACAGTCTCCTGTGGGCAGCAGAAGAATACTTGCTTCCCAGCTGTGGGAGCTCCACAGGGATTAACTGGGATGCAAGTCAAAGCCACAGTCTTTAGGTACAATTAACCTGCTAGTGAAGCTAGCAGATTTCCTAAAGCTCTGCCAAAAATCCTGCTTTATAAACCAGGATTTTTTTTCCCCAGTAAGAAGCATAAAGATTAGAAAGGACAGGGAGGCCTGTCACTGGGCATTTGAGGTTGGTTTCTGGTTGTAGGCACTGTATAGAACCTTGGGCACAGATCTTAACTTGGCCACAAAGGGTTAAAATAATTCCCCAAGGTAGCTTTATCCTCTTAATGGACAGGCTTAATAATCATTCTTACAGAAAGGATGTTTTTTCTTTCCTCTGCAGTAGGAGAGTTGCACCTTTTCCTGCTGGTGGTGCACTGGGGAAGACAACAGCCTTGTTGTCACTGGTGTGATTTTCACCTCTGATTCACACCTCCTGTGTGTTTCTCATTCTCCTGTGTGGTTCCCATTTGCATTGCTTGTGGAGCTTCTCTTTCTTTCACTACTCCTGATATCAATGCTAAATCCATGTCAGGGGAAAGGATGGGCTATTCTGAAGACTGGAGTGTGGTAACCTGGATAACACAAATCTGAAGCTGTTTTGAGTCAAGGCAGGGAAAGGCTGTGCCTCACCTTTTTGGAAATGAAAAATGGCAACTCTTGGACCCCAGAGGAGATTATTACAGTGCCACAACTTCCCATTCACTGTTCCCTCTCTGGCAAATCACTACAATATTCTATGCATGAAGCAAAGTGTGGGTGCAAATTCTTCAGGGGAGATCAATGAAAGCTTGGCTGAATGACTTGGGAGCTGGAGCCTGTCACTCCTGAAGTCTGTGGGGTGGACGTGGTGAAGCTGTGGTTTGTGACAGCATTTGCTGATGCAGTGAAGGTGCCTAGGTAACTTGGTATTCATGAAGTGCAGTTCTCCTTCTGACTAGAGGACAAGGTTTGCCTCCCTGTTGTTCTGAAAAGGCTTTTTGCCAAGAAGCCCAGAAGAGAAGGGAGGAATCCCCACACCTACCAAGCTGTACAGGCTGTGCAGTGAGGGGCAGGAACTCTGCACAAGTCATTTTTTTCCTCCAGGTGTTTGTTTCTATTAAATAAAACAATAATTAAAAAACCAAGATCTTGCAGCATATAGCAGTGTTGTAGGACTTACTCTGGGAAGACCTTCACAGCATCATGATCACTGGGCCTCTAAATAGAGGGAACAGGTTATATATGCGATTCCCCTCCTTAATTTTACTGTGAGTTTTACTAATATGTGGGTGGAGTCACTTGATTTGGGGATTATTTTAGGTTTCAAATATTCAGGATCTCTTCCTGATTGATTTGATTTCATTTTCCATCTTACATATCTGCAACTGATTCTTCCCTCCTCTTGCTTTTGTCTGTTCCTCCTGGCAAAGATGGCGCTAGCTTGTCTCTTAGTTACTGTCTTTGTGATCCTTTGGGGATTCGCTTGAGCTTGATGAGTGAGCAGCAGTAGAGGGGGAAGACATTTCTTCTTTAGGCTGTAAAATCCCCTTCAGTGAACCCTTAGCATCACCACTTCACCTCCGAGTCACATCTGCTGCAGGAGAGGCAACAACCCCTCTTAATCCAGGCATTCTCCAGTTTAGAGTTATATTGGAAAGAAATCCTGGGAAGCCAAGGATGGGGTGATGCTTGTGCACTGAAGCTTCCCATGTCAGCAGCCAGAGATGCCCTTTGCCAGCGAGGCAGCCAGGTGGATGGTAATCCACACACAGCGGGTGGGGAGCTGGAGTGAGGAATGTGATCTGTGTGAGGGCAGGAGGCTGCCAGGATGGCCGAGATCCTGCTGGGACCTGGTGGGCTGTATCAGGCTTGATTGAGTGAGATCCTTTCTTAGAGAATGGGGCGAGAGTGTGGGAAGAGAATATCTAGGGAGTGGTTAATAGAAATGGCACATAAAGTAAAATGCATGTCAGAGACGTTGAGAAGTCGAGCCTGACCCGAGATCTCTCAGCCTACCGTTGTTTTTTTGGAGCCTCTGCCAGCTTCTTTCCCTTTACTTTCTGTCTCCCTTCTGGATGATGTTTTTTAACCCTCTGCTAGGGGCAGGAGACAGAAGAAAGCTGAATCTTTTCAGGAAAGAAGAGAGAAAGCTGGCATTAAGCCAGAGCCGCTAGGAAGTGGGCAGCCAGCACAGGGCTGTTAACCTGTAATTATACATCTCAGATTTTGTGAGCAGTACTCCAGGAATCATTATGTATGGGCTTGTTTGATAGTACTGTGGTTTAAGAGAAAAACATCCCCTCCAATTACTCTTTAATTTGGAAGTCAAGAGACTATTAATTCAAATGTTAGCTCTTCTGCCCATAATTGAGAGCAGTGTACATTTAACAAAGCTGCTGTTGAGCTGGGCCTTGTACTTTTAATTCATCAGGTAACTGCTGATTTTTCTTTCAGAAAAGATAATTGAGAGGCTATACAAGGTCTCTTCCAGCAAAGCTGAGATCAAATCTGGACTATAACATGGCAGATCCCAGACTCTGCCACACAGTCCTGCAAGTATAACTCTTTGACATCTGTGTATTTAACCCCTCTGGGCTGTGGCCGTTGCGTCAGGCACTGGGAGGCAGAAGTCAGGCTGGTGCTTTCTCGGGAGCTGTTTACAGGACTTCACCCCAGTTGCCAACCTCTTGAGTAGGAAAGAGACTAGTTCCTCACATAGTAATGTTAACAGTTAAAAAAACCAACACACCGAAAAAAAAGGCTTAAGATTTTATGCATGTGGCTTCAAGCATGTGATACCTAACGTAAGGACTCGTGTGCTTTTTCACACATAACTATTCTCCCCATCCCGCCTCAAGGTGGCAACACTACGTACAGTCCCAAGCCCAGCCTGAGGATGAAATCCCGTTCCCTGGCCTTGCAGTGAAGAGTTTGAGTGACAGGCCAGTGGGACTATTCCAGATTTACACTGTATAAATTTTTCTTTTTGATTACAAAGCTTTATGGTCTTGCCTTCCTTTGCAGAATCATTATCTCATCTGTCACTGTCATTGCTATCCATGGCTAAGGATGTTTTTAATGGAGTGATGCAATCCAAACTATCATTCTTGCTGAAATACTGCTCCCAAGCACACAATAGGCCAGGTGCTGTAATTATTAATAATTCCCTCTGATGGCATACACTGGCCTTCCATTTTGGTTTAATGCAATTGATTTCCAGTTATTTCTTCGGCAGTGAAAACGGGTTTGGAGTGATTTTTTTTTTGAAGCCTTGCTAGTTTGTTTGCTGGAATCCTTCTCTCCTGGAAATGAGGCATGTCTCTCATGGGCTCCCATTCCCTCACACACAAATGAACTGCTAATTAGAATGATGAAATTGCTGGGAGAGGTGAAACCTTCCAGTTGGCCAAAGAGAAGATTGTGGATTAATCTGTGTAAAGGCTGAAGGCTCGACTAAAACTGCTGTTCAACATTCTGGTGCTAATGAGACTTGTATGTCTGCCACTCGAGAAGCTGAAAGTGTTTCCTGGAGTTTCTGTTGAGAGATCCAAAGTGGGGGCTCACTCTTCTATGGCATTTAGTGCTTCGTCTCCACTGATGACGACTGGAATTGAGGATACTCAGCAATCTGTATATAAGGTGTGCAGCAGTTTGTAGAAGCTGGTGACGCAAGGCAGTTTGCTCTTTATGGGTAATTTTTCTATGTGAGTAAAAGCATCTTGAGAGGCATATGGATGTTTAGAAAATTGCAGAGTATGATTTGGAGAGCTATTTGTCTTGCATGCCCCCTGCTACCGTATTATATGGCTGCTTCATAGTTTTTACCATACTTTTTGCTCATGTCAATTTATGTAAAGGAGGAAACTACCCTCTCCATTTCTGTGAAGCAGAGACACCAGGTGGCTTGTTCAGTGCTTTACTGGGCAAAAAATCCAGTCTAAGTTAGTTCTCTGCTTCCCTGCTCACTATTAGAGCTGCTCAGAACCTGTGGAGAGATGCTGGTCTCTCCTCTAATAACAGTTTCCCTGCAGTTGTTGAGAACTTGTACATATATATAATGATACACACACACATATATGAACTAAAGCTGACAGATGTTTTGAGGCTGTTTCTGTGTGTTTGCAGGAAGCCGACGGATAGTGGATGTGATGGATGTGAACACACAGAAAGGGGTTGAAATGAGCATGTCTCAATTTGTGAGATACTATGAAACACCAGAGGCCCAGCGTGAAAAACTCTACAATGTCATCAGCCTGGAGTTCAGCCACACGAAGCTGGAAAACATCGTCAAGCGTCCCAACCTGGTAAGACAGCCTGTGGTGATGCTGCTTATTTTCAGCTTCTTCACAGTCACTGGTTGCTCTGTAAGAAATAAACCACGGAGTTTAAACAAGGTGATGTGAAATACATGTAACTCCTGTGTATTTAGTGTTAGGATTTAATTTTTACCCAAGTAGAAAGCTGGTTGCTTTGACAGAGGAACTTAATTTATGGAGATTAGGCACCTGATGAGCTCTTAATCATGCAATTTGCACAGATATCTAGTTCCTCTTGAGGTATTTAGGGGAAATTCCATCCAAAATTAAATACCTATCTGTTGTTTTTCCTTCTCTAAGGAAGCTTCAATTATCAGGAAGCTTAAGTTCCCTATACACAAACGTTCCTATTAACTGAAAAATTTTCAGGGGGCTACAAAGCAACAAAAGTCAAACCCACATGTACTAAATGTAGAAATTTATACATAATTAAATCAGTGCAATCACTGCTATGTCAGAATTGGCAGGGTCAGAGGAATGAGTGGATTTGTACACAGTTTTTGAAGGTAAAGGGCTCTTGTGATTTTGTTTCCCAGTGGAGTCACCAGCAGTGAAACCATGACCTCATTAATAAAGATGATTTCATTTATTACTAAAATGTAGCCATGTGTGGGTGAGGGTTAGAGCATCAACTCAGTATCCAGCAGTTTTTTTGCTGGGGGCATCTCTTGCCTGTGCTGACAGTCTAAATGCCACACTTCTGCCTGAACAGGTCAAAAATAGATGGCAGCTCTAATTGCTGATTTGTAGAAGTAATTCTTAAGTAGAGTTTTGTGTTCTGTTACACACATATCACAAATGGAATATTAAGCACATATTTATAAGGTTTTTTTGCTGTCATCCAGTCACTAGCAGGCAGTTTGGAAGTGCTCTGGGGAGTTCCTGGTGTTCAACCAATCCTGGTTTTCCCAATCACATCATGCTCTTTAGGCTTTTGAAACTATGCAAATTTCCTGGGTGCTCAGAACTGAAAAGTGCCATTGGCTACTTGATACCACGTGTAAATGAACACTTCATGTTTGTTTACTATGGCCTGAGTGCACAATTGTTTGTGAAATCAGGAATATTTAGATCTCACTGAGAGATCTGCATTCCCATCCAGTACTTGGGAACAGAAGAGAGGGTGCTGGGGAAGTGGGTGCTGAGAGGAAGCCCAGTACATCAAGTCAGATACTGGTCAAATACTATAAGTAGTTCCCTTGAATTCTGCAGAGCTCTTTGAGCCCACATAAGGCAGAAATACTTGATTCATGTTCCCTGTTGTGTAAAGACTGTGGGCTGCAATATCAGGATGTGAGAGTTATTTCAGAATCAGGGCAGTAACCATCAATTTTGTTTTCTCATGTGATTGTGATATTCATGGAATTGGTCCTAGTTCTACTGGCTGCATTATCTCCTTTTAGGAGTTGAGTGGTGTGGGGGGAGTGTTGGGTGAGGGTGGGGGTGTGTTATCAACTTGCAGATGGAGAAATAGATAGGGGTCAGCCCAAATCTGCAAGAATTTCATGTGCTAATTGCCCTATTAGGAAAATCTTCTGAGGATACAAACAGCTGAGTTGACTCATACAAATAACATTCTTGGGTGGGCCTTTAAAAAGATTTAGCAGTCAGGAGGCTAAATGGGGGTGCTAACCATTACTGAATTGGACTTCTCCATTCTTGCTCAGCACAGTCAGAGGACAGCTTTGTCACCAATGCTTAGCATAGGTCTTGCAGTCCTTATTAACCCATAAATGGAGGATCATTCACACATCACCTTTTTTTTTGAGCTGGGTCGGGAAGTACAGCCACTCTGTGGCCAAAGGCAGCACTACAACGTGCCTTGGGCTTCCAAGTTGACTGTGTTTTCCCTTCTTTTGAAACCTGGCACATGTGTTCCACTCGAGTTAAGGTTATCTAGCATTGGTTCTACTGTGAAACAGACCAAAGAGTGAGTCACAGGCTTGTCCTTGCTGTGGCTGTGATGGACAGATTGCAGTTCATGCCCTGGCACTCAGTTGTGCTTCAATGTCCTTGAACAGTCTTCAGTTTCCATCTCTTCCTCACCTTGCTGGCAGTATATTTCCAAATGCTCAGCTTTTGCTGTTTTCTCCTGCCCCCACACTTCCTAAAAGTTTGGCCTTTGGACAAGAACTTGGTGAATTTTAGACCTAAGTAGAATGAAGGAAGTGCACAGCAGGCAAGAATGTAATTACTGAAGCCAGAACTTGGCTGGGACAGTTGTGGTGGTGTTCCTTGAAATGTAAGGTATTGGAATAGTGTAACATCATATGTTGTGTTTTAATGTTCATAAATGCAAGTTCCAGGGTGTTGGCCAGAAAAATGCATTTGAATACAGTCAGCAGGGGATGCTGCAAGAGAAGGAACTCACAGGTGCCCGCAGGCCAGGCCTTTTGCCCAGTTAATTTTACTGCAGAGCTCTCCTTACTCTGGCTTTCAAAAGGGTTGAGTTGTGGTGATGAAGTGCTGCATCTTAACGAGTTGTGTCCATAGGACTTTTGATGAACAGCAAGGTTTTTGCTGTCTGTGAGCATCTGCTGTTGATGTTATTGTTACAGTTTTAGCCAACAGGAGTAGATCCTACTATGAGCTCAGTAATTAATGGTTGATTTTGATGGGGCTTTCAGGTGGACTTAGTCGACTGGGTGGATAATATGTGGCCACAGCATTTGAAGGCGAGGCAGACGGATGCTACGAATGCTATTTCAGAGATGAAATACCCCAAAGTGAAAAAGTAAGTTTACTTAAGTCTTCTAAACGCTCTGCTCTTGACCTCCTTGATTAATTCCTGATACAGTTTGCTGAATACAATCTTAATTCAAATCTCTTTGAAAAGCCTATTTTTCACTGTTGAGCTACTGTTTTGAAAATGGCAGACTGAGCTCAAGCAGTGAATTCTTCAGAAGTGAAATCTTCATTTCACAGGATACAGATGTGTCATCCAGTTCGCAGTGTAGTCAAAGTCCTTCTGTAGGCTGGGTTCAGTCCTTCCCCAGTTCTAAACTGATAACTGGAAGGTTTTTAGCCAAGAGATGTTTTGTGACATTAATTTGAAGTCTGTTTTTAATAAGTGTGTCTCCCCAAAAACCTCTGTCTCTGCCCTTCGTGCCCAGCATTTACTTTTAGGTTGAATTTTTCACCAGCAAGATCAAATATTGGACTGACTTTATAGGCTGAGTTTCTTGCTTCAGAGACTCACTCGGGGCAGGCTTGACACCAAACACAAGAGCAGTTTGCCTTGCTTCTGCCTGTCTCGGCTCTAGTGTTTGGGCAAGTTGTGATAACATAAGCTCACCTCACAGTCTCTGTTTGAATGTCTGTCTTGAAACTTTTTATATGATGATTGGAAAAAGAAACTGTTTTGGAGGCCTGAAAATGTGCACCATAAACTTCATAGGAATGAGTACAACTGAGATAAGGGTTACTGTTAATAACAGCTATTGACCTGTATGGCTGATGAACACTGTGTAATCCTGTAAGCTCTTCACTGCTGTTCCTGTTTTAGAGGTATTTTCTGTTGGTCTGGGCTAATGCTGGTGGCATCCCAGACTCTGCTGTTGAACCAACCTCCAGTGTTTTGCAAATCACTCAGAACTCTTTCCAAACTGTAATGTCTAAAAGAGATTGATATTAACATGTAGAAAGGAGGGTGAAGTCAGAAAATGATATGCAGCATTTACTCTCAATTCTGTAAAAATCAACATTTTGGAAGGTAAAGGTGTCCATAATTGAAGAAGAGCCTCTGTGGCAAGCATCATGGGAAAGCCTGGTCATATGATGTGTTCAGCACCATTGAGTTCAGTGGAAGCTAAAGATACTCTCCTGTTGTGAAAAGAGCAAGCTGCTTGTTAGGATAACTATATGTGGATAAGAGTGCCAAATACACATTTGGAAATGTCCTAAGTGGCTTGCCCAAGGTCACACAGTAAACCAGTGGCAGAGCGGAAAACAGAACCCACACAACTTGCTTCCCAAGTGGTTAGCTAACATTGTTTAGAATCTGCTAGAGTTACGAAACCAAATCATGATTCAGGGCTTCAAGATTCATGGATTGTAAGGAGTAAAGGAAACGATCCCTTTCCTAGAGCAGGCATACTCCAGATGCTTAAAAAAATGTAGCAAGTAAACAAAGCAAGGCAGAGAAGGTTTAAAGGAGAAGGTAGCAACATGACTAACAGAATTTAGCAGAAAAAGCAGAATATATTCTTGCAGTTCACTATTTGCATCATGAAATGCCAGATGGTTGGTTTCAAAGAGGGATTTTAGAGAAGCAGCAATTCAACAGATTTTGACATGGAGCTTTTCCCATGTGTGGGGGATGGCCTGGAAGGAAGGAAGGAGATGCCTGATGAAGAAGCAGAAACAAAGCCATTGAGGTTGCTGTCACTGGCAAAGTGAAGGTGGAGGTTGACAGCTTGATAAACTAGTAGATGTGATAGGTAGAGGGAAGCTAAACAGTGAAAGACTAAGCACTTGAAATGTGACAGTAGGGTTTGATGTGAGGAAAAGGTGTTACCATGCATGAGTGTTAAAGGCAAGGGTGACGTGGCTGGACTGATGAGGATGTTGCTAGTGAGCATCACCTAGCATAGAGACCAGAGAAAGCTGATTTACAGCACTGTTGGCACAAAGGCCTCATCAGCCTGAAGAAGAAACAAAGATAGAAGCAATAACAAACTCTCCTGGTTTCACATGGGACAGAGGTAATTTTCTTCCTAGCAACAGGTACAGGGCTGTGTTTTGGATTTAGTGTGAGAATTGTGTTGATAACACACAGATGCTAAGTAGTGCTTATCCTAAGTCAAGGACTTTTCTGTTTCACATGCTCTGCCAGCAAGCTGCTGTACAAGAAATGGGAGGAACGATGTCCACGACAGTTGACCTGAACTAGCAAATAGCTATTCCATACCATAGGATGTTACAGCCAGTATGTAGACTGGGAGGAGTTGGCAGGGAGGTGTGGATCACTGGTCAGGCATCAGTCAGTGTGTGGTGAGCAACTGCATTGTGCATCGCTTGTTCTTCTTGGGTTTTACTTCTCTCTCTGATATAGTTTTTTCATTATTATTATTATTATTATTGTTATCTTCTATGTTAGTTTTTACCTTGTTCTTCTCTCAACCCAGGAATTCTACTTTTGTTTCCGATTCTTCTCTCCATCCCCCTGGGAGGGGAGGAGTGAGCAGGTGGTTACACGGTGCTTAGCTGCTGGCTTAGGGTTAAACCATGGCACAAACGCCGATAGTCACAGAGCACAAGAGAAGCTGTACTGAATCGGGATAAACATCCGTGGTGCTCGGTAACCTGTCCCCTGTTGGGTGCTGTCATAGATGCCCTGGGAGAAGTGTGTAAAAACATTGTGAGCATAAAACAATGCTGCCCCTTAAAATTATCTCCTGAACTTCCACTGTCTGCAGTTCAGGCCAGGGCTATCCTGAGGTGGAAATGGCTTCTGTGTGCTTAGTGATACTCAACATTTCTCTTTTGTGAACTTGTCTGTTTTAAATATGAACTCCTGAAGAGATTAGCTTTCTCCATTTTTGGAAATTCAGATTGACCCTTTCTTGCACAGATACTGGTCCCAGCTATTGCTGTGAGTACCCAGAGGGTATAAGCCCTTATTAAGGAGACTGTGTTAAATTGTGGAGCTAAATGTCATCACAGTCACTTGTTTCGTGCTGCCCATTCTTTTACATGAACCATCAATAATCATCTGCTTTATTAAGGACTCCTGATGCTCAGACGTGGGATTGTTTCATTTCATTCTTGTTCTTCACGTTCTCATAATCCTAAGAGTTTGCAGTATACGATACCCACCATTAACGTGTTCCCTACAAACAAAAAGCACTCCAGCGAAAGCGTTGAGGTTTTGCAGACACAGATGGCATTACCAGACACAAATGTCTGTCTTGGCTCCTGCACGTCAAGTTCCGTGCTGGGAGTGAAGTTAGAGAACACTCCATCTGCTGCGCTGCTTCGGTTACCAGGGGCACTATGGCGCTGGAGGCCGCCCTGGCTTTCACATGGACCTGCACCATTACCTTTTCCTAAAAATTCTGGGTAATGAGGTTATTTTTCTGTCTGTAAGTAAATGAGTACTTACCTAATAGGAGCCTTAGAGGACTGAATTAAGTGGCAAAACGATTTATGTCAACAATATGTAAAAGTTTCCAAGTGCTATCTCTTAAGTGGTAAGAGAGAAATTAACATGAGAAATTCAGGGGATGGCTAGCTGAGCTTGTAGTGTGACAAACTTCAAACTGCTATAAGCTGGCATTGCCCCCGAAAAAACAGTCCCATGCTCACATTGTCCCAGCCTCATTGCTACAACACGCCGTCGTGCAGCTGCAGAGTAAACCAGGCTGGGGACTGGTCTGGCTGAAAAGCGACTCAGAAATAAAGAGAAATTGATTACTTTTCAGGCCATCCAAAGCACCACATGGCTGTGTAAATGCTTGCGCCAACCAAATGGCAGTGCAGAAGTGTGAAAAAAACACAGCAGTGGGATCACTGACAAACCCCTTCTGCAGTTCAGGCAAGGTGCAGCATGACAAGACATCGAGCAAGCAGCTCATTGCTTATGGAGGAAACCTGCTCCTGCCTCCCCTTCTCACATCCCTGGGTGCAAGTTTCTGCAAAGGGCTTCACAAGCATGGAGCCTGGCTGAGAGCAAGCAGCATGCTGTGCAACTAGGAGCCTGGGCAGGAGGAAAAGACAGTGTTGTTGTAACATCAGCTTTTAGGGGCAGAAACTTGTTATGTTACCTTGGATGTCTGGTACTGCAAACCCAAAGGGTAGGGAAACAGGCTGCTCAGAGGGGTTGTGGAGTCTCCTTCTTTGGAGGTCTTCAAGACCCACCTGGACATGTTCCTATGTGACCTGATCTAGGTGAACCTGCTTCTGCAGGGGGGTTGGACTAGATGATCTCTAAAGGTCCCTTCCAACCCCACCATTCTATGATTCTGTGATTCTATGAAAAGGAAACTGAGCCCAGACTGCTTCCTTTCATCATGGTGCACTGTAACCATTTTCAGGTGGCTTAAATCAAGCTCAGATTTAGTTTTCTGTTTGAATTCAACCAGGACTGAAGAACTCTGGATACAACTGATTCTGAACCAACCAAAAACCCAAAAGGACTAATTTGATTTCTTGTTTATCAAAACAGATAGCCCTGCTGAAATTATTACCTTCTTTATTAGGTTTTGTGTTTCTAACCTTGCAAGATTGTTTGCAAAGCACTGGCAGTGAAATAGCTACTATGCCAGGGCATGATGAGTATAGAAGTAGTAACAGGCACTTCTGAGAACTTGATAATGTTTGTGCTATGGAAGAAATGAAAATGAAAGCCTTGGTCACTACAACACTCTTATTGCCTTTAAAATTCTTCCCATTATGTAAAGTATCTGAGCAGTGTTCTAATGGGTCTTTACAATGCTGCTGTCCTTCAGTTAAGGATGGGGTATGAAACACCTACCTGTTCCCAAAAGGATGTTGCTCTATTACTCTGTACTCAGCGCTATTTTCTCTCTCCTAGGCTGTTATTCAGCCATCCATTCCTCTCTATTCATTCCTTTACTAAGTAGAGATGGATTTAAACAGATGCTAAAATGCTCTGCTGATCTGTGGTCTAATTAGAAGCTGAGGGTGTGCCTCTGGAGACCGAGATTGCCCTTTGAATTGAGGGAGCTCCCAAGTCCCGCAACACAACCTGATGCTGTTTTATGCATGTGAGGTACTCGTGTGCACTTTGTATGTCATTTGTGAATTGCTTTTGGTACAAAACCGCTCTGTAAGTGTAGCTGAAGTACAAGAAAATGAGACCAGTAAGCACAAGTTCTCATTAAAACTTTCTAAGCTAGCAAAGTAAGTAAAATGTAGTGTCTTCAAGTCAGTGCATACTCTCAACTCCTCTTTGTGTAGAGCGTGGAGGACTTTTCAGCATCACACATGGCACCGATGTTTCAAATGGTTTGTGATGATCCTTGAGCTGAACAACCATGTCACAAAAATGGAGAAACAAGTCGTGTACTCTCTGATAACAAAATGCTGGTTTAGGGGCAGATGAGTTGTCATGTTGGTTTCCTTGCAGGGGCAGATGTCTTCTTAGAAAATTAAACTTCCAATTTAAAAAAGCCCCAAAACAAGAAACCTCTTCTTTCTTAAGTTCAAAGGTAACTTTCCTAACATTAGCTGAACACACACTGAGGCTTGCAGGCAGTCTGCAATGGTAGCTGGGTATCATTCTGCCGATCCTCTTCGTGGCCTGTTTGTGCCAAAATTTGACATGTAAATAATGTCTCCCTGTGAAGTCCCTGCACCTGACAGTGGCTTCCCTGGGTGTGAACCCACCCTGTACACACAGGAGTTTGGTGTTTCGCCTCCGATGGGACCTGAGCAAAGGTGGGACTAGGAAAGTGTTGCCACTTTCTTTGGTCCCAGCGTGATCTTTGTAAGAAACTCGGGTGCTGACTGAGGTTCATCACAGAAAATAGTCTTTGTCTTCTCTCGGGTGTTGTTTTTGTCAGACTGGCTCAGATGGTAACCCCCCCAGGGCAGGAACCGGGTCTTTCATGTGCTTTTGAAGTGTCTGGTGTTTCATGATGAATTACTAGTTGGTCTTGATAGGTGATGGGTTGCTTTTATTTACTTTCGGGCTGGAAGCACTCAACTTTTCCTGGAAGTGCTGGTTAGCACAGCCAGGCAGCCCCGCTCCTGAGGCCAGGAAAAGGGGGCCGGGTGCGTTTGTGCCCGTGGGGCTGCTGGCTGAGGCCGGTCGCCGGCAGGGCCGTGGCGTGTGGCCCACCCAGGCCCGGGATCCGGAGGGCCCCTCGACGGGCAGCGGGGCGGGTGCCGCGGGGGCCGTCCCTGGGGAGAAGCCCCTGAGGGGCGAGGCGGGGCCGTCCCTGGGGAGAAGCCCTTGGGCCTTTGCTGCGGGGGCGAGGCTCCGGCTGCGGGGGCCGAGGGGGCCGGGGCGGGGGTGGGGCGGCGGCCGGGCCGGGCGGGCTGGCCCCGTGTCTCCCGGGTGACAATGGTTTCTTTTGTCTTGCGGCGTAATTTGTGGCTTTCAGTTACAGGGCCCCAGTGTGGGAGCGTTGCTCAGTGCGGGGCAGGCCATTAACGTGCGGAGTCTCCCGAAGGTAGCTATTGTTTCCTGCTGTGTGTCCTTCCCAGCTCCCGCTTCCAGATGCCGTGAGGCGAGGCCCGGGTGGAGGGGACCCCGGGGTGCCGGGATGCCGCCGGGGACCGCAGCCTCCCTCATCCGACGCCTGGGAGCAGCTCTCCTGCCCGGGGGAGAGGAGAGAGCGAGCAAGCGAACGCACAGAGCAGGGCCTGCTCCTTTTCCCCGGTTTGGCACTTGCAGTTGGCTCATGGGTTTGTGGTATTCGGTTTCAGGCTTAGGGATTTCAACCAGCCGGCGCTGCTCCTGGGAGGAAGGAAGAGTGAGCTATACTTTTCTCATTGGCCCGAACAAAAAACAGAAGCCTCTGCTGGGGTTTGGGAGTGGTTTATGGGCTGAGCTCAGTGGCAGGGGAGCCCTTGCAATGCCAGAGGGAATAGAGCCGTATGGTGCGCTGTACCTATTGCGAGAGAAAAGGAGCTAAGCTCAGGGTAATGCTGTGTCTGCGTGTGCCTGCGCGTCTCCCCGAGTTCATGTGCATGTACGTTGCGCCTCTGCGTTCCCCTCCCGTGTGCCTGTGCCTGCGCGTGTGTGCGTTCGCATCCCGGCGTGTCCGTCGCTGTCTTTGTTTCTCTGTTTGCTTGCGGGTTTGTAGCTATGCGTGGCGAGTGCATTGTGGGTTTGCCTGGGAGTGTGGTATCTGCGCTGGCTTATGGAGCGGTGTCTCTGTGTTGTTTCTGTGTTCCCAGCTCTCTGTTTGTTTAGTGGTTTAGCTACATTTGTATCATCTCCCTCTCTGCTTTTTTTTTGGGATCTCTGTGTTTGTTCTTCACTGTGAGTTTGCAGGTTACTCCATATTTCTTCACATCATTTCTCTTACAGATTTCCCTAGATTTTTGAGGGGAAAGTTCTCCTTTCCCCAGCACTGCAAATCCCTCCTCCAAAATAACAATACATTCACTTGAACAATTTCAGGCTTGTGGAGAGCATAAAACAAACTCTTCAGTGGGGAGAGGAAGCTCACCCACAACAGATTACAAGCAGCTGCATGTTTTAAAACCCTAACTGAGGCTGTGCAGGGAGATAAAGTGGAGTATGCAGGGATTGGATGTGGGAGCAGTTGTGGAGAAAAAAAAAAAGAAAGAAGAAGAAAGTTGGGGCATCTTTTGCATCGCCTGTATTTTCAGGGTGTTACTCTGGTCAGGTTGTCTCCCTATGCCCTGCTTGGGATTGTTTCTGTAACCCGCTTTACCTGCTCTGGCCCAGAGAGCTGCAACCAGAGCACGCAGTGGGATGTAGTTTCTAGATTTCTTTCAACATGGATGCTGTCTTATGGCTTTCCCCCCCCCTTCTGTCTCTGGTTTGATTTGGTTTTGTTTTAATTTTAATGGAAAAACCTGAAAAGTTGAGTTGTTCCCCACATCAGCAGCTGGTAGTGATGAGAAGCCGCTTGCTGAGGTTGGATCCGAGCGGTGTATAAGATTAGCTGTGGCATGGAGCTGTGCTGGGACCATGTGACTGCGGTGTACATTGGAAGAGGAAGCGGTAGAGGTCAATGCAAAGGCATTGTGCCAGACTCTGGCAACAAGGGAGATTGCTATAGGGCGGAAGATCGCTTTTTCAGGCTCCTGAGCCGTTTGGTAGCTGTTGGGTCTGGATAAAAGGAGCCCTGTAAGATTAATAGCAGAAATTAAATGGCATGGCTTGTTTGTGGATGGAAAGAAAACCTGTTTGGGTTTTGTTGGTTTTTTTTCCCAAATGCTTTGTAGGTTTTTATTAGTCACCATGTGTGACTTCCACTAAAACCACCTTGATTGGAATGGAAATTGTTGTGTTTAGAGGACTCTCAAGAAAACAGCGAGGAAAATGGGGAAAAATGAGGGGGGAGGAAGAAGAAAGTTGTGTGTTCACAGCTAAATCTGCCTTGGTGTTTTCCCACAAAACTCAATTTTGAGCACTTTGATTTGACAGAGAATTCAGTCCTGTTATTTCCTCACTGAACACAAACAAATCGACAACTTCAAGTTTTAGATGATCAACTGCTGAGGAATAAATAAAGTGGGCTGATGCTTAGGCCGTTTATGGTCTCTCAGGATGTTTCAGTGTGAAGGGGTAATTGTAGGTAGCATTATCTTACACATTTTTGTTAGTGTGATGTGTTTTACATCTGATCTTTAGGAAACTGGAAATAATTGATTCCATAAGGATATAATTATTTTTACTTCAGACCAACATGAACCTCTACTGCTCAGTGCTGCCCACAAACTGAGAATTTCCATCTTGGTTTTTTGTTTGTTTTATGAGCAATTATTCAATTTGTGACTTCTTTGCAGTTTGGCTGGAAGAAAGGCAACTTCCTTTCAGGGCTTCTTTTATTGTTTTTAAATTCTATCTGACTTGTAATCAACAACATCTTGGTAGAGAAAACATAAAAGAAGACATTAAAAAAAATGTGTTTGGGAGGGAAGGACTCATATTTTGAAATGGAGCATATTGAGAGTCTAGACAGCTTCTTGGCTAGCTGTGATTTTTGAAGCATCTGAAATACCCCAGGGGCAGAAAAAGCTTTCTCCATGCTTCTGAAGGATAAGAAAAAAAAGGAGAAATAAATTCCAGAGTGGGCAAGAGGAGAGACGTGTAATTGCACAAGGAGAGGTTTTAATTGTGAGATGAAGGCGCAGGACCTTTTTTGAAGCCCACAAATTGACTGTCTTCATGACAGCATTGCGTATCATTCTGTCAACTCTGGCTCGGGATGTGGTTGCTAGGCAGCGGGCTCTTATGTACCTATAGTCTCTCTGATTTGCCAGCCTTCTGCAGACACATGGTAAGGTCCTTTCCAGCCTATCATCTAGAGGGACTTCTGCACGCCGTCTGCATACTGCTGAGATGCTCTCTACCTGAATGTGATGAGAAAAAGACACAGTTAAACGAAACCTTTTTCTTTTTTTTTCCCCTCTCCTCTTTCTTTTCTTTCTTTTCTTTACAAATCCCAATCTTGTACTGTTTCCATAACCCCCCCCCTCCAAAAAAATCCAAACCCAACCCCCAAAAAAAGCCATGAAACGGAGACCGGAACAAGGAAAAGAGGTTAGTGGGTTAAGTGGTGTGTGTTTCCTGCGTTTGCAAAGGTGCCTACAGCGAGAAGGGCGGCTGCAGTTCGGCCATTAGTTACAGATGGTGGCTGGAGGCTTGAGGTTCATGCAGCGAGATGAAAGCTCTTGTATCTCTTTCCAGTGATGCCGACTTTAAACTGCTTTGAAAACCTCCATCAAGACGGCATAAAAAAATAGTGGATTTAATACTTAGCGATGCTGCCAGCTGGTTCCTTTATGTGTTTTGATGCAGAAATGCCTAGCAATGAGAACAAAAAGAAGTTAATTTGCCAAATGAGGTTTCTACCCCCCAGTCCTTGCAAAAATGGCATTAGTGGCAAGTAGGTAAAGAACATTCATGAGGATTTATCAGCAAATTAGATTTTTTAAAACTTTGCTCTCTGAAGCAATTTGTGTACAACTTTTGGTGAAGGTTATGTCTCTCAGGCAGTGAAGGAAAGCATTAAACAGATCACTCTGGGGACTGGCAGTGGCATAAGAAATATTTCTGAACAACATAACTTTTAATGTTTTTCCATTCCTTAACTCTGAAAGCTTTCACCCCATTTGTAGGGATGGCAAACTCAAATGTGGAGATAGGCATTTTTCAGCAGAAACCTCGTTGTAGTTACTTCACGCGACAAATCCCAGTACTATACATGCAGAAACTTAATTGGTGGAAGCAGTACTGCACATCAAGTTAACCTCTGCAAATTAAGACGTGAAAAATACTGCCTCAGACTGATTAAATGTTGTCCTTCACTTTGCTTACAGGTACTGTTTGATGAGCGTGAAAGGATGCTTCACTGATTTTCATATTGATTTTGGTGGCACTTCAGTGTGGTACCACGTTTTCCGTGGGGGGAAGGTAGGTGAACCTTGTTTGATATTTGGTTTTATGTTTCTGTTCCTCTTAGGGAGAGGATGAGTTGCCTTCTTTTTTTTTCTTGTTTTCTTTTTTTTGTGGGGGGGATTGTTGCTCAGCCTGCTTCAGCTGGCTTTGTTGATGTACACAGAGTTTGCTGAACTAAAAGAACACCATTCACCTTTATGAAGTGAATGATTTATTTGAAATATCAAATGTGTTATTTGCTCTAGGTGGTGCTTTTAGGCTTGCTATTACTGCATGGTTTAGAAGTGTCTCGCAGTGAGTATATGGCTGTGTGTACCCTTGTTGGGTCAGAGTACCCTCACAAGTCTCCCTCTGTAGCTAGAGCATCTGTTTCCTTTTAGAGATTCCATATTCCTTTAGTGTGCATGTGCACACTGTGCCAGAACCAAAATACTACAGGATACAGAAGCGTTAAGATGCACAGCATGGATGGCTGCATGCACACCTTTACTGGTTTAGATTGCTTTCCCCAATTCTAATATAGACAGTGTATGGTGGGAACTGAAATAAATACAGCAGCTTGAACCTCTCTGTGGTGCAGATACTGTTCATCCCTGCAGCCCAGGGAGGCTGGTACTGTACCAAAGCACCACTTTGAATGGAAGGTAAACTGTGCAGGCATCTTCTGAGTAAGATGTTTCATAGAAGAGAGATGATAGCAGACAGTTATCTTGCCACTTGGACTAATTACTGCTGCTGTCTACTGTGTTCCTCTGTGTACCACACCTGGAAAACATGTTTTATGTAGAAAGCAGGGTTCATGTTAAGTGCCTGTTTGCCTAACACGTGATAACCTTGTTGGAGTCTCTCAGCTGTTTATTTTTGTTGACTGGTAATAGTTAAATCTTTGTTTTATTTTTAGATCTTCTGGTTGATTCCGCCCACTCTGCAGAATCTAGAACTTTATGAAGAATGGGTTCTCTCAGGAAAGCAAAGTGATATCTTTCTGGGAGACAGGGTGGAAAGATGCCAAAGAATTGAGCTGAAACAAGGCTACACATTCTTCATTCCTTCAGGTATCGCTTGTTAACTAATGGGTTTTGGAACCCCTGGAATTGCATTTGACTATGTGAAACAATTGTGAAGAATTTGCTGTGGCAAAAGAAAGGCTAGAGACTGAAAGCACCTAATTTTTCAGAAATTGACCCATCCAGACTGATGAAAACTATCCTGTGAGGAAGTGTGTGCAGTGATCTCTGTAACTGGGCACAAGGAGGGACGGCTGGGGTCTCTGGGGCTGTCAGCCCACTGCTGCTTGTCAGACTTTTACAACTGTTAGCTTTCCTGGAGAAATATTTTTCTGGGTTTGTGATCTCTTCTGGCAGGTTTCACCTGCAGTTCAGAAACCTGCTGCTTTGCCTCAGTCTGTAGCCAGAGATGGGTCTTGATTGCCTGATGGAGCTCAGTGGAGGTTCCAGTACTGGGAAGAGCGGGCGCTGTGCTCCTTCAGGGTTGCTTCTTGGGGAAAGAACTTTGGTTTGTTGTTATAACTCTTCAGAGTTTCTGCTGGTGGAGATTATGCTGAGTCTGGACATCTTCCAGTAGCCCAACCACACTTAATTTTTACACTACAGCCCACCTCAGTAGGTAGCTGTGTAGCATGATTCAGGCTCTTCTTGCAAAGCAACCAAATAGTTGCTGCTTTGAAGGCTTGTGGCTTCAGCCTTTTCTTCTGCATAAATTGGATTAAGGATGGTGCAATCTGTAACCCTTCTCATTTAAAGCGATATTGGGCTTTGCTTTCTTTTACTGTTATGAGACCGTGAGTTTGTTTGTAATGATATATAACACATTGCCTTTATCCGTTGGATCTTACCAGGGAAATAGATGTAGGTAGCCTTTCTACATGCCAGAAAGATAGGCTGGTAGTTTTTCAACTCTGGAATTACTCTGTGGAGATAGGATTATGATTTTAATCCTGGAGACAGAATGCAGGTCATGTGAAGACAGCAACAATGTTCTTGCCAGCTAGGGAATGTTGTTAGTATCAGCTGAAGGCCACAAATTTGCACATTCTTAAGTATTTGGTAAGAAGCAGGCCTGGGAGGTGACAAGCAAAATGACTGAGGGTGGAGGAGTTAATCCATTAAAGGAATTAGGTCTTGCCTTGAAAGGGGTCAGGATGTGCTGTTACTGTTTGAACAGGGTGTTCGAGTGTGCCTGTGCTGTTTGCTTAGATCCCCTTACTGCATCTTCATATTTATCTTCCTTCCCCTGTGAACAACCTCCTACGAATAAGACTTTCTGTATGTTAGTTTAGTCATACTCAGCAGTTGGAATACAGCAAGTTGTGGGAGCTTGTACAGGACACAACTGTAACATGGTGGCTGGAGTAAAGGGATTGGAAATGTGGGGTTTGACTGTAGTTTCGTGGGAAGGCCTGAAGTACAGAAATGCCAGTACCTCAGAAATTTGAGGCATCATGCTGTATTTAAAAGGCTTATATGAATAATTTCTCTGTGGGCACCTCATGGACTCCTGGAGTTTTGCTTTGCTGTGTTTTGTTTGGAAACTTTATTTGCAAATATTTATGTGGAAGGACATTATTTCTATGTTTCAAGAGTATGGAAATGCCTCACTAAAGGCTGTTCCAGGTCAGTGAATTGAGCATAGCTGTGTAAACCAGGTCAATCCCTATGACCTCTTTGCTCTGTTTTGTGTTGCTCTGACATTTGCATGTGTTTTGTATGTACTTTATAAGTGTTCATAACGTTTGTGTTCTGATAATGGATGCATGTAAAACCAGCCTGTTCCATACTTTTAGTTGAGCCTGATAAACTCTTGATCAGCCTCGACTCATCCAGGAGGAAAATACCTTCTAGTTAACAGTCTGTTCACAGAAAGTGAGAGGGATACAGCTAGTGCTCAGCTGGACTGGAATGGAGAACATTTCAGCAAAAGACCTTTTCCATAAAATACCCTGCTCTGCTTCTGTTTTCAAGTCATTTTTGGGGGTGATCCTAGAAGTGCTGTTATACCACAGCAATGTAAGGATGAAGTAGGTAGAGAAGACTGTAACGGGACACATGAGGGAGTGAGATCACAGGCTCGAGGGAGATGGAAAGTTTCCCTGAGGATCTAGGATCAGCAGTAGATCCAGTAAATCCCTCAAACTACAAACCACTTGGACAAGAATGGGAATTATTCTTACAGAAAGCATAATTATAGTGCTCACCAGGGCCTCAGGGTGTTTTCCTCTCCATCACTGCCATCATCCTTTCAGGATTAAGTTTAAACCTGTTAATTTCTACCTCTGCTAACCCTGTGAAGGACTGAGGGGCACAATCACAGCTGTGGTGTCAAGTTGAAACTAAGCAAGGTATTGTTAGCACAGTGAGTTGTTATGGGCCAAGGTGTATCTTGCAGCATTTTAGGAGTCCCTCCTAAGGATGGGGTGTTTACTCTTCCATATGATTATGTGTTCAACACAGGTGAAATTTGGCCAAGGTAACACATCTTACTCTGGGCAGTGGATGTTGCATATCTGACCCAC
This sequence comes from Colius striatus, assembly GCF_028858725.1. Lineage (NCBI taxonomy): Eukaryota > Metazoa > Chordata > Aves > Coliiformes > Coliidae > Colius > Colius striatus. The sequence continues at coordinate 14,074,816 of NC_084775.1, read as the reverse complement.
ACACCAAGTAGAAGGGAAACTCTCTTTAGAGAGTGTGCTTCTCTTTTCAGGTATAAATCATCATGACCTGGAAGAGGAAAAGCATAATTTCAGTGCTTGGTTTTTCTCAGTAGGCAAAGCAACAACATTTTATCAGTCATAATCAAATCTAGAGCTTGTCCAGTACTCTTTGCACTATAGCTTCTGAGCTCTGTGTGTGTCTAGTGGTGACTTGCAGGGAGGATGTGTGAAGTGTTTGGAATCCCTTGTGGTGTTATGCACCAGTGGTTTAGATATCTCTCATCACTGTGCTGGGGACATACAGAACCAGCAGCTGGGCAGCATCCCTCAAATTTCTGCAGCTCAGGACTACTGTAGACACCTGTTTCTGTCTTGTATGCAGCTACTTGTTCTGTTGTGTCCTGATTGCTCTCCTGCAGTCTCTGAAGTACTGCTCACTAAGTTAATGTTATTGTGTTACCTAAGTTTTCAATATGTTTAGTGCTTCTTTTACTTTAAGTGTTTTTCTCCTTTCACATTTCTACATAACTTCACTTGGACCTTTTCTCTCTTGTCCTCTTGCCTTTCACCTGCCATTCCAGATTTTATGCTCTGTAAACCATCTTTTACTTCTGTCCTTGTATTTGTTTTTTCAAGTGGCATATATAATGCATTGAATTCACTTCCATATTGATTCTCTGAACACCATATTAGTTTCTCTTGTATACTCCTAAGCATCACTGTTGTTACCTAAACCCAGGCTCAAAAATAAATGTACACAAGATGAAAAATTAACTTTTTTTTCAATCCACTTGCCCTTTTGAGCCTTTTAGTCTTGCTGAATATATGATTTTGATTTTAAGTCATGGAGCTCTGATGTGGATATTGTCTTTCTTCTTGCCTGTTGTCCTCTCCAAATAAGATGTTGCAGTAGTTTGAAACATTTTAAGCTTGTTTGCCTTTTTTCCCCTCAATTTCCTGCCAGACCTCTTTAAAAAAAATGACCTTTTCTTTCACGCATGTCTCTATATGCTTGGAGTAGACACTTGCACTTCAAATTCAAGAGAGTTTGCACATGCAAAATGGAGACATACAAAAGCAGGCCAATTACTAGTCTCTTGTGGAAAATTTCTCTTGCAGTATTTATCTCTTGTTAATATTATGAAGTGAGAGTGTAATCATAACGTGTCTCAAAAAGGCAAACTCGAGGCAGTTGTTACTGATAATGTGGTCTGCCAGAATATGGATTTTCTTGGACACTTAGATTCTTTTCTCTTTGTGAAGACCAGTTTTGCTGACCTCTAAGGAACTTGCCACACTTACTGTGGGTACAGATAGAATCCAGGCTTTGCAGTGTGATGGGTTTAAGCCAGTTTGCAAACATGCTTTGGTCCCTTTGGGAGGAGATGGTTGATACTACCAAGGGTTATTCATCCTCTGTTTCTCACAGTCTTTTTCCAAGCCTCTGCTGCAGGTCAGAGGCAGTAGACCATGAGCAGGTATGTTTTTGGGTTGACTCTGCATGGATGTTCTTACTGTGGGCTTTCCCAGTAAGTAGCTTTAATGTGAGTACGTTGAAGAGATGGGATGATGCGATGTAATGGTTTAGAGAGCTGTATTTGTGGGGAAGCACAAATACTCTAGTAGCTGGACCATTTTGAGTGACTTTTGTCTATTCTGTATATTTGTTAGTAGTAGTCTCAGTAATGCATCACCACATGGACCATAAGATAATGCTCAAAGAAGTCATCATGCATTTATTATTTCTGGGAAGCACATAGTGGGCTGCCGTGAGATATTGTGGAACAATTTTGTAGTGCTGATTTGTTAGACATTGCTATGATGGTAATCCAGACAGGGCAACTTACTGTCAACAGCATGTGATGTTTCTTTCTGGTTTCTCTTCAGTTTTTCCTCTAGAGTTGCTGCATGTTATCCTGTAAGGTTGTGTTTCACCTCAGAGTTGGCAGGGGTACTCTGAGGAGTAAGCTATTTCCTTTACTTTATTTTCCTGACGTTCTTTATAATGCACTTTGGGGCCTCTGACATGGAAACGTGCTATTATAGTCTGTCTTAATTTCTTGAGAGCTGAAGAATGATCCACAGTCTTAACAAAAACTCTCACTGGTCTGTGGTGATTATTGTGGTAACATGAAAGAGCTCCAAAGGCCATGTTTCCAGTCAAATGCAGAAATAATGACTTTTCTCAGATGAATGTTTTTGGGGAGGAAAGTGGACAGAAAGAGATGTTCTGTGCTAGGCTGCAGGCAGCTGTTTGCAAGGGTTTAAAGTGTTTCAAATACTGTATCAGTGGTTACTGGTAGGATCCTGCCTGTTAGTGGGCAGTCACAGGTCAGCTCTGCTATGCCAGTCAGTATTTGATGAACTATTACATAATGGGGCCAGAAGGTAGCATATAGTCTTGATATGAAGGAGAATGACAGGCTATTAAAATCTGACTGGTAATTTTTTGCAGGGAGCTGTGCTGGGGCTGCATAGCTGCCTGGCTATTTTTGGTTGTTGTTAGCTTTTCCCGTTTCGGGAGCATCCACTGACATTAACGGAAGCTCCATGCCTGGAACCTTTAGGGACTAAGAGATGAAGATCAGTGGAGAGGATCGGAGAGGGGGAGATTTTGCCTTGAGTGTCTGCTTTCAGATAGAAGGTGACAGCGTAATGTTTGATTTTTGGTTCTGTTCCTCTGCAGTGCTCTACCTAATTGTTGTCAGATGATGTCAGACTGAGAGTTGCTGTGTTACTTGTATGGCCTGGGCAAAATTAGTAATTGTTAAACTTCTAAAACATAAACATGACGTTGATCTGGCATGTTTTGTTATCATGCAATCCTTCTTTTAGGATGTGGGAAACAGTGTTTCATTTGCTGTCAGGGCCCACTCTAAAGTTACCTCTTTAGTTGCTTGTTTATTTTTGAGACCTATATATTTTGTCTTTTCCATCCCAAGTTGCTGTGGAACTGCAGGTAAATCTACATGTCTTCTATATCACAAAGAAAATACCTCTTCAGGTACTAATGGAAGGAGACACACCATGATTTTGGCTTGGAGCTTGTAGTCTGTTTGCTCCATAGCTTTGTAAGTTAATATTCCTTTTTTATTACTCTCAGATGGATGATGACATCCTTGAAGTTACAGTAGGAATATGCAGACCCCTGAAATCTTCTAAGAAGTTTGAAATGTCTAATAATATTTGTTTTGTAGAATTCAAAAGATAATGAGATCATATCTGTCTTCTAACTGTTCAGAAAAGCTTTTGCTACTGTTAATTTTACCTGCTTGATTTACTAGAGATGATAACATCAAAGTATTCAAGTGGAGTGGTGGAATAATTCGTAACTGTAAATCAGCTGAGAGTACTTCTGAGCCTCCTGAATAGAAATTCTGCTCAGTGTTGATCTTATAAACCAGAATTGTTTCAGGGAGGAAAAAATACCCATTTATCACCAAGAGCTGATTTAAAAAAGACCAACTTCAGAAAAACCATAAGTGGACAGTCGTCTTGTTGAGATTTGGAATGAGAGTTGTGTGAGGTGATTCTGCAGTGTCTGTACTCCCAAAGCCCTCTGTCCTGCCTTGCTGAGCTGGTCACTGGTGTGGCTGGTGCACGGTCTGAAGCTCCTACTCAGCAGACAGGGTGCGTGGTGGCCATGCAGCAGCTGCTCTGCTGCAGCGGGAGCGTGCGGTGGCCAAGGAAGGACGGGCTGGTTCCACCTTCACTCAGTTGTTACACTGTCAATGTTTGAAACTGGTCACCTGTGAGAGAGAGTCTTTTAATTCATGGCTAATCCTGGAAGCCACGTGGTGCATGTCTTTCTCTTATCTGTAGGATTTAATTAGAGTCTTAGATAATGTTTAGCAAGTGCTTTTGGTTTGTGCCTTTCTGCCAAAAATGGACCATATCTTATTCCACTGACTTCTGACTTTTTGGTCCTTAATGCATTTGCTCTGCTGTTATTCCAGTGCTTTTTTTTTTAGCATCAAGGATAAAATAAAATTTGTGGCATTTTATTCTGAGTTGCTTTCCTGGTTTTTGATAATATTACAGCTTTTGAGCCTTACCGAGGGCAGAGATGTTATTTCCTATCTTGCACTGACCCATGAAGCATACAGGGTTGTGCAGCATGTCAACAGTAGAAAGCACTCACTGAGGACAGAATTGAGGACACTCACTTCAGAGGTATCTGTGTGGAAGGTTGTGTGGCAGGTTTTTGCTGTGAGAGCTGAAAGATGCAGATATACATGAGTAGATATAACAGGCTGTCCAGCACAGAGTGACATGATCATACATGTCAACAGACCTGTCAATTCATCCATTGAAAAGGAAGGGCATAGCTGAAGGTGCAGCCAACAGGATGTGGATGATAGGAAAGCAATCCCCTTGGCCATCCTTTTTGTCTTTTGCATATGTGCAGCTTGCTCCTACTCTGGAGGTCTGTATTCCTCTTTAAAAACCTTTGTGATTGGGAAATTTAGAAGATGAGTGTTCTTGTTTGCAAATGGTCGCAATGAACATTCATCCTCCGTAGTTTATTTCTGAGTCGTGCTTGCATCTAAGCACTGGGAATGAATTGAATGTGCCATCCAAGCTTATCTGTTCTCAGAGCTCATTTCCACAATATATTATGCTCATGGAAACTGTTTCCTGTGTTCTGCTTGTCTTCATTTCTTTCTGCTTCTACTTTTCTGGTGCTGGCCTCCTCGGTTTCCCTCTGTACACAGCCTTGTTTGTATCAGAAAAGGACACTTGTATTTTTCTCCCTTTGTAACATCTGTGCCAATCTTCCTCTGGTGTTCCACCTTGTCAGTTCTCCATCATTTTTTATCTAACCTTGCTTGTAGTGTCCTGTGTCCCTGGGATACACCTCTTGGTGCTTGTGTCTTTGCAGTTTCAATGTTTTCATGTGTGTTCCTCAGAGAAGTCAAAACTATTTTGTGGTGCAGTGTGACTGGAAAACGATGTACAACTGAGTAGCCAAAATGTGTCTTATGAGCAGGTGACTCCTCTGACAGGGCTGCATCCTGTAGCTGTCAGAGGAGCTGTCAGATGGATCCTGCATGTGAGAACACATGAGCTGCTGGAGATCAGGGGATTGCCTGGGACTCAGCTGTGTGCCTAGCTTAACGCTGTTCATTAAAGAATGGGCATCATCCTCACCCATCTCTAAGCGATGCCTGGAAATCATCCTATCCCCTATTTTAGCCAGATGAAGGAACTTTATTTCCACGGACTTCACAGTTAATGGCTTTCTATTTGCTGCATGTTCTCTGGTGTGTTTTTGTTTCCCCAACCCCAGTAGATTTTAGCACTTTCAGTTACAGAGTTTTGTCATTGGGAACTGTCTCATAAAAGCAGTATTTTCAGCCTTGTTATTAGAAATCCATGCATCTCGAAGGACCTGGTGTTTAGTTTGGAAGTTAAGTGTTGAAGGTACTAATTGTTTCTGAGATGAATGTAGACCTGGATTATAAATGTAAGTAGGGAATTAAATACATTGTCCACGAAACCAGAGACTGTCTCAGATACTTTATGGAAGACTTTCAGTTTGCTTCTCTCCCAGCTCTTCAGCAATACAGGAGAGAAACTGTATTCACGTTCTTTAATCTTTCTCTGGGGGTTTGTTGTGTCAGGGACACCATTTATTGGAGCTTTGACTCGAGCCAGTGATAAATCCTTTCACATTTCTCCCCAAAATATTGGGACTACTACCAAGGAAGCCAAGCAGTTATTAACACAAAGACCCTTGGCATGTAGTGGGGGCAGAGTAGACAGGTCAGGGAAGGTGTAATCAGAGTGAAACCTAAAGAGCAAGAAACAATGAAACCAACTGCACTCATGACACTTTTACTGAGGGAATGTAATTTGTAGGAGGAGGCTACTGTGGCTGTAGTAAAACTATACACTTGAACAGCTATAAGCCGCCTCTTATAAAATAAAGGCTGTCTCCTTTCTACCTTTCATAGAGGACTAGAAAGACAGGTTTCAGCTCAATTACTCCTTTTACTGAAGTTGTAAATATTTGATAACAGATGTATTTAGGATGGTATTGATAATTCTGATAAAATCACTCGTTGCAGCTGCCAGCTCCAGTGTGTTTGTATATTGACTGATCTGTGCTGAGAGAACTGCAGTGGGAAGGAGCAGTGAGACCTCTTCAATGTTCTGCTGATAATTGGCTGTTTCTGACCTGTCTCCTGCCACCACTCAGTTTGAGGCCATGAACAGGTCATTTTACTTTTTCGGGCTTCAATTTGTCCATGTGTAAATGCTACAATTAAGGTGAATTGTCACACAGATTGACCCTGTGTTTCATCACCTAGATGAATGTTGGCTTTGGGGACCCAGCTGCAGATCTGCTTCAGCATGTGCTTTCCATTTTTTCCACCAACCACATAAAATCTTTGATTACCTAGTAGAAGCAGTGACCTCAACTTCCTTGACCTTGGATCTTCTTCCTTCCCAAAGAGTAGGATAAGGAAGCATTTCTTTTTCCAGTAGTTTGCAGTTAGTGCAGCCTGATGTATTTCATCTGAAGTGGTGAAATACTTCAACTGTGAAGAGTTTTTACAGTGTTGATGTATGTAGTTGCCATGCTACCCTTACATGAAAAAAAGAAATTCCTCTCTAGTTGGTTGCTCTTGATTTGGAAGTAATAAACAGGCTGGATCACTGTGAGCCACTCTGTAACTGAAATTACACTGACTGGAGCAGGAAAGATGCAGTAATAGTGAGAGCTGCCAGAGCTATGAGCCACCTGCTTTTTTATACATGTCACATTTATTGTGTGGAATCAGACCTGTAAACTGACTGAGCACTGGAACAGGTTGCCCGGAGGGGTTGTGGAGTCTTCATCCTAGGAGATACTAAAAAGCCATCTGGACATAGTTTTGGGCAGCTGGGTCTAGGTGGTCCTGCTCGAGCAGGGGAGCTGCACCTCCAGAGGTTCTATCCAGCCTCATCCTTCCTGTGTTTCTGAAATTCAGAAAGAAATACCCAGAGTGAGAGCTTGTGTTTTTATGGAGAAAATCCTAGTGCTGGTTTATTTTCCTTCCTATCTATCTCCTACCAATATGCCCTCAAATGAAAGCCCCAGTTCTGCCATCTGCTGTGGCTCAAGGACTTCTCAGATAGAGCATTTCAGGCCTTTACGGTCTAAAGATTGTTGCAGAGGAGAGCTTTCGTGGCTGCTAGCTGGAGAACTCTTTAGGCTGAATGGCATTTTCCTGCTCCCTCACTGATCATGAAGTGAGGAAAGCTGCCACAGCTTTAATGGAAAGTACCGCACAGTTAGGAGAAAATTGACTGCGCCCTATGTTGCTTTGCTGTCTGCTGCTTTATAAATTGTAATGCTTTTCATTAAAAAAGAAGAAAAAAAATAAAGCATCAGGTCTCTGTGGGTCCCAGATCGTTAGCAGGATCAATTCCTTTTTCACTGCAGAGATCAGAAGCTACAGTCTTGCATAGCCAGTCCTTCAGCTGCTGACATATCAAGCAAACAATGCAGAAGCAGCAGAGCTGGCGGGTGGCTGCCTGAATTGCTATGGCTGGATTTCTGTTGTGACAGAAAATTCTTTCTTTGCTTTGGAGCCTGTGAAATGAATTCAGTCTCTTGCAGGATTGGGTCAGAACAGTCTCATCAGCTCCAGTACTAGAAATATTCAATCCCTTAACTTGTGGCTTGCAGTGAAAAAGATTTTTTCTGATACTTCAAGGAATTGACAGTAGAATATAAAACTTTCACCTCTGAAGGAGGGCTGGTAATAATTTGAAATAGTTGACATCTGAAGATGTATACTCTGGTGCTGGTGTGGAGGAAGTTTGATGTGACTCAGTCCAGTTCCACAGCCCTAGCCCACCACCACTGCTAACATGATTTGCAACCCTACTGCAGGTGCCAGTAGATACATCCAAGTGTATTGAGCAGACTGATTCGCTCCTTAGTCATGGATGTAGTTGAGTCACAAGCTTGCATGTTCTCTGTAAACACTGTAACTGCTCAGTGAGTAAGTAGAACCCTCCAAGTTACAGAGGGTTGTAAGACTGCAGGTCATAAGATGCTGTTGCTCTGCTGTGACTAAAGTGTGGCTGGGAGCACACCATTGAACCTTTCACTGCTCTGACCTCTCATCCCCTGCAGAATGGGATTCAGGGGGTTGTTAAAATTTGATGATGAATTGCTCTGTAATACACAATAGCACGAGGCATTCTCAGCTTTTTGCTTTCCCTCCCTAGGGTGGATACACGCGGTTTATACTCCAGTAGATTCCCTGGTGTTTGGTGGAAATATCCTGCATAGCTTTAATGTTCCCATGCAGCTTCGCATCTATGAAATTGAGGACAGAACAAGGGTAAGGATACTTGATTCTCTTTTTAACTGAACAGTTCTTTGTGACTATGATCTGTCATAGTCTGTCCCTCGTATTCCCTTCTGACAAACAAGAACTGACGGGATCTCTGTGTCAGAGCCGTTGAAACAAGAGGTAAATGTGAAATAACAAGACTCAAATGCTGGCTATTTTTAGTGGGATTTACTCATCTGTTTTTCCCTGCTACCCACAGACTTGTCCCTTCTGTGTCTTTTGTCTGCCTGTTAAACTTTCATAAAACACCTTCCTTTTTTGCACAAAAAAGTCTGTGCTTTACAGACCTTTGTATCAGTGCTTCTGGTAACTCCCTGCTGATCATCTCTCTGTGCACACCTGGAATGGATACCTGAGCCTGGATAACTAATGCCACTAGGATGGTTCTACTGTCCACAGCTGAACTGACAGAGCTGCACAGAAGCTGTGTGTGAAACATCATCTTCTACACTTTGCAGGATTTTCTTCTAGAATGACTCAATACTATGCAAGAGTTTCTTGGAACAAAGAAAGTTTGGGGTGGGACATGAAGGTCATGGTGTTCATCTGGCTGTAGCATCTACCTGATGAAAAGAATATCACACCCTGGAGAAGGTTACTGAGCAGCCTGTTTGTTGGGAGTGAAAATTTTATCCTTGGTTAGTTAGTTTTATCCTTGGTTCAGTCAACATATACTTCACAAATCTGTGAAGCAGCAGAGTTTGAAGGAAGTCCCAGTGTTTTAGTAGGCTGTTAAATAAACTGTGCAAGGCAATTGGAGCGTTCTGATGTAAACGTGGACCAGTGGTATGTGCAAACTCAGATGGGGACTTCTGTGACTGACTTTTGGAGGCATTGCACTGAGACAATGCTGGTGAAGCAGACACATGTGCCAGTTGGGGTGGCAAAATGGCAGGAAGTTGCAATTCTTCCCTAAAAAGTCTTAAAATGGTACGTCATGGGCATCAGTATATTACACTGTTGTTCACCTCTACAGGAGAGCACAACTCAGGCTCCAGGTGGGCTTTTACCCCAGACTGCATTCTTTGCAGTGAGAGTGCATGGCACTGAAGCAAATATGTGTTGTTTTGAAACACATCTCTGACTCAGTAAGAGGAAGGGTGTCCTTCCCTTTGCCTCCCTTACTTCACAGGGGGTACAGGGTCTGGTAGTCTTCATGTTGCAAAACAGTGATGGGAGCAGTTGGTTTCCTGCAGTGATTTTAATGGAGAGAAGAAATATTAAACAGAAAATGAATTCTTAGTGGAAGAGAGATGAGGACAAAAGCTGAAATTCAGGAGAATTAGAAGAGAGAATGTAGCAGAGAGCAGAAGTAGAGCTAGAGACTGGAGTGGAATTCAGCCTGGCTTTGAACAGGTGTCTCAAGGCAAGAATGTCAAGTGTCTTAAGTATAAATGGACTTGGATGGGAAAAGGTTATGATGGCAGAAGCAGGAGGGGGCTTGCTATGGCTGGACAGAGGTTCTAGGCACGGGAAGGTTTTCATAGTGGCTGTAAATAAGAACATGCAATGTGTGCCAGGTGTACATGGTGCAGGTGCTGAAGGGCAGAATGTGTTGTTTCCAGGAATGATGCTAGCACAGGCAGCTTGCATGGACAGTGGAGAAGAGACTGGGAGGAAGGACTGATGCCAGAAACAAGTTATTTCTGTTGGTGTCTCTGGAGAAGATGAGAAGGAAATGCTCTTTTTCCTGAAGTATAAAAGCTGACATTTTGTCTCTACAGGACTTGGGCAGCCCAAGATCTCACACCTTGGCTTGTAACTGCTCGGTAGTGCTTCATGGCAGGCCCTTTTTGTGGAGCTGGCTGCAGCTTTGATCTCCTGAGCTTTTATACCAGCAGGCAGAATTTCCCATAACAAACAAATGTTTTGGTAACTTTTAGGGATTTAGCAGCCAGTTACACTGAAATGCCTTTTAAGTCACTAACACCCTGATCCTGTGGGGAGATTCTGGGAACTGTCTCTTTGGAAACATCCTGTCACAGTGGGTTTGGAAAGGGATCTTGCAGCATTTGGAGCTCCCAAATCAGACCTTTACTCGTGTCAATTTTTGTTTAGATTTTGTTCAAAGTCTCTGTGGTTCTTCATCGTTTTTCTTCCAAAAATACTTACATGCTTGAAAAAAAGACATGAAATGAAAGCCAAGAGCCCCAAATTTCCAGCACTTCATAGAAACACTTCCAGTGCTTGTGTGTTGCTTTGTGTTAGCAAAGTGTTATGAACAGCCTGTACCTGTGTTCACAAACTTGTGCTCGTAGGCAGCCGTAGAACAACAAAGCTGTGTGAGCAGTCGAAGAACACCCAAGAATTTCTAGAGAGAGATAAAATGTAAGCCATGCAACTAAGGCATACAGAAGTTTGATAAAAGACAGGAAAATCAATACTGTTATTTAGAAATAATACCACACACACACACAGTCCCAACCTAAAAATACTGTGCAGGAATCTTGAAGGGATAAATATTTTCAAGATAGGATTCCAGTGTGTACTGCTTTATTTGCTTTGCCAATCTCATTTTGTCATTTCTTTGTTCAGATGACTCTGCTCATGCAGTGGTTAGTATAGCAGACTCAGTACAGTATGGAGTTCACACAAATTTGCCAGTGTGAACGTGCTGCAAATGAGTTTCTCATCAGTATTGATCTTTCCATTGTGTATAGCACAGAAGTAAATTACATGATGTGATTGACAAAGTGATTTGCCACACTCAAATCCAAGTGTAGTACAGGTGTGTTTCCCCTCTTCATTTTGCACACAGCGATTTTATGGAGGTTTCAGTGTGTTTAAACCTGCTATGTGATGCTTAATCATGTTTGATCGCTGATACTCAGAGTAATTTTTATGCTAGGTGTTGTTGTTATTGTCTTAGAAGCTAAGACAAGAATAAATACATGGTTGAAACAGTAATGCTGATTTACAGCCTGATAAAATTGCCTAGTTTATATACTTGTCATGCTTATTCTAGCTTAATTTCTCATATCCCTGGGAGACTTTTAAAGAGGGTTATAGCCATTTAAAAATAGTTTTAAGGAGTAATAAAAAACATGTCTATTGTTGGAAACAGCTCCTAATGTGCAATTGAGGTAAACAAATATTCTCCATCCTTACAGTTTGAGAGACTCTCATTTTGCAGCTTGGCTTTCCTAGAGGCCAATTAACAGCTAGTCAAATAGGCCAAGCTGTTTAGCTCTCTGCTAGACCAGCTTGAATAACTGCAGAGCAGGCTGACATGCAGAGATTCATCATCTTGGCATAGGGGTGTAACAGCTCTGTATTACTGAAGAGGAAGAATGTGTCAAAGTTACTCCCAACTCATCTAAATTTAACTGCATTAAAATATTTGAGCATGGGTAGGGAGAAGAGCACTCAAAATATATACGTAAGGTGGTCACTCACAGATGATGGTGTTTGCTACTGATTTTGTTTTCTGGACTGCAGGAAAATGTTTCAAGTGGATAGATTAATTATTTTGTAAATAATCATAAATTGTTTTTCAATATTGTGATTAGATTGGTTACACACAAGTGGAGTTGGTAATGATTTTAACAGCCATTGTGGAAGACACCGATACTGCCTTCAGGAAGATGTGTGCCTTACTTGCTTAGGGTTTATTGGTTTGTTTTTGGAGGTGGATATAAGTCTCTGAAATAATCTCACTGTGAGCTGAAGAAATGGATCATATTCCAGAGAGGATTTTTCTCACTGTACAGGAATAATTAAAAAATGTATTCAGTGGATTGTAAATTATTAATCACACAAGTTAGAGCTGGAAGTGCCTATTAGATGATCTAGTGTATTTCCCTGCTGGTGGGGGATTTAGTCCTCTGGCAGTGTCTGTATCACATATTACACTTCAAATTCATCACAGAAGATTTTTCATTTCTTTCTTTCTTGTATCCCTCCTCCCTTCCCCACAAGAGTTCATTTAACCTTCAGTGTACAGTGGAAAAAATATGGACACGTCCATAATGCAATTCACATCCATTATCATTAATAAATGTCCAGGGATGTCATAAAGAATGTACTTCTCTCTCCTTTTCCATAAGGCAAACTTTAAAAGATTGTCAAAGCACTGTTAGACCTGCTTTACTGGCAAAAGGCACCGTAGATCTTTGCACAGTATCTCTTGCTACATATGGTAGCTCTTACTTCTGAAGGTTTGTAAAAGCAGAGCCTTCCTGGGCAAAGAGTGAATTACAGAGGAATGGAGGGATTTGCTGTGGGTTGGAACATTGATAGTGAGGCAATTAGGAACTCAAATTGAATATTAAAGATTGATATACATAATGGGAGCACTGCATGCATTACTGCCTTGTCTTTCACATTGAATTAACATTGGTAACAACTAAATTTGGTGAAGCTCAGAATCTGTCAACAAATGTTGAGCAATGATGTCTTTAATATTCCCAGGCATGTGGCTGAAAACCTTTTGAAGGCTGAGGGGTGGAAGGCGGCTTCCTGTTTGTAAGTCAATTCTTTGCAAATTTTGTTTCCTGCAGTGCTCTCTTGGAAAAATTTGAGTTCCTTTATTAGCATCTATTTGAGCATGGCTGATTTCCCCCGTGTTCCATGGCAGTGATAAGCCAATCGATCCCCTCTTCATGGCAAGTAACTAAACCAAAGGAAAAATGTTTTGCGATGCAAAGAGGCCCTGGGGTTAAATGTTCTCACATTGAGGAGGATGTTGTTTGGTTGGTTGGGGTTTGGTTTGGTTTGGTTGGGGGTTTCTGTCTTCTTTTTTTAGTGTGTTTGCTTTGTAACAAACACCACAGGGGAAACATTTGCAAAGGTGTGCAGCATTGCTGGATGCATGACCCAGAGCAACGTGCAGTTCAGATTTGCCAGCTGCATTTGTGTGGCATTTCGGAGATCTCAACTTTGGGAATTGCCATAGAATATTCAAATCCTACCCTGTGGTACATTTAGTAGAACAATACAACGTATTTTCCCTTTGTTACATTTTGGTTTGCTCTAAAAGTGTTTGCATTTCCTGTGCCCTCCGAACAGAGGCAAGTTCTTTGTCCACCTTGGGGACAGTTTTCAAATGTGGGTATTGTAGTAAGTCACTGATGAGCTCAAGTGGATACTTTTACCACCATGCAGTTGTATCAACAGTGCCTGCTTTGCAGAGCTGAATCTGAATTTCCAGGTGCTGGGTTAGAGGTTCTGTTTAGATGTTGGGGTTTGGGGTCATCTGGTGTTTTGGTTTTGCAAAGTGAGCTTTCTAAGATAATGCTCCTTTCGGGTACAGAGCAGCTTTTCATTAAAGGTGGGTGGACAGCTCTTGGCTAGGTGAGCAGTTAATATGCACAGAATGTCTTAAAGCAGTTCCTATAATCCCAGTGCAATGCATGCATGCAAGCCTGCCAATTGCAAATTCAGGAGCAAGAAGCGTACAGTGTAAGTGGAAGTGCATGCAAGATGCATGGCATTCATTTTTAACAAATCACAGTCAATATACACATGTTCTTGCATTTTAAGAGCTTCTCAGATTCTTCTTTGGTACAGGGACCTCCCGTAGACAGAAAACTGTGTTGGAAAGGAAGGAAGCCTACCTTGTTTTCTTTTGAATCTGAAGTAATGTCACAAATACATAGTGTTGGAGAATAAGCTTTTTGTGTGAGAACAACAGGTCTGAGATGCAAGAAACAGCGCACAGCTTGACAGGATCTTTTGTCAAAATCCTGCTTTCTATTCTGTTTGTGGCAGAAGCTACTTGCTACCAAAATACTGAGTGTGAACCACTAAGGGATTTCTACTTTTACTGTGTAGTTTAGCAATAATGAAGAATTTGTGTGTTCATTTGGTAAATCAAATTGTTGTGAAGACCATGATTGAAAATGATGTATTTCCCACGTGACTCATTTTAGGTGATGTTGCCATTTTGATAAAAATCATGTGACAGTGTTTAGGGAATAAAACCAAACCACCTTTATCTTGAGTTTTAGTGACTAACATCTGTATGTGACCACCCTATGTTTATACAGTAGGTAAATAATACTGTAGGGGCCATCCATCAGTTTCATGATTTCACAAGAACACAAACCCTTTCCTCTCCCACCACCCCAAGAGGATACAAATTAGTGAACCAAGAAATGATGCTATCATGGCAGGCAGGCAGGCAGGCTCCTCATTTGGTATGCTGAAGGCATACGTCTCACTCGGCTCCCACCCTCTCTCCCCTCCCCCTCCTGCATACTGTTTGTGCTCTTGATAACATGATGAGAATGATGACTGGCCCTTGTGCTGCAAACTTCTCTCCCTTCCCCATGGACTGACAGTCTTGATCTTGCTTTCAGGTGCATGCCAAATTCCGTTATCCTTTCTACTATGAAATGTGCTGGTATGTTCTGGAGAGATACGTGTCCTGTGTGACCCAGCGCTGCCACCTCAGCAAAGAGTACCAGAAAGAATCAATGTTAATTGGTGAGTGAATCTTTTAAGTGCATATTCAGAACTGATGCTAGCACCTTGGGCTGGTCACTGCTTTGGTTTCTGCAAAGCAGATTATAAATTGAATTAGAGAAGTGTAGCATTTCTAATGAACTGTTTCTTGTGGGGTGGGGGAGGTTTTGACTCGGAAGTATCTCCATGAAGTACCAACCTCCTCAGAGTTGTGTTTATTGAGCTTTCCCTTAGCAAGTGGATCCCAGGAAAATAATTTTTGGATGCATTTGTTCCTTGGTTTCAGTCATGTTTGTGTTGAGATGATCTGCCAAACAGTTGAGGATTTACTGCCATGTTTGGCACAGTACGTTAGTAGCCAGAAATGTGTGCATTGCAAATGTGCTCTGCCAGGGTGGATATTTAGTCCTTTTATAGAGCGTCTCCTCTACAGAATGCATTATGGTCACTGAACCTGGCTTCTTTCTCTTCTTTGTTCTTTCATCTCAACTTCAGTTCTTTCTGTTTGGTGACTGATTTCTAGTTCTGCAGAGTAACAAACCCTAGAAAACACCTACACAAATCTACATGATCTATAACCCAAGTGCATGGAGGTCAAAGAAAGCTTTACAATAGCTGAAAATGGACCATAGCAGAGACAGATAGATGTGCCTGAAGCGGCAGGACATTACCTTGGCACTGATGTGAGCTGTACATCAATGTGTGACAATTCCAGTTGCCTTACTGAGCTGCCCTCTTTTTCCTCCCTTTAACGGAACAAGATGGTGGGCCACGTTGCCTCACTGCCTGAAAGTAGCACAAGCACCAACTAAGTCTTAACTGGTATCTGTTAAGTGTGGAGGAGAGAACTAAAGTATTTCTGTGCCTCCTGCCACTTGGAGTGACCCGTGGCATAGTTGGGACTGCCCCAGGTTCTGGACAGAGCAGGAAACAAATCACCTACTACCATAATTCCTACTATAGGGACTGTAGAAGTTGTGGGCAGATGTTTTTCTCCAGTGAGTTTTGCTGACCAAGAATTACTTGAGTGAGCTAATAGTCTATGTAGACAGGCCAGGGAATTTCTTGAGGTCACTGGGAATTTGAGTGCTTCACATTTGGTGTTTTTGCTCTGTGAGACCCTGGTCAGAAGGGTTGGTTAAGCAGGAACTCCATGGAGGGATTTTTCTCCAATTATGAGATAATCCCAGGGGAAAGGATGAAGAAACCCCTTGGATCAGCACTTCAAAAAGCAGTGGCAAAAGTCTGATAACCATGTTCCTTGGAAAATAAGGAACAGCCTCCTGTTGTCTAAAGCAGTGGCATGGAAGGAGGTTTGTCCTGCAGGCAGGTGACGGTGCCAAATCGCTGAGGTGTAATTTCAGAACAAATTAGATGTGGAGAGTGGATGGTTCAGGATATTAAGATGGGACCTTTTCCAGCTAAATCACCAGTGTGGATTCAAGCCCAACTCAGTAATTACTGATGATGGTTTGGTGATCCTCACGAAACGTGCCTCACTCCAGTTACTAGCTGAGTTACTCAAATCATACAGAAGCTCACTGGGAACCACAGACATCCAGTGTCGAGAGGGAAAGCAATGTTTTGTGTGACCAGAGTGTCAACTGCAAAGACATCAGGAAAAGGAGTCTGGCTATTTAGAAAATGGTTTGTTGGCAGCATTGTCTGGACCTTATCTCCTGTGGTGGTTTCAGTTGTTGAATGTTAAACTGTTTTGCTTTTGTTTTGGCATGGTCTTATGGTCATTTGAAGGTACTGTGAAAAACATGCTGCTCTTAAAAGACTGTTGTGTTTTGTCAACTTTTCTGTTGATTGTTCTGTAACTCTCTTGTGAGCTGAATCAGTTCAGAGATCTGACTGAAAATTAACCCTACTGAAAAAGGAAAAGTTTATCATCATTAGGGTTGATGAGCTGACCTGACTTGCAGCGCTGCTGCGTGGCTGTGGGTGCTCGAGGTGGGGCAGGCTCTCAGAGTGCCTGCCTGGCCACATCTTAACCATCATGAATGGATCAGTACTTTCAGCTTACCAAAGTGGTGTCTACTGACAGCGTGTAGTTCATCCACCTGCCTGTTATCTCTTGACTTCAGAGTATTAGCACGCTGATAAAATCTCTGACATTGACATCCAGGGCCCTTCTCCCCATGAGAGACATGTATACTTTTCTTTGGCCAGAAACTTGCTTTTTTACTTCTTGGCAGCATCTTAACCTTAAAATAGTCATTTAACTGGGAATTGTGGTTCAAAAGCCCAAACCTTTTACATTTACTGGGTCTTTCACTTTGGCATTTGTCAAATTCCAAGGAGTAAAGGTACATTATTTACCTTTACAAAGCTGTGCTGCTTTGTTCTCCCTGAGTAATACTGTCTCAAATACATGTTTGTCTTCTCTTTTAAGGAGTCTCAGTGTCCAGTCTCTTGACTCAAATAAATCCCTACAAACTGTAATCCTTGAATTACACTTGTTTGTTCTGTGGTGTCTATATCTTAATGTCATTCACCTGCTGTGAGTAGGAGATCCAAATGAGGTCAGTGTTCCAAAACCCTGCTGCTTCATTTTAAAGTTTTTCTTCAGAACTGCCGTGGTCCTTAAATTGTCTCTTTCTTAGAGACCTCTCTATCCACAAACAGTTCCTTGATTTCCCATTAGAGTGTTTTTTGACAAAGATTTTCCCATTATTCTCCTTAATGAGTAATGAAACAAACTACTTCTCTGCAGACCCTTCCATAGATTTCATTGTCTTCTGTCCTCTTTTGGTTTAAGGAAAAAAACTTGACATCCTTGTGTTAATTTTCAGAAGTTTCTCCTGAATAATCTCAACATTTCTCCTGGTTTTGCAAGTAATGATTTCCTTGACATGATGAGTTCTAAATGTTCCCTTTTAACCTTTCCTTTTGGGTGCTAGAAGTTGCTATTTTTCACCCTTGAGTTGTGCTGTTTTCTTACACACTTGCTGAAACAGTGATCTTAAAGGATCTCAGAAGCTAAGAAGAAACACTTGATTTTTAGGTGAGGAGGATATCCACTAGAGAGAGTGCAGGATGCTGCCCATGGCCTCTGGGATTCATAAGGTGGGAGTTTTCATAGAATGGGTAGAGTTTCTGTTCTCCTGTGTGAGAAAAAAAGATTACTGTGGTGCTAGAGAACACCTTTGAAGAACACAGAAAACTTGAGTTCATCAGCAAGTGTGTATAAGGATATCTTTAGACTTTTCATACTGTGTTTTCATGACATGGTATTTATTTGCATTGACGGTTGCTGAATTCAGAGTGACTCTCGCAAGACCTGCTCATGAAAGTGTGTGGCTGTGACTGTGTTGCCATACATCTGTCCCAACACTTGGATCCCAGTATAGCCATTTCACAGAATCTCAAGGGCTGGAAGGGACCTCCAAAGACTCTTTGTATTTCTGTTTTCTAAATGTCTTGACTCAGAAAGCTTCAGACGGGAAAAAAAGTCCCCAAACACCTCACTGAGGAAAGGCAAGGCTAAAACCTTAGCTGTTCCCACTCCCTAAGTAAAAATGTCTACCCTTCTAAATGAGTTGCAAGATGATGACTGTGGCCTTCCTTCCCATTTTTCAGGCCCAGGATGAGTTTTCAGGCATTTGTCTCCTAGTTAGTGTGTGAGACGCTTCTTTTTCAGATCGCTGCTGCAGAAGGGTGAACACTCATGGGAGCGGTGACATGACAGCAATCTCAGACTGCTGTAAAAGCACACAATCTCTCTTTCTCTCCTTTTTTTCTTTTCCTTGTCTCTCTCAACTGTGACATTTGTCCTGCTGGCAGAAATCAGAAAGAGATCCTATTTGGCTTTCCTACTACGTTTGAACCTGCACTGTTCTGGGATGGATATATCTTCATTATTTTCACTCTTATCATGAATGAGCCTGTACTGGATGTTTTCAACCACAATTGACCTTCAGTGAGATATGGATCTTGGGAGTGAGCTGACAAAGAGTAATTGGGAGAAGATACTGGGCTATCAAAAATGTGCTTTTTCTGTAGCCTGCAGCTTTTAAGATTCCCATTGCTAAAATTTTAACAGGATGGCTCTAACTGTATATTAAGCCTGATGGATGAAGAAATACGCCCTGTGGTATGGTGAAGGAGACATATCTTTTTTTCCCCCTTCCCTCTTCTCAGGGAATAGATTTGACAGGTTCTGGACTAAACAGAGTGATTTCTGTGTGGGGTGCTCCATGCAGTGATACATTTCCAGTCTGCTTGGGGATTTCTTTTTGTGCTAATGGCAATGTCATTGCTGTCCGTAGCAGACAGGTAGGAACTGCTGCTGCCAAGTCACACGGTCAGGAGCTGGGAATGGCAAGGCAGATATTACAGACTGGACTATTCTAAAGAGTTTAGAAAGATTTCATAGTGATACCTCACCTTCCTCCCTTTCTTTTAATTTCTGTAATACAGCAAGTGGGTTTTCAGCAAGGAAGGAAACTGTATAATTATCCTCCTTGTACAAATGGGTGACTGGGGAAAGTGAAGCGGCCTTTCCAACCCTTAAGATTCTCTGATTTACCCAGAACCGCAGGGAAGTGAGCTGCTACAGAAAAAAAGGTGTTTCTAGGTCTGTCCTGTGGTCGAGCCCGTGCTGCTCCTCCTCTTCACTGTTTTATCACTGACTAGCTTATGGAAGCTGGATTTATTTGCTTTGAGATGGAGAGGGGTTAATATCTTTTTGCACCAAGTGGTGTGGAAGCCCAGGCTGGATAACCACTCTGAAACTGGAGTTCTCTAACCTGGTATTGGCTGGTGCATTGACTCAGGAGAAGAAAACACGGTTGCACTTAACAGGAACTCTTTTCCACAGAGTCTTTATAAACCAAAAACTTCTCTTGTGATACAATAAACTGTTCTTCTTGACAAAGTGAATGCAGATTATGCTACAGAGCCTGAGCTCACAGCACAGGACCTGCCTGAGAGGTACTATTTCCATTAAAATGAGTAAATCAAATTCATGGTATGTTGCATTACAACAAAACACTTGAAACCACAAACCCTTCTTCACCTTGAAGTTATCCTTCTGTTATTGATTCCCTTGGCTTTTTTGTTTATTAGCAGCAGTGGCAGACAGTTGTCCTTTGAAAGCAGTGCACTCTTAATCTGATGGTGCAACAGTACTGTAATCCCCTGATGCTCCAGAACAGACTGATAACACTTCAGGGTAACAGCAAGCCCTGTCCTCAAAGGTAAAGATACACAGGGCATCATGTAGCTGCTAGGCTTGCAGAGAACAGGCCACAGGGCACTTGTTTGGTTTGCTCTGTAGATTCTGATGATTTTTCTGCCCGTCCATACCCAGGTGGGTGGCACAGCAGGGCCTGTCTTGTGCAGACAGCCGGTGACAGGGAAGTGGTGGCAGCTGGCAGAATGGAATTGCTGGCCCCCTGTGTGCTTGTTTCTGATGGGAATAGGCCCCCAGAATGCTGTGGTGTTCCACTCCTCGCTTGCCTTTTGTTTCCATAGATCAGAGCAAGAGGCAAAAAGTGGAGATCTCTCTTGAAGGCTGTTTTCTCTTGGCACCAGAGCATTACTTGAAGTAAATTATTCACACCTTCATAATGTGATCTCCCTCTCTAGGCCTCATCTATGCTTGTGATTTGCCCCAGTTACAGCCATTAGTTCCTGTTCAGCAGAGCCACAGCACTGGAAAACAGAAACATAATTTTCTTACTGTGGATTTATACCAGTTTCTGTTAATGACACCACACTGGTAGCACAGAGATGTCTATCTGCTTTCACCTCCTTCTGTTTTATCACTAACATCTTCTGCCATCTAGGCTGGGCTTTTTTGTTCGAGTCAATTGTTAAATACCTTACCAAGGCAGCATGGTTTAGAGAAGAGGCTCCAGCCCTGGATCCAAGAGCCTGGATTCTGATTCCTGGTTTTGCCCTAGATTTGATGTGTGACAATGAGCAAATCGTGCTTTCTCCCAAGCATCTGTTTCCTCAGCTGTAAAATGGGAGAATGACATAAGCTGATTATATAGCCCTTTGAGGTGGGTATGTGTGCTGGCTACTGTGAACAAAGGAAAAAACAGTGTTAAATAAAAGTTGGATAACCTAGTGGTTTTTAAATGTTCTGGTTAAGATATTTTTTAATCCTGTTTATTTTTCTGAGAGAAGCATGGGGATGTATTAGCACAGACCAGACAGAAGGAGCTGCTTTCGAGTGCTGCATGCCACCACCTCAGCACACAAAATAAACTGTGCTGTACTTCACGATGAAGCTTTTTTGGAGGGATGCAGGAAGGAAGTTGGCCTGTGGATGAAGCCGGATTTGGCTGTGACCAGCCTTGCTGGTTTTGTCTCTGCCATCTTTTCACAGGCATTTCAGTTTAAATGTGTCTCTTGGGAGTAATTTTATGGCTATTTTGGTTCTGAGGAAAAATGCACATGTGAGTAAAGGAGTGCACTGGACAGAAATGCTTTGTTTTTGCAGACACTGTAGCAGCAGCGTGCTCGCCCTGAGAAGAACAAAGTGGACAACTCCTGTCTCTCAGGCACTAGCCCACAGAGCTGCACCAGGCCTTGCAGGGTTTTCCTTCCAGCTGGTGAAGCTGAGCAGGCAGGCACTCTGCTCTCAGTTACAATGCCACTGCTGCTTGTATCTTTGTTGCCCAGCTAACAAGTAACACGTGTATTTTGTGAGAAGATGGTACAGACTATACAAGAAACAGGAGCCTCTCTGTGATAAGGATGAATTTACCAGCTTGGAACTGGGCTTCAGCATTTGTTTTAAACCTCGCTGTTATACAACTGGACGCTCAGCTTTTTGGTTAATGTCCATTTAATCCTTCCTTAAGCATGATTCACGTTGTCCTAATCCAGAGCTCCTGCATTGCAAAGCATGAAAGCTGTGAAAGGAACTTTTCATTAATTGTTCACTCACTTTTTTTCTGTGTGACTTGGGTTTTCTTTGCAGGGTGTTTTTGTTTGCAGCTTGATCTCATACCCATTTCAGCCAGTATTGAAATTCTGACTTAACTGGGTATTGCCAGTGTTAAGTGTATTTTCCACTGAAATTTCTGATGTTGCTAGCCTGTTGTTCACTTAGCAAAGGAAATTGTGTGTAATAAATAAGAAAAGATGTGTGCTTCAGGGAACCTTGGCCACTGCTTTCCTCCATGGCTTTCACTGCTTCGTTGCACAGACTTGGGTAACAGTTGGGATTTTTAGGAGGAAACCTAGCATAAAACTCAGATTAATAGCTCTTTAGACTCAGGAACTTGCCTTTAAATTTTCCTGAAAAGTACCTAGAATGGATCAGGGACAGAATTAAGAAAAACAGTATCATGTAACTCTGCCAGTCCCTGCATTTCTCAGTGTGTTTAGGCTTGCCTGTAAAATAACCATCATTGTCATCCTCTGTCTCAGAAGAGCAATGAGTATTCATGCAGTAAAAAGTGGTGATTCTTGTTTTACCAACAGTTGCTCGCAAAGAGGAAGAGTATTGAGCAGTTGATTTTGTGCTGTGCAGAGCTGCTGGAAGAATGATGATGTACAGCATTTTAACGTGCTTTTCCCATCTCTTTTCCCTCCTCTTTCTGTGCTGACTCTCCCCTTAAAGCTGTAAGGCTGCGGAATCTCATCTCGGATGGATTTGCCGGAAAATTAATTGTGTGTGACTTAAGAGCTCTGCCTACTCCTAATTGAAGGCACAGAGGGCTGGAGCTTTGAAGAAAGCATATTTTTTCCCTAAATGTTTCCCAGTCATTTGAACTGAGTAGATGTTAATGAAAACCAGCATTAAAACAAACAGCCCCACCCCCCCAAATTAAAAATCAGCTGAATAAAGCCCATTTCTGTCACATATTTACTAGACATTATCCAGTGCCCTTTTAAATAGGCAGCACTTAGCCCCAGTGGTAGAAAAGCATTGAAGCTATTAATTGTATTGGGTAAAAATTCAGCATTCTTTCTCTAACTTTCAGATGCAAAAAGAAAGCGCAGCTCAGACAGCTATTCATCAGATTCGTGGTTAGACATGGATGAAGAATCTTGTGATGCCCATATCCAGGAGGAGAAGGATGACAGCTTGGATAAGAACTCCAAAGCTTTGGTGGATGGCTCCTCCTCACCCAACAGCACACACTCAGAAGGGAAGGAAAGTGCAGGCAGAAAACAAAAAGCCACAGTAATGAGGTACCTAAAAAGAACTTTGTCTAATGAGTCGGATGACAGTGTAAAATCAACGACCCCCACGGACTATCCCAAAACACCGACGGGGTCTCCAGCTACAGAAGTTTCAACCAAATGGACTCACCTCACAGAATTTGAACTGAAGGGTTTAAAAGCTCTAGTGGAAAAGCTTGAATCTCTCCCAGAGAACAAGAAGTGTGTTCCGGAAGGCATCGAAGATCCACAGGCTCTCCTAGAGGACATGAAGGTGGGTGTGATAGTTTGCTGATCCACACAAACTTATTCTGTGGGCGTAGACCACGGGAGATCAGAAAGCAAGTTGTGCAGCAGAGGGCTGGCAGCTTGTGTGTAGTGACCAGCTCATATCAGCCTGCTGTACCACAGAGAGGGAATGACACCTCTAACAAAAAGCCATTTCCTCTCTGGGACAGTGCTGACTTCTGATTTCATTGATGCAACCCATTCTGACTCTCACAGTAGTGCCCAAAAGTTTAGATCCTCTCATAATTCAGCACTTCTGTCTCATGTGTCAATATCATACCTCAGAAAGTCTGTTTATAGTCTTATTATACCTATTTTGATCTAGTGTCTGTCTGGAGTATACCTTATTAACAAAATGTAAACACTTGATTGTAATTCAGAAGATCCATTGTCTAACACTTTTGGTTCCTTTTTTGTTTCTTTCACCTTTTTCATTTTCTTTCCCTTCATTGCCCTCTATAGGTTGATAATTATTCTCCACTGGTGTAATGTGCTGATTTTGGAGATGGTGTGAGGAGCGAATGCTCACTAGTGACAGAACTTCTCTTTAGATGTGTCGTATCCTGGAAGTGGTACCCTGTGTGCCATAGGGACAGATTCCTTCTGCAGCCCAGCATACCCTTACTGCTTCTAGTCCCAGCCCTGCCCGTGATCCGTGGCATCTCTTCAGGCTATTTGGTTAGATTTCCTGGGCCTTGTTTCACATCGTATGAAAGAGGCATATCTGTTTTTTTAACAAAGCTGGGAGCAGTGTGCTCTTGTTTTTTTGCTGGGCCTTTGCTCAAATTGCCCTCCATAGGTCCAGTACCATGACAATCTAGCTGATTTGGAACTATGAGTATTGATTCATGGTCTGGTGTTTGGACTGCTAGTTCTGTGCTGTTTCTGGATACAGTATGGTTCTTTAGTTATACATGTATTCTGAACATGAGAGCCATGTAAGACACAATCTGAGGAGAAAAAAATGTGTTTATATGGTAAAAGGGAAGTCTGCACTTTTTTAGTGCAAGTAGTGTAACAGCTGCTTAAAAAAAAGGCTTCAAAGCCAGTTAAAAACTCTGAACATATGCAGTGTGCAGTGCAACCATATTCCACAGTCCTGGAGCCTGGAAGTGTGATACACGGTAAACCACAAGAGTTCAGAAAGTGTCTTCTTGAAAGATCAGCCACTTTGTGTATGAAATTGGAGGCACATGCCCAGGGTCACAGCTGTAGATCCACTGAGTTGCTTTCTGGTTGGACATCTTCTAATCAAAAATCCAACCAAAGCTTCCAGACCAGGAGTTGAATTTGTGGTGAAGAGGGAAGGGATGGTATTGTTACTTTTCCAAGCTTGATGCACAGACCAAGTTTCAGTTGAAAGTAATCTGCCCCTTCTTGAAATCCCAGAAAGGGGTACAACACATCATAAAGGGTGCAGATGTTCAGAATGTGATCATGCATGTTCTTTTGATGACATACTCCAGTGTACTGCGAGACATCTTACTAGAACACGGCAAGATGCCATATGTGAATCTGGTTTAAAGCACCGTGTGGGAGTCTGTGTTTTCTTATTTGGAGTCACTAGCTACAGAGATGGAGAACTGAAAATGGACATTTAAGATAGCCTAAGACATGCCCTTTTTGGTCATATTGTGCTTTAACTGGTGTTAAGTGGGCATCTCAGTTTATTTTGTGCATCTTGTGGAGTTGTAGTCTTGATGTTCCATCTCTTTTGATAACTGCCTGCTTCTAAACTTTCTCTCCTTGCCAGCACACACTGTAACCATCAGGATGTAGCCCAACATCTGGATATTTATGATTCCCTGCTGGTTAAAGAGCCCATGACCACATCTAAACATCATGCATGGGGCAAAATTGTTTTCTCTGGAATCACCTCTGTGTCTTTGGCGAGCCTGTGACCGATTAGTCAGAGCAAGACCTTTGAAAAGGATGTTACCTCAAACATTTTCTAATGTGTCTAAAGAATGGTTAAAGAATTTTCTTACCCATCTATTTTACAGTATTAGCCCTCAATTTTCAGAGAATGAGAGTCAATACAACATAGTCAATTAATTCAACCCCATCTAGTCTGCTTCTTCCATCACTCTACAGTTGCATAATCCTCTTGCTAGGTGCTCTGAAGGAGTTGGGGCAACTGGGGAGAGTCAGATTGATGGTTGCTTGAGTATACATCCTCTTAAGTCGGTACTTAAGCCTAGGACTTCCAGCACAAGCCTCCCCTTTGCTCATGAGCACATTGTCCAAAGCAACCCCTAACAGGATGTGTCCCACTCCCATCTCATGCTGGGACCCTGACTGCAGCAACCCATGAGTCCTTTCTGCCACTGTGTTTGTTGACATGACAGAGAGCAGTGCAGTGAAGCCAAAGCATCCCATCTCCTTGTAACCCATATGATAGTGAAGCATGAAGTTTGTTTTATTCAGTTTGTTGGCTTGAAAAAAAAAACCCCAAACCAAACAAGTGTATTGGGATATATTTAGGGTTTCTACCTTCAAAGGATAGAGTGTGCTGATGGAGAAGTTGCCAAGTGGCTGATTTCAGCCCCTTGAGCATCCATCTAGCATAATGGTGCTGGCAGGGTTCCTGTATTGCTTGAATTCAGTGTCTTGTTCAACCCTTGCTCCTCAGTGTGCATTAGGTACCTCACACTGCTCAGACCCTCCATTGTACAGGGTGATAGGAACATTCCCTTGGGTTCCCAGGGATACTCATCACTGTGTGCTTTACAAGTCGTAATTGATGAGCCGTTGTTATCTCCTGTTCACAGGTAGGGAACTAGGGTGCAAAGAGATGAAGATCAAAGTGACCATGATTTTGGAGACTGGCTTTAGGTGCTGCAGATGGGACTTGCAGAAAAGTTCCAGTTATTTACGAATGATATGTGCAAAACTTCAATGGTAATAAAACTGTAATCACTTCACACTTCTGCAGAGCAGAAGTTGTGGTGTTTAGCATCCAGATCCCAAGCCAAGCGTGAGGAGGAGTAGGAACATAAAATTAAAGACTGCTTGTGGAAACTTGATTTGAAAGATTTGCCCTGTGTCACGTAGAGACATAATGGCAGAGGAAGAAGCACAATCCATTTTTCTAGAGTACTATTTATCTCATTGACCACTAAATCTTATTCTTTCTTCCTTTGATGCTAGTTTTCCAACTTACACAGAAAATAACGTGGGGATTTTGCTGATAGCATTAGTATAAGCAGAAGCCTGGTACCTTCACCTCACCCTGATGAATATCCAGTGAACTAGTCTGTGTGACTGAATGGAGGCAGAAATGCTGCAGAAGCAGCTGTGCAGCTCATACATGCTGTGACTGTATTCAGCTGTATTCACAAGGTTTATTTGGTGGGCAACCTGACTTTGGGGCACGTGATGTATTAATAATACATCCTATAAAAAGTACCCATCTGAGAGTTATTTTTAACAAATACATAGCAAGAGCATGCTCTGACAGAAAGCCTGAAAGCTCTTGCTCTGCTTGGAAGGTCCTAAGTTTCTTCCTGAAGAAATTAAATCTGTGTTTATTGCAGCAGTTTTATTTCTTAATGAAATACACTCAGGAACTTTCCTGTGTGACAGTCAAGTCTGTGCTTCAGTGAAAGAATGAATGTTTTCAGAAGGCAGGATCTGGGTAGTTAAACTGGAGAGAGGAAACCATTTCATTCAATGATGTGAAGTTTCACAGAACAAATCAGGGTAATTTTCAGAGAGTCCTTGCTTTCCCATCTGAGCAAGAATACAGTAAAGGATGGGCAACTGTGTTACTGCTCTTAGTGCTAAATACAGCTACAGCTATATGCAGCAATTTAATGTCAAGTAGGTGAGACTCTTCAAAGTTAAGGTAATTTATTTTCCTTATGAGAAGGGAGACTGAAAACTAAGCTAAGCCTGTGTAAATTCCTTGCATGTCATCTAAGCTCCTAACTAGCTGTGACTATCTAGTGGGGACACAACAATCCAGAAGTGCCAAGCTAATGCCTCTGCAGATTGAAAACCTATTTATCACCATGATCGATGGAGTGCAGCAGCACAAGAGAGGCTTATTTGCAGAGCATAACACAGGCCTTACTTGGAGAGCAGGTCAGTTCTTCCCTTAGCTCAAACAAGGAATTAAATTCCTGTTGGCTACAGCTCTGCTGTGTGGGCACTGTGTCTCATGGGACCAGTGTTCACCACCAAAGCAGCTTCACAGGGGCCTCTAAACAGCCATTGCTGACAGCAGCACCCGCTCCATGGCAGATGGCATCTGAACAATCAGCCGAGGAGAGGCAATGCTCTTGGTATCCAAATGTCTGTGGATGGGCTCTGTGTGAGCTGTATGTGCAGCAAATGTAAGAGGAAATCATTGTGCAGATAAACATACCCTCCCTGAGAGTGCTCAACTGACCCAAGTTGCAGGACAGAAGGCTTGGCACTGTAGTTGTTGGCAGGGTGAGCAGCCAGAAGTTGCTGCAGCCGTTGCCCCCAAGTCCTTGCTGTTGGTGCTACTGTTGGAGGCACATGCAGCCTGCAGTCATACCTTGTTTTCTCTCAGTACATTCCCTGAGATGAAATATGAAACAGTGTAACAACTCCAGTGTCAATTAAAAAATTGGGTAGCAACTGAACTGTCAGGACTGATGAGGAAGAGGAGGAGGGAAAAAATCACTGAGAAGTAATTTTGCTCAGGTGGTGGCCTTGGGGATTGTGAGAGTTTCATTGTGTGGCTTCTCTGCTCCATGTTTAGCTACCAAATAGGATGTCAGTCTACTGAAGGGGCAACTGAGGTGGGCTTATGCATGAAGAAATAAATAGAGAGGTAACCACCTTACTCCGTGATGTAGTTTACAGCCCACATCACAGGACAGGTAAAGCTGAGCAGGCCTTTGATTACAACAGCGTGCACCTCACATTAAACACTCTGCCACTTGTCTGTGTGCAGCCTCAGCTTTCAGCACACAGTGTTTCTGTTGTGTTACCAGCAGGATGGTAATGCTTTTGCTGCTGTTGCAGAAGAGGATTGTGAGATCTGCTATCAAATAATGCTGGACACCTTCCCTGCTTCAAAGCTCTTCTTCAAAAGGGACTGTGGAAGTCCATTAGGGCAGAAGAAACTCAGTTTGAAGAACAGAGTTTGTCAAATATCTGCAACTCCTTGGCAGCAGGAGAAGATTCATGTGCAAGACAGATGATATCTACTGAAATATGTTCTTACTTTTTCTTGCCAAGAAATCTTACCCCCTTCTTGTTCTGATGACAGGAAAAAAACCTCCCTCTACCGAATGCATTTCAGGGGAGTCATTCCTTGCTGTGCTTTTGAAATTAATGGCTAAGCTGAATTCTTACATACTTAATCAGTTTCTTTCCTTCATACCTGCTGTTGTCACCACAGCCTTCAAGTGTAATGAATCGGGCAGCCTTGTGCTGGATGAGCATCATGTTGTTTGTCTAACTGGAGCCCCATGGCTTTTCTTTGTCTTCGTTTCTTCTTTTTTAAGCAGGTGAACAAAAGTCTGTCTCCTCCAGCCTGGTGTGTGCTGACACTTGACACCACAGTCAGTGCAACTGTGGCTTGGTTATCATTCTGCTGCTCAGACATCCATTGTTTTCAGCTGGCTGGGATGATAAACTGCCACAGTTTTACATTTCTTCTTGGATATTTTCACGTGACACATACGATAACAAGAAACCTTCATTATCTTGCCAAGTTCTTGGAAAATACTCTGCTTTCTATTTAACTCTGAGTCTCTGACAGTTGGTAGTGGATGTGTAAAGGTTTTGTGTCTTAGAGGCTTTCAAATCTAGGAGTAGCAAAGTGAAGAGGGATTAATTTGTCCTTTGTTTATACGGGTTTCAGACTGCCACCTTGTTCTGGAGAATTTTGGCTTTGCTACGAGAATACAAAAGACCTCTCCATCTGTAGAACTGCAAACCAACGTTCAGAGTGTGGTAGCAGTTCAGTTAATGCAGTGATTGCTGTCTCAGAACAGACGTGAGAAGGGAGGTGCTCCCTTAACCTCAGCTCACCATGGAGTTAATTTGCCAATGACTAGTCTGTCTGTAAAAGTTCTTAGCTGCTTCACCCAAAGAGTGTGTGGCTGGAGGTAACACGACAGACTCTCCATCACAGTCAGGTTGGGACAAGTTGTGTTTTACTCCTCACCAGCCAGGCTGTGCATATGCAGGCTCCTGAGCACAGCCACAGTGACGGGCTGGCAAAACTGGGCTTGTACTGGTATTGCTTATTTTGGTCATTGGCACTGCTTTTGGACTAACCAGTATGAAGAACAGCCCTACTGGTATGATCCTATGGGAAGCAGCAGCACTGTGCTGGTGCTGTAGTGTCTGTGAGTAAAGTATCTCTCATTCAACTACAGACTGGGGAATTGGACTGAGTCCTGCAGGTTGCCTGAGCTCCAGGGAGAGAAAGCCAAGCCCCAGGGACACTTGTCCAAATGCTAGCTAGGCTGCTAGTCTGCCTGCTCAGGCTCTTGGGGCCTGAAACATGCCATCATACTCTGGGCTTTACTTGGATGATTACAGATGAACTCCAAAGCGCTTCCTATGAAAACAATTACTGTACTTTAAACTCTTTCTGTGTGAAATGTCTAATTATTAAAACTCTGCGCCAGGGACTGACAGAGCCTGGTGCCTATTGTGGTCTAATTAAGCTTTTTTTTTAGGAAGCCATTGTAGTTGGGAGCAACACCATTGAATTGTGTTGTCTGAGGTTATCTCCTAAATTCTATTAGGAGATAATTTCCAACCTGCAGTTCTTGTTTGTTTTATTGGAACATTTGTTTCCCCTCTAACCTGTTAGTGCTTATTTGGGTTTCAGTTTTCAGCAGCACAGCAGAATCCTCCTTCTGACTTGTTTCCTATGTTCATTTGTTTTCTTTCTAAGCTACCTGAACTCCAAATGAATCACTTTGTAGCTAGATTAGTGTGTAGAGAGTCATGGGAAACAAGTGTGGACTATTCCCAACTACACCATTGTGTACACTTACAAAGAGTTCTTCCCCACCCTTGTGTTGGGTTGTATGGTCATGGGAGTGATTCACTGCAGTAGAAGCTGTGTAAGCCAGCACAACCCACTCATGAAGTTTCTAGGACAGTGCATCAAAGGGTTTGGTGGGGGTGGAAGGGAGAGGAGACCAGTCTTTTTTCCTTAATACTGTAGTGTCCAGACTCGGATCCTTTCCTAGTGAATACTCAGGAACCCAATTGCCTTACCTGATCCCACAAAGTGGAAGGAAGGCCAGTGGAAATGACAGCGCTCTCCGTTTGCCATGTGTGAAAAGATGAAAGGCTACAGTGCACACTTCTCTACCTTGACTTACCTGCATGTTCAGGCATCTTGGGGATTGCTCTAAGCTACACCCTTGATGTTCTTGTGACTGCAGAAGTAACCAGAGCTTAGATGCTTCTGAGGTCTTTTGTAGACTTGGATAAGGAGAGGTGGTGTTGGTTGTGGTGACTGGCAGGGTCATCTGGGGTTTGGTGAAATGGAATTGAAAGGGAGAAGTGATACTGGTATTCAACTGATGGTAGTAGAAAAACAACAGTCCTTTGGGCACACCACTTTTAGAGAAGCCTTTAGTATTTGGGATGATTCATGACTGATTTTGCTGTCTGTTCTGCAAGAAACTTCTCATCTTGGATCTTAATGGGACGTGCGAGAGTTTCAGTGTGAAGTGGAAGGTCTGAAGCAAAAGTAACTTGCAGAGATGTAACAAGTCAGCAGACATCTTGTCACACTGTCTTTCATCAGAGTGGAGTATTGTCTTCTCTAAGTCTCTGCACTCTTTAGTTGGAGAAGTATTTCTCTGGTTAATCAAGGCCTTTTCATTTGCAACAGAACATACTGAAGGAACACGCTGACGATGACCAAAATCTTGCCATTTCGGGTGTCCCTGTGGTCAGCTGGCCCAAGAAGACCACAAAGGTAATGAGACGCAATTGTTTGCTAATCATTGTTGCTAGGTGTTGGTGTTTCTTTATCCGTAATCTGACAAAGTGCTGTGGATGATACTTTGGCAGCTGCTAGCATTTTTAACTTGAAATGTTGTTTGTAATGGTTTTATGGTTAAGTGTTGAGGCAGAACATGAAAGTGCCCCAGCAGGGAGAAATTGTTCAAGTTTCCATTTAAAAATAAATTGTTTGGGCATTACTTATACGTGTAAAACTTTGATCTGTCTTGGTCATGGTGTTAAATTGAAAAACACTGATGCTACATCTTGTGTAAAATTAAATGATGTGTAAATCCTACAGACTGGTCACTGGGTAAGCACTCTCATCTGGATGAGAGGATGTTGTTTTCTTTTGTACTATGAAACCTCCTGAATTCTCTGTACAAGTGTGCCACTGTAACTTTGGGAGGTTATTTTCTGTCCCTGTGTCTTCATTTTTTTGTGAGACTTGCTTCATTAGTGCTTATAAAGAGTTTGAAATAATTAACTGAAGAGTAATGTCAAAAGGCTGGATGTTATTTATAACAGTGGTATGTTTACCACACTCCAGTTATTCAGCATGCTGTAAAAGCAGCTTTGCTTATTTAGAAGATGTCTCATTGCTTCTATTTTTACTTTCATTTTTCACTGAATTAGTTTATAATACATAATTCCTTTAGAAACGCTGAAAGGGTCGGTCAGCTTAAATCAGGCTCCTATCTGAAAATCTGTTGTTGTTATTGTCATTGTAAATAACTTTCAAATAATTAACTGAGTAAATTATTTTCCCTGTTCTTGCTTTCTGTCATGGCTTTGCATATAATCACTTGTAGCCATGAATATTTGCTGCTTTCAAGTGGGAAATAGGAGGCCGTGAACATCAAACTGCCAGAGCAGAGTGGGGCAGAACGAACACATCATGGTCCTCCTTGGTTTCCTTCTGGGCTTTAGCTGAGCACATTTCAGATAAGTTAGATCTTGTTAAGTACATATCACCCTTTTAGCTTGTAATAAATCCATGGGAATGTGCTTTGTGTTGAAAACATTTGTTTGTGTTTAAAAACAACAGTGGAAAATGTTGAGAGGAATAGGTATCAGTGTCTACTCCCGTGCTTTGAGAGCTGCTGCTCATTCATCAGTCGAGCGTACTGCAGGCATTGAGTAAAGCAAAATCTCTGTGACCAGGGCAAAGCTGAAATGTGTAAAACAAACCCAAGAAGCAGCTGACTCTTGTGCTGTGTCTTTTGAGCTTGTGGTAGAAGTGAGGCTCTTAGTGTTGAGGCTTTTATAAGCCTTGACGTTTGCTAATGTTCTTGTTGACTTTATTTTGGCATCCTTGATAAATGGTTCATTTCTTAGATGTTATTTCTGTATGTTGGCAACACAGCCCTAACTGTAAAAGACTTGTGACTTTTGTGACTTAAATCTTATCCCTCTTTGCAAAATGCATCTTTCTGGCTGCAAGGGTGGGTTTCTTTAAACTTTCTTGTGGTTATTTTCCTTTAGCCTTTCTGAAAGCAAAAACTTTTAGAAGGTGTCATGTCCAGTGGCAAGGCACAATAACAAACAATAAAACACATCAGCTGGTAACAAATATGAGGAGAACTTTGACAGGAAGTTAGGCTGCAGGCTGAAGTTTGGAAAGAAAAATTCATAACAGAAGAAATCCTTTCTCCATTCTATTTACTTTGCTGCATCTGTGATCAGCTTGTATTATGCCTTATGTTTTAGTTAAAAGGGACACGTGCAGATATGGCTGAATGTTTCCCAAAAGGAGCTGCTTGTTGTGCTTCTAATTGGCAAATGTCCCTGTCACCTTACATGTTACAGCTCTTTCCCTTGGCTGGGAACACTGGCCAAGTGAACAGGTTAGGAAGACACGTCTTAGAGTTGATCCTTTGAGTCCCAAATTAAAACATGTCAGAAAGATAATCTAGGGAAGATTTGGATAAAGGCACTGTTGGTTAAAGTTAAGTTTGGTTATTCCTCCTTTGTTCCCTGTAAGTCCTGATAATGAAATAGAAGATTTTTACAGAGAAGAAAACCTTTAGGGTGCAAGAAACTCCCTTTAAAACTGGATTGTGACTGGTGGAGCAAGTCCCATGGCCAGAAGATTCCACAATGTTGAACACAAGGCAGGGGAGTAAAACCTCCCAGTAATGTTGTTTTTTGTAGTGTTGCTCTTGTAGTGTATAGGAGAAATGCCAAATACTTAACACTGCCTTTCCTGAGATACTTGTGTTCAAAGGGAGTGGCTGATGCGGCATGGTACCAGCTATTGTGAGGCTGGTAAGAGGACATTGTAGTTGATACACCAGCTTCCAGGGAGAGGAAGGTTGTCTGATTCCAGGTCCATAAAGAAAAAGAAAGGAACAGAAAACCAGAGAGGGGAGGCAATAAATGAATTAAATGTGGCACTTGCTTTCTCCCAAGAGAAGGCTCCAGAAGAGATTTAGAAAGACAAGAGCAGCAGATGGAGAAGGAAGAATAAAGCCAGCATTAAATGCCAAAACATTTCAAAGAAAATGGAAATGACTGTGAAGAAAGGAGGGGAAGAGACTAGAACTGGTGAGGGAGCAGGATGAGGAGAGAGGCAAGTACTGAAAAGGGATGGAGCAGGAAAAGCATAGAGCAGAGGGAGAGAACTCTTGCTGAAGTGGAAGATCCCTGGAGTAGGCAAAAGGGAGTAACTTAAATTACATGAATAACCCAAGTTATGGAAGGGCAAGCTTAGTTATAGTTACTTGGTTTTGAAAGAACAGGCCTTTAATAATCTGAATGATTTTCAAAGCAGCAAATATTTCCCTTTAAAATCAAGTCTCAGTTTCTTCTCTGTGTTGTCAGTGAGGGATGCCAACAGTGAACAGTTCTGTACAGCAAAATGGTTGCTTGAAGACTCTGAAATTCTGAGATTTAGGGAAGAAACATGTTCACTCACTGTAAATAAATCACAGTGGATAAGGTGTAATGGGCAAGAGGTTCAACTACGTGCATGGAAAGCCCATCCAGATGATGCGGCCCATTGTGCTGCATCACTCCTATCTACCTTTTTTAAAGGCATTTGGGGCTCTCATTTGTAGTGTAGCTCAAAAAAAGAGAGAATTCCTCACTGAGAAACAGAAGTGATGATCAGAAATGGTTTTGTGAGGAGATAAAATAAATGGGTGACATTTGATGATCTTGTGGTTAGTGTACAAAATGGGAGGCGAGGGTCTGCGTTCTGTTCCCAGCTCCTCTGCAGCCTCCTTGTGTTGCATGAGGTGAATGGCACATTTCTGCTCCCTGAGCTCTTCCCTGTGGCAGAGGTGTTTCCCATGCTGGGAGGCTATGAGGTGAAATCCATGGTTGTAAAGATCTGTGACATCTTCAGCAGAAAGTTTTGTAGTAAAATGTATGAGCTGTTATTGTTTTACAGTAACAGAGAACTGGGGTGTGATTCACAGGCACCTCTTCCAGGTGATATTTACTCATCTTCACGGAGCTTTTTAGAGTCTTTTATACTTTTTAAAATGTATTGATAATTACCTAGCATGATAATTACACTGCAGTAGGCACTCTTTTTTTCTCTTTTTCCCCCTTTATTTCTGGCAACTGCTCTCCCAGAAGCAGAAAGAGTCTGCCTTTGGCTTCCAGCTGGAGAGGAAAACAGTCCGTTTTCAAATGAGGTCTCTGTCTGATAATGATTCATTTACCAGAATGTTTCACTTTGCCAGGGATCTTAGGATATGTAAAATGATCTGAGTTTAGGCTTCTTCAAGAAATCAGGAATGCAGGGCTGAGTGGATATTTGAAACCTACTTGTCCTGATGGCTGACTGACAGTTTCTGGACCTTCAGACCAGGCAGCGTGTTTTTCCCCGCTGGCTGCCAAGCATGGGTGCAGCTGTGGATATGGAAACCCCGTCCCTCATGCTTTTCTGGGAGGGGGTTGTGCAACAGTAAGCAGTCCTCACTAGGTACAGTGCTGAGTGTTAGCTGGGGGTTTTCTCTCGGTGTCAGTCTGCCTTGGAAGAACCTTTTGGGTTCTTAAGTGAGAAATAATTCTAACAAACTAACTCCTTCCCCATCCCTGAGATATGAACTCCTGGGTGGTGAGAGGCGAGCAAGGCCTCAACCCGATTTTTCACTGTGGCAACACATCACTGACACTGGTGCAGAAAGCTGCCTACTGGCAAGTCAGATCTTGAAGGCCACTCTCAAGATCTGCTCAGCCCTACAATCCTAAATTTCCCATTTTATCTGCACAGGCATTAGGGGTAGCATTTTCTAAGGAACTCTGAGTATGGCCCACATACAGTGTTCTGTAAGTATTACAGCATTCTGTAAGCTGTGATTCTGTGATTCACCAAGCAGAAACCATGCATTTTTCAAACCATTTCCTATTTCTGGAAGACAACAGTCAACTATAGTAGCATGTAATTACACTCTGTGGCAGTGCCTTCTGTTTTTATTGTGATAAAGATCTTTAGTTGCCTATGAAGAGCAGCTATAAAGAACTAAAATATGTTTGGACTCTCTTATTCTATGAAGAGTTAGAAATGCAGACTGTGAGCCAGATTCTCATCTCTCTTACCTGGCACAAACCTAAAGCCACTGGATTTGCAATGATAGCAAGTGTCTAAATATATATAGGTCTGGCTGTGAGCAGGAGATGAAGCTGTAATTGTCAGTAGCTGGTAACAATGCTGCAATATGTGGCTGTTTTTCTGATGCCCATTGATGCTCTTTTTCTGTGTAATTTTTACCTGTTGATTTTAAGAGAAGAAACTAGAGAAGTACAATAAGGAGATGGTGGTGGTTTTGTTTAAAGGAGCACTATTAATTAGGAAAGGCCACAAGCTGAAATTTTAATTGGATTATGTTTGTTTTTAAAAAACAACCTTCCCTGCAATTGGCAATGCAAATAATGTTCAGAGCTCTGTGTCAGTGCATGAGAAGCAGGAAAAACAACTCTCAGGCTGGAGGGGTTTTGCTGTTGTTTTTGGGGGTTGGTGGTAGGGTGGGCACAGGGTGGAAAGGGACCTTCTGGGGTTTTGACTCACTTTATAACATGGGCAGCAGATTCCAATCATTAGGGAGTTGTGTCTTACAGCAACTTATTTTTTACCCCATTATTTTTACTAGGAATCTTTTTGCAAAATTCTACAGGTACCTCCCTGTATCTGAAGAAACAAAGGATTAAGTCATAAAAACTAATCTGTGAGAGGCAGAGCAAAAGGCTGATTAGTGTGGTTGAGGAAAGGTTGAGCTAGTCATACTCCATCAGACCAGACGTGTTGTGGCACAGTGTCCTGTTTCTGATGGCAGCCAGTCACAAGTATTAAGATTTTTAAGACCAAAGCAGTCATACAGGGATCTTTCCTTTGCTTATCTTCCCAGCTAAGAGAGAAGATTGTATCTTCATCTTTTGTGT
Organism: Colius striatus; assembly: GCF_028858725.1. NCBI lineage: Eukaryota > Metazoa > Chordata > Aves > Coliiformes > Coliidae > Colius > Colius striatus. The sequence continues at coordinate 14,038,292 of NC_084775.1, read as the reverse complement.
TTAGTGTCCTTTGGTAATTTTTTTTTCCCTCTGTGAATTTGCCTAATAATATGTGGAACCTGTTGATCCTTTTGATCTCCTTTAGCATCCTGTGGCAGTGTCCCCCGCAGTTAAATAAAGCTCTGTGTAGATAAGTACTTCCTTATGTTGTTTCAGATCCGTCTCTTAATGTCACAAACATACTTCATGCCCTCTGTGTCATGCATTTTGAGACATTTGAATGAGGTTTCTCTGTTCACATTCTCTGTGCTGTCAATTATGGGGTTTTTTTATGTCTCTATATGTTTGATCATTCTTCTTACTCTGTTCTAGTTCCACTATAAGTGGTTTTATGCTGAGGATGGGTATGGGACTCCACAGCCTCATCTGCTAAGATGTGATGTTTAAGAGCAGAGACTAGAAGAACATGTCTTGTTTAGCATGGCACAACAAAGTTGAATGGGGGAGGTGATTGTTGTAAGTACTTGATGAAGTATAAGCATCAGGGGTGAAGAGTTACTTAAGCTAAGGGACAATGTTGAGACTAAGTGAGTATAAATATACCATAAGTCAATTTAGGCTGGAAATAAGATTTCTGATCATTGCTCATAGTCTGAACTAAACAGGAGACAAGCAAAACAGTAGACAACTGTGGTGAAGAGGGTGTTAGATTCTTATTTCAGATAACACAAGTATTTCAGATAACAGAAAGCAGTGGTATTAGTCACTGTGTCTAGATCTGGAGCCCATAGAAGTCCTTCGGCACATACATGTGTCTGCTGACATTTTCCAGCAAGAAACCTTCCCTTTTCATGGTATTTCACATTAAAAATGCTGGGAGGGGGAAATGATCTACTAGCTTTTCATAACAGAGCTCCTTTACCTATAGCTCCAATTTAATGAACATATGTGCAACATTATGCATTGGATCAAACTTAAGAGATAAGTAAATGAAATAAGAATCAATGGACACAATGTGACTGTATGCAGAAATAAGGGGATAAATGCATAAATTCAAGCATTTTGATACACTTCAGCTTGAAACCAATGTAATTTTTCAGAAGTATTGTGTGATTATTTTAAATCAGGTTTTCTTTACATTCAGGGGGAGAGGTGCTAGGTGGACAAAGAACATTCCTGGAAACCTTTGAATAAATACTTCCAGTTTTTACTTGCTTGCTTACTAAGAATTCCTGCCATAGCTATTGCTAGGCCAGCTCCACCCATAGAAGCAAAAGCAGTGAGGTACTAGTTACAGGGATTAATGTTTTAACCAGAATGGTGTCTGAAACAGATCTGAGCTTGTATAAATGGCACAACATCAAAACAGCATCAGTTGCAGGAGCCTGCCCTGGGGCTACCACCAGGAAAGCAACATTCCTTGTAGTAGCAGTGGGAAAACTCTGCCAAATTCCCCAAGACAGACCAGTCCTTGGATATCTATTCAGGGTACTTCCTGTGGGAATACAAATGTGTTAGAAAGCAAATACTGACAATTAAAAACAAGCACATAGGAATTGAAGTGAAAATGGAGTCCTCATAGTGCTGGAAGAAATCTGGGAACAGGAGGAGAGGTAGAAAGACAGCAAAACAATTCGGTGTGAATTGTTGTACAATGTGTTTTTCTAGTTGAGATTGAAATAAGTTTTACATCAGTCGTTCCAAGTAGCACAGGAGCAAAAAGGAGATTTAAACTGTCACATTTCATCCTGGCCAGGCACCAGCTTAAAGGTGTTTGAAGTGATCTCACACAGCACTGCCTGAACTCTGCTTGATGTCAACAATTTTAAATGCCAACAGTCTGCAAGAAGATTTGCATATACAAATATGTGTGTATTGTGAACCTCTTTGTTGATAAAAAGTCCTGATTATGAAGTTCATAATCTACTGCAGATCAGACATTTCTTGGTAGTTATCAGATGCTAATAATTAATTTCTCTCCCAGAAAATAACTTCAGTACAAAAGAAAAGAAGGATTAAAGTCAATGTAAATGATTTTTCTTTACCGATTTAAATTGTGATTGGAATCAGTGATTTAAATAATTTTGAATAATTTCTTTTACACCCCAGGATAGGAGATGCCATGTGGTAGGACAGAACTGAAATTTATTCAGAAAGATATCCCAGTTCTGGCTGCTGACAAATCTATTAAGAAACAAAACCACATAGTTGAGGTTTTGGGGATTTTTTGTTTTTAGGGGACTTCCCACAGTAGCTGTACACATACCAAACTTCAGCTCTTTTGCTGCTAAATACACTTGGGAGCAGGAAAAAACCTGATACACCAGAACTGAAGACTACTTCAGGTACTGAGCAGAGAAGTAAACGCTGTTGAAGCTACCAGGAGTTTCTGTCAAGTGTCTGCTTTCCTGGGGCAGCACTGCTGAGGAAGGCAGCTGCTTGCGTGACTTGTTTCTTTTTTTGAGCACTGTTTCAGTCTTTTACAAGCATTAGTCCCCAAGACAAATTCATTTCTGTGGTAATTCCGTGCAGGCCAGAGGAGTTTTCAGGGTTTGGTGTAGGTGTATCATACCTAACGTGCCCAAAGAGCTTCACTGCCTCACTATCGCCTCAGTATTTTTCTCAAAGCTTTGCCTGGTGACTTGACAGATTATTTCTCACCTCAAGAGGCTGTACTTGAAATATTGTGTCCCTTCAGGGAGTAATTAAAAATAGCAAGGACTTGAGTGAGCACCTTCTTAATCTTCCATCTTTGACTTAATATTTTGCCTTCTTATCAACTCTCAGCCACTTGCTTTGAAATCTGACCAATGGCTTTCTGTGATTAATACATCAAACAGGTAAATTAGAGCCATTTTGACTCTGAGTAGAAACTTGAACAGACTGGGGGAAAAAAAATGAACAGACATCTCTATTTTCAAACCATTGTGCTCCAAGTACGATACAAGAAGATTTATGTGTTCTTCCCTATTGCCATTCTTCTACCAAATGCATGAATATTCAGTAACAGGAATTTCCCCCAACTATTGTCTTGACAGCCATTTTTCAATATAGCACCTTTTCCCTTTATTTTGTGACAGTAAAAGTGCTGATGGAAACTGCTTTAGTCTTAAGACTCTTTTCTTGGGTAGTGTATGTGAAATGAGTTGACAGGTCTCAAATTTTATCAGCACGAGCTTGCTTACATTCATTGCTGAGTTGGCCAACAAAAGCAAACAAGAAGTTAAGGTCTGAACCTGATTTCAGTATTCCAACGCTCTTGTGCTCTCTCCCACCCCAATGTTAAAATCATTGAAGCTCTGGGATTTAATAGTTTTGTTTCTGGATGGAAGGGCATCAGCAGAGCACTGGGGAAGGCGTTTGGCACTCCACAGTACGTGCTGCACAATTATGGACATTAATCCTGCATGCACTTTTCAGAACAAAATTGAATTGTATGTTCTGTCCCTGAGAAGATGGTTTCCTTTGAGTTCCATAGCACATCGAAATTAATGTCTGCTGAGAATATAAATGAGGTCTTGTTTCAGCTTTATGATTTTCCTGCAGGCACCAGTAGACCAGATAGAAGAGGGGTACAGAAAAGGCTCTCCTTCTTGAAAATGAGCAAATACAGCAAAAGATATGGATAAATTCTGACACGAGGGAAGCAGCTTTGAGACTGCCTACTGTGGCTTGGTTGTTTATGTCCTGGACGTTTCCCTACTAATCCCAGTCAGGTTTGTAGGTGACAGCAGAGCACCAGAGCTCTCATCAGGCAAAGCATACTTCAGCTTTTCATTTGTCTACCCTTTGTTGGACTCAACACATTTGGGTTTGGTTTCTAGACTGTAAAGCTGCTGCCCACACGTTGGGCACAACTGACTGTCTTAAGTGTTCTGTGCTGTGTGTCAAGTGCACTGAGCACTTAGAAGAAAGCAGGGCACATATTCTGGTTAATCCACTCTTTTAGCCAGCAGCCACATCTATTTGCATGTCCCTCCACAGCGTGGCAGTCACTTCTTATCTTCTTAGGAGCCTATTTTACTAGTTTTTGTATTTACTGACAGAACATGGCTCCTGGAGACACACACTGTGCTGTAGAAACACTCTGTAGCATGAGGATCTCTGGAAGAAGTGAGCACAGCAGGATTTCCCTCATTTCCCAATGAATGGTCCCAGTCCTGCCACAGATGTTCCTGTAGACAAGAACCTGTCTTGTGTGGTAGATGAACTTGATGTTTTACTACTCTGCAGTTGTATTTATAATGTTTTTAAGATGACAGGATGTTGGAGTTTGGGGAGGCTTTGTTTTGGTTTAAGGCTTATGGGAGAGATGGAGTGAGTTATTACCAGCACTTTCTGTCTGGTCTCTTGTTGCCACATATGTCATCCTTCACGAGATAGTTGTACAACCCCTGCTACCTTTGCTTCTCCTGTTTTGGATACTTGTTAGAGAAAGCATTTGCAGTAGGCATTACATGCAGTGAGTGATCAATACATTATTTTGTGTTGAGCTGTTTTATTTGATCTAAAGTTGATCAGTCAGACTGTTTATTAAAGAGATTGTGACGGATGCTCGGTGCGTCTGATGATTACTCTTGTGTCATAGTTCAGATAAAACAGACAGCATGAAGCACTAAGATCACAGTACTAGATGGATATTTATGAATGTCACTGCTAGTGTTGAGAGTACAACCGAAATACTGGCTAGAATACGTGAGAAAAGTGCCATGAAATTTGTCCAGGCCCAACAGTTAAGTCCATATTTCACCTGAATGGACACTTACACCAATACAATGAACCTTAGAAAGCCATTGGCCAACTCTCCTGTTCTGATACAGGTCATGATTCATAAACATCTCAGTGGGTTTCCTTTTCAAAAACACATGTGCTGGCCTGCAGGAAGCAGCAGCAGCTCAAATCACAAGATCTTTTTTGAAGGACTTGCAAGTATACCAGTTTGAGGTTGTCTTTCCAACTGCTTCCATGTACATATTTATTCTAATACCAGCTAAATACAATATTCTGTAAAAGGTGCATAAAAAGTTTTGAGGGAAGGTTAAATCAGAGGTGTGTTTGTGCCACATGGAAAACTTTTTCACCTCGTGTTGAGAACTGTAGAATCATAAACTCTTGTGGCTAATACAAAAACACAGATCCTTTTTAGCACTGGTAGCAACAACTGAAACCTGTTGGTACAAAGGATGCTCAGGAGCAAGTGAGCACAGTGCAGGGGTTATAGTTTTCCTCCTCCTCATATTGGTTTCACTACTTAAGGATATTTGCATGAGAATAAAACCTGGTTCTTTTGGCACTCATCTGCTCCTGCTGTTTATTCTTCACTTGAGGTTATTGTCTCAGTTTGTGACAACATAATTGGTTTCTGTGGAGAAGATTATGATATTGATGAGACTTATCTATGACTTCAGGTGAGGTGCAATCAAAGCAACGGTTCAGAATAGGAAGTACTGTCTATTTTCTTGGAGTTTTCACTAAGGCTCATTCAGCAATTGAAAGGATGTTGTTTATTACTGAATTGCATCACACAAAGCTGAAGTATGGACACAGGGGTGCCAATACAGGCATGATGAGGGTCAGTGCTGCTTATTTTCTTTTCTAAGCTGATGTAAACGGCACCAGGCTAGTCAAATATACACTGTTCACACAAGGGTTGCTCACTGTTTGTCGTAATTTAGTGTCCTCTAGTGTAGACAAGCTGAAAGAATTGAGCTGGAAAATGCTCTCTTAATAGATCTTTCTCTGTATTAAGTATTTCTCTGAATGGTTAGCTGCCATAGTTCAAGATGAGCTTTTTTGAGAGCAATTATAAACAGAAAAGTTTATTGTGATGTTTTCTCCCCACTGACTCCCAGTTTGCTGGTTTATATCCCTTTTTTTGCAATGCCATCTCAGCAATGTTTACCTAGCTCTTGGAAGTCAGTCTGAGACCTTCTTGGCATGTGTGTCTTCACTCCTAATGCAGGCCTCGTAATTAGAGCTCATTTGTCAGTTGTGTTGCTGTTGTAAGCAGCAGACTGGAACACGCTCTCCCGTGGCAGGGCTGGCTGAAGTGAGAGGTTTGATGTGGGTTATGCTGGGTGACCTGCTGCAGCCCAGATAGGCTAATGCAAATATCCAGAGTGCCAGTATGTGTTGCAGATGAGAGGAGCAGGATGATCTGTGTCATCATTTAATTTGCTGTGAATGACATTTCACTGTGGTGTGACTGGTAGATTGTCCTTGGGGGATGTCACAAGTTATTTTTTTCTCCTGGCTGGATTATGGAGCCAAAAGGCAGGCAGGGTGGGCAAGCGTGAGCCAGGCTACGCCGAGCCTCGCGTGGGGTCAGCGCAGGCGACTGGAGACTCGCTCTGCCCACGGGCAGGTGTGGGACCAGGCATCTTCCTTCCGGATGTCATCAGTCCTCCTGCCTGTGCTGGAGGCCAACTGCATGACTGAACCACGAACACTCCTCTAATCGTCTGGGGTATCATTGCCTCGTAGTTTAAACCTGTCCTTTGTAGGCCTGTCGTGAGACATGCATGCACCACACACCCCCCTTTCTCCTCCAGAAAACATTGGATTCTGCTATTACCTTGTGATTCTGAAAGCCAAGGCCTTAGGCACATGCCTTTCGTGCCTCAGCTTTCATCTGTTCCTGCTCCTGGTTGTGTAGGAACATAATGGAGGAAGAGAGAAACCTGAGGAGACAGGCTGAAAGTAACCAATGGCATTCTGGAGAGCCTCATCATGTGTGAAACGTTCACTTGCAACTCTTAGCATGGCAGATGAGCAGGGCTGGGAAAATACCATCATGTACCCATATTTTGAGTTTGAGTTGTCAAGAGGACAGAAGTACAAACAAGAAATGGGCATTTAAGCTATTCAGAATAAGGGGCATCATCCCATGATTCACTTGCCTTTATTGGTAGTTGCCTGTAAACGTGTATTTTGTTACTTTAACCAGAGCGACCAGGCTCTGTGTAGACTGTGGTGTCACAAGGGCTGTAAGCAGGTCTAAGGCAGCATTGCTGTTTGTTCCTGTGCCAGCTCCTGCCTGTTGCTGCCTCCTCTTCTCCTGGGCTACGCAAAGCGTTTGTGTGGCCATGTGGTAATTCAGACCAGGGAACTGAGCTGAAACTAGTTTGGTTAAAATCCGGATGCAGGGACCATGAGATGTGCTGCTTTATGGCTTCTTGGTTGCTCAGCACATGCAAATATTAAACCTCATGTTTAATTCTGTGTTGTGGGTGTAGGAGCCAGAGGCAAAATCCTAACAACTTGAATGGAATCAGGATTTCCCCTGAAAGCAGGCCCATAAATCCAGTGGGAAATACAGTTCTCGGTACTCAAATTCAGGCCTGTGTGTCAGGCTTTACGCTCTGAGGGTGAAGGTGGTGTCTGTGTTCAGGTGCTGGCCCTGCTGTGACCTTTGGATCCAGAACAGGTCCCCATTTCACTGCTCTATTACACTTCATGTGGCAGAGAGGATATTTTATTGTAAAACCCTAGTAGTGGGTCAGGCTGTTCAGAGCAGGGCTGGAAATGGTTCCTCGGGAGCAAACAAGGGGATGCTTGCATGGGGAGCAGCGTGAGGCCGATGTGAGCAGCTCTGCAAGACAGGTTGCCTTGTATCCCATCTAATCCAAACATCTCCCATCGCATCCCATCTTATCCTAGCGCTGGTTCTGCAGCCGCAGCTGGGGAATCGCTTGAAATCCCAAAGTTTGCTCGGTGCCTTCCTCCTCCCGTCCCGGCCTGGGCAGGGAGAGCGAGCCGGCAGGTAGCGAGGTAGAGAAGGGAGGGGGGGTGGTTGTCTGTCGGTCTGTGTGTGTCTCCTTTGTCTGAGCAGCCTGTGCAGCGCTGTGCACCCTGCGGGCGGCCGCGCATCCCCGCGCCGCGCATCCCCGCGCCGCGCATCCCCGCGCCGCGCATCCCCGCGCCGCGCATCCCCGCGCCGCGCATCCCCGCGCCGCGCATCCCCGCGCCGCGCATCCCCGCGCCGCGCATCCCCGCGCCGCGCATCCCCGCGCCGCGCATCCCCGCGCCGCGCATCCCCGCGCCGCGCATCCCCGCGCCGCGCATCCCCGCGCCGCGCATCCCCGCGCCGCGCATCCCCGCGCCGCGCATCCCCGCGCCGCGCATCCCCGCGCCGCGCATCCCCGCGCCGCGCATCCCCGCGCCGCGCATCCCCGCGCCGCGCGGCACACCCAGCCAGGCCGAGCCGCGGCCCGCCCCCGCCGGCCCCCTCGGCGGATCGCGGGGCTAATTACCAGCAGGGGGCTAATTGCCAGCAGGGCGTTAAAGCCCCCGGCCCGAGCCTGGCTGGGCTGCGGCGGGCCGGCCGCCGCTGCCCCGGCCGAGCGGCCGCGCTGTCCCCGCAGGCCGGCTTTGTGCAAGCGGGCCGCGATTGGCCGTGCCGGTAGGGCCAGCCCCTTCCTGGCTGCCTGGCATGAATATGCACGGCCCCCCTTCCTCCTCCTCCTCCTGCATGTGTGTGTGTGTGCGGGGAGCGGGGCTCCGCCAGCAGCGCCGCTCCAGCCATGTCAGCTCGGCTCCGCCTGGGCCCACCATGAGCCATGGCCATGTCTGCGAGCGCCGACGAGGAGGACTACGAGTCGGAGCCGGAGCCCGAGCCGGGGCCGGGGCCCGAGCTGGGGCCGGAGCAGGTCCGGGGCGGGCGGCGAAGTTTGCAGCAGGAAGGGAGGGAGGGGAGGAGGCCGGGCCGGGCAGCGCCGAGCCGAGCCGCGCCGGCAAGCGGGGAAGGAGAACAATGTGGGGTCGGGAGCGGCCCCGGCCCGGCCCGGGGCAAACGGCGGCCGGCCCGGGGCTGCGGCCGGCGGCGGCTGCGGGCGTGTCCGCGGAGCGGGGCGCGGGAGCCTCCGCCGGGGGCCGGCCCGGCGCGCTCGGCCTCGCCCGCCCCGGGGGCACCGGGAGTTCGGCACCTCCGAGGGCCCCGCGCCGCTTCCCAGGCGAGTGCGCCGGCAGCGTGTGGCTGTGCCTCTCGGGGGGGTTCCCGGGCGTCTCTCCGTGGCGTTTTCAGGGTTTTTCTTTTTTCTAACAAGATTCCTCAAATAACTGAGAGGGCTGCAGGACTTGAGGAGAGAGTCTGATGCTCCTGGCTACCTTGTCTTAGTTTGATTTCTAGACAAAACCTCCTTTCCCCTCTCAGGAAGGAGGGATGTAGAATAAGGACGAGGATGTGTACTGAAATTGAAAGAGAACTTTTGCTGGTACTTAAAGGGTTTCTTCTGTGAAGGTCGGGGTTTGTTGTTTTGGGGCTTATTTTTTCCTTCCCTGTGGGGGGAAGGAGAATAAACTTTTTAATTTCTGAAGTAATCTGTGAGAAATAATCCAGAACATATGTTCTAGATTGCGTATTTTACTCTCTAAGAACTGCCCGAGCAATTAAAATTGCTCCAGAAATAGAATTAAACATGTGTATGCAATTTAAATGTAAAGTTGATAGTTTTGTTCGTAACTCAAGGTGTTTAGCCCTTTAAAATAGCCTAATAATTTGCTTATAGAGGCAAGTTCCTGCGTAGGCCGAGCGTTGAGTTTGTTCTCCAAACCCTATCTCTTTCATGGTAACTCTACTATGTTTTCCTTCATAATTGCACCCAGAAAGTGGGGCTGAGAAAGTGTGTGGGCCAGCACAGTTGGTGTGTCCTGGGTGCCCCCCAGGGATGGCAAATCTGATGTGCAAACCTTAAGAGAGATGCTAATGTGTTGCACTGGCCTGGTGTAGTGTCCTTCCAAGAATCTCAGATGGGTCTTGCTTTAGTAACTTTATTAAGTCTTTACTTCGACCTGCAGGTTGTGTGGATGTGCAGGCATGTGCTGCTGCCGCTCAGCTCCCAGACCTGGTGCTTACAATGTCCCAACACTTCCTTTCCTTCCACTTTGCCCCACACCAGGACTTTTCCATTTGCATCTTTGTCTTGGTGTGATTACTGTATGCTTTTTAAAAGAGCTGATTTTTACTTGATCTCAGCTTTGTACCAGCTGTAAAATAGCTACTGGATGTGCTAGTTCTTGCTGGATGAATTTGGAAAGTTGGTTGGTTATGTTATGAGACTCTTCAGCTCCTCTAAAACCTGAGTCTTGGTGGCATTCTTCTGTCTTAATAGTTCAAAAGAGAAACTAACCCCAGAAAGTGGAGATCCCTCTTGTGGGATTTCTTAAGGAGCTTGGTCTCATCCAAAACTGTAATGCACTGACCTGTGTAGCAAAGACCTAAACATCTTGTGCGGATACAGCTGTATTTTTACACAGGCCTTGTTGAATGTGTGTCATTACTGTATTTTTCTACACTACATGTGTCAGATCTGTGTCACATAGCTTTTTCTACTTCCATAGTCCTGGGTGTGTAACAAGTGAATGGTGTCAGCCCTACAGGTGTAGTTGAACAACACAACTTTGGTGCTTGGGTCAGAGCTGCAGGTTTTGTCACTCCTGACGTTCCTCTGACTTTTCATTCCTCTTTCCCTAGTTTGTGTCTAAACTAAGGTAGCAAAAAGATAAGTTTCCCAGCATGAGCAGATGGATTTAATGCACCTACGGTAGTTGCAGTCAGCACTGGGGGCTTGGAAGTGTGTGTGTGAAGGGTTTGTGTCCTGCCTGGTGCAGGGCCTGGGGAGGGCAGCACCCTGCTGCAGCCCACCAGCCTCGCTGGGCACTCAGGGTGGGGAAGAAAATGATTTCTGATTGTGACACTTAAGTATGTGCAAACAGGCTTGAAAAATGCTCCTGGGTGGGGGTAGGGGGATTTGTTCTGAAGTGACAAAAAGCTAGGTTTGCACCAGGTGCCCCAAGTCTGTATAACTGGTGTCTTTCTTTTTAAGAGCTCCTAGTTTGGATGCAGCTTATCTACAAAAGCATATTTTTGCCAGTGTATCTTATTCCACCCTCCAGGCCTAACTCCCACCTCCTCACCACCACGGGAAAACAAAGGGAAGCACTTGCATTGGCACTGACATGCCAGTTTATCACACCCTAAACAGCACAAAGGCTGCTGGAGTGTCACTAATGGCCAGATGAACTCTGAGGTATAAACTTTGCTGTTTTCTTGTGGAAAATTGATCTGTTTATTCAGTGATGGAGCTCCCTGTGCTCACTGGGACCTACACTGGGTTTTGCTGGAGAAAGCTTGTAGGTATGAGTTGGAGTAGATGGTGGCAGTGAGCAAATGGAGAGGATTAATTCTGTTTGGGGATGACTTGAAAGTTCCACCTTTTCCCTCTGATGCTGCCTGCTTAATGGGGGACCTTGGACTTGTCTTTCTTCCAGCCTGGCAGGAGCATATGGTGATGATAGGTGGTGTGACTCTTGTAAACTATCACTGGTGAAGGAAAACAACTCTCCTGGAGTTCACATGGGTCAACATTTGGGTAGATCGTGTTAGGTCTGTGGTGTTGGCTGGCTTGCTTCATCTAATACAGCTTTTAAGGATGTTATTGGCATTTTTCACTGTCTTAAACTAGCTTCTTCCTCATCCACGTTGAATTCCTTCAGTCACATCCTCTTGACTTTTCTTCCTTCTTCCTCTAAGTTCTTCCTCTGACAAGGGTTTCGTTAGTCACTGAAGAGATGTAAGGGTTTAATGCTGAAGAACTGTTGACTTGCTTGTGATTATCTAATGCAAGATAGTGTGTGTGTAACAGGCTGTCAGCCTGCCAGGCAGTTCAGTGCCCATCCCCGTGTTTTAGGGTTAACGTGGAGTCAATGACAGCGTCTGTTTTGGAGACCTCTGGTAAAACTACTTCAGTGGATCTTGGTCCAGTACATTGGTGGTGTCCACAGCTGCTGGAAATTGTTGATTTCACTGGGTTCCTTAGCAGGAGAGTCAAACCTTGCCTAGGAAGCTGGGAGAGGGACTGGAGTAGGAGAGGACAGTGCTGCTCACTGGCCGGGGGCAGTGCCCAGTATCAGCCCATGACCAGTATGTTTAGGGTGGTGTTTTAGCTGACAACAGTTACGAATTGTGGATTAATGTGTGTGGCTTTTCTTTTTTTTCCCCTTAGTGTTTGTTTTATCAGATATTAGACAGAAACAACTGGTAATTTGTCTGATTCTGTCCTACACTTGCATTGGGATGCAGTGCCATACAAAGTGCAGTACCTGGGAAGCCTGGAGTCCTCATCTTTCTTTAAGAGCCAATAAGATTGTGTGGACTTGGTCAAACTACAGCTAATCAGGACAACAGGGGTTTGTCCACATGTTAAAGAAGGAAATCACCCCATCTTACAGATGGAAGGAATATATTTGTGTGGCACAGAACCTTGAAGCGATGAACTGTAAGGTGTCTTGGAGAGGTTTACATAGTGGATACATAAGCTGTTCAGATTGTACTTGGTGAGGAAGTTCTTCAGGGTCTCACTGAACTGACCACATGATAAGCTCTTTAGAAGGGCAGTGCACATGTCCCTGGGTTGTTCTCAGAGATATTGAGTCTGAAGTAATGATACAGTGCCTGTGGCAGCAGTTCCAGGACTTTGCTGAAGCTGAGTGGTGGAGTGAGACCTGTGCCCAGGTAAAGGCCACTTGCAGAAGAGCTTGTTTCTGGGCTGCAGGCTTTGTCACTCCTGCTTTTAGGACCAGGACCTCCTTCCTTCAGAATCCCCCACAGGGTCTTTTTCTCCAGAGCACAGGACTTTGTATGTGAAGTTGCCTTGTGACAATTCCAGTAGAGACAGGTTGAGGAACAGTTGGGGAACATCAACACCTACTTAATGATGCATTTGACAGCTGATAGCTCTTGAAGTGTTGTCTCCAAAGCTTGATGCTCTTGGCATTTTAGTTTACCTGAAATCTTTCTAGTTACTCTTTACAGATGAAGGTTAGAAATCTGTTGCTGTAAATACCAAAGTTGTCTTTCTGATGTAGTGAGAGTTGTGGTCAGGACAGAAGCCCTTGGTGCCTCTCCTGCTCCTGGCCCTGGTGATGGTTGGTGCCTTTTTGGTGACTGTCCAGTGGGGAAATGACATATATACTGTGAAAGTGTCTTAAAAGTACCTGTAAGCAGGCAGGGAAAACTTCCCACCAGCCACATGTTTGTCCTTAGCCAAGATAAACTAATGTTCTAAGTAATGACTCTTCCAGGTAGTGTGTCCTAGGGAGTTGTTTGGGGTCCTGTGGAGTTGGAAGTGTTATACCTGGTCTTACTCCAGATCTTCCCCACCTTGTTGAGACTTGAACTGCTGATGACCACCCCACCCAGTCCTCTAATTGTCCACCTGGAGCCCTGTTGAATTTGGGGGGGTTTGTAGGAGCTCAGCACTTCTGAAAATGATTTTGCAATTTTGTGTATTGCCTGTCTGAGGTGAGTTTAACCCCTGTGCTGTGGGAGAGTGATCTCCAATTAACGATTTGTAAATGGCTTCAGAGTTCATAGTGTATTGCCTAAGTTTACTCTGAGTAAGTACCCAGCTGCTATAAAGGCTCTGCTGCAGGGGCAGGAGTAGGTTACCTTTGTGTGTTGCACAGCAGTAATCTGTGAGGGGCAAGAAAAAAAAACACCCACAAAAGAAGAGAAAAATAGCAGGAGGTCCTGTTAACATGTGTCCTTTTAGAGGGCAGTGCAAGTCCACCATCCTTCCAGGGCTCAGACTAATAAAGGTAAGCATTTAAAATATTAATCCTAATATCTCTCAGCAGCTGGTCTTGCAAGCCTTTGTTGGGAGCTTGGGAGAGTGGTGGTCATTACTTCAGCATCCTCCTACCCCTCTTTTGAAGACTCTTCTTGTGGCCAGAGGAGTGTAGGCACAGTTTCTGGGAGGTGCTGGAGAACACAGAGGATTGCTTGTGATAGTATTTCAAGCAGACTCTGTCTCAATTCCCAGGGTTTTTTTTTGCTGTAAGATTTAGGAAAAAGATCTTTTCAAGTTGGGTATAATCTTTCTTTTCTTGCCAATTCTCAGAGGTGGCTGCTGGGGATTAGAGTCAGCAGGCACAGGCTATGCTAGAGGTTCTCAGCTCATTTCCAAGGAAAGGAGATGGCAGGATCCGTTACACATGTGGGAGACAGCATTGGTCCAGAACTCAGTTTAGGACTTAATGTGTTACCCAGTCCTGAGCTTGTGGCTGTGGAGCTGCCAAGTAAACCTAGGTTAAGGAATCCTGTTATCCCCTACCACTTGTTCATTATTTGCAAGACATTTTTGTGGAGTTGGACTAGGAGAGTGGCAAAATGCAGTCAAGAGATGGAAACAGGAGCTGGGAGGGAAAGCTTTGTTCCTAGTTTCACTACTAGAACTGGTACATTGTAAAACTACAATCTTAGCTGGAAATCCTGCAGCATCTCTTCACTAACATCGACCTGGAATTTATCTGGCTGTCTGCCATGTGCTAAATAAACCCCAAGTCATGTTGGAGGCTCCTTCTACCCCCTTGAATCCCAGCCCCTTTCTGGGATAGCAACCCACAGGCCAGATTTTCTTCAGTGGAGGTTTTTAAGTTACCACTTTGGAGCCCCTTGAAACTAGATACTAGTGGGAATTCCTGCAAGGCCTCTCTAGCCTTGCTGGCTGCGACATCCTGGAGTGAAAACGTGGCTTGGATTGAGGATTGGTTGGTTACTAAATTAGTACAAATCCAGCTAGTACAATTGCTTGAGTTTCCTAATGAGCAGTGAAGAGGCCTGGGTAGGTAAGAAATGTTTCGTACAGTGAGATCAGAGGTCTCTACTTTAATCTGTTATGTGGTGGCCATTTGTAAGGAAACCTGAACTGTGTGGTGTGATCTGGCTTCAGACTTGTTCTTGTGCCTTCATCTTTCTACCTGTTTGGTGGGTTTCTAGGATTGTGTGTTCAAGGTAGGTCTTTTAACCACTTGCATCTTTGCAGTGTTCTGGCACTTGCAGTGCTCTCCTCAGAATTAAGACTTGGCTTGTGTTGCTGTGGCAGAATCAGGAGTTGTCTTTCATCTGGAAAGGTATCGAGTGTGGGTTTTTTCCTTGACAGAGACTGTGTTTTTTAAAGACCATTGTGATGGTGTCAGAACTGTTGTTTGCCTTTGTAAAAAAGCCTTAATCCTGTTTAAACCTAGTAGGAAGGAGTCAGATGCTCATACAGAATCTTGCATGTGCTGTGGTCAGAGAGGAGCTGCCCAGGTTGTTGCATGTATTATGGTTTAACTTGTTCCCACTGATGTCTGGCCTTGGTTTGTGTCTCCTCCTTTCCTTACTAAGGAGACTCTGCCAGAGAGAACTGAGGAGTGTTTCACACTGAGGGAGGACAACTTATCTAAGTTGTCTCTAAGCCAGTCCTGACAGAGCTGACTTTAGCCTTGGGAGGCTGAAAAGTTGGTCTAAAAAGTAAATATTTATTCTTTAGAGCATCTGAAGTTGCTCTGAAATCCAGCACTGGTGTGTTGCTGATGGGAAAGAAGCTGCACTTGTCTGTGTTCACACAGCACGGTGCGATTCAACCAACAAGCAGAAAAGAGCTGTTCTGGAGGAGCATCATTAAAAACTTGCTGAAATCCATGTGGCTTCATGGACTAAGCCATGTTTTCTCCCACCTCAGTTATGATGGGGGATCTGTGGGAGAGAAAATTAAGAGATCTAGATGCTGGCTTCTCTGCCCTCCCAGCACCAAGGTTCCTGGGATGGAGACTATTGAAGTATCAGCACTTTTACTGCATCTCAGAGAAAGTCACTGGAGCTTTAAGTCAGCTGGGAGTAAGATCAAGTAGTCATCAGTATGGCTTTTCTTCAGGGTTGTATAATAGGACACTTAGGGAAGCTTTTATAGTATCAAGTAGAATGTTTCCATACCCTTTCTTTAATAAACTGCAGTGGAAATTGTGTGTGACTTTCTGTAGTCAACCTGTCCCTGCCTTGGTGATTGCCCAGAGTTCAGTCGGAACAGAAAGTGAAACAACCTGGTCTGTTGGTCATGTGCTGAGATGTGCAGAAAATGGAAAAGCTGTATCAATACTAAAGCAGATGAGCTTTGCTGTCCTGTGTTGTCATCTTCACGGAGAACGCTGTCAGTGGTGAGAATAAGCCAAGTCAATTGTTGCATAATTAGCTGCACACAATTACATGGTATTTAGTGATGTTTGGCTTGAGCTGTAAGTTCTTGTGTGTAACAGGGAATTTCTGATGAGAACGTGGAATCTGGATATCTAGCGTGAATATGTTGCAGTTAACCTAAGCATGTGAAATCCTTTCATGCTCCTTTAGCCTCTATCTTAAAGGTCATTGAAATCTAGACCTGGGATGCCCTTTCTAGCCCTTTGCACAGCATCAGTGTTCTACTTTTGAGCACTTTCTAGTACTAGGTATGAGGGAAGCTACTTTGGAAGAGTTCTGTAGTATTTGTGTTTAATTTCCTACGTTGTCACTTGGCTGTAGTTCATCCTCTCCTGGTTTTTTAGGGAGATTGCTGTGGCTTGAGCCATTGCTGCTGAACGTGTTTCTCTGTTGTACCTAACCTCAACATTACTTGTGCTGTCTCCTCGGATTCTTCCTTTTCCAGTGGGAGAGGCTTAACCTCAGCACAATCCTGAGAGCTCCCTAGCCCAGAGCTCAGCAGTAGCACCGATTGTCTCCTGACCTAAGCCAAGCCGTATCACCTGGGACTCAGTCCTGCGTTGAGCTGTGCATACATTGATTCTCCTTCCCCTGCTGCTGAGGTGGGCTTGGTTTGGGATCTCTCATTTACACCTTGGTTTCTTTGTCTTTTCACAGTGCATCTTTCCATGAAAAGGTAATGGAGCTCCTTTAGCTGTAAGAGTGATCACAGGCATCTGCTGAGCGTTGCCTGCCTGTGTACAATCCTGACACATCTGTCAGCTTTACATCTAAGATGCGCACAGCTCCTGCCCAGGGGAGCTCTGTGGCTTGGCGTGGGATGTGTGATTAACTTGGTGTGTGTCTGTCTCTTTCAGAACAGGGCAGTGGGACGGCCCAAAGGGAAGCTGGGCACTGCCTCTGCAGTGAAGCTCGCAGCTAACCGCAGCACGGCCGGGGCGCGCCGGAGGAGGACGCGATGCCGCAAGTGCGACGCGTGTCTGCGGACGGAGTGCGGCGAGTGTCACTTCTGCAAAGACATGAAGAAATTTGGGGGACCTGGCAGGATGAAACAGTCCTGCATCATGAGGCAGTGTGTTGCAGTAAGTGTACCTGTTGCTACAGCTCATTTGGAGATTTCTTTCCTCCATCCATGTCTCCTGGTGACAAAGCATGGACCTGAGAGCTCCGCTCAGAGCAGTCTCTAAAGTGCCGAAGACACGGCAGTAATCTGCTCTCTCAGTTCATGTCTCTTGTCCTCATCACTTTTCATCCTCCCCAAATCTTAAACCTAAACCTGCTGCTAAAACTTAATAGCACAGCTTTCCTTCTCAGTAGTATGCAAGTGGAGATTATCAGTACTCTGGAAACTGGCAATCAAATGGCACTGAAATTCTGGGATTTGGAGGAGAAGAAGAGTGGGAGGATCTGATTCAAAGAGAGAAGAGGCCTGTTTGGTTTGGATTTGCAGAGAAAAGCTGCCTTGCAACCATCTTTACCATCTTAACCACTTAAACAAATCAAGATATGGAAAAATCTTTGGCTGGCATCTTCCAAGATTTTGGCATTGGTGACCCTAGTCCAAGGATACTTGAGATCCAAATGTTGGTTGCTGTTACCCAGATACATAGCAGAGGGTCTGATACAGATGAGCCAAAGAGCCATCAAGCCAGGGTCTTGTTTTTTCTCAGGGACTGGAGATGTCTGTCGAGGAGTGAGCATCAGAACAGGGCAAGCAGGCACTCAAAGACAGTTTTGTGGGCTCCTGTGATAAGTTGCTTAGAAGCTTCTTGAGCCAGAAGTGGTGGCATTGTATTTAACAAATATTGACAGATAAATGTTCCATTAAGTTATCCCAGCAACTTTGAATCCATTGCTTTCGTGCTGACTGTTGTGGAGCTTCTCTGTCTGCAGCACCTCCATTCAAGGTTAAAAATTAGCTTTGGCTTTTATCTTAACTCTTTAGAAGGTCTTGTTTATGCTGTTGTTAAGGGTTTGGGTTTCTGTTGTGTTGGGTTTTTTTTAAGGAAAGGAATGTTGTTTATTCATAACTGAATTATCACCCCATCTCTCCTGATTTCTCTCAACTCTTGTTACAGTTCCTTTCACTTAGTTTGTCTTCAATTCAGATGAGGAAGCTGAAGTGGAGGCATTGAATGATTTGATCTGACACTGATAAAAAAAACTGATAAGCACTTAAGGTTTCCAGTAGCTGCCCCTGGAAGCTCCCTCCATGTCCTGTTCTAAGCCATGCACTGTTCTTGACATAGAAGATTGGATTCAGCTCTGCTGGATCTTTCAGTAAAGTACATAGTCTGTGGAAAGGTAGATATTCTGCTTTTGCAGCTCAAGTGTCTTTTCTTTGAACACTTGACTTCCTGGAGTGTGGCATGAATTGAACAGCATGGATGAAGAATTTATTATTCTCCAAGGGGAAGAAATAGTGAAACCATGCTGCCTTTTTAGTGGAGGGATTAAATTAGGGCTGCAGCCTGCTTTCTTGTCCTGACTGATGAAGGCAACTTCCATACTAAGCTGTTTCACTCTTGATAACACGGGCTGAACGTTTTGAAGATGAGCTGGGTTCTCTCCTGGCTGAATGTAGTCACCCTCTCATCCTCTCTCATCTAATAAAGAAGTGTTTTTCTTCTTGCTATCCACAGTTTTATTTTCAAAAGCTGTGGGTAGAGCCCAGGGCTTGGTAGGCAGTGTACTCTGATGCCTGGTCCCAGCCTTGCATGCATTCAGGAAGACATCTCAGCCCATCATGAGTCCCCACTGGTGTAAATAGCAGGAGGAGTGTTACAGACTTTGTTAGAGCAACAAGAGCTTAGAAAGTTGAACTGCTGCAACTTGTAAAGGTGCTTTACCTTTCTCTGAGCAATCCTGATGTCTTTACTCTTGCTATGTTCTCTAACAATTACAGTAGTGATGTATCATGGTACCTATCCAGCAGCTTCCAGACAAAAATGAAAAACCCAAAACACCGAAGCAAGGCTTCGTGGAAATCAGGATCCCCACAGTTCTGGGATTGTGCTTTCCTCTGGTTAATAACATTGACAATATTAACTAGACACAGACTTTCATTAAACTCAGAAGCCTTAAGAGAGCCTGTACTGCTGTTCAGAGAACAGGAAACTCCTCTGCATCACTAGTTCAATCAAGAAAGGAAACAAGAGTGCCTGGGACACTTTATGCTGCGTTGAATAGGTCTGAAGGGAGCGTGGGGTTCTGCTGGGAGGACAAGTTGTGACAGCATGGCTGCTTTTCCAGGCTGTCAGCAGGACAGAGCTTGTTGGGGCACAGATGAGATTCTCTAGACATCCTTGCTCACAGCAAGAAAAATTGTGCTGCTCCTGGTCTGTTTGTTCTTGTGTGTGGATATATTGTGTGGGAGATCAGACAAAAGAAGTGGACAGAGCTCTTACAGCTCAGGGCAGCTTGGCTTTGCTCTGGTTTACCTGCTGGTGGAATGGGATCCTGGGGATTTGTATTTTCTGCTTGGAGAAAGGGAGGGAATTAAACAGCATTTGCAAAATGCTTTTAAAATGGAGCGTGGGTAAGTTCTGGCATGAGAAAGCCGGGAAGTGTTGCTGTAGCTGATGTATCAGTGTGTGGGGCAGCACACTGTACTCTGATGGCTTACTCTAGCTGGCCTTTCCTCTGCCTGAAACTTGCTGAAGGATGGCTCCTGCATAGACTTTGGTGTGCAAGTATCCACATACATGTTTTTTCACTCCACCTACGAGAGATCCTTGCTGTGAAAAGTCACATCTCTGACTGCTTAATAGTTAAGGACTTGCAACCTAATCGATTGCATTTCACATCACAGCCAGGATCTTCCTTTTCTTTCTTGTAATGAGGCTTGTGCCTTATTGCTGCAAACTAGAAGTTTGTTCCTCGTTAGCAGTAAGGTGGCTTTTTAATTAGACTGGCATTCAGTGCTCTGACATGGGTGACATATGTGAGATGTTGCAGTTCCCTCTCTGCCTCAGGAAAAGATGGTGCACTTCTCGCTTGTGACACTTGCAGGAGAGGAATTCTCTTTCTGAAGTGACTGTGCAATGCTTTTTGCACTGCCCAGGTTGGGAGCAGGGCCCTAGATAATAGACTGTCAGTCAGGAAAGGTCTGTTCTTGGTTCTGTTGTGGGCTTGCTATTGAGACCTGGATCAAGTTCCATAACATCTGTCTGCCCTGCTTGTAAAATAGAGGAGCTGCCAAATTGCTTGTCAGATTGTGAAGCTTAATGGATGTGAATAGTGATGTTCTAGGTTGCTTTTTTTCCCCTCCCATTGTACACTAGGAAAGTGACTTGCATGCCAATGCCTGTTTCAGCTCACAGATCCAAGGGACCCACAGAAAGGTGTTTTCTTCCCTCCTTGGGATGTCCCATGATCTGTGTTGTTACAAGGAGGACACTTCCATTCTGTGAAACGTGGCCTGGGCTGCTTTGCCTGGGTACCCAGTCTCAACTGGTACCAGTTTTTCTTGCCTTTTTTGCTCTCCTGGGCTGGAGCCTTCAGGAGTTTGCACAATTAATCCCTATTTATCTCCTCTTTGAAGTGAAGATCCTTAAATGCACGTTGAGTTCTTCTGTTTCCCTACGTGTTCCATGTCCTGATCAAGACTTCTTTCTAATCTGTGTAAACAGCCCGTGTTGCCTCATACTGCTGTGTGTCTGGTGTGTGGAGAAGCTGGGAAAGAAGACACTGTGGAAGAGGAAGAGGGCAAGTTTAATCTCATGCTAATGGAATGCTCCATTTGTAATGAAATCATACACCCTGGATGCCTTAAGGTGAGTACAAAGATGCGATACGTGTCGGAAACAAAAACTGGTTTAGTTATCACCTCCATGTGAGAGCAGTGCCCTGAAGTTGGAAGGCTTTCACATTTTCATCTTTGGAACCTTAATTGAGCAAAGAGTTGGTGTGAGGAGCAGGGTGACAGCTGTGACACACGCAGCCCTGACTGGCAGGTGGGGATCCTTTGATGTAACAGCTTCCCCTGTAAGCAGAGACTCTGGTTTTGGACAGCCTCTGAAATGTGTGTGCAGGCAAATGTCTTGGGTGGGTTTTTGTTTTGTTTTTCCTTTCTCTCTTGTTTGCCTCTTGTTTAAGGAAGTGAGGAGATTGAGTTGGGATGGGGGAAGCTCAAGAGGACAGAGAAACCTGCATGTGATTGGGAGGAGTTAGTCACAATCCTGTGTCAGTAGCTCGTTCCTGTGTCCCACAAAGTACAAATGAGCAGTTTGCTCCATGTTTGTC
This sequence comes from Colius striatus, assembly GCF_028858725.1. Taxonomy (NCBI): domain Eukaryota; kingdom Metazoa; phylum Chordata; class Aves; order Coliiformes; family Coliidae; genus Colius; species Colius striatus. The sequence goes on along the minus strand of NC_084775.1, from coordinate 14,017,093 downwards.
CATGCACAGATGTGCCTTTCAGTGGCAGCTGGCTTCAAAGATGATATGAGCAAATGTTGCAGTAGGAAGACTGCAGCTCTAGAGAACAAACTGGGCAAGTTTGAGACTGCAGGAGTGCTCACCCTTGACTGACTTGAGTCCTGTGAACAATTGTATTCTTCGCTGGTAGCAAAAGTGTCATCTGGGACATACCTTTGTGTAGGAGCATGTGGAAGGCTCCTTTCTCCAGAGCCTGGTTGTTTCAGCTGATCAGCCATTTCCTGTAGCTGATGTATTCATGCTGAAAGTGATTGGTCAAAGAAAATGTATTCTGACACACCATGCCCCTAAAAGCAGCTTTTGGCCCTTCTGGGATCTCTGGGAGGAGAGGCATGTTCTTTATGCAGGCCTGGGGTGATGCTCTCCTGGCCTTTTCTTTTTCTTGTTGTACATATTATGGCACCAAGCTACATGTGTGTCATTTTATTAGAGCAGAAAGTAGGTAGCTGGCAAACCAGAGCTGTGGCTGTCTCCTTGCTCTGTGAAATTGATGCTTGCAGCTCCTGCCACAGATGGGCTCTGAAAGGGAGCTTTGCTTGCTTGGCTCCGCTTAAAACAAGGCTTCAGGTGCTAATGAAGCAAGGGAAGGAGCTGCTCAGTTTCAGAGGTACCTCAGTTTTGGCTTGTAACTGCTGCTTTGCTATTCCATTCCTCCCTGAAAGTGCCCTGTGCTCCCTCGTGTCTCCCTCTGCGGTGTCAGTGACACTTCATGGCTCAGTCCAGAGGACACAAGTGCTGTGTAGTGGCAGTTTGGGTATGGTTTCCTCTCCCCACACCACATTTGGGACTAGTTGCACAGGATGTGGGTCAAATCTGTGAAATCAAGCAAGTGCTGTGTTTTCTTCTATTTGTGTGTGATGTTGAGTGCTGCTTTGGTAAGCAGGAACACTGTTGCTTTGGGTGTTTCTGAGAGTTTAGCAGTGGTAGATTTGCAGTGTTCCTCAGGTTTTCATTTCCCAACACTTTGTCGAGCTGAAATGGTAAATTAACTGGTGCTGTTTGTTTACTGGGACAAAAGGGCACTGGTAGGATCTCAGAATCATCTTGGAAGGTGAGACTGTGCACAGGAGAACAGCAAAAAGAAAACTGCTTCTTCCTTGGATCCTTCCTTGCTCTTTATTCCCAGGTTCTGTGATTTTCTGCCAGACAAGAATCTGTTGCCATGTTTATGTGTTGTTGGAGACCTTGACATGGGCTTAAGCCCAGAGGATGGAGCCCTCATCCACACTGAGGATGCTGAGGGACATGGTTTAGTGATGGGCTTGGCAGTGTGAGGGGAGGGGTTGGATTCGGTGATCTTAAAGGTCTTTTCCAACGGAAATGATTGTGTGATTCTGTACACGTGTGTGGAAGGTTTCTGACATGCTGCTTTGCTTGAAAATAAGAGGCTCCTTGTGCTGAAGGATTTTAGACACAGTCCTGGTGAGTGTTTTGCAAGCACAGCGTTGTTTTCAGAGGGAGACAGTGAGATCTTTGCACCAATATTGATGGATTTTACTTGCTACATCTCACACTGCTGGCAGTGCAGGCTGGCACGTGTGAGGGAGTGTGGTGTCTGATGCTGCTTCCTTAAGCAGAGGGGTTCATTTTTCCCAGTAGGGGCCTGTTCTCTTACATCTTAGGTTGGCATAGAGATAATGATGGGAAGGGTGAATATTCAGGTGCCTTGTCACAACAGCAAGAATACAAAGACCTTTCCCAGCACGGCTGCTTGTGGCTTCAGCCCAGGTGTGTCTCGCTGCCTGTGTTGTTTCAGTCCTGGCACTGCCAGAATTCATGGCTCTTGCTCAGTGATGGCACATCAGTATCCTGGGGTCTCCATATTCCCTAACAAGACAACTTCACAGTTGCACAGTCTTGTGTTTAGTCTCTGTGAATTGCTGACCTTGTGCTGCACATACCTTTCTGAAGATGCCTCACGCTGCGACTCAGACACCCACCTGCTGTTTGTAGCAAACACTCAGAACTGGCTCCCACCCAGCCTGAAAGGCTTGGGACAGATTCAGTGGCAGGTTTGTGTGTGTCTAATTAGTTTGCTTACAGTTCCTCACATCTGTTCAGTTCCTTAAACTTCACAGAAAGGACAGGGCTGTAATGTTTTCCCTTCAGTAGCATTTGTTCTATATTCAGTGCGGGAAATAACTTGTTCCCAGCTTGGGCTTGGGCCAGGAATTGTTCCCCTGAGGCAGAGATGTATACAACAACTCCTGGAGTATCTTACACCTACCATGGGAAAGAAGGTTCAAAGGCTCACAGTTGTGATAAAACCAGTATTTAAATTCTGCCCACTTCATTTACTCATTTATTAACTCCAGAAGACTTGCTGAGACTGACATGTCATCACTCTTGCTAGATGGTGAAACTAGAATGGCTGCTGTCTGGCTCGGGGACTTGAGGAAGCAGTTGCCCTAAAGCCAAGGGCTTGCTCCTGCACAGCTGGGAGCTGGGAGGAGAGGAGGGAATGGTTCAGAAGCATGAAAAATCTGCAGATCTCTGCCCCTGACGGTTTCAGCAGCAACCTCCTGCTACTGTGCTCCTGATGCCAGTACCCAGCTCTTTGTCCCAACAGTAACATGTTTTTGTTGTCTACAACAGTAATAAATGGATCTTCTCTCTTTTTTTTCCCCCAAGGCTTTCTTCTGAACATATAGCTAAAGCATTAAATGTGAATATGCCACTGGTGAGCCTGTGTGTGTGGGGAAGGTGTTTCTAGCTTAGCTCCACTTTTCACCCTCGAGTTCCATTCACTGAAATGCCTCTTCAGAAACACCTATCTCCCATTTGGAAAGTACTGCTGGCTCTTATATGGAAATTGAGAAACCAGCAGCTTTTCAACTGCGTAGGGCAGGACTGTGCTGCTATTGTAGTGTAACAACACTGAGTTTGTGTCTTCTCTTTCAAAAGGCAAAATGTCAGAGTCTCTGCGAGGCAGGGAAGTAGTGAGCATTTCTCTTCCTTCCACTGGCTGGGTAGCTGTGGGTGTGAGAAACCTTAAAAATGCCTTCATGTGTCCAGTCTTCTGAATAAAAGTGCCTGTTCTCTAGCTGACTTGGCAACCATCATTTTTATTGGCACATGAGCTCGAGGGCTGGAGGCTTGGGGACTGCTAGTTCTGATCCATGGAGAAAAATACTCCCAAGGAACACTTGATTACAGTGCAGGGTGCTTTGCTTCTAAAAATGCCCAACACTATTAATGTATGTGAGAGTGTGTGTGTGGGAAAAATCCCTTCCTATTAAAAGATCAGGCTCAGCCTCACTTGGGAGGGGGACAGGATTGAGCTTTGCAAATCAGTGGTGGGAGAGGATGTTGGGAGATGGTGTCATTACGGTCCTGAGTTTTGGTTTGGGTTGTTGGGATGTTATTTCGCAAGAGCAGAATGTGCCCTTTGTTAGCTGGGATTGTCAGTGACCTCCATAAAAAGCCCACACCTGGACCCTGTTGTCACATACCAATTTGGCCAGCATCAGGAGGGTGATTGTGCAGGACCGAGGGCTGGCTCAGCACCAGCCGGATGGTGCAGCACCTGCATTGATCTGGGCCCTTTCCTGCAGCCACTGGGAGGGCAGCAGCTGATCAGAGACAGTGCTGAGCTGTACAAAATGTCTCTGAGTCGTGTGACCCGTTGAGCTTTGTGCAGCACGGTTGTGACTGGAGTTGTGCCTCTCTTTCCCCAGGTGAAGGAATCGGACGGTGTGGTTAACGATGAGCTGCCGAACTGCTGGGAGTGTCCAAAGTGCAACCACGCAGGGAAAACTGGAAAAGTGAGTTTAATGGGAATAAGAGTTGCTGGAATGAGATACAAAATCCCCAACATTCCCTCTGGCTTCTAGATCTAATTTTAACCAATACCAGCTTTTGATTTTGTGTTTAATTCAGTTGAGTTGAAGGAAATAAGCTGATGGCATTCTGCTCTTTCATAACTTGTGTGTTCTCGTTCCACATGCCAACACTCCACCCAGAACCTGGGCATTACTTAGGTTAGTTCTGTGCACTGCTGGGTGGTGATTTCCAAGAAGAAAACACTTTCTAAAAAACCAAATAAATGAGACCCCTGAGTCCAGAAGCAGTTGTGCAAACCCTGTTGGGATTAGTGAAACGTTATTTCTCTGCAAACCGAGACAGGCACTAGAAAAACAACTTTAGGAAGGTTGAAACTACCCTCAGTCCTTGCTGAATCATTTTGCTTTTACAAATGTGATCAGCCCCACCGATGCTGGAGTGTTGGAGGCAACTTTAAAGAGCTGAGAAAGGCGTAAGATATAAAGTTTGTTTGTGTTTTGTGTCTCTTTGGCCTACAAGCAAAAGCGCGGACCAGGATTCAAATACGCGTCAAATCTCCCGGGCTCGTTGCTGAAGGAGCAGAAAATGAACAGAGACAACAAGGAAGTAACAGATGCTGCCAAAAGGAAAGGGGATTGTGAAGAAACTCCCAGGAGGAAATCAGAGGAACATTCCAAAAAGACTCCAGTTGACTCAATACTGAGGAGAAAATCGGACGAGGTGCATCTGTGGAGGAAGAGGAAGTTTGAGAAGCCCCAGGAACCCACGATGAGAAAGCGGGTACGGCAGAACCCTGTCTCATGTGCTTGCGTGGGTTGGTTGGGGCTGATGTCTGTTGCCTTCTGGCTTGTAGCTCATCTTGAAATCCCAGCTTGTTCCAAAAGACACGGCGATGTTTTACCTCCCCTGCTGAAAGCCGCCAGGCTCCCGGGGCGCCGGCCTGAGCAGCGACGCCTGGGGTGGTGTTCGGGGGCTGTGACTGTTGTTTTGCTCAAAACACTGGGGAACCTGCTTTCCAGTTTTTACAAGGTGCTGGGAGTAGGAACAAGGTGAAAATGCCATTTTGGGTGGAAACCTTTTCATCTCTTTCCACTTGGTGGCGTGTGGCAGCGTGTTTTGTGGTGGATTCGGGGATGGGCAGGACTCCTAACCCAGCTCAAGACCTTCAGAAATGACACCTTCTGCAGCCTGCAGAGGGGAGGAGCTGCTCACAGCAGCAGTGTAGACAAGGTTTTTTCCACAAATTTAAGAGTCAGAGCTCTTGGGCCAGGCATGGACACTCTGAATTGTCATGTGAATTGCAAAAGATGGTACTGGGGATATACAGAAATGCTGGTTTAAGGAGGTAGAAGTAAGGAGCTAGATGGAGTGTTTCTCACGAGCAGGTGGCTGATGGCTTTAAACTCAGAACCAGTGGCTGGTTTGTACTGCACGAGCAGCTCACAAGGAGCAGCAGTCAGTCTGCCCTGGAAGGCTTGGCAGTGGGAATGCTACAGTAGAGTGTGTGTAGGGATTGGGGTTGCTTTGGTCGAGTGAGAGCACAAAATTCACGATACCAGCTTAAGCACATCTGCTTTCTGGCCATGCTTTCCTTTCCTCATCCCTTTGGACTCCCTGCAGTGTTCATGGATTGCTTGAATTGCTCCATGAGACCCCCCCCCCAGTGTCTGAGGAAGCCTTGTGGATCCTCAAACCTTCACCAGACAGCACAAGAAATGTCGTGTTTTGGGGTTTTTACTTTTCTTTCTTCCAACAGCTTAAACTTGGAAAAGAAGACAAACTCTTCAGGAAGAAGGTACTTGGCCTTTTTAATAGATGTGTTCTCAGTCCCTTTTAATCCCTTCTCCTCATGTGAGCTGAATGGTGAGCCAGTTTCTCTATCAGTCATGTCCGTGTGTCACTGCAGGCGTTTTTATTATCCCATTTACATCTTGAGAGCACAGAATACCTCCCTCATGGAAACCTTTACTCTCCAGGGTTATTTGGCTGCAGTGTCTGGTTTTCTGTGCTGCTGTCCCATATTAAAATACAGCAGCAGGCTGTGTTTTGATGACCCAAGGAATAAAACCCTGCTTCTCTACTGATGTTTCACTCTTCCTGTGTGGTCAAATCTTGTCCCACCACACAGCCCCTCAGCAGTCTGTCCCTGGAGTCCCCCCAGCACCCCAGGGAACCCAGGGTGACCCAGCACACAGGTTTTTCTTCCCTCTGGCAGGATAACAAAGTCTGGTACCTTTAAACCAAGCACTCATCAGTACCCCGAGTGAAGGATGCTGCAAGCTGCCAGTAGTCTGGTGATGTAATTAACCTCTCCCTTTGTACCATGTTAATTTAGAGGCAGGGTGATGGGTGTTCTGTGCTGTGTGCCCAGTCTGAAGCACAGGAGCACATCCACTGACTTGAGCCAGTTGTTTATTACAAAAGCATAAACCCTCCCATGTAGCAAGTGTGTCACAGCAGTTCACCTTTTCTTGCCAGACCAAATCTCTCTTCTTATTACAGCAGTTTCATTTTAACAGCTGGTGGCTTCTCTCTTGCTTTTAGTGATGAGATTAGACTTGAAGTCTTCCTTGGTCTGAGTTTGTATGTCTCTTACACCTCTTGTCTGGTGTGCATCAGAGAGATGTGATTACCATGAGCAAGCAAAGTGCAGTTTGCTGTTACGAGCAGTGAGCAGGGAGGGAAGCAGTGCCAGCTAACCCCTGTCAGCCTGCCTTGTGCTGGAGGTCTGGTCAGCACGAGGTCTCCTCAGGCTGGCGCTGTCAGACCTGTCTCTGCTCTGCATGCACTGAAGTGGGGGGAAGCTTGAGAAGAGGAGCAGTTCGGTAGGATGTGAAGGAGCAGGTACAGTGTAATTAAAGGCGGCTGTGAGTGGGTATCCAGCAGTAAGGGGCACAGCCACGGTGCCAGTTGGTGATCGTGGTTCAGGGTGTTCCAGGAGTTCACCTTCTGCCTGTTGGGCAGGAACTGAATGTCAGCTGCTGTTTAAAGTGGGTGCCCAGTGAACAGGTCCCAAGCCTGGTTTGTTGTGGCCTGCTGGGGAGGAAGCTGTGGGCAGCGTGCTGCTTGTCTCCTGTGTGTACATCATCCACTGTGTAACGAGTACGGCCCTTAAACCCGCAGGACTGTGCATGGTGAATAAACACATTTATCACTCCCTTGGAGTCCTGAGAGCTAAGAGCTGGGCTCCTCATCCATGATGGCACTTGAACTCGATACCTTTGGCCGGTGAATGTACCCTTGTGCTGAGCTGGGCGAGGCCTGGTGCTGGCAGGCAGCCTGACCCCTGGGCTGGGCTGCCTGTGCGGAGCATCAGCCTGTGAAGTGTCGTTGAGAACCCTCTCGCTCAAACAGTCGTCTCCTGTCTCTTCCTTCGCAGCGGCGATCGTGGAAGGCTCCGGATGACCGAACGGCCATGATCAAACCCCTGCGGCGCCTGAAGCAGGAGCCAGAGGATGAGCTGCCAGAAGCACCTCCCAGGTCCAAGGACAGCGACCAGTCACGGTCCAGCTCGCCCACTGCAGGTCCCAGCACGGAGGGCACCGAGCCCAGGGACAAGAAGAAGTTCAAGATGAGGAGGAAAAGGCGCCTTCCCAATAAGGAACTGAGCAAGGAGCTCAGCAAGGAGCTTAACCAGGAGATCCAAAAAACCGAGAACAGCCTTGCCAACGAGAACCACCAACCCATCAAATCTGAACCCGAGAGCGAGAACGAGGAGCCGAAACGTGCTTTGAACAACAGCGAGAGACTGCACAGGTTCAGCAAAGGGCTGAACGGGACTCCCCGGGAGCTGAGGCACCAGCTGCTGCCCAGCCTGCGGAGCACACCCCGGGGCATCGCCCGCCCGCCGCCTTCGCTCTCTCCTCCCAAATGCATCCAGATGGAGCGGCACGTGATCCGGCCGCCCCCCATCAGCCCCCCGCCGGACTCGCTGCCCCTGGATGACGGGGCGGCCCACGTGATGCAGAGGGAAGTCTGGATGGCTGTCTTTAGCTACCTCAGTCATAGAGACTTGTGCATCTGTATGAGAGTTTGCAAGACCTGGAACAGATGGTAAGGAGCGGGGGAGTCCGAGCTGGGGCTGACGGTCGCGGGGTGGGCTCCAGGGTTGGCAGAGGCTCCTACAAGAGGTGCGCAGGTTGTCGCTGAAGCCCAAGGAGAAGGGGTGACCAGTAGTGTCAGGACAGCTTAGCACATCTTCTGATGCTTTCTCAAACAGAAACAGCCCTTCCCTGCGTTTGTGATGGGAACTGTGTGTGTGTGAGGCTCAGCGTCACCCTGTGGGCGGCTGCTCTGCCGTTACACACCACAATGTTCCTGCCTGCCGGAACGGACAGTGTAGGTCACGCTAAGTCTTGGTGTCATTCTGCCCCAGGACTCGCTGCAGTTGTTTGTTCAGTTCAGCTATTAAATATCCATTGAGATAAAAGGAAGATCTCCCAGTGCCCTCGGTGTTCTCAGAAGGTCTATGCCGATTGTTTCTCTGCAGAGGGTACGTGGAGCACGACCCCGATCGCTGTGTCTGTGCCAGCAGAGCTGAGGGAGGAATCCCTCCGTAACTCTGTGTGCTCACGCTGTGTCTGTCCAGTGCTCGGGGTTCCAGTGTGAACACTGGCACAGTCGGTGGCTGTAGAGCAGCAGGAAGTGTCAGTGGACAGATGGACACGTTTCAGTGAAGTGTCACTGTCTGGCATTGGGTTCCGCTGCAATGTGCTCACAGACGGGCAAACTGGGACGGGTGTTCGGTGGCAGGAAGGTTGAGAGGTTGATGATGTCTCTGGAGTGTCTCCTCCGTGGGCTGCTTGGTGTCACAGAAGGCTGGTAAATGCCTTTCCCACTGAGTGCAGTGTTTTCTAACATTGCATTTCTTCAGGGTTTCTTGTTGCCCTCAGAGAGCTATACAGACAGTGCAAAAAAACCTGCATAAACCACATGGGCAGGAGCAACAGATACAGATCCTCCCTCTCCTGAGCTTTACAGCATTCACTGGTCTTAAGGAAAGCGCAGGGGAGATGGGGACAGCAACGTTTAACACCAGTCTGTGTGCACAGAAGGTGAGCAAGGAGGTGTGGCTTGGCTGCAGGCTAGAAAATGGGATTTTAGTGAGTACTGTGATGACTTCACACGGGATCCAGAGCTGTTGACAGTGGTAATTCTGTGGAAGTAATTCCAGGCTTTACTGCATTACGTATTTGATGAGGAACTCCAGACCTCCGTGACCTCGTGTGATGAGAGTTGCTCCGCTGTATTTTCACTATTTCCAGTTAAATGCTGTAGTTTTCCTTCCTCTTTAATGACACTGTTTAAAGTCTTTCAGGAAAGCAACCAAGTGCCGAATTAAGCGCCGTTGGCTTTTTGTTCTTTTTGGTTAGGTGCTGTGACAAAAGATTATGGACCAAAATAGATTTAAACCATTGTAAATCCATCACTCCACTTATGCTCAGCGGCATTATTAGGAGACAGCCTGTAACCCTTGATCTCAGCTGGACAAATATATCCAAAAAGCAGCTGAGTTGGCTTATCAACAGACTGCCAGGTAAGCGGTGGGGTTTTGGCAGCTTCACTGAATTTAGCACACCACTTTGTATCTAAGCTGCAGTGTCTGTGGGGATCTGAGTCCTCCAGGAGGGCAGTTAAGGTGGGTAGGAATAGCATCAGGAAGTTAGAACAGGCTCCAAAGCAGTGACTGTGACTACTGGATGTTCTGGGTAAACTAATTAGAGGCAGGTCTTTGTCACGTTGCTGTGGGAAGTGCCTGTGATGAGTGGAGGGGAGAGTCTGCTGTTACCCCACAGTGATGAAGCTCCAGAGGGTGGGAGAGCTGAGCAGGGGGAGACTCCTGGGGGATGGAGTGGGAAGGGGTCAGAGCAGCACTTGGCTTTGCCCAACCTCTGTGTGGTGGCTGAGATCAGCACAGGTGCCTCTGGGTGGGCCAGTGCTCCAACTTCTTCTGTATCTGCAGGTCTTCGAGACCTGCTGTTATCAGGGTGCTCGTGGATAGCGGTGTCGGCACTTTGTAGTTCCAGTTGTCCTTTACTCCGAACCCTGGACGTGCAGTGGGCAGAAGGACTGAAAGACGCACAAATGAGAGACCTCTTGTCACCACCCACGGACAACCGGCCAGGTAACAGGCGGCAGCCCTGTCCCAGCCCTGCTGCGGCTGTTCTGCTGGTAGGGCCTTGGGGAGGAAAAGGGGGCAGAAACCACCCCCAGCAGCGGGTCTGGGCCGCGCCACTGCACGAGGTGTTCGAGGGCAGGGACTTTGCTTCGGCAGGGGGGTTGGACTGGGTGATCTCTAAGGGTCTCTTCCAACCCCCACCGGTCTGTGGTTCTGTGACTTGCAACACCTCCTCGCTGGAAGCCACTGGGTAACGAGTGATGTTCTCTGGCTGCTGAACAGTCGTCTGAGCCCACTGTGCTGGTTTTCTGTCTGACTTTCTTCTCTTCAGGCTGCAACGGGTGTACTTTAGAGAGTATGGAAACACTTTCTTCCAGTTCAGGGAAGGAGCAGTTGTGTGGGTCATGCCACATTCGCCCGGATATCAGCTCAGGTGAAATTTTGAGCAAATCAGATCTGCTTTCTGGCATGCTCTGCACAGCTACTGCTTGTTCCCGACTCGTAATTCCGCTGGGCCCCTGCAGTTACTTTCATCCCTTTTTGTTTTGAGATCAGGAGGTGGCTTTAGTCCACGTGCCTGTTCCAAAAATAGCCAAGTGTTCCTGCCGATGTCCCCTCCAAAGCTCCAGACAGGCAAAAGCGTCTGAAGTGGACGTAGGGCGGCGGTGTCGTGTGTCACGGTGCATTTCATACAGACCCGCAGCTGTTGGGGAGGAGGGGTGAGGCGCGTGGGACTGACCCTGCGCCTCCCTCCCCAGGTCAGATCGACAACCGGAGCAAGCTGCGGAACATCGTGGAGCTGCGCCTGGCCGGCCTCGACATCACGGACGCTTCCCTGCGGCTGATCATCAGGCACATGCCCCTGCTCTCCAAACTCAATCTCAGTTACTGTAACCACGTCACAGATCAGTCCATTAACCTGCTGACCGCCGTCGGGACCACCACGCGGGATTCCTTAACGGAAATTAATCTATCAGGTGAGCGGCAGGGGGAGGGGGGAGGCGGGGAAATGCCTCGGCAGGAGCCGGTTCACCCGGTGCTCCCCCGCCCCGGCTCCGCTCCAGCCCTCGGGATGGCAGCAGAGCCGCGGGAAGCGTTTCCCCAGCCGCGAGCCTCAGCTGCCTCGCAGCTGCCCTCCACGGGGGCTTCTCCAGCGCTGCTGCAGCTCCACACGTTTGCTCCCAAGCTTTGCTTTGTCTCGCTTACACCAGAGGCTCGGGGGGGTGGGCGGGTTGGGTGGTGGGGCCGATGGGAGGAGCAAGGAGGAGCCACCGCAGCTGGGATGAAACAAACCCGTGTTGTTGTCTCCCTGGCAGACTGCAATAAGGTGACTGACCAGTGCCTGTCTTACTTCAAACGCTGCGGAAACATCTGCCAGATCGACCTGAGGTACTGCAAGCAAGTGACAAAAGAAGGCTGCGAGCAGTTCATTGCAGAGATGTCCGTAAGTGTTCAGTTTGGGCAAGTGGAAGAAAAACTCCTGCAAAAACTGAGTTAGTGAAAGGACCTGTGTAAATACCGGGGCGGGGGGAGGGGCTAAGAACATGTAGGGATTTTATTTTCAACGGGGAACTTGGACTCTTGGAAAATCCTGCGAGTGAATTTTATGACTCTTGTTGAGGAAAACCAACGCGAAACTACCCACGCTACGAATTCCAACCTGTGCCACCGGCTCAGTCCACCTGGGGTGTCCTGCACTGGCTCTTATGCAAAGCCATGAGGCGACTGTTACTGGTGAGAGTTGTTCACACCCGGAAGACGACTGATCTCCCAAGAAATACTGTTATTTAAAGTACCACAGCATGTGCTTGGTAGTGTAAATTTGATTTCTGCTTTTTCATTTCTTAAACAACGACGACTACGAGGAAGTTGGTGTCATTGAAGTGGACCACGCACTGCATTTCTGCCTTCTGAACACGTTTTGTTTTGTTACATCTTAACATTATGCAGAACTATTTTTGTACAAAAATTGTTTAAAGATTATTTATGCAATGTTTGAATGCATTACCAGTGTTTCGGTTTCGATTGCCAATTTTTATCTTTACTTATGGTAGGCGAGAACTTAACCTATACTTCGTAGACAGTATCTATCTACAAATGTGCCCAGGTCAGGAAACAAAAAGTAGGTTCATACTTTCAACTTCAAGCATGTTTTAATGGAAGTTTATATCCTGCTTTGTATACTTCAGAAGTGACATAAGCATGTTGTGGAAATAAGGTGTAAATTATAGTTGAAGTAAAACACTTTGCCAAGTTTTATCTGTATAGAAATCACCTTTTTTCTCAAAGTTTTAAAGAAAAGAATTCCAATTCCAGCTTTTGCACATAGGAGGGTTTCACTCTGTAGCATGAGCTCTTGTACTCAATATGAAATTTAATTTATACAGTGAGTCCAGCCGTAGAATAAATGGTCAACCGTAGTCTCTCTTTCTTTGAAGTGTGAGTTGAGTTCTCATTTGAGGTTTAGAACATGGTTATTTCCTGAGTGTAAGATTCTGCATCCATAAGTGCCATTGTTGTACGGTGTTGTTTTCGTAGACCTTCCTGATGCAGTTTTACCTTTGTTGAATTTGTATAAACAATTGTACAAAAACAGGCGCTGGCTCTGTGGGTTCTGTTCCTGGGGGGTGGGAGCTGGGGTTGGGGGGTGACTGTGGCACCTTGGCCTCTGCTGCTTCATTTTTATTGTGGAGGTGGGAAAGGAAATCCCCCATCTTACAGTCTCCTCCAGTGGGAACGTGCCCTGAGGAGGCTCCAGGGCCACACCTCAAAAAGAATGTTAAAGCTTGAGCTGAGGAACCAGCAGCCAGTTAAGAAAAGAGACAGAGGCTGAGGGAGCCCATCACAAATCTTTATTAAGCTTGTGTGGCTGAGGATCAGCGTGGCAATAACAGGGGGTGGGTTGGGCCAGTGCTGCACCCACTGAGCTGAGACTCCAGGAATTACCATTTAAAAAATCACTTCTAAAAAATCAAGCCAGGAGGAGCTTTGCTCCCTTTTGAGACACAACCAGCAGGGTCAAAGCTGTGGATTTTATTTGGAGGAGCCACTTTTCTCTTTTCCAAGCCAGCTTAATTTTTTTCCTGTAAAGGATGAGAGCATGTGTGACAGCAGCAGAGGTAAGAGTCCTGGGGTACTTCAGTCCTGGCACAACCTGTCACTTTGCCAGCTCGTAGGAAACTCAAAGCAGAGGCTGTAGCTTCAACTGTGCTTCAAGGAAATCCAACCAGGACAGAGCAGGTCTCACCTCCTTTTTGTAACACTTGGCCAGAGGCAGCCTGGCCCCAGCCCAGGGCCTGTTTTTGCCCCCCAACCCCAGGTTGACAGCCCCAGGTGCCCTCCATGGACCATTCATCTCTTTAAGGATTAATTAAAGGTCCATGAAGAGGACCCTGGCCTCAGGGCTGAGCACAGGGTGGGGTAATAGGGACTTGGCCTGGGTGAAAAGTCTGTGACAAGTTTTCAGCAAATGCTGTTTCCTTTAGCCCTGTCCCACCCCAGGTTAGCAGCAGGTTGTGTCCTGACTCACAGCAACACCTCACAGCTGTAGTTACCAGAGGCAGGATCGAGGGGGTCAAGGACCACAGGGCCCCTTGTTACAAAAATATTTTATTCCTAAACAAAAAACCACATAATAATTGGTACTGGGGCAGCACAGGGCAGCAGCCTGCCCCAGAGCTGAGCCCCAGGAAGGGATGGAGCATTCTGTGCTGTGACAGAAGGGCCCAGGCAGCACAGGTGTGGTGACTGACATTCAGAACCAAGCACTTGGCATACAACAGGTTGCTTAAGGGCTTCGGGGTGGGCACAGTTAATGGCAGTGCTTCCTACTGTGCTGATACTGTTCACACTGCAGCTGGGACAGTGTCAAACAGTTACATTCTATGATCACAGAAAAGCTGAATATTCCACAGATATACTTGTTGCTTCTAATGCACTAGAGACAAGGTAACGCACTAAGGGCAGAGCTGGCTGCCTCTGCCCAGGGCCAGGAGAGCTGATGTCCTTCAGAGGGAGCAGGAGCTGCTGTAAACCCTTTGACTCAGTTTGTGGGGTGACCAGGGAAGTCCAGCAGCGCCGTGGCCGGCGCCAGGGCAGCAGCTGCCCCAGCACACGCTGCATTATGCCCTAGGAAAGCCTTTCCCAGCCTTCTCCATCCTGCCGTGGTTACTGAGAGCTGTGAGGAGCTGACAGCCACCCACAGAGCAACTCCAGAGTCCTCCCCAGGCCTGGGCTCAGGACTTGAAGACGTGCACGGCCCTGACAACGTACTGGCGGCAGATGGGGCACTCGCTCATCCTCTTGCCACACTTGGTGCAGGTGACCATGTGGCCACACTCCAGCAGGACACAGTCAATGACGGCGTCCATGCAGATGCGACACAGGTTGTCGTCGTTGTCGTTCAGCTGCATCTTCTCCCCCTCTGAAAGGCAACACAGAGGGAGGTCACCCATTCAGGCCCTGGCACAGCACTTACCTTCAGATGGCTAATGTTGCAGGCAGTAGTGCTGCTCCCTCATCACAGCCAAGAATGGATCTCTGTTCCTTCAACAACAGCAAGGGAACGAGAACTACACCATCCCTCGGTGAACAGCCAATCCTTGGCATCATTCTTTTAACCCAGAGACCAATTTCAGCTCAGAAGATGATGATGTGAAATAAGGTGCTGGATTAAAACTCGGAGACTGCTGGTTTTCTGCCTCTGAGCTCCCTTCCTGTGGCAGAACCCTCTCCTCTGCCGATGAAACAGAAAGGCAGATGAAGCAGCAGAAGCCAGAAGTGGCCTGTAAAGGTGGCAGAACTGAACAAAACCTGCAGGTTTCATTACTAACAGCTCACAACTCCCTTCACTCCATCAGACCATGTTGAAAAAAAGCCAAACAAACCCAAGAATGCTGAGGTCAAAGCTTGGTTTCAGACAGGTTTCAGTTCCAGTTCATGACCAAACCAAGGCTCTCACTTATGTCTCATTTTGACACTCACTAACCAGCTCCCCACCACCACTTGCTGATTCTTTCACCCTCATTCCCAGGGTCCCTGCAGTGTGTGCTGGCACAATCTGGCTCTGTAGTGGCCCAGCCTCTCCCCAGTCCCTGTTGCCAGGAAGGACAAGCCAGGTGTCCATTATTCAAGCTGGTAACGACATCAAACAGCTCCTCAGCTGATACCTTGGTGAACAGGAGTTGGGCAGTGGCTGTGTCACAGTGGAGGAGAATGCTCAGCACTGAGCTGTTGCCACACAGCCACCTGAAAACATGGACCCAGACCAAACCCCTTGGCCTTGGACTCCTGCCACTGGAGCCTTTAATTCTGTAGGGCAGTGAAAGACCCGAGTGGCTTTGGCCTGTTGCCAGCTGCTGAGCAGCTCTCACTAATGCTTTGCAAAACCTAAGAAAGGACACAGAGGTGCCAAGTTTCGTGTTCACTGAGGAACTGGCTCTTAGTTCTGCATTTTACCTTCAGAGTGACAGCAACTGTCTGAGCTTTGGAAAAGAAGAGTCAGTAGAAGCCTGGAAAGCCTTGTTTGATCACCAGAACCCAGGTTCAGCTACACTAGATGCACCTTGAATCATTACAGCCCACTTGCCAGCTGTTCCAGCTGAGCAGACAGAGTTAGATACCACGTCTTTCTGTTGGCAGCTGGCAGAAAGCAGGAAGTAAGCAGTCTTAAGAAAGAATTAAAGATAAACTTACGTGTCTTGAGGTTCTCCTCACTCTCTCGGTATAGTCTGCTCACTTTTTCCACAAGTTCCCATTTTTCACAGCATCCTGAGTAGTTGACAAAATTACAGGCAAGTATTTCCTTCAGCTGCCGCACGCTCAACCCTTCAATGTCTTCCAGACTTGAGATATCAGACAAGGATGCCCTCACTCGCTTTCTGGACAATCCAGGGGTCTGAAACAGGGCAAATGTTTGTTTTTAAGCATCCCAGTAAGTTCAGAGTCCCAGATCTGCTGCTACCTGAAGCTGCAGCAGCTCAGCTGAAGCTTTACTCTTGCTAGAGCAAGAACATGCAGCTCCGCACCGCGAGCCACTGCGAGCCTGGCAGGGACTGGAGCGTGGTGCTGAACCCTGACAGAGATCTAAACACTCACACGGTGTCACATGCCACAGGTTTATTGTTTCTCACCTGCTCTTCGGCACTTTCTTCTTCTTCATTATTTATAGAAGATGTTTCCATTTGGCCCTGTGTACAAAATAAAACTGATGAGGATAAAACCAGATCATCCCTCATGAACCATCTTCCTTTGCACCAACCCGATGACAATGGCATTCTGAAGTTTTAATTGCTCCTAATTGTATCTATTTAAGTCACCTCTACCATCTGAATTAGTCATCTGGCCTAGTCATCTTCTGGTTTCAGGGAAGAGGTACAAAAGGCATTTTATTTTAAAGAGGTGCCTATTAAAGAAGAACATCTGTGTGAGGAGGAAAGGCTGCAGGACCTGGGGCTGCTCAGCCTGGAGTCTCATTAACACTTACAGGTATTTAAAAGGTGTTTGTCAAGAGGATGGGGCAGCACTTCTGTTGTCTCACCTGAGAGGACAAGAGGCAATGGACATAAGCTGGAACACAAACAGTTCCACTTAAACACAAGGAGAAACTCCTTTGGTGCTGAGGTGAGGGAGCCCTGGCCCAGGCTGCCCAGGGAGGGCGTGGAGGCTCCTGATCGGGGGAAACGTGCTTTAGCAGGGGCTGGAGCAGCTCTGCAGGGCCCTTCCCACCCCCACCATTCTACGCCAAGCTCTGCCCTACCCTGAGGCAGATGTTCACCCGTACCCGTAGGGGCGCTGCGCTGCCTGCGCTGCCGCGTCTGTTGCCGAGCTCTCCCTGGGACGACACCGACACCGACATAGAAAAGGGATGGGTAAAAAACCCCGAAGTCTGTGACCGTGACGAATGCAAACTCCCAGTGTCCATCTCCTCTGCCCCTAATCCGTGGTGGCACAGCACCAGATCCACCAAATCTTCTTTCTCCCTGCAGGTGTCTGTCGGAATGTTCCTGAGGAGCAGGTACTGACGCAGATCCTTTACCTTCAGCCTCATTAACTGAGGTCGCTGAAAGGCCGTTTCTTGCAGCAAGTGACAAGTGGAACATCTTCTGAGATTCTCTTGTAAGACCGAGCAAACTGAGCAAAAATCCTTCTTGCAGTCACAACACACATGCTGAGGAGAAAGAGAAAATAACCTTTCAGCTCTGTGTCCCAGAAAACAGATCTCAGCCCTGTTCTTCCCTTCCTTGGGCTGCACAATTCACCATTAGTCTTTCTTAGCAGACTTTTATTCTTAGTGTACATTTGAATATACTCAGTGTCCCTGCTCTTTTGACAGGTGTGAACAACAATATAGTCCCCAAACTTTAAATACAATACTTCTTCCACCATTAACTGAAAGAATTCAAAGGAAGCCTTCATAGTGATTTACCTAGGTGGTAAATGGCCTGACAGAATAACAATGCTGGACAGTCATGATCCACAGAACCAGTACTGCCCATCTCAATTTCATTTATCTGCATTAACCCACTAACCTGCCTCCAAATGAAGGGTGCAATGGCATTTAACAGAACTAAACCTGGCTAGGAAGCAAACAGAATCACACCAGTATTCCCAGAAAGAAGCTGTGACACCATCTTGCCAGTTTCTGACTGTTCCATCACTGGCTTTTGTTCATTCCAGTACCCAACCGCTATGTCTGGCACCATCTTCAAGATCAGGCTTGTTTTAACGGTCAAGATTCTGACCCTAAAACACATACCTTAGGAATTCAGATCTACTAATTTTTAGGTCAGACTAGATCCAATGTGTCACTGATTACTGAATGTCAGACCTCTTAACTCCTAATCCTGTCTGACACTAATTCCTGTGACCTCTGAAGAAGGCACTTCCTCCCTCCCTGGCTACCTGCCCGGCTTCCCTTGTCTGAGGGGACAACACACACACATCTCCCACTGTGCCTACAGCTTGGTTCATAGCAGTAAGATCACTACAGAACAGGGAGTATACTCACTTTTTTCCTAAAAACAGAAAAGGAGATTCCACAGGCTTTGCAGACGACGTTGGTGCCCGTGGCAGAGGGGGAGGAGTAGGCCGAGAAGTCCGTGTTTGGCGCGAACCTGAAGGGGCCGGCGCCTGCCCCGAAGCCGGCCTGCTGGCCACGCACAGCTCCAGTGCCCATCACTTCATTCAGCAAGCCACAGCAGGAAGCCCACATGGAAGTAGCTCCCGCCTGAAAACGTTCACAGAGCACAAAAGAGAATATCAGAAAGCCCACATCAGATGGGGCTTGTTACTGTGAGCTACTTGGCTCCATCTGTCACCATCCCCAAAGCACGTGGCGTGGATCCCCAGAGCGCCAGGAGCTGAGCACAGCAGTGTCAGACAGGGCCCCAGAACCTCCCCTGCCCAGCTGCAAACCCGAGCAGCAAGATTTGCTTCCAAGCTTTCACAGCTCCTTCTGTCACAGAGCTCCACACAAAAAGGAGTCTGAGGAGGTAACGCAGTAGTGGAACAAAGACAGAAGCGAGTAACAGCCAGTCTTAGGAGGGGGCAAAACCTGACAGGCAGCAACACAACAATTGATCATCATTACAGCACAGCTGTGCCCTGCAGCATCTTCTTCAGAACTCATGCAGCTCTTGTTTGGCTCACAAGGAAACTTGCTCTAAAAAACACCATTTCTGGATCTTCAAAATTCCAAGTAATAAACCAGTTTCCATTAGAAACTAGTTATGGTCTAGTTTTTCTGAGAGAGAAAGTTTGTCAAGGCTCCCTGTTGTCTTACACAATGTCTAACTTTAAATAACTCTAAATACACTCACTCTGCACTGACTGGGTTCCAGGTTTGAGTCACAGAACTTAATCTTGAAATGCTACCAAAAATGCCAAATCCATAAATAAATTGCTACTTATTACCCTTGAAAGCCTTTAGTGCTAAAGTCCCCATCAGAAGTGCAAGTTCTACAGAGTTGGAGTTTGGACCCAAGTTGTTCAGGTCACATGTTTAATCACTGTCATGTGCCTCACTGAAAGAAACCTCAGGGGTTCCTTTCAGAATGCAGCCAAGCTAGAGCTGTTCTGGTTTTCATTCCAGAGCATGACAACATGAAATCATTACTTTTGAGACTGGTAGTTCTTGCTGTAAAACCTAATCCAACCAGAACATGCACTGCAGCTCAGTAATGCTGGTGCTTTCATTCCTGCAGTAACTGGACTAATTTCTACATCACACTTCACATTTGCTCTGAAACAAACGTCGTCCTGTTACATTTGTGGCAGCTTAATAACTGGGGCCAGGCCAGAACATCACCTTTCTGAGCATGAAAGGTAAAAGTCGCCACTCTGGTTTAGAAAGATGATGGGAGAAACAATGCCATAGGAGCAGACAAGTTCTACACCACCCCCTTCATGTAAGGGCCTGAAGTATGGGACATGAAAAGCACCTCCCAGCCCCCCCCGCCAAACTCAGTACTTGGCTTGTTCTGTGGTAAGCTGACACAGAGTGTTGCAATACAGGGAAACACTGAACACTGACATCCCACTGCCAAGCTGTGCAACACTTTACACTGTAACAGCAGTAACAGCAAATAGACATGCAACAAATTAAACCCAATAGGCTCATTTTAGAGGTATTTCAAGAGCAAAACTTATCCATGGCATCAGACAACACCTCCAAGGGACAGGCACCCTCCCCATGTGAGAAAACCTTCCTCAGTTGCGTTCCAACAGTGTGCAAAGGGATCAGCTCCAGCAGCCCAGGCACCCACTGAACACACAGCTGCTCAGAGCACCTGCACACTCCCCTCACAACCATCAAACCACCACCAAACCAGGACTTTCTACTTTTCAGTAATAGAGAGGGGAAACTAAGCTTGTTAATTTTCCTATACAAACCAAGCTATGCATGACTACCCCAGTCTATTAGATAAGAGCAATTCCCTTTCCAGAAATACACTCTGAAAATCAATGACTTTATCCCCGAGAGCTCTGAGTTTTACAGCTTGGAACTTCTGAAAAGTACTTCTTCTCACCTTAAGGGAAAGCTCTCAGTTGCAGAAACGTTAAAACTTGAATTCCCCACTTAAAAACTGATGGGCCAGCTTTACATTTAAAGTATTTAAAACCAGCCACATACAAATGACAGAAAGATAAACCAATGAACCAAGAGGGTCTGTCAGAATTCAACTTACTTCATTATATGACAATGCTTTTTCAGGGGGTCACTGCAGCAGTGGGACACACGACTAAAAGGACATGAGGCAGCTGCTACCACAAGCTTTGCACAAGAGTTCAACACCTGCTTCTTCCACTTCATTCATCCAAGAGTCTGTAACAACCACTCAGACATTGGTGTCAATACTAAACACATACAGACCTGGGAAATTGTTTTGTTAGCCATTTGATATACATGAATGCTGTTGGTGTCAAACAGAAAATCTCCTTACACCTACTGGCAAGCATTCTGTCATTGTAAGGTGAAAGGCAGGGCAACATGGGCAGCATTCTTTTCCTCCTTAAGCTAAGTCGGCTGCAGGTTCATTATGCACTAGTATCATTAACTGATAATTGAATTACAGTGTCTAGACTCTTCATATTACCCCATGAAAGAAATGAGACCGTGCTGAAAAGCACCAGCCCAGGTCACAATGAGATGCACCAAACAAAACCCACACTCCCTCGAGAATTAGTTACAATTTTGCCAACTTCTGCATCAAAAGCCTTTCCAACAACATCAGCCACGGATTCCATGTTCTGGTCCCAAAAGCTGCCACCAGCTCTCCTCTCTCATCATACCCATAACACTGCATTTGAACTTCTCTGCTCATGTTTTTGGCTTTAGGGGTGTTTAGTAACCCGAGATGCGAATTTCACCTCAGAAAGACACCTGCCCCAAGAAGCTGGAGGCCGTATGCTGCCCCTCGCACGGCTGTGGTGCTGTCAACGCCGGCAGATCGACAGCACAACTGCAGAAAGGGTTTTGCTCCTTTTAGCTGAAACTTCGTCCTTACACCCAGCCCGAGATCAAGCAAAGCTTTCTCGGAGATCAAGGAACCCGCCGAACTGAGAGATCTCCGGTCACCACAACCCTCAGCCCAGCACACGGGCCGCGGAGAAGTGCCTTTGG
Organism: Colius striatus; assembly: GCF_028858725.1. Classification (NCBI taxonomy): domain Eukaryota; kingdom Metazoa; phylum Chordata; class Aves; order Coliiformes; family Coliidae; genus Colius; species Colius striatus. Next base: position 13,996,031 of record NC_084775.1, on the reverse strand, counting down.
GGAGCAGGACCCCCAGAGCCCCCGCTCCCGCACACTGGGGGCTGGGCTCACACCCGCCGCCCCCCCGGGCCCAACCCCCCCCACACCGCCCCAGGCCCGGCTCAGGCCGTTCGGAGCCGGTCCCTCAGCCGCCGGCGATCGGCCGCGGGCAGCGTGCGGGGCCGGGGGCCTCAGGCCGCGAACCAGGCCCTACCCGGCTGCTGAGTCAGGGGAGGGAGGGCGCCGGGGCTCCTCGGCAAGACAGCGCTGCTCAGTAACAGCGCAGGCCCGGGGAGGCGATCGCGGCCGGGCCGAGCAGCCTGAGGCGAGGAGGGAGGGGGCGGCCCCGCCCGGCCCGGCCCAGCCCAGCCCAGTCCAGCCCAGCCCACTGGGGTCCCGGGCCCGTCACGCGCCGCCTCGCCCCCCTCCTCCCTCCCCCGAGCCGCGGGGAAAGGCGCTTCCCCGGCGGAACGAGCCCGGCCGTCACCTTCATGGCCGCTCCGGCCCCGCCGCCCCGTCAGCCGCGGCCGCCGCGCGCCGCCTCACGCAGGGCGGGCCTTCCCGCCCGCCGCGCCGCACGCCATTGGCCGCGCCGCCGCCGGCAGCCAGCGCCCGGAGCCAATGGGAGCGGAGGACGGGGCGCGCGCGGTGACGTCACGGCGCGGGGCGGGGCTGCGCCGCGGCTGCGGGCGGGACGCGCCGTGCCCCGGGGGGCCGGGCCCGAGGCCTGTGAGGGAGGGGCTCAGGCGCCCAAAGGCCGCTGTTCGGGCACCTCTGCGTGTGCCAGCGGCCGCTTGTCACAAACGTCACCGAAAGCCTCGGCGCTGTACGTGAAGTGTCGTGGAATCAATGAGTGGGGGCGGGAAGGGCCCTGCAGAGCTGCTCCAGCCCAGCCCCTGCTCCAGCAGCTTCCCCTGGCTCAGGGGGCACAGGAATGTGTCCAGGTGGGGTTGGGAACCTCCTGAGCAGGAGCCTCCACACCGTCCCTGGGCAGCCTGGGCCAGGGCTCCCTCCCCTCAGCACCAAAGCTCTTTCTCCTTGTGCTTAAGTAGATCTGTTTGTGTTCCAGCTTGGTCACAGTGCTGATTATTCTACCAAGCCCCTGGGTGATAACCTTTAAGTACTGGAAGGTTTATTATTCCAACAACCCAGCTTCAGCTGCCTTGTAGAGCCCGTTATTTCCTCTGTGCAAAATGTGAATGGGCAACATCAACAGCAAAAAAACATAGCCATGGGTTATGAGAGCTGAAAGCTTTTCACCAGAAGGTTGCATTAATAAACCCCAACACCACAGACCCAAGCAAGGAAAGCTTTGTATGAGAGCACACGGGGCCAAGAGCAAAGGAGGCCAAAAAGAGGGGACAAAAGTGGCTGAAAAGAAATGTTGCCCACAATCAAATTTACTTGTGCAAAAGGTGTCATGCAACGTTTAATAGCTTCTGCACGCCAGAGCTGTTTTTGGAACGAGTCAGATACAAGAACTGAGTGAATTTAAGGGGTGTGGGGGGGTGGAACTGCCACAAGAACGGCACAATCTTGGCAGCATCGGTGTCAAGAGCAGATGCTCCGTGCAGGCCAACTGCTGGATTTGCACTGACACCCTGTCAATTCAAAAGCAGGTCAGCTGGTGTTGGAAATGCTTGTGCTCCTCAGCCAGCTTCCCAAACCCTCTGAACTTCTACATGTGATTCAATGAAAAATGTCACCTTTTTCCTCTCCTGCCCTCCAAGACCAGCCAGCTGTTTTAGTCAGAGCAACTGAAGAGAGAGAGGAAAAGCCTTGTGAATACCACACTGAAACAAGCCAGGGCACAATTCCCACATTCCTCATGCAAAACAGTGCTTGAAGACACCTTAAGCACCACGGTAGGGTTTCTACACTTCCCTGTCACCCACCGACTCAGAGTCCCCCTTGAAATACCAAATCACACCCACATTTCTGTTAATTATCTTCCATTAAACCATGGGAGTTGCTCATGCAGTCGCTGCAAGCCGGGTGAAAGCTCTGTCCCACGGACAAACTGAGCCAAACCTCATGTTTCTTTCCTTTCAGCTCTGTTAGGGACTTGCCACCAAGAAATCCTCCCAAACACAGATGTTTTAGGGATGAACGTGGGCCTGACAGAGCTGAGATCTGGTGACTGTGCTGGCAGCTGCCTTAATTTGGGCGGATCTCTGGTGAATCATCCTCTCAGCATGTGATTTGAGATCACTTTGAATGCATTAGCGGGTCTCAGTCACCACACAGATTGGTTTTAAACAAGCATCTTTTAACCCCGTGGTTGAAAAATGGCATTTGCAGAGGTTCTGTTAATAAAAGACTTGCCCTGACTGAGCCAGGAGCATTAAAAGATTTAAATCTGCTCAGGATAGATGTCCCATTTCCTTTTGTCACGAAGGAACCAGCAGCAATGACTCTGGCAGCTCAGTAATCCCCCGAGGCTTCACACACCCGGGAGCTGGAGGTTGAGAAGTGATTCTGACCAGGAACATTCACCTGGTTTTCATGTAACCACGTGCAAAATTTTATAGCAGCAATAATAATACAAAGCAGTTAATCTCTGTGCTTGATTTGGGGATTTCAGGTTGGATATGAAGAACTGTAGGAAGCCTCGTGACAACACTCACTTCTCATACCAGAGACTTTTGGGAGGTCTTCAGATTTCAGAGACTTGGTTGGACAGATTTAGCCTTGCACAGGAACACAATTATCCCCAAAACCGTGGCTGTGTGGTGCTCTGTGGGCTCAGGCATTTTACTGAGGGACATCAGCCTGGTTTAGGTCAATTAACAGATGACTTTTCCAATTGCACTACCTAATCTTGCAGTTCCCACAACCCATCTCTGGTTGCTTCTTTGGTTTTTAGGTGTGTGAGTTTAGTTAAATGTTCTGTGTGCCCTGAGCTGGAGGATTCTCAGCAGAGTCAGCACATCAGCTCCTGAGCCTTACATAGAAACATCAGAACCAGATGTCTCTCATTTCCCTTTGCTCCCAAGTCCTGCACATGCTGGCTGCTGCCTGGCCTTTCTCTCACCCCCCCAAGCCACTCCACCGTGTCAGTGTTTCCTCCCAAGCTCTTGTACTTTCTTTTCAGGAAATGTCAGTAAATTGACCTTTAGAACCTAGTGGCTGTAGTTATTTCCTGGGGTTTACATTCAGATACAGTCCAAGGAATATTTAGTTCATTGAGGGCCTGGAAGCTATTGTTAATTATACCAGCAAACACTAACACAGTGCAAAGGTTCTTCAATGCAAATGTATTCTAGATTACTCCACACTTGATTTGCCTGCTCCTCTCACCAGGCATAAACCAGGAGGCACTCAACTGGAGCCCCTGGGGACATGCAGATGTGTAATAATACTGAGTTTTGCTTTGCTTTCACTTACCAGAAAAACAAAGGCAACGGTTATAATAACTGGAGCATCTTCCGTGGGGAACGTGATGCCTGAATGAAGTGAGTTGACAAATTACTGGGTAACTAAAACCTGATGTGTGGAAATATCAGTGTCACATGCAATTCATTGGCAAGAGATCCTGTGCTTTAGCAGGAGTGGATTTGCTCCGTGGTGTTCTCCAGCTGCACCAAGGGAACGCATCGGAGCGGGGGTCGACCTCCCCTCATGGCTCAGGAATGCCCAGGGAATGCCCACATGGGATCCCAGCATGGCGAGGGCTGGGAGGGCCCTGCAGAGCTGCTCCAGCCCCTGCTCCAGCAGCTTCCCCTGGCTCAGGGGCACAGGACCGTGTCCAGGGGGGTTGGGAACGTCCCGAGCAGGAGCCTCCACACCCTCCCTGGGCAACCTGGGCTCCCTCACCCTCACAGCAGCCTTTCCTTATGTTTAATGGAACTCTTTGTGTTCCAGCGGAGCTTTTCGCGTTCCCGGCCCACAGACCCGCCGGTGGCTCAGCGCAGCCTGCGGCTGCCGTTCCCCCGCCCGCCTCCAGGCGGCGCCGCGCGGACCCCGCTCCCCCCCGGACCGTCTCTCCCGGGCTCAGCGCTCCAACCGGCCCTGCGGTGCCGTCGCACCCCTCCGCCTCTGATTGGCTGCGGCACGGCCCACGTGACGGGAATGGCGACGGCGATTGGCCGGCGGGCGAGGCCGGTTTCCCGGGCGACGGGGCGGGCGCCATGGCGAGCGTCCACGAGAGCCTCTACTTCAACCCGATGATGACCAACGGCGTGGTGCACGCCAATGTCTTCGGCATCAAGGACTGGGTCACTCCGTACAAGATCTCGCTGCTCGTGCTTCTGAGCGAGCTGGGCCGCGCCGGGCCGCAGCTCGGGCTGCTGGAGCGGCGGCGGCTCAACCGGCTGCTGCTGCCGCTGCTGCAGGTCGGGGCCGGGGCTGGGGCCGGGGCTGGGGCCGGGCTCTGGAGCCGGCTCTGGGGCCGGGGCTGGGGCCATGGGGGGACGGGGAGCGAGCCCGAGGGGCTCGTTGCGTTTCAGTCTGTCGCGACATGTCGCTTTCCTCCTCAGGGCCCTGACATGCCGCTGTCGCGACTGCGCAAAGTCATCGAGGAATCCTGCGCGCACATGGCCAGCTCCGTGCTCGTCAGGTGAGCGCCGGCGCCGCCTCCGGAGGCCCTGGAGCGGGGCGGGGAGGGGCTGAGCTGCCCGAGGATTGCAGGGAGCGAGCCAGGCGGAGGCCGAGGAAACGCCCACATGGCCGGGTTGATCCCATCCCACCCCTCTTCGGGTCGCTGTGTTCTGTGTTGGAACCATGAAAAGGCCGCTGCTGCAAGCGACATCTCGGTGAAAGATGATCAAGCCGTTAAATGCACAGTGTGTGTCATCTTTGTCTATCCTGGTGTGTACAAGTGCTTGGAAAGAGCACTATAAAGAAGTGCTGGTAGAAAGAAGTGCTTGGCAATGTGCAAATGTATAGATGAAGGAGTCAAATTGATAGCAATTTGTTTCTGCAGTTCTCATAAACAGGTTCTGAAAGGCACATGCACCAAACATTGGAGCCACCTGTTTTAAAGTTGCTGTGATCCAGGAGATCTGTTTTGGTGTTAGTTAATGCACTAGACAGCAGCAGTCTAAAAAAAATCAGCCTCTTCTGGCTTCCCAGTTGTTTTGGTAGAAGAACAGCAATCTAATTGTTATTAAAAGAACAAAAATCAACCCAAAGCTGATGATTCTGTGAGGTATTATTAACATGTCATGTGTTTTGATTTGGCCGATGGGTGTAAATACCTTCTGTGCCTAATGGATTAGCTGCCACTTGGTTCTGTCTGTCTTTACTCATCTGTCCCTGAAACAGGAGGTTTTATTTGGTGTGTATTATTTATACCCCAAACAAATGTGGTTTTCTTTCCCTCTTTAGGTTAAAACTCATGGCAGAAGGAGAATTGAAAGATATGGAACAATTTTTTGATGACCTTTCAGATTCCTTCACAGGGACAGAGCCAGAAGTTCATAAAACAAGTGTAGTAGGTAACTAATTGTTATCCATGAGCTGTATTTGATGTGATACCTGTCATTGATGTAACTGACTCAGGACACAGCTTTGGGTTTGTTTTGGGGATGTGTGAGGATGGCTTAGTAGCATCTTTCTCTTGCTCAGGTGTCTCCTGTCACCCAGTAATTCTGTGCAGTTCTGGCTGATCCTGACATTTCTTTCTGGCATCAGAATCACTAAATTAATACCAGACTGACACCCTGCAAAGCTGAGTTTTGTCAATTGTTATGCTGAGCTGAGGCAAAGTGAGATGAAATCATGCAATTTAAGCTTCTGCTGGTTATGATTCTGATTTCCAGCCCCCTCTCTGAAGCAGCAGCCTTACAGGTAACAGCCATTGCAGGTGTTTTCCTTTGCAGGGCTGTTTCTACGCCACATGATCTTGGCATACAACAAGCTTTCCTTCAGCCAGGTCTATAAACTGTACACTGCTCTTCAGCAGTACTTTCAGAGTGATGACAAAAGAAATGGACTTGATGAGAGTGATATGGAACTGACAAACACAGAAGAACTGGAGGGGAAGATGGAGAAAGAAGAGCTTGACATGCCTTTAAGGTGATACATTGATGTTAAAGTCTTTCCCACTTAATCACTCATAGTTCAGATTACTCCTGTACACATCAGAGGCAACTTAATCTTTGTCGAGCTCCGATGTAACTCCTCTTAATCCTTCCAAACTCCACGAGTGCTCACCCAAGCCCCGTGCGTGTCCTGCCACTAACGGCTTCACCTGCCTGATTGAGGTGTGGGCTGCTGGGGTTCGTTTAAAGCCTCACACCCCGCCTGAGCTGGGCTCTGCGTTCCTTTGGTGCCACCGTGTGGTAACACTTGTCAATAGCAACGGTTCTGCTCGGTGGCTGGTAAAATGGCAGTATCCTGTCCTCAAGCTGGCTGAGGGAACGGCAGGCTGCGGGCCAGATGCTGCCCACGGTTCCCTCGTGCACAGCCCACTGCTGAGTGACTTCTCTGATTGTGTGTGATGTGCTAAAGCCGTTGGAGAGGTCACTTTTGCTTCCAACAAGGAAGAAGATTGCTTGCCTAGGAAAAGTTAAGCTTGATGGGTTTGGTTTCTCTTTTGCCCTTCTCTAAATACAAAACTCACATCAAAAATGAGAAGCAAATATTATTTTCTTTCACCCACAGAAGAAGTGCTCCACTGTAAGAATCATCCTAAAAGCAAGTTCTGCCTCCAGAGATTTAAAATGTACTTTCTCCAGTGCCTCTGTGCAGGCTGTGCTGCAGCATGAGTCAGTTCACAGCTTTTGGAGGCTGGATGCTGTAGTCACTGTCTTTCCCTGACATAAACTTCTGTCTGCTCTGGCAGAACAGCTCCTTTCTGGAGTGGTGTGTGTGGCCAAAGTGCCAGTTTGAGCCCCAGATCTTCTGCCTGGGGTTTCCAGGTGTGTTTAGAGTAACTTTCATCTTGACCACGGGCTCTGCAGGTTGAACCAAGCAGAGTGAAGTCTTTTGGATTGCTAACTTTGACGTGGTAGATTTTATTCTTTATTCAGTTTTCTCCTTTTAGTTTCATACTTTGAGCTATAATGTCTCTCAAAACCTCATAAAGCAAAAGTGTGGGGTGGCTGATGAAGTATTTTCTCCATTTCATTGCCCTTGTTTCTAACCAGAGTGCTTCTTCTCAGGGAAGAAGAGATATCTTGCAGTGGGCCTCTTTCCCAGAAACAAGCAGAGTATTTTCTTTCTCAGCAGGTATGTCAGTTCTGGATAATGCTGAGCAAATTCTCCACAAGCTTCACCTTTAATTTTATCCACAGTATCAGACATGATGTTTTCTTAGCTCTGTTAAAGATTTGTTGATGTCTTGTGTGTGGTTGCTGAGTATGAGGGCTCAGGGCTGAGAGTGTTCTATCTTAGACACATGATGGTAATTGATACTGAGAAGGTCTCTTCTGACTGCTTGCCTCAGATTTGATGTGTGGGAGCTGTGCACTTGTGGTGATTATTCCAGGTGGTAATTACAAAATAGAGCAGAAACACACACAGGCACCAATGTCAGTAAATGCACTGCACTGTAATAACATGAAGTACATGGAATGTGTGATGTTTCACAGACACTTTCAAAACTCAAAGTAACTTCTCAGTTCCATTAGGTCCTTCACTGTTAGGGGTTGCTGATCCAGTAGCTGGTTCATGGCAAAGCTCCTGCAGCTCCCATGACCCACAGTGCAGGCAGTGTGGAGGCTGAGCATGCTCTCAGTTATCCTGTTCCTCTCTCTGGCTGATGGGGATGAAGGTCCATTAGTGTGAAATATATACACATGTTCAGTCTCACGTGTGCTATCCCTATTCCACCAGTAACTGGGTTTATACACTCAGTTTATGGAGTAAGTGGCCTCTGGATTGTCCTGGATGCAGTTGCCTCCAGCAGAAAGACAGGGCATGTGTACAAATACAGCTCTCAGTTGACCCAAAGGCCTAACAGTCTCTCCATCACTTGGGATCTCCCTGGTTGGCCTGGACTTCCTCCAGTTGTCTCATTTAGAGAAATATATCTGGCCCAGTCTTACAGCCATTTCAATACTTGGCTCTCAAGCTGCTTACCCTACTTTCTGCCCAGTCCAGCTTGGTGTTCCAGTGACAGGCATCCTCAGGTTTGCTCTGGTTGCTGGCACCAGGCACACCCAGGCCTCTGTGACCTGTGGTCCCCACTCCAGTTGCTGGCACCTCAGGCACACAGAACCCTGTGATTGAGCTCCAGTTGCTGGCACTCCAGCCTCCCTACACACATGTACAACAGGAGACCCTTCCTCCAGGAGCAGAGTTAGAAGTGGATTTGAATGAGAGGACAAGTCAGGCTGTGGTGATCTGGTGCAAGGTGTGGATTTGAACTGCAGTGACTTTCTGTTACACTGGGTTTTAGCTGGTGGGATTGATGTGGAGTATCTGTTACCATATGGGTTTTTTCCCCCTCTTAATTAGATTATGAAGGAACCAGGATGTTTAGGAGAGTTCTGAAATGAGAAGTCATTTGATTATCCAGTAATGCTTGTTCTAGTAACAAATGATTGTAATTTGTTACTAATTGCTCTACTGGCTGAAGCAAACTCTGGGTTTACCTTCATTTAGTTTCCTGTATTTTTTTGTGGGAAGACCCATGTAATTCCAGTGAGTGATCTGTTGTGTTAGTTCTTCTAAGAGAAACTTAGACAGACTTCTTTAGGTACTTTTAAACAGTCCTTTGAATAAGCTTTTCTTTTACATGGTCTCTCTGATCTCTGCAAAGTGGATGCTGTAATAGCATAGAATTAAACTGTCAGTGATGTTGCAGCATCATAGTAGACAGAGCTGTTAGAAAATCTTCTTTAATGTTCTCTCCAAGCAGATAACAAACTGACAAGTGTGTATCAAAATAGATTTGCAGCTCTCCAGTGTGAGTTACTTATCTTACTTGCAGTTTTCCACTTTTATTCCAGGCCTCTTTACTAAAGAATGATGAAACAAAGGCTCTTACTCCAGCATCTTTACAGAAGGAGTTGAACAACTTGTTAAAATTTAATCCAGACTTTGCTGAAGCAGTTAAGTATCTTTTTAAGTATCTTTTTCTTCATGGTTGTAAAGGGATTTCTTATCTCTAAGATGGGATTATTTGGGACTAATTTATTCTATCTTGAAATAGCAGCAGATGATAAGAGTGTGAGGGAGTTGCATGGAAGTATTTAGTAATTCAGACTGAAACTCCTGAAGGTACACAAAGCCAAGTGCTTCACCATATGTCTAGCTTTTTGCACAGATAGAATCCCTTCATTTTGGTGGGCCTCAGTGAGCACATTCTTGCTGAGCTAAACCTAAAACTTGTTTCTTGTGACACAAGTTTTCCTGAGACATTCCAGGCCTTGTATTCCTACAGTTTAAAAATCAATATTAAGTGCAATACCTGTTGATTGTCTTTACTGATGTTCACTCTGGTGTTTAATAGCCTTTTATACTGAAAGCAAGAGACAGCTCGTGGTGTGAGTTGGTTCCAAGCCTGTGCTGTGAACGTTTGCCCTGTTCCTTGATAACTTATTCTTGAGCAAGTTCCATGAGTTCTCAGTCAACTCTTTCCTGCCTCCCAGGAAGGAGACTCTCTTCCTCCCAGGAGGGAGACTTTCTTCCTCCCAGTAGCCCTGTGCTGAGGTGTACAGGATTTTCCTTGCTCTTACTTGGCTCTTATCTCTGAAAGGGCTGCCTTTCAACCTTCACAACCCCAGAAGTCCTCTCCAGTCCTATTTGACTCACATAAAGGATTGTCCTGCCCAGGCCTCAATACCAAGAAGAAAATACATGGTTTTAGCATCTCCTTTCTATCTGCATGATGTTTGGAAGCCATGCTCATGCTTCTGAGTATCTTCCTAAGTACAGGCACAATATGCCCCACTTAGCACATAAATACAGGGATTCTACCCCTGTGGAGGCCTTGGGCTGGGTGGGATAACCCAACAGCCTGTGAGACACCATTTGGAAGATCTTACTGGGGAAAACAACCAATTCAATCCAAGATTTAGAGCACTTCTGTGCAGGTCATCTCAGTATCACTGCACCTGCTGGCCAGGCACTTCCCTGGCCGTACAGTTCAGTGCAGTTGTTAGCCAGCCTTTCAGTGAGAACACACCCAGCAGTTACCACCAACTTGGCTGAAGAATTCTCTGTACTTAAAGCTGGTTTTTGCTTCATTTTTCTTTTTAGCATTATTTAAGCTACCTAAATAGCCTCAGAGTACAGGATGTCTTCAGTTCCACACACAGCCTCATTCATTATTTTGACCGTTTGATCCTCACCGGAGCCGAGAGCAAAAGCAACGGGGACGAGGGTTACGGGCGCAGCCTGCGCTACGCCGCGCTCAACCTGGCAGCGCTGCACTGCCGCTTCGGCCACTAGTGAGTGCTGTCTGCTGCCACCTACAGCTCATCTCCCTGTCAGGCCATTCTGCAAAGCTCCCTTCAGGAGAAGGGACTTCTGTCTGATTTGGTAACTGCTGGGGATGGGTTGGGTCAGGAATTGGGTTGGGTCAGCCAACGTTTGGCTGCTGCAGTGGTTTCCTGAGGATTTAGGAATGCTTTCCTAAGGATTTAGGTTCTCCATTGCTGTGTTCCCATGACCTTATGCATCATGTAAAAGGACTGGAGATGAGGAAGCCATCTGCAAAATGGAGAGCGACAACTTTTCCTGCTCAGGCAGATACGTGATGTTGTCCCTGTTCAAACAATAACTTGGCACATTGGCATGCACAGGGCTTGAAAGCCCACTTAGGGGTTACAGCTGCATTTCTGTAGTGGCTTGTAGATGCTCTCTTGCTTATTATCCTCAAGACTAGAATGTCCTGCTGAAGTGCTGGGAGGGAAATAGAGGCTTTCTCAGCAGGTCTGTTAAATCACAGTTATCTCCAGAGGGTGATTATGCAAAGTTTAGATCAATATTGCTGTGTCCTGATGCTGTATTTTAAGCACTGTGGGATATTCACTCATTCTCCCTTTTTGTTTGCTGGTAGCCAACAGGCTGAACTTGCCCTTCAGGAAGCCATCCGAATTGCACAGGAGTCTAACGACCACGTTTGCTTGCAGCACTGCCTGGTAAGGTGGCTGTGTGGAGATGGAGGTGAGGTCACCTCTGCCTCTGTTACCTGAGCCTTTGCTCAGTGAACTGTTGCAGAACTGCTCTTACATTGTATCTCATGGAAGGCATCAGCAGTTTCAATCTGACTGTGCAGCAGCGGGGTGATGCTGCTCCTGGCAGATGGGTCACCCAGAGCTCTGGGGACATCATGGGATGGTTTTGTCACAACTCAGAATTACTTTCTTAAACAAGAATTGTGATCCCTGTCTAGTAAGATCTCAGTACTAAGCTCAAAGTTTAGTCTTAGATGTTCTAAAGAGACAAAGAATTTCAAAGGATCCCAGCATGGTGGGGTGGGAAGGGCCCTGCAGAGCTGCTCCAGCCCCAGCCCCTGCTACAGCAGGTTCCCCTGGCTCAGGGGGCACAGGAACGTGTCCAGGTGGAGTTGGAAACCTCCCGAGAAGGAGCCTCCACACCCTCCCTGGGCAGCCTGGGCCAGGGCTCCCTCACCTCACCACCAAATGAATTTTCCCCTGTGTTCCAGTGGCACTTCATGTGTTCCAGCTTGTGCCCATTACCCCTTGTCCTGGCACTGGCCACCACAGAACAAAGACTGACCCGTCCTCTCCACAGCTGCCCTTTAGGGATTGATCAGCATTGATAAGGTCCCTTCTCAGCCTTCTCTCTTCCAGGCTAAACAGCCTCAGGACTCACAGCCTTTCCTCATCAGAGAGATGTTCCAGTCCCCTCATCAGACTTCCTCCTCACTGTCTGTTGGATTCTCCACTTTAGAGCAAATCAAGAAGAGGAGAGAAAGACTTAGATGTCTCTGTGCTTTGTTCCATAATTAACGTTACTGTTACAATGAGTTGGCACCAATAGGATCCAGCTCCTGAGATCCTGCTTTCCCCAGTGTTTCTGTGCATTACTCTGAACCTTGTTGAGCCGGTGCCCCAGCCCACCTGCACTGCTGAGATGCTTTGCTGTGCAGTGTTTAAGGGAAGTTTCCTCACTCTCATATTAATTGTGCAGAGTGGTTTGTGTTTCCAGTCAGGTTTTTGTATGTAAGAAGTTGAAGGTGCTACAGCCATCAGCTGTTTGCAATGAGATTGTAACTGTTTTTTCCTTGATAGAGCTGGTTGTACATCTTGGAGCAGAAGATGTTTGATAGCTGTGTTCTGCTGGAGCATTCTGTAAACAAGTCTTTACATTTTGGGTTGCCAGTAAGTCCTTTTCATTCATACTTGGTTCTAGGACACGCACATGTGGTGAGAGGAGTGGGCACGGCAGGGATTTGGGTTTTGTGGCTGGTCTGTTCAAAATATGGAGCTGAATTTAAGCAGATGTACTGTAGCACCCCAAATTGTAGCTGTTTCTATTATTTTTACTCCTCATATTAACAAACCAGAGTTGAGTAGCTTTAATGCCAGGGCATTACTGCAAAGCCCACTGGGTGTTTTTGTAACCTGTTTGTTTTTCAGACACAAAAGCTCTCTGTGGCTACTGGCCTGGCCCCACACACCATTTCTAAGGCCTGTGGCACAATCTGCTGGTGCTCAAGGGAGGTTCTTACACCTCCACCTTCCCTAAAACTGATGCTGATGCCTCTGGCAGGGCTTTGAACACATGTTTACTTGTATAGCTCTGTCCCGGCTGTGAAATCTCGCAAGGCAGCCCTACCCCTAGGTAGTTTTGTGCTCTGAACCTGCTGGCTGTTTATGTTTAGCTCTGTCTTCCCCAAGATCTGCAGTCTCTTTATTAAGAAAATTGTTCTAAAAGGAACTAAAGTGCTGATGCTGGGAGATGAGAGCAGATATGGCCTCTGGGTGGGGAAGGGGAGGGACAGTTCTGTGTTTTCACAGCTGTTTCATCATCTCAGAAGTCCAGGTTCAAGTCCTGTCATCCCCTTTCTTTAAGCCTTCTGTGTGGAGGAGTGGAAATTACCTTTCACATCTAACAAAATGGCATTCACATATGTGTGGGTGTGCATAAGTGGGTATTTAAAGAGCTGCCTGGAGCAGTGTTCCTTTGTCTGTGCTGAATAACATCATCTCTTTTTCTTTGGGATTTTTCCCCTTAGTTTAGAACTCTTCCTTCAGTGTCATTTGCAAGTGTCCCATACCCTATTGTCTGTCTTCTTCTTCCCAGTACCTTGCTTCCCTGGGAATACAGTCCTTGGTTCAGCAAAGAGCTTTTGCAGGAAAGGCTGCCAACAAACTAATGGATGCCTTAAAAGATTCAGATCTGTTGCACTGGAAACACAGCTTGTCAGAGCTTATTGATATCAGCATAGCCCAGAAGACTGCCATTTGGAGGCTCTACGGCCGCAGGTATTTGGTTTCTCTTCAACTCTTGGCTTAGCTCACCGTACATCTTAGGACATAATGCATTCTGAGTTATTTATGTAGGTGTAACAAGTGACTCTGTGTCTCCAGTGCACTCAAATCAAGCAGTCAGGCTGTGTGGTTCAGTACAGGCTGGCTGCTTTTCCATTGTCTTGTGTTTCAAATGTTATACTGGAGAGGAGATTTGGCTTCCATTTAGTGGTGGCAAACAGAGCAGAAGTTGTTCCTGTACTCCCATTTTCAGCATCTCTGTGCCTAGACTGTGTGCAGCTTCCAGTATGTAGCACTTGATGTGCCTGCACAGTCCAGAATTCCTGGAGAGCAGTTGTTTTACAAGTTTCCATTCTCCCCCAGGCCTCTGGCATAGACTGTTGTCATAACAAGACCCTAGATTAAAAATGGTTGCTGTTTGTTGCCTGAAAGCTAAAAGATGTTTCTCTTACACAAGTACCATGGCACTTCAACAAGCCCAGACACTGCTGAGCATGAACAGCCTGGAGGCTGTGAGCGTGGGTGTTCAGCAGAACAACACGGAGCCCTTTGCAGTGGTGCTGTGTCACCTGGCCGAGCTGCACGCCGAGCAGGTGAGCTGCACGGCCTCTTGCACCCCGTGGCATTGGAGGGCATGTGGGTGTTATTGACAGAGAGGGTGAGACTTGGCTTGTGTTTTGTTCTGCCTTTGATGTCTGCACTCAGAAGATGCAGGCTTTGGCTTGGCAGGCTCTTTGCACGGGGGTTGTGTTGCAGGGGAGGCGCTTGCTGTGGTGTGTGGGAATCTCAGTGCTGCTTCTGTGTTACAGGGATACTTTGCAGCTGCTGCTGAGATAATGAAACACCTAAAAGAAAGATTCCCTCCCAACAGCCAGCAAGCACAGGTAGAATATTGATAATGTAGCCTGTCAGTTATGGAACTATTATACAATAGGATCTGAATTCTTTCCTCCATATCCCCTGGGCTATACATTTGCTGGTTCCACGTGGCTCATGACGTCAAGGGAAGCCACATGACAGAAACTGTTCTCCAAAAGCATGAAAAAGATGCCTCTGTTACTTTAAAAGTGGCCAGACGTTTACCTCCCCATCTGTTTAAATACAGATGTAGATGGCAGAGGAAGATACATCTCCTTTGTGAGCACAGGCAGGAATTAAATGCTTTGCATCGATTTGGAACTTCAAAGTTCTGTTTAATTAGTGCTGCTTATCTTGATGTGTTATGATCCAGAAATAACTGGGGGAATGAGCTGTTTTTTGTGTGACTTGGAAACACGTTAACACATGAGTGTGAAAAAGAATATTTACATTGAAGCGTTCAAGATTCCATTAAATATAGCTTGGGCCTTCTCTTTTCCCTGTAGAACAAATCTATTTCAAAGCATTAGTAATGATTTAAGTGCTTTCTTACTTAAAATGGAGTCAAATAGGTGACCTTTGGTATTGAAACATTAACCCAGACCTGTTGAGAAGAGTAATTTTGTTAATCAGGTAGTTGGACACTGGAGTCACTTGTGTCAGGACAAATATTCATATATTTATAACTTAAGTTCTAGCTCAGAAAAATGAGCAGGCACAGCTTCTGAAACTTGTTTCTGGATGTTCTTTGTTTAGCTTTGGATGCTGTTTGATCAGAAAATACAGTTTGAGAGAGCCATGAATGATGGCAGATACCATATAGCAGATTCTCTTGTAGCAGGCATCACAGCACTGAGTAGCACTGAAGGTGTGTACAGGTAAGCAATGGTGACTGCACACAATTTCAGGTGTGTCCCATGAAGATAAGGAAAAGAATTTGGCAAAATGATTGCTGGCAATCACATGTGCTTACATGTTCTTCCCTTCCCAGAACTGATTGCTCTCATGGAATGAGCACTACAGGGTAAACATGAGAGTATGTCCTGCACTTATCATTTCTAGTTGTTTCTCGGGGTGTTTTAAGAGCTGGGGTAGCACTGCTGAAGTCAGACTGATTCCAGAGCTGTAGAGCTGTTGTGACAACACAAAGCACTTCATTAAAATCTGCTGAGGTAACTGTCCTTAAACCTAAACACACAGCAGGCTTTGGTGTCATCCAACTGGGGAGCCCAGGCCTAGCCTGAGCTTCAGTGTCTTCATCTGTGTCCTGGCTTCTACATCTACTAAAAGGAATAACAGGGTTTTTCTCTGACCTTCATGGATCCTTCTTTCTAAATGAGAATGACAAGGCAGAAATAGAGTTAAAACTTGTTACTTGGTGAGTATGAAAAATAACTTACTGCTAAAAGCAATTCCTGGCTGCTTCTCAGTGAGGCTGAACACCTAAAGCACAGCCAGTGTCATCAGCTGGAAGATGAGTATTCAAGCTGTGGGACCTGAGGCTTGTCCTTCTGCAATTGGACTGTTTGTGATTTTCCTGATCTTTAAATATTTCACTTGGTGTCAGGGTGCAGGGTGTTTGGACCCATCCCTTCCTGCTCTGTATTTGTGTCTTATTTCCATGTTCTTGCTCTTTCCCTGTTGCTCCATATCCGTGTTGGCTTCGGCCAATTTTATCTCCTTTACCTCATACCTGTTTTTCTTACAAATAATTCCTTGTGCTTTCTAGCTTTCATGCCCTCCCACTTCTGCTGCCTGTTTAGCCTGTGTTTTTGGCAATCCCTGTTTTCCACCTAGAGCTGTTTTATGCATTTGTCATAAAATAGAGACTCGTTTCACTGTGTTCTGAGGAGCAGAATTGTATCTAAACCAGAAACATATCATCAGTGATGTTTTCTCTCTACCACTGCAGAAAAGCCATTGTATTGAAAGCCCAAAATCAGATGTCAGAGGCACACAAACTTTTACAGAAATTACTGATCCACTGCCAGAAAATCAAGAACACAGAGATGGTGATAAGGTAAGAACGTGTCACATTCAGGGTATTAAACCACTTTGCAGTGATTGGCATCAGCCATTTCACTTTGCCTGCATTCAGGTTACCTGCTGTGATCTGGGGATGACAAAATAATTTCATTCATTAATTGTGGCCTGGAGGAATCCTCAAAATACTGTGGAATTGAAGCCCAGTCCTCTCCAAAATGTAAACTGAAAGGCAGTAAAAGGAATCAAATCTCCACAAAGGATTGTGGAAGAAGGAAATGCCACCTCCAAAACAATAGGAAATGGAAATGTATGTGTCTAATTGTCCCTTTGTGCTGACCTTCATAGCAGTTACAGGACTGTTTAATCCTTTGTGTCTGAGCAGCATCTCCTCTTCAGGCTGTAATTGGATTCTATTGCACATGCAATGATGTAATTCCTAATAAAATCACTACCATTAGGGCTGGAGTAACTGTTTGGGAAACAAGTGGCTGTTTTTTTTTCATCAAAAGCAAAATGTTTGTCATTCTTTCCCCCCCTCACTTTGGTTAGTGTCCTGCTGTCAATAGCGGAGCTCTACTGGAGATCCTCCTGCCACACCATAGCGCTGCCGGTCCTGCTGCAGGCTCTTGCCCTCTCCCGAGAATACAGCCTGCAGTACTTGGCTTCTGAAACCCTGCTGAACTTGGCCTTCTCCCAGGTAGGTCTCCTTTGTGTTTGCACAGGGGCAACATTGATTCTGGGCATCTGGTACCGTTTTGACTCCTGTGAGGTTTTAAGGACACAGCCCTGCTGGCGTGAAGTTAGTGATTCTGCAGAAGATGTGTAGTTATGTCATATAACAAATTGTCTCTGCCTTCATTTCTTCAGCTGTTATTCTTTCTGCTACTGTTTTGGTTTTCCAGTAGCAGTTTGGCATGTATTGGAGTTAAAAGTGATGCGTGTATTGGAGTTCAGTGATATTGTTTGTTCGGAGCTGACAGAGACGTTGTCAGTGCTGACTGCAGTGGAGAAGCCACTGATCATTTCAGAGAGTGGCTCATTTCTACTCAGAAGTTTTGATTTAAAAGAAGATGATGAGGAAAAATGTTACATCCGTGTCTGTAGCGTGTTGTGTTCTTGCAAACAGATGTGGTTTATGTTGGTCTTCTCTGCAGAAGCTGCTTTTAGCAGTGGTTTCCACTATTAGACCAGCAAGTATTTTGTCTTTCAGCTGATCCTTGGCATTCCTGAACAAGCCCTGAATATTCTGCACATGGCAATAGAACCTGTCCTGGCCCACGGAGCTCTCTTGGACAAAGGCTGCGCCATGTTCCTGGTGGCCAAATGTCAGGTGGCTTCTGCAGCTTCCTACAGTCCCCAAAAGAAGACTGAAGGTAGTGTGAAGAGTAATTCTCCTCACTGAAACTTGGGAGTTGAGAAGTGCAAACCAGTTATACACATTGGAGTGCTGCTGCACAATTGCTGCTGAAGTTGAAGTGCTGCAGCAGAGTGTGTTACCTCGTTACCAGACAGCAGCAACTCGTTTGGAGTTAGCTTTTGGACAGATGCAGTGTTTATAATGGCACCTTGTTTTGCAGCAAAGGCCAAACAACAGAAATCGGCTCAACAACCATGTTGCTAAGACACAAATTGTTTTGAAAAGCTGAAGGATTTCTAATTGGGCTCCTCAGGACTGAGCTGTATTACTTGGAGGTTTTACTGTGACGTTATCACAAAGATGACTGTCTCCCTTTTTTCCCCCCACAGCTTTGGAATCTGCTCTCCTGAATCTGAACGAAGCCAAGGCTTACTTTGCCAAAGTGGACTGCAAAGAGCAGCTCAGAGATGTTCTCTATTTCCAAGCCCGGCTGTTTCACACCTTGGGCAAGACCCAGGACAGGAACAAATGTGCCATGTTGTTCCGGCAGCTGCACCAGGACCTGCCAGCCCACGGGGTGCCCTTAATCAATGCCTTCAAGTGATGTAGAAGAGATTAAATGATGAGATTTGTTTGTTTTCTTGGGGCTTGGGTTGGTTTGGTTGTTTTTTTACACATGCCTATCAAAGTAAGTGCCAGTAAACGATGATCTTCTGTTGAACAAACCTGGGTTTTGTAATCGCTGCAGGGAAAACACGGGTCTCCACCCATTTCACTTGTATTCTGTACTTAACATTAAGAATAAGAATTGGATGGGGACAAGAAAAAGAAAGAAAAGACACTCTTGACTGTGTTATAAACACAGTGAGGGGAGCAACACAGTCACGATGAAATCATATCTGTTCTCAGTGGTGACATTTTCCGAGTCAATGCTGGCTTTATGAACACCAGGGTACAAAAATGAGGGGGAAATGTAGGCGAAGCTCCTTTGTGCTCATTTTAAGTGGTATGGAATAAGGAGTCTCATTTAAAACCTGGCCTTGTGTTCAACCTGTCTACAGTCACTGTTTACACTGTAAAAACAGATGGTGCTGGCAGAAGGGAGAGAAACCAGGATTCAGTTGGAAAGGTCTAATGGTGCAGAGCCCTGGCGTTGTCGTTACCTGTGTCCTTGTGCAAGGGGGGGCTGAGAAGAGTCAAGATGCTGAAGAAGAGCCTCAGCTGAAACGTTCCTGTTGCCTTCTCCCACAGGCACTGTGTAGATTTTACCTGAGCTGGATTCCTGGGTGAGTAGCTGAGGATCACAGTTCAATTTGATACACAATTAGATCCTTTTGGAAAGGAAATTTACTTTCAGGTGTGAGGGTTGTGTTTGGGTGAGCATCAACCTTGGGGCTGGGGGTGCCTGTCCTTGCACCTGTGACTATATAAAAGCTGCATGTTGCTAGTGTAAACACGTGGAGGTGCTGTGCGAGGCAGGGCTTGATTAAACTGGGACATTGCTACCCATGAGAATGCAAGACTTGATCTAAACTGGGCTCCTCTGCAGCCCTGCCAGGTCAGGCAGGAAGAGGGAAGCTTTGAGAGGCCAGTGCTAGTTTGCACATCTTGTTAATTAGTGTTGCAATGTGGCTGTTGGCAGATAATCAGGGCCTTGATTTTAAAACAGCAGCTGGATTGCTAACAGCAAAGTAACCCCAATTCCTACTGGGGCTTCATGGGTTTTGGTGGCTCCCTCACTCTCAGCTCCATTACCAGACCTCCATTAACCGTCAGTGTGGAGCTCAGAAAACATTTGGAGCACCTACTACTTCCCTAAGTACTTACTACTAAGTGCTTAAACCTGATTTCTTGAGTGGCTTTCAACATCCTGGCCAAAATAGAAGCATTTCTTGACAAAGCTCCCACGGCATTGTGGCTCTCCCCTGGGAGCTCTGCCCTGTCAAAGCAGCGCCAACACGTGGGTCAAAGCAAAATGAGGAAGATGGTTTGTGCCAGCCGTGGTGTTTGCATCTGCTCAAGGCTGAAGCTGTTGCTTCGTGAAGAGACACTCAGAAAACTGCAGGTGAGCTCCGCACAATAATGGTGCTTGATGGGAAAGTGCTCGGTAAGAAAAACCAACTCATTGGCACGGACAAAGCGAGGGAGATGCTTTCAAAAGACTGGTGCCGGCTGGGGAGTTAAAGGCCGTGTCCGTGGGGCAGCTTTGCCTCGTCCTGGTGCCGCAGAGCTGGGAGTCGTGACCTTTCCAAACAACTGCTTTCTCAAATCCCCTCTGGGTGATCGCTCGGGAGCGCTGGGCAGCCGCTTAGCCCTGCTGCGGGGCGGCCGGGGTCGGTGTCCCGCGGGATGCCCGCGGCGGGGGAGCGGGTCCGGCCCGGGCACGGCGGCTCCGGCCGCGGCTGCGCTGGGCGGTGAGGCCGGGGAAAGAAAATACTCCGAAAAAAACCCCCCAACCCCCAAAAACCCACCCGGGGAACGGCGCACGGGGGTGGGCAGGAGGGATGCGGCTGCCCGCGGGGAAACCTCCCCTTCCCCGGGGCGGAGCGGCGCCTCCCTCCCTCCTTCCATCCCTTCCTTCCTCCTCCCTCCTTCCCTCGCTGCCGCCGCCGGAGCGGAACCGAAAGCGAAGGCGGCGCCGGGCGGCCGCGCTCCGGGCGCGGGGGCTGCGGGGGCCGCGGTGCCGCTGCCCGGGCCCGGCGGAGCTTCCCGGCGCGTCCCGCCAGGTCGGTGCTGCGGGGACGGGCGGGCGAGGCCGTGCGGGCCCGGCCGGGGGGACGAGCCCGCGGCTGCGGAGACAAAGCCGCGCCCGGAGCCGGGGATGCCCTCCCGGCACAAACGGGCATCTCCGTCCGAGGCGGGTTCCCGCGGGGCTCTGGCCGGGCTGCGGGTGCCGCGGGGCGCGGGTGCTGTCACCTCCCCCGTCCCGCTTCGGGCGGCGGATCCCGCTCCCGCTCGCCTCCGGCCGCGGGGATGTGGCGGGGCGCTGGCCGTGCCCGCGGCGCCAGGCGTCCTGCGGGAGCCCGTGGGGCTGCTGCCTGCGGAGGCGAGGGCTCGGGGCTGCGGGAGCGGGGAGAGTTAGGCCGTGGGGTGGGGAGAAGGAGGGGATTTTTAAGGTCAAGGGGAAAACGAGAGGCTGGGAGATGATGGAAGGGATGGAGTGGTTGTGTACGGGGGACAGGTCTCATTAGGAAAGGCCACAGGTTGGGTTTCTGAGAGAGACTGAGCGTGACTGGGAGGTGGGATGCAGCCCTGCGGCCACGTGCGTGGAGCACGAAGGTAACAGCAAAGACCAACAGCAGTGGCAGGGTGACTGCGGGAGGCTGGTGCCCTGGAGCTGTGGGCAAACAGCTGTGCCATGGCACAGGAGCAGAACCCGTCCCTGGGGACAGGACGTGGGGGACCTGGTCAGTCCTCAGGACCAGAGGGAACCGCAGTGGGGAGAGGATGTGTGGTGGCTGTGGATGCTGGAGCTGCTGTGGTGGCCCACAGCCAGAGAGGCAGCCCATCTCCTGGGAGAAAGAGCCCTGTCCCTCTCCATGAGCACTTAGTTTTGGGAAAAAACAGCCAACAAAACCCAAGAGTCCCTACCTGAGAGCACTGTGAGGGGTGTCTGATCGACCAGCGCTGTCCTGGGGAAGGTGCCTGTTATCAGATTGGGGTGGCAGTTTGGAGGAGGCTTTGCTTTCAGCTCAGCCCTAATGTCTTTCAAGTGGTGTCCACCAAGTGCAGAGCTGCTCTTGCGTCCTCTTTCATGGGCATCACGGGCTGGAGCTGTTCCCAGGGAGCACTGGACAAGGTGATGGTGGTGCCCTGAGCTCATCCCATGCTCAACACCATCTTGTTTTGGGATGCTCACACTGTATTGCTCAAATGGTATCAGGTGGTATCACCATAAAAAAATCCTGATGGTTTTGGACTCCTACTGAAACCTGCCACTGGGGTTTGGGGTTTTTTCCCCAGTTCTTTGCATCCTGTGTTGAATGGATCAGGCAGCACAGGAGGCTCTTCTGTTCCCCTGAGGGTGATAAAAGCTTTGCTGCTCGGGCACAGGGAGCTGGTGTAGTTGGGAGCTGGGTGTCTGTTTCCAGTGTCCTGTTATTTTGGGTGTCCTCTGGCTTCTCGAGAAGCTGTTGAGAGATTTTTTTCCATTCAGAGGCAGGCAGGGATACATATGGTCTTTGTATACTACAGTGACTAATATATTTCTGGCAAGGTTTGCGCTCACCCGTAGGAAGGGAAACTGTGATCGATGCCCCCGTTGCGGCAGATGACACGGCGCTTGGCACTGCAGCTTCCACCACTGAGGGTGACCAGGGAAAGCAAAATAGCCACTGGACTCTGCCCAGTGAGAGCTGATAACTGCCCTGTGCACTGGCCCTGGTTAACTTTTAATTGCAGACCTTTGGCAGTCGCAGGGGGAGGATCCCCTGTGAGTAAAACCAGCCTTGGTTGGGGTGGTTTGTGTTCAGCTGTGGTTTATGAACAGCTTTTTCTACAGTGAGTGAGCTGATCCCCACAGAAGGATGGATGGAGGTGTCACAGCTGGAGCTGACACCAAGTCTTACTCCCTTGGGAGGGTCTGACCCTGACTGACACCGAGTGTGGCCTTGCTGGAGGGAAGCGTGTGGGGGAGGAGCCCGGGGCACCGTCCCATCATCGACCAGTGCATGGGTAGAGAAACAGCTCCAGGGAGGGAAGGACGGGCCGATGCATCTGCACGCTGGCGTGTTCCCATCTGGAGGTGGCCACATCCCAGCAGGGAGCAGGCAGGGAGCACAGGCTCCCAGCAGAGCTGGGCTGGCAGGAGGGGGCCGGACGAATCCCTTCACCCTCGCAGGGGCCGTTTTCGCTGCCGTTCGTTTCCGCTCAGCCACGTGGCCGCTGAGCGAGAGGGAGAGCTGCTGCCAGGCTCTCACAGACCTCTTTTCATTTTAATATCCCTCTCCTTGCTGAATTAGATGCGAGACTGATTGCTTCGATAATCCCCCGGCAGCCGCTCTGGGCTCTGTGTGGATCGCAGCCAAGCGCCGTGCCGATAAATCATTCCTATACACCAGCCTCTTGTGTTTCCTGAGGATTTTGTGGGCATGTGCTGCCTTTTACATAAGGATCTGCCAGAGTTCATACCAGAATGTGCCACTTTTCCCCAGGCAAGGACCCGGGTGGGTTGGTGAAGCCAAAGGCCCTGGGCTGCATTTCTCCTTTTTGGGTTTATTTCTCCACATTCCAGCTACTTCAGTTTTCCCTCTGGCTGGGAGCACCATTGTTCTCCTTCACTAGCCCCATGTGCTTATTGAAGAGAACGGGCTGTGTTCAACAGTGGGATCCCACTTTTGGGTTTCTCTTGGGGAAAGCATCATCTCAGGGGGCAGTTGCTGCAAACCCCCCCTGCTCAGCCCCTCAGCACACAGGCAAAGGGAAAAACCCTTCTGCTTTCCCACCCTGATGTTACAGTGGTGCTTGGATGACTTTTAGCCTGTTTACAGAGCCCAAGGAAGCTGCTCAAATTAATCAGCCTTGATATGTTTATCCTGGTCAAGCCAATTAACTCCCACTGACCAGGGCACTCTTGGCTCTGGAGTGTGGTGGAGACTTGGTAACAGTTTTGCTCCAGCCAGCAGAGTTCAGCAGGAACCTTTGGGAATGCAGGCGGTGCCCTGAGGGCAGGACGGGATGCCTGGCCTGGTGGTGCCACCGTAGGGGACCAGTGCTGTGGCTGATGATGCTCCTGGGTTGGCTTCATCTCAGGCTTGCCCGGATCAGCTGCCTTTTTTGGTGTGGCCACGGTGCACGGTGAGGACAGAGGGCACGGCGTTTGGGATCAGCTCTGGCTTCGAGGGACAGCTATTTATATGTGCCCGCTGGCAGGGTGCCCAAAGCAAGCCAGGCAAGTGGCAACCGGCCTCGAGCTGCAGCCCTGAGGGTTCAGGTTGAGCAGGACAGGGGGTGGCTGTTTATTCTCATCCATATTGGGAGTGCACTAAGACACTTGTGTGGGCTGGGGGGAGTTTTGCAGCCACGATGCCTGAGGTGCAGAGTCCTGGCTTGGCTTGGCTGGCAGCTCCTGGCTGTCTTGCCCAGCAAAGCCCCAATGGGGAGCAGATTCAGCCCCATGAAACACAGTGTTTCTGAAATAGTTTGTCCTTGTTGCTGTTCGTTGGCTTATTTATAGCCTTCGCATCCCCAGCGTTCGTCTGCGCCTCGAAGCGGCGCCGGGTTGGCTTCAGCTCCCGGATGATCCCGCTCAGGCATGAAAAGCTCCAGTTTATGGAGTGGTGTTGAAAACAGCAATTAGGCCATTGTGAAGCTTCGTGGAAGGGGGAGTCGATTTGATTTCTGCAGTTGACCTGTAATTCGTGCCGGGCTGATCCCGAGCGCTTGTGCTGCGTCGCGCAAACTTCAGTGGAGAGCAGCCGAGCTAATTTTAACCGTCCGCTTCGCTGAGGTGTGGGATCCAGGGAGGAGAACGCCTCAACCCTTGTTCTGCTTCTGGGCTGCTTGTTTCAGGATATTCTTGTGGGGGTTTTTTTTCTCTCCCACTTGATTCTGCAGCAGCTCCTTAACCTAAAAATTAAGAATGGCATCAGTGTTGTGGCAGGGAAAGTGATGGTTTGGAACCAACCAGCCGTCCCGCTCTGCTGGCTGCTGCGGGGTGCCCCGGCTGGGAACTGACTCCACATCCTCCCCTTCCCAAACGATTATTTAGTGGTGTTGTTTTAAACTTTAAATTCTTTGCTGCTAACAGAATTGTCTTCTCACTTATCTCAAGGTTCTGGAAACTGTTTTTTTGCGCAGAAGGCTCTGGGGAACACGGGGTGAGGAAGAGAGAACACTGGCAATGATGGGCTGTGGGAGGAAGCAGTGAGCCAGGGGAGCTGATCCTGCACGTCACGCTTGGTAAGTGGGTCCCTGTGCCCCTGAGCTGCTTTGTTCAAGGGGTGTTTGGTAGGGATGTGCCCGCTCCAACTGTGGGATGGAGCAGTAAGGGAGGGGAGCGAGTGGTGTTTATGTCAGTATGGTGTGAGGCTGCATCCAGCCCCTGTAAAACACCCCTTTTGTGGTGTTTCCACCGCAGGGATGATGGAGTTGTTATTCCCTGTAGGTGTTTAAGTGAAGGGGGTGGAAGGAGCGGTGGCAGTAGCCCCATGGCAGGGAGGACGCACACTCATGGCCCCACCACCCTTGACTTCACTGTCCCCCGTCAATTAACCTGTAGCGGAGGGAGGAGCAGGAGGAAATGTCCGTTCCCAGGGGAGCTCATCCAGCCGCCCTGTCTCTGCAGGCACGCAGCCCCCCGCCGCGGCGTGGCCGGGATGAGGCCGCTGCTCGCGCCATGCCATCGTGCGTCCCCGGCGGCTCGCCCCCGCTGCAGCCCCTCCGCCGTGACGGAGGCCGCGGCCCCCGCGTGCCCGTGGCCCCGCAGCACCCCCGGCCGCTGAGCCGCCGCCGCCCCGGCATGGCCTCGCTCATCGTGGTGACCGAGTGCGACGCGACGGGGAGCGCGAGCGAGGGCGAGGAGATGAACGCGCCCGGAGGGGACGGGGCCGGGGACGCGCGGGAGCCGAGGGCCAAGCTGCACCTCTCGGGCCGGAAGCTTTCCCTGCAGGAGCGGCCGCGGCCGTCCCGCTCGCCCGGCAGCGACGGCCCCGGCGAGCAGCGCTTCATCTACCCGTCCCTCCCTTACTCCCCGGTGACGTCCCCGCACTCCTCCCCGCGCCTGCCGCGGCGCCCGACCGTGGAGTCAAACCGCGTGTCCATCACGGGACTGCAGGTGAGGGCGGGTCGGTGCTGCTCGCGGGGTTCTCCCCGCTGCCCCAGCTGCCCTGGGCGTTGCTCCTCACTCGCTCCCTCGGGATGAAACCCTGTGGGATGTCTGCAATGGGGTGTCCTGAGCCGCTGTGGGCCGTGGGGCCAGCCCTCAGGGAGGTGGGACCCGGCAGCTCCGGGCTGTGTTGGACCCGGCAGCTCAGGCCTGTGTTGTGGGGGAGCTGGCCCTGCCTGCTCCCAGCCTGCCAGCACTACAGGAACCAGGCAGCGAGTGCTGCTTTGCTCATAAAACCCAAAAATACTCGGTGCTGGGTCAAAGAATCACAGAGTCCCAGAATGGTGGGGTGGGAAGGGCCCTGCAGAGCTGCTCCAGCCGCTGCCAAAGCAGGTTCCCCTGGTTCAGGGGGCACAGGAACGTGTCCAGGTGGGGTTGGAAACCTCCCATGGAGCCTCCACACCCTCCCTGGGCAGCCAGGGCCAGGGCTCCCTCACCTCAGCACCAAAGGACTTTCTCCTTGTGCTTAAGTGGCACTTTTTGTGTTCCAGCTCATGCCCATTACCCCTTGTCTTCTCACTTGAGACAACAGAAAAAAGTGTCACCCCATCATCTTGGCTGGTGTCAGCCCCTGGGGCTGTCCCAGTGCTGATCCCCAGTGCTGCTGCTCAGCCCCTTCCATGTGAGGGACAATATCACACATTATGGGCCACCCACCCTTAACTGTTAACGGCTGTCAACTGTTAACGGCTCCTGGATGAAAGCTGCCCAGCCCCAGGAGGTGCCCAAGCAGAGCAGACAGGCTGGGAGTTTGCAGAGAAAGGTTTCCTAGGGATTTAAAAGGAGAGGAGAGCAAATGCAAGAGGCTTCGTGGCTCGTGTCGGATCCTTCCCCTGTCTCCCCGCAGGACTGTGTGCAGCTCAACCAGTACAAGCTGAAGGATGAGATTGGCAAGGTGAGATTTGGTTGAATTTGGGGTGGGAAGGGGAGGTTTGGGGCAGGAGGGCACTGGGCTCACTTTTGCTGTTGAGTTGGTGAGATGGCAAGTCCAGCTGCTCAGCACAGCCACTCCTGTGGCTCCTCACTGTGACACCAGTCTCTTCTGGGTGGTGCCAATTGAACTGTGTCATTTTTTAAGTTACTATTAATGTTCCACATTTCCCTTCCCACAAAGTGAGGCGTTTGAAGCTTTTCTTTGCTGGATTGTATGCCCCACTGTTCCCAGCATCACCCACCAGCTCTGGGAGTCCCAGTGGGGTTTGTGGAGGGGCCAGAGCCTGATTTGGTGCTGCGGGGACTTTTTGGACTGTCTCTAACTGTGGCTGTGCCCCTCTCCAGGGCTCCTACGGGGTGGTGAAGCTGGCTTACAATGAGGATGACAACACCTACTATGTGAGTAGCACAGGCCCCAAAAGCCCGCAGCAGGGGTGGTGGGCTGGGGATGGATCCCCTCTGATGACTTCTCAGCTCTGTGCTGCTCACATCCCACAGACCCTGATTTATCCTTAATTTACCCCAAATCCCACATGTTTTTCCCCTCCTACAGGCAATGAAGGTTCTCTCCAAAAAGAAGCTGATGAGACAGGCAGGCTTCCCTCGTAAGTGCAGCAAAAGCTGTAGGGTGGAGGATGCTTTGGGGACCCCAGGGGCTCGTTCCCAATCACACCCCCCGCCTTTGCCTTTCCCACAGGCCGCCCACCGCCCCGTGGGGCCAAAGCTGCCCCTGAGGGCTGCCTGCAGCCCAAAGGGCCCATTGAACAGGTCTACCAGGAGATTGCCATCCTGAAGAAGCTGGATCACCCCAACGTGGTGAAGCTGGTGGAGGTGAGTGCCAGCTGGTGCCTTCCCAGAACCCACCCTGAGCGTGAAGGCAGCTGGATGCTGTGGGGATGGGCTACACGTTGGCTTGGGCAGAGAGAGGGAAAGCAGAGGGGCTGGGATAGAATCACAGAATCATTTCACTTGGAAAAGCCCTTGAAGCTCCTGGAGTTCTGAACACAGCCCTCGAGCTGCAGCCTCCCCAGGGCCCAGCACAGGGGACACTCCCTGCCCTGCTGCTGCTGCCACCCCAGTGCTGATGCCAGCCAGGATGCCCTTGGCCACCTGGGCACGCTGCTGGCTCCTGTTCAGCTGCTGTTGATTAACATCCCCAGGCCCTTTCCCTCCAGCAGCTTTCCAGCCCCTCTGCCCCAGCCTGGAGCATTGCCTGGGGTTGGTGTGGCCCAAGTGCAGGACCCAGCACCTGCCCTTGTTAACCCTGATATAATTGCCTGTGGACCATTGCTCCAGCCTGTCCAGGGCCTTCTGAAGAACCTTCCTTCCCTCAATCAGTTCTATACACCCACCCAGCTTTGTGTCATCAGTCAATTTACCGAGGGTACACTCAGTCCCCCAGGTCATTGGTAAAGATGTTAAACAGAACAGGCCCCAACACTGAGCCCTGGCAGGACCTGCATGTGGGAAACTTGTGTTTTTCCTGGTTTAAAAGGTTTTTGTATTCCCACCTCCCAAAAGAGAATTTCTTTCTTACCTGCCCTGAAAGGCAAATGCAGAAAACTGTTTCTTCCTTGGAGGAAGCAAGTGCTCAGATGGGTTTGGAAGGAGGAACTGGTGGTTCTGCAGACTCTGCGGTGCAGCTGCCCTCTGCTCACTGCCTGCATGAAACAGTCCAAAACGTGGAGAATGAAGGGTGTGCAGGCTGGAGTTTATTTGGCTCATGAGTCAGATGATGCTTCCTTTGTGTTTTAAATATTTACTTCCTTAAAGTACAGATAAATCTCTGTCCTCTTTTTTGTTTTCCCCCACCCCCTGTGCTCGCCCTCAGAGACCATGCAGATGGTGCAGATGGTGCACAACTGGGATGGCCACTACATGAAAAATCAGTGTGTCATTTGCAAGGGTTTGTGTGGGGTTTTTTGTGCTGTCTAATTGCCTTTCTGCTTCTTTCAACAGGTCCTGGATGACCCCAGTGAAGACCACCTGTACATGGGTAATTGCCCACTGCCCCGTGGTGCTTGTGAGGTGTTGGGTGGATGGGGTTTGCTGGGACAAAGGGTTCCCCTGTGTTTTGGGGTGGCTCTGTGCAGGGTTGGGTATCTCTGGAGTGGGTTTGGCTTGGATGTGCAGGAAGAACAAATTTCCTCTAATGGTCAGAGAAATGGGATCTAATCTGTGTCCTGAAGGGAGGCAGGAATGCTTTATAGCACTTTACAGGCTTTAATTTGACATCAGGGCATGCTTTGCCATGAGAAGTACCAGCATTTATGTTCTCAGCTCTGAAGCTGGGCTGCCAAAAAATAGCTTTATTTCTTTGGCTTCCAGAACAAGGCACATGTTAATTATGCACAGTACAAATGAGCCATTTCCTACCCTGTCTTACAGACTGCAGTGGTTTGCTTGATGTCAATCCACAGACACTTTTGGAGGAGGCATTTTCCCCCCATCATTTATGTCCAGCCTGTTCAGGGCCTTCATGGCCAAGCACTGAGGTTTGCTCAAGGTGTGGGTTTGGCCTAGCTTTCACAAGCTGAGGGTTTGATGGTGCCATGCAGAGGGTGTTTCATGACACTCAAGCTGCAGCACAGAGGAGGTGGTTGGCAGCATCCCCTTAACTGAAGACAGAAGATGACATGTGCCTTGCATGAGATAGCATCTCTTTTAAAAATACATACTCTTTCCCTAATTCTTCTCATCAGAAGAATTGCCTTTGTGCTGGGGCTGTGCTTGCAGGAGCTCTACCCTGTAAGCCATCAGTAACCACTTTTTCTTTTGTGTTTCAGTGTTTGAACTGGTGAAGCAAGGGTGAGTATTGAATTCCAGGCTTAAGCCTGCTAAAGCCTGGGTGTGAGGTGGGTTTGGGGGTGGCCCAGCATGGGCAATGGGCAGGTTCATGCTGGGTTTGGGTAACATCCCTCCAACCCAGATAGAGTTGTGCACACTCTCTATGTGCCTATGTTTGGGGCTGTGTGCTGGCAGCAAAGCCTCTGGGACCTGTTTCAGTGCATGCAGATGAGGAATGAGCTCCATTCTCTGGCGTCTTTGCAGCCCCGTGATGGAAATCCCAACCCTGAAGCCTCTCAGCGAGGACCAGGCTCGGTTCTACTTCCAGGATCTGATCAAGGGCATTGAATACTGTGAGTGTCTCTGCAAAAAGGGTGGGATTTGTTTTTTAAACACCTGGGGCTGGACTTCCTGCTGGTGTTCTGTGCTGTTTCTGGTGTCTCACGCTACTGCAGAGGGGGATTTGAAGCTGAGGCCAGTGGTGGGGTCAGCAGAACAGCCATGCAGAGCCTTTGTGTCTCCTTCATGCAGACCAGTGTTGCTGCTGAATGACTTGTTTAATTCCTTTGGCTGCAGTGCACTATCAAAAGATAATCCACCGGGATATTAAACCTTCCAACCTGCTGGTGGGGGAAGATGGGCACGTCAAGATCGCTGACTTCGGAGTGAGCAACGAGTTCAAGGGAGCCGATGCCCTCCTGACCAACACGGTGGGCACTCCAGCCTTCATGGCCCCGGAGACGCTCTCAGAAACCAGGAAAATCTTCTCTGGAAAGGTATTTCATAGCAATTAGAGGGATTTGGGACTCATTTTGCTTGCACATGCTGTCTGTGGCAGATGTAACTGTGCTCTGTCATCCCCACAGGCTTTGGATGTCTGGGCCATGGGGATCACGCTGTACTGCTTCGTCTTTGGGCAGGTAACGATGGTGACTGTCACTGTTGGTGGTTCAGGGCAGGTTGGAATGTGCCTCCCCTGTGCCAATGCTGCTGGGATTTGCACCTTGCACCCCTGTTTGGGCAGTCAGGGACTCCTGAAGGCACACAGGGATGTGTGGGTGGAAAGAGGAAAGCTCAGCCTGTCCCTGGGGTGGGTGCAGCCCACGGGGCCTTGTTTCTCTTTTTTTCCCCAGGGGAAAAAGTGTCTGGACAGATATTCTTTTTAGGAAAAGAGCTGTTGTACTAATGTGGCCATTTTTAGTCAAATGGGTTTTTTCACTTGTGTTTAAAAGAAGCCATTGATATAATAGGAAATCTGGTATTTTCCTAGGACTCTTTTCTTTCCCTCAAACCCTACGAGATCCTGATGCTCAACTGGCTGCCCCACTGCTGCTTCTTAGCAAAGGCTAAGCCAAA
Source organism: Colius striatus (assembly GCF_028858725.1). NCBI lineage: Eukaryota > Metazoa > Chordata > Aves > Coliiformes > Coliidae > Colius > Colius striatus. The sequence goes on along the minus strand of NC_084775.1, from coordinate 13,965,598 downwards.
GCTTTTCTCATTGCTCTTTCTCTTTGTGGCAGTGCCCTTTTATGGATGAAAGGATCCTGAGTTTACACAACAAAATCAAGACACAAACATTGGAGTTCCCAGACCAGTAAGTACTCCAAAAAACCCAAGAAACTCCTCAGTCCTTATCTTAAAGCTCATTTGAGCTGTTTCTTGGGTGCTGCCTGGGTGGCTCTGGCCCTGCTCTGCTTTGGTTTTGCCAGACTCAGGCTCTGGGCCCTTCTCTTGGCCCTCAGCCCTGCAAAGCTTCTGTGCATTGAACATGAAGGCAATGTGGTTTGCTGTTGCTGAAGAAGGAGCAATTGAAGTTGCAGAGGCATTGGAGGGAACAGATTAACTCTGCAGTGGCTGCCTGTTGGGTTTTGGCCTGGGTGGAGCTGGAGATGGGCTCTCGCAGCCTTGTACCCAAGGGATCACATTTCAGATTGCCCAAAAGGGGGCTATTTTGCTTCCCTGGGGACTTTGGGCAGGAAGGGCTGTGTGGCACCTGGGTGCACGAGTACCTGGAGCTGGGGTCCATCCTCAGTTTGCCTGGGAAGGTCCACAGCGGTTGGCAGTGGGGTGAGGAAGGGAGGCAGCATCCATCCCCTTCCCCGTTTCCTCTCTGCCCTCTCCTTTCCCCAGGCCAGAAGTTACAGACTTCCTGAAGGATCTGATCACACGGATGCTGGATAAAAACCCTGAATCCAGGATTTCGGTCCCAGAAATCAAGGTACTGACCCAACCCCCTGGTGTTGGCTGTGGATTCACTTCTGTGTACTTCTTGCTTGGCTTTCTTTGGGAGTCAGTTTGATCGCGCCAGGCTAGGTCCTCCCCTTGTGCCCAGGGCCCCTGGGCAGGTAAGTCTCAGCTCCTTCCCTTGTTCTGGGACCTGCTCAGCTTTGGGAACTTTGGTGCCTACAGAAGTCACAGGCAAAAGGAAATCCCCTGAATACAGTATTTCCTCTGCTACCAGGAAAGTACTGTGCAACAGCCTTTCACAGGAGATTTCTGGTCCTCTGCCCCTGCGGGAGCCTGGAAGGGGCGAGAAGCTGAGGAAATGGAGACTAAGGTAGGGGGGAAGGATGGAGGGGGAATTGCTGAACCCTTTTGTGTTCCTCCTGCAGCCACCCAGGACACCAGGTGTGTGGGCAAGGAGAAAGAGGCATTTCTCCCTTCTGTTGCGGATTAATTCAGGTCCCAGACTAGAGCTTGATGGGTCTTCCCATCACTACAGCTCATAGGTATGGGTCTGGAATAAATCATTCCTGCCTCCTGGCGCTGTCCCATTTGTGAGATGACAGTGGAAATAGGTCTTCTCTAAAACCCACTGAGACACCCACTGCTGTAGGTCACCAAGGTTATTGCTTGGTTGCATGGTCAGGGCCAGCGCTGGCTCTGGATCAGCCCCACCATGGCATTTTCTGCTCCAGGCTGAGCTGGGGTGAGCTGGTGAGATGGCATCTCACATCTCTGCCCTGCTCCCTGCTAGTTGAGGAGCTCGTAGGGGCCGTAGCTTGGGCGAGGAGATGCGTTTGCCAGGCTTGTGTGTGTCTGAGTTATGAAAAAGAGGAAATCGTCCCTGACAGGCTGTGTTATTACTTGAAGTTGCACCCTTGGGTCACCAAGAACGGAGCAGAGCTGCTGCCCACGGAGGATGAGAACTGCACCCTCGTGGAGGTGACGGAGGAGGAGGTGGAGAACTCAGTCAAGCATATCCCCAGCCTGGCCACCGTGGTGAGTGGGAGGGAAGCTGGTTGTGGATGCACATGGGGGTCCACGCTGCCTCCTGGGGTGGTCCTGAGCAGCTGGAGGTTGCTGCTGAAAGGCAAAAGCATTGGAGAGGATTAGAGCAGAGGCCTTCCCTCTCTCAGAACCGAGTGCTGCAGGAGGGGGCCTCAGCATGCCATTTGAGGTGGCTGTACCCTGCAGTGCAGGGGAATATTTCAGAGTGCTCCCAAAGAGGCATGTCAGTGAGTTGCTGGTCTCCACACTTGAGCTGCATAAATATTGCTGTACTTGCTCAGGGCAAAAGTGTCTGGCCCAGGACCTGCCCATGGCCAGGAGTGGGAGTTTTGGCCAGGCAGGAGCTCCTGCCCTGCCTGTCCAGCCGTAGGGACTGTGGGAGCTTCCTGGGATGGAGGGAATCTGGGCCACAGCATGTGCCAGCCCCCGCCTTGAGCTATTCTTGGTGAATTCATCTCTTTTCAAGCTCATATTTTTATTCCCTGCAACCCGCTTTGGTGGTGAGAACCACGGTGTCATCCTGCCCTGTGCGGAAACTGAAATCCTTTTGGGTTTTGATCCTGATTTCTTTGAGTGCCTGTTAGTCCTTTTTCTAGGAGAAACAGTGAGCAACCATTCACAGTGCCCTGGTGCAGCATTATTTGCCTGTAGACACCCAGGCTGTGATTTTTCTTCAAGTACAGGTCTCCCTTTGAAGCACTTTTTCCATCTTGTGGCTGTACCCACATCTGGGTCTGTTTCTGGAGCTCCCTCATGCTTCAGTACCCTGCAGAAGTCTCTTCAATCACAGATATGTTAATATGCAAATGTGCCTTGTGCTGCTCAAGCTGAAAAAGCAGCTCTTGCTTTAAAGAGATCACCATTGCTGAGGGGTTTCTCTCCCTTTCTCCTGTTCAGAGGTGACTTGCCCTCTTGAAAATCCAGGTTTGTTGAGCACAGCTCAGGGCAGATGAGCTTTTCCTGTGCCTCCAGGCAGATCTTGTGTTTTCCCATTTGCATTGATTCTTCCAAATGACCTTCCTGATGCCTGATCTTTGTGCACCCAACTGCAGGTGTTCATGTTCAAGTTCAGCTCTCACATAAAATGCCTGTGGGACTCTGCTGGCAGGTGCATCTCTGCCATCAAGATTGCAGAGATGCTGAGCACATAAATAAGGCACAAAAAGGCAAGAAGCAATATCAAGTGAAGGCAAAAGTTCCCAGAGCAGGATGCATATGCTGAGGCAGGGTCCAGGCTGCTCACATTATTCTCTGCCCCCACCAATGACATAAGCTGGGGATGCCTGGGAAGGACCCTGACACTTGCTCTGTTCCCAGCAGTCTCTGATCGCAGCTGATGCTGGTTAACTTTGTGTTTTACAGACAAAGCTAGACAAAGGGCCAGTTCTTCAGCCTGCTTTTGGTAAATGTTAAGGCAAAATGGTGCTGGTTCCTTCCTTCCTTCTGCTCTCCCTTTCCAATGAATTCTTCTGCCAGGTAATCGCAGGGAACTGGGAATTTGCAGGTACTGGATGCATCAATCAGTAAAACCTACTTCTGGTAAGAGGAAATCTTCCCAGACCTGGCTTTTCTCTCCTTCCCAGCCTCTCATCCCTAGCCTGTGTCTCACCTGTGTGTTCGCTTGTTGCACCGTGGGTTTCAGATGAGGACACAGCCCCAAGCGAAGCGGCTGGAGTCTTGCAAACGTGATGCCTTCCGTTGGGTTGTTTTAAACATAAAACTTGAGCTTGTTTTGGCTATTTTTCTTAATTACTTGGGCCTGAGGGTTGGAGATTCCTGATGCTCTTGGATAAAGGGCAAGTGTTGCTGACAAACTCCAATCTGGTCTTGGCAGATCTTGGTTAAAACGATGATCCGGAAGCGATCCTTTGGGAACCCGTTTGAGGGGAGCAGGAGGGAGGAGCGGTCGCTGTCTGCTCCCGGGAACCTGCTGCCGTGAGTGTCATCCCTTCACCTCATCCCAAAAACACATCTGCATCTCGTCTTAACGCTCTGGAAATCGCTGCAAAGCACAGGGGGAGAACTGGAGGAGCTGGGCTTTGACTCTTTCCCATGGGGCCATGCCTGGGGCATTCACACACCCTGTGTCTGACCTGTAACCACTCTGTGGGATGATTTTTGTGGTAAGGCATATCCTGCCCCTCTGATGGGCTGAAGAGTGGATTTGTAGAGTCCTTCCAGCTTGCTACAAGTGGGGAGACGACATATGCTGAGGGTCCCTGTGGTGAGGGAAGAGGCAGATGCAGGTGTCTCATTGTCTGCCCTGTGGGGTTGTTTTTTGAGTCACTCAGCAACTGTTTTATTTCCTTTTAAATCAGGAAGCAAGGCAGTGAAGATAATCTGAAATGCATCGACTTGCCCAACGTGGGAGAGGAGGAACTTCTCTCGTGAACATCGACTTCGCGGTTCTGTTGAGCAACTTGGTGCAGGGGCACCAAGTTATTAAAAGTTATTAAAGTTATTAAAGTGTGCAGCTGAGGATGAGCAACACTAACAGAGCCCACAGCAACCACAGCATGCCACAGCACTATTTGAGTACAGTGCTGGATGTAGAGCTGACATAGCAGCATGTTATCAGACACCCGACTACTCGCCATAAACATTGAACATCCGATCACTTGGACTGCTGACTTCTGGTGGGGAAGGCGCTGGCTGATAGCAGAGAGGTGAGCTATCTCCTGGAGTGCTGGCTGATAGAGGTGAGCTGTCTCCTGGAGTGCTGGCTGATAGCAGACAGGTGAGCTATCTCCTGGAGTGCTGGCTGATGGAGAGGTGAGCTATCTCCTGGAGTGCTGGCTGATGGAGAGGTGAGCTATCATGTTGAGCAGCAGCAGTGCTTTGCAAAAAAACCACAAAAAGCCAAACCAAAAGCAGTCAAAAATGCATTTGTAACTGCTTTTACCTGGTGTGAATGCCAAATAATTAGCAGGGACTAATGCCAGCATCACTGGGGTGTTGTGTGCCCAAGCGTGGGGGCACGTGCAGAAGGGTGAAGCTTTTGCCAAGTGACACACACGGCAGCAGAACCAGGTGTGCACTTTGAGAGTTCAGGACCTGCTGGAAATGTTGCATCTATTTCTTGTTGTTCTGGTTTGTTTTTAATTGAGACATTTTTAATTGCATGGGAACAATAGCAAAAAAAAAAACCCAACCAACCCCACCTTTCCAGCTTTTTAAAGAATGCCTGCCTTTGGGAGCCAGGTTGTGTTACACAGCATCTTTGGGACATTCAGAGAGAGGTTAATTACCTCCAAAGGCAATTAATGCCTTTCCTAAGGTCTTGGTGCGACTAAGGGTTGGTAAGTTGAGTATTCAGTGTATGAAAGGAAAAGGTATTTAAGGGCTTAAGTTCAGTCTGAACTATTTTTGCTGCAGACATATGAGTGAAAGGTGGTGTTTAGCTGAATGTTTAGAACAGCAGAAGAAGCACTAACAACAGTTTGTTTCTAAATCTTTTACTTGATCTAGGTAGATATATTATTAAATATAAAATTCAGGGTAAAATCCTTCACTTCCATGTACATTACATGGTTTACTACAGTTAAAGGTAATAGAACTTATGCTATTTTTTAAGTATAGACTTAGGGCTTGCTTAGAATTTAAGATCTTACTGAAATACTTAGAGTAGCTAGTAATTTTCAAAGAAACTTTTGTTTTCCAAACTCTTGATTTGGATTTTGGGGCCAATGCTATGTATTTTTTGCAAGCTCGTTACCAGTGATTTGTGAATGCCTGTGGATCAGAGGCTTGTTAGTAAATTCAGTGTATACCTAATTCCTGGATTGTTTCTTATGAACAGCTCTCTTCACCTTCAGTCAGATTACTCTGATTATTTTGTGGTGCTTGTAAACAAACAAAAAAACCCAACAACCTTGTGCTGTGGTGGGAGAGATTCTGCCATCCAGACTCACTTCCCAAAGTTCTCTGTGCTTGGACAAAGCTGGAGAACAGCCCAGTGTGGGTGAGCTGGAGAAGAGTCAGGGTTTGCTCGAGGCAAGGGGCCACGGTAAGTACAGCCGTGTCGTGGACTGGCAGGGAAAGCTCTGACCTCTTCTCTCATGTGGTTGTGTGACCTTGAATTTAAAATGATGGTGAAGCTGAAAGAGGGGGGAGGATTCAAATGTCCCAAGCAGGTAAGGGACTGCTGAGGTGTCATTCTTTGCCCTAAGGAAGAAGGCACTAGGAGAGACCAAAGTATTTTGATTAACAGTAAGATCTCTGCCTGCTACCCCCAGCCACAGATGCCCTGCCTTTGGGAAGTGACTGTCCCCTTGTCTTCCTTCATCTTGGGCACCACAAGCAGCAATGCAGTGAAGTCCTTGGCCCTGCTGCAGATGGACCTGGCCTGGTAATTCCTGGTCAGGCTAGGTCTTTGTTAAAGCCAGGACAGCATTAGCAGGTGCCTACACAAACAGTCCCTTACGTCTTCTGATCACAGGAAGCAATGCTCCCCCTAAATCACAATTTATTACTACAACATTGTGCTGCTGGCCTCTCTCCAAAGGCAGTGACGATGGTTCATGGTTTAGGAGCTCTGTTAGAAAGTCTGAAGCCATCACACACACACTGTTTTCCTCCCATTGTAGTCTGAGGCTGTGCCAAAGCCCTGCAGCTTCAGCTATGGGAACACCAAACAGGTGCCTCTGGTGCCAGCACTGCTCCCCCCATTCCCAAACAGGAAGGTGCTTGCCCAGGGACAGCTTGCTTGTCTAACCCTGTAAATGGACTTGTTCTGCCAAAAAAAACCCATGAAAAATATTACAAAATAGAGCATCTGATTCTTTGTAGCTGGAGCATAGTAACATGTGTGGTGTGCTTTCGTTCAGGGAGAGGTGTAGAGCTGCTCTGTGGTGTGTGTCCCCACTTTGTGACTTGTCAGGTGCCTGGAGAGACAGTTTACATTTACCAAACTGAGAGGCTGGCTGGTGCAATGTGGCTCCTGACCAGAATGAGCTGTACTAGCCCCTCACGTCCAGCCACAGAGTCACTAGGCCTCAGGTTTTACCACAGCTCAGTGGCTCAGGGCTAGCACAGGCTCGCCTCATTCAGCATGTCCCTAAGGCACTCTCCCAAATGATGGTGTCTCAGTGCCACCTCTGGAATGCACATTTCTGAAGGAAACTTGAGGTAGGTTTTTGTTGTAGATTAGCATCAAGAGTGGCTGTGTGAGGAAGATCTAAGTGCATGCCCTGTTAGAGAAGCTGTACTGTACGTGTAAATCTGCTCAGTTCCCCACCTGCCCTTCCCTAGTAGCAAAGTTAGCTTTTCTCCTCCTAGTGAAGTAAACATTTTGCTTGTGCCTTGGAACTGGGCTTTAGCTTGATTTTCCCCAACTCCCTTCCTTTCAAGCAAGCCCAGTGCTGCCTGTAGGCTTAATGCTGGGTACTGAGCCTTTATGGCTCTGAAAGCACACAGGAAAGTTCAAAGGGGAAGCCAGGCCTCTTGTCTGAGTTGTTTTTCTTGGTGGGCCCCTCTTACCTATCAAGCAATGGATCTGTTTCTTTTCTAAGGTCCTGAACTATTGCTGATTTTTATACTGTTTGTTTAATGACCAAGGCTTGTGTTTCATTCCTATCCCCTTTATTATGCATTTAACTTTATCAGGTGTATCAAGTTTAAATACTGTGTATTTACCACTTTTAAATTATTTTACCTAAGAAGAAAGGAAGAAAAACCCAGCCAGCAACTACATGTTTTTCCACATGGCTGTTCAAGCTTCTCTGTACAAGTTGAAATAAATGACATGCAACCAAACCTATAGTTAGTCCATCACGTGGAACCATTGTCGTGTTTGACTCGTCTTTATCAAGCTCTGAGAATTTCCATGTTGGAAGAGGAGTCTGAAAACATCTTTCTGTGTTAGTGAAGACTGCTGCTGTACCACTGCTGGGGATCTGGGATGAGGACAGGACCACAGTGCTTGTAGCCACTGCATGATCCAAACAGCTCCATTCATAAGCTGACTCTTGGAAAGACGCTGAGTCAGAGGAAGGGAAGAGCTATACCTTGTGAGCCAGAGTGATCACTAGAGCTGCTCAAGGCCCTGAGTAGATAAAAGCCAACAAACCTACTTAAATCAAATTAAAAAAACCCAAACCATTAAATACAGCAGCCCCAAACCAGGGTGGGGTGGTAACAAGCATGGGATGGGGGCCAGGGAAGGAGACAGTGGGGCTTCCAAGAGATGACACTTGCCTCTGACTAAGGCTGTCTTAGGCTACCACCTCCCCCTCTCCAGCCTCTTAAGTTTCTTCACTTGGAAACACACCAGACAGAGAAGGTGGTAGGAGAACCAAGGTGGAGGAGATGCTGGAGCTGCAGCAGCACTCTTGCTGATAGAATCCAGGCAAAAGAGACAGGAGCAGTGGCTTTGACAGCTCTCCAGTAACAGCTGCTGTCTGTGTAAAGATCAAGATGGTTCACTGACCCTACCCTTCACAGGCCCTGGGGGAAAATAAATGAGCACAACCCAGCTTGCAGGGCTCAGAGAGGGCAATATTTTATTAAGAAGAAAGTAAACTTGAAGTACCCTAAAAATTAGGCAAAACAGCAAAAACATTTCTGTAACCAGGAAGGCATTTACCATAGCACAACAGAACCACACAGGACTTTGTCTTGGTCTCTGGCCACTGGAGCTTGGAGACACATTTAAGGAGTAGGCACAGGCTCAGCTAAGCAGCACAATCCTTCAGGGCAAGGAAAAGTGATTTAACAGCAGCAAGGAGCTGCTCTCCCAAGGTCAGGCAACAGCTGGCCAGGGCCACATTTAACATAGGGAGCAACCTGTGCCTGTTACCACTCAGCTCAGAAGAGAACTGTCGAAATAGCAGAGTGGGATCAGCCCCTGTTCCAGCCTTTGCCAGGGCAGAGGCCTCCCCTAAAAGCACAAGGCTCCCCCTCTGCTTAGTGCAATTAACCTGGAAAGAGAACAGACAAGCAGCAGACCCAGTTCTCCTCTCTGGGGGCTGGCTCCAGCCAACCAAAGTAGTGAAAAATAGTGAAGACGGTCCCTTTCTCACATTTGTTCCCCTCTTCCTTCCAACAAAGGTCTCATGGCAGGGTCAGAATAACCTTCACAGCAGCAGTTTACAGCAGCAGTTGGTGCTGTAGCATCAAGAGTCTGTTCCATATGTCTCACCAACTCCCTGCAAGGATCAGAGGTTCAGTTCTCTGACAGAAACCTCTTCTTTCTCCTTTTTCCTTCCACATAAAACCCTCTGCACAGGCAAGCTACTCTTCACTACTCAGAATTTACTTTTCCAGTGCCATAAGGTCTTTTGATTCAGAAGTCTGCAGCAACACTTCTCACCAAGCCCAGGGCTGCAGGGCTGAGCTCCACCAGCACCACTAAATCCTTCTACTGGCCAAAGGGATCATTTGGAGGAAGCAGTAGCTGTGGCTGTCAGCACAACAGTCCCAACAGACCACAGCTGGAACCCCCAAAAGACAAGATGAAAGGATTTGATGGGGACAGAGCTGTTGTCTGCAGCTCTCAGAGGGCAACTGCCAAGGACTGCAACCCAAAAAAAGAGCTGCAGTGGGAACATGACAAATTCTTCAACATACATTTCCCTCTCCAAGAGTGGTTGCCCAGGAAACGTGACAATATTTGTTTCTAGTGCTCCTCCCTGCAACAGCTTTGAAGCAAAAATTAGCCTCTCTGACAAAAGTTTCCTCAGAGCTGTGGTCCAAAGTCCCTATCTGAGGTGGATTTTCAACATCCTGTTTCAGAACCTCTCCAGAGTCAGAGGATAAAACAGCTTTGTGTTCCCTCTGCCTTCTCAGATGCTTACCAGTTCATAATCCTCCACATACTTGTATTTCTTCTCCCGATAGTAGTACCTCTTCTTCATACAATAGAGAACAACAATGTCACACAGCACTGTTGCCTAGTAGAGATGGAGAGGGTTTAAGACAGAGTGAGGCACTAATCCAGAAGCAAGTCCACGTGCAGACAGCAGCACTTACCACACCGAACAGCGCTAAGCCAGAGCCGATGTTAATCATGGTAGGAATTACATCAAATTTCCCTGCCTAGAAGACAGTTACAAGGGGTAACATGTTTTTCAGCATCTCTGAAAGCCTCCACCACAAGACCTCCAGGAATGAAGTCACCCTACCTTTCCAAACACTATGATATCAAAGCGGATGCCATAAGCTTTGACAAGCGTCCGTGACTCAGTGCCATCACTATCCCTGAAGTATTTTGCAAACCTGGAGAAAAGATAGGTCAGAGCTCAGCTGGAAATGCTGAGGTTGTTTATGTGATCATGCACTGTCCAGGTGTGTCCCCCATCCCAAGAAGATGAGCTGATCACTGGTACTTCCATAGACAAGCCTCAGGTGATGGAGGGAGATTTCATGCAGTCAAGCACATACAGAAGAAAAAACCCAGAAGAGGGGAATTTAAGACAGCAGTTTGCATAAGCCAAACCTGGAAGTTTGCAAAGCACAGGAAGGCAAGAAAGTTCTCTTTAGGAGGGAAGGAGAAGGACAGACAGACAGCAATTCAGCTGCACATGAGAATCAGCCCTCCCGGAGGGAAGCAGGAGGCTGCAGGAGTGCAGGTAGCCACGAGAGGGCAGGGGTGAGGGGGGCGGCGTCCGGCACACAACGGTTGCTCCTCCACTCACAGGCAAATAACAGATAAAAGAGGTGACAACATCTAAGTGAGATCAGACTTACTCTGCCACGTGGTTGACTATGCCAGGAGGAAGCAGAGAAGAGGGTGGAAGAGAAGAGGAAGGGTTGGTAAGGGGCTGCAACGCAGTCTAGAATTAGCAAAACCACTTCAGAGCCCAGCCCAGCCTGCAATACCCTGCAGCTGGTCTCACCCAACACCCCAATACCTGCAGGCCTGGCAGCTCCCAAACACATGCTTGAGCTGTCCATGTGACAGCAGCTTCTCAGTGAACTCATTCAAATTCCACAAGAGATCCCCTGAGCTAAATGAGAGTTTGTGACTCCAGGCACAGCCATAGCCCTGAGCTGTGTTTTCTCAGCTACAAGGATTTAGCAAGGAGGCCAATCCATAGCTCTGAGTCTGGATGCAGCCAGCTACCCAGGTCTATACTGGTGCTTTTACTGGAGGTGCTGGACCTATCTGTACTGGCCAGAATGTGTATGTGGTATGTGGTGATGTATGCCAGCGCAATACTCCTGGTGCAGATACAGTCTTCAACTAACAGAGCTACTTTCTAGAGGTTAGCTCTTCCCTAAAGAACTCACACATTGCCATGCCATGGGAGGCTAGCCCAGTCACCCAAATGCTGCTGCAAATATGATTAAGACACTCCCAACACTATCAGTGGGGTTTCACTGACTTCTCTCCTCTGCTATGGTTTGCACACGGTGAGGATCCAACCTGCTCTATGTTTTATAGCATCAGAGAAAGTCTCCATGTTTTAAAGCACTACTGAAAGTCCCAAGACTTGCTGCAACTGCCAGAGGAGCCAGGACAGTCCCCAACACTGTGCCAGCAACAGACTGAGCTGCAGAACACCAGGTGCTCTCCACAGTCACCTTACCTGAAGTTGTAGCCAGGAGAGACGGTGTGGGCAGAGTCCTTGTTGTCCAGGCGCCGGAAGGAGTACTTTGGCACACAGAGGGAAGCAGCTCTGTCCAGGTTGCAGTCCCAGTTGATCTGCACTGCCATGACTCCACCCTGCCAAGTGTAGGAGAGAGGAAGGTGAGCAGTCTGAGTCTTTCTGCTAACTAGGACTCTTGATTTACTAACTCTTTTCCCAGTCTCAGTCAAACACTCTTTCAGTCTTTCGCTCTCCCGGTTGAACCCCTGCACATAACATCACCCACACAAGCCAAGACTAAATATTTGTTAAGTAGAACTAAGTCCAGTCCCTCTGGCCAGAGCAGCTCTCCATCCTGCAGCTACTCAGTGTCTGTAGCTCCTGCTGCAAGGCAAAGGGTGACAACCACCTACTGCTCCACAGCTGAGACCCAAGAGAAGGGTTTGCCAAATACCTCCACAGCCATTTCCTGGAAGTTCTGCCCAGCAGCTTCAACTATCTGGCCTAAACGAAAGATGGGGCAGAAGGGATCTGTCTGGGAGTCATAGATGCAGTTCTTGAGGTACGTGGAGGTGATAGTGGGGAGGATGTTTCGCCTGTGGGGGAAACAGAGAGAAGATCCGTTGCACCTTCTTCCGCTTTTCCAGCTCTCTTTTACTGTCCAAGACACCAGACAGCACAATGCCCCCCCACACTATTTACTTGCTGAAGTTGAACTTGGGGTACCAAATGTTGTTCTTCACCAGAATGGTGAAGTTCTCAGCTTCTTGCAGGAATGCTGGCCTACAAAACAACAGGAAAACTAAGTTTCACTTGTATTTTCATAAACAAGACTCTGCAGAGTCCTTCATGACCACCTCTTCAGCTTTTCCCAGTGGTGGCTCTTAGGGAGAAACATCAGCTGCATATTGCTAGCCTAGAGCAGAAGGCAGAGCACTCACTTGGGTACATGGTAGTCATCCTCCACAGGGCACCATGCAAAGACTTCACAGGTACTAACACTGCTGTTGTATGGTACACACTCTCCAGTCTGGATGCCTGCAAAGACACATGAATGGAGGTACTACCAAACAAAAATATGGGCTTCCCTTTCAGTTGTCTTCAGTGTGAGTGAACAAGGAGACTGAGGTGAAGTGTTGCTTCCTTCCCACGAGAGAAGGCACAGCACAGAAGTATTGCAACACAGCCTGAAAGGAACCTTTGCAGCAGGCTTCTTACCACTGCTATGGGTGCTGGCATGTCCTGGAACACAGTCAGTCTTCCCCTTGCACTCTGTACTATCATCTGGAAGCTGGAGAGGAACAATAATTACACTAAACTGAAACCTTCCCCTGCACTCCCACCCACACAAAGGAGGATTAACACAGATCCTGTACCTACCTCTGCGCAGCGGCCTTGGCTCTGGTTCAGTGTGAGTATCACATTGGTCATGACAAACACAGCGTTCTCCTCCTGAATATGCAAAACATGAAGGAAATGTAAGAATCTAAGTCTGCAAAGAATACTCAAGGCAATGCCCCAAAGGTCTTTGTTGATGGAACCCTGGCTGCAGAGGGCTCTTACTTTGGGCAGTGCCAGTGTAGCACTAAACAAGCAGATTTCCACATGTATCACCTAATGCTGCTGCCTTTAGGCAGAGGAAGGACTGTGGGACTAGTGTGACCCTTTCTGTCTTCCTACTTGGCCCAAACTTCCTCATTCATGTTATGAAAACAGAGCTCACTCTGTTGCAGGGCAGGAAAAGAAATAAAGCTCCAGTTCCACAACTCTCAATTTTTCTTCCTCCTCAACATATCTGTTAGAAACTGGCCCAGTCCTGGTTTGTTTCTTTAGGGAACACCACTTCTACTATTTTCAGATCTGTTCAGATCAGCGATGCAGAATCTGTTGTTTGCTTCTGCTCTACTCATGTGCAAATACAACCACCCAACCAAAATCTGGCTAAATCTATTGCTTTTTTCTGCACCACATTTCATGCTAGCAGAGTGATCCACAACTAGCAGTTTGGCTGTGGCCTGCCAACCTTATTTGCCCACACAGCGCAGATTCCCACAGAGTCAATCAGTAACTACAGCAATATCTCCTGCTCAATTCAGTTCCGGATCAAGTAACTTGCAGCCTATTCCGGAGCTTCTGCCAATAAGTTAACTTGGAATTGTTTGCTTTAGAGAGCATGAAGAAAGAGGATGAGTGGTTATTGTTGCAACTTTTCCTGAAGCCTGCAAAATCTCCCCTCCTATACAAGCACAAACCAAAACAAGCTTCACAAGTGCTCAGCATTATCAGCAACAAAGCAAAGCTGCTTAATTCTCCCACATCCAGGGTGTGCTGGAGCCAAAGCTGCTCCAGACCTCTGTGGACTGTTTGTTAGAAAACCCTCCCTCTGCACATGGAAGTGATGGATACCTGAGGAGGGATGACATAGTCAGCTACATCCCAGATCCTGGCTCCCAAGGTGGATGTGTTTGTCAGTGCTACTCCTTTCACCTTTGTGGTTACTGAACTGACCACAGAGTCTGTTTCCTGGTAGCCCTTCTCCCACAGAAAGACCCAACTGCAAGAGAAGGATTGCAAGAAACAACAACAACAAAGAGGTAAATGCCATAAACCAGCACAGGTAGTTGAGAATTTCTCCTTTACTCATGTGTCACCCCGGAGGGCCGGTCCATATAGTTTTATAGTGTTTCTCTACACAACAGTCACAGGAACAGCAATCACCCTTCTGATTTTTTCCCCAGAGTGGTTATTTTAGGGTTTAAGTACTGATTTTTCGCACAATGCTGCCAGGTGAGCAACACCCTCTGGGACAGCTTCTGAGGGGTCCTGTGCTGTCTGCTACCTCTAAGCAGCCCTACAATCCCAGTTAAGCTGTTTCACCGCCTGATTAGCACTTCTTAACGTCGGCTGCGGCCTCTTATCAGCCGACGCTTCCCACTAACCCAGCCCAGCCCGCCCCGGCCTCCCCTCAGCCGACACTTCCCACCAACCCAGCCTCGACCTCCCTGACGGAAAACGGGGCCTCGGCAGCCGGGAGCTGCCGCCGTAACGAGGCCGCGGGCTGCCGCCCCTCAGCCCCACGCCGCCGGCGGCTCCCAGCGAGGAGCTGCCCTTCTTCCCTCCGACACGCTCCCCCGCCGTTCCCCTCGCCCACAGCCCGGGGCGGGGGGCGCAGGACACAAGCCGGCGCCCACCCGCCCGCTCACCCGATCACGTAGGCGAGGATGGCGAGCTGCACCCCGCGGTTGACGAGCCCCACTTTGCGGCTCCGGATCAGCACGATGCGGGGGGTGTCGTATTCGAAAAGAAAGCTCTGCAAAGCCCCGCACGACCCCATGGCGGCGGCGCCCGAAGCGAGTCCCCACAGGCCGGGCGGCGGCTGCCGCAGCGCCGGGGCTTTGTACCGCCTCGGGCCCCGGATTGCCGGCCCGCCCCGGGCAGCTGCGGGCTGCTGGCCCTGCCCGCGGCCGGGGAGGAGGCAGCTGCTGCCCGGAGGCCCCGCGGCCTTTCCCCCGGGTGTTTCCGGAAGGGAGAAGGGGTTCGCGGCGCTCAGCCCTCGGGCTGCTCGGGATAACCCGGAGCTCGGCAGCCAGAGCAAGGGCAGATCTGCCCTGAGGCCTCCCACTGCTGTAGCTCAGCCGTACGTGGCTACGGGGTTGGGTCATCCCGAGGAGGATGCTCTCACCGTAGCTGCTAAATCTGGGAGATGTTTTACTCGTTGTTAGCAAGTGTAAGGGGAGTTTTGCGCCTCTGTAGTGGCCAGTTGTTACCTAGAAGTCTGCTGCTGCCAGTCCCAAGCTAAGCTTGAGCTACTAAGTCTCACAAAGAAGCTGGACTTCAGACAAGGGCCATCCTAACCCCAAGACATAACCTGCAGCCAGCTCAGGGCAAGGACAGAGCACCTCCTGGCAAAAGATAGCAGAAGCATATCTAAGACTGTCACCCTCCATCCACAATGAGCAAATCCTTGATTTGTCCTGTTGCAGAATTAATCTTTGCTACAAAAGCAGAGATCTGCGTCACCTAATTAATGTCCCTTCCACCTGATGCTTCCAACACAGTGCTTGCTTTAGAAATACCAGCATAACTCTCATAATAGCAGGTAAAAATCATTAGAAAGAGATGAACAAGCAGGCAGTGGGAATTTTAGACAGTACGAAACAATTAAAGAGACTTCCAGGCAGCTATAGATGAGTAGAACATTATTACAAAAACAGTAAAAAATGACAGGACCAGAAAGGGGGGGGGGGGGGGAGAGAAGGGATAAGAAGGAACATACACACAAATGTGAAAGATTAAAATCACAGTCTTTAAGTGAATATGCAGTGTAATTCTTCCTAAAAGGAGACAGTTCATGTGTCAGAGCAGGAACACCAACTGTAAAATTTCCCCACTCTAGAAAGATAAGATGCTGCAATATGAATGCTAATGCAATTAATGTGTATTATAACTGAAGATATAAATACAGTTGGCATCAACTGCCAGCAATATATCTTAAAATACATGTGGGAAAAGGAAATGGCAAACTGCTGGGTTAGCTCTGAAAGAACAAAGCACAGTTCAAAGGAGTGAAGAATATACGTGTTACAATCGCCTTGTTTCTACAAAAATAGAACATGTCCAAGTACAATAACAAAAAGAAAGACCTGAAAAGGTTGAAGTACAGATTAATGTACCCTGAATTTGCTGCTCCCTGTCTGTACTCCGGCCTTAGGCATCATAGCACAAAGCAACTCGTGCTGTGCCAGGTTCAGTAGGAGGTTGGTGTAGGAGGGGAGGCCTGTGTGAAGCTAAGAGCAAACAGGAGGCCAAAGTCCAACACTGCCATTTCAATGAGAATGAATGAAATGCCCGAAAATGTTACACAAAGATGGTAGGAGTACTTTTCATTATAATCCCTGAGTTCAAACTAAAAGGAGTAATACAAAGAGAACAGTTGGGCTTTGCAGAAAACGCTTCATCTGTGTCACTGAAATCATCCAAAACAAGCCTGTTTAATCTGGATGGACCATGAGGCCTTCAACTGTGAGTCAGGAAACTACATGCTCAGTGGCCTCATCTGAAACCAAAGGGAGGTGGTGTTGAGCACTGCCCTTTTTTCTTTCAGCAGCAAGAGCTGCTCTTGGTACTTGTGTGTTGGCTGGCGTTTGCCAGCAGCACTGCTTGTGTTACCTATCAACTCAGATTCTTCGTTATCATGGTTCCCATTGGACTTGCTGGTGCAGCAGCTGCCAGCATCACTGAATTTCACAGGGTGGCTCTGCAACAACAATTCCCCACATAAAGAAAACAGCATTTGCTGCTTCATCCAACTGCAGAGAGAATTTGCAACAGTGATCCTCACCATTGGGGTTTTTCATTTGACACAGCACAATAGGGATAATGATGGTACATCAGCAGATCTGGAGGAGGATTGCCTTTCTGTGTTGCCAGCGCCCACCCCAGTGAAATCAAACCAACACCTCGCGAGTTCTTTCAACACCAACGCACTCCTGCTGCCACATACCCACCACAAGAAAGCAGCAATTTTTAGATGACTCTAGAAAATACATCCTCTGGTCACAGGAACTCTTAACTTGAAGTGGACAATAAGAATGCAACCGACATGGCTTCCATCCCTGAATGATGGACAGGAGAGAAGAGTATATGGCAGAAGTGGGGTTAAGGAAATACCAAGCTTTCTTCTCTCTCCACAAGAAAAAAGAATTGCATTTACTGTGCTGAAGATAAGGACATCAAACTGTATTCTAGAGACTTTGGAAAGGTTCTCTGCTCTTGCCCATGTGGTAGCTTGTTGTACCTTGCATATCTGCAAAAGAGTAAGTGAAGATCTGTGCAGCTTCCCCAGGGGGTATAATACCATGAGGCTGCAGAACACAAAGAGATGTAGTTTCTTCTCCCTTCCTCCTCCAGCCCATTCAGCCTTCTGAAATGAAGATGCCAAGGGCCAGCTTGATGAAGAGTATTTTGCCCAGCATCTGACCTGGCAGCCTTCACTAAATTAATACACATACAGAGATTCAGATAAATTAAAAAAATAAAAATGATAATTGACCTAGTTTCTTACAGATATATTTCAAAGCTGGTTTAGAGGAGCTAAAATTGATTATAATTTGCTCTCTTGAAGTATAATTCCCATCATTTCAGTTGAAATAAAATCTTTCATAAATTTATGTCATTCTTTGGCTGATAAAGAATAGAAATAGAACATTTTCAGATTGGAGCAGTGTACAGTCATGGGGTTACAAAAAGAGATGGCTACAAAGCTCCTCCATCCTACTCTGTAGGTCACAGCAGCATTGTCCCTTGAAGTCTTTTTCCTAGAGTTTTCTTCCCATCACTGTAACAGATTTCCAGCACTGAGGTTTTCATCATCTGTCTAAAGATGATGGAGAGACTGTTCTTCAGTCGGAGGTGGATCCCTAAACACTAGCCTGCAGCACAATGTACAGGCAACCAAACCACCCCTACTGAACTCACAAAGAACTACATCACAGAGCCCTAATCTTGGAGAAGAAAGCTCCAAGTTAGGAAACTTTTTAGTTCTGTCACCAATTAAACCTATCTTACGTTGATGCATTTTCCTTGACATTTGAATTAATGAGCCAAATGCCTCTAGTGAATTCAAGATGAGCCTGTGACATCTAAAAGTGTTTCTATGGCAGCTGAATGATGATAAAAACTGGAGGCTATGACTTCACTGCAGAATCACACAGCAGGACAGATTGGTAGAATAAACTATTTAGATATTATAATGAGTGTTAACAGTATGGCTATGAAGGAAATAGCTGTTTTACACACATGAGATCTGTATGTGCCTACACAAAGGGATCATCCTAAAATTTCACTGCTTTGTCAAAGTAAATCTTGTGACATTAAAAACCCCACAGGTAACTCCCTCACTTACGTAGGGGTGGTTTCCACAGATTCCACGGGGCACCATGCCCTGACCTCACAGGTTTTAACAGCTGCATTAGAGTTCATACATCTTCCTGTTTGACCTCCTGTAGAGAAACAAGCACTTTCTCAGCAAAGACAAGAGGTTTTTGCCAATGAGAGACAATTTAAAGATGTGAGTGGATACCTCTTCAAACCTAAGATAGGCAGCTTGACATTTCAGATTGTTGCAGCTTTCTATAGGAGGAAGCTGTAGGAAGAACTACCCAAACCATAGTCCTGCCACACCTCATCAATCCTTATTTAGCTGTTTGCTTGGGTCAACAGTGCTTGTCATTGTTTGGGCTGAGGGTGAAGTAATTTCCTTCACAGTTTTATATGAAGTTGCATATCTGAGTCTTGGGATAAATTGAGAAACCAGCTGTTTCAGTCAGAACTTTAATTCAACAACACAAGCAAATTAAACAAAGAAGATAAAGGTGGCCAGAAAACTTTAGATCTTTGTGCCCTCCTGGAAAGTCAGCATTTTTTTGTGAGCACTTAGTCTTTACCAGGGAAGGTGATCAGCCAGCCAGGACCCGAAATTCAGGGAATCTCAGGACTACAAAGAATTCAGATGATGAAAACAGTATGATGTCTTCTGGACAACTGGTCCCAAATAAAGGACACAAGTTCCCTGACTTATTCTGAGAACCACCTATCACAGGAGTGTTACAGACCCTACAAACAGATCCTGCAGTCACTCCACTCACTAGCAACCATGGACTTCAATGGGAGTGACTGTGAGATCAGCCCTCATTCATGCCAATCTGTACTCTTCTTCACATTTCCCCTCCCTCTGCTCCCTCTCACTGTTTCTCCTTTCAGTAAGGGCATGCAGAAGCCAATAAAACCTCAGTTTTGTGGTTCTGAAAACATGTTCTCAGATATCTCTTAGCAGGTATAACCTTCACTAGTTATTTGGTTTGTAGGAGATAAAGGCTCAGCTACCTGCAAAACCAGATCAGTGGAAGCTGAATACTGGACTGACATTAAGACTTGCCTGTGTTGGTAGAGTGTATTCTTCTGTATCCCAGGTCCTGTTGCTTGTGTAAGCCACTCCCTTCCAACTAGCATGAACTGAGCTGTCAATGTCTGATAGAGTCTGTAAGTGATGATTATACAATTGGCCAGATAAACCTGAAAGGACAAATAATCTTGTAAGAATCAAATGGGTCAGCCTCTTTGTCTTGTTCTTTGACAAAACGCACTGCAAGATAAAAGTCAGATGTCCATTTTCATGTAATTGAGGCCTTTTTGTGTGAGACACATGCATCAGCTGGACCAAAGACTGCCTTGGTTTCACTTCAGCAACTTTTGGCTTTGTCAGAAATGAACTGATATCTGCAAGAAGAGAATTTCCCATCCTAACTTATATAGACAATATGAGGTGATATCCTGGCCCTTCAGAGGCCATTTGTGAAACACCAATTAACTGCAACAGGGCTTGATGTCATCCAAACACTTTCACCCATGCTGTGTTGCTGTCTACTTAGACTTTGACTTTTTCTGTCACAAACAGTAGTGTCCTCTCTATGGTTTTGGGT
Source organism: Colius striatus (assembly GCF_028858725.1). NCBI lineage: Eukaryota > Metazoa > Chordata > Aves > Coliiformes > Coliidae > Colius > Colius striatus. Next base: position 13,945,848 of record NC_084775.1, on the reverse strand, counting down.
TTTTTCAAGAGAGCTTAAAATGCTTAGTCCTTAACTTTCCAGAATGACTACTTTTGTGCCTCATGCTGACTGCCTCTGTTACCTTGGCCTAATGTTTTCTCTTTCTCAAGAATTAAATGTGTTAATAAAAGGAGGAGGGATGCCCCTGGTTTTAAGCTGACAGGAAAGTCATGTAGCTCATAAAAGTACTATCAACTTTAAAAAAAAATTGTATGTTCAGAAGATACTTTCCACACTACATAAAAGTGATGTCAAAGATTTGATTTGGAAAAAAAGCCACAAAAACTAGCACCATTTCAGTTTAACATGTCTGTTCTGGAGGGGGATGAAGTAGCATCAGAAGAAGAGAAATAGAAAGCAACTGATCAATGTTCCCTTATTTATATCATCTATTATAACAGCATTTCAGCCTTTTCCTTCTGGAGAACCATATTTGAAACTGGCAGTGGGAAACCAGCTCTGAGCAGCAGTAGGTGGGTATAGTACCTTAGTAAGGCAACTTGAATTTCCTGCAGACATGATTTCTTTGTGAGATTGGGATCAGTGTGCTCAATGTCCTGGCTTGCTGCCCTCCCATGAGAATGAAACCGACTTTATGAACTTCAGCAGACTTTGTTCAGCAAATACTTATCACTAAGAACAGTCCTAGTTTGGCAGCAAATAGGAAAATCTGCCCTTTGGAGGCAATCATTATTGCATATTCCTAAAACATCTTATTGTCCCTGAAATCTGCTGCAAGGGTTGACTTGCCATTTCATCTGACCCTGAAGAGGAGACTCTACAGAGCAGACTCTAATCTCAGAAACACTGGTGTAGATCTGACATTATTCAGTAGAGTTATTTTGGATTTTTCAGACAAGCAACAAAACCAGACAGCATGGCAAGAAACAAAACTGCACGTCATTTTTAGAGGAAGCTTAGTTAACTCTGTTCAAGCAACCCCACCTTGTTAGATAACATCCCATGCCACATTCCCACCACAAAGTTCCCACAATCACATCCATCTTCCAAGAATGGCCGAACACCAGATCAACGACCTCGTTTGCTGCCACAAAACTCAAAGTGCTGAACATCAAGTTAAAACCAGACAAAATCCCACTACAAGAAACATTTGCCCATGTGCAACACAGCCTCCCATTGCCATGAGGCTTCTCCCAATCCTTTGGTATTTTACATCCCATGGAATGCTATCTATGGCTATAATCATGAAAATACATTCAGAACCAGACAGGCATCTTGGCTGTTGGAATTGTCTTAGATGTTTTAGCACACAGGAATGTGTCACATTCTGCACAAACAGGCATCATTTAGTGAGACACTGGTGATAGCTCCTTAGGCTTTTGCTGGGGTTGGTATTATTGACACTTCAATAAATAGAATCCTGCTACATAATAACAGCTGAAAAAGCTGCAAGTGGGAACCAGAAGCAGACCTGGGATGCACTTAGGTGCTGGAATTGTCACAAAGAAATGTATTTTTAATATAATGCAGCCAGGCCTATGTGTACATACACATAACACAATACTTAAAATAAAACAGACAACAGGAAGGCTCAGATTGCCTAAGTGAAGAAGTAAGTGTTGTCTTCCTTTCCTAAATGCTCTTGTTTTAACATTAACATCTTACATCTGTTTGGGATCTGACCTCAGCAGCTCAGCTGGACATATTCATCTTCTTGCCCATGATGTTCCCATATAAGGTGATCTCTCTTCGCCCATGGAGCATGATTTTGCTTTGCTCAGGTTTCGTTCTGCTGTGATTTGCTGGCCTCTACGGTCGAGCTCCCTCACAGTTTTGCAAGGCAGTCATCCACACAGCAGTAGCTATAAAGGGAGAAGAAAGTCAGGAGGGAGTAATGAACCCATGCCTGCAGATCTGAAGAGCTTTGGATAGCTCATTTGCAGGCTCGATTCTCTTTCTTCCACACACTGCCTATGCATGATGCTGTTTTAATAAGCAGCTTCCACAAGCCACACAATATAAAACATAAACCCTACTCAGAGAAAGGAGTGGAACTATAGGGCTGAATTACTAGAATAACTCTTGTGTCATCAGGAAACTTTGACTGAAACCCTGTATCACTCTCCGTGCAAACTAACTTCAGAATTCAGAAAATGCTACCACAATGAGACACAAATATACATGCACACTGGTCTCCAGTTCTGTTAAGACCTGATTCAGACACATCACCACAGCTAAGATAACAAGACAAGTATCACATATCTCAGCTGCTTCCTGTAATAGTTACACAAGTCTGCACAGAAAGCTATAATCTCTTTTAAAAAAGAATGTAAAGATTTTGTTGTGATACAGAGGTCAAGAGACTGAGATAAGCCCTAACTTTTTTAAAGCATAAGTTTGAAAATTGAGTCTTCACTCCAGCGTGTAAATATCAAGGGGTAGCAGGGTGGTGACTTTGGGCTGCACCTATCAATAGCACACAACTGCTGCAAGGAAGGATCGTGAAAACATGCAACTTTAAGTACAACATCACACTTTCTCCAAGTCGGGAAATCCCAACTCTGACGTATGATTTTGCTCCTGCCTTCAATCACTTGAGCTTTCGAACAGGCCAGCAAGCCAGAGCTCAGCCAGGCCAGCTCTAATGACATCTGGTCATGGATGTGTCCTTCCTCCCCAAGGGTCAGAACAATCAGAAGTCATGGGTTTCCATGACAACAGAGTTAAACAATCTCACCATCTTTATTTCTTCTTATCTTGGTGTTTATTCTAAAGCTTCAGACATCCTTCCTCTTCTTTATCTGTTGCCTCTTTAACATTAGAGAGACATGAAAAGAGAGGAATGGTCCTTTCCTTCTTGGAAGCTATGGGGACTAAAATAGCCTGATGTAAAGAAGAATCTCAGAGCAGCACCTTTGCACAGATCCCTCTCCAGCAAAGTGAGCACAATCACTCTCCTCTGCACCAAGGTCTGAAGAAAGGATGTGTATCAGTATTTACAGAAACAAGGTTTCTCTAGCATTAAGTGGTAGACCCACACTACCACTTCCTATTACCTTTTTGTGTTTTTACAGGGAGCAGACCTGGTCCCCAGTGCCACCCAGGCAATACCGTTTTCATTTGTTCTCTGTGGATTCTATATGCTCAAAATACTCATCAGAAGAACAGTGTAACTGATACCAGGAAAGCATGTCAAGGGAAAGCAGATCTCTTCTGGGAACTTGTAGGTAAATACGATTCCTAAAGGTCAGTTATACAGATTGAAAGCACAAAGGAAACATGATCTGGTTTTAAAGTTCAAATCCAGGAGTCAGGAGACTTGGATTACATTCCTGGCTCTACCACAACTTTCATGCACAATCACAAGCAACCTGTCCATTCCCTCTGTAACTTAGGTTAGCCACTTAAAGGCTATGACACCAACACAGTGTCACTTTTCAGGCTTCCCATGAAGACCAGTAAATTAGTAATTTATGAAGTGCTTTCTGTTCCTTGGAAAGAAGAGATCTAACAAGACAGACGCAGTGCTCAGAATTGCAAAGTATTACATTTATGATTGCTATTTACTGAGTCAAATTCTGCAGTGATTTACAACCTGTGCATTTCAATTGGCACCAATTTAGTATGACTCACTGCATATTTTAATCTGTCATCTGTGGTCTCACATGGGATTCTAAGACTATCTAAGAAGCTAATTGCAATAGCAGACTCAAAAATCCACCTATTTAAGATCTAAGTATAGGTTTTGAAGGATCTGCAACAAAAACCTCACAGATTGAGAGACAACCATTTCACAAATCTCACTTTAATATATAGTCTATTTTTTGACTGTTATCTGTGAGGCTCCTGTCCTTGTTTCAGATTTAGCATAGCAAGCACTATCTATTTATTACTCCTTTGAGGCACACTGACAACTGATGTTCAACCCTGAGGACATAAATTTGCTGTTTGCCCCCCATGAGGCCTGGGCACAGGACTGGCATTCCTGTTTCACTGGGATCCTCTGTGCATTTTTCCATTTCAAAGAAATGAAGCAACCATTCACCTGATACGTGCATCAGCCACACCTGACATGTCTTTATGCTGTCAAGGACCGCCAGAATTCTTAACTGGGTAACTGCATCAATCTGTTTGTACATCTCCTACACATGCGACAACAGCCTCCCTCCAAGAAACTGCAAAGCTAAGTATATACCTTAAAGGGTGAATCTCAAACCTATTTCTGCCGTTCCTTTCATCAACAGCACTTCTGCTGTGAAGAGGCCCCATGAGAGACAGCCTAGGGAATGTGTACGCCCCAGCACCACCTAACAGCGACCTCAGCCATTCTTCCCACACGGCAGAGGAGCACCGACCCTACCCTGCTGCTAACTCCACCTCACGTCTAGCGATGGCGCTGCGCCTGCTGCCGCTGCCTCACACCACAGCGCGGGGCAGGGCCCGCTGCCGCCCACCGCCGCCAGCTGCCCTCTGGCCAGGGGATAAAAACCCCAATTTCCGACCAATTCCTGTCAGGAAAGGGGGTGGAGATCGAGTTTCCCAGAGTCCCGCCGAGCTGGCAAAGAGGCGCGGCGGGAAGGGCTGCGACGTCGCCGGGATGCGCCTCGGTGCGGCCTGCTCCGCCTCGCCGCCCCTCAGGCCGCACCCAACCGCGAGGGCTGCGAAACCCTCGAGGAGGGGGCTGAGACCCGCCCTCCGCCGGGACGGGACAGCTCGGGACAGCCCGGCTCAGCCCGGCCCGCCCCGGCGGGGCAGCCGCGGCTCTCCACAGGCCGCCCTGCGGCCCCTCGCCCCCGCCCCGCCGCCGCTGTGCGCACGCGCGGCCGCCCCCTCAGTGCGGCCCGTTTGCGCGCGGCGAGGGTCGGAAGTGACGCCGCCGCCCCGGCCCCGCAACCGTTACCACGGTAACCGGGAGGCGCGCGGGAGGGCGCGAAGGACGCGCTGCTGCCGGCGCTGGGGGCTCGGCCGACTCCCCCACAGCCTCTGTGAGGGGCCAGGTCTTCCTTCGTAGGCCGCAGAGCGTCCCCCGGGGCTGACGGGGCGGCCGGGCTGGGCGCTGCCGAGCCCGGTGTCTGCTCTCCGCCTCTGGGCTGCCATGGGCCTCGCTGAGCTGAGGTCTTCGCCCGGCAGCCCCCAGGCACCTCTCCCCGCCGAGGCCTCCTGACATCTCTTCTGTCTTTTCTGCAGAGCTTTTTCCAGGACAGGAATATGAGTGATCAAATGCAGTTCATTGTTGAGAAGCTCAATCAGGAGCCTTTCAGGAAGAACTACAATTTAATCACCTTTGACTCCTTAGAGTCGATGCAGCTGTTGCAGCTGCTCAATGATGTTCTGGGGGAGATTGACCCGAAGGTAAGGAAGGCAACCAGAGGTGCTCAGGCCTGTGTAATCCTGAACATCTTAAATGGGCTGGACACAGAAATTTGCTTTTATTTTGGTCAGGCTCTGTTTAATCTTGTGGCATGTTTGATTTACCAAAATAGCTTGTATGACCCTTGAAATAAATGTGCCTGGCAAGAATCCTTACTGTCTATACATCTGTGTGTTTTTAGCAAGCCAGGAAATGTTTCTTGGGCCAAGGATACTGGATACTTGTCTCCCAGAGACAGATGTCTTTATATTTTTCCTTGATGCACAAACCTTAACTTGGTTCATACTCAAAACTGCTGTTTTAAGTCAAAAGTCAGGCTATGTCTTCTGCACATGCACAGGGCAAGAACTGATCAAGAGCTGACCCTCATGACTTAGCTGTTGCAACAGGTGTTGAATCCCTTTCAACTCCTTTGGCACTACCAAAAGTATCAGAAAGGATTGTTCATACATCTAGGGCGCAGATAGGTGTGCCTTGGCATGCTTGGATATCTGACTTTCTTGGTGGAGGTAATGACTTTGCATAGATGAGGTGCTATGAGCAGGGAGGATGTACACCTAGAATAAATTTACTTGAATACACGTTGAAAAAACATCCATTAGAAAAGAACTGAAGTCTGGTGATAAAAGAGATGAAAAAAATGGAGCGTCTCACTTCATTGACGTGATAAATGGATAAAGTAAGTTCTTTTAGTACTGTAGTTAATTAACATGACCTGGACAAACAGGAGATAATTGCTTTTTTCTTTTCTAAACTGTTTAGCAGGCTGTTGACATTAGAGAGGAGCTGCCGGAACAAACAGCTAAAAGAATGTTGAGTCTTCTTGGTATCCTCAAGTACAAACCTCCAGGAGGTATATCAGACTTGTAAGTATCTTTTTGTCTACAAATCATAGGTAAAACATCTTTTGCAGCCTATACAGTAACAACCTTTAAGTCAGCAGTTGCATGTGGTTTTGACCTCCGCTGTCCCAGCGTGAATGTATAATGCCTTAAAGACAGCTCCTATGGTATAGGGGATGGCAGCAGCAGGCTTGCTGCAGGTTTTGGGTGGCCTTGTGGCCGTGATGCATCAGCTGCTATTGCGGAGCCAGCCAGGAGAGGGTGCCGCCTGACTGGCAGGGTCGGTCCCTTCCCCATCCCTATCAGAAACAGCCGCCCGAGGCTGGAATCGCACCCTCCTGCCCCAGGTTATAACCGAGAAAGCCCACACTCTTCCCACACCGCCTTTATGTGTGATGGGGTTTTTATGTGTCTGGAGGTAGCAGAATCGGCATCATAAATATCAGTCTGGCACCATGAGTGATTTCTCTGTTAACAGCATTCAGAAAATCATTAGGCAAGTGGAGAGGGAATGTCAAAATATTGCAAATTGTTTCTTCCAATCCAGTGTTCTTTAGTTTGAGATTTATTGGTATTCCCTGGTTGTTTTTGTGTAGGAGTGCATTTCGCCAAGGGTTAGTTACTGGAAGCAAACCTGTAATTCATCCTATCTTGCATTGGCTTCTCCAGAGGACCAATGAACTCAAGAAAAGAGCATACCTGGCACGTTTCTTGGTAAAATTGGAAGTGCCAGCAGAGTTCCTACAGGATGATACTGTGGCTGACATCAACGAACAGGTACCATTTTTCATGAATGCCAACATTCTACATTAATTACTTAAAATGACAAGAGAAGGAAGAATAAATGAATGGGGGAGTTACCGTTGAGGTCCATGTTCAAAAGAGCTATGTTAAGAGCATGTTGGCCTCAAGAGTTAGCAAGGATTCATAGTAAGAAAGTCTTGACCACCTTAAGTCCTAACCACTTTTCTTTCAGTAACCCTGAAATTGTATATTAATAGCTAGCATTGAGTTAAAGGAGTTTAAGCCCATCAGGTACGGGCTACTAAATAATGTTCAGATCTGTGTTGGCCAAGCCAGTTTATTGCTTTTTAGAAAAAATGGATTCCAGCTTGTCAGTGCATGCTTGATATTGAAACAACCAGAAATGAGAATTCTAGATGCCAGTTCCCCAGGGTTTTATAGAATGGAATTGCTGCTTCACTGCTCAGGGATATGATGCCTTTGTTTGATCTGGCCTTTTCCATTGCCCCTTTGTGTTCAAAATTCTTATCAATTGCTCTTTCCAGGAAGTAAAAAATGACTTGATAGTCTCTTTTTAGACTTTCCCATCTCATTGAATGGCTGTTTCTGTGGAGATTATCTTTCTTTATATCTCAGCTTGCATTTCTCCAAGTTGAATCTAAATTTATTTCCTATCCATATTTCTAAACTCTTTCTGTCCCCTGTTATTTCTCTGCCCACACAGACTTTCACACTGCCTCTCAGTTTAAGATTACTGGTGGGCAATGTACTGGTGTGGAAGTAGCACACTGTCTACTTCTTTCTAACTACCGAACTACATATATCAATCTACATTATACTGAGGGCACAATTATGCAATGTGTCAAAACTGTTTCTCACATGTTGAGTCAGGTGTGCTCTTGGGCCTCTGTGCTGGGTTGAAGTTCAATGCTCTAGAAATGGAAGCCCCATTGTTTTGATAAAGCACGTTGTTAGATCAAGGTTTTCCTTTTTGTGCTGATGAATTTACAGATATACACAGATTCATAGTAAGAGCAAATAATTTGTTACTTTAAGATAATATCTTCCTGTTATGAAAATACACTGTAATAAAAGGGAAAAGGTAAAAATGTGGAAGAAATTTCTGAGTGTACCTTAAAATGGAAGATAATTCACTTGACAAGCTTTTATGATTAAAAATGTCTTTAATTCCTGTTCTGACCATATTTCTCTTTCTGTATTTACTGCCTTCATACTAAAGTGACATGTTGGTCTGAAAATCCTCAGACTCAGAGCTCATTGAGCATGCTTTTGCTTTTCTTTTGTAGTATGAAGAACTGATAGAAACATTTAAAAACCTACATAAGGAGTGTGAGCAGCTCAAAACATCTGGTTTATCAACAGCAGAAATAAGAAGGGTAAATATCTGACAAAATGGCACTACTTTTGTTCAGGTTTTTCTTTGACTGTCAGTTCCATTTGTTGGTTTTGTGGAGTCATTGCTGTGTGTGAGCTGCAGAGAGGTCAGAGCTGGTAGGCACTGCAGCTGCCTTTTGGAAACTGTCTCTGTTGGCAAACAGATTAGAAAGTCCTCACTTGTGTTAAGAACAGAGCTTGCTGAAGCAGATTGGGAAACTGCTGCCAAGACAGTTCAGCATGATTTTCAAATATTAGAGCTCCTTCTCCTGTGGATATAAAACTGATCCAAAGGCTTTTGCTTTACTGATAGATTCAGGGTAATAATTTCAGAGGTTGTTGAATAAATTAAGAACCTAAGTCAATAGAAATGATGATCCTCTGTGGCTAAGCTGTTAAGTAAAGCTATTTGTCCTGTTTCAGAAAAATATTCAAGACCAAGTACAACTTTCCATTAAGACATATGGACAAGTTAAGGAGATGTTGAGATAAGGCCTAAATGCCAACTATTTATTCCTCTTTCTCTCATAACTATTAATCTTTGGAATCCTGGTGTTGTAAAATAACTGAAGGAGAATAATGTTTGGATATATGTTTTAGCACTAGAAAGTGTTTAACATGATTGTCCTAGGTTTGGGCAATTTTAATACAAAAAAGTGGCCACAAACCTCCCTTCTATGCAACCTCATGCCAAATTGTCTGCCAGGAAGTGGATAATGATGGTAACATTAAGAACATATGTTTGACTGCATCACATGTTGAATTAATGCCTATTCTTGCTTGGTTGTTTCTGTTTGTTTGGTTTTATTTTAGAGAAATCCACCTGCTTTTATTTTCAGTGTTCACAGTAATAGTCAAGGATGCAAATGAAGGAATGTTAGCATAAAAGGAGTGGGAACTGTGGGGGAAGTAAGAAAGAGAGATTGAAATCATGGATGTTCTGATCATAAATCAATAAAATGATAACTGCTTCAGTGTATTCAGAGGAGGATTCTGTTCAAATGTATATGAAAATAAGAATTTTAAGCCAATCCATATTATGTTGTAACTAAATTAACTTTTCTGGATCTATTCTTTCTGTGTTTTAGGACATCAGTGCAATGGAAGAGGAGAAAGATCAACTCCACAAAAGAGTAGAGCGTCTTAAGAAGAGGGTAATAAGAGAAGTAACACTGTTACATTTCAGTGTCATAATCCTTGGCTTGCAACTCTGATTTTGGAATGCAAACAAGGATTAAGATAAACATACTGTATGTCTAGGAAGGAATCGAGTAACTAATTGACCCACAGGGAATCTCCCTCGGCGTTAGTCCAGGGCTTTTAAGAATCTTGAGTCCACTGCTTCGCTGTCATTTCTGAGTAGTAACATGTATGGAAAGGAAGCACTAAATGGGCTTGTGAGACATATGATCTCTTTAATGCATTTCTCAACTATCTGACAGTAACATGCACTATTTATCCACTTGCTGTAGGTGGAGACAGTGCAAAATCATCAACGAATGCTTGAAATAGCAAGACAGCTTCGCGTAGAAAAAGAGAGAGAAGAATCTTTAGCTCAACAGAAACAAGAACAAAAAAATCAGGTACTGTTATCAAGACATGCCCATTAAAATGAACAGTCATTGACACTTGTTTGAGAATCATGCATTTAAAACAGTACATCAGGAACAACAGTCCAGAGTTTCTCCCAGCACCAGAAAGTTAAATCCCATTTAAAATATCCGTGCACGTTTTAAGGGAAGAGGCTTGACCCTGCAAGTCTTGAACATCTCATTCAAGATTCTTGGCTTGCCTCAGCTGCTACTGACATCATCTTTCAGCTGTCCCAGGAAATGTTCCGTGACTTACTGTGGCAGCACCCAAAGAGAATTCTTTATATTTATGGTAGCATGTGAATGTTTCCTTAGTTTGATTTGTGCATCTGCACTGATATCAGGGGCTCAGTAACACAGCAAGTGTTAATGGAGTGGAGGAGGGAATGTGGATCAAGATAACCTTGGGATTTTGGTCCTGAATTTGACAAAAATGATGCTCTGGGCAGCACTGGAAGCAGCTGACATCTGAATACAAGGTTGGGTTTTATACCTGAGATACGTTATCAAAACAAGACACTTTAATAAAATCCAGTGAAATATCATGGTATCATCTCACCAAATTCTGTAGCATGAACTTCAGCATTGTATTAAAAGGGAACCACTTCCCCCTGATCTCTAGTACTGCAGTTTCTATCTAGATCAGAAGGCTTTCAAGCTCTTGGGTCTTTCCTTAGACCTTGGTGAGATCACAAGTAAATGGAATGTGATGTCCAGCTAATTCCATCCATGGAAGCCCAGGCCAATGGTTGAAAATTTGCTTTGGCACATTCCCTCATGAAACAGATAATGACCAGTTGCTTCTAGCTACCACTTCTTATGTTTGTGATTCTTTTTGATACTTTTTTGTTTTAGTTGTTTGAATATATGTAAAGGAATGAGCTTATGTGTGTCCAATTCTCTCTCAAAAGTTGTTCCATGCAAAGCAGAGACTGCAAAGAGCACAGCTCCAGCTGAAAGAGATGCGTCAGGCAGTAGTGGATTTGAAACCTGCAAGTAAGTAGTAATCTATAAAGGCTGGGGGTTTACATTTCTGTTGGAAACAAAAGCAAAACTGGATGGCTGTCAGTAACATGATAGTGCCAAAAAGCATATAGGAACTTCAGAGAATCTAAAGAAGGAAATAACTTGTGCTCTGAATGCACGTGCTGGAGATCCCAAGGCTGAATGTGAAGCCAGGGAGGCAATCAAAAGGGAAGATGATATGTTAAATTAAAACAGTTACAAAGTGAATGTTAACCATAATACCCTGTGAGGAAAAAACCCAGCTGTGAAAAGCAGAAACCTCTTACAAATCAGAAGTTTGTCTTTTCTAAGGTTTTATGCCTTTTGTATTTGTAATGGGGCATTGGTGAAGTGCTGCTTAAAAATTTACTAAATGACTGTACAAATGCATGGAAAACAATGCTTTATTCAATATGAGCTTGTTTTTTCTTGTTACCTCCTATAAAATACTTGTCTGAAAAGCTTTAAGGCCTATTTCTTACTGTAGTGCTGTTTTGTATGGTACCAAAAATAAAGATGCTTCCTAACTAAGCTTTTAAAAATAGATCATGGATAATATATATACACAAACACTTATATATGCTTATGTTTGTAAGTATATATATAATAGATACTAATTATATATGAAAGCAGATATATGTAATATGAATATATTTACCTATTTATGTTCCTATTTACATAGGAGAATACTTTGTTTTCACAGCATGACTGCAGCTGACTGGATTGTATGTTGCTGTGTTACATTAACAGCGAGATTGCTGCTCTTTGTTTTCTCATATTTCAGCCTGCAAATAACCTCAGCTAAAGAAATGATACTATTTGTGGAATAAGTTGGTATTCTGTAATCATTTATAAAAACAGCAGGTGGGAAGGAGTTTACCAGATAAATGCCCAACTGACTGTCTCCAAATACAGTTTGACAATCTCTAGATTTCTGATGATTTAATTCCTTTGAAGGAAACATTAACAAAGATGAACCTGTTGTTCGACAACAAAACAGAGGCAGTTTAGGATTTGTTATTTCAGATGTGTGTGACCTTTGGCAAATCACTTAACCCCCTTTCAGTTTGTCTCTTGTCCTTGGTTGTTAATAAAACATCATGGGATTGACAGAGGTTTTACATACTGTTCATACAGGCAGTGGGGTTGATTTGTGGGGAAATACTGTACTGTAAGTAAAGTAGTGTGAAGGTATAAGACCCAGAATGGTCCTTTTCACAGGGCTTTTCCAGTTGCTTTTCCAGGTAAAAAAAAAGCTTATAGAATGATTTTTATTGTATAAATTACTTTCAAAAATATAGAATCTGGCTATTTTTGGATTTAAACTTAATCAAGTAAGTCATTGTTCTACTCTTTCAAGTATGTTTAATATTCCAGTTGCATCTCACACCTGCTTTGGCAGCTGCTTTGACTGGGAGGCTGTTCTTTAGTCACCACCACGCCGTGTCCTTATTGCTTCGTAACCTGACTTTAATTTTTTTATGATCATCATCAGCCACTGAACCACAAATGGAACTAAAAGAGTATCTGAACATCTTTGTTACTCAAAGGGACCTGCAGTGGATTTTATAACTGTTCTATTTTTGTGGTAGCTATCGGAGAGTTTCTACAGCAAAGCTGTATCAACATTTCTATTTCAGTTCCCGGGTTTTTTTAAGGCCAATGGAAACTTGATGGGTTCAGTTCACAGAAGCAAAGGTAACATAACAAAATCCAGTAAACATGTGATTTGATCACTGAGATGAAAATAAAGTTAACATATTTTATTTCCTTATCTTGAGTCCTGCTGGCAGAGAGGGGAAAAAAGTGTTTAGATGTTCTGAAGAAAAACTTGGTGTCATTATTTAAGAAAAGCTGTGTTGAAACTTTGCCCAAAGACTTCAGGACTTAGCTTTGTAATTGCTTTTCTCCACAGCAGTTACAAAGACACTGCCTGTAGGAGCAATTAAAGAATGCCAACCATGTTTTTTAAATAATTGAAATTAGGTGACCACAGTGTACTGAATAGGATTCCATTTACTTTAAAAGCTTTGTTGGTCTACACTTAGCACAATTTATTTTGTTTTAAGAACTCCCTTTGGCTGCACTTTGGTATCTCAGCTGCCTACTCCTGCCAGTGTAGCTTGTGTGCTGACAATTCAATGGCTGGTTGGCAAGTGTGGATTTTCACTAAAAGTTAGATACTTTACAATAATTTTCTTCCATTTCTAATACTTCAGGGGCTTCTTCTCCCAAAGCCAAATAAAGTGATAAAAGTTGTTATTGAGTAGAAGCTTTTTTGTTTGTCTTATGGATGCATGCTGCTTTGATTACTTTGTCTTATAATTAGTTTAGGATGAAGTACTTTGAAGAAATGGAAAGAAACTCTTGAAAGAATTCAACTAGCCTGTATTCCTGAGTATCATTAACATGCAATTAGCATCAGTGCCAGGAAAATACAGCTTATAGTTAGTAGGCTTTTAACTCCTAGAGATATAAAATTGATAAGGCTTTGTATTGTATCATGAGAAACAGTTGATTGTTATGTTTTGTAGACTACAATTGATTGTACTGATTCCACAGTACACTCCTTCCACGTTCACTAACTTTGGTACTTACTCAGGATGCTGTTTAACTAAAGAGAGGCAGTTGCTGCTGGTAGCACTAAGTATCATGAATTGGCAGTTTCTGGGGTTTTTTCATGTTGATGTTGTGGATATGAATAGTATTTTCATTAACACTGACCACCAGTTTGAGTAACCTAGCTCATGCCTTCTCAGCAAGATTGCCATCTTTTTGCTTTGAATGTCTCTGTTGGCACAAACACAAACTGTTAATGCCAAAAAGTGAACTGTATTACTGAAATTCTTGCTCTCTGTCCATTTTACAGAACATTATTGTTGACTTTATTGGCAGAAATATGAAGAAGTAGATGATTAGCTTGAAAGTACTGATTAAAGGAATGTGTTAAGATGGTTGTTGTTGATAAACAGTGAAAAGTGTAATTTATACACTTCATCAAGTTAATATGGAGCAATAGATTTAGAGCACTGAGAACATCGAAGACAGCAGAGGAATTGCTTTGTACAGATGTCTGTTTTCTGTCATCTGAGCACTTGATGAAAAATACAGATTTAGGCTGCTATTAGCTCTCTCATGCTAATGCATGAAAACAGTAACATTTCTCTTTCCCTAAAATTCCAAGTTTAAATGATGTCCACCAACACATCAGATCATATTGCAATTATAGATGTATCTGGTAAAGGGAAAAGGCTTAGGCAGAACTTTATTTCCATCTTTAAATGACTGTGTTTATTCTGAAGTCCCTGTCAATAGATGCAGGGTCAGGGGTAAAGCACTTTCAAGCAGTGTTGCTATGGTTGACTTTGTTAAGACCATCAACTCTTTACTTGCACCCCACTTTGAAAGAACAAACAAAGCAGTAAAAAATCAACATGACCTATTATTAAAAGGAAATTGACATTTTTACAGAGGAAATTGATCAGAATCATCACTGACTGGATGCTTCTCATTGGGACATTGCAGAAATCAATGTCTGGCTCTGTTTTTGTTTAGCATTTACATGGATAGCTGAAAGAAAACAGCAAATGGTCACTGGTGAAATTGTCAGATGAACTAAAAGTTGGGGAAATGACAGAATAATGAGGAGAGCAGCCTGGTGAAATGACCTGAATCACTTAGGAAGCCAAGCCTGTGCAAACAGTATATATTTTAAGGAATAGCCAAATGCCACAGTATTCCTCGAGCAGTAACTTATATGCAGTGTAGTTATGGCATGTGGGACTCTTTCCTAAGAAGTGACTCTGAAAAGGATGTGTAGGTCATGCTGTAAAAAGGCTAGAACTGTATTTCCTATAGTCAAAGATTTGGTGCCATCCATGCTCTTATTTATGGAAGAGAATGGAATAGGATAGTTATTAGCTCTCTTGAGCTCTGATATGTCCATCACCACAACAGAGTGTCCATTGCCCAGAATTCAAGAAAAATGTTGAAAGGTCAGAGAGACTTCAAAGAGCATCAATCATAGTTCTAAACACGAAAAGCAGAACTTAGAGTGACAAGTTCAGGAAGCTTTTTACTTTCTCAAGGAGATGTTGAAGGGATGATTTGATCATAATCTGTCAGTATTTGCATGTCCCAGGCCTTTGTTTAATACAGGAAAATTGGCAGTGGTATCAATGGAAGCTGTGATGGGAATAATTGCAGTGCTTTTTGACTGAGGGTGAGTGCAGAAAGGGAAGTGAAGGCTTTGTAAGTGAATGCACGTGGAAGTCTGTTCTAGACGTGCCTTTGTCGTGGCCTTCCTGTGTGATATTAAACAATGTGTTGGCAGATTGTCTCTAAAGTGAATGCTCCTCTTTTTTAAAAGGCAGGAAAAAAAAAACCCAGTTACTGGTTTTGTTACAGGATGCACCATCAGTGGCCTGTAGAGGAAAAGAAGTCTGAATTTGAGCACAAGTTGAATCAAGTTTTAGATCCATTAGCAGAATCGTGCCGAGAAACTTGCCTCTTTTATACATGACTGAGCAAGCACTGAGCAGCTCTTTCTCCCATCCCTCTCTTGGTAATAATAATAATAATAATAAAACATTGAATGGAAAACATGAGGAGTTGCTCTTAATAGCTCTCCACATGTAAATACGTGGTTGGCAGAGCCTTGCTAAAATAACCTTAGGGCACAGAGCCAGACTTTCAGTGCAGCTTACGTATGTAGATTTTGTAACCATAAGTCAATGTTAAAACATTCAAAACATAATTTATATGTGTAATGGAAAGACTTAAAGTATGCTTGCTTTTCTTTCCTCTAGCCTGGGAATTTAAAAAAAGGATATTTTTCAGTGAAAAGAAAAACTAAACCAAGAGCTGCCCTGTGTTTTGTTTTTCAAGATTCTGATAAGCAGCAAAAATAGCTCTTAGGTAGTTACTTCTCCATATGTTGAATCATATAGGAGGAAAAGTATATCCAAAGTATTTAGGAAACAAACTACGTTAGTCAAGAGGGATGTTGACATCATCCTGTCTTTCCCCATCAAGATGTCAAGTTTTAACTTGCTTCATTGCCTGTTGTACTGTCAAGAGTAAGCAGTCAGTGCTTCAGAGAAGCTGGTAGTAGCACTGAGGTTATCTGAGAAATTAATCTAGATAGCCATCAAGGTTATAACCTGTGAAGTCAATAGGTCCCCACTGTTAGGAAAGCAATTGTTTAGGTGTGGTTATTTCCTGAGTTTAGTGTCAAATCTACAACAAATCATTTAGGCAGGTACATTTTGATAGGAAAACTGGAGTAGTACAAGTAATAAAGTCTAGGCTATATATGCAGATTTTTTGTGCTACTGAGAGAAAACCAATACATTGGTTTGATTAAATGAAAATATTAATATTTAATATCACAATAGTTAAATGAATATCAGTTTGATTCCCACACCAAAGAGCTTGGTTTATAGCAAATTGGGAATTGTGTTCCTAGTCAATCTGAGGTGAGAATTCAGCTCACGGTGTATGTGGGAAGCTTTGCTGCATTTGCAGAGGTGCTAGGTTCTCAGTGAGACATTAAAATGTGGTCCCTCTTGCCCAGCTCTGGTCGTGGGCTGAAGAAGGCTGGAATTGAGTTCTTCAGAAAGAAAGAAGTGGGAAATCTCTCTCAATAAGCCCAAGTGTGTTCCTCAGGGTATGGCTGTAGTGCCAAGTACACAATGGCTATTGCATACATAGAGCAGCTCTGCTTCCTTACCATTCTGAAACCAGTTTTGATGCTCTTTGTTTTGCACAAGATAAATGACCTTTCTGTGAAAGGGAACAGAGGGTGTGATAGTGTTGCTTTTCATAAACACAGAAATCCAGTATCTCCCAAATATGGAGATAACATCCACCCCCCAAAAACTACCCCAAACCCAACTCTGGTATGTAGTTTTCAGAAGTACCTGGGATACTCATCTTTTAGTCATCTAGATCATGAAAAATACTCTGAAATACCTATTCCCACTCTCATCTGACATATAACTTCCAAATCTTACTGTAATCCTTGGCACAGGTGTCTCAGAGGAGTGATTGCACTAAACTGCCCGTTGTCAGTGGAAGACTCTGTAATGTAATCTGAATAGATGCTTTATCCTGTTGCATTTTCCTAGCTCTGTATTGTTCTTATCTGTATAGACCTGTGTTTATAAACTTTCTGTTAAGGAGGCTAAATTACTTTCTCTAGAAGAGCCATATCATCATAAGTGTGGTCACATGCAGTGTGCATCAGGCTTGTGTAGAACAAAACCTATAAATAGGGTTGCTTTTCTCAACAAAGTTTTTGACATTACTCAGCAACTCACAGGATCCCAGATCCCAGCATGGTGGAGTGGGAAGGGACCCCCAGAGCTCCTCCAGCCCATCCCCCTGCTAAAGCAGGTTCTCCTCGCTCAGGGGGCACAGGAACATGGAGGGGGTTGGAAACCTCCCGAGCAGGAGCCTGCACACCCTCCCTGGGCAGCCTGGGCCAGGGCTCCTTCTTGGTTTTCTTTTTGAAATGTTATTATTGCTTTCAGCATTCTCAGTCTGTCTGCCATCCTGGGATTAAATGCTGATTCTTACAAGAAAAGACAGCATGCTATTTACAGGGAAGCAATTTATAAGTGTTCCAGCAATGTAAAAGACCCTTAAAGTAAGCATACTTTAAATTCTGCTCATTTTAAGGACTTTTTTAGGTGCCAGCTTAGAGTAAAGTTTTATTTTAAGGGAGAATTTCCAGGAAATTATGAATCTATACATGAGCTAGGCCAAATTAAGATCTTAAAATTAAGATAAAGGACTCACCCTGAGATAATTTCTGTCTGTAGATGAAGTAATTCACATGAAACAATGAGCTATGCAATCTTGAGTAGGACCAGCTGCAGGGTGCTTGCTCCACTGCTCCTGCCAGAGAACCTCCAAGGGATAGAAGCTTTGAAGAAACTCTGAGCAAGTCAACGTGGCTGTGACGTGCTTTGCTGCCCCTCATCTTGCATGGGCATGAGCAGCCAAAGTCTAGTTCTTAACTTCCAAAGTTTCAGAAGAATGTAATTCACAACACAGAATCCAATATCTTGATGTGTACAGGCCATATGTAGGGTTTGTGGCTTTCTGTACCAATGCTGCATGTTCAATTTTGCATCTGATTCAGCTGGAGCATCGTGTAAGAATCTGTCAAGGAGTTAACAGTCATATGTTAGAGATACAGATGGATAATAATACCTGTTATACTGCTTAACATCTGGAATAAAAATCTAAATCAAGTACCTACCTGTTTCTTTGTTGAGAAGCAGACTCAGGCGTTGTGCTGTTGTTCTTTTGACCTGTTGCTGAATACTTCAGTGAGCTGGTGAAATCCAACAGTTACATAATTTTTATAGACATGCAATGATTTCTTTTTAAGGTTTAATGAAGAAACTAGAAGAGGAGATAAATTTCAACTCATACCTAGTCACTGAGAAAAATCCTAGAGAGCTTGAAAGTAAGAAGACTTCAGTGTATTTCTTGCAAAAGGTGGCTGCAGAGCCAGCTATGACTCAATCTGATCTCAATGCACTTGAAATGAAGGTAAGCTGACCAAAGTCACACTGAATTTGTGTTCCACAGCATAATCTAAGGTTCTCATACACTGTACTTTGCTTATCCCTACTTTATATCTTTGAGAAGATGTTTGATTCCCAAAGGAATTTCCCTCAGTTGTAAATCAAGGACAGAAACCAGGAATTTATTCCCGGAAGGGAGTTCTTATGCCATCTCCAAATTCAGGCCTATTCTACCACTAATAGCTTTTGTAAAAAAACCAGAATTTACAAGAGAGTTGGTTTTTTTCAGGTGTTCAGACTATTTTTACTCCTATTGAGGACTTTACTGTACCCAGCTTTCAAACTACCTAGATACTGCTCACAGAAATGCCAGGGTAATGCCCTGTACCTACAGTACATTTGGACTTGGTTGGATTTCAGCACATATTTACACTGCTTGCTTATCAGCACTCCTTGAGTGAGCAGAGAATGAAAGGCAGGTTGCTAGGGCTGTGGTCTCCATGCTGATGTGAGTCCCAGGTTTGTGCATGTTATGGCACAGACGGTACCAGAGAGCTGGAATACGACAATCTGTGACTCTACAAAGCATTGCTGGAATCTGGGATCACTTAGGCTTTATTTTCTCCACTTTAAACTTCTGATAAATGGTTAAGTGAAAAGAAATTTTAATGAGTATCAGCCTTATTTCTGTCTGCACCAATTCACATGCATTTTCTCTCCACATACACCAGGTTACTGCATTTTCAGGGCACACATCATGCTTCTGCCTTATCATAAAGGCACAGAACTGGAAATCCAAAAGCATAGCCTCTTCCTGGCCAATACTTGATGACTCACGGAGTTTTTTGGGATTGTTTCTCTGTTTTAGAAATAGAACTAGCTGGATTGTAATTCTGGTTTGCAAAGCATTTAATTCTTGGAGAAGATAAAGCAATAAAGCTCCATTTCTACTCTGTCTTGCAGATAAATGAAGTAAACACACAAATTAACCAGCTTATTGAGAAAAGGATGATGAACTATGAACCAAGTGACAGCAAGTTTTTGATGTATCGCCAACAGGTAAGGAGGAACAAAACATTTTTGAACCAGAAGCAGCAGAACAATTTCAGTTCCTGAGTGTTTTACGTGCTGCTTTTCCCCTCCCTGTAATTTAGCATAAATCAGTAGAAACACATCATAACAAAGGACACAAAGAACATAAATAGCTGTTGGATACCCGTGTGTTTAGGGCTGAGTCAAACAATTGCTTTCAGTCATGTCACTGAGTTTGTATTGATTGCTGTCCTTAGGCTGTTAGGTGTTGCCCTTCAGCTGCATCACAGCAATTCTGGAAGGATCATTTTGGAGGAGCTATTTTGGTAAAGCTCCAGCTGTGGACAGACTCTGACGAGGCAGCGTGTGGGCTGGCTGCTGCAGTCAGACCTGGAGGCAAAGCTGCCTTCGCTTATATCCCTTCCTCAGGTTTGGTCACACACTATTTTTCTCTTTACACCTATTAAGAAGTTAATCTTTGATTTTTTTTTTTCATCCTGAGGCTATAATATAGTCTTTCTATAAAATATGCTGTCTGGACTTAGTAAATTCACAAGCTATTAAAGGCTTTATGAACTCTGAGACTCTCAGAGCTTATGCAGAAATGTGATTTCTTTTCCAGGCAACCTGTACCACTGCTAATTTTATTGAAGGTCTTCATGATGCTGCTTATGGTGATGGTCAGAAAAAATAAAAAAGCTTAAGTAAAATGTATCAGTGGGAGGAAAAAAATGGTGATAAAATGTATCCTGCAGTTCAATCACACATGCAGTATGAAATGCATCATTTTGTTTAGTAAGAGATGCTCTTCTTCCTGAAAGAAAAGCCTGCTACATGCTGTGCTGGTACCAAAGACCAAATCTATTGTGATACAGTCTTGTTCAGTGGAGGAACTGCTCCAGGAGTTCAGGTTGCTGCTGTGAGTTGAAAGCACAGAGTGGTCTTTGTTTTGGTCTACTAGGGACAAAATAATCACATATATTGTCCCCCAATTTGTCACTGCAGATATCTCATGAAGGAAAGAGCTGAGATGCCCCAGCAGAATTCTGTTTGATATGGTTTTAGAAATAAAGCTGGTCCTCCTAAGCTAGTCTGAGCAAGCCACTGTGTATTTTGCTTCATTTTTGCTGAAGTTTTCCCTTTCATATGAAGAAACCAACCATGTCTCCAAATC
This sequence comes from Colius striatus, assembly GCF_028858725.1. Lineage (NCBI taxonomy): Eukaryota > Metazoa > Chordata > Aves > Coliiformes > Coliidae > Colius > Colius striatus. The sequence goes on along the minus strand of NC_084775.1, from coordinate 13,925,194 downwards.
CATGCACATGCATCTACATTAATGTAACAAAGTTTACTTTGGCAAGAGAAAAATGCTTTTTCCCCGTCCCCCCCCTAAGTAATACATACTTATGTTAACAAACCTCTTAGCTGCTGGTCAAATGTTACGGACTATTAAAGATTTTTTCTTAAATGTTTTATCTTCTAGACTAAAAAAAATCAGAGAATCATCTGTAATCTGCACTATTTCTGTCCTGTATTGCTTTATTCATCGTCTTCTAGCTATTTGCCAGGATTTAGTGGCTCGGCTCTGCTGTTAGTGTAACATATTTCTGTAGGTTGGAGTAGGTTGGAGTTATAAAAATCTGTATTATGACATTTGTGAAATCTTGGACAACTTTCCAGTTAAGCCATGTTGGTTTATCTTACATATGCACAAAAAGAGACTAAGAAGTGAAGCAGCTCAAATGCTGTTTCAATGAAACTGGAAAAATGAGGTGAAGGAATGTAAATCTGAAATGTAAAATGTATCAACATGGATCTGGGAAGAAAGGGTATGCTCGAAATGTCAGCCATGCTGGAAGAGGCTGGGAGGCTGCAGTCAGCTTTTCAATGAAGTTGTGGTTTAACCTGCTGCACGGAATGTGCAATCGCTGCTTTTTGCTTTGCAGTGAGACACTCTCGTATTTCTTAGTGAAAATCAGTTTCTGACAGTTAAAATGTGGTTTCAGTGGCAAAATGCCCAAAATGTAATGGATAACATTTGACTAATGATTAAATATGGCAGTTCTTACCTTACTTGTCCATATGCATTTTTAATGACCGTGCAGGCATCTATAATTTCCCGGAAGAAGGAAGCCAAGGCAGAAGAACTTCAGGCTGCTAAGGAAGAAGTGTCCAGATGGGAGAGGCAGATGCTGCAGAAGACCAATCAGGTCCAGGAGTTGGAAGGCTCTGAAGTTCTGAAAGGGGATGAGGTAGGCAATCTGGCAGTGGATATAAAGAAGAGGAAATTTGTGTCAGAGGGCTCGGTTTTTGTTCCCTCACAATTTCCTTTCACCTTTCCATTGCAGGAACTGCTTCTATGGTGTCTTTTCCATTTTTACAGTGTGGCCTCAGATTGGCCTCTGGGTTCTTTTTAATGCACACTTTTGCCATCAAACTCCAAAATTAACATATTTGAAGGCTTTTTTAATGTGCAGACACTACAGTGCTGTCTGGTGCTTTCAAATGCTTTCCAATATTTATGCTGCAGCAGTGCTTGATTTGTGGCTGTTTCCAAATTACTGCTTTTGATTATTCACCTTGTACTAACACATTGCAAGGTATTTGAGGCCTCAGTGTTGGGCTGTCTTAACGTTCCAGACTCTCAGTCAAAATAATATCACAATGGTATGATGGTAAACTACTAATTATGAAAGTCAACAAGACTAATGAAGGGATTAGGAGTTCAAGTGATAAGTCACGGTGGATAATTGTATTATTTGCTGTGTAATAACAATCAATGTTACTGTTTGCTCTGTGATACGTGATTATAAAGCACCAGGCCAGCAATTATGGGCAATGCAGTTAGTCCAGCTGAATTCATTACCCACAACCACTTTTACTTAGAAAAACATTCCCAGACCCTCCTGAAGTTTACAGACTTTGACTAGCATGATCAGCTTAACTCAGGCAAAGTTCTAGTTGAAGCTCTACTTAACAAGGCAGTTTTTTCTTCTTCAAAGGCTGCTGCCTCTGGGTAGGGGTTTGTCAGCAAAATGAATTGACTTTTCTTAAGACAGTAATTTCTCTGAGCTTGGAAAGAGGCTGCTAAGTGTACTTACGGGCAGAATCACTACAGCAAAGAGTATTTTAGCTGCATCATTCTCTGACTTAATACATCTTTTAATTCCCTCCATGCTGTGTTAATATGCACTGCCATCATTTATCAGGAGTAACACTCTTGCTTTCTTTTTCTTTGTCTATGTGCTTTTTTTACATACTGCTCAATGCAGGGAACGCCCTTTGTAGAAGGAACTCCCTTCCTGATCCCATAGGACATGCCTACTCCACAAAAATCAGTTTGCTTTTACAGGAGCTTTAAAGAGTGAATCAAGTATAGAACTGTTTGTGCACACTCAAGCATGAAGGCTTCCTGTGTGCTATGGAATCCATGCATGCTTCACTCGTGCCTTCAGGCCTTTCTCCCCTCCTGTAAACCAAGATAAAAACTAAAGGCACAGAGACTTTGAAGAATTAAGAGACTGATTTCTCTTACCATAACATCCTAATCACGTTCCATAGGATGACCACTGTGTTAGGTTTCCCTCCATTACAAGGTTTTCAACCCCACTGAGCACGTTGCTGAAGTCTTTGACAACTAAAAATGAGTAAAAAATAAAAGCAGAAAGCAGACAATCCATGGTTCATGACATGTGATGGGAAAGAAGTGTTTAATTAATCAACAAGAAGTCATTGCCAAGACAGCAACATTTGTTTTACATTCTCTGTAAATGCACTGTAAGGTAAGAAATAATTCATCTTGTGGCTGTTCTTGAGGGGGACAACATACTCTGACCCAGTCATTCAAGGGGAGCAAGGTAGGAGGGAAATGTGGTTACAGAGCATTCCAGCTGGTTGGAGAAGTGCTACAGCTAGATACAACTCAGAAGAAACAGCAGGGAGTAACCAATTCATTTACATCAAGCACAAAAAGGTAGGAATAAAATGTCTGCTTCAGGGATTATGAAATCTGTTCAAACACTTCAAAGAAAGTACAATGAGCAAGGGGCAAAGTTGGCAGGCTGCTGGCTGCAGCTGCCAGATCCTGAAAATTAGGGAATCAAATGTTGACACTTAGAAGGCTACATGGTTCAGTTACAAGTGACTCTAGGTGAAGTTGGGCTATTTTTAGCTCTTTACACAACACATTGTACTTTCCAGAGCTCAGAACCCAGACTTTCCCAAGGTAGAACATAGAACAGTATTGCAGCAGTGGTTGAAATGAGGCTGGTTTTGAGAATGTGGCCTAGAAAGTCTCATCAGTTTGTTAACAGATATGCAAGGTTTTCAGATTCATTTACATAAGGAGTTTAATATTTTCCATCCCAGTGCTCGTCCTGCCCCCTGGTAAAACAATATCAAAACTGTTCCCATTTGCAAACAGAGAAACCCCTTCTCCTTGGACCACAGATCTTGTCACTTGTCCTCTAAAACTGTTGGGTCCATCTGAATCCACTGGAAATGGTTACCTAGCTCCAAACTAGGTGCATGGATTTATAAGAGAGTAGCTCTAAAGGAGCTCACAACTTGAACATTACATGGATTCAGCCAGGACCCGTGGTATATTAACCTATCAGTTTGCTGCTGTTCTCTTAACTGTTCAGTACGGTTCTAGGTCCAGTTACATTCCTGTCTGTGAAAAGTTACACATGAAAATAAGAGAGTAGCTGTTAGTCAAGCAGTGAGAATGAAAGTGGCAAATCTGTAGGATTCTCACAGAAGCCAGAAGAGTTTCACTGTCAGAAGTGAATGCTCCTTTCAGCCAAATGTATGCAGTGATTCAGACAAATCTGCGCTGAAATGAATGCTCTTTCAGCACCCATTGCCGTGAATAAAGCATCAGTTTCATTGATCTGTGCATCTTCAGTGATAACTGAAAATGGTTTTTCATTATAAATATTCTGATTGATCCAAACTATTAGCAATGGCCACTTTAATCACAGAATCTCAGAACCTTAAGGGTTGGAAGGGACCTCATCCCCCTGCCAGAACAGAACCACCTAGAGTAGGTCACACAGGAACTCGTCCAGGTGGGTTTGAATGTCTCCAGAGAAGGAGACTCCACAGCCCATTTGGGCAGCCCCTGCCAGTGCTCCCTCACCCTCAAGGAAAAATGTCTTTACTATATGTTTCTTTGAAACCATTTCTGTTCCAGCTTTTACCTGTTGCCCCTTGTCCTATCATTGGCCATCACTTAGAACAATCTGGCTCCATCCTCCTGACACTCACCCTGTATGTATTTGTTAACAATAACTAGGTCACACCTCAGTCTCCTCCAAGCTAAGAGCCCCAGCTGAGAAGGGAGATGCTCCACTCCATCATCTTTGTGGCTCTCTGCTGAACTCTCTCCAGCAGCTCCCTGTCCTTCTGGAACTGAGGGGCCCAGAACTGGACACAATATTCCAGATCCTCCTCAATGCTTCTGGAGAGTTGTCCTGATTGATCCAGCCCATGAGTGGGCTGAAGGGTAACTGTCATTTTAACAGACCAAGGTAATACTGCTCCTATCTTTTTGAAGTTTGTCCTTCTCTGTATGAGTTATTAACTGCATCTGTCAGTGGCTGTAGCAGCTGAGATGTAGAGCCTTTTAGGAAAAAGTACTGAAATTCTGCCATGGTCAGGAACTTTCCCTAACTGTGTCTCAGTACTTTGGACAGTCTGTATCCTGTTAATTGCTCTAGTTAGAAAATGAAAACATCTGCTCCCCAGTTCTTAATAAAAATAGAGATAGTCAACTAAGGTTTTATCATCAGAACTGTTCATTTGCATGCAGTACTAGCATTGCTGGATTCCTTCAGTGTAAATGGAGCATCACACAGGAAACCTGCCCAGGGATGCAAGATACCTGCGTGCTGCAGGACCTTCCACCAGATATCCAAGTCCTGTTTTCAGTCATTCCATTTCATAAGCTAGATTCCACATGGGTTATGTTACAGTCACCCACAAAAACCAGCCAGTGCAAAGGCATAATCTCTGCTTTTGTTTGTGTAGGTTTTATATCTCGGGGGCTCTGCCTCAGCCAGCAAAGACAGGTCTCCAGGCTTGTTTACTTCAACTGCAAACCCAGTGCCAGCATTTGATTTATGTCCAGTCATTTAATCTTTGAAGCTTAGACAACTATTTGTGTTAAGTTGCTTGAGAAAGAGAAGCTTGCTAGTGGACATGGCCTTGAATGGTCCATCACTGCAGGCACCGCCAGGTCCAGGGGAACCATCAGGGTCGAGCCCGATGAGTTTCTGGGCAGGGAGCAGTTGACCTCATCTATGGGAAAATGCTGCTGCTCAGAAATTGATTCCTTCTGGTTAGTTAACTTGAAAGTGACATGGCTAGACAATGGTATTCTTTCATGAACTATTTAAAGTATTTAAAAGACCTTCTAGCACACTTACTGCATTTTAAGGGTTTGATTTTTCAGCTACTTATAGATGGGAGCACGAGGTGTACAAAACTTCAGAAGTAATGCTTACCCAGGTGGAAGCCCTGGTATTTTACAAGAAGCTTTACTTCTAATCTTTGGAAACCTACAGAATGATTCTTAGCTTTTAGACTGAAGATATCTAATTTTGCCATAAGATCTCTACCAGCTGCTGATTTGAGTCAAATCTCACGACTCCAGCTCTGAATTTGGCCCTGGATCTAAAGAAGCCTTCTGTGTGTGTGGCTTTGAGGGACCAGTCTCTGCTGTGTTTGGAGCACATGAAGTCTTTTGAAAATTCTCCCAGACTATTGATGGATTTTTCTACAGATACTGTCATTTTGCTACTGTTGTTTTAATCTTGTTTTACCTTGTTTGCTGCAATAAAAGCTGTGTGAAAGGTTTAAGTTTGCTTTTCAAAAGCCAGAGATTGGGGTGAAAGATAGACATCCATCTCCTAAAATTAATAGGTTTTGTGTGTCAACTTGAGCAACTTGGAGTTCCTTTTAGATGCAATTTTTATTATATAGTCTTAGCTTCATCAACTAATAATAGAACGTTGGTGGAATCGGTTCTTTAATCAACAAGATCCTTTGACTTCCATTGTAAAATACATTATGCTTTGAATATTGAATATGCAAATACTTTACCTCCCACTCAAGCTATTTTCAAGACCTTAAAAGTAGCTGTAGAAGTGTAGAGAATAGTTTGCTTTTCATCCTGGGATAAACTGACAGAAAATTGTTCAGGTTTGAGAGCTGAATGTGGTCACATTGTAAGTAAGTTTAAGCCTTTACATGAGTCTTTGGTCAAATGAAATACCTACTTGATGAAGACAGACAACTGTACTTCCCTTAGAGTTTCCTCAGCTGGAGAGAGTGTGTTTCTATTTCTGTCATCTCTTGAAAATCACAGAAAACTTGGTATTGGCTGAGCAATTAAAAAAGGCTTTTGTATTAAGAGGATATACTTGAATTTGCTGTGAAAAAGAAGGAGTTCTGGCAATACTGGATTGAGTGTGGCAGTAAGATAACCAAGGCAGCGTGGCTGTGACAATGGGTGCCTGCGCTGTGCTGTGACCTTGTCTATCCTTGTCCTAGGTAGCATGCACCACGTACAATGCTCTTCCAAAGCCACACAGAGTCCAATCTGCATAGAGCACATTGAGTAATTTGTGGGTTTGTTCTTTCACCAAAAACGTTTATAGCTTTTGGCTTTAAAAATAGTTCTGGAGCATAGCAAGAGAGAAGCAGCTTTGGCCTAGATATCGCACAGGATGGCAGATGAACAGGGTTGATTTCATTTTGGGCATTTTGCCCAGGACACTTTTTATAGAACATACAGTTACTCTGGGGGTTCTCAGGCTGTGGTCACACTGGGGTTTTGGGATTTAGTTCTTAGAAGAGGGAGGCATAATTTTTTTGTAAAGGAAAATCAATGCAAATGTCCAAATCTCAGTTCTTTTATGTTTGAGTTTGAAACTTGTATCAGTGGTAGTGGGACTCCTGTTTTTTCCTTAGGGCTGCCTGGTTTGTGCTCAGGCTGCACAGGCTGAACCCCTCCTCATCACTGAACATTCTGAAGCCTTTTCTTACATCATGCACTCTAAGAAATTTTGTTTTGCTTTCCATCTCTGGATCTGAATGCATTTTTGAACTCTGACTGGCACTTGCCTAATAGCTGTCAGGTAAAATACAAGAATAAGAGCTAAGCTTGTTTGAGAGATGGAAAACATTAAGGCAAAGAAAAGTATTTCATATTTGTTTCAACATTTGGTATTTTGTGTGTGTTAAAAGTTGAGCACACAGGGATTCAGATGGAAATTAGCTGAGACAGTTGATCTCTAAGGAGAGCTACTTTTTACTTAGTCTTTAAAAATATATAAATTACTTTAGATTTCCAGTGTAGCAGATACTGCATTTCTCTGCTGACAGCCTTTTGTATGCTCTCTTCCAATTTTACTGCACTTTTGTATCATGTTTCTTGGTCTGCAGAGCTCTTTGAGTCACTCACTGCTGACCTGGGGCTCTGCTACAAGTGCCAATTACTATTCCATTAACTTTTTTGTTATCCACGATTCTCAGAACATTTTGCAAAGGTTACTTCTCCAGCTGTCAAATGGAGAACTGAACTGAATGAGCTCATTACTACCAATGAGTGAGCTGGGACAGAAAGCAAGAGAGTTGTTTTCTTGGTCTTACTCTGTGAACAAATGTAGAACTGTAAATAAATAGAACCTGGGAATCCTGAATTCCAGCCCTCTGTTCTGAACTGTTCATCTTCCATACTCACTCCAAATAGGAGAATTACTTTTCATATAGCAATAGTCTGTGAGAAGGTCTGTTGTTTTTTGCTTTAACTGGTATTTCTGTTCCCTCTCTTTCCAGTTCAAACACTATGTTAATAAGCTCCGGAGCAAGAACACGGTTTATAAAAAGAAGCGAGTGGAACTGGCAGAAATCGCAGCGGAGTGCGGGGTGCTCCAGAGGACCGAGGAGCTGCTCAAGCAGCGCCACGAGGCTCTTCAGCAAGAGTTGGTAATAAAAGCACTTAATTCTCCCACAGCCCACCACCCTTCCTTCCCTGGTAACAGCTAGATACCAAGATGGATGTTGCTTTGTTAGATTCTAATGTCTACCAACCTCAGCTCTCCTGCTGTCGTTAGTAACGGAGTCATTAGGGTATAACATTTAGTTTTGTCCGTGACTACGTGGAGCTGCTGTACTTCATGTTCAGCAACTGTTTCTTACAGGCACTCGTCACTGTCCTGCCATTTCTTTTTAGACTGAGGGGCTTGACCCTGCTTTTTAAAGTCGATGGTAAATCTTCACTAACTCCAGCCAGAGCAAGGCTGGATTCTTAAATTAGTTTTCGGAATGCACATACATAGCAAAGGCTTTGAAAGTTATCAACAGCAAGCAGGACTCAGGTTACTGCTGCAAAATATATAGGAATAGTATTTTTTAAAAAGAGCAGGCAGGAAGGAAACATTCTAACCCCAGAATATTTAGAGGAAAATGCATTTTGGTCAGTGAGAAATTGAAAAGTGAATGAATGCTGTTTCTAACAGAACAGCAGGAGGATTCCTGCTCTGCACAACTGGAAGCATTCAGGGAAGCATCCCAAATGCAACACTGCTGCTGTAGGTTTTTTTACTTCCAATACCAGCATTCTTGTTATCAAAACACTTTGGCTTTGTTTCTCTCATGTCTGTTCTATTTCATGTCCATATGTTGCATTTTTAAACATCAAAAGTATTTACCTTTTTAAAAGAAATGTCAAGGTGTGAAAATCCACAGGATGGGCTTTGGAAAGATACACAGGTGCAGTGGGTGGTGTCCTGCTGTTTCAGTAGGACATTCATTGTTCAATTAAAAACAAAACCAGCAATGACACCATTTCTCAGGTTGCTCCTCAGCTACAAGGAAGGTGAGTAAAGGCTTGTGAAGGGTTGACACAGTCAATTCAGGGGGAAATTGCAGCCCAGACCAAGCATGGGAAGTTCTCTGTGACGCAGCTACACACATAATCAACAGGATCTTCTCACTGAATTCTGACCTTTTCTAAACTGTCTCATAGTAAAACTACAGAGCTTTGACTTTGTAAAGTTCTTTCCACCAGATGACCGGCGCAATTGCTTCTCCACACAATCAAATACATTTTTCTAGACCTGGGCATAACGCCCTGGGAAACTCCTCACTGCTGCTGTGGTTGACAGACTGCTCCCATCGTGGTGGCAGGGGCTTTTAGTAGAGACAAGTATTTTCTTAAACATACAGCTGTAAAAGTTTTTGGAGGAGAACAGACTTGGAGCTCATCAGTACATGGCACTTTTAAGAAGGACGTTTTGCTTTCTAACAAACAGTGGATGCATAAATCAACACTTCGCTTCTGGGTTTCAGCAAATACTCTCCTTACTTGCTGAGCAAGCATTGCTAAGAACATCATTCATGTGAAGTTTGTCTAATGCATTGCTAGAATTTGGTAAGATGCTATTAGTATTACTGTAATGAATACAATACCCATTTAGTTTTGCTTGACAGGTTGTTTCAAAAACAATTAGCTACACATTCAGACTAAACATCTGGATTTTGCATACTGAATTTCTTCAGAGCCTGACCTAAAGCCCACTGCACATTGTGGAAGCTTCCTGTTCATGTCACTGGACATCAGATGACCACATAGTGTATTTACAGAAAGTTGTTATTATCCTACTGTACAAGTTAAAAATTAGTTGTCCTGTCAGATTAGTCATCATTTAAAATAAATTTATAACAGTGCTTACCTTTTCCACTTTCAGTATTTGTGTTCTGTGAAGGAATTTGCTCTGGCTTCATTACTGGACTGACATTCAGCATCTCTTCTTTTGTCTGCAGCAAGCTATTGAAGAGAAGAAAGGTATTTCTGGATATAGTTACACCCAGGAGGAGCTGGAAAGAGTATCTGCAGTAAAGAGTGAAATGGATGAAATGAAAGGCCGGACACTAGATAACATGTCTGCAATGGTGATTTTGTCTTAAACTATTGCATTTCCTCAATTCCAATATCTGGTGCATCAACATATAAACCCAAGTTAAATATTTTTGTTTGGATTTTTCATTTTCCTTTATATTTATCTATAAAAACAATGTATCAAACTACATATATATATATAAGCAAAGGTCATCTTGGCAAAATTTACTAGAATGTGCATTTCTTTTAATGTACAGAGAGACATTTACAATTATTAAAACCAAATCTTATCGATCAATCCTTTAGGGATATCAAATTGTGGGTTTTTTCTGTTTTGTGATTTCAGAAGAGATTTCATATTTGTTCTTTCACACTATTTGAAAGAGACAAATGCTTTGGATCTTTAATGAAGCCTTTTTAAAAAGTATTGTAAATCACTGGAGTTAAGCATTTCTTGAAAAACTACTTTATATGCCTAAAGAGGGAAATATCCTGACTATTTCTCCGTAGCCTAATTTTCAGTTGCCCTTAGATGTGTCATGTTGTAATTTCACTTCCCACATAGCCACAGAAGCAAGGCAGAACTTGAATTTTTAATTTGAAAATATTCTAAAGGAGTGAAAAGGAGAACAGCATTCTTTGAAACCATTAGGGCCCTTTGAAAATAAAGTGGTCTAATTAAAGCAGAATGACTCTCAATTAGAAAGCTGGATCAACTTTGAATTTTCTGTATAAATATTTTAAGGTGACTCTGTTTTAGCATTTTCAAATGGTTTTTAAGCCATGCAGGTTGCTTGGTTGGTTGGTTTTCTGAAGGATTTCTTCCTGAGTTCATCTCTGTGCAAGTCCTTCATTTCCCCCTGCTCCTTAGGCTCTTTAGGTGCCAGCACAGAGATGGTCTCCTGGACTTCTCTGTGATATTCTCAGTCAAACCAAATGGAGCAGAATTTGTCTCTTGTGGTAAAGACCGCACTGCAAGATGAGCTCTTTCCCTTTGTTAGTTAGGCCTGAACTGATGGTATATTATATACAATTCAGGACTGCATCACACATGTTTTCTCTCCATATTTTGGTTTACTTCTCTTTCTTTTCACCCCTCTAATTAGATAAGCAAACTATTCCTATCATTGTGTTAATGGGTATTATTTTGCTCCTGTATCAGGTAAAAAAGCTGAATGCTCTGGTGGCAGAGAAGAAGGCAAGTCTGGCCCCTGTTATCAAGGAGCTGAGACAGCTGCGGCAGAGCTGCCAGGTCAGTAGGAACTTTTCTCATGTTTGATGTAAATGAGGTCAGAAGGACAAGTCAGTCTCAGTGACAGATCTCTGTAAGGCTGTGCAAGGGTGTAATCAGCTCTGGAGAAAAGCTGGAAATAGCAGAATGGGTCATCAGTGATTTGCAACAGGCAACATGTTAAAGACTGGAGTTCATAAAAGCTGACAGTTCAAGCAAAAGAAGGCTGAAAATGTGGTTCCTTATAACAATTACAGAAAGTACCATACCAAGAGAAAACTTTAAAAATCCTGGTTCAAAACAACAGCAAAGTTGGTTTTCAAATTGGTTTCAAAGCTTTTTCTGCATCTCAGCACTAATCATCTCAACCAATGCTCTCCTTTTCAAACGGATTGCCAATAATATCTCATCCAAATAGTTGAATACATTGATCTAAGTCCTATATGAGTCTGTAGGAATGACACATTTATCCATTTGTTTTCAAAATTGTATAGAGAGCTGACAAAAAAAAGCTGTTCAGGTCTGCAGCTGCTGGGAGCTGGCTCCGTCCCATCGATGTACACAGAGCTCTCCATTTATCTAGCAACCACGTTTCCAGAAAGCTGACTTTGAATGGTTCTCTTAAAAGTGTCAGCAAATGAAATCCAGCTTGTGGATTTGTTGTGTACAACCAGAAAGCTGACTTTTCACAGGTAGCAAGTACATTCATCCTTTCTTAATCTCCATTTTGATAACTTTTCCTTTCTTCCTGCAAACGCTGCCTTATTAACTGACCCCATTAACGACAGAGATGTGGCTGTAAGGAGAGGTTTGTGTGCTGTGGTTGTATACAGCTGATCCTCCAGCTGTGGCTGTAAGGAGAGGTTTGTGTGCTGTGGTTGTATACAGCTGATCCTCCAGCAGGTGAGGGCAGGCTGGTGGCTCTTCTGCCTGTACTACCATTGTGTGTCTGCGAGTGTGACAGCGGCTGAGGCTGATGTGTGAGACTGACAAGAACACAGTGTGCCTGAACATCACATGACAGTCAACTGAAGGTTTCATTTCTGTACCCTTTTTGCCCTTTTCACATAAGGAATTAACTCAGGAATGTGATGAAAAAAAAACCCAATATGAGAGTTGTGCAGCGGGGCTGGAGAGCGACCGCTCTGCGCTGGAGCAGGTGAGCTGCCGGCTTGTCTGTGCATATTCATACATGTTTTCACAGTGGTACAATATTTTCCCAGCCTTCCCTCTGGATGTGGAAAGTGCAAACCCATTTCGGGTAGAAATGAGTCAGTGGTGATCCACAACTATGCAGATGCTGCCTGAAGCTGCTGAGGAGTGGCTACAGTGGCACATGTCTCCTGAACAGCAACAACTGTACATCAGTGCATCCACCAACGGCCAGCTTTGATTGGCAAAGACATTGTAAAAGAAGGTGCACCTGCCAGAAATCCTGCTGACCTAGACAGCACCCATTAGGAAAGAATTTGACCATAAAAATAAGGATTAAATTGTCAAGACAACTCTTCCTGTGCATTTAGCAGATTCATTAAGTTAGCAACCAATCCCAAGGATAATTAATGCACTGAAACTGATGGCAGAGATCCTTCCTTAAATGTCATTTTGTTGAGATTTGACTTTTCAAGGCCTTGCCCACAGAAAAAATAAAAAAGGTGTACATTTGAAGTGCAGAGGGACATGTAGGTAATTCTGTGCTAAAAGTACCTTTGAATGGCTTAATCCAAGCAAAAGAAAAGAATCCATAGATGACCCTACCATGAAGCAGCCCTTCTGTAAGAGCCATTTGACAGAGGCAGTCAAGGCTTTTTTCTTGGCACACAAATGTTACTCATTTTCTAAGACATGATGACAAGCAATAAAACAAGAGGAAATGGCAGTGCTGGAGTCTCATCCCTGGAGGGATTCCAAAGCCGTGGAGCTGTGGTGCTGAGGTATGTGGGTTAGTGATGGCCATGGCAGTGTGGGACTCAGTCTTAAAGGTCTGTTCCAACGTCAATGATTCTGTGACAGTCACATCCACTGATTAAACTGCAGACAAGTGTCAGCAGACTCTTACACTTGAACAGTAGAATTCAGTTTTCTACCTAATGGCCTGAAAAATCACTTGGTGACAGCTTTGGAGCTGACAACTTCTGCATGACCTGGAGTATATGAATTCCATTATTATTTGGTTTTATTGGGACCATTTAGAGATGGGACTCAGCCATGATCTCTGGACTCTTCAATGTAATTACTGATTGCTAATTAACACGTCTGTAGCTTCTAACAACTACTTTGCAGATTTGTTCCAAGAACTGCTTATTCACAACTGTATCTAGCACTTAGGATGTGCTTAGGCACAAAACTCTTGGCAGCATTTGTGAAGGGTTTGTTACAAGTCAGTCACGTTAATAAACACCTATAACCATCACTCAGCATCTCTGTGACCAAAACCACGAATCTAAAGAAGCTGATTGGCTTTCACTTTAAAAGAGACTTCTGTAAAGCCCAAATGATATAAGCATTTAAGAAATAATCAGGCCAGTACTATGACTCTCAGGGTTTGTTATCTGGGCTTTAAGTTATCATGTCCTTTGAAATCTTCTGTTTGTACCACAGGCAGTGAAAGGGCTTCTTGAGGAGTGTGTTCAGGAAGAAAGCAACTACCACTATGTTAACTGCATGAAAAGGGTAAGCTCACAAGAGGGACCCAATTGTTTGTTGTGAAATGAAATAGCAACTACAATATGTGTATTATTTTAATTATATGTTTCTTTATAGACTCTAGAAATACAGCTGCAGCGTGCTAAAGATGAAATGAAGGCCTACATCTCCCCAGACCCAGGGGAGAGACGGAAGGCGATTCGGTGGGTGTCTTCACGTGTTCCCTTTGCATTAACTTGAAGAATATTCATAAGCTCAGGTTGAAGTTTGGAATTTTCTCAGTGGCATTTGAACTGCAGTTCACCTGATAAAATTAGAAATGCTATAATAATCTAAAAATAAGCATCTCAAATTCCAGTATATGCTCCTGGAAACCTCCGAGCTCTCTCAGACATACCAGAAGATTTTCCCTTCCTGCTGGAGATTATAGGCCCCAGAGAGTGGTTTTAACTTGCAACCCCTGTTGGCAGCAGCTCAGGGAAACTGTGCCTCAGATGGGTCCTGCAGGAAGTGGGGCTCTCCCAGACATAAAGCCTCTGCCAGGCATCCCCCGAGACTCCAGTGGGCACAAGAAGGTCTGACCCCTCTCAGAGAGGAAGCCTGTGCTGCCCTCAGGTTTGGGGTGTTTCTGAGAGGCTAAGCAGCCTCTTATTCCATCTCACAAAATAATGGAAGGCTGTAAGAAAGAAAAGATTTAATGAGAGACAATGAACCAGCAAAATTAAACAAAGGGATGACAAGAGAAGTGTCTGGAGAAGAGTCTTAGTGATGATATGAATACTCATTAGTATGAAAGGCAGCACAGCTCAGCCAAGCAGCTGTGAGGAAAGGGGGATCACCCAGCAGGCATTGCCCTTTTATGGGCTGGCAGGGAAGAGGAGGGTCCGTGTTTGTTCACAGACACTGAGCAAAAAAATGCTCCAAGTCAAATACTTATGACATGAAGATCCCCAATGAATATTCCCACAGCCAAGGCAGCAAAGGCTGGAATGAAGCACTGTGTCATTCCAGGGATGGTGAGGAGAATGTGAACAGAGCATTCCTGCTCTCGGCTGTCCCTATTTCACTTGCTGGTGTGGGCATCAGGCAAGGGAAATTATCCCCTCACAGTGACTGCACACATTTTTCACCTCCTGTGAGAGGTCACAGATCTGTCGTGTTGAAATGAATTACAACAGAGTTCAATACAGAGACCTTTGCAAAAATATAAAATGAGACAGTAATTTTTGTTTTCTGGACATCCTGTTAGCATGTGAATGTATTTTTCAGCAGGCAATGGAATGTAAACGGAGTAAAAATGAACCATGAACAGAACAGTGCTTTCCTAACAACGTATTGAACAAAAACTGTCTCAATTCTGACCCTCTGTTGAATATAAACTCTCTGTTCCGTGGAGTCACTTCTTAGGAATGTGAAAAGTTAATTTTGTTCTCTAAAAATAGAAAGTTGTGGGGTTTCTAATGAAGTTATTAAGTTGCATTCTTTCCAGTCATCCTTATAAATAGTCAAGAAAAACTTACTAGGAAAGACATCTAATCTTCTGATGGTTACTTTGAACTCCACTTTCAAAAAAAGCAGCACGTTCTCACCAGCTGTGGGTGAACACACACCGTGTGCCCACAGAGATCAGCCTCAGTGTGGCTGTCCCTGCCTTTGATTTGGTGAGGGTTGCCAGGGACCAGCAGTGCAGCACTTGGAGCAGCCTCAAGACAGCTTTGATTTGTTGTGGCTGAATTGTCCAAGGGTGAGAGATGACACGTTGATCCGGCTCCATTTCTCACACGCCCATTCTGCAGGGAGAGCAGCACTAGGACCAGGTGGCTGGGACCAAGGGCTCCAGTCAAAAGCCTGGGGGGCTTAGGGAGGGAAGGAACATGAGAAACACAAATTCTTGGTTCCACACCTTTGCTCAGTAAGCTCTGGCAAACCCTCCCACTCTGATATAATGAAATTTCCTTCTGTAAATTAGGATTTCTCCACACAAAGGCCTTCTGCTCTGAGCAGTCTGGGAAGTTCTTTAGATGAGCTGGGTTAGTTTGAGTTCCACTAGCAAGCTCTCACTCTCTAAGTGTACCTGTTACACACAACATGTCATCACTGGGTTTTGTAAGTGAATCAGTGAAGAGGATTTTTTACTCACACATTTTAAACAAGGACATTGTAATGTATCTGAATCGTGCTGTTATCCTTTGCATATTGTCAGGTTTCCTATAACAAGTTTGTATATGTCAGAGTGATCCAGCCACTTGTTACAAAGGTGTACAGCCAAGATTTTTAATAATGGATGTCAACAGTTACACTCCTGAGCCTAAATTTAGTCACCTAAATGTGACGGCTGTTTTCTGAAAGTGAGGAGCATACAGTGGTTCCATTGCAGGCACTGGGTTTGTCAGACCTGAGGTGAAATACTGTTCCCCTTCATTCCTCTGTTTTCCCCTTCATTCTAACACCACCCTCACAGCAGTCAAGGGCTGTGGGTTTGTAAACTCGGAGGCTCATACCAAGGAGGCCACTGCCTCACCTCAGAATGCCACCAGGATAAAAAAGGGATCAGGCATTACTTATCCCAGTGATCTTGGTGTTAACTTCAAGCTGGAAGGAGCAGTAATCACATCTGCTTTAAGATGTAAGAGATCTTATCCAATGTCACTTTTCCCAGCTGCACAACTGGGGGAATCAAAGAGATCTGATCTTTGATGTCAAGGGATATCTTGTCCTCAATTTTCCTCCTGAACCTCCCAGTACTTTAATAATTCTCCACACTTGCACCATTATTCTGACCTGTTACACAGAACCAACTAACATCATACTAACACGATGTTATGTTTCCTTAGGGAACAGTATACACGAAGGATCCTCGAACAGGAAAACCTTGGGAAGGTAAGAACGAGAGTTTGGGTTTTTACCTTGTCAAAACCTTGTACAGTTTGTATCTTTGCAGGGGCTTATTAACCAAGGCTGTGGTCAGGCTTTTATAAAAAGCATATTGCAGCCTACAAAGAAAATTCCATTACTGCTGTCATTGGTAACTAATACCCTGAAAAGAGATCACGCTCACTCTTCAGGGCTTGGTGTCCTGCAGCGGGGAGCATGAGCCTGTAAGAGATAGTCAAAGAGCTTCACGTGACGGCACATTCCCCGAAAACCATCGGGCTAAGAAACTGAAAC
Source organism: Colius striatus (assembly GCF_028858725.1). Lineage (NCBI taxonomy): Eukaryota > Metazoa > Chordata > Aves > Coliiformes > Coliidae > Colius > Colius striatus. The sequence goes on along the minus strand of NC_084775.1, from coordinate 13,908,558 downwards.
ATGGGCATAACAAACTGCCAGCTCGGATTTTATGTTGTATATAAAGCAACCTGCTGAAGACAATAAATTGTGTGCCTGTCAGCCGTGTGGCCGTGGCTAAAGGGCAGGGGATGATCAGCACAGCGGCGTTCAACAAAAGCACTTGGCCACTTTTAATCCTGGGTGCAGCTCGGCTCAGCATGGGCAAGGCCAGGTTGAGCAATTCCCACTGAGCATCTTCTCACTTCCCTTTGTGTGAGTGTTTTACCTGTGAGTGATTTTCCCAGGTTTGGGCTGCTGCTTGTAACAGTCAGTAGCGGGTTTCAGTGTAAAACATTGATTTCATGCTTATACTGTCAGGCTCTGAGTCCACTGCAGCTCGATCCTGCAGCAGCTCGGGATGGAAACCAACTCAGGTTGTTAGTGTAACTTCTCACACAGATAAGGGTCTGATTTACTTTTAAAACACTGCAATAATTGTCAGTCCCTGCAAAGCAGATAACTGAGTCCCAGGTGTTAACGCTTTTCTCACTCGCAGGGAGTGCTATTAACTTGAACAAAGTAGTATTTCAGTAGCATATAAAACCATTGTCATTGCAGGCTGCCTCACTGAGTGGTGTTTGGGGTGTGGAACTGTTCTAGAAATCTATTTGTTTGTATTTTTAACAGAAATTAAGAGAGAAGCAGAAAGTTGTAAGGGAAAGTCACGGGGCAAACATGAAGCAAATGAAAATGTGGCAGGATTTTGAGCAGTTGATGGAATGTAAGAAAAAATGTTTTCTGAAACAACAAAATCAAACAGCCATTGATCAAGTCATTCAGGAAGAAGGTAAAGACAGACTTGTGTTATGAATCCTTCATTCTTGATACCAACATGAAGTAGGAGGACTGTGTTTGCATCTCAAAGGTAACCTCTCATTAAAGGTTGTTGTTTTCCTCATTTCCACATGGATTTGTTGTACCTTATTTGGTTTTGGTGGCTAAATAAAGAGCGTGACTGGGTTCTCTACGAAGGTTTTCCTCCATTGCTGGCTGACAGCAGCACAGGGCAGAAGATCTGCCACGAGAGCTGCACTGGGGTGAACCTCGTCATAAATCTCTGGGTTATGAGGCTGGGAATGGCATGCATCTGCAGAGATCAAAGGCAAAGAAATCCTTCTTCAGGGTCACAGAAAGCTTCCATAATTGCTCTGCTCCTTACTCTGTATCACTAAGGTTACATGTTTGCAAGGCTTGATGTTGTGTAACTGCAGACCTCCTGGCTTTGGCCCTCTCCTTCCCCATTGTCTTTACTCATGTACTGTGACTGGCAGGAATGGAGCCCTGTTCACTCCAAGCTGCGCAGCCCTTGCTGGCTCACTCCTAGTCACACTTTCCTTGCATGGCTGAATGAAACTGATTGTGCTTCCAGGAGACAGTTTGTTGCTGCAGTGTCAGGAGTAGGTTCTGAGAACAATTACCTGGATTCTGAGCTTTTTCCATTATCTTTTGTTGTTGTTTTTAACAAATGTCTTTTTCTTGTACATATACCTTCTTCTGATTTTTACAAGTTGCCCATGTGAAAGTGTAAATGGTGGCTGACTAAAGGCTCCACTGAGGACACTTTGAGCTGTTTTCTCTGTGCAGCAAAGTGATTACATCACCCAAAGAGGCTCATCCCAGGGCTGGAGGGTTGTTGATGGATGCAGACGCAGTACAGGGGTTCTGGCCTATGTAGAGTGTGCAGAACAGGTAGGTGGGCAAGGCTGCCATCTGCTCTGGCACTGACCTGTGAGCCACAGGCCACTGTCACTGCCCTTCAGATTGCATCATGAGACCCACAGCTGACCCAGAGTAAGAGGAATGTAGCTGAGGCTTGAAACTGTCCCTCACACTTCATCATTTGGGATGAGCACCCCAGCCACAATCAAAGCTCGGAAGGAGAGAGATAAGTCTGTGGGACCAGAACTCTGGCTGCTGTTCTTCAGTCCTGTGGCTTCTTGAATTTCTAGATGGGGGAGGGGCTTTTTTTAGTTTTTCCTGTCTGAAGCAGAATGTCTTTTTAGGACAACTGAAAAAATTTTGCTTTCTTCAATACCAAACTATAAAGATCTGTTGCTGTTTTCTGGATCAAGACAGAATATGGCAGTGATGTGATTCCCAGTTTGCCTTTGCAGTAAATGATTTGTTAACAGAGCTAAAATAAAACCTGATGACTCCCTTTTGCATGTGTTCTTTTGTTTTACATTTCTTTGGTGAAAGAAGGTAAACTGTTAATGACAAGCAGCTTGCTGGGCCACAGGAAAAAAGAGGTTTGAATGGGTCATTTCTTTATTTCAGATGCCCCCCAAAGTGTTCAGAACTGCAGTGTATGTGTAAGGAGTGGGTCTGGGATCCATAGATTCCCAGGACATCCTCATGTAAGCCCTCCCACGCTGCTGAATAGCTGAAGATAGGCTTTCTCAACAGCTGCACACTAATCCTTCCCAAAACCAGGAGAAGCAGCATGTTTTCCCCTACACACATTTTCAGGGAGTGAGGAAGAAAGGCTGGGCTGTGCTGGGCTGTAGGACACAGGCACAGGTAGAGTTGGCCAAGGGAGAAGAACATGCAGCACTGCCACCAGCTGCTGCCTCCTGAGTGGCTGATGTGGCAGAAGGGGTTTTAGAAGGCACTGAAGGGAGGCCATGCCCATCTGGAAGGGAGAAGCTGAGGAGAGGGACAGAGGCAGATGATATTGTGTGGGCACAGCCATCTCCAGAGACACCTGTACCTTGTCTCCCTGCCAGCCCTGTACCATTATTACCTGACTTCACCTGCATTGTACTGTATGGCCTGTTGAGCTGAAGAAAGTTAAAACAGCCACATACCTGGACTTCTAAAGGAGGGCTCTGCTGAATACTTGCCAGCAATAGTAAAGTAACAGTGACAATTAGGTGTGAGACATGCTGAAAAAATGGGAGAGTCACCAAAAACGGTCACTGATGTTATTTGTGAATCAGCCTATGGTTCAGCCACCAGACAGGGCAGGGAGAAAGGGGATTTTATATCCTTCAAGCCAGAACTTTTAACAAATCCCTAGAGGCCCGATTTGGCTAGACCATTTATGTACAGATGTCTTACATGGATTAGCCTGCTGCTCAGGAAAAAGCAATGCTTTTGAAATGCATCACAGTCATGTAGAGTAAGATGGAGTATAATAATTTTCTGGTTTTCTGTTCAGTTACCCTAAAAATAGTTCATATCTCTTCCTTGTAAAAACAGTTTATTGCAAGTTACTCAAAGATGACGCGATTGTTGTTCTGATCTGATTGGTGTTCTGTCATTTGTACTGCACCAAGAAAGGGCACACAGATTATAGACCACAGCAGCAGCAAAATGACTTTATGAGATGAAGCAGAAAATCATAATAACTGTTATGAAAAGCAAGTTGGAAAAACTCAGATGCTATCTTTAGCTTTCCATACAAGTGGACATTTCATAAATGCAACTCGAATGGATCCTGTTCACTGGCTTTTTCACCTAGTTCATGATTTGATGGCAACATTCAAACATCTTTGCATTTCACACCTGTATTTTTACTTCCTCACTTGCAACAAAAAGCCTACTTTTATTTTTTACATTTTGGTGGTATTAATAGCCTAGCTGGTTAACTAATAAGATTCAAATACCATATGGAAAAATACCTACCTTTCCCTTGTGAAAGTCCAAATAAATCAACATCAGCACTTACCAAATCTCTTGCAGTGGGAACACTGATCTGAGCAGTCACTCCTGAGCAGCAGCTTCCCTTGTTTCAAAAGGCTTCTCCTTGTCTTTATCCAGACCTGGATGAGGAACTGTTCTGCTATAAAAGCACTCCAGTCTTCTGCAGCTTTGTGTTATTTAGTCACGTTGACTTCAGCTGTCCTTAGAGCTACAGCAAATTCCACATAGACCTAAGAGATGAAATAGGTACGAGCATCAGAAATGGCCCTGAGGAGGCAGAACATCTACTGTGTTAGATGAGCAGCCACTTTACCACCTGGTATCAGATTATTTTGTTTCTATTAGTGGTACCATTTAACTTCCATTTGAACTAAAACAAGTAATTTACTTCAGACTTCCTTAAGCAACCCAAATCTGGGATTACTTCTCTGTGTATCTTTACTCACCTGGCTATTACTACTAATGGAGCCATGTGCATATAGTTGCCCACAGTCATAACAGTCAGGCCTTGATATTGTGTTTAATATGTTTAAACACACTGATTTCCACAGCGTTCTTGATAAGACTTCCCCACAGCCATGGTGCAGCTGAACTTCACTGCATGTTCTGAAGTACTTCACGACAGCTCGGTGCCCAGAAAATGCCCTCCCAGGGAGGATGTTCTGATAACAGGCAGGGGTAGTGTAGCACCAGTGTGTGAAATCTGAGGGACTTGCTGGTTCAGAGACTGGAAATGGGTACAGAGCTGCTCCTCTTTAGCTCACTACTTCACATCTGGCCCAGATGAATGGTGACTGAAAGCTCACTGTGAACTATCTGGAGGCTGCCCTCAGCCACTCATCTACAGTATCAGTCAAGTTCTGAAACAGCCGCTCTGGCCCTGTGTGGGGACTCTGGAGCCACCTCCCATACAAAGGCACATAGATGTGGGGCTGACAGACCACAGAGACTGAAGTGCTGCCACCCAAAAGGTGTCCCCTTGGGAGAGAAGTCATGGCACGTTGACACAGAGTGTGGGAAGCTGTTCCTTGCCTGTAGCTGAGGAGAGAGAGCACTGATGCTTACAGATCTCATTTCTCTCACTGACCCTGTATTTGCTCAGGGATCTGAAGGTGTGCCCTGTGTTATCACTTGGAGCAGGAGGTTTCCTGCTGAAGGAACACTGTTAACACTTCAACTGCCTTTCTGTGTTGCAATTTGAATTAGAAAGCAGCACTGACATTTTCACAGCCCTGCCAGTGTTCCAGTGAGGAAGTATTACCCAAATGAACAATTTTATCACAAGGTACCACCTGTGTGGGCAACACCCAGTTGGGTAGTTGTTTTCTAACAATCAAAATCTGATCTATTTCCAGCCTGTTTAAAAAGCTCTTTAAATTCTCAGCACAAATTTAAAACGGGTTCTCCAAAGTCTCAGTGTCTCTGTTAGTTCCATGTAGCAGTCTCCAAATTCCCCAAGTCATTCTTATTTTATTCCAAGGTCATTGGGTGAAAAGGGTATTTTTCACAACTGCATTACACTGATTTTCATGACTCTTGTTTACAGACAAAAAAGTGCTGTCAGGTACTGTGCTGCAGCGACTCGAACTCAGTGAGGAGCTCTGGCGTTGGAGGGGAGAGCAAACATCTCCCAAATAATCATCAGGAACTGTGAGACAAATCATGCTGTCCTTACTTTCACAAACCCCTCACTGACTTCAGTGGGAGTTTTGCCAAAATAAGGTCTGCTGGATTTAGCTCTGTATTCTTCCTCCTGACAGAACAAGCAGGAATTAAAGGGCCAGCATCAGACTGAGAAGACACGGGACATAAAAAAGAGCTGTAATTATCTAAAATAATGACTTTCATCCAACACAAATCAATGTTCCATTAGACACATGCTAATTTATGACAACAATTAAATGTGGAAGGTTTTCTCAGCACAAACAAAACACACAAGTCCTTAGCAATATGGTTTGGTTTTTATGAGCTGTCTAAGAGAGGCTGTCTTGTACAAATCTACTGCTGAAGTATTTATAGTGTTTATCATTAAAATACAACTTCATGCATTAACTTGTATTTACAGGCATTATTTAGTACATTAAAAAGAAGGATATTTTACTTCTACTTGCATTTCCACTCCTCATAGTTCTGAAAAAAGGATGTTTTTTCAAATGAGGATACACACAACCAGCAGTTGCTGAATGCCAAGAACTAATGTTCTTTCCCTGCAAATGCCTCTGCTCAAGCCAATGACTATTGTACTCTTTCAGTTGAGTCTTGTCATTGCAGAAAATCATCTCATTTTTAGGCTTCTAAGTTTTACTGCAACTGCTGAAATTTTCAAACCACTCATTTATACAATAAGCACTTAATTAACTCTGCTCTTAAAACAGGATAAACCCAAATCCTGTACATCTTGCCAATACCAGAAAAAGTGCAGTTGATAGGAGTATGGAAATGGGATCTCACCAGTTTTCAGAGATGAATTCCTTTCTCTCTCACAGCTCCTTTTCCCTGGGAAGGGAAAGGAAATGCAGAGGGATAGAAAATGCCCGGCATTTAGGGAGCAACAACAGCAAAACCATAAAGGCATATATCACATAACAAATAGTAACCAGCAAAGGGAAATAATGAAGGAATTAATCTCACCATTTCTTCCTTTTTTACAGAGGGTTTATACTGAAAAAATCCCTACGAAAACCTTGAGATTTTCTGCAATTAAAATTGGTGGCATTTTAATGGGTTTTTTTTAATGGGATTACTGTATTTTAAATAGCAGTTGAAATTCTAAGGTTATAAAATATGAATAATTCAGCAGTTTCCTTGATTTACACTATTGCAGCATTTTCTGGAGAGTAAACTGGTGTTTAGGCATTTCTTTGCAGCTATCACAGAAATCTCAGTGCTGTTAGGGAAGAATTACCAAGAGCAGAAAGGGATGATTCATTTGAGATGCTAAAAATTGAGAATTTTAAAATTAAAAATCACATGGAAATGATGCACTTTGCTTCTCAGCTGCTGCTCCAGTGCTGCAGAGCTCTGAGCCAGCATTCTGTGGACTGCAGCACCCAAAAACCTGGGAGTTTCTAAAGTATTCCCAAAACATTGTACCCATCTCCACTTATTCTCTGCTTTAAAGCTTCCCATGTTTTCACAGCATATTAAAAAGAAAACAGAACTATATAAGAACACTGAAAGTCACCCACAGACAACCTGTTCCACTCACATTTTACATTCCTGTTGTATCTTTTGTCCTAAAGGCTTTCTCTCCTTCATGTTCATTTTCCAACAGCTGATGAGACTGCTCAGGTATCTGCAGGACTGAGCACCAACCAGGGAGCCATCTACTTAATGTACAGAGGACAGTAATGAAAATTAGGCATTTATTATTTCACAGGCAATGACAGCATCATCTGGAAATGAAGTCTCCTTAGGAAAATCTCTCCCACAGCTAATAACTAGAAAGCAACCTGAATTCTAACAAAGAGGTGGAATGTGGCAGACTTCACAGTGAGTTGGTACCGTTGTGCTTACTGTTCCTTTTGTGGCTTTTGTTTACAACATTGTAATTCCACCATTTGCAAGTGAAATGCATCACTTTATGTACACCAAAGCTTCTTTGCTGCTTGTTGCTTTAATAGAATGAAGCAAAGGTTGATTGTAAAATACGAGGAGAGGGAGGGAGGGAGGGAGAGAGAACTCACATACTGGAAAAAGCTCTATAAATCTTCTCCTGGGATCACTAACACAACCTTGTAACACTTCACCCAGTGTAGCAGAAAGAATTATACACTCCTTTTACGAAATGTCTACAAAGTGTTTACAATTCCATCCCAGATTCATCTGCCTCTCTTTATTTGTTTTTATGTGTAAAGGAAACATCCCATAATTCTTAATTTTGTTATCAGAGTTATTTTGAACCTTTAAAGGGATTTGCTTGCAAGTGGCTTGGCAGTGTCAAAGAAATGTTTGACTTTTATTCTGACACTTCTTGAAGAATTTGATTGAAACTATATATGTCTCGATAACACCAACAAAGTGCCCCTCTTGCGTTGGTTTCGAGATATTTTTGGAAACAACAGAGGCGACCTTGGATGGAGCTGCTTTTCCAATTTAGGACTTCATTTGGTCTAAGAGAGTAAAACTATACTCTTCAATCCCTTTGCCTACCCACAAACAGGACAGTTTTCTGCTATTGTAGAATTGTTTTTCTGTACCTTCTTAGCAGCGTTGATCTGTTTAGGAGAAGAATTATTTTAGCTAATCAATGGTTACTTTCACTTATACATATAAATAGTCCTGCACTGTAGCACACGGCCCTTAAAACTAGTGTGGAATCTAAATGGACAGTGGTCCTTCCTGCAATACCTTTGCTTCTTTAGAACCAGCCTTAATAAAGAAGCGTTAGCCTTTGTCTTTGCTTAGAGACATGAATACTCTTGACTTCCAGCCAGAGCTCACACAGACTTGATGTAAAGTCTAAATGAGGAGAGTGGTAATGCTGGCAAACGCTCTGTGATGGGGCTGCCACCTGTCCCCATCACAGGAAAAATGCTGTTTGTCAAGCTTCAAGTTTAAAAGCCAAGGTTAGGAGCCAGGTTCTCTGCACATCTCGAGTGAGGTGATTGTTTTCTTCTGACTTCACTCTGCCAGCTGTGCAACTGTATCTGTAGGATTTTATTACACCTACTCAAGATGTTTTAAATAATTTGCACTGAATTTTCTGTATAATCAATGTATTTCAATTCATTTGTATTTCTCTGCTTTAGGCATACTGCACTCTGGAACTAAATGGAATTAGTTTGTTGCAGTGATAATGCAGTTTCACTGCTGTGGATAAAAGCAGCACTGACAGAGTGCAGCATTCTTGTCATTTATCCTGCACAGTATTTACTCTCTTCAACAATATCATTGTATAGTGTCACCTAATGATCAAAGTCTAAAGTGGAAACTAAACCTAGACATGCCAGTGGAATCTGGCTGACTTGTGGTACATGCAGATACAGTTGTAAATAGACTGCTTGGGAGTACTTTATTGTTTATATCCATCTGATCACAATTAGTGTCAATGCATGTTTCTGTAACTCTGTTACATACTTACTATGACTGATGGCTCCAGTTCCAACTCTGGACTGTCCAGTTCTGTGGTTTTATGGCATTGTAAAGTATTTGTGGACAGCTTAAGAGAAGCAACTCTGATCCCGTGAACCTGTATGTGTGTGAGCGTAACTACGTTAGCACATGCACAAATCAGCTTAAAAGAAACTGTTATAGCAACTTTCATTACAGAATCTCAAAATAATTCACAAACAGCTCTTAGTAAAGTCTCTTGAGCCAGATAAACAAGTTGCTGCTATTTATACTATCTTCTAGATGAGTAAACCACAGTATGGAGGAGAACAGAAGGAAAACCAGGGTCCAGTCCTTGTTTCTGGGCTGTGGTATCGGGGCATGCCCAGGATTCCCAATCTGACCTTCTCCCTGAAAACCCTCCTGGGGCTTGTCCTGAGCGTGGCTGTGCAGCCCCTGAGCCCTCATCCTAACCCAAGCTTTGGTTTACTTGAATGTGAGGGAACGATACAGCAAACGTCACCGAATTTCCCAGTGCAGTAGTCAGTGTCCCAGCTTTGAGTGTCCTCATCTGAACCCTGCCACCCCCTAAGAGGCAATGCAGAAGTAAAATAGCTGTACATTTGCAATGTGGTAATTGATTGAAGTCTGTAATGGAAAGGTCATCACAGGTAAACACACATGATACACATTAACAGATGTGATACAAACTTAGAGCGAGTTCCTGAAGGAGTTTCTAATTGAGTTGTAACAAAGACTTTCAAAGCATAAAAACCATCATTGAGCTAATGGAGGCAACAATGTGAAATGTGAGATTTTTCCCTTACCCCAAGATCTTTTTGTAATCCCAAAGAGATAAACATCAGGAGAAGCAGTCCTAAATAGAAACAGCGTGTGTGTGTGCCTGTGCAAACAAGCATGGGAACAAAGCTCGGGTCTCTCAGTGGCACACTGGCACACAGCAGCAACTTTTTGGGTGCCTATTCTGGGGACATTTTCATGTTTTTTACAAGTGTCTGCTCTGTAGCTGAAGCACATTAACTATAGAACCTAGTGCAGAAATAACAGGACATGTTCTCTTTTTTCAAGCACCCAGAGGACATGAAGGTATTCTGCACGTTATTCAGTGCCTTCTCAAAAAAACCCCATAAAGATGCCCGAGTGGGAAAGCTCTACAAGGGAAAAGCTGCCTGGTTTAGGACATGGTAAAGGAAGAGAGAGTTTGTGCTTCTGGTTTATTGCCCCAGGCAGCTGTGGTGAAAGCTGCTGCTTCTGCTTGTTTGGTCTGTTCCTCAGTGTACTGCCATGGAATCACCTCAAACAAAAAGGCAGCAGATTTACCACTGGAGCACTAAATTTTGTTTTTATATGTGGGAAGAAGTCCAGGGTAACCTCAGCTAATGAATAATCCAGTCAATGGTGATAGCTCCTGTTTAGTCTGATAAATTTGGCCTTAAATAAAACCTGAACTTGTGTTGATACAAGCATATGCCATAATGGGGTAAAGCCATATTCCCCAGGAAAAATTTCAGTCTCCACAGAACAAAATAAATTAAATCTTCATGTTATTTCTTGAGGGGGAAAAAAAATCATGTTTAAAAAACCCCACACGACTTTTTAATGCCAAGTTAAAGTATCCAACACAAAGCTGATACTTTTGGGGGGGGGAAAATGACCAAAAAAAAAAAAGTTTCATTAGGCAATACAAAAAAATAAACCCAACTCAAATGGCTTTGATGGAAACATCCTCCTTACTTACAAGATGTACAGCCTGTTAACTGTGTGGTTCCATTAGAATCAGATGAACTCCTCACAGCAGGCTCAGCAATGCTTACAGCATTATATTCTCCATGGAGAGGCACAGATACTGGAGTTTCATAATAAGGGAATATTTCTTTGCTATAGCAGCTGCACCAGGGCCAATTTTATCTGCAAATCCATCGTGCTGCTGCAATTTATCTTTGTTTGAAACAATCCATATGGGTACATCCAGTTTTTATAAAAGGGCATTCAACAAATAGAGTGGTTTGCAATGTTATTGCTTCATTGATGCATAAATATTAAATACCTAAACACAACATTAGCTAATTAAGTTGGAGGTGATTATTGGATGGAGATAAAGCACACAGTAAGTAAGCATGGATTAAGCCTGCCCTCTTACTGTACATGCTGTGGTTGCTCCCTGAACACAGTGAGGATGTAGGTTTCCAGGACATTAAATCCAGCTATAATTTGCACCTGGAATCTAAAAGAAGGCTCAAAAAAATTTAGATGGAGCTTCTTAAGTTGCAGGGTGCTGCACAGACAGTATGGAACGTAAGCCAAACCTTCTGCAAGCACAAAATCCCTCCAGTGGAGCAGAGAGAACTCTGCTTTTAACTGAAATCATTACTTGGTATAAAGAAGTGGCAGCTGAGAGAAGAGGTGGGACTGCCCTGCTTGCTGGTACCACTGTCTAAACCAGCTTCCAACCAGTGTGAAGATATTTTTCTCAGTTGTGTTGGCACAACCCTTTGTGGGGCTGCACAGTCAGACTTACCACAGCCTCTTGGCAAAAGATGATTATTAACTCAGTTTATAGCCACAAATAATTGTAAAAGCACAGCTGAAGGGGTAGAGAGCAGCAGGCAAAGAACAGAGAGCAAGTGGGCAAGGACACAGAGGATAAGGTCTGGAGCTTCGTGAACTGCCCTTCACCATCAAAGGCAATGTTTTGCAGAAGTGCACCTTGTCTGCAGTTCTCATTGTCCTCAATGTGCTGCAGTGACCAGCTCAAGACAGTCTGAACACAAATTAGAAAAATATCAACTGTTTTATTAAAAAGCTCATAAGCAAAGGTGAAATCTCCCCTTCATCAAAATCTACTCCCCTAACGGAACGATGAGAGGCCACAGAGCTAAATAACAAGAACCAAGACAGAAACATTTTCTCATTTAAGAAATGCTTACCAGGCAGCCAGTGTTGGAAGGCAGGAAATTAATAATCCTAACTTCTGATTAGCTTTGTCAGAGGTGTCATGCTCCTCTCCTTTGTGTGGTTCTCAAAAAAAGAAACACAATGATGCAGAGTGATCAACCCGGGCTTTTGATTTTCCAGGGAATGCTTTTCCCTTCATAAACCCCTTGTCCTCCCCTCACAGAACATATGCATCTGCTAAACTGGAACATAAAGTTCTGGAAATCTGTCTGCCTACATGATGGTATAAATCAGCCCAAGTTGCTTTCCTGATGTAATGCTTTGGACAGATCCCTTCTGATTTCCTGGACAGGATTTTGGAACAACCAAAGAGAAAATAGACTGCCCTAATTAATGTACCCCATCATGGACATTAAGCCTTGTAAGGCAGGACTTCATTAGATAATTTGAGTGCTACATTAATGCCCAGACACACTGTAGATGTTCTGTAAGGCTGTTAGTTAACAGGAGGTAAAACACAATGGGGAGATTATTAAAATGCTTCGTTGAGAAACTGCAAAAACTCCAAAATACTGTCATCCAGTTATGGGACATTATGGATTTCAAGTAGAAAATATTTTTAAATCTCTTAAGCAATAAAAATTTTAAATCTGTAATAAATCCTACATCATCATGTGTCTTGTTTATGGCTTCAGGTATGTGTATGAATGATGATGCACTATTACAGCCTGTTTTGGAAACGTGCCTTTGCCAAATTAATAGATAGGCTGCAATGGAAATATTCATAACAGTAATTTTCTGATTAAATGCTTTCTTCCTGAGCCTCCTTAAAAATACACATAGCTAATACAAAGGTAATAATAAGATACATAACTGCCAGCAATCCATGCAGCATCATTAAGGTATGCCAAAAAAAAGTCTTCTAAGATCAAAATATCTGCTCATAGGCAATGGTAGACTTTTCTTATCATTACCAGGATGGCAGTTATTTTAGGGGAATGATTCACTCATGCTATAACCCCCATGAAGTGAATGAACTAACCTCTTTTGAGTCAATTGAGTCACACCTAGCTAGGAGAAGAGTCCGACCCAAATAATACATAATTAGATCATCAGCTGCTAACGCTATTGATCTCCTGAGATTTGGGGTGGCCTGAGCTGCCCTCATTCTCCAGCTGCAACTCAGAGAATGGGCTTAATTCTTGAAAGAGAAATTTTTAGAAGGCACGTGGAATGCTAAAATAATGCTGTTGGATATCCATCTTCTTGGAAGTATCTTAATTTGTTGCTGTTAATATATAATCAGGAATCAGATTATGACCTTGTCAAGCAGAGCAGCTATTGTACTATTGGTTATATAACTGGGGAGCCTGCCTGCTGCCTTGTATCACACCTTGCAGGAAAATGCAGATGCTATTCAAATAGACTTAAGTCCTTAATATCACATTCAACCTGCCACAATCTCTTCTCAAAAGCTCAGCCACAAAGACGTTCTTTAGATAAATCCATGTTTGGAAAGTAAAAAAAAAATGGATCAATATTTAAGTTTAAAAAAAAGAACCTTTGTATTATTGTCATGTATTGGGTATTTCATGTCTATTGCTTTTGAAGAACACGGTGTTCTTGGAATCACTCAAATTGGTACACTCTGTTTCTAGCGCTACTTTTCCGGTGACGGGTACATAAATGCAGTGGGTTACATATGGCTTTGAAATATCACAATGGTATCTCTTGAAGTAAAAATAAATATTTCCATTTCAGGAGCTTATGCTGTAATTGAATTTAAAATGTTACATGCAAAAAAATAACTAATTTTATTTAGAATACCTTATTGACAGCACAGACTCTTAAATCTGTTTGAAAAACGGATCGGGATCAGGTACAAATAAAACTCCTTCCTTTCCAAACACATCTGTATTCAGTCCTTCAAGCACTAACACACTGAGGCACAGAGGATCCTTCAGAAAGATCAGAAGGCCCTCACACTAACTGCAGGGGTTTTTTCCCTCCTTTCTATGGCATCTGTTGTATCAGAAATCACAGTGAAAAGAAATTTCATGCTCAAAATTGAAATCTTTTCTCACATTTAACTCAGCCAAAATCCCTGTGATGGCAGAATTAAATTTGGGTTTGTTCTCAAATGGTAAGGAAGATACAATATGGAACAATTACTGGGTTTTTTTTTACTCCTAACCACAAAGCCTCTCACTTTCTCTCAACATTAGCACCATCTGAAGCGCCGTCGGTAGCTGCCGAGTCAGTCTATTGTCTCTGCCCAGAATTTCTCATGACTGTTTTTTTGGAGGGACTTGTCTGTGATCTAGAAGAAATAACATTTTTTTTGTATAATGCAGTGAGTATAGCAGATGGGAAGTGATATTCACTCACAAAATCTTACATGTAAGCAGCATGTAACCTCAGCTGGGGGCTCTCTCTTTCCCAGCACATTCAGAAAGGTGGGCTGCTACTCTAGGGCCAGACCAGGGACCACAGCCAAAAACTGAACTCCAGACTGGTCAGACTCAGACTGGGGAGAGAAAAATAGTGGTGATTTCTATGTCTCTCTCTTCTGCCAATATTTTTATTTCTCACAGTAAAAAATATCACTAGAGGAACAGATCTCACTGTGTGTAACTCTTTTTTCTGCTATTTGGTTTGTTTAGTATCCTGGGTAGAAGTGTAGTTCTACAAAATGCCTTCTGCATGCAGGAAGAACTCCCCTCTGAACATCTTCTCTACCTGAGCATCAGGGAAAGAAATAGATCTGTAGCTGATGACATTTCAAGGACAAGGAAAATAAGTGTTCAAAGGAGAATTGTCTGGTTTGTGTTTATTTTTACTTGTATCTAGCAATCTGCTCTCCCACAGAAGATGCTTATTTGCAGAAGAGAAGACTGTCTCCTTTTTGGACTGATGCCTGATCTGGAGCAAGAGTGCCACTAAGAACAAGAGGTATGTGTTAAGCATGTATTAGTTAATGCAATAGGTGCCTAGTGTTGTAAAGGCAATTGTATGTGTCACGTGTTAACCAGTTAAGGAGAAATTTTTCATTTCTTCCCATCACACTTCTTATCCACTGACAGAGGTGAAAGCTGCCTTACACTCAGGAAGATGTATTCCAAACCAGGATATTCCACATGTGAGAATTAACTGCTCCCTTGGTGTAGAGCAGCTCTAAGATACAGCTTGGTCAAGTTAGACCAAGTCATGCTTACTGCCAAGTTGGAGGGCTTTATAACTTCACAAGAAATCTTTTCCTTTCAGGAACTGTTTGGAGGAACTTTTCCAACCCTAGTATCCTGTAACAAAGGTTTGAGTAACTCCAGGTTGCAAACTGAAGTAAAACAGATTGTAGCAGAGTGGTGAATAGGTTAAGCAGCAGAAAAGACCTGTTACTTTTTGCTGGAACTGGATCACTAAGAAAATGCGAAAGGGAAAAATCAACCCTTATTTTTAGGTTATTTCTACTGTAGTGATTTTATCTTGCAAACTGCTTCATGTCAGCCATTAAATAACGTTGAGTTACTGGTGTGCCAGCTATGGTATCCAGTAGTTACTGAATATAAACCTGAGTGTTTGTGTTCTCCAAGCCTTTGCCTCAGTAATATCTTTCAACATAATAGCCTCTGCCTGTTGGCTTGTTTTCTCATGGGGAGGGTGACAGAACATTTTGTGTTCTCTTATCTTCAATAGCAATGAAACAGGAGGAGCTCCACAATGCGAAACCAAATCTACTGCTATTAATACAACATCCCAGCCACAGAGAAGAGATTTGTTTATTTACCAAAGCTAGAGATGCCTCTCTCTGACCTTTCCAGAGCTTGTGTGCTTTAGCTGGGAATAGATTCCTCAGAACTGGGTGCTCTTTTTAAAAATATACAGTAAAAAACATACACAGACACCCCCGAAGCAGAGCCCAGGCTGTAACCCCAATCGCATCGAATGAAATGACACACAGGTTTGAATAGTTAGAATAAGTCTAATTAGGGCACAGTCCAAATTCAGTTTTGATTGCTTTGCTAGTGCACAGAGATCAGTCAGCTTTCCAAAGCCCACTCGCCTTCCTTACTGCCACTCAGAGACACATTTAGCTGACTATAACCACACATGGGCCCACTTTCTGTCTGAGACTTAACATCTGTCTGTAGCCTAAAAAACCTGTTGGTATAGAATATTTTTCTTGAATAATTAAAAAAGTGCTTCAGACTGTAAGGTATTTGGTTTAAAATGGGAAACAAACCACACATATTGTCTTCTGGAATTCACCCTGCTGTACCTGTGCTTTAAACCAGTGAAAATCACTGCAGACACAAATCAACATTTGTTTAATGATATTTACACACCTTGTTGTATTTAGTCACCTGTCTGTGCAACTTAAGGTAATATCTGCAAGAGTTAAATCTTGCATTAGCATTAAGGATTTGACCTGGTTTAACCTCATAGACTCAAAATCCATTTTGTTAAGCTGGTACATCTCTAGTGTAGAAACAGCCTGAGAGTGCTTGAAGGCTAGCTTTGGTGATGTGTGTTGGACAACTGCCCTGCAACACAGTTGGCAAAAATGAGTGTGGGCTGGCTCCTCAGCCATAGAGTGATCCAGCTCAGCATAGTCAAACCACCACTTACTTTGGTATCTGCTCTGTGGCTGTTGAGTATTTTAGTCTAAGCACAGAGGCAGATCTGGAAGTAGGAACTGGAAACCAGGGAAGAAACTGGCTCTACATGTCCTGATTCCAAACCAGCAGCAAGGTATAAGGTGGGAGCATGACTTCTTTCTTTGGGCAGAAGTACCATATTTGGGGCAGGTTAAGTTGTTCATTGAACCATATATTAAGTCAAAGTCTTGTTTTAATTATCATTTTCTAGGTTCTATATACAGGGTCCTGTGGTTTGACAATGCCAATCACCTGTAGAATTAGAAATACAAGCCAAGAGTCTTTTCTCTATAAGCATTGGCCAATATTATCTATAAATAAAATCATCCAAATATTATTCACAACCATACAACAGCTTGGAAGGCCAAAAAACTGTCTTTCATTACTCCAGAAACTACTTCACACTTTTGAAGAAACTGGTTTAGCAGTGATGCATCTCCTCATGCTCTGACCAACTTCACACTTCATTCTTCCTCCAAATCTAAGTAACAGGCTTTGGGGACCTTGTCTGTATTCCTTCCTACTCAAGTCTGCTCCCATCTGCCTGATCCCCTCAGTGACTTTATAATACTTCTTTTGTGTCACCAGAACTACTGCTGCCTCCTAGTCAAACTTCCCACACTGGCCTCCAAAGCTCCACTCCCTGCTTTTGGATGTGCAGTTTCTGTATCTGTTATTGCATGAATAAGGGCTTGTTTATCTGCACAAAATTTACTATGACCATTGTTACAATTTGGGTTCAGGCTGAGAACTCTGTACACATAGCAAAGCTCTGTCTCCATGGAAAACTGCCAAAAAAGCATCTGATCCTGGTAACTGGGGGAAGGTTTTGTGAAGAACCTGTGGAAAGAGGTCCCTCACCGCGCCAAACTCTCAGCTGGGGTTTCTCCCTGGCAGCCAAGACCGGTGATGTGAGAGGTTAGTCAAAAGTGGGAGCAGATTCCTGTGGGGCTTCAGCAGCCAAATTCCTATCTAGCAAAAGGTTGCTACAGCAACTCTGAGCCTCCAGAGATACAGAAATTATTGTAATGGCTGATGAAATGCCTCCCTACTGCTCTGATACAGGATAAGGAAAATCCTGCCCTTTGCTACAGAGCAGTTACCCACTGCCTCACTTTATATGTTGGCTCTATACAAGCACTAGGTTTCCTGAACTTGCTCAGGAACTGATGGCAACCTATCCCTCCAAAGCAAGATGCATTTCATCATTTACATCCAATACAAACACAGAAATAATAAACCTAAACAAGGACTACAGTTTTTTTCCCATGGAGATGGTAAGAGAAAAACAAAACACATGACAGAATTTAATATACTACTGAGTGGGCTGAACAGAATATAGAAACCTGTACAAAGCCAGAATATGTATTTTCCAGGCTAGAGTGTGTGGTTTTCAAAAACCACATAGATACAAAAAAACCCCATAAACAAAGCAAAACAGGACAAAACCCCTCATAGCTTCTCAATAACTGTCCAGTAGCTTTTTGGCTGCTTTCAGCCTGAGCATGTTTTCCTCTGGCATCTGGCCCGCTCACAGGTCATTCAGTCCACTGGACTATGTAATAAATACCAGACAGAGATGATGCTTTAGACAGAACAGGAACACTTGTGACCTAAACAAGTCCTGAATCTAGAATAGGCTGGACTGAGGATACTGGGGGCATAGAAACAGTAAACATCAGTGTACACCATAAGTGGAAAAACTTTCTCAAAATTGCCCCCATTTCCCTCTTTTCACTTTTTAGCAACCCAGTTTGCTCTGGAAGCCAAAGATGAAAACAGCAGAATCAATTATCTGAAGCGGTACCTCTGCTTACCTGAAATAGCTGGATGGCTTTTAAAATCATTTATTTAAAAAAAGAAGTCACAACTTTTGTACAGCTGCTCCATTGAAACCTGAGCATTTCATTTTGACCACAGCAAAAAGGACCAAATTCCTCTGGGTATAAATGAAATCAAATCGATACAGTTACCTCCTGGCTGAATTCGGTCCAACATGCCTAGAACATCCTTTGAGATTGTTCAATTCAAAATAATGCACTAATCCAATCTCCTGCAGTTGCCAAATGCTGTAACATTAGGTGTCAGCATGCAGCATTTTAGATTTTTTGACTCAAGCTTGGTCCCTTGTTAATAAGAGCATTTCATTGGTTTCTTCTCTTTTGCCAGGTCTCTGAGCTTCTGGATTAACTCTGAAAAGCCTGAGGACAAATTGTGCTTTCAGGGTGTCAAAAAATCTTGCTCAAGTCAGAGAAAAAATTATTTTTTTACTTTCCTCAGTTTAGTGTCTACTGTGAAAATGATTCTCAGAGATCAAGAAAAGCATATAATGTTTAAAACAAAACATTTGTTAACTAAGGGTTTCCTGGATTTTTCTGCTTTCTTATTTATACTGTGTCCTGGACCTTGTGAAATCACTGTTTAACTTCCAGTGTTATTTATGGAAGCCAGCCTGTTGCTGTTTCCAGATCTTACAGAGAACTTGCAGTTTGCAGTTTCAGTACCAGGTGCATAGTCCTTGCTTAAATTAATCAACTAAAAAATAACATACAGTAAGTACTTAACCCTCTCTGTCTGAGTCTTCATAGTTAAGATCTCTTTCTACTTCTTCATTAGAATTTGGATCCTGAGTCCTGTAAGCTCCCCTTGTGTCACAGTTTAGCATTTGGGACCGTGCAGCCTTTTCAGCGCAGCGGAGGTTTTAGAGCATTTTTGTTTTGGAGCACAGAGATTTGAAGCATCCTCTCAGTTATCAATAAAAATGACTAAATGCCTAAGCAAGGAAACAGATTTTCAAAAATGAACCATTTTTATGAGGCTTTGCATGCTGCCACTATTGATCAAAACTCTTCAATCCACAACAGAAAGGAGGAGACAAGGAAAAATGGTTTAGCACACTGGAGCCAACTTCTGTGCTGTGTGGCCAGTCTTGACTTACAACCACAGGGAAAAAATCAGCTTAAAGTGTCACCCTCCTCAGCATCTGGGCCGCAGATTTGCACATTGTAGCATTATGTGCTACCATCCACAGCTGCATAAATGAAGTATAAAGTAATGTTGTTGAATCAGAAATCAACTTTTTACATTCATTTTGCCTGAGCAGAAATGATCACACGTAGTACGAGGCAGTCCAGAATCAGGTCGGTCAGGTTTACATGACTGCTGTCTAAGCAAGGTTCTTAACAGCTGCACAATACAGAGCATTAATGAACAGAAAAGAACCAGAGAGAGCAATAATAAGTAACTCATTTAGAACTCTGTTCTTGTGCCCACTTACCTTCCAGCCCTCGTGTCTGACACCTATAGCTTTCAGTCACATGACAGAAGACACGTGGCATCACTGCTCAGGCTTCAATATCACGCCAACATCAGGTAAAGCTGCTCAGCAGTCTCCTAGGATGACAGATAAAGGTTACAATCTGATGATGACCCATCTGGATGTTAGTGGGATGAAATTACATGGATTTCAAATGCTTCTTCAAAACAACCTGGGGAAATACATCCCAAAAGTTTTTATTTGAAAGAGAAAGTATTGGCTCTGAAATGAAGCACACACTGGAAATAGAAAATTTCAGGCTTAGAAAAAGAATCAGAGAATCATGTAATTAAAGATTACTTTAGGGCATATACATGGAAAGACAACCTTTATTCTGGCATTTTCTAACTTCAGTGTGCTTGCAAATTATTCCTATTTTGGCAAAGATTTTGTATATGTAAAGTGTATATATTATATATAGAACTGAATTAATCTCTGATATATTTTTGCCTCATAAATACAGTTTCCTGTTTCCATGCTAGAATCTACAGCATTAACATATTCAGATGCCAGTTGCTGGATTTATTCACTGCTTGATAATCCAAAGGCTGAGCCTGGACGTGCTCAGCCTCTCCAACTCCCAGTCTTATCTAGCATTTTTCCCAAGCCACCCAGATAAATTATCTCAATGTACTGAGGCAAAGTGAGTCTCTTGTCCAGGGGCTTTGAATTGCTCCAATTTTTTTTTTCATTTATTTTTTGCTTCATCTGCCATACAATTATGAGCTCAAGCATTAACACTGAGTAACAGAAAAGAATTCTCTGTTGCACTGATTTGATTTTTCAAAAATGTATAATGCTGTACCAAGATATTCTAAATAAAAGAAGTAGCTTTAAAACCACTGATTTATCAGGAGTGTGGCAAATTTACTTTAGTGTGCAACAAGCCACAGAAAGAAACACCAACACAGTGGATCTGAAAAGAATTAGAAAAGTGGAAGGAAGACTAGAGGAGAGCCACTAATTCATCTTCTTGCAGAACATATAAGAATGTGCCATATTTGTTTGCACTTGCACAGGTTATTTTCATTAACAGAAGAAAGCAAAAGCAAGTTTCCTGTACATTTTTAACTACAAAAGATTAAAAGAAGACATTTAACTTGCATTGTGTTCAAATTTTGAATTATACCTCCAGTTCATTTTCTTTCATGTCCTCTTTCTGTAATAGAAATGTTCTGCAAAGGCAGCGAAACTGCTCTTTGTGGCTCTGCTAATGTCCATTATCTCAAAGCCCTTTAAGTGGAAGTGAGCTTCTCTGTGTGTTACGCAAACACTTCAGTCCCATTTAATTCAGTGAAAACTGAGGCACACAGTCAGGCATTGAAGCTTCTGTTAAATCTGAGAGCAGAGCAGAGCACAGAGCTTTCAGTATTCCATCTGCACACCCATTCCTTAGCCTTCCTCCTCCTTTCCTGCATATGTACACTCTCAGGAGAAACCCAAAAGGCAAGCAATGCACTAAGCATCCTCTGACATGCTTAGAGAACTATAGTGTCCACAGACCAGAGAAAACATTTCTTCAAAATGCCAAGGACACTAAACATGTTAGGATCAGGAAATCCTGATTGCTTTCATTGAGAGGTTAATAAAAGATAATTGTGTACATTTGCTGTTTCGCTACTCAAATATCACTTCCTTATGACAATATGCATTACTTAATCTGCAAAGGTCAATGGATTACTCTCTAGTTCCTTCCAAGTGTCTGTGGAATGAACTTTGCCATTTTTAATACAGATTTCCCAGCAGAGAACTGGTGGTACAGGTTTGGGGCTTAATATGCCTCTCAACCTGAAAATGCCTTTTATTGCAACGTATTTCTACTGCTCCCCATATAGCTTTCTAACTGTCAGACCTAAGCAGAGACATCCCTGTAGTGTTTATTCACAAATTGCTCAGACCCAGTACAAGCTAAGCATGTGGGGAGTTCAGGTAGCAATTTTTTTAATCTTCTTGCAATAGAAATGATCAGCCAATGTATTGAACCTGAACACAAATGCAAAGAGATTTAGGAGAAGTGAGATATGCTGTCATCTGAAGTGTGACCACAGTTAATGGTGGTTTGGATGAACAACTTCCTCTGCACTGTCAATTGCATCACTTAAAAATATAAACCAGGACTTAAGATAGAAATATTGCAGGTCAACAGATTGTCAAAACTGCAGAAATACATGGAGAATGGCATGAATGAACACTAATCCTGTGAGCTAAACTCCACAGCTGCTGAGTCCCCTTTTCAGCCATGTGGTGCTCCACTGGAAGCAGGCATGTTTGCATGGATACCCCACACAGCCCACAGGTTTGGGAGCTACATTCTCAACCAGCACAGATAGTTTGAATAGCACTAGAAATCTCCATGCAGAGCCAGGACAGCGGGGTTTAACTTAGCAGGTAGTGGAATGCACAAGCACAGCACAGAGACAAGACTGGGGAATTAGGCTGCTGGCAAGTAGCAGCTGAAAGCTGATTGAATACAACAGATTGGGCTTTCATACTGGACAGATAGGCAGCAGCTATTTAAATGGTGTATTAACAGTTTTCCCCTTAATTATTTCCAAACCTTCCAGCAAAGACAAACTCAGTATGACATGTATTTTGGCCTCAATTAATTATTTGCTGTTTCTGTATTAATCCAGTTAAAAGAAAGTGGAATGGTTTGTTGAGAATTTCTGCCTGTTTATTCTTCTAAGTGCCTGGCCTCTTTCTCCAAACAGCTGTCATGTAAGTAACTGAATATATACCTCACAAAAATGGTCACTTTCTCCATATCAAGTGGAATTTATTTTTGAAATGACACTGCCCTGCAAGCAACAAATGGTCACCATTCTGTCCCAGTGGCAGGTGGAAGGCCACGGAACTCCAGAGCTAAAAGTGGAAACTTTATCCCTTCAGAAAAGGGAGATTCCTATCTTGTCAGTGGGTTATCTTTTTTGGTCTGTGGGGAGTCTGAGATTGTGGCATTTTTATGTCTAGTAGAGCTTTTTTCTAGAATTTTCTGAAAGTATATTACTTACAAGTTTTATCTCAGATTCTTACATAGTTAGTCATGCAAAAGCCACAACAGCTGGTTTACACCTCAAAGAATAAACAATTACTAATAAAAACGTCAAACCTCTCCCAAACATCTCTGAAATAAGAGGGTGACCTTCCAAAATATGTTTCAGCAGGCTGTTTCAATGCTGGTCTTTCCAAAAGTGAGCACTTGAGCTTTGTTATTCTATCTGTATTTCCTGTACATCCTCCACAGTACTTCTGGGATCCCTCAACAGTACTAATCCAATATGGATCCAGGGTAAACACACGATAGCACTTGTGACAAATGAGACAGCATGTACTATATGACTTTTATTCAGCTTGTGAGAGGACAGACATAAAGTTTCTAGCAGAATCAAGAAGGTTCATACAGACAACACATAATCTAGTGTAAAGACTGCTGACTGGAACTAAGACAACCCATCAAAAAACCTGATACATATTTTTACTGTCAGGGTGAATTTATAGCCTGAGATTTTTAGATTCCCTTCATAAAAAGAAACCCTCAAGTGTCTGCTTTTTATTTCATCGTACTCAGGGAAGGAAGAACGTCCTCTCACCAAAGCGATGTGAGAATGAATGTAACTGAGACTCTTTCCTAATTAAAATCATTGAATTGACTCTTCTTTGAGACAAAACAGCAAAAAAGTAAACTACTGGTACTGCTTCAGTTTGCCATGGTCTTCAGGCCTCTTTTTTGGATGATTCAGAAGGAATGAAAATGTATAGAAACAATAATACATGACAATCTTGTATGTGTCAGCCAGGATCAAACAAAAGGATTAACTGGAAAGTCACGGTTTCAGGTGTCAACCATAGCTTTTCAAGTAAAAATTGTAAATATTTAGGAGATAAGGGATTTAATCAAAAAGTTGGACATAGCATTTATCAGCAGTTGAGATGAGCTGTATATCTCCCTAGCCACACAGAAAGATTTAGGTCTTGCTCTTTCCCATTAGCCAAGACATCTGTTACAGAAAGAAGAAACACTGAGGCAATGGAAAGTGTTAATGGTTCCAGCTCATCATGGCTATAAAATTCCCACTTTTAATATTTTGAGGCCTTAACAAGTGTCACAACGTAGACCCACACTAAACTTGTCTCAAGACACAAGGATACTGAATATTCCACATTTTCTCCTGGATGATGAGCACCCCCAGGCTTGGACAGAACACCTGTCCAGTGACCACGGCTCGGGAGGTGGGGACGTTCTCAAAAAAGTGGTACTTGCCTTTAAAGGTCAGCCTGAGCAGTGGAGATCTTCCAGCTTTGCAGAGCAGCACAGAGTTCTGCCCAGCAAACAGGAATTAGCAAATCCACTTATCCCCTCCTACAGTTGTCCTAAACAGGTGCCACACGAACACAGGCCAGAAACAAATCACATCTTTACCGTTCTCAATGAGGTTTTTATTCAGCTTTCTTCTTGGTCTTTTCTGTGACATTTGAAATGTGAAAACTCTTGTGTGTACAAGGTAATAAGGTTCACATTTGGGAATGGTACATGAACTCAACATATTGCCCTGAGGCTCAGGCCTGAAGGAATTTCAACTGTGCAGAGATGGAATATGTGAAGACACAAACACAAGGAACATAGTGGCACTGGTAACTGTAGGAAAAGATCAGCATTATTGGATTGATAAAAATAGCATGGGGGGGTAGAAGTGCCTGTAAAATCATATGATTTGGAACAACAGTGCTTCACACTCCTTTTGCACAGGTGTAAAGAGATACACAGGCATTGTTCTAGAGAGTTCAATGCTGCCGTGAGCTCTTCAGATGAAGGCAGTACCAACTACCATTGCTGAGCCACCATGAGGTAGCCACAATGCTTGCTGTATTCTTTCAGTGACTGCTGCAAAATTTCTGGCTGCCACACCTAAATTATTCCTGGAGTACCTAATGCTCCCCCTCCACCTCCTGCATGGCTGATTGAAGCTACAACCTGGCCCTAATTTTGCAGCTAGTCTCAACAAGTACAGTTAACAGTCCAAAGCATTCCTGGCACAGTAGAGCAGATGTGAGCAAGAATTGTCTTTAGGCAGTTGCTATCCAAAAGAGACATAATATATTTTCCAGTTATGCATTCTGGATAAAAATTATGCACTCCAGATAGATAGTTTGTACTGCACCTTCCATTTCAGCTACAGATGTGAAACAGATTCTTGAATTTGCAGTTAGAACAAGGTAGGACAATGTCTGCTAATGCTTTTGCTTTCTGTTTGCAAACACTGGAAAAGAAAATCTGTTTTCTCCACAGTGGAGTGAGTATTAATCCAAGTTTCGTTTTGCTACTCGATTGAAGGCAACATTACACAAATGTGTTCAAAGAGCAAAATTTGGTACTGTATGGTTTTTACATCTTCTGTGCTATAAACCAGGAAATACAATTATTGTTTCATTTTATTTAATCATCCTTTCATACCTAATATTTATCTCTTTGTCTGCCTATCACCGTCTTTGAATGTTGTTGCTAAATGCCATCATTTTTATTGTACAAAGAGGACACAGAGAGACAAAATGCCTATCCACATGGGCCACTGTTGAGAGTTAGAACTGTGGGGTTTTAAATTCTAATCCACCATTCATTAACAGAAAATTCAGAATCTTCATCTAGTATGCACATATTACATCTCCAGCTGGCTTTTTCTTAGAGCTATACAGCTGGAGTACAAAAGTGTTCTGAAATGTCCCAACTGAATTTCAAATGACTATCAGAAATAGGCAAGGATATACATGATACGTGCAGAATACGTATCTAGGGAAATCACAGAAGATCTAGTTCCCACTGGTTGGTTATACATAAATTATTCAGGCAATCTTAGTAAGCCTGTTGATTAGCTGGAGGCAAACGTATCTATTTTAGGTGACCTTAGGGTCAGGATTAACTCATGAAACTTGGATGTCAATGCCCATGAAACAGCTTGAATCACTTCAGCAACCTCATTCAAAAATTTGGTAGTCTCCTTTTATTATCACTTCTTAGTATTTTTTTTTAATCTTCCTTATCAAAGAGGACAAGATTTTTTAAAACCATGTGATAAATGTCTTACAAAACTACACTAGAAACTATTTAGGGTGACTGGAGAAGAAACAGGACTGGGAGCCAGGAGACTACTTCTATTTCTAGTTTGCCAGAGCCTGTGTGACTATGACTTTGAACCTCAGCTCCTGTTTTTGTGAAATGGGGATGGATGATAACACTTGCTGTTCTCTCAGGGATATTGTATAATACAATTTTCATTAAGGTTCATGAAATGCTTAAGATCCTTGATTAGAATAAGTTGCAAATTATTAATCAAGTTACAGTAATCACAGTATCAGCACAACTCCTGCTATTATTATTGTCATTGTTAATGACAGTTAATATTATCAATATCAAATTATAAATTTGATAGCATTGTTCCCATAAAAAGCCCAACCTGCACACAGCAGGAAGATCATTGTGGCTCACTTCTAGGAATAAGAACGCTGCCAACATAGTTTCAACATGGGAGTGGAAAAGAATTCTTCGAGTTCTCCTTCTCAGCAATTGTAGGTGGTAAAAATGAATATCTTTTCAATAACGCTTTGTGACATCGGAGCAGAAGCAGATTGAAGAGCTTAATGGTATTTTTAAAATATGACTCAGGAGAGGTGTTTTTCTAACAGAACTGGCGGGGGGAGGGAAGCCACCCAGGAGTTAATCAATCTTTTAGAAACCCAGAACCTTGAAATAGAACAAGTAGTGTAGGTCACGATAATTTGAGCGCACATGAAACACCATTGACATATTAAAAAATTAGGCATAAACAACAGAGAAAACCAGATCTCTGATACTGGAAGCCTTGAGTTCTGACAGATTAACCCTAAGAATTTTTGTTCTGTGAACGACCAAAAACATTTGGGAGCATAAAGCCCAGACACAGTGTAATTGCACCCATTAATCTTACCACGGAAATATTGCCTTTTAAGAAAACAAACTCCACGTGGACTACACAGATTTATGATGTTTCAGACGGGAAGAGTTTAACTGGTAAACCAAGCACCACGTTTGGTTTTGATTTCTCACTTTGTCTTATTTCAAAAGAGAAAAAAAAGGAACAGAAAAGAATTTGATATTTTGAAGAATTCTGGAAATTCTATTTAAAATACCACATAATTAGTACAAGAGCTTGTCTTAAGGTATATGATAATTTGATCAATGTCTCAAAACTGAAGTGTGTTACTTCATTATGTTACTAATAACTTGCTATGAATTTGTAGGAAATCCTCCACAAGAAACATAGAAAGTAACTTCAGCTTGTGTTCCATCATAAAATGCCATAAGTCTAATAAAAGAGTGGTAATCATGTGCCATTAGTCCAAAACAATGGCTGAAAATGGCATAATGTTCATGACTAAGAAAGGCTTTTCAATCTTAAAATATTACTACTCACCTACATGGAGTGCATCTGGATATCTTCCTTTCAATCTTGAAAAGTCAGAGTGTGAGTTTTTGTTGTGATTCAGTAAATACATGAAATGACAGACACCCTTGTCATGGTGGAACTGTTCATGGCACAGTGCTGTAACACTGAAAAAAAGAGAAATATATATTGTTTATACCACCTGATTACAGCATTTTTTTAATGAAGAGATGAAAAACGGGAGAAAAAAGAAACCATCCAAAATAATGCTATAAGAAACAAGGCTGTATTGGGTGTTTATGTGCCCAACTTGGAATTGGTACCGTTCTCCTAACAGCTTCAAAACCAAAGCAACTTCTTTTGCTCAGGAAGTGGTAGCCCATGTCCTGTTCAACTCTCATTGCACTATGAAGTTCTACAGGTAAGCACTAGTATGATTACAGCTATGACATCCTAATTACCCATCAGCTTCTTACAGATCTAGAATGTAGGGCAATTTTATAACACATTACAAACATCAAACTCCATCACTTTAGAAATACGGTGCTTGGCCACACAGCCTCCTAGAAGCCTGATAGCCCCTAGCCCCTTCTACATAGAGCAAAATTGAGATCCAGAAGCACACAAGAGATATTTACACAGGGAAAAAATGGCAGCTAGCTACCAAATTAATCATAATTAGACCTTAATTAGATGGAAAATTCAGGTCAGGATGAGATAAGAATTCAACTCTCGTGGGCACGGACCAGTGCTTGCTTTCTGAAGTTGTGCATGTTTAAGACAGCAGTCAGGCTGATTTCTCTTTAAGAGAAAAGACTTGGATATCAAATAAGGACAAATTATTTTCTCAGATATGTATGATGAAGCTTGGTTCTGATAAAATGTTGCTCTCTCCCATACTTCTGGATCTCCTATTGACGTCAGCATGGGATAGACAGAAAGATTTTTCCAAACAGGGAAATGGAGATCCTTGTGGCAAATAAGGAGTCCCAGGTGACAAACCAAGTGACTATCAATAGGATACAGAAATAAAAAAAGAAATCTACCAGGCCACACTGTGATCTTTTATAGTTACTGTCACTGAGATCAGAATCTACCTCACTTTCTCTTTTACACTACCAAGGCAGCAAGCAGCTACTTTGTGCAGGAACAGTGATCCAGATCTAGAAATCTCCCAGCATCAACACTGTCCTCTGTATTCAGAGTCTCTCGGTCTCAGTGCAAATCAAATTCTACCTGCTGCTGATAGAGGAACACACATTGCCTAAGAACAAAAATTATTCAGAACAAACTCAGATTATCTTCACTATCAAAATTCAAACTCATACTTTATCACTGATTTTTCTACTGAGTTTGTGGATCTGTTTCATCTTATTACTTTTTGCATTTTGCTGTTTGAGCTATAATGCTTCTTAAAGGGGGAGAAAGGAAAAAAATCCTTGACATAATACCATGAAATCAAAGAGCAGGCTGACTGGAAAAAAGAAATAGTTACTATATTTAAACTGCATTATCCTATGACAGAACTGCAGCTTTAAAACCTTTCTACTTTGATACAGCATTTTTGCAGTATCTGAATATGTCTTAGTAGATTTGAAGTGGTTGAAACATTTTAATAACTGTAATTTAAGAGGAATAAAATAGTACTGTAGGAGGAAGAAACAATGCCCCCATTTGTCACTTATGAAGACTAGTATTTGAAATCAGCTGGGGTAGTAAGAGCAATGAGTTTGGTGATGGCAACCTAAGCCTCATAAAACAATTAGCCAGTCTGCAAAAATCATGACATAATTTGGCACAGTTAAGCAGAACAGTCTATCCAGGCCTGAAATAGGGAGGCTATAAAGGTCAGCATTCAGGTGTATTGGCTCAACAAACTGGCACTTTGTGTAGTGCCCTTCTGTGCTGCATTTAACTCCAGTAAAAACTATTAATCTTCTTTGGAAATTGAGCTATAAAACATATGCTTATGTGTACAGCAAAAGACAATTCACATTATGAGCAGTAACTCTACTGTGAATCTGCTTTGCAGCAATAGGGGTGACCTAATGTTATTGCAATTTGAAGGAAAGCATCCTGCAGTCCTCTCTCAGGCCAAATTCCCATTTGCTTCAATTAGTAAGCATTACAGGAACTGTTTTAATGCTGCTGCCTGATGTGTTGGCTGCTGCTTCTAATATATTACAGTGAAAAAAGACAGTAGGCCAAAGGTATGAATGGTATATTTCCATTATGTGAATGAAATTTTCAACATTTTGTCGTGTTTCTCTTCAAGGTACCGCTCTAAGAGGGTCCACTCTAAAAACAAACCGAAACTTCACTTTGCAGCAGCAAAACATATTGGTTTCCTTCCTTCTTAAAGATGGAAAAGTAAAGCTACCTGCACCTGCTGGAAGTATGAATTGCCTGGAAGCTTTCATGGGCTCACATTGCGTCAGGCAGGGCTGAGGTGCCACCATTCTGATTTGATCAAGATAACCATCCTCTTTAAGAGATGAGACAAATTTCACAGGAAACATTATGAATCCTTGAATAGCATTGGGAAATAACACTGATTTCAATTCACAAATCTAAATTTGTGTGATATCAAGTGATGCCAAAATTAGCAGGTACTGCTTCTGCTGCAGTATCTACATGGGTATTGGTAGTTCGTTCTGCACTATGCTGTCTAGACCAAGCATTGTATCTGCAAATGTTTTTCCAATGTACAGCTGTCAGAAGATCTTTAATGATTTGGAGGGTATCACCTCACTGGTCAGCTACCATCAGTCTTGCACATTTGTGGAAAGAGAGGGAAGTAATTGTGAAGGAAATGTAGAGATTGTTCTGCTCTGGAAGAGAAAGAGCTGCAGAACAGTCCTGAACTCAGTCATTCTTCTCTCAAAATTCACTGAGCTATAACAGAAAACACAGGAAAGAAACATAGGCAGAAAACTATGCTTTCAGGTTCTTTCTAGTTTTATGTAGGGTCTATATTCAAAAGATGGGGGAAAAAAAAGAAGAATCAAATCCTCTATTTATAATGGATGAGAGAGAAACAATGGAAGTGGAGCTGTCAGACTATAGCTGAACTAGTGAATCCCAGAGAATGAGTTCCCCAGAATTCGCTTTCCTTAGCGGCACTTCCACCTGTTAACAAGTGAGATGGAAAGGACACCATATCTACTTTATTATACACTCTGCCAAGCTCTAATTGCACATGCCATGGATCTGGTATGCTTAAAATAATTTTCCACAAGCCTTTTTGGAAACAAGTGCAAAAAGGAAACCAACAATGACACACAAAATTTATCACAGGGAGAAGTAATATGGAATATGAACCAGGTTTATTTCTAATACCGGTTTGTTTTGAAAGTTGCTACTGATGCTTAATTGTATTGCTGTGTTACAACATTTAAAAATAATACTTCAAAAGGGTAAGGAAATTAAATACAAGACTTTCAGAGTCCTTTACAGGTGCTCTGTAAAAATGTTGCTGCACTAAGTGTATTTTTATAACAAGCTTATATATAATGCAGGCAGGAAATTACTCATATAGGTGTGCTGTGCTGTGAGTAAAATATGTTAATTCAAGTACTTGGCTTTATTCCCTATATAATGATTGTGGAAATTGTGTATTTTTCAGTGTTGCCTATGCAGATAATATGGGGACTGACACTGAGTCCATCATGTCTGAAGACAGAGTAACTTGCGTGTTACACACTGAGAACTTCGGTGTGGGTTAGGCAACAGGCATTGATCAATGGTTTTGTTAGCAGAGTGCCTACTTTTGAAGACATCATGTTTTGTAAAAGAATATTTACTTCAGTTATGTTTTGGGGCTGATGGAATCTTGTGTTCATACAATATCCAGAAAAGCATTAACATTTCTGAGAAATGGTAAACTATGAAACTGTCATATTGGCACTCTTTAGCTTTGTAACAATTAGAGGATGTGCAGTGTGAGGTAGTGGCATGAGAAGCAACATAACTGTATTCCAAGCAACACCTTGTCATCTGGCCATGCCAATTAATCTTGGTGATAAACAAGATAAAATTAATACAGGTAAGGCATGGGATAAGTACCTGGACTAGATAATCAGATCTCTAACTCATGAATTTTTGTTCAGAGCTGCCTGTGTAGACATGCTATCAAGTTATCATTATCTGGACAGTGGCTAGTTATAGAGGAGCTAAGGCATTTGTACTTTTGCTACAAAGGATTAGGACCATGTATACCCTAGAACATTTTAGTTTTCAATCGACTGTCCCCTCTCCTCACTCATTTTGGCAATACAGAGGTAAGACTAAGATATTTTCCTTCCAGATCAGATGTACAGTTTCTTATAGCATGGTACTGTGGGTGGTTTGTAATCGTGACGGATATGCAGATTGTATGTAGGATCTGCATTTATGTAAGCCAGCACACATGTAGAGATCAGCTTTTATATTTGCACACAAGAACACAGGTTGTCCCACAGTGCTTTTAAGAGAGGGCATTTATACTGTGCACTGAATTATTTGCTATATGTTGTGTATGTATTGCAGGTGTAATTGATTTCAGTTGGTGTTGATCTGTTTGTATTCACTGAAGTTGCTGTGAATTAACTGGGCGTCATGGCTAAATCAGTCACTTTCCTGTGTTCTATATTGGTTTGTGAGCCCGTGTCAGTTATCAAGATACTGTGCTAAGGAAAGCTGGTATCTCACACCACACACGCTGCTGAAATCACGCTGTTCAGCTTATACCTCCTTACTTTATCTCTGTGCAAGCCAGGGCTGAGTGTGCGTGTTACTGTTATGCTGGCGGGGCTGCGTGCGATGGCTTCAACAGGAATTAGGGAAGTTGTGCAAAAGACATTGCTCGGTGTCATATAATCACAGGATCGTTGAAGTTGGAAAAGACCTTTAAGAACATCGAGTCCAACTGCTAACCCAGCATTGCCACGTCCACCACTAAACCATGTCCCTCAGCACCACAGATACAGGGCTTTTGAGTGCCTCTAAGGATGGTGACTCCACCGCTTCCCTGGGCAGCCTGCTCCCCTCAGAGCAGGGGCAAGACCTCTGGGGAACAAATTCCCCTCAGTGTTGCCACAGAGGCACACAGCTCTCAGGTCTCTCTCTCTCACCTCTGGCGTACACATGGCTGGATGAGACTCCTGTCACGACAGAAGCGAGGGCAGCTCCCACATGCAGGCTTACACTCTTGTCACGACATACGCCGGGGCAGCTCCGCGCCGACCAGCCGCGCCGAGGCGCCTATCGCGACAGCGCGCTCTCCGGGATGCTGACGGCGGGCAACTCCCCTCAGGCGGAGCGCGCGGCTGCCCCGCTGCCCCTCAGGCACCAGCAGCCGCGGGTTGAGGCCGGGACAGAGGGCGGCCGCGGCGGTTCACGCCAGGGCACGAAGCGGTGTTGGGGGCGGGAAAGGGGACGGTCGGGAAAACGGCCACCCCACCTGCGGGCCTCTCCCACTGCGGAGCGGAAGCGCTCCCGCCGCCGCATGAGGCCTGCATCACCCTCCTCCTCCGCCTCCTCCTCTCAGCCGAGGGCGGGCGGACGGCCGCGCTGCGCAGGGCCGCGCCAGGCGCCGCTGCCGCCGCCTCAGCGCCGCGGGCGGGGCCGCGCCTTCCCCCCGCCCCGCGCCGCGCGTCCCGCCAATGAGCAGCGTCCACATGCCGCGGCGGCGAGAGGGGCCCGGGCGGCCCAGCTCCCATAAGTTACATTAGAGCAAGCGCCGCCGGTGTGCGACCGGAGCGAGCGGGAGCTAGGGGCGAGGCCGGGCGCGGGCGAGCCCAAGCCGTGACGGCAACAGCGGCCTGGGCCGGCGGGGGAAGGATCAGGCTGCTAGAGGAGAGAGGGGGGAGGAGGCTAATTCCGAGCCTTCCCGGCGGTGGCGAGGCGGGCAGCGGGACAACTGCGCTTTTTTTTCTTTTCCCCCGGCTTCTGGAGGCGAGCGGGGTGAGGCGCGCTGTTATCGCCCTCCGCGGGGGCGTCTCGGAGCCTGCTGAGGCGAACGGAGAGGCCGCTCGGCCCCTCGGACGCGGCCCATCCCCGCGTAGGCACCCGCCGCGCCCCCCACACGCCTTCCCGCGCCCCTGAGGCGACAGCGGCTCCAGGGCCCGCGTCTCTATCCTCCTTGTCATCAGCTGCCCGCCCGGGGCCGCCTGAAGCCCCGCTCACCCCCGCCGGAGAGGCGGTTTGGCTCCCGTGAGGGGTGGGAGGGGGGCGGGGGCGCCTTTTTCGGCGGCTCTTTTTTTTTTTAGTATATATTTTTCTTCCCCTCCTGGTCTCCTCTGGGAGAGTGGGGCGCTGAGGTGGGCTCGGGGACTCCTCTCTGTTGCGGGAGGGGGTCTATGGTTGATAGCACGGGGGCGCTGGGGAAGAGAGCGAGGGGCTGAGGAGGGGGCTCGCCGCCGCGCCCGCCGCCACTGAGAAGCAGGAGGAGGAAGAGGCGAGTCACCATTTGCTGCTCTCTGCCCCAACCATGGAGAACGCGCACACAAAGACTGTGGAGGAAGTTTTGGCTTATTTCGGCGTTAACGAAAGCACCGGGCTCAGCCTGGAGCAAGTCAAGAAGCTGAAGGAGAAATGGGGCTCCAACGGTAGGTGAAGCGGCCCCACGCCGCCCGCCTCCCTCCGCCGCGGGGATGCTGTCGCTGGCACTCGTCGTCTTTCCTTCCCTTTCTGCTCCCTTTTCCACCCTTTTCTCTTTTTCGCTCATCCTTCTCGGGGCCCCGTTTCAAGGCCTAACGTGTGTGTATTTGCAAAGCCGGCATCTCTTACAGGACCCGGAATAGGAGCGAGGGAGAGAAGATGGCTGACTTGAACTCCACCTCGTGGGTTTCTTTCATACCCCAAGCTCACAGGGCTGCTTTGGGAAGGAGGATGTCACCTCCGTTTCCTTTCACCTTAACGGTGGGAAATCTTCCATTCTGAAATGAAGAGCTGTGGGTTGGTTTTTAGTATTTTTTTTTTGTCCGTCTTGACCTTCATTTTTCCCTGCTTTCTGTGCCTTTCTGTCCCTTACTTTACATTCTTCTCTCGAGTCGGAACGCAGAATTCATCCACTAAGGTGTTTCCTTTTTTTTAATTACTTCTTGCTTGGCCCTTTTACACTCACGCCGTTATGTAAAAATGAAGAGCTAGGAGAAGACAATGCGATGGGATTGGGGTTTTTTTTCTAGCTTTAGCACTGCTTTTGTGCCCCTTGAATTCCTAAATCTAGTTGCAGGGAAATAAAAGGGAGAACAGAAATAGGAAAGTATCCTTAAAATGGAGGAAAGAATTTGAAATATTTTGAGCCAAGTTTGGGTTAGTTTTTCTTTTAAAGTGAATGTTGAGGAAAACCTTTGTCAGAAAAGCATTTTGAGCCTTTGACCCTTTGTGTGCAGCAACAGCAGAAGTCCCACAGCTGGCTGGAGTGATGACTTGGCTGAATTATAACCTGTAGCACCTTCTGGCTAATGTGTATGTGTTTTAAAATGTAAAACTATAGGGCCTATTCAAGTGCTCTAATGAAAAGAGCCACCTTAATGAGGCTTTCAGTATGTCTTGTCAAATCCAACCCAGATGAGTGTGCAGTTCAGGAGCATTACCTGGTGAATGCATTATAATGCTCTAATGTGTTTCTTCAATGATTTCTTTGACATGCTTCCTGGAAAAAAATCTTCGCCTGACAGAGTTACCGGCTGAGGAAGGTAAGCATGTTCATGAAATCTTTTGCTAATTCTGGTTGATAAGTCATCTTTTTTCTTTAAAAAAATGTGCATAACTAAATGGCTTTCTTATACATTGCAGGAAAAACCTTACTTGAGCTTGTGATTGAACAATTTGAAGACTTACTAGTTAGAATTTTGTTGCTGGCAGCTTGCATATCTTTTGTAAGTACAATTTTTTTATTTCATAGGTGTCTATCACAGAATGACAGATTTTTTCCAGTGTAGAGGAACTGTACATACTGAAGTTATTGTCTTTCTCAAAAGGTAGAAGTATAAGATGTAAAGTAAATGGCCGTCTCGTAAATTAGTTTCCGTGTGAAGAGGTTTCTGTATGCCAGAAGAGAAAATTTCAGGGAATCTTTCATTGCATGAGTCATAAATACGTAACTACACGACACAAATATTTTTAAAAGTGCTTCCCAACCTAGTTTGCTTATTTGAGGTGGGATTTCCCAATGCTTTTGTTGGCTTTGAAAACTAACCTCGAGTAAGTGTTTAACTGGACATTCTTCTTGCCTTTGAGTTAATCGTTATCAAGCTCAATGTATAATCGTTGGAAGACATTTTTGGATGCAATGCAGACTGTAAATAGAATTTACATGGTGTATATTCCAGTTGCCTTCCCTTCCTGATAATAGCAAGGTGACAGTTGTTGCTTTTGACAGTGACAAGAATGATGACGGCTGTGATGGCACCATTGTTGACCAAATTTGGTAACTGACCTTTGGATAGTCAAGTCATTAAATGGACATCTTATTTTGCATCAGGATTAAAAGAACAAGAACACTTTTAACTTAATTTTATATTTTTTCAAGTTTGTTTGGGCAGTCTCTTTACAGAATGTGTGAAGGGTATGGATTTGCTGGAAGAACTGGAAAACTGAGGAGAGGCAAAGTATAGAAAGAAGGGAAAGGGTGTATGTCTTGGAGCTGGACAATAGGAACAAAAGTGTGCAGACTATTAAATTGTTTAGGTAGGAGTAAGTTTATAGTAGACTTTGCCCTGGAGTTGTAATTAACTACTTGGGAATAAAAAAAGAGTAATGCTGCAACTCTTGGGGGGAGTGAAAATTGTGGTGACTCTTTAGCTAAGGGCAAGCTAATTGGGATGGGCAGAGGAGAATGTACTCTGAAGCTGTTCTGTTTGATGGACGAAGCGTTGCCCTGTTGTGGCTGCTGCAGTATTTATTCTCTTGTTCCACCACCAAGAGAGGCTTCAGCTATCCTCACACTGACCTCTTTCAAAGCACTTTGGGGTTTGGTATGCATATACCTTTACCAGCCGAGCAGTGGTTGGTGGCATTGATCTTGACCATGGAGGCAGATGTGCTTTCCTGACTCTTCTGTTTCCTGGGGAGGAAACTGGGCTGACTATAGAAAATTGAATAAACAAGTCGTTCAAAAGCTTTTATTTTTTCCTCCTCTTTTGAATTTTCCCCTCCCAGAGGGTGAGAAGGGGATGTGTTTTTGTTCCTGGAAAGTCAGGAGCGTTTCTCATCTCACGAGACAAATGACAGTACAGAAGTTTGTTAGGCGAGATACGTTATGTATTTTTATTGCAACCAAGCAATTGAAAAATCAGATTCACTAAACTTTAAGCTTTCATTGCTGAATGTCATTAAATAAGATACCAGACAGAGGTCATAGAACATACACTGCCAAGCTTGCCTTGAAAACTTGATTAGTAACTGGATTCGGGTTTTTTCAATATGCTTAATTTTTTTCCTATCTAATTAAGAGGAGACTGTAGTCTGATGGAGTGTTGGTTAGATCAGGGTTCTCGGCTTCTGTGCATCTGGCATGATGTATGACCTTGGGCTCATGCTCTGCCTTTTCTGTCTCCTATTTAAGAGTTACTGGTTACCCACTATAAATTCATGTTAGTAGTAAAGATTTTTTTTTTTTGATGAAATGTAAAACAACCTCACTAGGTATATTTTATTTTTACTACTTAAGCACACCAGGGAAGTGCTTTTAGTTTCTGGCTTTATCCTTGCTCAAAGGTGATAATCTGTTATCTGATTTTCTTATTAATGAAAACATATTAGAGACTTCTATAGTAGCTGTAAAGAACTGTGAAATTTGTTGATAGACTGTATTGTTGTAAATATTTGATGTAATTAGCTCATTAAATTCTGGTGGTTTTTACCAGCTACAAGTTCACAATTTAGAAAAAAGTTGAAGATTCCGGTATGAGAGAGGATCTCTAGGTACAGATGTCACTGTTTTCTTTCATGGAGGCTTTTCCAGTGATTGTGTTGGGATTGTAAGTCATACTAGATTCTTACTATAATGACTGACAGCCATTGAGACCTGCACTAGATTTTTGTGCAGAAACGTCCTCTCTTACATGCAACATCATAAATGTCTGTGTTCAAAGTGCCTTTTGTGTCCTTTGCTCCCACACCCCCTGTCAGGTATGTGTCAGTAAAATAAATCAGACTAACAGCTGAATCCCTGTCACCCTAGCTGATTGTAGGGGTCAGATGCTGCGTGTTTGTTGGCTGTAGATACTGTGTCCTACATTCCAAGTTGGAACTGCTGTTGCAGATGTTCTTAGTTAGTAAAAGCCTGGCTTTTGAAAAGAAACAATATAAATAATATCTGATGGTGAGTAAATAGATTCACATATAGACTTGGACGTTGCCTTGGTGAATCTATTAAATCTTTGAAGCCTGTGCAGAAAGAAACCTGCAGAGTGTATCTCTGCAGTTCAGGGGCCTTCACTAGGCACATTAAGGGATGTTTAATTTTTCCATGAACTGTGGCTTTTACTCAGACCTACAGTATTTTCATAAAAGAACAGCTTTTTTTGCTGCATAAATGACTTGGACAAGTTGATAGATGCTAACTGTGCATCTGATACAGAATAATTTCAAATGCCTCAAGCAGTGATCTGTGCTTAACCATGCAGTCTTATCTTTGTGGCATAGTGAATTGTCTTCTACAAGATGCTGCATATACTATAAATTCTTACTTAAATATTAATAGAGTTTCCTAAGACTGTTCCTCTCCTGCCCCCAAATTATTTCTTTGATTCTTAATCTAACTTAGAAGGGATTGATCTGGGAATGTTTTCTAATAGCAGGAATCTGTGTTTAGATAAAAACAATATAATGTGATTTAGTTCAGAGATGATTATAGGCTGTAAATTATGAGAATAACCTAATCTATGTTAAAAGGGAGTGTGCCAGAAAAAAATGTTGCAGGCTTTGCCCTGAAATCACCCCAAAAACTACCTGTTAAGGTCAACAGCAGTGAGTATGTGACACAAGATAAGGACTGCAGTAGAGCATTACACCAACATGGTTTTAGCTAAACTCAGGTTGCTTAGTAGCACCAGAGATACCAACTGATGGGTAGGGGTGATAAAGCTGTGAGAAGTAGTTAATTCCATTTCCATTTTATTTTGCAGAAACTGGGTGCTGTGTATCTTTTTTTTCATATTGCAACATTAAACACTGGAATGTTTTTATTTTCAGAAATATTGAAAAATATTTGATGGATACTTAAGATCTGCTCACCTAGTGGAATTCTAAATGTTGTACTTATGTGTGTGGTCAAGATCTGTTAGGTTTTTTTTGGTTTTTATTCCTCTTTTCTGTTATTCTTATATTCCTCCTCTCAGTAAAAATCTGATGAACAATGGAACTGAAATTGCGAGGCTTTTCTTTAGTATTTCCTGATGTTCAGTGTAACTGATATGGAACAAGTATCAGGACTGCTAGAGTAGTTTTCATCTCCTTCATTTTCAGCTTATTTTTTATTGAAAAGAGATCACTAAAAGAGAGTTTTCTGACTAATAGTTAGTACTCTGTCCAAAAGAAATCTCTCTTAAAAGCAGTCCACAGTTTTACATGACCTGCTTTAATTAGTCCAGGGCTTCTTTTTGTTAGGATAAGATCTTGCTCTCCCAGTTTGCTTTTAAGTTTCCATTGTCAAAATGAAACACAAACAAAAAACCTTGTTAGGTTGCTGACAACAAACTGTTTGCTTTGCCTCTTAGTGGCAAGCGGGTACAGTCTGCTGGGCAACAGAATTCTATCTTGAAACTTCTATTCTTCTGTTTTCTGTTAATTAATGATGAATAGTCATCTGAGATCACTTGCCTCCGTAACTTGTGTCTGGCAAACATTTCCACAACTATCTCTGTAAAAAGCTGTAAGGATGCTTCTAACTGTTTTCATCAGTAGTCACCTCATTGCTAGCTGACTTCTGCATTGTACAGCTGCCCCCTTGTTATGACCAGCCATGAAAGCTAAGTGCTATTTGCCTGTCATTGTGTATTTTTTTGGCTTGGTGTCCTGCAGGCTTACCCCATTAGACTTTCATTAAAATAGAGTTCTGCAAGCCATGGCTCTAGCAGCCCTAAAGCAAATATGCTGAATAAAAGTCGTCCTTTAAGCTACTTATATTGTCTCTTTATATGGGTCTTTTATATCTTGCTATTAATTTCCCTTATATTTTCAGACGTGTTTCTCTTGAGCAGTTATCTTACTATTTTTTTTCCCCTACTCTTTTAAGCTTCTTAAATACATGGTTGCTTTATTGACCATAGTGCCTGAACAGTACATTGGAGATCAATGACCTGGAAATTAAGCTGTTCTCCATGTGATTCTTAAAGTGATTAGGGCTGGAAATATGGTGAGGCCCCCCTGAGTAGTAGTCAAAGAAAAGATTTCTCATTGTAAACCTCTCCAGGTTTTAATGTGCTAGTGGAAACTTTTTTTGACAAGGACTCAATTCCTTGGACAAGGATTGTCTCGTCTCTACCAGCCTTCAGCATATGATCTGTTATTACTAAAAACGCCTAGTTAAATATTTGTATTCCCTGTTGTACTCTCTCTTTGATTTTTACTGTGGTTTTGTTTTTACTTAAAGCTACTATCAAATAAACAACCTGATCTGTTACAGCAAGTGTCCTAAATAGAATCTTAATATAACTGTAGTCTGCTGTAACAAAACCAAGAACTTGCTGTGTATGCTGGCATAGGCTGCCCAGGGGGATTGTGGAGGTTCCTTCCTTGGAGGTCTTCAAGATCTGCCTGGACATGTTCCTATGCGACCTGATCTAGGTGAACCTGCTTCTGCAGAGTGGTCGGACTGGGTGATCTCTAAAGGTCCCTTCCAACTCCTACCATTCTATGATTTCTAAGTCTATATTTACTGAATATTCTAGAACTAGACCTTAGATTGTTCTACTGTTAGTAATTGTGTGGAAACTTCTTGGGGGAGAAGTGGATGTTGCTGACTTCCAGGATTGAGATACTTCATTTTAAGCAGGTCACAGACTGATAATTTAGCCAAAAATCAACAGTGAAGATCTAAAGTATCAGCCCTGTGCTGTCAGAATGTCTGAGTTCACCTACTCGTTTTGAAATAATGGCTCACTGAAAGAATAGATCCCTTGAAAATTTAATTTTGGTTCTCCTTGACATACTTGTATATTGCTGTCCTTGTAGCTACTTTTCTTACCTCTTAAAGCTGCAGGCTTCCTCAATGTTACTTTACATCACATGTGATCTTCAGTCTGAAAAGATGATGGTTCAGCATGGTATAAAGTAGGTGTTTTGTTCCAGTTAACTTTGTGGGTGCCTGCCCTTTTTAGAACATCACAGAACGATTGACTTTAGATTCTCTCTTGGAAGCAAAATGGGCTCTATAGAATTCCAGTAAAGAAAAGGAGGGAAGAAACAGATAGTAGGCAGCTTTTCTGATGGCATTGTGTGACCTTGTATATGCTAAGAAAACTGGAAGTGTGTGATTAGCGTTTTCGGAATCTCTGTGGGAGACAACAGTGCTAACGCAGAGGAGAAGCTGCTCGTGCAATAAGGGGTGATGTGTGAAGTGAAGACTAGGATATAGACAGTATGACTGCTCTGGAGGTCAAAAGGCAGAAATTGTTACTGGGGACTGGAGATTAGTGTGGGAGGAGGGAAGAAATTCTGAGATGGAGAGAGCGTAAGAGATCCTTACTAAATCTCTTCTCCAGAGGGATTACACAGACCCTCAAAATGTTGTGTTGCCACTTGGAATGTTTCAGTGTTATCAATTGTAACCTGGATCTTTATAAGTTTATCCTTTTGTAATAAAAATGTGTTGTTGCATTGGATTTGCTTGACAGTCTGTTTTCTGCTTGAGGCTTTCATGCTGCTGCTCCTTCCTTTTAATGTCCTGGAGTGTTTCAGAATTGAGCAATAGCTCTGAGCAGCGTGTTGGTGGAATTATGGTACTTGCTTTAGTAACGGTTTGCTCACTGCAGTCTTCTAGTGATTCAGAGTGCTGTTGCCTGACTACCAGCCTTAATTATCTCAACACGTTGTTCCTATTTACTGTCACTTTCCAGGCTTCCTGTTGCTCAACATGTTGATGAAAAAGCTCTTCCTCTCTGGTCATATTGGCCTGACTTTTCTTCAGTAGCTACAGAATTCTGCAGAGGCCCTGTCACATACCCATTCAAGTCAAGTGAATGGCAGAAGCCTAGAACTAGAATGTATTTCTACAGCAAATGAACAGAAGGCTCCATATAGGTTTTATTTTAATTCAAGTCCTCAAGTTGATTTTGGTTTTAAATTCCATTTTTTAGTTTTATCAGCTTCTCAGATCAGAATTCAACTTCAGATACACCTATATCATTAACTTAGATGCTTCAGTAAGACACTACATATATTTAAATAAGTAAATGCCTATTTTTCATATTTACTCACCACAGACATTTAAAGCGATTTTCAATTGTGTGTCTTAAGTTATTGGTTAATCATTAACTAGGTTAAAAGTCAGATTCTGTTCAAGTTTTGGAGTTCTAAGTAGTCAGACTGATCTATCTGCATCCTTTTTAATACAGTGCTGAATTGTTTTTTTAAAAGTATTCAGTGCCATAGTTGTTGTCACAACTTCTGCTTTCATTTGTGAAGCAAAAGTAGCAGTATGTTTCCCACATACATAGCTTGCTCCTTTAAAGGAAGAGCAACCTTGGAAATGAACTTTGTACTACTTGAGTAAAGATTCTTTTTCACCTTTTCCGCTGCATATTGCCAACTCATTCATGACCTACAAAACTACACCTTGGAAGACAACAGTTTCAAAAGTTGCTGAAGCCTAAGCAATTGAACCTCAAGCAGGAGCTTATTGGGTCTTAAGCTTGCAAGGTGTCTGTGTAAAGCAGTCAATAATTTAAATAATTGTGTTTCTCTTACAGGTCCTGGCCTGGTTTGAAGAAGGTGAAGAAACAATCACAGCATTTGTAGAGCCTTTTGTAATCTTGCTTATATTGGTAGCCAATGCAATTGTGGGAGTGTGGCAGGTATGCAGATATTTTTCCAACATCGAATCACAAACGTTTTGGACTTGGGTTTTTTTTTTTGAGGACAGACTGTAGGGTCTAGTGTCAGGTACTTCACACAATGCAAGTAATATGTGTTGCTAATTTTAAACAGACAAGAGCCAACATACTGTAAACAGTCTGGACATAAAGTATTGGCTTAGAAGTATAAGGAAAGCTTCAGAAGTATTTCCAAAAAGGCAAAGTGCCTATCAGTGTGTTTGGCCACACAGTGGTGGACACATGAGCATAGGCAGTCCAGAATGAAGGCCTGAACTTAGGAAATAAATCCTGTCTTACAAAGCTGAGAAAGAATCAGTTGTATCAGCTTGTGAAAAAAGGGAGTTGTCTCAATTAAGGGACAAAGAATTAAACACTTCTAATCTAGTTTGTGTCTCTTTCCTCTTGAGACAAATATT
This sequence comes from Colius striatus, assembly GCF_028858725.1. NCBI lineage: Eukaryota > Metazoa > Chordata > Aves > Coliiformes > Coliidae > Colius > Colius striatus. Next base: position 13,866,096 of record NC_084775.1, on the reverse strand, counting down.
GTATTTTAGTATATTTATTAATACATTTAATACCATATTAATCCTTCCTATTTAATTACTGTAGTACCTGTTAAGTGTACATCTAAAGGCCCCACGTCTGTCAAAAGGCAGAAATTTCTTCTGAGAACCTCTAAATACTATTAATGTTTTCCCTACATTATCAACTGTGAGATGAATTAGATGGCTTTTTGTAGTTCTTATTGGCAATTAACACAATTAACACTTAAAATGCCAAGACAAAATTATTTGTATAACTTCTGATTTAATCACTTCAGACAGGGCATCTTTTGTTAGAATTGGTTTTCTGCAGGTTAAAAGTATTCTGGGATTTTTAGTATAAAGTTCTAGTCAAGGTTGGGTTTGTGTGTTCTTTTTTTAAACACATGGTGTTAATGTGATATAATTACTTACTATCTTAGCCTGTTTGGTTTAATGCTTAAAAAAAAAGGCAAACCTGTCCAAAATAACAAGAATAATTAAGAGACATGTTAGAGAGGACTCTGTGCACTGGAAACTGCCAGAAGTGGCCTTGAGTGGCACTGGTGCATGTTCCTGCCTTCTGTTTTGTGCTAGTCCAAGTAAGATGACTGAAGACTGAGCCCTGAAAAATGCAGTTATCAGCAGTGCCCAGCTTCCTGGGCAACTGCTAGAGCTGATGTAGGGGAAAAGGTAATGTTTATAAAGGAATGACAGCTTTTTGCCCCTTCAAGGTCAGAAGTTCAAATCTTCATAAAGTAATTGTTCAAGAATTAATCTTTAACTTGAAACCGAGTTACAATTCTGCATGTAGTAATTTTAAGCATGAAATCTTTATACTGTCTGTATAGTTTAGGGATTTTCTTATGTAGTTGTAAACCCTGTTGTAGGAAATACCCATTTTTTTCCCAGACATGATAGTGTGCATAGAATACCTATATCTGCATGCAGTGAACTTAATTGTGAAACAGAATTGCTGTACAAATTAAATGACTCATTCCCTTGTTACAATAGGCATGGAAAATAAGTCACAGCACATAGTCTCCACCCATAAACGTATCTGTTTCTACAGGTACTAGATGTGAACAACTGAGTCATTGCCTTAGCTCTGCCCTCCTCAACTTTTCCTCTCACATGCACATTTCCCGAAGTGCCATCTACTAGTGCTTCATTGGTTGACAAGACAGTCTAACTACCATAGCTTCAAGTAAACTGGGAACAAAAAGGTAGTCTAACACACTGAGCTGACAGACCTAGCTTAGTCATCTTGAATTCTTTCTTATTTCTCCTTTTTGAAGGAACAGCTCTGTTTAACCCTCTTTTTGTGGGACTTTTTGTACCTTTAAGGTTTTGCTGAATGTGGACTCTCAGTTAATCCACAGAAAAGCAGTATCAGCACTCTTCCTCTGAAGAGCAGAACTAATTTACCTGGTGGATTATGAGGCTAGCATTAATTATAGCATTATGGGTCTCTGCTGGTGTGTCTGCACTGCCTGACACTGAGCTGTGCCACATAAATGTTAGTCCTTCAAGGTAGTTTTGGTATTGTTGGTTGTCAGCTGCATTGTTACGTAGAAGAAGCAGTGTAACCTAGTACCTCAACCTTTGAATATCTGAAGATTAGATTTCTGCTTTGATACCTGCAGAAGGAAGTTTTTATTATCTGGAAAGACTGGTAGATGAAGGGCAGTCATACTGAAAACTATGTGCGCCTTTTCCATTATCTATAATCATCAGGAATGACGTTTGTACTTGTCAAGAGGCTGGAAAATGGAAAATCGGTTGCTTCTCCATGAGCTAGAGAGGGAGTACTGCTAAGCTGTTGGTTTCTTATGTTATCCTTTTATCTAGGTGGCATCATGATGTTGATATCAATCTCCACTAATTCTTAGCTGAGAGAAATGAACTTGAGATAAAAAGGGCATTGTGCTACTATTACTGAGAATAAAAGGGAATGGGGATTCATCCAAGTTTGTAAACTGTTACAAGACTCTGGGGAAGTTTCTTGTCTATATGTTTTAATTTCACTTTCATGTGACTTGATTTGTTGAAACAAAGTTGATAATATGCTGTTTAGGCTTTGTCTTAACTTGATCCTCCATTTCTATCAGTAAGTGAAATTTGGTAGTGCTAGTCCTCTCCAGTCTGAGTCTAAACTGCTGCAGCTGGCACAAGACTATATCCATGAGTATTAATTCTACTTAATGCATTTTTTATGTCAAAAAGCATCCATATATTACATAGAGCTCATTGTGTGGCCTCTCTGTAACAAGACACTGAATATCCTTGATGGGAAATGCTGTAGGGTTTGAATAAACAACTTCTAGGTTCTAAATGCCCACTAATATCTGAATTATGTTGAAGTAATTTCCAGTCAGCAACCTTATAAGGGAAGGTCACAATTCTCTAACTAAGCTGAGTCAGTAGTGTTCATATGATAATGAATTTGAAAAATTGTGTTTTTCCTTGAAGGTTTTAAAAGTTACACACTTTTGCTGTCTTTTAGGAAAGAAATGCTGAAAATGCTATTGAAGCTCTTAAAGAATATGAACCAGAAATGGGCAAAGTATATCGACAAGACCGAAAAAGTGTACAGAGGATTAAAGCAAGAGACATTGTCCCGGGTGATATTGTAGAAGTGGCAGGTAAGATTCATTTATGTAGTACGTACATGTAGTAGTGTATCATTATAAAATTGTTGTGCAATTTGAGACCCTAGGGGGAGTTATCGAAGATGCCAAAGTGTGTGCTTCACTTACAAACAAACTTGAGTCTGTTCATCTGTAATTACCTTAAATGTGCATTTGCACTGAGGGGATTGTTTTTCAAATTGCTTCTTAGTCTAGTTGGTCTAAAAGCAAAGCATCTTAATTAAGTATGGGTTTTAGCACTTGCTCTAAAATTTTATTTTCTGAAGTGTAGTTTCAGAGTATCTTAGAATTTGTCTGTTTTCTGTCACCAAATACTCTTTTCCTTACTCTTAAATACTTAGAGTTTCCTCAGGTTCTTGAATCCAGAAGTGGTGGGTTTTTTTGTCATGCTTTGTTTTTATCTAAGGAAAGGTAATTTAATATAAAGGGTTTTTCAACAGTTACACTTACAGCAGCAGTGCTTTTCAACTTATTTTCTCAAATGTCTTCCTCTGTCCTCTCCACTACCCTGACTGCCATGTGACATCACTACTTTCTCATCTTTCATAATTCTTTATTGCTTCTTTTGCCTATTGCTATATAGAAGACTGCAGATAGCATCACTGTACAAACAGAGCTTCCAATTTCTCTGGTGTAAGCTTTTGAAGTACAAGTCTTAAAAGATTGAACTGTTGCAGCAAGCTTTCTGACAACTTAGATTTGTCCTAGAAGGTGTATCTTTGTTTGGACAGAGTGTAAAAATAAGAGTATTGTATTATCTCTAACTCCTTCATTTTGGTGATAGTGCCATACTAGTAACTTCTCTAAATGGGCTTCAATGTTTCCTATTCCTTCACAGATAAAACTAGGTGGTTCTTGTTAAGTGTCAGGAGTGATTGCATACTCCTGTCTTGTAGGTCATTATGAACTGCTAACTGAGTGATTGTTCCTTTGAGAACAATTTGGGATGTACATCAAACTTTCTTTCCACTACTGTCACTTTGCTTTTAGAGGTGGTAGCTGTCTCAAGAGGAGGTAAATGTATACCTTTAAACTTGACTATCCTCCTATTTTAATTAGCAGGCAGAGAGAGTATGCACTCAAAATGAAGTTGGTGTTGGCTGACTGCCCAGCTTTCATTCCTTGAGAAACTTTTAACATTCACTGAGCTCTGTCTCAAGCCTCCGTTTTGTGCATAAGATGATTCAGCTACAGCAGCCTTGGGCTAGGGTAATTCAGAGTGTGAATCTCTTGAAGGCTGAAGCTAGTTTCCTCTTAGCATCTGTTGGTGAAGAACAAGTACAAATGCAAAGTGCTGACAGCTGAAATAAAGGGTGAATTACGATACCTTCTCACTTACGGTGCTGTTTTGACTTACTATTACCCCACTGTACAGTCAAATCCATGAGTTCTGCAATGGGATTTTGTTTCGGCAGCTGATGTTTTCTGTGGACTTTTGAGGCAAAAAGAACTGTATAAATTTAAGATTCTGCAGTAGATGTCTAGTCTAAATCTTTATTGTATTTTTTTAAATGTCAGCAAGAGAATGGTAGTTTTGGAGGCAGTTTGTATCGCGGGAATACACTGAGGTTGTTGGCTTTGGTACCTTTTAAAGCGGTATTGGTAGAATTGCAAGTTGATGACTATGTATTTTGTACTAGCTTGGGATATCTCACTAAGGAAAAATGCTGTATTTTGCTGCTCTGCCAGGTGTCTAGAGCACAGAAATCTTTCTTATTGGAAGAGGTAAAGATTGCCTTTTCATATTGCAGAAAAAGAAAGCTAAATCTGCATGTGAATCACCACGGGGATGTGCGGGCTTCTACTTACCTTGCTGTATATTGTCAGTATCAATAAATTCAATTACTTCTGCCATCTCTTCAAAAGCCCTGTGTCTCAAGGAGAGAAACAAATTGGAAACAAACTGACTAGCATGCCTAAAACACTACATCTTTTGCCAAACATAGTATCCTATTTTTCGTAGACTTACTGTTGTTTTATTTTAAAATCTGCAAGCAGGACAATGTCTGATAGTCTAATATGTGTAGAACTGATTATCTTTTTAAGGAGGTGATCTAGCTTGTTAACTACTGTAGAAGGTCATGTTGGTTAAAATTGTCACTTAAAACAGTCACAAGCTGTTCTTAAGCACTCATCAAATCTTTCGCATACTGGCAAATATCATCAACTGCAGCTTCAAGTGAAGGTAACTTAAGTGCAGATATTCAAGACAGAAATAAGTGGTTCAGCACGATACAAACTGATTTTGAAACAAATTCTAACTTACAGACAGACAATGAAATTTTAATTGTAATCAGACTCATAAAAGCTACTGAGCAGGTAGAGAAGAGCAACACACTGTGTACCAACTGTAGTGTCAAGACCTGGAGGTGAGAGAGACTGTATGCATGCCTGTGCCTCAAGGGTAAGAGTACTGTGATGGCCTTTGACACGGTGTTTGCAAAAAGATGACCATGTAGGGAAGTGACAGAGCACTTCATACTAGGATACATATCTGGGTATGGAATTCTAGGCAAAGTGCCAATGACATTTGTGTGTCCAGGCAAATATCTTTCAACCGAGTGGCATAAATAACCAGGTGATAGGTTTCTCCCCTATGCCGATATCTAACTTTGAACAACTCTCTACAGCTCTTCCATTACAAAATAGGTGTATTTAATGCTATGACAGCTTTGTTGATTTGAAGTACCTACATGTGAGTCTGACACAGATAATGTTTTGTTGTAGAAGTTGATAGATTGGCATTGCAGTTGGGGGGAAAGTAGGGGAATATATTTTCCTCTTTACATTGCAAAAGTTCCCTGAGAAGAAGTACCACTGAACCATTTCCAAAACCATTTGCTGTCTTCAATAGTTTTGAAGCTGTTAAAGATAACCAGGTTGGTTCAGCATAACCCAAAGGCAGTTCAATAGTGGTTTATATGGTTTCTTTGCCTCTTTGTAGATTTTGACTGCATTCATTATATAGACTATTCAGTCTGCTTCATGGCCTTTCTAAAAGAAAGCTCCTGGAAGATATTTTCTTTAATTGATCTCTCAACAGAGGAGACAGACATGAGTTTGACTTGAACTAATAGGGGGAAGCTGTATTGTTACCTTAGAGTAAATGTGGAGTAACCTGAATTAGATTATCCATCAAGGGGTAGATAACCTACTGTCTTGTATGTCTTGGGCTTCACTGTGCATACATCTATGGCAGAACACTTGGTGGGCAATTACTGGCCTTTGTGTCTAGTAACTAATCAACATAAATGCTATACTATGCCAAAATTTAGCAGATGTACTAGCAGACACTGTAACCTGTTTGCTCAGAGACACTGCAGACATGAATTTCTTAGCTATAGATGTTAGGAAGACTTTCTTCCGCATGTGCTTAAGCAAAGATGGTGGAAAAGATACTGTACAATCAAAGAAGAGCCCTTTGGGATGAAGTTGGAGTTACAGATTTGGGATGTATGCCTTAAATTTGCTTGCAGGCCTCTGGTGTGCATGGTTCTCTGAAGTGTAGTGTGTAAGGGTTACTAAGCTACACTGTTTGTTTCTTAGAATTGATGAGCTGAAAAAAAATCCAGATGCTGTCCTCAAATGGCTCTTTAGTTTGCCTGTCTTAAAATGGATTATTGTGCTGCTGTAAAAGCTTAAGTTCATTGGAGGATGTACTCTAAATTTGTAACTAGTGACTGTCTTATTAGATGTCCTTTGTTGAGGTTTTGTTTGCCTTGGTTAAAGTAACGCTTTAAACAGAAACTTTAAACAGCATGGACTCAGTTCTTAGAAGTTTTATATTAAATCCAGTCTGACAAATGGGATAAACTGGCTGCAAATGACTTCTCTTCAAAGAGCACATTTGTGAACAGAAAAGAGCTTTGTTCACTTCCATTGTATTTTCCTGTCTAAAGTGTTCTGCTTTAGATACTGCAAATCTGACTTTCTGTAATTCCAATAAATGAAAGTGCATTAGTTGCAGTCTAAGTGACAAAACTGAAGTTACAGTAGTTCCTTTTTTCCCCTGAAGTGCTGAATGATGGTTCTTGTCATCAGTTATATCTATAAGTACTCAACAGCTTAAAAATACACCAGAGTTCCCAGAAGCAGTTTCTTATTAAATTAATATGTATTACAGAAGACTTTAGTTTTAAATTTATACCTGGCATAAAGTGTACAAAAATTACTTTCCAAGCCTTTTAATTCTAGTCACAGAGCACTTTTAAGACTTTTCTAAAATGTAGATGCCTTTTAATTGAACATAGAAAAATTTAGGGGTGAAGGTTGTGAAGGAAGATTCTTAAGGTGAATTACATTGAACTCTAGTATGGTTATGAAGAGCTACAGAGTTTCCCTGATGATATAAGCAACAAACATTCATGTTGCAGATCTTACTCCAAAACATCCAAGTCCTTGTGTCTATTACTTTTCTAATAACTAGAATTGTTTTTCAGACTGAGTGATAGAGATGCAGGCTTGCTTTTCTTAGGCAAGTACTGATTTTGGGGGAAAAAAATGAAAAGGATGGAGTAAGACTTGAGCATCTCTTAAAATGAAAGAAAAAGTGGACTGGAAGATTGAGATTTTTTTTCCTACCTCATGCAAATTGTTGGGTTTGGTTTTTAAAGCTTAAGCATGTATTTTGTCTTCTTCCATAAAGTACTGCTTTTGAGACAGGAAAAAAAGCAGAAGATCAATTGTTAATAAATACAAGCAGTACATAAATCTGAGCTTCAGTGAGCACTTTGGCTGTCAAACTCCTAACATATCAGAGGCAGTTCTGAGATAACTGGATACAGTCCAGACTTGACTCCATACTCCACTGAACCTGGAGTTATATGAGGTTCAAGTCAGGCCAAAGCCTGAATGTGTCACTTTCAACACACATTTGAAAAGTGTGCAAACCACATCTCCACATTTTTCCTGCTTCTTGTAGGATTTTCCTCCAGAGTTGCCAGACTTTAATAAAAATAGTGGAATTTGTTCTGGTTTAATTGTCTCATCGTTTCACTCCAGCTGGCTACTGGTGGGAGGGGAAGAGGGTTGGAAAAGTAAGAGTGAGAAAACACATGGGTCAAGATAAAGACAAGTTTATAAGTAAAGAAAAAGACCTATGTGGAAGCAAAGCAAAACAAGGCATTAATTCACCACTTCCTCTTGCTGGCAGGTGTTCAGGACTCCACGAGGTGTAATGGTTATTTGGAAGACAAATGCCATCACTCCAAATACACCCCCCCACACACACCTTCCTTCTGCTTTTTATGCTACATGTCACATCATATGATCTGGGCTATCTCCTGGGTCATTTGGGGTCAGCTGGCCTGGCTGTGTCCCCTCCCACCTTCTCTTGCACCTCCTCACTCCATTTGCTGGTGAGGTGGTGTGAGGAGCAGAAAAGGCCTTGATGCTGTGCAAGCACTGCTCGGTAGTAGCTAAAACATTTCTACGTTATCAAGACTGTTTTCAGCACGAATCCAGAACATAGCCCCATACTAGCTACTGGGAGGACACTTAACGCTCTTGCAGCCAAAATCGGCACAAGTTGTTTGAACTCAACACATATCTGATGCTCATACTTGGTAAGAGCTAATACTGCAGCAGTGTTTTTACTGCAAACATAAATAGTACTGAACAAAATGCTTGAATATAAAGACAGTGTTCTGTTAATGCCATCACCTGGGCTAAGCACACTTCTTTTTAAGACTAAGCAAAACCTGCATGTGGAATTACTAGTTTTTATTCTATACCCAAACGCAGCCTAACTTGGAAACAGCACCTCTAGCTTTGCTGTGAAGATGGTATTCTCTACCTCATCTGGCAAAAGTTGAGACCAGTTTGTTCATTCTGATATTAGGGACTTTTTTTTAGGTTGATAAGAATTTTCAGTGTAGAATACAGATATTGGATCCACCAATTGAAACTAAAGTTAGACAAATACAGGTTAGAAGGACATGCAGACTTACAGACAGGCTACCTGTCCATGGGTGCATTCTGTTGAATGTTCTGATGTGTTCTTCAGAGAGATTGACACTTAAATGTATTTTTACATAATTAGAAGAATTTTAATACAGTATACAGTTTAATACACTATAGCATTTTCTCCCTTGAAAACCTTCATTTTTCATCATAAAATATTTTGCTTCTGGAAACCTAAGCTTTTTTTGTATCCTTTTTTTTCATTGATAAGAATTCAAGGTGTATAAATGTTTTTTAACTTCTACCACTAGCAGTTCTTAGTTTGGGATAATCACATTTCTGCATATACTGCACAGTAAACTCCAGATCCAATTTTCTCTGTCCGGAATGCAGAACAGCATGTGATAGAGAAGGCTATTCCATGAATGTTGTCAGATCTGTAGCACACATCCTAAATGCAAAGAATGAATGTATTCAAATGTGTTGTTCTGTTATCTAGACAGTAAAAAAATACTGTTTTACTAGTATGGTTAAAACTGGATGGACCAAGTGCTATTGTAATCTTCACCTCGCCAGAAAATAAATCTCTCTCACTGGTTTGGAGGGGAATCTCAGCCTTATCTCGTAGTCTCTCTTCTAATTTTGACTATTTGACACTCTTGGCCTTGTATGAAAGCATAAAGAGAGTTGATAATCTTCCTGTTTTGTAGAGCTTCTGATTTTTGGTAGCATTTTATTATAGCCTGTTCAGGAAGTGTTACATACTTAAAACCTGCTATTACGGAAGAAAAATGAAGTTTCTGATGGTCTAAGGAAATCAAACACAATAGGAAGACTGGATTGTATGCATGCAAGGGTGGGGAAAGAGGAGCTAAGCTGAGCTTGTGTTAAGGAAGTTTAATATAAGAAACAATTGTGCTTCAACAGCTGTATTTTTAAATAGAAGCAGTCCATTCTGTTCAGGTGTGAGTTTTAATTATTACTGACCCCAGCAGAAACAATACTCAGTTCTGGTTGCTTAAAGTATGTAGCATCTTACATGTGGTATTTTAAGCCTATTCATTTCAGTTCTTAAACCTTAAGATGATACCTATGCTTTGTGTAGGAATTTTCACTTGCCTCAGTTTAGTAATAAGAAGTCAGGCAATGGTGTGTCTTCATAATGCACAAAGATAAGAAACTTAGTTTTGGGCAAGAGAAGGACTTTGAATGACTCTTTAAGAAACTAAAGATCTTATTAGGAAAAGTGTTTTAAACCACTGTGCCCATAATATGTAACGTGGAAACAAAAGAGTTGCTTACACTTGGTGAGTTTTTGGCAAAAGAATTATTACTTGTTCTTTCTCTCTTTTGATGGTAAAACCCCAAGCATAGTGTATTTTGAATCAGAGGTGTTTTAATAGCAATATGGTAGGTTGTGTCTGCTGGTTTTGAACTATTTCTACATCGGCTTGATGAAATTACAGCATCCAGATAAAGCAGGAGGAAGACCACAGTGTCTAAACAAATGGAATGTGTCAACAATAAACCTTCAGTATCAAAACACATAAAACAGGGGAAGGGACATTTTCATCTTTTTTTCCTTCTCCTTTTTTTGGTGTTTTATGGAAGTTGTTTTGGGGATATTTTTACTCTATTTGAGGAACTGTTGTTTGTATTCCTGAACACAACAGTGGCAGAATAGTTTCAAGCTGTACTGATACCTTTATTGCAAAAGTCCAGTTCCAAGCCCAGCCTGCTGATAGCAGCTATAGGTCGACACTAGCTTTGGTTAATGATAAACATGAATAAGAAAGTATTAGGTACGTGTTGTGTATGAAGAACCATTCTGACTTCTACAGGGAAAAATACTTTCATTCACTCTGATCACTTAGATGGTCTTTTTGCAAACAGATCACTTTCTTTGCTGAGAAGATGAATTGTTCTTGTAACACGTTAATGCAAAAAGGAAGTAAAACTTAACTTTTTATGACATACCTCTCTGTAAACCTCTCAGTCTTCAAATGTGGGAGGGATCAGAGGCAGTTAACAGAGCTGATATTGGTGTTCAAAGTACACATTTGAAGTAGTAGTTTTCTTTTTGAGGACTCTCTTATCATAGTGGATTTTTGGGGTAAAGTTGATATTGCTTCCTGAGCCTGTCATCACCAATAGGTTTGATTTAGAAGATCTGGAATTTAATTTGAGTTTTGGAAGTATGGTCCTGGGTCTCAAGTTCTTTGTGGATATCCAATTACAGCTGAAAATATAATGGGGTCTGAAATTCACACAGCTCTAATAGTTTCTTTTCGCTCCAGCTCCATTGTTTGTCAAACATGTACCTCATCAGCTCTGCCTGCTTTCTGCCTGCTGAAACCACAGGCTAATGTAGCTTGCAACATGCTAATAGTGCATTTTGGCTGTAGAGGTCTCCCAGTGAGTGTCTTGAACCATGCTCTAACAGAAATCTGAAGTTAAATGTTTAGTATTCCTGCTGTCGTAGAAACTGGTAAAGTAAAGGGATATCAGTGCTCAAATGAGATACCTAGATAATGAGTTGATCATTTCAGTCTAGGAGTTGGTCAAGTATTAAATCTGGATTGATGTTGCTTAATCTATAACTTAAGTCAGTTTGGAAGCTTGAATAATCTTCTGTTTCAAGGTAACTTGACAAATGAAATAGGGTAGATTGTGTGCTGGATTGTCCTTTAAAGACTTCTATTTGTGAGGAGCTGCAGTCATTTCCACAAATGCACCCCTGTGTCACTTGATGTGCTCTGATGATAAGTGGGGTTATACCGTGCTTAAAACCAAACAGAGATGTTAATGACTGTACACGAGGGATAAAAATAACCTATAACATTGCCACAGCACTGGGAGGAGTAACATAGGATGTGGGGAGCCTTCAGTATGAGAAGATAAAATGGTAAATGTAATTAATTGGTGGGAATCTTCACAAGATAACATTGCTGGTTACTTCTAGGTAGCTGAAGAAGCCAGTATTTTCAGGTATTAGGTTGTCTGTATTTTAAATGAAAGCATGTGGCTTGTTTGAAATGATTGACATGAATTTTAAATTCCTACTGCATCTGTATGCTTCTCTAGTTTCTGTTAAGGAGTGGAAACTGTAAATTGCTTCCATATACACTCATGCACAGTTAAATAAAACTGATTCTTTTTTTTTTTACCCCATTACAGATTCCTTTACTGTGTACTTAAACTCCAGCATTAAATTCTAAAATAGTCTCCTATGCATTAATAAAAGGATTCTCTGAATAAAGCTCTAATGATTTGAACTAAACCTACTCTAGCTCTTCTAAGAAGCAGCCAATTTTCTAGTGAGAAGGGCTGTTTTAATCAGTACTTAAGTATTTGTCCACACGGTGCTTTAAGAATACGTGTCTGGGCAGTTTTGAAAGCAGCTTATTTGATTTCTTCAGAGCTGTTGTAGAAATCAAGTGACTATTTAGGATTTAAAACTTTGGTGACTTGCTATTTTAGATGTAAAACTCTATGAGATTATATCCATTTAGACTGTGGTGACTCAGTACTGAGGAGCACAAATACACCTAATTTCTTGTTGCCCTTCAGACCATGATTTAATACTTGTACTGGTTCTGTGGACTTAAATGTAATTGAATTTTAAAAGCCTCCCAGCAGTTTCTTTTCAGTGTTAAAGTACATAGTAAAAAGCCTTCTACATGTAGATGAGATCTACAGTAAAAACTTCCTGTGGCTTCCTGTCTATCATAGGATGATTTCCTATCTGTATTCAGTTTCAGTTATGCTCGTGAAAGTATATTCAAGACTATAAATGACTTAGTGTCATAGCTGTTATTTTGTGAAGAGATGCTTAAAATAGTTCTGTAATTGACCCTGATGCACAGCTTTCCTGGCTATTGGAAGTGCCTTGAATATTTTACTACAGCCTTCTCAAATGGAAATGATGAGTGAATATTGTGTCTTGTCTTTAATTGTTGAGAAAGCTGCGATATCATAATAAGTTTGACACCAGTTCTGCTGATCCAGGCAATTGATAACGGTAGTAGTAGTTTTTATGGAAATACAAATGCTTGAGTGTCAATAGTCCTTCCTACTATTTTCGATCTAGTGAGTATTGTGTTTGTGTTTGAACAATTTGGAGCTGTTCAGAAGAGGTAGGTTGGAAAATGACTTGTAAACTTTGCCATATATTCTGTCCAGTTACTTGAATGTTTTAAGATTATTTTTTAACAGCTTCTTTTTGTGTTATGGGGTGATTAAATCTTTAACAGTGTTGTCAAATGTGGTTGTGTATTTGAGGTGGTTGTAGTTTTCCAGATGCTTTAAGTACTTCAGAAATACGTATGCAGATAGGTAGGTGTTACACCACATTGCACTGAGATATTAGCCTGTTGTTCAGTGATCTCTGAAAACCAGCTGCTATGAAATGTCTGCCTATAAACTTCCTCACGACACAAGGAGAAGCATATTGAATAGTTTTGCCATTTTTGGCCTAGGTCACCATTTGCCTAATGCTATTTTCTGTTGCTGCTCAAGGGCATTGTGGCCTAAAGTAGTTTTCACATGCTATAATGATACAAGAAGGGATTTTGTGGCTAGTTATTGGATCCCTTTGTATAGATATGCTTACAAAAATACACTTCTAAGTCTACCAACAAAACTGTGCAATCTTTTGCTGGTCGTAGTGGTTGGGGTTTCTGTGACCTTATGAAAAGTCACTTTGTGGAAGTTTACTTAATGTTTGAAGTAGCACTTGATTCTGCTCTTCTTCACTTTGTTCCGTAGTTTTCCTGTGTGAGTGGTTGAATGTTCTAAGGCTGTAACACCACTGCAGATTTTTCATGGTATTCTTTGTTAATGTGCATTATTGCTGTTGGTTGCATAAGCAGTTCCTGCAGGAATTGCAGCTTGTTTTAATTTTACTGCAGGGACACAGAGTCCATCTACTGAGATCAGCTCTTTTTAGCTGGTCTTTTTAGCTCCTTTCTTTGTTTCTTTGCGTTGTTTTACACTAAAAAGGAACCTGACACTTGAATACTTGCAGTACTAAATCACATTAAGGATGTTTAAGTTATATACATTCATTAGCAATATTGATATGCAGAGTATAGAGCCTCCCCATATGAGTCAGAAACTTGACTCATTATTATGCTCTAGCAAGTTAATTTGCATGTAGCCAAAGTGGTGAAGCTTTAGTACTTCTCTTAAACCCTAGAAAAATCTAGAGAAGGGAAAGTAGGAAGATGGAAGATTTAATTCTGGGATGATGGAGATGCTGGAGCTGATCTGGCTGCACAGCTCTGACAGCTGAGTTCATTTTTCTCTGCCATCTTTAGGAGTGTGCTGTTAGCTGGTATCATCTGCTGCCTTGGTGTCCCAGACATTTGCCAGTGGAAGCTTTTTGGTCTGTCTGTGTGTTTGTGGGCTGGTTTCTGGTTTGGGCGTTTTTTGTGGGTTTTTTTTCCTTTTTCCTCCACTGTTGTCTTTTGCAAAGTCAAAATACATATGACAAGATAAACATCTCATAGTGTCCTGCAAAAAAAAGTAGCTGGTATATGATATGTCTAGTAGATTAGCATTACTAAGAAATAAAGCTAATGTAAACCTGAAACAAACTCCCAACTCTGAAACATCTGGCAATATTCAGAGGATAACTTGAAAAGAGCAGAATTGCAGAAGCATGTTGTTCTCACAAGTGGTGCCAAAGAAAAGGAAAATTCAGCTTCTTTTAGTTTCTAAATAAATAAATGTGGGTAATGTTCTGGTCATTGGAGAGCAGCAGACTGCCTCTGAGCATAGAGAAAACAACCAGAAGACTTTCCAGGACAGTTGTTCTGAAAAGAAACTTAGTAGTTTCTGTAGCTAGAGGTTTTAGTTGTTTATAAATACATAGTCTGAAATTGGTTGTTTATATTCTGAAAATGGTATCTTGAGAATGTTTTCTCTTTGCTGTCAAGTGGTAGCCATGTGATTAGAAATACAATCCAGTGATTTACAACTTCTTTCTTTGAGGTTAGATAGGGGTAGAGATCTTGAAGGGAAATCTGAATTGCTGACGTATACTGGATACTCAGAAAACTGGAGTATTGCAAACCACAAAAGCAGTAATAAGCTATTAGTAATCTCAGTCATCTGAACAGTTACTGGAGAATCATTTTCCTGGCTGGTAGAGGTAATGGTACACTTGATTAGAAATCTCTCAAATAGCAAAATTCTAACTTTGTCTTGTTCCTTTCTTTGTAGTTGGAGACAAGGTTCCTGCTGATATAAGAATTACTTCTATCAAGTCTACAACTCTAAGAGTAGACCAGTCAATTCTCACAGGTATAATTTCTGTGAATTTTGGATAACTGTGACCATAACTGAAAGTGTCTTTTCAAAAATTATTTAAAATGATCCATTAGAAACAAACCTGTAACTCCTCAATTACCATGTTGCATCCAAGTGCAGTAAATTTCTGGTCTTAGTGGTGGAATGTATTATTACTTCCTCATTGGTTTTAGATGTTCACTGTAGTGGGATGAACATTCTTACTGAGACTTGTAATGCTTTCTTGCCCTCCCCACCTCCCTGTGACATGCTCTAGTAACTTGTGGGAAACTGAAATGAAAAATTAAGCATTTACATTGTTGTTTATTCAGCCTTCCAGGTTTGAACATCTTGTCACTGCTTAAATACAGAAGCATGGAAATCTTACTAAATGTCTTCAGTAACAGTTACCCTTTTTCTCTCCCAAGAGAGAATAACTTCAGAAATACAAGGAGCTTTTAAACTGCTGTTACTAAAGACTCAGTACTCTGAAGCCTTATTTGCTGAAATTCTGTTCACACACGTTGATGTGTTTTCTGGTACCAGCTCTCAAGTGCAGGAGCTATATTTAGAGTGCTTTTCAGATTTTTTGAAAACAAAACAAAGTAGCAGTACTTCTGAATATAGGAAAGAAGCTGGGAATCAACCAAGCACGCTCTAACAGTTTTCTTTCAGCTGGAACATGAAGATCTGTCTGCCTGTTTTGGTAGCATAAATTAATGTTAACTACCCCTGAATTTTAAAACAGTGAAGTTTTCATAAGAACCTATTTTTGATGCTGGAATCTGTCTTGAATCGGGCCCCAAAATTTCTCAGTACAGATCCTGAATAGCATAGAGCTGATGAGGCTTGATGTGTTTGGCATGAGAAAATGCAGACACTCTGTTTTTATCGAGCCATCAGAACTGAAACAAGTAGAAGAAGAAATCCCTGTATATGAAGGGAATAACTCCTTGCCTGTGTTTAAGTAACAAAATTCTTTTTTTTAAGAAAACCATGACACAGTGTTTGGGTTGGTTTTTTTTGAAGAGTTCTCTGAAGGTTCCAGCTAAAGGACTTAACGAACAGATGGCTCTGTGACACTTGTTTTGTAAGGAGGAGTGGAGTACCAGCTGCTTATTTGACCATTTCTCATCTTCCTTAAAAGACATAGTATATGCTTCATTAATTCTAACTGTAGAAAGTGTTTACTTAAATCCTTTCCTATTTTCATTAAAAGCCAGCCATTCACTTTCTTTAGCCAGGTGAAGTATTTCCTGTTTCACTTAAGCAGTTAAATGAAACAATTTGAGGAAAGAACTTTGACATCTGAAAACATTTTAGGCCTGGGGATTATAACTTTTTGATTCTTCACAGCACTCAAGGTGATATGGGTGTAATCTCTTCTGACTGTTATCTTTATTTTAGGTGAATCTGTGTCTGTTATTAAGCACACTGACCCTGTGCCTGACCCTCGTGCTGTAAACCAAGACAAGAAGAACATGCTTTTTTCTGTAAGTTACTTTTCCAAAGCTTTTATAAAATAATACAGGAGCTGATGAAGATTGTGCAGAACTTCAAATCTTCACCTAGAAGCTCTTTGACTTATTTGCTCTGCTCTTTATACACATTTGTGTGGCTGACTTCCTGTACATTGAATGAAATGAATTAAAAATTGGAAGTAACTATTATTAAAACTTGTCCTCAAGGAAGATGATTGTTGAAAACAGTGTATGTGAGGAAACTGATTTTTGTCCTTCACAAGAAAGTCTTGGAGGATGGAGCATGTATGTTTTGGAAATGCTTCTACACTACTTTTCTAAAGTAATAGTTAAGACTGAAAAGAATGCCCATGTTGTGGTATTGTGGGGCTGAAATTGAGAACTAGCTTTCTATAGAGGAATGAAGCATATTATTCAGATTTGTTTAAGGGAAGCATTGAATGCCTTTCAGATAAGAAAATAACAATTCTCTAAGTGCAACATCCACCCCTCTCTGAAACACCTCAGGGATGGTGACTCCAGCACCTCCCTGGGCAGCCCATTCCAATGCCTGACAACCCTGTCAGCAAAG
The DNA here is from genome assembly GCF_028858725.1 of Colius striatus. NCBI lineage: Eukaryota > Metazoa > Chordata > Aves > Coliiformes > Coliidae > Colius > Colius striatus. Next base: position 13,849,225 of record NC_084775.1, on the reverse strand, counting down.
AAATCCCTCCTATTAGGTATGTTCACAGGGAGCACCACAAGACACATCTATTACTCATAGTAATTAATACTGAATCTGTCAAAATACAATCCTAATAAAAAAAACACAACTAAAACCTGTTTATAGATTGACTACAATTTTTTTCTTTCCTTTGCTTTATTTCCATCAGGGTACCAATATTGCTGCTGGTAAAGCCATGGGAGTGGTTATTGCAACAGGAGTAAACACTGAAATTGGCAAAATTCGTGATGAGATGGTGGCTACTGAACAAGAGAGAACCCCACTCCAGCAGAAACTGGATGAGTTTGGAGAGCAGCTGTCTAAAGTCATCTCGCTTATCTGCATCGCTGTTTGGATCATAAACATTGGTCACTTCAATGATCCAGTTCACGGTGGCTCCTGGATTCGAGGTGCTATCTATTACTTTAAAATTGCTGTTGCTCTTGCTGTTGCTGCTATTCCTGAGGGTCTGCCTGCTGTCATTACCACCTGCTTGGCTCTTGGAACCCGGAGGATGGCCAAGAAGAACGCTATTGTTAGAAGTCTTCCCTCTGTGGAAACCTTGGGTTGCACCTCAGTTATTTGTTCCGACAAGACTGGTACTCTGACTACGAATCAGATGTCAGTCTGCAGGGTATGTTGAACCAACTTCTTCTATTTTTCTTCTCAGCCACTCTGAATAGCCAGCATGGCTTGAATTCTTTTGGTCGTGAGGCTTTTGGTTCTCATATCTTCAAAATCTTGCTTTATTTTCCTAAGATAAGCTTCCACTTTTTATTCAGTTTTCCACTGTATAGTGTTTAAAGCTTTTATCTCTTCCCTTATTTAGTCATGGCCAAGAATAGCTGTGTGCACACTTGATGGAAGAGAAAGCTGTTTGCAAGCAGCTTTCCATTGACCTGCCTGTAAGCCATTCAGTCTCCTGGTAATGATTTTGTGTGACTTAACCCATTTCAGAAAGGTAGGATAGTTACACTGTAGAAGCAGGAGGGGTATAAGGGTGAAACACCTCCCTCTAATGTAGCAAGATGACAGTGGTGGAGAAACTTGGTAATGAGAAAAAGGTAGAAGATTTACTACAGCAACTTAGATATTCTTAAGGTATTTTCACCACTGAGTGGTCCCACCTTTGTTTGCTTATCTTCAGTAGCTGTTACTGGTCTGATGTAGATCACTGTAGTGTTTTCAGTGTGTGATATTGTATGACTAATCTGGCAACTTGGAGGTGTAGTTGACCCTGTCACCACCAGCATTGCCAGGGTCCTCTTCAGTGTATGGCATATTTTTAGGGAAGCAGAAGTTACGTGCCCTTCCTCCCTTCCCCATAATATTCTTTTTAGAGTTGATTAATTTGGGACTTTTATAGCTAGTCACTTAATGTGTGTTCCGTTGCCAGTTCTTTGTGCTTCCCATCTACTTAATGTTTTGTGTAGGAATTTTATGGAGAAAACACTAAGTTCTTGTGTTTAGTAATTGTAGATGTTCAGTGGCATAGCAACTCCATAACATCAGATGTTCAGAGTCATTACCTTGGGTTAGAATTCCAAATATCTAAATGTTGAGCACTGCACACCAGTGGCAGAAGTTTGTAAGCCTTAAGCACTTTATTCTCATGAGATTGATGGCTTTTTCTTTCTAATTGGTGGTTGACTTGTTCTACTTCCTTAAGTATTGTAGTATTTATACCTAAGAGACACAAAGCAGCTGCTCATCAGTATTCCAGAGGAGGTTACTTGCAGTAGAGTTGCATAACTGCCCTAGTCTTTGCAGGGATTTTTTCATCGTGCAGATGCCAGAAGTGGAAGGCTTGCTGGTTAACTCATCATTTAAGTTGTGTTTGTTTAAAAGCTCAAAATGCTCTACTCTTTATATTTAGAGGGCTAAATGTTTTAAGTCTTGTTCAGGACAAGTTACGTCATTCCTAGTTAACCTCTGACAGCTACAGCGTAACCTTAATTGCAAGATTTTCCAAATGTAGCAGAATCCTAATACCTGTAAATAATGTGCTTACTCTTGGTTTCACTCTAAGTAGGGAGCTTGCTTAGCTTTTTAATAAGACTGGTTTACAACAGTAATTCCACTTGTAGTTCTGGGGTTTGTGTTAAGTAGTAACCCCTGAGCATCCAAAGGAACTCTATACTAAAATGTTTCAGTCAGAAATACTGCTTTAGGAGGAGACTTAATATTTTTAATTGCTTTATTATCTTCCTATGGTATTTCTCTCTGACAATGCACTCACACTGCTTTGTGGACTTTTATAAACTCCTCTAGCTTTTTGATTTTTAAAATGATTTTGAAGATTATAGAGTCTCCAGACCTTCATGGAAATCAGTTGTGGAACACCTAATTGTTAGGCTATATTTAGGGAAGATGTCTGCCTAAAATATAAGGTAGCACAGTGAGGGGAAAGTAAGGCATTGCTAAAATGCTATGGCAAAATGGCTTACACTAATCAAAGGATAACAAGTTGCATTAAGATATACTATCAATTAGTGAGAAATCATTTTTGTCTCTACCACCACTGCAGCAAGTCATGGTAAGAGTATCGCAGCTTCAGGCACTGTGCTTTTTAATCTTCATCTTCCCAGATGGAGTTCTGCCTCCTGATCTCCTAAAAAGGAAACAAATAAAGACTGAGATGCAATTGTCTCAGGGGTACAAATGCATCTTTCAAATTGGTGTTTTTATTTGAAGTTAACACTTCAGCCTGTGCTAGAAGGGGAACTCAAGCTGCCTGAGTGGTTTTAAGCTACCAGGGTACTGGATGGTAAAGTGACTTAGAACTAGAAAACCAGGACAGCAAACACTTTCATTTAGTGGTATTAAGAGAAATTGGCCATATTTTGGCTTTTTCCTAAAACCTCATCATTTAGATGTAGAAGCTTCTCCTATTTGTAGATGGTTCTATTTTTACTTCAGCAAAGGTTAGCGGTTCCCAAGCTGCCCCAGGCTGCTTTTGATTGTAACTGCTGTTTCAAATGTATACATGGGAATTATTTACAAGTCTGAGGCTTAGGAAGAGCTTGGGTGTAACCAGGGCTCTCAGTTGAATGTGTGAGTAGTCTCCACAGCTGAAGTTATGTGTGCATAGTTCATGTGGTTTTCAACCCTTCAATGTACTTAGGCCACAATTCAGTCTTTAAATGAGGTTTGTTAAGCAGAAGTGCTCTTCTCTGTACTTTGTGTTTCAGTATAGGGAACTGTTCAAACATATATGGGATCGAAGTGCAGAGGATCATACCTGGTTTTGTCTAGTTTGTTTATTTGACCTGAACTTGCCTCTTGTACCTGCTTGCTTAGGGCCTGTTTAAGTCTCTTGCATTAGTTATTGTTCAAAGGTGGTGACACTTGTTACTCTGATTTCAGATGTTTATCCTGGACCGGATAGAAGGAGATAGTTGTTTTCTGAACGAATTTACTGTCACTGGTTCAACATATGCTCCCATGGGAGAAGTGTAAGTGTTCTGTTGATGTTAATCATTTGGCTGTTTATCATTGACTATTGTAATATTCAATAGTGATTGTTAATAAATGCAGGCTCAACCAGTGAGAATGCACACTGCAGGGTTGAGGGGGAAGTAATTAACAGTAAAAGGCAGTTAAATTCTAGAAAAAATAAACCTTCATGAAGCTTAGAACAGTCTCCAATGTTGCAATGATTCTTTGATAATCTAAAAATAAGGGTAGGTGGAGAGAATTTCTTTTACTGAAATCTCACTGGGCTGAGGTTATCTGTCCCAGGGCTTCAAAGTCAGGTTTATTTTTTTAACTTAAACAAAAGATGCATACATCTGAAAAGATGGACCTTTGTTGATCTGTGAACTCAATGTTTCCAATTCTTTTGCCTCAGAGAAGGTAAGAGATTTTTTTTTCTAAAGTATCTTATGAACATGTTGGAGTTAATTCTTGAATTCTTACATTCACTATAAATTCCTGTCCCCTGCCCTCAGTAGTTTGTTCAGCTCAGTGTGTTTGTGTTCAAATAGACGTGTCTGTCAGCCTTTGGTATTTGAGCTGTTGTTAAACCCACTCCTTCTGAGAAGGAATAATATGTTAGGTTTACTTTATCAGTTGCAGGTTACTACTAGTGGGATAGATGGTTCTTTCTGACAGCTTGAGGAATTTTTAGGGTTCTGCTTCTGAAAGGAGAGCCTTTCCTCACTGGATTGTTACAGCTCCTTTTACTTGCCATATGTTTTTAATCTTACCACTTCAGTTTACTTCCAGAATAGAATTCTGCTATGTATGAAGTAGAATCAAGATTCATTTATTGTAACCATCTCAACCTTGTAGAGTTTCACATGCCTCTGACTCCATGCAGTCTTCGCAGATCTCAATACCAATTATGTCTGTTTAATTTTCACAGCAGTTAAGAGCACAGTGTTCTCAGCAGCTGCAAATCTTAATTCCCTAATTCTCTTTTGTTTCAAAGCTAATTGCTGTCAAAAGCTTATGATTTCATCTCAGGACGGCATTTACTTAGGCAAGGTGACATTCTAGTTCTTGTAAAGCACCCAGCAGTTATGCTTTAGCTGGTGTTGGAAAAGCTCTGGATAAACAAAACAATAAAATATAGTGTGGTGACAGATGTTGAGTTTAAGACAACAGTCATCAATGTATGTTAATGTTCTGTTTTTACTGGCTGAAACAGTGGAAATGTGGACAAGCATGTTAATGGCACTGCATTCACATACGTACAGAACATTCTGTGAAAGGGAAATTACCAGAGAAAGGCTGTTACTGGAGCATGGGGAAATAAATAGCTAAATTCTCAGACCTTTAAGGCTGATTTATTTCTGTGTTATGGACAGCTTTTTTTAAAATCAGTGGCTTTGCAGAGATGTTAAGTAAAGTGACTGACTTCATTTTGGCTTGCAAATTGAAAACAGTTTGATGGGGACCTTAAGAGGCAGCCTAGTCCAATCCACAGCTCTAAATATGAACCATCCCTGACAGATATTTCTTTGTTGTACTTCAGGTGCTGTTGTGTTCCACAGCTGTGTAGGCAACCTATTCTGTTCCATAACCATCAGACGTTTTAGCAATAAATCTATATTTTTTCACTTAACTTTAAAGCATTTGATAGATGACTTTCCCCGAAGGTGCATTCAGAATATAAAATTCCAAGTATTTCTTACTCAAAAAGCAAAAATTTCTTGCTGACTGGTTTGCTCAGAATGTTGGGAGATGCTCAGACAGTTTGGAGTAGTTTAGTGGGGTCTCAGCACATGCAGTGTGCATGCTGACTTGCAGACTGAGAGCGTAAAACCAGTAACAAGTAGAATAGTGGGAAAAGCTGCCAGATGGCATTTCTGTTCTGAAGTTGAAAAGCCTGAAGGTTTAAGGAAAAAAACACCCAAAACTTCATCCAGAACTGACACCAGCAACTTAGACTCCATATGCACTTGCCATTCTTCAGAAATCTTTGAGGAGGAGCACAGAGGCAAGGGAAACAACAAACCCTGTATAACAATGAGAGATATGCAAATAAGTTTGGTTTCTCCCAGTTCAGAACAGCTGAAAACAGGAAGCATTAGCTCTAACAGATGAGCTGACACAGAGCTGCTGGGAAGTTTAGAGTTGAGGCTTTAAAGCCACCATTGGCTGTGGAATTTGTGCCAAATGAAACTTTAAAAATATACTGGTTTTTTTTTAAGATGCATTTTGTTCACATACTGAGTTATACAACACTGGAATTTGTTTGCAGTGCTGAACAAAGGCTTACATAATCTGACATGTCATGCTCTGTGTTGTGAATTCTTATGGAGTAGTGATTCATGTCCTTCTACCACCAGACCTTTTTTCTCCTTCTTGAGAGTTTTAATGAAAAATGTTATTTATGACTTATGTCTTGCTAATTTTGGTAGCAGGGCAAATAAGTGTTGAAGAGTCTTGGTTCTTCTACTCTAAAAGTATGCTAATGTTCCAGAAAAATGAATTAATTTGCTCTCTGGTTTCAAATGTGAAAACAGAGCTAAATGATGCATTACTTTAAAAAAAAAAAAAATATATATATATACCTTCCCTTTTTCTAAAGGCTTTTCCTGCAATCAGATTTCCTGAAAAGGGAATGATGGTATCTTCTTCATGGTGGAATTCATCATTAAGAAATACTCTTTCGTAATCATACACACTTTTGTCGTGGCATTTGCATGATGAAATAAACTTTCATTGGTCTAGGATGTTCACATATAGTACAGATTAATAGCTAAGAAATTAAAGAAGCTAAATCTGCAGAATATGCAGTAAGGCTGAGGAAGCTGAACTCCTAAGGTATCCAACAATATCCCTCTCCTACTTGGATCTCCCTTTCAAGTCCTGCTCATACTCCACTACTGTTTTGTGTGCCTCACTGAGCTGTTTGCTTACCATCCACGTTGCTGTAGGACTGTCACTGGAGGAAATAAGGTTTTGTACTTCAGGTAGTGATGTCATTGATAATCATGTCATTTTGTTCGTGACTCTTTGATCTGAACTTCAGAACTCACCTTTATCAAACCTGTTCTTCTCAACAATTTCTGGTTCCAAGTCCATAACTAATAAGCATTATACTAAATGAAAATACAGTAAAGAGATTAAAGAAGGGGAAAAGGTGAGATGCTAATACTAAATAACTAACTAAAATCTTCCCCTTTTCTTCCTTTGGAAAGGCATAAGGATGACAAACTTATTAAATGTAGCCAGTATGATGGTCTTGTGGAACTTGCAACGATCTGTGCGCTCTGTAATGATTCCTCTTTGGATTACAATGAAGTAAGTACATACCCTAGAACAGGGGAGAGTCTGAGAATGAGGATAAATGTTTGTTCTCATCTGTCTATGTAATACTTCCAGTGATGAATCCCCTTCTAGTCAAGGGGGAGAGTATTTAGGTATTCTTAAGTATTCATTCCGGGAGTTACTTGTTTATTGAACACTGAGAAAACTAAAGCCAAGCAGCAAGTGTAATTTGGAACTTGGACTTCTCCTGATGTGTAGAATACACTGCTACTTTCTTGCTTTGCCTTGCTTTTGTAAGGTTGCTACATCTCATCATGACATAAATGCTTGGTGATAAGGTACTGACATCTTTCTCTGCTGGTCTCGAGAGTTAAGGCTTGAAATTTCCTCCAAATCACACTCCTCAAAGCTGCTTGTTTCAAATAGTTTTGCTTCGTTCTGAAGCCACAATTAAGTCTTGTAAAACGTTTTTGTTTTCCATTGTGAAACTTGAACTTTTGTTTCTGGATGGTTCCAAGTAAGGTTTAAAGTAAACCCCTGTGTTTCTATTTGCTTTGTGTTAACTAAAGGCTAAAGGAGTCTATGAAAAAGTTGGTGAAGCCACAGAAACAGCGCTTACCTGTCTGGTTGAGAAGATGAATGTGTTTGACACAGACCTGAAAGGACTTTCTAGGATTGAACGTGCAAATGCTTGTAACTCGGTCAGTACTCTTATCTGGAATTCACTGGGGGGTGAGTTTTGTAGTGTGTGTTACCTAAATGCATTTTAATGCTATTGTTTTGGTGGTTTTTTTTAATAAGGTGATAAAACAACTCATGAAGAAGGAATTCACTCTGGAATTCTCAAGAGACAGAAAATCTATGTCTGTCTATTGTACACCGAACAAACCGAGCCGCACATCCATGAGTAAGATGTTTGTTAAGGTCAGTTCCTCATTTGAAAAATGGCTGAAAAGGTAGCACAATACTAAAAAATAATGACAAAACTAACTAGCTAATTTGCAGATTCAGAAGGACTTTGGAATTTGAGCAAATGACGGGGTTTTTGCCTCTGCAGGGTGCCCCTGAAGGTGTAATTGACAGATGTACACACGTCCGTGTTGGAAATGCTAAAATACCATTAACCTCAGGAATTAAGCAGAAAATAATGTCTGTCATTAGAGAATGGGGAACTGGTAGAGACACACTACGGTGCTTGGCTCTGGCAACCCATGACAATCCACCCAGAAAAGAGGAAATGAATCTTGAGGACTCCTCAAATTTCATTAACTATGAGGTAAGTTTAGTAAAACATCCTGTTAACGTTTCTCCCTCTCCAAACTGGAGAATGGTGACTCCTTATGTTTGATTGTTTCTTGAGGAAGTTACACCTGAGAACTTTCTCCTTCTGTATATTTTTGGGTGTCAGACAGTAGTTACCCACACTTGTGGAGGGAATGCTCAGTTTGAAAAGAGACTCTGTCTTTGAGGAAACTTTGTTCTTAAATAGCTGGTGTTCATGCTGCTGCTTGGCTAGAAGTGTGAGAAGAAATCAGTTAAGCAGCCACCTGCAAATTGCATTGTTTTACATATGTACATAAAGTCCTCAGGATCATAACACCTTAAACTGTTCTCAGAGACTGACTCTGAAAAATATCCAAAAATTGCATTGTGGTTTCAGCTTTAAAGGCTTTCAGTTTGACATTGCTTAACTGCAAGAACTCTTTGGGGATTCTGTGATGAAACATATCTGCCATTTTGTGCTCTGAGAGTCAAGTTCACTTCCCTGCCTCCATACTGTCAGCAGCAAGAGCTCGGTCCATGATTATCATCTTGGCCACTCTGATTTTCCAATGAAATCTGTATCTAGGATTTAGGGAGAATGACTACAATTGCATGAAAGTTTTTGGCTTGTGCTCTGTGCTTCTGGCACAGACTAGAAAAAAGAAAAACTTGACTGCTTGCAAGTTGAATTCCAAAGGCTGACAACTAGAGCACATTTTAGTTACTAAAACAAGTGCAGTTGAAGCAAGATACATTTGGAAAGGTAGGATCCCATTTCAGAGTGCAGTCATGCTCTGGGAATTAACTATGTCCTCCCAATAGGCTTGACGTGTAGATGGTACATGTAAGTATTGTGATTCCAGAAACATAAAATTATTTACTTCCTCTTACTTGTTAATGTGCCTGTAGATTTGTGACTTTCCAGTTCTTATCCAGCTGTCCGAATTCAGTGTCAGAGCTCAAGTGCTGTGAAGACTTAGTCTGGTGAAACAGATAACCTCTCTGGAGTAACCCTTTTGGGGGGAAAAAAAACCCTGGCATAAGAGCAAGTATATTGTTCATAACACACTGGTTTTGACCAAATAGCAGGATGACGTAGGCCTCAATGTCTTAATTGCTCATTGTAAAACCACAGAATGTTGTGGACAAGCAGTAAAACCAAACGTCACTACACTGAGAGAGACTGAGCGTGCAAGCAAAATGACTGTTTCACTGATCTACAGGATCTTGCACTAAAACTTGGTGCTGTCTTGTTTCAGACCAACTTGACCTTCGTTGGCTGTGTGGGTATGCTGGATCCCCCAAGGATTGAAGTAGCTTCATCTATAAAGTTGTGCAAACAAGCTGGTATTCGAGTTATTATGATTACTGGCGACAATAAAGGCACAGCAGTTGCTATTTGCCGCCGCATCGGTATCTTTGTGGAAGATGAGGATGTTTCCACAAAAGCCTTTACTGGTCGTGAATTTGATGAACTGTCACTTGCTGCCCAGAGAGATGCTTGTCACCATGCCCGTTGCTTTGCTCGTGTAGAGCCTTCCCACAAATCTAAAATTGTTGAGTTTCTTCAGTCTTTTGATGAGATTACAGCTATGGTAAGTAATTGAACTTTAGCTTGGTTTGAAAGGCACATCCTGTCTTTAAACCCAAATGACACCATTTCACATGCTTCATTCTGGGAAACATTTGCTTCCACATTTCCTTGAACTCAGAGCCTCAGAATAGTTTTGCACTTCAGTGATTTGTTTAATTAAAGAACTAAAACCACACCCAGTGCAAAACTCCTTTCTAGTCCCATGTCTAAGTGCTCACCTTACTTACTGGTTTTTTCAACTTTAAATTCTTGTTTTAGACTGGTGATGGTGTCAATGATGCCCCTGCGCTGAAGAAAGCAGAAATTGGAATTGCCATGGGTTCTGGTACTGCAGTGGCTAAAACTGCTTCTGAAATGGTCTTAGCAGATGACAATTTCTCAACTATTGTAGCTGCTGTGGAAGAAGGACGTGCAATTTATAACAACATGAAACAGTTCATCCGTTACTTGATCTCCTCCAACGTTGGAGAAGTTGTTTGGTAGGTTTAAAACGTTTTTCCTTTGAGTGATGGTGGAATCTTTTGTTAGTTATTTATTTACTTCCAGTATTTCTCACTAAAACCAGAGAAACAGGTTCTCCAGGGAATTGATCACTGTGATTGTGTGGAAATCTGCATAGTTCTAGCCTATACTGGCAAATTTCAGTGTGCCACAAAAGAGAAACGTTGCATTGCATGAAATATTCGGTCTCAGTAGGTGGCTAAATGCTTTGCAATTGTTTCTGTGGTTAGAATAATTCTCTAGAATAGAAAAATTAAAACCTTAATCGAATATTACAAGATCTGTTATTTCAGATAACAGATGTAACTTAGGTGTTTAAGTTACAGAAGAACGTGTCTTCTGTGTCTTAGTGCCACAGAATGCGTTTCTGGTAACAGAATATTGATCTCCTACCAGTTGCCTATATCAAAGCAGACATTCTCCCAGAGTGCAGTATAACACAGAAATTGTCTTACCTTGTTCCTTGTAAACTTTAAAGCTGTCCTCCATATGTTTTTTGCTGCAGCCCCTGTTTCTGTTCTGTTGATTCGCACAGGCTTGGAGCTGTCAATGTTACATGCTCACTAGATTTTTACAGGGTCTAGCAGTAATCTGGCTAAATGAAGCTTAGTCATTTGAGCTAAAATGCTATTACATCTGCAAAAGTTTTAGTGTCTTCTAGAAAGTGGCTTGCAAGCCTTTGTGCTTGTATATATTTACCTATACAGGCACTGTGTGGCAAAAAAACAAGGCTAAACCAGAAACTCTTACATTCCAGAAGTTACCAGAAGATAATGCTTCAAAACTTACCTGCCAGTGGTTAGAAGTGTTGGCTCTTGGATATGTTTTTAGTTCTCTGAAGATGAATATTCAGCTTGTGCTATGAAATTGACAACTCTGAGAGAACACAAGTGATTCCACAGGCTTAGGCTTAAGCACTGAAAGGGTGTATTTACATGCACAACAATAAGCTTATCATTGGTGGGATTTTTTTTGTAGTATCTTCTTGACTGCAGCCCTGGGTTTTCCTGAAGCTCTAATTCCTGTCCAACTGTTATGGGTAAACCTTGTGACGGATGGTCTCCCTGCTACTGCTCTGGGCTTTAATCCTCCTGACCTTGATATCATGAATAAACCACCACGCAATCCGAAGGAGCCCCTTATCAGTGGATGGCTCTTCTTCCGTTACCTGGCTATTGGATGTGAGTAGTAATAGCTTCTCTTAACCATGGTTCAGTGTTTAGTTCTTTGAATTTTTAATTGTTTTTTAGACTTAGGTAAATCTTTTGAGATCTCCTGAGAAGCAGTTGGTCTAATATCCTTGCATGCTGAAATCCTGCAAGCTAGCAATAGGTGTTCAGTGGAACTGGTATTCTTCCTTGATTTTGTATGGAGATTCCAACTTTATTTTGCACAGTTGCAGGCAGTGCAGTGATAGCAACAGGAAAGTTGGGATGTTTAATTGGTAGCAGCTGAGGCACCAAAAGCTTTAGTTGCATAACATCATCGTGACATTCATCACTTCTTCAGGGCTGTTTGATTTTGCAGCTAAGAAGCCATTAGAAATTTTACATCTCTTGCATACAGTCTACAGTGCTAACAAAACCACTTGGTTTTATTCAAGGTTACGTTGGTGCTGCCACAGTGGGTGCTGCTGCTTGGTGGTTCATCGCTGCCGATGGTGGGCCAAGAGTTTCCTTCTATCAGCTGGTATTTGCTCCCTTTAATGTCTTTGAGGGGGGGAAAGAAAGATCCATGTTTCTTTCATACTGCAATGTGAAATGACTGTAGAGAAACAGTAGGTTACAGAAATTTATATCATGAGATGTTTTCAGACTCCTTACTGTAAAACTTGATAATAATTGATTAGTCTTAATACTAAAGCTCAAAAGTGAGATGCCTGAGCTTCTAAACACTTGGAAGGAGTCACTGTTGTCTTGGGGTGGGATTTTTCTAAGGCTGACACAAGTTTAAAACCAGTGCTTATAGGAATCAGGACGTTTTTGTTTTCATGATACCCACTGCTTATTTCATAGTTGGCTATTTTACAATGTAAAAGTTAAAGATCTGTGGAAGTCAGTTCACACTGTTCTGTTCTAGAGCCATTTTCTGCAGTGCAAAGAGGACAATCCAGACTTCTCTGGTGTTGACTGTGTGGTTTTTGAGTCTCCCTATCCAATGACAATGGCTCTGTCTGTACTTGTCACCATAGAGATGTGCAATGCTCTCAACAGGTTTGTATCTCCAAATAGAAAAGCAAAGTTTCTGCTTATCTTATCTTTTGTGCAGTTGGATTCTAGGGGTATGGACAGCCCAACTGATGAGTAGTGAGTCATATTTCCTTTCTGAATCCTGGTAGTGCAAACAAAGTGACTCTCTTAGATAACATTTGAGATCTCTTAGCATAAAGTGTATTTTTAAGTCTGCCAGTTCACTCTGGTATTTTATTAAGCTTGAGCAACTGAAATATTTTCCATTATTTCTAATCTAAGCTTAATCAATCAGATTATCCCTCCTATGTTTGGTATAAAGTGATATCAAGGAGAACTAAAATAAGAATGCTGAAGATATGGAAAATAGCTTTTCCTGCCCTAAGGGAGTGTGGGTTTAGCCAATTAATACTAGATTATAAATGGAAAGCACTAAATAGCACAATGTCAAGGGTATTTTTCTTCAAATAGCTTAGAGGTCAGTTAATTTAAAAACAAATAAACTTTAAATCCAAGGGTCCTGCCATAGTCCTACAAAGTAAGACACTGCTCTACATCTGATGTTCTGGATCTCGGCCTCTTCTGCAGCACGGCCTAAGTGCAGATTGAATCTGAAGAGCAGAGTTAAAGAACAAGCACTAAGGTGCAAGTGTTTGGTCCTCTGTGTAGCCAGTCTTTAAGTGAACTTCAGAAGTGGATCCTCTGGGTCCCAAGGCATACAGCAGCCTGGAGAGGGTTATGTCTGTCTTTCCCTTCCCAGGGAGAGGATGTCAGAGTCTTAGTGAAAAAGGTGAACTAGATCAGGTGTGAGCAGGACACACAAAAGCTTTGCAAACTAAACATGAGGCTGAACTGTGACTGCTGGCTAAGCAGGCTTCCAGGTCAGTTTAAAGTTGCAACATGTATAAAAACCATCCCTCAGTATCTCTTTCCTTCGTGGCTGGAATAACTGTGACCTGCCCCACTGCTTTTCTTTCTATCTGCTTGTCTGATTTATTGGATTATTCCTTTTGGGGGTTACATATACACAGAGGTACCACGTTTCTGTTGCAGTCTGTCAGAAAACCAGTCCCTGATGAGGATGCCCCCGTGGGAAAATATCTGGTTGGTGGGAGCCATTTGCTTGTCCATGTCACTCCACTTCCTTATCCTTTATGTGGAGCCACTGCCAGTAAGTGCCTTGTATCTTACACCCATCCCTGAGCTTGGAAACAGAGCCACAACTTGTCTGGAGCTGAAGGCAAGGGGTAGAGTAGGAGCACAGACGTTAACGCTTGGGCTTTTCTTTCAGATTATCTTCCAGATCACGCCTTTGAACGTGACACAATGGCTGATGGTATTGAAAATCTCCCTACCTGTCATTCTGCTGGATGAAACACTTAAATATGTGGCCCGTAACTACCTGGAACCTGGTAAAGATAGTGTGCGGCCTCCCACCAAACCCTGTTCCTTGTCAGCATGCACCGAAGGAGTTTCCTGGCCGTTTGTGTTCATTACTATGCCCTTGGTTATCTGGCTTTACAGCACAGACACTAACTTTAGTGATATGTTCTGGTCTTGACTGACATGGTGACAAGTTTTACATGCAAAGAAAAAGTTTAACTTAATTTTTTTATTGTTTAGAGCAACTGTCTATTTCTGCTGAATTTTCACATGAACATACTTGCCGGTGATGGAGGTTTCATAATCTAGATTTTGGTTTTCTTGCTTTTTTTCTGACTTCAGTGGGGGCAATATATTCCTCTTTTATACACAGTTAAAGTGTCCATTGACATGTACAGAGAACTAACACTATTTTATGCAAATATTTTTTTGTAGATGAGAAGCATGTACAGTGTTCTGTTCAATAGTCTACTCGTCATGTATAAAAACAAACAAGGAAATTCATTGTTTTTGAGCCAGCGGACACTTACCAAATTCGATTGGCAGCAGATTTTAGGGAATGAGTGTGTGTCGTCTGAAACTAAAAAAGCATGTTACTGTTTGTCTTCTGCATGATCATCCAAACTTTAATTTGTCATAAAGTCAGGTTTTCTTCCAGAGCAGAGCTCCCTGCGCTGGGTAGGGAGCACTGCTGCCTCGGGCAGGGTTTCTTCTCTGTTTCCCTTCTTCCTGTTCCCTCACTCTCGGTTCTCAACTGTCCTTGTTTACACCAGTTTCTGTATGAGGGATGCCTGATCTTGCTCGTGCAGAAAATGCCATTCCAGGTGCAGCCTGCTGGGGTTCTTCCATACTCTCAACACACATAGGGTTGCTTTTTTTTTAAAGATTATTTATTTAAGTGTCTATTGTATTTTATTGTGACAGACCTTACTTTGCCAGTGTTGCCCACGATGCAGGGATAGGGAGGGCTGCTTCTGTCTACTTAAATCTAAACCAAACCTTTTTAACAAACACCATCTGTTATTCAAAAGAGGGTTTAATTTGGGTTTTAATACCTTATTTGTGTCAGATCCTTTTTCTTACCCACCCCCCCCCTCACCCCACCCTCCACTTAAGATCAAAACTTGTGATGAGACCTGGAAAAACAACTTGCACTGCATAGCTAGAAATTGGATTTCCTACACTTAGGGCACTAATGATCAGTTGTATACATGGAGTTATTCTGCTGGCCTGTTCTTAGCCTGACTTGAAGTAACAAGCTCGTGTGTGTTTTTTGTAAAATCTGTAAATAGCACATGACCAAATTGAACATATTGTATAGAACTATTTTTATTTTGATGTGGCACTAACCACCTTCATTATTACGGTAAATGTTAAAGCATGTTTTCAAATTCAGTCCTGTATCAACAACATGTAAGTCATTAACAGTCCTAACTGTGGTGTTTTTCTCCAATGCCTTCCAACTTTCATCGACTAAAGTGAGTATTTCTCTTCCATTTCACCATGCCAGTGGTGACTTGCTGTAAAATAGCATATGCTGTATACGTGTTGAAGAATAAATAGTAATTTCCTTCATTCCCATGCTGTGTTTTGTCAAACTCTGCTGTGCTACATTATTATCACCACTTTAGGCTCTTTGTTTTGTGGTCTTGAAACTCAAAATTGCTGATTCCAAAGGCAAAGCGCTTGCTTTTGGTTTAGTGTTATTTTAGGTCTTGTTTTGTAGTGCTCGGGAGCCTTGGTGCCCCGAGATCTTACAGCTTTTGGTCTTAAGTTTGAGATAAAATTGGACAAATCTGTAACTTAAGACACTGACAGCTGTTCACGTGAATGTTTAGTGTCCAGAACACTCTGGTACTTGTGGTCAGGTGCTGGTTTACTCCAAAGCTTTTTCCTGCTCTGACATAGGGGATACCCCTCTGAGCTGACCACCCTTCCCTGGTATCTGCAGCACTCACGGTGCAGGCACTCCTCTTTGCAAAAACAGCTTATTGTTTCCAGCAAGTGGAAACACTTTGTACAGTGGCTATATAAAGAGACAAAAGAACAGTCTCGGCTTAACCAGAATAGGCTTTGAAATCATGGTGGGGTCGCTGTGTCTTTGTGGAGTAGCAGGTGCTGTGTTATCTTCTGCTGGCTCAGTCTGCTTTAGTAACCAAATTGAAACAGCTTTCTGACTCCTCATAGAGGAAGATGAGAGTTAAAAGTTATGCTCTGTTGGTGCCTGCTGGAATCCAGTGAGCACAGATAACTCTCTAGGTTTCAAGCCTTCAAATATAGATGCTAACCTCAGAATACACAGCTCCGATCTGGAACTCCACTGCCTTGTGAACACTCGCTGTTTTATGTAGGCTTTGGCTTGTTTCCATTGATGCTGAGGTGACTCAGGTAGGGGAGCTGGACCTGATGATGTCGTGGTGTGTTGCCAAACTGTCAGCATTTAAATCCCATTGGATGCCCTCTTTAGGGTGGAAGAGTCTGTCTTTGCCCAACTAAGGCCACTTGCTGTGTCAATAATAAACCAGCAGTACGAGACTTGACCCCGTTTCTTGAAACAGGAAGCTAATAGGCCATCTGATTTAGGATTCCTTGACATCAAAATATGTACAAGTACATTATTTGTTGGAAACAAGTACTAGCAAGTTAGTTCAGTGTGTTCCCAATGTTCCCGAGGGACATTTTCTGGAGCAGGAATGTGGCTGAGTCTTTGTGTGCAGGTTCTGTGGGAGCCTCTGAGCACCATGTCTGTGGGCTTTGGAAAGCCAAGTAGCTGTTACCATGAACAATTCTGCTTCTGGTACAATCCCATTCCTGTCTATTACACCAGATAATCCTGCTACACCCCCTTTCTCCCTGTCTCTAAGAAGTGGAAAGGGAAAGTGACTGTTGCTAAGTAGAATTCAGTCTTCAACAAGTTCTCTGTTGAAGATGAATCTCGCTGTTGTGTCATGGATTGCTGGAGTGACAGCTGAGAGCTCACCCCTGGCCACCTCTCATGGCACTTGCATTAGTGCCTTGTCTTCCTTGGACTTTGCCATTGAAGGCTGATTCCTGGGAGGCAGATGGAGTGGGATCATCCCTGCAGGTTCCTGAGGTTACAGGAACTTGCCTCTCCTTTCATCTAGGGAGGCCAAGAAGAGAGGACTTTACAATTTAGAACAGAAATATCTGCCAACATCTCAAAGTTGAAACTCTTGCTTAGTTTCTTTATCTCCTCCGTATTTCCTCTCCAGCCTCCTCACTGTATGAGGGTCATCTGGGGAGAGAAAGTAGGTAAAACTCCTCTTGTACTGCATTAGCCCTGTGAATATATTTATGGGAACACTCATTGAAGCAGAAATAGCTCAAAGTTACCCAGGTTTTATCTCTTGCCTTTGTTTGTAGAAAGTAACTTTATACCTTCTGTTTCCCTTTGCTCTTGTCTCATGGAGCTGCTTCATCTCCACCGTTTTCCTTACTGTCCTTACAGACTGCTGCTTTCTAGTGAGAGGTGTGTTAAGACTAGGATCAAGCCAGTGATTGGTGGTACCTTATACCAGGAACACCAGGAAGGATACCAGCTTATCCTGGGAAACCAGTGGGCTTTGGTATGAGAGCTCCTCTTGAATTCAGGGTTCTGCAGGCTGGGGCCCAATTCAGAGCAACGAAAACGGGTCAGGCAGCTGCAGTCCTCTGTCAAAGATTTAGACAGGGGCTTTTATTTTTGTGGTGCCAGGGCCCCTTCTGCTTTCAAATGTGAGTGATTCAAAGTCCTGTTTGTGAGCTACACAACAAGCTGCTCCTCACTGGCATCCACGCAATAAAAATAGTTCATACTTGGTTTCCTAAGGTATTATTGCCACTAAAGGAGTGTGAGAGAGGCTGCAGAGAAAGATGTTCCAGTCTGTCAGGATGGGAGGAGGCTTATGTTTGTAGGAAGGTCATTTTTGGAGAAGGCTAATGGTAAGAGGAGTTGTTAATCTGATGATAAAATGCAGTACAGCAGTGGTGTCCCTGGTGCGAGCACACAGCCGCTGCACAGACTGTGCCTGGCAAACGGCTTAAAGACGGTTCTGTTTGCCCAGATGAAGGGAGGTAAAATGGATACAAAGTTGTCTGTCTTGCACCTGTCTCGTTTCCTTTTTTGCACTTCTAACCATTAACTGTTTCCCTAATCTCTGCTAATTACATCCTTAATTGCATTAATATGCATTTTCAAATCTTAGCAGGAGAGCCTAAATTTTCTAGTGTAGATGAGGTGTTTTGAAGAGCCACCATCAAGCTGTAGGGAATCAGAGGCCACTTGTTCTCTCCTAGACACGAGGCTTAACCCCGTGCTGGTGCGTGGGGGCCAGGTACAGCAGCAGCCTGTGGTGGCTGAGCTCTGCCCTCGGCCCACACACCGACCTGTCTCGTTTAGTGACACCTTCAAAGCTTTCCTACTGCTTCCCAGAATAAGCTGCATCGCTTGGAAAAGGGACATTGTTAGGTCGCTTTGGGGCTGGAATTGCAATGGAATACCTTGATTAGAGAAAAAAACAAACCACCTTTATGTCACCTAAAACAACCTGACCTCAAACTGTGCAGTATGGAAGTTGAAAGTAAAAACTACCCATCCTGGAGCCCCAGCAGAGGAAGGCAAACGCTGTCTGAAGGCTTCTGTGTTCCTTTTCACTGCAGTCTCTGGGGCAAGCACTGCCTCTGCTGAGCGTAACGGGGCTCTGCTGCCTTCAGACAGTGTAAGGTTCCAGGCTTTGAGAACCAGATAACCTGAGAGTGTCCCTTGGACGACAGAGCAGCCAGTTACCAACCTTAACATTCTTTCTGCTGTCACTGTTGATCTTAGTCTTGCTTGTAAAGTGATACTCAGCCTTCATCCTTTCATTAACTGATGCCTTTTCTTTCTTTCCTTTTCAGCAATACTGGAGTAATCGCTTCCTAAACAATTTTGCAGAAATGTAAGGTTGTTTTGTTGCGTGCATGTGTTTTTAGCAACACATCTACCAAAACCTTCTGCATGTATCATGTGTAAAAGATTCTTTGCTTTCCCTAAACCAAAACTCATTGTGTTCTCTGTGGAAGAAACGTGTGGTACCATTAGGACTTCATTACCCAGCCGTACAAACGTGCAATATAGCTTACGAACGGGCAACTCTCTCCAGAGAAGTTTGGTTTCTGTGCTGCATGGAGAAGAGTTTGTTTATCCTTTGAACGAGAATTGTGGAGCTGGCAGCCAATTTTTTCCCATCTTTCTGTATGTAAAATGTCAGTTTATACAATGTACAATATCAAAGTAATGCATGCCTTTGGGTTGTAGACAAATCTTGCTCTGTATTGTATCATCCAACCGTACTCCTCTCCAACGGCTTCTGTACAATGCTGTAGCCTATTTATAAAGTCATTGAAACGATTACCAATGAATGTTAAACCATAAAAGCCTCCAGCTCAAAACTTTGGATTTATTTTTGTTTTTCATGTGTGCAAATCGACCTCTTTTGCACTGTCATGTCACTTATTTAAATCTAAGGCAGTAAGGCAGGTGTTGGTGCAATCCAAAAACCATCGCGATGCGTTTGTCTCAAAAGCAACGAGCGCCGTAGCCGGTTCCCACAACTGCATGTACGACCTCTAGAAGTTGTAAATAAGATCCAACTGTCTGTTTCCATGCTGACAGCGAGAGGCATCACACCTAGTTTCATTTGTATCAGGTAAATAAATCTATTCTACAATACGTGCCGTGCGTGTTCTTTGATGCACTTTGTCTCCCGCAGGTACACGTGTCTGTGCTACACGCAGGCCAGGATGACACTTCCTGGCCCCAACACCATTGTAATCTTTCCTCCCAGAACTATGCAGATGCCAGCTGCTCCTCCAGCAGCACTGACCTCCACACTGGTGTGATTTGCTCTCTCCAGGGGCTTGTGTGTGTGTTTAAGGGACACTGTCAAGTACTTTGATCACTCAGTTTTTTTTTAAATGCTCCATTGTTTGTAAAACCCCTCTGAGAAACTGAAATAAACAATTCTTTCCCAACTACATCTTCATTTTTTGTCCTTCTCTGTTTTCTAAATTGCCCCAACCTGCTGCAGCTGCTGCTCCTCACTCCCCTCTTCCATGGGCAAAAGGAAGCAAAACACCTTTGGTTCATCTACACAGCCCCTCACAGGAAGGGCTTGCTGGGAGTGCTGCTGGCAGCTGGGGCTGCCTCTCTGCCCCAGGCTGCAGTGCCGGCAAGCACACTGCAGCCCTGCAGCTCCTGCCATAGGCAAGCCTTAGACAAGGCCAAGGCCCTCCAAGAGTAAAAGCTGGACCTTCCAAGTGTCCTTTAACACTCTGCTCCACAGCCCATAAACTGAGTTTTGTTTGGAGTAAAGGAGAGGGAGCCTGTGGAAACACACCAGCCAGCTTCAGTAATGTGGTTTCAATTAAATGGAATACCACAGCCTGCAGCTCCTGATCTCAGCTCACTCTAAATGAGGTGACACATCCAAGATCTTTCAAACATAACCATGTGAGCATTAAAAATACAGGGGCTGCAATCTGTTGGTCAGCTGCATCCTGGGCTGCTGGAGGATCATCAATACTCGGGGCTGAGCTGCTCAAGGCTGCTTCCTACTATGGTAGTGTTGCTCTGAGAGAGCCCAGCTCTGCTCCCAACCACTGGCTGAGGCTGTCAGAGCCTCAAGCTCTTATCTACAGCTGCAGCTCTTCCCAACAACTTATTTATAATCTGTGGGCACCAGCACCCCCAGGAAGGCTTCACACTCAAGGATTAAAGTCATTTGTCCACACCATGGTGGAAGAAGCTGCCTCATTAACACTTCTTTCCTTGTCAGGGCGTTGCTCTAATTAGGAAGCAATGAGAGGAAAAACGAGGCTCACTTCTTTCTCAGCAGGTGACTGAAGTCCAGTTTCTCAGCCCTCCTGTGTTGTACCAGTACAGCTGTCTGAAAGTTCCTCCCACTGACCTGCTACCCTTTTCTTCAACTTGCAGAAACTCTTGACACCAGCACTGGGACCAAATGTGAAAAGTCAGTGAGGAGATGAAGTCTTTATTCAGGAACAGCTCTCATCCCGTGCTGCTGCCACAGCGAGTTAAATTCCACGGCTGGCTTCAGCATCTCTGCCTTCAGACAGCACCTCGCTGGTGAGCAAACAGAGACCAAACCCATCACTTATTTTTAAACATGTCTTTAAATTATGATCTGAAAGCTTAACTCATAACTAGTTACCCAAATGAACTGCAAGCAGCACTTTGGAGTACAGCCACGTGAAGAAAATGTGATGCTCAGTGGGCTGCTAGGTACTCACGTGCAAAAGTATGGTGTAAGAGATGCTGAGATAAACAGCTTCATCTTCCCCTTCCTCCTCTCACTGCAAATCCCTTGCATGGATGCACCCACTGACAGCCACAGAGCAAGGAAACAGTTCCCCATAGCTGAAGTTATTGGATATTACAGACATGATTACATCAAACTCTAAATTCACAGGGCAGAAAACAGCCCTATTTTTACACTGAGGTGAGTTTGTGAAACCCACATCCGCCCCCAGGAGCGTGGGTGAGGAATGAGAAAAGCCTCTGAGGGAGGAGATGGCAAATTTTCTTTGCAACCTCAGCTAGAAGAAAGCCCCAGGAAAAGTCAAAAAAGTCTAATCAAGAGGAGCAAACCCCTTACCTCCAGCCTTGGCAAACTGAGTTTCAGCATGACATTGTCCTCCACAGAGCAGATCCCAAAGGTTAGCTGGAGCCACCACCTCCTCCTTCCCCATGTGTTAAAAGCTGCCCTGGCTAGCTGAGGAAAGGTGAAAGTCTGCCTCCATTCCCTGCTCCTCCTCTTGTAACAGCCAGCAGCAATACTAGAGGCCAGGAGCTACCAGAACCAGCTAGAACTTAGGCTAATACAGGAATTAGTGCTTGTTTTCAGAGTAATGCCAAACTTCCCCCATGTTACTTGAGCAGATCCTGCATTGCAGACCACGTGGGGCTACCAGATGGACAGAGACTGTTCAGCCCATATGAATCCTCCTCTTACTTTCACCACAGACCTCCCAGGAAAGCCAGAGCAGCACTGGGCTTACGCCACCTTCCCGCTCCATCGTTGACTAACCAGCACCACATCGAGTTTTAGAAGGCAACAAAAGCTCCTCAGTCACAGATGACAGCTTTTTACTCCCTTCCCAACAGACAAATAATTATCTCAAGGACCATATGGACAGCAGCTTACACAGAACAGGCCAAGGAAGATGCACATCCACATGCTGTTCCTGCTCTGCTGATGTCATCACGTCTGTTGGAAAAACAGTGCTCCAAGAGGATAAAGCCAAGTTACCAGCTTCAGCTCATCAAACCATACTGCATGTCAAGGAATAACACAAGATACTGTACAGTAAAGGGAAGGAAAACAGGAAAAACAACAATAACAAAAAAGCAGGGAAATTTTAAAGAGTTAGATGGCTCAGGGAAGGAGTTGGCATCTCAGAGCAAAGCACGGGGCAACACACCAGCTCTCCAGCACAGGAACAGGCCTCTTGTGCTGCCAGAGCAACCCAAGCTCTTGGATCCACTGCCAATGGCAGTAGCTCACTTCTGCCAACCCTTCAAGGCTCCCACTAGCCCAGGGAGCCCAAGTGGGAGATGTTCCAAAGCCCCCACCAGCCAAGCAGTTGCTGCTGCTGCTGCCGGCTCCTCCAGCCACTTCCATCTGATTGGACTTTTTGTTCTCTGTAAATATTTAAGCCATTTATATTAAGTCTCAGGGTGTGAGGAATTTTTTCTCCCCTTTGTCCTCTAGACAAGTCTCACAGCTCTCTTCAACAGAGCTGAAGGAAAACAAGCTAGCTGAAGTGACTGCAAGCACTGTTGAGAATGCAAGGTCAGTGTTCCCTGTGCCCTTTGCCCCTGGGTTGGAGCAGAGTGTGCTCAATGTGGTAGGTGGCATCTGCTGGCCTTTAGAGATGGTGCTGTGAATGGACAGATGGAGAAAAGTCAGTCCCTTTTAGAATTCTTTATGTTGGGAACTGTACTGTGCTTGTTACATCCTCAGCCCACCAGTGAGCACACGTTGCTGTTTTGACAGGGTGGTGGAGGAGGAGAAGGAACCCGATCTCCACCCTGACAGAGTCCTTGGCCTCTCTGGGGAAGCTGTTTGAAAGGGAGGCTTTGGCAGCACAAACATCCATCCGTGACCCACCGCAGCAGAGGCTTCCCCTGCACATTCCAGACCCAGCATTACACAGCCTTTGAGGTTCAGGAGCAAGGACAGGGCTCAAGACAGTAAGTGAAAAACACAGATTATTCTGTTTTCTTGTCACCAGTGGCAGACGTGGCCTAGGCAAAGGGCTTTACTCAGTATAGAAATTGGTGCATTGGAGTTCCCCACATAAACACTTTACTTTTCCCTGAGCTGTGTTTGCACCACAATAACTGCTTTTGAAACCTTTTTTTCCACCTAAACACTCAGCCCCTGGCATCTCCCTGCCTCCTCTTGGCATCTCAGCCAGTAGGAAGAGCAGGAGTTGGAGCAGTAGCCCAGTTCTCCCCCATCCAGGCCAGCATTCCTCAGCCCTGTTACCTTTCCCTGGAGATCTGGGTACTGGAACAACACAAACATGTTAGTTACCACCAAGGCTTTAGGCCAGGGCTCCAGCAATTCAGCAGCAGCTTTAGAGCTCTTGCTCTCGCCTCCTCAACGTGCTTAAACCAACCCCAACCTTCTGCAGGGCTATGAACTGAACAGATAAAGGATCTAAAAATACAGGGTGGGGAGAAGCAGAAATGTATTTAGTTTAAAATCACAGGTTTATACTGAGCTTAAGCCCACCTAAGGTCACGACATTTAGGACCCCTGAGACAGCACTATTTCAGATCTGATTTTTAAGGAATATTTGGTTATAATACATTTGTGTAAGCTGAACTTGACAATGGCAGACACAGCCTTTGAGAATTCCTTACAGCTGAGCTCTAATAGGGTTTGATGAGTAAGAAACATTCTCTGCTTCTGCCCTGGATAGATCAGTTTCTACATCCCTGAGCTCCTGAAAAGCAAGGAGGAAAGAATCACCACATAAAAACAGGCCTAGCAGGTAAGACACTTATTGAAAGGAAAAAACAGTCCTTAGACAAGTTAAATCATTTAGCCCTTACCCAAGCCTATGTATGTTTTGAGGAGATTATGCCCCTTTGCATCACTTGTGTCTTTCCCATGACTAAGTAGGAAAGAATGAAAACTAACGACATCTGTGATTTAAGTTCAAGGATTCCAAGCAAACGTGGGCACGCTGTCCTTCCCAGCCCCAGCGCTGCGTGTGCAGCTGGGTGGCAACAGCTTTCTTACCTCACCTGCAAACTGCTTCATTCTGGGGAGCTTACAACAGGGATCTGGTAGAGCCTGAACTTCACTTTCTGCCTTTATGATCTTTTCTTCTAGGGTGCAGAGCACATCACATCACTGAGGGACAGAATGAGGTCAGCTGCCTATTATGGGCTAATTGTTCTATTCCCTGAACTAGAATACCAGGAACTGATTTTGAGGGTACAGAATCTCTGCAAAGCCAGAGATCACATTCTAAAATTAGAGGAGTGCTAATGAAGGCTCATTAATAGACAAGAATCCCTCTAGAATTCTGAAGCTTGTGCTAAATGTGTGTTTATGAAACCCAAATGCACTTGACGTGCATTTAGCACCTTAAAGTTCCTTACAACCATTACAACTGTATCAGCACAGACTCTACACGAGCTCCACAATCCCAGTATGTTGGGTATTTACAGAGTCATCATCTGCAGGATCTGACTGAACTTTCCACTTGCAGTAGCCACATTCTGGGAAAACCAAAGCAGTGAGGATACAACTTATTCTGACAGATCTTAAGGTGGTCTTGCACTCGTTTGCTAAAGCCACAATTAAGTGCACTGGTGTTTTCTTTCCAGCACATCAGCACCACTGCTCATCTTGAACTGGTTTTGGTTTCCCATCCATTCTAAAAGGAAAGATGATCACATTATCTACAAACATACTAGAGAATGGTTTTGGTGGTTCTCTGTGGTTCTCTGAGTTCCTGTTCTATGTAAATGCTTCAGAGAAATACGTGAGGCCGGTGGATTCCATCTGCAATTAACGACCCACTTAAAGGAATCATTAGAATAAAATGGCTGAGCAGTTGCAAAATATACATCACATACTTATCCTAATTAAATGCATCCTTTCTTTAGTTTAATGCCATCAAGAACTCCACTCCTTCATCCACAGAGGTCTGGAATGCAACTGGAAAGCTAAGGGAGCTACCCAGCTTGCAGATGTGTAACACACCCTGATGAATGCTCCAGCACAAGGAGAAAACAAAGCAGGGGTTTTATTTAAAGAAAAGCTTTGAATTTGCTTGGACTTGTGTTCTTTGTTATCAAAGACACGCAATGAGCTGCAATCTGTTCACAGCAGCACACAGCAACGGTATAAACAGATTCCTCCTAAGAAAAGAACAGGATCAGGCCTCATATCCACCAGAATGTGATTAGCAACATGTTTGCTCTAACTGGAATACAGACATTTGGTGTCTTTGTTCAATGAAAGAGCAGCAACAGCTCATGCCAATTCAATCGCCAAGACAGCAGCAGATGCTTCTCTCTTCTTCCCATAGTCTTTAAATGACCATAATTCAGTTTGATGCTTTGGAAAGCCTGAAGCCCATAAAACTCCAGAGACAACAGATACCCAGCTGTTCTCTTTTTTTAAATGGATAAACTAGAAGACTCCTCCTCTGTAAGATGCAGCATATTGAACTATTTCCAAAGCAGACAATAAAAGAAGTAATCTGCCTGTTCTTGAGCAATTTTCTAGTTGATGTAATGCACATCACAGAGGGAGAGACATTTTACTCATGTCTGCATTACACATCTACAGCTAGGGGGAAGCTTGTCCCCCATGTCATGTGTTTGGATCAAATAGTCATTTTTTCCTCCAAGTGATATTCAAAAACCATTTCTTTAGCTTTGTAAAAAACAGTCTGTGTGCTCCAGCATACCTGTGGTAACAGAACAAATATAAAAGGGATTAAATAGCCAGCATGAAGATAAAAATACATGTTTTAGTAAAGAGTAAGGAAATCAGAACTGGGAGAAAAATAAGAACAAGAAGTAATTTTTCCTCCCACACATCAAGCCCACAGAAGTGCAACGTTTTCTAGATTACACAAAGAAGCTCCCTCTTGAAACACTGACGTAGAGAATTTGTACATGAAGCAAAGCAAGTTTGCTTCAAAAGGCAAAGGCAAACACAGGAATTCAAATAATACCTGAGAGAAACACAAAGTATAGAAACATGGCAAAAAACAAGACGTGTATTTGCGTAACTGAACATTTCTATAGCAAGGCAAGCAAAGAGGCACGAACTCTTTGTGTATCATCTGTAAATGTCAGTGCTGTATACAGAATGTGAAGTGCTTTGAGTCACTGCTGGAAAAGCTTTTAGTAACATACTGAAATAAAACTGAACTGCATTTCAAAAGAACCATTCACACCCAGCCTGTTCAGTGATTACTGAGGAAGTGACTGTCACTCTCCAACACTGGCTCAACTCTGTACACATAGAAAACAGTCAGCTACAAAAGTGTTCTGGAAGTCAAAGCTGCCAAGGGTACCAGCATTCTCCCTCACAGCACAGGTAATGCCCCAGAGTAAAACAAATTCATTCAACAAACACAGGAAGAGAAAAATGCTGCTTCAGCCACGCTCAAAGCAAGGCAGCCAGACTTCACCAGAGCGAGCACGAGCCCCAGTGGCAGCATACAAACAAGAGAGGAAGACATTTTCCACAAAGGAGTACAAACCACTGTATTTACAAATCCATCCAGCCCTGGACAGAATTTAGACAGGCTTACTACACACTTCAGATCCTAATGCTTTTAGTTTTAGCAGGAACTTTTGGAAGTTCAAGTTGCAAAGAACCTCCGATACAATCAGTCCCTTTCCACTTAATAAATAAGAAGCTTCAGGAATCTTCATGGCATTGAGATGCACAGAACTGTTACATGGTCTCAGAGTCTTATTTAAAAAAAAAACACAACAAGTCCTTTGTTACTGTAAAAATCAGAGTTGATGTTGTTCAAAGAGCAGCCTTGGTGGTGTGTTCAAGTGCCAAAGCAAGCAGTGTGATGAGAGGCCATCACTGCATGCCAAACCACTGTTCCTGATCTGCCCACTGAGCTGCTTCGCTGTCACTGCCTTCCAAGTCGCCCTCTTCTCCACTTCCCTCCATATCATCCACATCTTCTTCCTGGGTTGCATCTGTTGGACTTTCCTCTTTTTCCATTTTCTGCATTCCTTCCAGTGACTTCTGATCATTTGGATCCAAACTGAGGGAAGTAACAAAAAGAAACCACTGTCCTAAAACCTCTTTTCTTATATTTGTGATGTTAAAGATAAAAAAGGGGGGGAAAGTCTCATTTTGTTGACTACATTTCCTGTTTAACATCAACAAGTTTGATTGAATAGAAGATGTAACCTCACCTCAGGCTGCCTGTAACACCAAGTATCAAAAAGCTTTACATAAAACAATTTTGAACCCCAAGAGTGCACTTATCCAGGCACCACACTCTTCCAGAAAACCCAGTCAACTCTTCCAGACAATACTAATTATAAAGTAACATGAAAGCAGGAAAAAGCAGATGACCTATTTAAATAAGTTTCTAGGGGACATCATGTGCTGGATTTAAGGAAAATTCAACTTTAAAATTCAAACATGGTAACATTGAAATGGCAACACCCTGAAATAACATTTAGGTTACATTAAATTGAATCACAATACTAAAATGTACTTTGTAACTCTTTTTTATATAGCAACTTCTAGTCTGAAGGAATGGATCTTACAGTGCCTGACTGCAATAATTAATGACTATAAATAAATCCATGCTTTAATCCTCCTGTTGGTCAAGGAATCACCTGCTTAGTGACATGTTTAGCATTAATGCAATCCCTACACTTTGCACTTCTCTGTCCAAAGCCAACTAATTCACTAACAGGACATCATTTGTATGGTTCTGCTTTAAGAGAGGATGATATAAAGCTACCTCTGATGCACATTGTAATCGATTTGTGGCTCAACCTGTTACTTAGTCAAGTTGCTTACTGGGTTTTACACTGCAATCTCAGAGTCTGTGCTTTACCTCAGGGCGATACTGTACTGATCCATCGCTTCCTGATACTCATTGACAGCCACAAGAAAGTCTCCCAGGATTCGGTGCAGAACACAGTCACTCTGATTAGCCAGCGCGTTCCTCAGCAAAGCAATTCCATCTTCATACTTCTGTTCTCTACCTGTTCATGTGCAAAACTACAGCATTAATTAATAGTCTGGATAAGTCTGTAAAAAGTCAGAGTGTGCACGAGCCAACAACACAAGACTATTGCTGCCTTCAGATCTGCACGGGGGACAGCAGTGATTTAACTCTGAACAATGGCTTTTTATTGCAATAAATGCTACACTCCAAATCACATACACCTGGAAGTCAAAACATATGTTGGCAGTTGGTTTAAGTGATGGTGTAATATCAGTTGCTAGATGCAATTCCTGGGATTTTTCCTTCAGGATGGGACTGGTAAATCCCTGGGCTGTACCATCGCTGTTACACTCTTCACACAGATGGGGCTGCAGAATCCTCTTGTGTAAAACAAGATGCTTTAAATAAAGCCAACATGAGGAAGAGAAAAAGGAACTTACTGAGAAGTTCTGCTTTCTTGACCACAGCTTTAATGTAATCGGGTCTTTGTGTTAGTGCTTTGTCCAGTAACGTTTTTGCCTTCTCCTGTGTGACTGGGTCCTCCAGACAGACCGTTGCCAACAGAGTGAGTGTCTGTGCATTGGCTCCCAGAGTTTTATAGACATTATTTGCCATAACCATGGCTTCACGGATACTGTTGGATGCCAGGTAACATTCAATGAGACCTGATGATACACAAAAGGAAAACACTTCAGTTTTTGAGTTGAGTTTGTCCTGCACTCACCCTCCTCCATTACTTGCACTTGGCAGCCTCCAAACACCTGACACTCCAATAAGCAAATACAAATTGCAACTGAGAAAGTGACTCTACACACCATGATTTTTAAAGTACAATGATGCCAAAGAAACCTGCAGAGAGGAAAACTTGGACTCAAATACAAAAGCAGCAGAGAGTTCTACAGAGAATCTAAGACAAACACAGGAGATGGATGACAATCCCCTAGCACCAACATCTGACATGAGATCAAGTTGTGACAAGTCACACATTTCTTCCTTAGGTGCAGAAGCAAAACTATTCAAGCAAATGTAGAGCTGCATTGCTGTACTTCTACATGCACACTTGTACAGCTCTGTGCCCAGCACAAAGCACAAGGCAGGGAACGGGAGGAGCAGGAGAATCAGATCAGCACTCTGCATTCTGAGCAAATGAGAAAGCAAAAAACAAGGCTGCGCTGCTGAATATTACAGCATCATCAGTTTGGTTTTACTTGGCCAATAACGCATGGAAGACAGACAAGTACCACTGAAAAAACCTGAGAGACAGGGAATTCATGAAAATGAAGCCTGAAACACATGATCAAATCCCAAACTGGTGCAAGGTAATCAATGGTACAAAATATACAATTGTACACAAATATACATGATACCAAATGTACAAATCTTTGGTATCTTTCCAGAAGCCTAACATTTTAACACATCCATCCTACAGATAACTGACTTCATAACTTTTATTTATGGGCAGGTACTTAAAAAAATAAGATGAGGCCTAAGACTGAGTACACCTCATCTCAGGTTTTTGTCCAGTTCTAGCACTGAGATGTTAATACAGCATCTGGACTCTTCACAATGCCTGTATTCTCTAGTAACCCTCATCTGATCACTCTTCATAGAATCACAGGATCATTACAGTTGGAAAAGACCTTTAAGATCGGGTCTAACCCTTCACCTCCCACTGCCAAGCCCATCACTAAACTAAACCATGTCCCTCAACACCTCAGCTTTGCATCTTTTAAATACCTCCAGGGATGGGGACTCCCCTACCTCACTGGGCAGCCTGTTCCAATGCTTAACAACCCTCTGAGGGAAAAAGTTCTTCCTCAGCTCCCCTGGGGCAACTTGAGACCATTTCCTCTTGTCCTATCTCTTGTTACTTGGGAGCAGAGACTGACCCCACCTCCCTCCAACCTCCTGTCAGGGAGTTGTAGAGAGTGATTATATAGTTGGGTAATAGTAATTTACTTACTAGAAAGTCAGCAGGAGAAAAGAACTCCTGTCTAATCCTCATCATGACACCAACTTTCACACCAAACCAACACTGTGCTTGTGAGCAGTTTGCTTCACTCACCTTCGTAGCAATCCAGCCTGCAAGGCGCAAGCCGGATGGCTTCACGGAAGTGTATAATGGCCTCCTGGACTCGGCCCATGTTCCTGAGAGCAGCTCCTTTCAGCAGCAGAGCTTGGACACTGTTACTATTAAGCTGGATGGCTTTGGCTCCTAAGTACAAGGCACGAGAGTAACGTTTACTGTAGAAACTATGACACCTATGGAAAGACAAGAGGGACTGTGAACGTGTGCTGCCTGGGAATGTTCACAGAGCTTCCAAAGCAGAAAGAAGAAAAGGAAAAAGAAATACAAAAAGTACAGCAGCTGCCTGCATTTTAAGAATATATGTACAAGAAAAAGACCTTTCCAGGAGGTTTTTTTAAAAAGGCAGCATGAATTTAACTACTGCTGCTATTTAATCATTGTTACTCACAGTCACTCTGACAGGTTTAAACATACAAAAACCATCCAAAGTCGGTATTTATGGACAACTGGTAGGATAGAAAAGCACTTTCTGAACAAAAAGAGCTGAATCCACTCTATCAACTGCAATTGATGACATGAAGCAAGAGCTGAAGTAAGAAAGGGAAGAAAACTTACCCAGATACCACCCAGGGTTCTGCATGCTGATCAGAAATATTGAAGAGCCGGCAGCCCAAGTTCTCCACGTCCTCCAGTCGACCCTCACGTGCCAACAGATAACCATACACATCCATTCCTACAGTCAAGTGTTTGAAGATCAGTCATCAAGAAACAGAAAGTTCATTCACACCAAGAGAAAACAAACCCATACATGCTTCCTTTAAACTGGGTAACCACCAGCCATGGCTCAAGACACACAGCTTCTGAATGTCAGTTCAGAAAGCCAGGTACAGCGCCACACAACATGCCACTGCACACTTGACTGAGGGGAGCTGCTGCTCTGACGTTACTTATCAGATCATTACACACACTTTTAGGATTGACTCACCTTTTATTAAGTAAGGATCCAGCATTTGTGCTTGCTCAAATTTTAGAATCGAGTTTTTGTTGTCTCCAGCTCTGAAATACAGGTCTGCTAAGCTCCCCAGCAAGTCTACGTTATCCCTCAGCAAGGACTTTTTCTCTAAAGAGCTTCAAGAACA
The DNA here is from genome assembly GCF_028858725.1 of Colius striatus. Lineage (NCBI taxonomy): Eukaryota > Metazoa > Chordata > Aves > Coliiformes > Coliidae > Colius > Colius striatus. The sequence continues at coordinate 13,818,157 of NC_084775.1, read as the reverse complement.
ACAAAAAAGAAGGACCTGTTATTCACATAACACCACGTTAAACAGAATTCTATATAAATACTAATGTATTATTTGATTACAACTTGCTCTTTGAGCTCTTACCAGATGGTATTGATTGCTCTTGTGTTATCTCCAGTGTGCACAAAGGCATATGCCTTGATCCACACGGAGAGCCAGTCCAGGTTTGGAATACTCTGGATTATGTTGATGGTCATAGAGGCCACTTCTGCACCTTTCACTGACAGCGAGAGCAGCCCTGTTCAGAATGGTACACACATCCACTTCAGACACCAGAAACGGCTTTTCACACCATTTTTGTGTAATTTAAAGACAGTTACCTAGTCCCAAGCATAATTCCAATTACAATACTGCTTTGCACTGAAACATGTCAGTGTGCAGACACCTACCCAGTATGGCATCAAGTGCTAAAGGGCACTGCCTCAGGACTTCTTTGTAGCTCGTAACAGATGAGCGTTCTTGACCTGCTTTCTTGTATAGATTTGCCAACATCATATTGATCTGCAAGCAACAAAAATGTTGGTAGAGTCAAGTATGAGAAAGGAAGAAGCCTCATGAAGAAAAGGTCACCACTTTGTCTGGCATGCCTGCCTCCCTCTCTCCTGTTCTGGACAGAAGACAAAATCACCTGTGCCCTCCCTCGGAAAACAGTGTGACATTACCACAGAGTGTGGCATTTAAATTGTTGCTTATTGCTGAGTCCAAAGATAAAACATTCTTTTGTATTTGCACAGTGCATCTTGAAATCTCAGTGCACAGCATCCATCTATGATGCCAAGAAGGACCTGTATGTCCCTCACGTGAGCCTGCTTTCAGCTGCTCCCTCTGTATCAAAGGAAGTCTTTCAGAGAATTAGCTTAGGAAGGCAGAGAAAGTCTCCATTTAGCTTCTGAATGAAGTAATGATTGATGAGAGAACAGAACCTGAGCTCTCCACAGCACAAGTAACTGGTTTCTGCTACAATACTTTATTTTACTAGTGTGTACAGATGTTTGCTTTTCCCAATCTCTTCTTCTTTTTCTGTTCTATAAGTTAGTTGTAGAAGAAAAACAAGTTTCTTCATCCTTGCACACACCCAGAACTCCACACCTCCTGTGTGCAGTACTGAGGAGTTAACCAGGTCATCCACACTAATTCATAAAAAGGCACACAAACATTTCATTGTTTTCACTTCTTTCGAATTCTTTCTAACAGAGGGAGTACAAAATTTGTCTGATTCAAAGGAGCCAAATAAACTAAGCTAATTTAAACATTAGAAAGTGTTTCTAAACATTTAACTAATACAAAAGCAAACAGCAAGACATAATGCCAATATACCTATAAGCTGTGCTCTTTTTTCACCAGATACTGGCCTACAGATTCATACCACGCTGTCCAAGGACTTGTGACAGACATCTGCCAGAACTAACCTTTGGGGTCCTCTGTCTGGAAGGAATGCCATCAAGAATAGCAATGGCATCTTTATCTTGCTTCAGCATTGTATAACATTCAGCCATTTTGTATTTCACTTCAATTTCTGATGGTAAGCACTGAAAAAAATGAAGTACAATGCTGGTTCAGTCGAGTAAGAAACCAAATCTCCTAGTCAAGACCTTGAGTTTGCATTAGGAAACACCACATTGATATGTTCAAAATTAAACAGCTTAAAACACCACATTTATGCTACAACACTGAGTTAGCAACATTAATTGTAAGGAGGAACACCATCATGAGTCCATCTTTAAATACCTGGCTCTGGGGAGTTGATGCAGCGTTCCCAGTCGAAGGTCTCACTTTTGAAGTTTTACTTAATGCTTTTTTCTGCTGCAAGGCCATTGTATACTTACTGACAGCATTTCTATACTCTTTATCGTGGAAGAGAGAGTCTGCATGATATACAAGGAGCTGGTATTTCTGAGATGGTGAAAACAGTTCCCTAGAAGAAATGGAAACAGAAAGGCTGAGATCAGCTGACTGAACACAAACCAAAACCTTACGGATCCAAAGCATTTGGAGCTTTCACTTGTCTGCCTTTGACTTCCAACTGTTGCTGCTTCTCCACTGCACTGGAAGGATCCTTGAGTAACAGGTACTATCTCCTGACAAAGGAGTTATCTTGCCAATTTCTTTTATCTGTATACAAACAAATGTAATAGCCCTTCCTGACACCTCTCCACTAACAACAGCTTATGTTTAGCTGATTGGCCACTGCTTTCCTTAAGGGAGCAGCCCTCATCCTCCCCATAACACACCACGTGTTGTCAACATCCATTAAAGTGAATGTTACCTGAACAGACTGGAGCTTACAAGGCAACCCAGCTCCTTATCCTGGTCCTAATCTACATTTTCTTATACTTTACAAATTCCCTTTGTAACACTCCCAGTATATTTGCATGAGTGTTGAAGAGTCGAGGTTTCTGAAAAGGATTTTGGCTTCAATTAGTACCTCAAAACCCATTACAAATGTAACAATGCTCTAGTGTCCAGCGACAGGGCAAGGGGTAACAGACACAAGCTGGAACTTCACTTGTGAGGGTGACAGCACATCGGCCCAGGCTGCCCAGGGAGGGTGTGGAGGCTCCTCGGGAGGTTCCCAAACCCTCCTGGACACGTTCCTGCGCCCCCTGAGCGAGGGGAACCTGCTGTAGCAGCGGTTGGGCTGGAGCAGCTCTGCAGGGCCCTTCCCACCCCCACCATTGTGTGAAGGTGAAGAAGCGAAGTCCCGAACAGCAACGGGACTCGGGGGATGCGCCGCGCTCCACACATGAAGCGGAAAATCGCCGCGTCTCTACCGGAGCGCTCACGTTGCACCCCACTGGGGGGAGCACAGACTGCGCTGCTCACGGCCGGGCTTCATCCCCCGCAGGAGCCTGGCAGAGGGACAGCTCTAGGGACCCCGCTCCCTGCCCTGCCCACAGGACTCCCCCTGCCCACAGGACCCCCCCGCTGCCCCTCAACGCTCGGCTCGCCCCCCGGTGGGAGGGGCCACTCACGGGTTATTGCCGCTCATGGTGAGGAGAAGACCGCTGAGCAGCCGCACGTTGGAGTGCAGCCCGGCGGCCGCCATCTCCCGGACGTGCTCCACCACGCTCATGGCGGCGGCGGGGCCGGCGCGGGGCCGGCGGCGGACGGTAAAGACGCGGCGGCCTCCGCTCCAAGATGGCGGCGGAGCCGGGGCCCCGCGCGCCTGCGCAGTGGCGGCGGCGCCGCTGAGGGCGGGCGCGGCCTGAGGGAGGCCGTGGGGCCTGTGGGGAGGAACTTTGCGGCTCAGGATCGTGTCACCGGAGAGATGTTGCGTCTGTGGACTGGAATCTGGCCCTTTTTCTCCTAAGAGTTTATTATATGCTGGCTGCGGCAGGTAAATGTGACAGATATCAGATATAGCGAAGCTCCTGCCTATAAAAATAGGGTACTGAGGGGAAAAGCCCTTTGAAACCGAGACTGCAACCCAGGGAAATGCCTCGCTAGGGCTGCTGTTAACTACAAAGCAAAGCTTAAAGGAGAACTGCAAAAAACGACTTTTTAATTGAAAAAAAAAGAAAAATAGCCATCCTATTACTACTACTGCAGATGAAATCAGGGACCTTTCAGTTCAAACGTGCCATCGCTGCTGTCTGGACAGGAATACACCTCAACAAACACACCAAGCAGCAAAACATTACTGGTGCTGGGCTTTAGCTCCCAAAAGTAACACAAAAAGCGTGTTGGTGTTACATGATGACAGCGAAACAAGTTGTGACACAGATCGCAGAATCGGAGCGGCCTGGGTTGGAAAGGACCTTGAGGGTTGTCCAAGCCTCCTGCCATGGGCAGCGACATCTTCCACACCACCAGACTGCTCAAAGCCATATCCAGCCTGGCCTTGAACACTTCCAGGGATGGAGAATGATGAAAAGAGATGGCTCAGGATAAACCAAAAGTAGATTTGCAGTTCTTCAAGAAGCCATCTGACCGATGCCAACTGATCAAAACAGTCAAAGTTCTTGCCAGTATTGTGTGATGATTGTGTTGGACTGCTCCTGTCACCACAAAGGCAACCTCAGAGTAAGCTGTCATCGACCTGTATTACCCTTTGAAGGTGTTTTAGTGCAATGGAGCACTGCTCTGTGAAGGCCATGCACAGCTCCTATATTAGCCCATTTTCAGTAGGAACCATACACCTCCTACTGATTACTATTGCACAATAATCATGTTTTTTTCATTAAAAGCCGAATGTCTGGTTTCTTTGAAGGCTATCTATAAGACACCAAGTAGTTAACCACATTAATTACAAGCAAAGTTTATTGAAAACAAGGTAAAAATCACCACACTTGACAACACAGCGTGAGAGGTATGTTTTCCCTGGACATACGATGCTGAGACTCTAGCCAGTAGAGCTCCCCCTGCCTCACAGGTAAGCCCATTTCTTCTCTTAAATACAAGGCCCTGTTTTAAATGCTAGCTGTGGCCACTGACAATAAAGCAGCTTGCATCTGAAACAGCGTATTAGAAATCACTTATTAAGCACCAGCTTAATAATATTTGTTTATGCTACTCAAATGATCCTTTTGATTTCCCTCCCTTTATCCCTCATTGACTGATTTGTGGCTTTGTTTTTGTGGGGTTTTTTTTCTTTGTAAGCACATTCTTCCTTGGTACAAAAATGTATCCAAAACAAAGGCAAAATACCTAAACACTTTGCTGTGGAAATGTTTGATGCTGTTACTGCTTTGCTCCATCACTGCCCAGGACCTGACAGACTCTTGTTCATGAACTGTCTCTTCACAAAGCAAATCCACCACTGCAGAAGGAAGTACAAAGTCAGCAAATATGCAAAAGCAGTTTCCATGCAATAAACAAAATAGTGACTTCAAAATATTCAACCTCTGTCAAATATCAAACATTGAGGCTCCAGATTTGCTTTCCACACTGGTTTCTACTGGAATTTAGGCCAGGAATAGACCAAATGAATTTATCATACAGGACTCTGAATTAAAGCAGGACCTTCTGCTTTCTTTTACCTTATTTTTACTGCTAATTCCAATGTAATTATAACCAAGGGATGCATCAGAAAGCTATGCCTTTGGAAATGAATTATCCTAAACAATTTTAATATTAAATGCAGCCACATTTGCACATGAAACACAAGAACAGGCAGGAGGCAATTCACTCATTGATTAGCTATTTCTTAAGAAAAATCTGGTTATGAGGCAAACTGGTCTACTTCAAAGAAGCTACCAAATCAGAACTGCCTGGGAAGATAAACAGCACCTCTCATGCCTGTGAATTTCCATCTGAAAACCTTGCCCACAGCAGATGTGCGAGGCTTTGAGGACTGGAACCAGACACCACTTATTACTGCCCTGCTTTTTAAAGCAGTGCAAATTGGCATTTGCTGTCTTAACACATTACAGATTAAATGTATTGGTAACTTGCAGCCTGCTGTTCCTCTAGCCTTGAAAACCAGGGAAGCTTGTGCTGAAGTTACCCACACCCACTCCCTCACCCTTTCATTGCTCTAAGCTCTCACCTTACTGGGCTTGTCACTCTGAGGATCAAATACTTTTTCACAAAGGCGAAGGCCAGTTTCTTGCCTCAGCTGCTGCAGGTAGGCCCTCATCACCTCTGAAACACAGCACAAGAGAAAGCAGGTTATGTAAAGCAAGGCAGCACCAAGTCAAACTGAATTTAACAGGGAAGCATCAGGTATCACTGCTGAAAGCAAAGAGTTTTCAGATCTGCAGGTACTTATCGTCCAGCTGAGTTGCTTTGCTCAAGTTGGGATTTTTGGGATATTTGTAGCACTAAAAAGGATCATCCAAACTGTTTTCTTCCAGTTACCTCTGCTCATTATTGGGGGGCTTCCTATACTGCCAGTGCAACACTTGGCTTGGGCTCCACTACAGGGTTTAGCTAGTGATTATATGGATGCAAAAGGCAGACTCAGATCCCTATTAATTTGTTCTGTTGGATCTATGGATCCAGAGGAGTCACCAGGCCCCTGATGACAGAAAATTCAGCTCATCCTGTCCTCAGAAGACAGAAGTCCAGATTTAGAAGATTCAGCTTTAAAGGCAATTCTAGTTGCAGCACAAAATACTAAAGTATGAACCCAAGGTCCCAGACTAGCCTTACCTTCCTCCTGCTTGTTGCCAGGTTTGGCATAAATGGCATTCAGTGGAAAGCCAGGCTCCCCAGGGATTGGGAAGTTAGTGATTCCCAGTGTGTACATTTCTTTTTCTCCTTGGCCTTTGGAGTTACACTGGAAGAACCAGGCAAACAATAGATTAACAGTTATAAACAAAAACCAATGAAGTATTAGACCTAGGTATTTTACCAATCTGTAACACACAAAAACTCCTCAAGAACAGCAACACAACCTGTCTCTGGAGATCACAGCCTTGGAGTATCTGTGGATAACTGGGACTAGGGTTAACAAGGTTGTCTGTGCCACTGGGAGAAGAGTATCAGCAAATCCTTTCCTGAGTACAATTCATTTCTCTTACCTTTTGCAGCTTTTTCAAGCACTCAGAAATGTAGAGGGTTATGTAGATGAGCGTTCTGTCAGCCTCGTTCTGCAAAACAAGAGCAAGCACAGAGCCCAGGCACTCTTACATTAAGGGAGACTTTATGGAACAGATAAAAGTTTGAAACAGGAATGAGTTCAAGCCATTTCTGGCCTACAGTCAACCCACAAGAGACAGACTTGCAGTTCATGACATTTACTCAACTAAATGAGTGGAAAAAAAGCTTTTGTTATCTAGTAGAATGATGTCATTGAAAAGAAAGGTAATATTCACATCAACCCTCCAAACAACTGCTATATGCAGAGTACCCCAAGAGATTACCTTGATCTCATAATTTTTGAAGAAAACGTTGGCTTTGAAGTAGTAGATGGCTTCATCTATAATATCTGTGTCCTTAGCTAACAAAAAAGATATACAGAGTCAAACAGTGCACTGTTACACTACATTTGGCCATAACTTTTACTCACTGGAATACATAAATAAGGATTACTGCAAAGGCAAAACCTTGGCATTTACAAAAAGCAGAAGACAGCACTGTGTCAGGAAAGAGCTGTTGCTGTGTGAAACACCGCTGAGCTCAGACTGTAACAGAGAAGCTTCCTACTCTCAGCAGGAGCTTTAACTCTCTTCTCCTTCCCCCATGATTTTTCACTTCACAAACAGCAGCAATTCAGCAGTTCCCCACTTTTCTACCAGCTGAGTAACTCACCAGAGTTTTAGTGGCATAAAAGCCTTCTCAGGACACAAAAGTGAGCTTTGAGAATGGACACTACCATCAGACAGACTTCATTACCTGTCTGACTTTGACCTGCTTTTGCTACCATCCAAACCTGCTTAAATCCAGAAACATTTCCTTTATATTTCCTTTCTCAAACTAAACTGCTCCACTACAGGGGGCAACACACCTGGAAAGTGCTACTTCATGTGCTGGAGGGGAATCCATATCAGGCTGCCTGTGGACACTCTTGGGATGCCCAGATTACAACTTCATTTCCATTTCTGAAGCTCCCTACTCTGAAGTGCTGCCTATACTCTTCATCCTTCAGCAGCAGACCCAAAAGCTAAGTTCTCTACAGCTAAACCTCCACTTCCTCTAAAGGCAGAGGGTTCACACAACCACATCCTCCCCAAAACCTACTGAAGAGCACTCAGACACAGGAGGAAACGGGACAATACTATCTGTAGGCTTTAATTACTGAAACAACCGATTTAGCTGGAGCAGGGAGCGTATTTATCTGTGCATAATTATCTTCCACAATTTGCACAACTTAAATATTCTAAACTTTCTTCCCTATAACCTGCAAAGCACTCCATTTCCACTCCTCTTGGCACTCTTGCTAGGGCTGTCTTGGAGCAAACCATGAGGTGATGATGATGAGCTATACACAGGGAGGTGTTTAGAGATTATAATAAATAAACTTACTTTCCCGAGGTGCTGGGCCTTTGAACTGGCTTCTGATGGGTAGCAGTGCCATGTTCCCAATGAGCTTGGTGTCAGAGTCCATTAAAGTTGAGTGGTAAGCCTACAGACAGGGGGGGAGAAGGCTGGTTATCAATACTATAAGAAGACAGACATTTCTGTGTCTGATCATGTATCTCCTGTCTCTTCATCAAACAGGAGTCAAGAGTCTAGTTTGTTCTAGATACTTTTCCTTCCACAAACAATGGCTAGTTTTTTTATTAGGTCCAGATCTGTGTCATTCTGGTGAAAACTGTGCAGACATCACCACTGGCACCACTTAGGGTCATGGTGGCGGGACGTGGGGTAAAATCAGATCAGCTGGTCTGCAGGCATTGCTTCATCTCCAGGCTGCCTAACCCCACTCTGCACAGCACCAGGGGCTATTGCACAGTTATTGAAAGTAAGTTGGTCATTAAAAGATTATATTTTATTCCCAAGACTATCTAATAATAGATCATAAATAAAGCCAGGCTTAAAACACACCCACACACTCAAAAAAGACCATTCTGGGTACTCTAAAAGTGTTCTAAATGAAGAAAAAAACCCATAACTAAACAAATGAAACAACAAATCTTTCTGCATATGCCAGATGCTTCCTGGGATGCTGATTTTTAACAGCTGATCAGTTTAGTGTTAGGCACTGGCCGAAGAGTCCCCTGTGCTGTGCCAGGCCCCTGGGAAGCTGAGGCTTTGCTGGAGAGACGGGTGCACCTGGGGAGTGTGAGCATCTCCTAGCAGGAAAAGCCGTTTCTTTCAACCAGAGGAAGGTTGTGCAGACAAAACCAGAGCAAAAAGCAGCTTTTACCACCCTCCCGGCTGCGGGAGGATCCCCACCAGGAAGAAGAGGAAGAGGAGGGCGCTGGCCTTGCAGCAGCCTCCCATACACAGCAATTCCCTGCTCTCACACGGCTCCCCGCAGTTATAGCCCCCTTTTTCCTCCCTCGCAGCTGCCCATGGCCAGACCCCGGCAGCTGAAGCCCCTTTTCCGCAGCCCGGGCTCGCCACCGCCCGGCCGCGCTCCGCCGCCCCCAGCCCTCCGTCCCCCCGACCGCGGCTGCCGGAGCGCCGGGCGTGAGCCCCCTCACCGGCATCTCCAAGGGCAGGGAGGTAATTCGGTGGGGCCGGGCGGGAGGGGAAGCAGACAAGAGCTGGCTGCAAAGCTTCCTGCTGTGGCTGCGCTGCCGCAGGAAATGAGGCAGCAGAGGCGGTGCGAGGAGGGGAAGCGGGAGCCGGAGCAGCTCGCACCGCCCCGGGGGGCACCGCTGCTGCCGAGCACGGCCGGCGCCCACAAGGTGCTCCCCAAGCAAGCTCAGATGGGGACTTGTTTGCTTTTTCCACTCCCACGGAGCTTCTTCCCCTCCCTGCACTGCGAGTAACCGCTCCTTGGGCCCTCCATAACACTCTTTTTCCTTTCCAGGCACCCTGACAACTTGCTTCTTCCCTGGCAGAGCTGCTGACCCCGGCGAGGATAAGAGCACAGGTAGAGATGCTTTGCTCACAGACGGTTTTCTCTTGTGTGTGTGTGTTCACAGCACTCTGTTTGCTTGCTCTGCCCCGAGATGCAAAGCACAGCCAGCTGTGCAGGGCATTGGGTGCAAGGAAGCACAGAATGGGCCCAAATGACTCATCTTTTAAAGTGGACACTCCTGTTACTATCAAACCATACTCTGTTGTGTGACCCAGCGTACTGAATTTGACCCCTGGGAACTGACTCACCACATTAGACTGGGAGAAAAAATGGGGAGATTTGGAAGATGAGTCAAAGCAATTTAACTGTAGGGCTGGGGTTTGTCCTTTCGACACACCACAAGCGTGACATGTCCCAAGGATGGAGGTGAGTTAAGCCACTAAAGATTTCCCAACATCTCCATGGTTTAATTTAGCCAGATTGGGCCCCACCATGCTGTGATTAGCTCATATGGGTATAAAGACTTGCCCCATCCTGAGGTTAACCTACACTGTAACTATTAAACATCAAATACTTTCAGGGCTTTTGGCCCCATGTTTCAAAGCTCTGAAGGGATTTCTTTTTTCCACCCCTTCCTGGTGACTGCAGTGACAACTTGAAACTGAAGCTGCAGTGTTCACTAGTTGTCTGGAGCTGGGAGTAAGGTTTTAGCAGTGCTGAGTATCCTGGGATTCGTAGATGTCATAAGGCTGGTGGTTTTTGGAAACCTTACTTTGAAAAACCATTTTAATAGCACTTAGTATCATCTTATTTCCCAGTTTTTCCTTTGTTCACATTTAAAATATCCCATGCAATCCTCCCTGACCTCCACACATGGATTCTGGGGAGCCCTTTTCCTCTAGACATGAAGGATTTGCTGGTCCTTTGAACTTCTCTCCCTGTACTGTAAGTGTTCTGCTATGTTGAAGATTTTCTTGATGTATAAACCACATAAAGCCAAGCACAAGTTGTAAAAAAACCTGGCGTAAGACTGCTTAAATATCTGGGATCTTCCCCAGTGCATGTAAAACATGAGTTCCTCAGGAAGGATGAGAGACCACCCACTGCCCACATGTCCTTTTGAAGCTGCCAGTCACCTCTTTGCTGAATTGAGGTTCAGTTCATGCAGTGCACTTGTCACCCTTTAGAAAAATTCTTCCACTCATCTAATAATGAAACTAACTACTCCATAGTGGAGATTGGGTTTGTCTCTTTTGCAAAGCATGAGATTTTTTTCCAAGCTTAAATGCTTTTTATGCTTAAATGAGCTGCATCTGTGAGGAACATCCCCATGTACTAACAGTAACACACACACACACACAAGAAAAAAAAGCATTTATTAAAATAGTCATGAGGTCATATAGCACATTCTTCACTATAAATATCAGTTATCTTACAGGTGAAACATCAAATATGTTTCTGTAGGGGTGGATTTGTTTTTCTGTTCAATTTTTTACACAAGGAAGGTATTTCCCATTTTTGAACACCTTTTTTACTCATCCACATGATCCTGAAAGTACTCATCCACAAGAGCAGATTTATCTTCTTCACATTCCTGCCAAAAAGAAAACAAAAAGGTAAAACCTGACTTTTCCCTCATGACTGTTTACATTGCTCTGAAATGACAACAGAAACAGTGTCTAACATTCCACAAAATATGTAGCAACACGTTCTGAAAAGCAGGTTCTAGAGCTATTGGAACTGTACAGCTCAAAATCTAGATCCAGGTATTCTGTGTACTTAAAGAGGACAAAACTGAATTAAAAAGTGGAATAAAAGCACTGAACTTTTTCCTTTAGGATTTATGAACTGAATAATAGAACTCAATAATAAAACTAGACAGGGCTTGGAAAGGATTTTAACACAGCAGGCTTCTATCACATATTTTACATGACAGAATTGATTCCTAATCCATATCTCACATACAACATATGGGTTCAACACAAGAATTATCAGGGGAGTTTGAACAGTCATGTAGGAAGAAATCTTAATGGTCCTTTCTGAGCTTGGAAGTTTAAAATGCCATTATTTTTTAAAACCAAGGCATTAAACACAGGCATTTGATCAGTCTGCAGACACAGGGTGATATGAAGGAATTTCCCTTTTGTAACTGTAAATCACAGAATGGTGGGGTTGGAAGGGACCTTTAGAGATCATCCAGTCCAACCCCCCTGCAGAAACAGGGTCACCTAGATCAGGTCACATAGAAGCATAAATAGAGATGATCGAAGCATTATCATTAAAGACTATACATGGCTTCTTTTGAACCATGCTAAGACAATCAGGCAAAGAACATATTTATCCTAAAACTTATGGGTCCTTTTTAATTTTTCATCTTCTCCTCAGAAGTACCCCTTACCTTTGGTTCTTTAAATTCCAGATCCTCTCCATACTGAATGGTGAAGTCGATGTGCTGCAGAACTATGTTTATACTTTCCTCATCGGAGCGATCCAAAGGTAGAAATCGAACCATGCCATAGTCATCAATCTACAGAAAGGATGCAAAGGACGTGAGTAAGAAAACAAAGTTCTTGCTCACAGCAACCTAAACAACATGGTAACATCTTGCTTGTCTGGGCTGCTGAGACACTATTTAAAGCCCCACTGCAAACTAGTGGCAGCTCCCCACTTGTAACACCTGGCTATCAGTCCTCAGTTCTACACAGCAGAGGAAGCTGTTTTCCAAAAGTGCTAACAGAACCGGATTCACCAAAAAAAATGTACTGAGTACAATGCAAATGTGGGTATCAAGGATTTGATGCTAATCTGAAAAAACATAACATACCCTGAGTTAAAACAGACAAAAATGACAATGTTCAGGTGCCTGAGAATCCTTCAGATCCTGACTTTGCTAAGAAGTCTGGTAGGTAAATACATAATTTTGGGGCAAGGGGGTGAAACTACAGTAGTACATCTACAACAGCAATGAAGTCAGCAACCACACAGTGTGGCTTATAAATACTGGATTTAAGGCTACCAACTAAAAAGCAATTTACCTACCAATCCACATATAGATTTAGTCAGTTTTTTAAACATTTTGCTTTTCAATATATTTGTAGAGTCTTCAATCATAGAGTACATATCTGGATCCAGGTACCTAGGAGAAACAAAGTCATCCTTAACATCAAAAGAATCCTTGGCCACAGAGCAAATGAGTCATTGTGCTTTTATAGAGCTACCAAATCCATCCAGCATTCTGCACCCTGAATGAACTTTGTATCAGGAGAATTCAAAATGTTTAAAGATAGTTTTTTTAAGGATTTGAATATCTGGGATGATGCCTGCTGGTAGAAACAACTGAAGTGGGTTTGAATTGCTTTTTGCTAAGGTATGCTCAAGGAAGCTTTGAGGAAGAGCACTGAAGGAAAAGCTTTAATTTTAGCACAAATGTAAAAGCAACATGTAGGTAATTCAGTATGTTCAGTATTAAATGGTAGAACCACCTGCAGCTGAAGTTTTGAAGTACAGTACCCTGGTGGGCACAACGACCTGAGGGTTATTCAAGACTGACTGAGTTCTTCAAGGTAAATACTTACAGACAAATCCAGAGTTACATACAAACACAGAGCTAGCCTTATGACTCTGACTTCATTATAAGCATCCTATCTAGACATTTAAAGTTCAACATAAAACAAATGCATCTTCTTCCTGTCAGAAAGAGTATGTTTTAATTGTGAGGCACATTAGACTGAATTTTGAGTGAAGTTCACCTCAAGATCTTACAGTACAGAGACTTTTTTTTTTTTGCAACTTACTTTTCTATTTCCTTCTTGGCTTTCTTGCTCAGCAAATCCATTTTGGTCATGACATTGATCTGTGGAATCTCTAAAGAGATCATTGCACTGAGTGCTGCCAGAATCCCAGAGATAAACTTGGGGAAGATGAAAAATGATATGGTTAAGTTCAGAAAAATACAACATCAACATGCAGAACACTCAACCACAGACCAAATGAAGCTAATTTATCAAGAAAACATGGACACAAAGCCATAGAAGGAGTCATTCTCTCTGTTGGAAAAAGGGTGCTATCTATTTCCAGAGCCTCAAATCTGCCACTAAAAGGGCATTAAGCCAAAGACCTTCTTGGTATTTGTACTGCTAGATGAGAAAAGGGGCCTGTTACATCTCCAGATCTGAGAAAGCTCTCTTAGACCCACAGTGTTTAGGTTGGAAGGTCTCTTCTCCCCAGTAATGAACGGCAGGACAAGAGGAAACAGCTTCAGGTTTCCTCAGGGGAGGTTCAGAGTGGAGCTGAGGCAGAACTGTTTCCCTGAGAGGGGTGTCAGCCCCTGTGCCAGGCTGCCCAGGGAGCTGGGGGAGTGCCCAGCCCTGGAGGGATCCCAAAGCCATGGAGCTGAGGTGCTGAGGGCTGTGGGTCAGTGCTGGGCTGGGCAGGGTGAGGGCAGGGCTGGGACTCCAGGAGCTTCAAAGGCTTTTCCAACTGAAATGATTCTAAGGGACTTTAAGAAGTTCTATGCCAATACTCAAAGTACAGCCAGATTCAAAGTCAGATCAGGTTGCTCAGGTGTTCTGCCCACTGAAGTTTTGAGTAACTCCATGAACATACACTACACAATCTCTCTGAGCCCTGTTCCCACCTGACCACTCTCACAGCACAGGTTTTCTTTAAATCCAAACAGAATTTGCTTTGCTGCAACTTGTGTTTGAGGCAGCTGAAGACACCAACCAGATTTCCCCCAACTTCCAGAGTGCTTCTCTCTGGGCTAAATAAACCCAGCACCCTAATTGCCAAGATTTCTCATTCTTTATAAACTTTTACAACAGATACCTTAAAAGATTCCACCATAAACTGAGAGTCCACAAGAAAAACTCCACAGATGCGGAACTCCCACTGCTGAAGCTGCTCCACCAGCTGTTTCATCACTGGCAGGTGGGTGTAGAGTTCAATCTGACCTAGGGCACACGTAGGATATTAGGATGCAGAAATGTGAAGCTAATGGGAACAGTTCAGTTTGCAGTTGTGCAAATATGGGCGTCAGACAATACAGGTAAAACTGACAAAGAAGCTTCTTTCTCTTCAGACAACTCTGTATTTGGATGAATTTATGCTGGAGAAGTGGAAAGAGAAGGTTTTTTCCCTCCCTTGACCTCCAACTAGCGTTAGTTTGCAGTTGCCACGGTGTTCCCACACCATATGATGCTATTAGAATTCAGTGCTGTCACCCAGATTAGCCTGGGACCAAGTTTCACTTCTGAAAGCGACCCTGACAAGCATCAACAATGCAAAAATCAACGTGTGAATGACTACAGCCAAGGCAAAAAAGGACTGCAGATGTTAGCTTGAATATGATGAACAATGGGAAAACAGGCATTTGTTTACCTGGACAGTCAAACAATACATAGTCATCCTCCACGTGGCCAAGGCTCTCCTCTAGCCAGTTAAAGTTATTGGCAAAGTATTCCATGCAGAACACCAGCCCGCCGTTGGGGCCAAACCGTAAGGATTCATCTTCCATGACGTCATCCACTTCAATCAGCTCGCGGATATCTGGAACGACACACACGCACACACAGCGGGGCGGCTGCAGTTCGGTCGGGCGAGGCTGGCGCCGCCAGGCCGCCGCCGCTCACCTGCCATCACCGGGTAGCTGAAGTGCTCCGCCGCCGGGTCCAGGTTCACCACCTGCACGGCGCGGCCCAGCGCCTCGCAGTGCTGCACCATGGTGGAGCAGTACGTGCTCTGCAAGAGACACACACATACAGCGTCAGGGTGCGACCGCCGCCTCCCCGCGCTCCCCCGCTCCCCCGCCGCCGCCTCACCTTCCCGCTGCCCGCCGGGCCCATCACCAGCTGCGCGTACCGCGGCATTGCGGCAGCGCCGGCCCGGCGGCGGCGGCTGCGCTAACTGACCCCTCCAGTGTCCCGTAGCTCTCCCGGTCACGTGCCGCGGGTCAGCGCTACGGAGCGCCGGCGGGTTCAAGCCGCGCCCTGCACGCGCCCCTCCCGCGTCGCGGTGCGTGGTGGCGGCGGCGCGCGGCTCTCGCGAGAGGGCGGCGGGGCTGGGGCCGGGCGCACGTGCCGCGCGGTGTGTGGGAACCGGAGCAGCCGCCGCGGCCCGGTCACCGCGGCCTCAGGGGCCTCCCGGGTAACGCCGTGCCGCGGCCTCAGGGGCCTCCCGGGTAAGGCCGTGCCGCCGCCCGCTCCGCGCTTCCCCCCCTCGCCGCGGGAACCGCGCTCAGCCCTCACCCCGTTCAGCTGCGGGCCGCCTCCCCCCGCCCCGGCTACCGGCATCCTTCCCTCAGTTCCCACACCCTCCTTCCCTTCTCCCGTGGCACCGCGGCGGCGCCTCTGCAGGGATTCCCCGTCGCCTCTCGTCCCTCAGCATCCTCCCCGCTCAGGTACCCGGCGCCCTCCTCTCCCTCAGCCCCGGGCCCCCTCCCCGTATCGCCTGACCCTCAGGTACCGCCGCCCTCTTGTCCCTTAGCTCAGACCCCCATCCCGCCGTGTCAGTGATCCTCGCCACATCAGTTACCCTCGTCACCACTTTAACCCCCAACCACGCAGCCCCTGCGTCCCGCGTCTGGGATCTCCGTGGGTTCCAGCCTCCTTCCCCTCGCTGGGACCCTCTGCCAGCTTTCCCTGCGGTCCCACTACGGCGAGCCCCAGCGCTTCTGCCGCCGCGGCATTTCCCCTCAGCTGTTTTCGCTGCCCCGACACGGCTTGTACAGCATCCTGGCTCCGAGTCTCCCTCACACAGATCCTGCTTGCTCCCATAATCCTGGTGTGCTTCTTGTGCGTTGCAAACCACTTCCCTGTTGACTTATTTTCCAAGCTTCTTGCCCAAAAATGCACACGTGCAAACGTATTAAGTGTATTAGTGGGCTAAGTTTGAGTTGGGGTTGCTTGTTTTGTGGCATTTGTCCAGGATTTCTTGCCAGTGCCATAGAATTAGGTTGAAACTCTTAAGACACTGATTTAAATGACCCTTTTTCTTTGCTAGTATACTGGCAGCACCTCCCTCCACTGCCACAGCACACCATCTGTCCGTGTGCCACTATTCAGCATGATACTTTGCATTTTGCTTCACTCAGTATGTTCTGTAATTCCATGTGGTGTTCTTACAGACCTTTCTTCATTCTACACAGCATTTTCTGGCACTTTGGAGGGGTTTTTTCCCTTATCTGCTAGAATTCCATACTGCTGGGTGTCTTTTGCAGCCATCTTCCCCATGTTTTGTCATTGTTTCTTGACTCCTCTTTCCTTCTCCCTGATTTCTCCTGCTTTCCTTCCCATTACACCTATTTCCTCTGTGATTCATCAATGTCTGGGATTCTTGTTGATTTGAGAAAGATGTGAATAACTTTAACCCAGAGCTTAGGCCCTGATTCTTTCATTCTGTCACCTCCAGGCTTGTGACATGGCCACAGATGTAGCTGAGCCTGTGGTCCCTGACTGCAGAGGAGACCTAAGGAGCGGTCCCAGGTCAGATGCCGACTATCCTCTTCGGGTTCTCTACTGCGGAGGCAAGTGCTGCAGGGGTGGTTGTCCATGCTTCTTACAACGGGCTGTTTGTGCAACCTAGCAGAAAGAACGAGACACTTGCACATTTTGTTTTGGTCAGCTTTTATTGAGAAGCTAGAGCATGGTCAGCTTGACCTCTCTGGTCAGACTTTCTGAAATAGCCTGTGTAGTTTATTTTATCTAAAGCATTTTTGGTGAAAGGACTTCTCTCTGAGGGATGGAGGTACTTAGAGCTTTCTGTGTGTAAATGAAATGGAAGTCCTGCTCCAATTGTGAACTGCTGGGGAGCAATCTCTTCCTCCAAAAAGCCAGTAAAGCTGTTAGCACAGAAAAGGCCTCTGAGCATTAGTATGATGAGTTAGAATTCAGGAAAGTAATTATTGCACTGTGTTTAGAATTATTCCCTGCTTATTACATTTGTTGTCATGTGGATGGAATTTAAAGGGAAGTAAATAATCTTGACAGGTATAGTTTTTTAGGTAGGTATGTTATTTTGCTTTGGGCTTGAATACAGTAGCATGGGAATAGAGAAGAATCCCTGTTCTGTGTGAGTGCCTGCACAGTTGGTTTGCATTTGTTCTGGGGCAAAACCCCCCTTCTGGGTATTGGCAGCTCTTGGTGAAAGGAAAGATAACCCAATCACATGGTAATTTATTAGGTATATCTTTTTGCCTCAGGTAGGACTGATGTTTCTTTCTGTAACTTCTCCCAAAGCTGTAGGCACCTCCTTCCCTTCCTTCGATGACTGGCTGCTCTTGTGTGATAGTTTTGTCCTAATGCAGAGCTTGTGAAGAAATGATTGACTAGAGAAAAATTAACATGTGGAGTGGTATCAATAAAGTAACCTTTTTGGGTCAATATGTGGTTATAACCTGAAGTTATGGCATCAGAAATCATCCCTAACTTAGATTCAAAGTGGTATTTTAAATACTAAGGCTGTAGGTGTAAACTTCTTTTTGTAATCCATTCTTTTTTTTTCCCCTTCTTTCCCCAGTCTGTTCCTTGCCAACAGAGGTGAGTTAATTTTTTTGTAGTCTGAGTTTCTCCTCTGTCCAATGATTCCTGACTGTGATGATTCTTTGATCTTTTCCAGCATTTCAGAACTGTGGCAGTTCTGTGCTTCAGCCACCGTTGTCTTTAGGATGACACAAGGTTTCTTACATGCTGTACAGCATCTGTATTCAGTCATCTTAAGGAGCAGTGGCTGAGCTGAATAGCAAAGGGATGTTGGTGCATTTGTTTGTGACATACTTCATAGTTAACCCTGCCAACAACGCTGACACGACCTTTCTTTCCCAGTACTGCGAGTACATGCCTGATGTGACTAAATGCAGACAATGGTTGGAAAAGAATTTTCCAGATGAGTTTGCAAAACTGACAGTTGGTAAGAATCTTTTCCAAACTGATAATGTGCCCTTAGACATACTCAGGAATCTTTGAGCCTGTCCAGTTCTCATCTCTTCCCTTTCTTTGCTGTACCAAGTGTGAAAGTTAATCCTTTTCCTAGGAGTCTGCCATGCTTTTGGATGTTATGAAAATGTGTTTGATAAGGTCAGAAAACACCAATGTGTAGTTTCAGTAATAATGTTTGAGCTTTCTTAAGGTTCCTACTATAACCAGTCATCCATGTACTTATTCCTCATCAGTTTGTTAGGTTTTGTGTCTGTCCAGTCTGCTGTGGATGGCTGGAGGAAAGGTCATTAATAACAAGGAACTTCTGGATTTGCATTTGGGATTTCAGTTTTAACACTATCATTAATTTCTGTCTCTCCCTGGAAATTATGTGAAGAGACTGTGAAACTGTAACTGTATTTTTTGAGCTGATGCTTTTCTGAAGTCTAATTTGCTTAAGTAAGTGGATGTAACACACACCAGTCAAGAGGCTGCTGCACTTAAGCAAAGAGTTTATGGATGTAGCAAAATATCACTGTACCTTGCTTGCTGTTCCCATAAAGCTGTGGTTGCCTGACTACTACTTTTATTCTCTTTCTTCTCCCTATTGCTTTCTGATGTATTTAAGAAAATTCACCTAAGCAAGAAGCTGGGGTCGGAGAAGGCCAAGGAACTGCAGGAGAAGAAGAAGAGAAGAAGAAGCAAAAGAGAGGCAAGGTCTAAATAGTTGATTGTGGTACTGATTTATAAGCTATTTGGGGGACCCCTTTCTCAGCTGCTGGTGTGGACTGTGGCACAGATTCCTTGCAGTTTGGTTGTCAGCTGCCCTTTGCCTCTGCACAAAGATAATCCAGTTCTTCCAGCAGTAGCAGAAATAGCAAGTGAAAGATGACTGGCATCATGTGTCTTATTGTTCCTGTTGCTGCTATTGCACTTACCCAGGGAGGCATTCTTCTCAATCTAAAATCACACAATCACAGAATTGTTTAGATTGGAATAGATCTTTAAGATCGAATCCAACCGCTAACCCAGCACTGCCCCAGCCACCACTAAACCGTGTCCCTAAGCTGGCAGGCCTCCCAGAATGTTTGTTTCTGCCCTGTTTAACAGCAATTCACAGGTTGCTTGTGGAGCAGAACTGCTTTCCTCCATTAATGTCTCATGACGTTGCTTTTTTCTCTCTGCCCTCCACCCCTCCTCTGCATTCACATACAGGATTTGGTTTTATGCTCTTAACACTGTCAGCTATGTCTCCACTAACAGCTATGTCTGTTCCCAGTGATAATGAAAAACATTTTCAAAACCCAACTTTGGAAGATATAAAATAGATGAAACCGTTTAAACAGACTTTTATCATCTGTTATTGGAGTTCTTTCTGTTTGATTAGTCAGCACATTTTCTTGCAGCATGGGGTGATGTGGTTAGTTTTCAGTCTGGTTTTTGGTACTAAAATAATGGTATTTAAAATATTTAGGGGTATTTAAAGTTTTGTAAACTACCACTGTATAATGGTATAAGATTGACCATAAGAGAGAGAGTAAGGAAAAATAAGCAAATGCTTGATATTTTTATGCTGAGAAGCCTTGAGAGTATACAAAGTTAGCAGACATCTTAATCTGACTTGAGAAATCCTAATGAGCAGATGTATCTTTTGTCTGCTTTAGTCATACCAGTAAATGCCTGATGTGCATCCTTCAAGTTGGCCTAAAAACAGAGTGTAAGAAAGAAGTTAAATCATGTGAAGTTTGGTTGTCAACTACTGTAGCTGGCTGCTCTTTCAGAGATTTTCTGCTAACTCCTAAATAGACACATGGTTCATACCAGGAGATCTATAGAAATTAATCTGCTGGTCAACCCAGCAGATAAAACCCCTAGATGTGAGACAATGTGCAAAATGTGTTTTTGTTTACCAACAGGGATGGGCAGAAAACAATGTCTTTGTTTATAGGGATGAAATCTCACCTTAGATGCTTTTTTCATTGCTTAAGCATGACATCACTTAACTAATTATCTAACCTTATATACTCTGTTTTAAAGGTGGAAGAGGTCAGATAAAACAGAAAAAGAAGACTGTACCACAGAAAGTTACAATAGCTAAAATTCCCAGAGCAAAGAAAAAATATGTCACAAGAGTCTGTGGCCTTGCAACGTTTGGTGAGTTGACTTTTGTTCAATGGTGTCCTGGCTTTGGCTGGAATAGAATCGCTTTTCTTCCTGGTAGCTGCTACAGGGCTGTATTTTGGGTTTACACTGAAGAGAATGTTGATAACACAGGGGTGTTTTGGTTATTGCTGAGCAGTGCTTGCATGGAATCAAGGCTATTTCTGCTTCTCATCCACCCCAGCCAGTGAGTGGATTGGGGTGGAGGGGTGCTCACAAGAAGCTGGGAAGGAGGATGGCCAGGACAGCTGCCCTGAGCTAGCCAAAGGACTATTCCATACATCATTCCCACTATATAAACTGGAGTGAGTTGGCATTGGTCAATGGGTGGTGAGCAATTGCACTGGGCATCACTTGTCTTTTCTTCTTGAGTTTTATTTCTCTTCATTACTACTATTACACTTTATTCTTCTTACTGTTGTTATATTGTTTAATTGTTATGCTTGTTCTTAAGTTTTATTAACTTAGTAATTAAGTTCTTAATCAAAACCTACGAGTTTTGATTTTTCTTTTCAGCTTCCCTTCCTGATCCTACAGGAGGTTTGGGGAGGGGGAGGGAGTGAGTGAGGGAGTGAGTGGCTGCCTGGGGCTTTGTTGCCAGCTGGGCTGGAACCACGACATGTGGGTTTTGTTGGGTTTAGATGTGCTGACCTTGAACCTCATGATGCTGCTACATTGAGTGATCCACTTCCATCTGTGTGAGGTGAAAGTCCCAAGGTGCTTTTAGCAGTTCCAAAGCATGTCAAAGGCACACTGGCTTCCCTCAGTGATAAATTATTAAAGCCCTTATTTCCATGGTGTTTGCAAACAAATGGGGTTACAGGATTTTTATGAAATGGGGCTTCCCATAGCAGTTCACTCTTAGACATCAGAGTGGTCTATTGTCTTTAATTATAAACATGTTCATTTTCAAGAAGCTTCTTTCCATCAGTCCTGTAAATATGTTATTGGCAATTATTTTACCTATTCTGGAGACTGATTAAGGCTGAAATTGCCTTTCTGGTGAAGCAGTCAAATTATTACCAAATCCACTAACAGTGCTGTCCCACATAACTTTGGCTCAGCTGCAAACAGCCACAGGATGGTTTTTAACATCTTACTTCACACATGGATCCCAAATTCTGTTAAAAAGGGAAGTTTTAACCTTGATTGCATTAACAGACTTGTTTCATATTTCCTGCACAAGAGCATCACCAGTTTCCCTGAGGGATCAGTAATATGCATGAGCTTGATCTGAACGGGATGTCTGCCTTGGTGCTGGAAGCTAATCTCAACAATTGTTGGGACATGTTTCTGAAAGGACCATTCTGAAGCACTTCTGTGGAAAAACTTGTTCAGTAACTGTGGAGGTTATTCAGAACTGGAGGGTCTTTTTAAGCAGCTCTGTATGAGCTTGTTTGGTGAGTGTATGCAGCATAGAGCTGTGTAAACAGAATGTGTAGAGGACATACAGTGATTTTTGCCTTCAGGACTTAACCAGATTTGTGGAGTCTGTTTTGTGTGTAAACATCAGACTTCTGCTTTCAATGGAAACTGTGGGAAAGCTTTAACTGTAAACTCTCACTAGTTTTTCCACAGTTAAAACAAGATTTTGATTTTAAAGTTGACAAAATACTTGTATGATAATGACTGTACTTAAACTGCCCATTTTCCCATCCACAGAAATTGACCTTAAGGAAGCACAAAGGTTCTTTGCTCAGAAATTTTCCTGTGGTGCCTCAGTAACGGGAGAAGATGAAATCATCATTCAGGGAGATTTTACAGATGACATCATTGATGTAATCCAGGAGAAGTGGCCAGAGGTAATAAACCCTTTCTTCTGCCAGTTTTCAACAGTAGCCTGTGACTTTCCAATGATTTTGAAGACGAGTTTTGTCTCTGACAGCACAGGTGGTTGTGTGAAAATAAGAGACCAGTTGTTTCATTCCCACATATGGGTGACTAGGTCAAGGGGTGATTAAAAGTCAAATGCTGCTCCTGTTCAAGAAACACTGACTCCCTGAGCATGTAGTGCTGTTACTGTGGGTACAGTGAGGAAGGCATGTCTGAGTAAGTCCAGCTGTCAGATATCTATGAGTTCTCTGACCATTTTTTATAGGTGAAGGCTTAAGTATTCTTACATTGCCACCTTGTTTTTCAAAAGCTCTTAAACTATTGCAAAATGAAACACACAAACAAGAACCCAGCACACACTTGTGCTTCAGAAGAAGGGATTAGCTAATTTTGGATTGAAATGTTGACAGTTGAGCTGTTTTGGTTGGGCTGCTGTAATTGTAAGCACTTTCTTGGACTCTCCCTTCTTCTGGTATTTCTGGTATTGGAGTTTCCTGAAATAACTCTGTGGACCTGTCTTTATTCAGAGCCTCGTGGCCTCAGCTGTGTCCTACAGGCACATGTCACTCGTGTAGAATTTACAGCAGGGAGTCAGGGATGGTGCTGTGTTCCTCTCCCATGTTTCATTACAAGTACAGTGCTGAATATGGAGACATGCAAGAAGAAAATATACTTAATATTCTGTGTTCTGGCCTTTTTCCCCTAGGTGGATGATGACAGCATTGAAGATCTTGGAGAAGTCAAGAAGTGATAGTGAAAGACTACCTTTATTTAATTATATGCTTATAAATGATGTAGCCAAAGTGAGGCTTCTAAATCCATTTGCTCTGCAGTGAAACTGTGGAGAACCTGTATCCTTGGCATTTTCACTGTTCTGTATAGGCTGCTTGGAGGTTTTTTTTTGTTGTGATATTTGCCAAAGTTAAATTGGGGTTTTATCATGCTTAGGCATGAAGTAGGTTTAAATAAAATCACTGTTCCTCACTGAATACAGTTCCTGTTTTCTTTACAGCTGCTTATCTCTAACAAACTCACAGGAAAATAAAGTCATTAAAAGCTTATTTTTCATCTGCTATCTCTTCTGTTGAACTTCAGTGAATAAGGCATGTGAATAAGTGAATAAGGCAGTGTAGAGAAGCTCCTACCTCTGATGTATCTGCATCAAGGCTCAGAAACCAGAACAGGACAGAAGTTCTAAAGGCTTGTTAACAATTAAAGGAAAATGAATCCTGAAGTGGCCAGACAGGTGCACTAGATGATGGCTGGAGGTCCCTGCCAACTGAACTGTCTTATCCTATTAAGTGGAAACACTGTGGCACTTGTGAATATGTCTGAAATGTTTAGCCTGTTTTTGTAATTCCAAATGATCTCCTAACCCTGCTGGTCTGCTAGGTGAGGCAGTGTTAGTGGCTTTATGCTTCTAGCATACTGCTCATTCAAGAATGGTAGTAATTACAGCTTTATAGTGACCACTGTTTCTTTCCACAACCTGTCTGAGGCAGACAGCAGGGTGGTTGCTCTCCCTCCTGCAGGGAGCTGCTTGGCGCTTCAATTTGGTGTGTGATGTTTCACAGCTTGTTTGCAACATTAAATGCTCCCTGGAGGCTGAGTCCTGGAATTGACATTCTCCTGCCACTGTAAAACCTGGAGTAGGTCAGACCTACAGTGACTTACCTACACCCTGTTCTCTATTGGTGTGTTCTCTGTGGTTTTGTCTTGTTTATAAGGTGAGGGCTGTAGTTGGTCAGTGTATCTAGCGAGATAACTGTAGCTCTGGAGTTGCTCCATTTAAAAGCTGAGCAAGGTGTTTACATCAGTGCTGTAGCGTCCAGGCGGGTTTTCGCTTGTCTCCTGTTTGTAACGATATAATTCACTCCACTTTCTGCAGGTGGCGCCTCGCCGGGAGCGCGGCCTCAGGCGGGCGCGGGGCTCGAACCCGCTTCCCGGCGCTGCGAGGGGCGCGGCTCGGGCCTGACCCGGGCGGGGGCGGGGGCGGGGCGCCGCCGTGGCGACAGGGCCGCGCCAACGGTGGGTTCGGCCGGGGGTCGCGGGGTTCGGGGCGGGGGCCGGGGGGCTGGACGGAGCGGGGAGGCCGGGAGGGGGCGGCCCCGCCGTGCGGGAGGGCAGGGGGGAGCTGCGGGCCAGCCCCTGAGCGCCCGCCCGGGCTGTGGCACCTCAGGGCCTTCCCTCGTCAGGCTTCGGCGCCCGGGGGAGGCCGCGGGGCCGCGCCCCCGCCGCGCTCTGTTCCAGCGGCTCCGCGTTTGTCGTTCCTGCAGGGTGCCAGGTCAGCAGCGGGCTCGGCGGGTCACCGTGTGGTGCTTCAACAGAGGGCAGGCTCCGTGCCGAGCTGCCATAGCAGCGTCCGCTCAGCCCTGGCAGCGCTCTGGTCCCCAGGCCCCTATGAATTCATCGGTGACACGTTCTGCTTCACCCCAGGTAAAAAATGAAAGTGCGGGTAACAATCACAGCGCTATTTTTAGCATGAAAGCACTCACTGTGCCACTAACGGTTTCAGTCAGGGACTGCAGGTGGTACCACAGGCACAGGGAACTTGAGAATGGTCTCTGCATTTCAGATGAAATGCTACGAACACGCCTCGAGTCTGTTAGCAGAGGATTTGTCACTTCTTTATAAAGCTGAAGTGTGCTCCGTGTATCACTTGTTACAGAGACCAAGCCCAGCCCTTGAGAACAGCACCGTTCAGAAACAGCGGCAAGAGCTCCAGCTTTTGATTGCAGAACTGAAAGATCGTGATGAGGAACTCAGTGACATGGTTGCAGTGCATCAGAGGCAGCTTCTGGCCTGGCAGGATGATCGTCAAAAGACACTGACTTTAGCAGAGCGTTGCAACTTCTTACACAGTAAGCAGTATGTGTATAAAGAATAAAACCTTGGTCTTTTAAGTACATTCAGCTGCTTTAACCTCTCAGTAAAAATTTGTCTCATATAGGGAACCATTTCCTACCCTTCAGCCTTAAATTTGGTTATCTCCTTCCTCAGATCAAAACTTCCACCTTGGTACTGAAGTGATGTTATCTTGAGGGGGGTACGATAATCAAATGGTAGCTCTTTCTTGTAGGGATATGTAGATTGCTTCTCTGAGGGAAGAGAACAATTCACAAACATGCTGATGTACTGCAGAGGCCTGTGTCCTCAGGTTCTGCTGCACAGCTCTGACATCACCCACCTGGCAGCTCTCAACAGTCTTACTCAGCAGCCGTAGTCCAGAGGTCACCGTAGAGTCTGTGTTCCGTCTGACCTGGGTGGTAGGGGAATCCTGCTTCAGAGCATGCAATGTGGGCATCCATTTCTGAATCACATGAGTTTAAAACACTGCATGATGGTCTCTGAGCTGTTTTCTCACACATTCCTTTTAGGTGAGCTGAAGAAAAGAAATGAAACTATACAATTGCTGACCAAAAGGTTAAAGTTCTTAGAATCTCAGCAGAATGACAGTAAGGTAACACTTGAAAATGCACAACAGAAGTCTGAAGAGCTGTCTCAAAAAGTAAGAGATGCAACTGTTCACTGTCAGGCTCTGGAGGTAGGAGTTGAGTAATGGTCTGATTTTGCAGTCCCTGCACATACACAGTTGCCAGTGGCATTTGTGAGTTTCACTAGTGAACAGGTATTTCACATTCAGCCTCCTGGGCTGCATTTGTGTTTTAGTACAGTAGTGTTGAGGTTGATTTGTTGGGAAAGAAAAAAAGGCAAAAAAACCCTTTCCTAAGCTGGGATTTGGAGTTTGCTGTTTATTTGCTTAGGTGTGGGAAACACTACTCACAACAAACTTGCCTCCCAAAGTGTGAGGCACTGTGGTTGCAGAAGCAGCTTTGGCCCTTAGAACAGCACAGGGACTTGGCTAGGAAGCACCAGAAGATGTTATTTTCAGCTTTTGATTACTGTGATGAGCTGTAACCTTATGAAACCAGTTTAAGGATATGAAAAGAATTGGTGTTCAAGGGTTCCAGATGATTTCTTCCAAGTGATTTGTCAATGATGTGTGTCTTGGGATCATTATTCCCCTGCATGCAATGCAGTCAAGCAGTTTTGTGCACTTTCATCTGTCTGATCGGCTTGACTTAAGACCTGCAGGATATTAAGCCCCTCGATTGCAGGCAGGTTTGGTGGTGGTAATGAACTGAGGAACAGTTTTTCCTCCAGTCCTCTTTTCTGCAGATCCTCCCAGCTAGTTCAGAATCCCACATTGCCATTCTTCATGTTGAAATAAAACTCTGCCCATGTTTACTGGAAAAACAGCGACTTTGAATCACTAAAGCAGTAGTAACGATGCTTTTCTCTCCATTAGGAGAAAAATCAAAGTCTCCACTGCTCAGTTTTGGAACTGTCTGCTAAAACAGGCCAGCTGCAAGCGAGGGAACAGGAGCTTCTTACTATGCTTAAGCTGAAGGTAACATCTGTCGTCTCCTCAGGCACTGAATGTGGTCACACTGCAGCACAGTTCCTGGTGGCTGGGCCGCAGTGCTTTAGCCTCTGCTGATCTCACTGCTGTTTAATTCTGAGGCTTGCTGGAGAAGGGAAAAGTGGACCACAAACAATAAACTGGTTGATTTCCATAAACAAGCTTGTTTCCTGGCTTTGATTTTTTTGGTGGTTTGTTTTTTCTCTTGAGCTCAGAAGAAAATCTGTGAAGCAGCAGGAAGAGACGAGTGTCAAGATGGTATTTTGTCCAAATCCATACATGGAGATAATAAGAATGCATTCTGTTTCATATTTCAGGATGAGGTTATACTTGAAACAACTGAGCACATTACTGAGTTTACATCTCAGTTCAGAATGCTGGGAAGTGCACTGTGTGAAGCAAAGCTGGAAGAATTCAGTCTCAACAAAGAAAAGCAACAACTCAAACTGAGGCTGGGAGAACTGATACTTGAAACAAATAAGCTGAAAGGTAAATGTTTATCTTGGACCCCTAATTCAGTGCAGACCAGCATGATTACTTTTCATTCTGGGAAATACTACATTTTGTTTTAAAGATGACCTGTGTGAAAAGGAGAAGGAAAATAATAAGCAGCAGGCAGAAATCACTCACCTCAAACAAGAAAACGGCAGCTTGAGGAATGACCTCGCACTTGCTGGTAAGTGCAGGCAGAGAGGTTTTCATGTCTTACCTTTCAACAGCTCAGAGAGTCCAGCCAACAGCAGTTCACTAATATCTGTGAAGAAAGCAGCTTCTTATCTAGCTTTCTTGCAGTTTCATAAAGGTACATGCCTTTGTGTGTCATCCCCTGAGAGCAGGATCTAAGGCTTCTGGCAGAGCTGTTTATAACGTCCTGTAAAAGGCACAAAGTTCATCGGTCTGATTGTCCATGGAGGAGTGAATGGCTGAGAGGAATCTCTCTTGAAACTTCTTGAGACTTTCATGTCACCTGTGGTATTCACACAATAAGTGGAGATGGCATTTTCCCTTCTGACATTGCCTGGAAAATGGTGACCTACTGAAAAGAAGCCGCACGCAAATCCTAAAGCTTAGGCCCTATGAAACTACCAGCTCACTCACTCTGTCCAGTGTCTGGAAGAAGTGTGTTTACAAATTCACCTTTTCTCTTGTTTTTCTTTAACTGATGGGTTTGATTTAAACTGGTTTAATATGCAGGGCTTGGTAAACTGCAGCTTGCTATCTGTTGACAGCTTCACCTTGGTTTTGAGTAGAGAGGAACTGTGCTGCAGTGGGTAAGAAAGGCAGCCTCGTGGCTGCTACAGTGTTTTTCTAGACAAGCCATATATACCTTGAAAGAGGAGATGATCAAAGGTGTCCTTTGCTGTGAGATGATTTACTTGCCTATCACTTCTTATCTGCCATAACCTTTGCTATTATTATAAACCAAATAATAATAGGATTATTGTATGCTTCCCTGTACGAGATATGACTTAGAACTAGCCACTGAATTTCCTTTCCATGGGAGAATGGTACTGTGAAAAAGTAAGATAAATCAGCCACTGAAGTAGAACAGTGCTGCTAGTAAAATAAAGCCAGGTGCTGGTGAAAAGTCCAAGGGAAAAACCTGATCTGTTTAGTTGTCCTACAGTTTTTGTGCTTTTTATTCTGAGGGGAAACAAGCCCCTGATCTTAAGAAAGTGCTTTTCTTTTGGTTGGGTACCTGTTTGTACTGCTACAGACATTGGACTCACTTGTGTCTAATCCCTTGAAGTAATTAAACTCAATTTGTCCATGTTTTGAAACAGTTGAGAAAGCCAAGAGAAAGGATCAGCTCCTTCAGATTGCCAAGTCCAAACAAGAGCGGGCTGACGCGGAGCTGTCCAGGTTGCGACAGGTACAACCCTGGTTGTGTTTCTCCTCTGAGGTTAGAAAGGCATCTTCAGCAGCATTCAGACCCGCATGGAACAGTATCAAAAAGTTAGACCTAGCTATTCTTAATTAAGAAAAAAACCCATCAAGCTTCCTGTTTCTGCCTTGCTGGAATCTCTATGAAAGCCCCACGGTACAAACCCTTGGATTTACATGTGCTTTTAACCTTGTTTGCATAACTGTATTGAGCCTACAATGAGCAAATGCCACCCCCATAGCAGTGAAGTGGGGCACCCTGTTGAGATAACAGCTCCTCAGTGCCTCTGGATGTGACTGAAGAGCTATGGGAGCAGGGTGGGCTGCCTCACACACATGCCCAAGGGGAACACACACAGCCCAGAGGAGCACAGTGTACACAGTTCTGTTTTTCAAGAGAGACCTAAGCCCAGTGTTTTCACTTGTGCTCATTTGGGGTTCTCAAGGTATGCTCTAATTGCTTTTTTCTTGCAAATAATTGGTGTGTTATCTTCTACATTAGCTTCACAAAAAATCCCCTGCAGTGAAAGCCAAATACCATGATCATCATTCTGTGTCCTGTAATTCTGCATCACTTTGAAAAACATCATAACAACATCTATTAAATGCCAGATAACAGCAATGTTGTTATGTTTCTGGTTCCTTGTGGTTCATTGTTGAACACCACTGCCTTTGCCTTATAGAAATACTGCTTATTGCTGTAAAATATCACTTTCCTAAATACATGCAGACGTGACCCCTTTAGATTTGGAAGGCCTTGCCAATATTTGACTACAGGTATTGGCTTATTAAAAGGTTTGAAGAGTATTTTTGGAAGACAAGCAACGTGGTAGTACCTAATGTCAATGTCCTGCACTCTTTCACTAATGCACGTTACTATCTTTAAACAGATCTATGTAAAACAGCAGCATGACTTGCAGTTTCTTCATATCAATTGGGAGAGCTCTCAGGAATTAAGGCAAAAGCATGAGAAGGCAGCACATGAAAGGAGGTAAAGCAATCATCTTTTTTTAGTAGTTTATTCTCAGAGAGAGACATCAGTGTTTAGCCACAACATCCTGAAAGAGATATGTTCTGTGTCAAGGTGGCTTTGCTGGATTGACTACAAATACCCAGTGAAGTTGTCAGATACCTTTTCTTTCATGGAATCAGAAAATTGGTTGGAAAAGCCCTTGAAGCTGCTGCAGTCCCAGCCCTGCCCTCACCCTGCCCAGCCCAGCACTGAGCCACAGCCCTCAGCACCTCAGCTCCAGGGCTTTGGTATCCCTCCAGGGCTGGGCACTCCCCCAGCTCCCTGGGCAGCCTGGCACAGGGGCTGACACCCCTCTCAGGGAAATGGTTCTGCCTCAGCTCCAACCTCAACCTCCCCTGGGGCAACTTGAGGCCGTTTCCTCTTGTCTTATCATTCATTACTGGGTTGAGAAGACTGACCACCACCTCACTGCAGCCTCCTGTCAGGGAGTTGCACAGAGT
The DNA here is from genome assembly GCF_028858725.1 of Colius striatus. Classification (NCBI taxonomy): domain Eukaryota; kingdom Metazoa; phylum Chordata; class Aves; order Coliiformes; family Coliidae; genus Colius; species Colius striatus. Next base: position 13,788,099 of record NC_084775.1, on the reverse strand, counting down.
GATTGTGTCTCCCTTCAGCATCCTCTTCTCCAGATTAAACACCTCCAGCTCCCTCAGCCTCTCCCCATCAGACTTGTGCTCCAACCGCTTCCTGAGCTCCAGTGACCATTCCTGGGCACACTCCAGCCCCTCAGTGTCTTCCTTGTAGTGAGGGGCTCAACACTGAACGTGGTATTTGAGGTGTGGCCTCACCAGGGCCAGTTACTTGGTCAGGAGACACCATGAGTATCAGTCACAGAATAAAGCAGTGTATCCAGGCTGGAGAGTTCATGATGTTTTTCAGAAATGCAATAGTCTGGTGCTAGGGCTGTCAATCTGCCTCACTGCTACTTTTGTTTTAAAGTTAATGTTGCCTTCAGATTAGGAGATTGCTGCCCAGCCTGGAGGTTCAGGCAGAATCACCACACTGTGTAAAACATGAGGGAACTCTCAGACTGATGTTGGAAAGTAACAGCCAAATCTGGGCAGGCATCTGTTGGGTTTTGGCAGGATCTAGCTGCTTGTTGTATATGAACTACTGCAGAGCCATGGCTACAGCCCCTGGTTCCTGTAGAGCTTTAACCTTGAGTACAGTTCTGTATGCTCTTTAAATGCAGCATTCCTGACTGCTTGCTTTATCATGCCATTGTGGCACAGGTGTGGCACTGCCTACCCCTGAGAGTAACAGCAAGACACACATGGTGAGGACTGAGGGCACTCACTGAGTGTGAAATTGCACATGTTCTAAAAAATAGGGTAAAAACCACCTCTGAGATGTAAGGAGTAGATAACAGACTGTTAGTGACTGCATCAGACTGGGAGGAAATGAGCTCAGCATACCCAGACCAGCGTCAGAAGTTGTGAAAGTCTCGGCGGTCCTTATGGAAGAAGAAGAAAAGCAGGATGTTGCATCAAGCTCTGATGAGCCAGGCACACAGGTATTTTGTGAAGCAAACACAAGGCCATTGGGTAACAGGGAACTCTCTGAGAATGGAGTGGAAAGCGTTGAGTCATCTGTAGCTGAATGTGAGCATTGGCTTCGTGTCACTTCTTGTGTCGATTTGCAAAGTGCCTTGGTCCAGCACACGGTCACATCTGACCAAACTGGTGATGAAGATAAAACCTGGGAAGACACAACTGGAACTCTGGCCAAAATAGCAGAGAATCTCCTGCTGCAGTTCACAACTCTGAATGTGATTCCTGTAGCAATAACTCCATCATAAACCAAAGATGCATGGTGGAAGCCAGCACCGTGCCTGGGATGGTTTTCAGACCCATAAAAGGAGATGGAAGTATGTGGCATGCAAAAGATTGCAGCTGTCTCAAGACTGCACAAGAGATGAAATGTGCCAGCTCAGGAAGGTTATGTGCTTGTTACATTTAAGAAATAGATAGGTACAAGCTGGAGTTCTGCAGAAACTTGAGTGTACAAGCTCTCAATAATTTGTGTTGTCTCAAGTGATGTTGAAAGTAACTACTCTCTTAAAATTAGTCTCCCAACTTGAAAAGTAGCACATTTAAAATCAGTTAAAGAGCTCTAAGGTATCATGATGCTATTTTCATGCATTTATTTTCTCTCATCTCTCATCCCCAAGAGCTGTGTGGGTAGGAGAAGCTGCAGCACCACACAGCTGCCAAATAAACTCATTGAGAAAAATGCACCTTTGAAAAGTCTTCTCATTTCTCTTTTGAAATCCCACATGTGGTTTGTAAATCTGGTGGGTAAAGTCTGTTCTGAGCAGAGCCAGGCTTACATCTACAGTGATGTTCCTGTAAGCCGAGAAACAAACCTACATCTTGTGGGATGCTTTAGTGGCCTTGTTGTTTCTGTTGAGAAATCACACAGTGACTGGGCAAGAATGTAGGGCACAGCTCTCCCTCACAGGCTGCTTTCCTCACTCAGGGCAAGAAAATGAGATGGCAAGATCTAAAGGACACCAATCAGTCCACTCTCCAGTGAGTCTATGTTTGTGGGACTCTATCCCTGTGTCTGTGTTTGGGGGAGGATTTTTTGGTTGGGGTAAGCAGAGTGGAGTTCCTGATGCTGAGAAATGTTGGAAAAATACTCAGGTGTCTCAGTGGTATGGAAGGTATCTGAGATAGAAATGCTGCTTGTGGCTGTGGTTTTATGCCTGCACAAGCAAGGGCATTCAGAGCTGTGACTTGCTGTGCATTTCTTGTGTTGGTTCCTCTGTTTCCTTTCCAAAAATTGACTGACTTGCCAAGTCTATTTTAGAACGATTTATGAAGTTTTATGGAGGTTTCATAGCTGCCTTTTAGACACAGAAGAGAAGGAGCAGCAGCTTTGCAGCTGGTTGTGTGACAAGTACAGTGAATGAACAGCTGTTTAAACCTGCTGAGAGTCTCAGCCAGCGAGTCTGCCCAGTGTCCAAACAAATGAATGTTGTGGAATGGAAATATCTGCTGGAGGGATGCTTTCATGGCTTTTAAAAGGAAAATGCTATAGAATTGGTTACTGCAGTGAGACAGACCTGTTCAGAAACAGGGTGAATGGGCAGCCATTGAAAAAGAATGCTGTCCTGGCACATTCCCACCCAGCTTAGCTGAGCTGCACACTGCGTGCAGATGGACTCTCTCTAGTTTCCACTGTCCATAAATCATTAAAAAGACTCCACTCCCCATACACCTACCCTGACATTCCTTATCTACTTGCCCAGCAGCACAAATGGCACACTACCATCCCTCCAAATCTCTTTTGAGGCTGAATCGTGGCACCTGCTTTCGCTTTTTGCCTTGTCCTTAAGGGGATTTTAGGGCAGAAGGAACAAGTTCAGTGTAGGCAACACCAGTAAGGGAGGGCTGCTCTGCCCCTTTGGGATTTGCTGCTGAGCTATCAAGTTTTCTTGGTGCCTGCATTTGGTTCTAGGAGTCCTGCTAACTGAAGATGGATTGACTCAGTGCAAATCCCAGACTGTTTGCTCTCCAACCTCTGCCAAGTCTGATAAATTGCTTCCCCTATAAATGTGAGGGAGGCAGGAGGGACTGCAGTCCTCAGCCTGGGCTTCTCTCAAGGCATTAATGGCAGAGACCAAACACAGCATTCCTTCTGGGACTTGAATCTGGATCCTCCAGTTTTCCAGTGCTGCTGATGTATTGTGTGTGTAGGGAAGGGTGCTGGCACCTCCCTGTCAGCCCAGCAAATATTTCTGACGTGAGTTCTTGAATTTGGGAACAGCCAACAAGAAGGTTGTTAACACAGTCAAATACCTTATCCAACTGCAAGAGGGATTGTGAAATACTGTTGTGCAGGAATCATTTCTGCCTGCTCTCAGTGACATCACTTAGGCTGGACCAGCATTTGCTGCCTTTGGGTTTTTATCTCAATTCTAGTTTTAAGGATGGAGTGTCAGCAGTTGCTTGTTCAGGCTGCTCCTGCAGGACTGAGCCCGTTCCTTGAGCCATCTGCTTGCCTCAAAACCAAACCTGTTTTTCCCCTCTCCCTCTCAGCTTGTGTGTTCTTCACAACTGGCTGTACTCAGTGCATCTCCTCACGTCCCCCATTCTAGGCTGCTGCAGCTTAGTCCCTCACATCTCCAGAGCCTTTCCTTGTCAGGAGCACACAGGCATGAGCTCTTTAAAGAAAGCCAATTGTATCACAGTGTTGAGAAGTGAGATGAGACACAGCAGACACTTCTGGGCTGGCACCTCTCAGCAGGGCCTTTTTCTTAGAGGGAATGTTATTTAACAGTAAACCTTTTTGTAACAGCCTTTGCCAGGTGTGGAATGGCTTGTTCCACCAGAAGTCACTAAAGAATATTTAATGAAATGGTGCAAATTTGAGGATAAGATTTTCTGTACCAGACATGGATCTTGGCATTCTTTACCCAACCCAGGCACTGTGCTTCTGGGCTGTTGGGAAGTGTGAGGAGTATTTCATTCTAGGGAGATGGTTACTGAACTAGGGAGAGGGTTGTTGATGGTTACTGGTTTATTTACTTGTTAAAAAAAAACTATGGGAAGTGGAAATGTAACAGCTGAGGATTAAATTCAGTGCAGAGCTTGAAACTACCAGCAGAAACCAGGAGGTGGCTTTGAGCAGAGCCCAGAGGGCTGAGTTAGGGCTGAGCAGGGTTCCTGTGCTGCTGGAGTCGCTGACCAGTTTCCTTCCAAACGTGCTGCAGCTTTAATCATTTCTAGTCTTAGCTTGTGAGCAGTTGGTGCAGGAGCTGAGTGAAAATTGTGCTTTAAGGAATTGAGATTGAGAACTGTTCTTCTCTAGGGCAGGCTGTGATGAGGTTAACTTCTAGTTTCAGTCATTTGATGTGCATCTTAAGAACTGAAGATATTTTGTGTTAGGGCGAGCTGGTGAGTCGGTGTTTGGACACTAATAATATGCAGAGTGTGATTTGTTGCTTTAACTGCCATTTAAATTGCTTTTCAGATATTCCTCACTGCACTCAGGTGTAGCCAGTGCTAAATTCCTGTCTTGTTTTGCTTTAAAAGCTCGGGGAAGATGTCTGCCAAGAGATGGAATGCCTCAGCTCCCCACTGAAATGCTCATCAGGCAGCTGAGCTTTGGGTTTAATCACAGTTTGCCCCAACAGCACTTCACTGTTTGAATAAAAGAAAGGCTCTTTGGGAAAGCTCTCCTGTGATCTCTGCAGTGAGATGATGGCTTTAAAAGACTGTGACATTCCCTTGAAAAGCACACCTACAAATATTAGTTTGCCTAATGGTTGCTTTAAAAAAAGGGGAATAGAGTATGGGAGAAGAAAGTACCAGAGTGTTGGGAGGAGCTAGATGTTGCCTTTCATGTGCTCTTTGCAAGGTTAAACACTCAGACAGATGGTAGTGGAGCTGTTCTTGAAACTGGTTGAATGTCAAACTGTTCTCCTCAGAAGATGAAACCCATCTAAGGAAGCTGTTAGACATGGGAACCACTCTGAGGGACAGGGTAATCTCACAGGCTTGATGGTTTCCTTGGCTCAGGGCCCAGTTATTTATGTTGTCCCTTGGTTTTGCTTTGAAAGTTGAGGGAGGATGGTGATGCTGTTTCTGGCAATGCCTTCATTTCTTTTAACAGTGAAGAAAATGTGGATCTGAATTCTTTTCACTTGGATTCTTCCTGCTTGACATCCACCCAGGGAGGAGACAGGCTTCAGAGATGTGAGAGGTTCTCTGGTGAAGACTTGCCTCTGGAGATCAACAACCTTTCAGTGACTGAGCCAACGAGTAGATGCTGCAGTGCTGCCCTGGACCAAGTCAGTATTTTATTGCAAACTGTACTTGATTCATTTTAAGGGGAATTGTGACTGATGATAGGAAAGCAAAGGTCTGCTGCCATGGGAGAACCAGGGGCTGGGATGTGAGACAGCAGGCCTACAGCAAAGATGTCTTTTTCTAAAGAATTCCTTGTTGTCCACATGTGTCTTGGACAGCAGAAGTATAAATGAGTTTAAATAAGAGGAAAGGCTTTTTAAGTGAAAGGCTTCAGGAGAATGGATGCTGGCTCACTGGTGATTCCAGGAGAGCACCTGAGTAGGGACACTGTCATTAGAAGCTATTAGACACTCTTGTTCTGTCTCATTTTCCCTCTTTCTCATGTCTTTGTTCATTCTCCCCTTTATCACTGAAGCACTGCTGTTGTGTGCATGTGCCTGTGAAGACCTGTTAAAAAGCTGACAGGAGGGACCTCTGTCCAAGAGGAACACCAGCATTCAGTCAGCCTGGAGCAGAGTTACCTTGTGGTGTTTGGAAGTGAGACATTTCAAAAGGAAAGCAAAGGCTCTGGGTGTGTTCTGCTCCTGTGACACATGCAAAAAAAGGCTGATTTTGTAACCTTGACTCACTTTCCTGTCTCCTCCAGGACCCCAGCTCCCCCATAAGTAAGCTGCAGCGTGCACTGGCCGAGTCCCGTCAGATAGCTGCTGACCTGGAGCTCTGCACCCTGCTCCACACGAGCCCAACCAGCAGCACCATTGCTACTCTATCTGTTGCTCTCCCAAGACTTGATGTAGGTGCCAGGAACATCCTTTCCCTCATGCTTGACTTGTGCTATGACATTCTACACATGCTCTTCAGGCTTTGCTAAATGGTGCCTTAGCACCAAGGACTTCAGTTTCTATCTAGAGGGTTCTTTTATGGCTCCTCAGGGTCGTGACAGGATTTGGCACGTGTCTGAACAGATGGAAGGAAGGAGGCATTTTGGAGCAAGCTATGGGAGGTCTAGGAGAAGGCAAACAGGGGTCTGACTGATAGTCAGGGCTGGTTTGTTACACTAGGTGTGTTTATGGAGAGGAGGACAGTGCAAGAAATAGGTGATACATGGAATAGTTTGGGATATGGATTGAAACCAGGCTCTCAGCCTAAATAACCTCAGAGTTTTTGTGGGCTAATAGTTTTGGTTCTTTCATTGCAGGGTCAGAGAATGTTCTCAATAGTCCAAGAGAATAACCTGGATACAGCTGCCAGGGTAATTGCTTTTATGAGCATGAAGGCTGATAAGGAGTTTCTGTGTCAAGTATGTGGGCAATGGGAGTAACTGGAGAAAGGGACACTTGTTTGTTTTCATAAATATCCTCAAGAATTTCTTCCTTGCTTGACAAGGGGATTGTACTTGTCACTAGAAAGGAGTAAACTTGTGCTGATGTGGATCACAAAGGGAGAGTTGAGGCAGACTCCTAATGAGAAGGCTGAAACCTCAACTTTCTCCTGAAAGGTATTACCTCTCCCTAAAAATATTGCACTCCTTTTATCCCCTGGTGAATTTGACCAGAACAGTGTTCCTGTAAGCAACAGACAAAGCAATTTTGATAACATTCAGAACCATAAAGCCATAGCTGGGACTGACAGAGAGAAGGGTTTTGTGCCAGCGTCTGCGGAGCCTGAAAGGATATTTTGTTCAGGAGTTCATTTGCAGCATTTCATTCAGTGTGAAAGACAGCAGCAGTGTAGTCTTTTGCAAAGACTGTCTTGTAGGAGGGATTCCTGAAAAGCTCTCTGCAAAACAGTGGTTGCTTGTGGCTCTTGCCCAGCCCCATCAGCTGTGGCTCCTGCTTACTGCTTGGCACGTTGCAGCTCGGCCCAACGGCCCGTCCTTCAGCAGCGAGCGTGACTCTGCTTTATAACGCCCCTGCTGCATTTCTGAGCCTGGAAATTGGCTTCTCATTCAGAATGCTTGCTTTGGTGGATAGAAAATAAAGTAGGCTGGTGTTTACTGGTGTGGGGGGAGCTTCTGAACCACATCTGTGGAACTTTGATCTCGTTGCAGAGCGGTTCTGGGCAAAAACTCGTCGAGCGTGTTTTAGTTAATCTGTGCAGGCCAAACTGATCTGTGCTGAACACAAGGTTTACCTGAGGCTATTTTAAACTTAAAACATAGTCTGTATCAAATGTAGCCCTTCAAAATGAATCCGTTTTTGTACCAGTTGGATTCTGTGACATGCCTGGGGGAGGGAGGGAGGAGAAGAGGGAACTAAAGCTGTATCCTTGCTGCTGGCCACTTGGATTCTGGCAGCTCTGTCTTTATTATCTGAGTTCTTTGATTTGCACGTAGTCTTTTTGCATTACAATGCAGACAGCAGAACTTGCAGAAGCTCTCCACAGAACACAGTTACCTGCTGCAGAAGGGAGAGGTGCTAAGCTTCCTTCCTTTTCTCTGTGATGTGAGTATTAATGTCTTTTCAACTTGGGGTTTTTTGGTTGTTGTTGGTTTTCTTTTTTGTTTCCTTCCTTACAAATGCATCTGCAATATTAATGCAGGCCTATGAATTTCTTACTCTGGCACAGGATTCCAAGTGCACTGCTCAGAATGCATGTCCAGTAAAACTCTTGTGATTACTGTAACAGCAAACAGATGTTAAGGCAGCGAGTAGGTTCTTTAGTCAAGTCATTAAACTTTTCTCAAGACTGTTCCTCATTCCTCTGGGCAGTCAGATCTCACAGCTTTGTTCCTGAGTACCTGCACACCACTTATTGTAGTTAAATCCTTCTGTGTGTTACAGATAACAGGATCAAGGATATGAACATTGTTGAGTAAGAGATAGGGAAGTGTGTTTCAGTGCCACGGCCAAAGGCTGTTTTAGCATATTGTTGCTGTGCTCAGAGCTCCAAAAGTAGAATGTCTTGAATAGAGCTGTCACAGGATACAAAAAGCAGCCTTGCCCAATGGCAGGTTGTTTTTACTTTTTGAATCAGGAAATTTCTCCCTCTCTGGTTATTTATTCTGCTGAGGTGAAGTGGATGCTTGCCACAGGCACCCTGTTGTCTGGGTCTTAGGACAAAAGAGTAACCAAATATGGGTAAAACACCCAACACCACACAAACCAAGAACAAACTGGCAACAATGAGGGGAAAAACTGACCAGAAAAGAAACCTTGCAGTGCTGACACAACCCAAGCTGACACATGTCTGCAAAGGGAAGTTATCACACAGCAAGCTGGCACGTGAAGCTGTGTGGTCCTGGATTTCTGACACCGATCGACTGGGATCCAACGAGGAGCTGGTGCTCGGCTCTTCTCTCTTGGTACATTCAAACTGCAGTCCCTGAACTGCTTCTCCCCTGTGGAGCCAAACCCTCTGTGCCCCTGGGGAGTGATGTTGGTTTGTGACACCCTTCTGTCTTTCTGCATTAAGTCTGGAGACACTAAGTCTTCTTTCAAAATGAGTTGTGTCTGCTCACTGCTGGCTAACAGGGCTCTCCTGGGAGAAGGGTGCTGAGCAGCTGCACTGCTCCCATGGACTCAGCTCTCCTTTTCCCAAATAGACCCCTAAGGTAGAAGGAGCTGGGAGTTTTATAGATCAGAGTCAGCACTGTGACTTGCATCCTGAAACGACTGAGGTTAAAACCTTTCAGGAGCAAATCCCCCAAAGTGCTGAGCAGCGTGCTGAGCCAGCAGAGCTGTAAGCAGCCAGACAGCCCACAGAAATAATCTCCTGTGCTTCAAGTGAGGAAGAACTGATGGGACAAACAGCCCCACAATTCACTGCACACCCATGACTAGTGACTCTGCAAGTCACTGGCTGCTGTGTAATTTGTATTTTCTTCCTTTATTAAAAGGCACCAAATCACTGGGATCAGGTAAATCCAAAGCAGCTTTTGCAGAGTTGATGGCAGGTCCAGAAGTAACTAATGTTGGTGCAGTTTTGTGTAGAGGAGTGATTGGGCTGGACTGGGGTTTCTTTTAATTGCTTTGAAGTGGGCAGGTGCAGTGCTAAACATTTGGTTCATATCCCAGCACTAACTAGCTGATGGTGGGTTATGCATTTCCCTTTAGAGAGGGGTGGGGTGAGGGAGGCTGGAAGAGCAAAGGAGGAAAGCCATGAGTAGAAGGATATCTTCAGTTTTGGACACAGCAGCACGTGCCACTGCACATAAATCACTCAGTGGCTGACCAAGGGCACAAAGATCCCTCCTTTCTGCAAAAGAACACACTGGAAGGGTTTTCTGTGACACCCCTCCCTGGTGTCCCTGGGGCTCTTGTCTTTCTGGCAAGTGCTTTCTTTACCTTTCTCCTCCTCATGTTTTTATGCTAATGCTTTTATTGTGTTTGCAGTGTGAAAAGGTACATAGTCAGTTGACCTGTGTGTGATTGCTCCATGTGCTTTAGAGGAGATTTTCCTGTCTTTTAACACAAATCTTTACCTTTCTGCAGTGGAGGAAGAGGTTCCCAGCACAGAGTGGATCTTGAGAGCAGGAGGTCATCAACCCAGCAGCTCCAATGGAAAATTACCTCATGTTTTCCACGGTTCTCTGGGTGCTTGAAAGACTCACAAGTGGCAAAAAAAGATGGGGCTTCTATTTTCTATTGAAACAAACCATCCAATTATGCCAAGAGTAACAAAGCTATTTTTGTAACTCAGAGCTCAGGTCGAACACCAGCTTGTTTGTGAAGCAGCTTGTGTGTGATTCTTACAACAGGGGAACTGTTTTTCTTTCTCCTGTGTGTTTTTGGGTGGATGGTGGCTCAGAAATATTTATAGAGCATGACACAGCCCAGCATTCCCTTTTTTGTTATTGTTAGTTGATTGTTTTTGTCCTGGACTTCTTGCCACGGAGAGAATTGAATGATGTTTGTAGGAAGTTCCCAATTAGCGTTGCAACCAGGAACTGCCTCTTGAAATGGGAGAGCTGACACTCACCAGATGGGTGAAGAAGGGCTTCCCCAGGCAGGAGCTTGCTCTTCAAGGTCAGGTATGTGCAGACCAGCAGCAGCCAAGCACCAGGTGACACTTTTTAACATTGAAACCGGTTTTGTCTTTGTCCTGTTATCACAGTTTAGATTTCTTAACTAAAAGATCAAATAAAGGTGGTAACTCTGCTGTGTCTGTCTTGCCTGTTCTGACACATTCAGGAAGGAGTTTGTGGTGGTTCTCTGGGACACAGCAGCTGCTGGAGCCCTGTGTGGGCTGCTCAGTCTGTCAGGGCTTTGGGACACCAGCGTTTTTCCTGCGTGGGAGCAGCAAAGAGGTGGGAGTCTCTGGCTCTATTCCCTGCCACAAATGAACTGCAGTGAAAAACAGCCCTTCCACCACCATTTCCCCTTGTTAACCCTTTCATATAATTTCCCACTCTCTCTTTAATGACCAGAATGACCAATGGCCTCAAAATTAGTTGATGAATTCTGCTCATAGCTGCTGTCCACCAAATTCTTCCCCTGTCCCCAGCGTCACCCACAGTGGGAATCTCAACTTCTCTCCTGTTGTTTCAAGTCTCCACAAGCCTTTAAAGTGTATTTGACTTGAGAAACTTTCCAGGCTCCATCCTCAAAGTCTGCTGCTGTGGGTATGACAAAAATCCCCCTCCCAAAGCCACAAACAGCAACACCACGATGCCCTGAAGCTGCCCAGAAACTATTAAAGAGAGACTGGTGCAACTTCCCAACAGGAGTGTTTCAATGTTTCAGTGAGTGAACACACTGAACCCTCTTGTGAATTTCAAGTGCTCTGCTGATGGCTTTAAAATCAACAGAGAAAACTGAGCTCGGGAATCTCGTGTCACAAGAGGCTGCTCTAGGTGTGTGGGATGGGAAGAAGGGGAATGTTTGGGTTAATCGATTCAGGCACTGACTTGCAGACCAGCTGGATTCTCTGCCACGCTCTCAGGCTCATGTGGAAGCTCAAACTCCTCAAGCTCAGCTGTCTTATTTCTGGGAGCGTTACCGATCCTGCCGGGAGAGCCTTTGCTGCCGTGTGCTGCTGAATTATTACCAAAGGCAACAAGGCTGCTGTTGGGCCGGGGCCTGCGTTTGGGGGAGCACCTGGCTGCAAGGGGAGAACGAGAAACAGGTAACAGCGACACTCCGAGTTTCTCAGAGGTGTGGGGTGAGCATTTGCGGGGTTTGTTTAGAGAAGGCTGAAGCGGGAGCGTGTTGGGGGGTGTTTCTGGTGCTACAAGCGGCCGTAGGACGGGAGGGAGCGGCGCAGCGCGGCGTTCAACCCGCTGGCGCTTGCTGCGTTGTGGAAGAGCCGCACGGTGTCCCGTGGCGGGGAGGCTCGGCCGTGTCCCCGCTGCCGGGGGGTCCCGGGGGGGTCCCGGGGGGTCCCGGTCCCGGCTCCCACCTGCGCGGGGGCGGGGCGGCGCGCGGCCGCTGGGGGCGCTGCGGCGGGGGGCGGGGCGGCGCGCGCCGGGCTGCGCGGGGCGCGGAGCGGAGCGGAGCCAGCGCGGCCCCGCCATGAACAGCATCAAGAACGTACCGGCGCGGGTGCTGAGCCGCCGCGGCGGACACAGCCTGGAAGCGGAGCGGGAGCAGTTCGATAAGAGCCAGGCAAGGCGGGCGGAAGCGGGGAGGCGGCGGCGGCGTTTCGGGGTTGGCTTTGGGGCTCGGGGGCCCCCTGTGGAACCGGCGCCGGTCCGCGGGGTATTGCCTCGGGGCGCGCTGAACTCGGGGGTGTTGTCGGGGGAAGGATGGGGAGGAGCGAGTCCCCGCCGGGACCCCCTGAGACCGTCCCGGAGAGGCGGCCGCCGTCCGTCCGTCCGTCCGTCCTCGCTGCCGGCGCCGCGCACGCCCCGCCGCTCCCGCCTGCCCTCCGCACCGCTTCCTCGTGCCGTGACCCCGCGACGGTCCCGCACGGATACCGGCAGCGCGGCCGGGTCTCGTCCCCGCCGTGCGCCGCCGCCTCGGCGGGCAGCAGAGCCGCGGGCAGGCGGCGCGTCCCGCCCCCTCCCCCGCATCCTCCGGGGCCTTATCGGCAGGTAAACACGGCCGTGAGCAAACAGCGAAAGTTTTGTGTCCGCGGCCGGGCCCGGGCGCCGCCGCACGCAGGAGCCCGGAGCTGCCTCTGTGGTGCCCGGCCCGGGAAGGCGCATCTCCGCGGCCGTGCGCTGCGTCCCGCTCCCGCCCCGGCCGCACGGAACACCCCAAAAGCGGGAGCTGTTGTGCAGCGGGGAGGGGTCACACGTGGGGTGTTCCCGCGGGGGTCGGGGTGTCCACGGAGAGGGCATCGGAGCGAAAACAAAACCCATGGAGGTTCGTGTCGAGTGGTGTCCGTAGCCCTTCCCCGGCCCCCGCGGGGTGGGTGATGCTCAGGCGCGAGGGGTCAGTGTACGGCTGGTGGGAAACTGGTCATGCCAACAGCATGGGCATAGAGGGACAGGCCGGCCACCTGCTCCGGCTGAGGTGACACACCTCCTGGCACACGTCCTCTGAACACTCTGGTTTTGCAGATGTGAAGTTATCAGAGGTGTTTTTCTCCTTCGCCTTGCTGGTCCTTCCCCAGCCCCTGGGCTGGTTGGGTTCCAGAGGCTGCCAGCCAAGGCCACCGGGGATTTCGGGGCTGGGGGGGGGGGGGTCACGGTGCTGCTCGGCCGTGCCGGGCACGAAACGGAGCTTGTTGGGTTTGGGGAGCAACACGAGAAAACCGGCAATTCCGGTTCCTTCTGGACGTGTCTCCTTCAGTTGTCCCGCTGGGCACCGCCGGGGAATAACCGCGGCGGCAGCGCTGACTCGTGTGCCCAGGGCAGCCTGTGCCCAAGGGCAGCAGCACGACCCTCCCCTCCTGCCCTCTGGCATTGGGGACTTTGTGATGGGATGAGTCCTGGGTGAGTGCAGCTTTGCTCTCAGTTGCAGGGGTGCTGTGGGCATAGCTGGTGGTCGCTCTCTGAGCTGCACCCCTGGCTTGCTGGCTCCTGGACACATCCATCACCCAGAACTGACCTTTTTGTTTCAGCAACTGCTGAAAAACTCTCCTAAAGGAGCTTTATCCTAACGTGGCTTCCCAGAGCAGTGACAGAAGTGGGATCAAAACTGTTCCAATGTCAGCACTTGGGTATTGATCTGCTTTCTATGTGTAATTATAGCAGCTGTAGGGATGGCTGCTGGTTGCCTCTGTGTCCTGGGGGTGCTGGTGGCACATCCCCTCCATGTGCCTCCACCAGCTGAGGATTTCACACCACCCTGGAGAACGATGCTGCCCACACCAGGAGCCCCATCTCCTTTCCCCTGCAAAGGCCAGAGTGATGCCTGTGGGTGCAGACAGGGGTTACTGGGCCTGGTGTGATCCTGGGTGCTCATGGGTGACATGAAGATCACCCCTTTTCCCTGAACATGCTTTCTGGGGTCTCGTGAGGGGGTGATGCAGACATCCCCTCGCAGTGGCTGTGTGGGAGGTGGGAAGCTGCTGTCCTGCAGTGGGCACTCGCTCTGCAGCCTGTAGGAGGCAAAACTCCTTTTCTGCAGTCAATTTTTGCTTTTCTTAAACAACAGGGTTAAAATTCCAATGAGCTGCAGAGACACCAGGAATACAGTGCATGTCTCTGCTGAGGGGTGATTTATTTGGGGTGTAATTTAGGAAGGAGAAGCCTTAGGAAGGGAACTCCAGAGCAGCCATTTGTAGTTCAAACTGACCCAGCAGCCCTCGTGCCACCCAGCCAAGGAGGTTTCCAGCTTGATGTCCTGCTGCCAAAAAATCCCTCCCTGCCACGGCATCATGCCAGGACCCAGCATCCACCTGCCAAGTGGGGACTGCAGCCCCATGAGGTGCCAGGGGCCGTGGGCAGGGAGGATCACACTGTAATTAAAAAGCAGCCTGAAAAGAAAGGGTGGATGTAAACCCTGCTCCTTCATTTGGGCGCTTTGATCCTGCTTTAGTCACCAGCTTGGTACGTGAGGCTGTGAGTAAGTGTTGGGGCTGCACCTGTGAGGGCTCCCACAGCCCGTGGCCAGGCAGGTTTTGGGGTTTGGGCCCCCTCACTGGCAGGACTGGGGCTGCAGCACCCCGCTGGTGACAGGGATCTGTCAGCGGGTTGCAGGAGGGTTTCAGCTGGGCTGGTTGTGCACCTGCAGGAACAACTGGGACCTGCTCATCTCCAGATGTGCCAATGATGTCCCAAGAGGCTGAGTCAAGGGTGAATCTGTTTCAGAGCCATCCTCCATGTCCCAGGGAGGCACATCCTGAAGGCACACATGTCCCAGGCTGCAGCATTGCCCTGTGCCCTGTTCTCACCATCCCCTTTTCATGGACCTCCTGGCCAGCTTGGGTTTGGAGCCAGCAAAAGCAGCCCTGAGCTGGCAACCCCAAGGGACTGGCCCTGGTTTGGTGCCAGTGGTTTATTTGGTGCCACGCTTGACATGGCACCTGCACTGTGGCAGTGCTGGGAGCTGCCTGTGCCTGGGTCTGCTCCTCTGGGGCTGGAGGTAAAAAGGCTCAGTTGAAACCTCTGCACTGAATCACCAAGGATGAAACCAACCTCTCCAGTAGCTCCCAGGCTGAGTTTTAGCTGGTTGGACTAGAAATGAGATTATAGGCAATAAATACAGTAAAACCACCAGCACCAATGGGAATTACAGCCTGGTTTTTGGGACAGGCTGGGTCCCAGCCCTAGTCCCATCCTGCTGGGCAGGGCCAGGCAGCTGAGCTCCTGTCCTAGGAATGTGGATGGTGTTTCCCTTCCTAGGGGTCTGCCCTCAGCTCATGGTTTGCCCTCTGTGCCTCCTCCCAGCCCTGTGGGACTGGAGGCTGAGCCCAGCTCCTGCCAATGGGTTGGGATTAGTGTAGTAAGTTGGGATGAGTGTGATAAATTGGGATGAGTGTGTCTCGCTGCTCCTGTGGTGAAAATCCAGGTTTGAGAGATGTCTGCCCTGTTCCTCCCCATGCAAAGCACCTCAGGCAGATGCAATGAGACCTCTCACAGCTCTTTGCCACTGGATGACATTTCCAAGCTGTGCCATGCAAAACAGGCAGCTTGTCCCTCTCAAACTTTGTGTCCTGGCGATGAACCATCTCTTTGGTGGTGTTCTGGAGGTGCTGGCAGCCCTGAGGGCCTGTGGCACATCTCCTCTCCAGCCCAGCCATGGTTGAGGGTGCAGCATCTCACCAGCTCCAGGCTTTTGAGTGGCTGCTGGGTGCTTTGGGAGGTGCTTTGGGCTGTGCAAGTGCCAGTTCCTGGGCACTCCAGGCTCGTTAACCTTCGAGGATAAGAGGATTACAGCAAGTCACCAGCTTAACTCCGCTGCTGCTCGACGGCCCCACATGGCAGGGTAACACCGAGGCTCTCCCAGGGTGGGAAGGCAAAACCAGCCCCTTTTCCTGGTGATTGGGCTCAGTGCTTTGGGAATCCTTCACGGTGGTTTTGTTTAGGGGTGGATTTGGTTCATTGACACCTTTGGCATCGTCCCTTTGGCACGGCATCAGGTTCCTCCTGCATAAGACAGGAGCACTTGATAGCTCAGTGTCAGGTTCCTCCTCCTGTGGGAAACCACCTCGGTTTGGAGGCATTCCTGGGCCAAGCAGCCCTGTCAAAGCAGGTGCTTTCCCCAGGAGGCAGGAGCAGGGTTTGGTAAGGCTTTACAGCTTGTGAGGCTGCAGGGAGGGACCGTTTCTCTTCCGGCAGAGCGCTGCTGGCGGGGCTGCTTCCTGCCTTCCCAGCTGGGACCTTTTTCCTCTGCCAGTGACCAAAAGCTCACAGAGGCAGGCACAGCCCAAGTGCTTGTGTGAGGGTGAAGCAGCTCAGCTGAGTCTGCAGGGACCCAGCGAGGAGGAAGATCCTCATCTATCACAGCAACTGGGTTTTGCAGCCTGTTGTCACGTGAGAAACGCAACTGACCCCTGCCTGTGGTTGTCTTTTGGAGTGAACTGTTAAATTAAAGTGTGCATTAGAATCTAGATCATCCTTTGATGGTCTCATCACAGCCACCACTCTCTCCTTGCTTGGGGATTGCCCTCTTCCCACCTGCTGTTTGCACACAGAAGCACTGTCAAAGATTTTCCCCCCACCCCCTGGTTCAAAGGCTCCGTGTGATTAGACAAACAACCCTGGAATTTGGCACCTTGCTGTTGTGCTCTAACGCTCCCTGGGCACGATGCTGAGTTCAGGCTGCACAAACACTGTTGGACAGGGGCAGGGGGGAGCTGAGCTCAGGTACTGACCCGTCTGTGACCGGCTGCACTGGAGGGGAGGGGCTTGGATGGGATAAAAACCCTGTTTCTCTATGTCAGTAATTGACTTTGAGGCAACAAATGTGTTATAAAATGGAGGCTATTGCCCCAAAGCTCTGGGTGGCTGTGCCGTTCCCAGCTGGCAGCACACCCAGATCTTCCCTTTGAGGGGATGGTGGGTTGGGGAGCGGGAGGGCTGTGCTGATGGCCACTCTCTCCTCGTCTCACAGGCTGTCAGCATCAGCAAAGCCATAAATACACAGGAAGCACCAGTGAAGGAGAAACATGCCCGCAGTATCCTTTCCCTCAGCTCACCTGGATGGCACAGAGGAGATCCAAGGCTGGGGCAGGAGGGTTTTCACCCCACGAGGCTCGAGCCAAGGGAGGTTTAGGAGACAGGAGACCCACGCAGAGCTTGGCTGGGGGATGGCATTTTGTAGTTTTATCCATCAGTGAAAGTGGAAACTAGAGCAGTGCCCTGCAGCAGGGGAGGCTGCACCAGAAAAATAATGAATGGGGTTTTTATCCATGGGGGCAGCATCTCTCTGTTCCCTTTTTAATGGAAGTTGAACAGGAATAGTCCCCAGCCCAGCCTGTGCCCTGCTCCGTGTGTGTCCAGTTGGCCTTGACCACAGGGAAGGGATCATCCTGGGGACACACCATGAGAAGGGAGCGTTCACCTTCTGGTCCTACGCCATCGGGCTGCCCCTGGCCAGCAGTGCCATCCTCAGCTGGAAGTTCTGCCACGTCCTGCACAAGGTCCTGCGTGACGGCCACCCCAATGTGAGTGTCCCCTCTGAAACATCCCTTGCCAGTGGGGAAAAGTGTTTGGCTCCCTCTGTGCAGAGGTTGAGATTCCTTCCCTGCCCCAGCCACCTTTCCCAGGCCATGGGGCTGTGAAGCTCTCCCTTACCTCACATCTTCCAAACCTCCCCATGCAAAGCCCCAGCCCCTGGTTGCTACTGAAGAGCTTGAACTTCATCTCCCGAAACTGGATGGCACAAGGGGCCAGATCCAGCCTCTTCCCCAGCTTCAAGGCAGGCAGTTGGGCACCTGCCCAGCTCGGTGCCAGCCCCACCATGTTGCATCCCCCTTGTTTTTGTCCCCAGGTCCTCCAGGACTGCCAGAGGTACCGCAGCAACATCCGAGAGGTGGGGGACCTGTGGGTGAGTGGGGCAAAGCTGAGGTTTGTACCTTCCACGGGATTTGGGGGCCAGTGCTGGAAACCATCACGGGCATGGGGAGGGCAATACAACACCTGGAATAACCCATTGCCTGTGACTCTGCTTGGAGGTGGTTACATGCTTGATGAAGGGGCAAGAGCTGTAGGGCACAGGGTCACGGGCACACACGGGCTCGGCTGCATCCGACTGCATCGCTCTGGATTTGCCACATTTCCCCTCCTGTCTCCATCAGGGCCATTTGCACGACAGGTATGGGCAGCTGGTGAACATCTACACACGGCTCCTCCTCACCAAGATCTCCTTCCACACCAAGGTGAGACCCTGTGGCACCCCAGCACCCCGCTGTGCCAGGGGGACGGGGCTTCGTCAGGGGATGTAAAGCACCAGTGAAATATATTAGCAGCAACCACTAGTTTGGGGTTTTTTTTCCCTTCTTTTACCAAGCATCTCGAGTTCCCCCCGGGCCTGGAAGTGTCAGATGAAGTGCTGGAAAAGACTGCAGGGACGGACGTGAACAACATGTGAGTGTCGTGGCAGGAGCACAGCACCCAGCGCTCGGTCCATCCTGCCACAAACTGCCTCCTGTTTGGGGCAGCCATCGGTGGTTTATCATTGACTGGATGAGGCCCAATTCCTCCTGCACATACAGAGTGGTGAGGACTGCAAATGCAGGGGGCAAACCTGCCAAATTCATCTCGGTCTGAGCCCTTGTCATCACGAGCACCCACAGTGATTATGAGCAGCTGGAGTAAGGATCTCTATGGCACCGGGTAATGATGTTTTGGGTTTGTTTTTTGGCAGCTTCCAGCTGACAGTGGAGTTGTTTGACTACCTGGACTGGGAGCTGAAGCTGTCAGAGTCAGGTGAGGAGGCAGCAGGTCTCTCCTGCTCACCCTGGGGCTCTTGAGCAATAGTTTCGCTCTTTGGTCAGGAATGGAGTTCTGGCTCGGGAGGCTGAGCCTGGAGGCTCCCGTCCTTCCTCCGCCTTTGATGAGACTTCAGAGGTTGATTCTCAGCCAGATTCCCCCTGTTGGTGCTCTGTAGATGTGCTTGTAGAGGACTGTTTCAGGAACGTGGCTGGTTTTAGCCCACCTGAGCAATGCAGAGTGTTGTTTTCCAGAGAGATGCTGCTCTGAAGTCTGGTTTTATTTCTCCGTTTTTGGTACAATCATACTAATTCTAATACCCAAATCCTTTCTATCCCATTCAAAGCACAGGATGGGGCTGTAGCTCTTTCTATTCACTTCACCTTGTTGAAATACCTCTGGGGAGAGCTGGAGGCCCCTGCCCATGTTTGCTTTTCCTGGTGCCTCCTCCAGGAATTTTTAGATGGCTTAAAAACGCGGCGGTTTCTTCCTCAGCTTCAAGTCAGGGACAGGGAGCTGCCCTGGAAAGCAGGGCACAGCGGGAGGGACCCACTCCCAGCTCCTGTCAGCCTCCAGCTTCTCCTCCTGACCCAGTTATACAGAGAATTTATATTCATAAATACTTTAAAGCTGAGTGAGGAGGAAGCCAGAGTGGATATGCTGGCTGGATTTCTGCCAAGGGAAGGGATCAGTTTCCAAGCCGGGGCAGGCGAGGCTGCGGTGCTGCCCTGCCAGGCCCCTGCCCTGGGATCTTCTCTCAGCTCCCTGCATGATTAAACAGAGCAAAACCCCCTGGCTGCATCGTGCACTGACAGCTGAGGGCACCCGTCCTGCCATTGCAGCATCCTGGGGTTGAATCCCTCCTCTCTGGGGTTGGGGTACCCAGGGCAGGGCTGAGCACCGCTTCCTCCATGCTTCATTTGGATGGCTTTTCTTGCTGGGAGAGGGGTTGTTCCTGGCTCAGCAGGACAGAGTGGGGCAGCAAACCCCTTTCACGTCGTGTCCCGGCACAGCCACGTCCGTGGTGGTTAATGATCAAGCGGAGCGGCCCGGAGCAGGCCGCGCGTGCCAAGATGGCGCCGGCGCCTCAGCGCGCTCTCCCCCGCAGTTTTCAGGCAGCTCAACACCTCGATGGCGGTGTCGCAGATGTCGGCGGTGCAGTGCCGCCTCGCCCCCCTCATCCAGGTCATCCAGGACTGCAGCCACCTCTACCACTACACCGTCAAGTTAATGTTCAAGCTGCATTCCTGTGAGTCCCTCGGCACGTTCCCGGGTCAGGCTTTACGGGGAGAGGTTCTCAGGGATCCGACGGGTGTGGGTGCAACCATCTGTGGCCATGTCCCTGCATTTCAGACGGGCTTTAAAGTTCCTTAAGGGTTCCTTAAGGATCTGCTCCACCTCATGTAGACATCCCATGAAGGAATTAGAGGGATTTGTCCTTGGTGAGCTCTAAGTGATGTGCCTTGGCCCGCCAGCCCCTGCCTGGGGTGGTTCAGGGTTCCCATGCCCACCTCTCCCTGCACCATGTCCCTGCTCCCTGTGCCAGGGATGAGGACACCCCACTCCCATCCTGACCCCTCCCACCCAGCTTCCCTCTGGCTCTGTGACTGCATTTGCAGCCCCGGGTGAGTCACGCTGTGCCCGTCTCTGCCGCAGGTCTGCCGGCCGACACGCTGCAGGGACACCGGGACCGCTTCCACGAGCAGTTTCGCAGGTAACCTGGGCACGAGGGGTGCCAGTGAGGTCCCTTCCCTCCTGCCAGGCTCCCTGCTCTCCTCCCCTGTGAGCAATTTTCCTTTCCCCCCCCTTTCCAGCCTCAAAAACTTCTTTAAGAAGGCATCCGACATGCTGTATTTCAAGCGGCTCATCCAGATCCCCCGGCTGCCGGAGGTACCGTGGGATTTCAGTCGTGTGTGATGCTTTGGAGAGTTCAGGGTGCATGAGGGTGTCCCCATGGGTGGGTTTGGGATGTGGGGACACTGTGGAGGGACCTGCAGGCTCATCCCAGCAGCATGGGGGTGGCTGCCTCCCTCCCCTTGGCAGTCTGCCTGCACCAGTCCCTGGAACCCCGGGTGATGCCACTATGACTTGTCCCTGCAGAGCCCCCCAAACTTCTTGCGGGCATCTGCGCTGGCAGAGCATGTGAAGCCAGTGGTTGTCATCCCTGACGAAGCCCCTGAGGATGAGGAGCCAGAGAACCTCATTGAGATCAGTACAGCTTCCACCACGGAGCCACAGGTGAGGACATGGGGATGGGGACTCTGGGGCGGGAGGGAACAGGCACCTGCAGCCTGCCTCAGCCCAACCCCCTCTGTCTTCCCCAGATCACCTCAGATGTATTTGAGCAAACCTTTGGGCCGCCCAACGGCGTCCGGGACGACAGGTATTGGTTGGGAATCCAGCGGAGGTGGGGATGGGACAGCTGCTGCCATGTGAGACCAACCTGCCTCTCTCTGCAGGGATGCACAGATCGAGAGCCTCAAGAAAGAGGTGGATATGCTCCGTGCAGAGATGGAGAAGATCAAGCTGGAGGTAAAGCCCAGCTGGGGAGCAGCCAGTGTGGGGTGTTTTTTGGTGGTGTGGCATGGAAACGCTGATGAGATGCAGCAGGAGTGGGGTCAGGGCACCCAGAGCTGCTTTTTGGGGCCTTTCCTAATGCCAGGACCTTGATGTAGATGGGATGGGGACACACAAGACCCATCCCTTGACATCCCAACCCACTGCTTGTGGAGAGGATGAGCTTTTCTGTACCTCTCACAGCCACTTTGCCCAAATCACAGCCGGGCACCTGGATAGGGGTGCTGGGGAGGGGCAGAGCCTTGTGCAGGGCAGTGCCCGAGTGCCCACCCGTGCCCCGCAGGCGCAGCGGTACATCACGCAGCTCAAGGCCCAGGTGAACAGCCTGGAGGGAGAAGTGGAGGAGCAGCGGAAGCAAAAGCAAAAGGCGCTGGTGGACAACGAGCAGCTGCGGGATGAGCTGGAGAGGCTGCAGCGGCTGAAGCAGGACAGCGACAGGTCCCAGCGGCTCTGCGCCGAAGCTGAAAGTAGGTGCCCGTCAGCACCCGTGGGATGCCCAGGCTGTGGCTGCTGGTGCTTTCCTGGGGGGCATCAACAAGAGTGTGGGCAGCAGGTCGAGGGAGGTTCTCCTCCCCCTCTACTTTGCCCTAGTAAGGACACTTCTGGAGTGCTGTGTCCAGTTCTGAGCTTCCCAGCTCAAGAGGGACAGGGAGAGAGGCCAGTGTAGGGCCACCAGGATGCTGAGGGGACTGGAGCATCCTCCTTATGAGGAAAGGCTGTGGGACCTGGGGCTGTTCAGCCTGGAGAGGAGAAAGCTGAGAGGGGACCTTCTCAATGCTGATAAGTAGTTAAAGGCAGGGTGTCAAGAGCATGGGGTCAGTCTTTTTCTGTGGTGGCCAGTGCCAGGACAAGGGGTGATAGGCACAAGCTGGAACACAGAAAGTTCCATCTAAACACAAAGAGAAATTGGTTTGGTGCTGAGGTGAGGGAGCCCTGGCCCAGGCTGCCCAGGGAGGGTGTGGAGGCTCCTTCATGGGAGGTTTCCAACCCCACCTGGACACGTTCCTGTGCCCCCTGAGCCAGGGGAACCTGCTGTAGCAGGGGCTGGGCTGGAGCAGCTCTGCAGGGCCCTTCCAACCCCATCATTCTGTGGTTCAGAGAAAGCCAACGCCACCGAGATCCGCTACACAAAGCTGAAGGAGAAGCACAGTGAGCTCATCAACACACACGCCGAGCTCCTGAGGAAGGTAACACTGCTGCCTGTGCCAGGGGCCCAGTGCTGCTGTCATCCCCCTGCCCCTGTGGTGTGTGCCCAACCTCACCCTGTGTCAGTCCTATCATCCTGCACCCAGGCACCTGTGAGCAGTGGGTGTGAGGCACCCCTTCCACTCATGTGGATACCATGGAAAAGGCATCTCCAAGCTACTCCCCCAGACAGGATTTGGGCAGAAGGGTTGGCGAGGGTCTCCTCTGGCAGTAATGCCGTTTAATGCCCGTGTCCCTGTGCAGAATGCTGACACTGCAAAGCAGCTGACGGTCACGCAGCAGAGCCAGGAGGAGGTGGCACGTGTCAAGGAGCAGTTGGCATTTCAGGTGGAGCAGGTCAAGCGGGAGGCTGAGATGAAGGTGAGCCAGCATCACGCTGAGTCTGACCCCACTGGCCTGGCCCCAAGCCCTTCCCAGCCTGAGAAACGTGATGTCTGTGCACAGTGTGGTATTGGTGTCAGTCCCTGATCTGGGGAAGAGTTGTCCTGGCCCCTCAGGAGAGTGTTTCTTACTGTGTGCTCCATTCTGTCTGCCCCAAATCTACCATTGCAAATTTGATGGCTTTGGGTGCCTTTTGTTCTTTGGGGGCCCAAGCTGCAGGCTGCTCCCAAGATTCCTACCCTGGGGAAACAACCCCTCTGGGATCCAAAGGCAAGGAAAGGTGTCTGGGCTGGTGCTGAGCGCCTGCCACGGGTGTGTGGTTGCAGCTGGAGGATCAGAGTGTGCAGCTGGAGCAGCTGCGGCAGGAGCTGGACACACGGCGGGAGGAGCTGGAGCAGGCTCAGCGCTCGCTCGGCCAGGCCAAGCAGGTACAGGGCCAGGGGCACAGCAGGAGCACAGGGCTCAGTGGACTGAGCCAGGAGCTGGGCATGGCCTCAGCCTGTGGGCGTTGGGCTGGTGGTGTGGAGGTGGGTGGGTGATGGGGGTGTCCTGGCCCCGCTCAGGTGGGTGCAGAGCTCAGCGCCCAGGTGGAGGCTCTGAACACCGAGAAGGAGCTGCTGAGGCGGTCGGTGAGCGAGAAGGAGTGTGAGCTGCTCTCCACACGTGGCCTCGTCGAGGAGAAGGAGCTGCAGCTGAGCCAGGAGGTGGACAAAGCCACGAGGGAGATCCACGAGCTGCAGGGCAGGCTCCTGGAGAAGGTAATGGTGTTTTACTGGGAGGGAGCCCTGGCTCAGGCTGCCCAGGGAGGGTGTGGAGGCTCCTTCCTTGGAGGGCTTCAAGACCCACCTGGACACCTGGTTCCTGTGTGACCTGATCTAGGTGGGACCTACTTCTACAGGGGGGTTGGACTGGATGATCTCTAAAGGTCCCTTCCAACCCCTGCCATTCTGTGACTCTGGGTGGGGAGCTTGGTCCCTCTCCACTCGCTGGGGTGAGGTGTGTTTGGGTGGTGCTGAGCCACAGCCAGTGTAGCCAGTGGGATGTGACTTGTACCAGCAATAATGTGAAGCTGGGGTCTAATCCTGCAGAGCCTGCCTGGACACATTCCTGTGTGACCTGGTCTAGCAGGGGGTTGGACTAGATGATCTCCAGAGGTCCCAACCCCCATCATTCTGTGATTGTGTGAAAGGGGCTCCCCAGGGACATGATGGTGCTGGGGCCTCATTGATAAGGGGTCCTGTGTCCCAGTTGTGCAATTGGTCTCTTCCTACAACCCCACAGAGCAACCAGGAGCAGAGTCTGCAGCAGCAGCTGCTGGATGAGCAGTTTGGGATCCTGCAGGAGACGGTGCGGGAGGCCGAGGGCATCCTCCGTGACGCAGTGGCCAAGTTGGATGACCCGCTGCACATCCGCTGCACCAGCTCCCCAGGTACATCCCAACCACAGGGCCTGCAATGGGTACTCCTCCTTCCTAGATGGATGAATATTGTGTGTCAACCTCCTCCAGGCACAGTTCTTTTCCTACCAAACATCACACCCGAGGAGGTTGGGGCCAAACTGCCAGGAGCAGAGTTTGAGCTCTCATCTCAGCGCTACTTTGCTCAGATTCTAGTGCCATTCCCGAGCCAGGGCTTTGAGGGCTTGAGCTGCCTTGATTTCCCCTCAAAGGAGCCTTGTGGAGTCACCACTTGTGCTGGTTCAGACACCCACCAGGCTGGCTGCTCTAACGAAGCTGGATTCATTGCAGATTACCTGCTGAGCCGGGCGCAGGCGGCGCTGGAGTCCACGGACGCCCTGGAGAACGGGCACGCGCAGTACGTGGCCTCCATGGCAGGTACCTGGGGCATTGCTGGCATCTTGCTTTCAGTTGTTATACATCCAGTAGCCCCTCAGCTGCTTCCAGGGCTGTGGGCAAGTGTGCAATGCCCTGGTGATGGCAGAATGTGGGGGGATGGAGTTGGAGGGTCCCCATGTGCTCATTCAAGGAGCAGCCTACAAGCTGGAAGGGTCAATACCAACCTGTCCGAGCTGCTGTGCTGATCCTTGGGTGCCTTGGAGGGTGGGTTGCAGCCCCCAGGGCATGGCCCTTGGTGCCCTGGGCCAGCAGTGACCATGTCCTGTCACCAGCAGATGCTGCAGGGCTGGTGGGGGCTCTGGCCCTCTTCACACACCTGACAGCTGACACCATTGTGAACGGCAGTGCCACGGCTCACCTGGCTCCCACCGACCACGCTGACCGTGAGTGCCAGGGGGCTGCAGTGCTGGGGGGAGGATGGTGCTGTTGGGGAATGTTTATCATGGAGTCATAGAATCTTGGAAAAGACCTTTAAGCTTAACGTCCCAACTATTAACCTCACTCTGCCCAGCCCACCACTGACCCCTGGCCCTCAGCACCTCAGCTCCACGGCTTTGGGATCCCTCCAGGGCTGGGCACTGCCCCAGCTCCCTGGGCAGCCTGGCACAGGGGCTGACACCTCTCTCAGGGAAACAGTTCTGCCTCAGCTCCAATCTCAACCTCCCCTGGAGAAACTTGAGCTGTTTCCTCTTGTCCTGTGCAGAGACAGACCCCCAGCTCCCTGCAGCCTCCTGTCAGAGAGTGCTCCTGTCTCCCCTCAGGCTCCTCTTCTCCAGGCTCAACACCCCCATTCCCTCAGCCCCTCCCCAGCCCCTTGTGCTCCAGCCCCTTCCCCAGCTCTGTGCCCGGCTCTGGCCACGCTGCAGCCCCTCAGTGTCCCTGTGGCAGTGAGTGAGGGGCCCAGCACTGACACAGCTCTGGAGCTGCAGCCTCCCCAGGGCCCAGCACAGGGGACAATCCCTGCCCTGCTGCCACACTATATCTGACACAAGCCAGGATGCCCTTGGCCACCTGGGCACGCTGCTGGCTCCTGTTCAGCTGCTGTTGAACACCCCCAGGTCCTTTCCCTCTGGGCAGTTTCCAGCCCCTCTGCCCCAGCCTGCAGCATTGCCTGGGGTTGGTGTGGCCCAAGTGCAGGACCTGGGATGGAGAGACCCTCTGCCCAGTGAGCAGCCTGGCACTGACCCATCCTCTCCCCAGGGCTGACGGAGACGTGCCGGGACTGTGGGCAGCAGAGCCTGGGCTACCTGGGCCAGCTGAGGGACAAGCAGACGGTGGGACGAGCTGAGCTGGGGGCCGTGCGCCAGGCGCTGCAGGGGGTCCTGCAACTGGCCCAGGTAGGAGATGGAGCCCAGCACAGCCACCTTCCCACCCACAGCTGGCAGGGGGCTATTTGCTGGTGTTGGTATTTCCTAAAGGAAGAATCAAAGCAGGCAGTTACTGCAGGAGGACATGGCCTCTGTTTGTTGTTTTCCCTCGTTGTCCAAAGCTGGAATCTGAGATTCGGGGTTGGAGTGAGTACTTTGGAGTGGTTTGTCCCCCACAGCCACAGGTTCTGGTGTTTTCCTTGAGGCATCTCAGCTTCTGACCCTTCCTGGTGGTACATGAGATAATGACCCTCAGGTCAGCTCTAGTTACTCACTCCCGTGGAACAAAACTTCCCAACTGTCAGGTGACTTGTCTCATGAAACCCCACATGAATCTCTTCCATTAAATCACAGCCAGCAGCTCTCCAGAGCCCTCTGGAGTCCTGCCCTGCCAAAACTGCTCCTGTGATTGAGTTTTGTCACTTTGATTTGGGGTGTTTCTTACCCCTGAGGTCCCTGTGCCATGTTTGCTGCAGGTTAGTAGCACATGTGCCTCCACCCTTGCAGTGGGCACCCTTGCTGCTGCTGCAGATGTATTTAGGGAGGGGGAAAGAGGGGTCAAATACCTTGGTTTAATGTTGTTCCTTGCAACTACTCTCATCTTTCCCTCTGTTTAAAACCTCCTGACTGCTGCTGCCTCCTCTGGCAGGAGCTGAGGCCCAAGAGCTTAGACATCAGGCAAGAAGAGCTGGGGGACATGGTGGAGAAGGAGATGGCCTCCACCTCCGAGGCGATCGAGGATGCCGTCAGGCGGATAGAGGTGAGGTGAAGCTGCAGGATGGGCCATTTTGGTACCTTGGGGCAGCAAAGTTTCCATTTCTCCTCCACCACGCTCACCCTCACAGTGACATGGCCTCCAACCCCTCCTCTCCTGTGCTTCCCCAACAGGAGATGATGAGCCAGGCCAGAAGCGAGAGCTCCGGTGTTAAGCTTGAAGTGAATGAGCGGTGAGTTTTGACCTTGCTGGGCTGTGCTCTGCTCCTAAACCCCACATGCAACCTGCTGCTGCATCCTCCTGATGCTCAGCAGAAAACTCTCCTTCACAAGGGTGGATTTCTGTCTTGCACATCCAAGCTAATTGTTCACAGCTGCTTTGTGGGCTGCTTAGAACTAACCTGCAGGCTGTCCAGTCTCCAAAAAAGACCCGTTTTCTAGCTGAGGCCAAAGCCTCCTTCCCTGGATGTGGCATCAGAGGATGCTGAACACTTTTTTTTCCCTTGTTTCCCTACAGAATTCTGAACTCCTGCACGGATCTGATGAAGGTCAGTACTGCAGAAGCACAAATAGGGCATCAAATCCTGTGCCAAACTGTATCTTCCCACCTTCACCAGCACCAAGCCTCTGTAAAATCCCCATCAAGCACCAAAACCTGTTTTATCTTCATTCCAGGCCATTAGACTTCTTGTAATGACATCTACGAACCTGCAGAAGGAGATAGTGGAGAGTGGGCGGGTAAGAGCTTCCCTGCACTCCCCTCTCTGCACTGACAGGAGGCACAGGAGCATTTCCCACAGTGACACACTCTGGATTTCGTGGTTTCCCGTGTTAGCAGCACTCTGCCAGTCCCACTCGCTGCAGATGGGCTGCTCAGCCCTCTCCTCTCTGCACACATCCCTGTCTCCCTTGCAAAGCCTTGCCTGTCTAAAGATGATGGCCCCGAATCAGCCCAAATTTGCAGGCTTTGGGCTCCAAAGCTAGTTTTCTTTGCTATGTATCTAAGCAGGCTGGTGAGAGTGTCCTGAAGGGCACAGAAGGGCTGGCAATCCCTTGCTTTTATGGCTTTGAATACGAATTGGTGTTTTGTTAAGCTTTATGTGGATATTTGCTATGAATTTCTGGATGTATGTGGTGGTGTATATTGGAAGCAAGTTGCTGCAGGCCGTAATGTTCTGGTGTCAACAGGGGGCAGCAACGACTCAGGAGTTTTATGCCAAGAACTCGCGCTGGACCGAAGGGCTGATCTCTGCCTCCAAGGCCGTGGGCTGGGGAGCCACGCAGCTCGTGTAGGTACCCCCGGGACCTCTCCCAGGCTTCTCTGCCTGCTGCTGGTTGAAGGTCTGATGCTGATTTCTAAGGGTATAGCAGGAGATAACACAAA
This sequence comes from Colius striatus, assembly GCF_028858725.1. Classification (NCBI taxonomy): domain Eukaryota; kingdom Metazoa; phylum Chordata; class Aves; order Coliiformes; family Coliidae; genus Colius; species Colius striatus. Next base: position 13,760,251 of record NC_084775.1, on the reverse strand, counting down.
GATGATGGAGTGGAGCATCTCCCTTCTGATGAAAGGCTGAGGGAGCTGGGGCTCTGTAGCTGGAAGGAGACTGAGGGGTGATCTTATTAATGCTTAGAAATACATAAAGGGTGGGTGGCAGGAGAGTGGAGCCAGGCTCATCTCAGTGATGGCCAGTGCTAGGACAAGGGGCAATGGGTAGAGGCTGGAACAGAAGAGATTCCGAAGAAACACAAGGAAGAATTTCCTCATTGTGAGGTGAGGGAGCACTGGCAGGGGCTGCCCAGATGGGCTGTGGAGTCTCCTTCTCCAGAGACATTCAAACCCAGCTGGATGAGTTCCTGTGTGCCCTACTCTAGCTGGCTCTTCTCTGGAAGGGGGGTATTGCACTGGATGATCTTTTGAGGTTCCTTCCAGCCCTTGAGATTCTGTGGTTCTGTGATAACTAACCTGCACTTGCTTTGTAGTGCATGGTGAGTTTCTCTAATGTGATGTCCCTTCTGACCTGTGGTGCAGGGAGTCAGCAGACAGGGTTGTCCTGCACACAGGGAAATATGAAGAGCTGATTGTCTGCTCCCATGAAATCGCTGCCAGCACAGCCCAGCTGGTGGCTGCCTCCAAGGTGGGTACCACAGCAAGATCGGGTCACTGTGTTCCCACAGATGCTCTCAGGCAGTGGTGTGTGGCTGGCTGCCAGTCCTGCAGCCTCCTCCCAGAGAGGAAGGGAAGCTCTGACTGTTTCCAAGCCAGACTGTGATTTTAATCCACATTTCTTCACCTGCATTGATATCCCTCCCCATAGCAGGGCTTGCCTTGGAAATGACCTGTAAAACCTCCCATCTTCCTTCTGTCAAGCTGATTATGTAAAGAAAATGTTAATAACTAATGAGAACCCCCAAAGAGACAACTGCAGGAGCCAGCATTGAGAGTGATGGATTTTGGTCATGGCTGGCTTTCCTGTTGGTGTGGGTGGAAGCCATGGGTAGAGGTTTCAGGGGGGAGGCAGGCTGTGGGGAGCAGGACCCCATCCTGCTTTTCCAGCAGCTGGTTTTAAAATTAACAGCATTGTTAAAACACAAAAGCAAGTTCTGTCTTCCCTGATGCTGCTTATCCATGTGGGCTTGGCTCAGGTGGGAGCAGAGCTGGTTTAGTGTCCTGGAGCTGATGGGCCTTGTAGGAGTCCCTTTGTGTGGCCATGATGGGATCCTCAGCAATGACCACATCTCCTACTTTCTGTCCATTTGTTTAACCTGTGGGTTTTCATGCCAGAGGGCTGGTCTGATGTGATGGGATCGGTGTCTCTGCTCTCATGCAGCACACGGCTGCCTGGGGGCTCCCCCAAGCCAGGGCTGCTGGTGTGGGGGTATCTCACAGCCATCCCCGTGCTCTTTGCAGGTGAAAGCTGAGAAGAGCAGCAGGAACCTAGTCAAGCTCCAGGAGTGCTCACGCAACGTCAACGAGATGGCAGCCAACGTGGTGGCTTCCACCAAGTCAGGGCAGGAGCAGATTGAGGAGAAAGGTGAGGTTGTTTTTTGCGAGGAAAGAGAGAAAAAAACCCTCCAAATCCGTTTCTGGCCCATAGAACACTGTGAGATGTCTGCCCCACGCTGCTTTGGCACGTGAGGCTCTGTGCATGGTGTACACTCAGCCTGAATCCCTGCTTTTCTCCACAGACACCATGGACTTTTCAGGCATGTCCCTCATCAAGCTGAAGAAGGAAGAGATGGAAACACAGGTACAGCCACGAGCGTGGCTTGGGTGCTGCTGCCCTGGGGCCAGACTGAGGTCCCGATTCCCTGGAGTCCCTCCTCCTGCCCCCACCAGTGGAAGGGAGGGGGTGGAATCACAGCCCTGGGCTGCACAGGGACCAAGGGGTGACTGTTTGGGTGCAGGTGAAGGTGCTGGAGCTGGAGAAGCGTCTGGAGAGCGAGCGGGTGCGTCTGGGCGAGCTGAGGAAGCAACACTACGGCCTGGCCGGGGCCTACGACGCGGCCGAGGACGGGGAGGCAAAGCCGGCGCCGGCCCCTCGGAGAGGCATCCTCAAGAAGCCCCCTTTGGCTCAGAAACCCAGCCCTGTGGAGGTAGGGTCTCCCTGGCTGTGGGAGGAGGGCTGTGTTCCCAGCCCCAGGCCCTGACACTTTGCTTTCTCCCCGTTGTCGTTTCAGCCTTAGCGATTTGCCGGGCTGTCGCCCCCTCGCAGGGCCAAGGGGAGCGGGGACGGGCTCCCCGGCGCCTCACGGTGCCTTGGCTGTGCCTTCCAGCAGGGTCTCTGCCCCCACCCGCCTGCAAAACTGGATGGATGGGATTTTAAATGATAGGGGGTTTTTGTTCTTCACTTGATTCCTGGCTGTAGAGCAGGGGGGGTTCCTGCTGGCTCCCTGGGCAGCGCAGGATGCCCTCTCCTCCTCCTCCTCCTCCTGTCAAACGCCTCTTCCCGGTTTCATTTCATTCGGGATTCCTATTGGGTCAAACTTTTTTAAACCCCAACTTCCTCAGCACTAGAGGTTTTCAGTCAATGTAGCTCTCTACTGTACTGCTCAGACCCTTTCCAAGAGCTGTGAACTGTTTGGAAGGTAGGAGACTGCTGGCCTTTTTCTTGCAACCATTTTTTTAACCTCCCCTTTTTTTCAACCTGAGGAATAATTTGACTTTGTCTCAGCATGGGATCAGCCCTCAGCAGAGAGGGAGACTTCAGCCTTACCAGGCACAAGGCTTGTGTAAGGGAACAAGCAGTTACTGACACACACTGGCAATAAGGATACAATTGTTTTGTGTTCCTTTTCTATGTTTTATTACTCCAGCACTGTCAGGGGATCAGTTGTGTTATGTTTTATATTTAAGATAATTAGCAGGATTGAATCTAACCCATGGCCTGTGGGAGCCAGGGGGTTGAGAAGTCTGCAGCAATAAGGAATTACTGATGTGGAGAGACACGGGGGCAGAAGAAAAACCCTGTCAGCTGTATCTTCCCTTGGAGCTACTCTCAAGCTGTAGATTATTAAAGAAGCAATATTTAAAATACACGTGGCAGTGCTTGGTCAGTGTGGTGAGGGGAGGAGGCTGATGGCAGGGCTGGGGCTGGCCCTAAAGGAGGATTTTCTCCCATGAGGAGAAACTTGGTGTTGAGGTGAGGGAGCCCTGGCCCAGGCTGCCCAGGGAGGGTGTGGAGGCTCCTTCTCAGGAGGTTTCCATGTTCCTGTGCCCCCTGAGTGAGGGGAACCTGCTTTAGCAGGGGGTTGTGCTGGATGAGCTCTGCAGGGCCCTTCCCACCCCCAGCATGCTGGGATTCTGTGGTTTGAAGCTCAGCAAGAATGCCCATGATGCCCATGACAGGATGAGCACAGCTCCCACGTAGTTAAAAGAGATTGGTGAGGGTCATTCTGAACAAGTCAAGCATCAACATTTTCATCCAATTCCTTGTGACTCCTCAAAAGTCAAATTTCATACAAGCCTCAGTAGAAAACCAAGACTTTGTGTTCCTATGATGAATAATAGGCTATAAAGCAGCCAGTTAACTAGAATTTCAAGCTGATGGAGCTGAAGGACAGTTATAAGGGATTTTATTTAGACACATCACAGTCTGATGATGATATTTCCAAGGTTACCTGTCACAAACCAGCCTGTACAGTTTTATGAGCCATTCAGGGCAGTGTAGCAAGCAATGGGTCTCATTTCCCAACCAACTCTCTATAAAGGGCAGTCAACATTAAAAGGCTTTGGTAGTGGGCAAGACAAGCAGCTGTTGTGACCCTGCAGATGACATGGAGATCATCCCCAACCCAAAAGGTTCTATCCTTCTCATACCTGTGGTCTCCAGCAGTGGTGGAGGAGAGCTGGGAGAGGGCCAGTGTCTATCCACACGTGGCAGAGACCGGGGCCAACTTTCTACTTCTCAGTTTCGTTTCAGAAACATTTTCTCTTGATACCAGGAAGCTCTTTCTGCAAGAGCTCACAGGCTATTTATAGGCAGTGATAAAGATATATTTGCTGGGGAGACTGATGTCATCCTAAACCACTCACAACGTTACATTTCATAATGGAAACAGTGATTAATCAAGAATGCCAACTTGTAAAATCTGAAGTCTAGCCACAGCTCTGGTTAAAGTTTAAAGAATTCAAGAATGAAGTAAAATGAGGCTTTAGGGAGGAGGCTATGGGGAAATGGAACTTGGGGGTTTAACACTGCTGGTGTCTGACTGTGATTTACTTACTTAAATAGATCCTTGACAGAGGCAGCAGGTGAAAGAAGCCAGGCCAAGCACACCTTGAGTCTCAAAAACTATCCATCAGAAAAGTTAAACACAAACTCCAGAGACCACTTCAAGTGTAACCTGTGTACTAAAGTAATTTTTATACCAAAATTAAGCTTCTTGTCCAGCCTGACTCCCAGTGTTTGATAGCTGTAGCAGATAAAAACCAAAATAAGCCATCACAACTGCAAACTGTGTTTGCCAGGGTTTGAGACTCCATCAAGACACCCTGCTGCACTAGACTGAATTTGCTGATGACTTTTAAACACCATTATTGGCTCTGTGGAGAGGAGATGATGTTTGACTTGTGCTACTGGGAACAAGTTTTACTCAGCACAAAAGCAATGGAAAGTAACCAGCTGAAGGTTGTGAAATGCTCCATTCTGCACCTTTCCACCCAGGTTAACACAGTTTTTTCTCAACACAGCTTTCAAGCAGCCTGTTATCAAACCCCTCCTTTCCCCAGCCTTTGGCTCCCTGGCAGCCAACTCTCCAGTGACCACAAATTAGTTTAACACAAGCACACAAAGCAGCTGAAGTTCAGGAACAGCATTGCTACAGAGAGCAACGTTTACAAAACACAAGTGTCTCAGTTCATTGAGGGGGGAAAAAAGGTCTCTTGAAATATGCACATGAAAACACTGCCCTTGTAGGCTTTAGGAAGTCAGGTTAAAAAAAACAGAAGTATGTTTTTAAGAGGCCTTAAATCAAGCCTTGCAGAGCAGCCACCCATTCACAAGGCAGGTTATTCCCCTGCAGTGACTCAGCCACCAGTTACTAAAAATAGGTCTGCCCAGATGGATGTAACAGCATTTCTAATCAGAAAAATGACTTGGTAATACAGAACTATCAGCTAATATCAGCATGAGCCAACTAATACACACACCAGCCCAAAGGACACATTGCCACATCTCCACATTTTCTCCTCAACCAGGGTGTGGGGGTGTGTGTGTGGGGGGGGGGTGTCTTGTTCCAGAGGTGAGAAATGCACTCACTTCATCACCCCCCTGTCTCCATGGGATGCAGCTGGCTTCTTTCAAGACTAATGAAGCTCTCAGAAATTAGCCCATCCCCAGCAGTGGCTGCTATAATGTGTGAGCTTAGGGCATGAAGCCAGGTGGGGAATTAACTTATGTGGTGAATTTGCTTTTAAGTTTCACAGAAAAAAAGTAATCCCTACTCATTTAGGGATGTGGTTTAGTGCTGAGTTAATGGCTGGACTTGATCTTAAAAGGTCTTTTCCAGCCTAAGTGACTCTCTGGTTCTATGATCATCTACAAGAGCCCAGAAACAGCACCCTTGAACAGGTTGGAGACAATAAGTAGTATTAAAAGACAATATAGCTTACAGCAGGATCCAGGGTTTAAGGTACACACCAGCAAGTCTTCCAGCCTCAGCAGTCTGCACTTCATCCTGCAGGAAGGGAGAAAAGGAGAGATTTGGTTTTAAGTGGGTTTGAGAGCCCACCATAAGCTGCCCAGGGAAAGTCTGACCCAGGGACAAGATGTCACCTGGGGCACCAAGTCCCAGTAAGGCTTCTCTAAAACTTCAGCTGAGGCAAAAAAACCTCTCTTCCAAGAACTCAAAGCAACATGTGTCTCATCTGGTGACACAGCCTTGGAGAGGTGGGCAGATCTATAAAAGGCTTGCATCAGGGTTGGTTAATATATAATCAGAAGAGGACTCAAGTTACAGCAACAAGTGCTACCAAAGGATCTGCACAGGCCTGCACGGCCTCTGAAGGCAGGTTCCAAAGAGAAAGGACAAGTCAAGACCATGTGAGATATTGCCAGTCTATTCACTGACACCCCACTTGCCTTTTTGGTGTTACTTGGCTGGTTTTGTGGTCCCTTACACAACTGACATGCAAGTTCCTGACGTGCAAGGTCTGAGTTACCTCTCTGTCCTCCACCACGTACCTCACCTGTCCCAGGTTACCTTTCCCAGTGCACGTGAGCCACAGCAAAAGACCATCCCAACCTGTTTGGGAACAGGCACTTCTTGAAGTTTTCATGTGCCTCCTGCAAGCTGCAACACACAGGCACAGCTGCAAGTTCAGGGAACAGCAGAGTTAAAGAGCTGCAGCTTTTACATAACACCATCCCTTTCCCTCGCCCACCTGGGCTGAGTCAGCACAGAGACTCCTCTCAGCTCTAGGTTCCTGTTTCTGCAGCAGCAGAGGGTTAGCACAGCTCTGTAGCCACCACAAATGGGATGTATCAAGAAACTGATTAAAAAAGGGATCTTCTTCCATCTCTTATCACACTCTATTTCACACTGCTATTAAAGCCACAGTTATCACAGACAATTACATCAGGTCTCTTCTGGCCTCTGACTCATTTCTAAATGACTTTGGTTGACTCATTTCTCCTAATTTGTCTTGGCTGCAATCGAAGTTTTTCCTCTTTTACAAATTAAAGTGGCTTTCCCCCTTCCTTCAGCTTTTCTGAACACGATTCCAGCTAACTGTAGGGAACTAAAATGAAAGCAAAGGGATTTTACCTGGCACAACAGCCCACCTATCTCCCCACCACAATTACGGTGTGCAGAATCTACTCTGAGCACACTCATCCCCTCTCAGCTATGCAGACAACAGCCTCCCTCCATCCAGTCATGAAAAACACGACCAACAGATTTACTGTGACTAATTAAAGCTGTTTTCTTGCAAATTTATGTTCTACATTCACCTACAGCTGCTTTTCTGTTGCTACACCAACCCCACTCACCGTTAGTACTGAAAACATGAGCGTAAGTCCACGGTGATGAAGTGAAGCCACAACAGGAGCAGGACACCAAGAGATATGCTATTTTATTTAAAATCAGACCACAGTAGATTACAGAAAGACTCCTTATGCAAACAAATCCACTGTACGTTTCACAACTTGCTAGGCATATAAAATTGCCCCTTTATTAGACTGTCCAGGATCACACAGAGGAACTGTTCAGGTGCAGGACGTCTCTACCTCCTCTGAACTCAAGGTTTGCCAGGTAGCTCTAGATTCAGGCTAAAGGAATTGTTGATTTGAGCTTTGTATCAAAGTCATTATTCCAGTTTGAGAAGGCAGAGAAGTCCCAAAAGAGGTTGAGACTGAGGTTGTGGAAGTTGGGGCACCAAATGTGATGGTTCCCCGTGACCAGACTGTGCCCAGGGCTCTGCCTCAGGGCATCACAGGAAGGTTTGGTTTCTCTACAGTCCCTCCAGGGTCCCTGGTGTGGAGGTGACCTGTGTGGATCAGCTGTGCACAAACAACTGACTCCTCTTCCTCTAGGAGACAGCACTGAAATGAATCCTTGAGTTAGAACCATTCAATGCTGATCATCAACCAACCAACCAACCTAACCACATACAATTGAATTAGTCATAACTTACAAAACTGCATACAAAACAACTGGCAGAAGTAATGCCACCCCAAGAGAGCATCTTCAATGCTACCAACACTCTAAAAGCCGTGTTACACATCGTATTTAAAGGTTCTCCTCCACTCCAATTGCCTTAGGGAAGTATATGCTATTTGCAGCAGACATTAAAAATCCTCAAGACAACATTATAATATATATATAATCTTTTTTTTTTGGCAAGCATAGAGTCACCTCCTTTCAACTCTCAGCTTGCCTATGGCATTTTAATCTCACTATCTTATCAACAGTGCAAATTAGTATGATTCTAAACATCCTAGCCATAGCAGAGTTTATTTATTAGCTATAACAGAACAGGAGAAGCTGTTGGAGGGCAACAGGTCCAAAGCACCGCCACATCTCTTGCCCGATTTGTTCAGGTTAGTGTTTTGTAACCTTCTGAAAGGATTCAGACAGCTCTCCACAGTCATCCTTCTCCCCTACCCTTAAACATTACCAGCAGTCAAGTATATATTTACAGTTTGTGCGCACACACACACACATTTAATGGCAAAATGTGGTTTTTCTTCCATGAGCAGCTGGATTTCAGTTATGAGGTTGCTCTAACTGAAAAGTCACATTAGTTACATGATCTGTGTTCAAACTTACCCACCAGTGAAGGCAACTAGAAGCTTACAAATAGCAGATACAGCCTTTGTTGTTTTTCTGAAGTACAAGGGTGAGTTTTTCTGTAAAAGAAAGTGCTCTCAAAGAGCCCTTAAGAGTTGAGCAATGGCCATTCAAAGGAGAGAAATGCTAATATCCTAGTATTACAATCACAAGTAGTGATCCTAAGGCACATCAGCCATATGCAAGAATGCATTGTTTTGCTTCCAGACAGAAAAAAAATTGCATTAGCTTTGTGTTTAGTTTGCACAAGAGTTTGTTTCTAAGACAAAATATCCCTGAAAGGTTTTGTCATCACAAAAGTTACCAAAAGACAGAAAATTTAACAAGTAGTAAAAATAGTTTTTGGACTAATACCAATAAAGTGAGATACATAAAAGGCAGTGCAAATTCACCATACACTTATCTGTCACCTCCATCACTTCTGAGGATCTGCAGCCCTCGGAAAAAAACGTTGGCACTTGATAAGTGTAAAAGATACCTGGTTGTTTTTATCCAATGTTAGCAAAACCGATTTGAGAGACTTGTTAAAGAGATTTTCACCTAGTGGGCTCAAAGTAGGGATTTCTATACTTGGTCACCACCCCAGTAGCCCCCACTCACTGGAATTCTTTCTAGGACACAAATCATTTTGACAGCAGACTGAATGTTGAGTGTTCAGATACAAAAGTTGCCATCCAAATACCAGCACTAATAGCACAGCAAAATTACTTTGAAACGAGTCAGAATTAACCATGCTCAAAGCTTCAGTGAGAAAATAATACCAAGAAAAGATATTACACTATTTTCTTTAAAAAGAACACATCCTGTACCATCACTAGATTACAGAAAAAAAATAACCCAAAACAACCCCCACTTTACAAACAAATCAATGCACAAAATCCCCTTCTATGGAAACTTTCCAGACTTACACTGGGGAATTGGTTCAGATGCCAGTAACAGTGACCAACCTTCTGCCCTTCGTCTTCAGAAGGCAAAACAAGCCAAATAACTATATTTTCAGAAGACAGAGCTTCCTGTTATGAGCTTAATTTCAGATTAGTATTTGCTAGCAACCACCACACTCCAGAGGAAATGATTAAGGGATAGTCAAGGGCCTTACGTAAATGAAAGAAAAATAGATATTCTATTTTGACTGACGCTGTTGGTAGTGCAGACTCCCAGACAATGTCCTGCATTCCAGGCCAATGATAGGAGAATGTTCTGCAATAATGCAGGGGCTAGGACACATTCTGGACTGTGAGCTGCTTAAAATGATCCTGAATTAAATGCAAGTTGTTTGTGGATGTGAGAAACGGCTAATGAAATTACGGACACATTCTGGGCAAGCAACAAGCGTTAAGATTTGCCTCCTCCAATGCTAGCTTAAAATACCAGCGTGTGTCTACTCTGTTAAGAGTCACACTGACTGTGAAATCTGAGTATCCCCTAAAAAAGCTTTCCCCCTCCACTGGCATTAAAAGTCAAGAATGGATTATGTAAGATGCAAACAGCCAGCACAGAGTTCAAAAACCTCTTCTGTTTTGCCTGCTTGCAGAGAAACGTTAGCTGTGAATTCCAGACACAGACACACATGCCAAAAACTGCAAACCTAAAGGAAATGGGAACGTTAAAAACAGTTGTGCCAAGTGAGAGACTGAGTTTGAGGGGTAAAATGAAATTGAGGAGCTTCAAGCAGTCAATTACATGATGTGAAAACCCAGTATTTGATTAAGAAAATACCCTGCCTTGATTCCTGGAATCACTTGGTGTCAAAAGCTAAGCACCTGTGTAAAAAACCCACTTCTGTATCCAAGGTGTGGAAAAGAAATAAAACCCACAACAGTAAGAAAGTCTCCAGAGGCAAGGAAATAAAAATGCCTGGTAAAGTGTCTATAAAACTCTAAACTGGCTTCACAAACAGTTTAGTTTAATTTCAAGGGACCAGGACTTCCAAGTTATTTTTAAGTGGGAGGAGGATGTATTTTCACCATGGAAAGTCTAAGGTAAGAACTGAAATGTAGAAATGAAACTCTTGTAGCTCACTGTCTAAAAACCATCCCACATTTTCTGACAAGAGTTTCAGTTCAGCAAGCTCTGAAAACTTTGTGCACCTGGCCACGAGTGCCACTGTCTGGGCAGGCTGCAAAGGATGCTGACGAGGCCCATTGCAACTCTTTGCCCAGCATTCAGATATGGGTGTTACTATCCAAACAGCAGCAGGGAGAGGGAATTCTTTAGAGAGACAAATAGCTCCCAGTTTGCCACACGGACATCCAGCTGTGAGAGGAATACACCAGAACACAAGAGGATGTTGATTTACCACCACTAAAGAACTCAGAGTGGGGTGTAATTTGTAATGTCAGCAAATCCACTGCAAGTTGGTTCACAATTTGATGGATTTACAAGATTTAGATCCTATCACCCTTCCTAGCAAACCTTAGTTGTCACTGACATTTGAAAACCAAAACTGATCACATTTACCAAACACAACTGCAAACCTCTGCGCCACAGCTCGGGTCCTGTACTCCATTGTGCAAAAAGCAGAGGCTTTCCATTGCCTGCATCAAGTCTCTGATGGGGACAAAAAGGAAATAGAAGCACCAATACGTAAGTCAGGCGCACCCAAATATTCACTGGAGGATAAAGCCAGGATGGGGAGGTGGAAGGCGAGGAGGTCTCTGGGGAAGAGCTGGAGGGTACTGTGGTACAAACTGCGAGGGGTATCCTGGCTGTGGCATCGGACTCGCAGACTGGACTCCTGGTCGAGGGGGGAGAGGAGGATACGGAGCACCTGGATAAGAAACAGCTGGTCCAGAACTCATGGCTGCAGTAAACGGAGTAGGAAAGCGTCCTGCTGGGACTGCAGAAGGTGGAGGGGGTGGGATTCGTCGGGGCACAACTGAAGGAGGAGTGTTTGCATCCGAAGTGTAGGAATCTTGAGGTGCTGGTGTTGTCTCGGGTGCCCTGGGCTGAGCCTGGGGCTGAGCCTGGGGAAGTCTCTGTCCCTTCAGCACCATTTCTTGGAGCTTCTCAATCTTCACACGTCGCAGGTGAGCCAGTTTACGCTTGCTCTGGTACTCGTCAATGAAGGAATCCAGTGGGATTTCACCATCAAGAAATCTTTCTGCCATATTCTGTCAAACACAGGACAATCTCTTAGAAAAGCATGTACTGCAAGAGAATCTAAATGGCTTATATCCTAACTATAGCATAATTTTGCCTGTGATTCTCCAGCTTGCATGTGGGGGATGACTGGCACACTAAGAATTTGGAGGCAGATATTACTCAGAAGCACCGGGAGTTAAATATAATTTTTGCTTAAATTCATACTGAAGCAACAACAAGAACATCTGAATCTAGCTCTGAGCATTTCCCTGATCAGAGATGGAAACAAAGCAAGTTCAACAGCTTTCCAGATTGCCACTTAAGCTGGATGACACTTCAGTCCTGCTTGCAATGCCACTGGAAGCCTTTGGTAGCAGGTGTAGGTGGCAGAATTGAAGTGTATTGTCATTACCTCTGTGTCTTCCTCAATCTTAGCCCCCTCTGTCTGCAGCAGTGCGAGCAGTGTCTCCAATGAAGCATTACTGGATTGTCTGTCTGTAATGGCACAGCAAGAACAGTACATGACTACTGGCTCTAAATGACTTCTAACTGAAGCTACACAGCTTAATTAAGCACAACAATTTCTAAGGCATATGTTCAACTACTCTACTCCACTGGTCTAGACAGGATGATCTACAGTAAGAAAATATATTAAGTACGTTAGGAATACTGTCAGAGTGCTAAAAGATTAAATTTAACTACAATGATGGATTTACAACACTGAAAGGCAAAGCACTGCAGCAACTGCAGTATCAGACAGACAATACTTCATAACCCAGCATGAAATGAGAAAGTTAACTGCAATATTCTGTTCCATTTATAATTAATCACTGAAAATTCAAATTACGTTTTGCCTTTTAGCAAAGTAAATGAATTTGATCATTTAAAGAACAACAGGTCAACAATAGGTAGGTAAACACAGAGCACTGAAAGAATCCACGGTATCTGTAACTATGTGTAAGAGATACTTAATAAACCATTAGATGCATCAACTGTTTCAGAACTACAACAGAAAGACATTTCACTTTGTACTCTGAATTCATCCAGCTAAAAATGAGACACCAAAACCCAACCCAAAGAATTGCAACAGATACACATTCCCTCAGAAAGCAGCCAATCAGCCTCCAATACAAAATACGTTACCTAGCTTTGTTTTCTTTATCTGGTATGCTTCAAAAAAAACTTGCAGCTCTCGATACTTTTCAGTCAAGTTTGATTTCAAAGACTCCAACTTTGGCTGGTACAAGAGATTGCCTTCTGCCAGGCTACGGTTGCTGGCCAGAGTCATGTCCTTGCTGTGTTGAACATTTTGGGCCTGGAAATAAAACGACAGTGAAAATACTAAGTGAGACTAATGGTTATTTAGACAATAGGAGACTTTAAAACTACTACCTAAACAACAAAAATATGCTCTCTATGAAATTTAGTACTATGGGATTGGACCTGCAACTAATAGCAAGACTCTCAGGTTTTTAGGACCGGTGGAAATGTCCACTGATTTGGTGGGTGCGGTCAGGTTCAGCTATTGCGCTCTTTTTCCATGATCTCCTTCTTTCCTGCTACACAAAATCCTCTCTCACAGACTGTATTTTTACTGCTCTGCTAAGATACTAGTTCCCTAGTGTATGATCAAGAAGGAAGACAGTGGTCCATGGTGCAAGCTGCATCTTAAAATCATCTAAAACGACAATGTGCTGTTGAAGCTCCTGGAGGAAAGGCCTTTGGAGGAATTGCACTAACAAGAAGGAGCTCTTCTTTCAGCAATGGGTACCTGTGAATGAATCACTTTGTGTACAGGAATTAACACTGGCCTAAAGTCATCTTCCTGTACATTTCTTCCCCCATGCAGCAGAGAGCTCATGAAACAGTTTTCTTCTCTAAGTTGGAAATGATAATTATTCAGAGCTTGTGTTGTGGGAAAGGACTCAAAGAACTCCTCTCCTCTGAGCAGGGCCAGAGGTGCTCGTGAAGAGCCCAATAAAAAGAAGGGCTTTTTCCTGCTCAGAACAAGAACTGGGTTCCAGCTGCACTGAACTGCTGGCAAGAGGCAGGTGTCGGCAGCACAGCAGAGGTACCCGTGTAGAAACCAGACTCTCTGTGCCCACTCAGACATTTCTGCTAAGTGGCAGAGGACTGCAGTTTATGTCATCCCAGTTGATTATAATTCTTGTCACAAATTTATGTGAGGTCTGACCATCTGGCTCTCACAGCTGGTGAGACTGGATTTTTACACTCACACCTTGCCACCTGAACGTGCTTTGGATGATTTTTTATTCATTATTTAGCATAGATGCTCCTTCATCCTCGCCTCACATACTGCCCTTACTACTCCTCCATGATGAATGTGGACAGAGAAAGCAACAGTTGCTCTTAAAAAAACATACATCTTTGGATCCCAGCAGTAAGATGCCATAAAACTGCAGAAGAATGTCATCCCTTATTAAAATGCAAACAAACAAGGACTGCATTACTACTGTTCTTTCTCCAGAATATTCTTCCCCAACTACATTAAATCAATCCTGGATTCATGCCAAAACCTTGTTTTTCAGTTTAATCCTTCTGCTGAACATATCTTAGCCTCAAGACATTCTTCCTAAAGAACAAATGACAATTCTCACAACACCAAGGCTCAGCCGGATTCTGGGTTTGCTCATACACACACCATGCAGGCCATTTGATCAGAACAGCCCTCATGAGCTTTGGGAAAGCTGAGTGTTTGGGGATGCCTGTCCTGGATGTCACATTAGATTCATTAAAACATTCAGACATCAAAAGGAAGGGAAAAAACCCACCCAAACCCCAAAGGATCTGATTTCAGATTTCCAGTCTGGATAGTTTTCCCATGGTACAACAGACTGATTCCATTAAGCTGCCTTCAAAAATCAATGGAACGCTTTGGTACACTTTTAGTGACCTCCTACATTAATATGTAGGCCCACATCATCCCTGTTGAGTTGTAACAGACCTGACTTACAGACAGTTGCACTCAATTCAGTACAAACACAAAGAATCCAGTGCATTTTTTCCTTTCACACCCACGGGTGGATAGAGGCGAGCCACACCTCAGAAACAGGAAAAGAAGGAAACCCAAATGAACTATTTAAAAGCCCCAAAAAAAGGACAGGACCAGAATTCAGATGTTCTTAGTAGTCTGAGCACCAAACTGGCTACATCAGGCAAAAATATCTTCCAAGTGTAGCAATAGTTTCCTTCAAAGTAATTATTTTGTTTTTAAATGTGTAAAAAGCTAAATTCAACATTGGTTCAACGTTACTTAAACACACCTTTATCCTCAGATACTGCTCTTCAAATACCAAAGTCTTCTCTTTCACTTTGTTCTAAACCACTTTGAAAAAAAATAATCAAGGATAATGGTGAGTCTTAAGTTCCACATCAATCAAAATAAAACTCCATTCCAAGATGTGAAAATCAGAGAAGCTGTACGTGCAATACTGTTTTGTCTTCTCGAGGCTCTCACATCAAGCCTAAACAAGCTTCCAGCCATATGTGTGCACTCAACTTGAATCCCTTCCAAGAATAGAAAGAAAATCCTCTCTTCTCACTTCTGAATCCAATGCAAAATAATTTAAATTAAACTGGTTGCTTCCATTTGTTTCTTCTCACATGATCCAATGCCATTAAGACTGTCGCGTTCAGAAAGCTTGACTCCCCCTTGGTTTTACATTTGCTTCTAACAACTATGAAGGGAACTAAAATACACACGATTTAACAACTTAATTACTGGCATCCAGCTTCTTACCAAATCACCTGCCATCACCACAAGCTTTGTTAACTAGCTGTCTTCTGAACTGCCAGCCAAAAAAGATTGCGTGCAAAGAGATTCATGGTTTCGGATGCCTCTCCTCTTTCACCATTTTAATGAGCAAACTACTTCCTTCAAATGACTTCAATTTGATTTGGTGATTGTATTTTCACTGCTTGTAAGGCTGGTATTGTCATTTCAAAGCTGCTGCACAGTCAGTCTGGGAAGACCAGTTGTATGAGTGAACTTTGATCTTTCTTCAGGATGAAGAGTATTTTCTTTGGACAGAAAAAAGCCAGTGGACACAAACCTATAAACCTTTTGAGAGCACAAGCTGCAGGAAAAGGAACCCTGTATTGAGATCATATATAATGAAGAGGAGAAGGACAAAACCTAGGTAAACAGAAAAACAGAAAAGGCTTGCTTAAGTCAGGTGAAGCTTTTGTGGCGTTTTAAATCACTTCTTTTAAATAACTCGAGTAAGTAACGGCCTTGAGTGTTGTAATGTCCCTCAATAGGACTAGGGAGGGGAAGGAGGAAGCAAAGACCTAACTTTCTACAATGATTTTCTGAGTAACTTCAAAATCATTTCAAATGTGTAAAGATGGATCTATCAGCATATTATGTACCTGAATTGCAAAAAAGAATAAGACCAGAAAAATCAACATTATGATCTAGCTACAACAAGTGCAGAGTGACATCCCTTCCTGACCATGACTGGACAATTACGGACTAGTCTAAAATCAAGTAAAAGTCTTTAAAAGGTTTGTTTTTCAAACAGAAAGGAGTTAAGGTGTTCACAACAGCACTTTTAGGTTACAGTGCTTGAAATTACACAGGATTTCATGACTCAACTTTTCCATATTATGGCACTTCTTAGAAGGGCACATTTTCTCTACAGAAGTTGAGAAAAAAGCGTGACTGACATTTAATGATCAAGTGTCACTCTTGAAGTCTTCACTTTCAGCATTAATCTGTGTCATGAGAAAAGGACACTTGAAAAGAAGAGAAACTCAAATTGAATCTTCCTCAAAACCATAAGAAAAAACAGTTCCTTCAGTACAAGGTAAACTTTGGAATGATGTTTGATGAAGCATAAGAATGAGATGATGAAGACTCATCCACCTGTTCAGGACACTTAAATGCTTTGTGTCACTGAGAAAAGTCTGAAGTCTGTGGGATGAGTGAATTCTATTTCACCACAAATAGAACAGACACAGTCCCAAAGCAATCCTACTTGAACACAGTCACGATTTTACAAACCAGAAAAATCTCTGGCACTGATGTTAAGTTACACATAATAAACTTTTCTGCAGCTGTTCCACTGCATTTAGAAGTTCCTATAAGAAACCAGAAGAGCAAACCCTGTGAACTTAGCCTAAAAAGCCTTAAAGAAAACCTTTCAAAAAAGGCTAATTTAAAACAAACAAACAACAAAAAAAGAAGTTGCAAAATCATCCAAGGGTCAAAGATACAGTAGAGCATGACCAGCCTAATAAGATTATCAATGCAGCACAAAGCATACTTCCAGCATCCACTCACAGCCTTCCCCAAGTCCAATACAACAGCCAAGCAATGAATAAATTCAACAGAAGTTATTCTGTTGCCAGACACGTTGTCAGACAAAAATGTCTATTAGCAGGGGACCACACCAGGTGTTCACCTGCCTACTGGAAGTGCAATAAAAAAAAGTTACTGAGAGAAAACAAGCAAAGAGCACACGACCCCAGCAGAATTACTAACAAGACTATGGATGTCAGGAGCACTTTGACAGACACGAAACATTAATCTGAGAACAGATGAGAAAACCCAGTCAGAATCATGAGACATAATGAGACAGGATGATATTAAAGAGAACATATGCTTTTTTTATTTTAAACTGCTAAGCTCTGGCAATGAATTCTGAATGGGACAAATGGGGCAACAATACTGAGCTGCTTATAAAAGGATTTTAATGGCAGAAGGATTGCTCAGCGTTGAGCAGACCGCTCAACCCAAATTGTGTGAGCGGCAAGAAAATGAAGCCATGGTCACACAAGAGGTTATTAAAGATGAAAATCATGGTTTATGCCATACTTCACAACTTAATGTGCTTAAAAAGCGAGTTTCTTCAACAGAAGCAATTTGAATAATTTTACTGAAGGATTTATTTAATCAGCTCTTCCAAGAACAGGCAGCGGTAACTGCTTTGGGAATTGACATTCAACTGCTTTCATCAACTGCAGCTTCGTTTCATCCCACTTAAAAATAAATGCTGGATAAAATTAAAACAGAAGCTAGCACTAGCTTAGCAACATTTTTACTGTTTATGATATACTCCAAAATAATGGTTTGCTGCAGGAGTTATTTGTGCAAAGTGTGAGAGAAGCGTCACTCCTGTTCACCCAAAAAGCACATTCCCCGAAGAACAATTCCAGCCTGAGATGCAGTCTGAGCAACTGAAATCTCAGCCATCCACAAAGTCCATCAAGTGCTGCTATAATTACAAGCTTGCTTCAGCAAGCACCATGGCAAGTAGTCTCTTGGTACTTTGAAGAAGAAAGTCTGTTAAGGAGCTATAAATAAAAAGAAGTTTTATGTGGCAGTAATTTAGTGGCTTTATACATAGCACACATCCACGCTGGGTTTAGGTTTCTCTGCTTCTTGCTTTAGCTTTTGTCATTCCCACATTCTCTCCTTCACTTACACATACTTGTGAATTAGGAATAAAATATGCAGACACACTGCAGAAGTACCAGGATGTACATTTGGAGTGTCAAATTAACTCCTGAAAGAGGAGCTGACAGGTGCAGAGCAGGAGAAGAGAGACTTCTGTTACGGAAGATTTCAGAGTGCTTTTCATCAAGTACTAGGGAACGATAACACACCCTCTAACAACATCTGTTCACTAATAAATATTAATACATCTTGCACAGTAATTACATTTGCTAAAATTAGGTCTTCTAATTGTGTAAGTACTGGCTTTAAAAATGACAAAATCAAGTTTAAAAGGTAAGTTACAATTCCTGAACATTTACTGTAGAAGAAAGAGACCCCAAACTGCAATTTGCACTGAGCAGACACAGGCAGATTACCCATCTGATGCTCAGCTGGAAGAGAAAAATCTGTAGTTGCCACCAAGGCTAATTCCTAGCTTTGCAACTAAATTTCATGTTCGGCAAACAAGAACATAACCACTTGCACAATGTGGTTATAGGACAGGAGAGGGAATCCATGCAATCCAGGCATGCCTTCACAGAGCTTTAACTTGGGACTCGCTGCACTGCTCGATCTTCTCAACTGGCTTTTGAGAAAAGGACTATGGTCAAAACCTCTTCTGAAACCCTGCAATGAGAGGGAGGCCAACACACTTCTGGCTTCTTGGTTTCCTACAATTAAGGTCTTGAAGAGCAAATTAATTTTTGGCAGGAAAACCTTAGCAGTGACACAATGTTGAATGGTTACTACAGTAATGTTCCAGTAGACAAAAAGAAAACTCACTTTCCCAGGGGAAATTCAGTGTCAGGTCGCAAATTCTCTCATCCACGCTGTTTAGAGATGGACTTTCATAAACAATGTACTTTTATTTCATGAAGATGAATATTGCAGAGATACTACAGAGATCGACCTCAAAGGATACAAAAAAAGGAAACCCTCTCCAATTTGAAAAGACTAGGAGCACCAGACAATTGGCTTCCTTCCTCTTTCTATCAGACAAAATGTTCGTTGTTTCAGCGGTAAAAGCCCAGAGGCTTCAAAAACAGCCTTACTGACAGAAAAAGCTGCAGTTTAGCTCTCTAAGGCCACATTGTCCCATACCTGGGGGAATGCACATCACCCCAGAGAAATATGAATGTGCACATGAGCACATGGAGAGATATATACACACACATCCCCACACACAATGACATATACAAATCCTGCTCAAATGCTGCACAGGAATTCATTCCCTTTAAGGCTGGAAAGTACTTATTTTTAGCTATTAGCAAGAAAGCCAAGTGGTTTTTCAAATCCTCCTCTTTGTGAGCAGAACACTGGGTTTTGAGCTGGGTTTCCCTTGTAACAAGGAGAACAAAGGTTTTTTCAATTATGGAATAATCAGCTTTAGTCAACTTTGCCACTGAAAATACAAGTGAAGTCAGAGAAGCGACTCGGGAATCATGATTTAATTGGCATGTCACAATGAAATCATGAATCTAAGGGCTCTGGAACAACCCTATAACCTAGATACAAATGGAGTGACAACAGAGTACCTACATAAGTAGCACTGAAGTCACCATGGTTCCTCTTTAATGTTCAGGATTTCCCTCTCTTCCTGCCACACACTTCAGAGTGAAAGAATCATGACCCAGTAGCACAAACTTCAGCAGAAAACAATTCAATGGAGGCAAACGCAGAATGAGGAAGAAGTATTCAAGCACAGTCAATTCCTTCCAAGGTGGGTAAATGCATTTCTAGTTGAACAGACTCTAGTAAAAGCCTCCCCACACAATAAAAGAGGATTAAACCAGACAGTAGCTTAGCCATATTTCCACACAGCCTGAATACGTCCAAGCCTAGCCACACTTTCCAAACACCACAAAATATTCCCTCAGGCCTGGAGAACTTTACTCTACAATTTAAAAGCCTTCAGTTGCCAACTGAAAGAGGAAAACTGGAGAGTCAAATTGAGAATATGGTCTAGCTCTGCCACGAGAGATCTTTTCTACTAAGGTCATGTGGTTTTCTGTCCCTTCTGACCTACAATCTCAAGCGTTTATTGACAAATAAATAATAGAGCCCACTGAGCCAGCCCTTCTGGTCACATGCCTTATCAGAGGTCACACTGAAACCAGTAATATCACACTGATTTTCTATCTTTATAAAATTAAGCACATTGTAACACATTGACTTTCCTTGACTATTTAGGTTTTATATAGAAAGGTACTCCTGCCTCCCAGTAAACCAAAGTGCCTCCAAGATCTCTGCACATTTCACTTACTGCAGCAGTATCTGTTTCTGAGACAGCTGAAGTTCCCAAAATCCAAGCTCCTATGAAAGGCTATTGTGTCTGCCCTGCTCTCACAAATCTATTTACACAAAGTTCAAAATCCAAATTCTTGCATAATACAGAGAGTAAAACCCTTAGGACACTTCCTTAGCTTGGTCTCAGCTTTCCCTTGGCCTCTTCATCTGTACTACTTTGACAACTCGCTTTGAGGTGACACAAAACAATCTCCTCTGTAAGTACCAACAGGGCAGGAATCTTAGTGTGAGGGAATCCCATTAAAATTCATTTTACTTAACAAACTCAGCCTCTTTCTCAAGAATATATTGCCAATTTTTCCTTTCCTAGGGCTTTTGTCCTCTAATTTTACAAAAGCAAGCCAAAATCAATAAGTACAAGACCCAGAGGAGTACAGCACAATTCTTCCTTTTAAAGTTTTCATAGCAACGTTTTCATCTTATTTGTTGTAGGCTGAATGCAGAGTTAAGAGTCTTTCAAGCATACTTGTGGTCAAATAACCCTGGAACAGTCTCATATCAGAACTGAAACACACTGTGTCTACTGGCATATAGGAAAACCAGTCAAAGACAACCACAGCAGTAGGAAGAAAGGAGGCTTCTATGTTGTTTTAATAAGCATAGATCCAAAAGTACGGCTTAAGGGTGATACACTGACAAAGACATTTCAAGTAAGGAAAACAAGCAGCAGAAACCCTGACAGCCTTCCCTGCACCCAGCATACCAACTCGGGCACACAGAAACCTCTTTCATATTGTATTCAGTTGAAGTTGTTGCTGAGATCGAGGCTGCAAATAGGACCGATTTAACCCTGACAAAACCCTTCATCATAGCCAAGGCGCAAAACAAGGGCTGCATTAAAGGAAAAAACCGATCCCACCTCCGGTCCGTCAGTGTCTCCTAATTTAATACAAACCGACCATTTTCAGCACGGCGAGCCCTCGATCCCCCTCCTCTGGCACCCTGCGCTGGGGAGAAGTGCCCGGCCACAGACTCCCCCTTCCCCCTCCCCTACCGAGGGCCAGCAAACAAAAGGCCGGCAGGGAGAGGGGAAGGGAGAGGGGCAGCCAAGGCTTTCCGCAGCACAGAGGCTCCTTATTTACCGGCCCCTCCATGGCGGAGCCGTGATCGCCGAGCAGGGTCGGGAGAGGGGTGTCACCTGCGCCGGGGGAGGGGGGCAGGAGGTCATTAACAGCCCCCAAAACGCGAGTGAGTGGAGGCGGCGGGACAGCGAGCCCCGAGGCCCCGTGGGCTGCGCCCCGGCCAGCTGAGGCGAGCAGCGGCCCGCACGGAGGCCGCGGCCCGGGCGCGGGGCTGCGCCGGGTGCCCCTCACCTCTTCCATCTCGCGGGCCATGCCCTGGAGCTGCTCCTCGTCGTCCAGCAGCGCGCTGAGCTCCTGCAGGCTCAACGCCTCCAAGCGCCGAACGTCCACCGCCATCCCGGCGCGGCCCCGGCCCGGCTCGGCCCCGCTGCCCCCGGCCCGCTCCGGCTCCGGCTCCGGCTCCCGCTCCCGCCGCCGCTGCCGCCAACCGGAAGTGCCGCGGCCGTGTCGCCCCGGCCCGGGGTGGGCACCGCCCTCGGCGCCCCCTGCCGGGCGGGGCGGGGCGGCAGCGCGCGGGGCGGGGCGTACCAAGGCTGCTGGGGGGGCGCCGAGGCGGACGGTACCAAACGGGGAGCGTGGCGGGGGTTCCCCCGCGCCTGAGGGGTGGCGGGAGCCGGAGCGGGGGCCGCAGATTGCGGGTGCCAGGCGGGACAGGCGGGGAGGCTGCGGGTGAGGTGAGTGAGGACGGAGCCCACCGTGGAGGTTCAGAGCACACCAGGCCTCCAGCCCCTGGGGTGGCTCAGGGATAGAAGCCGGGTGGCACTTCATAAAGATGCCGGGCGTAGGCATCGGCCTACGGAGCCCCTCACGGAGCCCCTCACGGAGCCCCTCAGGGAGCCCTTCACAGAGCGTGCTTTGTCCGCCTGGCTCATGTGATGCCGCCTGG
Source organism: Colius striatus (assembly GCF_028858725.1). Lineage (NCBI taxonomy): Eukaryota > Metazoa > Chordata > Aves > Coliiformes > Coliidae > Colius > Colius striatus. Next base: position 13,738,177 of record NC_084775.1, on the reverse strand, counting down.
TGCTCGAGGCCCTCGATGTCCCGATGTCCCGAGAGGTAGGACGGCTCAGCAGCACGGCCGAGGCTCAGCGGCTTCATTTCACACCCTGGCACAGGGGGTGGATGCTGCCCTAAGCCCTGCAGGACATGGAGAGCTGAGCTCTGGGCCTTTACATCGGTACCACATACAATGCTCCTGCCTGGATGTATGGTAGGAGGCTTGTTCTCCTTTTGTTCATGATTGCACAGCTGTCAATTACAAAGGGAAATGGGTAGAACGTGGCTACAGTAAATCTCAGAAGAGTGACTTGTATCATTGTTCTCAAGCAGGGGCTGAATATCTATGTAGGTTAAGACCAGCTAAAACTGTATCTTGGCAAGCTTTGGTGCTAGGTCTTCTTGTCCCTCTTAAGCACTTTCTTCTTCAAGAGCCAAGGTCAAGAAACAGTCTGTCAAAGATGTGTTTTATGATGAATTTAAATACTTTTGAAATGTAATGTTGCAAAATCTCTGCATCAAAACATTACAGCTAAATGTAGTAACCAACATGTGACTAGGTGCACTGTGCTAACCCTTTGGAGCAGTATCTCTTCAATTACTACTGACGTTAGCGTAGCTGATAAAGACAATTACGTGTCTTGTGTTAACACAGCCTGAGTTGCATGCATCTCCATGCACACACTGCCTTCACAGCCTGCTTTTGTAGCCAAGGGATCGTGGGCGTGGGTGTGTTTGTGTGTAGAACACTAGAGAGAGAGCAAGGAGCAGCGCATGAGCCAAAGGAACAGGGTAGGGAATGGCCATGTGCTCTTTGTCCTTTGGCAATTTGGATTTAACTGGGGAAAAAAAAACCCAAAGTGAACTGGATCAATATCTGATGTAATGCTGTTAAAATGCAATGATGATACATTCAGGAAGTGACCTGGTACTTCCTGGACTGAATGAAGGTGTGACAGCTATATAGTTGATCTTTGCCCTGTAACTCAGCTCTCCATGCCTCTCACCTCCCAAATTCCCTCTCTGGCATTATTAGCCACAGGTAACAAAGCCCAACAATATGACACAAAGCTTCCTGACCCTCTGGCTTCTTGGTGCAGAGCTGCTGTACAACCGAGTGTGTTCAGAGGCAGGTAAGAGCGCGACATGTGTGCAGCAGGAAGCTGAGCTGAGCTTCCTCAGGGTGGGGAGAAGGTGATTAGCGATTATGATGTGTCCACTCATCCACCTCAACACACCTGCTTGTTGCTGTGGTATGTGCTGAACTCCTCCTCGTGTGGGGTGCTCTGCTCAGGGCACAGATGAGTAAGTAGCTGTACCCCTTGGCAGTGACGTGGGTTTGCACAGCTACTACAGCCTACTGTTGTTATTTAAAGCCAGGAGAGAGTTGCTATGCCAACACGATATCATATCCCATATGTGACCATGCCCACCAAAAAGAGTTACACCCTTGTGTTAAACCAGATACATACACACACATATATACATATATATATATACACACACACATACATACACACACAAACACAAATAGAGGAATCAAGGGGTTTGGAGAAGCCCTTTCTTCCCAGGAACCTTAGTGACTTAAACTTCAGAGCATAACTAAATATTTGGTATGGGGGGAGTGTAGTTTAGAAGAGTCTGACTCAGCTTCATGTTGTTAATCAAGTTTTACCACTGCCTTTCTGTGTGATCCTGAGTGTAGTTCTCAGCTTCTTTTTGCTTAAAAAAGAGGAACAATATGAACTGCTCAGTCCTAGGTGAGGGTGGAGAGGAAAAGTTCACATTGAATAAGACTTGTAGAATTGCTCTGGCTGAGTATGTCCGGTGAAAGGCACCACAGAATGATAATAATTGTCACTGTGCTGTCGGGAAAGATGGTTTACAGTGGCCTAAGGAGCTCTTCTGTAACTAATTCTTATGTTGCCTGTGGTTGCTGGATGTTCACTGCTCTAGACACCAAGGAATGGATGATTATTTGAATTAGTCAGTGGTGATCTGTATCCAAGTTAAAAGCTGCATAATGCAGAACAACAAAGTCCTCACAAAAAAGCACATAACTCATTTGTGCTCAAGCACAGCCTACACTGAGAATACTGCTTCTCCCTGTGTAGATATGTTTAGGTTCTGGTGATGTTGGAAAGCAGGGTCTATATGAAACATCTGTCTGGTTTTGAGTACTTTGGTCTGCATCTGTATGTGGCTGAGTTCTCAAGGTGGCCAGCAAAGCAGCTGAGGCTGAGAGACAAGATAGGGGTCAGCTGGTTTTGTATCGTTTTGGACAGGTAGGAAGGTGCATTTCCATTCAGCAGTCTTCATGAAAGATAAAGGTTTTGTGACAGCACATCACTTGGACAGAATATGAAGGATTGTAGATAAACCAGGATTTTAGGCTACAGGGATTATCAAATATTGTACTGCTGCAGGCTGACATTTATCAGCTCCCCAGCCCTGGTTCTCATTTGCCTTTGCTGAAATCCTTTTGAAGGGTGACAGCATTCAGGAACATTCAAACTGTAAGTGGGCAAAGGAGAGGAGTCAGGATTTCTCAGTGCAGGAGAAATGGAACAAAATAATTGGGAAGATTACAGTGGAAACTGTGTCATGAGGAAAAAGGAGGAACTGGCACCCAGCCTAGTTTAAATTAGATGTTAGATTTTTTTGGTTTGAAGCTTGATGCTGGATTTCCTTCTGTCACCTCGTATCCCTTTACGGCCAGTAGCCCTGCAGCCATGCATATTTATTAGATTGAGACATATTTTGCAAGTCACCTTCACAACAACTTCTTCTCTTTTCCTGGAAAAACTGGTTGGTTACACGGAGACCGACTTTACAAGTCTAACCCTTGGTGTTTATTAACCCTTATTAGTCTGGCTGCTCAATGGACACATAAGTTTTCAGGCTTATCTGCAATTTCCTCTCCTTCTATTAACCACAGTCATACTTCTGTTTAGATTTCATAATCCAGATTCCTTCATACATGAAAATGACCTGCATTCTCAGCATCCTGGGAGAGAAGCAGTGGCCCTGTTTGAGAGGGAACAGTGGTCCTGCTGTCTGAGGGAGGGCAAGAATTGTTTGTACTATACTCCTTCCTTTCAGGGAGCCACAGGAGCGAGCAGCAAGTTTATATACCTGCAAACACTTTCTTTGCTTTAAGCTCACAGTGAAGTAGAAAAGGCAGATACTCTTTTCCCTCTCCAGACTAAGATACATCCCTGAATCTGACCTAGAAGCACTCTGGCTGTTTGCTTGTGGTATTTCCAGACCTGTTGAAGGCCTGGAAAGCTCAGCCACTGAAAAACACACAGTTGCTTACTGAGGCAGAGGCTGGTGCACTGGGAGTCAAGTGGTTGGAATAAACACAGCTGGGCTTTTTTCCATGACTGTTCTCATTTACTGGGTCAGCCAGCCACATAACCTGTCTCTGCAAAGGTCCAGGGTAAATACATGTCCTTGGGGAATCACGAGGACTACACGGATCTACTCTTGAACTTCATCTTGGACAGGCTTCTCCCATGTTTAAATCAAATAAAGGTGTGGTTATCCCTATTACACGGAATGGTTAGAGCTTAGTAACAGTGAGAAAAACAACCTGCTGTGGAATACACAGTCAACCTTTGTAATCACTTGTGCTTTCAAACTCCTGGTTGCTTCCAATTCTGCCATGAGGGTTTTCAAGCTGTGCTCTCTGAGTTAAGGTTCCAGATAATCCCACCTGGGTTCCCAGATGGGTTTATCGACTCTTCCTTTTAAAAAGAAACTTTTAACCTGCATTGCTGTAATGGAGAAGCTCCTCAACAGATTTTGTTCACGTTCCCATGTGAATGGCAACTCTGGGCAAACTCACAGCCACAAAATACTACAGTTCAGGGTTTCAGAGGGAACACTGGTCTTGTTTCCAGGAGAACAGCCTGAAACACAGAGACTGCCCAGAGGCAGTGAAGCCCCAGGGACAGGGCAGCTCCAGGGAGCAGCTCGTGTTCCAGCACTGCAGCAATTCCCACTTGTGCACTGGGTGAAGCTCATCTTCACTGATGGGCTTAGGTTGGCTAACAGGCATCACTGACCCTGGTTTTCCCTTCAAAAAGAAGTCACAGCTGGAATGATTTTGCCAAGCAGGATTTTCTGTACAGTCGAAGGGTGCTTACTGGGCCAGCAGATATGTCTGCATTAGATGAGTGGTGTGTGGAGCTCCCACCTGGCTCCCAGGCTGTGAGAAAACCCTCACAGCTTTAGCATACAGGCCCTTGTCACACACCACCAGCACAACAAAAGGACTTGTTCAAAGCATGAGATGTGAGGCTCAGTGGAAAAGTAGCCTTGAGTTACCTGGATGCAAAAGAGAGAATTCAGCACCTGTGGCAATGAAGTTGGGCCCTGTTATCAGGTCGGACTGGTGCCACCAGCAGAGACAATCTGCTGTTTCCAATGTGCCACTTCAGTTGAAGCTGCTTGGACCTGACAATGCTGGGATTATCATCACAGCAGACTTGGGAAGCAGGGCTCCCTTCCTGTAATCCACTCTAGTCTTTGCAATACAACTCATCTGATGGTTTCCTCCAGTTCCCCTTGTTGCAGCACTGCTTGGTTATAAGATCAAATCCTCTTTTCTGGCAGCTGGTGTACTAGCAAACATTGTCCTAGCAGCACTTCCCAGGAGAAGTCAGCTTCCCTACTTCCCAGGTAACACATTTTCCCCCTCCTCCCTAAGTTTTTCAATGAAGCAGAAATTGGAGGCTCCTTCCTTGGAGGTCATCAAAACCCACCTGGACACGTTCCTATGCGACCTGATCTAGGTGAACCTGCTTCTGCTGGGGGGTTGGACTGGATGATCTCTAAAGCTCCCTTCCAACCCCTACCATTCTATGACTCTAGGAAGCCCTGGCCACATTCTGCTCTCAGGTACTGATAAACCTACAGCATTAATCACTTGCCTGCCAGGGCTGGGTGGAACCCCCAACCTCTTCATACCCACAGTGCAAACTTTTGTCAAGGAGGAATGCAGGGCCTTTTACTGAAAGGGTGAACTGAGGAGTTCGGAGCATGACAGAGATTTCCTAAGTGGAGGGAAATAAGACAAAAAGAGCTCTAGTTCTTCTGAGGCACAGATTTTTATCCTCTCACCAAAGCAAGCAGCTGAAAGGATTCCAGTCAGGAGTCCTGTGCTTTGAGAACGGGTTAGACTGCCTGCCCTTCCATGTGAGACTGACTACAGGATGGGATCTGGGGTGCAAACAAGTTCTTAAACAGGTTATACCTACTGCCACAGCTCACAGGTGTTGAGGTCTTTTACATCTCTAATTCTCTCAAGGTTTTTCTCCTCATTCCCTGCAAGGGAGCCAGGATGTGTGCAGCTGTGTTCAGCCTTCATCTCAGATGAACGTTGTCTTGAAAAGCCTGAATGCAAACCCCCACCCCCCCACTACATTGGCTCAATGGTGAGTGGCAGAGGTAGTATTTTATTTTTTGAGCATCCCTCCTCAAGGACACTAAAGAGTTTGTAAAATATCACTAAACAAAAACAAAACATTGCCAAGAACAAAAAGTGCAAACCCTACCAAAAAAATAAAACACAGCAGCATTCAAATATTGGAAAACATCAGAGCTAAAGTTCTTGAGATAATTTCTTAACTATGCACAGTCTGCAGTCAATTTTCCCCATGTAAATGCTATTTTTCAACAGTGCCTGCCTGGCTGCATAGGTTTCTTCACCAATCTATGGCAGGATAACACTACAGAGCCAGAGCCATTACCCAGAAGGGCTAAAAGCAACATCTTTCTACCTCTCATCCTAAAAGTCAGTTAATAAACCACATTCAAAGAAACACATTTTAAAGTTCAGGCAGCTGAAGTCAGGCTTCAAGGACAGTGTATGGATTTGCCATGCTGTGGAGTCACTAACATGGCCTGAAACGGAACAAAGCTTTGGTGGGATTCATAAAGTGCTGTCTTTCAATATTTTATGCCTGTCTTTAAGAGTGTTTTTTTCACACCAGCACCAAGGTTGAGTTAAAAAAAACAGACCAGTTTTCAATGGATGCTGGAGCCAGACAGACATTGCACACAAATGGGTTAACAACAAAACCCAAACCAAAAAAAACCAACCCCAAACCTAACGCAATTATGGTCAAACTTTTCATCCTTAAAAACCAAACACCCACCAATCACCACGAGCAAATCTGAAAGCAACAGCTGCCAGCCAGTCCCCTGGCTCATCCCAGCAAGGGTGGTTACTACTTGACACAAGCTCAGCAGCAGCAGTGGTTGTGAGCCTGAGCCTGCAGGCACTCAGTGCAAAACTCTCCCAGCTTTCAGCCCCATGGAAGCAATCCGGTTTTCAGTAAAGCCAAAGGGAGCTGCCTACAGAGCTCAGTAGGCTTTGGATTGGTTCCATAGATTGATAATGGGAGCAGGACCTTGTTTTCCAGTCACTCTTTTTCTGTTCAGCTACAAAAGCCACCTCCTGAAGTTCCTGAAGGGGTTCTCTACCTTCCCCTCCATGCATGCATTTAACAATGTAGTGGTTTTGCCTGGGCTAGGTTTTTGGTAGTGGGGGCTGGGGGGCTAGAGGGGTGGCTTCTTTAAACTAAGATCTGCCAGAAGCTTCTCCTGTAGCTGATGGGGCTAATGCCAGGCAGTTCTAAGATAGAACTTAGAACTGACCAAGGCCTGGACAATTAGTGACTGAGGTAACACCTCTGTGAATAGTTGCTGTGCAGTTGCTAAACAGCAGCAGCAGGGAGGGAGAATGTGAGAACATCTCTGCAGACACCAAGGTCAGTGAAGAGGGAGAGGAGGAGGTGCCCAGGCACTGGAAGAGAGACTCCCCTGTGCCCTGTGGTGTAGCCCATGGTGAGGCAGCTGTGCCCCTGCAGCCCATGGTGGACCATGAGGAGCAGAGACCCACTCACAGCCTGTGGAAGACCCCACGCCAGAGCAGGTGGATGCCTGAAGGAGGCCGTGGCTCCACAGGACGCTCACCTTGGAGCAAGCTCCTGGCAGGACCTGGGAGCCCGTTATCTCGACTCACCAGCCTCTCAGTGTATTTCTCTCTCTCCTGTCCAGTTTTGGAGGGGGAATGATAGAAAGACTTGGTGGGCATCTGGCACCCAGCCGGGGCTAAACCACCACAGACATCCATTACAGTTAATAGCAGTTACACATGCATATCAATGGGAGAAAAGTCCCAGTCGGAGGAATTACTGGTACTAAGAAAAGAAACCCAGTATAAAGACTCAGCTCCCTGGAGGAAACCCGTTGCCCTGTTTCACCAGCTGGCCTTTGCCTGCTGGATGTAATGCAGGAAGCTCTGTAGTGTGTGTTGGTGTGTGCAGGGGGTGGGGGGTGATGTGCAGGGGGAGCAAAGGGCAGAGCCGCCTCTCGTCCCAGCGAGCGCCCACGGGGGTGGCCACCACCGCTCTCACTTGGGAGCCACAGCGCTGTCATCAGTCCTGTGCCACGGCTGGCAGGGAATGGTCTATCCTGAACTCCTCCTCCTTCGCTGAATCCCCTCGGCCTGCAGCCTGGTGACTGTCCGCGCTGCTCCCTTCCAGCCCCAGGATCTGTCTCTGCACCAGCTTGGAATAAAGGCCTCCTTCTTCCATCAGCTCCTTGTGCGAGCCCTGCTGCACCACGCGGCCCTTGTCCAGCACAATGATGTTGTGTGCCCTCTCCACAGTGCTCAGCCTGTGAGCTATGACAAGCACCGTGTGGTTCTGCAAGTCGCCGTAAATCGCCTGCTGGATCTGCGCGGGAGGGACAGACGTTAGCGGCCGAGCGCAGCGTCACCGCCTCTGCTCTGCGAGACAGCGGCGCCTTTGGCATCTGGCTTAAGAAACCTCTGGTCAGGAGAGGTTTGCTCTCCTCTGGCTCTGCAGAGGACACAAGGTTCCCTCCAGCGCTACCAGCATCGGCACATCCATCCCAGCTCTTACTCTGAAGCCCAAAGCACTGTCTCAAGTCCCACCAGCCCTGCACACAGGTCTGACCCTGCAAGCTGGGCTCGTTAGAGCTAGGCCCCAGGTTTGGAGGCCACATGGTGTTGGCACGGACCACAGGAAGCCAGCATCTAGTTACTGCAGCTGCTCAGAAGAGCAGGGCTATTTCCTGGGTGCATCAAGAGAGCTGTTGCCCAGCCAAGAGACAGACAATAGCTCTCAGGTCTAAGGGCAGGCAGCTGGCCACCAGGCACAAGTCACATTGGCACCCCTGGCTTGCCAGAATCAGTTCCTGGCTGGCGTCGGTTTCTATGCACATGGCTGAGTACCTGGGAGCCAATGGGCTGCTCCAAAGTCAGACACTTGCACATCCCCACACTGCTGGCCATCAACGCTTGTCCTCTAGACCAGGAGACACCTCGACCTTGAACTGGCTTCTCCTCATGGTATTAAACCAGCGAGGCCAAACTGCCACTGGTAGAGCTGTTTGGTCACCACATCTCAGCCAGATGAACCATTTCAGTTCACAGAAAGCTCAGGGCCTCTCCTGCAAGCGTGGCCTCTTTGGTGCCTCAGCTGAGATTTTAGCTCAGACAGTCTCCTCTTCCTGCTGCAGTACCATTTTTGGGGTCCTCCTCTGTATCCTGCCCTAAAAGGCTGCACAGAGTTGCTGTGTGCCAATTAACACTGTCCACATTTAAAAACCTCAGCAGAGATCCCTGTCTCCTGAGGTCTGCCAGGTGTTGGCTGCTGGGAGCGTGGGATTATTCCCCTCCTGTGGCTACAGCAGCGTTGGAAGCAATTTCCTGCTCAGGAATTAGCATCTTACCCAAACCTCTGATTGCACCACGTCAAGACTAAGCTTGTCCACAGGCTGAAAACTGAAGCTACAGTCTTTCCTCCAAACCCAGACTGCCTCTGGCCCAAATGCCCGAGTCACCAACTCACCGCGTGTTCGCTCTCTGCATCCAGGGCACTGGTGGCTTCATCCAGGATGAGGATGGGGGGAGCTCGGATCAAGGCCCTGGCAATTGCCACTCTCTGCTTCTGGCCACCTGACAGCTGGGCTCCTTTTTCACCTGCCTCTGTTGGGTCAAGGGAGAGGGGATAAAAATCAAGCACTGCCATCAAGTTCAGCTCCCAGCCACAGTGTCAGGATAGCGTCATGCTTTGAAGCCAAGACCAGGTAAACGCTTCTGCTCACTTGGCAGCACTACTGAAACGAGTTAAATGACGAGGCTGCAGTCCTTCCCTTCAGCAGCAAGTTCTCCATTGTTGTCCCAGGGTTTGAGGGATTGATACTCATGGAAACAACACAGAGAAGACCCTGAGCCTACGAGATCATCCAAACGCTGAGTACCCCTTCCCTGCCCACCACCTGCCTGACTTTCCACCCAAGGGAGAGCCTCTGCCTTCCCTTGGCAACGCTTTCAAGTGCAAATGGAGGGATTTTGGTACCTGTGTGGTAGCCATCCTGTAACTCAGTGATGAAGGAGTGAGCGTTGGCCTTCTGGGCAGCCTGGACCACGGACTCGAAGGAGGCTGAAGTCAAGCCGTAAGAAATGTTGTCTGCAATAGAGCGGGCGAACAGCACGGGCTCTTGGCTCACCAGGGAGATCTGCACAAAGGGAGGGAAGAGCAGGGGGTTGGGAGCAGAAGGCACACTGGCCAGCACCTTGGATCATCAGTGTTAGTTCCTGCTGGGTAAAGGACTCCAGCAGGCAGAGCCTCACCATTAAACCAGGGCACACAAGTGCCTCGATGTGAGCTTCCAGTGAGGATGCTAACAATGGGGTGCCCAGTGGCAGCCCTAGCCCAGTTTGTATCATCTGCTGGGAAGCCATTTTGCGGGAAAGAACCCTGATGCAGTGCTGGCACGTTGGCATCTGGGATGAGCTTCACCCTCCAAGACTGTTGTGGTTTTACTCCAGACCCATCTTTCACTGTTTGCTCTTCCCAGAATGGAAAACCAGTTGCTGGGACAAGGCAGGATGGAGAGACCCTCTCCCAGGCTCTTGTTGTTTTCTCTGCAAGGCCAGTAACGATGCTTGGGCCACATGAACGATCCCACCTCCATCTTTTAATTCAAAATTAACAAGTTAGGGACATGGCTGCTGCAATTCCTTAATTGCTCAGCAACAGCCTCCCTGTCCTACCTTACAGCCATTGCTGCCCTTGCATCCAGCCTGCTTTGTCAATACTGAAATAGATAGAACCCTCCAAACTATTGCTCAGAACTGGGCATGGAGACAGCAGGACATGGGAATATTTTAACTGACTTCTGCCCATGCTCCCAACACCACACCAGGCTTTCTAAACTGCAAGCCTTGCTTGTCTTTTAGATTTCACTCAGTACAGGCAGGGAATGTAAATTAGTCACACTGACTTTGGCTTCCCAGCCTGTCTCTGATCAATTGTTTTCAGGTTTTCCTGCTGACTGGTGAGGCTGTTTGCTCTGAGGACAAACAAAGAAGGCAGTTACTTGCAGAGGAGATGAAGGCTGATCTGTGCTGACACACAGATGAGAGCTGAGGGGCCTAAACCCCTCTCCTGGGCAAACCACCAGGATCCTGCTGCCAGGATCCCAACAAGTTTAACTCCCCCTCAGCTGAGGCTTACTTTAAGATCTTAAAAGCAGAAAGTGAGGGAGGAATGCAGAACTCTTTTCCCAAACCCAATTTAGATGATAATTAACCCAACAACCCAAACCAGCTTTCTGCTGCGTTGGCCAAAAAATACAAAACGAAACATGTTTTCAGTTCTGATTTTTGGAATTTCCCTCCTCCCCTCGAAACCACTCTCCATCCCTTTTCCCTTCCACCCCCACAAGTCATCTGAATTCCTTTCCTGGACCACCTCCCAGTTTTCTGCCCATTTCAGAAGTCTCCAGTTCCAATCCAAAGCCACATGCAACACTGGCAGCCACCCCCTCTGCTCACGGCGGGCGGTAGCGGGAGTACGCGTATCAGTGGCTCGTACCACGGAGTGCAGGTACTTGTGATCGTACATGTTAATGGGACGCCCGTCCAGCAGCACCTGCCCATCTTGCAGAGGGTAGAAGTTCTCCAGGATGTTGACACAGGAGCTCTTCCCGCTCCCTGAAGGACCCACCAGCGCCGTCACTTTGCCAGGGTGGAGGGTGAAGGATACATTCTGCAATGTGCATAGGAGAGGGTGCTCAGGTCCTGGCTTTTCCCAGGCTCCCTGGCTCAGGCACTACCCAAGAGAGGCAGCTGAAATCCACCCACAGCAACCCTCCACCTCGCTGGTGTGCCACGCTGGTGTGCCTCGCTGTTGTGCTCCTCCAAAATTGCTTCAAATTTGCCTGCTGAAGTAGCAGGAGCTCTAGAAACTGCAAAGCAAAACTAACCTCTCTGCTGCTGCTGCTTCCTGCCTCATGACCCCAGCCCCTCTCCCATGGAAACAGTCTGTGGCAGCTTGGCACAAAGCCCTGCACCATGCTGATGTGTTTATTCCATGCTTGGGCAGGGAATAAGGGGTTTATTAATAGTGATAGAGTCACAGAATCCCAGAATGGTGGAGGCTGGAAGGGCCCCGCAGAGCTCATGCAGCCCAAGCCCCTGCTAAAGCAGGTTCCCCTGGCTCAGGGGGCACAGGAACGTGTCCAGGTGGGTTTGGAAACCTGCTGAGCAAGAGCCTCCACACCCTCCCTGGGCAGCCTGGGCCAGGGCTCCCTCACCTCAGCACCAAACAAGTTTTTCCTTATGTTGAAGTGGAACTTTTTGTGTTCTAACTTGTGCCTGTTACCCCTTGTCCTATTGCTGGGCACCACAGAAAAAAGTGTTGCCCATCCTCCTGACACCCACCCTTTAGGTACTTTTAAGTGTTGATGAGGTGCCCTCTGAGCTTTCTTTTCTTTGGGCTAAACAGCCCCAGGTCCCACCGCCTTTCCTCATAAGGAAGATGCTCCAGTCCCCTGATCATCTTGGTAGCCCTGCACTGGCCTCTCTCTAGCAGTTCCCTGTCCCTGTTGAGCCCAGAACTGGATGCAGTACTCCAGATGAGGCCTCACCAGGGCAGAGTAGCTCAACCTGCTGCCCACACTGTTCTTAATACACCCTAGAATGTCATTGGCCTCCTTGGCCACGAGGGCACACTGTTGGCTCACGTTTAGTTTCTCATCAATTTGTCATCACTTACATAAACAAATCCCATTCCTTGTAAGCAAAGCCAGCCCTAAACACCTGCTGCTCCTCACAACCTGTTCTCCAGCACGCTGCTGACCTGCTGCCTTTACACATCTTCAGAGGGGCAGCTGATGCTTCCCGTGGGGCAGGGAGCAGGGTCCACACGCCGTGCCCGTGGGGCTCACCTGGAGCACCTGCGTTGCAGAGCGAGTGCGGTAGGAGAAGGTGACGTTCCTGAACTCCACCTTCCCATCCACGTGCTCTGGGGCCAGGGCCCCGTCGCTCACCATCGTTGGCTTGCGGTCGATGAACTCAAACACCTTCTCGGCGGCGCCCACTCCCTGCATCAGGCCGCTGTACACGGAGCCGACGGACTGCAAGGGAACAGGCAACAGTGAGACCCTCCCGTGTGATGGCAAAGCCAGTGCCACTTGTGAGGAGAACAGCTGAGGCATTCCCAAGGCTTCTATCACCTGATAGTAACTAGAGGAGAAGAAAGCTCTCCTGCCTCTGTAGGGTATGGAGGGGATATATGGGCATATCCAGGGAAAGAACATCTAAGGGTTTTGGGGTTTGAGTCCTGTGTCCAGTTCTGGGCTCCCCAGATCAAGAGGACAGGGAACTGCTGGAGAGAGAGGCCAGTGCAGGGCCACTAAGATGATCAGTAGACTGGAACAGCTCTAAGGAAAGGCTGCAGGACCTGGGGCTGTTCAGCCTGGAGAAGAGAAGGGAGGGAGACCTCATTAACACTTACAAGCATCTAAAGGGTAGATGTCGGGAGGATGGGAGACACTTTCTTCTGCAGTGTCCAGCAACAGGACAAGGGGTAACAGGCACAAGCTGGAACACAGCAAGTTCCACTGAGGAAAAACTTGTTTGGGGAGAAACTTGTTTGGTGCTGAGGTGAGGGAGCCCTGGCCCAGGCTGCCCAGGGAGGGTGTGGAGGCTCCTTCTCGGGAGGTTTCCAAACCCTCCTGGACACGTTCCTGTGCCCCCTGAGCCAGGGGAACCTGCTTTAGCAGGGGTTGGGGCTGGATGAGCTCTGCAGGGCCCTTCCAACCCCCACCATTCTATGATTCTATGATTGTGCCTGGGTAAACTCAGAGGTGACCAGAAGAAGGAAACATGGACTGGGAAGAGAAGATGTGCACCAGGAGACATATGACCCAAGCTTCCAACAAAGTCCTCCACTCATCTCTCTTTGCTCAAGACCAGCAGCTCCCCTACCCAGTGGCTGAATGGAGTCCACATACAGCAGGACATTGCAGCAGCTCCCAAGGGCAGATGGCTCATTCCCCAGCACACTGCCTCAAACGCAGAGCAGCTCCAGCAGGGACCCTTCTAGACAACTGTGTGGCTGTTCCCTGCTGGGAAACAGTCCTGAGGGATTTACCATTGCACTTTCCTGACTACAACTGCTGCATACCAACACTGGCTTCCCTGAAATAAATCCCCATCAGGTTGGCTTTCTTTAATCTTAAACCCAAGGCTGCAGAACAGCTTGCACTGCAACTGCTCCTGCCATCAGGAGGGGGAAAAAAAACCCCCTCAAACCAAACCCACACCAAAACCACAGCCTGGAAACACCAGCAGAGCCTGCAGTCATCCAAACAGATGGTGAGAGTTGGGCAAGCTGCTCCAGCTCTGCTCTGCCACTGCACAAGGGCTGAAGCACTGCTGAAACCACGCTCAGCTGCCAAGAAACCTCCCAAGCTTTATGCCTTTGCAAGGGGAAGGCGGCCCTGGGTGGGCTCTACCATCCCACCCACAAGCCCATCTTGTTAACACAGTGCCAAGGCAGCAGCTTGGAGCTGGTTCCAGGGAAAGAGAAGGGAATTATGTTACCTTTTTGTATTAGTTTTAATTAAGTTCTTAATGAAGCCTGAAATTTACCAGGCAGCTTTGTAATCCCTCCATCCTTCATGGCAGGAAACGTGGCAAGCAGCCAGGACTCTGCTCTTCAGCAGGGCCAGCCTGACCCCTTTGGTCCCAACTCCCTTTTTTGGGGATAAGCTGCTTTGGATGTGTTCAAGTTGTGAGGCCACAGCAGGAGGGAGCACTGGGGAGAATCAACCCAGTGGTGGGCAAAGCCACAGCGCCAAGGGAATGCATCACAGCAAAGTCAACACTGGATCCAACCCTGAGACTGCCCTGGGACCTTTAAGCAGATAAACATCATCTCAATATGGAGTAGGCCAGAGGGATAAACCAGACTCACCTCCATGCAGTCTCCTAGGACAAACTCATAAATGATGAAGGAGATCAGGTTTCCACTTGTCATTTGCCCTGAGATCACGAGGTGCCCACCATAGTAAAGGATGCTGACCTGGACTACCAGGAGGGTCAGCTGAAAGCCAGAAAACACCCCAACATCAGCAAGGACAATGATATTTTGGTGGATTTGTAATTACTCACATAACAGCCCGTAGTTCATGTGCTGACATTTATTCTCTGAGCCCTGAGATGAGCATCCCTGGCAGTATGCAGCTGACAGGCCTAACAGAGAGAATATGATACGAGAAGGGAAAAGCAGCTCAAGTACCTGGGCTGATTTAAGGAGCTGGGCTGGCATCTTTCAACAAAGCAGAAGTCCAGAGGGGCAACAGCCAAGAAGGGGGGATTTATCTGAACTAACAGAGCATGTCATGAGCTGGTCTCTTGGACAAGTGTAATAATCTAGACTCACATGACTCACCTCACCACTAAAACAAACCTTCTGTTATATGTGTGTGACACATTTGAATTCAGAACACAGAACCAAGCCAAGAGTTAATGCAAAAAAAGTCCTCCTTGCATGTATAAGCCCCTGAAGCATAACCTCAGCTCTTGCCTGTAATCTGTGTGGGGGTGCCACCTACTCTACAAAGGAGAAAGATCAGCTCTGAGATGACAAATACCAGCCTCTGCCTCTGCTTCAGAAACACAGCGATGCCCTGGGGCTCTGTGTGATGTCTGCAGGACAAGGCTGGAAATTCACCCAGATCAAAATACCAGGGGAAAAAAAACTTCCTCTGTTGCTCTGCCATGATCTGACCTTTTGATCCTGCATTCCCTCTGAGAAAGGCTCTACCAGGGCTGTGCTAAATCCATCAGCTTCTTTCTAGGTGAGCCCTGCAGGAAGGGATTTTGAGGGTTTTTGCTTTCTTTGACTCAGCAGGATCTGTGCTGACCCATTTCAGCCTTCACCTGAGGGCCCTGGAACAATGCTGAAAGTGCTCCCATTTTGCTTCCAGACTTGGGAAGCCATAAAATCTCTCATGGCTGTACAAGGGCACCATAACTTGCAAAGTCTTCACCAGAGGCTCCTTAGATCCTTGAATACGCAGAGACAAGGGCAGCCTTAATTATCAGCCAATGCAGGCCAAGTCCCAAACCATCTGCTCTTAAACACTGAAAAAGCATTTTGCAAGACAAAAAACAAACCAAAGCAAACAAAAACCCACCCCAAAGTCCAGCAGCCTCCCCCTGCCACCACCCACACACAGAAGATGGCTGTTTCCGAGCTCAGCTGTTCGCAGCAGGAGCTGTGGAGATGAGCTGGCACGGGCAGGCAATGCAGCAACACACCAGCACGGGCTCCTCCATGACCTTGAGCACTTAGCAGTTATATCCTTATTTGCAAGAGCAAACAGGCTGTTTGATGGCAGAGGCAGCTCTGCCCTAAGTGGGGAGGGGACATATTCTTTTGGTGAATGACAGAAAGAGATAATAATCAAGAGGCAGAGGATTAGTGGCAGCATCAGGGCTGAGCAGTGGAAGACAAGCACATGCCTTGTGCCATGTGTATTCTGGCATCTGAAGCATCATCCCCTGCTCAACCCCAGCCCCAGCCCCGTGGAGGGAAGCCCCAGCACTGGGCACCTACCCCGCTGGACCAGACGTAGTAGGTGTAAGCCATGGCCTCGCGCTTGTTGAGCTTGTAGACCTGCTGCAGCTTCTGCCAGTACACGTCTGCCTCCGCCTCCTCGTTGGCGAAGCTGCGCACGGTCCTCATGGCAGAGATGGTCTCCTCAGCCGTGTTGTTGGCCTTGGCCAGAGCGCTCTGCACGTCCTTGGAGAGCTTCTGCAGGGAGCAGGAGGAGGCAGAGGGGGCTCAGCGGGTGCTGGGCTGCCTGTGGCACATGTCCCTGCACACCCTGGGCTCTGCTGGGCTCAGGAAAAAGGCACCGTGGTTTTTTCCAGGGTGATGGGCAACAAGGCTGAGCACTGGGATATATTTAACAGCTGGGGGTGTTCAGCCTGGGGAAGAGGAGGCTGAGGGCAGAGCTTACCACTCTCTGCAATTACCCAGTAGGAAGCTGTAGCAAGGTAGGGGTCGGGGTCTTCTCCCAAGTAACTAGTGACAAGAGGAAATGGGCTCAAGTTGCCCCAGGGGAGGTTGAGATTGGAGCCGAGGCAGAACTGTTTCCCTGAGAGGGGTGTCAGCCCCTGTGCCAGGCTGCCCAGGGAGCTGGGGGAGTGCCCAGCCCTGGAGGGATCCCACAGCCGTGGGGCTGAGGTGCTGAGGGCCGTGGGTCAGCGCTGGGCTGGGCAGGGTGAGGGGAGGGCTGGGACTGCAGCAGCTTCAGGGGCTTTTCCTACCAAAACAATTCTGTGATTCTGTATCTGCTGTCTCTGAAGAGGGACCTGGGCTTCAGAAGGGGAAGTGCCATGCCCAAGGCCACTGCTGCTCCTCCTGGTGCCCCCATGAGACAAGGTCAGCCTGGCCCAGGAGCCAGTCTAGGACAAGTATGGAGACCAAGGGCAGCTCTACTCCTGCCAAGAGCTCTAGCAGGGGTCACAGCTGGGTGAGGCAGCACCCAAGGAGCCTGTTTTGGCAGCACCCATGCACACCATGCCCCTGGTACAGCAGAAAGCACTGATAACTGAGGTGGGGGCAGCAGTGAAGGACTCACAAGGTCCATGGGATGTGTCATTAGCCATGGGGAACAGCCCTTGGCCCACAGAAATCCCCAGGAATAGAGAGGGAGCTCAGTACCGGGTTAAATCCCCACCAAGTCACTCCAAAGGAAGAGGAGAGACTACATGAGGACAAGCAGGTGCATATGGGACATCCCACAGCCAAGCTACCTCTCCTTTCAGAGCTGAGATGGCTCCACTCCCAAGCATGAAGCAAGGTAAGAGTTGGGGCTAAGCTTGTCTGCCCACACAGGTTTAATGTCACCTTCCTGCCCCCGCTGCTGGCAGCAAAACACTCCAGCAACAGTCCCAGCAGCTCCAAAGCTTCACCAAAGCTTCGGGAGGGGAACAGCTCAGTGCTGTGGCACACCACGGCCGTGCCAGCTGCTCCTCCTCACCTTGTAGTACTTCCCATAGATATCAGACACCAGCATGATGATGGGGAAGCCCATGAAGGTGACGAGTGAGAGCTTCCAGGAGAGGCTGAACATGAAGAAGATCACCCCTGCTGCCTTCACCATGTTGCGCAGGAAGATGTTGATGTTCTGGGACACCAGGTCGCTCACGATGGTCGTGTCCGACGTCAGGCGGGAGATGACGTCCCCTGCAGCAACGAGGGGTTGGGGAAGGGGAGAGAGAGGGGACATGTCACCACAGCAGGTCACTGCCTACCCACATCCCACGTCCCGTGGCAGGGGCCAGATGGAGCTCCCCGCTCAGCCCCTCGCTGGGGGTCTGAAGGGTGGCACGGAACGGAGGTGACTCTCCAGCGCTGTGGATGTGAAGCAGAACAGAGGAGCCTGGATTGCTGCATGAAACGCACCTGAAGGCACAAGCTACACCACTGGGTTACCAAAGATGACTGAGGACAGCAAAGGGGACTGTGCAGCAGCACCTGACACTGAAGGGCACGCCATAGGCACGCAGATGGGCAGCAAGTATGTGGATGGGGTGTTTGCTGGACCGCTGGGTGCACCTTCAAAGCTTTCAACCCAATCCTGAGGGTTCTAAATGATGTCAGGAGCCCCCCAGGAGCTCATTGGGGACTGCTGGCACCTTTCCCCACCATCCTGGCTGGACCAACCAGGGAATGAGGTGGCTCCATGGACACTGTTTGGGTTTAACCACATGCCCCACAGACTAGAGCTGACTCAAGTGATGCTGAGGACACAGGGCCAGGTGAAGCTCCTGCAGTGCCCTTTGGCAGAGCTGACAGCAAACACCACCCTGAACTCCTCAATTCTAGGCCTGTGTTTGACTCCAGCTGAACTCCAGTGCTCTTGTGTAAGTCCAGGGTTACCTGTATCCCACTTACAATAACAGCTCTGGTGTCCTGAGCTACGAGGGCACCGTGCAGCCACCGCCAAATATGGCAACAGCCTCAAAACTAAAAATACCACTGAGACAAAATTAAGAGTGTAAAAAGTTGTAGCAGGCTGGGACCTGCCCCCCCAGAGCAGCACAGACTGGGACAGGACTGGACTGCAAGCAGGGAAAGGGACAAGCACACACAGCAAGCTTCACACATCTGAGGTTTCTAAACACAAGCACCCGGGTGCTGTCTCTGGCTGCTCCCGACCTGGTGCGTGCTGGGAGGACAAGCCAAAGGGATGGCCAGGATGGGACAGATCTGAGCAAATGTGGGAGGAAGAGGAACCAACCTGTGCGATTCTCATCAAAGAAACTCATCTCCTGAGACATCAGGGACCTGAAGAGGCAGTTGCGAAGGCGAATGTTCAGTCTTGCAAATATGAGCGTAAAAAAGCCGCCGCGGATACCTGCGGCAAATGAGCTAATTGCAGATAAGAAACGTTATAGAGCAATGGACACGAACCCGCTCCTCAGCACCCAAACACCCCAAAGGCACAGGCACTGCTGCACTCCTACTGCTTGCCACGCGGGGAAGCGATGGCTGAACCAGCCCACATCTCTTCCAGGTGCTACCAGCCAGCATAGGGAGGGCTGGCCCTGGCCTTGGCCCCGCTGGGGACAGCTTTAGGGGGTGGCAGCGCTGCCAGGACAGCGTTCCCCAGGGAGCTTGGTGTCTGTGTCTGCTCCTGCTCCCACACCACCAGCAGAGAGATGTGCAGAGGCCTCGTGACTGCCACCACAGCTTCTCTGCACCGTCACAGCACAAAGAAATCAAAGCACATGCCTGACATCTGGCAGGGACCCAGTGGAATGGACACAAGGTGAGACAGCCCATTCCCACCACAACCACGAGGTGCTGTGGGCAGCCTCCCCCCTCCTCGTGGGCAGGGCCAAAGCAGCCCCTGCCATTACCTTCCGATGGCCAGCAGCGACACGACCAGCACGGCCGTGGAGAAACGGTCCATGCTCTTCTGCACCACGATGCCATCGATGGCCAGCCCTGTGTAGTAGGGCAAGAAGGTCTCTCCTGTCAGACAAGCAAAGGACACAGGGTTTCAGCCCCACCACGTGGGATCGGTGCAGGACCTGTGCTTCCACCTGCAACAGCCCACAGACAACCCCATGCTCATCACAGAGCTGCTCAGCCACTGCACGAGATGGCTCATGGTGCAGCCCTTAGTGGCACATGGGGATGTTTTACACATGGGTGTATTTCATAGAATCATAGGATCATGGAATGGTGGGAGTGGGAAGGGTCCTGCAGAGGTCATGCAGCCCAAGCCCCTGCTAAAGCAGGTGTGCCCTCAATCAGGGGGCACAGGAACACGTCCAGGTGGGTTTGGAAACCTCCTGAGAAGGAGCCTCCACACCCTCCCTGGGCAGCCTGGGCCAGAGCTCCCTCACCTCACCACCAAAGCAGTTTCTCCTCATATTCCAGTGGAACTTGCTGTGTTCCAGCTTGTGCCTGTTACCCCTTGTCCTGTTGCTGGACATTACAGGAAAAAAAGTGTCTCCCCATCCTCCCAACATCTTCCCTTTAGGTACTTTTAAGTGTTGATGAGGTCTCCCCTCAGCCTTCTCTTTTCCAGGCTGAACAGCTCTAGGTCCTGCAGCCTTTCCTCATAGGAAAGATGCTCTAGTCCCCTGATTATCTTTGTAGCCCTTCACGAGACTCTCTCCAGCAGTTCGCCGTCTCTCTTGAACAGGAGCCCAGAACTGGACACAGCACCCCAGGTGAGGCCTCAGCAAGGCAGAGTAGAGGGGGAAGGAGAACCTCCCTTGATCTGCTGCTCACACTCTTCTTGATGCTCACCAGGATGCCATTGGCCTTCTTGCCCACAAGGGCACACTGCTGGCCCATGTTTAGTTTGTCACCAACCAGCTCTCCCAGGTCTGTCCCTGCAGAGCTGCTCTCCAGCCTGTCCTGGTGCAGGGAGTTGTATCCCCTACAACTTTCTTTGCCTGTTCTCATTTCTTACCCAGCTCATGCAGGATGTTCCACTCAGCACCCTTGGGAAAGCAAACCTGGGCTGCTGCCAGGAATCCCCCCACGGCTCCTTCCCTCCCTGTGAAGATGGGAGCGCAGCACAGCCCCCCCGTCCCCTTCGCTCACCCAGCGCAGCCACGAGGAGGAAGAAGAAGGCGATGCCCAGGAAGAAGGCGTCGGGCTTGGTGTAGGACAGCAGCTTATGGATGGTGGGACCCGCGGCCTGCTCCCGCTTGTCCCGCCGGACGGTCCCGTCGCAGCTCTCCTCCGCCTCGGCGCGCGACTCGGAGCCGGGCCCCAGCGCCTCGCGGGACGAGGTGACACAGGCCAGCAGCTGCCACAGCCCGAACGTGGCCGCCAGTGACACATAGGTCCAGGCAAACAGCCCCCAGAACCAGGGGTCCCTGATGGTCCTCCGAACCTCCGAGTAGAGCAGCAGCTTCACCATCATGTAGATGCCCATGAGGAGGCAGATGATGGCGATGAAGGTCCGCGACGCCCTGAGGCGCCGGGGGCCGTAGGCCGTGTTGGTGGCCACGCCGATGGCGGCCCCCAGCAGCACGCAGCTGCGGTACAGGCAGCCTCCCCAGATGTCCAGCAGCGAGTTGAAGATGTTGAAGTGGCGCAGGTCCCGCAGGACGTCCCAGCCGCCGCGGCCGCGGGTGTAGAGCAGCGTGGTGACCACCACGTCGGCCCCGCTGAGCGCCAGCGTGCTGGCCACCGCCTTCCAGGCACGCATCCTTGCCGCTGAGCGCCGGGGCGCTGGGGAAAGCCCTAGCACTGAGAGGATGTGGTCATGTCGGCCTCTGCTGTGGGGTGAGAAGAGAGGGGAACAGGGTTGGTATTCACCTCTGGGAGGTGGCAGGGAAAGGAAGCAGGATTAGGGGACAACCATGCCAGCTCCCCACCAGGCTGTTCTGACTCTAGGCACCGTCACCTACTCCTTCTTTGCCTCCTTCCTGCACACACTCCAAGATGTCCCCATAAAACAACAAGCACAAATGAAGACAAACTTCCCTCCCTGATGCCTCTGCCCGTCCTGAATCCCAAAGCAGAAACCCGCATATGCAAGTAGGAAGCTTTGTCCCCACTCGCCGTGGCAGCCAGGTGATGCCGGGATATCTGCACAGCCCACGTGTCCTGCGCTACGGAGCCATGTGGGTGATAAACTCTGACATTCATGATCCAAGTCCCTCCCCGTCTTTCCCAGGACAAAGCTGGCCTGGCACTTGGATCAAAACCATAGGAAAGCAGAAGGGAGAGCAGCTCAGCTACAGAACCCCCCCTCTCATCAAAGAGCAGCCTCAATCCTTGGTGCGGCAGCCAGTCACACCTTGCCGTCCTCAGCCCTCTTCGGCGTTAATTTGGAGCAGCCCACTAACGCCGCTGCGCTGTCAGCCTGCGGTTCAGCCACGCAACAAAAATCCCGAGAGGAAATTACAAAGGAAGGTGGAAACCCACAGCCGTGTCCCGTGGGAGGGGGAGGAAAGCTCCGCGGCGGGTCTAATCAGCGGCAGCGATGGTGGGGCTGCATCTGAACCGGCCCAGAACGGGGTGGAAAGCTCGATTTTAAACGGGAGCGAGCTGCTCAGCTGCTCCTGTGCCGTGGCCAGAGGTGCCCGAGGGATGGACCCGACCCTCGGCTTTGTGCTGGCCAAGCAGCGGGTGACGGTGCACGGCGCAGAAGGTCTGGCACAAAGGCTGCCGTGACCGCAGCCAACGCCGCAGCCACCCGAAAGCAAACCCCGGGGGGAAAGGCGGCTCGGGGGCCGGGCAGGTGGGCTGCAAAGCTAACACGGGCCGGAGGGGCAATCTGCGGGAGAACGGGGGGGTTTATGGCTGGGGAAGGAGGGCTGGAGGTAAAGCAAAAGCAGCGGTGTCACGGAAGGGCTGGACACGCTTCCCAGGGTGCTCGCTGCTGCCATCCGCTGCAAAGCTGCGCGGATCCGGCCCGGCGGAGCGGGAGGAGGAGGAGGAGGAGGAGGAGGAGGAGGAATAGGAGGAGGATGAAGAGGAGGAGGAGAACACCGCAGCAACCTGGCACCCGCGAAGGTGTCCCCAGCTATAGAGCTGGAGATAAAGAAGGTCCTTAACCTCACCCCTGCTTCCCACCTCCCCTCCCGGGCGGGAGCAGGCGCCCGGGAACGGCCGTGCCCGCCATGGCAAGAGGGACGGGCACACGGACGAACACACAGACCGACACACGCTATCCCGTTTGAAGCCCAAGGACCACACCATCCCCACCGGACGGTACCTCACCGGCTGCGAGCGATCCGGCTCCGCTCGGCCCGAGCCCGCGGCGAAGAGTCCCGGCAGCAAGGTCGCCGCGGGGGGGGGGGCGGGGTCGGCCGTGGCCACGCCCACAGCCACGCCCACAGCCACGCCCACCGCGCGCCGCTGCGGCGCCCGCCCGCGCCCGCCCACGCCCGGCCCGGGACAGCCGAGCCCGCTCCTCCCGCCCTGCCCCCTGCACCAAAGCTTGTCTTGCTTTATCCCCCCCCCCCAAACAACCCCTTTCTCTTGTTTGTTTTCTTTCCCTCTCTCAGTTTTTAGAGTTATTTTATTGGTTTGGTTCCCAAGGGGAAAACACAACACAGGAATCGGCTTTAAAAACCAGCGGGACAAAGGCTCGACACCCTGTCAACGGACACCTGGGCAGCAGAAGGGGTTAAATGAACCCCTAAGGCAGAGAAGGATTCGGTTTGCAGAAACTCGGCTTATAAATTGCTCTTTTTTTGCCCCTTGAGTCTCCATGGCCAGCTCTGGAGGGGGAAGAAGTGCTCAGGACGTTGGCTGGGTGCAGCCCTGTACTCAGCTGGGCTGTGGAGGTGACAGGAGGGCTGGTCCACATGAATATCCCCAAGTTTCTCTGTGGTTTTGGAGCATTTGGGCTTAAAACCAGCGCTCTAACCTTTGCCAGACTGCAGAGTTCCTGCATCCCACTCAATTTCTGGAGAGAACAGAATGGCAAAGGGAAAAAGACCCCTTTTCTCTTTGCCTGGGTAACCAAAACCAAAACTAATCACGTTCCATCACTCATTTTATTTCTGCTAATTAGTGCTTAGAAATGAATAAAAAGGAAAAAACCTCACTTCACGCCATTCCCACACCCTCTGGGAATGGAGTCAGACCTGGGTGACGCGCCCTGCGGCAGGCTGGTGGCGGGACAGTTTTAAGGTGTAGGAGGCATATTGCAATGTGGCTAAGCCAGGTCTAGTTTCTAGTTCTCTTCTCATCTGATCCCTCCCTGGGCTTTCATGCAATTACTCCCCAAAGGGGCAACTTCCAAGCCATAGTCAAAGTGCAGCTTTTTTGCTCAGAGCAAGTCTCCCGCTGCTGAACGTGGATGGTGCCACTTCCCTCGGCAGGAGGGATGGGCCGGGGGCAGATCCAGACATGGAAGGGACTGAACAGACACCTTTGTCTGAACCTTCCCCTTCCTTTCTCCCCAGGACTGCACCCTGGGCTCCCACACTGCCAGGGCACAAACCCTGGGGAGAGTTTGTGCTACGAGACACCCCCTAAAGAAGCGTCAGGGGGGCCTAAGTGGTTTTCTTCAGGCCAGACACGCTCTGCTCAGGCGACAGCACCGTCTCGATCTTAAAGGACACAAACTGGCCCTTCTTCAGCTTCTTCAGGGAGCTGGTGGCATCACTGCCAAACATGGTGTCATCCACTTGGAAGGCAAGAGAGGGGAGGCCCCGACTTTTCCGTTTCACACTCTTCTGCTCCCGCTTGTAGGCCGTGCTCACGTTGGCCATCACCTGAAAGCACATCCCTGGGATTGGGCCTTGAGCTGCTGCTTAAAAACAATCAGCTGGGCTGGCTCTGACCTGAGCTCGGGGGGTGAGAGCTGGTTGCACCCATGGGCAAGGGAGGGACCAAGCAAGGTGTTTCCAGACTTAATTCTCCCCAGTCCCAAGCCGGTAGGAGACCTTATGTTAAGAAATCGTGGGTTTGTGGCCTTGCAGCTCTCCAGCAGTAGAGGGCAGAAGGGGATCTGGGCTGGAGTAATGTGGAGCCAAGGGAAGCTTTTAGGATCTCTTGCTAACTCCAGCCCCACTCCTGGCCTGTCTGCAGGTGACCGGACAAAAGAAGTGCCCTTAAAATCACAGAATCATTTCCTTGAGGCTCCTGCAGTCCCAGCCCTCCCCTCACCCTGCCCAGCCCAGCGCTGACCCACAGCCCTCAGCACCTCAGCTCCACGCCTTTGGGATCCCTCCAGGGCTGGGCACTCCCCCAGCTCCCTGGGCAGCCTGGCACAGGGGCTGACACCCCTCTCAGGGATACAGTTCTGCCTCAGCTCCAACCTCAACCTCCCCTGGGGCAACTTGAGGCCATTTCTTCTTGTCCTGTGAATTATCACTGGGGAGAAGAGATCTCTCCCCAGCTCACTACACCCCGCTGTCAGGGAGTTGCAGAGAGTGATTAATGTCTCTCTCCAGCCTCCTCTTCTCCAGGCTGAACACCCCCATTCCCTCAGCTGCTCCTCATCACCCTTGTGCTCCAGCCCCTTCCCCAGCTCCTGTGCCTGGCTCTGGCCACGCTGCAGCCTCTCAATGTCTTGTAAATGAGAGGTCCAACACTGACCACAGCACTCGAGCTGCAGCCTCACCAATCACTGCCCTGGGCCTGCTGCCACACTAGCTCTGATCCCAGCCAGGATGCCCTTGGCCACCTGGGCACACTGCTGTGTGTAATGGACACGATGCTTCGGCGTTACCCAGAGCTCTCGCTGCTCGTGCCACACTGTGCATCTCATTTCACAAGCAGGGAGCCAAGCTGGTGAGCCTGAGCTGCCACAGGGACCAGCTGGGAATAGATCCCCCACATCCAGCTCTCAGGCTTCCTCACTGTTCTGTTTTACCACTGCTGTTGCCTGGAAAGAGGAATCACAGTCCAGGTGGGATCAAGGAGGATGACATAACTCTGTCTGAGGACATGAAATGACTGAGAAAACAAAGCACTTGAGCCTTGTCTGGTATTTTTTTGGCACACAGATTGCCAAGTACTTTACAGGGGACACTGAGGAGTCAGAAAACCAAGAAACAGAGATAAAATGAGTCGACCAAGGTCACCTATCACATCAGAGGCAGTCAGGAGCTGGATGCTGGCTTTGCTCCCCAAAGCCAGCTCTCTGCCCACTGGGCCTCCACGGTAGGCCCAACCTCCCCAGATTTTCTCCTTCCCCATTTTGAGGCAGGGTTACTTTTAACCTTCCAAATGACACAGCATGTCCCTAAAGGCTTTTTGTCCCTGCCTAATGACAGACTCCTTTGCCTGCTTTGAGCTGCAGACTACAAGGCAGAGTGCTGGGCCACAGCTCTCATTAGCCTTGAGGGGGTAAGCTCACCAGTCCCTCGTGTTCCATCGCTCAGCTCTGAGCAGCACCACCACCAGCTTCCCCGTGGCATTGAGCAGTGCTGTCTCAGAGGCTCTGGCTCTGCTCCTGCTGCCCTCAGCACGCATCAAGGTGCCACTGGCCACCTCTCCTCCTGGGCCAGGCCTGGTGAGTCTCAGGCAGTGCTTGACCTGCCTCTGCCTCGCTCCTTCCCAGCTGGATGTGGGGCCTCCCTGCCCAGCTCAAGCCCATCAGCGACCTGCTGTGTGACAGGAGAGAGCCCACAGGCAAAGGGCTCCTGTGAGATTCTGGCCAGGCAGGGCCAGGGGCTCCCTCTGAGCAGGCACAGGCTGGAGCAGGATCCTGGGACAGGCCAATCCCTTCTGTGCAGCTCTCACTGCACACACACCCCGGGGAGGAGGGATGCTCAGCCGCAAAACCACTTTCAAGGCACCACATGACTTACAATTTCCTTCACCGCGTTCTGCTGCTCCTGAACGGTGGCTGTGAAGGGTGGGAGGCTGCCTGCCGTGCCAGAGCCAACCCCTTGCTCTTTAGAGTCCTTGACAAAATCCACCTGCAAGGCACAGATATTGGGGTGTTACCCTGCAACTGTGCCAGTGGCTACAACCCGCCCCTGAGCCTCTCGGTGCTGGGGCCGTTACCTCGGAGGACAGGCACACGTATCTGTTGAACATGAGGAAGAAGGGGGGGTACTTTGTGACAGAGTTGACTGAGGTGCGGAAATGGAAGAGCAGGGGGTCGAGGTGGGTGTCCCACTCCTCAGGCTTCTCGTTCACCACGCTGCAGATGGAGGATTTGAGCACGTCGGCACTGCGGTCGTCGGGGGCGGCGCAGTCAGCGGGGGTGAGGAGCTGCGAGATGCTCCAGCGCTCGCACAAGTGCCGGCTGACCTGCAGAGATGGGGGGTCAGGCCCAAGGGAGAGCAGGGCAGGTTGGTACCACAGCAGGTAGGAGCCTGTGCAGCACCACACAGCCACTGAGCCCATGCCAGCAGATGCTGCTCGGCACAAAAAGCTCCCCCAGAGAAAATGAAGAGCCTGAGAAAATGTTTTGCAGCCACTGGTTTTGCCGTGCTTGAGGCTTTGCACAGCGCTGGGAAGATGGGCTGAGCCCAGGGCAGGGCAGGAATATCAAGGACATGATCTCACAGGACCTGAGCAGAGAGGCTGTGCTGTGCCTGGAGGGCTTGTACCACAAAACTACAACCTTAAATCTGGGTGAAAGCACTGGCAGATCATCCACTGCCCGCAGCAAGGCTGGCACAGGGACAAGGCAGCACCAGCTCCTTCCCCTCCTCAACATGACACAACACAACTCAGTCTTCAGGATCTGCTGCCCAGAAAAACCTGCTGAAGGTCCTGTTGCTTCCCACTGGACCCCCCAGCACCTGACCTACCTCCTCACAGAAGTCCCAGCTCTGAGTGGTGTAAATGTTCTTGGATGCTCCAAACCTGAAGGAGAAGAGGACACACAACTGGTTTTAGCCCATCAGCTGCAGGGCAGAGCCAGAGGAATTCAATTTTCATGGGTGATAAGAGGATACAAAAGGCACAGAGATTCTCTAGTGGAGCTGCTGTTTAAAGAGTCCGGCATGACCTTACCTCCCCAAGAGCAGGGAGGTCTCCTGGCTCCATCTGTCCCAAAACAGCCAAGCCTGTTTGCTTTTGGACAAGGCAGCTGGAGAAACAAGCAAAGGCTTCTTGCTCTGAATGCAAATCTCTACCAGCCACATCCATTTTCCCACAGGGACAACGTCACATGGTGATGTGAAGCACGTGAATGCAAAAGAAACACTTCCTAGGAGGAATCAGGGAATGGTTTTAAAACTTCAGCTGGGATCTGGGGCACTTTTGGCCTTGGGGCTACCTGGAGAACCACTTCTGCCTCTTTCTCCCCTGATAACAAGAAGATAACAGGCTCTTCCCCAGTATTTTGTAAAAAGCAACTGAGAGGCACTGCCTGGTCTCTCCTGGGGAAGGGAGAGTTACTGCTCTTGTGGAGAACTGTCTTGTGGATGCTGACTATTTCTGTGACACACATCCCAGCATGCCCCAATCTCACTGCAGAAGTGCAAAGGTAACAAGCAACACAGAAGCCTACCTGTAAAAAATCGTAGCCAGAGCTTTAGCCACTGATAAAGGATCTTTTTTCTGCAGAGGAGCAGCCTCAACCCACTTGGTGAAGTAGTCAGTCACAAGGAGGACGTGTGTATTGCTCTGTCTTGTCTCAGGAAAAGGTCCTGCACAAAAAAGCATCAAGAGAAATCAACGTGATGCTGTAATATCAAAGTTAAAAGCCCAGCCCATCAAAACAATGACTGCAAAAAAAGGCCACAACTCAGGACAGAGAGTTTAACACCAGTGCTGCTTGTATTGTCCAGAAGGGTACTTTGATAACCATAAAAGCTGAAGCAGCTGAAGATTCAGAAAGAGACTGTTTAGACATCATTGTTACATACTGCTTCCTAGAAAACAGTTCAGTTGACTGGTAGATCTCAAATCAAGAACACCAGACGCAAAACATTAGACACAGGACACCAAGAATGTCAGACACTAAAGGGTTAAAGCTAGCTCTATCTCATCTGCAATACAACTGACAGTCAAATGATGACAGTAACAACGTACTTTGCCTTTATATCCAACAGCTGCTTCCCACCCAACCTCTTAAAAATCCCTTTCTAATAGGGATAATGGACATAAGCTGGAACACAAAAAGTCCTGCTTAAACAGAAGGAAAAGCTACTTTACTGTGCAGGTGAGGGAGCCCTGGCCCAGGCTGCCCAGGCTGGGTGTGGAGGCTCCTTCTCCCTGGACACGTTCCTGTGCCCCCTGAGCCAGGGGAACCTGCTTTAGCAGGGGGTTGGACTGGAGGAGCTCTGCAGGGCTCTTCCAAACCCCCACCATGCTGTGAAAAACACACCCATGGCAGCTCAATTCTGGGCAGTAACATAGGCCCACAACTCCCATTGTGCACAGAGCTGAGCTGCTCACACACAGCAGGCTGCACCCTAGAAGG
The DNA here is from genome assembly GCF_028858725.1 of Colius striatus. Lineage (NCBI taxonomy): Eukaryota > Metazoa > Chordata > Aves > Coliiformes > Coliidae > Colius > Colius striatus. Next base: position 13,709,477 of record NC_084775.1, on the reverse strand, counting down.
CCACACGGCCTCCCTGGCACCTGGCCACCCAGGCAGCTTTCCCTCACACACAGCCAGAGGCCTGCCATGCTTCCTGGGGCAGCTGGGGAAGCCTTGTGAAGCCTGTCTGTCAGCAGAGGCAAACACTCACCATGAATGTCTAATCCCAGCACTTCCCAGGGCGACTCCACTCTGACGGGCCTCGCCCTCCGCAACACGTGCTTGTTGTGCTCTGCGTTCTGGCACGTCTCACACATCTTGATCTGGGAAGGAGAAAGACATATCAAATGTCCTTCATCAAATGCTGGTGAATTCTGTCAGTTTCAGCCTGGACAGGTGATGAAGGGATGAGAGGCACAGCACTTCTGAGCAGCTTCCTTCTACTCAGCAGGACAGCGAGGCGCAGGGAGAAGAGGTAAAACCACAACAGCTGACACAGCTCAGCTCTCACAAAACCTACCTGACAGCTTCTGACACAATAACCAAGTTTCTCAACGTGGCCTACAGCTAAGACATTTCTCACCCTGCTTTTAGGCCAATTTTTATTGTGTTTTAGACTTTCACTGATGGCTAGAAAAGTCACCAGCCCTGAGGTGAGGGAGGCCTGGCACAGGCTGCCCAGGGAGGGTGTGGAGGCTCCTTCTTGAGAGGTTTCCATGTTCCTGTGCCCCCTGATCAAGAGGAACCTGCTTTAGCAGGGGGTTGGTCCCTTCCAACCCCCACCATTCTATGATTTCCCTCACCTCAACACCAAAGGAGTTTCTCTTCCTGTTCCAGTGGAACTTGCTGTGTTCCAGCTTGTGCACATTACCCTTTGTCTTGTTGCTGGCAAAGTGTCTCCCCATCCTCACTTCTCCAGGCTGAACAGCCCCAGTTCCCGCAGTCTTTCCTCACAAGGAAGATGTTCCAGTCCCCTGACCATCTTGGTGTCCCTGCACTGGCCTCTCTCCAGCAGTTCCCTGTCCTCTTGAGCTGAGGAGCCCAGAATTGGACACAGAACTCCAGATGAGGCCTCACCAGGGCTGAATGGAGGGAGAGAGGAACCTCCCTCGACCTGCTGCCCACACTGTGCTGAACACACCCCAGGATGCCATTGGCCTTGGCCACGAGGGCACGTTGCTGCTCATGTTTAGCAGCACTCCCCGGTCTGACACAGCCAATGCTCTCAACTTACCCAGTCCACCACATCCTTCACAATCCCCAGCCAGTAGTAGCGGCTCTGAATCCTGTGCACAGTCTTCTTCTGGCCCAGGTGGTTCCCAATCTCAGTGAAGTGACTCTCCAGGAAGACCTGTCGCCTCCGCTCGGGATCCACGATCACCTCCCGCTTCTCCTCCTTCTTGGGGCCCACATAGTAGAGGCAGCCACCTGCAGAGGCCAGAGCTTGATCTAAGGTGACACACTCTCACATTCACCCCAGCTACTCAGCCTCTGCAAACAGGTAATTTCCTAGGGCAGGAAGTGAGACACAACAAAGGGGGACTGCTGCCTTGGGAGCTTCTGGAATGCCCCTGGAGAAGCTGCTGAACTGGAATCATCTCTGCACCAACCCAGTGACCTCTTTTCTGCAGCCAGGGATGAGCAAGATCCTCTGCTAAAGTAAAGCTGCCTTAGCCATGGTCTCCTGTGTGGTGCCTCAGGATGCCACAGTCCCCACTCTGCAGCCCAAAAGTGATGGGCCATGGTGCACCCCACAGCTCCCTCTCTGCACAGGGCAAAGAAGTCAGTTGAATCATTTCAGTAGGAAAATCCCTTGAAGCTGCTGCAGTCCCAGCCCTGCCCAGCCCAGCACTGACCCACAGCCCTCAGCACCTCAGCCCCACGGCTTTGGGATCCCACCAGGGCTGGGCACTCCCCCAGCTCCCTGGGCAGCCTGGCACAGGGGCTGACACCCCTCTCAGGGAAACAGTTCTGCCTCAGCTCCAATCTCAACCTGCCCTGGGGCAACTTGAGGCTGTTTCCTCTTGTCCTGTGCAGAGTCTCACCCCCAGCTCCCTGCAGCCTCATGCCAGGGAGTGTCAGAGAGTGCTGCTGTCTCCCCTCAGCCTCCTCTTCTCCAGGCTGAACACCCCCATTCCCTCAGCCCCTCCCCAGCCCCTTGTGCTCCAGCCCCTTCCCCAGCTCAGTGCCCGGCTCTGGCCACGCTGCAGCCCCTCAGTGTCCCTGTGGCAGTGAGTGAGGAGCCCAGCACTGACACAGCCCTGGAGCTGCAGCCCCTCAGTGTCCCTGTGGCAATGAGTGAGGGGCCCAGCACTGACACAGCCCTGGAGCTGCAGCCCCTCAGTGTCCCTGTGGCAGTGAGTGAGGGGCCAGCACTGACACAGCCCTGGAGCTGCAGCCCCTCAGGGTCCCTGTGGCAGGGAGTGAGGGGCCCAGCACTGACACAGCCCTGGAGCTGCAGCCCCTCAGTGTCCCTGTGGCAGTGAGTGAGGGGCTCAGCACTGACACAGCCCTGGAGCTGCAGCCCCTCAGTGTCGCTGTGGCAGTGAGTGAGGGGCCCAGCACTGACACAGCCCTGGAGCTGCAGCCCCTCAGTGTCCCTGTGGCAGTGAGTGAGGGGCTCAGCACTGACACAGCCCTGGAGCTGCAGCCCCTCAGTGTCCCTGTGGCAGTGAGTGAGGGGCCAGCACTGACACAGCCCTGGAGCTGCAGCCCCTCAGGGTCCCTGTGGCAGGGAGTGAGGGGCCCAGCACTGACACAGCCCTGGAGCTGCAGCCTCCCCGGGGCCCAGCACAGGGGACAGTCCCTGCCCTGTGCCGCTCCCAGCCGGGCTGCCCTTGCCCACCCGGGCGCGCTGCTGGCTCCAGTTCACGACCCCTCCCCAGGCCGCTTCCCTCGGGGCGGTTTCTGCAGCCCCTCCGTCCCTGGGCACGGCGGAGCCTCTTCCCCCGCCCAGCCGCGTTCGCTGCCCCGCTCCCCGCAGCTTGGCCCCGCGGCCGCTGTGCCCCGGGCCCGTCCCCGCGCCGCCTCCCGGCCCCGCACCGTCAACGACGAATTTCTGCGCGTAGCGTTTGAGGTTCTTGCGCTTGATGGAGCATAAGCTGGGCGGGAAGCAGCCATCGGCCAGCAGCCGGTAGATGTCCTCGAACTTGCTGCTGGGGCCGCAGGGTTCGGCCGCCACCACCACCTCCTCCTTGGCCACCTGCAGCGCCGAGTCCATGGCGAGCGCGGGCCAGCGGCGGCGCGCCCGGGAGCGAGCGCGGCGCGGGGCGGGGCGCGGGCGCTCGGGGACCGTCTGCAAAGAACCCTCGGCCGTAGGGGAAGCGCGCCCGGCTGGGCGAGGGCATCCCGGCTGGGAGCAGCACTCGTGTGGCGGCGGGAGCAGGGCAGGGACTGTCCCCTGTGCTGGGCCCTGGGCAGGCTGCAGCTCAGTGCTGGGCCCCTCACTCACTGCCACAGGGACACTGAGGGGCTGCAGCTCCAGGGCTGTGTCAGTGCTGGACCCTCACTCACTGCCACAGGGACACTGAGGGGCTGCAGCTCCAGGGCTGTGTCAGTGCTGAGCCCCTCACTCACTGCCACAGGGACACTGAGGGGCTGCAGCTCCAGGGCTGTGTCAGTGCTGGACCCTCACTCACTGCCACAGGGACACTGAGGGGCTGCAGCGTGGCCAGAGCCGGGCACAGAGCTGGGGAAGGGGCTGGAGCACAAGGGGCTGGGGAGGGGCTGAGGGAATGGGGGTGTTCAGCCTGGAGAAGAGGCTGAGGGGAGACAACAGCACTCTCTGACACTCCCTGGCATGAGGCTGCAGGGAGCTGGGCGTTGGGCTCTGCCTCCAAGTGATGAGTGACAGGACAAGAAGAAACAACCCCAAGTTTTCCCAGGGAAGGTTGAGGCTGGAGCTGAGGCAGAACTGTTTCCCTGAGAGGGGTGTGAGCCCTGTGCCAGGCTGCCCGGGGAGCTGGGGGAGTGCCCAGCCCTGGAGGGATCCCAAAGCCGTGGGGCTGAGGTGCTGAGGCTGTGGGTCAGCGCTGGGCTGTGCAGGGTGAGGGCAGCGCTGGGACTGCAGCAGCTTCAGGGGCTTCTCCAAACGAACTGTGCCCTGGGCGGCGATGGGGGTTACAGGGAAGCGGCATCTTCGCAGCCCGCGGCCGTGACGACGCCACAAAGTCCCGAAGCGAAGCGCGGATCCGGCGAGAACGGGCAGGTTTCGCCTCCCCTCGTTTTACTCCCCGCTCTGAGTTTCCCGACGCTCCCTGGCACGCGCCGGCCCGGCCGGAAGCGCCGGCGGGAAACATGTCCGCGGGCCGCCCGTTCCTGGCCTGCGCCTGCTTCCTCACCGACAACATCTTCGTGAGGCGCTGCGGGCTGCACGTGCGGTACCGGGACGAGCGGCAGCTGCGGCGCGACCACGGGCGGGTAACGGCGCGGCGGGAGCCCCCCGTGCGGCCGCGGCCGGGGCCGGGCGGGGGGTGACCGGCCGCCTGTGTTGCAGGCGCTGCGGGAGCGGGGCTGCAGGAGCGAGGAGCAGTTCAGAGCCGTGCTGCGGGAGGTGAGGCCCGGGAGCGGCACGGCTGGGGGCTTCATGAGCAGCGGCTGAACTGGAGCCAGCAGCGCGCCGGGTGGGCGAGGGCAGCCGGGCTGGGAGCGGCACAGGGCAGGGATTGTCCCCTGTGCTGGGCCCTGGGGAGGCCGCAGCTCCAGGGCTGTGTCAGTGTTGGACCCTCACTCACTGCCACAGGGACACTGAGGGGCTGCAGCTCCAGGGCTGTGTCAGTGCTGGACCCTCACTCACTGCCACAGGGACACTGAGGGGCTGCAGCTCCAGGGCTGTGTCAGTGCTGGACCCTCACTCACTGCCACAGGGACACTGAGGGGCTGCAGCGTGGCCAGAGCCGGGCACAGAGCTGGGGAAGGGGCTGGAGCACAAGGGTGCTGGGGAGGGGCTGAGGGAATGGGGGTGTTGAGCCTGGAGAAGGCTGAGGGGAGACAGCAGCACTCTCTGACACTCCCTGGCAGGAGGCTGCAGGGAGCTGGGGGTGATGGGCTTGGCAGGGTGAGGTCAGAGGTTGGACTCGAGGAGCTTAAAGGTCTTTTCTAACCAAACTGATTCTGTGATTTCCACGCACTCTGGGCCCCAGAGTTGACTGCAGATGCTAAAGGGAGCCAGGCAGAATCACTGAAGCCACAAGCCCTGAGGGAACTGGGTGAGAAGTTCCCCAGGGGCTCACACCTGACCCAGGGCTGGGTGCTGTCAGTGCTGTTTATTCTGGCAACACCCTGAAAGCAAATACAGTAATGCAACACGCCCTCCCAATGGCCTTTCCTGTCACTCCCCAACTGGTTTTAGTCAGCTGCCTGCCAGTGCTCTTCCAGTTTACCTTGTCCCCACTTTTGTCACTTAGTTGTAAATTACTTGAGAGGGGGTCACTCAGAGGTCCTGCAGAGTTCACTCTAGGTCTGTACAGGTCACTGCATGAACTCCCCTCAGGCTGCTCCTTAGGGAGGCATCTGTGTTTCTTTCCAGGCCAGGGACAGAGATCTGTCACACAACCAGCTCCAACTTCACCCCACACTAGGGGGACAGAGATTCTTTTAGGCCAAATTGGTGGCTGGCTGCTGACAGCACTAAATCACAGTTAGAATGAAAGCTTTGCTTTAGCAGGACGTCATGATTAGTGTAGCACGGGATTATTACAAGGGCCCAGGAGTTTCTACAAGCAGAACCCATGTAGCACAAGCAGCAGTGCAATACAGGATCTATGACACAACTGAAGGTACGAGCTAGGAAATCCTAACTTAGCATTCTTAATCCTGACTTAACTTTCTGATCACCTCTGCAGGGCAGGTCTTGCCATATCAATATAACCAGCTCACAAGTCATACTGAAAGAATACAAGTCACTCAAAGGAAGCAGAGAACGATTGGGGTGTCCCTGGCCATGGGGCAGGCCACAGCTCTCACTGCCCAGCAGCAATTCCAGTCCAAGTTCCTCACTGAGGGCTTGCAACTGCTTGATTTCACAGCCAGGACTCTGGGTGCTCACACTCCCCTGTTTGTGATGAGGGTGGCTGGGCAAGGGCAAGGTGTCTTTCCAAGGGCAACAAGGACAGGAGTAATTTCCCTGGTGCTCAAGAACCTTGAGGCTTGTAGGGAGGAGGAGGAGAAACCTGTTTGTTTCCTCTACTTGGTCCCCAGAGCCTGATAATGAGGGAAAGGGAATGACTATGTGACCTGTTTGGTCACAGACAATAGCTTCTTGCCTTGTGAAATGGCAAGAGCTCTGCCAATCAGAGTGCCAGGGGTTGGGAGCAGGGAGCAATGGGCACAAGCTCCTTCCTATTTTTCACTGAGAACTGTTACAAACTAGTCCCAGGAGAGGTTATTGAATAGGAAGAGCTGCCTGAATCAGCTGCTGCTACAGCTGATTAGCCCATCTCCACAACACTTAGCAGTAATCCCTTCTTGACAGATCCTGTCTCCCTCCCAGCAAACAGCTTTGTTTTGGACAATGCTTATAGTGTCAGAACATAAGACAGGCAAAGTGTACACTGGCAGCTCAGGAGGTGTCAGAATGCCTCAAAGAGCTGAAACCTCACAGCTCCACTTGACATGTCCATAGAAAGACTTCAGTCACTCTTTAAGCCATCTGTAATGAGAACATGTCTCAAATCCCTCTTGGGCATTTGGCTTTTCACATCTCTGCTGGACTTGTCCTGACTACAGAAAAGCAAAGGCACACACTCTGCCTCCCAGGGTGGTGGTTTCCTCCCAGAATAAGTGGTTTTAAACCAAGGAGCAAACTCCTGGAATCATTGCAGTTATCCCCTTTGATTTTCTAGCAGTAAGCTCTGTTGTTTGCTTTGGCAGATTGAGGCAGAGGTGCAGAGAAGGAAACAGTTGATCCCTCAGTCAGTGGAACGCAAAGGCATCATCTCCAGGTGCTACCAACGGAAACACCCCCAGGTGTACACTCTGCAGGTAGGCAGCGTGGCTGGGCTCTGTTCTGCACCCAAGGAGTTGCCTGAGAGTTCAGTTCAGTAGTTCTCTTCTCCTCTCCCCAGCTGGGTAACTACTACAGATGAGATTTACTCTGGGATGCTTTAGTCCCAAGCCCTGCCTGGCACGGTGCAGTTGCTCTGTTGTGCTGAGGCCATGACAGGATGCTAAGTCTCCTAGGAAAGGCTTTGCATTTACCTGTTAGGAATCCATAATGTAAGCCAGGCTCTTTCCTGAGAGTCATTCTAACCAGTTATACTTAGGAACCCACAAACCAGAGCAAGCAGCAACATGCCTAAAGCACCAAGGAACACCCCAGTGCCACTCTGCACCTGGGACGCTCAGCCTTGCTCCCCAGACTCCACATATTTTCCTGTGGCTGCCTGCAGGTGCACTTCCCTCTTGGGCTGTAAGAGACCCATGCAGGCTAATTGTGTTTCTCTGTATTTATCCTTCTTCCCTTGACACCAGGATTCCTTCCTGGCCCCAGCTTTCCTGGAAGTTGTGAGGTACTGCACGTCGCCGGGCGCTCACCTCCATGGGCTCCTGCGCTACCTCGAGTCCTTCTCAGGTACAGAGCACAACACAGCAGCCACAAAGACCTCCCTGTGTGACACTGCAGCCTCAGCCATGACAGCTGTTTTCCAGCCCTGTCTTTAGCAGCTCAGATTTGACACACAGCTGAGACAAACAGGATGTTATTTGCTGCCTAATGAGAGTCTCTGGAGAGGGAGTGTTGTGCAGCAGTTAGGCTCTGGATGAGATCCTGGTTTATGCTTTTCCAGCCTGCTGCTGTCTCAAAACCCTACAGCAGGGCTGTGGCTTTGTTTGTACCACAGGTTGTACCATGGTTAGCCTGGGGAGCTTGGCTTTCCCTCCCCAAGTGCTTTACCAGTTCAGACAATCCCTGTTGGGTTATTCTGAGATGAAGTAGTTTCAGTCTAGATTTCAGTCTCTTAAAGTCAGATCTGGGTTTTAAGCTTCCCTGGAGGCAACTGTGAAGCTCTCTCCCTACCATAAATGCTGTTAAAATGTGGAGGAGAAGCTGCAAAGGTGCCTTTTTTTCTCAAGATAAAAAGACAGACACAAATGTGTATGTGCAAGGCTCCTGGATTTGTCCAAGGCACAATTTTCAGCCAGCCAGCCTTTTCATGCTGTCCTTACCTCAGCTTCTGTATCCTCAGTACTCAGTTCCCCTTACACACACCTGCTCTTCCCAGAAAGGTGAGTGAATCTCACATGCACTAAATGACCTTGAGTCTCCAACCATTCCCCTGGCACCTCCAGCAGGCACTTAAATCAGTGCCAGCTCTCCCAGCTGGATAGAGAAACCTGGAAATGAGAAACCAATGTGAAAACCAACAACTAACCCAGAGCTGATCCTGGGGAAGGGTTCCAGGTCTTTGAGCAGCCTGAGCACAAGGTGAAGCACGTGGGTTCCCACTGACACCAGCACAGTGCAGCTTGACAGCAGGACAGCCAGGAATGCACTCCCTTGGCATTTGGCTGTCCCTCCCATCTCTTCACAGATAAGAGGATCTATCGACTCCCAGTGTTCACAGAAGAGTTCTGCCAAACCTTTGTGGATGAGCTGGAGAACTTTGAGCAGTCAGACATGCCTAAAGGCAGGCCCAACACCATGAATAACTATGGGGTGAGACTCACTAGCTCTTGTGCTTCTTTAGGGGGACTGTTCACAAGCAGGACTCTGGTTACCTCCTGGCTTCACACTCTTTTCCCTTCCAAAATGGGTGTGACTGGAGCTCTGAGCAGCTGCAGGTCCCTTTGAAGTGAAAAGGGATGAGAGAATGTGTGTTACACAGACAAAAGGACAGGGCAATGCAAGGAATCCCAGCATGGTGGGGGTGGGAAGGGCCCTGCAGAGCTCATCCAGCCCAAGCTCTTGCTAAAGCAGGTTCCCCTCGCTCAGGGGGCACAGGAACATGTCCAGGTGGGTTTGGGAACCTCCCAAGAAGGAGCCTCCACACCCTCCCTGGGCAGCCTGGGCCAGGGCTCCCTCACCTCAGCACCCAAGGAGTTTCTCCTCACATTCTAGTGGAACTTGCCTGTGCCTGTTTCCCCTTGTCCTGCCACTGGCCACCACAGAACACAGACTGAGCCCATCCTTTCGGTATTTATCAGCAATGGTAACAAGTGTTTCTAAGGAGAGGAGAAGGGAGTTGGTCTCTCAGAGCAAAGAGGATCTAAACAATCCACATTCAAATCCAGGAGTCCATTTCTGAAGTAACACTTCACTTTTGATCTTACTTTGCCTTTTCCCCATCACTTTCCACCTCTATCCTCCTCCTTTTGGCTGTAGCTGGAGCCTTTGCTCTCAAGGTCTTTACCTGAGCAAGCAGCAGTGTGACAGGGGGACAGCTCTGCAGCAGATACAGTGGGTCAGCTGTTCCCTTCTCCTCTGTATGCAACAGGTTTTGCTAAATGAGCTTGGGATGGACGAAACTTTCATCACCCCCCTGCGTGAGAAGTACCTGCAGCCCATAACAGCCCTGCTGTACCCTGACCTGGGAGGTGCTTCTCTGGACAGCCACAAAGCCTTTGTTGTCAAGTACTCCCTCCACCAAGATCTGGATCTGAGCTCTCACTATGACAATGCAGAAGTCACCTTAAACGTTTCCCTGGGGAAAGACTTCACAGAAGGCAACTTGTACTTTGGGGACTTCAGTCAGGTACTGAGCAGGTTCCCAGCCTGGACCCACATCCTCTTCCCACTAACCCCTCACCTCCCCACTTCAAAACACTATGTTCTGAGCAACAGCTGCTCACCTCTGGCAGTCAAACCAGCTCTGTCCCCCTTTTTAAAGTGCCTCAGTTATCCAGGAGCCTCTTCTTCTGCAGCAGTTCCCAATACTCAAGCTAATTACTGCCAGCTGGAAGAGAGGACAGAGGCAGCTGTCAGAGTAGAACCTGGAGTGAAACAAATTAGCCCAGAGACAGAGCAAGAGATAGGTGATTGATTTCAGCTGAGACTTAAACCTCAATCTCTAGTCCCTGTTTCCAGGGGACTCTCAGCAAAAGAAGGGTAAAAGCTCCCATGTACCATTGGAACAGGGCTTTGTTTTGATTGGAACATTCTTTAAATTCCCTCTGGAGCTGCCACTAAGAGTCTGTCTTGGACACAGTTGTGAGTTGCTGCCCAGCCACCCCCACAGTGGCTGCATTTCAGAGGTGCAGGGAGGCCCCTCCAGCTTGCTCACTCCCAGGGGGACAAGTGAAAATCGCAGCTATTGGAGACTCCCTGGAGTCATGCTGTACCCTCCTCCCTCTGTTCCAGGATCCCAGCCCTGTGCCACAGTACATTGAGGTCGAGCACGTGGGAGCTCAGGGGCTGCTCCACCGGGGAGGGCAGATCCACGGGGCCCTGCCCATCGCCTCTGGGGAGCGCTGGAACCTCGTCATTTGGATGAGATCGTCTGCCGTCCGCAACCAGCTCTGCCCCATGTGCCACAAGAAACCAGAGCTGCTGGAGGCAGAGGGCTTTGGGGATGGCTTCACACACCCCCTCCAAGATGATGTGCCTGAGACTGTGAATGTCTGTGCCTTGTGGTAACAACAGTAGGGCCTGGTTTCTCCAGAGCAGGTGCCTGAAGCTCCTTTCTGACCTCTCAGACTGCACCACTGGACCCTGATGGGTGCACAGGAGGAGCTGCCACCTTGGGAAGTGATGCAGACCCCGTGCTGCTGGGCTTAGGGAAGCCAGCTGCTCAGGGATGGAGAGCTGGAGGGCTAAGACTCAGCCTGAACACTTTTACTCACTGCAAAGGCTTTGTAGACAATTTCAAGTGCACAAGGAGAACCCCAAAGCTGTTTGGCCTCTGTGAAGTTGTGCCAAGAGCAGCATCTTGGGTCCTGCTGTAGAAAGGTACAATAAAGCCTTACACTTACCCATTTCTGTGCTGTCCACAAGCACTCCTGCCCTCTTCCAGGGGAAAGGGAAGAGGCTTTTTGTTGCTGAGTGACAGGGAATGTGTTCCAAGTGAGATCCAGGTGATTCAGAAGCAGCTGCTGGGGATGGCAGGGAATTACCATCACTAGAGGGTTACCCAAGCCAGGCTCAGGAAACTCAGGAGCAATTCAAAGAGAGCTGATCCCACAGAGGATCTCACAAGGCTTCCACAAGCTCTTCTGAGCAGAGATCTCCCTTTGAAAGACTCTGGGAACAAACAGCAAGGGGGTTTTAGAGACAAAGCCTTGGGAGCCACCTGCAACACGGCAAAACCTTCCAGAGCAAGGCAAGAGCCTACATTCAACTCCTTTGCTTTAGTTACAGGAATGAGGGAAAACACAGAAGAACTTTGTCACTCTGGGTGCTGCCAGTGGCCTCGGGATCCCCTGGGGAAGGTCAGTGCTTTCCCTGTCTCGCTGCAATCACAGCTTCCCCATCGATAAAGCTAATTAAAGCCAGATGTCTTTTGATTGGGTGGCTGCTGGGGAAGGTTAATGCTGTATACTTGGCTGCACTCGCGCTGCTGCCATTTCCCTTCCCTCACGCAGCTGCAGCGGGCTCGGCATCCCCCGCCCTGGCAAAGGCCGAGGTGAGGCAGCGCAGAGATGCCGAGTGAGCCCTGGCGGCGGCTCCGCGGCGCCTGGCCGGGGACGCCGTGAGCCCTGCCCCGAGCAGCGGCCCGCCGGCGAACGCCGCTGTCTCCGGGAGCCCAGCTCATCCCGGGAAGCAAAGCGGCTCAACCCCAGCGCAACGCGGATCTCCGAGCCTTCGCTTCCATCGGCAGAAACCCCTCCCGGCGCTTCCCCCCGCGCCTGAACCGAGCCCGGCCCCGGAACCCCGGCGCGGGGCAGCGCTGCCGCCCGGCCCCCGGAAGCGCGGCGGGGCCGGGGCAGCCAGCGCCGAGCGGTGAGGCCGAGCGGTGAGTCCGCCCGGCCGCCCCGGGGCCGCTGCGCCGGGACCGCGCCGGGAGCCGCGGAGCGCCCGGCCCCGGTGAGTCCGCCCTGGGGCCGCTGTGCCGGGACGCGCCGGGGGGTGTTGGCGGGGCTGAGGCGGGGGTGGGGCCGGGCGCTTAAAGGGCCGGCGCGGCGGGCTCTGCGGTGAGGCGGCTGCGGGAACGGCCGGCAGGCAGCGGGGCGCCCGCCGCGGGCCCGGCCCAGGGAGGGTGGGCGAGGAAGGCGAGAGCCCGCGGCTGCGGCACTGCCGGGACGGGCTGGGGGCTCGTTCCTCGCTGTGGCTCCGCTGGCCGGGACGCGCTGTCGGCACCGGTTGTGTCAAAGCACAGAACCGTGGCGTTGTTCGGCTGGAAAAGCCCTTGAAGCTGCTGCAGTCCCAGCCCTGCCCTCACCCTGCCCAGCCCAGCACTGACCCACAGCCTCAGCACCTCAGCTCCACGGCTTTGGGATCCCTCCAGGGCTGGGCACTGCCCCAGCTCCCTGGGCAGCCTGGCACAGGGGCTGATGCCCCTCTCAGGGAAACAGTTCTGCCTCAGCTCCAGCCTCAACCTTCCCTGGGGCAACTGCAGCCCGTTTCTTCTTGTCATGTCACTCATCACTTGGGAGCAGAGAGTCTCCGCAGCTCACTGCAGCCTCCTGCCAGGGAGTGTCAGAGAGTGCTGCTGTCTGCCCTCAGCCTCCTCTTCTCCAGGCTCAACACCCCCATTCCCTCAGCCCCTCCCCAGCCCCTTGTGCTCCAGCCCCTTCCCCAGCTCAGTGCCCGGCTCTGGCCACGCTGCAGCCCCTCAGTGTCCCTGTGGCAGTGAGTGAGGGGCTCAGCACTGACACAGCCCTGGAGCTGCAGCCCCTCAGTGTCCCTGTGGCAGTGAGTGAGGGGCTCAGCACTGACACAGCCCTGGAGCTGCAGCCTCCGCAGGGCCCAGCACAGGGGACAATCCCTGCCCTGCTCCTGCTGCCACACTGTATCTGACACAAGCCAGGATGCCCTTGGCCACCTGGGCACGCTGCTGGCTCCTGTTCAGCTGCTGTTGATGAACCCCCCCCAGGCCCTTTCCCTCTGGGCAGTTCCCAGCCCCTCTGCCCCAGCCTGCAGCATTGCCTGGGGTTGGTGTGGCCCAAGTGCAGGACCTGTCCCTTGGCCTCGTTAACCCTCATCCCATTGCCCTCAGCCCATTGAGCAGCCTCTCCAGATCCCTGTGCAGAGCCTTCCTGCCCTCAAGCATTCTCTTGGCTGTGCCTGGATGTGGTGATGAATATATAACCCACTGGGGTTTGCAGGCAAAGCTGTGCCCCACGGCCCCAGGGCTGAGCCTCAGCAGCCACAGGCCAGGGCTGGGAGCTGTGAGGCCAGAGCAGCCACAGGCAGATGCTGCCAGAGCGTGCTGGATGCTGCAGCCACAGTCAGCGGAAGGAATCGTCTGAGCCGAGCACGGAGTCAATCAGCCCATTATTTAAACAGCCAGGAGCAGAGGAGTCAAGGAGAGGAATGAATATTTAATACTCCAATTTGCTTTTAGAAAACAGCTTATGCTCTGAGCTGGGTCCCTGTCCATCAGCCAACCTGCAGCCACAGGCCAGGGAGGATGGAGGCTCTCACTGGTTTAAAAAACAAACTGGGTCAGTCCTTTGGGGTGCAGCTCAGCGAGAGCAGCGGGGAGCAGGGAGGGAGTTTAACACAGCAGATCTTGCAGGTTGGGTTTCAGGTGTGTGGGGCTGCTGGCTGTGGTCTCCCCTGAGGCCCTGCTGTAACCCCTCCCTGCAGGGGCTGAGGCGCGATGGCCCACAGCCGGTCACGGAAGCGATCACGGAGCAGGAGCAAAAGCAGTTCCCGGAGCAGACAGGAGAGGAAGGAGAAGAAAAGGAGGAAAAGCAGCAAGGACTCACACCAGGGCAGCAGCTCTCCTCTGCAGGAGCGAACCTCTGGGTGTCACAGCCACAAGTGGAGCTCTGTGGGAGGTAGGGAAGTGGGGAAAGGCCCCCGACCCCGCGCTGCCACCACATCTTCCTGGGGCAGGTGCATGGAGGGGGCCCAGTGGGAGAAGAGGGTCCCTGCTTTCGGCTAAATCCATGTCTGTCTCCTTGCTGGGCCTATTTCAGTCCCGTTCTGACCGCTGTGGAGCTCTACAGCACCTCCATGTGCTGGTCTAGCAGTGTGACACTACACACTGTGATGTGTTAAAGGTGTCGGTGCAGGGGGTATTTGCCCTGGAGTCTGAGGGATTTGCTGTTAAGGCAAGAAAGAAACCAGGCTGGGAGGGGGTTACCCAGCATCCCCAGAGCTGCTCACTCAACCTCTTACATATTGCAGGAAAGAAGAAGGAAAGAAAGGAAAAAAAGAAGAGGAAGGCAAGTACCTCTTCCTCTGAGACATCATCCAGCACCTCCTCCTCATCTTCCTCTTCCTCCAGCTCCTCTTCTGCTGATTCCAGTGACAGTGACTCCAAAACAAAGAAGAGTCGACACAGCAAAAAAAAGCAAAGGAAACAGAGAGAGAAAAAGAAGAAGAAAATAAAGAAGAAAGCAAAAAAGAAGTCAAAGGAAAGGGGTAAGGAGGAGAAAGCCAAGGGAGAAGTGGTGCCTGGCCCCTCGCTGGAGCAGTGGCAGAAGGAGTCACTGGTGGACTCAGGACCAGGTAAGGATGGTGCTTCCCTTCCTGGCCCCCCAGGAGGTGTGTGTACAGGGACAGCTGTAACACCCCAGCAAAGCTGGGTCTGGCTTGGAGAGGTGAAGTGGCCCTTTCTTTGTGTGGTTCCTCACCAAACCCCGAGTACTGCAGGGAAAGCAGCGCAGCTGGTGTCTGCTCAGTTCAGGAGTGGGGCCGTGCCCCCCGGGCAGGGACTGACCCAGGAGCACAGCTCTGACCCAGGAGCACAGCTCTGACCAACTGCTGCCTTCCCCAGTTTTGACAGATGAACAGAAATCCCGAATCCAGGCCATGAAGCCCATGACGAAGGAGGAATGGGACGCGAGGCAGAGCGTCATAAGGAGAGTCGTGGATCCAGAGACAGGGAGAACCAGGTATGAGCCCTGGGGAGGAGGGAGGTGGGGTGGCCATCACCATCCCTGCTGTGTGGGTTGGAGTCCTGGAGGATGCCCATCCACAGCACTGCAGGGCTGCACTTGGGTCCCCTTCAGCAGCAAAGGCCTGAGCTGATCCCTCACAGATCCCTCCCATCAGACCTGGTGTAACTTGCCTGGGAAGGGACATGTTTAGCCCCAAGTTACTGAGCTGTGCTGGGGCTCCATGAAGGGCACAGGGCTGTGTCCCAGCCAGGAGCTGTGGGATGCAGACACCAGGGCACCCTGCTGCTGGAGGCAGGAGGTTTGTCCTTTGTGCTATGAAGAGTTCAGCTCGTCCCTGTTAAATGGGACTCTGCAACTGGGGCAGGACAGGAACCAGAGAGGTGACTGACACCTACCTCCTCACCCCACTGATTCACCCACTTGCCCTTCAGCTCCAAAGCACTCATCCCTGGCTAGCACCTGGGTGCAAGGGAGGGGGTGTCCCTTGTGCTTACAGACAGCAAGCAAAGCAAAGCTCCTTTAGCTGCCAAACAGAAATGCCCCAGTTTTTAATCAACTGCATCTTCTCAGCAAGCAGAAAACATCCTGCTGAAGAGAATTGGGTATGACAAGTCCAGTCTTAAAATAGAAGGCAGCCTGCAGGGCTTGGGGAGGTGGGGAGCAAAGGTCAGTTCCCTCCAAGGCATGTAATGAAGACAATTAAATTCCTGTTCACGTTTGGAGGTGTGAGCTGCCTCTGACACTGCTTGGAATTTGCTCAGCAAGATGCTCCTGGGGCTGGCTGCCTTTCAGGCCCAAAGTGGCTCCTTTTTCTGAATGCAGTTTCCTGGGAGAGCCAGGACCAGGCCCAAACCCTGTGTGAAAAAACAAAGAGGTTTTGCAGGGGTTGAGGCCACTGCTCTTGGGGTGGCAGAAGATGCTTTCATTGTGTTTTCTCCTGCTGTGTGTGTGACCAGCCCTGCAGACAGCTGACTGAGCCCACAGTCCAAGGCAGGGCTGGCTGCCCATGCAGGGAGACACTGACCTCTCCTTGCTGTGGTGTGGTGTTGACACTGATCCCACAAAAGCAATGGGAAAAGCCTGCTGTGCTCTTTAAGCTTGATTCAGCCAAAAAAACCCCATAATAATCACATAATGCACCTGATCCTGGGCACGTGCCACTGTGAGGGAGCTGGTGGCCATGTGCCTGGGCTGGGCACAGCAGCAGCCCACAGGCTGAGCGCCTTTTGGGGCTGGCAGGAACTTGCTGGTACCCCTCACAGCTCATGGCCCTGTGCTTGGCTTCCAGGCTTATCAAAGGAGATGGAGAAGTACTAGAAGAGATTGTCAGCAAGGAGAGACACAAGGAGATTAACAAGGTGAGGGGGAACCGCCCCCAGCATGAGCTGATGGTGGGTGGAGAGGTGCTGTCTCACCTCCCTGGGGACCCGGCTGACTCTAGCAGGGCAACCTGAGCCCTGGCAGCTCTGCAGCGACCCCCATGGGTGGGTGCTGGTGGCCCTTCCTCCTGTGCTGTGAGTGCCTGTGTCTCTCCCTGTGCAGCAAGCCACCCGAGGGGACGGGCTGGCCTTCCAGGTGAGGACGGGGATGCTGCAGTGAGCGCCCACAGCAGCCCCTGCGCTGGCCCATGCGGACGGCACCGCGCCAGGACGCTCCCCAGGGGCACTTCCAGCTGCTCTGTAAGTTACTGACTGGGGAGGACAGAGACTTTAATGGATCATCTGCCAGCAAACAGCTTCTCCCCTCCCTCTCCTGACTGGGGCCATAATGCACTTAAACCTGCTTGCCTTGATACTCCTTTTGAGGCCAGAGCAGCTCAGCAGCACCCAAGGGACAAGCTCGGTGGTGCTGAGCGCCTCAAGGTGCTGCAGCCCCTCAGCTCTTGGCTTTGGTGGGCAGGAGCCAACACTGCAGCCAGGACAGGCCACGTGCTGGGGCTGCAAAATACCCAGCTGGCTGCTGTTTCTTCCCTTCACAGGTTCCTTGCTGGAGCTGCAGGCCCCAGGCTCAGCCAGGGCTGCAGCCTCACAGGCCCTTCACACTCACCCACGCTGCTCAGAGAGGAGCAGCCGTGCTGCTGCGTGGCTCTGCTCAGGAGGCAGCTCTCCTCTGTGCCCCCTCTGCTGTGCTCAGGGCCTCCACTCAGCCCTTCTGCAGCTTCATCTCTCTGGGGGAGCACCGACCTGGCTTTGCAGAGTGGGGCTTGGCTTTGCTGTCCCTGCATGCCACTCCTGTCCCTTCCCCTCAGCCCAGGCCCCGGGGCAGGGCTGGGGCTCTGGGTTTCTTGATGGGCTGTGAAGCAAAGTCCACACATCTACAAACTGTAAGGCAAAAGAATAAAAGGACAAACAGGTTAAAGGATAAGTGGGTCCTGCAGTTGTGGAGGGTCTCCACGCTCTGTCCATCGCTGTAACCCCATTAAACTGGCCCCCGCTCACCTCTTTGGGTTTCATGACTTTTGTTTCTAGTGTCTCCCCCCCCAAAAACAGGCAGACAGAGGAGAGCCTTCCCATTCTTTAATCTGTGTAACTCACAATGATACTGTAACACAAAGCACACCCAGGCATTGGAACGATGCACTAACAGCAAGGAGGAGAAGGAAGTTGTACAGGTTTGTCACACACAGGCGAGGTCCGGGGGCCGCCCGGTGCCTCCCTCCCTCCCTGGGGTGGGTCCCACACCCCCTCCTACCACAGAGCCATTTGCTGTAAATAAAATACAACTGACATCGTTGGAATATAAAATTGGGACAGTCAACAGGCAGAGAGGGGGCTGAGGAGAGTGAGGACCGTAAGGCTTCTAGAACTAAGAGGAAATGCAGCAGACGGTGGCGATACCTGAAGAAGGGGCTGCTGCAGCAAGCACTGCCGCTGCTGGCGGGGCGGGACGGGGGGCAGCCTTTGGCTAAGGGCTGCTCTCAGCTCGTGGATCCCACACGCTGCTCATGTCTTTTTGGTATCAGAGTTTTGCCTCATCTGACTGATCTGGCAAAGGCAGGAAAAAAACCCAACCAACCCCAGCGCCGGGCGGGAGGGAGCGCACGGGCTCCTCTCGTGAAAAGGCTTGAAGGGGACGGCGTCGGGTAGAAAGTCTGGCCCCGAGAGTGCTGTAAATACAAAAAGCTGCTCGCTGTAAAAAAATCTGGAGCTCCAGAGCAGAGTTTGATTCCCATGGAAAGGAGTTTTTGAAGAAAGCCAAAGGCCGAGGCAGCGTGTGCAGCGCTGGGCTGCGCTTGTGCTCGTGTGTGAGAGCGCGACGGGGGCTGCGGGGGACCAAGGACCGCGACGCTTCATACCCTTCCCTTCCAAAGCAACCACCTTCTTTGTACCAAAAGAGAAAGGATGAAGGTCTGTGAGCTGACAGTGCCCCTTTAGGATGGATGGAACATACATTCATCTTTTATCCCCCTCAACTGCGTCCAAAGAGGTGGAAAGGCATCGGGTCACATGCATTGCTCTCCAAACGGCTCGGAACAAACATCATAAACACAGAGTTCAACTATTGCTATTGTTGTGTGAGTGAGCGAGTGGCACGTGGCTCTCTGCTTGGGATAGCTGAGTGCCAGACGGGGGCGGCTGAGGAGAGATGGATGCACGCTGGGATGGACTGAACCTGACTGGCTTTAGTTCCTGGTAACTCCCTCCCCCCCTCACCTGGTATTATTGCAGCAAATTAAAGGTCCTGCTCTACGATTGCTTCTCCTTGTCGGATCTGTACAATGGCAACAGATGGGGGGGGCCAGGGAAAGGACCCCGGGCGACGTTCAAGAAGCTCAAACAAAGGATGAGGACGGAGGTGCAATGATTGTCAGTCTAAAGGGGTCGGGAGCTGTTCAGAACACGCAGTGATGGAGAGGTGAGTAGAATATTGCACTTCTGCATTGACAGTTACATTAAACTTGGTCCATAAAAGAATTGCTTTGTACATAATGCCTGAAACAAAAAGCTACATTTTTAAATATTAATAAACCCTGAAGGTTCCAGTCCCTCCAGACATTATATATATGGTTTTAACCCTCCCTCTACATAAATAAATAACTTTCAGTTTTATATACCCACATCTTATGTTGCACATTTACATTCTCCTGTTTTACACTATCTACACGTACGAGACCGTGAGCGTCCCGTCGGCGCTGGGCAACGTGCACGTCACACCTTGCTTGTGGAAAGCTGCACTTTGCCAAGGCCATATCCAAAACCTGCAAGGCATTGTGTCGTGCTGTGGTTTCTGGTGCCGTCAGGGATGGGGCTGTGGCTCGGCTTCCTGCTGGGATGGCAGCTGTCGGGTACAACGTTGGACGCACAAAAAGCTGAGGACGGTTCAGCTTTGTTTCTGTGAACCCAGCGAGCTCTGGTGGTACATCCCGAGAGAGCTGAGTGGGCAGAAAGGGAAGTCTTGGTAACAAAGAGTCATCAGATTCATTCTGTAATTGAGTAATTACCAAAGACAAGTGGTTGAACGGTTCTGCAGTCAGGCTGCAAGACGTGGGAGACGCGCCGGGCAGCGGGTGGGCGGCTGGCTTTGGCTGCTCCACCAGCAGCTCTGCACCGGCCCTTCTCTGCCTCCGCTTCGACCCTCCAGCTCCATCTGCCTTGGATGTGTGAGGAGTCCGGATTTGCCTCCCGTGGCCCAGAGCAGCGTTCACAGTGCTGGGTGATCCCAGTGCGGCCGTCCTGCGCTTCAGGTTCAAACAGGTAAGAAAACAAAGCAGCCAGTCTAAAAAAATTCCCTTGTTATAAAGAAGATCCTTGAAGTAGAAAGTGTTACAAAGACAGGAAGGTGTGTGTGTGGGGGAAAGCTGGGTTCCACGGAGAAGGGCAGCTCCCTAGGAGTATAAAAGCTCCACGTGAAGAGGCCAAACGGGCTCCACGAAGGGAATTTCCCTCCACCCCGGGAGGGAGGGACCCAGGCCCTTTGCCTGACCAGGGCCAGGACTGAGGGGCTTTTTGGCAAGCCCTCTCTCCAGGCACTGTTCTCTGCTGCTGCAGAGTGCCCGAGCTCCTGTTCCTGTGCCGTGTGTCACGCCGGGGGTGCCAGCAGCAGCAGCCAGTGCCCAGCCCTGCGCCAGCACCTCTGCCACATGCCCAGCCCCGGCAGCACACGAACCCTCAGCTCAGGCACATCCACTGAGAAACACACCAGGAAAATTTAAGATATGGCCTTTTTTGAAGGTTGCCTGACCTCGTTGGCACACTTCCTTCCAGTCTCCTTACTGCTGGAAAAACTTCTGCAGAGATCTTATGTCCTTTTTGTTACCTATGTACATATCTATACGTGTGTATGCGTATCTGTGTATATATACACACACACAGCCTGGCTTAGCAGTAGTTCATTGTCATGCACTACAAACAGTTGGGTGTAGCTACATGAGATGGTAACAGGTTTCCATTCTAAAAATCATCAGTGCAAAAAAAAAACACAATGAGGTTTTAACAGTTCAGTAACTACAGGTCAAAGAAGCGAGTCTGGTTCCCTCTGAAAGCTGCTACTGAACTCGCAGAGAACCTGGGAAGAAGAAAATGTCTCGGAGGTGGGTGTTGAGAGAGTCAGACCCTGCATTTGGATGAGAATTGCAATGCAATCTGGCTGCTGAGTGCCTTCAGCTGCTTCCAAATACACGGTGGGTGCTTTTGGAGAGAATATATAGCGAGGGTATTTGGAGATTTCAAGCAGCAAATCAAGTGTCTGAGGTTTGTAACAGCTCAAACAACATCGCTCCTGTTCCTCCTTTAATGGGTCAATCCCATCGGCTTCTAAAAGGTCTCTTTAAAAAATAACAGTAGGAAGAAGAACCACCCCACTTCCTTGGGTGTGAATGTGCCCCAGGACGTTCTGCCCCTGCCAACGGCATCCGTAACAGCTCGATGCTTTGCCACTGCACGGACTCCTTGCCGAAGTGGCCGAACTTGAAGCTCTTTGTACAGGTAAAGCTTCTGCTCGCTCTGCCTGGCACGGCCCACGCAATAAATCCCTCACCTGGGGAAACAGCCAGCTCAAACCCACCCTGTGCCAGCAGCGGCTGAGCACCTCAGCCTGACTCCTGGGACAGCCCAGAGCAAGTTCCCTCAGCCTCATCCCCTGTTCCTGCGGCGCTGGCGGCACTCGGTCACGCAATGGCTAAACGAGGCGAGGAGGCACATATTTACAGTCACTAAACCTGGATAAGAGAAGGAGGCAGGAAAGAGCACAATCTTGACCTGGAGACTTTTCTCCCCCCCCCCCCGGTTTCCAGCTGTTCCTTGAGCTCGTGCTGCGTGAACCTGCTGCTCCCGCTGCCAGGCCTGTGCCTTCGCGTGGGAACCGTCCCGTCCCGTGATGTTAGTAGAGTAGCACCATATTTACCCTTCCAGCCCCTTACCGCCGGCCTCCTCCCTCTTTCCTTCTGTCTTCTCCTCCGGTGGCTGCAGCTGACGGTCGCTGGCTCTTACCCCAGCTACTTCTGCCCCAGGAGGCCGGACTCCAGGCGCGAGGCCGCGCTCCGGCCCCAGCAGCCCGTGGCGATGCTCATGCTCCTTTGGCTGCGTTCCCTGTCCCTCTCCTTGTCGCCGTCGGACTGGCTCTGGGTGCGCTCGGGGCGGTGGCTGGAGCTGGGGGCCGAAGGCTGAGAGGAGATGGTCCTCAGGAGGTGGTTCCTCTTGCGCAGGAAGTCGGTCTGGCTGGGCAGCCCGAAGCTGCCCTTGCGCAGCGCCATGCGCGTGGTGTTCTTGGCGGGCCGGGCGCGGTGGTTGTACTCCAGCTGGGCCAGGTGGGCTGCGTAGCCCTCCGTGATGAACTGCCAGGCGACAGGGACAAGGGCAGCAGTTACAGCGATGGGACACGCTGCCCAGTTGTGTGAGGAGTAACAAAGCCGAGGGACAGGACCTGCGCTTGGGCCACACCAACCCCAGGCAATGCTGCAGGCTGGGGCAGAGGGGCTGGGAGCTGCCCAGAGGGAAAGGGCCTGGGGGGGGTTCATCAACAGCAGCTGAACAGGAGCCAGCAGCGTGCCCAGGTGGCCAAGGGCATCCTGGCTTGTGTCAGCTACAGTGTGGCAGCAGGAGCAGGGCAGGGATTGTCCCCTGTGCTGGGCCCTGCGGAGGCTGCAGCTCCAGGGCTGTGCTCAGGGCTGAGCCCCTCACTCACTGCCACAGGGACACTGAGGGGCTGCAGCATGGCCAGAGCCGGGCACAGAGCTGGGGAAGGGGCTGGAGCACAAAGGGCTGGGGAGGGGCTGAGGGAATGGGGGTGTTGAGCCTGGAGAAGAGGCTGAGGGGAGACAGCAGCACTCTCTGACACTCCCTCACAGGAGGCTGCAGTGAGCTGGGGGTGATGGGTTTGGCAGGGTAAAGTCAGTAGAGGAGCTTAAAGGTCTTTTTCACCCAAAATGATTCTGTGATTCCCTCATCACCCCAGCAGCCAAAGGCCTTTGCTGTAGCAGCTTCTCTGAGGTGATGTACATGACACAACCACTCGGATGTGATGAGTCCCGGTACGTGGGGCAGTTCCTGCCCTCTTGGCAAACACTATCTCAGTCACCAGTCCCAAGATGACTAAATTGCCATCACTCTCCCATGGGAGTCCCCCAGCAGCACCTCCAGGGCTCAGACAAGCCAGCTCCTACCTGACACTGGCTCTGCAGCTTCTTGGTGGGTCGGCCAACGATGTAGATGTGTGTGGGCGGGAGGCTGATGGAGCTGTACACAGAGATGTCCTTAGTGGATCCGTATGCTGCGTGGATCCTCATGTGGAGCTGTGGGGAGGGAAAGCAACACCTTCTCAGAACATAATGGACACCCTCTGCTGCTCAACAGCAGGGCTTCTGGGGATTTTTGGGTTTAAAAATAGCATTTGTGGGAATTTTGGGTCAATAACTTCTGTGGGTTCCGAGCTGGATCACACACTGCTGTGCAAAGGGCTAATTAACAGAGCTGGGCATGTCCACGGGCCAGAACAAGAGGAGTAACAGCAACATGAACACAGATCTCTGCTTGCTGATCCCACAGCCTTTCCTTGAGCTCTGCAGGGGGGAGGGACTTCACTGCCTACTCAGCACTGGGGGAGAGGAGAGGTTAGCAACCCTCCCCCCCCAGTACAGGAACCATCAGCTATTCAAGTGCTCAGGATACTGGCAATTCCTTCACTTGCCAGACACAGAACACCTTGTTTTACATGGAGCTTTTCTGAGGCTCTGTGCTGAGTGATGTTAAGACCTCCCTGGAGTCACACACTTGGGAAGATGCTCTGTAGAGCCTCCCATCAAGGCTGTGTGGTGCAAGGCCATTTCTACAGCAGCCCCACGCCCTCCCACGTGTCCCATCCTGCTGGTTACACCATGGGCAGCCTGAACGCCACCAAACAGGTGAAAAGAAGCGTGCTGTGTGGGCAAGGGAGGCACTGCTGCCTCTGTTTCATTAGGTATTTGGAAGGAGCAGTGATGAAATGGAGCAGTGCAGAGCAGAGATGACAGTTACACAGCGTAGACACTTTTGTAGAGCAATAAAAGGACGGGAATAAAATGAACAGATTAATCTTGCACTGCGGGTTACATCTCTGCCAAGAGCCTGGTGCTGACAGGGGCAATTGGCCGGGGAGCAGCCTCAGCCCACGCTAGGATCCCTCCTCCTGCAGACTCAGCCTTACATCTGTGATGAGGGACTTGAGGAAGTTGGCCTTGTGGCGCAGCGGGTCGTGCACCAGCCCGTCGCAGAAGGAGACAATGCCGTGGGGGAAGTTGTGCTGTGCTAACCACGCCACCACCCTCTGCTTCTGCATGTCAGGGCGGCCCGTCACGTAGATGATGAGGTAGCCGAGGTCTTGCCAGTGCCTAAGACGGGAAAGCCACGAAGTCAATGGATTGCAGGGCTGGAGCAACACCAGGGTGAAAGGATCAGGGGGTCCCCCAGGCTCTGGCACTGACCTGACCACGTCGACGGCCCCGGCACGGACTTTGGGGTCACTGCCCATGATGGACACACTGGCTGCGAAGGAGCCGTCGATGCTGAACACCACGAACTCCGTCCCCTTGGGCAGGACTGTGATGTAGCTGTCAGCATATGTGTGGTCACCCCTGAAAGGGAGGCAGGTGTTTATAAGCAGAGGCATTCGGTGTCCTGCAGCGTGCCACAAGCCCAAAGCAGCACTCCATGGCATTGCCACTCAGTTACAGCAGTGACAGGCCTCTGTGTTCGAGTAGGGGTGGAAGCCTTAGTGGCAGCAACTCAATAAAGGAAAAAAACACTGCTGGGTTCACCACGGAGAAGATGCTCCCTCCTTCCCTCTCCAGAGCTCAACACCAGCAGTTGGAGCGGAGCTGGAGCCCCTGGGCTGTGAATTATCACAGTTCTGTCCATCAAGGACAAGTGTTTGGTCTTTATAGAATCACAGAACAGTGGGGGTTGGAAGGGACCTCTAGAGCTCACCCAGCCCAAGCCCCTGCTAAAGCAGCTTCCCCTCAATCAGGGGGCACAGGAATGTGTCCAGGCAGGTTTGGAAACCTCCTGAGAAGGAGACTCCACAACTTCTTTGGTATTTGTAAGTGTTGACAAGATCCCTCCTCAGTCTCACAGCCTGTCCTCAAAAGCAATATGCTCCAGTCCCCTGATCATCTGGGTGGCCCTGTGCTGGCCTCTCTGCAGCAGTTCCCTGTCCCTCTTCAGCTGGGGAGCCCAGAGCTGGACACAGCACTCTAAAATGAGCCCAGTTGTGCAGTTTTGCAGGTGACAGCGAGGCCACAGGTCTCTGGTACAGGCCTGTTCCTGCAAAGGGAGCTCAATTAACCACGCTGCTGCTGATGCAGGGCTCAGAAATGTGGATCTTCCCTTACAGCTGTAGAGCAGAAATGGCTTTGTCCCTGTGGCTGGGAAGCCAGGCTCTGAACCCACCCAACAAGCAGAGCTGCTCTGCAAGGAGGGACCATATTTTACAGTCATCAAATTCCTCTTTTGTTCCTCTTGCAAACTCTTCCACAGAAAGGGTTGTTAAGAACTCAAACAGGCTGCCCAGGGAGCTGGGGAGTGCCCAGCCCTGGAGGGATCCCAGAGCCGTGGAGCTGAGGTGCTGAGGGCTGTGGGTTAGTGGTGGGTTGGGCAGGGTGAGGGGAGGGCTGGGACTGCAGGAGCTTCAAAGGGCTTTTCCAACTGCAGTGATTCTGTGACAAGCCCTGACAGCTCAGGGGACCTCACCTGACCACCATCTTGACAGGGTACACGCCAATGCCCAGGCGCCGGTGCTCGGGGATGACGTAGGAGATCCGGCCGCTGCTGTTGCTGATCTCTGTGTCAAAGTAAACCCACTCTCCTGATGGTGGCTGGGTCATGATGTGAATGTCCACCTGGCAGGACAGCAAGGCTGGGTCAACAACAGCAGGGCAGATACAGAGGGGTAGAAGAGGCCAAGCGTGGGGACCTTCCAGCCACAGCCCTGTGATGGCAGCAGGGCTGGGTCCTGTGTCCACTCTCTGCACTTCACAGATCAGAGCTGGGAAGTGCCCACACATCAGGGATGCTGGAATGAAACCCAGCCTGGCTGGTGAAGCCCTGGTAGGAGGCACCACACAAGCCTGAGCAGGGGAATGTGGACAAGAAGGAAAGGTAGCAAACGCTGTCAGGGACCAAGGGAGCACCCACCAGCCCCAGCTGTCCCTGAGCCCCCCCCCACTTTTCAGCACATGGTGCCTGACCCCCGCAGCAACCACTGTACCTTTTCTCCTGTGAGTGTGACCATGTCTAAGGGACCATACATGAACCTTCCAGTTAAGGTCTGAGGCCCATCCTCATTAGCAATGGTGTCATTTATCCTGTGGTTGGCTGTGACGTTCTGCAGGGGTCAGGGGGGAAAGGGAAGGAAAAAGGAAAGAAGAAAGTTTGCAGCAATGGACAGTCCAGAGGGAAACACCAAACCTAACCCAACAAATTGGAGTGTGGGTTTCTCTGTGTCATTCCCCCCACCCCACTCCAGCCACAGCTCTCAGCTGAAGAGAAGAATCTGCCTCTCACCCATGGGGTGGGTTTGTACGTGGCTGAAGAGCCCATTTCAGTGGCAGTTTGTATGTGCAGTTCTGACACTGCCTATTAACTCTTACACTTGGGATTTAAGAGGCAATATAAACAGCTGCCAGAGAAATTTGCTGACACTGTTTCAGCTCCAGCAGACAATTGCACTCTTTCAGGAACCAGAGACAGTTCCTGGGAGTGAAAGGCACGCTCTGAGCAGAGAACTTGCATTACTGGACTTTGAAAGACATTCAGTCCCTTTCCCTGAGCCACAGCCAACACTTTCTGTGTTTTCCATGGAGGAGACCTTGCTGGTACAGATAGAATCACAGAATCATTTTGGTTGGAAAAGTCCTTGAAGCTGCTGGAGTCCCAGTCCTCCCCTCACACTGCCAAGCCCAGCACTGACCCACGGCCCTCAGCACCTCAGCTCCATCAGGTGGCTCTTTCACAACTGCATGGCTAGAAGATAATCACCAACATATACTAGCAACACAACCCTCTGCCTGTGCCATGGGCAGACTCAGCTGTGCCTGTGTTGGCTGTGCCAGTGCCATTCCTGCAGCTCAAATCAATCCTCCTCTACACATCACTCCCTCACAGCCCCAAAACCACCCTTACCCGGAGCTTCACGTGTGTCCTCTTGCGGAGCCACTTCTCACGGGGTTTGGAGGGGGTGAAGACAGACACCTCCTTCCCATCCAGCTCCAAAACACTCGAGTTCTCGTGCCTCATCACCTGTGGGAGGACACAGCCCATCAAAGAACTCAGTCACCTGTGTGGTGACCCCTTCCTCCTCCTGCCTTTGCTGTTCTGCATCTCCTGAGCCATGGCAATGCCTGGACAGAGGCAGCCTCAGTTTGCCTGCTGGCTGTTTGGCTTGTCTCAACTTGCAGGTTTTTCCAGGCTGCTCCCTTAATTACAAGGACAAGTGGTCTCTTCTGAATTAGCAAAGCTTGTGGCCAGCACTGACTCAATCCTGGCTGGGAGGCAGGTAATTCAGACTGTGAAGAGGCACAAAACTGAGTCAAACACAGCAGGACAAGCTCTACACTCAGATATCTGCCCTTCTCCAGGCATTTGTTAGTCCCCTTACAGCAGCTCCCTGTCCCCCTTGAGCTGGGGAGCCCAGAACTGGACACAGGAGTCCTGACTAATTGCCTGTTTCTTCAGTGGAACATATTGTCACTGTTGTGACTGTTCCCACTTGTGCACAATTATGGGTTTGTCTGTCTCTGTCTCTCCCTTCAGCCCCCTTAGGTTGAGTTGGATGCAGGGCTGTGGGTTTCACAGCAGCTGATGCAGCAAGGTGTGTGCAAGCACAGAGATGTCTCCCTGAGCTAGACACAGCCTGAGAAGAAAGGATCTCACTGTATTATGGCTCAGCTGCCACCAGCACTGCCATCTCTGTTATTTATGGGTCCCAGAGTACTTGGGAAGATAGCACTGAAAGAAAGTTTGCCAACAGAATCATAAAGAATTGAGAGCTGCAGTCGAGGAGAGCAGGGATGGCTTAACAGCAGAGCTCCCACAAAGCAAACCCCAGCACCAAAGTGGGCAACACAATCCACAGACTTGCTTTTAGCTTTGTTTTCTTCCAGTTCCACACTCTAAGTGCCGTTCCTTGGAGGGCTCACACTTTGCAAGGCAAATAATTCCCCCCCAGCTCCAAGGAACTGCAAGAAAAACACTTGTTTTAGGAAAATCACATTTTAAACAGTGAATTTCCATCTCAGGCCAAATGTAATGTTGACAGAATCTGAGGTGTCAGACTCCAGACACCAGCAGTTCCCATTTACCTGGCTCCAGGTGAACTGCTTTGTACTGGAGGAGTGACAACTAAATCCCAGTGCAGTGATCATGGTCTGAGCTCCTAGAGGAGACCACAACAACTTCAAAAGCCAAAATGGAGAATCCAGCTCTGCCTGTCAACTCATGCCAAATCCATGGCAAACTTCCCCTTTGGTTTGACTGGACTTGGTGCTATTTTTGTTTGTACAATGAGAAGTTTCCCTTAAGTTTCAGACTCGAGATCCAAAGTCACACATGTAGAGAAGAGCTCACTTCAAAAAGCAAGTGCCACTGATAGGAAACAGCACTGGGCTCACCCCATGGCTCCCTGGTGAAGCTGTGTGAAACCTGCAGTGAGAAAACCCAAACTCCCAACTAACCTGGCAGCACACTTGGTGCAGTTTGATGAGGAACAAAAAGGAGGGGAAGGAAATGGATCTGCAGTGGGAAAAGGTGTTTTTCTCATCTCTACGTGTCAACAAGAGTTATGGAAGGTGACGTGGGAAAAACAAAGAGCCCAAATAGTTTTCAGCCCAAGGGAGATCAGGGGAGGGAAGACAACTGTACCTGTCTCAGCAGGAAGGAGACAACATCTGTGGACTCCCAGTAGCTGGCATGGAAGAGATGTGGCAAAGCGACCGTGGGGAAAGCCGTCAGGGCGTCAGGGCAGTAGAGAGCGTAGTCGATCCTTTTGGTTCCCCACCACTTGGCAGCAACTAGAAGCAAAAAGAGTTGTTCAGATAAAGGGAGTTCAAAGGCACAGCCTCCATCACAAATGGTATTTCAAGGCTCTGGCTCCTCACTCCAGGTATGCCAGGAGGTTGCTCCCTGGCTGGTTGCACTGCTAAGAGGGAACAACTGACCCAGGGCTCGGCAGCTGCTCAAAGCAAGGAGGGAACACACAGGGGAAGCAGCACTTGAGCTCTCCTTTATTGCAGCAAATAGGAAGGCACTAGAGGGCAGGTGTTAATTGGAATCCATGTGTTGAAACACAAGGCAGAAACACATCCCCCTGGAGCTGTGGGAGGAAGGATGTGTGTGCTCTGCCCACCACAGTCCATGCCCAGGCATCTTCTGCCCTGCTTCCAACTCCTTCAGCTTTAACCAAGGAAAAGCACCCAGATGTTAGCCACACTAAAGAGGATGTGAATACTGGCAGCCCATGTGAGATGCTGAAAGGCACCACAAGGCAGTGTACATGGCACATGCTGCCAGGACTGCCAGTCCCTGACAAGTCCTTGTTGCCCTCCCGGGCTACCATGTTGCAGGCAGAGATATCCAGCCCAGCCTTCCAGGAGCAAAACCTCTGCAGTGGCCAACAAGGAAAGTACATGACTTTTACTTCAGTGGGGACTGAGAACACACTGGGATTTTGGGTGGGCAATGACACAGACAATGCAGAAGTTTGTACCTCAGGGAGTCAACAACTGGCACACAAGTGACAAACAGCCACCGTTCAGCCACGGGACACCACCACACTCCCACGCTGCCCCCAGCTCTGCCCACACACACAACCTTTCTGACTACCAATGAGCATGTCTCAGCCCAAAGCCTCAGATCCCAAAGGCAAGGGCTGCTTTCCAAGCAGTGAAGAGCCCTCAGCCCCCGTGTGCTGCACCCTGGAAAAGCAGCAATGGGAAGAGAAGATGGATCAGATCAAGTGAGCAAGAAGAGGAGCTGTGTTTGCATGCAGGTTGCAAGCTGGGGCTTTGACAAAGGTTTTCTCAAGCTTCACTTCTCTCTGTGACAATGTTTTCTTTCTATAGACTTCCAGGAAGGCTGCCAGGTATAAGGTATGATCCATCAAACCCCTCTTGTTAAGTGAAATCTAGCTGGTGATGAGCAGAGATGCTGCACTGAAAAATGGACCCATCAGCTCCTTCCAGAGACCTGCCACAAAGCTCCCACCGTGGCAACATGCAGAGAGTTACAGAATCAGCACATCCTTGTGCCTCAGCCCCAGCTCTGCTGAGTGCCCAGGCCACTCTCCTCCTAATGGCTCTTGCTTTTCTGAAAGGCCATGGGAGGGAAGAGGAGGGCGTTGATGGACCAACGTGGCATTTCCAGAGCACACAGCCATTTCTGACTCCCTGTCTTCCAAATTGGCAGCTCCTAGCCATGTCTCAACCTTTCATGTCTCATGCAAATCCCCAGCTTGGGTAATTTGAGATTCTCTATAGAAAGCAGACAGGATTTACTCATCCATGCTCAAAAGACAGTGGTGGAGGCAGAAGCGTTGTCCCCACAGCTCTGCCCAGAAGAACTCCTGCTCTTGCCAAGTTGTTAGCTGTGCTATGATGGATCTTCAGAGCAAAGTGACAGGATTGCTTGTTAAAATGCAGTCAAGAATATGCAAGTGCCTCAGTGAAAAGTGCACAGATCTGCTGTGAAGCTCTGTGGCTGATTGAGAGAGGAGGTCGACCAGAGTGGATTTCTCCAGAATACCTGTCTTGATGTCCAGGTCGGGTATCCGATGAGCATAGACTGCAGCCTGACTCCAGGGCCCTTTGAGCTTTCTTCCCTTGGGAGGGATTTCATGTTTATGCTGCCTATGCCTCTTAGATGAGGTTTGGGTAGGGGATTTGTGAGGGAGGGCGAGTAGGGACAGGAGGCTAAGCCCCCTGCAATGATTAAGGTGGTGTTTGGTTTCTAAAAGGAAAAAATAAGATACATAAAAACCAAGCAAAAAATCACACTCATGGCACACACACGCTGCAGGCAACAGGGCTTTCATCTTCCACATATTCACAGTGCAAGGGAAGCTGCACCCTAGGGAGGGCTCCTGGGAGGCAGAGCCGTGGTTTTGCAGTGTCCCTCTGGACTCCTTCTGTCCCTCCCTGAGGGAGAAGCACCGACTGCAGCCAGCCCTCAGTACCATGGCCTCACGGGACCACCCTGCTAATGGAGTCAAGCACAAGAGCTGCAAAGCCAGAGCCAGGGCTCAGAGATGTCAAGGGGCTGCCCCAGCCCTTGGGACAGGCTGTGGGTGTGCCAGGGCAGCCACGGGGTCTGCGCTGCTGCCACGACTCTTCCCTGAGCTCAGGAACAGGTTTGGATGGCTGTGAAGTGTGTGGAGGAATAAATGACACAAAGCAGAGGCTAAATAGCTGGGGAAAGCAGAGAGTGCTGTGTGGGCCTGATCCCAGCTTGCAGAAGCAGGATCCCTCTGTGCTATCACAGGGCCTTCAGGCATCACCCTGGTGTTACACAAACCGCTGCTGCCCCCCGAGCTCAGCACTCCTCTGTGGGTGTGCAACCAGCACAAAACAAACACCTTCCTGCCCCAGGAGCCTCCTTCCCAAGCACAGTAACATTTAGCAAGTGCTTGGCAAGGTGTCTCACCAGGACAAACACAAGAATGCACACGAGGATGTGCTTTGGGAAAGAACAACTCATTTGCCAGAGCACAGGTAGTTTATTCCTACTGCTGAGTGTTGCCTCAGACCAGGCAAGAAGTTACAGCAGCTCCTGACCAGCACCCACAGACCTTCCAGCCTCAGGGAGCATTAACTTTGGCAATCAATTAGGAAGGGAGTCCTCCATAACCCTGGAGTCTAACGTGCCAAGAATGGAGCATCTCTCAGTTTTTGCCATCTGCTGGGACAAGAGTTTGGGATGAAGGGTTTTCTGGTGTGGGGTGTTGTTTTGGTTGGGTTTTGGTTTTAAATTTATGTGGTTTTCAGCCTTTTTCAGTCTCAGTGAAGGGGTCCCTAAGGACACAGACTGTTAATCTCACACCTCAGCTGAAATGAGGAAGGGCTGAGCTGTTAACAAAGGCTGTTGTTCTCCCCTGTGTCAGCTGGGAAGTTACACAGGCCTTGGGAAAAGTAACAAATACACAATCTCTTTCATTCCTCATTCAGCTCTGGAATATGGGTCATAAGTGGCTGACTGAGCTGCCCTGTGGGCTACAGAAGAGATGAGTTTCTAAAGCAAAGTAAGGAATAACCCAAGCCCATTCTTCCCTACCAGCATTCGAGGGGCTTTCTCACCCCTCTGTTTTGGGATCACATTTAAGTGTTCTGTGTTGAGCCACGTGCACATCCTGCATTTTCAGGCTGGCTGTGCTGATCTCTACCAGTTCTGCATGATTTCTCAACAGCAGCACAGGAACATCCCCTTGGATCAACCCTCACATTGCACAGCAGCCAAGTCGTGCTCAGAGTTTATCAGCTGTTCCTCCACTCCAACAGCTCATCGCCAGCACTGGCCAACATGCACAGCACAGCAGGGACCCCTGTGTTGGACTCAAACATAGCATCTGTTCCTCCAAGGGAAATGGTAACATGTGGCATTGACTAGGGCAGAACCAGGTGAAGGTGGAATGATTCCAACTTCTTTTCTTTGGTTATTAATGGAAAGTAGAACCCCAGACAGACAAGACAGAGAGAAGCTGCGTGGCTCTGGCGCTGAGACAGCGGCGTGGCAGCGAGGGGAAGTCTCAGAGGGGGTGAAACACTTACTGTTGGCTATGTTGGAAGCAGTGTAACTGTCTGCCATTCCTGAGACCTGGCTGGCAATGCTGATCTCACTGGCTCTCCGGAAGCCCCTGAACTGAGGGGCTGAAATGGGGGTGGACAGGGACGAGCTTTCCATGAAGACGGCACCATGAGACTGAACAACATCTGCTACAAAGTTGAAACAGGGAAATCAAATATATTAGACCAACAGACAAGAGGCTG
Organism: Colius striatus; assembly: GCF_028858725.1. NCBI lineage: Eukaryota > Metazoa > Chordata > Aves > Coliiformes > Coliidae > Colius > Colius striatus. The sequence goes on along the minus strand of NC_084775.1, from coordinate 13,677,172 downwards.
GGCAAGATGAACTCGAGGGGAGGAAAGAGGCAAACAAGGCTGCAAAAACCTTTCAGAACTGATTGGAATGGAAAAAAAACCACAAACCACAACCACAAAACCCATTTCATCGGAGCTCTGGTTTGAAAAGAAAGCAATGGCACAGCAGGCAGAGACATGTGGCTGGAGGAGCAGTCTTTGAGAGAAGCAAAAGAAGGAGCTCAAAAACCAAATCCAAAAGCCCAAAGGAAAAAATCCAGGCAGACTGATTGAAGCAGCAGGAAGCACGGTCACACAGACAGATGTGAATATACACAACTTGATACATTCACATCCAGACAAAATAGCCAAGGGAAGGAGGAGGACAGCAAAACAACCTTAGAAAGGGGGTAATGTTTGTTTTCTTGAAACACTTAAATGAACACCTCCAAGATAGAAGCATTAATGCAAAAAAACACACCCACCCCCCAAAAAAACCCAACATTTTCATGCCTGGCAGGGGCTAAATTGGAACTTGTGTTTTATTGCTAATGGATACAGCCAACACTAGTTAAACTAAAGGAAGGGCTATTGAAAGAAAGGAGTCTGGTGCTGAGCACTTACATCTCCCATCGGTGCTGGTGGGTCTGACACCACTCAGTCTCTGTGAAAATAGAGCTTTTTTTGTACAATGTGCCAGTCTGGATTGTATAGGTCCCAACTGAGGTTTACCAAGTGTGGCCTAACCCTTGAGTACATAAATACAGAGAAGGAGGGTTTGAAGTCATGCTCACATGGACCTTATACATGTACTGGAGGGAAATGGGCCTAAAATGTTCAGGACTGGCAAACTGAGAGGTGCTGAAAGTCACAATAGAATCTGTGTGTTTTGGTTTTCTCCCTCCAGCAGTGGCAAGAGCACCCACTCCTCTCTGGATGCTACACAGCCAAATTGTCTGTGGGATGTCCCAAGACCCTGCACTGCAGAGGGTTCAGAATGTCAATACCAAGTACTTCACAGCTGGCAGCACCAGGACCACAGTAACATGCAAAAGCAAAGTTACTTACTATGGTTTTCATGTTGCCCATCTCTGCTGTACCTGAGGAGCAGCATCTGAGCTCTGTTCCAGGCATCAGACAGAGCCCAGCCAGGCAGCTGATGCCACGGGGGAACCCGAGTACATTATTCCCACACACCAGCATCCTCTGCCTGTTTCAGCCAGTTTAGATAACCTTGGAATTCATCCCAGTATGTGGCTGACACGGGGTGTTGTTTTGGCAACTGGTTTATTTTAACATCGATCTTTTTGGCTTGGGGTTACTGATTTGCTTCCTCTGAGCTCTCAGTTCGTAGCAGCAGTGTCTGTGCCCACACAAATCCTGCTGCAGCAGAGGGAAAGGGAATGTATGAAGCAGAAAATGTGTAGCTAAGTGTCAGTAAAAGAGTTTTGTTCTCTGCAGGGAAAATCAGGCCACAAGCTGCTCTGTGTAAAAGCTTCGTGGACTGCAAGATCTGAGCCTCAGCAGGAGCCTGACCTGATGAGGAGCTGCACACACTGCCCACCTTGTGCCTGAAAGGTCATTACCAGCATCACTTTCTCAGCACTTTCCTCCTCTTCTCACCTTGCCTTGAGTTGCTGGCTGCCAAAACTGCCACCAGTATCCACAACTCAGCCAGCCCCACCAGGCCAGTGCAGCTTTCTTACTGCAGCACAAGCAAGAGGAGACAATTCAAGCAGAGGCTGTGGCTGGAGAACGTGAACCAAGCCAGGAGCTGTGTTCAGCCCCACAAAAGTCTCAAGGGTCTTATTCTCACTGCTGCATGACCTGGGACAACCCTCTCATCTCCTCCCTGTTATCCCTTCCTCTCCCTTCCCTTGCCTGTACAGGCTGTGAGATCTTTCTCTGCTTATGCACTCGTGTCATATCAAAGGGGTGATGTGACACAGCTGTCACTCAGAGATGACCATCAGCTTCCCTGAACCTGGGCAGAAGCAAGAAGAGGTTTGGCTTTGTCTGTGCTCAGAAAAATGCCAGGTTCAGGTTTAACACACACCTACCAGTGAAGCCTGAACTTCTTCCTCTCCCTTAAAAATAAACCATCTGTGGCTCAAATTAGGAAGCAGCTGGAAGAGCCATTGGAGAGTGCTACAGCAATGCTGCAGAGGAGAAATGGCTGGGCCAAATGTGGTGCTGCCTGGGTTGATCTTGGCTCTGGCTCCAGGAGCATGTCTTCATTCAGTTCTGCTTGATTTTTTTTGGATAAAGGAAGAAACAGTGACATTCTGCACTTGCTCCTTTTAGCCAAGTCTTGCTTCCCTGAGTCTGGACAAGGATTTTTGAATACAATGAAACAAAACCACCCAACCTCAAGAGCTGTTCCAACACCATCCTAGCTAGTGCCACCAGAGGAGTGATTTTCACTCCAATCAAAGCCTGAGCTGTTCCAGCATTACTGAACTTGTGCAGTTTACTATTGCCCACATTGGTGGAAGGAGTCTGCTCTGCAGAGGACAAAGTGCTGCCCCTCAGTAGCACTGCTGTGCTCCATCCCTCTCGGGTTACTCTCATGCTTCTCCCTTTTCCCAAGCTACACACCCTCTGTCCCTGGAAAAGGACAGTTTCTAAGAAGAAAACAAGGGTGAGGAAAAGGCAGGGCAGGAATCATGGACAGAGAACCTTCTGCTCCTTCAGCCAAGCCTCCTCAGCCTCAAAGCTGCAGTGACAGTGATTTGCAGCTAAACCCTGGGACCTGACTTGCAGAATAAGCCACAAAACCTAACAACATAGTTCTTAAACTCTTTATATTCTTTGCACCTAATTCCTTGTGCAGCATCACTCTGGACATTCTGAAACCAAAGGGGCTTTCTTGGGGAGTGAGGTGACCAGAGTGGGATGTGACAGATGCTGCCACACAGGGACAGACCCCAGCACCTGCAACTGCTCCTGAAGGGACCACTCCAAAGCCTTCTGCACCACAGAGGTGCCATCCCCAGCCACAGCCCTGGCAATGACAAATGTTTTCCAGGTGAAGTCGGACAGCTGGACCAGGCTCAGTGGTAGCAAGACTTTCATCAAGATGAGCTGTTCCTTCAGGTCACTAGGTAAGGCCAGAGATGTCCCTGGTTTGTTGACCGGCTGAAGTGAACTTTATACCATGGCCGAAGGCAGACTTGATCAGAACAAGAGAGCTTCAGGAAGGGGAGATCTGGCTCAAGCAGTGCCCTGAGCACCCTCTCTCCCAGCAAAAGACCTGCTGCTGGCTGCTTGAGCTGCAGCACATGCTGGGCCAATGCCACGACCTGAGATTTAACTGCACTTCCAGAACAAGGGGCATAAGAGAAGTCACTTTTTGTTTGCCTACCCATGGACCTGTAATACTCATTTCAGTCTTGTGCCTTTGCACTCAGGGACTCGTTTGTCAATGTTCTTACTAATTGTTTCCCACTAAGTGAACAGCACTGGGCTGTCCTCCTGATGTACTGCTGCCACTGTGTTCAGTCCTTGGGGTATGTGAATGGCAGATCTCACTATGTGCTATTTGCAGGTCAAGCTGGGGCACTGAAGCAGGAAATATTGAGTGCAATAAAACAGAGAATAAAGTTCAATAAAACTAAAAACTAGAAAGAAGCCAGGCAGCTGCTGAGCACAGGCCAGGCCCTGCTGCCACTGCTCTCACTGCTTTGTGCTGGGCACTCTGCAGCCACCACCCTGACGTCAAGAGCAACACAAAACTTCTGTTGTCGCTAAGTTTTTATGCTTCTGTAAATCCCCCACAGTCCAGTGGCTGAACTGAGGCTCAGCACTTGCTACAGTGAAGCCAAGCACTGCCTGGCCATGCTGTGTGCTCTTGACACACAAGGTAAAGAGCAGAGAAGCTTCTAAAAGCTCTGTCCTGACAGCGGGAAATATCAGATGACAGCTAAATGGCATTTCATCAGCGACCTCCAAAGTGATTAATTAATAGTACCACAGCCTTTCCCCTCTGCTTTGTACAGAACATCACTGCACAGGCAATGTGGCAACTGTACACCTAAAAATCACCTCCATCTTCCAAAGAGAGAGAGAGACTGCAGTCAGCAACGTCGCCATCCTGTGTGACCACAAAACGTACTGCGCTGAGCATAAATAGCAAGGGTCAGCTTGTTAAAGACAACACGGCAGCAGAGCCAAGCTCTCAATGCAAAACACTGACAAAGGAGTGAGAAGGGGCAGGTGAGACACACGGGGAAGAAACAAGTAAAACAAAGTCACATCTCATTAAAGTCACAGACGAAGCACCAGCCACAACCAGAACAAACGAGGCCATGCAGCACTTCTGATGGAAAACAAGGCAAAACAAATGCATCAAACTTTGCTTTTAAGGCAGAAGTGGAGAAATTAATTTCAAGAAGCCATCAGGTACAGTCACCTCGGGGTCTGAAAGCCTCAGGAGCTGTGTTCAGCACAGCCACACGCAGTGTCCAAACACACAGCGCTCAGAGACAACATCTCCTCTGACACAGACATTGATCAGGCTCCTGGTCACGGTGCAGCGCGGCTGACTGCTGGGGAGCCACACACTGCAGACAGCCCTTCCCCAGGGGATCCTGCACACGAGCAGGGCCACCCAGGGACTCTGTCTTTCTGAGCCAAAGTCTCTTTTCCAGCAGCACAGCCACCACAGATGGAAGAAAAGTAAGTATGTGGCAGCGGTGTGTCCTGGAACAACATCAGAATGGGGCAGTTTGGAATCCCACTTCATTTTTAGGGTGAGTCTCCCAGAGCCAAACAGCAATTCCTGTGGCACAGCCTGAGACACAGCATGAAGATTTCAACTCCAGGAGGCAACAGTATGATCTCCAAAAAGCATCCAAGTACCCAACACCATAGACAATACAAAAGTGTAAGATTACACACACTCAGCAAAACCAGCACTTTTATTGGAAACATCTTGCCAATTCAGTACAGGAACAGGGATACTTGTTTCCATGAAGCTGTCCTGGTGCTGGAGAGCACCCAGAGCACTACTGTCCATGAGGAGGATGGGATTGTTCTGGATTGTCTCAACTAGAAGCAGATGGGGAAAAAACAAAACAAAACAAAACAAAACAGAAGGACAAAGAACAGAGATGTGGCCACAACGTGTTAACATACAAACAGTTACAACTGAGCACTTCAACTATGAGTCTTCAATGAAAAGGCAACCTTCAAATAGAGTAAAAGAAACAAAAGGTGGGTGACTTTCCAAATAGGCTGACATCAGAGAGATTAACTGGTAGCAGAGGAGAGCACAACGATGGCATTTCAACAACAAAAGGAAGGGAGTCCTCTGAACCTGCTTCTCCAAGAGCCAAATCCATAAATACCCAGCAGATCCAGAGGTATCTTTTTACCATGAGGGGGAAAAAAATCAGGAAGCTGTAAGGGGAGATTGACTGGAATCAAACCCACATCCCACACGGTGCAAAGCACAGGAGTGAGCGGGGATGTGAATTTGATTTCACTTCATTCTGCCAGTTGGTTGTAACAGAACAGGGACCCAATGATTAGTACAGATGGGAAAATGAGAAAGTCTAAGAGGCTTTCTGAAGCGTGGACTTGATAAAACCCAGCTCTCTGCAGGAGGAAATGTGCACAAGCAGTGTTCCAGAAGGTTTTGTACATAACTAATTATAGTTTGAGCACCTGAATTTTACGTGATCTCCAAATCATTCAGCTTAATTATAGCAGCAATTAACTTTTCTGGAGCGCCCTACAGTGAACACTACCTTCAGTAGTGGCTTTGCAAATCATGGTTAGAACAGTCAAATCGTAACACTGAAATCCTGACTGTAACTGAAAGGAATAGACTGTTACATTATGCTTAGCAAATGAAAATGCTTTGTCTTACATGAGAAGCGAATTCAAAGCTGCTTTTCTGTCAGTTTTATTCATCAAGGCAGAGTAGCACCTCTTAAAATAACAAGGCTCAAACCTGGAGAGGGTTTCAAAAACCACTCTACTCTCCTCATAGTTGAGCTAATTGCTGCTTAACTCCTCTCCACTCATAGCAAGTGTCTCTCTAAACACAGCCAACTCAAAGGTCTAGGGAGGCGCAGCAAATAAGATCCCTGCTGTTGTACAGAACGACAACCAGGACACAGGCTGCTCAGTGTCAACGAGGCTTCTCCCTCTGGTTCAGTGAGATCAGGGGCTTTGAAATGAATTTAAGAAGGTAAGATGTTGAGGATTTTTGTTTTTAAGAAGCCACTTGCAGCTGATACCCAGAATACATCCAAGAAGCAAACTGCTTTTCAAGTTGCTATAGATTCCCCAAACTGTTGTAACAGGATGGGGTACAAATGTAATTGTGGGTGGATCCTGTTTTAAACGTATTGCAAAAAGATCTTTGCTAAATCTGACAAGTGAGTGGGGCCTGCAGAAAGTATTTTATTCACTTGATTAAACATGGGGTTTAGCTGATGCCCATTTAACAAATCAGACCTCCAGATTCAGCAATTACAATGCAGCCTTTAAAGAAACTGATACACAGGAGATTGCTGCTTTGGGCTCTCAAATTAAAAATTATGCAGAGTAGCACCAGAATTATTCAGCTCTAGACACATATTCCTCTTCATTTAGTCCTGCATGTTTCAAATATTAAACAAATGGAAATCTACTGGAGCTCTAGGGAAAAAAACCCAACCATCAAATCCCAATCTCTCTAGCTGGTGGCTTTGCTATTCCACTCTGGTTTGCCAACATGACTTCTCATGTGCTGTTTAGTTTTACAGTAGTGACTCAGTTGCAATGTTGACTTTAAGTAGCCATTGACTAAAAACCTCTACAAGGGGAAAAATTACAGTGCAATTGTTTTTCCTGCCCCAAAGTCCTGACTCTGCAGGGAACCAAAGCTTTAGGTGAAGCAGAAAGGTCAAATTTAGCTCTGCACAGTGGTAAGCTTCTCTGAGAGCTCCTTGCAATGAGAGCCTGCACTGAAATGGCAACAGACCATGAGAGTCTCAGCACAGAAGTGAGGAGAAGATGGTAGGAAATAGAATTTCTTTTATTAGATCAACTGCAGGAGCATTGATGTAATGGGAGCTGAGGCAGGGCATGGTCAGGACACAGTTGTTTCAAATGCAACCCAGTAAGACAAAAGGGTATGCACACAGCCTCTTCAGACTTTGCTACTGCTGCAATTGGGGGAGAGCAAGTGAAGAGGTCACTGATGGCAAAGGAATCCTATGTAACTGAGGAGGACAAAGGATATCACTGGCAAGGGCCAGGCACAGTCACCAGCCCACTCATCTGCTGTAGCCTGCCCAATGAAAAAGCAGAGGTTGCGACCGAGTCAATCACCTCACTGGTGACTCTGCTCTTCCCGGTCTGCACTGGCCCTCCAAACCTTGAAGTTCTAAACTCTGCCAAGTTAATCACGTTTCACTCAGCTCCAGTCATAAGCACCAGCTTGGGTGTAAAGCAGAGACCTTCACAGAGAGGCCACCACATCATGACTCTCAGCAGCTGATGGCCTTTGTGTGACAAGGGAAGGGAGTATGTGTCACAAGGCACTGCTTTTGTTTTCTGGTAAACTGGAAACAAGGCTAACATGAGGCCAATTCTCTTCCTTGTCATTCCCAGCTGCTTTGGTAGTGTGGATATAACCCTTTGGAGAGTTACTATGGATCCCAAGTGACTTACCCAGAACAGCGGAGTTGCCGTCACCCAGCGGGAACCTCTGGTAACGGGGAATATTAAACGGGGGCAAAAGGTAGAACTTCCTCTCCAAAAGAGGCTCGAGGCGTGAAGCAGATGGGTCTGCAGGGTGGAACAGGTTATAGACCTGCTGACAAGCTGGCCTGAGCTGAAAGACTAAAAAGATGAAGAAAAAAACCCCTTCAAGTATCAAAAGGTTATTTGTTAGAATATCGTAAATATTCACCTGCTGGGTTAAAAACCAAAGGGCTGAAGATTTATTATCTCCCTCCTTTTCCAGCTGAGTCCATTGAAACAATGTGTTACAGTATTTATAGACTCAAGAGCTGTTCAGTGTTTTTAAATGTTTGGAAGAACATTTGAAGTAAATTGTATAATCAGGACTGGGTAGAGCACAGTCATCTACTTCCCTCCAGTGCAATAAACATTCTATAGCAATGTCTGGGGTTTTATCACTTTGCCTCATCAAACTGCTGCCTTTGTAGGAGGAGGTGCTTACATCACCCACTAACTGAGCCCAGCAGTTTAACTTCGGGACTTACTGTCAAGAGCTGGAATGACAGTTTTTCGCAGTGCAAGAACCAGACCCAAGGGAGAACCGAAGAGGAAGAAGTCAGTGATCTCAAACTCAAACTTGCCAACATTTCCTCCATCCAACATCGTAGAGCTGCTAGATCTCCTGGATCCTGGGTCATTTCTCAGGACACTAGAATGTAAACTGGGACAAGAGCAGAAAACAAAGTCAACCTTGTATTCACGCTGTGTTTTCCTAATTGAAGGCTGCATTAGTGACTGACAGTGAGTGTAACTCCTGTCTCTTCAGAGAAGGAACTGTGCCAATCAACCCACCATGCCTCAGTGGTTCCTCTGGCCAGTGAAACATCCCCCCAAACAACTACCCCATTGCATTGGCATAATTGAGACTGTACAAACACAAGCTTCGAGTGGGTTCATTTGCACACTCCTGTCTCCTCAAGATGTCTTTGAGGAGTCAAAACCCTGGTTGCTGCTAGTAGGATAGTCACTTGTAGGAATAAAGTAACCAGAAAGCCAAAATGACTAGGGGAGGAGGGAAAAAGCAGGTTTACAGTGATTCACTCCATTGCACACGTTACTGCTATGCTTTCTGATTGCCAACATTTGAGTTCCTTCCACCACCTTCCTCTCAAATGTTATGGAAAGCTGTGCTTACCCATTTCTTTCTCGTGGAAGTAGTTGGACAAGTGTTACAGGATGGGAAAGGAAAGAAAAAGGGAAGGGAAAGAGAAAAAGAAAGATCAAAACCTGTAAGAAGGTTTCTAATATCTTGGTGCATCAGGTTTGCACCACAGCTTTCATATATGTGTGTGGCAATCACTGGGAAGGGAAATTTGGGGTAATTAACTCAGCAGCCATGTGGTAGATTGTATTAATCATGCACCCAGGACTCTCCCATTTCCCTTCTGCCCAGGAGGCCACATCTGTTATTACCAATCTCTCAGCCTCAGCCCAACAACTCCAAGGAACTGTATTTAAAAAGAATAATGATAGAAAGCATGTCAAGCTTTCCCCTCCTCTTTCAGGTGTCAAACCTGTTTGCAGAATTCAACCTGTGTGCAGTGCAGGCTGGGCAATACACAGGTTTAAGCCAGAAATGTAAAATCACAAATCCCTTGGACACCAAGGAAGCAGCAGCAGGAACTCTTAGATGAAAATCCATCCCCCCCATTAGGAAGAGCTGCTTCTTTGCAGTCTAAACCTGGCATTAGATAGAGAAATGACAGATGTGTAACACTAATAATCTGATCCACAAAAGGGTTTCTGAGATTCTTCTGTTATCACCCAAATGCAGTGTGCTGCAGTTTCTTTTGCTTTCCAGGTTCTAGAGATTCAGATGACAGCCCTGCTGGGTTATCATCGTCGTAATTAGAAGCAGAGAGTTGAAGACAGAGTACAAGCAGTGGAAACTTAACAGGGTGTTTGCAAACACTTCAAAAACCATCTGAATAGGGGGTCTATAAAATATGTAAGGTAAATGGACACCCTGACAGCTAGGTTGGATAAAAGGTTGACTGGCTTGGAGTCAGCAATGATGCAAATCCAACAGTTCCAAGCCAGCTCTGTGGCCCAAAGTCAAAATCCCAGGTTTTCACCAGCACTTGCTGTGTCTCCATATGCAATTGCACTTGTTCATCAAGGCCACTTCTGAAGGCAGCACTTCTGGCTGGGCAGTGACATCCCAGCACTGCTGCACTCATGGAAACAAGGCTGCTCACTCCTTACCATCTGTAGCACTGGAGCAGTTGCTCACACAACACTCCCCCTTTGGGATAGCTCCTAAATAAATGAGCAACTGCAAACACACATAGATTTGAGAAGAAAAACAGGTTTCACTCAGACTCTGCATTGGCAAATAATGGATCATCCCAGAGGCAGCAGGTCTGCTGAACACCACTCCCAAAGGATGCCAAAAAAGCTTCCTTCCCATGCTGCACTGTCATGTATTCCCTAAAGGTGCAGCCATGCACAGGCACAGCACGATTCTCCCTGTTACTAACTGTGGGGAAGTGACAAGCTCACTTCTGCCAGACACACACATCACGGGAAGTCAAAACAGTGATGCCAAAAGCGAGCAGAGCAGGAGGTTACAGCAGAGACAGCTAAAATGAGCACGTTCCCATTGGTGTGATGAGAACGAGCTTCCCTGAGGTTCCACTGCCGAGACGTGCAACGCTGAAACACGTTTAAAAACAAGCCACCTTTAGTGAAGCTACAATTATCTTAGCTGACAGGACTGGGAGGCATTAAGTTTGCTGTGTGTGAGGAATACAAAGTTGTTTAGCATGTGTTTGGTTTTGCTGAAGACAGGGACGACAGCAACGCGATTCGGAAGGAAATGCTGTCCCAGTGGCTGAGGTGTTCCAGCAGGATGAGTGCAAGGGGGTTCTGGTGCTTCCCACCCACCTATCTCTTTGTGGGGAATGGAAGAGAGTGAGAACACTCATAGCAATAAGCAATTTGGACAGCTCTCCTTTTACTGGGAACTTAATAGTCTTTTTAGCAATCAAAAGAAATGAGAGCCAAGGGGAACTCTGAATCTGTCATGCTCCAAGCAACTTACAGTGCCCTGTTCTCCCTTTAAAAAGCAGCAGATGTACTGTGTGCATTAATTAAACAAGAGCTTATGGATTTCAGAAGCAAATAAACTCATTTACAATAATACAAGTAGAGCACAGCCAGAAATAATGTAGTTGTGCAGAAGGACTGAATTTAAAAATAAATGTGTGATTGTAATCTCCAGATGCTGCTCTGGCTCGCTGGGCTTTATCCCAGAGAAGGGGGCAGGTCTGATACACCAATCAAAAGGAGTGTCTTTGGCACAAGCTGAGATCTGCGATGGGCACGGACAGACAAGGCTGCCCGTCTGCAGAGCCCGTTAGGAGAACTCAGCTCTGTTCAGCAAAGCTCCTGCACGAAGCCATGTCACACCAGGGACTGGGGTTTGTAAAGGAAAATCGTTACTTGGTGACACAGAGGCCAAAGGGGCATTCTGCTGATGACTGTGCTGCTCAGAAATGATGGCTGTAAGCGCAGGTCCAGGGCTGGTCACCAGGAGCCCTGCACCTCGGCTTCCCCTGTGCCAGGGAGCAGGGGGAGAGAGATGTGGAGACAGCTCACAGAATCCCAGCATGGTGGGGGTTGGAAGGGCCCTGCAGAGCTCATCCAGCCCCAGCCCCTGCTCAAGCAGCTTCCCCTGGCTCAGGGGGCACAGGAACGTGTCCAGGTGGGTTTGGAAACCTCCCGAGCAGGAGCCTCCACACCCTCCCTGGGCAGCCTGGGCCAGGGCTCCCTCACCTCAGCACCAAAGGAGTTTCTCCTCCTGTTCCAGTGGAACTTGCTGTGTTCCAGCTTGTGCCTGTTACCTCTTGTCCTGTCACTGGCCACCACAGAACAAAGACTGGCCTCAACCTGACACCCACCCTTTAGGTACTTTTAGGCATTGGTGAGATTCCCCCTCAGCCTTCCCTTCTCCAGGCTGAACAGCCCCAGGTCTCACAGCCATTCCTTCTAATAGAGATACTCCAGCAGCCTCATGCTGCTCCTTTATCTGAGTGAATCTTGCTCTTGAGTTGTGGGAAAAGACTCATTTTTTGACCCAAGGTCTAAAAACAGATTAAAAACCCCTACAAAACCTGAAAGGAAGAGATGCACCAATCCATCAGCACACTGAATGCTGAGTGTCCCCCCCTAGCCCCCCTTGCTAGGGACTCTCAAGTGCTTCATGTTGAGAGGAGGCACAGTCCTTTAGAGATGGAGCAGAAGGACCAGGACAAAGCTATTTGAAATGACAACTGCAATCCATTATCCACATCAGGCCCAGCTCTTACTCTAAACTAGATATAAAACTGCATCAAGATGCTAGCTCACTTTCCTTAGCTGAGTCCATGCCCCTGAGGTCAATAACAAGGAGGAGAAAGAGCACATTTTTGCACGACTCATATTTTCTCCTGTAATAGAAGAGGCTGTTTTGATAAGGTAAGAACAAGAGACTGATTGCCTTATATTAACCTGCTGGAAATAGCTGAGAAGCTTATTGTGGTTTTTGTAAGTGCAGCTGAGTGTAGTATCTCTGGGCACCAACAACTCTCATTTTGATCCTTTCTCTCTCCTATAAATCTTTTACAAAACAGTCTCTGACATGGCAGGACAACAGGAGTCCCTGTCCTTGGACTGCAAGGAGTGAAGAAGAGGCAGAAGTGCAGGATAAGCTTCACCTTGGCACAGAGGAGAAACAACAGCCTTGGACACAGTTGTAATGCAGAAAATGAGTGACATTGCTCCCCCGTACCTGAAACATGGGGGAAGAGAGATTAAGAGGATGTCACAGTTCCTCCAACCTCAGGAGGAAAAGGTCTGGCCTGTCCAGATCCACAGGTTGAAGAAGCCTACAGGTTTACAGAAGTAAGCCCCTGAGTCAGTGGAACTGGAAGGATGGCTATGGAAATATCACCAGTTGTGTGAACAGGTATGTTTCTGAAAGTCCATTTCAAGCAGCTTAGAAATGCAATATGGGGGCTTTGATAGTGAGTAACAGATTTGGAATACAACTTTGGTACAAGGGATAGAATAAAATCCCCTGTCCCTGCTCCATCCAGGGCCCTTGAGTGTCTTTGCCAACTAGCCATTTAGTCAGAGTTCAGTCTCACACTTGAACTAGACCAAAATTAAAGGACACTCAGCTCACGATAACCTTTCCCAGGCCAGCTAACTCAGCATCAGCTTTCAAAGATGCTTTCAAACTGATGTAACACTGGATTCCCAGTTCTGCCTCAACCACCTTCCCTCACTTATCTCTACATTTGCTTTATGGCCTCCACGTTGCAACTGCAGCAGAGCAGCAGCAGCAGTTACACGATTGCCTCGGCTGTCACGCTACAGGATGAAGGGCTTCTTGGCACCGTGATGTGGATGCAGTAGAGCAGCTGGATTCTCTCACTGCCACTCACCAAGAGTGCTGTTAACTCCTTTTGCATATACACCATACTGAAATCTATACCCCTCCAATGTAAATGAAACACTCTCCTCCATCTTGCTTATCACAGGATGACAAAGCAACATTCAGGTTTCACAGATGCCCTCAGCTCAGCTCCAGAATATTGCTGCTTCTGGTCCTTCCAAATCTTACCTTGAAAGGAAGGCTTGATGCTGCTTTATCGTGTCCAGTTCATAGGTTGATGAATCACTCCTCTTTCGTGGCAGCTGCTTCTTTGGATCTTCTCCGTTGCTACGGGGAATATCAATGTTGCTCCTGCTGAGGTGTCTGCTGGCTTCCAGATTAGAGCCACTGGAACAATAGCTGTTGTTCACTGTTATCCCAGGAGACAGGAGGTCGGTGTCCTGGGATTTCAAATGTACAGATTTACCTCTCTGACAGATGAATCAAGAGTACACCCACACTATATCCTTCTCCTTCTGTCCTCCTTTCCTCATCTATCCCAATATCCAGTTGAGGGCAATACAGTACCTCACACCAAACAACTTCCTAAGGATATGGGTGAGGCTTCACACCAGAGGATGAAGCATTGCTGTTCAGAGCAAACACGCAAACTGAGATACACATGCACCTTCAGACACATTTCCCTTTGACAAGGAAGAGAGTCTTTGCTCTCTCTTTTGGCCCTGGAGGTGCTGTGGCCAACAGTCCTATCCCCAGCACACACTGGGAGCCAGCATTACCTGGACACTCACAACGCTCCCCCGCCGACTGCTGTTCTGGCTCTCAGACACAGTCTGGTTGCTGTAGCACAAGGCATCAAACCCCAGAATTCCTCCAACGCAGTCCCCTACCAAACAAACCTGGAAAAAGCAACAGAAGCAGAGAAGGAGAGAAAAAAAAAACCAAAAAGCCCCTTTAGTTCAGGGCTGACAGTTCAGTGGTGTGCTGGATTACACCTAGCAAAGCTGCAGTAACGAGATTCCCAGTGCTGTAAAACTATTTCAGCAGTGAACAACCACTCACACCCTGCAGACTCTCATCATCTAACCTTGTTAATGTGTTCTGGCTGTCCCCATCAGCTGACTGGAGTGAAAGTAACACAGAGCATTGACAACAGCACTAACCCCAGCCTTAGCAAAACAGGCTTGATTCCCTCCTTGCCAGCTGTCTGTGCTACCTCAGGCAAGCTTCTGTGGGCTTCTGCCCCTCAAGGAGATTACCCTGTCCTGCCTCCAAGGGTATTGAGCAGAGAAGCACAACAAAGCACTGAAACCTCTGGTTAGGAGAGGGCTGGCTGGGTCCCTGGGCACTGTGCTGGCTGGGAAAAAGCTCGGTGTGGATAACTCACACTACAGCAGTGCAATAAGACAGCCAGTCCAAGGGCTCAAACCTCGTGGGGCTGAAGAGTCACTTTGCTCACAGAAGCATAAGGCTCAGTCATGGCCTTTTATGGGGCACAGCAGCTGCACAGCCTTAAAAAAGAAACCCACTTCTGTAATAACCCTGGTACGAGCTGCTGAAGGTGCTTTAAAGATGGAAATGCTTGAACAGCCTTTTAAAAGCTTTTAAACAGCTTGGTTTGCAATGGGAGCAGAGATCATGTTTAGTAACAAAGGTAGTGTTCCTGATTTGCAAAGGTATGTCATGCTGAAAATTGATTAAGTTCACAGCTTTGAGGCTTCATTTCTGAACACAAGCTCAGACTTTGCTTTGAATCCCAAAGGTTCAAGACAGAGCACAAGCAATAATCTCTCTCTCTCAGAAAGGAAGAGATGGAAGTGCAGCACTTTCTTACAGCAGCTCAACACTGTCATGTTTGCAGCCCCCCTGAGAGATTAATGGAAAAGAGAGCTTCAGAAGGAAATTGCTTCACTTGCTCTTCCTTTCATTGTGGCTATAAACAGCTGCTGGCTCACCTGGCCATTGAATGACGTGCCCTCCTGGGATTTGATGAACTCACTGTAGGCCTGGTTGGCTCTGACAATGACTGTGGCTATTGCCTCTTGGTACTGCGGCGACGACGTGGCCAACAAAGGGAGTGCAGCAAGGGGAATGTGATCCTGGCTGTTGGACAGGCAGCCTTCATCATAACTGTATGGGCTGAGGCTGGATAGGGCAAGACACATTGGAAATGTTCAGCCTAACATACAGAGTGGGGAAAACTATTTGCAGTATAATCACTTATTGTGGTTCATTAAAGAAAAGCCTCAAGTCAGAAAGGCCATTTATTCCACTGTGAATGAGCGAGAGCTTAATACATCTCTCCCCTCCCATCAAATGTAAATCTTTGAGGACAACACATTTACACTGACAGAACAACCCTCAGACAAGGAATTAAAGCCTTAGTATTTATTGGATTAATTAGAATAAATCAATCTCAGAACCCTTGCTGCATGATTACTGTATTCACTGCAGCTAAGTATGAAATCGAGATTGAATGCCTCGCTGGTATATTCATCAGTACATTCTCCAAGTGTGGTCAAAGCTTTCAATACCACAAGTGGAACACTTCAAGGAAGCAATTAAAAAACCTCCCAAAATCAAGAGGGAAATTTTCTATGTGTGTGTCTGTGACAAAACAGCATCAGCTTACCTGGATACCAAGGAGAACGCTTCGGAGCAGATGGCTGGGCAAGGGACTAGCCTGATGGCAATGTGTCCGAGAGCAGCTGGGTAATGTACCCTCATCACTGTGTCAAACACTGTCGTGATGGTGTTGACATCCCCTTGCTTAGAGCTCTGGTCACCACTCCCTGAGTCCAGGATGTTCCCTCCATGGAGTACGAGGAGGAGGACATGGATTTTACTCGGTTGCATTAATGGCTGTACTGACTCATCCTAGGTGGGAATGAAGAGAGCACAGCACAAAGGCTTATTCTGCAAGAGGTTTTATTTGGGCCAAGTGCATTTTATGCAAGTGTTATCACCTTTTCTTCCCCAAGCTCACACATGCTACATAAAATAAATGCACTACCCCTGTCAAGTCCAGTCAGCAAAGAGGCAATCAGCAATCTGGGAAGCAAGGTATTTCCAGCAGAAACAGCAAGCTCCATGAAATAAGGCCTTGGCAAGCCCCCACCTAGAGAGCTGAGTTCAGTTTGGGCCATCCACACACAAAGATAATTGCAGTGTGAGAAGGACCACAGAAAGCCAAGAAGCTTTCTAAAGCCAAGGAGGCTTTCTTGAAAGAATTCAGCTTTGTTTGCTTCACAAAGGCCACCTGAGAACGAAATGCCTGCTCTCAAACACAGTGCAGATGAGTACAGGGGGTTAGGGAGGGAAAGAGGCACTCAAGTTGTAGGACAGGGCAGGCACAAGCACAGGAGGAAATCAATACTGAATAACTGTAGCCTGGAAATTAGGTCTCTAAACACAGGAGATATAAGGTTTTAGAGTAACATCTGTAGGTTTGTGGGTAAGAAACTAAACTGTCTTCAAGAAAGAATGTGCTTAATTTATGGAATTAGGCACTAGATGCATCTGGATACAGCAGCTGAGACCCTGACTGCTCCTGAACCCAGCTGCTGAAGAAATCAGTCATTGCATCCGTGTGCCTAGGACAGAAATTACAAGACTTCAGATTTGTTTATACTGTTGCAAAAAGAGGAACTGAAGAGAAAAAATACTTCAAGACCTTGTGACCCAAGGACTGGCCAACATCTGGCTGGGAGGCTGCTGCAGGAACACAGGCAAGGTTTTTACTTTTGAATCAATTCCTTGTCTAAACAGACAGGCTGTAGTTTGGGGGAAAGAGGGCATTGCATCTGAACTCCAGAGGAGGTTATCATTAAGTGCCCTGCCAAAGCAGCTGTAGAGCCCAATCCTGATGCCTCAGGAGCAGGTATAAGAGGATCCATTTGTATTGGTCACATATTATAGCACAATGGAGAGTAACTCTTATTAATATCTGTTCACTACCAGAGCTTTCAGTGTCACCTTCAGACAGACTCAAATCCCTCCACCCCATCAACCTTTGAGATATGTGAAAGCAGGTAGTGACCTTCCCATGCTAGCACTGACAACATTTGAGAACATGCTCAGCAGCTCCTGGCTGAAGCAGGGAAGTAGCCATTGGGAGGGGGTGTGAATGGTGTGGAGGGCACTGGTGTTTTCCATTTGACAAATTCTTCTAATTTTAGCATCTTTAGTCACCTGTTGCCCTTTGAGCAGTGACTGAGCCCCTGACAAACCTGCTGGTGGGAGGAAGGCATGCCCAGGCACACATTAGCAACTTAACAACTAGCTTACACTTTTACCAGAGAATGTTAAAGCATGTCTTAAAATATAGACCACCAGGAGGATTCAAATTCACATCCAAGTCTGTAATAAAGATTTTCCAGACCTCCTGCATAAGAATGGCCTTTAATGATTTAGTACCCTTACACTGTATTAATGCCTGCTCTTTAAACCTTCTCTGGTTCCAGTTTACAGGGCCTGCAATGTGAACTTCTGCCTGGCTGTTGGCATGGGAGGAGCACTCTCAGCATCTCAGCACTACTTTTGCTTTCAGATAAATGCTGTAAGTGCCCATTTGGAGAGCAGCATGAGTCACCAAGCTTAGGTCACCCAGAAGTTTATCAGCAGTCATTTGGAGGTGACAGTTTCCCTTTCAGTTCATTAACCTCTGCTCTTGAAGGAAGTGGGAAACAGGAAAGCAACTGCTGATGGGTTTAAGGGTGGAGGTGGCCATTTAGAACTTTCTTGTAAAAGCTGGAGTCTCATAAGAGAGGTTTAAGTTTATACAGCTCTCTGATGATGACAACAAGTTCTCCACAATGCCTTGGGCTCTAAGAGAAACCTTATCTTGCTTATCTTGAGGTGACTGCAGCTGCTCCCATTCCCAGCCATCCACTCTTCTCATGGTCCTTGAGCTCTTGGTCTATTACAAAAAAGCTAAACGACCATGACCTTACAGCCTGGCACACAGGGCAATATCAAACCCATGCTCATGGGCTTTGATAGACCACAGCATAACTATGGCATTCTGCAAGCAGATACACGATTTCTGCAGCACAGACAGGCAGATGTTTTAAGGGCAGCATGAGTACAGCCACTCCAGGGTCCTAGTGAGACACCACATCTTGAACTGCAAAAGCCTGTATATAGACTAAGCTATAACTGGTTTCCAGACAACACCCTGAGCAGCTCCAAGGGTGAGCTACAGCTGAGCTATGTCACTTGGACCATGGCAGCCTGCGCCTCGGTGCTGCAGTCACACAGCTCTCCCAACCCCCAGCCCATGTAGCTCACTTGGCATTAGCAGGATAGCTCTACCCAGCAGTGCTTCAGGCTGCACTTATCCCCACAGGATTAGTACTTTTTTTCCAGCTGGATACCTGATGCTGCCTGCAAAGTACAGAGCATTTTCTATATATGATACTCAAAAGGCAGGTGAAATAATCCCTTAAACCCAGCCATGCAGTACACAGCACGCTGGTGCGGCTCAGAGCAACACACAAAGACAAGACACTGCTCACAGCAAATAGCCATTTACCCCATTTACCCACCATGGATATATTCCAGCAACAAAGGATCTCATCACAAGAAACTGAAGCACTTACTTCAATGATGCTGAGCCTCTCCACGCTGGAGCCAACGTGGTACTCTGCTGATGGTTCGTGATACAAGTCACCTGGAAGCACAGAGAAGCGCAAACGTCAGTGCTGCAAGATGCTCTTTGGCAAAGACACTCTTCCAGAAAGACACTGTTTGTGCCAATACCCCTCAGCCTCTTCTGCTTCATCTCCTTAATTACTTGATCAAATTGCCCTTTCCCTCCCTTCTGCCCTCTTCCACCCCAGAAGCCTCGGTGATGCTGGGTCACTTATTTGCCAGCAGTTTCTCATCACCTTGCGAAGCGCTGAGGACATCAGCGAGCCCTTCTCCCATTACAGCAATCCAGTGTTGCTGCTTTATTGAGGATGGCAACAATGGGAAACCCTTGCACAATAGTCAGAAATGATTGGTTTGTGGGAAAAGAAAAGGAATTGCTTGGACTATGCTGGGGGAGCAGAGATCTGCTGTGTTCATACATCTGTGCCTACACAGACCAACTTTGTACCAGAAAGCTTAAGTGTCATCTTGCACCGTGCTGCTACAGGAATTGATCTGGCTGAGCAACTATCTTCCTTTCAGAATTTCATAATGATGAGCAGAAAATAAAACCGAGGGAGACACAGATAAGAACAAAGGATGGAGCAAAGAAGAAAGGAGAATCAGGAGAAATTCAAGCAACTCAAGACAGAGCTGGAATATTTCATCACCACGCGAGCGAATCCTGGCTGTCACACAAAGGAGCTCAGCCAACGTGCAAAACAAAAGAGAATCAAGAGCTACCCCAACTCCCACTGGGCAATTCTTTTTTGGCAGCCCTGGGCAGTCATTTTCATGCTCTGTCTCAGCTTCTTCTTTTGTGAGATGAGGATAACAAGCCTTAACTTTTCTTTCTTTCCAGAATGTGGCTGTAACAATTGGCAACACAGTGAAACATCACACGCACTCTGTACTTCAGCAAACATTACCCTGGACGTCATCGCACTCGGGGGTTTCGATTTTGTCCATCAGATCATTGGAGCTCCATTTGGTTATTTCTTTCGGGAACATTTCCTCATTGTCAGACAAGTCCTCTTTAAGAAACAGATTTGTTGAGAGTCACACATACACAAATACGTGCACAGACAAGAGCACAAACAGAACTTGAATTAAAAGCCCCCGTAACTCTGTGTAATCTTTTAAGCATGAAGATGGCTTAAATCAGAATAGAACGTGATACTTCACCAGCCTCAGTTACACAGAGATCAAAGCACCTTTAGGGAAGCAAACAAAATGGTTTGGTTTCATGTTTTTAACAAATAATATGGGTTTTTAATGGTGCCATTTCAGATACTAGGTTTGCTGTTTTTCTTGCCGTGCTTTCTCGTGATGCTAAAGCAGCCAGAATGCTCCAGAACAGGAGAGGATAAAGCAATGTTCACCACTGGGATCACCCCCAGATCTGTTTGGAAACTGCAGGATGTCTTTAGAGGAAACAGTGACAAGGATCACTATTGTTAATAGGACCATATAGCTAAAAAAGCACGAGTAAGAAAGGAAATGTGAACTCCTAGGCTATCTTTAGCCTGATTTCCTTAGGAGATGAGACTTGTTTGATCACCTTGAGTGTGTGTGTGTGCCATTTCCCTCCTACCTCAGGAACCTGTGAAGCCCTGGCTCAGTTTAGCTACAGTTGATAAAGAACAAAGGTCCCCAAAACATTATGTTCCTAGAAGTGTAATTAAAAGGAAGAAACATATGAAGGGAAAACCCTATAGAACACCCCACAGTAGTATCTAAATATAAAATCATAGAAGTGTTTTGGTTGTAAAAGACTTTTAAGATCATCAAGTTCAACCACTGACTTCACCCTGCCAAGGCCACCACTACCTCATGGCCCTCAGCACCTCAGCTCCACGGCTTTGGGATCCCTCCAGGGCTGGGGACCCCTCCAGCTCCCTGGGCAGCCTGGCACAGGGGCTAACACCCCTCTCAGGGTTCTGCCTCAGCTCCAATCTCAACCTCTCCTGGTGCAACTTCAGGCTGTTTCTTCTTGCCCTCTCCTTCATTACATGGGAGAAGAGATCAACCTCCATCTTGCTACAGCCTCCTGCCAGGGAGTTGCAGGGCATGCTCCTGTCTCCCCTTAACCTCCTCTTCTCCAGACTAAACACCCCCATTCCCTCAGCTGCTCCCCAGCACACTTGTGCTCCAGCCCCTTCTAGACTAGAATTCCATCTTTCTTATTGTTGTAGAAAATAATTGATTGGAAGAATCCTAGGATAGGGAGCAAAATGATTATTAAATGTATTTATCTTTTCAGCACATCTGAGCAACAGCTTATAGAAAAATAAACATGAGGGGGACTAAGTGCAGAGTCAAGCAAAGACCAATTATTTTTAGGAGTTTCTGTTTACACTTTGACCATAAAAAGAGAGCAACCTGGGAACTCTGCATCAGCATGCCATTTCCTTTTTCAGCTATGGAAAAAGACTGAATAAATCCCCATTTCCCTGCACATGGGAGTGTGGAGATACCTGTTCAGAGCAAGTGGGAAGCACAAGTATGCAACACATGCTGGCAGAGAATTAAGAGGAAGATCACACTCAAAGCTCCTCCAGCAACTTAATCTAAATATTAAACTTATTTCCTTGAGAGGTTCAATTACAGCCCTTACTGCTGCTCGAGTGATCACTGAATGGGATATTACTCCTGTTATTAGCATTTATTACAGGATAGATATTAGATATTACTGTGTTTGTCACTATCTTTACCAGTGTGCCAGTGAATGAGGATGAGTGGGAAGCCAGCAACAAGAAATCTTCTCGGGCTCAGGTTACACCCACTGCACTGCAAGGAAACGTGTGTATGCATGGGAAGCACTTCTGAGGAACTCTGCTGGGTGTTGACTCACATCCTGATCTGTGCCAGTTCCCATGGTACCCAAGCCCCACAAGCCTCCCCAGCAGGATGAGCTGCAAGCAGCGCTTCATCCCTGCACGCAGACTTGGAGCTGGGACATGTCAACTGCGGGCCGAGGGGCAACAAGAGATTCCTCCCAAAGAGAGAGCTGTGTTGAACAGCACACACACCCAGGCTTCAAGCTGTAAGCCAAACACCCATCAGAACAGGGAGACTTTTCAAACCCGACCATGCAGACTGCAGGGGACGATCTGTACGTAAACGGAGACACGCTGCGTGCTCGCAGAAGAGGAGCTGCTTTTGCTGTTAGCGAGCTCCTGGAGGTATTGCAACAGAGGTGCTGATACCAACTGTGACACAAGGCTCATTTTTGCTAATTCTCCTTCCCAAGGCCTGTTAGATGCACGTCAGGGATGCCCTGGGGACCTGGATCCCAGGAGGAGCTGTCTCTATCTCAGTTTAATAACTGAGTAATTAAAAAGGCAAAAAAGCAGTGAATAGTAACGATGCCGTTTTGATGACTCACTCCTCTCTCCTTGTATGTATATTGCTGTAATAAATCCCTTACATATTTTAAGGGTCTCTATTTATTAACTTATGTAGCATCTACAAAAACTAAGGCAAGAGACACAGTCACTCTCTGATGTGCTCCCAGCCTGCCCATTCAACTGCTATTGTGGCAGTCACTACCCCTGCATTTGAGATGCATACCTAAATGCTCGATGCAAGAACTCTTCTGGAACATGACACTATCCATTTTTTGAGACTGAACTTTAGCTGAATGTCAGTGAAATCTAGCTGAACACCAGTGAAATTCTGCTTTACAGAAGTGGGGAGTCATCTTCTAACAGCAGCATTTCACGGAAAGGTCATCAACTTCATCAGCACATGGTGAGCATTTAACTTAGATTAGCATTACAAGCTGAGGGAAGAGTCCATCTGTTGTCAGTAGGGATGGAGCCCTCCAGGCTTAACTATGCATTAAGTACAGTATAGAAAGAGTGCTGTGGAACAAAGCTTCTTCACACACACATGCATAGAGAAGGAAAAAAAACCCAACACCACAGATTTCACCTAATACAGACAGTCAAAAATCACTTTGAGAGTTCTCCACTCAACATTGATTAATCCTGGCACCTCCTTGTTGCATTAGCTATTAGATTTCTTGGAACGGGAGAATAAAGAGTTAATGAAAGCAAACTTGGGTCTCTCCAGGCCTAGACAGGACAATTAATTGTACCTCCTACTGATTAAAAAATTAATTAGACAAATAATCAGTCATTCTGAACCAGAATCAGTGGGACACACCCACAGTTCAGTCGGCAGCTCTGAATTTTGCCCACACTCGGTTGCAGCAAACGAAACACAGCTCCAAAGGTTCAGACTGCTCCAGATCCCTTCAAACACACCACATCGAATCTGAAACGTTGCTGCATTACATATAAGAGTGTGCTGGGTGATGCTGGGGATGCCTGAAGAAGCTGCACCGATGCTGCACGTATCTTGCTCAGAAAGGAAAAGACTTAAAGCAAGAAAGTCTCGCTTCCTTCCCTGCTCACCCCCCACCCTCACGCCTTCCATCCTCTTACCCCACCGGTTCAGGAAACAAACGATGGTGATTTAGGCTCCACATACCATGTGCATCAAAGAATTCATCATCTGAGCTGTCATCTGAATCTCTGGCAATGCTCTGCATCCTCCACTCCGAGATACTATGGCGTGAGGGGCTTGCTGGAAAAAACAGAGAAGCCTTATGCGATACGCTACAGCGACAAGATGGAGAGTTCCCAACATGATCTTTGCTGGAGGAAGAGTCCTGTGTTCTCTATGAAAATTCACTGCTGCAATATTAAAAACACAAAACCCCGATGATGCTGGTGTGATGTCAGTGTACAGCTTTACAGATCCTGTTTGTTTACTGTTGTTACAACCTGCCAGCAAGATGCTACATTAAAGCAAGCTGTTTGTATCACTCTCATGCTATTTTGAATGGCAGCTATTTATAATTGTTAGTAGGACGTGCAAAATCAGCTGGGTTTTAAAGTTTGCAATTAGGAAGGAAGCAGGCTGATTGGAAGCTTTCTTCATGCCTCTAATCAGCACACAAACCATGCCTCTGCTTCGCTAACTTTTGGGTGGGTATCTAAGCAGAGCAGCCTGCATAGAAATAATCTGTTTTCTGGAAGGAAATTGCTTCCACACAAATTGGATTAGAGATCTATTTAAACTTTAAACTTGAATGATTTAAACAACATGCTATCCAACTACTTCATAGGGAGCTGTCAGAGAGGCTGTCCTGATGGAGCAAGGAGAAAACCCAACGGTCCTTTTGGTTCCTGCTTGCTCTCCTGTTCTCACACCTATCTGCTCCTTTTCATTTTTCTCCTCCAGAGTTCCCTGTGCTAAATTTAAACATATCATGGCTTTTTTCCCCAGATGCAACTTAGCAATGATCCAGCCTGAACTCTCCTTGGCCAAACCTGTTCCAGAACAGCCGTCTGCTGAAAGGAGCACCCACGACCCAAGGGAGGGTTTTTCCCCTTTTCAAATGGCTCTTGCACGTCACACAGTGCACACAAAGCCCTTGCAGCAGCCACCAAACCTAACACAGCCAAAACCTGAGGAGACTGACAAATTCCCACTTAGCATATATACAAAGGCAAGGAAAGGCTCTGGTTACAGTGACAGCTCCACGAGCCATTTGATGCTGTCGCTGTAACGTTAAGCATCGAAGCAAAACTCATTTTGCTACCTGGTTGTCACATGGAAAGAGGCTGGAGAGACTCTGCAGAGTCATCTAATTGCAGCTCAGCACTGGCTCAGCAGCCCCCAGCTACCCCACCGCCCACCCTGCAGGGAGCAGCCAGCCAGGAGGTTGGCAGAGCAGAGCTAATTCACGCTGGAGTGACGTCAAGACACTCACATAATCGTAGCTAAAAATAGAGCACAGGAGAACATATGGGATGGTGACAAGGGTCCTGCCATCACCAGAGGTCCCACTAGGGTGGTATAGAAAGGACCAAGAGCTTTTGGAGAAAAGGTGTTGCTTTTTTCAGCTGGAGGCAGTGCTAAGTCGAGCCAGCCCTCCTTGCTTCCATATGTTAATGTGCTGCCAGCATGAAGGAGGATTAAAATATCTGCGTGACGTACTTCCCAGCACATCACAATTCATTCTGCCATTACTTTCTTGTAAAAGCTGAGACATCCTGCAGCTTGAAAGAAATTCAAGCTTTGCTATCAGTGAAAACCTTCAGGTGAAATCCTAAGGGGTCTGAAAACTGTTACAGCTTCCAATGAACATGTCAGCACTGGAAGAGGGGGTTCATAACAAAGAGCCTAAGGAGAGATGTGTACATCGATATCAAACCCTGGTGCAAGCAACATAGCCAGCATTTTTGTCTTTATATGATGATTTATGAAGCAGCTGGTAGGTTCTTCCCTGGGGCTCATTCCAGTGAGTCACAGCATGATGAAACTACTGCTTATCCCTCCTTCACCCTGTGATGAAATGGTTAAGTAAAAATGGAGACTCAGCTCCCAATATTTAGTGCATACAAGAGCTGGAAAAGCTTCATGCACCCAGATGTCCTGGTTCCACTGACATTGGAAAAAATGTTGCCCCTTGGGCTTTTCAGAAAAATCAAGATATTTTGCCTTCTTGCTGTGAGAGCTGTGATCCTGTTATCAGCTGTGCTTGACTGACAAGGAGAGGGAATTGCTGTGGGTTCACACCTCCTGTCTATAACTCACTGGGAATTCACCCCTTTGCATAGCATGATCTGAGGAAGGGAAGAGTTTACACAGCAGAAAAAAGGTGACTCTCTAGGGTGAGGTAAATGACAGAATTCAGGACTCAAAGCTGGGTCCTTCCAGGGTATCATAATGGGGGCTTGAACAGCAGAATCCTGAAAGCTTCCCGAATGGAAGCTCTATTTAAAAGTGAATCCATGGTCCCATCTAACCCTGGGCTGTGAGGTTTGATCTCTGAACAGCTACCAAACATCATCACCAGTGGAAGGCAGCTGCCCTCACATGCTTTTTGGGGATATCTGCCTTAATCTATCCCAGAGCTGATGGGGTGCTTCACAGTGTGAGCTACACTGCAGCACCTACAGAGCCAAACACCCACTTTCGGAATGAATGGTATGTTGCAATGTATAACCCCAGCCCTGGAGCACAGGCTGCCCTCTGTAGCTGCCTTCTAGAAAACAGGCAGTTAACAGTGACCTGCAGCCAGGTCAGTTCTGTGACACAGCAGATAAGCAGACATCCAGGAAGGGAATAGGGATGAGAGACCAGGCATTACAAAAGGCACCAGTGGCTCTTGAGTAATAGGGACTAACTGCACTAACTGTTGGCTTCTGCAACCCAGCACTGCCAGCGAGCTGCTGCCCGCTCTTCTGCTGGTCTTTCATAGTTTTCTCTGCCATGTGCCACTGAGTGACAGCTATAGGATGATCAGAAACATTCCCAAAACTGTAACAGGTCACTAGACAGGACTGAACCTCCAACACCAGCAGAGAAGGCCTCTGAATCAAAAGGTCTGACAGGTGAAATATGCATTGTCCCAAAGGTGCCAGCCACAAGGAGACACGGTCATAACTCTCCAAGGCAGTTCAGAACAGCAAGTCAGCAGCAGCATCTTACCTCCTCTCTTTGAAGACCGTGAGGACTTGGAAGAGGTGGACCACTGCTTGGTGAGTGACCTCCCAGAGGCTGTGTCACCATTACCAGCAGCATCCTGTGTGTCAACAGGTGAAACTGTGTTGGCTTCAACATCTTTCTCCCCAGCAGTGTCTTTGACTCCGTGCTGCTCAGTATCGTTTTCACTGCAGAACTGGGCCATCTTCTGAGCCAGCATCAGCTGTGCCTCCTTCTCCAGCTGCCGGATATCCTCAATGGTGAGGCCATACCACTCGTCCTGCCAGCACCAGGCCTGCCGATGGGCACGGACCATGACCTTCCGCAAGCCTGCAAAGGCAGAATGCCTCAGTCACCAGCACCACAGGACTGCAGGGATCCATGTGTTCCCCCAAACCATAACACACATCAGCATGATGCTGTAAGCTGCAGTAAAAGATCTTCATGTAGCAGTGCCAGGATGGCAAACAGGTTACTTCATGCATGTTGTCCCCTTGACTCTTGCTAACCAACCATGCACCGAACAATTAGCCAGTGTTACACAACTGCTTTTAACTTGGGACAGGGTTTCCTAATTCTGGATCCAGGACTTTATCCTGTGACTGCCTGTTCCACCAAGGTGGAGCCAAGCACAGATCACAGAATCATAAGGGCTGGAAAGGACCTCGAAAGATCATCCAGCCCAATCCCTGCAAACTGCAACCAAGAGGAAATTCTGGGAAGTTGGAACTTTTGGATTCAGCCTTCAAAGTTATATTCCCAGAAGAAAACAATAAAAGGGGGGGGGGGGGGAAGCACCATTATCAACAACAAAACCCACTGACCATTGGGGTTTTTTAACACAGAGGAGTTTCAAGCAGCTCCTTCATGAACACCACATATCCCCCCACAACTGTTACACGACTGAAGCACAGCCCTACATCAGCAGTGCTAAGAGTAAAACCTCTCCTTTCCTTGGAAATCTGGTTTCTTCACCTGGTGTCTATATATCAGTGAGAGATATGCCAGAAGCAGCAGTGAGATTTGCTGTCAGTGGGATTATGGATCCAGGATCCTCCACTGCTAAGCCTAGAGCAGAAACACACTGCACCAAAAAGCTGCCAGGCCAGGTGGCCACGCTCTCAGACCATGGCCAAAGACCACAGGCCACAACACCATCGCTGCTATTACAAGATGGAAAGTAATCAATGAGCTACATTAAAACAATTGAGGTTTTGGGAGATGCAGATTGAGCTTTCTAAGCACCATCAAGAGGAAAATCTGCCCTTGTAAGCCACTTTCCATTTCCAGGAGCACAGCCAAAGGTGGATGGTCCCACTGCACACAGGGTTTCTAAGGTGCTTCCAGCACTCTACGCTTCACTGTTGTACAGAAAGTCTCACATCTCACCACTCCCTCAGTTCCTATGATGTTCAGCCTAAATATCCCTTTGGTTTTCAAAAATCACTTTAAAAATTGCTTTTTAAGCATACAAAAAGCCTGTTGTTCTAGGTTTGTTTCCTTCCAGGTCTGGACACTTTACTGTCTGCTCTTTGGTTAGTTTTTAATGCCATCAGGCATCCCAAGTCCATCTATCTGGAGGAAATAACCATTGGGATCAGCATGTACTGTGATGGACCTGCTCAACCTGAACTTCATTTGCACATTAAGATTAAATCTATCAATATTTGATGCATTTCTCTGCCTGATTTTCAGAAGGAGCTCCACATAAGCAAGTTTGACCCACCAGATCGTGACCTGCTGGGGGCAGAATAAGGGGCCTCAGCAGCTTCATTCTGCTCAACCTTAGTTGAGAATCAGAGTTATTTTCCCC
Organism: Colius striatus; assembly: GCF_028858725.1. Taxonomy (NCBI): domain Eukaryota; kingdom Metazoa; phylum Chordata; class Aves; order Coliiformes; family Coliidae; genus Colius; species Colius striatus. Next base: position 13,649,150 of record NC_084775.1, on the reverse strand, counting down.
TACCAGATTACTTCTTGCAGAATTACAGGAGAATGTTTTAGCCTTTTCACCTCCTGTTATGACTGACAATCAGCCAAGCTTAAAAATGAAGATCAAACTCCCATCACATAAACACTAAAAGCCAAGAAATCGTTTTCCTTGCTGTTATTCAGTCTCCAACACCTCAGCCATCCTTTGGACTTCCACATCCACAGTGTCCACTTCTACCTTGCTTGAAACACCTTGAAAACAGACTGTAATCAGACACAGAAGTGTATAGCCCCTTCACTCTCATCCCAAGGCTCAGCAGCCTCCACTCACACTCTGAGATCCAGCCTTGATGTACCAACTGCTCAGAAATTCTGTCTAAAGGCACAGGTGCCACCAACTGAATGTTTTTGTTTTAAAGGACTAACATCACAGGGAACATGAAAATCACTTGGGGGTAAGATAAGTCTCCTGAAGTTCCTCTCTGCCTTCTTTCACTTCATCTCTCAGATCACAAAACCCACCTGTATTGCTTCCTCCCTACCCACAGACCTCCCCATCTGCACTGCTCACATCACTTTAATCAGCCATCCCAAATTACTCTTCCTTAAAGTCTTGTTCTTTTGAAACTAGGATGGCATTACAAGGCTTCACAGCTGTTGTGCCTCTATCACTCCATATTAATCATGAAGTTAAAAAGACAGATTCTTTCCTAGCCTCTGGCCTTCACCTGGGATGTGCCAACGATGCTCCATTTCTCTTTTGTAAACATGGAGAAAGCCTGCAGGAGCATGAGGCTGCTCAGGTACCAAAGAAACTGAACAATACAAGTCATGGCTTGCAGAAAAAAATGTTCATTTCTAGGGATGGAAAACTTGAGCACTCCCTCAGTGCACAGCAGTGAGCACATAACTGAATTAATCTTCATTCAGCCTGCAGCACTGAAACCTTCTAGCAGGCAGCAGAGACCCAGAAGCAGCAATGAGTGTCCCCACACAACTATATGGATTCAAGATACAGCTTGGAATGACTGACCTCATCTGTCTGGACATTGCTTCACTCCCTGTGCAATGGAACAAAATCAAGTCTTAGAGCATTTTAAAATCAAAATGTTAGAGAAAAACAAGCTTTGGATTTGAAAAGAGAAAAGGAGGGGACAGATCACTTCCAGGACATGGGCGTAACTGGGAAAAATTCTCTTTTCAACAGATCAGAGATACCCATCAGGACAGTGCTGAAGACACCTGTAAGTCCAGTTTGCATTCCTTTTTCACTCTGGCAGAAGGGGAGGTACAAACATCTGCTCAGTCCAAGAAGTCCCTATCCTGCACTCAATCCCATGAGCTGTGCTCTCCAGCCATGCCTCACCACTGCCTGTAGCCCATTTGGCAGGTTGTCTTGCCAGCCTGTGGCACACTGGCTGTCTGGGAGGGCAGGCTGGGTACAGCATCCCACTGGTCACCTTATTCCAGGTGAGACAGAATACAACAAGCCCAGTGGAGGTGAGGCTCTGGGCAATGCAGTGCCCCTGCCATCACCTGCTGGGAGCTGTGTGCTTCCCTCTCATCCACAGAGCAAACCAACCCAGGGGTATGGAAGCACTACAGAGCAAACCAACCCAGGGGTATGGAAGCACTGCAGGGTAGGAGATGGTCTCACAAAGAGGTGTCTTTGGTGTGAAGAGAGAAGCAAGTTGCACAGGGGAATCAGGGAGGATTTTAGAGGTTTCCCCCCTCTATTCAGCATGCACCATGCTCATCTGAGCCTCCTTTCCCAGAAGTGGATGATAACCCCCCAGTCTGGGCAGGGAAGTCACACTCTGAGGTCAATCAGAAATAACAGGAACAGGTCTTTTATAAGGATGCAGGTACCAGCTAATTTCAGTCATATCAGCAGTTACCAAGACTATTATTTCTCTAGAGCCTGCAAGCTGTGGTTACAAAAAAAGAAGGAAATCACACAGGCACAAATGTACACACAGAGATTGAGCTCAGAAGTACCCATCATTGTAGAGTTGATTTAATAACATTCCCTGCTGCTTTGTGCAGAAAAATCACCCGTGAAGAGTCTAGCAAGGTGTAAACATTTAAATCACTTGCCTTTCAAACTCACTACCTCACTCAGACACTGGCTGAATCCAAGAGGTGCTGAATCCCGTGATTTGCCTCCAGATCTTGGTGTTGAGCTTAATGTTACACAAGGAAATGTAAATGACCATGAGACAGGCCAGGGCAGAGAGGATGCTCTAGATGTATTTAAAAAGCTTTTTATCTTTAGTTCTGGGGATGGTTTTTTTCAACATGAAGTAAAACCAGCAAAATGTAACAAAAACTCAGTGCAAAAAAAGCCCCAAAACAACTAAAAAATGCCACCACAAGTTCTGTGTCAGACCCCTCAACTGTCCATATACAGCAATGCTTCAGATACCCATCGACTACATACCCAGTGGCAACACCCCAAAGCATTTTATAGGGCACCCTCACCACTCCTGGCAGCAGATAAAGGATTTCCCCCATGCAAATAAAGCAAATAAAGGATTTTCCTTGATGGTCACAACAGATTCAATAACCTCAGTATAGTCCTGGTTGTCTGAACGTATGTGATCAAAGGCAACCTGCAGTTTGTCTGCTTGCTTCCCTACCCTCCCTTGTTCAGACCACTCACAAAAGCCTGTGTTCACATCCACATCATGCTGACTGCAACCTGCCTACCCTTGAGAAGACAAAACTCTACCTGCAGCCCCAAGGGGCCATGCCCTTTCTGTATGTTCTCAATGAAGTGCTTTACCAAAGCAAAGCTGCTGCACAAGAGCTTTCTAAAGCCACTTCCACTTTGGTGCTGTGCAGTAATTTGGGGCATATTTAGCCTAAAAAGCAGGGGCTTAGACAAAGCTCCAGTTACTGGGATGGGAACACACTTTGCTATGGTATAAAAGCAATAACCCATACACAGTCAACACACTTGTTTAACAACAAAGGAATCAGAGCCCACGTGCACCATTAGGAAGCAAGTGGGAGCAGAACATTATGCAGTGCCAGTCCAATTAAACTTAAATTCTATGGGAAAGGAGTAAAAAAGCATACAAATATTACAGCCAAGTAGACTAATAGCCCACAATTTTAGTCTGTGTCTCAGGCTGTCAAAGCACTGAGTAACTGTCCAATTAGTCATCAGAAAAAGTGGCTGTTGCACTCAGTAAGACTGAGAATGTTTCATCACCATCCTCCAGTTACTCCCTCCGTGCTTGGTGGCCTTTCTACACATCACAATCCATCCATCACTTAACTCAAATGTGTTCTTCTTTCAACCCATTCTCTAATTTTAGTTTGCACCACTAAGTACTGCTCCTGTGTTGGGCAGGGTTTGGATCCTGCTCTTGGTTTCAGCTTCTGTTTTCCTTCTGGCTTGGTGACCCTGTACAGAACAAACTAATTCCCCCTAAAAACAAATTTGGAGGAGCTGGGAACAGAGCAACCAGGAGAGAAAGGCCAAGGAAGGGCTGGCCTACAAGAACATCTCTGGCACTTGAGAGCTTGGTCCACCATCAGCTGCACAATGCACAAAGGTCTCCATCTGCCTTTGGTCATCAGTTGAAACCCCAAAACTAGGATCAGCATATAAACCTGGTCAGTTATGTTCCAGCCCACATCTTTCCAACTTACTCATCCTCATACTTTGCTGTACCAGAGGCATTTTTCCCCACTCACTAACAGCTTCCCCATCACAGGGGAAGGCTACACATCTTCTGTAGATACATGAAGTTTTTGCTTTCCCTTTTCACTCAATTTTGTCTTGTCTTAAAGACTTTTCTTATTTTATGCATCTTAACTACTTTGAAAAACCATATTTGCCATCATTATAACAGAGTGGAAAGGCTTTTGAAAGGCAGACAATGAGGTGGCTGGGCTCTCCACAAAGCCTCAATCAAGAGGAAAATGGCAGGCAATCTTTCAGGACATACAAAAGAGGCCATGGTTTAGTCTGTGCCAAACACCACTGAACAACTGGAGAGTCACATGCTTCTTTTCCATTTAACAGACACAATGGAGTTGTTACTCTGCCCCCATGTTTTCCAGCATACACTAAATTAACCCATGCCACCAAAACACCAAGGGAATTTGTTGCAGAGAGTCACTTGTAATACAGTCTGTAACAGGTAAAAACTTCCATCTGTGGGTAAAGTAAAACCAAAGGAGCTCTAAGAAAGCAATCTCTGACTGTTCACTCTGCTGCTCTATCAGTGTTCTCCAGATTAGCTCTCAGGAGCGTGGTATGATTGAAAAGAGCTATAACATTACTGAGACGAGCACCAGGCACTTCAAAGAAGCTTTGCATACAGAAAGGACAGCTGTAGAGGTCATGTAGGAGGATTTATTGTGTACAGAAAGTAGGTAGCACCCTTTACACAGTCTTTATTTGGCCTCTTCTTTGCCAGAGGACAGCCAGAGCACTGTACTACTTTTTTGGAGATGGGAATGCTTCCTCCAAACATTCTTTCTGGTTTTCTACCTGGCCATAGATCCTGTCTCTCATGGCAAGGCTCAGAAACTGTATGAGTTGTGCTATAGATTTTCTGCACAGAACAAATTACTGCCAACACTGCTACCACCTGTGCTGTTTCCACTTAGATACTTCTGGGACACAAACAATACCTCCTTAAAAGCATTGATCTAGAGAAGGATGCATCAATCAAAGCTGCACATTTACTAACAACTGAGAAGTCTCAGTGACCCATGGTGGGTCACAGCAGAGTGATGTGAGGAGCCCTGAACACCAAAGCCTGGGAGATGTGTGGCCACACAGAGACCCAGCAGCCCTGTCACGAGGCAGGTAGGAACTGGGGATGCTCCAAGGAGTGGTTTTCTGGAACCACTTATGACTCAGAAGCAAATCTTATTTCTTTGAGCAGGGTTTTGTTAACAATAAACTGGCAGATTTTGCCCACACAGGACTTGAAACCCGTTCAGTGCCTACATGTGGTTTGGATTCATACGTGCAATGGTCTCAGTGATAGAATTACATGGGTTTTTCCTCAAGTCACACACAGCCCTGCAAAAGAGTAATCAAACCTGAGAATCTCTTCAGAGACACATCATGGGCTATGATACACTGCATGTACCTCACCTTTGTGTTTCAATTCAGAAGCAACATTAAGGGGTTGTAAATGCTCACCGACATCATGGATAAAGCGCTCGATCTTCGACTGCATCCCCCAGTATCTGAACTCGACTTTACACAGTTTATATGCACACATGATGGGGTATTTCCCAGGGTTGTTCTTGTACTCTTGAATCCAGTCTTCTGAGAGGGGGCCTCTTTTAGTCTTCACTGATTTATACAGCTTTGGATCCTCCTCAGCTTTGTATTCATGTGGAGGGATAGGATCTTTAACAATATCAATGGGATCTATAGAAAGAGAAGAGAAGAGAGATAGACATCTTTTCCTGAACAAAAGGAGAAAGCACCACTTTTCAGGAGTTATTTCTGGTTTAGGGAGTATCAGAAGCATTACAGCAATTTAGTTTCTTTTTACTTATGCTTAAACAACTGATATTTAAATTGTTTATACATTGCTGCTGGGCAGTGATCAGCTCTGCCAGAGGAACTAGTACACACAGTTCCAACAAACAGAGGCTTTGCTCCAAATAGATGTTTTTGCCCACAGTGACTGCAGATCCACAGCACTCTGGCAGATCTGCACACTCCATCCTTCCAGCTCCAAAAAGATCTTTCACACATTCCACCTTTCAGCTTCTCTAGTATCACTCATGGTGCTCTGTCTCATCTGAGACTGTTAAACACACTTGCCCCTTCCTTGCACTGTTAGGAAAAAGGCACTACCCATAGAACATGTTTTCTTTGGAGTCCTTCAAGTGATGTTAATGGTAACTTCTCTTCTGCTATTGTTAGATCAGCTGTGCTATGGAAGGCAGAAAGCTTAACTGAAATCCTAGTTAACACTTCAACAGTAGAGAAATGGAAATTGCAATGGGGGCAGAGTGAATGAATGTATTTTAAAGACCTGCAACCCCCACCCAGACCTCAGCAGAAACATCTGAAGTTTGGGTTGAAGGGCAGGATCTCACTTCCTACGGAACCACAGCTCCTGTGACACGTCTCAGTGAGGCAGCATGACTCAAGTCTATTTGTTCCATGCTGAAATACCAATCAGATAAGCTTAGGAATGAGGACACTCAAACTGAAGTTCAAACCAGAAGGTTCAATCATTTAACACTCAAGTAAAATTGCATGGGGTGACTGTCCTGTCCAGCATGTCAACAGGGCTGGGAGAGCCAGAACAGCCACTAACTGTCCTTGCCCAGAGCTCCTGCTGTGGCCAACACTGCTTGGGACTGCCAGAAACCAGCCTGAGCTCAACACTTCTCCAGTCCCAGCAGCTTCAGAGCAAGGGATGCTTCAGTCCTGTGTGCCTGTAATTGCCAGCACTCTCTGCCACACAAGCAGGTCTCCAGCAAATGCCATGGGTGTGGAAAACAATGAACAGCAAGACAGAGAAGTGCTGTGACACCTGCCATTCTCTACCTTTATACATGATGTTCTTTGCCTTTTCTCACCAAATCCTTACATATATGAGGGTCATTAACCCCATCTTCCAAAGACAGTTGAGGAGCTGAAGTGCTAACCTGCATGAGAGCGAGGCTGAAAGCAGGGAAGTGAAATTGAAACACAACTTCATAATTCAGAAGTGCAGATAGGAATTAATTTAACATATGCAAAGGAGCTACACAATTACACAGCAATGTTTTCCTCTTCTCTAGTTATTTCCACTTATTACCCTCAAATTCATGGGATGTCTCACTCTCCTTGGGAGCTGCACAAGTAAAACAGGAAAGCAACAGATTCCATTTAAAGGTGAGGGATTCAAATGATTTCCATGTGATTTACATCGAGCCCAGAAGAGAACTCAGGTGTCCTCACTCCATGTTACCCTGCCCCAGAGCCTGACACAGACTGGGGTGCCAGTGTGTGTTTAGGGGGAGGATGGGCATCATAAAGGACAAAGTAAAAGGCTAATCACCTAGAATGGTTTGTCTTTTTTCTGCAGGAGAAAGGTTGAACACATTCCCATGCTCTCCTGGATCAGTTTTGTAGTATGTCTCAATATCAATAGAGAACTTCTCCACAAAAGGACACGTATACCTGAAAGAGAGAACAATGCAGCTTAGAGTAAATCCTGCTTGGCTTGGCAAGCAGAGAAAATGCTTTCCTAAGATGTACAAAATCAGTTTCAAATCCAAGCCACCCTTTGCTCATGTTTTACTTCAGATAGGCTTAAAATACTGACTGTAGATTAGAGAGATTTTCTTTCACAACTTAAGGCAGGAGCTCTGCTGAGACACTTGGCTTTGCTGAAATAGCTCTGGTTAGTAAAACTTCATGACCATAGCAGAGGGGTGTGCTCCCCATAAGGTGTTACACAGAATATAGGTGAAAAGATACTGGAGACTGGCCATACTGAGAGGCAACTTCCCAGTTGGCAATGAATAAGCAGAAAGCCTGAGGGGACCACAAAGCCATCTCACTTTGCAGAGACATTGTCAAAAACCTGCAACTTAAATTGACAATATCTCCTCCAGGAGACTATTATCAGGACAGACTGTTTATAAAGGAGCAGTTTTCAGCAAGAAGACAACTTCTGGGCCTGCTATACTGACAAGTTATGTTATGACATAGACACTAACAGAAGGACACCCTGGAAATGCACCTGTACCAGGAGAAAAGCAGAGCTCTTGCCTGGAATCTACAGCAGAATAAAGTACAGGTTGGTTCTCTGCAGTGCCAGGTTTCATGGCCAACTGATTCACTCAGGAGCATTTCAAGAGAACAGATTAAAACAAACTGCAAGTGGACTTCAATCACTTGAAAGTCAGACAGCTCCATTATATTCAGTCACGAGCAACTGCCTGTTTGCAGGCTCCTCACCTTTCCCCAACCTGCACTTACTTGCAGAGATCAGCAAAAACAGAACTAGGAAACTTTTGGACAGAAAACAAAATAAGCATTACAACCTTTTTATTGTGAAAGATGACAGCAATATCAGACTGCTAAACCTGGAAAAGGGCAGATGCTTTAAACTACAGCAACTGGCATGAAGCTCCTTATTCCAGGGTATCTGAAATTCTCTCAGCCAAACTCAGCTGAAATGAGGAGGTCCCAGAGGGCTCCACAGTGCCTCTGGCTCTCTTCCCTTCTCAGGGTGAAAACCATAGTCTGTAGGTTTGTTATTTTCTGCCAGCAAGACAGTTCTCAGAAAAGAAGCACCAGATTTATTATGATTTTTTTCTCCCCACACTTTCCCTGCTAGAACAAATGAATCTTGTCTTACTTGACAGCGTTCAACATGTCAACTGTCCCATCACCATGTACATTTATAACTTCACTGAGACAGCAGTGCAATGTTAAGCAGAACATGCAGTGCAGGATTCAAGACTAAATAAAAACCATTCAAGATTTCCCACGCTTTGATGGACAAAACAGCTCACATTTTAAAGCAACCAGCCACAGATTCTCAAGTATGTATGCAGTCAGGCCAGGCAACACTCACTCCTGAGATTAGGCACCGTGTAAGAATTTTAAGACTCGACCTCACTTTCTTTAAAGGATATTGGTGGAAACAGAAGAGATGCTACTGCCACACAGGGTGACATCAAAATCTCTCTCTAAAGCAGGGAAACAGCTCTGGACATTTTGCTAAGTTTTACCTTGTCCTTGTGTAAGGATATGCATTCCATGACTCCTCTTCAACTCGAAGAGCTGCCTTGGGCAATATTGAGCGAAACCAGCTGGGTATGTGCATACCAATGTGGTACACTTTGTGAGTATACTGCCCGTTGCCTCCTGGTCCATCCATGTATGGCCTGTTCTCCAGGATCTCTACTCCACTGCCTTCTCCACATGTCTCCTCTCTGCTCTTTTTCTGAAAGGGAAAATGTTTCACATAGTTAATCCTTCCAGTGCATTGTACATACCAAGGTCTCAAAGCACGTGAACTTTGGGGATGGTTTCTAGGAGTTGTTTCGAGCAGTGCTTCAGACAGCAGAACCGTGGCAGCACCCTGGCAGTAACACCATCAAGCCTAGAGACTATAAAGGAAAGATTTAGAGGCTCATCTGGTCAACACAGGAACAGAGATTTGATTTATTAGGGATCCTGTAAAAATCTGGATTGGGATAATAAGAGACAGTTTGAATGAAGACCTAATGACACCTCAATTTCCTGAAGGAGCACACGAAACCGTGGCTCCAGCCATGAAACACCCAAGAGCACAAAAATCTTTGGCATCACCAGATGAGATGATGAAAGGGGGTTTGTCTGATCTGGCACGTTCTTGTGGTGGTGTATCAGTGTGAGGAATCATTCATACACTCGGTGCAACATCACAGTGCTTCAAGACATTTTATGACCTACAACCACGGGATTCTGGGGATTGTTGCTCATGGTCTGGCATGGCAGCATCTCTCCAAGAACAGCTTGGAGATTGTGCTCTGCTAATTAAGATACTGAGAAGAAAACAGCTCAAGTTTGCCAGAATGCACACAGCACCCCCAGCAGCCTCCATATTTTGGCTTATTTGTAGTATTGTCCCTCACTGAGAAACCTGGCAAAAACCCCTTCAGTTAAAAACCCCACTCATTTCAGTACTTCTAAGAAGAGCTAGAGGCAAACCAAATATTTATTCATTTCTAACACATTTCAGCAGATTGGATGATGTACAATCTTCATCATTTCCAATCAATAGATTAATATTTTGAGTGGATTGTTGGTATTTAAGAACACAGCACTTTGGGGGGGGGGGGAAGGAATTTTATACAAGAATCAACTGTGAAATCTATCACAAAAACAACTTCTAATTTTTGGCATACAAACAATTCCAAGGATAGCATGGTTTAACAGAAAATGATTAATAAGCTGCAAGAGATCAGCTTCTCATCTTTTGAGGACAGGATGGTAAGCCAACAGAGTTATTTAGAAGTAAAAAGCCCTCTTTTAAAGAGCTCTCAAGTGACTTTTAAATTTAAACAACTATAACCAACAAATTTAAATCACTGACAATCTAAATAGTCTGTTTTTCCCACCCCACTGCAATAGTCCTGCAAAAGAAAAGCACTTTTTTACAGTTTATTTCTAACATTCAGCTGGCAGTTCATTAAAAAACACCCATCCTCTTAACACAAATTACTGTCTTTCAGTTCTTATATAAGCACTGACCAAGTCCTGTACAAATATTTATGACAATAACATTAAACAATCTCGATGACCCAAAAATCTGGTTAATTCAAAGGTCTCAGAAAAGGCAGTAACCCAGCAGGCACAGAGACTGCATCAGACAGCATCATAGCACAGCATCTGCTTGGAAAAGTTGACACAAATTATGGAGATGTAGAGTTTTATTATGTGGCAGAAGCATGTGGAAATCATAAGCAAAGATGGGTTCTCTTTGTGCCAAGTTGCCACACGTAGAATTGTACAGCAGCTGGATGTAGGACTCCATTCTAGATTGCATAATTAGCAGCAATTCCAGTCAAATCTGCAAGTCCTCCTTTGGAACCAAAACATATTTAGTTTTTCCATTTCAAAAGAAATCCCCAGCACCAAGGGGACTCAGCACCTTCTAGAACCTACACAGAACGGTGTCCCCAGATCTACAGATGCTTGTGTTAGAACAGAAAACACAAACACTGAAGATTTATTTTGTTTTGGTAGCCATGGTTGATATGAAAATGTATAAAAAACCCCTCTAGGCTTCCTTTCTCAGAATGCAGATTCATAGTCTTCCTTTAGAGCTACATCTGAGATATGCCTCATGCCTTGCCTTCCCCTTAGAGCTCTCCACTGCCTGAAGCTCTTCAGAGGGCCATGCAACAGGACAGCTGTTTCCATGACTGTAAGTTTGAAGGTTTAAGATGCTGTGCTGCCCATTTTGGTTTCAGCTCTCATCAAACAGATCAGCAGCAGGCAGAGAGCTCTCCTGCAATATGCATTTCCTTTAACTGAAGCCCCTGGCACCCCACCTTTCAATGCCACATCATCCTTGGTTGTTCCACCAAAAAAACCCATTTTCTTCTGTTGTGTTTCCCTGATGGACTGAAGATGGATCAAAGCAGGAGGTTTCTCCCCAGCTTGGTCTATCATTTGAGAAGACTAAGGACAAACATTCAAAGCCAGACACTTGTGTATGACCTCAGCTGCCAGATAGAACTGTTCTGATCCATGCCCTCCATCAGTGTTACCCGTTTTGGGGGATGAAACATCCTTAGTATCTGCATAAATTTCAATTGAGGTATCCTACAGTTCAGAAAAACAAGCTCCAATTCTTTCACAACTATGAGGCCTTTGAGCTCAGGGAGACCTCTGCTCAAACCTTTCTGGTTTGAAGCCCAGATCACAGTGCTGACAGCCCAGACACAGCTACCACCAACATTCTTCACTTCTTTTCCCTGATTTAGCTGGTTTTGACAAAAATCTCTCTGCATGAAGATGAGCTGCCTGGTTCTCATCCCACAGCAAGAACTCTGGTGAACCTGCAAGATTGGTCAATGTTTGCTTTACACTAATACTTCCATAAGCAGCTTTTCCACACAGCCTGGTAATGATCACAGCTTCTCAGACAGAGCTGTCTGCTCCTGGGAGATGTGACACAAAGTTTGGTGTTATGGTCACAACACCTTGCAAGGGAAGGCAGAAGGGAAAACCCCAAATAAACTCAGAGCTTTGCAGAAATCAGTGCATATCTCACTTCTGGTTATTTCATTCACTTCTATGCATCTCCAGGAGACCATCAACTCTATTCTGAGGGCAGGGCATGCTTCCTCCTTTAGCCTTTCCAGATGACCAACTCCAGTCCACAGCCACTTTCACCCAGTTGCAAGTCTTAAGCAAATTTTGGCCCTACACGTTCCTCCTTGGCACTTATTTACAGAAGACATGACAAGTGGCAGCAAGAACATTTTCTTAGATGAATGTGAAATAAGAGCTGCACCTCTGCACAACAAATTAGTCAGAGCTGCAAAGTTTATTTCCCAAACTATCTTTTGAGCCAGGACTTTTAAATCAGGTCAATTTATACTCAAAACACTCCATAATTTATTGCTGTGAAAGACAGAACAATGAAACTCCACACCATAAACCCACACAACAAGCTGCTTCCCAGCCCTGCATGCTCTCACACTTGCCAGTTAGCTTGCCCAGAAGGTAATAAGCTGCAGTGAAGTCAGGGAGGACAGAAAAAGTCAGGTTAGATGGTGAAGAGTACAATCACTAACCAGTCACAAAGACAAAAAGAAGTTACAACAAAGACATCAGCCACACACACTCGAGAGACCAGGATGATACTCTGCCTGTAAGTGGTACTGGGGAAGTAAAGCTCTTACAGAAGTGAAGAGCAATTTGCTTTTCAACCATATAGCCTCTTCATGTCTATTGTGACTCAGCTACAGCATGGAGAGGCTTGTTACAAGGAAGTGATCTGTAAACAACTATTAAAAAAATAACTATTGATTAGGAAAGCATTTGGCTTGAGAAGTGTCTGGCAAGTCCTCCCCAAAGCACATCTGTCTGCTGGGAGGGGCAGATGAACAGGCATTTTAAGGTTAGTCTTGAGGGTTTCAGCCTCAGAGAGCTATGCCCCTGTGAGGAGCATATCCTTTATTCAGCAGACTACATGCATTATCACTACTTGCTACTGACAACAGTTATCTTCTCTAAATATAAACATCTGAGGAATGGTTCCCAACACAATCAAGGAGTAGCTAACAGCCTTGATGTGGAAGTTATCTAAGCCCTAATCACAGTAAACAATATTGTATTCCAACAGGGAATCCAGTCATCCCTTTAGAAGTTCCTTCTTCTGTTGATGACACTCCATGTTCTGCAAAGCCCCATCAATAGCTTTCCAGGACAGATGGTGACACAGATCCCTTCTAGCTAAAGTAATAGCATTAAATTACTCATAACAGGGAACCCAGAGAAGCAGATGCACCATGATTAGCAAGAATGCCAGTTACTTAAAGGCTTCTATTAAAATAAATCTCTTGGCACAGCAGTATAGCATGGGACACAGCACATGACCTCACCATAACAATCATAGCTGAATAATTCCCATGAATGTCATCTAAACATTGGGCTAGCCTAACCCCATTTATCAGCTGCCCTTGACAAATGGCTGTAAACAAAGCCTTCCAATAGCAAAGACAGGTTGATTGCTTCTCAGAACAGGTCTGATGGGGAGCAGCTGAATGGGGGTGTTCAGCCTGGAGCAGAGGAGGCTGAGGGGAGACAGGAGCACTCTGCAATTACCCAAATGGAAGCTGTAGCAAGGTAGGTGTCTTCTCCCAAGTAACTAGTGACAGAATAAGAGGGGTGTCAGCCCCTGTGCCAGGCTGCTCAGGGAGCTGGGGGAGTGTCCAGCCCTGGAGGGATCCCAAAGCTGTGGAGCTGAGGTGCTGAGGGCCAGGGGTTAGTGCTGGGCTGGGTGAGGTGAGGGCTGGGACTCCAGGAGCTTAAAGGTCTTTTCCAACCAAAACAATTCTGTGATTCGGATCTTCCATCTCATTTCCCAGTGCCTCAGTCCAGAGAGCTCAACCTGGCATGGCTGAGCAAGACCATGACTCATAAGTCGTTTGTTTTTCTAGTGGAGTATAGCTCAGTAAAGGAATAATGGTGAGTGGCAGTAGAAACTCCCATATCTTGGAGGAGTCTCACTACAGCTGGAGGATGGCATTCACAGAACAAGAATGTAAAATGCTGGATAAAACAGCTGAGATGTACCTTATTGTATCAGCTGGACAAACACAGAACTCAGGCTGTGGAATCAAATGACTCGTAGTGTTTTGCTTTTGGTGAATTGGAACACTCAACCTCACCAACCAAAGCAGTCTTGCTCAGGAGAATATGATCCTAAATTAATAGAGTCCCTCTCCCTATGTTTCAGCCTCAGAGTAAAGCTCAGGCTGCACACAGGCTCGGCTGCATACAGACAGAACCTCTGCAAAGCCCACAGCAGCACTGCCAGTGGCTCAGGGGTTTAGTGTCTCCTCAAGTTTAGGGGGTTTTTATTGTGACTTGCTATTCTGAGCACTGCAACAGTACTGCAGAGAACAGTACAGACAGGGTAGGTTGCATGGTGGTAACAGGCAATCCAGGCATTGTTCTAGCTTTTAAAAATAGATTATAGCAATAATCTTACCTTGTTTACCACTGATTATTGTTTATAGTACAACCCCTCAATCTAAATCAGTCAGACAGTGATTACAGAAGGTTGGCATGCTTTAGTTTTACAATGAAGCTTCTTGGTGCATTACAACAATGTTTTTACACAGTACCACTGGCCTACTTGGATGACCCATGAAACTTTTGCTTTGAAATGATTGGAATGATGAAGACTGACAGCATTATGCTTGATAGACCTATTGTCTGTGAATAATGAACACACAAATCATTGTCTGGAAACAATAACCACAAATTTCTTTTCTTTTCATTTGCCTCCAGCTCCCATTTGGCACCAGGGTATTTTGACAATCCAGACAAACTCTTCTGGGAGAATTCATTAAAATAGCACTGAAGCCTTGGGATTTTTTTTTATCCTGTTTAGACACAGATATGGATACAAGTAGTTTTCAGCTGGCTGATGGTCTCAGTTAACAGCAGCAGCGAAGGCATCTATGCAACCACTGAACAAGAACATGACAGTGAATATCCCCAGAGGATCCTGCTAACATACTTGCTCATACTGTTGTGGCAAGGGAGGCTGCAAAAGCATTCTCTATGGCCAATTAGTATATTTTTATTGTTTTGGATGCTAAGGCTACCACAAGTGCCAGTTAAGTTCCCAGAAACAGACCCGTCCTTTGGGAACCAGAGAAAACCTAAATTGCCTCGGGCAATCCAGAAGACAACAAAACTGCCTGAAGCTGCTCAGGATGGATGACTTCTGCCATCACTGGACAGCTTTTAAGATCTGGTTTTGCTAATCAGATGTGGGTTTTCTTTTTTCTGTTTAGTTTTAGAAAGGAAGTACAAAGGCACACCAGATGAGTACCAAACTTTAGGCTGGGAGAGGAATAAACTGTTCTCAATCTCTTCCATACATTCAGGTATATTCCCAACTACCTCCAGTTGGGCATCATTTAGGCTGGGGGAGATTTCACTCTTCTAATTAATTTTCCAAAGCATTGCCTTCTTCCTGTCACTAACTGCCTCCCTCACTGTGCTCCAAACCAGCCATCAGCATCTCCTACCAGCAGGCACTGTGCAAGAGCAGAAGTTGCTTGTACTATGAAGGAATCAGTTAGCTTGATGGGTGCCTTGTGCCCAACAGCCTTTTACAGAACTGCTGGGAGAGGTTATAGGCAATGCAGCCTGGTAGCCCCAGCCACAGAGCTGTGGAAATACCAGCTTTCAAATACCACAAATAAAGCAGCATAACAGCAGATGCACTTTTAGCCATTGCTGCTGCAAGCCAGAATTAAGCAGCACCTAAACCCAGAAAGCCAATGAGAAAGATACTGGAAAATAGCAAAAGGTCTTGACACTAAAGTATTATTTACTCTTAATGGCTTTTCCCAGCACTGGATATCTGTACATGGATAACATGTAGAGTGGGGATGTGCATGCACATGGGTGTACCTGTTCTGTCTTCAGCTGTCTCTTGCTGTGGTATGACTCAGCTCTGTGTTCTGTTAACCACTCCTTTCTGAGCATTTGAACTGACACCTAATTCATTATGAGCAATTTGCTTTCACCACCAGCAACCTTTTGCTGTGATTATACAGCTGTCCAATAACCCAGGTACCATTCATGGTCAGAATATACTGCAGGTCAATAAAAATGAGGTCTTTGACTACAAAAACAAAACATTGGTTTACCCTAAGAGTACAGAGTTGTATTTCCCAAGCTTGTTTTTTGGGGTTTTTTTGTTTATTTTTCTTTCCAAAATGTGTGTCAAAGACCTGAAACACTCCCTTAAAATCTTGTCACCATAATCAGGGTGATACCTGTGCAAAAAGCTTTTCTCAGTGTAAAAGGAGCAGAGAAGACGGTACTGTTCCACTCTTACAGAAGGCAAGAAAGAGAACTTCTGATCAGATCAAAACCAACATAATTTTATCAGTGCAGGACATGTTCTTAGAGCAAACAGGAAGTTACATTAATTCAATTAAAAATAAGAATCACTCTCACTGTTATTAATGCTGAAGTAGAACAGCACACACAACTTCTTGCTATCAAAGGCTTTTGTGCCGCAGTCAGAACAGCTGAGTCCTCTCACATTAAAGATGATGGAATCAACAAGAGAGCACTATTTGCAAGAGGGAGAAAGTAACCTGAAGACATTAAGCTCCTGGCAGAGCTATGTCTAGTACCCAGATCTTTCAAGTCCCATTTCAGCATCCTACCCGTGATGCATTAGTCTTCTTCATTGAGCTTGAGTGAAGACCTTTACCTAAGTACAGCAAAACAGTCCTCAAACAGGGAAGACAGAAAACTTCTTTACTCCTACTCTGCAGGAGTTGAGCACAAAACCCTCTTACCCCAGGAATGGGTTTTTACAGTACTTTTGAGCCTGCACTTTGTAAGGTACAGGTCAGAAACAACCCATGTCAAGTGAGACTGACAGTCCTTCAGCACCAGAACTGCTGGAGGACAGTGAGGCACTTGGGAGTTTTGTTCTTGTTACGCAAATGCATGGCTTACTGTAGCTCGTTGTGCACAGCTAAGTTGGCACCACCTTAACAGTAAACCCAAGTCCAACTGCAATGGGATTTCCCACTCTCACCAGCAACGCTTATTCCTGCCCTTCCAGCAGTTGTGGACACCACAGAACCATGTTTTTGTTTACACCATGTGCACCACATTATGAATGCAGACAACTTTAAACTGCAACATCTGTTTCCATGGCAATGGGACTGCATCAGCAACTCACTGGTTTAGTTTAGGCCATCTTCACTCAGGCTTCAGCACTGCACACAAATCATTTCTGTTAACAGCAAACCAAGTGATGTCAACTAGTAACCATGGTGCCTACAGCTGAGGTTTGTGTGTGCCCTTTGCCTCTAACATGTATCCTTCACGCATGACAATTATTTTAATCCAATTAGTGTTGTTAAAAAAAAAATACATGAAGGGCCAGAGTCAATACCTATTTAGCAAAGGAAGGTTAGTTTGAGTCAACAAGATAATGATCAGAACATGAGGCTTTACAATAGCACTTTGACTCTGAGCCTCACTGCGCTACACACATAGGAATGACCTGAAACCCTGGGGACAAGGGAAGATATCTGTTCCTCATCAATGGCTTTATTAACGAAGGCAAAAGAGCAGCTGTTTTAAACATCCTCCCCTTCTAGGTTTGACCAGTGGCTGGGCAATGTCCAGTGCTTCATTCCATCTGGCCAATACCCCTTCCCTCAAACACCGGTGCTTCACCAGCTGAACATAAAAGCTGGTTTTAAGTCAAAAACAAACAAAGGGAGTCCTAAAATAAGAGAGAGAATTGCAGAGTGTGTGTGTGTGGGGAGAGAAATCAGAAGACCCTCCCCATCCTAGAAGAAACCTAGTCACAATGCCATAAAAAGGTTGCCACACTCCAGGCTGCTGTGTCAGGCAGTGGAAGCAGGACAAAGCTGAGCATGCAGAAGGCCTTAAGGAAGGGACCATTCTCAGCCAAGCAGGAGCTCATTACCTGCACTGCACCTGCAGCACCGTCATTCTTGGCTGTTTTTCTTGTAATGTAAAACACACTCCTTAAAAAAGCCTTAAAAGTTGAAGGCAGGACATGTCAGCAGCATGCTCTGGCAAGACAGAGCAGAAATATGTGCAGCAGCAACTTGTACAAGTGCTGTATGCGCTGCGTTATTTAGGATCAGGTCTAGCTATTAATGAAGCTGTTTGCACAAAAGCAGGATATTTTGGGGACAATCAATTGTGCAGGACTATAAATAATTTATGGCATTAGAAGAACCATTCTCATGGCCACTCATTAATCACTTTGCCTTACGAAGACACCCAGTCACACTCCTATGGAGCCAGGGTTGGATGTGCCAGAAGCACATGAATTAGGAATCACTTTCTTATGGAGATACCTCAAACTTGTTTACCCCACATGCTCCATCTTTCAAAATGTCAACTACACTTCCAGCTCAGTATTTTGTCTTAAACAGATTTTTTTCACTGTATTAACAATTCCCCAGACACTGAGAGAATTACTGTTCCTAGTTTGAAGAGAGGTAAAGCAAGTTGCTTATTGTTATACTGTGAGTCAGAGATGAAATTCCAACTCAGGGTGTTTTGGATCAATTCTGATCTTTTGACTTATCCCTTAGGTTTTAGGAACCCAGTGCAATTGTTCACTAAACAATAGGCTGTGAGCTAAAACACTGGAGGATTGGCTTAAATATCCAGTTTTCCTAATACTTAATTCATTAGTTGCCTTCAGGTGTCTGAAAAAGTGAGAATTTCATCTGGGTCAAGAGCCAAGGCTTTGTCCACACACTTTGTCAGAAATCTCCGGTCATAAGAATAAAGAAGGACAAAGGATTTTTGACAGCCACAAGCTCAGGAGATTATCAGTGCTGGATCCTGTATTAAAACCAGCACAAATCTGAAGTTTAAACTATTTTTTGTGTTATAACCTTGTCTCAGCTTAACTGGGTTTTGTTCAATGAAAACAGCATGTGTGAACTGTCAGGGCAACGTAGTTCACTACTCTAAAATCGACCTTTTGTTCACCAGGTATAGAATAGCAGCCAGTTTAAGAACTGTTCAAGGATAATAACTACAAAACAAGAAAAAAAATACATGCAGAAGAGGAGACTGAGGAGAGATCTTACTAACATTTACAAATATCCCAGGCTGCCCAGAGGGGTTGTGGAGGCTCCTTCCTTGGAGGTCTTCAAGACTCGTCTGGACATGTTCCTGTGTGCTGATCTAGGTGACCCTGCTTCTGCAGGGATGTTGGACTAGATGATCTCTAAAGGTCCCTTCCAACCCCACCATTCTATGATTCTATGAAAAGATATTTGCTATTTCTATATGTTTTCCCAAAATAGCCCTTATAGACCCCAAGTCTTGCAGTGCTGAATGTACCTGTACTGCCCTTGTTCTCAAAGCTAAAGCACCTGCAAGTGACTTACTCTCCTCTTTCAGGATGCAAGCCCTCATGACCACAAAGGAAAGACTACAAACACCAGAGGAAGAAAAAAAAGACCATAGAACTCACAGGTGTTTAATGCTGCCACACAGAAATTGGCAGAAAAGCTTCAAACCAGGCTTTTGCTTTCAGACTCGTGAATCTTTCAGGGTCTCTGGAGCTGTCAGCAGTGTCACCTGCTTTTAAAATTAAAGTATATATGTCTAGCTGTCCAGATGGCCAAGGCATCTGCAAATGAAACAAAAATAACCAGCCATCCAGTTCTTCAGTGTCCAGAGATGAAGGGTTAGTTTGTTTTCCCCCCACTCAATCAATCCTTCACCATCTGCTGAGCCTGCTGGCAATTGCCAAGTGTAGCTAACAGCTTAAGGGACATGACTTTTGCACCCAGATATCAGGACACGGCCTCAAGAAATACCACTACCAAGCACATCTATTCTCAAAGGTGCTGAGAGCTATACACAAACGAAAGATACAACAGGAGAGCACGATGGTCTGGAGACTGAGAGGATGGACAAATCGTGAGGCTATGGAAAGGAGAAAAGCAGCTCAGGGTATTCCATCAGCAGCCACAACAGTTGAGTACAGCACACTGCAGATGCTTGGAAACATGCTCTAGTGTTTCAGGGAAGGCAATAAATGAAAAGCCCTGCGGGACTGTAGAAGAGAGGCTCATGTTAAAAGATGATAAAAGCCCTCAATTCCCTGGATCCTACTTGAGTTCAGCAGATAGTGCTATGCAGATGGATTATCTTTAACAGATTGTCTCGAACAGGGGCCAGGGTCCTTCCCCAGTTGTGGACCCTCAAAGTGCTGAATGACAGAGTATTACCTTTATTAGCTTATAAAGATGACATGGCATCTTAAAATAAGTCTCATCCTCAAAAGGCAATTGCTGGGTCCAGAGGAATGTTTTTAAAGTACACTATCTTTGGAGGAAGGTCAGAAGTAATCATAGAGAAAATGAGGACTGGGCTTATTTACAGCAGAGAAAGCAAGCTATGTACATTGATATCAAAATAAGACTTAATAACAAGAGGAATTCTCTCATCTGATGTTGGGGTCAGAAAGGCAACGGTCTCTCAGAATCTCATGGCATATAGAATGCAGTAATGAATGGTATTAAGATGATAAATGGACTGACCTTTGGCTAATAACATACTGATCTTTCTGACAGACACACTCAGATCTTGCAATACAAGCTTTTATGAGATGGAGACTTAACATTAAAGTGTGCATTGTTTCTGAGGCAAGGGGGAGGCACATAGAAAGGTGGGCTCCCTAAACACACGGGAAAGGGGAGTGTTACAGGAAAGGATAGCTAGTGAGACACAAATATGCAGGACACTTACGAGAGAAAGAATTCAGAGACTCTTTAATAAGATCTCTCTCATGTATAAAACAGGAAGGTTCTCTCCTTCATGCCCTACAGGCTTCAAAGTCCTGACACAGACAGAATACCGCACGTCCCTTTGATGTGATACACAGAATCAGAGAAGACATCCAGGACAGAGCCCTCGGTTCAGCATTTCTGCAGGAAGAAAGAAATCCCTACAGATCCTTACAGTTGTCACCTCCATAAACAGTTTGTGCTTCACAAAACTCATTCCAATGCTCATCTCTAGTTGTTTTCTGCTTAGATCAGGTCAGGAGCCTGCAGTTTCCCCTGATCAAACTGCAGCTCTCCCAGTCCTATGGACAACTCTCCAAGTTGAGTTTACCTGGAGACCTCTTCCCCTTGGCAGCAGGACAGGCTTTTAAATGTATGTACAGACTTTAGGAAAAAAGTTACACTACAAAACTACTGTCTACAAAGAAAGACACACAGAATTATTTCACTGTTTTGTAACCTTCTGCCTGGTTTATGCACCAGAATAAAACCAGGGCACAGCAGAAAGACAGACCACTGGTTCCAAGCTCAGATACAAAAATCAAATGTTTTAATTTGCATAGCAAAACAGATAAAAACTCAGGAGATGTAAACCCCACCCTGTTCATATGGATGAGCTAAGACCTAACTGCTTTGTGGCTACTGCAGCAGGAGCTCCCAAACTGAAGAGCTGACAACAGTGTGTGAGAGGTTTCCCATGATAATTCGGATATTGATGGTCTAAAATTCAATAGAAACACCCATTTGAGTTTAGACTTCAAGCAAGTCATGGGTACATTAAGCCCTTTGCTATAATGTAAAATTAACTTATTTATGGAAGAGTTTAAGTGCTACTTAAAGGACTGAAATAATTGTCTCTGCAGATAATATTTCTGAAGACAGCAGACAGCAACATTGAAGAGACTTGTTGTTTTCTTCCCCCAATGCTTAAATAATTAAAATAACCCCCAAAAACCAAAACAAACTTTAAAAAATGATAAAGCAAAGCAGCAGGCTCTTCACCTCAGCCTTCACAGCTCTGTGCACCAACATGCAGAATTTTAAGAGGAATTACACAGCACCATGGGCCTGTATACTATGATTTATTGCATCTCCTTCCTGCCTAGTGGCGCAGAGAACCAACAGAGATGCTGGATTATATACTGCACAATTCTAATTCTCCCGTCCAGTAAGCACAATAAATAGGAGTACAGCCTGTCCCAGTTTCATGGGAGGATCCTTTGCTGCTTGGGCTTGATGCTGCTTACATCATATCTGGTGGAAATTTTTGTGAAGGCTTCTAAGAAGGAGGGAGTGGTCTTTCATGAAAACAGACAAAAGAACTTTCCACTGCAGAGCAAAAGCCTCCACGAAAACATCTTTGAAAATGTGACCACAGTGCTACAGCTGGAGTCTGAACATCCTTGATCAATGTGGTTTTGAGGCAGTACTTCCATAGAAAGGGTTCCCAGAGCAACTGCTCTGGTCAGTTGCTTCATCCCTTGGGTGACAAGATTCTTTAGGAAAAGCTTTCATTTGGAGGATACTTAAACTTAGGGAAATTACCTGACTGCTCTTAAAAGTTTGACTTTATACCAACTGGTTTCGAGTTTAAAGGGGCTTTTCACTCGTGAGTTTCAAGTTAAATGAGCGACTAACTTCAAGTACATGCTTAAGGCTCTCTAAAACCCTTGAAGAATAATTGTGACATCTCCTTTTTACACTATTGGAAAACTAGTTCTTACAAGACCAGGCTGAGTAGTGTCTCCAGCAATAATGACACCATACTGTACACAACAAATGTCTTTGAAATGAACCTTTTGCTTTTAAGAATTGGTCCTCACCCCAGGAACTACTTTACATCATTCTGCTCTACATTTCAGCCAAAGATTTCTAAGAAATGTCCCTGCTTACACAGGCATCTCAGCTTGCTCCCCTAAAGGGGTTCAACATAGAGAACTTGCTTCTCCTGAGCCTCCTTATGTGTTTCAGAGGAAAAATAAAACGAGTGACATGAAGCACTTTCTCATTCTCTGAAAAGAGCGGAAGTCGCACTCCCCGCTGCTCTCTCCCCAGCACCTGTCTCAAAGACAAAACCTTCACTTTTAAATCAAACTGAAGAAAAAGGACATTTGATATCATGCTCTAGGAAAAGCTGCCATTGAAATCAGCAGGAATCTTTCCACCAAATTCATGAAGGGATGAAGCAGATCATTATCAAACACTAAGAAACGGAATATAAACTCAACATTTTACCCAAAGTGGGTTTTCTGGTCTGGTTCGTTCTTTATTTCTATTTCTTGAGCTGAGAATAGGGTTTTTTTCAATAAAAAGCAGAGCTAACTTTTCTCCTTGTACTACTTGTAAACACAACACAGTAAAGTCATCTGCTTGTCATGGATTTCTCGAGCGCACCTGGAACTTCGGCTACGTGCAGTGTTTCCAGCTCACCCTCAGGTAAGAGATCAGAGACCTAACACCAACTACTGCACCTGATCTAAGAGGAGTCACTATTTTGCTGCATATAAATGCACTAGAGAGTTAAGGGAGGTGTCAAACAGGGCTGGATGGCGATTCAGAATTTCTCAAGTAGTTTCCTGAGCTAATGAACTTCCCCTTTCATGAAACTGTAATAGCTTCTCATGTCCTTTGGCATTAACATATAGCCAAAACCACTGTCAAGTGAACAAAGTGGAAGCCAGTGTTCTGCATTAATGAAGTAAAAGGAAGTACAGTGAACAGCAAATTCAGTCCCCTGACCAAGTCCTTCACATCTCACAGAAGGCCCCTTAGACACTCTCCAGCTAATGACTCATCCCATTAAATCAGGTGGGCTTCTCCTCCTTAATCAGATCATTCCCTACACTCTACAGCTCACTGACAGGTTCCATGTAGCTTCCATTAACCAGCTCTTTATTCAAAATAGGTCAAATTTGGAAGAAAAAGTTGTAACAAAATAGTTACAACAATATATTCAAAACAGCTACAGCTCAGGAAAAGAGACAAAAATAAAGTAACCTAAGAAAAATGTTTACTCATTACTGCTAATGTTTAGGTTAAACACAACCATGATCCATTTGTGTCAGAAAAGGGACTTTGTTACGACTGTGCACTGTTTTAACAGTCAAGTGTGAGTCTTTAAAGGAACAGGGTTGGATGGTCAGGGGAGAAATGAGGGTATTGTGCTTTTGCTTTGTTTTCTGAGGTTTGGTTTTTTCCTTAATTCATTTTAGGTTTTATGCCAAAGCAGATTTTTCTAGCATTGTTTCAGTCTGCCACAGAAAGAGTTCTACTGCAAACTCAATATTAAACCTTATTTAAAGCATAGGACAATAAAATAATACTTCAGATTCATTTCCTTTTAAAAATGCTCCTGGTTGGATTTCAAATGCTGAGAGAATATGGGCACAGAGGAGCTGAGTTACAAAAAACCAACACTTTAATTAACTGCTTTATTGGAGACAAAGAATTCAACAAAAACTCCCCATCAGTATTCAGAAGCCTATTTAAAATAATCTAAATTTTATGCCTGAAATGATTAGTATCTGTTTCATAGCAGTATGAAGCAAAGAAGTATTGCCTCTAGACTTTTGCTCCCTTAAATTCAAAGTTATGCCTTTGGTTTTACCCTCTCAAATTTTTACTAGGCTGTTTCTTCCCAACAAAAGACCATGTTTCAGTTTGCAGCAGTTTGGCATAGCCACTAAGCAGAGCCGCCAACCAGGAAGCAGCAACTGCTTCAAAACCTACAGCTTGCCTAACAGGCAAGTCATAGACTGAAGGTTGTGTTACTTTCCCTCTATTGCCTCTTTATAAACACACAGACAAATCTCAAGTTTAAATGATCTAATTCAGCAGCAATCCTCCACTCTTCCACGTGAAGCCCTGGGTCATGCTGCGCTCATCCCCACGGAGTGAAAACGTTACTGACCTGTATCATGTAGAGCTGTGCGATCCGATATTCCTCCACGCTCATCGGAAGGGGGATCCGATATTCCTTTATGAGCATTTTGAATACAAAAACTCTTTCGTCCCCTCAGAAACACAATCCAGAAGTGTTTAGTGAAGGCTCCTTAAATAATGGCAAGGAAATGCATGGAGGATCCCTGAAGAGAGAGAGAGGAAAAAAAAGAGATGCTATTATCTTCCGTTCTTCTTGCAGAACGTCCTATTAGGGAAAAACCCCAAACAAACAGGCAAACGTTAATTTTTGTAATAGCTGCAAGCTTAATAGCAGAGAGAAGAATTGTTGGAGTGCTCCCAGAGCCTTAGTATCAAGTTGAGCAGAATCTTTTAGAAGGATTTTTATTTGCTTCAGGGGATACCATCAAAGCTATTACCCTCCCGACCTTTGCCACTGTATCAATCAGTCTTTCATATGCAATACCATCTCCCTGGAAGAGATGTGACAAAGGCTCAAAATGAATAGGCAGGCCTTCTGTTGCCAGACAATAAAGTATCTCTCCAATATCAGCCACGCACCAGAGATGCATCCACTCAAAGGTATCAGGTTTTATCCTCTCCCATTCATTCAGCGACAAGAAAAGGCTTAGATTAGACTTCCTTGGCCCTCAGTAACACCGTAATGGAGAAAGTAATTTGGATTCTAACAATAAAGAGAGCAGAAACATACTTTTTTTCCTGCTTTGATCTGAATTAGTCTTCGTAGGATCCTTTCTCTTTCACCTCCAAAGCAGTCTACAGCCAAAACCCTCCTGCCACTGATGTCGATGCCAGACTAATTTTTACACTCTCACTACATAATACAGCCAAAGATCAAATTGCAACATAAAAATATCCCATCACATCCCACCTTGAGGCAATTTAATAGAATTATTGCTTAAGAATATGGGGAATGCAGCATTTACTACATCAAGGGCTAAAGCTGTAACTTCTCAAATATTCTTAAAACTCACTATAGGTTGTGGATAAAGACAAAATTGTGTAAGGAAGTGGGGGTGGAGGGGGAAGATGACTGGTAAGGAAGAGAGGACAAGAAAAGAAGCTGCCTATCACGCCAAATTAGCCTCAGCAGGACCTGATGACCACTCCTCGAGTCCACAAAGCACTTGCTTTGTTCCTTCTTCATCACCAAAATCCACCTTTCTGCCGTGCCTGCCTATTGGAAATATTCAGATGCAACTGCTGGAGAGCAAACCCCAGCCTGGAGAAAATAAAAACTAACACAAAATAGAATAAAACCAACCAATCGTGGTCTGGGAACCAGGAAACCACACTGCTATCAAGAGGCCTCAGCGCTACTCGCTGTTTGCACAGCACCTCACCAACCTTTTACACGGTGTAGAGAGGGTAAAACAGAGCAACCAGGGGCAAGAACTCAGTACTTATAATCCAGATTAGAAGTCAGTAGATGTGTGTGGCACTCGGAGGGCACAGCCCCATCCCCAGAGCTGCCTCACGGCCGAGTTTCTGTGGGCACACTGCTCGCTGTGCCCCGGCGCAGGGTCTGCTCCAGCCCGGCCCACAGGCCTCACGCTGCTTGGCTCGGCGCTTGTTTGCCTTTGGTGGCTGTATTTCTCATTTGGCAGTAGTGTAAATCCATCCTGGAGCATTCTGGAACAGCTCTCTGTCTGGTGCTGCATCATCTAAACATTTTCTTTTCAAATTCAATTCTCTGTTTCGTTTTACTGCTGTCAGAGCAATCTGTGTGTGTGTGGAGCAGAGGGGGGAATAAAAGATATTTGCCATGGCAAATCCTGTAGAAGTAACTCTGGGAAGACTGCTCTTCCCAACACTGCCATGCCTGTGTGCACATCTGTGTGCACATGTGGCATTTCCTCCATCAAACTAATCCTCCAGAACAGGTGGGGATAATCTCATTTTGTGGTTTTTAATTAGCAGCACGGCAAAGAAAAAAAATAACAACCAGCAGAGGATGGACCTTGAGGCCAGGTCTGCATTGGTGCAATGCTGGGATCCCACCTCTTGGGAGGTAAGGGCAGTGGGAGACAGCTACATGTCTTGAGCAGTTTGTTATGCTTTAGAGATCTTTGAAAATTAGATTGAAAAGCTCCCCATCCCATTTCCCAATTGCTCTGAAAGCCATTCTGCTCCACCATAAGGACATCAGCCACGTCTGCCTGTGGTGCTTGCTGAAAAACAGGACCTTCCTATCGATCGGAAGAGATGAATAAAACAAAAAATAGAACCTTAAAAGCAATAAAATGGCAGGAAACCAGTAGCAAGATGGAAAATATGTGTTTATAATGAAGTGCTAGGCAGGTAATAATTCAGACAGCCAAGATAAGAAAGCACTTATTTTATCATAGCCTAAGAAACTCAACCATTTCAGCCCCAAGCAGGAACACCGGCAGCCACCAGCAGCAGCCTCAAAGCACCTGGCGTGCAGAGCGTGTCTGGCCACAGCAGTGGCTCCTGGTCCAGTTTCCTGCTTGGCTTGTACAAGAGCTGAGGTTTTGTTGTAAAGTTCCCCTTAGGGTTTCTACTCCCCTGCAGTCAATGTTTAAAAACAGTGTTTCAGCCCAGCCTGAAGGTCTCCAGGCAGCAGCAGGTCCTGAGGATGTGCCTGTTGGAAAAGCAGTGCTCGCAAAAACTCCTCCAGCAGCTGCCCACTGCAGCTACTGCAACCAGTCCCCAGAGCTGGGTAGAAAACCAGCCCTGGAAACACAGTGAGCAATAAGCAAGAACCAAATGGTAGCCTCAACCCAAGGGGTCCAGCAGAAAAAGGCACGTGGGATTAGCAGCCTGACCCTGAAGGAGGCACAAAGGGAATGAACCTGACTTTTTGGTCTCTTTTTGTTTTAAAGCTAGAGTGATTAAAAAAATAAATATCAAGATAAGTTTGCAACTTGGTCTGCCTTTGAGCTTGAAGTAAACTGCCCCAACCCTTCTAAGAGCAGTGGAGCACAGGTGATAAACCATTAAGATAAACATGGTTTTTCACCAGATTCACATCCTGGGGGAGCACGATGCCACGTGGGCAGAGGTGACAAAATTGTGCTTTCAGACAACACAACGGAGGACAGTGGCCTCGTTCTGAAGTCTTACAACTTCATAGAGAATCAAAGCTCACCAAGACTAGTTACTCTATTACTGATAGAATCATAGAATTGTTTTGGTTACAAAAGCCCTTGAAGCTGCTGCAGTCCCAGCCCTCCCCTCACCCTGCCCAGCCCACCACTAACTAATCCACAGCCCTCAGCATCTCAGCTCCATGGCTTTGGGATCCCTCCAGGGCTGGGCACTCCCCCAGCTCCCTGGGCAGCCTGGCACAGGGGCTGACACCCCTCTCAGGGAAACAGTTCTGCCTCAGCTCCAATCTTCTCTGGCACAACTTGAGGATATTTCCTCTTGTCCTGTTTAAACAAACACAGAAGTTTGTCTGGAGATATGATGGCTACTATCGAGGGAAGTAAAAGCCCTCCTGGAATCAAAGAAGCCATGACACAGCTTTGGAAAATGGATGTCAAAACACCAGCTGTATCTCTGGCACTTATCTGCATCCAGCCCACTGCTACAAGCAGCCAGGGGTGTTTGAACGGTGATGCCCGATGTGCCAGGGCTACCAAGCAGGCAGTGTTTTGACTGCAGGCTGGATTTCAGCTCTCCAGCTGTCCAGCACCAAGCTGGACTTTCAATGGATTTGCCAAGCCCTGGCAGCCACACACCCAGGACCAGTGGCAGCCCAAGGCTGTTTGCAAAACTCAGCTTGCAGCCGGCTCCTCTCAGCATGAGGAAAAACAATGGTGACGCAGGACATTTCCAGACTCGCTGCTATTTCTGCTATAGCCAAGTAGCACATTTGTACAGGCCCTTATTCAATTTCTACCCAGAGCTGTAGTAACTGTGAAAGCCAGGCACATAATTTTATACTTCAATTATTTTAAAATCAGGTTCTCAAAGCATCATAATTACGCTCCAGAGTCAATATCCTGCTGTGATGAGTCAGGTCCACCTCTGAGCTATTGCTTCAGGCTGTCTGAAGGCTAACGCACAGGGTGTTGCATTTACTTCTCATTTTAACAGCTTCCCTCACAACAATAACAAACTTTTCAAGGAAGCATCCTTTCCTTAAAGTGCTGGGGCCACAGGGACATTTGGGATCTGGAGAAACTGAATAGATAAAGAGACCCAGCAACCTCTCTCCGTTTAGCCCATGAGTTTGGTGTCTGGGGTTGTGACTTTGAGGCCATCACAGTGAGTCGCCTTCTTACTCAATGAGGTACAAGAGGACTGATGACAACTGACAGTTTGTAATTAAGAAATAAGAGAGCATGAAGGATGTTTAAACTGTGATACTGGAGTCCCTGAGGCCAAACTCTGGCCAGGATTCACAGGCTAGCCCTGAAAAGTATGGAAACTGAGTATTACATCAAAAAACCTGGCTACTCAACATGTCACTTGGGTCCAGTGCAGGAGAACTACTCACATCAGTTAATCAGGATACAAAAGGGCTGTTACTGCCCCATTCCCAGCTGTGCTATGACAGGATTCCTAGTTGTTACCTCAACAACTAACCAGCTCACGTTTCCCATGTCCAGGCTGCTGAGCACAGGCTTTTCATGGCTGGAATGAGCTACTCCACGGCAGCAACAATTCACTCCGTGCCACAGCTGCTATTTCTCATTTTCAACAGGGAAGAAAAAGCCCTAGGTGCAGAGGGCAGCTATAAAGAGCTTTTTCTAACTTCATTTTACAGTATTATAAAGTTAAAAAATTCACCCAAGGAAGGAAAAATCCCTCACAGAAGGACACACAGCAGCCAATAGCAGAGGCAGGTACCGGCCCCAGGTCTCACGTTTCTCTCAACCGCTGCCTCTTTAAGGCTGTGCTGAAGTTGAGAGAAATCTCCCCTATAAAAGACCATGTTAAATGAGCTAAAGATCCCTGACTCAGCTATTGAACAATTTTCCTTGCTATATTTTCACATAACTGAGAAATGAAAGATAATTAACAGAAGCAACTGTAAGGAAACCAAGACAATCGTGTAACCGCAAAAGGATGAGCAAAGGCATTACCTGGAGACCTCACCCATCTCCCTAAAGACTTTCCTTAGGTTCTCTACATCTCCTTTATGCCTCAAGAAGATGATTCCTTGAAGAAAGCAATGTCAGCATTGGTCCCGAGGGTATCAAACACTTGGGCTTTGGGAAGCAACACCAGGCTTAGCAGTCTGGCCACCTCCCCTCTCCTGCAAAGTTCCCTGAAGGAGGACACAGAGCCCGCCCATGACTGGAAGCTCTGCATAAATATCACATTTGGATTTATTTATGCCATTAGAGGCAGCAGCATAAATGTGAAATAGATTTCTAGGACCTTAAGTCAGCGTTTTTTAAAGGCAGTCTCAACACTCACACCTTGATTAATGCAGCACTCTCCTTCCTAGCCCAAAAGCTGTCTTGCTCAGCTTTATCTGTCCAGAAATTCATTGCATCTGTCACTCTCACCCTGTTTGTCCACGGTGTCCCTGCCTCTCAGGAGAAGCTTTCCTTTTTTTGCAGCATCTGCAAGACATCAGTGTTGAACCCTCCTCAGCCCTTGCTCACCAGCCTTGCCTACCTGACCCTTGGCGAGGGCTGCAGCACACGGCCTGCATACATCACACAGAGCAGCACAGCCTCAGAACTGTCCTGCTCACGCCACTGCTGCCTAGCTGGGGAGCATCACAGGACAGAGAGGAACTTGGTGTTTTGTGAATGCATGACATTTAAAGCAATACCAGCTGGAGCACAACTGTCTTCTCTGATCACATGAATGACTACCACTATGTAAAGGTCAACAGGAAAACACCAGTTATGAGGCTGTTCCAAGCAGACGAATATTAAGTGCTTGTATTTTACCATTCCCTTCTCTCCCCTCTTCTCCTAATTCCATGCCAAAATGATCTCCCCAGTGGGACTGTTTCAAGCAATGTTCACATAAAAAGATTAAAAAACCACAACATTGCTATTTAGTAACTTTGTGGCTACCATTATTTGCCATAACACTCAACACTACCCTCAAAACTCTCTCTCACAGCATGCACTTCTTAAAATCAGCAGCCTTCAGGTTTTGTAGCGTGGCTCCCACCTGCTGACTGACAGCTAAGCAGATTTAAAAACTCATTAGGCTTGGGGGGAAAAAAAGTAATCAAAAGTTAAAGCTCCTTAAAAGTGCACTTAAAGGCTGCTGTGGCAGTAAGTGATGTTCTTTGTAATACATCTGAATTGTACATCTAATCCGTTGCATCTTTCCAAACAGAAGTTTTTAAGCAGATGCTCTCACATATCCAAGTTTCATAACTAAGCTTAGGTCACATCTGACAGCGAAATCAGCAGCTAACAAACGTTTCCCTACATTGTAAAACCGCAATACAGTCATTCCAGAGCTGGAGTAGTTGCAGTGCATGGCTGAGGTTGAAGCTGAGCTGGGGAGTTCCCTGTGTCTGCCTCTGCCAGGGCTGGCCACAGCTACAGTGCAGTTGGAAAAAGGAAGTGTGGGGGGAGAGGAACATGCAAGCATGCATGGAAAACAATCTTCCTCAGGTGTAAACCTCAGGGGCAAACTGAAAAGGTATCTTAAATGCAGACAGTGCTGCAACGAGCTGAGGATAAAACACTGCTTGGTAGGATAGAAACAGAGCGAACAAGTCGCATTTACAGGACTTGATTCTTTTCCATTATTAGATACAATTTGACGTCACTTATAGAATTTAAGGGCTCACTGTAAAGCAGACGTTTATTACAACAGAAGGATGGAATCAGTCCAAATGCAATATAGCTACCCTGGAGCTATGAAATCTCGTTATAGTTCACTGGGCAGCCAAATACTAGCTTGAAGCAATGACATAGAAAAGGAAAGGGGGGGGAAAAAAGAGTGTACCACCACACCAAAGCATCCACACACCACCTTTTCTCTTTAAATATTCAGTGATGTTGCACTGTTTTCTTCATACCTTCCATTCCTATTATTCATTTAACATCTGGAGAGAGGAAAACTTTACATCCTTTCTTCTGGTTTGTAAGGGATGCTGCAGTGCAAGGCAGCTCTCCCTGTTCACACACTGACTTCAAGAGTACCAGGTGAAGTCCATCAGCTGAACTTTGGTTGGAAAATTAATGTTTCAAGTCCTGCCATGCCTGGAGGTGATGCAATAATGAACTAATAAAGAAGCCATTAAAAGAACTAATATGCACACTAAAGTCACAGATGAGTTCAGAGGGAAAGACAAACCAGCCTCTAATCCTTTTGCTGATGCTGGGGATAAAGCTGAATATTAAATAGAACACGTCTGAAATTAAAGGTTAAAAGTTTCCAAGTAGTCTGCACGAACAGAATAGCCACAAAACCCAGCATCCTGTGGCCTTGAAACAGACTCCTCAGATGAGCTAAAGGAACTGGGCAGACCCTGCTTTTAACAGGTTGCTCTTGGTCCAAGTCTCTCAGCACTACATGCTGAAAATAGGCAGACGTTACACACAAGCACAGAAATACATATAGATGTGGAATATATATTTTTGATATAGGCACATATATAGATACACATCTAGAGACAAACAGGGAGAAACAAAAATAAAAGCAGCACTGACAATGTGATAAGTGCAGCATGTTGGCTGACTGAAAATTGCTGGCAGATGAGTAGACTACCACAGAGAAAAATCTATGCAATGCCATCGACACACAGCAATGGGCAAAACCTTCCTTTCCTTTGTGCCACATCCATTAGCTAAAGGCCACTGCCATGCAGAAGTCTGAATAGTCTATGGGCAGCAGTGGCAGGGAGATGGGATGCTGGCCAAGTTTAAAAAACAAGCCAAACATATTGAATTTCCAAGAGTGCCTCCCTGGGAGCCCTCCCATGTCTGGGTGCTGCAATCTTTCTTCCTGACAGAATTCAGTGGGAGGATGAGCAGAAGTGTGCTCGATGCATTCCCCACTGGTCAGTTGAGGCTTCATTTGGATTAAATAGTAAAAAGCCATCAACAAACCCAACCACACTCTTACTGCAGGCATAGGTGAAAGATCAAGGGTGAGCTAGAGTCAAGGGATGACCACACCTAACAAGATGCACCCACACCATCCTTCTCTCGCTCTCCATCAGTTGCACTGGAAATGACAGCTTTTTATCACAACAACAAGAGCAGGAAGTCATAAGAGCTGCTGCTCTTTAATCTTACCAGTCACTAAGCATGAAAATAAGAAATTGAGGGTAAAGAAATTTCAAGAGCAGTGAGGCCAAGGTGCAAGAGCTCTGCAAACCGCTGGTGATCAGCTCACCCCGAGTGTCCTCAGGCACCCAGCTGAGCACAAGCCCTGCCTAGACTTATAATGCTTAGACTTGCTTTGAAGACAAACAGCCTTACAGCTAAAAACAACTCAGGAAACAGGACTATTTATCTTTTTTAAAATAAAAATCTAGGAATGAAGGAAAACACGGAATGTTGAAGTCTCAGATTGTTTACAGATGGAAAAAGCTTTTGCTTCCTAACCTCAGTTATCCTCACCACAGTTCAAGCCCCTCTCTTCTTGTGCTGAGCTCAGGAGAGGCAGGAAATGGTTCATTAACTATTTTCTTCCATTAACTATTTTCTTCCACAGTTCCTCTTTTTCATGTTCAAAGATCACTTGATTCCTCTTTCCCTTAGCTGTCTTTTTCACTCTTTCTCCCACAGATCCACATCTCTAAGACTGGTGTGAGCCACAGCAATCCTAAAGAATGAGAAATACAACTTTCCTATGGCTCTAATTCATATACCTCTGCATGTTATTTGCCAACAGTATAAATGAGTTGATGGTCACTCAGCCTGAGAGCCACTGCAGTCTTACCTCCCCCAGAACGATAACCACCCCAAGCAATCCCCATTTCACAGCTTATTCATTTGCACTCATCTTTTCCAAATTATAGCCCATTTCAGACTATCTCCCAAGGTTATTCTGAATTTTATTCTCTGAATACTCACAGATCCACTAAACCTGCTTTTGAGACACACAAATGCCGTTTTGATATTTGAGTCAACATTGGCCAGGCTCTGGATTGCTTCCTCACTAACTCCCCATTCAACCTGGAAAAAGACATCAACAGCTACTCTACTTTTTCAATAGTTACAGTCTGGAAATAACATTTTATTACCTCACTTATGCAAATATCATGTGGGAAAGGGAATGAACACTCATAGCTGGTTTAAAAGAGTATTTCATGGAGGGAAACACTGTGGGATTACAAAGCCAGTGTTATAGCACCATAATACTACTAGTTCCATCAGGCTGAGATTGGTCTTGCCTAAAGGCAAAAGAGGAATACAGACAAATATGTTCTACTCCATCAAAAGAAACTTGTAATAACACCTAAAATTCTTGCATGGGAAGCAAGACAAATGCAGCAGTGAAGGCTTGATGAATAATGCTGCAATTGAGATTGAGAGTAACAGGCCATCTTGAACAAGAGCAGTAAGTGTTTAATATCTCTGTTGCATCTTTCATCCATAACACCAACAGATTAACAAGGTTTCTGTGGCTGTGTAGCTTCTTTGGAGTTTTGATCTTGGAAATAATTACACTAAATATTTCATAAGTGCCTTTGAAAGTTTTTGGGGTGTTTTTTTTAATAAAGAAAAAAGATTAACTAGCTGCTCCCAGACTGCACCAGAATAATGAAAGTGCACAGAAAATCAATACCCATTTTCAGTTCATTATTCAGCACATTTTGGGCTGACGTTACTTCTTCCCCTTTACCATCCTGCATCTCACATGGAGAGTGATGTAGCATTTTTAAACCAGCAGATCTTACTGCTTTTGCAAATCATCCTTAATGCTAACCACAACATGGAACCCCCAGCCTCTAATAATGCCTACATAATTTATAGGTTTGCAAGGTCTTTCAAAGTGGAGTTTCTTCCTTGGTCTGGGTAACAAAATCACTGGGTAAATTCTACTGCTCATCCTTCAACTTTTTAAGAAGCCTACAGAAGGGTAAAGCTTCTGTTTTAAGTCACTTTAACAGTCTCCAGCTTAAGGGCCATGGGACTCCAGGTCCCTCCATGGAGAGGCTCTTCACATTCCCCCAGATCCAGCTGCTCCATAAACCTCACAACCTTTGCAGGCTTTTCCAAAACCTGAAGCACTGTACTCCAGGAAGAAGAAATGCCACTGCATCCCTAGCAGGAAGTACAAAAACAGAGTCAGGACAGTTCTGACTGAGGACAGAAACATTTCCAGGTGCTGCTGGAAGAAGAGACACCATTCAGTCATGCAAGGATGAAATCAGGAGCCTTCTGGAAGTAAGAGAAAGTCCTCCCCAGAGGAAGGTAACATCTGCCACTGCTTTCCCATTGGAGAATACCCATTTGCAAAACATCTGAGGCTCTAAAAGAGGACATCATTTCTTGAAAACCACACAATATTGGTTCATCTGACTATTAAGACCCAAGACTGGCCCAAGCAGCCCAATCCCAATGCCAGGAGAGTTATTTTCCATTAGGCATCCAGGAGGGATATACATCCCAGCACATTTCCCACAGAGTTTGTATAATGACAAAGACAATTCCTGGTGCCAATTCTCCCTCTAATAGTGTGGTGACTCACTGCTGGAGGGCTGCTGGCTGCCAACATTTTCCTGTGCTACTGCCCAGTCATCCCCAGGGCTGACAGGCACCATCATCCTGGAAGCTGCTGTGACCGCTGTGCTTGGTGAGATGAGAAGCCTTGAAGTAAGATGAAGGTCTGAAGCTCCATTTTTACTTCTCCATACCAGGTTAAAGAGCCCCTATGTAGCTGAAGGGAATATCTCACATGCTTCTTTCAAACCAAGATGCAATAGTCAGTTCCGGCAATGAGAGGTCCCAGTGATACTGACAATCTACATCCTCAACTCTCTCATTTCCTCTGGGAAAATCCAACACCCTCCCCACAACCTCCCCAAAATGCCCTAAGGGACAGACTATGGTCACTTAATATAGTCAAAGCTGGAAACTGAATGCAGGACTTGGGAAGGAAAAAGGTACATGGATGAATCCATCAGAACATACTCACTTTTCAAGAATATTTGCAGAGGAAAAGCAGCTACCATGCAGTCAAAACCTTATGATTACAGAATGGAGTTAAATTGGAATCTGCCCAAGACATCAGAATTCTCACTGTAACCTCCAAAACTCTCACAAGACCTTGATTTATTAGTTTAGCTAGAAACTTGGAAAAAACACAGCATTTATTTGTACCTTTTTTTCTTCTAAATAACCAAGATTCCATGGCAAAGAAATGGGAGTGGACAGTCTTTTATAGAGACACAATGCAAGAGGCAAATTGAACATGTATTTTGCAGGCTGGAGAGACAAAAGACAAACCATAGGATTGCTCTGCCATATGGTATTGAAAGGGAAAATAAAAGTCAAATTGGGTCTATAACTCCAATGCAAGCAAAGCGTAGAGATTAAATTTTAAGAGCATCCACAACAGATACCTGCAACTCATTTTAGGTGCTATTTAAATTAAAAACAACACAAAAATCCCACACATTTGGTTTCATCTTATTGCCTTTTTTTTTTCCCTGCTTTTTTAAATCATCTCTTCAATTCCTTCTCTGAATCTACCCAGCCACCTTCTCAACAGCCCTGATAACTTCTCTACTGTCACAAACCATCCATCTTTGTATTTCCCACAACACAGAGAAACCTTCCCGAACCTCAAAGCAGAGGACACCTGCAGTAAAGTCAATCATAATAAAACACTCAGGTGCCAAGAGAGAATTGGACTAGAGGAGGCTGATTACACTGCAGAGTGACATTGTCACCCAGGAGGAAAGCCAGCTGTACCTTTGTATATTTAACTTTGTGAGATTTTCTGAACAGAAAGCGCGGTGTGTTTCTATATAATACTTATAAACCCTTATCTAGATTAAGCTCAGGGCCAGCTGTATAGTCTTGTATTGGTTTGGTTTTCTTGACATGCAATTCAATTACCACTTCCATCACTTTGCAGTGAAACAAGATGTGATTAACAGGGAAGGAAAATGACACCATGAAACAAACATGAGCACCTCCAGCTAGCCTGGACACCTTTAGATGGAAGGAAACCCATGAGTCCCATCAAGGTGGGCTCCAAAAGTAAAAGACAACAATCCTCAAACCAAGGACAGCAGCAGTGCCTAAGGAGACAAATGCAGGCACTGGTACGAAAAGAGGAAACAACATCATTTGACTGAGTTGCCCAAGCTGAGTAAGCACACGCATAGCAGTGGCTGCTCCAGACCCACCAGAGCCTGGCTGATGCCCAGCTGGACTCCTTGCAGCCGTCTCACATTTAAGGCACAGATGCATTAAAGCCCTGCCCTGGCCTCAGGAGCTAGGGCAACTACCATTATCCCTCATTTGTGGGGAAAATTGAGGTAGAGGGAGAAAATGTACGTGGTCCAACACTCAAGAGTCAATTCAGAAGTTTCTAAGTCCAACTTTTGACACAAAATCATTTTTTTCTAAATAGAGAAGAGAGTGGGGTAGTTTCCCTGACAACTAGCCCAATTCTGCAGGAATAAAATGCAAAAGGGTTTTTGCTTCTTCTTCTTCACAACTGCCTTTGGAGCTCTCTGTTATTCCTGCAGAAAATAATTCCTGGCAATCATATCACAGTTAATCAATTTCTCTAAGAACCCAGAGGCTCTTTGCACACATCCCACTCCACCTCCCATTGCACACAGACATGCCCTTTTCCTGCAGGAAAGCACCTAGAAGCTTCAGGAATTCTTCTGCTTTGTTTAAATCTGGGTAGATCCAGATTTCCTTGATGCAGTAACTTCAGTGAAGACGAGCAGAGCCACCCAGGCAGTCTGCCACCACGTGTGGCTTCATGCACTCAGGATAAGCACAGTCACAGCTAAACACTCACCCCTCCCTCTTCTTTAAGGGATACAGATGTCCTGACTGTTTCTATAAAGGACAAGGAAAGAAACTAGTCAAGATCAAAAGATGCTCAAACCCTCACTTAAAGCAGTATGCTCAAAAGCCTGTGCAAATAATCCTTGCTGTGGGTAATATTATCAGATGTCATTTTGCTCTGAACCCAACAGCAGCATTTAGTATCTTAGGAATCACCAAACAAACTTTTCAGCTGTCAAATCCACAAGACAGACCTCTGTCAGCAATTCTTCAGGTCTTTTACTCTGATCCATTTTGCTGTTGAACCCTTCCCACAGCCTCTCCCCACTGGCACTGGTTTCAAAAAGCCAAAATCTGGTTTCACACAGACTCCCCTCCATGAAACAATTCCCTTTCCTACAGAGGA
The DNA here is from genome assembly GCF_028858725.1 of Colius striatus. Lineage (NCBI taxonomy): Eukaryota > Metazoa > Chordata > Aves > Coliiformes > Coliidae > Colius > Colius striatus. The sequence continues at coordinate 13,611,417 of NC_084775.1, read as the reverse complement.
TTTCTGGATGTAACAAAGCATTCAACAGCCATAGACCACATATTGTGGTTCAGCCCAACAAGGCAATCAGAGAGGTGTCCCAAGGGCAGATTTCTCACATTCCTGTGTGGATCTGTGTGGTTTTAGTCCTCAGATGAAATGGTATTTCAACCATCTTCTCCCACTACGAATTAAACTTCACACGTCATTCAAGGTGTCCTACAACAAGGTGTCATTGTGCACACATGGGACAAAAGAAATCAATTTAAGGAGGATCAAAACTAAACAAACAGAATTTGTTTCCTGACCTCTGAGGCCCTTTTCAATAATTTTTTCTCCCCTGTTCTCCATCAAATATCCAAATTGTACCCGAGTGTCCTTTTTTGAAGTGTCCTTTGTAAGAAAGCATTACAAAAGTAAGTTCACAAAGGGTTATGGCACAACATTTTCCATTCATTAGATGCCCCATAGGATGGAAACCACGTTCCAGCCTGACAAGAGCTAAGGAAGCAAAGCACAGAGCAGACAGTGTCAAACCCTATCTGTTCAGATTTCAGGGGCAGCTCTGAAGGTGTCGACCAAGTGCTTCAGTCTCCTGTCCTGGCTTCACAGTTCTCTCTATGGTCTGGCCAGTTGTTTCACACTGTGAATTTCTCCATCCCCACTGCTCTAGTTTTATCTCTCAACTCTCAGATAGCAGGAGTGTCACACAGTCTTTGCCAGAGCCACTCATGCCCTTCATTAAAGGGCATTACAGCTGTATTTACAACTGACATAAATCTGCTTTGTAAACAGTGACCTGATTTGAGATCTGGACTTTCTTAGATGGCAACATCAAGAGCACACGTGTGTGCTGGCCACCCTAATGGGAAGCACCACAAGAGTCAAGAATGCAAGAGTGCCAGCACCTAAAAGCCTCTGGGAATGGCAGATGGAAAGTCAAAATCACCAAAAGCTGGAGGGTTTAGCAAATCCAGAAAGTGCAACAGTGCTTTGCACATAAAGAAGCTAAAGGGCTCAAACATTTCAACTTCAGTCATGAAGAAAAGGATAATTATTCTGAGGAATAAAAGTTATCTGCATTCTACAGGTAAGGCAAGTGTCTGAGGGACAATTAAGTTTGGACAGTTTAGTCCAAAATTCACTGCAAATGCTGGCTCACTGTCAAACTATAAACCAGCAGCTGAACTGAACACAATTTCCAAGTTCTTACTGCAGGCACCAGACTCGTTTCTCATCTCACTTCTACTTTTCTATTTGCTGCCAATTCAAAACACCACGATAAAAAAAGTCAGCCCATTAGACTTGTTCATATACAGGAGCTTAAGACTTCTAAGAAGTTAGTATTATCAACAGTGTTCATAAATTCTAGCTAAAGTACATAAAGGAAGCAGTCATGACAACCCCAGTTTAATTTGAATCAAGTTGCTACAGTCAAAGAAGTGTTTTCCAAACTGTTAATTAATTTTTGAGAGAATGGATTAAAGGGGGTTCTCAGTTAATAGGATACTTTAAGGAGAAGCTAGAGAGGATTGGCCATTTTATTAATACAGCAATTTAACAGCTATTCAACATCTAATAACTTCTCATTAAAAGTCAACTCTCCCCCTTTTCCAGCAGATTAGCTACCCATTTGTCAGACACAATACAGCTTCATTAGCCTAAAAGTTCGATTTATGCCTTTCCACAGTTTTGCTTTTATTTTGCTTGTATCAGTAAGCAAAAATCCTGAATGACAGCAAAGTCCAGGAATCAATAACACAAACAGTGCATTCGATTAGTCTTTCATGAGTTCTAGGTATTTTGATGTAGTATTCCCAGCAATGCCAGCTATGACAGCACATACAATTGCTGCAAGAGCCAGGTAGGAAACCCCCAGGTCACAGAATTACACAGAATGGTGGGGGTTGGAAGGGACTTCCAGAGCTCATCCAGTCCAATCCCCTGCTAAAGCAGGTTCCCCTGGATCAGGGGGCACAGGAACGTGTCCAGGAGGGTTTGGAAACCTCCCGAGAAGGAGCCTCCACACCCTCCCTGGGCAGCCTGGGCCAGGGCTCCCTCCCCTCAACACCAAAGGACTTTCTCCTCCTGTTCAAGTGGAACTCCCTGGGTTCCAGCTTATGCCTGTTACCCCTTGTGCTATCACTGTTCCCCACAGAAAAAAGACTGATCCCATCCTCTCTCCCACATCATCCTTTAGGTATTTACAAGCATTGATAAGATTCCCCCTTCAGTCTCTTGTCCAGGCTGAACACCCCCAGGTCCCGCAGCCTTTCCTTCTCAGAGAGGTGATCCAGTCCCCTCATCATCTTGGTAGTCTTCCACTGGACTCTCTCCAGAAGTTCTATATCACTTTTAAAGTGGGGAACACAGAACTAGATACAGATGTGGCCTTACCAGAGCAAAGCAGAGCTGGGGGAGAACCTCCCTCATTTTGCTGACTACATTCTTAACAGACCCCAGGGTGCCATTGGCCTTCCAGTTTCATGTCACCGGTGAACTTGCTTGAAGGTACACTCTGTCCTGCCCAAATGCATCAGGCAATTGCTTATCTGTGAGCTGTACCTTACCTGGAAAAGCACACAAATGCTGCCTTTTCCCAACACTTTTCCACCCAAGCACTGCCTAGCAGCACCTCATTAGCCCACCTGGAACTGGGAAGAGGACATTGAGTAATTTCTACTTTCACCAGAAGTTTTGCACTATCACCTTGAGTTTTCAGACTGAGATATGTGATGACCATATGTAACACACAAGAAGTCACATTGCTCTGAGTGATCACGTTCAGCCCATGCTGAGGCTCCGCAGAGCTCAGAGCGGGGCTGAGGGTGAGATTGTTACCACAGGTCAGAGCTCAGGCAGGACAGCAGAGACAGATCCTGGGGCAGCACACCAGCAACATGCAGCACTCAACATCTCTGAAGAAACCTATTTGTAAGACACCTTAGGTATAGAATCATAGAATAGACACCATTCTATGGTATCTATAGCTATAGAACCATTCTGTGATTGATTCGATAATTCTATACCTAAGGTGTCTTACCAACACTGACAGGAGACACATTAGCAGAAACAAGCTCCTGAAAGGGCAACCCTAAAATAAGCAAATAAAGAAAACCAGAGAAGGCCTGGGACTGCAGGAGGAAAGACTGAGCAGTACTGAGAGGCACAGCAGCAGCCCCGGGCTCTGTGTCTGCCCTCATTACTGCAACCTCAGACCTCAGCACAGAAGGACTCTATCTACATGGATTGCACTGCAGGATCAGAGCTCTAGGAAGCCCATATAAAAGATAACAGAAACTGAAAGAAGTTACAACTAAGGCTAATACCACCCAAAAGCTAAAGCAAACAAAAAACATTCCAGTCTATCAGCTTCATCTGGGAAGACTATTAAAGCTACTCTTAAGCCCTTAACAGCCACATGCACAGGCTTTAATAAAAAGGGACACCTTTCCTCCAGCTCCTGCTGTTGCAATTTTAAAGACTGCATCCAGGTAGAGGCAGAAGGTTGGGGATATTTACTGCATCAGTTTCCAAGACAATATTTATCACGTCACGCGAGACAAACATTTTTAGTCAACTTGGCAGAAAATAGACAAGCTGCAAAGCTACCCTAAAAATACCAGTCAGGATAATTACAAGAAAGAAAAGCACAGCATAAGCAATGGCAGCACTAACAGTCCATGCTTTTAGTGACACCTTGTTAGATTATTTTTTTAATTACATCCACTGCTGCTAATAGCTTGTCTCAGTTGCTCAGGTGCACAATTTATGTGTTTAGTTTTATGTCATGCAATTAAGATACAAGCCAGGCTCACTGCAGACTGATGCCTTAGGGCTTCATCTGTGTGATTTACTAATACATTTCTCTCCTTCCATCCCTTTTCAGCACAGTACTATTCTGGAATTCAGTTGCTCGTAACAGACACTCTTGCAACACTCCCAGGTGCAAGCAGGACACCAAACCACGATGGGCTAAAGAATCCTGGAGATAAATTAGGAAAAGAAAAAAGACAAATTGTCATTATGCATCAGCTCCACAGTCCCATCTCATCTGGTATGGTGTCTGAGAGTGTGCAACAGGTGCTTCAAAGGATGCCCATGACTCTCACAAGCCAAAGTTAGATTGCACCTGCCCATACAGGTGGGCAAATCCCAACCTGCTAGAGGCAGGCTCATGTCTTGGCATAACATACAATGTAAAGCTCTGTTTCCTACCAGGAGTAGCAATGCTACCTGAGGAACAGCAAGGCAGCTAGAAGGAAAGTGAAATGGAGAAATGACTTGGGAACTGAAGACCTTTGGATCTGAGGGCAGACTGTCAGCTTGCCCAGACTGACAGCTCCACAGTGGCAGCAGCTCATGTCAGAGAAGCTGGTCAACGTCTCTGACCTCTACAGGAGACAATTCCTTGCAGAAACAAAGTGAGGAGAAACAGGAAAAGGAAATTTGAAATTGTGATTCTTGGGAAAGCATGAGGTTAACAGAGTAAGAGGTCTTTAACCACTCTCCTGGTTCCTCTTTCCTGAGGATGAGTGCTGCATACCATAGCCTGTCTGCCTGCTGATGTTTTCCACTCAACCCACCACTACCTTTCAGTGCAATTATACAGACAAAAGACCAGAGGAGAAAAAAAGGACTAAAAGAGAGGCATCAACAATGATGTAAACCCAGGCCCTTATCCCTCTCCTCTCACTCAAACACAAGCTTTTGCTGAGAACCAGCCACCTCAGCATTGCTCAGCACCAGCTTCAGCATTTTCATAAAGCAGATACAAATCAAAACCATGTAAAAGCTAATAAATAGCCAGAACACAAACCAGATCCCACTCCCATGATGAGCATCTTCAGGGCTTGCAAGAGTCAACAGGTGTAAAAGAAAACTTATTTTTGTCACTGAAATCAGCAAGGGTGACTCACACTAAGCTCAGGGAACCTTCCTTGATGAGTTTCATTGTTATGCAGTCACTTTTCACCCTTAATTTTCAAAAATACCCTGAGTGACAACAATGACAATAAAGCATAATAGCCATAATTAGCTAATGGGAGAGAAAACTTCCAAGTTCCAAACTAACAGAACTGCTCCTTCTAAAAAGGCATCAGAAATGAGTGATGCAGTCCTCCCTGCTTATCACTGAAATCTGAAGAGAAAAATGTAAAGAGATTAGCCATTCCTTTCTGCAAATTCCACAACAAGGTACTGATAGCTCTGTCAGGAGAAAGAATAGGAGCAAACACTGTTCAGAGGGCTGGCTTTGAGGATGATTTACTGCTAAATCCATTAGAAGCATCTCTCACTTACAAAATAAATAGTTCTATCAAAACCAAACAAATCATTGCCTTCAAACATAGGTTAATGCATTTTTTTCCCAGCAGGGCTAAAGAGGTAAAAAGGACAATGGCAAGCTTTGAAAATGATTTGCCAACTAACTGATGGCTCAGTACATACAGTGTGGAAAGTTTTCCATCTCATGTTTTTACAGAACTGAAACCACTCTCTTAATGGCACTGAAAGCACCAGCAACACCAAAAAGCCAACGTGAAACCTGCTCCTTTGAACTGGTCAATGCAAGTGGCAACGCACAAAAGCAGACTTGCTAAGCTAGCAGACACATTTAGGACAACCACTACAGCTTCTTAAAGAGCCAAAGTTGGCTGGAATCTTTATGTAGGACTGAAGTCCAGTAGTTTTCCTCTGAATAGAAACTGTTCTTGTTAGGGAATTTGTTTTGTGCTGAAAATATTCTTCAGTTTCATGCTGACAAGACAGGACTGTAACTACATCATGTTACAGAAAAAGACTGCATTTTCAAAGCCTGTCACAGGGGAAAGTAGAGAAAGCTACATCTTCTGTAGAGAAAGCTACATCTTCTGTAGAGAAAGCTACATCTTCCTCTTTGCAGTACTTTTTCCTGCAAAAGTTTTTACATTTTCAAAATAAGATCATTCAATTCTTTACCACAAAAGGACCGAGATAGCTGTATTCTGTTTATTTAAGCCATCTACCATCCCAGGCAACACGAGATAATCAGATTAGCCAAACAGTTATAAATTGGCCATAACTAAAGGAGAAGGAAGTAATTTTCTCATATTCCTCCTCTTCCTAGCAATCATCTCCAAGATTTTCAATACAACAGTATCAGCCTCCCAAACACTCCCCAGTACTGAGCTCCTCCAGGATTCCTTCAGCCTCTCTGGAAGCCTCAGGTTAGCTTGTCACATTTGTTGGAAGAAATTGCTTGCTAAGATGACCTGGTAAAAGCAAGCATTAATACCTCTAGTTTTAGCCACACCTCTAGTGATGTTCTCAGCACTCTTGTGAATGCCTACAGAAACCCTCCTCATCAGAGAGGCTCTTCCACTCTCAAGCCAATATTCATCAGATGCAGCACATGGGGAGATTACAGTGACAAAGAGGATGATTTTCTGTGTTCCTCTAGCATTTGCCCATTAAGTGGCCCAGCACCTCCTACTTCAGAAATGCTGCCAGACCAGGGGCAAGGGAGCTTCCAGGAAGAAAGCTGAGGAGTGTGAAGAGGTTTTAAAAGTCCCACCCAAAAGAAGAGAGCAAAATGCAAAGCCCAATATTTGTAGCAATGGCAGCCATCTCTGAAATCCCACCTCAGCGCCTTGTTTGTGGTTTGAGGGGCCCTAGGACCAACCCTTAAGTTATCACTTCAAATTCTACTCCAGGTGGAAGGGGATCAGTTAAGTAAATGCATTTATACCTTCAGAGTTCAGTTCTCATACCCAAGGACACTTACAGTACCTGCCACCTGTAGTGAGCAGTTCTTTGGAAGAAGCTCTCTAAGCTAGCACAGCAGATGAGCACACACAAAGTGATGCTAACAGCAAACACAACCCACTAAAAGTTTTTCATCTGTGAAGGTGATGGACAGTATTTCCAGATTAAAAGCCTTGTTGAACACAGAACCACCAGCTAGGCAACACCACATGGGGTTTTATTGTGAATGGCAAGTTGCTAGTTTGCTGGAACACAAGGTGCCTCTTTTTTCCCCTAATCCTGTATGCAGAGCTAAAATATCTCTGCTGCCCAGGCTGGTGTTCTCAGTGTCAGAAACACTGGCAAACAAAGTGCTTTGATTCACACTAAGGACAGCTGAAAGAAATGTCAGCAGTTTTTATTTTTAAATGCATGTAGCTTTTTGCACAGAGCTAGGAACATTCCCAGTTCCCTCAGATGGTTTAGCATGTACCAGCTCTTCTGAGAAAGGTGGGAGAGGCAAACCAGTTACTCGATACAAGTGTCCTTTGCCAGGGGTCAGTCACAGAAGCCACTCTCATCTTCCACTCCCCAAACCAACATTCCCAGCCTGGGACCACTCCATGTGTGCATCGTACACCAGAGGACTGATGACCATAAGGTCTGTCCTCAAGCCTGCCTGGCAACATCTGCTTCTGCAGCTTTTTGTCTTAAGCAGCTCCAGGGGAAGACATCTCTTGGATTGCCATTTCTGGAACTGGCACCTCTACTTAATATCAAACACCCTCTGCCCCCTTCCTGCAGCATGATTCAGGCACAAAATTAGCAGAAGCTAAGCAATACAGAGAGTGACTGTGCTGCAGTCATAAGGGTTACTACACACCACCCAAACCCATGACATTTCCATAGAAACCACAGTGGGAAAGAGAAAAACCTCAAAAAGCTGACAAGCTAAAACACACATGGTGAAATAAGTAATTCTGGTGGGCAAAATATACATGTGCAAGATCCTTCCCGGCTCTCCAGCAGCTCAGGCATTCAGAGGCAACCTAGTTAATGCCAAACTGATGCCAGCAAAACTTTTTTCAGTGCCTCAGGCTGCCTGATGGGAATAACCACATTTTCCCTGTAGGGATATTTCAGAGGGTGAACTTGCTGGGCATTATAAGCAGCTTTCTTGCTTGTTACCCAGAGATGTTTGTGTTAGTGTCACTAAACACAAAGGAACTTTCTCAACTTTTCCTTAGATTAGGTAAAGCCTTCCAGAACATATGTCTTCCTCCTTAGCAAGACCAATTAAGTAAATAAATACTGCAAAGTGCTGGAGAAGCAGTTGATTGTTTTGGTCAAACAAACCTCCCCAGCAGAGAAAAAATGCTCAACAACAACAATACCTTACTACCAACAGCAAACATTGTTAGATCTAAGCCAAGTCACTCCCAGCAAAAAAAACCAAGAGCTTGAATATGTTCCATTACACATTGGCATACTCCAGATAACTGTTTTGGTGTGACAAAGAAAGAGGAAAAGGGGAAAAAAAAGAAACAAGAATACAAAGAGGTGAGGTTTAAATAATTTGGGAAGCTCTGCTCTTATTCTAGAATAACTAGTCACATCCCAGTGCTTGGCAGAAGCAAGCTGGCTCTATGGGGAGAGATGCAAACATGCATGGAAGGAGGCTGTTTATTACAGACTGAATCATTCTCTGAGATGCCTGATAAACCTCCAAAGCCTGTCCACACAGAGGAGTGACATCCCCAGCTTGCCCGCTGCTAAGCCACACGCTACGGTACCTCTTTGCAACAGCCACACATAAAAGCCAAGCCAAATTCCAAGAGGTTTGGAAGCAGATTTGGACACAAACATTTTGCAAAAGGTCAGAGATGTTTGGTTCAGGCTTATGTGCTCAAAGAACAACAAATGTTAGCGTGGCTGTCAGCAGGACCGTACAGATATTGCCACGACAAACACCGCCTTCACGCAATCAAAAGCAAATTTGCTTACCGTGGCACAACACGAAGCTGCCTGCAGTACTTCCAGAGAAGCTGTGCTGCTCAAACAGCCCGCCTCAAATTAACATCACTTGCTCCAGGCACTCCAATCATGTGCAAGTTACAGCGAGCAGCTCACGCCACTGAATCTCTGCTGTTCCCTCTGCTCAGCTTGTACGAGTCCACGAATCGCGCCCGTCGTCAAACGGGGAGTTTCAGCAGCAAGAATGCAATGTGTGCATCTTGCTCTCCTATTATGGTTGTGATGTTATGAGCTGATTGACCCTGTTTTTTTTCCTTTTGGTAAGCCAAAGCTTTACCACTAGCATCTTTCATATATAGCACATGACTTTCTGCTTAGGAAAGAAAAAGAAAACCACATGATTGCTTTTAGGGTCTTGAAAAATCTGATGGAGACGTGTTTTTCTGGAATGAGTTTCTAAATATATACTCTACCTACTACTTCATCAAAAGCAGAGCTAAAGACACTAACAAGTCAATACATTAAAGGGTTTATCTTGTTAGAGGTTTTACAGCTACTTAATGAGCTCTGGTAACTGCTGCCTGTGTATGTTTATTAGTGGTGGAGACTCTTTAAAAGAATAAGCTCTGTGTAATAGCATAACCTTTCCTTTTAGCTGTGTAAAAAATGCCATGCTCCAATCAATATCTTCATTAGCAAGAAACTAAAAAAAGATCAGCAGAAGCTATAAAATACAGAAAATGACATTCCAAGAGCAGCTTTACTGCCACCATATTTTATGGAAACGCTCTTTAGAATTCACACAGGGGGGAAAAAATATCAAGATATACGTGAAAAAAGCAAATCTGGAGAGGAGATAAAGCAAATATGTTGTGTTCTCTGACAAGCAGGATAATAAAAGGAGAATGGTAGACTAGAATCTGACCTTTAAGGGTCAGTCACATTTTCCATGTGCTGTTAAACCTCTCTTGAAAAAGCGGGGAAGGGGGGAGAATCAATTAATAAAAGTCAATGTTTACACGAAAAAAAACCCCCAGTGAGAAACGTTTGTTTCACAAATCAGAGCAAATCTCCCACTACATGTCTGGACAAGAAGAAAGTTTAGCATCACTCTGCTGATATTTTGGCATTTATAGGTTTTACACATCTCACGGAGTTTGAGCCTCTGAAAACAGCCAGGCACTTCCATTGCACCAAATAACATGCATTCCTCCCTCTCCAAGTACAGAGGCACTGAAGGGCACAGCAGCTGAGTTCACAGAGCACCAGAAGAGCGTAAGCAGTTCTGTAGCCAATAAAAACAAAACTCAAAACAAAGCTACAAATATAAACTCAACCTGGACTGTGAAGCACACTGCTTAGCGAACAAACTGCTTCCCTTCAGCTTTACTTACCTTCCTGGACAAAAAGGCATACAAAGATGCTGACACGTGGAATCAAAGTTGCTGCCACTTTATTACCTGAAGAGGCATTGGATTATACTCCAGAGCCCTCACCAATCAGTAAGGAACCTGACATTTATTAAGAATATCTAATCATTAGGTTCCACATTAAACAAAGCCAAACAGGTCAAAAATTTAGACAATCCAGCTTAAAAATATACACTATTTTTAAGGGAGTAAGCCCCGTGGCTTTTTCTGCTTGCCCATTTCAGAAAAGCTTGGAACATTTGCAAGAACTGCCTCACCAAGTATATCCCACAGAGTACTTACTATTTATTCCCAGGCAAATTTGAAACCAGCACCCTTTGACAGAGCTGGCAGAAAGCAGGATGACCCCCAGCTGCCCACCTTTGGGCTGCATTCCCAAGCAAGGCCAACACCACACAGGGCAGCCAGTGAGCATGGAGGCTGCAGGTCCTGTGCACTGGCCACCAGCCATCCTCCCCCACTAACTCTGCTCATCTCACCTACAGCAAAGATTTCCTTCCTCTGGCTTTTCTGCCCTGAGGCTACTTTCAAATCAGACTCAGGAAGATGAGAGGAATGGAGATAGAGGGGCATGGTTAGAAGCAGAAGTAATTAGGATGCCAGAAACCAAATCAAAACAGAAGATACCAGTTTTAAGGAGTCCATCTCTATTAATCTCAGTCTGAGAGGGTAATAAAAATGTTTCTATTCTGAGGATGATCTCTGAAAAAAACCCTCAGTATTTGATACAGGGGAAAAAATAACTCTCAAACTGAAGAAGTAAGCAGTACTTCCATTTCTCTCTATCTCCTTAGCTATGCTGGGTAAGATTACCTCTATTTTCTGTGCACAGCTAAAATAAATCAGAAGTATCCCTAATTTCAATCCAAAAGAGGGATTTGAGACACTGTAGCCAAATGATGTTTCCTATGAAGAGCAAATACAGCAATATTGTACATTATCTTTGCAAAGTTGGGACTTCAGAGTTGTTTTCTTCCAGGGAGTTTTGTTTAATATGTTTTTTTCCCTTTTACCTTTCCACCAGTTTCTCTAGAAGAAAACAAAACAAGCCCCTGTGACTAAGCCTTAGCTTTGCCAGCTGACAGAAAACCACTGCACTACCACACCATGATTAAAATAAAAATGAAAATTACAATTTCTCTTTGGAAGAGAGGAAAATGCAAAGCACACACTGGTCCTCTGCCTCTCCTCCCCATCCCCAAGGCATCACCCTGCACCGACATCCTTGGTGACTCAGGGCTGGCACTGCTCCCTTGGCTTTGGGGAAGCATGTACAGTATATTGACCAGGCAGAAAAGACACATTAAGGCAGAAAGAGAGAGGACTGCCACTCTGCAATACAGGAACCACTGTGAGAAGTTGCCATGGAGAAAAGGGAACTGCTGAAGTGTCTTAAGGTACACAGTGCTGAGAGACATTACAGCAAAGCCAGAGGGAATACAGAAGCAAATGGATTTAAGTGCTCCCACAAACCTGAAGCTTCCAGACAAGAAATTACCAGTAATTACTAATAATATAATTTTCATGCAGCACTCATCAGCATGAACCAGTTCTGTCCTCACAACAAAAAGGAACAACAAAAACCACAAACAGTTACCAAATTAGCTTATTAAGATCCCTGGGATTTTTGGTCTGAATGTGCAAACATGATTATAATAAAAAGGCCCAGATATCTTCTGGACATGGCAGCATGAGATACATCACCATACTGCAGAAAGCACTCATCCAGGAAACTCTCTTTCAAAGGGGATGAGAGCTGCTCCCACTACCTGTCCTGCAGTGCTCCTCAACAAGCAGAACTGCTGTACAGGAGGAATTCAGGAAGCTGTTACTCCAGTTTCAAACATGTTCCTCTTTAAATAAGCACAGAGATACCACATGGCAGAGGTAGCTGAGCAGCCTGTCCAGCTCATGCAGGAAAAACAGCACAGTTAAGAGGTGTTAAATGAGAGCACACAGGCTGCAGCTCATCTTCCTCTTGTGTCTGGCCCTATTCCTCAGTACAGTCCCATGTGGCAGAAAGATCAACCACTATCAGCTACTGTCTTCATTAAGACCCAGACACAGGTAACACTGTCAGTGGGCTGAGGCAGTTTCATCTCTCCAGCAGCACCTGTGTGTGGCAAAATTTTAAGCTCTAGGCTGAGAAGATCACAAGGCTCCTGTTGATGGCCTGCTGGAGAAGATGCAATCATTTCATCAGCAAGGTGAGGCAAGTCCTGGAGACAGAGGAGGGTTTCATATGGCTCCACAGAACCCCTCCCACCGCTTCTGCCCTGGAGCTGAGGCACCAGGAGGTGAGAGGAACCCTTCGGAGGTCACTGTCCCCAGCTGACAGGAGCAGCAGCTAGCTCAGGACACAGCTTATTTCAGAGACATTTTTAGCACCAAGAAGAAAAGAGAGTGTTAGCCATCCTGTATTACTGCATTCACTCAGTTTCCAGAATTTCAAAGTCTGTAATGATATGGTTCCTGGAAGAGCACTTCTAACTGAATTAGAGGACATCTCGTGAGCACGCCCGTGGCAGCAACATGACCATGATGTGCAAAGACTCCTGACTCTGTGATCCAGGCCCTCTGTAATTCAGTTACACACATCTTTTAGGAGAGGTGAGAGGCAGGTGTTTTAAAAGCACCTTTTTTTCCCCCCCTTTGTTCCTCCCTGCTTTACTTAAGTAGTAAAATGAATTGCTGTTCTTTCTCCTTCACCAAGACTGGTTGTGATACTGAGAAGGCCTCTGCATCAGAGCAATGCTCAGTAAAAGATGAAGCATGGACTTGGTTTTCTTTTGAGCAGGAAGGACAGAGATACTCAAGAAGCTTCACCCTACATTAACCAGGTTTGGCATTGCCCAGACATGCTTGCTTAAGGAATTTTTATGCAGTGGAAGAAGAGATTTTCCACAGCAACAAATACTTTATACAGTTGTCCAAACTAAAATACCCATTTGACAGTATATTCAGCTCATCCTTAGATTCATTCATGTTCTAAAACATGCCCTTAAAAGGAGAGTTAGTTGTTCTTTTGCATCAAGCAAAGCTGTGTTAAAGTGTTTGTTTCTGATGGAGTCAGACATCGGGAGGAAGCAAGCTGTGTCTGAAGAGCAGAATTTCTGGCAGATGGGTCAAGAGCAGCAGCTGTGTTCACAGAAAACACATGCATCTTTACATACTTAGGGTTGCCATTTGAAAAACATCACAAGAGAGTTTACAGCGAGGAGAAAAGAGATCGGTTTTGACAGCAGGTATCAGAATACTGTTCTCCTGAACCTTTCCAGTGAGTGCTGCTGATGGAGGTCTCATTGGGCAGAGAAAAGGTCAGTGTTAATAATGAAGCTGTTCCAGTTCGTGACATTACCAGAAATACTATGTAGAGGTACGTGTCTTCACTGAAGTGTGATCACCACATGCATCAGAACAGCCCTCTCTTGCCTGAGTCCAAATCGAGCCACTGCTGTTCCCAATCAGCGTGAATCCCCTTGGCAGCACTGTGGCCCTGTGCTGAACTCCCTCTGCACATCAGGAGTACATTTCTCCCAGAGAAAGGGTAGAATTTACCTACACAATGTTAATGAGATTTGAAAGGGAAGAACCAAAAGCGTGACATGCTTTGGCCTGTGTCCTTGATGTGATACAGGTGCCTAGTGCAGGCATAACCAAGGCAGACTGAACCTGAGCAGCCAGTGCCCAACAAGACTGAATTGAAAGAGTTTGTGCTTAATATACAAATGACCACGTATTACAGTGCTCATTATACACCACTTTCTGCAACAAAACCTAAAAGCAGCTCCACAGATTCCCCTCAACTCAGCCATGCACGCTTGGTAAAGGCTGCTGCTGGATTTACTGAACTGTGTCACAGAAAGAGATACAGATGCCTTACTTCCAGACACCCAGCAGAAAATTAGAGCATCACCTTTACCTTGAATTGCCCTGACCTCAGCAGCCTCTTTAGCCCTTCTTTCAAGGTGTTTTAAGCAGCTTATTTTCCCCAGGTAGGGCCAGGGAGATCCAGGAATTGTTACAAGAAGAACAAGTAATGAGTTTACCAAATCCCTTATGCCAGTTACACTTCAAATGCTGCCCTAAACACATGACATGGTAACAGTAATTAAATAAGCAACAACATTGTGCTTCCAGGATTTTTCCATTGAAAACTGGAAAGCACTTAAAGAAGCCTTTGTCATGCAACTGTGTAGGTGCAGCTTTGCTCTTTCCTCCTGGTGAGGATTGGGAGGTGGCACTCCATGTTAGAGGAGCACTACACAGGGTAACAAATATTCTTGTTTCCTCCCTTATAGCTCAAGGATACAGAGGAACATGATGTGAACATCTGGTTTAGCAAACATAGACAGGAGGGAGGCAGTAAGAGGAGGAAGAGCATTAGAGATAATCACGTCAAAGACAGAGCCAGTCCCAGGAGCCTTTTGCAAGTGAGTGCACTAAGGATTACTTCTGAAAAAAATCAGCCTGTTGTAGAGAAGAAAGCAGGGCAGCAAAAGGATAACTCAGCCAGCAACACTGATGATGAGGGAAAATAAATCATCATTTCTATTGCAGGTGTCCTCAGCATCATTTCAAAAGATTACCCTACTGAAAGCACCTGGTAAGTTCAGCAGGATTCAGGAGGAGCAGCTCACCCCCCGTGCCCAGCTGAGCTTAATTCTGCATGGCAAGTCCTGTTAACAGTAATACACTTACTCTCACCCAGGGCCAGCAACCAAAGAGCTGACAAGCAGGAAAGCTGTTTGCTTCATCACATATTCAACGGGGTCATCTCACCTCAATTATTATTCCGAGGACTTGGTCCTTCAACTATTTGCTATTTATGCACATTGTTCATCTGAGTGCGCCTCGCACTTGTGAGCATTCACGAGCCTTCAGATAACACTTGCTCTATTCATACATAGCAGAGCTCAAACAGAGAAAGATCCCAGCATTAGTCAGACCTATTGAGAGAAAGAAAATTAGATAGCAGGTACAGAGAGAAAGCCTGAGCATGTGTGTTACCTATTTAAATGACATTTCTTCAAAGCCTCATTGGGTCTTTTACCATTTGCAGTTCTTTGGGAGGTTTTTTGGTTGGTTTTTTGGAGGTGTTTTTTTGAAGGCTGCAGTTGTAAAGGTGAGATTCTTACCAAAAATGATCAAGCAGCTGTTACTGTCACGGTAGGTGAGGAACAGAGTAAGGAGAGGTTCAATACCATAGAATTAATAGCCAAGCTTAGTGTGGAACAAGAAGAAAGTATGGCTAAAAGGAGTTGAAAAGTCAAACTAGAAAAAACACCCCACAAAACAGAACTTTGTGCACACACTGTCCAGAGAGTTTAGATACTCAATGTATTGTCACAGGAGACAGACTGTCCAGAACGAAGGACACACAGATGAGGAGGTACGTGTGATGTGCTCACACTGAGGTGCAATACCCATTTCACTCCACCCTGCCACGTGCTCAAAAAGAAACATGAAGGGGTTCATGCTTCCTTGATACCTGCCCCTGGATGAAGGTGGGAAAACACATGGCTTCTGCTAATAAATCCCTTCATTTACTAAGGGGCCTTCTCATCATAGAAGAGCTGTATCCACTGGAAACCACACTTAGTGAACACAACAACTAATAAATACTGAGAGAACTCAGGAAATTGTTATCTTAATTCCTTATCTCCTTAGTTAAACTATAAACTATCATTTTTTTTCTTCTGTTAAGATTTTCTCCCATCACACCTCCCCATTGCTCTATGGCTGTTCTGAGGATTTTCCCTCTCCCCACACAGTCCAAGAATTAACTCTCCACTTTAAGCCTCAGACTTGTGAAAACAGATGCAAACAGACACCTTTCCTCAACTTGAGGCCACAAATGTAAGTAGGTAGCACAGTCTTGTTTTGTGCTGCTTCACAAGAGTGAAAACCAAACACCAAACCTTTAGAGAAAGCATTTTTTTTTTGCACCACCAACCACTTGGACCGAAACCAGCTTCTCACAAGCAGGCTCTGCAATCCCCCACTCCACATTTCACACAAAGCAAACTGATCCACCTGCATCCTTAAGCTGCACCACAGACACTTTTCTTCCAGAAGCACCCACACTCCATTTTCATCCCTTGCTGTACATGGACATGATAACCTCTCTTCAGGGTAAAAAAACTACATAAAATGGTTACAGGTTGAAGAACATGCAGGAACAGCAAAATAAAACAGGCACTTGTGACATTATCGTGCTGGTGAGTCATCAATTAATTCTTGTTTGTCAGCTTCTATAAAGGCCAAGATCTTCAAAGGCAGCTGAGACCAACAGACCCTCAACTGAGATGGCAGCCAGGCTTGAGCCCCGATGCCCTGAGCCAGAAATGCCTTTCTCCCCCTTTAACTGATAGCTGCCAACAAAAACAGGAGGGGATCAGAGAGGAACTTCCACTGACAACATCCTTCCCTCCAGCATCTCTCCTAACTGCAAACTCCACGATGAGACACTCACTACACAAACCCCAGCAGCATTTTAGCCAAACCCAACTCTGCCAGACAGTTCTGTCCCTCCAGGGAAGCAGCTCTTCCTTCACAAAAACCCAGGGTTCAGTTTCTGTCCCCGGTGCAGTTTTACTCCCCATTCAGCACATGACCTTTCACTGCTCAGCCAGAAGCCCTTTGCTGCAGGTGGCAGGTCCAACAGATACCCAGATCCCAAATAACAACAGCAGCAGATCCAAAAGCAACGTTGTAGTGACACAGAGGCAATAAAAAACGCAGCCTGCTTCAAGCTGAGGCAGAAATGGTTCAGAGGATTTGTTTGCACAGTTGGCCCTCCACTGAGATGTTGCTGGTTGGGATGCAAAGGGAAAATTGGGGATATATTTGTGCTTAATGGCAGGGACCACATAATAATTTGCAGCTCCTATACTCAAGTGTCACATTTATCACTTGTATTGAACTCATGCTTTATTTCCTTTATTTTTACTTTCCAGTTTTTCTTTCCTATGGGGACCCACTGTGTCTTTCCTATACTTGTGCCTTCTCCCCTACCATGAGCTCCTTTTGAACAAAGTTTTGCAGAATAGAAACATTTGTCCCCTGCGGCAGCCAGCTGGTTTTTTTCTAAGGAAACAGTGTTTAAATACAAGAGTCATTTTCTACAACTCAGAGCTAGGAAAGCTGGCCATCCACAATACCAAAAAAACTCGAGTCAGCAGGGACCAAGAGTCAAGTTTCTTATCCTTAAAAACAGTTTCCACACACCCCCGTTGCCTTGCAAATTTAGATCAGCTAAAAAAGAATCACCAGAAAGGGAATGAAGCTTGTTCAGTGGCCAACACAGCTTTCTCCAAGTGGGATCAGAGGTAAAGCATTCAAAAGTCACATTAAGTCGCAGCCTTTTGATATCTGACTTGATGCTGTTGGAAAACAGGGCTTGAGTGCATTGGTGTTCCAGTATGCTATTGGAAAACTGTGCTTCTGGTGCTTAAAAGCTTGTGGCTCTAGGAAAATTCGAGTTACAGGACAGGTTTTGGGCAATAAAACCTCAGACTGAGCAGCTCGAGTTTTCCTTCACTAATTATCAAAAGCCAGTGTTGGCAAGGAATATCACATGCTCATCCAATGGGTTCAATAAAAGATTGCTCATTCGTGCACATTTTCAAAGGGCAACCCCTCCTGCCTTGCCTCCCTTTCACTGTTTTATTTAAATACATTAATATTTTAATCTCCTAAAAGCACAAGCAATTTATCTCTTCTTTAAAAATACATAAGGTGGGGGAATGTGATCATTTTTTAGAAAGGAGTAGCCAGAGAAACATTTTAATGTGGGTACAAACATGTTTCAACGTCCCTAAAGCATACAGAAGGTTGATCCAAAGTCATGTGGGACTAGTAATTTTGGATGCCCAAACTGACACCTTCTTTTAAAGAGAACACAGTTTTTAGGAGATAAACCTGCAACCACCCACTAATCTCCCAAAAAGACAGAGGAGCAAACAGACTTCCATCACTTCAGAGAAGTATTTCCTTCCATGTTCTACGATTAGAAAGATAAACAATACAAATAATAAAGAGACAGGAGGAGACAGACAGACATCTGGATAATGTTCTAAATGTAATTAGAAGCCTGACAACAGGACAGAGTAATGTCAAACAAATTACAAGCAATGTGTTTTCATTCACAGGGTGACAAGTCAACAGGCAGGCAGTTAATTTTAAGACTGATTATATAGCAACTCCTTAAATAAAACAAACACACTCATGTACACGTAAAGCAACGGGGAGCCCAAACACACCATCGATTCCTCTTTGGGCAGGGCTGAACATCTCAGTTTTATCTGAGAAATAATGAGTGTGAGTATTTTAGAGGGGGTTGCTGGTTTGTTTTACAAGCAGCTGTCACTCCTTCACGGATGCCCAAGCCAACATGCCTTGGATCCCAGTCTCGGAGCCGCTGAGCATCCTCAATAGTCACTCAACACTGACAGAAGCATCTGTCAGTGCAGATATGAAATGACATTACAGAGCACAACTCCCACTCACAGGCCTGTCTGAGGTGATAACTTTTGTGAGGAAATGCCTGAGTAAAGGCTTTTGGAGGCCAGCACCTTCACATCACATCAGATAACTCCTCCCCCAGGTCCTCCAGTGCTCCCGGATACTGCAGAGTGCAGACAGGGAAAGGCTTCACTGTCTGAGCTCAGATACGCTCCCAGGGGCTGGCTGGCACATCCTCCTCCCACTCAAGGGCTCTTAGACATTTGGGTTTGGGCTCTGGGGTTTTTCTTGGTCAGGGTAAGGAGACACAATGCCACGAGCAGAGGGCAACGTGCTGGCTGACAACTGCACACTCCTAATCAAGCTGTCGAACCAGCCAGTGATGGTGGAAACAAGACTTCACTCCTGAGTGAGATGGCTCTGCCAAAAGCTTTGCAGAGCAGACCACACATCAAAAATAGAAAGCATTGCCTGTAACAGACTATAGACTGAATGGGGACAAAAGCAGTTACAAAACACAACGTTCCCCACCCTGAAGTTTAAGATCCCAGTGGAGGACAGTTCTGCTTCATGTAAAAGGATCTAAATACAACTGACAGCAATCCCTGGGCAAACTGCAGTGTGTTCTTAGAGCAAGCAGTGGCTCTCCTCACGATGTCCACACAGCTCCTGCCTGACAGCAGCTTCCCCAGCAGGAAGCTACACCCCTGCTCCAAGAGACCGATTCCTCTTTGCACATCAGCACCTGCAGGGCCCAATTTACACAAAGCTCCAACTTTCCACTTCTGAGGCAATTTAAAAACCAACCAAACAAAACACCACCACACCCCAAAAATCTTCAATCTACAAAGCAGCAGAGGGGGAAGATGAACGGCCTGGGGAGCTGGGGAGAGCAGATGCAGAGAGCAGCTCTTCATTTTCTTACAGCAATAAGAACTACCTATTTGTTTGAATGATGGTGGCTGCACGGGAACACCAGTGCAGAGCAGAAAGACGACAGCTATGACATAAATAGAGAGGAAAAGCAAACAGCCTCAGTGCAATGTGTTAAGGCAGCAATGGGACATGATGGGGGAGATGCCAGGCTGCAAGGAGAAACAATGCAGCAAGACAGAATGACAGATGAAAAAGAAGAAAGGTTACAAAAGCAGAACAGGCTAGAAAGGCACTTATAGGATAATAATCCTTGCCTCTGTTTCTAATTATATCTGTAATACTTAAAGCTGAAAGGATTTTAGAAGGCCAATTTACTTTTCATCCTCTGTGCCATTTTCTGTTGGCGTTTGCCCCAAATGCCTGAAGACAAATGGTTGGTTTCAGTATCTGCTAATGTGCACGTGCAGCTGAGTAACTGAAAGACACAGAGCTCAAGTGGCTAAAAGAACCTCAGTGGGGCAGGGACAAACTGGGCAGCAGCCATCAGACATGCACCTACCCTCCAACCTGCCAGGGGGAATGCAAATCCAGCAGCTCCACTACAGTAACTCCAGGTATCTCCTGGTGAAAATTGTCATGATCCAGAAAACTGTGGAACAGCACCAGATTGCAAGTTAGACACCAGCTCCCAATCCTTTGAATAAGTAAATGTACAGGCAGCTTAGATGGGCTATGCTGGAGGCTGGTGAGGCTAGCTGGATGGTGATGACCCAAGAGAACTGTGCCTGGGCAGGAACAGACACAGAAAACGGGAGAGTCGTCTTGTCAAATTTCTCCAGACTCTTCAAGCTGTTCTTCAGAGCTTCACATTAACTGATTAATACATCTACATGTTTATAGCTGTGAACAACTTCATTTGAATTACATCTCTGAAGCATAAACTGCCCTAACTACCCAGATTTGAAACAAAGAGGAAATAACAGGTATTAATTGAGAAAAGATAGATCAGTTTTAATAACAAAGCTGTTCAGAGTATTTAAGCTAAGTATTTTTTTTCCTCTGCAGTCTCCCTGGGAGTAGTAATGTTTAGGTTTAATCTGCAGTGTTGTCCCTCTACAGAGGCAAAGCACTCTGAGAATTTTACCACCACATGCCAGACTTACAGAAGTCAACCTGAATTTCAGAACACCAAAGCATGTAACAGATAGTCAATCAGGAAAAGCATCACAACTGGAAGCATTTTAAGTTTGGAAATACACAACCATGATGAAAACTGCAGCAGCACTACCAGTGCACTCTGAGGATTACATTTGCCATCAGAAAGGAAGGGGAACGTCTCAGCACGTGCTGTCTGCTGAATGACTCAAGAGCCTGGCACGTTTGCTGACACCTGAATTTCTGCTAATTAGTATCTTCTACACAGAAATAGGGGGAAGGGAAAGACTTTTGGAAAAGAAAACTTACACCAGAGATGTTCTAATAGTTCTGAACAATTCCAGTAATGCTTCAGATGCTGCAGTGAGAGATCTTACCCAACAGCTTTCAGAAACAAGGCAGTAATATTTATCATCATCTTCCCCAGCTCAGTGTGCTGAAAGTACATAGAGAAAAAAACCCATAGCCTTGGAATGGTTAAGTGTTCTGGGGGCTGTTTGGTTTGGGGTTGTGTTTTGGGTTGTTTTTAATTAATGATAACTGAATTAAACCAGAAAACCAGTCTAAGAGCAGCCTCTGAAAAACACACTGGACTTTGTCTCAGAGATAAACACGCTTTTGAAAAAGGACAAAACTCCTCCAACACACTGAGCAGACATTCTTGCCATCTCTAAAATGATCTGAGTGTCAACTGAAGAGGCTGAAACTCAGCCTCAGCATGAATAACACGGCCTGAGACTCACACACCTCACAATGCAAGACATGAAGGCTCTCATCCTCCCAGCCTGGCTGCAGTGCGAGGTTTGGGATGCCAAGTCTATGCCAGTTCTTGGGAAGGGCTCTTTCACTGCTGTTTTCTTAACCAAAACGTTATGAGCAAAAGGTCTCAGTGCTCTGTAGGAACAGCCAAGAGTCAGAACCTAAACTGAGCACAAGTGAGAGCCAGCTTGAATGCCACCTGCAAATGAAGTGGCCAGAGACAGCCCACAGCACTCCTGGTGGGTCCCTGAACCAGCCAGCTGTTTCCCACAGCTGCTGTAAAAAGCATCACTGCTACCATGTTGCACCTGCAATTATTTTAAGCAATCAGCTTTAGAACAACACTAAAAAGTAAGGTTCGTGCCTCCTTTCTCATAACAGTACAACTTGTACTTGACCTTCCTGTCACTAAAGAAATATTCCACATAAGAAAGCAGCACAGGATCAATTTAACAACCAAGCAAACAATACCTTCACGTTGCTATGCCTGTTAACCTTTGATTTACAACCACGTTTTTGTCAGTTTTGTTTTTTAAATTAAGATGCTTATATCCTGAAGGGTAAAAGTTCACTCCATTAAATTAACATCTGCTATAAATAATGCGCTAACCCAGAGCCAAAGAACATTTACAAAGCACCAGAAGCAGGTGACTGAGCACTGAGTAGTCTTTCTCTGAATAACTTAAAGAGATAATAAACATCTGAAAACGGAATTCTTCTTTTGCACAAGCTTTTTGTAGAAGAATAGTCAGCTCCAAACCATTTGCTTTGTGATTGCTGTCAAGGGAGACCCGAGGGAGACGGCTCAGGCTCTTTGCTGTGCTGCGGTAACAGCTGCTGTGGTGAGCAGAGGCTCCCAGGGACAATTTGTTGACCCCCTGTGTAGGTTATAACATGGGCTCATCTCCCAAAGCAATTTTCATTAATAATAATTTTCCAAAACCAGTCTTTCTCCTTCCAGAGCCCCAGGGGAAGCTTTCCACGAGACTTCTGGAGAGCAGTCCTGCCCTCTTTCCTTTTTAAACCTGGGAGAATCAAGTTCAGCAATTTCTTATGCTATATGGGTATGGGTAACAGCAGAAAACAACAGACCATATGGCATGGGCTTCCCTGCCAATGGGAGCAGTACATGCTCGGTGTAAAGGTTGTATTTCTTTATCTACATGCATCTCCCTGCTGCCATATTCAAGTACCCACTGTCTCTCCTGCACCATTTTTAAAAGGCAAATGAAATAAAAAGCATAAATTATCTTCTAAAACAAGCACTTTTTTTTATTTGTGCTGAAGTCTTTGGTGAAGAGATATAAAACACAATTGCAACCAGATCTCAGATTGCTGCTTTAGACTCTAATGGCTTCGTAACAGTAATTAAGGCTTCTTCCTGACTTCATAACTATGCCATAATGCATTTATCAAAAGCCCATTACCACAATGGATACATTCACTCTTTGTGCAATATTTCTACAGCTGCCTTTGAAAACTATCAGTAAATAAAGTCTTATGTGGTCCAATTAAAGAAAGTATCAATGCCAATAATTTCTCTGTGGCTATTTTGTTTTGAATGCACTGCTCCTTCAAGTTTTTAAATGGAAAATTGGAAGTGCTCTGTATAAAGTAAAACACTTCCTTCCCAAAACAACTCTGAGCTGGTGAGCCTTTCTTGAGAGCCACAGGAAGGAAGGAGTGTTATTCAGGAGCTTTGTTTTTATCACAGAAGGAGGAGAGGTTTTGACAGCAGAGAGACTATTGTCAAGTGCATTTGGACTCACGTCAAGTCTCTGCCTTGACAAATTGGACTGGGAGTCCTTTCACAGTGAAAGTGCGTGAGAGAACACAACATGCACTGCAGAGTCGTTTCAAGGAAAAGCAGAAGGGAATTTCAGAGCTCTCTTCCCCTTCCTCCCATCCAATTGCCTCCAACAGGCACAGCACAGCCGTGCTCCGCAGGGACACGTTCACAGATGTGAGCATCCTCCCACCAGTCCCTCGCCCACACAAACCCCACCATTTTATTGTGGGGAATACAAATTGCTGCTGCCAGCTGAGCTCCAGGAAGAGCGGCACATGGGTGAAGCTCACACTGTGTAATGACTGCTACCGAAAGTGTAAATGCAAGTGGGTGAGTATTGGCATGAACCCTGCAGAGTGGAGCTAAAATTAGGGCTAGCAATATGGAGAATCCATAATATCCTCTGCACCTGGTTAGCTCAGTGCACTCTAGCCCAAACATGCTTTAACTGCAGGGAGGGTACAAGGGGGAAGAGGCAAAACACACATGGCCTTCCTCACTGGTTTTTCCACCAAAAAAAGGTTTTGCATTAGCCATCCTGCAGCAACAGGTCCAAAAATTTTAGGGTGGAGATAATTTGGAACAGGTTACCCTTCTTCAAGCAAATGAAATATCATTTTAAACTCAACAGTTTCTCAGTTCTAGCAGTGATCCTCAGTCTTTGCCCTACAACTCTTCCCCTTTACTACCATGGCAAAAATTTGGCAGTTTGTTTAAATAAAGGATTATTAGTATTAGGTGTGTATTCAAGCCAGAAGTAACAAACCCCACTCCACATAAGGAATGCAGAGTGCTCACCATCCCTTAGCAGTTAATCAGCATTGTCTGCTCCCATGGTGTGGAAGGTTTTACACTGATGAGTTCTGATTACTCCTTAATACAAGGAGAGCAGAGGGCAGTAACCTGACCAGGACTCTTTATGGCACAGCTCTGACCCCTGCCCTCAGTACCCTTTGCAAAAAACACAGAACTTCTCCAACAGTATGAGAGAGAAAGGCAAAGCAGCCAGGCCGCATGCAAAAGAGCTCTTGGGTTTTTTTGTCTCTGGGTTGCAGGGGGTGAGGGGGAAGATTTGTCAAGAAACCTTCTAGAAACCCTGGGGGTGAGAGTACTAGAACTGGCTACAGAAATGAAAAGCATCATTCAAATGCTGACGTGTACTTCACAAAGCTGTTCTTTAAACTACACGGGAAGGAGCTGCAATAACCTCCATTTAAAGAAGAAAAAAGGCGGGGGAGAAAAAAAAAGCTTAGGTAGAGTATTTATTATCCAGGAGCCACTCCTGAGGCCTCCATCCAGAAACAGAGTACCAAGCTTTCATTCAATAAGGTACTGCTACAACAAAATTACCTCCTGGGTGCTAATGGTCTCTTAGTTATAAACAACCCCTTTAAATAAGGAAAAAAACGCATTATAAAGGAATTTGCCACACATTCCCTTCAATAAATCCTTCCTCCATTCAGTGCTTCCCAACAGGAGCTGGTCTACCAACTATCATCACCAGTAATTCTCTCTCACCAGGGGGAAAGTAAAGTAAAAAATTCAGACCATAAAAAAGTCTCTCTTTTATCATAGGAGAAAGTTATTATGAGCCTTCATGCTGCCTGGCTGATGTCTGTGCAGGTTGATGGTCCCCTCTTTCTCCATTAACTGCCTGCAGAGGGAGAAAGGAACAAATGGTGACCATGTAAGGTGCACCCAGAGACTCAAGACAATCATACTTGTCCAGATTTATTTATAGTAACAAGTATTTTATTTGATTTTATTTACACCACGAAGAACAGGTCCAAAGTCCCATGGCAAAAGCATCCCATTAGGGCAGCTGGGTAAGCTGCCATCATGCTGTGCCAGGTATTCCCCTTCTGAACCACCTACCTTGGCATATGCCAGAGAGAAAGAAAAAAATCCCCTCTAATTTCCCAGAGCTCCTGATGGCTCCTACCTGCTTGGTTTGTCCTCTGCCAGGTCCATGTCACTGCCAGCTCCAGATTTCTTGGCCAGTACCCTGCTCTAGAGAATGTCTCTCTTTTGGGCAGCCAGCTTACTTTCTAGTTGAGTCAGAGGAAAGGGACTGGCTGCAGAAACCCTGGAAGAGCTACCAGTGACACTGTGCAAGGAGTGTACCTAACAGGCTCCTACCCAAAGCTCAAAAGTACTGGAAATGTCCTTGATTCCAGACTTTCCCAGGCCAGCACACTTGCCAGAGATAAGAGAAGACGTGCCAGCTCTCCCCAGGCTTTCAAGTACAGGTGGTGGCAGAGCAGGACCACACATCACGTACCTCAGTGGTGCATTCCAGTGAGGAAAACACACACCACTCACAAAGCCTCCCAGTTCTAAGACCCCACTGCCAGAAGAGCTCAGCAAGCACAGCAACAATCCCGAGGAAATAAGCACTGCCCAGCCCATAGTTCCCTTTGCAGGGTTCTTGCAGCACACTCTTAAACAGGGAATGCCAGCAGGTCAAACTGATCTGGAGAGAAATGGTTTGGACTATGCTGGACTGGTCAAATTAGTCTCCACAGAGAACAAGGCAGCCAGCAGCTCTGGAGCTGGGCAAAGAGCTACTAAGGCAACCAACAAGATACACTTTCCTTAAGCAATGCCCAGCCAGAGAGATGAGCGTCTTTTGTCCTCCAAATGCATAATCTTATTACTCATAAAAAGTTTACAGGAACTAAAAGTAATAAAAGTTTTATCTCTTCCTACACCACAGTCCTCAAGGGAGTCCCCACAAAGCTTTGTGGGCAGCCACAGCAAGAGCCTTGGATTCTGCTGCATCCCATCTGAAGAGGGAAAAAAACATTCCTGCTGACAATCAAGAGAGTCAAACAGATATTCAGGATACATTCAGCCCCAAATAAGGGGGAAAAAAAAATGTTATCCATGCTTGTAAGCTGGTCACACCCTTAAGCTCTCCAGAGAAGTTTTACAGCTTGTAAAACCCTCATGATTCATTTGGAAGGAAACCACAGTCGCTGCTGCAGCCACGTAAGTGTAACGTTTCACAGGGAGAAAGGGATGCCTCAATAAACTGGACTTTGAGGAGATGTGTAAAGAGCACTAATACATCTCAGGAATCATCTACAAACATCAAAGGGGAGAAAACCGAAGGGTTTCTGCCTCATATCCACAAGACACTTTATGCATGGACAATCACACTGCTTTATTTGTACAGAAATTCTCTTTCCAGCGTGCACCACTTTGCTATCCATTATCAGCCCAAAAACAATTTGGCACAGGAGACTAATGAATAGCATGAGCAGGAAATACAAAGATGTGGAGCAAGATTTAAAGCACAGATGGCTCAGGCACTCTTGTGTTTCACAGAAGGTCAGTCACTGGGCCTTTATACTTGATTTATCAAATTATATCTGAATTGGTACAGTCATCCTGATTCAAGAAACCATCACACATCTTTTCCCTTCAAAAGGAGAAAGAAATACTTCATCTATAAAACATTTTGCATCAGAGGATCTCCGAGTCCTTCCCCAGCACTTTGCCTCACAAAACCACCCAGGCAGGCTGCTGCTTACCCTGACAGCCTTCAGGGGTGCAAAGAAGTGTTTCGCCTGTAATGGCTCAGGCAGTCCCACAGCCAGACCTCTGATGCTATACCTCCTCCCCTGAGACACACCTGACCAAGCCAATTACCCATGTTACTACCCTTAAGGAGCAGGATTTTATAGCCTCTATTTTTCTAGTGCTTTCCTTGTCATCATAAACATCCCAGTGTTTGCTTACAAGTTGTTCCACTGAAAACAAATACGCTGCCACTCCAAGGCAGTGGAATTTGCTGCAGAAAATCATCAACAACTCTGTCTTGCCAGCCACCTGCACCACCTCCCCCTTTAATTCAAACCCAGAGGCACGTTACAATTACATTATTCCAACTAAATAAAATGATTTTCCCCTGTTCTAAGACATAAAACAACCACATGATTATGGCCATGGCCAGTGTGACTTCATAATTTAAACAAAAAGACACATACAATGATAGGAACATAGTAAGTAGAGCAGAGCACTTCATTACAGCTTGAAACCACTATTTATGATCCCTGAAATCAAAGAGGGTTTTGCAAATTATATGCCCAAATGCATCACTTCAAAATTACAACTTAATCATGTAATGTTCAGCACAGAGCTTTGGAAAAAAAAATGCTGATCGTCTTTTGTTTTATTCCAGGGTGAAGAAAAGCTCTGAGAGATAATAAATCATTTAATGCATCGGTGGAAGCAGCTTACTTACGAAACAGGATTTGCAATGCAAAAAGTGAATCATGAAGCATCACCTTCACACTTCACCCTTCCTCACGCAATGCTACTGAACACTGTCTCTCCAACTCGCCCACTGCCTCCTCCAGCAGGTCAGTGACAGGGACTGTCACCCGTTTCTCCACCAGCCATCTGTAGGAAAGGGTTCATCGTGCTCTCTGAGCTATGTGAGGAAGGAGCTGAAATGCAAGGCAGCCACCCAAGAGCTGCAAGTACAGAGAAGTTAATCTAGTAAAAGTGCTTTGGACATGTAGCCACAGCCCAAATACAGTTCCTCGCCAAGACTGAGGACAATATGTTATTAACTAAAGTTTAATTATATCCACAAACATACACTTCTAGCTGAGGCATACAACTACATCTCTGTAGATTTGTTTGTTCTTCTAGCAGTCCCATTAAGAAATTAGTTTTGTGTTCACTTTCATAGCCCAGAACACACATTTGTCTGGTATTGAATTTGCTCCTGTTTTGTTTCCACAGGAATTTCACTGGTTCCATATTAATTAAATTATGTCAGAAACAGACCACACTTCACAAAGGACCCTCTAATCAGTGGCTAAGAAGGGCGGGCTGCACTACAGCACTCATGTAACATTGGGAAGATTATTTCCAAAAGATAAAGCAGTGTTTCAAAGAACAAGCTATTGCATCCCCACCAATCAAGTGTGGAAATTAAGTAAACCTTAATTATTACATTTGCAAATGCTTTGAATTAGGCAAGATCGATTTCCAACAAGTGTTATTCCCTGAACAAAAGAATATGGCTAGGTGTAACATACAGACAGTGTATCTTTCCTTAAGAGAAATTGTGCAGGAGGAATGAGTCAGCAGTGGACACCCAACCAGGTCTCTACAGACAAACAAAAACTGCTTCAGTGGGGAAATCTTCCCATTCTCAAAGACCCAAGTACAAGACAGTCATGTTGAAAGGCTGCCCACTCTCCCCAAAACAACCCTGTAACCTGACTGCCACAGAAGCAATGCAAGGGGCTCTGAATAGTTTCTCTCTTCCCACACTCTTCAAGCACATCAACCAAGCGTGCAAGTGAAGAGCACACCCTCCATTCTAATGGAAGAGGCAAAATTCAATTAATGACCCCCATCTTTTAAAAAAGGCAGTCAGCAGAGACTGCAGAAATGGCTCATTCGGGAAGTTTTCCTTAGGAAAGCTTCTGTGCACTATCAGACAGCAACTATTGCAAGCATTTATTTATTAATACAGAAAGATTTATTTATGAGAGCTCTGCAATCAGCTTAACCTCTGAAAGTGCAGCTTGATGTAGCTTAGCCCCTGGCCAGAATTTCTCGTCTGCTTTTACGTCAGGCAGCAGCAGCCATTAGCTCAGGGTTAGTTGGGAATAGCCTTGGCAACACCTCAGCACTCGCTCAGACTCAGGGCTGCCAAAAGCAGCGGACAGCCCGAGCTCACCCAACTCCACCTTGATGCTGGGCTTAGATATGATAAAGGGAAAAAGACAGACTCCACAGGCAAGGAAAGCTGGTAGGTGGCATAATCAGTGCATGTATGATGGCATTTGTGAAAGGAGCTGGAGAATTGCCATTTTCCCTTAAATTAGCATGACAGGCAGAATTCTGAACGGCTGCTAGTGTAAGGTAAGTTACCCAAATCCTGCTTTTCTGGGAGTGTAAGGACACTGCCAGATGGTCACAGCACAGAAGACGCAACAACGGCACATCAACGTGTCTCTGTTGGGCAGAATATTTCCCAGAGCTACCAGCAACAGGTTTGGCAACATTAAAGCAATTGTGCTATTAAGTTAACGTATTTACACTTATTCATGATAAAAGCAAGCTTATACTTAAAAGAAAGGAAAGCAAATGGCACAGGGAGCTATTTCAATTCATAACAGGCATCCACTAAGAGCATGCTAAGAAGTGGGGAGGGAAAGTCTTCACAATGGATTTGCTACATTCTTCCATCATGATTTCATAAAGCCTGAGGAGTCAATAAAGGCATATTTTAGGTCTTCAAGGAAGCAGATCCACACACAGTCTCAACTCTGTCTGTCACAAGCAACAAACCCAAACGAAAGCATTGCCCAGTTCCCATGTATCAGGTCCCAGTCCTCTTCAGCTTGCCCTTTATCACTGGTAAACAGCCATGGTGATAACAATAAGACTAAGTACACCTGTCTAAAGACATGGCAGGCACTGCATTGAACATATCACAAAACTAAACACAAGCCTTGCCAACACAGAACAAGTGCAGATTTAAAAGGAAGGGCAGTTACTCTGCAGCAGTAGCTCAGGATCATGAAACTGCTTCCTGCTGTCCCACCTCCTGAACCTCCTGCCATCCTGTCCAGGGAACATGCCTTTGTCCCCGACCTCAACCTGCACAACACAGCCATCCGCTCACACACGACCATTAAGAAGTCCCTCCAGCACAGTCAGAGTGCTGGGACAGTTCCTTCCTTCCAGGTGATGGGAAGTTCATCCCTGCAGAGCTCTACCCACCACGACCTTGTGAAGGGACACCTTCCATGCCCTGATGCTTCTGGCTCCTCACAGTGAAATCACTGGTACCAGGCCAAAGCAGAACACAGGGAGGGAGAGAACTGCTCGTCATTGCTTTGACACCAAACAGCAAAATCAATTACAACAGGTGACATTTTGCATATTAAGTATGCACATTAAAAAAAAGCCCTTTGAGATGTTAATGTTTATCACTGCTACATCTCCCTCAGAGCCTCTGCCCCGAGTCCCAGGAAACACAGTGAGGTGCTCAGAGCATTAGCTTGACTTGAAACAAAAGAGAAATGGCTCCAGAGGTTTATCCCACCTGTAAAGACCAGAAGGGAGAGGAAGTAGCATAGAAGGCTACCTGAAAGAATGCCATCAGACAACTGCCTAAGTGATCATACAGTTTTACTGTCATCACAAGACTTGTAATATGTCTGCAAGGCCTCAGGTGCTGCCCTTCCAGGAATTTCACACAAGCAGGAGTGCTCCCGAGTGCCCACCTGCCCTGTCCAAGCGACGGCCCCTCTGCTGAACATCTCCTCAGCTGCACAAACCACGGGGGCAACTTTGGCTGCTGCTGAGGTGACCACAAAAGGGGTGAGAGTGCTGATATAAGGCAAGTACCTGTGGGGCAGCAACCTGCTGAGGTGCTGAGGAGCCACTAAGCCACTCAGACAGGAGCATCTCTGCCCACATCTTCCACTTCCATTTCACGTGGCAGTTTCTTGCCAGCACAGCTGCTAATTAAAACTTGTACTGACATCTGAAGACTCAAAGGCAAATAAAAAAACCCTACACTTCTTAATCCAATTCATGCTTTTTTAATGACTGGAGTTCCTATCATGTGGAAAGCATCTTTTGCAGGATACTACTTTGACCACTGCTGCTCATAAATATAAAAAGACTTGCTAATGCTCTGTTAAACTTCTCACAGAAGTATTTATATCAGCACCCCTCTCTCTTTTTCCAACAATAATCCAATTCATGTGCCTCTTATTTAGCTACCAAACAGCATGTTAAATCCAAGATCACAGCTCATTTAGATAAAGGAATTGGGCACATCCAGCGAGTCATTCCTGCTGTGACATTTCTACTATTGACAGAGTTATTTCCAGGCCCAGCGTGGGCAGGGAACTGGGAGGACTCACACGCTTCAACACAGTCACTGCCCCTCACTAAGGATGTATAGAACAGCCACATTTTCCAAAGGGGCTCTACCTGGGTCTAGTCACATGGTAATAAGCATTCTGGCAGCATTTCCCAGAAATAACCTTCAACAATTACCTGGAAAGGTAACCCATCAAAATAAAGCTCAAAATAATAAAGAAAAGAACTTTTATTGGTAGACTGTTGTAGCTATATACAGGAGAGTTAGTAGACAAACTAGAGTCACTGACCAAGGGAAGAGCTCAAGTTCATTTCAAGGTTATTTTCTTAGATGGTTCTTTTATAAACACAAATAGCACTGTCAGAAAATTTCCCTTTCCTGGTTCTTTGAGCTCTCAAGACCATAGCTGAACCTTATGGGTCCCTGTAGGGCTTAAGAGCACCCAGTGGAAACAATGCACTTAGTAGGTGATGAGCTGAAGTGAGCCTGTTGCTCTAGAGCTTAACAGTTAAATCATCCTGAATAGATGAAAATTTCCAATCAGGTAAGTTGAAAGTTCTCCTTCAGCATGGAATGCTTCCCCTTTTCTCTAGGGCTGCATCCCCATATTAAATACAACTGCTGGGATGATGCAGGAACATCAAAGTCAAAGGATTTTCTTTAGATGCTCAGAGCACTCCTGATCTGCAGCTTGACTTCAGCTCATCGTTCGTCATAAATAAAGTGGATACACAAGAGTCTCTCAATACATCTCCCAGTGCTTCTTTCTCCCTGCAGAGTGCCAACAAGCCCATGCACAGAGAGCAACACAAACTTGTACTGCAGAACATGCTGCCTCAGTGAGAACTGGTACTTTTTGGACAGTTTCCACTAGAAGCTGTAAAGCTGAGATGCAATCAGAAGGGGTCAGCCATACCCCTCAAAACACTTGTAGAGCAAGAGCTCAGCAGAGGTTATCTCCCTGATAACCTGCACATACCCTGGGGACATTTGTGCAACGTGCACATCCATGTGCTGGTGTTTCTAAGGACATCAATCCAAACTTGGCTGTAGCACATAATTTCTCAGCAGTGTCACAGAGTGCTCCATTCAGCCTTCAGAAGGGAAGCTGGCCTTGACTTACACAAAGCACGTGCATTCCTCTAAGTGCACACATAACAGCATGCTACTGCCCATTAACAATTTTACATCTTCCTGGAAATCATATTCTCAGTCACAAAAACCCACTTCTCATTATGAAGACAAGGATATTTCTGCCATATAACCTGGGAATTAATCACTCCTGTACTCAACTAAGACTCATCACAGGGTAGCCTGCCTCTGGAAAATCAACTGCTATGTATCAGTCAAAAAGAAACACCATTTAAGGATTTTCACACATTCTCTTATTCAGGTAGAATCCTCCCTTCAATCTTTCTCTCCAACAATCAAGCATTTATTGGATCTAGCAGAAACACTCTGCCACGCTGCTCATCTGCCTGGTTGGAGAGTGGTGGTGGAGGTTCCACCTGAAGTCCCAGGGTGGGTTTTTTTCAAACCTATGAAGTTTAGCTTTTGGCCTCAGTGGAAGTCGGATTACACCTTAAATAGGTCCACCCACAATGACATAGGGGAGCTTGAAATGGATGACAGAAGACAATACAAAGAAAGAGAATGTCAAAGCAGGATAGTTTAATCAGATAAGGATGTATTCTATGCAACAAAGGGAAGCTAACATCACTCTTATCTGCATTACATCAAATATCTTTGCTTCCAAAACCTTTTAAGGTTGCAGAGTTTCCAGTTACCTCTATTTCCACTAGCATTAATGCTGCAGGCCACTGCATGGTCTCCCTGGATATAATGAATTCAAATCTTGGGGTTTCTGACTTTTTCCACAGTTAGAAGGACATTTATCAGGTTAAGCCCAGATTTCTTTCCCTATCTTACCAGTAGAGTTTTGGATGACTAACCAAAAGACTGAATATATTTTAAAGATCTAATTCTCCCTTCACTATTTATACTAGTCAGTGTCACTTTGACACTATTCTGGTTTCCAACTTCAATTCCCTTAAAATGAACATGCTCTCAGAAGCAGACAAGAGTGCTATTCGCACCAGCTTTCCCTCCCTCAAGTTGGCTTCAGCTGTCACCAAAAACACCGTAAGCATTTTCCTTCTTGGGAACTATGTGTTCCTGCAGTTATATTCAGTGGACCAGAAGAGTTTGGCATTGGAAAAGGAACTATCTGATTTCTTGGACTTACTGCAAGAGAACCTGTCTTGGCTAGATAGAGTTATTACCACCAAGAATTCAGTTCAATTAAAGATGCCCTAGGCAATAAATATTGGCTATACAAACAGTAATCAAGCATTCGCCCACTACAGCTACAGCTTTGGGGCTCTGACTGCTCTTTAAAGGGTGTTTTTTCCTGCAGTTATTTATAACTGCAGGCAAAACACTCAAAACTTTCTAAGTTAGCATAAAGACTTTCAGAACTGCCATCCACAAATTGCTACCACTATTTTTGTAAACAGAAAGTAGTCTTGAGAACATTTCACCTTTGTCATTTTTCCATTTGTTCATATCTGAAAGTACATTTCAGATTAATTCAGACTGAACACTTTAAGTCAAGGGCAAATGTACTATGTTCACCATGATCTGTATTGTCTTCTTTCATCAATATTCCTTGTGATTTCTATGCCAAGTTATACAGAGGGCAATATAGCCTGCAAAAGCAGCTGCACCTTAGACCTATCCTGAGATAATGAACCTGCAAGTGTCCCTTTATGTCAAGGAAGGGAGACCTGCTGTGTTCAGGCAGCTAATCCTGACAACACTTTGACATTGCAGGGAATGTTACTTCTGCAAGGGAAAAGTACAAAAAGGCAAAGCAGATACAAACCATCTTCCTAAAAATCTGCTTGAGGCAAAAACCAGTTTCCCCTGATCATTTCTACCAGAGTTTCCATCTCTTGGCTGGCCATATGCAAGCCTAGACCTCAGGTAGAGGAAACATCTCTGACAACATCTAAAGAAGTCAGGTCTCCACCCAGCTATGCCCCTACTTCTCTCACTTCATTAATTGCCCCTTTCCATCACACTGTTATGGGATGGTAAAAGCAGGTCTGCAAGCACATGCCTTGCTGTCTCCTCCAGGAAGGGTCCTACCTCTGTTTCACAGGAAGGGCATCAACTTCATCAAAGGTCAGAGTGAATTGTGTAGCATCTGCTCTATGCTGTGCTCAGGACAACCTTCTCTGTAGAGCTTTTCCATGAGGGGCTGTTCATCAGGTCTTATTTTTAAAGAATCTGGGCCAAGTCTTCCCTGCTGTAGCTTTAATGACGTCAATGAGCTACAGCAGGGGTGAAATTGGGCCATTATTTTTTATGTCCATAGGTCATGTGCCCATTAAAGGAAAAAAATATGCAAAAGAAGATCAAAGAAGAAAAGTTATTGAATGCAAAGATTACCCTATGCAGACATTAACATCTAGATGTGGAATGTTTCTCTCCTGTTCCTGCTGTACATGTATAAATATAACAGTTTATGGAAAAAGAAATACTTCTGCAGTGTCAAGGTACAGTGTGAGTTCTGCAGTGACAAATTATATTCACATTTTGTATCCTGTTTTGATTTTAAAAAATAACACAAAAATCTTTACCAGGAAAAGGCCTCTTCAAAACCAAGTCAGCACTACAGTTGCCAGTGACTGCTGGTTTCTCCACTGTAAGCAACTATTAATCATATTCTGTGTATCACTAGCCAGTAGTAAAGCCCCATGGACCTTGTGCTGAGATCTTAACACATCCAAACCATGGTTATACCAACACCCAAAGCAGGAATATGAATTAAGTTTCAGCCTGAGCAGTGTTTTCTGTGCATAGTGGAGGTCTCAGACACCATCGTGGAAGCAGACACAGCTGAGGGGGCTGAGCCTGCCAGGCGTAGGGCAGCATTAACAGCCACCACAACACATCATGGTTCTGTGCTGGTTTTCAGAAAGCTGAGCTGCCATCATTTACATATGTGTTTCCCACTCACCTTAGCCCAGACCATCAGGTACTGCCCCAGGGCTGTAAGCAGCAGCTCACACTAGCTGAGGCACAAAATTCATCACAGACAGACAGACCTACAACCAGAATCTTGCAACTCCATACTTAAAAGCCCACTTAACTGACATTTAAGCATGTGGGTAATCACATTCATGTGAATACAGGCAAATTTTCTTGCCAGTGTGCTTACAGAGTTGTGCCAATATGCCTTTAAAGCTAGACAGGAAACTTTTGGAACCATCCAGGAACAACACTAGATCACAGGAGTTTGATGCTCAGGGCCTCACTTTGTAGATAACTTTTATTCCAAAGCTTAATGGAAGATTCCTTTGAAATCTCTGACTCTAACTGTCCAAGTCTCAGCTTTAGTCAAAGACTAAGTCTCCTTTATAAAGGCCTTTTTCCAGTTGTTCTTCCCTTGCATTAATTAGTTCTTTTTCCCACAACAAGCCAGGACAGTTTAAGGTTTTGTTGTTTTCTGGGGTTTTTTTAGTTTTATTGCTCTCCTCCCTGCCTCCATTCCAGAACTGGAATCAAAATAACTTGAGATGGAAAACGTGTGACCTCCCCAGCCTTTATTTACAGTATGACAAACCACAAGGGAAGGATCTGTCCAAGTTTTCCAGCTGGAATGGGAACAGCAGGGAAAAACGTGGCCTCCTTTTTGCAGCCGTGATATTTAACACATCGCAGGGAAGAAGGCTGGGGAGGAGGCAGGAAAGTTAGAAACAAGTAACACCACCATGGAAATATTGGATAAAGAGGCCTCAGACACACAAGTAGGTTCACATGATTATGCCCTTTCTCCCCAGAAGTAAGCAGAGCTTTGTGCATGCAAATGGCATGGTAAAACCAGTCTGATGCAAGAAGTCAAGTTAACTCTTGACTTCTGTATTATACAAGATCGTAAGATGTTAAACCTGGACTTCACCTGCCATTTGTATTAGTGCTGTAATGATCTCTCTTCACATCAGCATCCCCCAAATTACTGCAACAAAGACTTAGTCAAAAACAAGAAGCCTAGAAGCAGTGGAGTCTTCCTCAGCTATTCAAGCAGCACAGACAAACACAGATGAACAAAGGTTTAGGTCTATAGAAAGTTACTCACAGGAAACCGTCAGTTAGGTTGTGGTTACAACCACACCAGTGTCACAGCTCTTTCCTCCCAGTTAAAGGCATATGACCAAACAGTTCCTTGTGCCTAGTGCTTCTTTTGTAATTGGAGGAAAACAACTGAAAGAAAAACTTGCCCATATTTCCACTAAAAATGTCCTTGTTCCAGACTATACAGGAGATTGTATTTTTTGAAAAGGGATCCTTCTGTACCCTTCCAAACATGTATGACCTAGATCCCATTCCCCCTCCCTTACCTATCAGCAGCTCCCCCTTCTCCTTTCCTGGCACTGCAACAAGTGCCACACTTACTCACAACCTTTACACATTGAGATGGGAATGCCACAATTGTACTGCTCCATTACGCTGCCTAAGAGGGTTCCTCTCCTTGCCAGTACAAAAGCAGCCGTCACCCAGCTCTCTGAAGTGTTATCACCTTGATCTAACTCACTGTAAAGTACTTTGCAATATAGTCTATAAAGGATCCAATGTGAGGATAGAAGCTGGCTGAATGCAGAGGAAATCTATAAACTCATCCTTTACAAGGGGTACAATTCTCATGTCACAGGTCACACAGTAAGTCCCCTGGTAAGTACTGCACACAGGAAATGTAAGATTCAGCCCCAATTTGTGTCCACATAAAAGGACACAGGGCTCTGGAAGGTAAAAGCTTGTCACACTACACAGCCAAGGCTGGAAATTTACCTTAAAAACGCCAGCACAGCATGGAACAGGCACAAAGACAGATGCTGCAGGCAAAGCAGGACATACTAGAGGGCATTGGAAGGCATCAAATGCAAAGCCAACCTGTGCTTCCTTTTGACAAAACACCATATATTCTTTCAGTGAAGCTGTCTTGGTTTCAGCTGGGATGGAGTTAATTATCTTGCTGCTAGCTGGTACAGGGCTGTGTTTTGGCTTTAAATGTTGATAACACACTGACGTTTTGTTTGTTGCTAATTAGTGCTTACCTTGAGCTAAGTTTATTTTTCAGTCTCCCAGACTCTGCCTGTAAGCAGGTGTGCAGCACTTGTTGAGCTTTTTTCCTTGGGTTTTATTTCTGTTTTTTGTAATATTTCTTTTAATTACAGTTATTATTATATGTATTGTTATTGCTATTATTATGTCTTATTTCATTTTAGTTAGTAAGCTGCTGTTATCTCAGCCCATGAGTTCTTTTCCTTTCCTGGTTCTCCTCCCTGCCCCACTGGGATGGGGCTGCATGTGCTTAACTGCTGGCTAGGGTTACAATAGTTGTGCATAAATTGTTTAAAGGGGACACCACTTCCCCAGACCTCTGTCCCCAACCTCCCTCAGGCTAAGACACCCCATAACCCCACCTGCTTCCACCTCATCTGCTTTCTCCTCTCCTATACGTCATCCTCCCCCCGATAGCGATGTTCGAGAAACACTCACTCATCCTATCCAGGCTTCTGCAGTTGCAGGTCTGGTGGAAACACAACTGCCCCTGGACAGCCAGAAGTAAAAATACTGATGAACAAACAGACCAGCAGGTACCTCCTCATTCTGCTTCAGCATCCCCCATCTCCCCCATCAAATGCTTCTCCAGCTGGTTTCTTGCCAAGGTCCCGGAGTCATGCTTGGAACATCACAAGCACTTCCAGCTTGCCTATGCACTCGTACCCCTCAGATCCTGCTCTGCTTTTCTGCTTGCAGCAGGGATTGAGGATGCTTTTCTAGATTTTGAAATAATTCTATGGAAAATATTCCCAGGTACAACTTGCATCATTTTAATTCTGTCCAGCAGTTTGTAATCAAAGCCTCTGGGTTTGCAAAAACAAAGGGCTGCCTGGGGATGCTGGCAGAGCGGAGGGGAAAATTACCCAGTGCCCTACAGCATTTTCCTGGACATTGCTATTCAGGTTTTTGTTTTCATGAATGCTTCATTCCCTGACAAGGTTTAAAACCCATTTTTCTCCCTACCTTCCTTACCTGCCAATCCACAGACGTTACTTGCTCTGTAGTGACGCAAACCACACCGATTCGTTTTGCTGGGAATACAATTCTGAAGGCAGTTTCCCCTCACCTGCCCAGGAAATTAATGACCACTTGGGCACCTCACTTACCCAGGATCACCAGCCCTGCCAGGTCCTTCAGGCAAGTGGAATGAGTAGAGCCACAGCCTCAGGGAAAAGCAAAACCTAAACATTGCTAAGGATTGCATTAATTCTTTGCTGTTATCACTAATGCAGAGAAGCAAAAGCCTACAGGGGAGCAAAGGGGTAGTGTGTGATCTAAAGCAAGGGAGGCAAAGCTCTTGGGGCACAGATGCTCTCTCCCAGCACAGGAGCACAAATTCACGTGGCAATTAATGCCTCTAGGAGAATAAACTCCTCTGTTAAAGCTGCTGAGTTCCCAGAGAGACTTGTCCACAGCTCCTTCAGAGAGCTGCAGTGGGCAGAAGAGAAGCTGCCAAGGCTCTCTCCTGAGGAAATCAGGTATCCCACTGAGGAATAAGCCACAGCTCTGGGAGCAGCCTACCCAGTCTGGCCCTTGCTTCTGCTGAACCTGAAGAGAAAGGCTTCAGAAAGGGAATCAACATGGGGAATGGTGATGAATTCATTGGGAGCCAATTTCCTGACAGGAGATAATTAAGCTATTCAAATCACCCTTGTTTTTCAAGGATTTCTGGTGAAGATATGGCATGTGAATACAGAGCTGGTGTCACTGCAGTTCCAGTGCAACTGCTGCAACCCTGAGGTATAAACCCCGAGAAACCGAAACCACATTTCAGTCTAATAAGTTAAGAGTCTCAATTCTTGACTCCTGTTCAGTCATGAATTTTGTAGGCAGATTTAACACTAGGATATACATTTCTAGAGTTCACACACAAGAGGTTTGGCAAGAGCTGGCCACATACACAGTGAACCCACAAGCAACACTCCAAAGGCTACAGCCTAAGAGAGCAGCAGGTAAGTACACACAGAAAAAGCATTAAAATATCTTAAAGTTAATTTATTAAACATCAGCAGAGAGTATTTGCTTCCTTAGCTACACTCTTTACTGGTGAAGCTCTGCCTGTCAATCCCCTTGGCAATGCAAAGCAAATTAGAAGTTCAGAGGGGAAAAATGGTCGAAATTACCAATTTTTTGGTAGTAGCAGCAAGCTGTGCACTGTTTGTTTCAACACAAATAAAAGGCAGTTAGGTGAAGATTTAGGAGGAGGGGGAAAGATCCATACAAGATTTAAATATACATTAAAAAAAACCCCTATCTTAATTGCACATCCTGTGCAGCCATTCTCCTTTTTAATTTATCCATTTGAAAGATTTTAAATGAACACAAATGCTGACTAAGCAGAAAAGGGCAGGGAATATGATTTTTTCTTTAAAGAGAGGTTTATTACCAATGCACATATCTATGCAATTTAAGCCAATATGTCCTGTGACTGTTACCTTTCTCAAAGGCAACTCATACAGCCATTCTTCTAAGCCCTGTCTTACCATGTTTCCCCCTGAGCAGCTATTCAAGTAGAACTCAAGTTAAGGTTAATCTCCTCTCTCACCAACAGCAAGTCAGTATCCATCAGACCATTCTCCCTAGTAACATCTAAATGGGTTTTTTCTAATATAGAAGGAAAAAAACCAGCCATCCAGCTGAAATGCCAGAACCTACCTTCTGCAAAAAGTCTCTCTAGATGCTTCTGAATGCAGGAGGGAGTAAAGACAGCATTGCTGAAAAGGGATGTCAGTGTTGGTCCACATGTGTCAACATCCTAAAGAAAGATAAAACACAGTTGCTTAACTGCCATGCCCATGGGAAATCAAGAGCAAGAAGAAAGCTGCATTATTTTCAGTTACATCAGGCTAATGGCTCCTATGCAAACAACATAAAGCTACAACATTGTATGATTGTACATCAGGGTTCCTCTGCAGACATCCCTCTGGTATGTCAGAGACTCAATACGTGATGGGAGGCGGCAACAAGCACCTCAGGGATTTCAAGTGAGTCATCAGCATCTCCAGCCCATGGCAAGTCAGAAAAAGAGAGAGAAAAACACAAGCACATGTGTTGCACTGACCCCTCTCATGTGCTTCCTCTCCGTACAATACAGTAACTTCCTCCTAAAGCATTTCCCTGTTAAATGGGGTGTTGAATGATTTCCACAAAGGGGACATCACCACAGACGAAGCATCACACCACAGTGTTCTTCCAATTAGCTCACCCACAGCCTGGGCAGGCTCCTAGTCAAGGGTGCAAACAGAGCTGGAACTGCCTTCATAAACCACAAGTCCTGCCACACGGGAGGAACAGTGAGGAGAAGGCATTTCCCACGGCTGCCGCAGAGGATGGTGCAGCCAGGCCTGAGGGATGCCAGCAGGACCCAGGAGGATGGATCCAGCTCCCTTCCCACACAGCTCAAGAAACATCAACCCCAGGCAGGCCACACACCCTTCATTTTCCAGCCATCAGCTACCTGCTTTCAGCCAAGGCTGATTTTTGCCAGGAGAACTGAAGGCCAGAAGGAACTTGTAACCGTTACCTGTCAAGCAGCTTATGTGGTTTGTGTGGTTTGCTTCCTTCTGCCAAGCAGCCTGTTACCTTTCTAAGAGATTCCTTCAGGCAGTCTCATCATTACCTCCAACCACTGGAAACAGTTTTTAATGCTGCTCTAAAAGCATTTGGTTTGCACTTTAGAGCACACACATGTGCTTTCTCCTCCCAGCTACTGCTCCTCTCTTAGATCTCCCCAAGTACATTCAAGTTCCTTCAGGTCTTCTTTAATTTCTTGGCTTATCTTTGGTTTGTTTGCCCTTGATGTCATCCAAACAAGTCAGAAGAGAGCAACAGCTCTCAGTAGCACGAGGTCTCAGGGTGGATGGAGAAGCTGCAGTATTCGCACCCATTCCCCTGGTAAGTGACTCACTGGCACCCAGCACAGCTTCAGGAAGAGACAGAGATCAGAAGACAGCTTGGGCTATGCACGTGGGGAGGGCAGGACCTCAGCAACTTCCACATACTCCTGAAAACCACACACTCACTGAACTCCCCATTAGCAGAAATATTCCCTTCCCCTTTTGGAAGGGCACAGTTGACCCTCCCTGTAGCAGGAGCTGCATTTCACACCAGAACACACAAATCTGGGTCTACATTCATACTAAAAAGAAAAGCATCTCCTCAACTGGGACTTGGATCCAAGCCTTAAGATCAGTACCCACAACCAAAGGGTCATTAACAAAAAAATAAGTAAAACATCAATACACTCTGCTCTGTGAATCAAAGAACCTGGAAGGCTTGAAATAACCACTGATATCTTTAGCTGCAGGACTCTGCTTCAGTTAACAGAGAGATTTACGTCTTAGCAACAATTCAGAATGAAGGAACTGCTCTTTATTCTTGTACCTTCTTGCACAGCAATTTAACACACAAAAAAATAATAACAGTGCTTGCACAGGTCAAATTCATCCTGGAGGAAGAGGAAATGTGAGTAACATTTCAGGACCATTAATCTCAGAGATCTCACCAAGAGCGAGCAGCCAGACAGCTTAAAAATATATTTAGTCCACAAATGCTTATCAACGTCATTTGCTGATTCACAGCTGAGCCCAAATGCCACTTCTGCTTTCCCAGGCTGGGCTTAAAAGTTGAAAGCATTGGCCATCAAGTTGCTTAACCTATCTCAAAACCTGCAATGCAACTATTAGACGTGGATCTATCTGAGCTGGAAAGTACAGGCCCAGTCTGTAGCCCTGTGGTTTAGAGTCTGGTCTGTTTTAATGAAGAGAGAATGCCATGTGCCAGGTTTGGCTCTTGTACAGCTTCCCACAGCTGCCTCAAAGCAGCCATGACACATCTGCATCCTCCTGTGCCCAGCACAGAGGAAACACTCCTACCCCACAATGGTATTGCAGCATTTGCTTAGCTTTGCAAGGCACTTCGAGAGTTGAAAGCACCAAGTATGAAGAGCCAGCCTGATCTAACTATCCAGGATGAGTATTAGTAACACACATACCTAAATGCAGTTGTCTTTACACACTCAGTAGATGCCATTCCTTGGTGTCACCCAGTGAGGACAGCAACCTGCTACAAAGCTGAACCTTCCTTTTCTTTTGACTGTCACTCTTGTTCAAGATTAGTGCTGTCAAGTCCAGATCACAAGTAAAATGGACTCTGCAGGCTTCCAACAAAATTAACAGTGAAAATCATTACTACTTTTAAAATTACATCTTGAAGAAAACTATTTGATGACTTGATATAAACCTGCATTAAGATGTTGTGTGTGCACTTGGAGGCAGAACTAGCTCACTACATTCTTTATAAAAGGAAATTCAAAGTGTTTCTTCCCCTACTGTTACACACAACGTGATGACTTAAAGCCCAAAGGATTTTTTCTCTCTAAATCACCTATGCAAATCTGTGTGATGGAAATATATTTAAATATAACATTTTCATCTTGCTTTGCATTTGAACTTTCAAATGCTTTTCCAGGAAAAGCATTTTTGAGCATTTTAGTCTTTTTTAGCCTTTTTTACCACATTGATCTGCAAGTAAACAAGAATCCTCACATTACCTTTCCTTTCTAAAAGGATTATATCTACATAGCTTTTTAACCCAACATACATCGACTCTGAGTGAGTCTCACCACTTTATCAATACTGTAATTCACTCATCAAGTGCATTGGGGTTTGTCAGTGTTCACCCCACAGTTGTTTTCACAAACTAGACAAGTTTTATAGAAGCTGGATCTGCTCAAAAACATCCTCCCAGAAGGAACATCCAGCAGACCCTATACTGAAGGCAATCAATGTATTTTTTAATGGACTCAGCCCAGAGCCCTGCTCTGTTTCCCTGCTTCTGCAGAGCTGAGTGCAGTTCAGAGTCAGCAGGGGCCTGGAGTTCAGAGTTTCAGTGTTCAGCTGACCTACTGTGAGAGCAATCTTAAAAGCTTCACCGGGTAGCTACACAAGCCTGGAAGAGCACACACAAAGCCTCCTCAGTTTCAGATGACCAACATCCCCACCTGCTTTCTTACTCTTTGTTTCAGGGTTGGCTTTTTTCCCCCTTTTCTGTAGGCTGGGAAGGATGACAGAAGTTCCTATTTTCAGCCTCAAACAACTATTCCAAACAGAAAGACAACAGTTCTCTACACACTCACTAACAGTATTGAAAACAAAAGCCATTAGAAGTAAAAGCACTGGGAACAACAGAAACTGAAAGTACTGCCATTGGAAAAACAAACACCAGGAGTGTGTCTACAGTCAACAGATAATTAATGTCGTCTAGAGCATTATCACATCTTTACAAAACTTACTTTCTGGAATAATCACACCCAATTCACCTTGACTGTATTCCCAAGCCATCACTTTTTGAATCACTGCACTTTGCAGAGGCCTCCTCATGGATGCTCTTCCTAACTTACTTATTTTTAGGTGGCAGAACAGATTACCAATGCAAAATTTAAGCTTAAAACCTGACCATTTTAAGCATCTTTTAGATTGATCATAATTAACCCTGTCTGCATTTCAGAAACATTTTGTGATACGTGGTACACAGTTAAAACTGCTTTTGTGTTTAAATTATACTACTGAAGTGCAGGAGACTTCAGCGTTATTAAACAAGGCACACACTTGTCCAAAGCAAACCAGCAGGAAAAACCAGCCCAACAAAAACATTAAGAAACATGGGTTAATGCATGAGTTCCCCAAAGGCTACAACATTTTTATTATGGGTGATTTGTGAAGATGAACGTTACAAACTTCCTCCTTCCCTTGAAAAGCTTTCAGGGGAGCATCTCTCAGTCTCTGGACATCAGAGCAGCTCAGAACCAAACCCATGCAAAGCCCACGTTTGTCTTTGGAGCAGCATGATAGTTCATCACCAGGCACAAGACAGATCACAGCTGTTAGTAGACAGATTCACATGCAAATACATTGTGCAAGGAGGAAGAGGTGCCACTCAGTAGGTGGCAAGTGCTCACTTTTACCACCACCATCAAAACCACTACATGACACTATCACACAACTGGCATTTACCTTTCCACAGAGCAGGATTCATTACAAGATGCCTTCTGAAGCCCCCTCTGTGCTCCACTTTTCAGCCTTTCCTCCTAAGAGGTACCATCACTGCCACCACTAAAACACTTTATATTGCTGGGACAGGCAGAGTCCTACCTGAACAAACACACTTGCTGAAGACCACAGGCCAGAACACACTGGCCTGGCGCCCAAGATCAGAGTTCTGTCAGCCAAGGGCAAAGGCAACAGAAAGCGAGACTCACATGCTCTTCCTGCAAAGCCAGACACTGCCAGCACTATCTTGCAGGGATAAATGGAGCAGCAAACCATTCCTAGCTAACACCACAGCTGTTTCAGCTCAGCCTACTGCTTTTGCACCATATGCATTAATAAATACTAAGTCCTAACAAGT
Organism: Colius striatus; assembly: GCF_028858725.1. Lineage (NCBI taxonomy): Eukaryota > Metazoa > Chordata > Aves > Coliiformes > Coliidae > Colius > Colius striatus. Next base: position 13,566,863 of record NC_084775.1, on the reverse strand, counting down.
GTCAGCTGTGGTCAAACACTGCATGCTCGTGGTTTGGAAGCATTGGTTTCAGACCACGGATACTCACGAGAGTCCTTTATCCTCAGAGGTTTCTCTTCTCCTATCAGTTAGTCACCCTAAAACAGTAAGGGCATACTAAGCAAGCAACTAAAAAGCAACAGACCAGAGAGAAATACCTTTTAAATCCTGAGAAACACCATAATAAGACGAATAGGCTCCAGGACATGCCAGAAAATTCATCAACATGCAAGATACATGCAGCAGTTAACTACAAAATATGAGCAGCTTGGAAAGACACATAAATCATTTTCCTTGTTTGATGCTTGTAGCATCTGGAGCCTCTGAAGTGCCTTTGGGATTACATTCCTTAAGGAGCACAGGGTCCTGGCCTTGCTGCAAGCAGTCAGACCCGGGGGAAGGGAGAGAAAGCAAACAGCAGAATGTTTCCAGAAAGCTGCCTGGGCTCTGGACCTTGCTGTAGCTATCATGAGCTTTTCATTTACAAGGTCCTCTCCCTCTTCTCTTAAAAGTCATTACTGCCTTGTATGAAATGAGAGACTGGGGTGTGAAGTGCTACAAGCCATTGCTCTCATTGGGCTGCAAGAAAAACACATGAGAAAACCTACACTGTGTGTGCACCCTCATGAGATTTTTACAAGCCTCACATCAAGTCTGGGGGAAGTGTTCACAGTAACATCACACATGGACAGTGGTAACCTGCCTACAAATACATAAAGGGTGGGTGTCAGGAGGATGGAGCCAGGCTGTTATCAGTGACATCCAATGATAGGACAAGGGGCAATGGGTACAAGCTGGAACTTAAGAGGTTACACAAGGAAAAACTTCTCTGTGAGGGTGAGGGAGCACTGGAAGGTGCTGCCCAGATGGGCTGTGGAATCTCCTTCTCTGGAGACATTCAAACCCACCTGGACGTGTGGTCCTGCTCTGGCAGTGGGGTTGCACTGGATGATTTTTCCCTTCCAACCCTGAAGATTCTGTGATATAGTCCAGAACATCTCACCTTCCTGGACAGAGTGACCTCCTGCCTCCACAGCACGACCCCAGGAACTGCAAGCAGCTGCTCCACACTGACATGGTGTTGTTTTGAGGTGGGCAGTTACAAATTCTCATCTTAAAAATCTATTTTTACAAGCATCTATTTAGAACCAAGTTTCAAACTCCCCTCTGAGAGACTTATCACTACAAGAGTGTTTTTTCCAGGAACACAAAAAGTGGAGGAGGAGGAGAAAAAAAAAGAGAAAAGGCCTCTTGGTGGGTTTAGCACCTGTGTATGCAAAAGGCACTTCATCTTTTATGCATGAGAATGCTATCACCCCTGCAAAGATTTCTAAGTGAATCAGCCTGGGTTTCTACAGTCTGCTTTTAGGAGGACTTTTTTTTCCTCCAAAATTACTTTAATTCAACCATTTGATTTATATGACTTTCCAGTCATTTCCAGCTAGGTATTTTTCAAGCAGAGAACTCTCCATCAGCTTCCACCTTGCCCTTTCCCATATAAATGTGGCAATTAGCACAGGCAAATTAGTCAACTATGCAGTATTTCACCTTAAATAAAGCAGCTCACGAAATAATACACCATTTAATCAGTACTTGACAGCCAGGGAAGAAACACAGCATGTCTCAGTAACAAGCTTAAAAAGGGCTTGAAATCCATCCATAGACCTTGATGGAAGCCTGTCCTTGTCAACCGAACTCACAATCCATAATAATGCTCAGTATTGTGCTTTTCTCCTCTGTTTTCTCAGAGCTCATCTGCTGATCAATGAGGAGTCCCAAGGCACAGCACTCTGATTTTCCACTTCAACACAGCAGTACTGTGGTAATGATCAAAAATATTTACATATTGCCTCATTGATCGTGGGGTGTTCTTCTCCAACCATCTGGCTACTGGGCACTCATTTTTTTGTTATCTTTTATTTTTAGGGCTTTAAATAGCTGTAAAGCAGGTTATTTGAACATCTTTACAGCTAACATCTTGCATTCCACCTAAATCAGGCTCTCCTGTTATTTTTAACCCAGAGCATTAAGGTAGCATTAATCAATTTCATCCCATCTCAAGGAGGGGAAAATAACTTTCTTAACAAGGACAAAACTGAAAAGCACAACAAACACCTGCTCCACTCTCCCCAGAATTATGGCCAATTCAGCTACAAGGGCTCATTTTTAATGTGACTCAAGGGTGTCACCATTTTGACAACAGATGAGTCAAGTGGAAATATGTCACTCACTCTGCACTCGTTGCCAGCCTCGAGATAAAGAAATTGTGTAAGGGCTGTTTTTTCCACCTCCAGCTGGAACACCTTATGATAACAGCAATGGGCTCTGTAATGGGAGAGCCCCTGGGCTCTGTAGCGTGTTCCTGTGTTTGTATTGCCTTTAGTGACTGCCCAAGTTCTCCAAGCCAGGCAATTCGGGCCAGCTGCTGCCACACAGACTGCAGGGATAAAGCTTCAACAAGCACCTGCTAGTCTCCCTTGCCTTTTCCCAGGTGGATCTGTGCACGAAGGGACCATCCCCAGCACTGCTTTGTACTTGTGCCAAGCTGGGCATGCCTCACCTCTGACACCCAGCAGCTCCAGAGATACCCACCCGGGCTACATAAAGCAAGAAACTGTGGTGAGAGAGAGAGATTTAACTTCAAGAAAACCCAATGAAAAGCAAAAAGCCTCTCTTCTCTGCAAGGTGCTCGGAGCACCAACAGGTTGCACTCTCCCAGCACAGCACAAGCAGTTGTCATTAGTTTCCATGTAAAAATAAACGTGAAAAAAGCTTTGCAAAGGTTATCTGCATGCATTCTTCAAGGAAGATTACCAGCAAGTTCAATGAAACACCCCAGAAAGACTGATATCTACAAGATCTACAAGTTTGCTGCAAGAGATCTCTGCAGAATACTTGATAGGAATATTAAGAGGGTGGTTCTCAAACAGTTGTCAGAATGATTTCAAGAGGGTTTTTTTAGTGACTCCAAACAAGTTTATGATCAGAAGCTTACCCTCCTAGCTGCTGGTACCATAAACTTGATTTAGGAAGAATGGGAGGTCTAAAACTCAAATTATACTCATCCTTTAAACCAGGAATAAAAATGCTCTCAATAGTTTAGCTGTTGTTAAAAATAATCATCGGCTAAGATAAAACATTACCTCTTTCTTTCCTCCAGTTCTACTTTGATAACAAGAAATAAAAGACAAGTTCTTTCAGCAAGATTACAGATAGACAACAAAAGAGAGCAGGGGGGTAAAAAGAACTCTTAACTTATCTACCTTTGATAATCTAGCTTTTCATTAGCCAATGAAATCTCCCCTTTATGTCAAGCTCCTTTTTCTGCTGGGGCAACCATATGAAGAAGGACAAAAGGAAGGCAGCTCTTTCCCCTCCGTCCTCTGCACCCAGATGTTTTTTGCAGACAAGATGCAGCAGATCTGGCTCTTGGCCCCTCAGGTCTCACTGAAGGGCAGGAAGGAAAAGCACCTATGAGAAGTACACAGCACTTTTCCTTCCAGCTTTGCATTAATTTCATTATTGCTGTTAGAAATCAATTTATAAGACTCAATAACTTTGAAAAGTTTTACACTCCAGAGTCTTTTCTCCCCCCCACATCCCAACACAGTGACGCTACACTTCCAGCATTACCATCTCCCTGAGCAGAGCATCAAGTGGAGATACCAAAGGGAACAGCCTCAGCATAGCAAGTCAAACCACCTCTTGGCTCTTCTAAACAAAATGACAGATTAAAACTGGGAAGCCAGAGCAATACACAGAAGCTGTACTAAAAAGTTTAATCCTTCAAGTAGGCTTGTACCCAAATATGCTCTTCCCTCTCACAAAGGTAGCACATCAGACAAATGTGCCTTTTTGAAAAGCCTATTTATAGGCATTAAATGTAAGCAAAAGCCAACATTAAAAATTATTCTGTAGTCCCAAAATAGACAAGAGACACATCGTGTCCATGCTAAACACATTTTTGAGGATATTTCATGGAAGACGTTTACCATCTGTGAAGTTAAAACTTGGAACAGTATTTTACAATCCAGACACAGGTTACAGAAATAATGGGTCCCAAGAGTCTGGATAAACGATGCCTAAAAACAAGGGAGAGAAGGAAAACAAAACAAGCTATCTGCTCTTCTCCTTCTCCCTCGGTTTGCTTTGCGGGATCAGAAGGCTAAAAGCACCGTGCAAGCTCTGCTCAACAAATAACAGCCCACTTGGAAGCAGGGAAGACAGCAAAACTGGAGACAGTAAAAATAGATTTTCCTGTCTCTCCTACTGAACTGTGACCTGCAACATTTCAGACACAGGCCACTGGTTCACCCTTGTTTAAAACAGAAGCCACCCTCCACCCTTGTTAAAGAGCACTGAAAGCCACAGAGAGTGCTACCAAGGCGATGGGGATGGCAGAGAAAAAGCAAATGAGAGGCCTGCCTGCCTCCCCCTTCTGTTCTTTCTCACTAAATATCTCCAAGTTATTTACATACTCGTATCCTGAACTCCCCCTCCAGTTTCACAGTTTGCAGTTAACTGCATTCTGCTGGAGATAACACATGTTTAGGCTAGAACACCCTCTGAACATAACGCCAGGTCACCAAACCCACAGAGGGAAGTATTTCCAGCTGCAGAGGCTAGGAGATAATAGACAGAAATACGAGGCTCCATCTCTCCACCACCCCAAAGGATTCAACCTACTCAGTGAGGGAGACAACTAAACAGCTTGGCAACGCCTACACCTGGTGCTCAACCTCAGATCCAGCGAAAAGATGTAAATATTTAGATTTCAATTTCATCTGACATGATAAATATAAAATGTCTATTTCCTTCTTTGAAAGAAAAAAAGAGAGTAGCATTCAAATAGGTAAGGTGCCCACAAAGAGAAAAGCACTCTGCAGTGTTTCTACCTTTAGGAGGGGATTATTTAAGTTGTGGTATTGATTTTGTAACAAATTACAATCACAAGTAAAGTTAATTCCATTGAACTGGCTTCTGACATTTACAAAACAACTACACAAGGTCTAGATAGAAATATATATATTAAATTGTTTTCATTCCAAACATTTAGTGGCTGATGGCAGCCCATTAATTTTTTTACCTCTTAAGAAATGCCCATGGCCCTTCAGGGTTCCCCATGGAGTGGTAACTGGGACTTCAAGTCAAAATGAGCTGAAAAAAGCCCCAGAGTGATCCAACAAGCCTCAGATCCCACAGGCTCCTGAGTGACCCACGCACCACACAGCAGAAGCTGAACTGCACTTTACCACGGCTGTACTATAAAAGCCTGAAATCCTTCCACAGCCTTTCCAAGCACATAATAGAATTAAGGCCCCACCACATATCCAGAGTCAACAGTCATGCAAATATCTCCAGCTCCAAAGCAGGCTGATAACAGCCTCACCCCAGAGCTCTCTCAGTGCTGAGGTGATTGCACACTCCCGCCCTCCCAATTAGCCCATGTGCCAATCAAGAGGAACGCCTTCTCGGGTCATTGTTCTGCGGGTTAAGCCACTTAATAGGCTTCAATCAGTGTCCTGAAGCTTATGTAAGTGTTGGCAGTCCAAATAAATGAGACTTAACTTCCCTCATCGCTGCCCTGATGACAAATTAGGAAACTTTCAGCTGTTCATTCACTATTCTCTTTCCCAAGTCATAATGCAGTGACCAACTAGTAGCAAACTGCCTTATTTCATTACTGGATTGTCCAGCCCTCTGCTCCCTCGTTTCGTTATTGGATTGTCCAGCCCTCTGCTCCCTTGTTTCATTATTGGATTGTCCAGCCCTCTGCTCCCCCCACCCCCGACCGAGCCATAGAAAGCGATGGAAAAGGCCCAAGTAGAAATGCCAGCGTCTGGTGTCTGACGGGACACTGAGCTGTTAGTGGCAAATCACTTTTCCTCATTGTAAAAAACTCGTCATTTCCCTGATGGTTTCCTCATCAAGTGGGTCCAACTCACCTAAGCTCAACTGCTTTCCTCCAGAAGAGAGTTTTCAGGCTCCAGCTTACAATGTCACAACAGTCCCCGGTCTCAGCCGTCCACACACAACACGGGCAGGGCTGTAAAAGCTCTGCAGAGTCCTCACCATCCAAAATCAGTGCTCAGGATTGGAGGGGTTTGTGAAAAAAGTCCACAAGGACAGAGATTCCTGGATGTTGTAGCTCTTCAAATCCGTTTGAGCAAGATTTGCTGAAGGCTGGTTAAAAGCCAGAAGGAAAAATATAATCTACTTTGGAGTCCTCGGGTACAAGTTCAGTGAGGAGCTGAAGATCAGCCTTAGCTGCGGAGTTGTTGGAAGATCCAGCTCCTGCTCAGGGTGCCCATGCCCCTACCCAGAGCTGTGCCTTCCACCCAGCACTCTCCTTAATCAGCTGAGCTGTTTGCTCCCAGCTCCTGCCCTCCATGGCACCGGCTGCGCAGTCAGAGCACTGGTATGTGCCCTCCTGCCAGGCAGCAGCCCCAGGACACCCAGAGCAGTGACCCGACACCCTCCCTCCTGAGCTGAGAGCACCCTGCCAGCCTCGCTGGAGCTTTCCTCACCGTTCATTGACCTGGGCTGTGTCAGACACCAAACCCAAGATAACCGTATCCGTGTTACTGTCCCTTACATATGGAAGGAACTGTATCCTTTTTACCATCCCTTACACGCTGGCACAGGCTGCCCAGGGAGGTGGTGGAGTCTCCAACCCTGGAGATGCTTAAAAGACATGTAGGTGACGTGCTGAGGGCCATGGGTTAGTGGTGGGTTTGTCAATGTGAGGTGAGGGGTCAGACTCCATGATCTTAAAGGTCTTTTCCAACCACAATGATTCTGTGAAGGTCACACACAGGAGAGGCTGGTTTTCCTCTCAGTAAGAGGCACCAAGTTTCCCCATCTGGATGGTCTTTCCTTACAGAGCCAGCACCTCCTTTCTGGCATCTCCAAGCTTTCCAAGGCAGGCTTTAGCCCAAAGCTTACTGGATTTCTTCCTGCTTTTTCATAGCAAATGATGCAGCTCCCTGCACCCACATATGCTCAGTCATTATTTATCTCCACTCACCAAAGCAACCTGTTATTCCTGCTCCTCTCTGAAGCTTGACCCTATGTCAAACACTCCAGAAAAGTTGCAGGAGTGGGAAGCAGCTGTGTCTCCAGATACTGCCATCTCTCAGGAGGTCCCCTGGATCCCCACAACCACCCTTCAAAACGAAAGACACCTTTTCCACCACCTGGTTTCTGAGTTCCCCAGTGGCATCACAGCATCTTGCTGTGAGTTTCTAGGGATATTTTTCATTAGAAAATCCACCTTTGTAACAGGCACACTAGTGAAATCCCTTGCTTACTGAAAAAGCACAAGGGTGACTCCAGGAGCTCTGCATCTTGATTTGGCATTGTGCTGATTAAAATCCCCTGAAGTGACAGGATCCCAGTTAGCCCCATGCTAAACTGCTTTGTTCTTCTTACATTCAGAACATCTAAACATCATTCATTGTTTTGTTCAAGTTCTGGAGGACTCTTGGCATGGACACCACGATCAGAGCAGCCACATTCCCCTTCAGTTCGTGGGTGAGTTCACACAGACTCCTCTGCCCCAGTACAATGTTGTGACATTTGGATTTCTTTCGACAACCCAGGAAACAAAGTGGTTTATTCCTTCCCTCCTCCCACATTCATTGCTCCGTTTCCATTCACACAGAATACTACAGAGCATTTGTGTTTATAAGACGCTTTCGGCCTCAAAACTCAGTTTAGACATATCTTGCTAATTTGGGGAGTTAAACAGAAATATTAATTGCATCACTGCCTACATTGGCCAGCTTGGAAATGAAATTAGAAGGCATCTTCACCATTTAGAGGAATTGGCTATTAAGAAAACCATTGATGTGTGTTCCTCCCCTCTCTTGAAATGAGGCACATCTCTCAAATAAGAGCCTAAAAAGAAAAACATCATGCAAAAGAAAAAAAACCCCAGACACTTCTCAGTGGATCCTGCTGGCCCAAGAGCAGGACAATACTGTGAATATGCATGAACAGTATGTGTTAAACTACGCTCAGGAGCACGCATCAGCTTTCACTTGCCATTTTCTGAAGCTTTCCAGTCAGGCTGCCAAGACAGCAACTGAAGGACAAGATTTTTATTTGTATGTAAGGGGTAGATTAAAGCTGTTTGGGAATAATTGGAGGAACTTTAAGTCAGCTTGATTGAAGGATGTGCTCCTTCTCTGTTTGGCTAACTTGCAGAAGCAGTAACAAATTGTGACTAAAAAGAGACTATTTACTTAAGTTCCAAACCCTGTAACACCACTGAGAGTTTAAGTTTTGAGAATTTGTATTAAAACAAAAAGAGAAAAGAAAATCAGGACAAGGTCTTTCCAAACTGGTTGCTGTCAACTAAAATGAGAGATTAGATAAAACTCCCACGTGCCAGCTGGTAAATCACAATAAACGCTCGGGCTGTTAGATGCACAACAAGCGACAAATGTATTGAAATACACCAGCAGAAGCAAAGCCAAAATAGGAAGGATCTTTTAATAAGGAGTTATCATTTGGGGGAAAAGATCCTCATTAAGCTCAGGAGAATCAAAAGCCACATGTCAAGGGCTTCTCACTTTCCTCGCCACCTCGCTGCTGGTTGCTCCTGGTGCTTATGTTTTAGCAGAGTTACGATAGGCTAAAGGCTACTGTCAGCAAAAGCCTCAGAGTGCACAATTCAGACACCAGTTACAACCCTTCCTGACGACTTAGTTTAGAAAACACCGTTAAAGGATAGCAGGGAATTGTTTACTCAAACCATTGCTGTTTCCTGAACACAGATGCAAGAAAAAGTTATATTAAGAAGATAAACAGCTGCTACTGTATGCTGTTTAAATGGTAACAAAAGCATCTAAGGGCCATAAAGGGAATAGTAAGGGAATTAAAAAGCATTTTTATGCATGAAGATGGCTAACATCCGTACATTCATTAAAGGGGTATCAACCATGCTTTTAATTAAAAGTTAGTGACAGAAACTTAAATATGATTAATGAAACCCAGCAGCCTACCAGAAGTCTGCTCTATCAAAAGCATGAAGCACAACAAGCTGCGTTTCTAGCCCTTGCTCGCTCGTTTCTCTTTCCCTCTCAGAGATGCTGCCACAATCAGAACATGTTGCAAGGACCACAGAGCAGCATTCCTGTGAAAAACAGCGAGCCAGGACAAGTCTGCTACCACACTTTCATGCTTGGCCATTCTTTATTTTGCATATCCTAAGGAGGCATTTCAAGTGTTGAGCAGCTCAGGGCAGAGACGTTGGGCTGGTTACCTGTCACAATAACCACCTACACAGTGAGGTACTGACCACCACGGGCACGAGGTCTGCCAAGGGTCGGGAAAAAGGCTGCCCTACAAACAGTAGACTCCTATTCAACAGTGGAAAAAAAATCACTCAGGAGCCAGTGGCTGAACTATGTAACACAGTCAGACTTCTTGTGTTACTCAGGAGCACAACACAGTCATGACAAAAATAAACTACGCGATAAAAATACAGCGCGAGCGAAAAAGATGTGGGCACAGAGAGGGAATTAGTATGCAACGGGAGGATAAGGAGTCCTACAGGCCACAGATATTTCGACATGCAATCAAAGTACCTCCTAATCAAGTCCTGATGTCCACGAAGACTAATCTGTTACCATTGTCCTGTTGAACTGCTGTCATGTCCAGAGCTGAGCGCTCGCAGATTACGTCTTCAAAGACTGACGGTGTTTTTTGGCATTGCATTACCCACTTAGCTGCTTCCAGACACACGGAGCACACAGAAGATGGAAGCTCTCACTTTAGAGCGGGTACTAACACAGGAAGAAACTTTTGTTACCTGCTTAAATACACAATGTAAATAAACTTTGCCCCAGCCATGGCATTTTAACATGAAACGTGACAGAACTGAACTGTGTGGCTGACTGAACAAGTGCTGCTCTGAGGGGTTCCCCATTCTTGGCTCTGCTAGTGATGCTCCAATCAGCACCGCAGTGCACTCCTCTGTGCTTTTGCTGCTTCAGTGGCATGAGAGGGGTTGGGGAGGAAGTGAAAGGAGTCATTTAACCTGCCCACAGCTGGACAAAAAACTCAAGTTGTTCACGCTGTAGCCTGCTGCTGTGGGGCTGCAGCATACTCCAGAATGGAGCCCAAGACTGGTGGGGAGCACCAGGCAGGGCCCCTTCAGAGAAGCCAGCAGAAAGGACTGCCAGGCCCAGCAGACAGGATCCCCTCTCACAGCCATCATCCAGCTGAGGAAAGGGCATTCTGCTCTTTCTAAAGGGGGAAAATGTCTCTCCTGCCCTCCCAAAGGCAGGCACTGCCCCAGGAACACAGCTGACTTCCAATCGGCCACCCAGCAGTGCACTGACCACAGCAGGGTCTTGAGCCCTGAAAGACCACAAGGTCCTTGCTCAGCTGTAATGAGTCAGAGGCATTCCTTGGACAAGGCCACTGCAGGTCGCACCCCTCTGCTCCTCAAAGGCAGAGAGGCCATTCCTGAGCAGGACTTTCGGCTCCTCCTCACAGCCAGGTCCTGTCCGAGGGGCTTGGGGGCCAGCACTTTCCCCACCACATGACAAGTCTCCACCCAGGGCTTCTGCCAAAGCTGAATTCGTTCAAATTCAAGCCTGAGAGATACCGTACCTGGGGAAGGAGGTCAAGGAGGGCTGTGGGTTCTACTAGGGGCAGGTCAGCTCTGGACTCACATGTATGACACTTGAAGGCTCCTGGCACGGCTTCCTGTGGCTCCAGCCATGACCTACCAAAAAAAGCTCCCTCTGCCCTGACAAAACACCAGGAGCAGAAGATGCCCCAACCCCGGCTGTCAAACACCAATACTCCAACCACGGCCGAGGGCAAAGCACGGAGATGTTTGCCGTCTACAGCCTGCCAGCACGAAAGGGAATAACGGGGGAGCAGGGGCTGTAACACAACCAAACCTCGTAAGTACAGCAGCAGGGTCTGTGAGAGCACGGCGATGAGTGTTTCGTTACGCTGTGTGCACCACCTGGGAGCGTGCTGCTATGGCTGCAGCGCCCGGACACCCGCACACCTCTCCCTCTCCGGCATTTACTCCTCTATTCGGGAAACTTTTACCGCCGCCGCATCCCGCCGGTGCGCTCGGGGACGAGGCAGCCCGACCTCGCTCAGGCCGCAGGAACGCCCGGAGGTACCGGCCGGGAACCCGCCGGCGCCGAGGCCCACGGGGGCCGTTCCTCCGCCGCCGCCCGCCGATGCCCCGGGGAAGGGCCCGCCGAGCCGCCCCGGCCCCTCAGCGGCCACCGCGGCCGCCCCGCGGGCCCGGCCTTCCCCTCTCAGCTCCCCTCGGGCCCGCGGCGCTTCCCGCCCTCGCCGGGGCACGGCCGGGCCAGCCCCGGGGGCCGCCAGGTGCCGGGCCCGCCCCGCCGCCCCCCCGCCCGGCCACACGGCCTCGTCGCCCCCCGCCCGTCCCCGCACCACGCACCGGCTGCTCCCGGCGCAGCGGCCGCGGCTCCCGCTGCTGCTTGCTGCTGATGCCGCCGCGGCTCGGCGCCTGCCGCTGCCTATGAGTCGCTGCCTGCCAACATGCCCGCGCTCCGCTGGCATAATCCCCGGCGAGGGTGGAGGGTGGGCCGGGCGCAGGCAGCTCCTCGCCCGCCGGCTCTGCCGCGGCGCGGGGACGGCGGAGGCGGGGGGAAAGGCGAGGCGGGCGGGCCGCCGCAGCTCCGCGCTGCGGGGGAGGGCACAGGGGGAGGAGGAAGGGAAAAGCGAAGAGCCCCAGCGCTACCCGTGCCCCTGCCCCAGCCGCGGCGGGGCGGCTTTATCCGCCCGCCCGAGCCGTGCCCACCGCCGCGGGCAGCCGCCACTTCCTTCCCCGCGCCGGGCCGGCGCTGCCGCACGGCGGCCGGGCGGGACGGGGGCGCCGCCTGCCGGCCGCGCCGGGGAGCACGCCCGGGCCGAAGCCGCGGGGCGCCGGGGCCGACCCCCGGCCCGGCCGCGGCCGCTCCTGCCGCGCTGCCCCGCGCACGGCCCCGCTCCTGCGGGAAACATGGACGGGCAGCGAGCGGAGCTGCCACGGCGAGGGGTGAAGCCCCGGCCCCGTGTCTGCTCCATCCCAGCCCCCGACAGCAGAAGAGTTGCAGGCTGGAGCCGTGCTGGTTACTCCTGAAACTTACATCTCTGCAAAGTGTTCAGCAAACACTTAATTCAGAAATCTCGAGGAGGGAAAGGAAGCGCCAAACCAGCAGGAAAAGGCGCTGTTTAAACATTTGTCAGTTTGCTGTAGTTTGAGTGTTTTTTTTAAGGATGCAGCAGAGATGTTCCATTCTTCAGGTGCAACATCCAGGCAGCAGCCTTGTTAAGCCCGGGATCATTCCACACTCAGCAGCGTGGATTGGTTTTTAGAGATGTAGACAAACAGAAATTTACTTTTCCAAAGGAGTTGTAATGACTTCTTATCGCCAAGAAAACTCTGCCTGGGAGCATCGTGCAAGGGCAGTCTGGGGCACCACCCAGCCTGAGGCTCCTGGCAAAGCCTTGGAGATGGGGAGAGGCGATAAATGCCTACGCGGCTGCAAGAGAAGATGATTAAAGTCCGTGGAGGACACACACACACACTTCTGCGGAAGCCCGTATTTGTCCCCAAGTATGGAACAAGGCACTTTGCCCGTGCTAAGGGGAATGAATTTAAAAGGAATTTATAAGGAAAAATAAGGCAGCGGCCAGCAAAGTACACAGCAAGTGCAGTCACGTTTTCCCCGTCAACGGGCACTTCACGTGCCCCACTTTTGATGCTCCAGCTCAGGCTTTCAGAAGCACCGACCATTCAAGCCTCCCGCTGCTTTAATCTGGAACTGCAGCTTCTCTGCCCCTCTGAAGAATGAGGCCGAAGGCACCATACTGAACAGGTCACCCCAAGCCATACATTTGTTTGAAAAGGTTGTGCTAAGAGCAACACTCCACCTTTTTTTTTCCCCTCGCCTCAGTGTTACATTGTAAGTGGAACAGCCTCAAGAGCTCTGACAGATGGAGGAGGACTTTTGATTAAAAAATAAATTCTGAGTCACAGTTCAGTTTTTTGGATGTAATGAAGAGAGTACATGGATGTGAACAGCACAGGGAGGAATGGCAGGGACACAAAGGGAGGGCAGAAGGAAAGGCAGTGCAATAGCTGAACTGATTCACCTCCTCATCTCTGTGTCTGTCAGGAAAATGCTGCTGCTTGGTGCTGTTGTGCAAGACCATTAGTGGACTCATGAAATCTGTCCCTGTGATGGATTCCTTGGGAAAGTGCTGCTGGCTTGTTCATAACTTAAAATGGTGGGAAAAGTTCTTCAGCTTAATAGTAGAGCTGCCTAGGGAAGTCAAGATCCTTTCTTCCCCCCTCAACCCTGGCTGGGTAAAAAGGACAAGAATATGAAATAGCATTGACATTGGATCTGTTCATGGAACCTGGAATCTATTTGAGCAAGTTATCTCCAAGCATTCAGGCCCAATCTCCACATTACAGAGCAAATAAGAGAATGAGTAAATAAGCCCTTTCTCCCCAACCCTGATCTTGTGTTAAAAGAAACCCCAGGGCACAAGAGGCTGCCAGAAGAGTGTGCATGGGTAGGACAGTGCTTCAAATATCTTGAAACACAGTACTCTAATTTTAGAATCAGACCTTTACCAGCTTCCTTGATGACAGCTCTTCTGGCCTTATAATCACATCATTGGTGGCTAAACATCTTGAACAAGGACAGAATTTGAACCACACAATATGATTAAAACCTACATTATGGCTGATGTAATATCCCAGAACCTATTACTGCTCTTGAGCCAGAGGAAAGAATCTAATTAAACATTTATTTAATGTTAAAATACAAACTAAAATATCAATGTCAGACAATAATTCAGCAATATGCCAACTAGCAAACAGGTATTTTTCAGCAAGGGGGAAAAAAACAAATGCATATATGTTCACCAGTACAGCTTGGATGGGAGTGGGAGATGTACACTGGCATGGCACAGAGTCTGGCATGTTAAAGCAGAAACCTCAGCTAAGTCATTGCAGTCCAGAAGCATCAGCTGGAGCCGAGCTGCTCCCTGGAAGGCAGGATGGCTGCTGTCAGGCTCATCAACTCTGCTACTGGTGGTATCAAAACACTGCTGGGAGACACCAAATCATCAAGAGCAATATTTTTCCAGCAGCAACAAAAAGAAACAGCCACCAACTTGTAGCCAGCCAGCCAGCCACAAGGAAGGATTGCTCACAGTTTCGTCACACTGAAAAAGATCCATGTGAAAAGGTGGAAATGGGAAGGTTTTGCCATATAACAGCAGTTCTGTCTTTAACACTGGAAACCCATGTAGCTCAAAAGTTCAAAGTTCAAAATGCCTTGTTGGCTAATATTTACATCATACCATAAATATTTATAAAATGGTGAGGAAAATGAAGTGCAAAAGGAGAACATGGTCATTTTCTGAAAACAAGCTGCCTTTTAGTTTCTTATTCTTCTTATAAATTGAATATCACTGTTTAAAAATAATTAGTATTTCTAAAAATATTACAATACAGGAGAAACTGACTTCTCAGGTGTAACAAAAATATGTCTCAAATATAGGTGGTTGTTTGAAGTACAAAATATTGCTGTTTGTAAAGGGCAACACGGCTGTAAAACTACTAGTGAGGGTTTATAAAAATACAAAACAACTTGCATTTACTGAGTGCATAATTACATGTCAGTGCAAAACCAAACAAACCAAAGAGCATATCTGCCTTCAAGAAAGAATGATCAAAGGTTTGCAGAGGTCCTTAGGACATGAAATCTCTTCAGAGTCATGCGTATCGACCCCAAATCTCTATTAATCCTTTCCAGTCGATCTTCCAGGGCTTCCTAAAAGGAACAGTTAAAAGGAAAAGATTTAATAACATCAACCCAAATCCAACAATCCTTCTGAAAGGAACTGCTTTTCTTCCTGTATTCAACTGGTATCCTTTCTGACACGTTGCCAGCATTCTGTTAGCACCCAAAAACTAGAGGCAGACCTTCAAACTCTTTGGTTTATTTTTATGTATGTGTGTGTATTTGGGGGTTTTGGGCCTCTTTTAAAAACTTCCAGGTACTTGGGGTTTGTTTTTTTCCATGTGGCTTATGGATAAAACTTGATAGTAATTAGGTGAGGCTGATAATTAGGGAGACACGTTTAGGAAATGGCTGACCACTGTAGTGAGTGGCAGGACTGATTTACTGGAATGCACTTTTACTTTCAAAGGTATAAACTGATAGCAAGGCCTCAGATTACAATTTAGGAGGTGCTGAAGTTGGAGGCTTCACAGAGATCTCTAAAACACAACTCTGATACACTTATTTTTATTAAAAGAGTGTGCAGAGGTTTCTCAAGAAGGCACTCTTCTGTATTCCACCTGCCTTATTCTCTCCTTTAAACTCTCAAGAAGAAAACAACCCAACCAACCAACCAACCAAAACCTACACATTCCTCAGCACAACATCTTCTTATAGCTTCATGGACCTACTCCATAGCCACTGCATTTTCTTAATGTATTGCCTTTACCTACCTCTCACTGTCACCACAGAGCAGACTGTGCTTACAGTCATCCAGAAAAACATATCCCATGTACAAAAAATAGAAGATAAACAGTCTTCTAGAGAATACACACTATGTAGTATGTATAGATATGTACACACACACATACACTTTCTTACATGTGTATATACACACACACACACACACTCACTTAAAAGTTGTCAATTTGTTCTCCAATGTTTTCAGGGCTAAATATTCTTTTCTGAATCACTTGCATAGAAGTGATGCAGACTTACACCTTTCACACTGCAAGTCAGAGGGTTTATCATTAACTTGCAGTAACTTCCCTTTTATTTTCTACTGTGGTCAAGCCTAGAGAATAGAGAACATCTTTCACACAAAATTCAGCCATAGCCAGGAACAATTTTCAGTGGCCTGGATGAAATCTCATAGTAATTGTGCTTATGATATAGCAGAACTTTCACTGCATCTCCTCAAATTGTGGAAGAGCAACTTAAGAGAACAGTCACCTGATTTAGTCTTGCTTGCAAGGTCATTCTTCCACCAAAACAAGGTATTCGACTCAATGCAGCCTCAATCTAGTAACAGAAAATACTTCAGCTGTAAATTATAGTTTCAAGAGCCAAGAGAAGCCTTCTTAACTCACTTACAGAAACAGAGGTGAGGTGTATAGATTGCAGATACACACCAGTCTGGTTTTTAAACATTAACTTATGGTAACCCTGTCATGGGTCACTTTGAAGAGAGCACTTGTCAGAACAACCATCCCTGTTGGAAAGGCTGTTGAGAGCATTGTCCATGCTTTAGAATGTAAGTAAATTTATTCCACCTTTTTCATCCACATTTTTTACACTGAAGTGACTCTCCTTTAACAGGACTGGGGACAGAAAAGGTCTGGAAGTAGAGCAGGGAATGATAGTGGCACATTCCAAGGGTAACACCAGGAATTTCAGCCAGGCATGGCTGGTGCAGTCAGCCCCTCCCCTCTCACACAACAATTATGTTTCGTCACAACTGTAAAATAAAAGTAATCTTTGCCTGTTGCTTTTCTTGAGTCAGCTCATCAAAAAGCCTCTCTGTTTCAGCCAGAGTCTTAATCCTTGCTGTGTATTTGAAGTCTCCCTCACAAGGTGACAGCACCGGCTCATAGTTCTGTGCTACGCTCCTGTCGTCCCAAGCCGTCGCTTTCTTCACTCCAGGACTGAGGGATTCAGCACAAGGGCTGTGCCTGACAGCTGAGTGCTGCCTTCCTATCAACAAAACAGGGGTCTTTGTTTTGTAATTGCCTGTGAAATTATTACATAGGACAGAAAAAGCAACCAATAACAAACAAAGCAGTGTGATCCTGGAAGTCTATAAAGCAAGGACAGGGACTAGCAAAGCCTCATTAGCTTGCCTTAGGCAAACTTCCCAGAAGAATGCAGAACATTTGTGTGGGTCATCTTACAAGTGATCTTCCTAACACAGAATTGGTTTTGGTTAACCAACAAACAGATTACTGTACTGTGCTAATTAGGAATTACTTTTACTGGTACATTTCTAAATATCACCAAGTAGACTAGTTGTCATGAAAACACTGGTCTAAAGAAACACAGCAACAAAAACAAAAGCAGAACATTGTGACAAGAATGACAAAAGTGAGAAAAGATTTGGTTCAATCAGTCATTTAAAATAACTCTGAAACAACTGGCTTTGTTATAGTTGCCCTCTGCTATCTGTAATGTAATGTTTAGCAATCAAATGTTATTAGTGTGACTGTGTACATCGTAATACAGACCCTGCTGAGATATGCATTGCTTAACTGAGTTAAGCACAGGAGAATACATTGCCCTCCTTCCTCAGTTTCATGATCTTTGTTGTTCCATTGTGTCTGCGCACACACACATATACATAAAAATAAAATGCTGTATGAATGGGATTTCTCTGTCTACAGGAATAAGACCAGATTTAGAGAGTTTAAAAGTTGGAAGTGTCAGCTTCCCAGTTAAGCAGCTGTGGGAGAAATTAGGGTAAAACAATAAAGAATAGTGTTCCCCCACTTGGCCAGATTACCTTCTACATCATCTTGTGAGAGAAACTGGAGCTTTTTTCTTGGATTACTGTGCTGTAAAGTAGGTGTAGGACCAGCTTCCAGGTCATCTAGAAGTATATCAAATCTATGGAACAGGAAGCACACAATTACCTGCTAGAGCCTGGGCACCAAGCAATACAGGATTTTCTACTCCTTCATCTTTTTGTTACATATTTTTTTCATTAACTATTTCTGTCCCACAGGCTTTTCAAGCCTTCTGGTTACTGCTCATAGTACCATATATATAGTATATATATCCAGTATACTCCTATTTGTACACACCAAACGTGACTTTCGGAAGCAGGCCAGGCTGTCACTGCTGAACACACTGAGCTCTCATGTTGTCATCCTCAAGAACCATCAGAGCAGTGCTAGACATTTCTTCTTCCTCATGCACATGTCCTACACTTTCATCTCACAGCTAAGTATGTTCTCAAACTCTACAAACCTTGCCAAGCAAAGATCTCTATAGAAACCAGAGCATCTTAGTATAGTTAGGAAAAAGCTTATATCTATTTGTAACCTGCTGGTAGGTGCCATGACAGGCAGATATCACCTTCAGCCTTTATTTACAGCTCCTGACAAGTGGCACATAGACCTGGACTTACTCCACAGAACAATTCTACTAAAACCTATCACTGATCAACACTGTGTCAATAGGAAACCCAACATCTCACCCTGGTGACTGCTGGAGAAGGAAATCATTCCAGGTTTTTCATTTGCCAGATAAAAAGTAAAACTTAGCTTTAGGCTCAGAAATCTCCACATGACTCATTTTCTAGGACTTTATGACCAAGAAGCAGCAGCATTAAGCCTGCACAAACATACTGCTGCTATAATGATGATCAGAACACAGGTCTATTCAAAGGACTCCTACCTTGTCACTGTGGTTTCATTTTTGCTCAGCAAATGGCTAAACCCAGGAGAGAGGTTTTCTTTGGGAGATCGCTTTGGGCTGTACGTCACAGACACTGGTGCCAACATTATCTCTCTTCTTGCTGCAGAAGACAAAGGATGTTTAACGACCTCAAACTTCTCTCAGTGCAGTATTTCCCACTCACGTGATCAGATGCTTGCATCTTAAGAATGCTTCTCAAAGCTACCAAGATGTTTATTGAAATCAGATGAAAAGTGCATCACAGCACAGAGAAGTGAAAATAAACTTGGAACTCTCACGTTTCCTGTGATTACAGACAAGCTGCTTCTCACCCTGCTACAATACTGCAGAAATCTTTTCTTTCTCTTTGTTCTACAGCAGCATTTCTTTATTTGCATCCCCTTTTGGAGCAACACAAACCAAACATCAGGAATGCACGCACTTGGAGTGGTTGGTTTCCTGTTGGAAGGAGGAAGGGACGATGACCTCTGGCCAGAAGGGGAGTTGTACCGTTTTGGCCTGTACTGGTCTCTCCCTTTCTCTGGGGATCGGTTGGAAGACAAAGAGGTTTCAACAAACCCAACAGTCTGTCGTCGATTTGATGTTTCTAATTAAAAGGAGAAAGTCATTAATCAGTGTATTTGCAATGCAAGAACTCACAAATCTTCTCGAGCACTCAGCTTGTACTGCATAAAGACTGCACTTAGTCTGCCTCACGTCAGCATGTTTGTGCTGTTTTGTTCAAGTCTCACTTCCTCTTCATCATATTCATGAAACAGGTAGTTTAGCTCATGAAAAAGGATGCTTTGCAGCATGACTGGGAGAAATGATGCTAAGTAACATTGATTGTACAAAGAGATGGTGGAAAGCAGGATATTTTTGGGGAAAGAGGGTTGGAGGATATCTGTGTGAACCATGAATATAAGCACTTAAGGAAGACTCACTGCTTTCTAATTACAAGGCTTCCTAAATCAACATTGTTACAACAGCTCAGTGCAGTCCTAGAGTACACATGCCAGCCTTCTTAATAACATTCTGATACACCACCACAAGAACAAAACTGAAATGCATGTGCAGCCAGCCAGAGCTTTGCTAGGACTCCATTAACTGCTTATAAACACTGGGATATTCTTAGGAAGAGGACATTAACTACTCTTTAGCTTGAGACCTAACAGCAACCTTTGTCTTCCCCCTGTTTTAAACAAGTCATTTAGCTACATCATTTTGCATTCTCTTAGGAAAACTCTGGAAGTTTGCATGCTAACACTGTTTTTATCCCATTACTCAAGCCTGATGGATTTTAATGCTGAGAACAACAAAACTGAAAGACATGCAACCAAAGAAAACCCAGTGAAGACAAGGCCACAAATATTGAAATGACAGTTACTAGCTGATGTGTCTTCTTTTTCTGTCTGCGTGCCCCAATCTTTAAATGCTTTTCCTTCTTCAAGTTCTTTAAAGGCTTTTATAATTGGTGCTTCTGACATCTCATTTTCCTTTTTTTCTACTGTGCTTGTTGATGAGTCTTCCTGGGAGGAGTCTTTTTCAGGAGGAGAATGGTACCTTAGAGAAGGTGGGGCAGTGGAGGGAAAAGAGGATCAAGGTTTTTTATGTTATTTCATGTATCCAAATCTTAGCTGAATTTTCTAGGGTTTTTGTTTATTAAGTTTTAAATTTACAGCTGTCAAAAGAAAAAAGCTGAGGGTGCTTTTTAATTTCATCAAAGGCTTGTGGAATGCCCAATTCAAGAACCTGAAGTTGAGTAGCAAGAGTTAAAGTTGGTGATTTGACGTCTTCTTAGAACTAAACATGTCCTGACAGAGCTTCAGAAACTTCTGAGGAAGTCAAACTACTGAGGAATTATACCCTAAATTAAACCTGAAGCTTCACCCTGGAGGAAAGCTGCAGCCAACTGCTACAGCTCACATCCAACACAGAGCACACTGTGTCCAAACTCTTCAGTAGAACTGGACACAAAACATAGAGTGTAGAGACAGCTGTGCAAGATGCAGCTGAAACCGACATCTCAAGGAAGGTCCTGAAGGCTGCTGCCACTTCCTTCATTCCAAATTAGTGAGGGAAGAAAGTTTGTTTGGTTTTTGAAGGGATTGTATAGCATTTACAACACTGAGATTGGTGCTTTTAGCACTCAAGTAAGTGAAAAAACCTAAAAACATGAATCTAGTCAACTCTGGAATCAATTATTTTTAGAAGTGTTCAGTTTTACATCAGGAGACTGCAGGAAACCAACTCACCTAGAAGGAATATAGGCTTCTTCTAATCTGTTATCTTTGGAGCTTTCCTGGTCTTCCAAAGGCTGACCAGTGAAGATGGAATACTCTGCTCCTGGTATCAACCACTTTCGCCTGCTGACATCAGGAGTTGCCAGCTTGCTGTGGGAACACCAAATTTCCAAATTAGGAACATGAGCCAGCAATGTGCCCTCGTGGCCAAGAAGGCCAATGGCATCCTGGGATGCATGAAGAAGAGTGTGGCCAGCAGGTAGAGCGAGGTTCTCCTCCCCCTCCCTGATGAACACTGTCTGCCATGTTTAGTTCTTCCTTTTTTCTATTCACTGTTGAGGGATCTCATTTGTAAACATTAAAATAGCCCAAAGCAGGAATCTGTCCCTGTAACACATTAACACAGAAATTTTTGCATCTTCCTAACCATCAAAAATCAGATCCCCTCCTAAAGGTCTCTGGATTACATCACACGTGTTTAATCCAGTTTATCTTAGGGACTGACAGTATGGTGATCAACTTTTGGCCAAAACATGTTAAAAAGTCCTCCACAACATGACCCTTTCTCCCCACAGGTGGAACATTCACTTACTTGGCACAAGAGGTTCTTAAACGACTTTCAGTAACATGGCGAAGTTTCAGTGCATTTTCATGTTCCACCTGCTTGAGCTGAGCCTCAAGTTTTGAAATTGTCCTAACAGGGAAGTAGCAAAGATGTGTTAGAAGATGAATTAAATGATATAAAAGATAGAGCATACTTCTTAGAACTCACTAGTTTTTATTCAGATATCCTGGGTGAAGGACAAGAGCGACTAAGACACTTTTGTCTATTTAAATATGTATATAAAGATGTATTTGAATTTGAAGTTAAAGAAGTTAGGTAACCTAGCTAAGAAAGGCAGGACCAAGAGACATTGCTCAAAGCATTCACCTCAGAGGAGTTGGGAAAAAAGAACATTTTTCCTCCTTGAAATGATGTACTTATAATACAAAGGTCTCCCTGACTCTTGCTCCTTCTCCTGCATGTCACTCGGTAACTTCACCAATCTGTTGCTCAGGCTCTTCACATGATTCTCTTCTCTCCCACATACTGCAGTCCACATCTTCAGTGAACTAGCCCTTGGCAATGCAGCACAATCTTAGGCATTTCCCACTTGGGGAATACAAGGTTTTGGAGCAGGATATAAAAAGCCTCCTTTTCCACTACAGTTTCCCTATGCTGGAATGGTCCCTAGCTGGCAGCATTGAGAACCAGGCAGAAAAAACAGCAGCACCAATAGAAACATCTGACTGGACTGTCCCTCACACTATCTTAATTTCCTCAACAGTCCCAATAGAAACTGAAGGCAGAGTGGTTTTGAGTTCTTTCTATTCCTTTCCTATATTATTTCTATTCTTCTTGAAAAATAAGGTGAAGAGCAAAGACAAGATCTGTGTCATCTCCCACGTATCACATTTGCTGTTTTTTCTGGTTCTGACTGAAGACCATGCACAAGTTAATGCTTGGTGGCAATGACCTTTGTAATTCATTCCAGTTACATCCCACTGGAAGATGCTGGGACTAAGGAAGAAGAAAACACACTTATCCTAAAATAACAAGATTTTTACAGTGTGTACCAAACAACTTAAAGCAACATGAAATATTTCCTAACATGTAATTAAAGTTGCAAGACCTACAGCCATCCTCATCTAGGAGTAAATGTTTAAGCTACACCTTGTATTTCATATTGTTAAAATAGCAATGGAGACAGTTTCACACTTACCTTCTCAAATCAGATATCTGTGTGTTTGCATCAAGCAATTTGTTTTCAGTTGTATTTAGTGTATCCTACAAGTACACAAGGAAAAGGGTAAAAAGCCTAGAAACTACAGAAGAGTATTAAAACATCAGTCTTGAAAACAATATATTAAATATACCTTCCTATTTGGAAGGGAGGTACATTTCTTATGGTTTGACAGTGGTTTTGCTGTCTGTAACTGGAAAACAATACAATACATTCCAAACTCCCTCCTTTGCCCTCCAGGGCTCAGAAGATCATAGAATCATAGAATGGTAGGGGTTGGAAGGGACCTTTAGAGATCATCTAGTCCAATCCCCCTGCAGAGGCAAGTTCACTTAAATGAGGTCACACAGGAACTTGTCCAGGTGGGTCTTGAAGACCTCCAAGGAAGGAGACTCCACAACCCCTCTGGGCAGCCTGTGCCAGGGCTCCCTCACCTCACAGTGAGATAGTCTTTCCTTATGTTTAAGTGGAACTTTTTGTGTTCCAGCTTCATCCCATCACCCCTTGTCCTGTTGCTAGCTACTATAGAAAAGAGGGATGTCCCAACCTCCTGACACCCACCCTTTAGGTATTTGTAAATGTTAATAAGATCTCCCCTCAATCTTCTCCAGACTAAACAGCCCCAAGATGTAGTAAGAAGCTATCAGTTCAAATAAATATAGATCTTTCCATTTGATCTTATTCAAAATACATAGGTTAATTGAGTTAATTCTATGGTACATTATCATGTTTTGCATGTTTAGTTTTTGTAGCTACTGTGTACTCACCTTTACTCTTTCATGTTCTTTTCCAAGAGACTCATATTCTCCTAACAGCTAAAACAAATCAGAAAACACAAACCCACACTGAGACTATACACAAATGACAGTTTTGTTGACTGCTTGTGTAACATAAGTAGATGCACTATAGGGGATACAGAGTGTACTTCAGTAGGCACTCTTAACTTCTAGCATTTTCTAATTGGAACAAGAAGTTAGACAGGATAAGGGGAGACAGAGCTGCTCACACAATGTATTTCTAATTTTCAAGTTATTTGTCTCCAAAGAAACTGAAGGAAAGAACAGGTAAAATGCATCACTGACTTTAAAGCTGGCTTTGCTTTTTTGCAATTGTAATTGTAAAAAAGGAGTTAAAGCATGAAGTAGGTTTGCCAGCCAATAGCCAATCCATTAAAGCATCTAATAAAGCTATTTCGGAACAACTAGAGGGACATCATCCACAATTAACAGCCTTAGCAAGCTGTGATGATGTATGAAAAGTTCAGTCCATCCCCGCTGAGCTTAAAGAGGGGAAAATAAAAACTTTCCAAAGCAACTCCCTGTAACATCTCTAAAAATAAAATGAACCAATAGCACACGGAGCAATAAAATACCTGAGAGACTATGACGAGTGTTACCATCATCAAGTACACACTTGCTGCCTTAAATAGTTGGGTTTAAATATCTGTTAGGTCCACAGTATCACCTAACACCTACTCTAACAAGTAGTCAGATGAATAATTTCTGTTCTTAGTTGCACATTAGGACTTTACAGTGGCAAAGTGAGTAGCTTCCCACAACCCTCATGCCTTGCTGTCCATAACCCGCTGTGCAGCTCTGCACACCATTGCTCATTTTCTTACTCACATTTTGAAACATTTTATTTTCTTCCTTTAGCCTGGTATTTTTATTATCAGATAACTTGTAAGCCTTTTCAAAGGCTTCCTCAAGATCTTTAAGCCTTGATTTTAGTCGGCTGATGGTGTTATCCTTCTCTTTATTACTTGTGCGCATTTCCTCGATACGGTCTTGCAGAACTTTGGAAGTGTCACTGGCTGCATAAAAACGTTCCCTCCAGTCTGCCTGGGGAAGAAAAAACATTCATTATGGAATCATAGAATCATTAAGGTTCAAAAAGACCTTAAGATCATCAAGTCCAACCACTCACCTCACTGCCAAGTCCATCACTAAATTAACCATATCCCTCAGCACCTCATCTATGCATCTTTTAACTACGTCCAGGGATGGGGAATGCACCTCCTCCCTGGGCAGGTGCTTAATAACCCTCTCTGTGAAAAAGTTCTTCCTCTCTAAACCTCCCCTAGTGTAACTTAAGGCCATTTCCTCATGTCCTGTCATTCATTACTGAGATCAACCCCTACTTCATTACAACCTCCTGTCAGGGAATTGCAGGGAGTGCTCATGTCTCCCCTCCGCCTCCTCTTCTCCAGGCTGAACACCTCAAGTCCCTCAGCTGCTCTCCATCACACTTGTGCTCCAGCCCCTTCCCCAGCTCCACTGTCCAGCTCTGGCCACGCTCCGGCCCCAAAGTGTCCATCTGGGAGTGAGAGGCCCAACACTGGACACAGCACTCGATGTGCAGCCTCATCAGGACCCAGCACAGGGGGGCAATCACTGCCCTGCTCCTGCTGATCACACTAGTTCTGGTACAAGCCAGGATGCCCTGGGCCTTCTTGGCCACGCTGCTGGCTCATGTTCAGCTACCATTCTATGATTCTATGAATACTTATCTAGTAGATTTTTTACTTCAGTACAAAGCATAATAATAGAATACAAGAGTTCATCTTGTACATGAACAAGATTTTTTGCTCATTTTTGTGATGTATAGGGAAGGAAAATCAAGACTAAAAACCCAAAAGACACATTTATTTTGTAGGACTTAAAACATCTAGAGGTTAGGTCTCTAATCCCAGCTGATTATCTCGCTTCCCAGCACTGACAAATGTCTAAACAAGGTGGAATGAATGAGCCTCTCCAGGTGTCTAACTTTCATGAGTGGCCTGCTCTTTGACCAATAAATGCAGCTATGCAGTCATGAGCAAAGTGGTCTGATCTAGCCAGAAAAACTGTATCAATCTAGTTGAGCATACTTTTATCCCAGTGCAGATGAGATTCGCTTTGATTTCTCATTAGAGCTGTGATAAAGGAGAAAATAATTAAGATATAGATAATTAAGATCATAAAAACATCACAGTATTTCACTCTTAAACTTTGTGTGATGATGATTCAAGGAAACTAACTCTTAAGTTTTTAAGGATCTCTGCTAGGAAAGTCACTGCTGTAACATAATGGGTGATACATTAAGGATAAAGGTTGAAAACAAAGAGAAAGATATGGAAACTGAGATCAGCTTAATAAAGAACAAGTGCATTCTCTTACCCTCTTAGTTAAAAGGCAACTTGATTGAAGAACAGATACTTACCACTTGCTTTTCTAGCATGTTGTTCTTGTTTTCAAGGGCTTTGATGCGAGCACTTCCTTCATTCAGAGCTGCATCTAATTCCTCACACCTATTCAGAACATACAGATTACAAAAATCTCTTGGATTTTTAAAGTAATAACTCTCCATTTTATAGCCTTCTTTCCTTCCTCTAGCACCCTCATGAGTTGTGGTGCCCAGCCTGTGAACTCCTCCCACAGCCTTCAGCCACTGCAGCGAGCAGCCAGTGTCTCTGCTGGGAAGGACTGGGGTGCTTG
This sequence comes from Colius striatus, assembly GCF_028858725.1. Classification (NCBI taxonomy): domain Eukaryota; kingdom Metazoa; phylum Chordata; class Aves; order Coliiformes; family Coliidae; genus Colius; species Colius striatus. Next base: position 13,540,884 of record NC_084775.1, on the reverse strand, counting down.
TCGTGAGCGAATGGCAAACTGGGAACACGTGCAGAGACACCAGTACACTTCAGTTTTACAGTGGAAAGCATAGCATGTAACAGAGGAAGAGGACAAGTAAGGACAAACAGTACCTGTCAGCCAGATTTTGATTCATTTTCTTCAAGTCTTCAGATGAAGCAGTCTTCTGGCTTGCCTCCAGCTGCTGTTTCAAGCTCTGGATCTCAGAGTCATAGTAAGCTCGTAGATCAGCTATATGTCGAGCGTGTTTTTCCCTCAGGTTCTGCCTAATCCTATTTTCAAAAATCAAGAACAAAAAAAGATTTCCAGCTATCCACATAAGCATGCACAACTGCATCCATTAGCACATCATGAACTCAGCAGATCAACCTCTCTCACAGAACTTTGTGGCATTTAAAAGCAAAGAAAGCTTTGTCATCTAAGTTGGACTGGATGATCTCTAAAGGTCCCTTCCAGCCCCTACCATTCTATGATTCTATAAGGCAGTGCTGTCAGACACCTCAGGCCTGCACAGAAGCCTTCACATTAATACAAGTATACACTATTATATACAAATACAATACAAAGCTTTAACCTCTCCCCTTTCTTTTGCTATGCACTAGAATATATGCCTTTAAAATTAAAACAGGAAAACTCAAACCACAGAACTGCCTTGAAACCATGACCCCTACAGGAAACAGATGCCATGCTGGTTTGTCCCTGTGCAAACTGCAAGAGCTCCAATAGTTAATGGGGATAGTTCTTTTTCCCTAAGTACAGTAATTCTGTGGTTCTCCCACCATTTGACTCAAAACAGGACAACATAACCCCACAGAATTTTGACACTCTCAGCCTAAATTAACTCCCTCACACAGCCTAGAAACGAAGGATGTGCTCTTTTAATTTGCAACCAAGTAGAACATAGAAAATTGTTTTGCCTTCCACTTAAGGCAAAGAAGACAGAGCACAAATATTGTGCCTTAGATTAAACAGTATGGTCTAAAGAAGATTAAATAGTACATTATACAGACAATTGTAAGAAATAATTGTTCTATTTATACACCATCTGTACTTCAGGGAAGAAGAACAAAGAGGTGGGAGACAAAAAAAGGCACAGGGATGTCCAGCTTTGTTCTAAGCCAACAGGACTCACATATTTTGTTCATTTTACCAGTGTTTTTAGGTCCTTTCATGGAAGTACCAACTCCACAGCTTTTAAAAAAGAAAAAAAATCACTTACTTTGACATTATCACAGGATCTTCAACAGATGTCACTGATGGACTATAGTCTGGCAAACTGTTGTTAGCACACTGAGTAACAGAAGAAGGAGTTAGAGTCAGTGTTTCTTCCTCATCAGTGTTGACTAAATTGTCATTATTAGCATCCTTATATGCCATTGGAAAGGGACAGCTGGTCCCATTTGCATTTTGGAATGGATGATTTCTCCAGAGGTCCAAATGCACAGCTCCACTGCTGGCAGGGTATTTTGGAGAGTCATCTAACTGAGATGAATTACTTGTCTGTGAAAAAGAGTCTGTGTCACAATGACTTGAAAATCTGGGCTCCACCATAGAGTCTGGAGAAAAAGGAGCAGTCTCTTCAGGAAAACTGAACAAGCAGCGTCCTGGGTTCTGCTGACCTGGTTTCATATGCAGGGTTGGGTCCAATGTCAAGATCTAGGAAATAAGTTACAATGCTAAAAAAAATGGTGATTTAACTTTTGTTCCTATAAAAGGAGGTTGTCTGAAGACACTAGTACCCCACAGAATATATTGCAGGAATTACATTGAATCATTTGGTAGCAACATGCAAGATAGAGGGACGTGTAACAGCATAGATGATGATACATATGGCCAATGTTTGCAACCTGAGTTTGAGTTTCCATTAAGAAGAGACTAGCATCTGTAGCTTTCTAGAAAACCTTTGCAATTCCACCTATGTATATAGGACAATGATTTCTCCTTGTGTGATGAAACAATAACCTTTGTATCATTAGGAAAATTGTGTCATGGATTATATACAAGATATTCAGCTCTCTACTGGATTTTGTACAGGACTGAAAGCTGTATAAAGTAACAGATACCACAAAGAGTATTTCCACAAACTGCCTCTTCTCATTCACGGGTGGAATTAACATCTTGTAGGAAGTAGTAAGAAAATGCTGCTTCTGCAACTGCAGTACATTTCATCAGCTGCAGCCTCAGAGTAAGCAGATTCAGCCCTGCACCAGGCTCAAGGTTGTACAGCAAAGGTGTTTGTTTATCCAGGATATTCTTAGAGGATCTTTTCAGCTGGATCCTTTCCCAAGTTGTTTCATCACATGGCTGCAAAAATGCTGTTCCAGCGTAATCCTCAAGGTGGCAGCAGGGTCCAATGAATGCAAAACCACCCTATAACTGAGCTACCTTCAAATCGAGACGATAAAGAAATCAATGTTACCTCTGGTGGGTGACTTGACTGGGAAGAAGCCATAAAATTCTGGTCTGGCAGCTGCTTGTTCTCCTTTTGTCTTTTATGATAAATATCCTTCAATGATGATAGCTTTGTTTCATCAGCAGAAGACAACTTCAACAGGAAAAACTGCTACATTAGTTTATCTGAACACAAACCTCCATCCCCAGTAAAGATAAACAAGCTCTGGGTCAGCTTTAGCTAATCAATCAGTTCAGAACAGAAGGTGGCTTAATTCAATGCACCCAGTTTTTAAAAGGGTCTTTAATGAGGCAGATGCTCCTTTAATATGCTTGTTAGTCTCTTTCATCTCCTGTGCACACAATTTCTTTTAAATGACAAATGAAGTCAAAGATCCAAGTGACTTCAGTGGGGGTAAACGAGTATGAATAAAAGAGACTGAGCTACCAAGTGTTCTCATAGCAAATTCTCCAGAACCTGCCTTCTGGAGGGCAGATTCTTTCCACTGTAGAAAAAAAGCAAAGATGACTAGCAACTATAAGACAACTGTTAAAACACATATAAAGTTTACCTCATCTGGTGGTACTTTTGTGGAGAAGACATCTGCAAACTCACTTCTGAAATTCTCTGGTAAAGAGTGGTACATCTCCTTCTCATCTAATTTCCAGTATGAAAGTCCTGGTAAGAAGCAGCATTGAAATAAAAAGAATAAATTCCAATTTTCAAGCTCACAACTATAGAATGGGAATCCCAAAATCCATTAGTAAGATGTTACTTTGTCAGCTAACAAGAATGCTGTATTAATTATTTGCATCTATTTCTTAAGGATGTCACTAAAGCATTTGTTACCAGAAGTTACAACAATCTCAATGCAAAGCACAAGCAACATAGTCAGCATCACATCACACAGCATCAGTAACAAAAGGGAAAACATACAGATTTACTCTTTGGTGTTTAAGGGACAAATTCTCATTTACCACCAACTTTTGTATTTCTAATGATTCCAATATAGCTCTTAAAACTTGTATGACCCAAGGAATAATCCTAGGTAGCCACTTGTTAATACAAACTCTGTGGTTTGGTACTCAACAGCACTCTGTAGCATGCAAAAAGACTACCAGGACTAAGAGGGATGGCACAAGAGGAACAGATACAGTCTCAATCCCACTTCAATTTCTTATGTGTCCCTCTCCCAATTGGTTGTGAAGAAGCAATAAGTATACACAGTTTGCAGGGCTGCATCTCTGTACCCCTGATTGATACTGAAATGAATCCACCCTGTTGCAATCAAAAAATATGAATTAGTTGTTTGGTTGTCACCAAAAAATCCCCTAAAGAAAAGAAACCAACTCCCCCCAAAATCACCACGAACCACCCCCACCACACACAGGCCCCAAAACAACAGCAGCAAAACCATACCAGAACATAAGCAAGCAGCTCACCCCTCTCCAAATTAACAAATCACCACATGACATGCTACATGATTTTGTTCTTGTCTATTTATACACTCATTGAATCATGCCCTTGTCTCACAGGAATTTTACCTCTACTACCATGCACTCCTGTGATTGTTAGCCCAACAATGCCAGCATTTGAAAGACCGTGATTTTAATGGTCTTTGATTTTCAAAGCCTGGCTCTGAAACGTTGAGAAACGTGAGGAACAAAAAAATGGTGCATGTCCTACATCTGCCAGCAATGACAGAGGAACAACCATCAGTTTGAAACACAAGAGCAAGGAAAGCAGAATTTCGCTACATCAAAGTCTAACAACGTGTCAGTGCTCAAACCCCCCTCATCTCCCCAAAGCTGTTGGAGATTGTTGCATTCTAGTAACAGTTTTAAAAACAAGCATTCAAAAGAAAAGGAATTTTAAGTACAAAAAATTGACTATACCTGAAGCTTCAGACACTACAGAATTTGGACTTTCGTTCGGTTGGTTGAGGTAAAAAGCGTAAGGTGGCAAAGCAGCATCAGGAAGCTTTGTCTAAAATTACAAAGAGAAACAGATTTCTAAGGAAAATCATAAGACATGGAGAAGAAAAGAATCAAGGGTACAACTTTTCATGTAAATGTTACCAGTCTTTTCATGTAAATCTTATCAGTCTTCTCAAGCAGAGATACATTTAATTATACAGTGTGACCCAAATTCATATTCAGGGCAAACACAGTCAGAAGGGAAACTAAGCTAAGCCACGTCATGAAAAGATACTGCTGTTTTCTAAGTCATGTGCCTGTCTGCTTGTGGAGCACTTTTGAGATGAACTGTTAAATAAATACACATTTTAGACAGCCAGCTAAACTCTTGCTCCAGAAGAGGTGCGAGTCTACAGACAGATGACGTATCAACACAGTGTTACTCCTTCCTCATCCTAAGATTGGAATTTATTATATCCAGTTGTTATGACTTCACCTACCACAAATCCAGAGGTAAACACAACTATCTCAGACAAGATACGAGCTACCCTTCTCATCACTCCAAACTTTTTAAGCAACATTCCAGGCAATGTTCCCAGCTAATTACTGTGAGAAAGGTCAGACCAACAGATGGGACAAAATTCCCACATAATTCAAGATCTTCTACAACTCTCATTTTAATGAAAGGAAGAAATGTCATTGATCTATCATAGTGATACAAGAGCAACTGAGCAAGGGCAGCTCCCTTTAAAATGGTCATCTCACATTGGTCTTTTCCACCATACCTTTTGTTCCATTACAGCAGCTTAACAGTCAGGCTACCTGGAGTATTTGTACAGCTCATACAACTGAGGACTAAAATGGGATAGTAACCACTGAGTTAACAAAAGTAAGAAAAGAAAAGTTTAGAACTAAAGCTTTTCAAGTTTTTGCATGAAGTACCATCTCACCTCAAGGCTATTTTGTCCCTCTTAATGTTTTTATTTAGGTATTCTCCTTTGCCTAAGCAGGAAGAAAGGAAAATGAAGGGGTATCAACTGAATTCTTACAAAGGAACAGAAAGATAAAGGTACTCTCAAAAGCTGAGATAGAAAAGTGATAATCCACAGCAGATAAGTTTGACTCCTGGTTTGCAATATCCACTTAGCATAACATCTTATTTCCACTGACAATAGAAAACCAGAGACAGCAAGTCCAAACAGCTACTCTTACTCTTTCTGGCTCACCCTCAAAGTGACCACAGGAAAGAAAACAGACCCTGCCTTGAATGAAGTGGCTGACATTTGATAGTTCTCTTATACTCTCGCAGGTGGAGTCATTCACAGAGTTTCAGGAATTATTTCCTTAAAAACAGCATAAGGAGAGGGGTTTGTGACAATTAATATACTGAAAGTAATTCTAAAACCTCATAGTTACACGTATGTTGATTACTCACACAACCATGTTGCATAACATCCTTTTGGATCAGAAATATTACAGGTGATTAAACTTCCCTCCCCAAATCCTGAAGACATGGGCACATACACAATCAGTATCTTGAGAATATGGGGGGGCATGAACCAAATTCTTCTTAAAAGAAGTGTTTTGGATCAATTCAGCAGTCACAGCAAGAAACATTACTACAAATGGTTGTGAAGAGACAATGAGATCTCCTAAATGTCTGTTGGGGGGTTGGTGACTTTTAGTAACTAGTGCTTGGAGTAGCTTGATTTAGCCAAATCATAGTTATACACAGGAATGAAAGAATGTATTATTCTTACATAAACAATACCAAAAAAGAGATTGGATTTTAGCATAAGAGACTGCTAAGAACACTAAAAAAGCCCAAACTAAGCCAAAAAAATCCTTACAATTTCCAATCTCAATCTGGAAGAATACTCTGTGTTCTGAGTAAAATGGCCAATGCCTCCACAAACAAAGAATTCTGTGTACATTACCAGCTGAAATCAAAGATCCTTCCAAAAATGATAGGACACAATAAATTAGGGAAATGAGTGGGAAAAATCAGGCAAGGAATAAAATAAGCCAAACTAGCTATGTGAGTAAGGATAGAAGTAAACTGTGCCAACATCACTACTCAAATGCTTACAGCTAAATATGAAAGCATCTGCTGAATCTGAACATCTAACACTGTGAAAAGAAGAAAACTAGGAAAATATTATACAATAAAAGAAGACTTACAGTCTCATGTGGTGATTTCTTTGCTTTCTCTTTGTCTTGCATAGGGTTCACACACACTTCTTCAACATTTATTCTTTTTGGTTGGTTTTGTTTCAACTTTTGTGCCCATGATGTTAAAGATTTACTAGATGGTTAAGAAACAAACACATATACTGTAAGTAAATATGCCCTTTACAGTGGGGACAAAAACCAAAAAACCAAAACCAGTTTGGGTTAACTGGACTATTCATTTTGGTTTGAACCCTTTCCTCCATCCAACTGAGTTAATAATATAAACCAGAAAGCAATTTCAGAGAAAAAAAACTTGTGGGTTTTTGTATTAAAGAGGCAGAAGAAGTCAGACATGAATGATTTCAAAAGTTGACAAGGTTTTTCAAACTGGCAAACACTCTTGAACTGAACTTCTCCAGCTCCAAGCTCCCTGGCAGCCCGTGAACTGCAGCTATGTTTTTAAATCCTCATGGAACTGTGCAACATGAATTGCATACTGGAATAAATCCCATCAGAAGGGAGGGAGAGCACCACACTAATGGAGTTATCATCTACCTTATATGTTGAGATAACACATTTCCAAACCAAATAATCCAAAGCAAGCTGGTTCTGTGTTTTATTACATACTAACAAAGTACAAGTTCATTTTCATGATTCTCTTTCCAATAGAAAGTTTTTGTCTCTGCCAAACTCCTTTCAGGGACTCACAGGCAACAAGCTGCCCACAAAAGCTCTGATACTGCTCACAACCACATGAAGCCACTGCCATTACAGTCCAGCCTGACAGGGACAATAAAGCACACTGGGAAACTGTGTAACTAGAGCAGTGCTTGGTCAGTATTATTGCCAAATTAGCTGGCCAGTCTTTCAAAAAACACTTGGTAGATCCACTCACGTTAAGAACAGAGCAAAACAAAGAAAGATCAACCAAAAAAAATCCCATCAGAAAATCCCAAACATGTTTGGCTGTTGTCTGCTACCATTGATTACTGTAACACATGCCTATAAGCTGGCAAAAAAGAGACTGGTTGAGCACAGTAGCAAAATATGAGTTACATAAAACTGGTAATCAACACCTAAAATTCTAGTTTGCAGATAAACATTATATGCAAGCTGCATCTTAGCTCATATTTGCAGGAAAAAGTAGATTTTCATATTTTCCCACAATTTATCTAGAACAGAAAAATAGTGCAGATGCAAATCTACCAAGCAGCACAGTTATATTTTCCACAATCAAGAGGTTTCATTCAATTCTTACATGCTTCCAGTTAGCAACAGCTCTTTACTGAATAGGGACTGTCTGCAATAAATCAACATATTTGGAAAGTTTATGACTTACTTGGGTTTTTTCCCACATTGAACTTCATCAACTTTATGTTCACCAGGAAAAACTAAAACATCATTCCTTCCTGATGACAGCTTTTCCTCTATTTTGGGGGGTAAAAGTTCTGCCTCACTCTGCAATCCTGCTGCGCCACACTGTCCTTGAGAAGCTTTCTCCATGTGGTCTGAGCACTTGCTGATGTCACTGGATTTGCTTGGGTTCAGTTCAGAGGCAGAAAGGGTATCATACCCACTGGTCACTGAAGCATCATTTGTGAAACATTCCTGCTGCAGATCAGATGCATTCAGCTGATTTTCTGCTTCGTTAGATCGAAGTTGATTGACCGTGCACTCATTTCCTTCAAAGATTTCAGAATGCATCCCCATTTGAGTTTCTGGTGATGAAAAAGTGTCTGTAAAGTTGGCAGGCAAAGTTCTGCTCCTGCCAGCACCCCAGTTGCTGGTCTGCAGTTTCACCAACTGCCTTAGCTCATCCTGAATCAGCTATAGAAAAAGAAAAGGTAGAAGTCCTATGAGATTGTGCCACAAATCACATTTACATTCTGATGCAGCTTCACTGCACATTATTAGTGAGAGAATTAAAGTACTTATTTAAAAGAACTCACATTTTCCATGTGTAGACATCTCATGCATAAAGTAGATCTATGCATACTGTGCACCACAGGAAAATGTCCACAGTCACAATCCTTAAATCCATGCAGTGAATTACAGGTCTCAGTGGTCATTAATAAATGTAAAAACACAATGCATGCATGTATTCACTACATGCCTTCAGAATTACAGCTACCTTCCAGCTAGCTAAAGAAACAAACTATCCATTAGAAGTGGATAAAAGTCTTTTGCTAAACTTAAGTCTAAAAGAATTCATAACTTGGATATACATTTTTGAAGACCACAAGAACACTATAATGGATGTACAAATCATTACTCTATTATGCTAATAGGAATAATGTACCTCTGTAAGATTACTTGCATAAAACATGCTGCTTAGTTTTGTGATTCAACTCTGTCAAGGGAGGTAGGGAAGAGAGAACAAAAGGGAAGAAATAGAACTGAGATGGGGGAAAAACCCACCAAACCGATCAGATTCTCTACTGACATCTGATCTGTGTCATTAATACTTTGTGTAGGAAAAGTGACAGGCTGCTATTTGAATTAAATAGCACTTTTACTTCTCTTTGCATAAATCTCTCACAAATAATTCCAAGAGAAGAAGAGACCTAGGAAAAATAGGACAACACTTGTACAGTTTGGGGACTGTACTTAGCTTTTGTTTCTAAATGTTTTTCAATAAAGGTTGACCTTAGCATGGCCCATGGGTGGTGACAGCTTCTCATTCCCACACTTGCCTTCAAGCATATAAACTCCATGAACCAAGGACTGATCCCAAGATGAACTCAAGGTCTTTTGATCCATATTTTCACACACATACAGACGTATTTTTATAAGCACAGTTGGTCTTTAAACATAGCATAGTGCAAGCCTTATCTCAGAGTCATGTCAATGCTAATGCAGCACCTTGCTTTTCTACCCCAAACACTAGATTATTTGGTTTGTCTTTTTATTATTCTTACTGGAATGTGCTGAGTTGCCTCTGTTTCAGTCTTTTCACTAGGTCACTGGTATACCAGTTTAATTTTGGAACAGCTCCATCTATTTTGTCTAATGCACTCATACAATTGAAAGTAATGTGATAACTGTTGATTTATATTTTATGTGGCCATTCCTGCAGTTAGTAAATCCCCATGGGTACCACAAACACAACTCTTCCAGAGGTAGCCTTTCCTATTAATGAAGACAAAAACCAGTAAAGCCAACACAATGGATTGGTCAAGACTACGATCAGCAACAAGTGAATCAAACCACTACGGTAAGTGGAAGAAAATACAAAGGTAACACTGGTAATACAAAAATAATGAGATGAGAGGGGGAAAAAATGATGGGCAGAGGGGAAGAAACAGGAGACAGGATAAAAGAACAGTACCTCTTGTTAATTCAGTTCAGGAACTGTTGATTACTACTAGTGTAGAGGGCATCGGGAAAGGGAAGGGAAAAACAGCAACCAAAATGATGAAAATATTCAGCATTATATATACTTATAGAATTATTGTCTCTTACACATACACACACATTCCCTCTGTGTCAATGGATAAACAGAATTCAACAAAAACGTGACTCTTCACCTGTGCCATTTTTCATTCTTAGAAAGGTGATTGTTCAACTGAAGGGTGAAGCAAGTGTTCAGCTGTTAAGGTGAACGGGTTCCTGTGCTACATACTGTCTAGATGAAGTTGCTTTAGCATTTATTTCTAATGAAGAGGAAACTACAATGTCTCCAAATTAGAAATGATACAGTCTAACAGTTAATAAAAACCAGCTTGTAGCTACAAAATCCAGCTATCCTGTGGGCATTCCAAATCAAATATTTGTGAAAACAAAATCACTGAAAATAAACAACCCAAGAATCATCACTCCTGAAATGGTTCCTTCCAGTTACTTTGTCAACTAGCCGAGGCTGTCTCAACTCTGCATCCTGCAAATGAGCATTCCCAGTCATCCACTTCCATTAACTGCCTGTCTGAACATACTTATAAGAAAAAGACAGCAGTGCCGGAGACCATCCTGCACTGTTTTGCAGGGGAGGTGAGGTTGGGGAGAAAAGAAACATTCAGCCTAACCCACCTACTTGAACAAATCATTACTTACTTGGATTTGGTGGTGGAACTGCTCTTGCTGGGCAACTATTTGTTCCTGACATTGTTTTTCTACCAGTCGCAATAAGTGAAGCCACCTGATCTGTTAAATCACAAAGTCAAATCATTAGAGCACAGTCATATTGCATCTCTTATCTTGTACTAGTTTTGCAATATTATATTTAGGTGTTGACATAATACAAAGTTTACTAACAGCACTGTGGCTGCCCACCCCACATTACAGGCAGTTCCCTGGCAATCAATGGAAACAATTCACTATGGACAAATTTGTCCTTCGAGTCAACAAGAGAATACATCTCTAAGATTCCAGCTTGGTTTAAAAAACTCCAAACAAAATATCAAGGCAAGAGATTTATTCTATTTTTAAAAATCAAATTATTTTAAAGGAGAAACAGCTGGCAGGAAAGTAGAGTCAAATTGTATTGAACTGGAATCAATCTTTCCAAATTATAGGGAATTTTAAGAGGGATAATTAAATGTCCCCGAGTCCAGTAAAACATTTGCTTCAATAAGAAGCTCTTCCCTTCAGCAATCCAGTGACAGGCCATGATGCATAACTAGTTACTGAAAATAAAAAGATGATTTGTTTTAAAAATCCAACACAAGAGTTCTTTAAATGTGGTCAAGTCTGAATTTTAAACACTATTTTATGCTAATGTTTATGGAGTTTGCAGAATGCATGTGCCTATTCTTTTCTTGGAGCTGTTAAAGAGCACACAAATCAAGCATCTGTCAAGAGACAGTTTGATGGAGCACAGCCAGAAAGCTCAAAAACTCTGCAGGAACAAGCCCATGGTGTGGAAACCTGATGTTCCTTATGGATACTAAAAATAATGAAAACATTTAAAATAAAGGACAAAAACAACATTGAAAAAAGGTTTTAACGAGCTAAATCTCTCAAACGACACAAAAGTCATGATGTAGGTTCAAGTCTGGAAACAAATTCATCATCTACTTGTCTTTATAAACGAAATAAATAATTCCACTAAATCAGTCATTTTTAGAAAGAAAACTTTCCATTTCCAGGATCACTTCAGGCCTACACTTCAGTGCTAAAGCTTTAAAGGTTTAAATTTTTCAGTTCAGAAGCTTGCAGTCCTTAATTCATGGTATTAACATCTCTGTTGTAAAACACTAAGATGAAAAGCTTTGTACAATATCTTAGCTTAAGATAAAACTGCAGTAAAATCCACCCATGTGCTTATTTCATCCATGGTAAAGAGATTTGTCCCATTGTGAAGAATAAACACACACAAGTATAGATCTTACTGTTTAAACTCTATCATCATTAGATTTGTCTACCAAAATGTAAACCTGATATTAAAAGATAAAACTTAACACCAACTACCTCACAGTTCTTTGCAGTTTCTAAGTCAGCATTTCCAGTGCTCTGGAGATCTTGCATGAAGGAGGCAAGCAGCTCAACAAACCCAGGTGTTAATGAGGACCTGGTATTCCCTGAGTAACCAGAAACTCCATTAGGATTGGATGAGGGACTTCTAGTGAAACATGAGGAAAAATACTTCAATTATTTATTGTGCCAGTTGTCCAGCACAGTGAATAAAATAATATCCTACATATGCTATGCAGCCATGAATGAATTATACACTTAATTGATCTCATCGTGCTGGAAAAAAGAAAATATATATTCATAAGAATGAGGATGTTCTTCAAGAAAATGTCTCAGAATCCACAGCATGCTTCATTAATCTCTTACATGCTATTGTAAGGCAGGAGCTTTCCAAGGAGAGAGACAGCATCATCAGCACAGATATTACTGCTCACTGGTACAAATGTGAGTAAATACAGCTTTTCATCAAACCTGTGTGCTTCTTCATAGATTCTGAGGTCAGAGGCTTACAGAGCTAAGCTTCTGTGTAACAGTAATTTATGAATTCCAAGACTATTGCCTCCTTTTGAGAAGTTACACATGCAGTAAACAACTTGTAATTCTAATCTTGATAGGTCAGTCAAGAACCTCTCCTCATCTGTTGCTTAGACCATTAGTCTGTGTTTGCTCTTTGTATCCCTTGGGAATACCTTGGGCATTGAATAGAAAAAGAATCCAGTTTTTCTAAGCTGCTCTTCTCTACAAATGACTTCACATAACACATGACCTTTCCAAAGAATGGCCTCTTACAACTTGGCCAAGACAGGTTCCCCCCACCGCCCTCCCAAGAGACACAAAGCAATGGAAGTCACTAAGTTTTAAGGAAGACTTAACAGTTCTTTCAGTAAGGTTTGTCTCATCAAGGATTACAGTTGTATATTTTAAAGACTAGGCATCTACTGCAGGGTATTACATATTGCTTCACCTTAGGAATAATGCCACTGTAAAAGCAAACTGACTAGCAAAACTAGAAGTATTTGTTATATTCCTTCCACACGTTACCTGTTACAATTGAAGTTACAGACAGAGCTGTGGGTGTTTCTGACATCAGAGGCTGCAGAAGACGATGGGATTTCTTGTACAGCAGTCACCACATCACAGTTTTCCATATCTTAGTGCCAAGTGTGACATTACCCTGAAAATATAAAGCAGTAACAGCACTCTCTTATTTTAAGAAGCCATTTGACTTTGTTATTTGTAGAAACAGAACTTGATTAAAGATACAGTTGGTTCAGTCAAACCATCCCTGAGAGTGCCAGCATTTCACAATCAACCTCTCTTCCCTATCCTGTGCAAACAGGTGCTATTTAGTCAGCCTTGTACTTACAGGGACTCCTACAAATCAAAGGGATTCCTAGCTGTGCATCACACATCTAGACTGGGCTGTAAAGGATGTCTGAATCCAAAACATTCCCGTTAGATCAGTGTTGTCAGGATTTGTTTGATCTTTCTTTTTTTTTTTTTATGAGGCTCCACAGACCACTTTTGAGACTTAAATACATTGATAAAAGGCCCTTTCACTGAAATCTACTGAACAAGGACCTGTGCCTTCACTGAAAAAGAAAGAAACACCCTCAGAAAATAAAACTGAGACCCACTGAGTGAGACTGCAGCTGACCAGTTCTGCCATTTGTGTGTGGAATATTTGGCTTGGGTTTCTTTTTCAGAGAACACTTGTTTTATCATTACTACAATCAATAATTCAAAAACCTGACACTGTTTTGAGTTATAGATCTTACCAATTAACAAAATAAAATGTAGTCATGGAGGAATGGCACAGTAGTTTAAAAACAGCAGCTGGTTAACTGAAAGCATCATAAATAAATAAATACAGAAGGCTTGTGTGATGGTCTTACAGCACTCGAAGCAGCAGTTTACAAGAGTGGCTGTAGAGAGACTAAAATACTCTTCCAGTTTCCACACTTTCAGGATGAAAACACTTGAAATACATTGATTAATCCGTTCTTCTATAATGCTTATTTCAGCATGTTCTACAGCCTGGTGAATTCATCCTGTGTTCTAACATTGGAGAAGAACCTTGCAGTATCTCACGGATGAAGAACAGAAGGAGACACTAAGAAATATCATCCTGGTACTCTGTAATAGTACTAAGAATAAATCCTTGCTGCCTTAAAGAAGCACAGTGCCTTCAAAAAGCCTGACTATTTTTCTTCACAGGGCTTATAAGGACATGCTACTAGCCCTTACAGATATAAGCTGTCACTGTTTGTAAGTACATAGAGATGTACCTCCAACAGCTTCAGAAGTATAAAAAAAATATTTCCACTAGAAAGAAATTGATGGGCAACTGTCCAATTTTTCCCTATTTTACTGGAGCCTGTTTAGCTTTAGCAACAAAATGTTTTCATGGTACCCACTCGATCCGTCTTCTTTGGCTACAGCTGAAAATGCCAGAACGGGAAGGAAGTTATCACAGATATATACATCCCTTTGGCAGAGCTTCTTGGGATAAAAGGAAGTGGGGAAAAAAAGCCTTTCTTCTTTTTCAAGCAGTCAAATGTCTGGAAAATGTGGAGGTTATCAGGCACCTAACGCGTCAGAGCAGAAGCTGCAAGTGTCTCTGGAGCAGCTGGATGGCAATGGCGGGGGCTACATCAGTCACCCCCTTCTCCCCAGGATGAAATCATGGGTGGCCTATCTCAGCAGCATAGCAGATGGGTGGGACTTAGCTGTGACACAGGCTCGTTTCATAACCTCATTAGAAGTCTGCTTGCAGTAAAAAAAAATATTAAGTGAGCTCAAACTGGGATGAGGAACAGCTTAGTTATCATCTATTGTTTCCATAGCACAGAGCAATCCTTACACAGCCAAGTCCCTACATAAAGGGAGAGGATTAAAATAAGCAAGCTGCAAGGTATTTTGAGTCATAAATGTCAGTGCTGATTGAGATGCAAACACCCAGGCTGGCACAGCCCTGGAGGCCGTGTGGTTCTGCCTCTCTTCTTGAGAGGTCTCTGATTGTTTTTGATTCCTCGCAGACGGGTGACAGGCCACCTCGGCCCCTGCTTCCCCCCACTCATCTCCTCAAGAGTTTCCTGAGGGACTCTGAGGAGGGACAACAAGCCCCTGGGGTCTGAAGGCCCAGCCCCCTCAGGAAGAGCTTCGCCCTAAGTGCCAAACCCCTCCTAGGGTCACGCTCCCCTCACAAGTGACCCTCAGGGCCGCCTCCCCTCAGTCCATGACCTCCTCAGCTCCGGTGTCCCGCTCCTCTCATACGTGACCCCTTCCCTCAGCTCCCCCGCCTTTACCCTCAGCTCAGCCCCGCTCGGGCCCGGCCCCTCACAAGCGCCCCCCCCCGCCCCCATCACTGCCCCCCCCCCATGGATCCCGCCCCCACGCTCCCATTGGACAGCCGCCCCTCGCGCTCCTGGATGTTGACAGCGTCTCCGCCTCGGATTGGCTGGCGGGACCGCCACTCATCAGCGAACGGGGCGGGGCGCTGGAAGCGGCCCCGCGGCGCTGGGACGCGGCCAAGTGCAGGGGCGCTGCCAACTGCGGCCCCGCGGCTGCCCCCGGGGTTCGCCCGGTTCCTACCCGCATCGCCCGGAGCCCGCGGGAAGCCGTCCGCAGCCGCCCGGCAGCTGTCTCCTCCAGCGACCGTTAGGCGATAAACAGGCGCGGCCCAGCGCCTCCCTCGCGGCGATTGGCGGCCGCGTTTCGAACGTGGTGGGGTAGAGGGCGGTGCGGACAGAGCCCCGCTCGCTGATTGGCCGCCTTGACCGCGCGCCAGCCCGCGCCTTCCGCTCTGATTCGCTACGTGGAGAAGTACGCGCAGCGCCGCGAGGGGATTGGCTAATGCGGCTACGCGCCGCGCTGTTTCCCGGATCGCGATTGGTAGTGGCTGGCCGGTGCGTAAGCCCGCCCCTCGCGCGGCGATTGGCTTCCCAGGTGTCAATCATCCAGGCGGCAGCACGTGCCTCTGCGAGGCCCGCATGCGCACCCCGAGCGGCCGCAGGTAAGAGGCGGCGGCGGTGGGGACACGGCCTCGGCTCCTCCCGAGGCGGCCGGGCTGTGGCGGGGACACGGCCTCGGCTCCTCCCGAGGCGGCCGGGAGGCGGCGGGGACACGGCCTCGGCTCCTCCCGAGGCAGCCGGGCTGCGGCCGGGCGCGCTGGGGACTGCAGGCCGGAAGGGAGGCGGCAGCCTGGGAGGGCCGCGGTCGTGACGCAGTGACCGCGAAGCTGCGGGTCTGCGGCTGGTACTGCCTTGAGTCACCAAATCCCAGCATGGTGGGGTGGGAAGGGCCCTGCGGCGCTGCTCTAGCCCAACCCCCTGCTGAAGCAGGTTCCCCTCGAGCAGCGGGCACAGGAGCGTGTCCAGGTGGGTTTGGAAACCTCCCATGAAGGAGCCTCCACACCCTCCCCAGAAAGCTCACTATTCTCTTCTAAGTTTAGTCTTGGTTTATTGCTGTAATGTCAAGTAGTAGAAATAGTGGGAACACAGATTTTTACCTTGACTTTTCTACGAAGAGCAGGCAGCTCGGAGTGTTGTCAGCCCTGGTTTCAGAACAGGTTACTTTAAACAGGCAGTGCCTGTACTAAACTTGCTGTGGAGTTTAAACTGCTCACCGCACAACTAGAGAGTAATTCTGCTATTTTTTTCTGCGTTTTTCAGCAAATAAAACATCTCACTGCCTTGTAGTGCCACCAAGTGGACACCTTTCCCTGACAGTAAAACTTTCTTACCATTATTTCAACTTCTGCTCAACTTTCAGGGACGTTTATTGCTAAGTGACGCTTCCTCACACGCTGAGGTGTTCTGAACCAAATTAAACACCTCAAACAGAACAGCATGTTTTAATTGCTTACCTCGTGCCATGCTGAAGAGAGCCATTTGACAGCAGCAGAACCTGACACTCCCAGTTACCCATGAGGATAATGCATCTATGTGCACTTTTCTGCCTTTGTTAATAACTTGACCTGGGAGAAATCAGCCTGTGAAGTTGTAGCTGAAAGCCTAATGGTCTGCTTACTCAAATCTTCTTCCTCCATCTGAGGGAATGTATAGAAAGTTGTGTGAGTAGAGTGGGATGGGCAAGCTTGTTAAAAGGACCAACATCAAAGAACCCATTTGTATCACAGGTTACTACATTTTCTGTGTTAGACAACTCACCAAATCTGTGCTTCAGCCTGACCTCACAATTTGGAAACCGTGGTAAAGGAGTAAAGTCAAAAGACAAGACCAGATAATGTGTTCAGATGATTATTACTCTGTTTCCCATAATAACCTAGTGTTAAAAAGAGTCTCAGAACTCCAACTGCTGTATCAGTCTGTAACTGATTAGTATTTTCTAGGAGTGCTAATTCATTTACTGTTTTCCAGATCCCTTGCAATAACAACATAATATTATTGACTATTTTAAGAATCCTAATTGCAATGAGAACTGAAATTCCATTTGGAATGGTAAATATTTTAAGGCACATGCCTATGAAACCAGTTAAAATAGCCTTGAAAATTAATCTGAGCATCAAAATAAGCCACAGTTAAACTAGATCACTTTAAATCAAGGAGTCTCATGATAAACTTCTTTCCCCACTTCTGTTTCAGCTTTCATTCCAGAGACATTATCCTCCTTTCTATATGAATGTTCCAAGTTTATTTCCTTTTACATTCTTACTGAGAGAAGTACGAGCACCAGCATGGAGACTGTGGATTTTGAGAAAGCATCCGTTTTCTCTGCACAGAGTGCCCATACTTCAGGCAGCAGGAAAGAAGAACTCTTTGAATCTCCTTGAACTAACTGAGGCAGACTTAAAAGAACAGTTTGTAAGAGGTGATGGCCCAGGAGGGCAAGCCACAAACAAGACAAACAACTGTGTTGTCTTGAAGCATATTCCATCTGGGATTGTAGTGAAGGTAATTATGTTTCATTTCATTAACTCACAAATTGCATTGTGTCTTCCAAGTCTCCTTTCATAGTAAAGCATGATCAGAGTGCAGCTATCACAGAGAAAAGTTTATAGGATTTTTAAAGAATCCCAGCAAGAAGCAGTTTTTGCTATAAGCAGATAAACTTGGGGTCACAGCTTTCTTCCTGGCTTTGACATACACTACTATGTTGTATTTTCCAGCAAAATATATCTTCATTGTAGGTGGCTGCTCTCATATTCCTGTCTCTCTTGTCAGTTAGAATGTCTTGGTCATACTCACTTTGCAGATTCTTAAGCATCAGGATTAATACCTGGAAATTAATCTTTGCTTCCTTACCACAAAGGGAAGACAGAGTTAAGTTATAAGAAGCTTTCCAAGGTAATATGGAAACATCAGAGATTAATGCAAAAGCCAGGGTGACACATTACATTAGCAAATATTATTAGGCAGCCTCTCCAAAATGTATCACCTGGGTATAAGAGTTGCGGCAGTTCTTGGTAAGAGGATGCTCTTGGCTTGGATGGGAGTTTCTGTATTGTAATGGCAGGGATATGTAGACTGAAAGGAACAGCAGAAGAATAAACATGTTAAAGTTCTAGTAAAAATGTCCTATTGTGTTTCTGCAGTGTCATCAAACAAGATCAGTGGAGAAGAACCGAAAGATAGCAAGACAAATCTTGCAGGAAAAAGTTGACCTCCTCTACAAAGGTGAAGACAGTGATGTCTTTAAAGAGAAGAAAGCATCAGAGAAGAAGAAGCAGGAGAAAAAAAGAAGAGCAAAGGAAAACCTAGAAAGGAAAAAACTTTTTAAAGAGATGCAACAACTGGAAAAGAAATAAAAATGTGAAACACTGACTTGCCCTGGTAGGGTAAAGGAAATGTTTGTCATTATACCCAAACACAGTTTCAAAACTGAGGTGATGTAGGGCTTCATAGGCACAGCTGAAATACTGAGCAATGACCTGCTATTGCTGTAAAACTCAAATGATAAAAGCCATCATCTCATTGATCACATTTAGCAAGCATTTCTTCTGCCAAGTTTAGAAGATGATAAATCAATCCTTGTTCATAAGGAACTCTAAACTTTCCACCATTGTTAATGAAGACAAGAAACATTTCGATGGGTCTCTTCTGCCAGGGTGAAAACTTACAATGTTTCATAGGAGGAGTTGCAGTACATAAGGAGAGGAGCCCTAAAAGGTCACAACTTCCTGTCCTTACTCAATGCCTCTACTGATTTAAATCCTTTCTAAAAACTAACAAGGTTTAGATGCTGGTTCTGGTGGTATAAAGAGACTTGCTGATAGAAGAGACACCAGTCACTGCTTCCCTCCTTTACATCCCTTGGCCAAACAAACCCTCTGTCCTACTTGATTCTGAATAAGGTTTAAACACAAGCTTTACAACTCTTTCAAGAAAGGGGTGTCCATCTTGTTTTTCCACCTCAAAGGTAAAATCAGGTCACTACAGACCCAAGGCAATAGAATACAGCTCATCCCAGATGTGAAGTAATTAACTTTCTCTCTTAATACTGCATTGTGTTCCAAGTGTCCATAGCTCCATGTGTACCCATAGCTCCAAACAGCCCATCTTCCTTCAGAGTTAGATTTGATTGTACAACAGGGAGTTACAGTCATTTACTATGTTCATACAATGCTGCACTTGAGCATTTTGGTATCTTCACTCATTTTGACAGTTTCCCATTTGATGCAAATACATTTGCAGCCACGTTTCCTTTGTTGCTGTTACTTCAAAGCCAACTACTGAAGTTTTACTTTCCCACTTTAACCCTGCTGTAACTTCTAATTGCTTAACCCAAGCTTGTAATTTTTGGACAGCTGCTGAGTTCTGGCCTTCAGCAATGACAGGAGAGAGCTTCAAGTACAGAAGCCATAGGATCTGTCCAAAGCCACGGAGACCACTAGCAACTACACCACCTGCTTACAGAGACCGACTGCATCAAGGGAAAGAAACTCCAGCAGTCTGCAAGCCCATTCCCTTTTCTGTTCCTGAACTTAAGCCTCCTGCACAAAGGTTACATTTTAATCTGTTTAGAGTTGTTGTTCGTGGAGTATGAATCCAATTAAAGTGACTGTACATAGTTTTAATACAAACTGTTAATGAAAATAAGCTTTATTACGTCAAGTAATAAATACATACAAAGATGCAAATAACAGTTTTAGTAATTTATCCAGGATTTTCTGGTTTGGGGTGGGTTTTTTTTTTGCAAACTTTGAAACTGAAATCTCCAGCCTTAATGTAGAAATTAGCTTTCCAGGACCTTGTTATTATTGAATAGGTTTCCCTATTTTCCATATAACTCATGCACTTTAAATGGACTTCAAAGCACTAACAGTCATGCAAATGTTTATGCAAAACAAAAACAAGGAAAAATAAGGGGAAGGTTATTTCTAAGCAGGCTCTATGCTGTATGACAGTTTGTGACTTAGCAGGCTACTAGGTACAACATGCTATTCTGCATTTATTTAAAAAAAATCCTTAAAGCTTATGTCAAACTTTGAAAGATCAACAGTTTGGGGTTCAGTGAATACAGTCAAAGGAAAGAAACAAAACGAGACTGCGGCTGGATAAGAAGGGAACTGAAATATAGCCTGGGAGAGAAAGAGCATTCCTCTGCATGCAGTTCAGTTTTCATGTCTTACAAACATTTTTAAGGAGTTTTAACTTCTTTACAAAATGCAAACCCTCAGTAAGTTGAAAAAAATCTTTGTTTTCTCATTCTTAACTATACATTTTTGTAAGGGCAAAACAAAACATTGAAAATAAAGGAGTCTGAATGTTTCAAGAGTCAAAAGGAAAAAAAGTGTTACTTTTTCTTCATTGAGAGATGGAAAATCTTGCATCTGAGTTAATGGTCTACGATCTTGCGTTTCGTTCCGTCTCAGCCAAGCATTCCCGAACTAATCCTCTGGCATGAATAATGCCTGCAAAAGAAATGCATGTCTTTGAGGTCACCTGACTCAGGTCACATTTGCAATGACAGTCCAGAGAAAGGTTTCTGTATTTTTTGTCAGAAAAAGGAGAGATTCCTCACTTCCCAGACATCAGCTGCTGCTACACAAGTTTGCTTTCCCAAACTGACATTACAGATTAAAAAGGGAGTAAAGCAGGAATCAGAGCATGGTAAGAGTTGTAGGTGTGCAGTAGGAGGTGTATCTTCATGTGCAATGCAGGCTGATTTAAAAATCAAAGACTTTACAGAAAGGAGAAGAAAACAAACCACAAAACATCTTACCTCTACCTTACTTTTATTTTGCTACAGTGAAGTGAAAAAAACCCACAACCAAAGTTACCTGGGAACTCATTTTAGCAAGCTCTAAAAGTCTTAAGACCTTGGGACAGTTCTCCTCCTGAGAGGATGCAACAAAATCCAAGCCTTCATAATAGTGCTCAAACACAAGTTGTGTCTCTTCTAAGATGAAATTCGTTATGGTATGTGCAAAAAGTTACCTCATAACACTGGCTCTGCTCCCAGTGTAAATCATCACCACTTTACATGCTGCCATATCTCTACTTTCATCTGATAGACATAATGTGGAATTTTCCACTATGAGTCCCATTGCCTTGAGTTCCAGCAATCTGGACCTTGATTCTTAATCCTGGAACTAAATCTAGATTCATGTGCACAAAGCTGCTGAAAGAGCAGAGCTTGAGACAGATTTTTAAATGAGACAGACAGATTTCTGCAACAAATGAGGCTGTATTTTACTGACAGGACAAGATAGAAGGCAAATTCTTTGCTCAGTCATGCTCCTTAACAAGGTGGAGAAAGGACAATAAGGCAATAGATGAGGTTTGATCTCTACTTACAGATAATGGATTCTGTTTCTAGAAGGCTGCTAGCCCACGTCACAGCAACAGCCTTTACACCCAAAGAGCACTGACTTCAGATATGATGGGTGCAAGGCTTTGCAGAGGGTTAAATTGCCATGGACAAGTAAAGCTGCATCCTGCAGCTGTGGGATGCCGAAATGCAGACACAAAGCAGTGCATTAGATGGGGATCTGGTGGCAGGACGCCCAGTTTATGCAGCAGAACTACCCTGAATTATGTAGAACGCTGGGAATTTGGCCAGTTTTAGAGGTCAGGAGCCTCTGTGCTTAGGAGCAGACAGAGCTGGAGACAGGGACTTTATTCAGGAACAACCTCGACATGGACACAGAGGCTGCAGTCACTTGGTTACCCTCACTCGCTTCTGCTCTCACACTTGCACATGCTCCTTCAGCCATCAAGCTCCCAAAATGGGAAGAGAGGTTTGTCTGGCCAAAAGATGGCAGCAAAAAGTATTTATTTGAGAACTTCTGCAACACTGGCAAGTCTTGCAAAGAGTGGCAGCACTGAATCTTAAACCTACATTAGCCAACAAACTAAAAGACTCACTGCAGGAAGCAGCAAAACAACTGTTCTTCACCAAACTGAGCCCTTCAGTTCAGAGAGAGTTGCATCTCTCCTGGCATGTCTCAGGTTGTCCCCATTAGCCTATTGCCATTCATGATCTATTAATACTGACTCGGGCAATGCAACAGAGACTCCAGCAACATTGATTTTAGCTGGGCCAGATTCCACTTACCACTCATCAGCAGACTTTATTGCATCCTTTCCCAGAACAGCTCCTAGTCATTTTATTGCATGTCATGGCAGATATATTGCTCTCCCATAATGGTTGAGCCTTAAATAAAGCTTTGTAGTCTTGGGTAAATGTAAGGGGGATTTGCAAGGTGGTGAAGTTAGTCTGGTACAATGCCACTCCCATTCAGGGTTGAATGCACGAGCCAAACTCAGCACAAGGACTGAAGAAAGGGAGGAAAAGATAACTACATTATGCTGGCAAAGACAGAACTGCAAGCACAATTGTTGCTGATGACCTTTCAAGGTCATTTCAGGAGCTGGAGCAGTGGAATGTCCCAGCACTCCTTCAGAAGTACCCCTCGCACGCCCCTGCAGAGCACAATGTCAAGCTGATGTCAGCAGTGGGGCACGCAGGGGGCTTCTTTTACACTGCAAGAAAAGGGCATTTACTACCCCTTTTAGCTGACAAAGCAAAGGTAGAGAGACCTCAGCAGCCCGGCCTAAAAGCTTCTAGGTCTCTTACTGGTGGACTTTTAATGATATCCATTTGACAACAGGCAAAGGGAGCCCAAGCAGCTCAGTGCTCCACAGACGGGGGGAATGCACATGTTTGACATCTCAATCTGAACTGCAACAACTTGACAACCTTTTTTAGGGCTTTTTTAGCTCTGCTCTCCTCCAGCCTCAGTGTGAATTAACATATTCTAGTATTTCTTTAGGCAAAAACGCACTTTGTACTACAAAGACTCTTGGGTCAAGTAGATGAGTGATGTATATGAGAAGTAGCAAACAATGCTTGGCTGTAGATTTTGGAGACTGGGGAGAAAAGGGAACTGAAGAGGCAAGTAAGTCACCAAGAACCTGAAAGAACTTATCCATTAGACACTGTAGGTTTTCAGTTATGAACTGAACCTCCCCTTGCACACAGGAAACACATTTTGTCACTGGTTCATCTATCAAAACGCAACACAAATAGAGTATCCCAAGGTTTCAATTACTTGTTCATCCACCAAGTTCAATGATGAGCTCGAGACAGCTGTCTCCTTTCAAAGGAAACAGTTGTCACAAGCCGTACACAAGCAGTCAGTGCACAAAGTGTATGGGACACAACTGGGGGGAGGATGTTTAATAAATTTCAACGTTACCTCTTTTTAGCCTCTCCATCGCACTTTTACTCCCAGCGTATGTGGGTCTAATCTCTTTTCCTAATTCTTCTATGATGGCTAGAAGCTCTGCATATTTGCTTTGTGGTACTTGACTGCTGCTGGTGCCCTGTAGTTGAAAGTAGATTGATCTCAGTCAAATACTGCTAAAAACAAAACCATTACGGCAAATAGGAACTTAGAAATTGATGGAGGACCAAAAATAGCCCTGGAAGCCACTTTTTGAAAGAGTAAAGTTTCAAGTTTATTACATAAACATGCTTTTCTTTTTGTGGTTGCTAACACAATGCAACATGCCCTTCAAAAATGGGATCAATTGGGAGGATGCAGCTGCAGGACTGGGATCTTAGGTGAAACAGAAGTTAAAAACAGTCCTCCAAGAACAGCCAACTAGGAACTGCTTATTTAACCCTGTCTCTGCTTTATCAATGTTTAGGTGTGTATTTAGGCAGAGAGAGTGGGAAGCAGATAAAACAAAAGTGACTATCAGAAGGGAAATCCTATGAAATCAAATATATTTGAGGGAGAGTTCACCATTGAATTCCTGCAGCAAACCACAGGACTGTCTGTGACACACACTTCGTGAGACTACATTTTAGAGAATAAATTTGCCAAAGAAAAACAGTATAGAAGTATTCATTCTTTAACAAGTAATTTCAGAATATGTTAGAGCTCTTACTATCAGAACAGAACTCAAGACATGTCTCACTGTGTCTCAGATGGGATGGGCCTAACAGTTAATTAGTAACCAATCTCACCCCACACTCCGCTTAGTCTAATTTGATCCCAAGACATGTGCGATGAATCAGTCTGCCATTTGGGGTTGATTTCAGATCTTGGTGGGAGGGAGGAACACCTCAGATTACAGGCCACAATCCACACTACCATGCAAACATAGGGTCAGTGATCTGAGTAAAGAAAAGCAAGCAGAGCTGTACCTGCATCCCTTGTGTATAGCCTAGAGATGGGGGTCCGTAGTCATTTATAAGTTGTCTGTATTGTGCAGATGTTGCCATACTTGTGGAGGGAGAGTGAACACTCCCAGCTGGAGAGAGAAAAGAGGGAGAGAAAAAATGGTTATCATCTAAAGATTAATTAGTCTGTTACATTTAAACACGTTTTTCTAAAGCTGGGACCTCTCACCTTTGTCTAAGCTCACTACTGACACTTCAAAGTCACACTATTTGCTAGGAAGAGAATGGTTAAATGAATGCTTCTCTAATGTTTGCTGTACATTTGAAAATAGCACAGCCTGCAACATTATCAGTGCAAACTGTTTGACTAAAAGTGAAACAGAGTGTAGCATGACAGGTTGTTCTGCCTAGATGAACTGTAAATATTAAGGAGCCCTATTTTTGCATATATACATTCCACATAGATGAGTCTAATGTACTGTGCTATTTTTGCTTTTCAGTGCAAGTTATCTGAAAGTAATTTTGCAACTCAAAGTGTCATCACATGGTCAATGCAAGTTACCCTCAGTGCTATTTTCAGCCAAAACTATTCATAGGGAACAGACAGTTGAGGTAGATTGGATCTGCTGCTCATTGTATGACATGGGAGGCGAGGAGTGCTACCATTATTCCTCTCTGTGTGATACGAAACGTTTTTAGCCAGTCAAATGGTGCTATGTAAGTAAACTAAAGGAAAAATAACATCCCTTTGGGTTGTGGTTGCTTTTTCTAAAGTTATAAAAGATTATACCAGATCTACAGGATTTTGAGTCAGCTAGGAGTTACAGAAACTGACTCTAATGGGATCACTGATGAACTGCTCCAGAAATGAACCAGCAAAACAATTCTTCCCCCTCACTCCACAATAGTAACAATTTGGGCTCGAGAAACAAGTTTTAGAATTGTCTTAGGGGGCTAAATTATGCTGCCCAGTTCACAACAGTGCTAGAGGAGCTGCTGGTTATGGACTGTACACTCAGGACTAAGGAGCATGACACCATTCAGCTTGCTCACTCTTGCAGCTGAAGTGCCCCTGCATCCACTGCTGCTGCTGCCTTTGCCTGTGGGCACAGACACAGACTGCCTGCTGTCTGCAAAAATCTTCCTCCTTACCAATTCCTTTGCTGAAAATTCCCAACTGTCTTTTCTATGAGGAACAGATCTCATTTACCAGCCTTCATTTGAATCTAAATTAAACTGATGCTAAAAGTCACTGGGGCTCAGAAGTATGTAAATCTCCAGCTTTGTTACAAAGTTGCAAGTAATTTCATTCATATTTTCCTCTCACTAAAAAAAAAGAGACAGAAGTTACACCATATAACGCACTGTTGAACAAAGTGCAACAGACCCTTGTCCTCTTTTCACTTCAGAATTGATCACAGGGTATCACTGTGGTGCTGTCTTCACTACATGAAGAGAGTTTGTTCCTAATGTTTGCTACCTAACCGCATGTGAAACCCTAAAAAAGTCAAATTGGGCTGGTCATTAGGTCAGCTGAAAACAATCAAGGTTTCTCCTTAACTAAACTGCATTGACCATCTGCATTTCTGTCCCTCAGGTCTCACATAGAGCTAATTGGCATATTTTGCTAAAGCACAGTCAAGGCCCAAAACACTACCCACCACACCCATGGAGGGGGAAGGAATACTCCACTTGTCAGCTACTGTCTCCATCGGTTTTTCACCATTATCAGCTCAAAACACAGGCACAATTTTAAGATTTCTGTAAGGATAACCCAATCAACATTTCAAGTCTTGATGACTTCAATGGTGAACAAACATGACACAACAGCAAGCTGCATCTTTCCTCTAAAGACTTCAAAATACTTCACAAACATTAATGAGCCCTTGTGCTGCAAGGTAAGAAGGTTTAATTACCTCAATTAAGCTGAGAAAGATTTAAGCAATTTTTCCTCATGTACCATAAACCAAAAGACTCATCCTGCAAAGACTTGTTACTGAACTGTTACTGCAAGCAGTCACACACAGGACCTGGGAGCTCCAAAGTGATTCAGAATGAAGGCAAGGACTCTGATGACCAGGCTCAAGAATCCTGCTCTACCCTCTGAGCAAACCTGGGCCACGGCCCACACGAAACACAAAACAATTTATCACCACCATATTGGTCAATAATAATATCATACAGATAATTGTTGCACATGATGTTGCTTTAAGCAATGGTAAATGCTCAGTCTGTACGAAATAACACAGCAGGGTATGTCTAGATCAGAAAGAATCCTCACTAGAAATGCGACGTGCCAAGGCAAAGCAGTGAATCCAGCAGCTGACCAAGAAAGTTTCAGAGCTGTGAGAGTCAGCAACACACGGCCTTGCAGTGGGCAGTAGCTGGTCTCAGCATGGAAGCCTGAATCCAGCAGTGACTCAGTCAACTCCAAACGACAAAATCAAACAAGAACTTCCAGTAGGCAACTCTGAGTAAGACCCTGTGGCTGGAGTTGGAGCATGGCTCGGAGCTGAATTAGCAGTCAGCTCAGCAGAGTGCTTCGGCAGCCAAGGGCTCTGGTATTGTCTACTGTACCCACGACATATGCAGAGCTGTGCTGCAGACACTAGAGGCCATTGCTGAGTACGGCATGCCCTGCCAAATGACAGATCGTGGTAACCATGGTGAGTTTACCCGTTTCTTTGCAGTCTGCATCAAAAATGTAATAAGACATAATGCCATGCGCCGACCACTTTATCAGCAGCAGCAGGCCCAGAGAACAAAGAAAAGGATTTGACTTGGCCGTGGTACCAGCTTCCACACACCCATGTCAGAAGTTGTGCCAGTCAAACTCTGCTGGAGGGGGGGGGAAATGAACAATCTTTGATTTCTCCTCAATTTAAGATGATGCAATCGTGAAAATGAAATTAATTGCGGGGGTATTAGTATCTCACAGGTTAATGGACCATAAGCTTTTTGACCTATCACTTTGTATGTTAACCTCAGGGAGAAGCTCTGGGTCTTGGATGACTGTTACTCAATTAACCCAAAACACATCTGCATGTCTGAACATTCAAATGTGTATCTCAGATGGAAGGAAAAAAACAGAGATCACCAGCTACTGCTATTACAGTTAGCAAGGAAAATTAGGCCAGGAAGTCTCACAGCCAATACCCAGTCAAAAATCAGTGTGATGGTTAGGTATTCACTAGAGAGAAAAAAAGAAGGAGGGGGGATCTAAATTGAGGCTTGCTCACTCATGTTAAAATGACAATGGAGACAAGGCAGTTAAAAACTGACAGAATCTAAAAGGCAGTGTGGTTGGTACCGAATTTAAGTGACACCCTGTATCACATCTCAAATTGCCTTAGTGCTTTGCTGCTGTTTGAAACCTAAATGAACATATACAATCCTCCTCCCTCCACTTTCCTAATTAAATTGACACAAAGCCTTTTATATACCCATTTATTCTCATGCCAACAATGTATTTTATTTCTGTATTTGAACAGAAGACTGCCAGAGGCGGTTTTCCCCAGAAAAAATATAGTGATTTTCTTGTTAATCAATATTAATCTGTATTAATTGGGGAGAGGGGGTCTAACAATACTGCAAACTGAATGAGAATTTTGTGTCAAACTCTTCCTTCCAGCAGTCTCTCTGAGCTCAAATTAACACCCTGGAAGACAAAGGATGTTGAATCAATCTTTGTTTGCCTAAACTCCCACTGACCAGCAATCATCCCATTAATTTCTGATAGGCTTGTAGGGATCCCTTCAGCTCCTTTGCCACTGTCTCCCAGCCCAAGCAGTGATACCACTCTGTTGATCTAAGTTTTAATTCTTAATTCTACTGCTTCTGCTGCTTGTTGGAGGAAATAACTGGAGAGGCATCTTACTGAGCACTCTGCAAAGAAACAGTGGGAGCAGGAATGCTGGGGTACTCTCACCTGATGCACTCCCAGCAGATGCCAGGGCATCAACACTTCTCAACTGCCACCACACTCACACATAGCAAAGCAAAATCACAAAGAGTTTACTCAACTCACCAAGTTACTAATGTAGAACAGACTTGACAAGACCAAACCCCATTGGATATGTGTTTCTCTCCTACCCGGTACTTCATAAGGTCCTACGAAACTGCAATAATTCCTGCTATTTTACAAATTCTTTGTACACGGGAACACGACAGCATCTAAGAGAAGACACCTGTACTCTGCAGTTTATTCAAGGTGTGTGGTAGAGTCTATGGAATCTCATAGCTCCTACTTCTGTTTCACGGTCTCTTCAAGCTGAGGTTGCTTGCAACATAAAGATCATTGCTTTAGATGGCTACTGGTCATCACGTCTTTCTTTAGAGTCCATTGCTGGAGATTATTGCCTCTGCCACACAACCGGAGGTCATTTCTCATCTAGTTCAAATATGTCAGTTTGATTCCTGACAGTATGGAATACAAGACAACCTGTCTGGAATATTTTACCTGAGAGGACGTAACTTCTTCTGTCCTAAAGCAGACAACTTTGCAACAAAACACACGAGAAATATTCAGTAAGCTGCTTTGCCAAGGTACACTGTGAGGTAAGTATCTTCCAGCACAGAGGAGAGGTAACGTTTTCAACTAGCACAGCAACTTCTTCAGTGAGTACCTCAGCCACAGTTGCAGCATTTTGGCTGACTACAAGAATATTTGATTCCTTAGCCCTCCACGCACTTTGGTTTAAGTGCAACAAGAACTCTTTGCCATCCATGGGACACCACATGCATGTCTACACAAGCAGATCTACTGCACAGCCAAGCCACACACTGAACTCTACGGGAGCTGCCAACCCAGAGCAAAACCAGACAGCCCCCATTCCCCCAACCTACTAATAAATGTTTTAATTTAAAGTAATGGACCCTGTTCTCATTTGCACAAAACATTCCTTATAGCACTGCCTGTGAAAGTTGTATTTTCACCCACTGCTTCCCCCTTAAACAGCCCTTGTGGTAGAAACAGACCTTTCTTTGAATAAAACTATTTCCTTTCAAAAAAAATCCAGCGTGCACACACATAAATATGTTCTCAAGAACTAGGACATTCTTTATCGTAACAGCCAGAGGCCTTGCTCTTTTGATCTGTCACACTCTGGGCCTTTCCTCTAGTACCCTCGTTCTACTTAATCCTTCCATGTGGATAACGGTCATGTTTTAGGTCTCCTCTTACTTCTCTTCTTCCTACTCCCCCTTTTTTTTTTAAATCAGAAAAACAACTCCCCACCATTCTTCTTTTCTAGCTTAAGACATGAGCTATTTCTACACTAGCAAGTTTTTTGGCACGACAGGAAAGGATCAGAAGATGAAAGCATTTGGTACACATACACCACATGTAGCTGGGGTGAAGGGGTATAACTTCAGACTAGATTAGAGTCTGGTCCCTTAGACTGAGTGTCTGCATCATGAGTCTGGTTCCAAGCTGTCCAGTCTTTGATTTGGATGCTTGTGTTCCCATTAAGGGAAGGAGCATTTGCAGCACACAACTGGAGCAGGGCTACTGGTTTGCTTTTATCCGAAAGGAATCACGTTAACATGAACCAAAACGACTTTGCAGAGCTCAACTGACATGTGAGAGGTGGGGATGAGATTTGCTGATGGCGAAAACCACACCATTGCTCTGAAGCCAGATATCCAGGCAGACAAAGCCAAATAAATGTCCAAAGAAATCCACTTGAGAATTGCTAATTCTGAGACACGTTTAGCATGCTTCTTTTCAGGTCGTTTCTGACTTCACATGGACTTCAAGAGATCAGGGAACCACTCAAGGAGTGTATTTCCTAGAAATCACTCCCTGTGCTAAGGCATGAACACTTTGTGCTCCGCTCTGCCTACAAACAGTATTACTTCCAGCATTCCCACTCCAAAAACAACCTCTCAGTATGGACAACGACATCCAACACGAGCTGTCTCCGTAAAGGGTGACGAGCCATTCACTTGCACAGGTCTGCACTGCAGTCTTAACAATATAAGGAATGACCTAGTGTGCTTGGTATCGTTTCTCAGGACTGAATGAAATTAATCTCTCCAGTTGCAAGTGACAGCCCCAGTTCAGGAAATTATTTCTCACCTCTGGGTGAGAGTCTGCACTTCTGACCAAGAAACTCCTGGTTGCTGTGAGGTGTGGCAGGTACACTGACAGCCCTGTTGGTCCTCAGCTACAGCACTACCTGTTGTACAGGTCACCACTTGTTCCTGTGGAGCCAAGAGGAAACTCTTTCCCTTCTCAGAGTCTGTTGGAATTTGTTTTTCCACATCCCACACACAAAACTTTTTCAGCCTTACTACAGGAACGGGGTTTTGCCTTGAAACCTAATTCTTACAGAAATGTCAGAATAAAGCCAAAGGAAAATCCTGAGCTGTTCCTGCTGGTTTCTGTAACTCAGAACTACTTTTCTCTGACCTGTGTAAACTCTGAACTTGGTGAATATCCAGACAGCCAGAAAACATGCGGAAACAAGGGGAAAGACAAACTGCAGATCAGTTCACAGCTGTCGTAGATCCTTCTGGTTCCACTGAAGTCAGTAGAGATGCTCTACTTCACCTCAGCTCAGCATCTGGCCCTCTTGCAGAGAAACACTTAAACAATATGAAACACAAGACAGATGCAGAGGAAACGGTACTGTACTTTGCAGGATCCAGTATGATATGCACAAGAACACAAACAAATCAAAACAGCGTTGCTAAGAAGGGCAGCAAAGGTTCCTGTGGGACACTGCAGTGTCAGGTGAGGCTGGGAAGGTGCCACAGCATCATGGGCCCCAAACAGAGCACCTTTTTACCAGCCAGGCAGAGAAGGTGCTTGTGCAAGAGATTAAATCTGGCTCCCCAAGCACAGACAGTTTTGAACTGATAGCCTGGGGTGTTACATGCAGGGGTCCCATTCCCTAAGTAAAGTGACTGACAATTTGGGCCAAACACTGCAAGCCTGGTTGCAGACACCCTGGCCCAAGTGTGCCCACCGACCTAGGCAACACCAAAGAGGATTAAGCACCAAATTCTGCTGTAACTACACACTTTCCTTCTCTCAGTCGGGTGTAAGGCAGAGGAGTCACCATCCAGATGCTTCCAGTACCCTGAGTCACTTGTGGAGTAACTGTAATATTCCCCATCCGCAGCCATCCCATCCCCAGACCTGCTGACAACCCACAAAGCTTCCTCTGCATCCTTCCTCCCCCCCCAAGACAGCTCCTCTCCCTCAGGACTTCAACTCGGGTTTTGAGTTCCCAACACACTCCCGTGCAAGAACAGAGCACACTCACCCACCAACCACAACTGCTTCATGTCACTGATCCACCTACTGCCGTTTAAACACGATTTTGCAGAGCGGACACTCTCAGCCTAAACTTGAAAGGAGTTAGCTCTGCAGCAAGGACTCAGCTCCAGGAGCCGAGTCGATGCTGCCTTTCCAAATATTCCTGCACCAGAAGCCCTGCAGTGCAGGGAAGCAGCATTACCTCCCAGAGGAAAATCCCTGTGAGATCCACAGCTGCCCAGAGCCCTCCGTCGGCCGAGACCAAAATATTCAGCATTCATACAGAGAAGCTTCTGCAGGGCTGATTTCAAGCCAAAAGGGACAGATTTCCTGTTTTCCTCTCCTCTGCAGGACAGGGCTGGGTGGGGGTCCTTCACCCCAGGTTTGGAAGCAAACCTAGGATTTAGCCTCCTGGCTGGGAGGGCATTTAATTTAAGCACAATAGAGAAACAATCTCCTTCAAGTCAGAATGAAGCTCCAGAAAGGAGGGGGCCATTTGCAGTCATATCACTCTGAATGCGATATGTGCAACTGCAAGGACTGCTTTGTCTAACTCCCTTGGCCTTAGGCCACGGTGCTGGCAATACCACTAGCTAGAGGAAGAGCTGGTGCGTGAGGATAATGGCAGAAGACAGAGAGGGAAGAGAGAGCCCATTTTGGATTCAGAGGAGGACGTTCTTTCATTGAAAAGATTCTGGGGGTGTTGAGGATGATCCGAACTCAGAAGAGAGGACAACTTAGACAGGAATAGTTGCAGCATGACAGCAAACTGCTGCTAACTTGCCATTACGAGGAAAGAAATTAAAAATTTAAAAGGGAGGTTGGGGTGGGGGGGGGGGGGAGGATAAAACTGTGTGAAATAACCCAAAAGCCTGATCGCAGCCGGAGCGTTAGAAAGCACACAGACAGCGAGAGCACCGGAGGCTGAAACTTCACCGCTCAGCTCACATTGTGAGCAGCGTGTCAGAGCCGGGATATTGCAGTCCTCGCTCGCAGAGCAGCCAGGCTCGGATCCCCCCCCACTCCAGCATGACCTAATCCCCACCCCTCACCCACCATCGCAAAATACCACCTTTGTTTTCCCTGCGATTTTACGGCTGTTCCGGAGAGCAAGGCACAGGTTCTCATGGGAGCCGACAACCCAACCGTTTCCCTTGCTGGGCTTTGTTTTCTCTTTTTTTTTTCCTCCAGTGACACTTCTGCTTTTTGTCAAAAAATCCTTCGCACATCCCCTGCCTCCTGACCCCTTGTCAGAGCAGTGCTCAGGCCCACGCTGCTCCCCACACGCAGCCCGCGCACACCGAGCCTTTCCAGGCTCACAGCCCCACTGAGCTCAGCTCCACGCAGGATCAGAGTGTCTGAAGCACAGGGACCTCGGTTCATCCACCAGCTGCTTACGATTCCATGCAGTAAAATAAGATTGCCGCTCTCCTGGTATCCAGGAGAGAGGTGCATCTTGTTGATCCCTTTCCTTCATCGATCTCCCAGGATTACAACCACAAACGGCGCTGTAAAAAAAACCCACCCAGGCAGATTTCCCTCCCTCCTAAAACCCAACTGCAAAACTTTCCCTTCTCAAATAAAAAAAACCCAAAAAACACCTTACCCCACCAAAAAAAACCCTGATTTCTGGATGAAGATGGTCTGACGCCAACCCTGCAGGCTGGGGCTGCGGGGAAGGGAGACGGGCATATTATTTTTAAGCCAGACCCAATTTCTCCATTTTGGTTCTGTTTAATACCAGCCGACGCGTGGAGATCAGCGAGATCCCCTCCAAATATCCCACCGCGAAGCGACTGCTGCTGCGGCTTTGTTCAGGCTGCACCGATTTACACGTACTCCCCACGACAGAGACCCGCTTGTACAGCAATCACCTCAGCACCAGATAAAACCTTCGCCGGCTGTTACCTTCGGAAATTTGGGAGATTAAAGAAAAAAAAAAAGGGGGAGGGAAAATGTAGGTTAAAAAAAAAAAAAGTTAATGCCATGAAGGAAACTTTTAGGGAGGAAAGTTGGAAAGACTCGTGTATAGATTTAAAGTAGAGGAATAGTGTTTTAGAAGGGGTTCTGTAAGAAATAAAGAGCAACCGTACCCCCTACTTCCAAAATCTCTCCAGCGAGCAGAGAGGGCTCGTCCGCCCGGGCTGCTCCGCGGAGCCGGGAGCCTCCGAGGGGGGAGCACGGACCGAGGGTCCCCCGGAGGCGCTGGCGGCTCCCCCCGCGCTCCACGACGGCGGAGGGCGCGGGGCCGGGGTGCCGGGCGACCCCCGCGCCTGAGGAGAGCGGCCCGGGGCGGCCCCTCCGCCTGAGGAGAGCGGCTCGGCGTGAGGCGCGGCGCGGCGCGAGCGGCACTTGCGGCGTCCCGCCAGCAGCGGTCCTCGCTGAGGCGCCGGCGGAATATTCCTGATCCAGATCAATCAGCCGCCCCGGGGAGCCGAGCATGGAGGAAAGCCGGCGGCCGGAGCCCCGGAGCGGCGGCGGGCGGCGCGGGGCCGGCACGGCGGGCTCGGCGCCCCGCGGAGGGGAGGCGCGGCGCGAGCTAGCGGCACGGGCCGGCGGGCCGGCGCTGGTAATGGCGGCGCGGAGCCGGCGCGGAGCCGCTGCCCCGCCATACCGGACCGGGCAGCCAAAAAACAAATAACCCACCCCGCTGGCGTCCGCGGCTTTCCCCCCAGGTGCCGGTGCGGCACCGCGGCGGCCCCCCGCACGCCCCCCAAACTTGCCACCCAGTTGCCGCCGCGGACTTACCCGGGTTGAGGGGAGTCCCGGGGATGTGGGCGTTCAAGTTGGGCTTGTAAGACATTCCCAGAGACATGGCCAGCGGGAGGAGGAGAAGCGTCCTGAAATTCAGTGAAGCGTCTCCGTGTCTCCCAGACACTTTGGGTTGTTTACAGCAGTAGCAGCACCGGCAAATATGGCCGTCAGTTATATTGACACCCACAATGCAATATATCATCCATACATCATGAGGAGACGCGGATCCAAAAACTTTGGGAGAGACGAGGCAGGCACCCGCCGCGGCGGCCCGGCGGCCCGCGCACCTCGGCTCGGGAGGGGGCGCGGAGGGGGCGCGGCGGCGGGGGGTGCCGCGGCCATCCCCTCACAGACAATGGAGCTCCCCCTCAGGGACGCCGCCGCCAGAGGAGCCGGGCGGGGAGGGGAGGGGAGGGCGGGCAGCCCGGCGACGGCGAGAGGAGGCGAGGGGGGGCTGTTTTAATTAACTTCGGAAAGTTTTGGCACAACTTCTCGTTTAAATCGGCTCTGCCCGCGCCGGGCGGGGGGGAAACGCGGCCCCTGTCAGAGGAGAAAAGCTGACGCGTCCCTGCGGGTGGCCCGGGCAGCGCTGCCTTCCCGCCTCGCTCCCTGCACCTCAGGCCAGGCGCTCGCCTCGTGTATCCCCCGTCTCCCCCCGTTAATTTCGATGGAAAATACCTGTTGATAATTTTAGATGTTCTTTATTTTTTTCCCCTTAGACGCCGCCAAGGAGCATTTTCTTCTTTTTCTCCCCTTTTCTTTCAAACCACCGTCTGCAGGGTGAAGGATAACGTAGATGGCAGCTTCTGGGGGATTAAAAAATAAACAGGAGCCTCATGGATAACGGGCTCGTTTCCTCCTTGCCAGCCGCTGTAAAGCTTCCCCGTGAAACAAAATAAATCTAAATTTGCAGGTTAAATTACAAAAGCTTTCAAGCCTCCATCTGCCACTTCAGAACTCATCCTTCCCACCCATACTCAGGGTCGCTCCTTTTGTCAATTAATCTGAAATAAACCTCTATAATGGTTAAATTACTCCAGATTTGTACCGAGGTAACTGCTCGGGACCTGGACAATCTCTCCTTGAGTCCACAGCTCAGCCTGAGACCCACAAGAGAAGACCCACGTGTCATTACCAGAAGCCCCTCTGGAGTGGGAGAGGTAGCTGATAGTTTTATTGCACAATGTAAATATCCATCCAAGGCTGTATCCTGCTTTTAATGCCCATATACTGCTCATAATGCTGGTGGCAGCAAACACAGGGAGCCTGCTCCTGCTCCTTGGCAGTCAGGAGCATATTAATTTGAAGCGCCACTGATTTAGGGCCAGAGTGTCTCTGGGCTCTGCAGAGGGAGGCGGGTGGCATTTCCATGGCAGAGACACGCGAGTAGACATGGAGCAATTAGATGTTTTCCTCTGTATCAAGGAGAATCGAGGCAGAGTGGGAAAAGCCATCGAGCCTTTGAAGCTCCCTGAGCTTGTGCCTGTACACACTGCGTGAAAAAACACCATCTAAAAGTTACGACTGGTACCAGATGAACTATATGAACTTGATATGGGTTGGTGTTTTATCTCCAGTCCAACTGCATGACTCCAGCTGTGGTGGCAAAGCTCATGGTGGCACAGACTGTCCTCACACCACTGACCCTCCCTGCTCTGTTTGACCCGTGAGCCCCAGGCACAGAATTACATGCTCAGTGATGATATTTTCACACTGGTGCTTGGGGCTTCCACTGTGTAACTCCTATCAGAGTCCTGCAAGAATTGCACTGGTAAACCCTCGCATCCAGCACTGTCTGAGGGAGAACTTTGCATCCCTGAAGCTCCTCTCCCAGATGTTAAGTGCCTGCCTTTCTGTGTGTTCCTGGAAGGGCAGAGCAGTCCTGCAGGCCAGGGCCATGCCGCACTGGGATTTTCCACTGCGGTGCGGCTGTTTACAGTCACACCAAGTGAGTGCGAAAGGGGAGTGTTCCCCGCTCACTGTGTGTTTCACAGCTTTACACCAACCCTACACAAACTCTGCTCAGAGCAACGCTGTGAAGAACAAGATCCTCTGTGTTTTGTGTGGGTTTTCTATAACGATGGCTTCAAAACACACACTATTCCAGAAGGGGGGGCGGTGGTAAGGAATGATCCTGTACCGATGATCCTTTCTTCAGCGCAAGATGCTGAGGGTCAGGCTTGATGAAGTGGTAGGGCCAGAGTATTTGTGCTGTACACAGGAACCCAGCAGTACCACAGCTCAGTGTTTCACGATAGCTCTGCAGCCCTCTGGGCACAGGTAAGCTGTGCTGGCACAGGACACGACACCCTGGCAAATGACAACCTTGCTGCCCAGCCTCAAATGCTGTGTAAGCTCCAGCTGACTGCACTGGCTGCCTCTTGGTGGGGGGGCTTTTTGCAGTAGGCTTGGGTAGGAAGTTCCTGCAAGTTCTTCCTATCTGCCACGTGCTATGTGAAGTCACTTCACTTGTTTTGAACCAGGTGTGACCTCAGGAATAAACCCACCATCGTGCTTGAGCCCTGGGCTGACTGTTCAGCGGAGTGATTACAGATTTGGGCTCCCTTGAAGGAGCTGCCCACAGTCAAAACTCAGTTTATGTCACAAGTGTGGCTCACACTGCTGAGAGCTGTCTTCTGCAAACCCCACACAGGGGGAACAGCCACCATTCCAGCAGTGTGCACGCCCCACGCAGTTCGCAGTGAGCCCAGGTCCCTGCTCTGCAGACTGGTGCCACAACCTTGTTTACTGAGAGTGAAAGCAGCTCTTAATCACCAAGTGGCCAAGTGATCCAGCAGGAAATGCAGCAGAGCCATTTTACCACACCTGTGACATTTAAAAGCCTTCTCCACACCAAGAGGTGACTTGAAAATAAACGTCTGTGCTTACGGTTTTCAGCAAGGGAGGATGGACAGGAGGTGCCTGTCTCTTCAGTCATCTGCAAGCACAGATGATGTATTTTCCAGGAACCTCTTCCCAGTTGTGTAAGATCTGCAACACTCACCCTGTCCTCCTTTTCTTTCTGTGTTCTCTGTTCCCTCTCCTGGCTTTGGCTTTCTCACCTCTGCTCCTCCCAAGCCACTGGGAATACTCAGCAGCCAGCGTTTCCACACAGTGAGCCTTCCAGCCCCTGCTTTAGCCAAGCTGACTGATCTCCAGGAGGTTTTCCCTTCCCAAAGCTCTGTGGGGTTGGATGCCCAACCCCTCTGGTGAGGGTGTAAGGAATACAGATGCCAAGTGTGATGCTGGAAGGGGCTGGCAGCTGCTTGTCAAGACAGAGGCCTTGGGCCATGCAAGAGACCTGCAAACAGAGAAGCACGAATAGGCTCCTTTCTTATCATCTTGGGTTAAATCAACAATGAGAAGAATTAATGATGGCACAGAAACACCCTGTTTTTTTTCCTGGCATGTCTCTGACATGTGTAAAACATTACATTTGCCCATTCATTTCAATGTAATTAATTGTTGTCAGGTTTAATCAATGGAGTGACTTGGGGATGTGCTAACTGTCCTTTACCCACCACAGGGCCCCGTGTAGAGGAGAGGGGAAAGAGATGGGAAGTGTGTTCCCTTTTTTTTCTGGAGGGAGTTTATGTCCACACACTTATCCTCACAATTTTTTGTAGGGATCCAGCATCACACATAATCAGAGATGAACCTACAAGTTTCTGAGCACCCATTTCATCTGCAAGCCTCCAGACTGCTCTCTTGTGCTGAAACTGAGACAATCATCCAAAATGCAGTGAAAAGTCTCTGATTGATAGGCCTAGGCTGAAAATTAAGCTTTTCCAGTCCTGACTGAAGGCAGGCTTAGCCTCTTTGAAGAGCACAGGTGGTAGAGGCGAGTGAGTGTCAGCTCGAACAAATGGCATTTTAAAAGACACTTAAGACAGCTGAGCATCTTCCTTACTGGGATGATAATGAGGAAATGCAGAGCACCTCCTTCCCCAGGCCCTGTTCCAGGGTCACCCTGTGCTCCTGGGGCTGTCTGGGATGCTGGCACAGGGGGAAAATGGGGCATTTTATCCTTTTGGGCACCATTGCTTCTCCCTTCTTATCGTCTTGCTCCAGCTCCTTACGTTC
The DNA here is from genome assembly GCF_028858725.1 of Colius striatus. NCBI lineage: Eukaryota > Metazoa > Chordata > Aves > Coliiformes > Coliidae > Colius > Colius striatus. The sequence goes on along the minus strand of NC_084775.1, from coordinate 13,502,297 downwards.
CTTTCGCTGTTCCCTAAAGCTGCTTCCTGCTGATGGTACAAGGTTTCCCTCCTGCTGTTTTTGTTCCTGAGATAAAGGTGAAATCCCATGGTATCCTTCCACTGTGAGCTGCTTTTTGCCTGGTGTTTGCTACTTACTTGCTCATCCTCACCAAAATGCATGAAAAACACCCAGTCCTGGACAGAAACACGGATTCCCCAACCGTGCCCTCTTGCCTTTTCTCTGGGAGCTCTGGATTGCTCCCTCCCCCACGCAAACAGCCCCCTGAGCCCCTCTGCAAGGTAGAGTGCCAAAGGAAGGCAGAAGCACTGCGGCAGCAGCCGTGCTGCTAGTGCCTGGCCCATGTCAGCAGACAGGCTCGTGAGGATTTCACACTCAAGTTTGGGTGCCTGTTCCAGCCAGGTTCACCTCTTAAATTCTCCTGGACAAACTTTTTTTTGCTAGCCTAGCCCTGCTCCCCACTTTCCTGATGGTTCCTCCCAGGCCAGATGCCGTATTATCTGGAGCGACTTTCCCTCCCTGCCTTGTTTTGCTCCTACTCCTGAGTCCTTTGTCTGGCTGCCAAGTGGAACAGCCCTGCCAGGCAGACAGCTGCTCAGCATCGCCGCGAGGGTGCTGCCCTGCGGGCTGAGGAGACGATTCCAGGCTCATTCCATCTTGGAGGGGGACGTTCTGCCGTAGACATGGCGTGTACCGGGAGGACAAAAAGCAAACAGCACCTGTAAAGCTGTCGGGAGGCGCTGGAAGTGTTTAAGATAAAGGGGCCCTAATGCTACTCTGGGTTTACCTTTGAGGTGGTGTGAGTAGCAAGCCTGCTCTCTCCTGCTCTGGCTGGAGGTCTCCCTGGAGGACCACAGAGCAGGAATGAGAAGTTTCCAAGCCCTCAGCCACAAAAGCACAGGCCTGGAATCTCTCTAATGAGAGTTTTCCTCTTTGCAGTTTGCCAGGCAAACAAGCACCAGGCACCAATATCAAAACCAGCCCAGATTCCAATGAAAACCAGCAAAGAAAATACGAGCAGAAAGGAAACGGCTTCGATTTGCTCATTAAGAACAGGCAAATACAGCTACTGAGCCCCCCTCAGCCAGCAGCAGGGCTCTCCCTGCCCTGCCTTGCCCAGCACAGGGTGAAGCTGGGTGGGCTCAGGCCAGGGGCCTCCTCCTCCCTTGCTGTTGCTCGCAGGGATGGATTGTCCCCACGTTACATGGCTTCCCTGCACCGTCTTTCCAGACAAACAAGCACTCCACCCTGTCCTGCTCCTTCTCTTTGCCTGGAAGGACTCTCCCTTCTTGCCCCGCGGGATGGGCTCTGGTTTGTCCTCCCACTCCTGAGCCCTTGAAGGCCGTGCCAAGGAGGGCGGCCTGGCCCGGGGCCTCTGCCTCAGCCCGTGCGGCTGCGGGCCTGGGGCAGGGAATACCCCACCCTTTGGCAGGGGCTGAGCCGGCTCAGAGGCTTGCTTTCATCCCAGCCCTGTCTGGGAAAGCTCCTGAACCTGTGGAGGAATCCACAGCAAAGCTGGGTGATGGCTGGTCTCAAGGGCTTCCCTTTGGTGTCAAACACCCGGACCCAGCTGTGCCCATGTGCAAGGTCCACGTGGAGAGACACGTTGGGGTTAAACCTCGTGGAAAACCTTCCAAGTGGAAACAGAGAGTCACCAGAGCAGGGACACAGTGCTGGAACAAATCCTGGAGAAGCACAGACACCTCTGTCCCTCGCAGCCTCATTGCCACAACGTTGCCTGATGGGAGCATCCCGAATTGTTTTGATACTGGTCATTTGAGCAAAGGAAGTGGAGGAGAGGGTGGAAGCAAAGCCCAGGGATGGAAAATGGAAATGACTGTGAGGAAAGGAATGTGGAGCTTCACAACAGCTCTCAGGGGAGGAGGGGAGAAGAGCACAGAACAGAGAGAAGGGGAAAGAAGGAAAACTGGGAGATGAATCACAGTGGCAGAGTAACACAGTCTGTCAGTGTGGCACACGGCACGGGCAGCTCCTCGGTGGGCTCTGTACAGCCCTGGGCTGCCACTGCTGGGCACAACGTCTCCTTCCCTCACCTGGGCCAGAGCCTCAGACGCAGCTTGTGCCAGGATGAGTCTTAACACATGTGCTGAGGTCCTGCCCTAGGACAGCACTTGGTGCAGCACTGAGAGCCCTGGCGATGCCTCTTGCCAAGCTGGGGCCTCTGTGGCCAGCTCAGGAGTCCTGCAGCACCCGTGGCTGGGTTCCCAGCAGAGGCAGTGGGATGGGGTGATGCCCACAGCATTAGGGCTCAGGAATGCTGAGCATTTTTAGGCAGCCAAAAAAAAGTCACAGTCTGCCTAAACATCTACCTGAAGAGTGACAGCAGCAGCCTGCTGCTCTGTAATGCTGCCTACGAGCCCCCTCCATCACCCTCTACAACAGAGAACCCATTGAGTGTCCCTGGAGCAGACATGCTGTGGGGCTTCCCTGCATAGCCACTGGCCAGCAGCAGCCCAGCAGCCGCCCTGACCGGGGCTCTGCATGTGCTCAGAGACGGGGCCAGTCCCGGATGTGAAGGATTTACAGCCCTGGCAGACGTTGTCACAGGAGACAGCGTGGTCTGTGATTTAAATAGTGCAGGCTGAGGCTGAGACCTGCCAGCGATTGAACGCAGCGCAGCTGAGGCATGAGCCAAAGGAGCCCCTGAGGCCCTCAAGTGTCTGTCCACCTGCCCAAAAGGCTTTCAGGAGGGCAGGCCAGGCCATGGCATCCTTCCCAAGAGCTTGTGGGCCCCAGATGTTCTTGTCTCATGTCAGGGAAGGGAGGAAACACCAGTGTTTTGTTTGAGGCCACCCTGGAAAGCAGCAAAGGGCCAGTGGGACACACGTGGCTCAGCAGCCATCTCACAGCCCTGAACTAGGGCTGTGACTGGGAGGACTGGGGAGCATTGCCCACTCCCAAAGCCCAGTTCTCCTGCAGAGAGAGGGTAACACTGGGCATGGGTTGTGGAGGCAGCTGCAGGCTCAGATCTCCACTGTTTCATTGCTCACATCGATGCTTGTATCCACTCACAGGAACTTCAGGGGAGATCTTACCCAGGAGTAATTAAATCACTTGCACCTTGGTTTATGATTTAACTTAGTCACTCTGGCTAAGCTGATACAGATCTCTATTTCATGCTCTGCAATTCATTGTATATTTAGCAGGCACAGTCAATTCTTCCACCTTATAAATGTAGAAGGAAGGAACATATAAACCAGACCTGGACTTCCAAAGGTAGAAGCCGTCAGCTCACGAGCTGCCTCTGGCATTTTTACAGTGTATTATTTACATACTGGAGAAAAGCCAACCAAAACCTCTCTTAAGATATTTCTCCCTTACTTAGAGAACAAAGTCTCCTGCTTTATGAAAATGAATAATTAAATCCTGAGGTCTAGGCATCTTCATTTCTTGCTGAGAACTTGGCATCAGCACTTTTCCAGATTTGGGGAAGATGAGAATGAAAGTCAATATGAAATGATTTACAAAAATGAGATTAGTCTGTTTATCCCAAATGAACTCTTTGGATAAAGCAAAGATATCTGCATGCTCTGCATAAAATATGAAGAAGTTGATACTTTCCAATCTTGACAGAGTTTTTGTAAGCTGCCCTCCCTCTTTTCAGATCCTTACAATTGGAATTCAGGGAACATCCTGAATCTGCTCTGAACTACCAATAAAAGGCAGTTTAATTAACCAGCTTCAGTGCCAGGTATGTAAGTGGACTGAAAGAAAAGACATTTGGGTTATGACAAAGTGACTTCTAGTCTGAAGGATCCTAAACCAGAGTGACAGTGTGTTTGATGTCTGCAGAAGGATCCCATGAAGGCATTTCAGTCCAAACAACCTCTGTGGGTAAGTTCCCAGAGCAAATTAAAAGGCAAAACCCCCTCAAAGTAGTGGTTGGGTTCATTCATTCAACATCTCTTTTTCCAAAAAAAACCCAGAAGAGAACTCAATAGCAAGTCCCTCCTGTCCCACACTTTGTCATTCCCATGAGCATCGATCTTCCCAGGCACCACTGTGAGGTTTTACTGCCGGGCACTGTGCGTCCTGCCCCTGGGTCCGAGGACAGTTGGCACAGGCAGGTACTGGCTGCTGCCAGGGAGGACACAGGGCCACGCAGCCCAACACTGCGCAGGGGGATGAAGCCTCCAAGGCTGGCAAAGGTTTCCAATCAGGGAGGCAATAAAAAAGAACACCTGCAAGTCACCTGAAATGTTATGTGTCTTTGGAAATGTGTCACGTTGCACTGCCGAGGGCGTAGGCTGAGGAAGGGCTAATAGTAAAGATCTGCTTTGCAAGAACTAGTGTGTCCTTGGCACAGCGGCTGTCTCACAGCAAAAGGTGCTGCAGGGGTGAGTTTGAGACGCTCGTGGGGTCGCAGGCAGGTGCTGGGGCTGTGAACACCCACCTCAGGGAACATTCAGCAGGTGAGTCTGTGACCAAAACCCCAGTCAACTGATTTAGCCAATGAAACTGCCCTGATGTGCCTGCAGTGAGTCTGGCATTTCACTGGTTATCCTCTCAAATCAGAGGGGAGGCACATACATATGTATGTAATCAGAAATGGCAGCAGCAATCTCTTTATCCTTCCCAGTGCAGCTCAAGAATAGGAAAACTACCTTCTGCAGGTGCCTGAAGTGCAACAAAGCTGAGCAGCACTAACTAAACTTAGTTCTTACAACATAAAACTTCACAGATGTGGATCCAAGTATTTAAGCACTGCAGGACGACGCTGCTTAAACCCAAATGCATCTCTCTCTTGGTTAAGCTGCCTCTCAGTGCAGCAGACCTGCTACTTTCAGCCTGTCCTCACAGCACCTCTGGAAGGAAATGTCTGTCCCTGACCCATGTGATGGGCAGTTGGACAAAACCCTGCGGTATCAGTTCACAACACAGCAGCTGACAGCTTTCCTTACCTGAGCTTTGGCTTCAGCTTAAACCCATCCAGTTCCTGTTCTGGAACCTGCACAGAACTACTGCATGAAACTTCATTCACTCAAAAATTATTTTGGACAAATGAAGAAATAGCAAAGCACTTCAGCTGACATCTTGCTAAGTTTTTACTTCTCAGTCTCTTCAGCAGAGCTTTTAGAGGCATCCTGCCCTCAGCTGTGGTAACGGGGGCTGAGAACCACCGGTGTTCCCAGTCTTTAAGGAAGAAAAACATGAAGGGGGGTAGAAAAAAAAAAGAGAAGTGTTGCTTTTCAAACTGTGTGCACAACCCAAGCAGCACAGGAGGCCAACGCTGCTCTCAGTGAGGAGCCAGCCCTCAGGTTTCCCACGTCTCACCCTGCAGCGCGCACGGCTGCGGTTGCGTTACCTCATCCCTTCTGCCAACTGCTTTGGTCTTTACCATGAGAGGCTGTGACACGGAACCAAACGCTGCAGCTGCCAGGACGTGGCACAAATACTTCCCTTAGGTCTCCACCTAAGAGAGAAAAGTAAAGCTTCTATTGACCACAGGAAGTACCAGAAGTACTCTGTGGCCATTTGCAGCTGGATGCTTCTTGCCGTGACTCTCCTCTCGATGGACTTTGGTAACCACTCAATTCAGGAAAGGACTGTATGGAGGCACAGTCGTGCTCAGCAAGAGGGGAAGGGCAAAGCCTGAGGGACAGCTGCTGGAAGCTGAAGAGCCAGACACATCCAGGGATTTCTCCTGAATCTCTGACTCAGATATAAATGTATAGGTCTTTTTATCTGGCAATTAAAAATACACACCATAGGTAACAAAGCTCCCTTTTGCAGACTCAGATGTCACATGAAGCTCACAACTTTCCCAAGAAATGCTGTACAGCAGATGCATCTTCCCCACTCTCAGGTTACCCACTTTCTAGAGTGCTTTTAAGATGGTTAATGTTTAATATGGATGCAGTAATCACACTGCTGCATGACAGGACAGCGGGCAGATCCTATTGCTGATGTGTTCAGTCCTGGAACTCGCATTGCAGGAGTTCACTGAACGTACAACTGGAGACACCAGTAAGTGGGGGAAAGGAAATGTCCTCAGGATTAAAACTGAAGATCAGAATCACACAATCACAGAATCTAAAGGGTTGGAAGGGATCTTGAAAGATCATCCAGTGCAACCCCCCTGCCAGAGCAGGGCCACCTAGAGTAGGGCACACAGGAACTCATCCAAGGGAGTCTGAATGTCTCCAAAGCAGGAGATTCCACAGCCCATCTGGGCAGCTCCTTCCAGTGCTCCCTCACCTCAAGAAATTCTTCCTTGTACTTCTTTGGAACCTCTTATGTTCCAGCTAATACCCATTGCCCCTTGTCCTAGCACTGGACATCACAAACACACTGAAAAAGACTAAAGAAAACAAAACTACGTGGAAATTTGAATGTTTGTTTCTCTGATACAGGCACTGAGAAGTGAATAAACCAGTCACTGAAAGACACCAGGAATCCATTTCTCTCAAGAAAATGCATTATACACTTAAAATCTAGAGTAAACCCCCAGAGCATCAAAAAGATCATGGAAGACAGACAACTGATAGCATTGGAAAAAGTGATGACAGCATGTAACATCTACAATGTAGGCACACATCCCTTGAAGGTTTACATACACTATATATATATTTCAAAGTACACACAAACTGCCTGTCTGGCAGGTTGAGAAAATAGGAAACACATCTTGAGAAGGTCATGAAGGGAAAACAAAAAACCCACAAAGGAAACCAAGAGTTATTTACATTCAGTAATCCAGTAGCCTTTAACATCTCTATATACACACAGACACTTTCTCTATATGTACAGACTGTGATGGGAGCTGAGGGAAGCTCATTCCAAACACAAAGGAAAAATACAAACAGGCTTGATAATTCACTTGACAAAGGTTTACAGGTTGCAGAGCTCTCTTCATTTACAGAGGAAATATTATACATGGGCAGGACAGGACAATGAGCATCGTTGGGGAACTTTAAGTCCTTCCAAGAGGTGTGTTCCCAACAGACCACACAGAGACTGGAATAAAACCTGACCACTTGCTGTGCAGAACAGGGTTTAGTGGGTTGTAAATTGCATTTACTGTGTCAGACGTAGCTTAAGTATGGAACTAGTTACCAAGTCACAAACTGTCAAGGGACAGTTTTAAAAAGAAACTCCCAAATTGCATCCCTGCTAGGTCAAGTGAAATGCATTATCTCCCACACAGCGTGCTTCTGAAGCTCTGGCAGTGCAGGACTCACCACCATTTCACATTTAGCTTTGCCCCTGTTATCAGAGACATCTGCCCTTTATAGATGTGATATCCATTTCAGATAGGGATCTGTGCAAAGCAGATCAATGCCCCACACGTAGGAAACACACAGACACCGTCCTTGCTCAGCCTGGGCACTGTGCTGACCTGAGAATCTGTCTCTTTCCTCCTGGTGAGGATGTTTGTCTTAGGGGTGGTGCTGCAAGAGGATACCACAGAGCTGCTCCTTGCCCCATCCCCAGTGCTATTTATATTCCTTTTCTCCTCCAAGCTTTATCAGCAGCTCATGCAAGGAACAAACTACTACTGCAAAGCCACACCCCAAGCACAGAGCAGGAGTTTTCAAGAGGGAATGTTGCTGTAGCTCGAAGGCTGATTATTTTTTTGATGTTAACCTTTAAGATGTTCTAACTCTCCAGAGCTCTGGCTGCAGATGTGTTAGTCACCCGATGACAAAGCTGAGGCACTCATGGTGTGAGTAGCAGACAGCAGCAAAGGAGAACAAAGAAGGGAATGGATTTCTGGAATGGGAACAATTCACATGGACCTCCTAAGTACTGTCAGGCTTTTTCCCCTTCCAGGGGACAAGGCCCTGGGAAGTTTAAGAGGGTGTGAGGGAGCAGCACATGCTATGAACTCCTGCAATAGAGCAGTGTGGTTGGTTAACAACACAGATACTATCCAATTCCCCACTTGCTCACCCCACCCAGCACCGTTAGCACAAGAAGCTGAGGTGAGCACTGAGGAACTGACCTGTGCTAAATAAGGACTGTTTTAAAGTACTATTTGCAATTCTACAAATTCACCTCTAGAAACATCTTACTGAAGATTAAGCTCTAAAATACAAGACTCTGCCATCTCAGATGGTAAAAACTTCTACACCAAACAATAACAAAACCAGACCAAGCCCACACAGAGCTTGCTGCTACAAGCAGTTTGGTTCCCTGTCTGCTTCAGTGCAACCTAGTCCTCAAAATCCCATCCTGGAATGGTATGAAACTCACAAACACCCTGAGGTCTACACTTCTCCAGGGCATAACAGGCTCCTACTGGGATGCCAACACTCAAAACTTCCCCTTGCTACCAGAGTAACATCCTCCAACAGCCCTAGCCCTGGCGTCACAAGTACTGCACAGGGATGGAGCAGGTGCCACGGCCTCAGGGAGCACGTGGATTTGTTCTGGAGCTGCACTTGCAGTTAGTCACAAGCTCAGCAGGGATCCATTGCCCCAGACAGTTCTGAACTGCCAGCACGGTCAGGCACGGAAAGGAGCTCACTTTGGCCTGAAGCTGTGGAACTTCTGGCCCCATGACTTACAGAAGGACATTTTAGGAGACTTGAATCTGGCTCCCTGTAGGCAGCAGCGACAGAGGCTGCAGTGGGTTGCTGCTCTGGCAGGTGAACCTTTACACACAGTTTTACTTGTTGCCTCATTAATGAGTTCAACTGAGATATCTGGAGTGCGAGACAAAAGCCTGGTTAAAGCAGAGTGGAACATGCCAAGTCCTGTCCAATCCCAGTTGCACAGACTTGTTAGTTTTTCTGGAACACAGCAATTGCCTAAACAAGACTCCACTTCTTGTTAGTACAATAACTTTTATTTGACATCTACAAGATCATTATCTTGTAGGGTTTTTGGACAGGTTTATACAATCTCCATTTTTCAATAGTGCAACCTGTGCAAGCAAGAAATGACAAACATTGTCCTTCACTTTCTTATAAACATCTACTATTATAGGCAAAACAAAACTTACCCATATTATAGATAAGTGACTATTCACATTTGTACATTACAATTTCTTTTAAACAGCTCCAGATAAACTCTACAATGTCTTACAACATATTAAACAGTATTCAAGTTACTGGGTAACAGAAACAGCACATACAGCGGAACCCTCAAGTGTTTCCCCATTCTCTAATTTACAGCTCAAGTAAGGTTTCATCTTACAAGTGACAAATTAAATTACATTAATGAAGTAAAAAATAGAAGATTGTATGCGAGATGGAAGTGAATTTGCACTTAAAGTTTCCAGAACCACCTCGGATTAAGGAAATTCTTCAGTTGAAGGAAAAGAGGCCTCCAGCCGCCTTTGCAGTACACATCAGGAACACCATTAATACATTAAAAAGGAACTAACTTTAATTTAAGGTGTTTTATCACAAAAAAAGAACATGTTGTAGACTCAAATATATAACCCCCCCCCCAGGAGAGAACCAGAAAAAATGCAACACCTGGGTATAAACACTATAAAAATGCAATAATCAATGCTGTACAACTAAGATTGTGTTTCTCTCTCAATTCCTGCCTGGTGTGTTTCTCCTGTCCATGCCCGTTTCCAGAGACATGCACTGTCAAACAGAAACTGGGAAGGAACCTGAATGCATGATGTGCAACCTCTAGGTTTCATGCTTTTATGAACTCATAAGTTGAAGAGAAAAAACCCAATATATATTTTCTATATATATACTCAATACATGCATTCAAGGATATCTCCCACAGCAATGGCGTCGATGCACTGCGTTAAACCCTGAGCACTGTATGACAAGATAAAAATAAAGCCTGCTTGGGGATTTTCAAGCATTTTCAAACAAGTTGTGGTTTGTAGCTTAAAAGGCCAAAAGTAAAAGCAAACAGGAAGCACTACAGAGAGCATAAGGAAAGACAGATGCACCACCATAAACAACTGCTGGCTTTCAGTTCTACCAACCTTTTTAGATCTCTTTATTCCCAAAGTATTTGAGAGCACACAACTGAACTGAAAAAGTTATATTTCTTTGGAATCTGTCCCTGATTTTTATGCAAGTGATATGCTTTTACAGCCTTTTCCTCATAACACCAAAGTCAACACCTGTAGTTCTTTGTCCTCTTATGCATTGTTGAAGTTGGTGATGCTTTGCGGGTGATGCTGCTGCCATATCTGCTGCTGTTGGACTGCAAGCTGTTGAGACTGGTCTGATGTCGACAGGAGGTTTACAAGGGGTGACACACAATTTGCAGGAATGATCAAACCTGCAAAGAGCAACAAGATCAGTTTTTTCATGAGCATGCAAACAATTTGTTGAAATTAAGACCTCAGGCTGATGATTCCACCATTTCATCCACACAACAGTCAGAAGTCATAAGTCTAATCAAGCACAGCTGCAAGTTCTGCTTCTCTTGTATTGATCTTATTAATCTTAAAGGAGGCATTAAACCCCTTTATGTCCCATAGCAATAGAAAGTTGACACTTGTGCCCCTGAGGACAAGTTTTATCCTTACGTTACCTGCTGCCACACAAAAGCACAAGTCAGCTGTTTTTGCTTTTTCCATCTCCCAGAAATGACACCATTGGGAAAGTTTAAACCATGGAAAACCTATTCAACATCTTCAGAAACTGTGACTGGAGCAGGAGCTGCCAAGGGATGGCACATCCACACAAGTCCACATTTAACAAAACATCTGGAGATTTCAGCCTCTGAGGGACCTGCCACGAGGCTGAGTGACAAGAACTTACATCATAGGTAGGGGTTGGAAGGGACCTTTAGAGATCATCTAGTCCAACCCCCCTGCAGAAGCAGGTTCACCTAGATCAGGTCGTCTTCTTGAAGTCACTCTGAAGTATTGATTACATGTCACCTCCAGTAGCTCAGAGAGCACAAGAACAACCATTTCAAGGGCTTACTGTTCTTTGCCAGAGGTAGGAAAACAGTGGAACCCGTTTGCTTTCAAAGGTAGCTTGACTGGAACAGGCACAATATGACTTTTTTGTCACAGTAAATCAAAAGAACTGAGAGCAAAAGTGTTGCAAAGCTTGTCTGGGAAAACAAGAACCTCTTCCTTCTTGAACCTGACTCAGAGCAGTTTGTGCTACAAACACAGGTACAGTTACACTGTTGCCCCTTCCCAACAGACACACTGATGAGGCTTTTCTCTTGTAAAGCATCTTTTTACAAAGCCTCCTCTGTAAATCTCAACGCTATTTCCCACTGAGAGCAGGAGGTTTAAGGAAGACAAGGCACTCACCTACAATCCTCTGTCCATCTTCTGTTCTCAGACGGACTATCTGCATTTTCACATTTGTGCCACTCACAGAGGCCAGGACGCCTTCAACTTTTGTCCAGACGCTCAATACTGAACCACACAGCACATAGTAAGTTCGACAGCGGAGTCCCACTTCACAAACTAAACCCAAACCTGCCTTCTTACAGTTGCCTCTCCTACAGAAGGGAGAATAAAAGGCATTTAAAGAAATTCTGCAAACAGAAAAATATCCCATTTGATTCAAAAATAAGCCTTGAAGTTTGATGTGTATCCTGAGTTGAGCAAGGGCTGCAAGCACACAGTGAGGGAAGGAGGCTTTATCCACAGCATGTCTCTAATGGCAAAGCTTTGAGAAGTGTTGGCTTATTTAGGACCTCAGCTTCCTCATGTCTGGACACCACTCATTTAGATCTCCTGAGAATTGGGATGTGTTACGTACAAAGCTGGTATGTAACAGTTCATTTCAGAAGTTCCACTGTTAATCTGAAGCTTCCACCAGTTATGCTGCTCCTCAGGAATTAAAACATCAGCTGCTCAATTCAAACATGGAAGATGCAGCACAAGAAGAGCTCTGACATCTATCTCATCTCTACATCAACTATAAATGTATTCCCTCCAAATAACATTTGGACTATCCTACCACAACAGATCAGATCAAGCCACTTAAAGCAGAAGCTACTCCTGGGTCATTTCACTTCTACTGGAGTGTAGTTTGGACATTGGCATTCATCTGACATACGAGGACTTTCAAGGCAAGTGCAAAGCTTCATGTTTTCACTCAAAGCCTGAGTCATTTGACTGGTCACAGGCCAATTTTTCTTAAACCAGAAACACAAGGTTGCCCATGAGTAACAGAGAAATAAAAGTAGTGCTAAAGCAGTTTAGGTAAAGAGTTGAAGTTAAAGCATCTATGTGCATACAAGTACTGACCAGTAAGCATGGGTGCAGGTATCTGCAGAAGAATTGTACTGCTCCAACCAGTGTGGCAGAGCATCTTCAGAAGGTACCTGGAAAAGTCATTCAAAGTAGGAATAATAATGAAGTAAAACACATCAAGACTTGCATAGAACAAAAGCAAATTGGTCATTACTGTGAGGAAAGAGGGAGCACCAACACCAGGATGCTGAAAAGAGATCCATTATCCTACATTATTCTAATTTCAGGCTATTCAAAGGAAAAGCCATCTCAAAGGATGAGCAAAACGCTCGAATGTAGCAGAATCTCAGTAATGAGACCAGCAGAGCCTCGGAGCTTCTCCAATAATCAGCCTGATCTCAGAGCTTCCTTGAGCTTTTACAAATTCAACAGCAGAAGATTATTTTAAGGCAAGTGTCAGGTATCTTCCTGCTTCTAAACCAAACAATCCACCATGGTATTTAAACCATCATTAGCCAAATGATTAGCAGAATCACTACTTAGAATATACTGTACATAGCTGCTTATTTAAGAACATGTTTGTACAAGTTACACAGAAACAAGACCCTTCCTTGGTAGACCCCAAACCCCCTCATTTTATGTTACTGCACCACAGATTATTTGTATTCAGAAAGCTTTAGATACAGTTATGCAGAAGCCATATAGAGCTGCTTAGAGACATCCAAATACAAGCTCTGCTCTGGAAAAATAAGCCTTGCTTTTAACTTGCCAGGATTATGCAGAAAGAAAAAGAAAGCCTTTATATTCCTTCTCAATTTTTTCCAAGTTTAACAGTAGCATCATTTCAATAGTTACCTTCTTGTATTTCTTTTTCAGGTCTGCACATGTTTCTAGTTTGAGTTGTTTCCCAGTATTTGGTCTGTAGACTAAAAAAAGTCTCTTTTTAGGATTCACTTCTTTTACTAGAATGGCTGTTTTCTTGTTATTTCTTATCTGGAAAAGAAAGACAAACAAAAAACTTAAGTTCAAACATACCAATAGTATCTTAAGTGATTCCATTCTCTCTTCTTTACAGAGTAGTAAGACAAGCAATAATACTGGCACCTTAAGTACCACTCATCTACCTGAAGCTCACACCCTTTCCTTACACTGGAAGCATTTGTTTCTTGGTGCAGGTTTAAGAGCTATTAACTTGAGCTCACATGCCTATCAGAACATTACAGTGGTGAAACTGAACAGTAATGAATTTGAACAGTACATTTTTCAGAGGACACAGAGCACTTGGTTAGCTCCTCTCCCTAAACTTTTCTGAACATAATCCAAGAGACAAAAATCTTACCTGTAGCGATAAATAAAAGCCATCATCTGGACCCGTCTGTTCTGCCCAGATCTTTGTTGCTTCATCCCAAGACATTCCTCTCTCTACACTGATCTAGAAGACAAGTCATGTGGGGTATTTGAATGGGAACAGGCTTTATAACAGTTACAGATAGAGAATGAAAGAACCATAGACCAAATATCACCCTGTGCAAGGCCTGGAACCTCCCCTCACTCAGCATGCGCTGATCTGATGGCCACGTTTGAAAAGCTTAGTGGCAAATTGTATTAGTTCATTCAAAGAAAATACAGAATTGGCTTACTGTGTACAGTTCTACATGTCCAGAGGTAGAATATCCAGGAGTTAAGAACTTCTTAACATCTGCCTTCCTTACTTTCTCGTCTCCAGAGCCCAAATCTTAAAAGGAAAAGAGAGAGTTATTCTGTTTCTCTGTTCTTACTTAAGAGTACTAAGAAGCTGATTTACTCACCCAAGATGCCCATGTCATATCTGCCATTCTTCTTTGCATTTTGAATGACTGCATTTAACGTGTCAGAGAAGTACTGGAATAAAGCATTCTGCTGATGTACTTCCATACCAAGAATTCTGTTCAGAAACTTCCCAATATTGTTATAATCTTAAAAAAAAGAGAGAAATGCATGTATTAGGCCAACAAAGATTAAGTTGGATGACAACTTCAACCTGTATTCAAAGAACTACTAAAACCCATCCTTTCAACAGTGAGGAAAACATTCTGTATTTCTCAAGTCATTTTTAAGGTAGTTACAGCTTTTTTTGTTGCTATAAATCCACTATCATGATACATGCTGTTCCTAGCAACATACACTGAACACATAAATACCTTTATCAAGTGTTAGTATTCCAGATCTGTCTTCTACATTTATCAAGCCTACGCCAATCAAGCCCTGACGAACATCTAGGAAAAAAGAAGGAAGTTACAGCATAGCTGCTTGGCCATCTAAAAATAAACCAATGAAGCAACAGCTTGTTTAGCATTCTTGTTTCAAGATCCAGTTCCAAAACTTCTGACACCTCTCAAATACACTTGCAATACATCAGCAAGCAAACAGCTTACAAGATACCTTCTGTCCTTCCAGGAAGCACAAGCAGTGAAACCTCCTAATTGCAGTATCCATGAGCCCACAGGAGAACAAAATATTGCAACAGATGATGGGAAAATTAAGTTCAAGAACAGATGCAGAACATGCCTTATATTAGGAGACTTTACAGGTCTTGTTTCCTACATGAACTTCAAGCAATGTGCATAGGAATAACAACCAGAGAGAGTCTATGTGGGACAGCTGATCAGTTTAAATAGTAACAATATTTTCCAGCTCTTAAGTTATTTGCTTTTTCTGCTTACTGGAGAACAATCAATTGCATCAAGGGAATTATACTCACCTTTGAAGAAGTCTCCAGGAAAATCAGGAGGAGGTGACACCATTGGAGAGTCTAAGTTCACAATGGATTTCATAACAATCTCCAAAGCATTTCTGCCATACTGCATTGGAAAAAAAAAAGGGGCTCTAAATGTGATGCAGTGTCTGTGCCTCAGCCCCAGGCACACACAGTTAAACAAGTGTTTCTAACTCACCATATTAAAGCAGAGGTAAATGTTCCAAAGGGAGCTAGTTATCCATTTTTCAATTATAAACTACACTATATAGACAGCCTGGTCTTAATTTCTAACTAGAATTGCCAAGTTAACCTTTCAGTTGTGACTGATAGGACACATACCATTTCCTTAACACCTGGACTGTTAGCAAAAGCAGGAAAGTAAGTTACACACATATTTGTGTTCCACATGGCTTTGAAAACATTTAAGGTTGTTTACTGGCTATGTCAGAAAGAGGCCTCTTACCACTAAATAATGCAACTAAAACACTTCATAGGAGACAGAAGAAAACCTTCCTCAACGGGTCATTTGTGGAATGAGCACTACAGCACCAGCTTTCAAACAGAAATAGAACCGTCACCTTGTTGTCAAAATTGAATCTGCTGAGGTCTCGAGTTTCTGTAGCCCGTCTGTCACCATGGGTCAGGGCTCCCTGTTAAGACACACCTTGGTGAGTAAATCAAAGCTTAAGAAGAAAGAAATTCAAGTTGTATTTCGTCAAACAAAGGATCAGACTTCTCAAAACGACCTTACCAAGCTCTCAAGTCTTTTTGCAACTATAGATGCAAATCTTTGCTCTCCTGCCAATTCAGAGATGAGGAACACGTACTCTGGAGCAGTCACTTGGTTGGATCTATGAGTTCTTCCTGGATAATTAAGTAGAAGCATACATGTTAAATTCCATTTCATTGAACACTTCCCATGAACTATGAATTGTGAAGAGTAAAAAGCAGCTACAACTTAATCCTGCTGAAAATTAGTTTCTGCTCTAATACAGCCAGTAGAAGGTAGCACACACAGGCTCTAGAGTTGTGGCAACTTTCACAGAGGCACTTGATCTTTAGAAGCACCCCTAAAGCTGTCCTATAAGTTTGTTTGCTAGGTTTCTCTCAAAACTCTTATCTACAGTTGCAGCTAATAGTCTTGAAAGATGATTCTATTCATGAGTGAAGGAGATCAAAGGGTCTCCTTTGATCAGAGGTTGTTTTGTCAACCTTTTTTTCCCATGAATCAGCAGTAAATACAGTTAATATTACAGAGTTTGCTGAGGGAATGATAAAAAAGTTATTTACCAAACTGCTGTATTGCTCTATCTGCACTCCATGGCAACTCCAGAGTCATGTGAACCCTTCGTCTCTGATTCTTGGCTCGACGGTCTGCTTGCAGTGATATACCAGAGCTGGCAGCCTCAGAGATGATGGCAATGTTCTTTTATTGAGAAAGGAGATGTTAGTTGGCAAGAAATCCAAGATCAAGCTTCAGTTTTAAAAACAAATATCTAATTTTACAATTACTCCTAAACATGGGTCTGGAATGGTTTCACTGTTGTTTGGTCTTCCTATCACGAGCAGGGGGGAGGGCAGCAGTATGCTCCTCGTTATCAGTTAGAAATGCTAACCAATTTTTTGAGTGAGAGGAGTGGTTTGCACTTGACTTTTCAGCAACACCTTTCTGAGCAAACAAAGAAAAGGAGGATGCTGTGGCCTGGCCATTCCAAAGGGTAGGTTTGTCTGATGCTGGCCTGCACTTCAGACAAGGGGAGGGACACAGGGAGACTTGCTCTGGTAACAAGCAACATAGAGGTGACAAAAAAAATGCTGCTAATACTTTATAAGGAAAAGGACACGGCCATTTGAGTATCTGAACACATTTGCCTTGAAAGAATGTAAATGTTTGGACTGTGCAAAGTCACTTACTGGAACATGAGTATTCACCCTCAAGTGTAACAACAGGCCACGGAAGTTCCACCACCAGCTACATTTGTTTGATTTGCCCTCTTGTGGTAGCATGTCCCAAATGAACCACAGCAAGGTTGGGGTTTTTCCCTCTATTTTTTTACCTTCATGACTGTAGTCAGTATTTTCTTTCAAGATGCAATGTAAAAGATAAAAGCTACCACTCTTCACAGCACCACTTCAAGCCTTGTTAAGGTACAAAACCTCCACCTTTTCCCCTCAGTCCCTCACTGAAAGTTTTCCTATACCACAGTCAGTCAGTACTTTTGCCCATTCCTCAACTTCACAATTTCATCTTGGGAGCAAAGGTATGCAGTAATTCAGATAAAGGAATCAGAGATGTGGAGGGTTTACCTGCCTTTTAAATATAGGCTATCTTACAAGAACAGCTTCAAGGTACCAGCTTTTGGTTTGGGACAGGGGTGTACACCTCAGACACAGGCCCCTGTGGCCACCAAACTACAGCCTGATCATTAAAGCACGCTGCAGCCATGTATTCAGACTACTGAATATACTGGTTTGAAAAACAAAACACACAGCAGTGAACAGAAAATGCTTTAAACTAGGACTTAAGGTAGCTAAATTGTCACTGTGGGGTTAACAGTAGAGCCACCACTTGAACAACTTAATGACTGTGTTACTAGAGCACCTGGTGAGTTTTCCCAAATTGCATGTCTTTAAGAACTACCTTATCTCCATCCATGAACCTCTGCTTTTCCGTGATGTTCAGAATTTCAACAGGCACATCAAGTTCAGATCTTGACTCGTAAGATATGCTGCCATCATCATTGCTCACAACCCTCCCTTTGCGGCCCGTCATCTTCAGAAAAGGAAGGGAACAAGCTCATTATGGTAACACTACAATTACTGCAGGATCAAATACTTCAAGCAATAATGCTACTTATTCATATACTAAGGTTAAAATAGATTCAGTAATTTACTCCATGAGCAAAACTACATTAGGAGACCTGGATTAGTTTTGGTTGCTGCTGTAATCTATGTGGAACACTGTAGTAACTGGGGGAATTGAAAGAATAACAAAAGGGTATCTATAGGTAGCAAGATGCAGTAGTATACTAAGTACTCTCCATAAGGGATTTACCAAGAGTACTAAGAAAACAAGATACACTAATAGCTGAAATTGTCACAGATTTTAACTCTCAGAAATAACCCAATTACCCATTCAGAGCCTCTCTCTGTATTCCAGTTCAATCTTTGAGTTTCTTTGATTCAGAGGCATTCAGCAGAAATAACCTATACTCTTATCCCTGTCAGATTACAGTCTAAAACTGCTGAACAAGTTATCCTAACAGATAGTTAGGTCACATGCAACCTTGAAGAATGACAAGTGATTTACTGCAGCCAGATAATGTATGGCTGCAGTAGAAAAAACACACCAATTTTCTTTAATGTGAATGCCAGCCTACCTCTGCAACATTTTCAGGACCACCTAGTTCATCTATAAGCTCATCCAGTGTATTAGGTGGAAGATCTTCAGCCAGCTTTTCCAGTTTATCAAGCAGTTCTTTTTTCATTTGTTGGGCTCTTTCAACAGCATCCTGACTCGTTACAAAGCTGCTGTTTGTGTTACTGTTTGCTGAAATTTAAGAGAGACTCTTTTAACATTTAGAATTTCAGCAACATAACTGCTAAGAAAGTGAATCAATGTCCAAGAAACTTATTCTTACCTGACGTGGTGGTACTAGAAGTGGTGGTACCAACAGTGGAAGTAAAACAGCTAGGTCGTTTGGATCCGAGACCAGAAGCTAGTAAGGCACTTTGAATAGAATCTGGGTCTATACTTTTCTTCTTTTTCTTGTCTTTATTTTTTTTATGCTCTTTTCTAATTAACCAGGGATCTAAAAGTTAAACAAAGTCATTTTCAGAAGGTTTCAAACATCTACTAAGCAGTCATCCTTTCTTTTGAAAAACTACATTCTCATCACAAGAAGTGACTTACAGCAGTCTAAATGCCAGTGTGTAAAATCCACTCAAAGATGCAAATCTACATTCTAGTAGTAATTCCAGTCTCATTAAACTACATGCATATCAAACACTTACTTTTGGCTTATAGAAATGCTTAGGAATGACTTCATGCTTACTACCTGCAAGCACAGCTACTTGCTTGGTATAACACTTAAGACCGTCTTACCATCTTCATCATCTTCACTGGATTCATCTCTGAATGGGTTGAAGTCATCATCATCTCCAGAACTCAAAAATCTGGAGCTCTCATTGTCACTTTCTTCGTTGTCTGAAGCATCAGACTCACTTTCACTCTCATCAGAGCTGCTACCCGCAAGGCCACCTGTTTTGCGAGCTTTTTTGGCTTCTCTGCTTATTTCTTCACCTATTTCCATCATCCCAGAAGAAAAAAAGAAGTTAATTTAGACCTTGTAGGCTACTTGTGAGGTTTGTTTTACCACCACTGCATGCAAACTAGAATACTAATCCTAAAAACAGCACCATTTAAAAAGAAACTGATCTTTTATGTAAGACACCTCTCTCAAGATTATGATTGCTTATTATTCCATCAGCTTGGGAAGGGGGAGGTATTGGGCTTCCCTTTTCTGAGCCTCAAGAAAGCAATATTTGCTTGACTGCATCAGGAAGCAGTGTGACACATGAAAGTCATTTTGGGATACAGTTCCATACCAGATCAATCCAATTTTGAGCAAAGATGGAACCTGAATGTACAGTTGCTTCAGCAGCAGTTTTAAACCCAATTAATGGAAACTTCTAAACAAAAGCCTTAGAGGCTGGTAATACATGTTCCTTCATCAATGACTGTACTGATGTCTACATTCCCATACTTCTTCTAAAGTTCACTCTTATGCACCTCTGAAGTACCATTTTCCCTCTGACATGAGTGTAAGAACTTCAGCATTACCCTTCCGCTTCTTTATTTTGTTCTCCTTGCAAGGGCTGTCTCTGGGTGAATTGTTATTACTTTGAGCAGTCAAGTCAATTCCCAACAAGCTAAACAGCTTCTTCCTGTCAGGAGCTGGAAAGTGCTTTTCAATAAGAGACTGGAATACTCCTCTGTTTAAGAAAAAAAAAAAAAAGGATTCTTCAGTTAAATTTGCATTTATTTAAAGCACAAACCTGTGCCACTAACAGCTTGCTTGATTTCTCTGAAGAGTTACTCCTCATGAAAGCAATTACACACACACTCTGGGTAATTACCACCCATAGTACTGTATTTGTCACCTTCTTTAGAAGACATTTAATTTACAGCACTCTTATTACTTCTTAAATTTGGGTTTGGTATCAAGTGGTATTGCTACTGCCATTTTCACACAGCTCTGAGTTTAAAATAAGAGATTAACTTAGTTTGTGAAGATCTTCAGCAAGGCAGGCTCAGGATTGGGTCTGGCTTATTTGGTAAGAGGGAACTGATGATTGTAACTTGCTGGGGTATAAACAGAGTAACAGCTGACAAGCCCTCTCCCACTTGAGGCAGAACAGTACAACCTGTTCACCCCTGAAAAGATGATTTCAGAGGGCCAGTGGAACTAGGAACTAACCAGTGCAATACTGTCACATCTTATGTAGAGGCAGCTTAAGTAAAGAACACGTGTACTAAAGGACACTCAACTTCCTGTGCACTGAATACATAAGCTGACATGTGCAAGGACAATTTACTACACACACTAAGCTGGATTGAGGGTAGTTTTGCAAACAAAAGTTCTAAATCTTCAATCTTACTTTGCTGTGGAAACAAAGTCGTTCAGTTCACCACCACCTTCCTCCAAAGCTTCTAATGTTCTTGCTTCTCCTGTTGACTGCAGGCCAATAACAACACACTAGAGGACAAAGGAATACGAGGCATTATCACCAAGATGACTGGTAAATTAATTTTTGCCTGAATTTTTTGCCTACTGCTACCTCAGAAAATATTTGTGTAAAAAAAAAATCTGTCAGTCTTTCATTTAACAAGTTTAACTTACTTTCCCATTCTTGATTTCTTCCCGAGCGAGCTGCACCACTCTCTTCACTTTAGATGCTATGCAAAGGTACTTGAAAAACCTCTGATGAGCTGACCAAAACTGGCCCCACATGGACTTTTTCATTCGTTGTTCTGCATCGATAAGATCAGCTGCTTGTTGAAACCTCTCTCTAGCACTGACCCACTGAAGAAGAAAATGTTAATTGCATTACATACCACACTTGAAGGGTATCCAGGCACATTGTTTAATATCCAAATAAAGACAGAAGTCTAAAGTTACACTGCTATGAATCTGCAAGTCTAGGAAACTCATCATACATCAAAGTGCACAAAAAAGAAAACAGCTATGACTCAGTAAATTCAGAAGATAGCTACTCTCACAGTGAAAAGCAGATACATTTACATTAGTACCAATGCAAACGCACACAGTACCTGCTAATTACCTAGTTTCTCCATTAATAGATTCAGATTAATAAAGCAAAGAGCAGGGCCCACAATGAAGTACAAAGCAAGATCACTGGAAGACAAAAACTCCACTGCTTTCCCTTCTACAGTGTTTTGTTGTACCAGTTGTTTCCAGATTAGGTAAAGTAAGCTTTGGAGACAGGTTAAATGTTTCTGTTGAACAGTTCTTTACTCTTTAAATCTTGTTTTAAAGTAGTTACTATACACTTGACAAGGATATTTTCAACTGTTGTAGCTACACTACATGAATACAGTCATGCTTAAGGACCTCTTCAGCAGGTAAAGACTCTGTTCATTTGAATTCATGTCCAAACAGCAATTATTTTTATCTAATACACCAGTGGCAACACAGGCAGAACGTTCAATCCAGAAACAGACACTCAGTTTAGCATATAGGAAAAGCAATTAAGAAGAGCAGGAAAAAAGATAACCAATGGGTGAATAAATTAAAACATTAAAGGAAACCACAGCTTCAATGCTTTAGATTTCATCTACTATGTGATTAAAACTGTCACCCTGTATCATTTAACTACAAGCACCACTCCACCTGACCACTTCAATGAAGGAGTACATGCAGGCTGCTGAATGTCTTGCAGCTTGTTCTCAGCTCAGTTGCCTAAAGGGGGAGGACTGGAGCACAAGAATGTGACCAACTGTTGAACAGCTTAATCCTGGGCAACAATGACCAAGCAGTACTGCTAGAAAGCAGTGGATTTGAGAGAATAATGGAAGACACTCCCAAAACTGCACATTTTAATGACATAGGAAAAAAATTAAGAGCTTTTGGCAAGTTTTAAAGGAGAAATCTTTACACTAGGATGAGAAAAGATGATGCCATTCTTGTCTCTCAACAGGCTACTTCAAGACCATTCAAATTGAAGTCACATAGCTTCAACCTGCTGGAACTCAACACAGAAAGCAAGTTTTAAAAGGTGATTCTTACCAGTTTTACAGATTTGTTGTACATTTTAACATATTCCTGGGAAAGCAGAACTTCATCAATTTTGAAAGTTACACCCGAAAAGCTCAACTGTCTTGCTATGTACATTCCTCTCAGCTTCATATCCATAGCAACTATTTCCATGGCACCAACACCTCTAAAAGAAACAAGTTAAGTCAATATTAGAATTTTCAAGACCAAGTGGTTGTTAAAAAAGCCTCTTAAGTGCTTCAGAAGAAAATAACATTCTTACAAAAGTGAAGGAATACGTTTTCAGAATCATTAGCACTGTTATGTTAAACACATCCAATCAAGGGTTCTTGAAATTCAGCCATCACATAGAACTATACTCCTGCTGTGTGAATATGAAGTGTATTCCAAGAGGTACAGACACTCAAGTAGTTACTTTTTCCTCAGTGATCCAGCATGCATTAGGAGACAGCACCTTACAAACTGCAAGTAGGTAACGAAGTTGGTTCAAATATACAATAAAATCTTGCATTCCAATGTCATAAACTCCACAGAAGATTGAAAATACTGAGTACCAACTACACTAAACCGATCAGATTTATGCTGGTATGAAAAGAACTAAACTAACAGGTGACTTAAGCTCTCTTCAACAGTAATGCACCTTTAGTAGTGCCCTGGGAGAGCAAGCTAACCTAACCACAAGCTTACGCCTGTAATTCCATTATTGTTCATTTGATACATAGACTACACTTGCAGAGTCTCAAAATCATGCATCATGCAGGTGGTATGTAAGAAGATGCATACTAAGCTCTACTGTAGCACTCTGAAGTGTTCAAAGTTCTTTTTAAGTAGGCAAAACATAATGAATTAAGATGCTCACCTACCAAAAAATGCAGTAGTTGCATTTTCTACTGACCTCTCACATTCAGCTTTTTAATAAGTTCTGAAATATGAAGTACCTTGCAGCAGCACACATCATTTTTCTGAACTGGGCAAGCATAAGAACAAGACTTCTTCCTGTAAAACTGCCTAAGCTGAATGCATAAACATTAGGGAGTTTCTGCATATAGTGAGACATTAATTATACTGAGCATACTCTGCACAAGGTGTTTTCATGAACAGCAATATACTTCCATAATACCCATATTTTAAGAGGGGTATTTTCCTAGCAAGATTGTAAAGCTCCCAATTTCTTTATGAACAAGGGAAACATCCCATTTTTCACTACATAAAATTAGCTTCTAAATCCAGCAGAAATGTAGTTTGAGTCAGAAAGTTCTTGGTGTGACAGGACAAGTTTGCAGAGGACTATGAGTGAGCAAAGACAAAGGAACTTGAAAACACAGTCAACCACAACCATATGCATTCTTGCTACAGCTCTCCAAAATAATTACCTTCTTTCAACAGCCTGAATAAAGTCACTGAATTCCCTAAAAGGAGTTCCTTCACCCCATATCCCAAGACGGTTCATATATGCCATATTTCTTGGCTCAGATGCACCTAGGAGAAGAACACACTCTGTAGCAGTGCCAGCAAAAACACACAGAGACATTTAATGCAAGCCAAGTAGTACATACCTGTGGCACTGGCATAAACAACCCTGGCTTTTGGAAGTTTATTTTGAAGTTCCAATACAGCCAGACCTGTTTTGGTTGGTTTGGATGAACCAACAGGACACAGATTCTTAGCTTTATGACACTCATCAAATACAATCTGAACTACAATTAAGGAAAAAAAACTTTGTCCCACTTATTTTTAGAACAGAGACAAAGACAAGAAAGTCTGCTGATTGCAATAGCTAGTAAGAATAAATTGCAAATTCAAAAAGACATTAGTAAAAATTTGAGGGAAGATGTTTAGTCAGTAAGTATTTGAGAGCATAATTACCAACACTTGAGGTCCTTAAAATGCTGTTGATACTTAAAAATTAAGACTTCACTGAAGAAAGTTTCAGTGTAAACTTAAGGTTCTTAAAGCATCATGTGTTCATTAAGGAACATACATTTTATGTGCTCATTACAGAAAAATCAGAAGCTTCACTCCTGTACCAGAGTGGTGCAGCAACAGTGTGACTGGAACAGATGTGGCATGAAGATTGTAAAAGTTCCAGTCTGGTGTCAGAACATGTACACAATCAATTACTGTCATGAATAAAGAACAGTATCTAAAATACACCACCAAACAAAAAGACAAGATTGTCTTGAAATATGTAAGCTTCAGCAACAATTTGATTACAAACAACTGAATTCCAGACAAAGGATACAACTCCATCAAAGTCTTCACCACACCAGTGAAGAAGCTGCTTTAATCTGGTTTTGTATTTACCACCAGACTGACTTTCACCAATAAGGGAAGAGTAGGTAGCAAAGATGACACCTTTCTTCACACTCCCATTATGTTTGGAAGAAATTTTCCCATACTTGAACTGCAATAAAAAGAAAAGGAATTACAGAAATAATTCAAAAGCCACCCCTCCTCAAACCCACTGACCACATGATTAAGGGATGCTGATGGTCTTCACCTTAAGGTGTGTACACCTGAACCACCTGTATCCCTACACCATGGTTAGGGCACAGCTGGCACATGGTAACGTGGCTACAGTGACCCAGGGCCTTACTGAAATATGTATTTCTGTAAGACTAGATTTGAGGCCTCAAAAGACTAACAGCCACGTTGTTTGACTATATGATCTCCTTAAATACAATTAAGATTTTAGTTTCAATGCATCCCTTAGAGCTACCAGGTTGTGTATTTACAGGTGCTACCACAAGTGACAGTTTCTGAAGCTTTACTGTATTTTAGAAATTGAGATTTCACCAAGCAAAAACACTAAAATAAACTTATCAATGAATTCAATCAGTAATCACACTTCACAGTTTGGCTAATCCTGAGCAGAGGCATAGACTCCAAAAATAACTGCACAGGCTACTGCTGCTTTAATGAATTACTGAGGAGGTCCATTATTCAAATATTACATGCAAAATGTATGACATAAAATGTGTGTTGGGAGATGGAGAGGAATATTTCCAAATGCTACAAAGACTAAAAGATTTAAAGAACATTTTCAACCTCTAGAAAACACTCTACTAATAGTGTCAGTAGGGGTTTGAAGAGTAGTTTTAAAAAAAAAAATCACATGCTAAGCCTTAGTCCTACAAGGGGCCAATTCATGTGATTAAATTCAAGCACTATGTGGTTCTTCCTAAGACTAAACCCTGTCAAACAAGACCTAGACAGCATAATTATTGAAATTAGTACATTCTTGCTCTTAAAACAGTCAACATGCACAACTTGTCACACAAGCGTACCTAAGGGTTTGCCTCAACTGTACATAGTAAAAAGTTTCCACACCTTGTTTAGTGAATGAACCAATATGTTTTTTGCTCCAATATCTCTCAAGTCTCTTTCAGCATCATATTTCAGATCATTTGACACGCTAAACCTGAAGATGTAAAACAAAGCAGATATTCTGTAAGTTACAGCACAAGTTCAAAACACAGTTGCTAGAACATTTGTCAGAACACCCATGACACTGAATTTCAGTACTAGGTAGATGCTACAATGTCTGTTCTAACAAATCCTGAGACACTTACCACACTGCTCTCTTTCTGCCTAACAGGTAATTCTCATAGATTATTCCAGCTATGGTCCTTCCTTTTCCTACACCAGCACCATCACCTATCAAGAATCCAGCTCTGTCTCCATTGGGCAGGAATGTTTCATGTTGCTGCAGGAGAAAGAACAAAACATCTGTACCCATTCTCCACAACACATCATTGTGGACTGTCAGAAATGAGCAAATACAAGAAACATCTTATTGGATGGGCCCAGTGATCCACCCAGCCAAGCAGCCTCCTGAGAGCAGGAAGAGGGGGTTTTATTTAAGGAGAGCACATGAGCCTAACTGCTTTACATGATTCATTCATCCCTTTCTTCCCTCAGCACCCAGCATTGTGGTGAAATTGCTGTACATTCTTAAATCTTTCAGTGCCTACCACCAAACTGGCTGCTTTTTTTTAACCCACTGATATGCACCTCCACAGCTTTCTGCGACATCAAAACCCAGACATCCACTTCCTGTGTAAGGAAGTATTCTTTTACCCAGTATAAACCAATTTCCTATCAGTTTCACCAAGTTCTGCTTTGTACTTGTTTTGTGAGATTCCACTGCCTGATACCTAGATTTCATTCTCCTTCATTTTTCTCCTCTCCAGCCCAAAGTGTTCCAACTTCTTCCCTCCAGGGACCATTTTAGTTGTCCTCTAACTTCACTGCCTTCCCTCCGACATGCAGAGAGCTGCACATATATTACCTGATGTGGGCCCACTGAAGTTTAACATAGCAGCAAAACGACACTCAAGTCTGGTTCTCTATATCCTTCCCAATGATGCCAAACAGTGTTGGCTTTACCAGCTGCAGTAGCAGCAGGCAAAGTTATTTCAGAGAAATAAAAACTATGACTAAGACTTTCTTCCTGAGTTTTAAGACAGTTTGGGATTGGCATGATGTAAGTGGTTTAAACAAAGTGTTCCTAGTTGCATGGCCTCATATTTACCCAAGCTGAAGCTCACCTGCCACATTCAATCTTTAAGCCCCCTTTTTTACCTTGTAAAACTGACATACCTAGACTTTTCAGATAGTAGTTTTTCCTCTTACATTCTATATTAGCTTTTAGACTGTACTAGTGTCTAACATACCTGGGCTGCATAAGTGATCGCTTCAAGTTGCAAAGCTGACAACCAGCCACTATCAATTGTTTCTTCTGATATTGATGTCTGGTACCACACATCAGGAGGAGTTACACTGGATAATGAGCTCGTTTCCACTACTGGGTCAGGATGACGTAGACCGATTTTTACTAGTTGAAAAGTGAGACAAAGGGAGAAGATGAAAATGTAACACAGAGTTGTGTTGCTGCAGCACAGGTTATTATATTTACCAAAGGAAATGACAATGTCCTTTGCAAAGGTTGAACTCAGGAACAACTAAAGAACAACTGCTTGATCATTAATCTGCATCACATAGGTTAACCTGAATGTATGTAACCGAATCATAAGTGTTTCTTGTCTCATCATCTTCCCTCAGTTTTTATGAAAGTCAATTCACAGAAAACTGAAGTATTGTGTACTTGACATGACTGAGAAAAACTGGTCTGAACCTTGCCTTCCCCAGGCCAGAAGCGGCCCCAACATGCCAGACTCACAAAAGCAACATTCTTCTCCCTATTTATATGCTGGTTTTAAGCAGTATGAGAGAAGAAAAGATTTAGAACAGACACAGTTTAATTGCTGACAGATCACAGTGGCAATAAAAAAATAACTATTTAGTGACGAATCCCATGCAAAATTTTTTGCCTTCCTTTTAGAGTAGGTCAGCAATGTACCCAGGCAACAAGATGGCAGCTTTTTGTCACTGATTACAATAAAGAGAAAGGAGAGAAAAAAAAAAGAAAACAATAAGAGATGGTAATTAACAGTAGTGAAAGATTCACTTTTTAACAAAAAACCCCACATCTCTTAGAAGTCAATGAGGATCGATGCAGGAAGAATGTGCTTACGGTAATTTCATACCAGAAGAGTCAAAGTAGGTTCTTAAGTGTAGCAGTGACCACTTAATCCCTTTGAAAAAACTCCTCTGCTGGGGCAAAAAGCACCATAACACAGGTAAAAAACAAAAGCCTATTCTTGGCTCAATCTTATTTCTGAAACCTTCCAAAACTAAGCACCATACAAGAGAAAAATTTCCTAGGGAAACCCACACAAATTCAAGGCCACTTCACTTGATTCATACAGTAACCTGTTCTTTTGTTTAGTAACCACACAGGAGTCAGTAACAAATTAACTCTCAGAAGATTTCAGCCTTTTGATGTAAGAAAACATTAGGTCGTACATTTTATTGGCATATACTCAGCATAAGTTTCTGCATGGCCCATTTCTTCTTCATCTTCTTCCTCAGGTTCCTCCTCCTCTTTCACTGCTGGCACTTTCTAGAATAGAGAAATACTTGTATTAGTCAAACAGTACACTGACAATACTCAACGTCCTGGAAATTAACAGGAGAAATGAAATGAGCATAAACTTGCACTTGAATGTTTTAACAAATGTACCAGAAGAACAACTGAGCAGCAGAGAAAAACTACAGACAAAAATGATCTCTTGTGCTCTGAACAACCCTTCAAAGACACAAAGTCAGGGAACTTCCCCTTTGCAAGGAGATTCAAGCACCCCAAACTCACACCAAGCAGAATTAAAAAACAAACAGTTCTTAGAGCATAGTACATTCAAATTATGACTTAAAGAAAATGACCTTTGAAAACACAACAGCTCGTTAACAGCCAAAAAATCTGTTTCAAATACTCTCAAACTCCTCTGCAGTTTCCCATTCATTACATAATGACAGTTACCCATTTTTTTACTGTGATCCTGATCAATGTAATGTGTAGGAATATTGTGCTTGGTAGATGACAGAAAGTCTTCCAAAATTAAACATTAAATTAGTAATCTGAAAAAGCCTTCTGTATGTCAGGCACTACAGAGCTCTGTTCATCACAAACCTCAGCCTGATTCCAGCTATCAGTGCAGATGCTGAAACTCAAGCTTTTACAGCATTAGGATATACTTTTGTTATACCTAGAAAATTGAATTATACTTAATTTACATCTGAGATCAAGCCACCCAGAAGTTCAGAATGCTAGAGTCTGCTAGTTCCTCCTTGCTAGTTATAGGGGATATTTTAAAAGAAAATGTCTTAGAACACAGAGCAAGTGATACATTTACCAGCTTTAACTGCAGCACTCCCTTCTTTGTCCACACAATGAGGTTAAGGACAGTAATTTCTTAAAATGGTCATTTATTAGATAGGTAATCTGCTGTAAACAGTTGTCAAGTTTTAGTCATCTAATCAAGTATTCATCTAGTGGAGAAACTAACCTTTTGAACAAAACAGATGCACTTGATAATTCTACCACAGAAAAAGCATTATGAGTAACTACTGAAACTAGTCACAGGTGGCTGTGGCCAATAAAACATACACTCATTTGGCAAATGAACCATTTGTACTACTTACCATAGTAGGGGAAAAACTTCTCATTTTAATATCATTTATCCATATTCTTGCTACCTCTTTTGTAGAAGCCTCCTTCTTCACTGCACCATTGCTCAGATCAGCTACAAAAGAGAAGCTGTGTTTCAGAGGAATTCCCCTTGAACATTAAAACCTCAAACCTTTCTCTATTAATGAGCTGGAACAGAAGTTTAAGATGTCCAATAGCACACTGATGCATCAGGAACAAAATCAATGTTTTGGTCCAAATTGAAAGGCTGAGCAAGTAGTTAAATCCTGTTACTTTGACTGAAGAAACTTGACATGCATATTGCTATTGCAGTATGATGCAAGAGCATCATATGACACTTGTGTATTATTTTCAACATTTAAAAAAAACCCCACATTTTGGACCTTTACCAGATCTATATATATAGTATTTAGAAATATCCATCTTGAGAGCTTTTAAAAGTTGAACAACAAACCAGGACACCCAGTGTCTCAACACAAACAAACTTACCTGATCTGGCAGCATTTACCAACATAGGAGCAACTACAATTGTTTCTGTAAAACAGAAAGTCAACACTTGGGACTCAACTGTTCAAAGTTTGTAACAGGATTCTTCAAGAGGACAATTTATTAACTTTCCTGCCCTTGGCCACATTTGGAAACAACTGGCAAGAGGGCTCAGTATGGAATTTCAAGAGTTGACACAAGCATAGATTTTTAAAGCATTGAAAGCAGATGTCAAGCTTCCATCATGTTGACAGTCAATGCATGTAATAAATTTAGCATAATTGCCCCTAAAACACAATTATGACAATTGCACAAATAAAGTTTTCCTCAGAGGTTGCATAACTTAACTTTTTAATGTTTTCCCATCTAGAACTCCTGCTGCCTGAATTCTATGAAAAGACCACGTTTCCTTCCAAAAGCTTCTCTGCTCTTAAATTTTCTACAAGCATTTGTCATTCTTTTAAATAAGGAAGATACAGAAACACAAGCACACAAATAAGATTAGAAATGCAGTTCTAGAAGTTTCATGCCTCCTTTTCACTTAGTATAGAAGCTACAGATTCAACTACTTACTGCAGCTGTGCCACTATAACTATTGTACATCCTTATAAGCCCTCTCTCTCCTCTTCAATCCCATCCCAACTTCAGTTGATGTCTCAACTTCAATTTTGGTCAATCACTCCATAACAGAAAGCAATAAAACAGAGGCATATTCTTTGATTCAATTCTAACAGACAGCTTCATTTATTGTGCACTCTACTTGCCTATGAAGAAATAGGTTACTTCCAACCCCATCTCTAAGAGACAATGAAAATCCAAGTAACCCAGAAAAAAAGCTGTGTACCTTTTAGAAAAAGGAGCAATAGAGAGGTTTTCAAACTCAGATAGTCTTATCTTCACCTCATGCTTCACCAGAGTAACTTCAGAGAATCAAATAGTAAGATAGCACATACACACAGCTTTTCTCTTATTTTAATCTGACTATGCAAAGCTGTCTACACACTGGACAGAACACACATGGAAAGCTTATGGAAGGAATCACAAACTGCAGATTTGTAGTGTGGTAACTACATTTGATAAGTTACATGGAAACAAATAGTAAGTTTGCAGGACTTGAATTTTTAAATTTATTTTAATTTAAATTTAAATTAAAAGGTGTGATACTTCCCAGAAAAATCTCCATCCCTGTATGTTCCATTTCCATGAGATGCTTTACAGACACACCCTATCACAGAGTACCAGCATGGGCTACAAATCTAATTTGGAAGATGCCAAAAAAGAAAGTCCTTATTTGTCACAGCTCCACAGCAAGGCCACGGAACAAAAGCTGATGTAGACTCAAATAAAAGCTAAATCAACTTCAGTAACGTTCATGAATTAATTTTACCCATTTGCCAGCTGCAATCTAAAATGTCATTTTCCTCATTCTTTGCACTAAATCAAGAGCTTATTTTTTTTAAAAGCCTGTTATTTTTTATTACTTAACCCTCAATTCTAACACTATTAAGCTAGAATGGAATTTATCAAGTTTTCTGGACCATTTCAATTTACTGTGATATTCTACTAATCAGTGAAAATACAAGATGTGCAAAGATCTTCACATCACATTATTTTACTATTTGTCTAAAATACCATAATTATGAAGAAAGAAGAAAACTCACTTGCTGCTGTTGCTACTGGTTGGGCAATATTAGGAGGTGGCTTCAATTTCATGAGTTCATTAAGACTATTATTCTTCAGCAGATCTTTCAGCTGAATCTGGTCCTTTGAAGGTGCAGTGGTCAAGGCATTGCGTACTGCTGGTGCTGCAACCGAGGGGCGAGTAGTTGTGCTGGTCTGAATTATTTTTGCTACAGTGATAGTCTGCCTTGTAGTTGTAACAGGTGTTGTTTTTGTCATCACTAACGTAGTCCCCAAAGTTGGAAGCTGATTTATTTGATTCAGCACAAAGGTTGTGGTGGATGGTGGTTGCTAGCAACAAAGAATCAGAGACATTTTCAGAAAACAGTGGGAAAAAGAGAGTAGACTTTATTAGTCTTTCATCTAGAGCACAGAAGACACCAGTTTTTAAGACTCTTGTAATAAGAAATGTCTTCACATAGCATGCTGAAGATAGTAGAGTAATTATTTTGTGCTGCAACAGTCTTAGTAAGAAGTGTCTACCTGTCAACATATTGCTATATATTCTTGAATGGTATTTTAAAAGTTGATTTTACAGTAAGGAAAAGGAAATTAAAACAAAGTAAGATGAGGGATTCATCACCTAGGCACAAAACATGACTATTACAGGTACAGCAACCCTGAGCTGAACAGGCTTTCCAATATATTAATGAATTGCACAACTGTCAAGAGTAAATAGCTTGGATTACTTAAAGTATATGTGCAGTCTTTTTCAGACACACAATACTACATCTGTCTTCCTGCAGGTCTCATTTCAGGTGCAGCCACCAGTATTATCTGCAGCTAGAAAAGGTGGCACACAGTTTGGACACAGGAGACGAGTTTACACAGTCTCCCTATACCCAGAATTTGCACACAAGGAAAATAAAAGGTATACAGGATACCTCCAAACATTTTTCCGTGTAGTACTTTCTCCTGTTTTGTGTTCCTTGTCACAGAAATCATATCAACCCACAAGTCTGCTAAGCTTTCACAGTCTTAGCACAAGCAGAACTCTTATGATGACCAACTGGCATTGTACAGTCCAATGTTTTCTAATACACTACACTGAGCTAACATGGCAAGGTTTTGGGAGTAATGGGCTATGGGGGTTGCCTGTGACAGTAATAGTTGATCTCCCTGTCCTTATCTTGACCCACAAGCCTTTCACCCCATTTTTTTCTTCTCCCATCCACTAGAGAAGGGGTTGTGAGAGAGGCTTAGCAGACTCCTGGTGGCCAGTCAAGATTAACCCACCACATGTGCACACACAAAATCCTGGGGTGTCAGTTCTTACCCGAACATTTAATAAGGCTGGAGTTGACACAGTCTCTGGTTCTTGTTTCACAGCAGCTGTGGCCTCAGTCTCCAAGCCTAGCTCTAACGCACTAAGTGGCACTGACTGCAGAGGAAAACAAGCAAACCGTCAGGAAACATCCCATTAGGAGGGATTCACAAAAAAAAAAAAGAGGCATTTAATGGGAAAGGTCCTTAACTGTGCTCACTAAACAAAGGTTTCACTGAAAATAAAGATCACAAAGTGGTTGATTTCCCTTTCAAAGAAGTTAAACATACAACACTTTGCTACTTAATTGCAGTGAAAATGTAATTAGCTTTGTGATAGCACTGTTCAACATACTACTGTTCCCTATCTATGTTCAAAATGGTTATGCTTTTTCAGATGGTAATTTTTGCATATTTCATAGGTGAGTAGCTAAACTCCAGTGACATTAGATTTCTCCATGAACACATGACAGCACATCCCCATTTTATGTCCTGTATATTTATGTTTATACTGACCTCAATAGTGTATTTCAGATTGCTTTTTTTTGGGTATAAAAGCAAAACATTAATTAGCAAGTAATTTTCAGATTTAGCACTATGAAGCAAGAAACTCCACATTCTTTAACATTTGCTAGGGACACCATAACCCCCCCTCCACAATACATGAAGTACAAGCTCTTATGTTCTCTAGCAAACGACCACATTCTTGTTTTAACCTGCTGAACAGCTGGAGTTGGTGCTGGATTTGCAAGAACCACATCCGGAGAGTCAATATCAAATAGATCATTTGGACTGATTCCGCTCTCACTCAAGGCAGCAAGCAACAGATCTTGTCCTGGCTCCACCATCTCTAAAAAAAGTAGAATCATAAACATAAGTTACATTTCATCTGTATTTATTTTGTGCACATGTACATACTCATATTTGAAGTCCTCTTTTCTGGACTTAAGAGCACACACAATGTAGTCTCTTGTATACACACAGTTTCACTTTCAAGGTTTGCTCTGTCTCTTCTCATTCATTCACAGATTTTTTTCCCCTCTGTTTTGTTTTAAAAACCTTTCCACCACATTTATAAGCAGGAAGGATGAAATCGTTTACCACACAAAATATTATTATACTCATAAGTTAGAAAGAAAAAAAGATGTATTTTCTAGTCATCACACTAGATTTTTAAGCATTACAAGGAAGACCAAGAGGCAGAAATGGTGAGACTGCTACTATGCTAATGATACACCTTTGTCAGTAAAGCACATTGCATGAGCGAAACACAATTAAAATTCATTTAGTTTATCTTATAAGCTTTTTATCACTAACTTGTTGTTACAAGGAAAGCTTTAATTCCTGCTTGCCATTACATTAGGTAGTCATTCATTCATTGCAGAAACTTTGTTTTGCACTGTGAAAAGAACAAATGCTCCACTATCACAGTATGTTAACTACATATTAAATAGGACGCTAACTTCAGGTCACAGACTCCTTTATGCATAGGATAAGCAAACTCAATTACAAAAAGCTACTCTAGACAGTTTTAAAAGTTATTAAGAAAGCCAAATACTCTGTTTTAAGACAAAGACTGAAGATAATGTATTTTGCTTCATTAAGAAGGAAGTCTATTTGCCCTACTACTAAGATAAAAATTAAGTCCATATAACTTCAGCTGGTACCAAAATACCAAAAACTAACAAAGCTGAACACCCACTCTAAAGCAGGTAAGAGGACAAAAATATTTATTGCTATTTTAGATACATTAATTCAGACTCCAAAAGAGCACGCACATGCTTATCCTTCTCTGCATGTACAGCTAAGCCACAGCCAGCTGTTGATCACACACATTTCTAAGCACATTTGACAGAACAGGTAATTCTTGTAATAAATAAAGCATTGGGCCCTCATTTCTTATTCTTTCTAGTTTTAGTCTGTCTAATAATAGGGAGAAACTTTCTTTTAGTGGACTAATACCAAGATGGTGACACAACTGAAGCAGTGCATGTAAGGTACCAGGAAAAGGAGAAGCCACACTTTTAAGCATCAAACACTACTACTCCAAAGAACACCAATGCAACAAGCAGTAATTGGTGGGACTGCTACTGACCACATGTACTTCCATTCAACAGCCACCTGCTGTGTCAAAAAAATCCCTCAGAGTCTGGTTCTAAGAGGCATTTGAGGTGAACAGATAAATTGGCAGAGTGGCCTCGTTTGTTGTTACCAGGTTCAGAAGATATTCAGAAATATTAAGACATCCAGCAGATTTAATTAACAGGGCAGCTCCTTCAAAGGATGTCACCTCCCACTAGTCTATCTCCTAGAACCCTGAATGGGTCAAGAAAAATGAGTAAGAACAGACTGCTAGCTTTAACTTTCAGAAGGATCAAGCCTCCTGTCTCAAAAAAAGAGACTACACATTTATTAATTGGTTAGGATAAATCCTTAATTTTCATCAGCCAAAAATATGAACATCAAACATCATACATAAGTTTAGAAGCTTCTAGCATTGTTTACTAATTACAAACAGGTAAGTGCACAAAGATTCTGTCTGTAGATGAAGGTTCAGCTTATCAGTATTTTGGATGTTAGGAACTTCATGGCAGCCATTGCAGGTGAATTGTCCACACAAGGTGAATTATCACAGGTGTCCCCATCAAATCAGCACCTCTGAAACACTTCACCATCCTAACTTTACAGTATCAATTTGGGAAAGAAGCACAAGCACTCTTCCACACAGTGTAACACCTTTGCTCAATGTGGCCAAAGAAACAAAAACATCTAAAATACAAAGGGAAAAAAAAAAAAATCAATGATGTCCTTTAGTCTGCATGTAGTTTTGATCATGCCATGTTTAAAGAAGGTGTGACTGAAACTTGGTTGAGAGATAAGTGGTTATACTGAATGCAGGCATGGAAAATCAGAAACTTGATGCTGTTCACTTAAAGAAGGAACTAGAACAAAAAAAATTACTCATGGTAACTTCTAGTCTACTCTCACAACATAGGAAGGAAGGCCTTTCTATGAAATTGAGAGTCAAAGTAAAACCAATGCTATGAGAAATCCCCATGCCAACACCACACAAAAACACATCTTACCCAACCATCCTAAAACAGTGCTACAAGCTATCAAGGCTGTTTCAAACTTGTATCTGCAATGACACTAAACTCCACATTTGTAATGTTCAAAACCACAATGGCTTGGGTATCTTAAGACAGTCTCACCAAGATGGAAAACACAGTCACAGCAGTAACACTAATCGCTTACTTCAAAGTTTTCATTAGATGACTGGTGACAGAAGTTAGCACAGCAACTCTACAACTCCAGAGTATCTTCCATTTGGAAGCATCTTGTTCTTAGCTGAGCTGTTTTCACTTAAAGTATCCCAGCTGCATCTCTCTCCTGCTAATCCCAACTTTAACTCTTAAAAATTAACAGTTGCTAACAATCTAGCAAAAAGCTAAAACAACAGCAATTGTTTACTTATCTGTCAGGCAGCTTGGAAAACAAAAGTTTGACTACTTTCACTTATTTTGTTTCTGTACACTAGGAACAAAGCTGCATTGTTTGAAACTGGAACAAAAGGAATTCTGAACTTCTAGAAATTTTACATTAAAAGTCACTGAATACTTAGCGCCAATTTTAGGCTCTGTGAAACTTCCAAGCACCACTGCTGCCCCTCACCCTGATTTAATTTAGTAAGGAAATTACATGAGGGAAAAAAGTATACCAGAGAAGATGCATTGTAACAGTTTAGTTTCTTTTTTGTAACATATGCTAGTCTAAAATGTTATCAAGCTGAAACAGCTCCATAATCTCACAAGGTAGGAGGCTCCCTAGTTAACATAAGTGAAAGCAACTTTATCAAGCTCTGCAGCTCAGCTTTGGCAATGCTAAATAAGGACCTGTTTGCCACACTTTAAAAAAATCTCCAAAAGAAAATACTTATAAAAAAAGTTGTGAATATTACAAGCTGTTCCCTGAGCATTTCACCAGTGGATAAACTGTTCTGAGTATGCAGAATCTTGCAGATAAGGTTGTCTATGTTTAGTCAGACTGTCCAATGTCACTGAGCAAGAATCAACCTGTTAGATAGAACTTAAAAGAAAATATTATAGAAATCTCATGAGTAGTGTCATCTTCATTATTTCCCTTGTATGAAGAAAATACAAAACACTGCCATTTCAACAAGGACTCTCAAAACACATCAAGCATTTTTGTAAGGTGCTCCTCTGCTGAAGATATAACTGAAAACTTTAATAAAAAGACAGTTTTGCTACCACTGTACCTTATGTAAATAATTTCTGATTTTAAGATACAAAACCAGAATGCTGTGTTTAATATTATGTCACGTATCCATGCCAACCTGGCTCTCTCCCTCCCTCCATCTTAGCTTTGGTACAAAGCAGCAAAAAGACAGAACGAAAGAGATTCTGAAACACATGTCGAGCAACCTGCTCTCCATTCCCCCTCACAAAAATAATGGTAGAATCTTAAACGGTTATTTTGATTTTTTTGTCTGAGTTACACATCACAACACTGTACACCTAAACTGCTTATTAAAATGTCCTAATGAACTCTAGTATCACAACTTAGCCCAAATCAAACATCATAACCAACTAGGCACAGCTGTTTCTAAACCCTGCAGACATTTGGCCTCTGTGGTGTACCCAATCTGCAAACTTTGGTTGTAATGCTTGGCCTGGGAGACTAATGCAGTTAAGCTACTCTTGTTCTCCTCTTATTTCAAGGGGTTTTCCCACTGGCTTTCTGAGGAATATATGTCACTTGAACTACACTGGAAGCATCACACAAATTCCAAAGTTGTAGAGAAAAGACAGGTATGTGCTCCAAATCCCCCTAATTGGCTAAACCAGGAGCTACTGCCAACCTAACAAACTTACATCTCCATTTGCAACCTCTTGCAACAGAGGTGTAAGGGCTGCTAACCCCCAATCCCACACAACTGGATTCTCTGGATATCCAGATGAGTTTCTTGCTCATCTTGAAGCCTTTGGCTCCAAAAAGCAATTGGGTAACAAAAAAAAAAAAAAGTGAAAAAAACCCAGGTGACCCAATCCCTTCTGGTCCTTTGCAAGTCACCATCCAGTCAAAGAGAACAGCGATAATTACTGAACTCACTCATCCTTACATGCTTTAACCTCCAGACTACCAGTTGAGTTGCACTGGAATGTACAAAGGTGCATTCTGATTTTTTTATGAAAACAACTCCAATTCTGTAAAACAAAGACACAAGTTTTTGAAACATGGGTTACCTCTGTGAAGTCAGAGCTTGTAAGGATGACACAGTTCAGGATACTGTGAGATTCAACTGTGCCTTAAAGATCTCGTTATGACTGTTTTATGAAATTTACAGTACTCAGGATACATGGTCAGAAACTGAAATTCAGAAGTTCTTAAAATGTCAAGTAACTAAACAATGCAATGATTTGGCATGAAATCAGCTTTCAGACTGAATGGTTAGAAGTGATAATTTAGGCAGCAGTGAAAATTTTTAAGAAGCAAAAAACCCAGAAGAGAGAAGAACAGTATCTGAGCACTAGAATCCTTCCTTAGTTTGACCTGGGTGTATCTAGGTGCATCTCAAGGAACAAGAAAGCATTTATGAGATCTGCTACCTACTTGAACAGCTTTTAGAGTAGCTATCAGCCAGTTTTGACACCAAAGAACCTACCTGGACAACAAGCCAAACTGCCCACATTTTCTTTTTAAAAACCTAAGATACCATTCAAATATAATATATGATGTCTGTAAGAAATATACTTAAAAAAACCCCAAGTATCATGATGTTACACAACTTCTGCCATTGTAAATTCTTTGCTTTACCTCATCAACTGTATTTTTTCAATTTAGGGAAGAAAACAAAAGCTTTGAAAACATTCATGTACATATTTAAATCGCTTTAGTCCAGACATAACCTGTGTACTCTAAGGCCAGTCTATCCCCAAGTTAATTCTTAGGTCTAGAGTAGGTAAAAAAAAACTATTAACATAAACAAATAGCCCAATCTGAAGTTATATAATACATTATTTCAACCTTTTTTAAAAGCTACTAAGGGATTAGCCTCATCCTTAATAGGAATCAAATGCAGCAAACCATCCCATAACTATCTGGAAGAAAGTACAAGAGCTCTAATTTATACCCTCAAACAGAACATGGAAAGTGATCAAATAACGACACAACCGAAAAAATAGAGGAAAACCCCACAAGGCTTCTTCCCTTTCAGACTGTAAGGGCATTTTTATGTTAAACAATTACTCACCCTAGCAACGTCTGTTTGAGGTACGCTCGTTAAAGAGTCACTGGACTTTGAGGTCGGGTCTGTCGCTGGGGCGTTCAGCCCCACAGGGAGATGTGGGGCCCCCAGACGGCCCTGCCGGGCGAGCCGGCCTTGCAGGAGGGTCTCTGGCTCCCCGCCTCACCACCTTCCCCACCAACACGTGTTCCCGACATAAACTTCCGGGTTGGGCCAGAATTGGCTGCGTAATTGTGTCCCATCCGCGACTTTTTGTTTTCAGCCCTTCACCTCTTTAAAGATCCCTTTAATAGCATTAGGATCTCGGGGAAAAGCGGAAGGTTGTGTCTGAAGGCAGCCTTTAGAGCCAGTCAAGCACCATAAATCAACCCCCACCCCCGCCTCGTTTCACCAGAGCGGCTCCATTTCAAACCTTAACAATTAACCCAGCCGCGGAAAGAGCGCACAAAGGCGAGCGCCGCGGACCGGGCTGGCAGCCGCCGCCGTCCCGATGCCATTTTGCCCAAGGAGGACGGAGGGGGGATGGGGACGGAAGCAGCCCCACCACCGCCCCCCACCCCCGCGCCGCCAGCTCCACCAACCTCTATCGAAACAGCCCCGCGGTGTGCTCTCCCGGAGCCTGGGGGCTTAGCCGCCCGCCCAGGCGGCCTCTCCGCTCCCACACACCCTCAGGCACAAAGTTTGCCCGACTCCCGGGAAAGCAACGGCTCCACCGAGGCAGCGGCGCCCTCCCCCACACGCCGCACCGCCTCTGGCCCACCGGGACCCCCGGCGGGGGCGGCCGCGCGGCCCGCCCTAGGCTGAAGGGCCGAAGGAGACGCGTGGCTCTCTGGAGCCACGACCAACCTCCCTCCCGGACAACACCCCACCGCCACCGCGGACCCCACTCCCCGGTACGCGGCGGTTGAGGACTGAGGGGAGGAGATCCCCGGAGGCGCCGCGGCGGCCCCACCGCGCAGGGAGCACCCTGAGGCGGCCGAGCAGGCTCGCCGCCAGGCGAAAGGATAGAGCGGGACTTACTCTCTCTCGCTCTCGGTCCTCCCGCGGCTGGTCCTGGAAGTCACCGTCGCTGGCCCTGCCGCCCGCCGCTTTCTAACTCACCGCCGCCATCTTTGCCCTCCCTCCCCTCTCACAGGGGAGGGGGAGGGGAGGGGAGGGGGGCCGGGGCCGCCCGCCGCGCCGCACCACGTGACCTCGGCCGCACCTCCCCCCGCCCCACGCGCCGCGCCCTCGCCACGTGACACCGGCCGCCGCCCGCCGCTGGCGCGCGCTCCGGACCACGTGACACAGCCCCCCCCCCGCCTTGGCCTCTCCAAGTCACGTGGGCCGCAGCCGCCGCCGCCGCCTCGCGTGCATCTCCCGCCGCTCCCGCCGCCGCAGCGCTGTGCCGAGCTCGCCCCGTGCTCCCCTGTCATGTGACATGCCGCTCCTCGTTTCTCCCTGTCCCAGCAAGAGCGGAAGGCAGCAAACTCCCTCCCAAAACAAAAACCGGCGTCCGCGCAGGCAGGCCCGGCCACAGAGCGGCGGCCGAGCCCGAGAACTGGTGACTCGGGCCCGGTTCCCGGTGGGTGTGGGGGAGGGGAAGGCGGAGGCGGACGGCTGCAAGCGGTCACGTGATCCCGGCTCCTCCAAAATGGCGGCTGCCGCGAGGACGCGAGAGGCACCGCTCTCGCGAGAACCTGCGGTCTAGGGGCATCATGGGTAAAAAACGCACGGGGGGGGCGTTGGGGCGGTGACGCGCGGGGCTCCGCGCGCATGCGCAGCTGCTGGCCGCGGTTTGCGGCTGCCTGAGGCGGCGGCGGCGAGCTGAGGAGGCGATCGGCTGCTCCTGAGGGAAAATCGTGTTGTTTCAGCGTTCCGCCGCCCTTGCTGCGGCTGGTGAACGCGGCTGCCTTCAGCCGGCCTCTCGTTTCCATCCCTGGCATTGGTGTTCCCGCGGAGCTGGGCCTGAGCGCGTCCCTGTGGAAACAACGTTGAGGTGGCTTTGTGGGGCACCCGAGTACTCCGGCGAGGTCGGCTCTGCCCCGTCCTGGAGATACCTGCAGCACCCCCGTTCTCTCACAGTCTCACAACTCTTCGGTGTTTCCCTGACAGGAGCTTCGCGGGCTCCCTGAGCAGAATGAGGGGCGACAGAGCGGTGCTGTGCAGAGGCCCGTCCCAGCTGACCAGCCTGGGAATGCCACACTCGTGGGGATGTGCTGGCACATGAGTTTTCTCTTGCAAATATTTTACAAGCCGCTAATATAAAATTGCACCCTAGAAAGAGCCAACTATACTTCAAAACCAAATGGTGACATGTTGCAACTTTTACATTTGGAGAGATCTTTTTAGTGCTTACAGCCCTCCGACTGATTTTTGAGAAAAGAATCTTCCACTAAATGTTCTAGTCATGTAAGAATACAAGAATTTCAAAGAACTTCAGTATAAGATGGAAGCAGACATAAACAAAGTGCAGACAGTCATGAAATCTTGACATGTTCAGTACTTCTCGTTCAATTTTATAGAAGTTTACTTATTTTATCATTAGACAACAAGGATTAAAATAACCAATGAAGGATTAGAAAGATTTAGGCTAAGCTATTTAAAGATGAAGCGATGTTAATTAAAATGACTTAAGTAATTCAGATTAATCAGTAATGCTTCAGACACTAAATAGAGAAAAAGACGACAGGACCCTGGCCAGAGACGAGAAGAACAATTTAAATGGCAGCTAAGATCTTGATTATTGCCTTCTATGCACTTGAAATAAAGGAACAATGAAGTACAGTTCACGTCCTCTGTAGCTAACATTAAATACATCTAAGCAGCTCCCTACAATCATGGCACGAAAGTGACGTCTTTGATGTCTTGAGTTGAAAAGATAATTATCCCTCAAGCCTGTGAGCAGAGTTTGTGATCATCCTCGACTGCGAGAGGTGAGTAATCACACTAGTGGCAACGATGCTTCTGGCTGTTGTGACATCAGCAGGTGCAGAATTATCTGCAGGATGCTGTTTCCATAGGATTTTGCCTGTAACTTAAGGATCTCATGGAATGCTCCTTTTCTATCATTGGTAGATACCATTCTGAATGTAACTGTATTTTAGAATCTATGAAATGTAGTTAGCACCTACTAGCATTTTACTATGTGACTTTATGAAAAGGCCTTTAATTGCTTAATCCAACACTCAACAGTTACCCTTAGGGCATAGTTTTTACTTGCTTTCTGGTAGGAAGTGTCAGGATTTCATCTTGTGAGTAAGGAATTTGTGTAAATGTTGTGATATTCATTGCAAATATGGCAGGTCATCTATGAGAACTACAGAGTTCAAAGGTAACCAAGCAGCCCTAAAGAATAAGATTATTTTCTTTAACTAGGTGAAATGTTAATTTAGACTGGAGGCATTTGCTCTGAAGATTTTCCTTCCTTTCTGAGCAAGTCCAGTGCCTTGCTCATTCATTTTTCATCCCTTCCCCCACCAATTTCACATTTCTATGTTAAAACATCGTTCTCTCGTGAGCTGCTCTTAAGTACTAGGAGATATAATATTTAGGTCACTGGGTTTTGGAGCTGCTCCTGCTGGAATATCAGACTTCCTCACGTGCTGTATACCCAGTCATGGTGATGGGCAGTTGCAGGCAAAGGTACCCTCTCTTGGGCTATAGCCCTACATGTGATGACATTTTGACTTCCCCTTGGTACAGGCTTTTAGGTCATAACTCCCCAGGGGATGCTAAGGGCGTAAGGCCATCAGACATTGTTAATTCGTATGATAATCCCACCGTGCTGGTGGCAGAGGCCAGCTAGAGATGTTGTTTTCTTTGTTGCTCTGGGGAAGATGATGCCTTCGCTCACTTTGCCCTCTCGTGGCGGCCTGCCCAGCTGCTAGGCAAACTCTTGCTTTGTTTAATATACATCTCTAAAATTAATGTTTAAAAATATCCAAGTCAAAAAAGCCTGAGCAAAACCACAGTAAAGGTGTCTCCAGAGATTTCCCAAGACATTAGGAACAGTGTTCCTCAATTACTGCAAGAAAGAAATCATCATTAGTAATTTATGAAGATTTTTTTTTGCCAGCCTCATCCTAGCTGTGTGGAAAGAACAGCGTGAATTGGGGTGGAAAAATCAGACCTGTCTCTGCAGAGGGCCTTGGTTCTTTTCAGAAGAGCTTAGTGTGTACCTGCCTTGATAGAGGAGTTCACCAACATGATGCCCAGCTGATGTAAGGTGGCTGCAGCCTTGTGTCCAGCGGAGTTTGCAGGACAACACCCTGTGCAATTTAGGTGCCTTTCTGTGAAATGTATCTGCCTTGTTAGGGAAGATGCAGACATAAGAAATGACAGTGACGATGCAGAGCTGGATTTCTTTTGTCTTTTCTTGTTATGCAGAATGAGGAGGGGGCAGACATTGCTGCCTACTGCACTCTGCTCTACAGTCAATGCTATGCTCCCTGACTGCCTAGGGGGGATGAGGTTTGGGTGGGGTTTTCTTCTGTTGCTCTTTATAAGGAAAAGGATAGTTTTTGGTTGTATTGCCATCCTGAATTGGCTGAATTCATCACTGTAGGAAGGCTGGAGAGAGCAGCAGCAGCAGCCTGCAGCCGAGGATAAGCCTTTGGTGGGAAGCTGTCCCCTGTGACGATAGCCACCACTGCCCCAGATCCTGAGCTCACACAGGCTGCTGCTATTAGATAAGCCTTGAAAGGACTAACACAGATAAGAAATGAAGACTAGTCATTTTGTTGTTGCTCAATATGTCTACTTAACATGGAGTGCCAGAGAGATCCTGTGTGGCCATTTCCCAACTTCCATGATGACATCCACTATCAAAGTCAGAATGTGTACAGTTCCTTGCTGTGTGTGCCTCTCACCTCGTTGCTGCTTTACTCATTGTCATCCTACTTCCCTGATTTTGAAGTGTATGTACTAGACTTGTCATGAGGTTCTGACCAGGGTATTGATGCTGAAGGCTTCTTGTCTTGCCTGGGGACAGCTCTGTGGTGTCACTGTGTTTTAGTTGCCCTTAGAGAACACAGGGTGACACAAAAAGGAGCCCTAGGTTCATGCATGATACTTGAGTGATTGTCAATATTGCAGGAGGAATTAGTACACTTATATTTCAACCAGGGAGACTCAAACTAGCCATTGCATAAAGAAGAGCAATAATGTCATAGAGCGGGGCTTTACAGTCTCGCCGAGATTCAGGGTCCCCTGGATCTCCGCG
The DNA here is from genome assembly GCF_028858725.1 of Colius striatus. Taxonomy (NCBI): domain Eukaryota; kingdom Metazoa; phylum Chordata; class Aves; order Coliiformes; family Coliidae; genus Colius; species Colius striatus. The sequence goes on along the minus strand of NC_084775.1, from coordinate 13,458,205 downwards.
ATGGTGTGGCAGGGGCTGTGCCCCCGTGGCAGGGAAGGCAGAGATCCACAGAGGGAGGGCCTGTTGAGGGGATCGCGCGGGGCGATGGCGATGCCCTGCAGCCCGAGGCGGCGGCGATAGCGGGTATAGCTCACGGCCACCCCGACAGACGGGCGGCGGGGCCCCGCTCCCAACGAGGCGCCCTACCCACGTGGCGAGATCCCGCCGCGGAAGGGCGTTCCTTCCCGGGCCGCCAATCAGAGCGTCGGTTGCCCTTTGCACGGGCCAATCAGCGCCCAGGGGACGCACATTTAAACATCGTTCCCGGGAGCTGCGGCCACCTCCGTGTGAGAGGGAGGGGGCGGGCAGTGGCTGTGAGCGCCAATCTGCGTCGTGGAAGCTGTTATCGGCACGCAGCTAAGCCAATGGGGTTGCGGAGAGGAGTGCGGCATCTCCCCGCGGAGCGGTTGGGTTCGGTGGGGGAGCTCCTCGGGGACTGTCGGGGCAACCCGTGCGCGGGGGGCTCCTGGGCGCCGGGCCGCGCCGCCGCGGGCATGGCTAAAGGTGCGCGGGCGTGGCGGAGCGGCACCGGGGCTGGCGGAACGGCGGGATGTGGCGCAGGGCGGGGGCCGGGCGGCGCGGGGCATCTCCGCAGCACGGAGGCTCCTCCCGGGAGGCGCGGGGCTGCCGGGGCTGGCGGGACTCCTCCCCCGCGCGGTGTGCGCAGCTCGCCGGGAAGGGGCTGGGCCGCAGTGGCTCGCCCTGCCGCATCCAGCCCTTTAAACATGGCGCTGGCCGCGGCGGCTGGGCGATGACCGCGGGCGGCCGCGCCGGACATGGCTCAGGCGCCGATCTTCCCACCTTGCTCCTAGGGAAGAACATGCCCAAGGCTAGGGCGGGCGGCGCGGAGAAGGCGAGCCCCGAGAACGCCGAGAGGAAGGGCTCCGGCCGCTCCCGGGCCGGCGGGGTAAGCATTTGCCCGGGCCTGGGCGAGCGGAACGGAGCGGACGCGCAGCTCCTGGGGACTAGTGTGTCCGTCGCTTTCCTCCGCGGTGCGAGCGGGCCGGTAGGTGCGTTGCCCCGGGGAGCCGTATGGCCCTGGGCGCCTGGCTTCTGAGGCTTCCCGAATCATTCAGAAATAGGTGAGGGTGAACTCGGACTCCTTCTGTGGTTTTCCGTGCCCTGCCGTAGCAGCTCTGCGAGTGCGGGGCGCTACCGGCGCTGTTGGCGAGCAGGCAGGCCCCAGGCTCGGAAATCTTTCCGTGCCATCTTCCCTGTCCTGTAGTTCTGTTACAGGTAGTTGGCCGGAAGGTTGATAGCCGCTTTGCATTTAATCTCCAATGAAAATTATTACGACTACTGCAGCAAATCCCGGAGCTCCTCAGCAGCCCTTCATGTGCTCTGCTCTGAATGTCTCTGCTCTCGAGGGTCTTAAGCTTGGCACAGACAAAGACGTGGCAGCCGCGTCTCGGCAGCGCCAAGAGCACAGCAGGCAGGGAGCTGGGAACGAGGGGAGGAAACTGCACTGGAGAAATAGTTCGTTTCCTGTTAATGGTGTATAAAAAGCCACAAGGCTCTGCTGGCAAGTGGACTGCTGCAGTTAACTGCTGCTGGCTTTTTGTGGAACTGCTCGTATTTAAACTCTTCATTAAGTCTTGGTAACTTTGCAGCCCAGCATTTGCTTCTTGCAGTTGTTAAATGGAGTGTCTTCATAGTATTTCATCCATAAAAGCTCCTGTTTTTTAATAAGTGAATCTTGTCTTTCATAGCCTTTTCAGAAATATCGGGGTCAGGGAGTGGCTAACTGGCTTGCTTTTTCTCATGCTATCCTACTATAAATTTAATCTTTAGTAAATTTTATTTTTGGACTAAGATTTGAGCCTTTACCTGATTTTATTTTGTCTGTAAATTATGTACTTGTAAAATTTGTTGCTCATTATTATATTATTAAAATGATCCTGTGTATCCTATGGTGTGCCTTGTTTACTTTTTGTAGTGTTTCGCTACATATACTGGAGTATTGCTTCAGTCAGTTATATTTGAGCTATTTTATTAACTAATGGAAGCCCTTGTGTGCTCTTCTAAAAAAAAATATGCCTGTTTTTGTTGATTTAACCGGCCTACAATGTTGGAAAACTGCATTTAGTTGAGTCAAACTGTAGCCAAGAAAAACTCATTCTGGCCAAGCTGCATCTGCTTGTCCAGACACTGAGATGTCTGTGTGCCCTGCATACACTGCACAGTCAAACTTGGTGAGGTGGCAGGGCACTGTAAAAGCAAAGGTGACACAACTCCACTAAACTTCGCTAAATTTGATACTGCTCACCATTGGTGTTGGAGCCAGAGCCAGCAAATGAACCCCGGTCACTGTGAGGTTTGACTATGCCAGAGGGTTTAACCATTTTTTTCTGTCTTTACATAAAGTCTTTAATGTTTGTTTGTTGATGCAGAGCTTTTATACTTTATTCTGTGAAATATAATGGATAAAAAGGGAGCACTGTTTATCTCCCAGTCTTCACTGAGAGGCGTCACTCAAGGTAGTCTGTGCAAAACTGATTCCTGTCCTCTGTGTTGCTCAGTAGAGCATATAATTAACTGCAGTAACATTTGACACCTCATGAGAGTGTTTGAGTAAGCTCATACCTCTCTGACATGTTCTAGGCTTGAGCAATTTTTGCTGTTATTCGTATTTTTTTTGGCTTGCATTCTGAGGCCACTTTCCTCCTGAGGAACTCAGGGTTGGAGGGGTTTTTTTTGGCACTAGACTTCATACTGTGAAGCACAAGATGGAAGCTGGAGTCAGTTATGACTACGCCATCCTGCCACATTTCACATGAAAGTGCTCTTGGACTAAGAGTTTGCATTAGTAAAGTTCTCTCTTACCACTGTTTTGTTCTCACTTAGTAAAACAACAGTAGTGAGGATGATGCATTAAAGAACTGTAATTTGCATTAGCACAGTCAGCTGCCAGCCCTGGTCTTTGCAGTGTGTTGTGAGTACTAACAAGGTTCCCTGTGATTTACTGATTTGTATGTGGGTCTATTTTAGGAGAATGTGTTTATTGGTCAATCCAAAATCTACAGCTACCTGAATCCTAACAAAACTCCTGGTGCTCGCCCCCCACTTCAAGAAGAAAACTCCGTCATGTATCACGAAGTGAAATGTCAGGGTAAAACACTAAAGGAAACCTACAGGAAAGGAGATGGTAAGACTGATCTTTGGATTGCTTGCCTCCTTAAATGTGCTCCCCCCACGCTTAGTTTGAAAACTAATACACAGTCAAGAAGGCCAGGGGAGCTGCCTGACTGGTGCTTGTCCAGTTCTACAACTGGGACTCTGCAAAGATGAGAGTATCCTTATTCTTTTCAAAATTCAGGTCGTAGGTTTAATCTGGTTTTTGTTAGTGGTGCTGGTTTGTTTGGTTTTTTTTCCTGGCTGTGTCTATATTGTCTCTCTGGATATAAAAAGCTAATGCTTGTGTTGTCAATATGCCCTGATTGCCCTGCAGTTCTGTTACTGCTGTGATTCTTTGGGTCAGTGTTTGGCAATTTATCCAATTTGTAAGATCTGTTTATTTAATAAAGCTGGTTTGTTCTATAATTTGACTACTTTATATAAAAGGCAATTAAAAGTGAGATCAGCTATGAGGTAGAGGTACTGGTAGAAGAGGAAATAATTGTTAAATTTTCAGGATGAAACAGAAGCACAGTGAGAAGGAGGAGCACAGACTTGTGGGCTCTGAATGCCAGACTTTAGAAATGCTTCATGGTAGTGACTAGAAATGGGAATGTTCCATAAGTTGATGGAGGGGATTAAGGTGCGTTTAATAACCTTGTTAATTTGTCAAAACATTTTGATGCAACCAGTTTTAGCAAGCAAGTATTTTAAGTCACATTCAACTCAGGGAGTGTCAGGTTTTCTGGGAACTTAGGGCCTTTAGATCCTCATTTAGCTCCCCAGTTTTGGCAAGGATGGCTTTAGCGTGTCCAAACATGGCTTGAGCCATGTTTGTTTTGTTTCACTTCTCCAGTGAGACCGAACAATCAGTTTCAGCAGATGAGTGTTAAACCTGGTGCTTTAAAAACTGTATTCAGCTTTAAGCCATACTTACCTACCTCAAAATCAGTTGAGTGAGAAGGAGGATGTGGTCATATCAAGGTAGGATGCATGCAACAAAGGAAATGTTGCTTGTGACGGTAGGCTTCTTCTAAGTGCCAGCCCTTTAGCTCCTGTGAATTATGTCAGTGTGGTGTTGATCGCTTGGTACCACTGTCTGCAGCTATTGATCTCAGCAATGCTGAATCCAGAGAGGCTTCCTCTCCCTCTGCAGTGAGGGATGTTGATTAGTAATTTGGTTTGCCACTGAGTGACAAACTGCATTTGTGTCAAACACTGCTCTGAAGGTGCTGAATGTTTGTGAAACTGAGTTGCAAACCTAAGATGACAAAGTACTTGGGCTCTGTTTTAACCTCTCTTGCTCTACTTACCTCTATGCATACTGTAGCAATGACTAGTCAATAAAGTTTAGTAAAAGCCTGTCTGGGCTCTAGCAGAAGGAGTTTGTATCATTCTCTTCCTCTTTTTTTTTTGTGTTTGACAGGACTAGAAACCATTGCAATTCTTTTAAAGCACTAAGGTATAGTTGATCCTAAGTTCAGAGCCTTAGTATTTTTTTTTCCTGTCACTAGGAAAAAAGAATGGTGGCAATGTCATTGAAGGTGCTATGAAACCAGAAGACCAGAGGGATAAAGAAGGTGGGTGCAATACTTCAGTACCCTCCTCTGATCAAAAGCAAGAAACTGTAGAAACTCAAAAGGCACCTCTGCCTTCGGACTGTGTTGATGAAGCCAATGCAAAGCCAGCTCAGAAGAAGATGGTTAAAGCAAAACGTGGACCAAGGAGAAAGTAAGTGACTTCTGGAACTGTAAAAGCTTTTCTTTTGTGTGCCCCTCTGCACAAGGAGGACTTGATCTGCATTTGTCCTTCAGAAACCACAGGCAGACCTATAATTAATGTTTCTCTTGTTGTTTTTTTCCTTTTTAAAAGCAAATGGTTATTTTAGGGGAAACAAATCTTAAAGGAAGCTTCTGTTTTCTCAAGAAAATTTGCAAAATGCAAAAGAGTTTTTATCTGCTTTGCAGAGGACTTTTTTTTGACTTTTGAAAGGAAGGCTAGGGTATTTTATCTCAAGTGAAATAACCTGCTGATCGCCTATAGTAAAATAAGTTGATGAGCCAGTAAGACCTACTTTTCTGTGGACAAATGGGAATGCATCTTGTCAGAAACAGGAGTTGGAGATTTCCTGGCTGCTGATACTCTTTAAGATATTGGAGCAATGTGACCTGGTATTAATGAATTCCTTGCCAAACAGTTTTCATGACCTGAATTTTAAGAGTGCTTTCTGTAAAGGCTCACAGGGGGCTTCAGATTGTAATGTGACCTCCAGTGAGTTTCCAGTGGTATCTCATTTTTATTAAAGAATTGGTACTAATAGTAATGGACGTAGTGTGGGGGACAAAAGGGGATATAGCTTTTGGCTTAAGTGAAGAGTACTGGTAAGAAACACTGATTCATTTCAATGAGGTTTCAACATACCAAGCTGAAAACAAAAATTTCTTACAGATACCTCTGTCCCAGAGGTGTAACTTCACAAATAGTCTGAAATATCTATGTTCTGTGTTTTTCTTATCCCGTAGAACACAAGGAAGAACACCAAATCGGAAAGTGACAGATTATTACCCAGTTAGAAGAAGTTCCAGGAAGAGCAAATCTGAACTAGAGGTACTGCTTCAGGTTGAAATAACATTACTTACAGTGTTGACAATTGAAAGTTTGAGGAATTGTGTAACTCTCTGTAAATAGCTTCCATTGGCCAAATACAAAACCAGCATTGTGCACTGGAAGCATTATTAAGAACATGCTTCAAGTTTGGAGATGCTGATAACAGTTCCTGTAGGACAGACTCTGGCTGCTTATATATTTTTGGGGGACAGAAATCTTCCTCTTTACTGTTCAGTTTTACTAGAGATATGGGATGATTTGGAAAAATGAGTGTTTCTTTCAGCTATCAACAATACTGTGGGTTTGTTGTTCTTGTTTCTTCTACAGACTGAGGAGAGAAGGAAAATAGATGAGCTAATTACAAGTGGGAAAGAGGAAGGAATGAAGGTAATGGCAATGCTAACCTGAGTAGCCATGTACTGTTTATACAGTGTTTTGTTGTTAGTTCCTCTACTTTCTGCTTAAACAGATTCAGTCTGAGAAATGCTGCAGTTCCTCAATAGTGAGATGAAGGTGCAGCAAATCTGAAGTCTTTCCTGTTGGATGGGCAATACTTGGCTCTGAAGACTATGGACAGCCTCAGCCATAGATATTGAGAGGGCTTTATAGTCTTTACTAAAATACACTTGCTCCCTTTAGTATCTCGTTTCAGAAATGGGATTAGATATAGCATCTTAGTTGCCATGTTTGGAAGGTAACACTCATAAGCACTGCTTGTATGGTAACAAATTCTTTTAGCCTATTGACAGCCAGTAACAGTAGATCTTCGTTATGGCTTTTGAGATAACAGGTTGTACCAGTTTTCCTCCGACTGCTAGTAAATGCTGGTTATTGGGACGAAGTGCTTACCATTTGGGTTACTCTGATCACACTTCTTAGCATTTAAAGCAGAAATAGCTCTTGGAAGTGCAGAAGGGCTGTGATTCTTGAAGAGCAGCAGCCTGCAGCTATCACTATCACATCTACAACAATGAGAACTTTTTGGAGTTACCCAATTTACAGGGGAGTAATGAAATGTACTGGTGGGTGATAAATGTCGCTTCTGTGATGAGTCTTTCTGTTCCTCTGATTTTTTTATCCTGTGTATGCTAATGGTGACCCCGCATCTGAAATGGAAAAGCTTACTGCCTCAGTGGATGGGTAGATTAAAAGAGAAAAATAGTGAACTCTTCTCTGTGTATATCTCATTTAAAGTTAGTTTTCATTTCTTTGATTAGAAGACTTGGTGTCAAAATACTGGTGTGTCCCAGACTCATTCTATGTTTCTTCCATAATGCTGTGCAGTGGGCTTGTACAGCTTTGTCTGCAATACAGAAGTACCTTGCTGTAGCACTTTTTTAATGACAAATCACTCAATTTCCTAGTAAACAGCATATTTGCAATCATGTAAATACATTCTAATTTCTCAGATGGTTTTCTTTTCAACTCGACAGATCGATTACATTGATGGCAAAGGGAGAGGAGTGATTGCTACTAAACATTTTAATCGAGGAGAGTTTGTGGTTGAATATCATGGGGATCTCATAGAGATCACTGATGCTAAAAAGCGGGAAGCTGTGTATGCTCAAGATCCATCCACAGGCTGCTATATGTACTATTTTCAGTACCTCAGCAAAACATACTGGTAAGCTTTTCTGAAGTGTGATAGTTGTGTGGTAGAAGCTGTGAATGCTGCTAGGTCTTTTTTTGTTTTTGTGCAAGATTCTTTTTAAAGGGAGCCATGAAGTAGGAAGTCTTTCTGGTGCAGTGTTTCATGATCTAAGAGCCCCCTGTATCTCTGGGCATGAGCTGTATGGAGAGTTGTATTTGCTTAGATGAGATTTCTTGCTCTGTCATGGACCTCTTTCTAAATTTATTCACATGTAAAATGAACTTATTTTCCTGAGTTGCAGGGATTTTGTTTGAAGAGCAGTACGGACAAACTGTCTGGCTTTGACTAGGTCTCCTTTCTCTAGCACTTGACAGCCATCCTTTGTGCACCCCTTATTGCTCTGTTTATCACTCCAGTTCTCTCAAAGTAACTGCTAAGACTTCTTTCCTCCTCGGCTGGTAGTACTGGATACTGAGTGTGGGCCACCTAACCTGTGTATTACTTACCTTGAAGCTCTCTATATTCTATCTGATTTGCAGTCTAGATGCTGTAATGGTAGCTATCATAACAATTCTTCATGCAACAGGGACACTAGAGCTTTAGTATGTAGGTCTGTGGAAGTTGGGCATGTGGTATTCAGGCATTCTCAGCCTTCTGTGGGACAGAGACTCTTTCTGGCTTACTCAGCAGATGCCACTTAGCTTGGACACAGCTTTCTTTAGGGGAGGGTATTTAAGGCATTAAGTCTTTCTGGTGGTGTTCTACATCAGGGTTCTGCTGTTCCTCCTGTACACCTGAGCTCTTGGAAACAGAAAGCTCAAATGCATAGTCCAAAGTTATCCATTTTCTGGGGTTTATGTTAACTTTAACATCTCCCAGAATTGCTTTAGTTTACCTACGTTGCCAGGTTGTGTGTTGTCTGTTTAATTGTGTGAATGTTCTGCAATGTTCTGGTTTGCTTTAGTTTTTCAAGCCTTGTGCATATCCCCCATTCTTTATCTGATTTGCACTTTGGCTCTTGTCCACACATGTGACTGGGTGATATGCTGCAATCCTCCTTTCTCTTCTTGTTCTTTCAGTGTTGATGCTACAAAAGAAACTAATCGTCTCGGAAGACTGATCAATCACAGCAAATGTGGCAATTGCCAAACAAAGCTTCATGACATTGATGGTGTGCCTCATCTCATACTGATAGCTTCCAGAGACATTAAAGCAGGTGAAGAACTCTTGTATGACTATGGAGACAGAAGCAAAGCTTCCATTGAAGCTCACCCATGGCTGAAACACTAAGTTGTCTTCTTTGGGGTTGTGTTTTCTTTTTGGACTGAGTGCTGTACAAGGAGTCAGTGGATTTTTTTTTTTCCCCCTCCCCTGTCCTCACTTCCCTCAGCTTTCTTAGCAGACTGCTTACGGTGTTCTGAGCTCTTTAAAAACTGCCTTTTTGCTTTGCAGTATTTGAATACCTATTACAGTTTTCCAGGCAGGCTTGAATAATTGATCTTAGATTGCCAAAACTTTTGTATCTTAAAAGGAAACTCTTCATAACATTTGAATACTTCTGCACAGTGACCAGTGCCACTTGAGCTTGCAGTCAAAGTCTTGCACAGCAACTTAATCACTTGGATTGTACTTCTGCTTTAGCAATGGAATCTCCTGCTCCACTTTGTGGAGTGATGAGCTTGGCATTAGCTTTATCATGGTAAATGTACTTCTCTACTCTGACTCGTACATCCAATGGCTTGACTGCTTGTCAGGCTGCTTTATACAACCTGGTGCTGACAGGCTTCTCTGAGGTGGATGCTACTATCATTGTTATGTAATTTGTAGTAGGGATCCAGTTTTTCCAGTGATATCTCATGTTGGCAATGAAGTTGAAATGCACTGGTGTTGAGGGAAATGGATGGTCAAATTGGCTGCTTTCTTCAGAGAAATGACTCCAAGCCAAATGAGGGTGGATTTTGATAGACTGGGTTGATACTGGTTAGTAATGTGAAGATGGAACTTCACAGCGAGAATCAATGTCTGATGTTACTTATTTTCTAAAATTGAAGAAGGTACTTTTTATAGTCAATGGCTGATTCTTGGAGGTGTCTCCCAGAAGATTTTAAAGAAGTAAAAGAAAAAGCTTCCTATGCTAATTAGCCCCATCAGAAGCTATTTATTTACTGTGAATGCTTGAAACAGAGCATAGCGATTCCAAAAATAGGAGTCATCTTCATGTGCAGCTTCAGACTGTAATGATGGAGTTCATGCAATTAAGAAAGTAGCTTCCTTATTGCCTGGTCCTGTAGGTCTGTCCAGCATGGTCTGGTCCCACTGTCTGAAATGGGAGCTGAGCGCTGAGCATCTTGTGGACGTTTGTAATGTTACTGTTGGAGAACCAAATGTGTGATCTAGGCGGGCAATACAATGCAGGTCCTTTATGTTAAAGATGAATTCTTACCAGTTGGAATTTTTGCCAAGGCAGACTTGGCACGTGTGTAGATGAAAATGGCTGTGAGCCATCAGCCACGCTTGCTGCTGGAAGATGTCAGCAAGGGATCTGTGGCTCTTTAATGTCTGCGGTTCCTCATGTCTCGAAGGCTGCTGCTGTTCTAGCTAATGCCCTCTAGGACAATCTTAGATGCTTTCCTATGTGATAGGTCAAATAGCAACAACATCCTGGCTGTATGCTCCAGCAGCAAGAGAGGTGGCTTAGTGATGTATTTTTTAAATTAAAAACTTGAAGACAATGTCTCTGTAAAATAAAGAATATATTTATTATTGATGAAGTGGCTGCTACAATACCTGTCTCCCTTGCAGATCATTAGCGTTGTGAAAGAAAGCTGTGAAAATCATTAGCCATAAAATGCTTTAGGTTATTTACCACTCAACACAAGGCAAGCTCATCAGAGACAGCCTCTGTATTTTCCCCATTTCTGAAGACAACTGGAGACTTGTTACCTTACACGTGACAGTACTGAGTTACAGGTAAGCTTTGTTAGCTGACTTGTTCAAATCAGCACTGATTTTTTTTTCCTCTGGTCTCAGTAACAGAGACTACAGCAGTGTACAGTATCCTTTTTTTACTAGAGCACTTCCCTTCATTCAAAATTGGAATAAAATGCTTTTGTGGGTTTTTTGTAATTTAAACATTTGCTTGTTCTCTGTCAGGTCAAATAGCTTAAAACCTTTGTTCCTCAGCATTTTGTAAAGGAGGGGAAATCTCTTCCCTATTTTACATAAGAAAACTGTCTTTTCTGAAATGCTTAACTGTTAATCAAGTAGCACTGCATTGGAAGGTGGTAATAAAGCTGATGTTGCACTGAGGATGGATCCTGTACTTTTCTAGGAACTGATATATATACACACAGATCTTATATGTGTATACATCTATCTATCTATCTATCTATATCTCCATATCAAATCCTTTTCCTGGAAACATACCATTTGGGTTTTTATCTCGATGTCTTGTAGAAAGGTGTCATCTTCTAACAAGGTGTAAACAGCAGGAAAAGTTGCCGTTGGGATTGAACTGCTGTTGTCAGGCTGGTATGGCTTTGCCAGAGGCAGCAGAGTTGTGCTGGCAGGGCTTGTAGCCTCCTGTGTTGTAGCCATAGCCAAGGAATTGGCTCTTCTAGAGAGAAGCCGTGCAGCTCACTTAGCACCAGGGTGGATGCAAGTGTGCTAATTCCAGAAAAAGACTAGCCTAGAAATGTTGGGGTGCTCTCCTGTGTGCTTTAACTGGTGAACTCCCACTTCTTAAGATTTTTTTTAATAGGGAATATCTTAAATGGTAAACTTCAAAAGAATGATTACAGCTTTATTATTGTCTCCTTCCACTAACTGCAAAGAGTGTCCTAGGGTGTATTAGTCTTCTGTGTCTTCAAGGCAGGTTGTTACTTTTGCACAGCTCTGTGTAGTCTCTTCAGTTTATTACCCAAAATCGTTTTATTACGACTTAGTAGAGTGATTAGTGTGGTTCAGGGTATAACTCCCCTTCCTCCCTTTAAAAAGGAGGTTGGAAAATGCAGTCCTGGATAAACCACACAGGCTCAGAGGTGTGTCCTGGCTCTTGCTGATGTATGATTGTGGTTTTTTTCCCTAAACACACAGCCTCTGATAAGGAAATGCAGTAACTTTCTTCCCTGCTACCATGCTCTAGAAAATATGTTACAGGGACATGGCCAAGGCTTATTAATATTTTTAAGTTGGTGAAATGACGTTAGCAGCCCTGTGCCCTGGCTAAACCAACTCGCTTAGCTCGGATATCTGATGTTGCCTTACAGTTGCTAACAAATTCTGACAGGAAACTGCAGTCTGGCCTTCTGTTAAGCCACAATTGCATTGTGCATCTGAGCAGGTGTGTGAAGTGTCCTATATTTTTCATGCTGCTGGCATAAAAAGGAATGAATCAAAAGATTTCAGAGACAGCTTTCACTTCTGAAGAGAGTAAGATCATAGTCTGATACTTGTCACTGCTCCTTTTATGACTGTTCAGTCTTCTGCTCTGGAAAGTCTACTTTTCTAAATGTGGGACCTAATTGGTATCTTTCAAGCTTTTTATGCTCCTGTTTGGCTTATATGCTTCCACTAGTGATAAATCTCATTACTGGAGCTAACACATAGATTGTGACAGTTGATGGAAAGAACAGAGCTTATGAAAAATGCAGCTGCCTACTACAGGTGACCTTGAACTGTCAGAAACTAAATGTTTGGTACATCTGCTCCAATTTGAGCATGTTTGTATCTCTGAAAAGAATCAGTCTTTACTGTGGGCAGAGCATGAGGCAGCAGCTTTTCTCCCCTTGCTGTGCTCTGCTCCACCATCTTTCATCTCAACCCCAAACAGCCTGTCCTGTGTGAGCAGGGTTTCTGTTGTCAAAACCCAGTGGCATCTTTCTTTAGTGGAGTGGACTGTGACAGGCTTCTACTACCCCTGTATCACCCAGCTAAGAACAGCCCAGAACAAAAACCAATGCTGGTGTTTTCTTCAAGCAGTGAGACACAGTTGCTTTCCAGATAAGAGCAGTGAGGACTGCAATGCACATGGGTTCTTCCTTCCCTGTGCTGCTCTCTTCATGTGCTTGTGAAAAAATAAAATACCTAAAAATACCTTCATGGTCAAAAGTTATTTGGGATGAGTACTTTGATAGGTGGACAGGACAAAGAGTAGTACAGATCATCACAGGCTTTTTTAATAAGAAACCCCACCTTTGTATAAAATACTTATTTTCTACATGTGGGTAATGTCTGGTAGGAATCTAAGAAATACAAAAAGTGTCCATCTGAAGCAGTTTCTAAAAATAGTGAAGAAAAATCTATTCTTTCAGACTTCTGAAACAGTATTATACAACACACTTTCTGAGATTGCTTGCTCTCTACAGCAGGAGTGATGCTTCTGATCACTGACTCCCCTGAGGCTGTGGTCGGTCTCCTCAGTGCCATTTCTGAACAGGAGTGCTGAAGTTCTTGAGGATGTTCATTTTCCATGTTTAAAAGAGAACCTAAAATAAAAGACAAAACCAAACCTCAACAACAAAAAGGAGACAGTAATGAACAACTGGAAAAGAAGGAACATGCAGTGAGATGGCTGCGTCAGTGTGTTCTGTTGTTTTGGGGAACTTCAGGGGCACAGCCTGAGCTTGCGGGTGCTTCGTACAGCTGCTTCATACAATGCAAACCAACCCCGAGGGACAGCAGCTGTGTTCCCACAGCAGAGTCTTAATGTGCTCACAGGGGAGGTAAGAATCACATCATTTTGTTCCAAAAAGCTTATTTTTCCTAGGGAAAAAAAAAAGTGCCGCCTGGGTGGAGGTTGTCTTCCTGGGGAGTGCTTTTTCCACAGGAAAGGACTTCTTCATTAGGTTTTAATTTTACAGGGAGAGGAGGAGAGAACAATATCCAGCCAACTGGGCTAAAGTTCAGAATTCATCCCTGGATTCACTAAGCATGAAGCAAGTTGTATTCTCCCATGTTCTGCCAAAAAAAAAAAAAGATGCAGACCAACTCACAGGCGTTTGATGATTGTCTTCTCTTCACTATCCTTCCTGGTGCCAGGGCTGCTGCCACTGGCTTCTTTTTCCAGTTCTTCAGTTTGGTCCATTCTCTGTGAGATGATCCCACTGGGAAAAGAAGAGGCATTGCTTATTTGTTGTGGTTCTGTGCACACTGTAGCAGTGCAGATGTTAAACCCACTGCTGGGCAGCCTAGGATGGGGGTGAAGGAGCGCTCTCAGGATGGGGATGGCAGCCTGGCCTCTTCCTCCTAATGAATTGCTCTTTGTTTTCCTTTACTACTACAATGGAATTTTGCTTAGGCTATGCCTTAAGGAGCACACTAAAAAAGGGACAAGCTGTCTTCTCCAGAGAGGCAAAATGGCAAATCATAACAAAACAGAAAGGGAAGTGCAACTCTGGGTTTGTATGCAAGTCCAAAGGTAACCACAGGGTGCAGGCACAAACAGTGGATCTGTGCCTGAGTGGTTCTGTGGTACCTTCAGTGCAGCCACAAAGGCTGGGAACAGAGGGGAGATTCCAGCTTCCCTGCAAGGCAAGTGCCTGTTCCTTTTTCCATCCTACAGAGCAGAAAAGAAAGGCTTTGCTGGAGCTGTGGATTTTGTTATCCTACATAGATGCTGTTACACTCCACACAGTTGTAACCACCTACTTTAGGCAAAAGCTTTAGTTTTAGCAAAAGATGTTTCCCCTTCTTGGGAATGAGTTAGATTTTACCAGCTTGCATGCTACATTATGTTTTCACAGCATGCCAACTCACTGTCCTGAGCTGACCTCATTTATCGTGAGAGCTGAGTGGATCAAGGCTTGTGGCTGCAGTAGCTGAAGGCTGAAAGTAGCTAAGCAACCCTCGTCTGGGCCTGGGAAACAAAAATACAGGCGAGTAGAAACTGCTGTAACATCAGGCATGGGATAATTCTGAGGCAGATTCTCCTTTTGGAGAAATGGGACCATGAGCTGTTTGGTGCCACTGCAGATCTCCAATATCTGTGTGGCAACTTTGACTCAGAAATTGTGATTAAAAATGCAATCCCCAAACTTCAGCAGTAACTTTAAGCCATTGGCTGTGAGGATGTTGATTACCTTGTGCTACACAGACCTTATTTCCAATACACACACATGACATTTTAGGACACATTTATCCTCTTTCCCTGCACAACTGCTCTTTATGGCTGTACAATTATTATTTGGATTTTATGCAAAAGTTTAAAAGGGAGAGTGAGTTTTGGCTTAAGCTGTAACCCTGTACGAGGAGACAGCCACATGGAATTACTTGAACTGAAAGGCAGCCATGCCAAAGTCTCTAGGTGCACAACACTGTGACTGAAGATCACTCAAGAAGTGAAAACATTCACCCTGTTAATTTTTAACCTGTCTTGTTATAGTGTGTGATACTGCTGGGAAATCAGAACCAGAAGCCATTCCCCAGGCAGCTGGGGAATGTTTGTTAACTGCCTTCTTGGATTTAACTTTAACTTTTTGGCTTAGCCTGCCCCTTACAGACAAGGCAAAGGGTGGGCTTACTGTATCTAAGATGTTGCTGAAATATCTACACTGAAATCTTAATGTGATCTGGCATTTTATGTCAGGATTAAGAAGTAGTTTCTTGCCCCACTAGGTTTAGAATAAAACCTGATGATGAGAGGGGCAGAGGCTGAGGGAGAGCAGCCTTGGAGGTGAATGAGTTTAAGCACCAAAAGCAAGAGCTTTCCCACATCCAACCCTCAGCTCACACTGGTTCTCCCAGGCTGGTTCCTTCTAGAGAGACCAGCATCCTTCTCTGAAAGCAGCTCAAGTGCCTTACAAAACCCTCTGTTCCCAGCTTATCTTGAATGATGATTAATATCCTGCTTTCTAGATCAATGCCATACCCCCTGCAGAAGCAAAGGAGTGATAGATAAGTTAGTATCCCCCATGGCAAGTTGGAGGAGGAAGGAAGTTCTCCCTAAAGCTGAGATGGAAACCCCTGTGCTCAGGCCATAGTGTGCACATGGCTCTAGACAAGAACAGTGCATGTGCAACTGCTGTGACTGCACAGACAAACTCATCTGCTTGAGAACCCGGCTTGCATGTGGACTGGGAGTAACTGTGTGTGGGCTCACAGCAGCGCAGTTATGGGATCAGGCTGCAAACTGTGCAGAATATGAGGGAATTCAGTTTTTATATTATGTTGCATAGAGATTTTGTCAGAATGTCATCATCCTCCCATTTGTCATTTGTAGCTTCTTGGAAGCACATATGTCTCTTACACATATAGACCTAGCCCAGTCTAGCTGCTCAAACCTGCAATTCTCTGATCTGGCAAGCTCTCCAGACAAGAAGTAACTCTTACTTAGTCCTTGCCAACATCATGATATACCTCTTATAGCACTGTAGCTCCTCTTGCACCACAAGAAGCTGAGCTTTCAGCTGGTTACGCTCTTGCAATACATCTCGCAGCTCCTGTAAGGTGAACCGGGGGCGATTCGGATCTGTGAGGTCTATTACCATTTTATCTGGTCCAAGGCTGAGCTGTAAAACAAATGGTAGTGATCATGATCTCGTGAGCTGTCAAAAACAGGGCACTCAGAGTATGTAGTTGGTACAGATTCCTTACAATTCTGCTTTATTTTACCAAGCAGTTCATTATAGTTTTTCGTATTACTTTTGTGTTCTCTGAGTGTCTGCATTTCCCAGCCAAGCACAGGGCCCAACTGTGACAGGCTCTGACCAATGCTAAAAGCAAAGCCTCTGTCCCAAAGAGTCTGCAGTCTAGTTTGCCAAGAAGCTGCTTGTATCTGCTTATGATGAGAGAGGCTGAGCAATCTAACATCACACCAAAACTCTGTGGCAGAGCGAGATGGGAAATGAATTTTCCTTTCCTGATTTAAGGCCTTTGTGGTAACGGCTTTCTCAGTCACAGACGTGTTTCCTTCGCACAGAGTAACAAAGCTTTAGCGCCAGCACATGCGGCACGTTGCCTTGTATTCTGTGAAACTGCCCGTGTGTGCCTAGGCTCCTCTGCTAAAAGGAGAGGTTCTGAGCTAAAAGAGTGGTTAGTCATTAAGTGAAACCAGAGCAATGATCCACAGCACTGCGACTTGTAACAGCCCTGAAGATTTCTGCTCTGGAAAGGGCTTCAAGGCTGTCTACAAAGATAAGAAGTGACCTTTCAGAGACTCGTTCTATTGTGATAGAAGATATCAGCGGTGGTGTTAGTTGGGTTTCAAGACCCACACGTGCCCCGTGGCCGGGCCACGACCCGCGCTGGTGACGGCGCATGTGCGCAGCCTGGCAGCCGCGGCTCCCCAGCACCCACCTGCTGGGCGCTGCCTCGGGCCCCCTCTGCTCGCAGCTCCTGCAGCTCCCGCCGCAAGCAGTCCCGCTCCAGCCGCAGCTGCTCCTCGGCGAGGCTGCTCTCGCTCACCAGCGCTTCCAGCATCTCCAGCACCCTCACGATCCTGAACTGCAGCCGGGCCAGAGTGGCGGACACCTCTGGCCCGTTCCGCAGCTGCAGCAAGTCCCGGCCCACCACAGAGGAGATGTCATAGACATCCCCGGGCGTTAGCTGGAAGGGGCTTTTCTCCAGAGCCTTCTCCGGGCCGGCGTCCCCTTCCTCCTCCTCCTCGTCCTCCAGCTCCTCCTCCTCGCGGCCCTGCTGCATACCCGGCGCGGCCGGTCGCTAACTTCCTTCCTCGGGGCAGGGCAGGGCAGGCCGGCCCGGGCGGTGCTGCCGGCGGGGCCCGCGGGCGGAGCGATCCCTCCCGCCCCCGGCGGTTTCCATGGCGAAGGCCGCGTACCGCCGGCGCTTCCCGCCCTGCCCCTTCCCCTCAGGAGACACGACCCACCCCCCGCCTGCCGCCGCCGTGAGGGGACTGCGGCTGCACTGCTGGGCCGGGCCGGGGGAGGTAATCGCATCGGCTGTTCCTCAACGCGCGTCAGGCGGCTTCTGGGGCCGAGGTGAGGGGTGTTTGGCGGCTGTCTGCCGGACGGGGAGCGGGAAAAGGGGATAAAGTAAACACAGGAGGGAGGCGGCTCCCCCGCCCCGCCGCGGCCCGCCGAATCGGCCGCTGCCCACAGTAAGAGCCGCCCTCCAGCCGCGCCGGGCGAGGCGGGTGAGTGGTGTGGTCGCGGCTGGCGGGAGGCGGCGGGGTCTGGGCGGCCGCGGAGGGCGGAACGGGGCGCGGCGCTCCCTCAAGCGCGGAGAACGGCCATGAGGCCTCGTCAGGCGGGGAGAACGCGGCCGTGAGGCCTCGTCAGGCGGGGACACGGAGCAGAGCCGGGGCCGCCTCAGCGCCGGCAGCGGGGCTGAGCCCCCCTCAGGGGAAGAACGAAGCCGCAGGGGCCGATCCGGGCTCCCCGACGTGGCTTTGCCCCAGGAAGTGAACTCAAACAGCGTCGACATTGCTGTTTTATTTATTTGCCACACTTGTGGGGATTTTTGGCTGAAAAGCCCAGTGCTGACAGTGCTTTTTGTGGTACCGGGGTTTCTTTCTAAAATAGTTCTCAATCTGCCATTTTTTTCCCCACCAGACAATGAATGACTGGGCCCCCATAGCAAAGGAGTATGACCCCCTCAAAGCCGGGAGCATTGATGGCACGGATGAAGAGCCCCATGACCGAGCCGTTTGGAGGGCTATGTTGGCACGCTATGTACCCAACAAGGGAGTTACAGGAGATCCTCACCTCACCCTGTTCGTAGCAAGGCTCAATCTTCAGACAACAGAAGATAAGTTAAAGGAGGTCTTTTCCCGGTACGGAGACATCAGAAAGATCCGTCTGGTTCGAGACCTGGTCACGGGATTCTCCAAGGGTTACGCCTTTATTGAGTACAAAGAGGAGCGTGCTCTCTTGAAGGCCCACAGAGATGCCAACAGGCTGGTTATTGATCAACATGAGATCTTTGTAGACTTTGAACTGGAAAGAACTCTCAAAGGATGGATTCCTCGGAGGCTTGGAGGTGGTTTCGGAGGCAAAAAAGAATCGGGACAGCTGCGGTTCGGAGGGCGGGACAGACCTTTCCGAAAGCCCATCAATCTGCCAAATGTGAAAAGTGACTTCTATGGAGAGGGATCAGCAGAGAAAAGAAAATGGTCTTGTGAGGGAACAAGGGAGTGGAGAACACGGGACCGAGACCATGACAGGAGCAGAGACAAGCGATGGCCAGAAAGGGAGCGGTCGTGGGCATGGGGTGACAGTGAGAGAGAGAGGGACTCCAAAGAGGAGAGAAGCAGAGGGAGGGAGAGGAAGGATGGAGACAGGAAGGACAGGGATCGAGACCGGAGCAGGGAAAGAGATACCAAGAAACAAAGAGATGAGGATAAATATCGATAGGTGACCGTGCCTTGTCGTCTGGATCTGTGATGACCAACTTTTCAGTTGCAGGTGTTGCCTCCAGCTTGGGGCTGAGCTGCATTCCCAGAACAAACTGCAGCGTTACTGTCTCATACCTGTGACTCTCATCTGCTTAGCAGCTCTCTCTGGTTGCTAATGCAGTTCAGAGTGTGTGTTGAATTGTTCTTCAGGGAGAATAAACTTCTGTATGGATATTTTTGAGGTGGTGAATGCTGTAAGAAATGCACCACGTGTTCAGGCACCCTACTGAAATTGAGTACCTGCCTTGTTTCATACCTGTGCTGCCTGGATCAGAGTTCAATGAGTGAGCTCCACATTTCATTATTTACGTGCCAGTCCACGCTCAGTTAGTGAGACAGATGCTCTTTATTAAATAGTCACTTGTTGAAGAAGTAGGAATGGAATAGCAACAAGCTAAACTGCTGAAAAATGTACCCCAAACCAGAAGCTGATGGGATGTGACTTTATTTTCCTGAAGACATTGAGACAGGTGAGATCTTTAGAATACTAGTCTTTAACTAGTTGTGTGAGGTGGGAGAGAAGCATGGAATAAGAAATGCACTTTTTATGGCCTAGGAGGATGCAATTCCTCTGTAGTAGAGGGATGTGCACTGCAGAGCAAGAAGCAGATCAGAAAACTCCTTGTGTGCCTCATCACTCTATGGATAACCTCTGAAGGACAGCGTCATGGCTAAATGTGACTTTACTTGCTCTGTCCTCTGCTGTGCTCTGCAAGTGCTGTCCTCCCTGCACAGGGTTTAAATATCTTCTGGAAGGTGGGCTCACTGCTGGTTGTAGCTGAAAAGTGTTTTAACCTGTATTTCTTTCATCAGCCTTTGAATGTCCCTATCCTAAACCTTGCCCAGTTTGAGATTTTATTTCTGTGAATGGTATGAACCATTTTTCAGGGTAAAGAAGACAGACCTGTATGCTGTATTCCCAAAAAGAGATGGTATTAAATTTCCATCAAAAAAAAGGGACACAAGTCTTGCAAAATACATGTTTTTCAGAAATATTTATTAAACTGTTAAAATGATTTACTGCTCAACCAAAAAAAATCCAAACCAAAGAAACAACCCAAAAAGCGTGGGTGATCCTGCCCTTTGCAGACAGGGCTGTTACACCCCTTACCTGACAGCATCCTGGCCCCTTCTCTAAAAGCAGGTTTTACTTGAATATTGAGAAACACCACATGACAGATGTTCACATCTTCATACCCCCCTCCCTGTGCACCACCCTTCCCGATGGCACTTGCAGTGTGTAAACTCAGTGTTTCAAACAGCAGGAGGAGTGAAGGGGTTAATGCTACCAGGTCAGGAGGAACTAGTTTGAGTTTTTGAGGTAAGGACTGGAGTGATGGGTGGGGGAGGCTGTACTGCCTTGTGCCACTTCCTCACACTGGCTGCAGAGCTGACCCAACAAAGGTGCGCTGGGCTCTGGCATAGGGACTGGGCCAGGAGCCCTCCTCTGTGATAGGCCAGCTGGGGTGCTGGGGAAAAGCAGTTCAGTCTGTGCCTCTCTTTTATCCTGGTCTGCAGCTACTGGCTGATTTCCAATGTGATGTAATCATTCAGGCCCTGCATTCGCTGCATCCTCACGTTCCTTCTGATCACCACACCTCACATAAATCTGCCAGCAAGAGTCTCCATGGGCATCACTCACAATTTACTGACTGATGTACCTGTAGTGTATTTTTTTTTTTGCCTAATATGGAAGTGAAATCCAGATCTTAGCAACTTCATTATCATTAAAATAAGATCTTTCCCCTCCATTTAAGAATTGCATTTTACACAAGGGGGGCAGTGCTGTTGTTTCATTGATACAGCTTTCTGTAAACATAGAACTTAAGAGTATGTTACCAAAACATCACCAGGCAGAAGCATTATCTGCCTGACACTAGCATCAGACACAGATGTCTTTCATATAAGGCCACATTTCCTCCCTCCCCGAGCTGCAATAACACCAGGGAGGCACAGTACCAGGGAGGCACAGTAAACACTTTCTCCACCCAGAACATGCAGAAGGTCCATGTTCAACACACAGCACAGTTACAGTCAGGTGCAGAACAGCATTCACCTCCCAGCTGCAAGAATGGTTTCCTGGCAGTTTCATTATAGAGGGACTAAGAACCATTTCCTGCCCATACACATTAGAGAATCCAGTCTTGGCTTACCCTGCATTAAAAACAACTGCACAAAACCCTCCCACTTGCTGTCATTCAGGAGACCTTTGAGACCCTCCTGCATTGAGTGCCTGGAGCAGTTGGAGTTTACTCCCTCCTGAGCATTGTTTGCTGTCCTTAGTGCTGTTCCTGAGAAGAGACTCTGCAGAGCAGATGTAGTTACTGGGAGTGAGATGCCATGGGCAGTTCACAGGTCCCTATGCTAAACTACACGTGCAGAAGTTGCCTGTGGCCTTGTAACTAGATCCTCACCAGCATGGTGCTCCAGCATGGACTCTCCTTGCACACAGCCAAGTTGAGAACCCCCAGCACCTCCCTTGGTGGAGCTCAGGTGCCTCTTTGGCACAGGGGCAGAGTGTGTGCCAATACCAAACTGCACACAGCAGTTACATGGGACTTCAGTTAGTGTCACAGCTTTTGTAAGCAGAACCTTGGCCAGACCCAAGGGTCTGCCCAGCACAATTGCAAAGCAGGTTTAAATCCCACCCTCTGGCAGTTCAGCTGGGCTGAGCTTTTGCTGGCAAATTAAGCCTCTGTAACTGCAGGTTACTCAACCATCAACAGTGAAGCAGCCTGCACATACAGAATTCATCTGCTCTGCCCAGGTAGTGTTTAGACTAGTCAGAGAAAACATTTTGAGTTGTGGTCATATATCACTAAGTCAGTTAAAGCAGTCCATGTCAGCCAGTTGAGGATGTCTTTCACTCTAGTCAGGCATTCTGACCTACACAGAAAAGTGGAGTGTGACTTAATTAAAAACCTATCTGTGGGAAAGAGACTGCATTCCTTTGCAGCCACTCTCTGCTACTCTGGGGAAAGTCCCTGGTACGAATGAAAAAATTTAAGTGTCAGAATTCCTCCTCGTTAGCAATTTCTTTGCTGTTAAT
Organism: Colius striatus; assembly: GCF_028858725.1. Taxonomy (NCBI): domain Eukaryota; kingdom Metazoa; phylum Chordata; class Aves; order Coliiformes; family Coliidae; genus Colius; species Colius striatus. The sequence goes on along the minus strand of NC_084775.1, from coordinate 13,436,455 downwards.
ACTGCAGAACTCATGGCAAAATGCAAGGCACGCTCACCTCCTCCAGCGCTTTCTTCATGCTTTAGGCACTATAAGCAGCAAGAGAAATGTACACTCACTAGCCCTCTCAAGGCTACTTCCAGTTCATCAGCTTGTATCAGGTGGATTTCCAAGTGGTTACTCTGCAAAATGCAGCTGCCAGTTGAACTTGAACAGCAGTGCTATGACCTACTGTCCCATCCCTCCTGAAAGAATTCTTACAGAAATAAAAGGCAAACAACTGATAGTGTTAACAAACAGGGTAAAGAGCCTCTGCCACTAGATATTGTACACTGCAAACAAACTTCTAATAATGGCACAGGTCCTTTCTTTTTTTTTGGTTTAACGAAGCTTGTGTTACTGTAGTTAATGCATGGACAGAACCAGAGACTTGTTATTCAGCACAAAACAAGTCATCTAGAAGCTTCAGTGTCCCAGGGTATCGGCAACTGTTACTACAAAGCTTGGATTCTGTTTTCAACAGTCACCAAGTGAACAGTGAGGGATCCCTTCTTGAAGAGTACATCCAAAACACAACCATGGAGGTGTGCAAGGCAAACAAAAGTGATGAGCTGCCAGATTTGTTTACAGAAGCTTCTCATTAACTAGACTGTTGAGATCTACTGGGGTGAACTGACCCCCTCAAGGTTTTAGTCACAGGTGCTGCAGGGCTTCTTGTCCTTGTTCGGTGTACGAGTCGTCTTTATTTGAATTTGACCATTCTCCAAAAGTCTGCTGGAAGTGGACATTTTTCTGTGATGCCTGCATACGTTTCTTATCACGAGAGAAGAAACTAAACCTTTGGGGAAGGGAGGAGTAAGGGAGGGGAGGGAAAAGAAAGAAAACTGTTTACCATCATGAAAACACTTCAGACACCCGACACGATCCACAGCACAACAAAACACAGCAAAAAAACCTGTTTGCATCTGCAAAAACACCAAGGCAGTGAAGCCTGATGGGAGTACATGTCAGAATGTTGTTAGAGATGAAGTCATTGCAATCTCAAGCAGTTTGGCTACAGAAGCTTCAAATAAGCTCTAAATGCTGTTGACTCTACAAGGTGCAGGTTTCATTTTAGACAGATGTTCCCCCTTCCCCAGCCCTGAGATAATGAAGCGATACAATACAGGTTAGTTTCTTGGCATAAGTAAAGTGGTATCTTTGGCATTAAATCTGTATAATTTACTATAAAGCAGGAATACAGAATGTTTTTAAGGGTGTCAACAGGGACATTCATAAGATAATAAGCCTCCATCTTTTGCCAAGTGTACAGACTTTGACAGATCACCTTGATTCCTGCAAAAGGAAATGAATGCACGTGAGTGCACAGGAGTTTGCAGGATGAAGGCTCTAAAGAAACGCACACGAGGGTGCACGTCATTTCCTGTCACACAGCTTGGGTGCTCTAAGATAATGACGTACACGAACCAACAGCCATTTAATACACCAACAAACTGCCAGCTGACAACACAGCTAAAACAGACACGGTTGGAAAAGACCTTAGTGTCGTTTTATTTGTACAGATGAAGTTACTTGATTAGGCAAAGTTATTTGTCGTGAGTTCAGTACAGGGGGTGTTAGTGCAGTGCTTAAGTCTGCTGAGAAATGCAAAAGTTGTGGTTCCAGCTACCAAAGGTGGGATTTGGCTGCACACCCTTTTGGTTTCAGTGGTGCACATTAGGAGGTAAATCTTGTTCTGCTTGCACAGTGCCAAGCGTAACCACAGTGTTGATCCAGGATGGGAACTGCTAAATGCTGCTACAGTAAAAGACTATGCAAATATTAACTTAACTTTGAGGTGAGGGAGTATTTCTCAAGGCATAAACCTGGCCCTCTGTCCCTGCCTTGCTGTCATCAGTGTTCTTCCTCCACCCCTACTCCCTCCATTCTCCCCTCAGTACCATGATCCCCACAGGCCAAGCTGCCTTGTGCAGACCAGGGAGTCCTGTCTTTGATCTCCAGTCACGTAGGAGGCTCTATTTGAGTGTCAGGTGAGGCTTCAGAGAGCTTTCATGAAAAAATATCCTATCATATGTGCAGATAAGCATCCTGAGAATTATTAACTATCAATAATGATTTCTTGACTAGAAAGTGCTATAAAAAGCCACACAAGCACAATGCCTGATAACTCACCTTGCTAGCTGGAGCTGAACTTTTGCATTTCCTGACTTCAAAATCTACAGTCTTGAGAGTGAAATAAGTATTTTTCACTTAATTAGCCTCATAATTTTCTACCACCTTTGTCACAGGAGCTGATAAATTCACATACATATGCTATGGCTTCTCGTGGCCAGATCCAATTCTTGCTGATAGAATCATAGAATTGTTATGGTTGGAAAAGACCTTTAAGATCATTGAGTCCAACCACTAACCTCACACTGCCAAGCCCATGATAAAACAAGTGTCTAATCACTGAGGCTTTCTGCTGAGCATTTTTGGTCCAGCATGGTCAGGTTTAGTGTCTCCAAGTCTACACAAAAGACTGCTGTGTTTATGCAGTAAGCTTCAAATGTCAAAGTTCAGCAGTTTTTCACTTTATTATGAAATTAAACAGGAGAAAAAGACGTTGTCAAAATCTTTACATGAAGCAGAAGGGTTAGGCTTTTAATATTCCTTCTGAAACACTGAAAGTTGTTATTACACCTACAAAACTCTCATGGGCCATGTTTGGAAAGGAAGGGGACTGAACACTAAAGCAGCAGTTGTAATGAAAAGACACTTTGCATTAACACTTATCGGTACATCTTCCAGTGACAGCCAAGAACAGGATAACAGAAAAGAGGAGTGAGATTGCACACTCTATTCCAAAATACATCATTAGAGACAAAATATAGAATGCATAGATAGAGAGACATAGAAGCAACAGCCTACCATTAACACTGGAAATTACTATAGGTATCAGCCATTATGGTTGGTAATTCGACTTAACTGATTTCTAGCAAGTCATTAGAGTGAGTTTCTTCAAAAGCATCGGTGTGAATTGTCAATAGGCACACTTAGTAAGCAAAATTAACAGATGCTGGTTAAAGTTCATGTGGCAACGATTTTGGATTGATTTAGCATGGTAACATTAAGGCAAAAGGTGAAAAAATGTCAGTCCTGGAGGATGAGCATGGAGGAGTCGGATGAGTTGTGTACTGACTGGTCATTCTGATTGGCAACTTTGTCCTTCTGTGACCCCACAGGCAGCCGATGAGAATGCAACCAGCAGTGCATGTTAACACCAGGTCATGCAAAGGGAAACCACAGTACCGAATGCTTAAACAACAAAAAATCCTACAAGGGACACAAGTCTTCTTATTGGCTGCAATGTGGGATCATCTGGAATCAATCCAGCTGCTACCATGGGCATTATGGCTGTAAAGATCCTAGGCAGGAAAGTACAGACATAAAAAGATAAGACTGGAGCAAAGGAAGAGAAAGCATTCCATTAAAAAAAGAGGCACACACGATACACGGGGTTACTTTGAATTACTACACAAGGACACGTTACAGGGAGAGGTGGATCTGCATCACTCAAGACAGCTCTCCTCAGTGAAGAAAGTCTTATGTAGAAAAAGCAGTCATTGTAACAGTTTTTGAATTCCTAAAAGATACCACTTTTCTGTTGTGAGGCAGCCTGCAACCTGGGTTGGATTTTGTCAAGGTATTACCAGCTCTAGCAATGCAGAGCAGAGTGCACGTTTTTCTCCCCAAGAGACAAACAGGCACATACATAATGGAATGAAGGATGAAGGTGTATGTTAAGGAATACAAAACAGGACTGTGCCGTGACTCCTGGATATTTGCATGGAAAACAGGGTTAGACAGGACCAGCATCACAGTTAAGGATTTTACAAATGTTACAGCTGATAGTTTCAAGTTAAAAACCAGTATTGCAGGTGAAATCTTGAAGTAACCTCTTATGCAAGCTACTGGTTAAAGGGCCTGAGTTTCTGTTCCAAAAGAACCTGCATTGCTTCACATGCAGAAAGATGCCAAATGCAGGCAGCTAAATATTTATTTGAAACCTTGCACCTACTCTAGCAGAAAACCGCTTTCTAGCTGCAAGACTGTTTCTTTGTAAGAGTTCAGCACTTTCACTACAGGTTATACAATTCATGCAGCTGGGAGGCTGAGCAGAGCAGGCTGGCTACCTGCCAACACACCTCCATCCATACCTGGATCACCCTCTGTTTTCCTAAGGATTCTCCTCAGAGGTTCTCCCTTGTGCCAAATATTTTTTTGAACTGTGGACTAATGTCAATTAAAGATTAAGTTGAAATCATGAGAGATATTTCACTTGTGACCAAATGCAGCTCTCCCCAGCACAGTCACTCTAACTGCCATTAGATTAAAAATGAAAACAAACAAGCAAAGGTTGTATCATTAGCAGTAGCCAGGACTTCTGTTTTTACTGTGCATTGTGGCACAGACTGTGAGCTGCAGAAATGAGACAGACACGTCAGCTTTTGTAGACTGCAAGAATGGGAAGAAAACTTATGGCTGTTTCAGGCATTACATCAGTGACAAACAAGCATGTAGCCTTAAAGAGAAACAAAAAGGTGTTTTCTGCTCAAAACAGAAGGAGCATTTTTAATCCTTGTACTTCGCCTCCACAGTAAAACTACATTATTTCATCAAAACTCTGACATGTGATGTGGTAGAGACAAATGTAGAAATCTATCAGGCAGATCAGAAACCAGTTAAAGTTTGCCCCAAATGTGCAAACCCTGGGAGTGAAAAAAAAAGTTGATTTCTTTAATTTCTGTTTTTCTTTCTCTATGGGGATGCAGCACAGAATCACCTGAATGCACCTTAGATGTCACAGGCGACGCATACACACATCTCATTCCCTGAGATACTGTGTGGTGAAAGAAAAAGGGGCACGTTAAACAGGCAAGCCTAAAACTTCTCATGAGAGGACAGCAACAGTGACTCAGAGCGGGGGGGAATAAACCCACACTAGACAAATCCTATCCAGAAACGCTGCAAGAATAAGACAAACCTGAGAACTATTACCATCCTTCATCCTTCAGGTCACTTAAGTAGGTGGTTTTATCTTCCCTTATTTAATATGATGGCTAAATCAAGAGTGCAGGAAGAGACCTGGGGACAGTGCATGACAGCTAAAGAAAGTGATTTCATCTTAACAGTGGGCTTAATATGTGCTTCCACTGCCTGGCAGAGGAGAACTTTCAGCTCTTCTGAAAGAGGCCAAACCAACATGATTTTATGTTTTATTGTGTGCACCTTTAGTTACATGAATTTAACACAGAATCTGAGAACCAGATTCTCAGTCAGGTGTCTGAAAATGTGCACTGATTGAATGGTCTGGTGATCAACAAGTTCTTGCTAAAAAGTTACCTGAGGAAGAAAGCAATGTGATCACTAGTTAAAAAACCCTCATGTGCCTCCTGCCATGGCTCCCTGCACTGCTTACCCATGTCTGCAGAGGGCAGGGGCATAGCTAATACCTTGTCAGCATATGCTCTGTCTTACAACATCTATTTACATTTTTATGCTGCCTTTGCTTCATAAATCAAGCATGGAAACTGCAATCAAGACAAACTGCATAAGCTGGGACCAGCAATCCCCCACAGAGGATAAGCTCTCAAAATTATTAAAAGACATTTAAAAGAAGCTTTACAGTGGAGATCTTGAGAGACCAAATACTATCATCATCATCATTACAGTTGGAGAAGGAAAACTTAAGTCCAGACTCAGAGTGTATTTTCTAGTCATTTGAGAGGCAGGAATCTCTCAGCAAAAGGAGCAGCTGGAGTCTACTACTGAAAATCATCACAAGTGCCCTCCTGACTTTATGGTGTTTTGGATCAGTCCAGATCTTCCCATGGAACTTGCACTCACAGGGCTGCTGCTATTACTAAACAAAGACTGAAGGTTATGGACATGGGATCAGATAGAAATGTTTCTTATGTGGAAACAAATAACTGTTCCAAAATTATTTATGCACTTCAAGTTCAGCTTCCAGCATCACAAAAATCTTGCTACAAGGTTACAAGACTTAATTTGGAACAACTAAATGTACAAGGAGAGAGTTTCAACAAATGGATTGGCTAACACTGTGATTTTACAATTAAGTGATATACTAGTAAATTCACAGCTCTGACAGTAAGCTTAGGTTTCAGACTGCAGCTTTAATACTTCACCAGAAGAAAGTGAGGTTCTTTGTAGCCAAGAAAGCTAGCATCCTCTCCAGCAGCCAATTTGTTCAGCAAACAAAAGGGGTTTGTGCTGTACACATAGCACAAGTGTGGTCCGAAGGCTTCAGTAAACAGGGAAATGGGCAGAGTGAGGTGATGGGGACCTTGCTCTCTACTCCCAACTGCTCCAGGCCTGCAGCTGGTGTCACTGGTGAACAACACTCATTACACCTAGGGGCCACGTGTGACACTCCACCGCCGTAGGATCTGTGTGGTAAGGAACTGGGGCTTGCCCCTGAACAGGAGCATTGTTCCTACAATCCCTGCACACTGAGATCCAGCACAGACTTCAGTTTTGGGCACACAGGACAGGCTGAGCAATGCTCTGGTTAAGACCACAATTAGTAGCATCTCCCTTTGGAATATGATCATGTGGCCCAGACAAAAATATTCTCTAGGAAGATCTGATGTCTTAAAAGCACATCAGTTTGTTTTGGCTATAATAAAACCCTGCAACACGTGCTCTTTTGGTTAGCATGAACAATGTACTAAGAAGGAAGCACCAGAACTGGAGCAGCTTCTTGGCCACACCAGTTCAAGCCCACAAACACAACGTTTCTCACATATACTTCAGGGATGTGGTTATCTTAATTTTTAATTTCTTTAATCGTCCTACCCATAAAAACCATTTTGTACTTGCAGCCTATGTAAAATATCCTTAGGAAATATGCTACTTACAGTCGTTTGATTCCAGACTCAGGCTGAGTTGAGGGTTTTGATTGAATTATGGGTGTGGGTTGAGGGGATCTAGTTTCTTCTTCTGTTTCCTCACTTGAAAGAAAGAAAGAAAAGATAATTAATGTTGTCCTCCCAAGCCATGGAAGTGCTTTAAGTTGTAAAATTCAATCTGAGGTAGTACTATTGACGAAGAAATGAAATCTGTTCCAAGCTCATTGAAATCTGTGAGAGGTTTTTCTGTTAACCAAGGAACAGCATGCAGAGCTGGGTCTCCTTTCAGTGTTTTCTTCCCATTGTGTCAAGGAGAGAGAGGAATGCATTGAGTAAAAGCTCTACAGTTTTCATTTCAGACCAACTCTTATCCTTATTTTGAAGTTCAAAAGTATTAAATGTTTGTAATCTGTCTAAGATTCAAGAGGAACCTGGGAGTTAGGGAAGGACATTGTTTTTCCCAGTTTTGAGGAACCAGATTCAAAGTAAATCTGTGTGCTCACAACCTCTGCTTTAAGCCTTTGCAGGAATACAAGCTTGTTCAACACTATTAAAGAGCACATTTGTTGTTCCTAGACCTGCCCCATGGCTCCTTTGTGAATAGCATGCAGCAGGAGAGATCTAACCTACCTTTTGTAGTATAAAAGCTCCTCTTGTAGTAAGAACACTTTAGATTTCAATTCATTCCTCTCATGAAGGACATCCCGGAGCTCCTGCAAGGTGAATCTCGGACGATTCGGATCTTTTAAGTCCATTGCCATCTTTTCTGACTCTGAGAGGCAGTCATCATTGCTTGGTTCTATCTAGGAAGTGAAATGTGGGCTTTAAATTCACTATGCAAGTGGATGTCTGAGGACTTCAAAGTATTGATCAGTCTAGTTCCCAACCTCTTCCTCTCAGCACTATTAAATCCTCTTTTAAAAGAAAAACATTGCAATTTTAAGAGGGAAAAAAATGTAGAAAGAATTTGGTTTTCATGTTAAAGGCTGTCAGCAAGAGCAGCACAGTGATCTGATCACTTTGGTCCTTCCTGTGCCCAGGGTGACTGATGACAGAGATGGGACTAGTGAGACCATGGTAGGCCTCTGAAAGATGCTCTGAGCTCTCTTTTACCTCTCTTCACCTGGTGCTGGAAGCTTGCAAAAGAGGAAGACATAAGTGTGACCACCAATCAAAGCCCTGTGCTCACAGGAATCTTTCATAGAGTTACATGTTTGGGAAAACAAACACACACCAATTGTTTCTGGCAGGGCTGAAGACAAGGTCCAGCCTGAGCCACCTTACAGGTGCTAAGTTTCTTGTGCAGAAATTCCTGCAGAATCCAGACTGCCAGGAAGTCCACTGAAAAGGGATAGTCTGATTTTTGATAAACAAGTCTGTTCAAGGAGTTTAGACTTTTAACAAATGGGGTAAGTCAAACATTAGCCTTTTACATAAACACTGTAAAAACAGCACAGCAGAGATGATGACAGTTCTTTCCAGCTCTTCCCACCAAAAGCAAGCTGCTTTGCATGTCAACATCTGAAGTGCAGATTTAAGTTTATAACCCCTTAATGCCTTTATTAAAAATGCAGGATTGGTGTTAGCACCAGGATCTAGCTACAAAGTGGAAGAAAAGTGTAGATGCATGCTAGATGTGGCATTTACACACATCTACCCTTGTCTCTTCTGAGAAGAGTTCAGTGGAAGCTTACAGGGATTTCATCTCCCACCCCCCAGTTTCTGTAGCTCCCAGCAAGCCAGAACTTGCACTCCAGGCACATGGTGCAATTCCCAGGCCTGTGGGCTTGTTTCCTGCTATCCAGGCACACTCCAGTACTTGTGCAGAACTGTTTGTCCCCAGCTGCTTGTAAAAATGTGGCCTGTAGAAACACAACAACAACACATTGTTCAGGCCCTCTACTTTTGTTTCAGTCAGTGGCTGCACAGAGCTGAGGACCAGTCAATGAGAAATCACAAGCTTCAAGGAAAGGTACTCAAAATTCAAATGCTGAAAAGCAGCTACAGGCCTTTAGAGGTCTGCAGGATTTCCATCAATCAAATCAATGCAAGGCACTCTATTGCAGCAAAGTACATTTGAAATGTGATGCTTTTTGCAAGGACAGACTAGAGTCCAGCACATGAAATCAGAGATGCTAGCAGCCAGCTCAGCCACCCATCCTTCTAGACCAGAATCCAGAGCTCCTATGTTGAAGTGATGCCTCACTGGGATAGAGGCTGGAAATTTGAGGAGCTAAGTACTGAAACTCTTAAATGAAGTACACTTTTGGTAAGCTTGATCCTACCCTCTTTTGAGCTCATGTGTTTGTGAAACAGTTTAGCTATCTATTGAGGTATCATTTCAAGTTAAACTTGACTGGGCTAAGATTGATGCAGTATCAATTTCTACAGCAGGGACTGCAGTCCTCATCCTGCAAAGACAAAGCAGCAGAGTGACACTCACTTGCCCTTGTTTGATTCACCCCATTCATCCAAATGCATTTATTGACCAGGAATAAATAAGTAAAAATCAATGCAACCTTACAAGAGATTCAAAGGAAATTACCCAACCACTGTTCCTCTTCATCACCTCTCTAGATTAGGACCCAAGTTGATGCCTCTTATTTTGGTTGTATATCTGCCCCACATCTTTGCCCAAATAATCTGTTTTTCCTAGATTTATCTCCAGTCAGCCAAGATTGTGCAGCCTGTAGCCAATGCAGATGTACTTGCCTGAAGCCAACAAGCAATGTCCATTCCAGAGCACGCAGCTATTCTAGCTCTTGCTTGCCACTGCAATTCCTGTCTAACCATCATCCTGGAAACGGCTCTAATTAGAAGAGGCACCATTGCCATGGAACTGAGGAGTTAGGGAGAGGTAAAGAATGCATCCTTTCTCTCCAAGCACTGAAGGCACTTTCAACTCCTGCTGGCTCTAGGCCTCAGCTCCACAACCCCACTGACAAAGCTGGGTGTCCTGGCTGAATTAACAGCAATGAAATCATCCTTTTCATTATTAACCCAGTGCTTGCCCAATTCAGCAGTGACATGTGAACACAACACTAGCTGTCACATTCTGGGGGGGACAGGGGTACCCCATCAGCCTTTGCCTCTGCTTAATGTATATTCCTGCCTAGTGGAAGGGAGTTGAATGTTTCACTCTCTGCTGGTACTGGAGCTCTTACCAACACATCCAGCCAAACAGCTCGAGATAACAGTGCTCCTCTCAGTTGTTTCACATCATGATACCCCTTATCCTATTTTGTACTCTTCTAAGAGCAGCATTAGGAAAAGGAAATATAGCACATTTGCTTTAGTAAGACAGAAGTAGTGTCATATGCATAAAGAATAATAGGAACCATAAAGAGGATCTGGCGATGCAACAGATCAGAGATGGACCTTTTTCTCCTCTGGTTCCTCTCAAAGATCTTTTCAACTACTTCTGTGTTGATTTGGTAGCAACAGACCAGTTTGGTTGTGACAGATCAAAAGTGTCACACACACTGCAGGGGCCAAGTGTGCAGAGCTCTGCATTGCCTCTGGGACCACTCCTGACACAGTTTCCTTCCTACTGTGGTTCACACAGCACCACCACCATAGGGCATTGTACCTCTGGGACTCATTAGGGCTTGTACATTTGCATACTAGGCAAAGCTTAAGCCATTTGTCAGCTGTTTATGTTTTGGAAAACCCAGACTGCTTAGGGGATCAGTTTGTTTTCCTTTGGGGAAAGGGCTTGATGTGTACAAACAAAATGAAGCCAAACATGCTAATACAGCTCTTCCAAAACACTATGTGCCTCCAATACAAACCAACAGCTGATACTCCAGAGACTTTGGATTGCTACATGATGTTTTTAATAGAATAATCTCTTTTGAAGGAGTGATTTCTTCTGATATCTGGTAAATTCTGCAGCCTAGTACACAACCCAAAGCTTACACTCCCTAGGACATAGCTGGGTCTAAGGGGAGAGCGGTTCTCTACCACAAACATCCCACTGCTAACTTGTGCTGCTGCTGTGCCTTCTGTGAGAGTGGTTCCCTGCTTTAGGAAGGAGAAGTCTATTGCACTGGGTCACCATCCACCCTAACAAGGCCTTTCCTTTCACAGTGCCATGAGTGATGGTGCTCTCTCTACGCCACACATCAACACAAGATGCTGTCCTCAAGTTCCACCATTGGCTTTGATGTGTATCAGTACAGATACGGTGTGATTTAGTTTGCCTCTTACCTTTACCTCCTCCCCATTGTGGCTGTCCTCACCCTGCAGTTTTTCTCTCAGTTTGCCCAGCTCTGCTCGCAGGTTGCCCATCTCCTGCTCCTTGGTTTGCAGATATGCTTCTAACTCCACCTTCTGCTCAATCAGTGCCTTCCCCTGAGCTTCAACAACAGTGATCCGGTGCCTCAGGTCGTGGTTAATTTTCATTAACCTGTTCTGTTGCTGCTGAAGCTGCAAAACATCGATTCTATGGGTCAGCATCCATTCAGCCGTCTGCCATCACGGTCAAGTCCCAAACATTATGTTGAAGTGGTGGGTTCCTATTGAATTTGATCTGTAAAATTCTCCCCCCTCCTCCTCACCCCCAATCTGGCATTGTTTACAGATTCTACTTTAACTTAAAACTTGAAACTTGGCTATGGCAGTATGGGTGAGAAAGAAGAGAAATAGGAAGAGCCACTCACAGCCTCTACATCCTCATTTTTAAGTCCGAGTTCACGGTCCTTTGCTCTGATTTCGTCTCTCTGTTTATCTACCACTTCCTTCAGCTTCTTCATGACTTGCCGCTCTCTCTCTGACATTCCTGGGGGTTTGAAAAAAAAGAACACAGAAAACAAACTAAGGACAAACAGGAACTGCTGAGACTGAAAACAGTAACAGTGAGAAATGTTTAGGTAAAGACTCTGGAAGTTGCCTGCTGGTAGAATTGCAGAGAAGCTGGTGGAAGATGCTTTAAAGGTTGCTTTGAGGGTAACAGGGAAAATAGATGACACAATCCACTCCATAAAGCCACGCCTTAAAAAAAAGGAACTGACAGTCCTCAGGAATATTTGTAACAATGGAGTGACACTACTACATCTTGCTGCCTAGGTAGTTTTACATCAGTGATCACACTATGTCCCAGGAAGCTTGGTTATCTGTGTGATGATCTGTAGAATCAGCTGGCCAAGACCCTGTGAAAACTGTAACAAAGATGGTCTGTATCCTCAGTGAGAGCATGTCATGTCACTATTGTGGATTGCACCTAGATCCAAACCAGCTGAGCTGCACCAGATGAGAATGGGTTTATGTTGAAATCCAGTTATGTGTTGGGTGAAAGGGAGATGAAGCAGGATCTTCAGAGGGCACCTAGAGCACAGATTTAGTCTGAATTATGGTCACAAATTTTCTCTTTCTGTTTTGCACACTTTCCCCATCCTGCTGTGTGATTCTTATTTAGAATAACTGTACCTTAGAGAAAAATACTATATGGCATTTCATTTGTGAAAGATGTTTGGAACATTGCCAAGAATCCAACATTGGTCCTGTTTGAAAATAAATAAAAGGTTTAGACTAACCTGAAACCTGAGCAAGGGATCCCTGGGAAATGTCATGAACCACAAACCAGGAAGTACTCTTCCATTATTCACCATTATGGAGACAATTGAGAACTCCTGGCACTGCAGTGATGGGCTCTTCTGAGCAAACTCAGAGCAGATGGTTCAAGTCTGTGAGATGGTAAATCTGCCACACTAACTTTCCCTGATTACACAGAGATGTGCAGTTGGATGGTCCTAAACTATCACATCAAATCATGTTGCACATCCCATAGGATGGTGTGAAGATGGAAGCCTGTAACCAGGTCAGTGTGTGGCTGTTCTGGCCAAAGTCCAGTCCAAGCAGGAGCTCAAATCTGCTGCTGTCTGGTTTTAATACCTTTGGCAAGTATCTAGTTACTTGGGTCCTCACTTTCTTCCACTTACTATCTGCGAGTGCTGATAATTCACTCACCTCTGTGGGGTGGCTGGAAAGCCACTTCCTTTTTAATATATTAAAGCAGTTCCCACATCCTGCATCAGAAACGTGCTGCATACACATCAAATGTATCCAGCTGTCAAGTGTTTTCTAACAGCAGCTCAGACTTTCTGGTTATGTTCTTTCCTCATCAGAGAAATACAAAATTGCTCCCCTAAGAGAACATGGGCTGCATGCCTTTAGGAACTCCAGCTTGCAGATCATCTACAGTTTGAGCTGATGGATGATACAGTAGAGCAAGACAAACCAGAGAGAAAGAAAGGGAGTAACTCTTGGTGGATGTGCACTGCTGAGCTGTGGGTTCTCATGCAGGCATAAAAAGTATACTTCTGAGAACACAGGGAAGAGCAGCTCCAACCTCTCATTGCTAAAGGACTTGGGGTCCCCCAGAGCAGTGGTACAGCAGAGAACAGGGAACTGCCCTGCTGGGAATAGGACTGGGCATCATGACTGGCTGGGAGTTTGGTTAGGAGGACATGCTGCTGTCAAAGCCCAGAAAACAGCTGAATGACATGGTGTTCACATTCTAGTATTCCATTCTCATCTTTCTAAATTCTGTGGTAAGTTTGCTCTGTTTCTCTATTTCTGGCCCCTATCACCTCTCTGCTCTAGGTTCTAGTTCTTTGCAGGGTAATTTTAACTCTTCACTGTGGTAACAGTTCATATCCACCACGCAGGATAAACAGATGCTGACACAAACTGCTACTTAACTCTTCTAAGACCCACACTCTCCTATCACAACACAGGGCCCATAAACCATTGTATATCCACAAATCTCACTACAGGTTCCTGGACTGACCCTCTGCAGCTGAGGCCTAAAACATCAGTTATATTTAAAACAAAACAAGTCAACCTAAAACTTTGCCTTGAGGTACAGAGGGTCTGCAGTGAAACTTTAGACTGGTGGTTTCATCCCAGTAGGAGCTAGGAATAGCGAGTGCAGCTATATTCATTAGGACTTGTGAGATGCTTTGAGATCTCTAGATAGCAGGTGCTATTTAAAGAATAAAGTACCATTTCAGCACTGACTGCTTTTCCTCCTACTCTGCTCATTTTTCTCCCTAGCGTTTGGTGAACCTAAAAGGCTTCAATTGTGTGCACAGATCACTGCATTACGTTTTTTTCTTTCAAGAGGAGGGGAAAGGAAAGGTGGGAAGTGTTTGTGAAACAGTCACACCTTCTTCCATTTCCTTAGGCACTGGAGAAGAGATAAATCATTAAGTGCCCTAAATGTAAAGTAATTATCCCTACATGATTCTAACTCTAATAACTGCAAGATCTGAAATGGCAACACCCAGTCGCCTTCCCTAGGCAGGTCCTGTGAGCAGCTTCCTGGGGATTCCTGGGACTGTTCCAGCAAAAGAAAGGAAAGCAGCTGGGAAAAAATAATAAAAGAAACAAAAAGAAAAGAAAATCCTTTATGTTTACATTTAGGGACCTGCTTTCTGTCGTGTTTATACAGCATCTTATCACAACAGACCAAGGAGGCAGTCAGGGCCTGTGGCACTACACCTAAATGCTTAGAAGTTTGCCCCCACTTTTGAGAGGGAATTGTGCAGCCTGGCACAAGAGGTTCACACGACTGCTGACATCCTGCTGCTTGTCAGTGTTAGCACAGCCAGGCTGAGACAGTGAAACAGCAGCCTGCTTGTCCTGTTTGACACAAGTTGGGTCAAGTTTGCTTGTGGCATTTTACTAGGATAGTCCAATCAGTCAGCACCATCAAGTTAGTGCTCAGTTTGAGCTTGGGAGGAACAGCACTAATGGATGTTGCAGACTCATCTTTAACCTCTCTTGTGTATTCTTTCTGCTGCATGTCCTTTCTTTCTCTGCTCAGACTTTCAGCAGCTGCCTTCTGTGCAGAATACTCCTGTTAAGATACAATTGCCTCTGCCTCTCATAGTCAACTCCATCAGGCTAAAGTGAGGCTCAGTGAACTCTGAGGTGACTATTAATTGGCAAGGATTGAATCTCAAAGTCTTGCCTGCCCAAATCATTGGCCTTTCTTGCCTCTGCTAAAAATAACTCCTTTAACTGTCTGGTGAGTAAGCAGCAAGTTGTTGTGAGTAAGCAGCAAGCTGTTAATCCCAGGGGGTAGCCACTAAGGGGGACAATGGCAGAATGCTAAAGGGTGCTGAGATACGATGATTGAAGTGTGGACAAAGTTTGTGAGCTGAAATAAATATTTAGCTTGAAACCTGTTTCTGTAGACTTTACATGTATCAAATCAAATGATGGAGACTGAAAAGCAGCAGCATGGCTGGTTTTTGACACTATTCAAACAAGTCATTTGGGACTAACCTATCTCCATTCATTAATGATAAAATTTCCTGAAAAGGAAAGCAGTGGGGTTTGATGTGACAGGTCTCACTAAGAAGATGGGGCTGTTATAAATTAATGTGGTTTGACTTAAAACTGAGGATTTTGGCAAAAGAAGATCAGTGGTCCCAGAATCCGATCCCTGGAATGGGATTCTGGGTTTTGTTTGTGTTATTATACTTGGGTAGACACAGTAAAAATAACATGAAAAGCATGCCTGGCATTTGCTTGGCTAGCTGAATGTGAAGAGTATGGCTATATTTAAATGCAAGCACATGAGCTGCAGTGAGCTAGATATCCACTGGGGGAAAAAAAGAAAGAAAGAAAAGGGGGGGAAAAAAAGATAAAACAAAGGGGAAGCTTGTTCTTCATAGCATGATGTCAGTCTTGATGCTCTGTGACTCATCAGTGCCATTCTAAAATTTTGCACTGAGTTTGTAAGGCTGATGTTGAGCTGCTGCTGTGACATTAATTGACTAAAAATCGAGAGCTGCTTTTGTTTTTAAAAAGTGGTGACCTTGAGAGATTCAACAATTTTTACCTGAGGAAGATTTCATTATACTCCTCCCCAAGGCAAGAGAGCAGTACTCAGCCTCTGGGACAAAGCAAGTGCAACTTCTGCAGTGTTGGACGGAGTTCCCTCCACCTACAGCAAGCTTGCATTTCATTCCATCCTCCAGAGTCTGGAAAAGGATATCCCTTTGATCCTAATGCTTTAACTGGTGAGCTGCAATGGCTCAGCTGTGTGGTTTGGTTTTCAGACCAGCCAGTGACTTTACACACTCCTTTTCAGGAACCATGACTTTACTGCCAATCAGAACCCACTGTGAAAGTGGAGCTGTGGCTTGAAGCAGTGAACCAGAGTCCTGGCCAGGTACAAACAGTTCAGAAAGCCACCCACTTCCAGACTGACTCATCACCTCAGACAGGTTTTGATGCTGGAGTGATGCTGTTACCATTCTCAGCTGTCTGCCCCATCTCTCAGCTCAAAGTTGCCTCATCCCCAAAGCTGCATAGTCTTTTCCTTTTTGCCAACTCTTCAGCTTAAACCCCAGTTTAAGAGTCCATGAGATAGACTTGGTAGCCAACGGTGTAAAATGATGTGCTATGAACTGTGGAGCAAATAGACAGCTGTTCATCAGCTCCTGCCTTTGGGGAAAGAGCCATTTGCTGAGCTCTGGGCGAGATCTCAGGATGGCAATTGTTCAGCTGCTGCACCGAAATCCACCTGTACTTGCCAGTGAGAATCTCATGTCTTGAATTTCATTCTGCCTCAAGAAAAAAAGTCACCTGCAAATAGATTGTTTTCACTCTTTAGGATTCACCCACTTCCTGGGTTATAAATCTCTTCACTTACTCTAAATGAGCTACAAGTCCCAAACAAGGCAGGTAACCCAAGTAAAATCAGTCTCTCTTGTTCTAGGGGAGTATCACAATATTCTCCTAAAATATCTCCACAGGTGGACTGATATCATTCAGACAAAGTAATCTCCACTTGCTGCTTCAGGAACAGTTATGCCAAAGAGATCAGCAGTTGCACTTATTTTGGTGCATAATGGTGTGAAATTAAACATTGCTGAATGGGTTACTCTGAATGTTGTTTTGCAAGCTAAAAAGTGATATACCGAAAAAGGAAAAAGAAAGGAAGCTGAACTTTACTTTCAGAGATGCTTCTCAGCCAAACAGAAAGCTGTTCAGGCTTTTCTTTCACTCCTCCCTCCACCTCTTATCATGTCTTCAGTATCACCATGTATTCAGAGATTTTCTAGTCAGGTAAAGAAAAAACCAAACCCCAGATGTGCATTAATCTACAGGGAAAAAAAAGCCAGAATATCCAGTCATTGCTTTTTATAACAAAAGCAAGTACTGAATTTGAAGTATCAAACTTGCCTTCATGCTTCTGAAATTCCTCTTCTGTGAAATTAATGTCTTTGTGAGACAAGTTTGTCATCAGTTGTTTATTCTCCTCCTGCAGCTGTGCAATTTGGGTAAGAAGGTCCTGTGCTTCCCCTCTCCAGACATCCTCCACCAGTTCTAATTCCTAAAGGGTAGACCGGGACAACACAGTGATATTTTTAAACATGTTAAGAGACTTTGACTGGACTACTTACAAATCAAACTAGTAACAATTCTACTATGATTATTACAGAAAACAATTAAAGGAAGACTACTTGGAGTTTCTTAGAAGACATCTACTTTTCCAATGCCAGCATCGAGAAACCAACTATCAAAGTCTCCTTTTGCTATGTGCTGAATGTAAGTACAGGAGGACACAATTCTTGATGCAAACATTTTTCACACACAGCTTACCCAAAGGGCATCTCCTTACATCTAATTTCACTGTGAGATTAAAGGGACTTCTGACTTAGACAAGATAACCAAACATGAGCAAGGATTACCTCCTGCTCGCACAGCGTGGGCCAGGCGGGTCAGCATTAGGCATGCTCATTTGGAAAGAGCTGCCTCTCTAGTCTAAATTTGTTATGAAACACAAGTGTAGAATAACGAGTGCATGACACTGCACAGCAAGCCCAGAGCTCCCAGTCCACATGGCAAACACAAAGCAAAACTGTGCTGCTTCTTGTGTGAATTGTTCTATACGGAACGTGTTGAGCGGCATCTACGTTAGCGACAGTGAGACCAGTCACAACAACTCCCATTTGTCAGGACACTGTTTGTCAAGAGCAGCTGTCACCAATCCTGGTAAAGGTCAAGTCAGGATAAAAAGTAGAAAGTCCTCAAGAAAAAACAGTTGTATTTAGAGCTTTGCTTGTTCCAAAAGCCTTTGCTGTAAGTGAAGCTTTGCAGAGGGGGGACATTCTCTGCTCCATTTTCATGTATGTGCTTCAAACAAAAAAAAAAGCTGCATGCCAGTCCCTGGAGCCAGGCTGAGTCACTTGCTGACTTTACATTCATCCAGCATGCCCCTTTCCTACCCAACAACAAAACACATTCACACAACAGTCCCGCCAAACGCTGCTCTAGGCTAAAATAAGCTCTACCCAGAGATTAAAGGATAGCTTTCTGCTTTGAATGTATGCTTTGATAGTGGGAAATCATGTCCCTATTGACTTTTGGGTCCAAATACCATTTTAGTCCAGCATTTATTACTGCATTGCTGTCATTTGATAGAGCTTGGCACAAGTTTTGCAGAAAATACTAGATGGCAAAGATATGCAGGCTTAATAATTAAGAAAATTTAATGAATCACCTCTCTTTTACTTGAAGCTCTTTATCTTGAGAGAAAAGCAAATCTGTAACGAAATCTATATTGCCAGATACCTAGACTATTTACAGTGATGCTGCCTGTTACAACTCTGAAGCGAAAATAACGCAGTGACCTATTTTAGAGAATAAATGAGCACATTCCTCAGTTACAAGCACACTGAGAAACCAAAAGAGAAAGGACACAAATCCCCAAACCATCTCAACTTATATTCTCTGCAGCCACTCTCAAAATACACAACTATACTAAGGTTTGTCTAGGCAAATTTTCTTCCTTCTTGCTATTGAATTGGAGCAGAAATTAACTTCTGAACCTTCAGTAGAAGTGTGAGACAGAGAAGGCAGATCTAGGGGTCGGTAGGTGCCAGCCAGCTCAGGAAACTCCAGGCTGTTCTAAGCCAGGTTTATTGTTCTACAGGGACTCAGTGCACTGAGAATCAATTCCATTTTACAATGTTATGTATTACTAATTGCATTTTCCCTGTTAAAATATATATTTCCCCCAAGTTCTGTCTGGATTGCCTGAACCTTCCCTGAGCTGTTTTGTGACTATCAGAGGAGCTGCCAGAGTAGTGATGGTGAACTGGTGGGGGATCAGTGACCTCTAGCAAGTACAGTGTTGGGCAGCTGGCAGCTTTAGGAAACTTTTTAACACATTTTTGAACTTCATAAAGATCTACACAGAGTAGCAACTTATACAATGATACCAGCTGTTGCTACTGGGTCCAATTCAGTATCCACTTCACCATGCAGCATTTTGTAGATATCTGAAAGTATTGCTGTTGGCTGCAAGACAGTGGCCTCTGAAATCAGTGGGGAGAACTGGCTTACACCAGTTCTTCCCAGACATGCCTTCAAAAACCCTTCCAGCAGCTTGGGCTACTTTGATTCTAGCAGAGAGCCCAGACACAGTATGTGACCAGCACAACAGATCACCCACTTGCCTCCAAGTTAGATCTGTCAGCAGGGCAAAGGCACAGCTTTGGTACACACAGTTGTATCTGTTCTTTAGACCTTCTTACTTTATGCTCCATAGATTTACCAGGGCTTTATTCATTCAAGATCTTCCATCACCCCTTTCAGAGACACTTCCTCTGCAAAATGTTTCAGGCATTATCCTGGATTTTCCCTGTGCTGAGCAAAAGCCCCAACTGACTCTTTTTAAAACATGAAACCTGAATTTGTTTACACCCAACTCCTGAACTCTGGGATCTCTCTTCCAGAAATTCCCTGTCTACTCTTCCTTCTGAATCTGTGTGTGCAAGCAGGAATGGCATGAGGCAGCAGGGATGATTTAGCATAGTCACTAGAAGAACCACTTCTTTAAGTCAGTTGTCTGGATTGTTTTAAGAATAGATTTGCCACTTTTACTGCAGAAAGTGGAGCAGCTCATGCAGTCCTGCCTTACAAGAGTAACAGGATACGGGACATGATCTCTACCTTAGGCTTTCACAGGCATGAGGTCAGGGAACGCTATGACCACCTCAGCTCAAGCCAAGGGACAACATCTTACCAGGAGAGGATGGAGCAGGAATCTGGAGAGCGCTCCTCCTTACTTACTCTTCAGCTCTAATACTGCCCTGGAATCACTTTTTCCTCCATCTCTCTCCTATGATTTTCCTACCCGATGAGTGTGCCAGGAAAACTAGACTGCCAAGTCCTTCACAGCTCCGGAAAGTGTATTGACAGGGACTTTTCCTGGCCTAGCAAGAAGCAGCA
Organism: Colius striatus; assembly: GCF_028858725.1. Lineage (NCBI taxonomy): Eukaryota > Metazoa > Chordata > Aves > Coliiformes > Coliidae > Colius > Colius striatus. Next base: position 13,416,308 of record NC_084775.1, on the reverse strand, counting down.
CTATCCTCTCATCAGGAGAGGGAACGGAGCGGGAGCCCTAACCGGGCAGACACCAGGAAACGCAGTGACCGGGGAAGGGGTGGAGAAAGGGAAAGAGGAAGGAAACTTCCAGGGTGGGAGGAAAAAACAACAACACGCCCAAAGCCCCAGCGACGCTACGGCAGCATCCGCGCAGAGCCCGTGCGCCTGCCCCGGCCGCTCCCGCCGGCTCCGCGGCACCCCGGCCCGCACCCCGGCCCGCACCCCGGCCCGCACCCCGGCCCGCACCCCGGCCCGCACCCCGGCCCGCACCCCGGCCCGCACCCCGGCCCGCACCCCGGCCTCCCTCTTTGTTTTCCCCAGCGGCCGCGGGGGCCGGGCCGGGGTGCGGTTGGACCTGCCCCGCCGCGTCCCCCCCGGCCCCCCGCCCGCACCTTCTGGTGCTTCCGCTCCTTCTCGATCCGGTCCATCCTCTCCAGGCGCAGGCGGTCGAGCTCCAGACGCAGCTCCTCCATCTCGGGGTTGATGTGGTTGCGGCTCACCAGCACCTCCAGGATCTCCAGCACCCGCACCACCTTGGGCATGAGGCGGGCGATGGCCTCGCAGCCATGCTGATCGATCACCCGCTCAAACTCCTGCCCCACGGCCGAGGCGATATCGTAGACGTCCATGACCGTCAGCTCCGCCGCGTTCTTCTCCAGGGCGGGCGGCGCCCCGCCGCCGCCGCCGTCCATGGCTCGCCCGGCCCCGCGGCGCCCTCATAGGCGGCGGCGGGGCGCTGTCCCGGCGGGGCGCCCCCTGCGGCAGCGGCCCCGTCCCCGCCGGCGCCCCCCGGAGCCGCGCCGAGCCCGCGCCACTCGCGACAACCCGCGGCGGCCGCTCTTCAAACTTGGCCGGGCGGCGGCAGGGGAGCGGCGGCGGCGGCGGCGGGGCGGGCGAAGCCTCCCCGCCACCACCGCCCCGCCGCTCGGGGCCAATGGCAGGCGCCGGGCGGGCCCGGGAAGGCCCCGCGCATGTCCGCGGTTGTCGAGTCTCCCCGCTTCCCGCCGGGAGTCGGGGTGGAAGGCGGCGCTCTGCGGGGCTGCCCGGGCGCTGGGAGCAGAGAAGCGGCACCGGTTGATGCTCGCGGCTTCGTCCTCCCCGTGTTCGAGGGCTCAGAAGTCACACCCGCGCGTGTTGAGGATCCCACAGGGGCGATCCGCAGCACCGAAGCAGGTTTGCAGCAGCGGCGGGGCTGCACCCGCGTGCCGATGGCACACCGCGGTGCTCACGAGCGAGCGCGGTGCCTGTGTTCAAAGCTGATTTGTAGAGTACCAGGACAAAAGGGATGGCTTGTCATCCTCTCTGAAGTCGTGGGGTCTCACCCACCTCGGCTCAGGTATTTTAGGCAAAGTAAGACTCCTAGTGCACACATGTTCAGAGTGTCAGTAGATATTTCATACATGCCTCTAGTTTGCTGGCGTGGTTCCACTTAGAGAATTTCAACAAAACCCAAATGTATTTTTATGTTAAAGTGTTTCAGTACTTGTACTTTCAAGTGTGAGGATGCACTTTTAAATGTTCTTATGGTGGTGTTTAGTCAGAGGTGCTCTGGAGGGGTCTTTACAGACAAATTAAACGTTCTGTGAAGTAATTTTAGGTCTCAGTCCTGCCCCTTACTGTATGCAATGCAGGAATAATGCATTGTGTTTTGGACAAGATGCAGTGAATGATGTCAGACACAGGAACTCAGGAGGAGAAATGGAGTTGTAAAAGCCAAGTCTGGAATGACTGATACACACTGTGTGTCGTGAATGCAGCATTTCTTCCCTGGTTTTGGCAAATGGAAAGTGTTCAGGGCAAGTGAATGATGTGAAATGCAACACTGTGACACTCAGACAAACTTTTTAATGCAATACAGTCAATATCTCATTACAAAGTGTCTCTTCAGGGCTGTGGGTAGGCACTTGAGCTGGGAGGCCAGAAGGACAACAAGGCTCTGAGTTTGACTTTCAGTTGCCTAACTTAGAGTAATCATCAATGATAGCCTGTGAAAATAATATCTTCCTATTGTTCATGAGATTTATTGCCAAAATTGAGCACCACAGGGTATTGCACAAAGTTCCAGAGAGAGCATAAGGATGAATAACGGCACAGTCATCCTTTCCTGGCAAAGGCTACTTACAAAAGCAGGAGAAGGGGGAGCAGCACAAGCAGAGCATTTGGAGAACACTTGGTAGTACCTCAGGAGAACAGATCTGCTGTGAAATCAGCATTTTGTCCAAGTTGGAGAAGAGAAAAAAAGTTCCTGCGTGCAGAATTCAGAATGAAATGAGCTCCCGTGGTTATGTACAAGTGCTCGTAGAGGAAAAAACCAACCATTTAGAGAACGTGCTAGTGACAAGGCTAGAACCACTCCTGAGATAGGTGAAAAACCAGCACAGCAGCTTATGCTATGGAAAGCAGTAGGTTTGAGGTTGCTTTGACCCAAACTCGTGGAAATTTTCAGTGACTCATCAGGAGAGGTCTCTTATCCAGTCACATATGTGACCCCTCAAGCTCACGCCTCTAGCCGACAGCTTTCCCTTCCACCCCCTGAGCCTGCAGGAGCTCTGCTGGCTCAGACCTTGCACCTTGGCTGAGATGAGTGGAGTTTCTTTACAGGAATCAAGTATTTCCATTACATTTGTCACACAGCTGAAATAAACCCGCAGCATCTGAGTATCCCCAGGAGTGCAGTAGCTGGTGCTCACTCGTCAAACCCAAACACACCAATATCTCACCAGAAAGCCAGGTTGTACTTTCGTCTTTAAACCTCCTGTAGGCAATTAAAACAACTAGTCACGGAAACAGACTTCCCTAAGCTCCGGCGTGACCTTCTGCCGTTCTGAGCGCAAGGGAATTAGCACCTAAGCACGGCCAGGCGAGGGACGGCGCTTTACGCACGGTTCAGCCGCGGCTGATGTGTTCCTGTGCCCACAGCCTGGGCTTGCCCTTTACTTTCTTGACCGACATCTCTGCCTTACTGTGGCAAATGTGTTTCCCGCGCTCCATCATCATCGTCATCATCGTCATCATCGTCATCATCGCCAGCCGCAGCCGCCCGGACCGCTGAGACCCGCCAGCCGCGCTCCCGCCGGCGCGCCGCGGCCGCCTGGCCACGCCCCCTCAGCCGCCCGACAGCCAATGCCGCTCTGCCTGACAGATCTCGTCTCCCCCGCCTTGTTCCGATTGGCCGCTCGGCGCCGAGCCTCCGCCTCCTCTCCGAGCTCATTGGCTCCTGGCTCCACGCGGGCCCCGCCTCAGCGTTCCTGCGCTCTCTTTCCGAGGGGCCCCTGAACGGCCACCGTAGCTCAAGCCGTACGTGGCAGTGGAGCGGCGGCGGCCAATGAGCGGCGGCCCCGTGCCCCGGAAGGGGCGTGGCGCGCGCCGGAAGCCCCGTCCCGCCTCGCTGCCGTCCCGCCGTTCGGCGCCCGCTCCCGCTGGGCTCCGCCATGTCGCCGGTGCGGGCGGTGCTGGCGCTGCTGGCCGCCGTGGCCGCCCCGGCCGCCGCGTACTTCGTCAGCATCGACGCGCACGCCGAGGAGTGTTTTCTAGAGCGGGTGCCGTCCGGCACGAAGATGGGGCTCATCTTCGAGGTGGCTGAGGGGGGCTTCCTGGACATCGACGTGGAGGTGAGGCGGGGCCGGCCTCGAGCCGCGCCTGCCGTGCTGAGGGGAGCGCTGCCGAGCCCTGGGCCGCTGCCCCCCGGAGCAGGCCCCGCCTGCTCGGCCCACGCCGCGTATGGGGCCGGCGAGGCCGCGGTGGCTCGGGGCAGCGGGCGGGAGGGCGGCGGAGGCGGCCCGAGCGGGGCTTAAACCTTAGGCGAGTTTGAGTCAGTCCCACCTCGGGCCGGGTCTGGGCTGGGGGCGTGGGCCAGCTTGGCGAGGACGCGGTGACTCTTGCGGGGGATGATGCTTCCTGAGGCTTGTGGTTTGTGCTGTCGCCGCAGAAGGCGGTCTCCCTGCTTTCAGAGCCAACCTCTTGGGGTTTCCTTCGGTGTTCTGTTCGATATCGTCTTGTCAGAACGAACTGTCCGTCAGGAAGAAGGGACAGAATTACACTGTGCAAAAACGTGCTGCTTATTCTGGTAACGGTGTGTCTCCTGTTGAATTAGAAGGTGTTGGCTTTAGTCAGGTTGATTGACAGTGTGAAAGTTGTAGGTAAGTCACTTTCATCAGTGAGACATCAAATCAGTGGGAGAATAAGTGGTAAAGTGTTCCCTTCATCTTGGTGAAAAGCAGATATGGTTCAGTTATCCCTGACTGACAGAGTTGTTGCTGGGAGGGAGTGGAATTGTTTCAAATGACAGCTGTGAGGCCCCATTCCCACACTGCTGAGGGATGCTCAGTGCCTGCCTGTGGTGGCCTGGACTCCTTGAGATCGTGGTGACCACAGTACTGAGGCCCCTGGTCTGTTTGAAATGACGACTGTAACAATACCCAGCTGTGTGTCTAAAGCACTGTTGACATATAAGAGAATGGCTTTTATTTTCCCCTGTCCTGTTTTCCTTCAGATGTCAGAGATAAGGTTTCCCCTGCAGTTGTTAGTTTGGCCAACAGCCAGGACTGTCGATAGCTTATGGTTTATTTGTTCTTCAATGCTTCTTATCATATGGAAAGACAGCAATGCTGGGCAGTGAGTGAGGCTTCTGCATAGTTTTACTTTGCCAAGAAGTTGCTTTGTGGTTGGGGTTTTCTATTAAATCTGTGCAGAAAAATGCATCGCTGCTTTTGAGTTGTGGGAGAGAAAGCATGGAGAAGGCCAAAGCAGTCAGAGTACAGATGGTGTTGGTAACTCTGCCTGGGTAACTTCAGAATACCCATGCAGTGCTGTAAAGCTGTATTTAAGATCACTGTATTTTGTTTTCCTCATCCAGATTACAGGGCCTGATAATAAAGGGATTTATAAAGGCGATCGAGAGTCCAGTGGAAAATACACGTTTGCTGCCCACATGGATGGAACATACAAGTTCTGCTTTAGCAACAGAATGTCCACTATGACTCCCAAGATAGTGATGTTCACTATTGACATTGGGGAAGCTCCAAAGGGGCAAGACATGGAGACAGAAGGTGAGGAGGACTCCTGGAAAGGAAATCGGCTCCATCTCCGGAGCGTTTCTCTGAGTGCATGACTTCTGAGCTTGACTAGGAGTCTCAGAGTTCCTGTTTCTTCAGGCTGTCTAGTTAGCTGTCCTCTGTCACAGCTAAAATGGATAGGGATGTTTTTTAGGACATTTTAATGTGAAATCACCAGAGAATCACTTGGCCATCTGCAGAAACTAATGCTTTCATCCCTTAGTCCTTTCATCAGCCCCATTCTCTGGTTCCCAGTTTGCTCAGCAGTACATAGACTATTCCATGCATTAGTTGGGCTCTTTGGTCAATGTGCTAATATCAGGTTTTTTCCTCTTAGCTGTGTAAATGACTGTTTTATCTGCAGCCTGTTGTCCTGTACTTGTGTTCATCTCTTACACTTTTCTCTAGGTGGTGGAGATACCTGGGATGGTATGTGTACTGCTTTTTGAAAGCTCCTTAGCATCTTGTCTTTTGCATACATTTATTCACTAACAGCTAACGTTTGCTTTTCCTCTGTAACATTTGTTTGTAGCATGAGAATGTCCTTTTATTTTTAATAAACTGCATAAAAGGTCTGATTCTGAGCAATGCTGAGCACCTGCAAGCTTCCATGGAGAGGTTTATACACTTGGCAGCTCTTGGGATCAGCTCCTTGGACTGTCCATGACAGTTTGTCTTCAGGTGGTGATTCCTGACTAACAGAAGATTTAATCAGGAGTTTTATGTGAAATTAAACCTAAACACTGGACAACCAGGATGTTTTAGGTGGTGTTTGCTTTCTGTTGCTGAAGTGAATGTTGAATAATCAAGGACTTCTAGAAGCAATAAGCTTCTTTCAGGTTATGAAATATCAATTATGTTACAAGGGGAAGATCTTCCAACTTGTAATTTCCTGTCAATAAGTGAATGTACCAAGTAACAAGTTAGAAAGTTCTATTTAGAGAGGCAATGAATTATTGTTTCCTATTCTAGCAAGTAAATAACTGTGTGCATTGAGTGCTTGAAAATATCACTTAAGAAGTAACAAATTCCTAACTTTCATGCTTAAAAAGATTCAGTTAAGTCCTTGATTGAGCCTCAGAATGCCTCTGGTAAAGAATATTAGTGCAGCTTTAAAACTTTAAGGCCCTTTTTCTTGAGTATATTTTTTGAGTGGGTTTAAAGAATCCCTGCAACTGTAGTTTTTTCTCTAACTAATAAAGTGCACTAACTGCAATGACTAGTGGGCCATGAGAAGAAGGGATTTACGACATTAGCCAAGTGGGATGTGGTTCACACAATTACTCTATAGACTGTAGCTGTAACCTGTGTGAGTGTTTTTTCTCTTATCCTTGATGGTTCCCCAAAAGATGTTTATTTTCAGGTTGTGATCTGAAACTATTTAGAAATAAAAAGATAATAAAAGTAGCTTTCAAGTCAGGGATGTCCCTTCAGTGAAATGTGTGTTGGGCTCTGTGACTTTCAAAGAGAGCTGATTGGGGTTGGGCTGGATGATCTTCCGAGGTCTCTTCCAACCCTTAAGACTCTGATTGCTCAGGGCCAGTTTGTGGGATGATATCTTGGAGTTCTCTTGGTGCTAGAGAAGCTTGACAGTTCCTTGCATGGTGTATCAGTTTGTAAGTGGACAGTTCTGAGAGCACGAATGTCTTTAAAAGACCCTGGGGTTGACAGTCAAATCACTAAATCTCAGGTCTCTCACCCTTCCATTCACTGAACCCTCTCAAGCTAGTTTTCTGTTACTGGTTTGGTATTTTTCTCCTCCTCTGCTTTCACAACATACCAGAAGCTGAAGCCAGTTCCTGCCCTCCTCCAGGCCCCTCTGGCACTGTTTCTGCTGAGTGCTGTGCTTCAGCTAAACCGGAAGATCACAAGATACGATGTGTTGCTTCAGAAAGTGATCTCGTTTTGCCAGCATCATGATCTTAAGCTAAATTCTCAGCCATTCTATGGTTTGGGTTTTTTTTTTTTTTGCAAGCTTAACAACTAGGGAAAGCTGTGGTGTTGAGATAATTTGCTTGGAATGTATCAGATAGTATTGGCAAAATAGATACTAGTGTGTGGTATCGATTTCTTGTGTTCTTACCTTCTGTTTGTCTGGAACAGTGTGTCCATGTTGGAAATAAATGGTCTGTACTGACTCTAATGTGTCTTCTGCCTTCTAGCTGGATGTGGAAAAAGGTGTTTTCCTGCTTATTTAATACCACAAAGATGTGTCAGGGAAAGTGGCACTGCAAAAACGTGACTTTGCTGTAAGGATGGGAAGTTTTCAGTTTTCAGCTGCCTAGACTGTGTTTCTCAGAGCTTCTGGGACAGGAAATGAAATATAACTGTTTGTAAGTTTTAACAACTTGGGGGTTGTTTTGGGTCAGTAACTGACTTTCTGAAATTGTTCCACAGCTCATCAGAACAAGCTAGAAGAGATGATTAATGAGTTAGCAGTGGCCATGACAGCTGTAAAGCATGAACAGGAGTACATGGAAGTTCGTGAAAGAATACATAGAGCAAGTAGGTGTCTTTTGATGTAAATGCCTTCTCCCCTCCCAAATGAACTTGCAAAATGTGATTTAAAACCAAAGTGATTTAAACTAAGTTCTGAAGGAGCTGCCCATGCAGTGAAGGATGTGCTTGATGCTTGCAGTCTTCTTTAAATTATCTCACCTCTCATGTCATGTTGTTATGCAAACTAATTTTTGCTCAATTGGTGTAAATTCTATGGTTCTTTGAATGGCACATTCATGGAGATATCAGTCATGATTAATTTCCCAGACACAGACCTGGGCTGAGCTATTGCTTCACCCTTGAAGTGGGTGTGGCATCATAATTGAGCCAAAGTCTTTATTGAAATACTTGGTTGAAATGGAGCAGAAGTGGTGTTACTTCCAAGTAGGGAGTATGGTCAACCTGCCAGTCAGAACCCTCACTTGCTGAAATACAGCTTTAAAGTATGGCTGAGAGTGCTCAGTGGTGCATCAGGGGAGGCCCAGTGAGAATAAAGGGCAAATATCTGAAATGTGAAAATATTACATTAAGGCTCTGGACCCTCGACTTGGTGAACCCAGGAATATCTCCACAGTTCTGTGACTCTGTTAGGAATGGTCTGATTTAAGCAAATGATGAATTTTTCAAACCAAAGATGATGAACCTTTAGAGATTAGAAGTTCCCCACTTTTGAGATAGTAATAAGCAACTTTTACTTGAAATCAAACAAGTGGCTTCTGTTTGGCCTCTTTGAAGGTGGGCAGAGTAAAGTGCTGCCATAGATGTCCAAAGTTGAGCTTAAAACATCTCCTTGGATAGCACAGTTAGAGCTGTTCAGAAGAATCCCCTCCCTCAGCTCTTAGGTCTCACCTCTAAGATTACAGCTTCCCTCTGGGACACCTGTGATGGTGGGATACAGATACCAGTGGTTTATGTGCAGTACTTCAGCTCCAGAGGCAAAACACATCCTAAGATCATTTCAAATGTGCTATTATTTACCACTTTTCTTTCTTTTTATTTCCCCCAACAGTTAATGACAACACAAACAGCAGAGTGGTTCTTTGGTCATTCTTTGAAGCTCTTGTACTAGTTGCCATGACACTGGGACAAATCTACTACCTGAAGAGGTTTTTTGAAGTCCGAAGGGTTGTTTAAGAGTACTTTTCTGGTCCCGGATTTCAGTTCCACTGTCTACCAAACATCCTGGTCACAAAAAAGAAGTCATTTCGTTTCCGAACCCTCTTTACTGAACTGTAAAAAACCCATTTGCTTATGTTCCTTCCTAGTTCAAAACAAAAGGAATTGTTTTTATATATCCCTGTAGCAAAAGCTGTGCTGAAATCTTGTCACTTAATTGGCACATGTTTTCTCACTCCAATCTGCCTAGTCTGTATGCTAAGCCAGGCCCAAGCAAGCTGTAATTCAACTGTAGTAACAAAGCTACTTGATGTCTTTTCTAACCCTCTTCCCCCGTTTTCACAAGTACTTGCAGTTCTGTCTAGGGAAACGGTACAAGGCCCTAAGGTGACTGTTTGCATCTCTGACATCTTTAACCCTGCAGTAGGTGTTACAAAACTGAAACGAATCCCTTCTTCACTTGCATAAACTGCCAAGGCGAAGCGATTGGAGCTTTATTCTGATAATGACTAAAGACAGCTGACCACCTCCACTCTGCTGCTCTCCACACCCAGTTGCTGTGTAAGAGGAAATCCTCAGCGACTGTCCTACTGACATCAACTTGGTCCCTAAGTTCTTTTAATCAAAGTAGTTGATGCAAACCCCCGTTCTCTCCTCGCTGTGTTTCTGATCACTATACGGTTTTTGGGTTGAAGGCAATTATGTGCAGTGTCTTGGCAAGCAAGAGTTAACCCTTTGGTTTTTGTGGGTCCTAAGCTCAGACTGTTGATGCTGCTGCAGAAAGCACCAGTGTTCAGGAATCCTGGATCCCAGCTGCCAGTGGGTTAAACCATCCTGGGCGGTTATTGCCACGCTATGCAGCCCTTGTATTTAAGTTCAGTGGCAGTCTCTGCCTGTATCTGGTCATAATTAGCATAATGCTACATTCTGGTGTGGTTTTCTCTCTTTCTTTCAGGCACATGTAGGTTTGTTTTTGTATAAAGTTCCTCTCCTTGGTTATCTGATGATTGGCTTAAAAATCAAAGCGGCGTCTGACGTGGGTGCTGAGCCAGGATTATGTTGTGACTGATGTATATTAGTTGTAATCATTTTTGGGGGTGGGGTGGGGTCTTTTCCAGGGGGGAGCCTCTACAAGTAACACACAGCAGTTTTGTACAATTAATTTAAAATTTGTTACAGGTTTTCATGTTCCAGGTAAAGTTTTTTCAACCTCGGGCAAACACTTGCAGCAGTTCTTGAGAAAGGTGGCTGTTACACCTTAATGCAACTGTTGTGTGCCAATATTTTTGTGTAAAACACTCAAATTGAATTCTAAGATGTACATTTAAAAATTGCTTGTGAATCTAAATATGACCCAGGTTCGAGAAATAAACAAATTCTTTAAAAAAAGAAACTCTTTTCTTCTTTTTCCTTGGATTCTTTAAGGCAGCAGTTTAACACAAAGCTTGTGTGTCAAGTAAAATCATTGAATCATAAAAGGGTGGGGGTTGGAAGGGCCCTGCAGAGCTGCTCCAGCCCAAGCTCCTGCTACAGCAGGTTCCCCTCGCTCAGGGGGTGCAGGAATGTGTCCTGGTGGGTTTGGGAACCTCCAGAGAAGGAGCCTCCACACCCTCCCTGGGCAGCCTGGGCTCCCACACCTCAGCATCAAAGGACTTGTTCCTCCTGTGCCAGTGGAACTTGCTGTGCTCCAGCTTAGGTCTGTTACCCTTTGTCTACAGACAACAGGAATAAGTCACCTCATCCTCTTGACAAACATATTCTAACTACTGGTAAGTGTTAATGAGATCCCCCCTCAGCCTTCTCCAGGCTGAACAGCCCCAGGTCCCGCAGCCTTTCCTCACAAGGAAGATGCTCCAGTCCCCTCAGCATCCTGGTGTCCCTGCACTGGCCTCTCTCCAGCAGTTCCCTGTCCCTCTGGAGCTGGGGAGCGCAGAACTGCACACAGCACTCCAGGTGAGGCCTCCCCATTTCTCCAGGACTTCACCCCGTCCCATCCCCGTTCTGTGCAGACTGGCACCTCCTGCCATTGCAAACCTGCGGGCGCCGGGCGCTCACGGGCTGCCGAGGGACCCGCAGCAGTGCTCGCCACGGCAGGCAGGTGCCCTAACAACGCGCTTTTCCCGCTGCATCCGAAGGCGGGTGTTAAGCGCTCGGTTTCTCGCAGAGCAGAGCCCGCCGGGCGCGGCTGGAGGAGGCCGGCCCGGAACCGAGGTGCTGCGGCGCCTGTTTCCGCGGGGCCGCGGCGCGGGCGGACGCGGCCCCGGCCGCCATGGAGGCGGTTACTGAGGGCGGGTGGGAGTCGCTGCCCGCGGCGCTGAGCCCGGGCGTGCTGCGGGCACTGCGGGAGCTCGGCTTCGCCCGCATGACGCCGGTGCAGGTGAGGGGACGCGGGGCAGGGAGCCGGGCAGGAGCCGGGCGGCGCGGGCAGGCAGCGCCTCAGGAAGGAGGGCGCGGGCGGGGGCCGCAGCGCCCGGCCGGGACGGGCCCGGCCGCAGCCCCGGGCGGCGGGTCACGGCAGTCACTGCATTCGGTCACAACAGGGAAGCCGCAGCCCTCCGGGCTCCCCGGCTCGAGAGAGACAGGGAACTGCTGGAGAGAGGCCAGCGAAGGGCCACCAAGGTGGTGAGGGGACTGCAGCGTCTTCCTCGTGAGGAAAGGCTGCGGGTCCTGGGGCTGTTCAGCCTGGAGAGGAGAAGGCTGGAACAAGAACACTTACAGTTACCCAAAGGGTGGGTGTCAGGAGGATGGAGAGACGTTTTTTCCTGTAGTGTCCAGCGACAGGAACAAGTATGAGTTCCACTTAACCACAAGGAGCAAGTCCTTTGGCGCTGAGGTGAGGGAGCCCTGGCCCAGGCTGCCCAGGGAGGGTGTGGAGGCTCCTTCTCGGGAGGTTTCCCATCCCACCTGGACATGTTCCTGTGCCCCGTGATGGAGGGCAACCTGCTTTAGCAGGGGGTTGGGCTGGAGCAGCTCTGCAGGGCCCTTCCTACCCCCACCATGCTGGGTTTCTACATAGGCAGAGAGCTGGGATGTCTCTTGGAGGGATTCAGCCTCTGAGGTTTACTTCCACCACAGCCAGTTCAACTATTCATATGACATTTGTCTTTTGTCTTTTTTTCCAGTCTGCAACCATTCCACTCTTCATGAATAACAAAGATGTTGCTGCAGAAGCAGTGAGTGCTTTTTCTTCGTCAAGTTCCTTGTTTTTATTGATTTGTCTCTGGAGCTGACTGTGTTTCCCTTCTTACAGGTAACAGGCAGTGGCAAAACCTTAGCATTTGTAATTCCCATTCTGGAAATTCTTCTCAGACGAGAGGAAAAACTAAAGAAAATGCAGGTAAGGTGAGGTTGTTCTGTTCTGAGGATGTTTCTGTGACCTGCCAACAAGATTTGAGGACTTCAGGAAAGTATCAATAAGGAGAATTGCACACAAAACACATGGCTGTCTGCTCAGCTCTGGTATAACAGCAACAGCAAAGTGGTTAAAGCTAGAAAAGAAATCTTGGGATGCTTTCTTTGCACTTAAATATAATGTCACATGGTGTCACAAAGTCCTTTTGTCTTCCCTGTGCAGGTTGGAGCTATAATTATCACACCAACGAGAGAATTAGCTATTCAAATTGATGAGGTGCTCTCACATTTCACAAAACACTTCCCCAGGTTTAGGTGAGTGAACTTCAGGCTTCTCATGACCATCATTTCTTTTTCTTTGCCCTTCTGTCATTTGTAAACTAGCAAAACTTACAAGGTGGCCTAAATCTTTCTCCTGTATTGTTTTTAGTCAGATTCTCTTAATTGGTGGGAGGAATCCCATGGAAGATGTTGAAAAGTTTAAAGAGCGTGGGTAAGTAGATTGTCAGTGATGTTCATTGATGCCTTGCAGCTGCAGGTTTCCCCTTTGGGCTTTGATTTTGCTGGTGTGTCAGGGTATGTGCTGGGGAAATGGGGGATGCTTTGCTTTGAGTGACAGACACTGTAATGAGACAACGGGGAAGCATCATGTGTGGAATCGGTACCGTGGGCGTGCTGTTGGGGTGGAGAACGCTGTACAGCATGGTCAGCTGCAAACTGACTTAGAGAATCATTGACTCCTTTCATCTGGGAGAGACCTTTAAGCTCACTGAGTCCAGCCTTTGTCCCAGCCCTATCAACCACTAGACCGTTTCCCTAAGTGCAACATCCAGCTCCTTCAGGGATGGTGACTCCAGCACCTCTCTGGGCAGCTGTTCCAATGCCTGACAACCCTGTCAGCAAAGAAATTCCTCCTCAGATCCAGCCTGAACCTCCCCTGGCACAACCTGAGGCCGTTTCTTCTTGTTCTATTGCCTGTTACTAGGGAGCACAGACCCACCCCCACCTCACTACAACTTCCTTTCAGGTAGTTGCAGAAAGTGAGAAGGTCTCCCCTGAGCCTCCTTTTCTCCAGGCTCAACAGCCCCAGATCAGACTTCAGTGAATGTTTTGAGTTCTGGCCTTGTCAGTGTTGTACTGGCAGTAGGCTCTAGGGAGACTGAGACCATGCTGGTGAGTGATTTGCTGAAACTATTTGCTGCTGGTACCAATGAAGAAGTCTTGAAGCAATCCCATTTGCCACTGGATTTTGCACAGAAGTACCAAATATTACTTCTAGCTGGTGGTTGCTTTCCATATTTGCTGATTATATTCCAGCCTTCTATTACCACAAGTGATGTGCTTTCACCTGAGCATTTACCTCCCATCAACGCAGCGTCTGAAAGGCACTGAAATGTGAATACAGTTAAAAGTGACAAAGTGAAGTTGTTTCCTGGAGCCTGCAGCCTGTCTGCAGCTTTGTGCTGTGACAATAACTTCAGCAGCTCCTTGCAGAGTCACAGAGCTGCCACGTGTCTTTTCACCCACAGCGGGAACATCATCGTGGCTACGCCGGGGCGCCTGGAGGATCTCTTCAGGAGAAAAGCAGATGGGCTGGATCTGGCAAGTTGTGTGAAGTCCCTTGATGTGTTGGTGTTAGACGAAGCAGACAGACTTCTAGATATGGGCTTTGAAGCCAGGTATTTAATTAATGAGTTCTGGTAATCCTTGTGAAGTTTTAAATGGGTTCCTATATGGCTGATATAAATGAGTGTGGCCTACAATGACCTGCAGAGTTAGCTTTGTTCTCTTTTGTTCTTTTATCTCTCTTTGCTCTGTAGACTACATAAAGCAACTGACAAGGGGGAAGAGAATCTGGAAAGAGTGGATCCATGCATTTAAATGTTCTCTGACCCATGTCAGCACGTGCTATATTAATGCTGAAGTGTCATTGTTTACACATCAGAATGGCTTAAAGCACTCTTAACAAATAAGCTTTGATGTCCCTTTTCTCTCAAAGTGGAGATAATTAGTGCAGCAGCAGATTGGCACTTGATAATACAAACTGTTTTTTTGGTAAACTCTCACTTCCAGGGCTTGGACTCCTTTCTGTGGGAAGCCTTGGGACAGTTACGTTTTCCCTGTGCTCACTTGCAGTTTGAATGCCATTCTGGACTTTTTGCCCAAGCAGAGACGGACAGGTCTGTTCTCAGCAACTCAGACTCAGGAGGTGGAGAACCTGGTGAGAGCAGGGCTGCGGAATCCCGTCCGCATCGCAGTGAAGGAGAAGGGGGTGGCAGCCACCAACACACAGAAAACTCCAACGCGCCTCGAGAACTATTACATGGTGTGAACCTCTGTGCTCTGGGGGAGTTTCTTGTTCTCTCTCCTTTTCTCCTGATTGTAGCATTAAGTTTTTAAGCCTTGGCCACTTAGGCTCCCTTAGAAACCAGGAATCTCAAAGACATAAAAGCTTTAGCGAGTTCTGCCAAGATCAGTAACTAAGCTAAGGAGAAAGATCTAAGTTAGCAACCCTGTTGTTTCCTGCTCTGTCAGTTTTGTATGGCTGGCCAGGAGTTGTAACCCTGAAACAGCCACAGTGCTGTGGCTCTTGGACCTGCTCGTATTGAATGGGTGTGGGAGGAGATTTTGGCAATCTCAGAAAAGCAGCCGAGGGACACGTGAGAGAGTGCTGCAGGAGGGGTGTCCTGGCTGGGGATGGGAAGACTGGGAGCTTAAGTATTTGTTCTCACTTAACACAAGATACATAAAAGAGTAATATGCCATGTAATAAACCATGCTACAAATGATCAGTATTAAATTATGCCTGTAGGCATGTGTCAGTGCCCAGGGAATGGAGGAAACGGGCAGATCACTGTGCATCGAGTCCATTTCCTTACTTGTCTTTTTTTTGTCTTTCGTATAGATCTGCAAAGCAGATGAGAAATTTAATCAGTTGGTGCATTTTCTTCGACAGCACAAACAGGAGAAACATCTGGTCTTCTTCAGGTAATCCTGCTTGTGTTTTGTTGTGGGAGCTGTGGTGGTTTATTACTTCATTTAATTGCTTAATTTATTACTTATTACTGGATTGACATGGACACGGTGATTTGAGATTCATTTTAACACCTGACTTGTAGAATATGGTGCCTAAAGAGAGATGTCATTGCTTCATGTGAGGATCATGTTGAACTTCATTAAGGAAAACATACATTTGACTGTAGATGGTGATACTGTAGGTGCTGAGATGTTAATTGTGAGAACGCTGTACAGATTTAAATGGAAGTGAGCAGTAGTGTGTGTTTGTGCAAGGTCTCAGGCCACTCCAGCTCGACTGTCCAAACCACACTGAAACCTCAGCACAATTGTTTTGCTTTTCTGTCTTTATCCCAACAGCACATGTGCCTGTGTGGAATACTATGGGAAGGCTTTGGAATCCTTAATTAAACAAGTGAGAATAATGAGCATTCATGGCAAAATGAAACAGAAGCGTAACAAGATCTTTACTGAGTTTCGGAAGCTCCCGGGGTAAGAACCAGCCACAGCAGAAATAGGAAGAGATGTGTCATTTCACCTGGCAGTGTTCTACTGCTGTTTAAGTGTGGAAGAGTGGTGTTGGAGAGAGGGGAAGTATCACAGAGTCATAGAATTGTTTTGGTTGTTAAAGCCCTTGAAGCTGCTGCAGTGCCAGCCCTCCCCTCACCCTGCCCAGCCCAGCACTGACCCACGGCCCTCAGCACCTCAGCTTCACGGCTTTGGGATCCCTCCAGGGCTGGGCACTGCCCCAGCTCCCTGGGCAGCCTGGCACAGGGGCTGACAACCCCTCAGCTCTGCTTCAGCTCTAATCTCAACCTCCCCTGGGGCAACTTGAGGCCATTTCCTCTCGTCCTGTCATTAGTATATGAACACAAACATGGCAACACGGTGCTGTAATTTACCTGCAGAGAAGTGTTGTCAGCTTTGCAGGATGTTATTAAGAGACTCCTGCCTTGTTAGATGTTTTTATTGCATGGGACCTGAGTTGTAGGAATTGACAAGTATTTGCCAGCAGATTGGGAAGAACAACTATTTGAAGTAGCATGCTGAAGTTATCAATCTCTGAAGTCTTTTATTAAAATGTTTCTAGTATTATCTTCATCTGTGGTGGACACAGAGGTGATTGAAAGATAGAACTTGAAGGAGGAAATTGATTTTTCTTAGTAATGTAATGTCAATCACATTCCTTTTCATCAAGTTCTGTAGCAATTGAGCTGGTAAAAGCTGCAACTACTTTATAATGTTTTGTCTCTTAAAAGCCCAAATGTTTTGAAGTGTTTTGTGCCTCATTCTGTAGTGCAAATGCAGAACACACAGCTGGGGAGAGGCTGGCTCTTCAGTTTAATTAAAGGATGTTTTTTTCTCCTTCCCAGTGGCATTTTAGTTTGCACTGATGTGATGGCTCGTGGCATAGACATTCCTGAAGTACACTGGGTTTTACAGTATGACCCACCCAGCAGTGCAAGGTACGGCTTCAGATCTTAAGAACCTTTACTGGTCATGTTACTGGGGTGTTGGGGTATAAACTGGGGACACACAACTGCAGAAAACACATTTAATCTCTGCCTGAAGAGTCGACACACCAAATAAGATGTGAGCAAGGGAGGCTGAAGCACTGCAGTTGCTGTGAATGCAGTGAGCTTGTGTGAGTCAGAGGGGTGGGTGCACTGATGGGTGTGAGGAGGCACTTTGGTGTGAGGCTTGGGATGAGAGTGTCAGAGAGATAATGAACGGGGGTGAGAACAGAGATGGGAGGGAGGACAGAGCTCCTCAAGGGATGGTTTGTTGAAAGCTCATGTGAAAAGTGCTTTTCTGTGTATTTGAACTTCCATTGTCATCATTCTCCCTACCCCTTAACCCTGACCCCCAAGACTTCACCCCTTGCTGTAGCACACAGTCCTAACCCCCGAGCGTGAGTGCTCACACATCTGTTGTATTGCATTTCCCTCCCTCCTCTTGGTTAGTGCAGAAGTACATAGCACTCTGGATTCTCCATTCCCCAGGATTTGCCTTTTTACCCCCAGTTTAACACTTTAAAACCACTCAGAACACCTCCCATGAAGTTGCCCCTGTGCTGTGTTGTTGCAGTGCCTTTGTGCATCGGTGTGGTCGAACGGCACGGATCGGCAACGTGGGCAGCGCACTGGTGTTTCTGCTTCCCATGGAAGAATCTTATGTTAACTTCCTCTCAATCAACCAGAAGGTGAGTAGGCTTTTATTCTACCTCAAGGCAAGAAAGAGCAAGGGGACAGGCTCATTGACAGGAGTTTCAGAATCACAGGTTGTGGAACTGAAGTTCACATGCTTAGGTCATGTTTGAGCAGAACTGCACAATTTAGACAAGACCTGCTTATTAATCACCAAATGCAACTGTTAGAGCACAGTTAACTACTGAGTTATCTACTGAGTTTGTAACAGGAATAGGTGATGCACTGTGTACGGAAATGCTTTTCATTTCTAAGGGTGTAGACTGAGCCTTATGCTCCCACCCCCACCACGTTATGTTTGGCTCTGACAATTCTCTGTGTCTGGACCTGCAGCTGGGGGCTTATTCCTATAAATTCTCTAGAGGCCGCTGGTGAGAACATGGCTTGGTGGAGACATTGCCTGGCTGGAGCTGCAGTGTGTGAACACTTCCCCTGGGCTGGGACAACTGAGTCTGGGGTGATGGTGAACTGGTGGGGGGAAATGACCAAGTAAAAGGGCAAAGGGACTCAACTCTGAAGCTTAACTGGGGAAGAAGTGTGTGTTTGAAGTTTCATGGTGCATTTAAAGTCATTTGGTTGAGCTTTTCCTTTGGTTTTGTATTTCTTTTGTGGTTTTCAGTGTCCCATGCAGGAAATGAAACCACAGACAAACGTGTTAGATCTTCTGCCCAAACTGAAGTCTATGGCCCTGGCTGACAGGGCTGTGTTTGAGAAAGGGATGAAAGCATTTGTGTCTTACATCCAAGCTTATGCCAAACATGAATGTCACCTGATCTTCCGAATCAAAGGTAATTCCCAGCAGGGGCTGGTGTCTTTGGACAACAACAGTAAGAGACTGTATTTGGTTTGGGAGAAAAACTCTACATGCTGTTATTCTCCCCAAGCTTCAACTGCTGATTGCTGGTCTCTGCAGCATCAGATTCTGACAAAACTTGTAGCAACCTGTTTCTCATTGTTTTCAAGAGAAATCATTTAATTAGTGAGTCTGAGCAAACTGCCACGAGCATCAAGGGAAGTGAGGCAATAGAGTTACTAGCACTAGGTATAGAATGCAAACAGCACAGTAAGATAATGCTGATTTTGTTTTGTTTTCTGTGCCTTGTTAAATTAAGTTTGGATCCATCAGGAAACTGACTTTCTAATCTTTCTTTTAACAGATCTGGATTTTGCTAGTCTTGCCAAAGGTTTTGCACTGTTAAAAATGCCAAAGATGCCTGAACTGAGAGGAAAAAGTTTTCCAGACTTTACCCCAGTCACTGTTAATACAGATTCCATTGCATTTAAGGATAAAAATAGAGAAAAACAGAGACAAAAGCAATTAGAACAACAAAGGAAAGAAAGAGAGGAAAATGGAGGGAAAAAGAGATTCGTAAAGAACAAAGCCTGGTCCAAGCAGAAAGCCAAGAGAGAGAAGAAAAAGAAAATAACAGCTAAAAGGAAGCATGAAGAGGTAAACTGTCCCTTCTGTTAAACTGTGTGCAGTTCCTGTAGCACAGCTACCAGCTTTCAAAGAGGAGATTGCCACGAGCTTTTACTTTAAAGAAACTGATGACTGTAACTTTTTAGGACCTCAACAGGGAAAGGATTTTAAAGCCACACACTAAACCCCTTTCTCAGCACTTCTGCTAGTCAGTAATGCAGCCAGCAGTGGCAGCACAGATGGTTATTTCTCAGGGCTCCATCAGTGTGCCACACTGAGGGACAGTACTTGATTCTTCTTTTTTCTTTGCTTTTTTAAGCTCTCAACAAGTGTAGCCAAGAGTTAGTTTCTTAGGTAGAAACTGAGTGTTGTTTCCTGCTTGGATACTGGCAACATCTGTTGTCAACTTGTGTTTACCTGTATAGAATGAAAACCTTCTGGTGTTGTGTTTAATTTGTTGCTTTTCAACCACCAACAGGGTTCTGATATTGAAGATGAGGACATGGAAGAGTTGCTGAATGACACAAGACTCTTGAAAAGACTAAAAAAAGGAAAAATTAGTGAAGAAGAGTTTGAGAAGAGACTAACAGGCAGCCAGAGCAGACTCAAAGCAGAAACTGCTGCTGCCACAGTCTGATGGTTGGCACTTTTACATTGAAGTACTGCCAGTTTCAATAAAACTCTTATTTTTATAACAAAATAATGATGCAGAGAAGAGAATTTATCTCATTTCTTCCTCAAATGACCTGGCATCCATAAAGACACACAGAGAAGCCTGCAGCCAGGAACACAGCTAAGAGCACCCCACTGGTCTGGCGTGGCAGAAGCTGCACCTTTCCCTGAGCAGCCTCCTGCACCTTTCCCTCCAGGGTTTCAGGTGTGTAAGTAACAGCAGACCTCAGGATGAGCTTGAACAAGGCATTTTTATTTTACATTATCAAAATACTCCACCCATCTTTAAAATAATTTACTTGAGGTCTTTAGAAGCTGTGGTACTTTCTAACAGTGGTCCATCCACAGGTAATGTTTTTAAAACAAAACTCAAGAAGGCTGATAATTAACTCTTGGCACATCATTTCCTTACCAAGTCCATGGAACTCGTGTCATTTTCCAAGTTCTTACAGCTGTGACAGTCGTTGGAAGAAATGACAGGTGCACTGAGTCCCTTTGGTTACAGATAGAGTTTAATAAGTTCATCACTGACAGCTGAGGGAGTTAACACACCCAGGTCTGTAAACAGCAATGTAATTAGGGATGGTGATGTGTAGTCGATCCAGGGATGCTCCTCTGTTAGATTCTGACTGGTTTTCAGAGTGTCTGCTTTGTACTAGAAGGAAAGAGAGACCATTAGTTATTACATAACTCAACAGGAAGTTAAAAGCTCTTTGGGGCAAGAGCTGGACTAGAGTCTGAGGCAGATGTTTGTGGTAAAACTGAAGGAAGTCAGTTGTTTTAAAGTGGTGCCACCATTGTCCCAGCTGTTCTGTCTTGTGTATGAAGTACAATTTGTAGTTCTGCAGTGGGCTGATTGAACTGTTTCTTGTCCTCAGCTGCACCTGTGCCCCAAAGGAACCGCTTTAGGAACTAAATGTTAGTATTATGACAGATTCTGCCTGGATGGCAAGTGACAAACCTGGAGCAACTCCATATTATGTAAAGTAAGCTACAGTGGTGAGATCCAGACAAATGGAGACATGCTGAGATGGAAGTTTTTCACAGACACGTAAGTGTGCAGCCTAGCTGGCTGAGAACTTGAGTTTCTCTTACCTTGAACTTATCTGGGACATCCTGCTGATTTAGAGGGAAAAGTCTTACGAACTTGAAACTTTCTGCTACCACATAAAAGGGCTTATTCTGAGCTTTGGCACACACAGCAATTTGGTTAGTGCCAATCTGTGGAGACAGACAGAAAACAGCAGCCTCAGTGCTAGTGTGACAATACTGCCCAGTTTCCAACAATCAATAGTTTACTAGATAACATCCAAATACAAAAGATTTTTCAGAAAGCCTTGGATTCTTCAAAGAAACCACACTTTAAGAAGTCTAGAGGTGACAGAATGATGTAAGAAACTCACTACCTATTACCTTGTTAATAATGCCTCCGCTTTCAACTACACCTTCAGCACCAACTAACACCAGGTCCACTTTCTCCATTATGTAGCTGTTCAAAGGGGGGAAAAAAATCCAAGTCTTACTGGGTAATGTGACAAATAACTCACTGAACACAACAGAAATGAACAATTCAAACAACCTTTCACTTTTCTGAGCAAGTTTCATCTACCTGTGTAAGTCCACATACTGATACACATCCCTGGGCTGAGCTTTCATCTCCTTCCCCAGCAGGATTGTTAAGTAACTGTATCTTCTCCAGCCATAGCTGACCTTGGCAGTTGTGTAAATGCTGGCAGAAGCCAAAATCTGACTAGGAATGATACTCAGTTACAGGAACATGGGTGCCTGTGGTAAGATACTACCTACATGGTGAAGTGACAACCTTGGCCAGAGACAGGATGCTCCTCATCTAATCCTCCTTTCTTTACAGCCCTCCCATGTGTTCTGTTAGCTGGAAATACAGATCTAAAAAAAGCCCATCACCTAAGAGGTATGAATAGACCCAAGGTGTTCAACAGGACTTCCAGACTCACTGAAGGCACACTCTTCCCTAGACAGAGGTGCTTTGCTTTGCAGACTGCTGTGTATTCTCTTGGAGGCAGTCTTGGGCATTTCACACTCAGGCAAGAATGGAGGGTCAGATGTATTGTAGTTCTTTCTTTTTCCATGTTTTGGACTTAAACTAAGCAATAATAATTTAGCAACTAGCTTAAGAAACTCCCAAATGACACCACACATTGCAAGTTAAGGAAAAAGTAGCCTTTTTGTGTAGCTTCTCTACAGGTATCCCCAAGTTCCACACTGAAGTCTGGCTCCTTCTTTCATTCTAACATGTAGACTTCAAACACTTGTTCTGTAGCAGACATCCTCTCCTAATTATGCACTGAAAGGTGGAACTTGTTTAGCTTGTTTGATGACTATGACTAAGTAGCCATCTCTGTAGTTTGAACAAGCTTCTAAGAAACTTAAACACTATCAAAATGAAGTTGTGTTTAATGTTAATGGTGAATATTATTAATGATCAGACTCACCCAACTGCAGCATCCAGAATCACAGTCACAGGAATGTTCAGCTTCCTCAGGGCTTTGGCCATTTTTTGCCTATTAAAAACCAATCCCCATGTTTGAAATTTAGAAGACTTCTTTAAAGACAATGATAGAAAAATACTGGCTGAGACTGAGACCCACAACTGCCCGTGTTCTTTTGCCTGTGTTTTTGCTTATGATGCACCCTCTGACAGAAAGCTCTTGTGTAGAAATGGAAACAGACCATAACAAACCCAACAAAAGTAATCAGTTTGTTTTAGCAGTCAGGAATCACAGCTACAGAAAGATCGGTGAACTATTAATAAGGTGACACATTAGTTAGTGACATGTATCACCCAGCACAGAGGATTTGTCACCTCACACAACAGTGGATGCTCTCAAGAGGGAAAGCTTGCTGTCTTGCCTCACTAACATACTTTCTTTGGCATCTTCAAACATTGCTAGCCAAACCTTTTGCTTTGCTGTGCTTAGGATGATACTGATTATTTGGCTACTTTTGAAGCAGTCAACTAGAGAATCAGTTGTTTTCCCACCTCCCAAGGGAAACGTAGATTGTCTGCACTGACTGGAAGCTTGTAAACCTTGGAATAGAATCCAGCCAGAACTGTAACTGGAATATTCAGTATTGAGACATTACTTGCCAATACTGGTTTTATTTGACATGTCCAGAATAACATGATACCATTAGTGATGGTTCCCATTTAGAATGCTGCCAACAAGCCTAGCAGCTTTATTTAAAGTATGACAGATTTGATGCTAGCTGTAATGTACCCTGCTAACCAAGAGGAAAAAGCAGTAATTAAGGAGTACTTGCCCTGCTTGATCAGGCTGTGATTCAGTGACATAAACACTGAAGCGCTTCTTCGACTCAACAGCTGCTTCTAACACTCTGAGCACCACCCTTGAGTAGGCATGTGTCAGTATTCTCTGTAAAAAAAACCCCAAACAATAGACATTACTTTTTGCTGAGCTTTGGGAAAGCTTTACTTTTGTTAATCATGTCATGGCTTTTACTTCACACGACTGTCCATCAGTGTCAGTGATGTATGTCACTTGTATTCTACAAACCATAGGACAGCAGACTTCTCTGTGAGCAGGATTTTATGTAGCCAGCTCTGATGTGGTGATCATCTAGTACCTTAAATGCCAACTTGAAGCTGTGACTCCTCTTAGAAGGAGATCACCAGTTAAAGTGGGAGTGCATGGAAATTGAAGTAGGGGAGGAGATGAGTCTTAACAAAAGTAAAGTGAAGGATAATGTTGCACCTATGTACTTGCAGAAGCCACCATCAGACAACACTGATGTGAACATTAAACATCACTCCCCTCCCCTTCTGTTGTTCCACTCCTGCAAGCAGCAAGAGCCACAGGACAAAAGTGACCCTGCCTCAGCCTACTTACAGCTCCATCTCTGATGAAAGGATGACACAGCTTGGCGATTTTGTTCCGACAGAGAGAGACTTTCGTGAGGAAGATCTCCCCGCGCTCGATCATGATTTCTTTGCACTTGGAGTAGTCCTGCAAAGCACAGCGGTGGCCGTGGTGAGGCCGGTGGGTCTCCCCAGCAGGCAGCGTGGCCGGGCAGGGGCTGCCGCCCTTACCGAGTACTCCAGGGAGGTGAGGCTGATGAAGCGCAGGAACAGCTCTCCGCCGGAGGAGACGGCCACCGAGGAGTCCACCCGAGACAGGGTGTCGATGGCGGCCCGCAGACTGCTCCGCAGGCCCTGGATGGTCTCTCCTGGGGAGAGGCAGAGCACACGGTCGGGGCCCGGCCGTGGGGGGCCGCGTCCCGCCGGGGGCTGCGGGGGGCCCGGGCTCACCTCGGTCCCGCTTGAGGAAGCCCAGCAGCGCGCGGATGGCGGCCACGGCCGAGGCGACGTCGGGGTCATCCCTGAGCTGCGCCCGGAAGGTCTCGATCAAATCTGCAAGGCACCGGGTAGCGTCAGGCCCGGCCCGGCCCGGCGCCGCCCGCCCCGCGCCCCCCGCCCCCGTTACCGTCCGTGCTCATGGCCGCGGCCGCTCCCCGCCCCGCCTGCGCCCGGCGCCGTGCGGATGACGTGCTCCGAGCCGCGGCGTCAGCGGCAGGCGCCGGGCGCTGCGGCGGCTCCGGCGGCGCCATGAGCGCGGGTGAGGCGGCGGCGGCGGCGCCGGGGGGCGGCGTTGGCACGGGCGGGCACAGCGCGGCTCGGCCCGCGGGCAGCCCGGGCTGCGGCCCCCCGCGTTCCTCCGCGCACGGCAGCGGCGGCCCTGTGCCCCTCAGTGTGGCTCTGCCGGCCGCTCAGCTCTGCCCGGCTCTTCTGAGCCGCCCGCGGTCCCGGGCGAGCCCGGCTGCTCGGGGCCTTCAGCCGCTGGGCACGGAGCGGGGAGTGACGCCGCGGTGTTGTCGCTTTTGCAGATGATGATCTGAGCTTGCTGGTGATTGTCATTGACACCAACCCCATCTGGTGGGGAAAGAAGGCCGCTGGAGAAGCCGAGGTGCGTCTTCTTCACTTTTCTTCCCTGAGAGGGGTGTCACCCCTGTGCCAGGCTGCGCGGGGAGCTGCGGAGTGCCCAGCCCTGCAGGGATCCCAAAGCCATGGGGCTGAGGCAGAACTGTTTCTCTGAGAGGCGTGTCACCCCTGTGCCAGGCTGCCCAGGGAGCTGGGGGAGTGCCCAGCCCTGCAGGGATCCCAAAGCCCTGGAGCTGAGGTGCTGAGGCTGTGGGTCAGTGCTGGGCTGGGCAGGGTGAGGGGAGGGCTGGCGCTGCAGCAGCTTCAAGGGCTTTTCCAGCCCAAACGATCCGATGGTTCTGGGTGTTGGTTCTACTGAGGGTGACTTCTGAGGGAAATAATTTCTCTTTTTAAAAGAAGTGTCAGTAGGTAGGGGATTAGCCTTTGATTCCTGAGCTGTGCTAATGTTGTCTGCTACAGAGGAGATAATAGATATTATAGTGCTCTTTTTAAAAGGGCAGCCTGGTGTTGTGTGTTTGTCCAAGATTTTTTCCTAAATGCTTCCTATGAAGAGAAGCAGCTCCCTCTGCATCTTCAAGTTCTTTTGACTGCAGCTGTTTGGGAGACATCTTGTAAATGACTTCACTGTAAGTGTTGTTGTGCTGTGTTGACTTTGTTCTCACTTTCACCAGTTCACCCTGTCAAAATGCATCGATGCAGCGATGGTACTGGGAAATTCACACTTGTTTATGAGCCGCAGCAACAGACTTGCTGTGATAGCGAGTCACACACAAGAAAGGTACAGTTGCTCCTTAACGGTGGAAAGGCTTAAACTGCACTTCCCTGTGTCTATCTCCTGGTTTTCTTGCTGGATTAAAGTGTATGATCGAATCCAGGCTTAAGATGCATGAGATACCATTATCTTAGAAATTAAAGCATAGGAAAGAACTAATGTGTCATAGTGCCTTAAAGCAACACAAAGGCTTCCAAGACAGAAGGGAGGTTTGAACAGATTGTTGCTTAAAAATATGTGGAGGGAGAATGACAGAGATGCAACGTGCATGATGATGCCAGTGGCAGAAGATTCCTGTTTAGTGGATATTTTTCCCCTAGATGTTGAGAGTCTCAGGATCTACCCCTAAGTGCAGGTATGGCATCTGTGTGCCAGCTCTCATAACTTGGGGAGGTGAATGTGGGTTTTACCCCATTTGGGGTTTGCTGGTTGCCTGCCTTGTGGAGTCTCTTTAATGTCTGAAGTATTAAGATGATTTGAAATTGTGCTTCAGAGCATTGTTACCTACAGAAGGTTAGTTTGTGGCAGTTTTTCTCACAAGGTGAAAGACAAAACACAAATACTTGGGGTTTTTTCTCCGTTTCAGCCGGTTTTTGTACCCTGGGAAGTGCTGGGCTTTGGCAGATGTTTTTGGAGATGGTAGTTCTGCGGAGTCGAATTGCGCCAGCAGCAAGGATGGGAAATACGAGTTGCTGACAGCCATAAATGATGCGATTGCAGAAGAGATTAAAGACCTCATGACAAAAAGTAAGGGAGAGAAAAATCCAGGTTTAATGTGCAGAGTTGCAAAACACTGGGACTCTCAAGGAGCTGTAGAAATTGCCTTTGTTTCGATCATGTGAGTTTCAGTATGTCTAAAGTGGATGAGTTTATTCGCTTAACACATCCTCTGCAATAACACTGTTTGCCAAAGATGGAACTCGTGGTATTTGGTATGGACAGCTTCATCAACTGGTTTTAGGTATAAAAGTAACTTCTGCAACTTTTCTTGCTTTGCAGCTGACATGAAGGGCCAGCAGACAGAAACTCTGTTGGCAGGATCACTTGCTAAAGCACTTTGTTGTATCCTCTTGATCACGGTGTCTTCAAAGCCTTCATTTTAAGACTGTTTCTTATAATAGCGATGAAGTTTTGTTCTTCTTGTTCCATAATGATACTCAAAAGTGAAATGTTTTCCTGATAACTGAGAGTCAGACTTATTAAAGTGTGTGTTGGTGAAGGTGGTGAATATGTGCTGTGGATACTGCAGTTATTTCCAACAACAGAATGTTGATTCCTTAATGGCAGCTGATGCAGATATCAACAAGATGAGCAAAGAAGTGAAAGGTAAGGCCTCTTCTCCTGTTTTGAATACTTACACTAATGTTTGAGTTGAAATAACAGTTATAAAGGCATATTTACATACAAGCAAATGTCCATATGTTTTGACACACCTCCATTTCCAAAACTGGCAATAACAGGTACAGGTTTATCCCTCTCATTTTCATTTGCCCAGGTTAAGCCAGGTCTGTGTGATGATTAAAGGACTTGATCATTAGTCCACATTCATATCCTGATTTTTCTCTTGCATGCAAGTGAAAGGGGTAAAAGTGAAACCGAAATCTCTGTAGAACAACTGAAGGTTGAGAGGAGCTTTTAGGAAGTCACATGATGCACAGATCCCCTTCCAAAGGGATCACCTGCAGAGCAGTGATGAGGGTTGAATTTATTACTCAGTTTTGGTCTTGTGACTTCTAACCAGGAAAAGAGCTATTTGTGCAGATAGTTTTGGAGGGAGCATATTGGTGCAGAATCAGCTATTCATTTCAGATTGATTCAGTCAGTGAGAAATACTATGTAGCTTGAGGTCTGTGTTTGAACCAGCAGTCAGTAATGAACTGCTTTGAACATTTCTTTCCTGATAAACATCTCTCTGCTCTTGCATGATAAATAAAATAGGTGGAATGTCTTGGATGTTACATATCTAACTGAGAGGTGAGATGCTACAGAGTTAAAAGGGCAAACAACAGGCCACAGAAACAACGTACTCACATGTTTCTTTTTCTCTTTAATACTTAGCCAATCAAGAAATGAAATCAAGGATTTTGGTAAGGAGTTTTTCTGACTGTTTTAGTCTTGAAGCCTGGTGATGGTATGTAACCTAATGAGTTTGAATTGTTTTATTTAGGTCATAAAAGCAGCAGAAGACAGCGCATTGCAATATATGAATTTCATGAATGTGATCTTTGCAGCACAGAAACAGGTGAAGCTGGTATTTTTTTCATCTCTATTATCCTTTATTAATGTGAAAGGATAACATGATTATACTCTGATAAGTGGAAGAGCTTCCCTATGGCTGTGGTGGTTGTGCAGCTGTAAGAGCACCTGCATGTCTGTGTGAAGTGTATTTATGGCAGAAACAGGTCACAGTGGTAACATTAATGAGGCAACATTGGTCCTGTCTGAATCTGGTTTTCATGCATGTCTTCTCTTGCAGAGTATTTTGATTGATGCCTGTGTCTTGGATTCAGATTCTGGTCTTCTACAACAGGTACAGACATCTTATTCTTACTTGTTTACATCTGTTCACAGATACTTGATGCTAGGTGGTTTGACATGTTCTTAAGCTCGGTTCTTCCTTTGTTTCAAGAGTGGGTGTGGGAATATGTTCAGTGGATCTGACAGTTCCAGCATACAGGCCTTGTGCAGCATGTGAATATTTAAATATCCTGTTAATCTCATACAACATAACAACCTGGTCATGTTTTCTGCTTTCCAGGCTTGTGACATTACAGGAGGCATATATTTAAAAGTGCCTCACATGTCATCCCTTCTGCAGTATTTGTTGGTAAGTCATTTAAAACACACTCCACTGCTTTTCCTGTGCCAAGTGTGAGATCTTACTGACCTCACTGACAAGGTAATAGCTCCATTCAAATCTGCAAAATATTCTTTATTCATGTAGTGGGTATTTCTTCCTGATCAAGAGCAAAGATCACAGCTTGTTCTTCCACCTCCTATTCACGTTGACTACAGAGCTGCGTGCTTCTGCCATCGGAATCTCATTGAAATCGGTTACGTGTGCTCTGTGTGCTTGTCAAGTAAGTTTAATGAGTATTTAAAAGTCTGATTGCTTACATTCAAATGGACTGTTTTACTGAAAGCCAATTCTTTTGTTTTCCAGTATTCTGCAACTTCAGCCCTATTTGTAGCACATGCGAGTAAGTGTTTCGTCTTGTTTCAGAGGTGGGTGTGGAAGGATGGTCAATATATCTGACAGTTCCTTTTTTGGGGTTTTTTTTTTCAGGACTGCTTTCAAAATATCATTGCCACCTGTCATGAAAGCAAAGAAGAAGAAATTAAAGTTGTCTTCCTAACATGATGTAAATACATGATTACCTCCCCCAGTAATTCCATGGAATGGAACGTACTTGAGAAATTGATGGCACTTTTTACTGGATACAAAAGAGAACTGTATGCAGTGTTATTGCTTGTTTCTTAAAGGATAAATGTTTAAATCACATATCTTCTACACAGCCCTTTAAGTAACAAGTCACTGTCTTACCATGTAACCTGTGCTATTTTAAATACCAATTCTTAGTTGTGAGAAGCAGCAGAAGTTACAGCCTGTTGAGAAGCATCTTGTGAAGTAGAAGCTATTCTGGCCACTGCAACCTTTCACAGCCCCAAGTTATTTTCAAAGACAAGAATGTTCTGAATTCTTTTTGTTGTTGTTGATAAATGACACATTTCTAGTGTCTGGGATCAGCACTGTATTATTCAGGGACATCAATTCCTTACTAGCTTTTGCTAGAAATTTCTGGACTCAAACAACATCAGTTTCAAAATTAAATGACTCACCATTTTCAGAATGGCTTAGAAGCCTCTTTTTTTTTTTTTAAAGATGCTAATTGCCCTGCATGTGCACTCACATGTATTCATATGTCCTTCACCTGTACTGTCTTTATGGTATTTTTTTCTCAGTTGGATCTCCATTCATGAGTAAAAAAGCTTCCCTTTAACTTCAATAAATGCAGACTAGCTGGTTAGTATTCTAGGCTGTGTTTTGAGTTGGAAAACAAAAAGTAGTTTGCTAAGTGACAGCAAGCACGTGTTTTTAGTTTGTCAGTTGGTGTCTGGCATTTGACAAGTAAGAATGGAGGCTTTTCGCATCAGAACATAAAGGTATGTGGTATACTTCTGCACATGACTTTCATTTAAGCAAACAAACACCCTCTCCCTTTTAAAAAATAACTATTTCAGTGTTTAAACCTATTGCCAGTAACTGACGTTCTCCTGAAAGGAAACGAAGAGTAATTGTTTCCTATGTAGAAAAAGACTGGGTTTTTTTCCCCCCAAGGCATATACAGGATTTTCTGTCATGTCTTGATACTTGCACCAGGGTTTTGTCCATGTAACAGCTACACTGCCAGTCTTTTACTGTCTTTTTTCATTGCCAAAAGCCATTTTGTTTGAATGCTGTATTTATAATCTATTTTGTATACAGTGTTTTCAATAAAACCTGTTCTTTCTCAAATGGGGTTAGATATTGCTGTAATAACTGATAGTTTTAAAGGTGAGCTTCACGGCCTTCTTGCAGTTTTATTATGTAGGAGGGTTAACAGGATGATCTAAGCAACAGGACAAGGGGTAATGGGGCGAAGCTGGACCACAAAAAGTTCCGTTTAAACACAGGAAAACCTGTTTTACTGTGAGGGTGACGGAGCAGTGGAACAGGCTGCCCAGGGAGCGTGTGGAGGCTCCTGCCTTGGAGGTCTTCAAGACCCACCTAGACACGTTCCGGTGTGTGACTTGGTCTAAGTGGGACCTGCTTCTGCAGGGGGGTGAACTCAATCTCTAGAAGTCCCTTCCAGCCCCGACTATTCTGTGATTCTGTGTCGTACGTGATGAAGTGCCTGAGGAAGGGGGGGGGGGTCTGCGTGAGGAGGGACAGACGTTCCTGGGATGGGCTGTCCTGGCTGATCCTGCTTTCGCTGTGCCATCGCTGCCTTGAGGAGGAGGCGTGAGGCACTGAAGCCAAGGTCTGCCGTCTCTCCCCTCTCCCTGCCCCGCCTTCCCCCTCAGCCGCCGCCCCGCCTTCCCTGCCCTGGGGCGGCCGTTGCCATGGCGCCGCGCTGCGGCTGCAAGATGGCGGTCGAGCGGCAGCCGGCTCCGCGGCGCGGCCCGCCGTAAGCCGCCATGGAGGCTGCTCGCCTCGGGGTGCTGGTGCTGCTGCTGGCTGCATCGTGCCCCGGACAGCGGGCTGGGGACCCCGGTGCGTGGAGGGCGTCAGGGGCCGCAGTGAACGGGGGCCTCCGGGAGGGCAGCTGCTGAGGGAAGGGGGCCGGGGGTCGGTCTGCGGTGGGGCTGACGGCGGGGCCCGCCCGGGTGGGCTGGAGGGTGAGGCCCGAGGGTTCTTCAGGGACTAAGAGGTCGTGGGCTTCGGTGTCTGCCTCACACCGAAGGTGCTGGCCGCTGCTTAGCACCGGGGGAATCTCGGCGGGGGAAAGGTGGAGCTGCTTGTGTTGCATCTTTCAACCTCGGTAAAGTCTGTAATGGAACTTCTACTGAAACTCCCAAGTTGAAGCCCTAAATTTGAAGCTACATCTGCTTTCTGAGGGCACTAACCTGCAATTACTAGACCACAGGTAGTGGACTACACGAAGAAATGGTCTGTGTGTTGTGTTGTGCCCTGTGTAGTGCCTGCAGTCTCCTGCCCTGATGTTGTTACACTACAGCGTGTTTACGAAACATCTTCACAAATACAAACCTCTACTGGGCATCTCAGGATATTTTTTGTTCTATTTATGACTATTTAAAGTGTAGGAAGATCTGAATCTAAAACTTAAATACATCATACAGATGTTACTTCTTTTCGGTTAGTGTGTGTTAAGACTCGTTTCTCTCT
The DNA here is from genome assembly GCF_028858725.1 of Colius striatus. Taxonomy (NCBI): domain Eukaryota; kingdom Metazoa; phylum Chordata; class Aves; order Coliiformes; family Coliidae; genus Colius; species Colius striatus. Next base: position 13,385,358 of record NC_084775.1, on the reverse strand, counting down.
CTTTTTCAGTCTTTCAGCCATCATTTATCCGTATGTCAGGGCCCACAGTCCATTCATTTTTTCTTGGAAATTCTTCAGGAGTTAATTTTTCTATAATTTTAAGCCCTATAGATGAAGAGACAGGTAAGAACACAACCCCCTCCCTCCCCAATAGATAAATAAATATGTTTGAATTATATTTTTGACACTAAAATTGCTGGAGAAATAGCAGTGCACTTCATGTAATGCTTTAACAGTTACTGAAATAAGCAGTCCAAAGGATTTCTGTTGATTGAGCCCTCTCTTGACTCCTTGTCAGCTGGGCCTGAGGATGTGCCTACTTGAAGGCACAAGGGGAGTTAAAAATGTGCTGCTTATTTCCCAGCCTTTTCTAAGTGACAGTGGGATACCTTTAAAATTTCCCATTTTGATGCAGGAAAATTGCAACTTGTGAATTGCAGTGGAAGTAACAGAGCTGGTGACTGGAATTTGGATGTAACACCTGGTGTGGTATGTAAAATATTGATTCCCTAAAATGAGACTGAATGCTTCTATATTAAGAGATAATGAAATGCTACCAAATATGAATGTACTAACATCCTAGTCTGAATGTTTTGCCCTTGCCTTTTTTTCCCTTGGCACGTCCCGTTGTGTGGATGCCCTTGCTGGAGTTTGCTGAGGTGCTGCTTTGACACTAGTAGTTCCTTGTTGACCCTCTCCTCTCCAGAATTGCCTGTGCTTCCTGGCTGTAGCATTTGAGACTGTTCCAGATCTGCTTTAAGGAGCTACTAGAATTTAAAAAGTGGTGGTTTTACACAGCATGAGCTCTGGACCATCTGTATTTGTTAGACTTGCCTTTGGTGTTCCATTATATCTCATGCCCTAGGGGGTTTATTAACTCTTGCAGCCATTCTGGTTTTCAACTGAAGATAAAAACTGAAATCCACCTTTTGGTATTTGTTTTTTTTCTTTGGAACATGTGATTTAGAACATGTTCTTTGCTTTGTGCATGTGATTTCTGAGGTAATTTAACCTGTGTGCATGCCTTAAGAAACTCTGGATAGTTCATACCCTCACTGTATTTGCTTATCTCTATATCAGACCCTTTGCCATTCCATTCTAAAAACATCTCATTTCATATAGCAAGTATGTCCTTGCATTGCAGTGCTGACAAAACAGTGGTACTGAAACTCCTCTTTCAGAAGCTGATGAATGGCATGAACAAGAGTAATTTAACACAAGCTGTCAAACTTTATTTTGCTGCTTTTCTTTTTCCAGGACACTTCCAAAGTGACCATAAGCTTGACTAGAAACCTGCAGCTGTGCTTGCCCAACGCCACTGACTGCTGCACAACGCCTCTCTGCGTGGTTGAGACGCTTCAGGTTGTAGCTTGCCGTGGTTCAGGGATGTTGGCACAGCTCCTGATTCAAGCTGAAATATATGCCAATTCTTCCTTTGCAGGAAATGTGTCAGGTAAGTTAAAGATGAAATGGTGTTTTGGCTATCCTTTTCCTCTGTGTGTGAAAAACATAACAACTGAGATTTGAGCAGCAATGAGAGACACTGAATGGAGTTTGATGAATGAAATTTGTGCAACAATGGAGTTTAATAAAGATTTATGTTCAGTCAGAATAAACTGCAATGCACATGGTCTGTTTGTTTGGATTCCAGTTGATTTAATCTGGTTTTTTCCTCTCCTTTTTTTCTTAAATTCCTTTACAGAAAATGCAACTGTCATCCCAAACCAGGTGTTTCACCCCTTGGGCTCTTGTCCTTGTGATTTGACAGCTGGAGCTTGTGATGTTCGTTGTTGCTGTGACCTGGTACCTATTTCATATTGAACTTTAAGTGTTTTGAAATTTCCTACATCTTTCTATTGGTTGGGAGCAGTGAGAGGTACCAAATGTATCACACTAGATGAAGCTAGAGGGCTTGGCTGGATTTTCCAGTGTTTCTAAGAGTAAATATGCCCCTTCAAAATGGGTTTGATTTACCTCTAAGTATGGCTATAGTGCCTACACTAATGCATTACTGTGCTAAAAAGGGACCCTTTTTTCCTTTTCAGGAGTGTACACCAGACTTGAAGCAGTTATTCAATGAATCCTGTTTCACTGGAGTGTTTGGTGGGGATGTAAACCCACCTTTTGATCAGCTGTGCTCTTCTCAGTCAATGGAATATACCCCTGATTGGTTTCCCTTCCTTTGTGTACAGTCTTCTCTTAACAACACACCATTTCTTGGCTACTTTTATCATGGCTCTGTGTAAGTCCTAAGAAAACTTATTTTCTCAACTCATGCAGTAGAGATGCCACCAAAATATAACCTGGTTTTGTAATGAAAGTTACTTTGAAATTGTGATTCTAGGGTGTGAACTTGAAATGCAAATGGAGAAATGCCATTGGCACAGTGTGAGAACAAGGGACTTGAAAACAAATGTGCAGTTTTTTGTGTGTGTGAGGTGAAGAGTAAAGAATTGTTTAATTTCTAAACTTGCTTGCAGCATCATACCCAGAGTTCCTCCCTTTAAGATCCCTTTACAGACTTCTCCTGGGAAACTTTTCACTGGTTACAGACAAGGAGATCCAATTCTAACAGAAGAAAACGAGTATTTTACCATTCCCCAGGTAATCACTTCATGTTTAGGAGTTTTTGTTTCCTCTTGGTTTGTTTGATACTCTTCATATATCACACTCCTTATGGCTTTGTGACCAGATTTCTGTAACTTGCTGTTGTAAAATGGTGGAAGAAATGTTTTCCTATACAAAAACCCCACAAAATCATTATTAAAAGTAAACATTATCCTTCCTGATCCCCCTGCCCATCCCCCAGATGGTGATGTTTTGAGTATTTGAAGAGATAAAAGCAAGCTTGGCATCCAAATAAATAGTTTATGGTAGTTCATGACTTATCATATTCCTGTATGTTTTGTTTGCCTGCTGCATTACTGAGCACTACAGTTGTTTTTCCCTTTGAGTCTTAGTCATCTGGTTGTACTTTTCTTCAAATCCCTTTTGCATTTTAAGAGACTTGTTGATTATAACTATTTTGACAGATTAGGATAAAGCTAAGCTGCACAGTGAAACTATTTTGAAAGCTGTGCTTTTTAAATGTGAACCTCTCCCTTGCCACAGGTTGAGGTATTTTGATAACATCAGATTACTTGTTTCTTAAAGTGTCATGTGTCTGTAGTATATGGATCATTTCACTAACAGGTAGGCTTCAAATCAAAAGCAAGGGGCCAGAAAAAGGTCCAACATATTTATTTGTCTGAATTACCTGCAGCAATCCATGGCTGGACAGTGTGCTGGAAATGCCCCTGTAGCCTATCTCCAGAACTTTGATGTCAAATGCCCTACCAGTCTAACATCCTACAAGGAAGGACTGCCCCATGATGTGAGGATAAACAGTGGGACTGGAGGTATGCTGCATAAACGCTGACAGAAATGTGGGTTGTGCTCCTCAGAGCTGCTAGAACACAGCAAACCCCAGGGCTGTTGACAGGGTATCTGCATGTAGTATCTTCATTATCTAGTGGCTATGGATCAACATTTGGGGATGTTCTGTTCCTGTTTCTGATGCCCTTTTGTTCTCAGTGATGGCCAATGCTAGGACAAGGGGCAACAGGTACAAGCTGGAACAGAATTGGTTCTAAGGAAACACAGGGAAAAACTTCTTCCCTTTTTAGGTGAGGGAGCACTGACAGGTGCTGCCCAGATGGGCTGTGGAGTCTCCTTCTCTGGAGACATTCAAACCCACCTGGATGAGTTCCTGTGTGACCCTACTCTAGCTGGTCCTTCTCTGGCAGGGGAGTTGGACTGGATGAGCTTTCGAGGTCCCTTCCAGCCCTTCAGATTCTATGGTTCTGTGTAATGTCCAACTATTTCCCAAGGTTTAGGATGTAAACAATTGTCTCCCATTTATCTATTTCTGCTGACTCATGCTGGTTTTGGCTCCAGGTGACAGAACAGCATCTCCCACTTCCTATTTTCAGACTATTGCTGAGCCCTTTTTTTCTGCCAAGAGGGTGCACTGTCATTTTAGAATTAGTAAGAAGTGATGACTGTCTGCATCACAGAAGCACATACCTGAGAAGTGTCATTCTGGAGTTGGGAGATGATTATCAGCATGAAGAGAATTTATTTTTATGCTCTGCAGTTGCCTAACTGTTTATCAACATTATATTTGTGAGACCCAGACATAACTAGGTATGCTCTCAAAATACACAAATGATTTAGCCCTTTACCAACAATTTTCTACTCAGTTTTCACAACAAGGATGACACCTCAGATGTGAAAATGCTGTGTCTGTCTCTTATTAGTCAGGATTACTGCAGTGTTTGTTTTTCATTTTCAGACTTCATCCAACAAAATGTCATCTACACAACTGTCACTGACACGGGCAAATTCCTCACTGAAAGTGGTATGTCTCTTCCATTTAATAAATATGTTTCTCACCTAACCTGGACTAGATAAGAAACAGATTATTTAGATGCCCAAAATGTTTACCTGCTGCAACTCTTAGGAGGGATCTTGTATGTTATTTAATACTCAAAAAGGAATCTGTTTGGCTGGCTGCAAAGCAGAAGAGATTTCGTTTACATCAGCTTCGTTTAAAGTTGGTCAAGGAGTCAGGTCTTTTAATGTCTTCTTTTTCAGCTACAGTCACATAGCTTTCTGTACACAGCAGTGTTTCTCATTATGGCCCTTTTTTTTGGTTTCCTTTGCCAGAAAGGCTTCACACAGCTGAGGTTCTGTGTCAAAATGTGACATTTGCAGAGCACTATACCTTCGTTTGGAAGGAGAATAGCATCGAGCGAGTAAATGTCACCGTCTTCCTCGGAAGCTTATGTGATGGAGGTATCATGACAGTTCTTGTGCAACTTTTGCTTTAGAGTTTTTTTTGTTGTTCAGCATGGAAATTCTGTGAGACACTCTCTTATTTACTAATACTACTTAAAAAGAATTTCCCACGGGCTCTGGAGAGCCCATTTAACAGTGCTGATTTCCATTCATTTGTACTAGTTTGTATTACTTTTGTGTTATTTGTATTATTAATAGGAGCAGTAACTTCTGTTATTGATGAAGGCTGGAAGTTTGTACCCCACACAGAGCATTTTTTACTAATTTACTTACTTAAAAGTAAAGTTGGATTCTTTTTCTTTCACCAGAAATACTGGCACAGAGATTCACAGTCAGATTTCTAAGTTCAAAGGGTACGAATGCAACACAAGTGTCTGAGAATCCAGGTATAAATACTTTGTCTTGCCTCTTGACAGTGAAAAGAAAAAAAGACTTTGTACTGCACAGATAATGAGTGGCTGTGTTTCAGATCTCTTTCATACTTCTTTATGTCTCTAGTCCTCACCTTCCTGTCTTAATGCACTGCCTGATGTAACAGTGATGATTGGTTCTTAGGCTTCTGCTGTATAGATATTGATTATTTCAAGTGAGGGTATTCATGCTGTAATGGAAATGTCTGCATGTTTACTTCTAGTCTGGTGGCATTTCTTGTTTAAAATAACGCTAATGCTTATGGATTCTTATACAATGTTCATGATTTACCCTTCTATGTTTAGGTTATCAAGTTGGAAAACCAGTGAGAGCTGCGAATATGAATGCTTCTGATACTTTTGGAAGCCTAAACATTTGGCAGCCAGGTACTGGCTTGTGAGGTTGCAACTTCAACTCTAGTTCATGCTAAAATGCCTTTTTTTTCTTGTGCATATTTTGGTTAAGAATCTCTCCCATATTTTGCTTTTCTACACTATTCCCCAGCCTTTCTTCAAACTTCAGTGCATAAGCATCTAATGCTTTCTTGGAAAACTGAAGCTGAATGAACTTGTATCTGTTTGTGAACCACACTACTTGGTGCTTTGCATTATGATCTTTGTCATTATTGCACCAATTTGAAAGCTAGTGTTGATCCAGCAAAGCTCATGTAAGATGTTTCATTTCCTAGTTGGCAGAGGTTTATGCACATCGGCAACTTACACACCAGTTTTATTTGGACTAGAGTCACACTCTGGGTGCATCCTTGAAGTTGGTATTAATGAAGATTGCAGCCATTTGAGGTGAGCTACATAGGCTGAATTGCTTTTCCCTTCACCCTCTGGTTGCTTATGATACAATTCTCTTCAAGTGCCTACTGTCAGCATTTCATGTTCTTTTAAAATGTTCATGTATGTATTTCAGCTGCTGGAGTTGATGGTCCAGAAACAGGGAAATGGTAATAGTGGTTTCTCTTGGATCTCTCTGTACTCAAATGAGGATGATGTTGGGGCAGAATGCTTTGCTGTGGATAACTCAACAGTTGAAGTTTGTCTTTTGTTGAGTGATAACATCTTTCAGAGGAAAATGACCTTATAACAGTATTGCAGCCCAGAGTGGTAGACAGTACAGACTTACTTTTTGTGTAACCTTACATTCTTGTTTTGCAGAGGAAATGTAACAGAGAAATTGAGTTCATTGATACAAGCTACTCACGTTGGAAAGAGGGACAACTCAAGTCACAGTGATCTAAATGACTGGCTGGAGATTATACGTAAGTGAGGTTTGTGGTGGGGTTTGTGGTCTAACTATGCCCATACAGTGAACTAGCTCAAAATAAAGACACAAATATCATCTCAAATGCCTAAGGACGCTGATCTGTGTGGCTGGATCCATCCATCCATGCCTGTGTATGTAACTCAATATGGATATGGATCACAGAATCTCAAGGGCTGGAAGGGACCTGGAAAGCTCATCCAGGTCCATCCCCCTGCCAGAGCAGGACCAGCTAGAGTAGGTCACACAGGAACTCATCCAGGTGGGTTTGGAATGCTGCACTACTGTCTATTGTACTGTCAGCCTGCACACATATGACTTAGTCTTTTAGTTTTCTGTTGATAAAATATTCCTTTATGTCTGTCTTACATAGAGAAAACATTTTATTCAGTGTTCCCATGTGACAGTTCCCAGTGTTTCCCTGGACTATGGCAGTAACATCATAATGGAAAATATAATGTCTTCCATAATATTTCAATTTCAATAACTCCATTCTCCACTGTAGGTCTCGATCCATTGGATTCTGATACCAATGTGAGCACTGGAAGCTTAAAAGGCATTTGTCCAGATATTCCTGCCAATCTGAACATTCGCATCATCTTTGCTGATGTGGGTGCAGTCCAAGGGATAACCCAGAGAGAGATTCTTGCTGTGCAGATCAGGTAAAGAGACTTGTCTCTCTGCCTGTCTGACAAAGAAATATTTGAGAGACATGCATATTTGGATTAAAATGTTATCTTGTTATTTGTGACTTTTTACATGCCTGATATTTGTGCAGCCCAAATTCCTTTGATGACAACCAGGTTTGCCTTTCTCCCTCTGAAATGCCAATGAAATCCTTAATGGCTCAAAGTAGATAAACTTTCTAGTTCACTGAAATATTAAATGAAATCTATGCTGCTGCCAGCAGTAGGCATGTGCAGGGCATTCCATCAGAGGAAGCTTTTGATTGCTTGTCACATGGTGGAAGTGACATTGTGCTGTGTCCTGGCTTACCCCAGTGTAGAGCTGCTCTTGAGAGTGGTGGTAAATGTTTTATTCCTTCCTGAAACAGGGAATTTTGACTTGTTTTCAAACACTTCTTTCCCCTCCCCCAATCAAACATGTGGGATTCGGTTCCATTTTACCCCATTTTCAGACTTTGCAAGTTCTCTTCCTGAATGATATTGAAAATCCAGAGATCAACCTCCTCCTAAACACTGTGTATTTTGTCCTTTCATGGTTGTGTTTAGGCTGTCAATTACCATTTACAGCCCTCAAGTAATAGTTATGCATATTCTTACAGTTACTCAACGATCACGTGGCAATTCCACTGCGGGCTTATCTGTGGAAACAGCATCAGCTTTCTTCCCATCACCTCTTCTGTTCAGTTCATTAAAGTGCCAGCTCAGCCACCCATTCCAATGACAAGGTAAAAAGCCAGTGATACTTCACATTATGTCAAGCAGGTGTAAGGTGAATAGTGCTGATCAAAAGGTGACTCTGGATTGGTGGAGTACAGAGCAAGGAGGCCTGACTCAAGGATTTATTAACAGTTCTGATAGTGACAGTCTTCCCCAGGAGCACAAAGAACATGAAGACCTTTGAAGCTGTCATTTGGTTTTAGCAGAAAAAGCTTTGGTGGTGTTTGCTTGAGTGGGTGAGAGGTGCAGAGTGAGGCTCCAGAGCCTCAGAAAATGCTCGTCAGAAGATGACTAAAAATGGCAGGACTGGAGCAGAGGGGAGGCTCCTGCTTTCATCAGAGAAAAGGGGAGTTTTTAGAGCATTACAAGCAGCTTGTGGTTTGGTTTTTTTTCCTATAATCTGGTCACCCTTTCACTCTGTTTTTTCTACTTGTGGTGTTGTTCTGATACTATGGTTAATGAACCTGCATTTTGGTTTGGTTTTTCTCCAGATACCAGATGAATTACACAGAATTTGACTGCAATCGAAATGATGTCTGTTGGCCACAACTTTTTTACCCATTGACAGGGTTTTACACAGGTAAAAATAATGAGCATTGTGGAATGCCAGGAGCTGGCCACATTCCTTTGAAACATAATTAGATGTATGGAGCTGAGTTTGAAAGAAGGCTTTGTAGTGGGGAATTAAAATGTGTGGTTTAGAAAGCATGGACCAAAAAGGTCTCTTTCTTTTTTTCTTTGACAATGCATTAATTTCTTTGATTGGTGGAAAAAAGTAATGACTAGGAGTACTTTCTGGATGAGCTTGAAACTTTATGTCTGTTTAGCAGAGATTCTTTTTCCCTCTCTGTAGAGTTTGGAGGGAGGTATGCTTTCTAAGGTAAAGGAGAAATATCCCTTTGTGAGCTTATTCTCTGTCCATTTCCTATTGTAACTGTAGTGTTGTCAGTGGCTCTCATTGCCCTTGAAGGGTGGAGGGAGACTTTGTTTCTTGCTTGGCCAATATCTCTTTCAATTTCAGTCACTAAGAGAGTTACCTTTTAAATTTCCTCCTCTGTGTCAAACTGTGGTGGATTATGTTTGATGGGAGACTGCAGACAAAACATCTGGCATGTCAAAGCATGTTGCACTTGGACTCTCTGAGTTGTGGGACCTGCATGGACAGAGGCAGCTGCCCATGTTTATGACCTGCCCAAGTTCAGGGACTAAAGTTACACAAAGTGTGAAGATTCAGAAATATGAAACATCTTCTTTTCTTTGTGCTCCATTATTTATTCAGGCTATGCATAGACTTTCTAGCTTTTGGGTTTTTATCTAAACTAAAATTTACTCTCATATGCTTCTTTTTTCTCTTTCAGGTGAACCATATTCCCAATGTCTTGCTAAAGGCCTCATATTGGCATTTCTTGTTTTACTTGCAGCAATTATGAGTAACCCTTGGTTTTCTAAATTATGCTAGCTCCTTGGCTTAAAAATGTCAATGTAAAGAGAACCACCTTTGTTAGTGTATGGATAAATATCCCAGCATTTTTAGATGCTTTTATATAAACACTGAAAGAGAAATAAAATGAATACTCTTATGGTACACAGAAAATGCTTGAGTTAATTAAAACCCAACCATAATAATTTTTAGGGGCTGTGTTTGGAGGAGCAGGAGTGCAGAGATGACCTTCACCAAGGCGATCTCTTCATGACCTGCTCCAGCCCAGGGGCTACAAAAGGTCTGTTGTCTCCTCACAAATGGGCTGGTCCTATCGAGTTTGTTCTCTGCCGGTGTAGCAGGTGAAGGCAGCAACCCCTTTCCATAGCAAACCCCTCAGGCCTAGGGCACAGGTTCTTCCTACTTCTCAAAAGTATCAATGCGTAAGAGGTTCCAAAGCAACACAAGGAAGAATTTCTTCCCTGTGAGATGAGGGAGCACTGGCAGGGGCTGCCCAGATGGGCTGTGGAGTCTCCTTCTCTGGAGACATTCCAACCCTGCTGGACGAGTCCCTGTGTGCCCTGCTCTAGGTGGTGCTGCTCTGGCAGGGGGGTTGTACTGGATGAGCTTTGCAGGTCCCTTCCAGCCCTTGAGACTCTGCGTGATTCTGGTATTTTCCTGTATCGATCCGTAATTTGCCGGTAATCACTTTGCATCGGCACCGCCGTCTCAGCTCTGGGCAGCCTCGAGTGCAGAAAACACCACCGCAGCTCGACAACCAGCCAAACGGTGTTCGGTTTGGGGATCTCCCCGTGGCTCGGATCTCACCGTTCTCGTAGCGATGCGTTTTCTCTGCCACACGGAAGCCTTTCACGGGGCGAACGCCGTTTTCCATCCCAGCTCTGGGAGCTCGCCGTGAGGGGGACGGCGCTCCCTGGGCGCCGCTGTGGCCGAGCAGCCCTCAGGGCTGGCGGGGCCGCGGGGGCCGCTCGCCGGGCCGGGCCCCGTTGGCGCTGGCCGCGGGTTGGCCGCTCGCCGGGCCGGGCCGGGCCCCGTTGGCGCTGGCCGCGGGTCGGCCTCTCGCCGGGCCGGGTTGGCTGCCGCAGCCGCGGCCCCGCCCCCCGGAAGCAGCCGGCGGCGGCGGGCTGAGGCGCTCCGCCATGGCCGCCCGGCCGCGGGCTCCCGCCGGACGCTGCCCCGCGCCGCCCCGGTGTCCGCCTCGCTGAGCCTCGCCCCCCGCTGTCCGGCATCCCTGGGGCCGCCATGGGCTCGCTGTTCCGCGGCGAGCCGATGTGCCTGGCGCAGCTCTTCCTGCAGAGCGGCTCGGCCTATGAGTGCCTCAGCGAGGTGGGCGAGCGTGGCCTGGCCGAGTTCCGAGACGTGAGTAGCGGCGGCGGGGCCCGGGCGGCCGGGGGCGTGGAGGCGGGGGATCAGAGGGCCCAGAGGCGGCTCGGCGGGGTAGGGCCGTCGGGAAGGTGGAGGTTTCGTGCCGGTGGTGCGAAGATCGCTTCTGTTCCCATCATCCCTCGGCTTAGGCTCGCCAGAATGTCTGCCGCATTCACGTGAAAGCGACACTGTGTGATGGGAAGTCAGTGTGGAGCTCCCTGAGAGGGGTGGTTGGGGATGACAGTGTCCTACGGCTCACACGGAATTAGTTTAAACTTGGGTGGTTTTTTTTGCACTAGGATCCCGAGAGAAAGTCCATTGCCCACATGAAGCCATATTGGCCAGTCTAACAGATCTAGTGTAATAGATCCATAGAAGCATCTCACCTGTCCTGTAGGCTTATTTCTTCACCATCACAGTCTGTAAAACATGTCTGTTCCCAGAGGAGCGCTTCACCTACATGCCTGACTAATATAAAAACGGGTTGGGTAATAATTAACCTTGTTTCTTCATTGTCTCATCATAATTCTACGATCTTTGCTTGCTGAGACTTCAACATTTCTTCCTACATGTCTTCAGAAATGAAGGTTGCAAAGTCTTTGCAAGGAAATCTGAGAGAAATTAACAGGTTTAAACATTACATGTGGCAGGTGGGAGGAGACAAATCCATAAGAGTCCTTACATGGGTGTTGTGTTTAACGTCTCGATGCTGTTGCAACTATTTGACACACCATTTGTTCCAGAGGTAACATCCGTGTGGGCCTGATTTAAAAGCTGAATAGGTTGTCAGAGCCACTGTGCACTCATCATGTACCTAAAAAGGGTCCTTTGAAGTGTAATGTTTCAGATAGATCCTGTGGAAGTCTGTCACAAAAAATGTTCCTTGTAGAAAGGTTTGCGAATTAGATGTCGTTGTAGAAATAAGGTCAGGAATGGTTTCTCTAGTAGAAACTACTTATTTGAGTAAAAAGAAATAAGATTTGGTAATTCTGCTGTAGTAAAACCTTGCTGTTTGAAGACTCTTTTATCTTTTTAGGGTTTTATACCTTCCTAGCTGAAAGTCATTCTGTAGAGACAGCACATAGCCTATGTGCAAAATTATCTCCACGAAGTCATGGAGATAGCTGGGCCTTGTGAAACACCTAACAATCATTTTGTTCTTCTCCTCCAGCTCAACCCAAATGTAAGTGTATTTCAGAGGAAATTTGTGAATGAAGTGAAGAAGTGTGAAGAAATGGAAAGAATCCTGGGTGAGCTTTATTGTCACGTCTGCCCTTTCTTATCTGTGGCGTTGTTAAAGCTGATGTGTTGTTAGAGTGGAACTACAGGGAAGCTCTCAGCTACAGAGTTTTTTAATCTCCCCAGTCTTGTATGGTCAGAATGCTGGAGAACCTTAGAAAACTGTCATGTGAAAGAGTGCACATATGTGCTCATACATGGGGAGCCTTTGTGCAGGGTTTTGGAGATGGAGTTGACTTGACTGTAGCGCTGAATTGGGTCAGAACATACAGGTATATTCCTTAATTTGTGTTGAACTGCTGCGTGAGTTTTGAGCGTATCACAGGATTGTTTAGGTTGGAAGGGTCCTCTTGAGATCACCCAGTCAGCCCCCAGCTCGAGCAAGGGTGCCTAGAGACAGTTATCCAGGGCTCTGGTAGGATTTTCAGTATGGAGACTCCACGGTCTCTCTGGGCAACGTGTGCCATTGTTTTATCTCTGGTTCTCAGTTTTGAGCTGTAAAATTGACCTCCACCACAACATGGACGTGCTGAATGTATGTTGGGGTGTTTCTTTTAAGCTCAGAGGTGAAGTTGCCAATGTGTGGCTGATAAATTTGTCAATTTCAGTATTGTCTATTGAAAACTCTGCTGGGAAGATGGAAACTTTACTCTGGATATTTCCTTGACTCTAAGATAAGCTCTGTTTTTCAGAGAACTCACACTGTTCAGCTTCCAAGCACACTCAAAAGTATCTCAAGTTATTAAAGGTTTTATTCACATGGTACTTAATGAATAGAGAAAGTTCTGCAGAGCGTGACAACCAAGATGCAGATTTCTTCAACGTATCCTGAGGAAACGTTACCACTGAAGGATTCTTTTATTGGAGTCTCTCATTAGAGGCATGTGCTGGTCATGCCAGATCATTCCAGTAGCTGTTTTGGCAATCTCCCTACCCAGCATGAGTTGCAAGGTTGTCAAGGTTGTTTAAGCCACCTCATCTGAATACTTTTGATTCCCAACGTGGGTCAGTGAGCAGAACATCAGCTTTTGGCAGGTGGCACAAATAGCAGAAAGTTGTGTCTTGCAGCAGCAAAAGAGACACCAGGAAATGTTAAATGCTTTTTACAAAGTGCTTGTGGTTGGAAAGTTTCAGCCAGAGGACTCTGAAGGCAGCTTGCTTGTGCAGACTTCCAGGACAGCAGTGCTCTGTGTGTTTATTTCTAGCACTCCATAAGCTCTTGGTTTGTGAAGACTCTGGTGTGTGTGTGTGTGTGTTGCTAAAATAAAAAGCTGCAGTGAGATGAGCACCATCAGTAACATCTGACAGTCACTGTGCAGCATCCTGGGGGTATAAGAAAATACCATTTCCTTTCTGATTCTGTTTTTCTTCTCACTCCAGGGTATTTAGTACAAGAAATTAAAAAGGCAGATATTCCACTTCCTGAAGGAGATGATGTTCCCTCTGCCCCCTTGCTGAAACACATTTTAGAAATCCAGGTAACTTTTCCATATGACAGATGCCAAAACTGTAGCCCTGGATCTTGGTTGCTTGCTATCTTATTACCTGTGACTGGAGTTACAGGGATGTGGTGAGAGAATGGAAGCATTTGCTTTCATTTTTGTCTCATTTTTTTTGTTCCTGCCAGTGTTACTCCAAAGACTGCCCTTGAGGATTTGATATGAACACAAAAGTCCTGTGAAAGTGTCAAAGATAACACAAGGGATTTGCAGTTGTCTGTTTTATTTTGATGGATTGTCATATTACATTATTCCAGGCAAACTGTTATCTGTAGATACAGTCCTTCAGCATTTTTTATTGCTTTGGGACTTCCCTGAGGCTCTTTTCATGCATCCAAGGTTTTCAGGGTGTGTGGGAGTTTTCCATGCCCAAGGCTCTGGAGGTTTCAGTGCTGAGTGCATAGGAAGACATGGTGCTGTTTTCTCTGAATGCTTCTTCTGGCATTACATTAGAAGTAGAAGCTTGTAAAATGCAGATATAATTTTGAAGGACATTCTGTTTCCCTGTAGTTCTGTTAATAGAATGGGGAAGTGTCTTGCACCCTGTACAATCTGAAGTTCTGATTCCAAGTCTGTGTAACTTAGCTGCGATGGAAATTAGGGTCAAAACAGTAGACTTAACAGATGCCAGTGGAGGATCAAGTGTACTCAGCACAAAGCAATCTCTGGCAGACTGAAGAATAAACCCATGGAGCTTAAGTTAATGAAGAATTTGCAGCAAATTAACATGTGTTTTTTCATCCTCCCCTGATTTCCAAAACTCAATTCTATGTCTTTTTTTTCCTCTGTCTTAGGAACAGTTGCAGAAGCTGGAGACAGAACTGAGGGAAATAACTAAAAACAAAGAGAAGTTGAAGAAAAACCTGCTTGAACTGATGGAATACACGTACATGTTGGAGGTCACACAAAGATTTGTCGGCAGAACAGCTGAGGTACAGCTTGTGTTGCTTGGTGAGGGTCGTGTGTCACGTGGCATTTGTGTTGCAAACTGTTGGTAGTTGTAGTGAAGTGCCCTACCTGGTGTGGGGCCTCACAGCACTGTACACTGTGGTTCTTGTTTGGGCTCAGTACTTGGAGAACCTCATGGGCTGGGCTGTGTTCATATGCAGAGCAAAATGCAGCCCTCAACTTAGAGGAGCTTTGTGATTTCTCTGTTGGAATGTTACTGCTGGTGCCAACTGAAAATGAAAGCCAGTTTCGGTGATTTTAATGCATAAAGAGATCTACCATGTAACCTTTGCAATGCTGGCTATAATTCCTAAGAGCAGTGTATTTGAGGTCCCAAGATCTTTCTGTTGTCTGGACTGAACACAGGAAAGGGCTTTAGATTTGTAATGAAATCATTTACTTAAGTAGCTTTTCTTCTTTAGAATAAAAGTGATTTTTCTGAAAGCTTTGAATGCTCTTTCTCTTTTCTTTGTTAGTATGAATCCCATTTACATGCAAATTATGAAGAATTTCCATCTGTGGAAAATGAGCCATTAATGGACTATAACTGTATGCACAGGCTGGGTGCCAAGCTGGGGTAGGTATGCTTCTGCCCATGTGTGGCAGGTTGTCAGTGTGTCCCTTTCAAAGCTGCTTGATGAGCTGCTCTGAAGAATGGGCTTTTTGCATAAAAGATGGAATGTAGTGGGTCTGCAAAACAATTTTAGACAGGAGTCTGACCTAAGTTGGATTATTTGAAGAGATAAGGAAGACAGCACCAAGAAAACTGTCAGAAAACTTCCATCAAACCTATTATGTGTGTTCAGGAACAATCTCTAAATGCTCTAAATCAATACTTTCTTCTAACCGTTTCTCTAAGATAAACACATACTGGTTTAATCACCTGGCAGTGTCAGTTGTAAATGTAACATTATTGATGGTGTTGCCTACTTGCCTTTACAATGACATCTGGATACTGCTCTCTACACCACCATTGTGAGTGGGTGCCTTGCTGAGAAAAAGTTAAGGACCTATTATCACAGGAAGAAATGATGTCAAATGGAATTCCAGTTGTGTGCCCAGGCCTATGGTCTGTTTGTTTTCTAAGTAGAAATTGAGTCTATTTTACATACCACTTGCTTCCTGTTCAGGGTGATGCCTCCTCCTCTGGAGAGGGCAGGTGTTAAGTTACTGTGACCATGTCATCTGGAGTGATGGTGTTCTCTTGAGTTTTCATTTTTCCTTGTGAATTGCAGCTTATTTTTCACGTTTTTCCATAGGTTCATATCTGGATTAGTTCATGTGGCAAAGGTTAAAGCATTTGAAAAAATGCTCTGGAGAGTCTGTAAAGGCTATACTATACTGACCTATGCAGAGTTGGACAGGTGTCTGGAGGATCCAGATACTGTGAGTAAACATTGCACCCATCAGCTTATTGTTTGTATTTTTCATAAGACTTGGAAGAATGGTTGCTTAGGTCTGCCTGTAATGAATGTAGATGATTTCCCAGTGCCCTTGGAGGGAAAGCTGTTTTAAAGCATTAGAACTTGCAAGACTTTACAATTAGAGGTCTTGATTCCTACTGTAACTACAGGAGTGGCAGTTGATTAATCATGGCTCAGCTTGATAAGTGCAGAACTTCGTTGTGGAATTGTCCATGAGGGCACATTGCTGCCTACAAGAAGGCCAATGGCATTCTGGGATGGATCAGGAAGAGTGTGGCCAGCAGATCAAGGGAGGTTCTTCTCCCCCTCTACTCTGCCCTGGGTGAGCCACATCTGGAGTCCTGTGTCCAGTTCTGGGCTCCTCAGCTCAAGAGGGACAGGGAGCTTCTAGAAATATCCAACACAGGGCTACCAAGATGATCAGGGGACTGGAGCATCTTCCTTATGAGGAAAGGCTGCAGGACCTCGAGCTGTTCAGCTTGGAGAAGAGGAGTGGAGTTGTTGGTTGCAAATAAACTTCATCACCTTATCTTTTTTTTGTTTCTTAGGGTGAAACTACCAAATGGTTTGTTTTCTTAGTGTCCTACTGGGGTGAACAAATTGGACAGAAAGTTAAGAAGATTTGTGACTGGTAAGCAAAACAAATATATATAATTTCTTTACATCTGGCTTATTTTCATGTTAATTTTTCCCCTGCTGCCCTTCCTTGTGAGTGTTGATTTTTAGGCAAGACTTTTGAAGTGGAATTTGTTCCTCCTCCCCCATTGCATCTAGCTTTGTGATTATGCTATGTGCAAATAAATGGATGAGTCATTTTATCTGCAGTCTTTATTAAGTACAGGCAAAACACTGGCTCAGATGGATCTGTTTGGTGGTTAGTAAATGGTGTGTTGCAGATATGACTAGGGCAGGGGGTTGGGTGATTGCTTTTGCTTTAGTTTGGTTATTTAACACAAACTTCTGCCTTTCTGTAGCTATCACTGTCATGTATATCCCTATCCAAACAACACCGAGGAGCGCGAGACAGTGGTCAAAGGACTGAATGTTCGTATTCAGGACCTTCATACTGTGAGTAAACAGCAGTGTTCCCTTTGCTGTAGTTATTGCACTGTAGGAAATCATTTGATGAATCACAGCATTAAATCCCTAAATATGCTTCTAAAATACATACAGCTTTGGATCTGAACATGACTCTATGTCATGTCCCCGGTCTTGTGTTGCATGTGTCTGTTGAACTTCAGGACACTTGGCATTGCCTTCTATTGTAAGCAGTGGTTAGTGTGCCCTCCTACAGCTGTGATCCAGCATTGAACAAATGTGAGGTGCTCTTAACTGTGCTTAACAAAACCACTTTTCCATTTTCAGGGAAATGATTTTGGGTTGTTTTTTTTTCTTTGACAAAGGTGCTGCATAAAACTGAGGATTACTTACGACAAGTCTTGTGTAAAGCATCTGAATCCGTCTATACGTGGGTTGTCCAAGTGAAGAAGATGAAAGCCATTTATCATGTACTCAACATGTGCAGTTTTGATGTCACAAATAAATGTTTAATTGCTGAGGTTTGGTGTCCAGTGGCCGATCTGCCAAATTTGCGCCTTGCGTTGGAGGAAGGTTCGGTGAGTCAGCTGAATGCTTACTGATGTTAAAACTTCTGTCTTCAACTAACTATACAGATAGGGAAAGAAAATGGTTATTTAAGATGGACTAAAAGAAGACACAGGCTGGTCTGGGTCGCTGATCTCATGTCAATCAGTTTCTTTGTAAGCAGAGCCTGTGGTTGGTATTGTGTGGTGTTTTTTAAGAAGGCACAAAGGGATAAGTGTTAAACTTGGGGCTTGATTTAGGCGTATGGATCAGTGAAGCTGCTGATAGAGCAAGTGGTTTTGATTTGATTAAACATAACAGAATTTTGATGTAAATGTATCTTCTTTTTGTCTGTAATTAGAGGAAGAGTGGAGCTACAATTTCTTCATTTGTGAACACCATCCCAACAACACAACCTCCTCCAACTTTGATACGTACCAATAAATTCACCTCAGGGTTCCAAAACATCGTTGATGCTTATGGAGTTGGAAACTATGGGGAGGTTAACCCAGGTTGGTCCTTCTGAAATCTGAACTGTGAGCTGTGCTGTCATTGCTGCTTTCCTTGTTAGGTGTTTAAATACCTTGGACACTAGTAAAGGCAAAAATGGGGACAACCAGGCTTCTTAAGAGTAGCTGTTTTAAAGTTTCAGCAGCTCAAAAGCAAGATGGGATTTGATTTTGATGAGTTATTTCAGCATTAAACATGCTAGTAATAGCTGGATATTTCTTTCTGTGTTTTATGTTGAGTAAGATAAGATATTTAGGAGGAAAAAGGGAAACTTTGGTAATGACTGTTGATCTTACTGGAGCATGGAGCTCATCACTTGAAAGAGTCCAGCACATCGTGTAGCCCAGTTAGTTAAATGCCCTTATGTATTTTGGTAGCTAAATTGATTATGTCATGCTATGCAGGATAATGTACCTTGTAATACAGAGCCAAAATAGCCATGGAGGAAGAACTGTTTGCTTTTTACTTCCTGGGCTTATGTTATTACCCTCAGAATTGTCAGGTAATGCTCAGTTGTGGAGTTGTTCTGACATCGTCTGTTGTGGAGAGTGCCTGAAATCTCTTCTTTTGTCATTTCAGCTCTCTTTACCATCATCACTTTTCCCTTCTTGTTTGCCATTATGTTTGGAGACTTTGGGCATGGTCTACTAATGTTTATATTTGCACTCCTGACAATACTGTATGAAAACCACCCTAGATTACGAAGATCACAAGATGAGGTAAAGGAATTATGAATAATTTACTCCCTATCCAGCAATACAACTTCAGTTGAATCATTCCTGTGTTTCTGAAAATCACTGTTACACTCCTTTTTCCATTGTTGCAGGATTTTCTGTTTACAGGTGCCATATTCCTTGAGATTAATGCAATACCTTAAAAAACTATTCACTTTCTTTGAAAGGGCAGGAACAATGAAGTTGGACTGAAAGACTGACAAAAAGTAGTTGACACTGGGCTTGTTTTCCTTCTGCTTGGGCCATTAATGGTGTGTGTGTTTCACAGGATGTGGTTAGAATGACTGACCCGAGGGGAAAATGAACTTTCAGTTGCATCTTTTGCTGTCTCTGAAAAGGAGCTGTAGTTTGAAGTTTCTTAATTGTAACTGTTCTTAAGCATATGGGGTTGGAATGCAGGAGCACTTAGATTTCTCCTTAGAATTGTGTTTCATTAAGAATGGCTTCAAATGTCTAACTTGTTGAAAAGTAGTCCTGGGTAGGAAACGTGGCTTAAAAAGCCTGTTTGTTAGTGTAACAATGCCAATGAGGAAAGCCTCTGTGACATAGGAGCTTGCAGAGGGACTTCATATCTCTATATTCAATTTAAATCACAGTTCTCTTTCAGGACTTGTTGCTAGCTCTGTTTCCTAATGCAAACCGACTTTTACATATAAATCACTTGACAGGAAGCTGATGATAAGGGAGCTGAATTGCATGCATTTGGTGACTGATGTTGTTCTCTGTTACAATTTGATTGGTCCTATGTTTCTTCATATTACTTGGTGAGTGCTGACAAGAATTTTCACAGGTGATGTTCTCTGTTTTCTTGTTTTCCCCAATGCTTACAGATAATGAAGATGTTATTTGAAGGCCGATACGTGATTTTATTAATGGGTCTGTTCTCTGTGTACACTGGATTGATCTATAATGACTGTTTTTCAAAGTCAGTAAATATATTTGGTTCTGGATGGAATGTTTCAGCAATGTTTGAACAGAACTTCTGGAGGTGAGTAGTGTGCCTCTGTTTGCTATACCATCAGAAACCCCCCTTCTTAAACAGTTTAACCCTTTTGCTCACCCATTTTAATCACCCTTTAATTGAAAGTAGTAAGTAAATGCAGTGAAATCTAGCAAAATGTGCTTGGTAAGGTAGCAAGTGCTAATGGAGTAAGGGCTTTCCTGGCCTTACATGTCCTTAGTCATCTGGAACAAATTCTGTTGCAGTACCCTAATGCTATATGCTAGCTGATAACTTTCAGTGATGAAAAACTGCAGCTGGTGTAGTATCTTCTTTTTATTGGTGGTAAGAACTTGCACCTACTTTTACAAGGTGATATATTTTTCATTCAGTCTCTAAACCTTCTTAGGCATGTTTTGCATTTTTTTTTGTGGCCATGCAAAGGTATTGCTGTAAAATCCTAACAAAGTCACTAAGACTCCGTCTTCTTGTGCATTCTTTTTATTCACACTCCTGTGCTATGTTTTATCTTTATGCTAATGGTTGATGCTAATGGTTTTAGTTGGTCTCCAATTACTATGTTTTCCAGGAGGTGTTTCTGAGTGTATATGTGTGTGTGTGTATATATATATATATATATATATGTGTGTATATATATATATATATATATATATAAAATTTTGAGAGGAATAGAAAACACAAGGCTAATTTTGGAGGAATTTGTCCTAGGTTATGCTTCTGGAATGAGTAGCCAAGCAAGCAGCATTAGCATCTACTGTAAAGAAATGAATGCTTAATGACATCAATTAATTGTCTGACAGTCACTGGTGTCTGCACAGCTCTTCTGGGTAGTAATGAAAAAAGAAAACAGTAGGTTATGTGAATTGTCAAACCTACTTTTTCCCAGAGTGGGAAAATCTCATTGTGTTGAAGTGTTGTAGCCCTTTGGTATTTAAATGTTCACAGCTTGCACATCATTTTGCCTCAAAAACAGGAAATGACTTAAAATGGAGTCAAAAGACTGATTTAGATTAAGACTTTGAGTAAAATACAGCTTGTGAGTGCTGTATTAATTAGAAACTATGTGAAGGTAGAGTAGAAGCTCATCCTAATGCAAAAGGCAAAAGATATCAATTGTTCTTTGTGTGTTATTGAGTTTTATATAAAAGCAAATGGTGAGTTTTTGAAACCAAACTTTCCATTTGAGGGAAATGAGGAATAAAATCCAGAAACTTTGCTTTCATAGATGAATTAAGCCCAGATTGGGAGTCCCTAGAGAGCTGGGTATTTTTGCTATGGTTTTTATTAGACAGGCCCTTTGTGCTTTGGAATCCTTTTATGTTTATTATGTTTAAAGAGCATCAAATCCGATTTGTGTTTTGCTTTCTCTGCAGTCTGGAGGTTCTGAAGTCTAATCAGTTCTTAACGCTGGATCCCAACGTGACTGGTGTGTACAATGGAGCGTATCCCTTTGGGATTGACCCGGTCAGTTGTATCTCTGTGGTCATCAGTCGTTTGTAAATTAGGTTTTGATATGTGCATTAGGAAAATCAATCTTAGTAGGAAAAAAAAATACACTTCTACTTGCATTTTCCATTCAAAAAGAGCTTCCCTTGGTGAGTCAAAGGTTTAACTTAAGATTTAAAGATTTAGCTTTCATAAAACTCAAATTTCAGTTGTGATCCCCGTTTGAGGTAGAATTCTGGTCTCCAATAGAGATGAAAATAGATCTTTTACTAGATATTAAAAGAGATTATTTATTAAAAGATAACATTTATTTTATTACACTGTTCTTTAATGCTGGTGGTTTTTTCTTCCCTTCTTGAGATATGGAATTTGGCAAGCAACCGCCTCAGCTTTTTGAATTCCTTCAAAATGAAAATGTCTGTGATTTTTGGAGTGACTCACATGACTTTTGGAGTTGTATTGGGAGTATTTAACCACTTGTAAGTACAAGAAGTGAAGATGATGTTAACCTTACGGTTTTTATCAAGTCTTGAATTGTAGCATTTGGTCTTGTGAGAGAAACTGGAACAGTTCTCTTAAAAACAGAATAATAGCAGGTGTGAAAATTATTCTTAGAAAAGACAGTAACAGAGAGGTTTTCCTTCATATAAATAAGATGATCCCTTTCCTGTAGTAGCCAGCAACAGGACAAGGGGTGATGGGGTGAAGCTGAAACACAAAAAGTTCCACTTAAATATAAGAAAAAACCTATTTCACTGTGAGGTGAGGGAGCCCTGGCACAGGCTGCCCAGAGGGGGTGTGGAGGCTCCTTCCTTGGAGGGCTTCAAGACCCACCTGGACATGTTCGTATGCGACCTGATCTAGGTGACCCTGCTTCTGCAGGGGGGGTGGACTAGATGATCTCTATTATGCCAAAAAATCTGAAGACATTGATTAATACAAGGTTTGATTTCACTTGTTGCTAAATAGAGGTACCTGCCTCTTATGGGCTTGATTTCCACTGAAATACCTGATTCAAATATCACTGAATATGAAGAAATCAGCTCTGGATTGTAACTTCAGTTTTGCTGTTTAGAAGTGCTGAGTATAGTTGTGTTTTACTGAAATCCTGTTTGGGCCATGTATCTTGATGTTTCTTTGTAAAACTGATTACATTTTTTTCCCCCATTTTAATCTTTCAGACATTTCAAGAAAAAGTATAATATTTATTTGGTTTTTCTGCCTGAACTTTTATTCATGATGTGCATCTTTGGCTACCTTGTGTTTCTGATCTTCTTTAAATGGTTAGCCTACTCTGCAGAGGACTCTACATCTGCTCCTAGTATTTTGATTGAATTTATTAACATGTTCCTGTTTACTGGTGGTGAGGCAGAGGTCTTCTACACTGGACAGGTTAGTAATGTTCTTAAAAGCTTCTGAAGATCCCTGGGCAGATAATGCTTTATTGGTCATGGGAGTCCTGTACTGACAGGGGGTTGGACTTTTGAAGTCCCTTTCAACCCTTGACATTCTGTGATTCTTTCTGTAAAGCCAAAGGCTGAGGCTGAGGGTTCCCCTAGTAAGGGGAATGTATCAGACTAAAGGGAAACTAGATAAACATGATTAAATAACATATTTACTCTTTAATTGGTTGTAAGATTTTACATAGTGACTTGTGAAAATACCTGTTTCTAGAGCAAAATCCCCCAGGTTAAAATTAAGGCTAGAGAACAACATCTCATGCTTGCAATGTGCTGAAAATCACCTTACTGAACTGAGTAACACCTTAATGTAGAACCCAGTCCTTCAGGACATCTGTAACTCAGTTTGAAGACCAGATTAAGTGAAATACTTGCATGTTCAGTTTGGAGTACATGCCCACTGGAATCAGTAGGGGTTTTTTGTGTGCTGGAACAGGCCTTTAAAAGAAACAATAAGGCTTTTCCTCCATTTGATTTTGTGATCTAATCTGTTTTTTTTCCTTTTCTCCCCTCAAACAGATTGCTCTGCAGAGGTTTTTACTTTGTATTGCTTTTCTTTCTGTCCCTGTAATGCTTTTTGGTAAACCACTTTATTTATATTGGCTGCACAGCGGAGGCCGAGGCCTTAGAATGTACAGGGTGAGTATTGAGAGACACTTGCACGTTTCTTCAGTATAACAGAGTTCAGCTGGTGGTGTATTGCATAGAATGTCTTCACTCAGTATTTCTACTCAACTTGGAAAGCTTTTGACTATAAGACATTACAGTACTTTGTTCCCCCAGCTCTCTTTTTGTCTTTGCCTCCAACTGCTTTAAATGAATTCTTGAAACCACAGAGGCAGTCCACTTGAAGATGTGATATGTTTCCTTTTTATAGAGTGGCTACAAGCTAATTCGGAAAGAAAGTGAAGAGGAACTTTCTCTGCTGAGATGTCATGATGTAGAAGAAGGAAGCAGTCATTCAGACAGTGGACACAGAGAGGAGGATGGAGAGGAGGTAATGTTTCTACTTAATCTCTAGTTTGTATGTCCTTAAAAGCAAATTAGAAGTGGAAAATTAAGAAATACACTGAGTCCTTGGAAGTTTTCAGGAAGATGAGCTGAACCTTTCCAAAGACCTTGATGCCTGAATGCAGTATACATATTTGTACACTGCATTGTATCATTATTTTTTGGTATTGCTACCATAAGCACAATCTCTCTGTAATGGAGAACAGGAAGAATGTTTCCTTTCATCTGTAGGCTTAGCATCTAAGACTATAGTTTTGCTCAAATTGAAGAGTGGGATAAAAACCCTGGGTTTTGTATGGTTTTATGGATTCTTAAAACTAAGGCAAGAGGATGACTGCCCAGCTTCCTGTTAATTAATCTTGGCTTTTCATCAGACAAAAGTCTTTTTATGTCTGCAAAGTTCCATCTTGTGATGAGGATTATTGCTGTTGGGGTGCTGGGAGACAGGGGTGGCACATTTTTAAAGGTCTCAACTGATTCCCCTGATATTCATGTGAACTGAAAGAGAAAAAGTGACTTTGTGAACTGAAAAAGTGACTTCAGTTTCCCAGTGTGCAGACTATGTGTAGTACTTGCTTCACTGGGGTAGTAGGCTCTTGCTTCTTATGTATAGAAAATGCAAGAATGGTTTGATTGAATAAAATGTGTCATAGTTCCATGCAAAGTAAGCGTTGAAATTGGCACTTGTATTAGTCTTGGAACTCTTTGTTAGCAACAAATATTTATATTTATAGAGTTTACAGGATTAATGTAGTTGTTTTTCTATCACTAGCATTACTAATAATTAATCCTGCTTTTAAAGATGCAACAATTGACATTGTGAACTCCTGTCCTCAGTAGAATGGGAATTAGAACCGTGGCTGATTTTATTAAGGGTTTTTTATTATTTATTAAGGGTTTTCAAGTATTAGGTTGTGTTCCTTGTGGAAAACATAAATTGGCTTTCATTTTTATCTATCAACAAGTAATTGGGGAAACTAACTGGAAAACTATAGCATCAAGATTTTTTTAATGTTGTCTCTGTAATAAGGATCTTAAACATAACAGATCTTTATTTGATGTGGAATCAATGTGTTACCCTTTAAGGGCATTTTTCTCCCCTGCATGTTAACATTTGCAGATGGATGTTTTTGTGCTCTCTTGCTGTCCTGTGTTGTTGAAATAGATACAAATGTATTTTTATATTTTAGCTTAATTTTGCAGATGTTTTTATGAATCAAGCAATCCACACAATTGAGTACTGTCTGGGATGTATTTCTAACACAGCCTCGTATCTGAGACTCTGGGCATTAAGTCTTGCTCATGCACGTAAGTGGTTTTGGTGTGGGGATTTTTGTTGGCTTCCTTTATTTATGTCTTGATTTTTAGTGCTGACTAGAGGCAGACTGCCCTGTTGAAGTGATATTACTTGGAATTATCTTAATGTAAAAAAATATCCCTGTTTAAACTATGGAAAGCCCCCAAACTAAAATTGTGAGTTACTGTTACATAGTGATTTTCTCCATTGATGGCTCTATGTTGTAAAGAGACTGATTTTCTGAGCACAGCATTCCCTCACATAAAGGTGTATCTGTAGCCACAGTACCATGTCCTAATTTCCAGTGATTGATCAGTTTGGAAGCTATTTAGACACTTGTGTCATGGTGTAAAATGTTGCCATTAGTAAACCTCATTCTGAAACTGCATTTCAGGTATTTCAGGGTGGAAAGCAACTAACTGGGCCAGGGAATGGCTTATATTTCCTATATTCATTTAAACATGGTAGTTTAAATGAGGACACAAGTCAGTTAGGGTAGCTGGATGAGGGAACAGATGCAGTGTCAACATTAATCGTGAATTTCCTCTTTAAAACAGAGTTATCAGAAGTTCTGTGGCAAATGGTGATGAGAGTGGGGCTTCGTGTGGATGCCACGTACGGTGTCTTTCTGCTGGTCCCTGTTGTAGCCTTTTTTGCTGTGCTGACAGTTTTTATTCTTTTGATCATGGAGGGCCTTTCTGCTTTTCTCCATGCCATACGACTTCACTGGTAAGTTCATTTTTCCTTAGTACCACTTTAGCTTATTTAAGAGGTATCTTTGTGTCAAAATATTAGGTGCCTTATTAAAAAGAAAAGTGTACAATTCAACATGCTACTGTAATACTGTATTTATTCATATTAAATAAATGGCTTATTAGTTGAATGTGATTGTTCCTCTGATATATTTTCAGTAAATTCAGATATTATCTTGGTTTATGACCATGTCAACCTCAGTCACTTTCAGAGGGATTTTGGTGCAAACTATAAGTACACTTGATTTACAGTATTGCAGCTTTTCATACTGTAGAATATTAGTGATATGGATGAGGATTTTTAATTTCAGTCTGTTTATTTCACTGAATGGCTTCAGTCTGGTTTATTTATTTGGTTCAACAGTGAGCAAAACATTTGCTGAAGCGGGGCTGCCAACCTTGAAGTATTTTAATCCTTTCTTAGTTTTAATATCATGAGCTCTGCTTGTTGGAGTGGATTCAGAGAATAGTTTGAAACCTGATGAAATTGACAACGAGGAAAAGCAGGCTTAAGGTATATAAACACTGAAAGCTGAGCTGTTTGCATTACTGAGTATTGTCCACAAAACAATTAACTGCAACTAATTGGAAAACAAATCAGTGAGACAGAAGTGAGAAACTTAAGCATTAGAGCACAATGTCAGTGTGTTTGGTTCTCTCAAGAAACATTTGCCTGAGACTGTGATAGGAAGGTTAAATAGCTGCACAGAAAGCCTAAGTGACAGGATTAGGATTGGTTCTGTCCCTTGACAACTGATTAATATACAGATTCTGGGGTGTTTTTTGTCTCGTTTCAGGGTGGAATTTCAGAACAAGTTCTACTCCGGTGGAGGATACAAGTTTACACCTTTCTCTTTCAAGCACATTTCTTTACATTTTAATAAAGATGATACAGCATAGTTTGGTTGCTGTCAGCAGAAATGTTTGGAATCGTCTGCAAATAATCATGGGACTGATGTCACCTATGGATGGTTTCTTGTGGGACAAATGTGGTTTTCACTGATTGCCTTATAATGCAGCCAAATAAATCTGTAATATATACCTCCCATAGAAATACATAGTAGATCTGGGACATCTTGTAAAATATATAGATCTAAAATGTACATTTTTCTTGATAAACTAATGTTGTAAATTAATTTTATTCTTTACAGAAAAAAAAGTTGTTACTGCTTGTCCTAAAACCAGTGTATGCTTTCTTTTGTTGTTGAGGCTGTATAATTTCTTGAAGTTACTTTTAACTTAAAAGACTTAATCACAGAATGGATTTTCATCCTATGAAACATTCATTACTAATCCCCTACTTAAGCAAGCTACCATCTCATGAACTTTGGGAACAGTTCAAGAGTGCAACACCAGCACGGTATGTTTTCAGTAGCTATTCCAGCAGGGTGATGAAATGTTCATTTATACACAGCAGTGTCCTGTGATATTTTTTTTAGGCCCTACTTAAAATTGCACCAAACACTTTCGCTGTTATTCTTGAGTTCTGCCCAGAGTTATTGCTTTAATCTTTCAGAAGCCATGGTGATATTTAATATTAGGGAAGAAGGCAGGATTAGAAGTGGGAACTGGAAGAATTAGCCCTGTTATTACCCTGGAGCAAGGAGCTTTCTCCAAACTGCTGTTCAGCAAGGCAAGCTCAGTGCAGGTCCTTGCTTCTACTGGCCTTGGAACAGGTCTTGCACTGTCTGGGTAAGGACTCAAAATAATCAAACTGCCTATGTGAAATTTTTGTCCTGGCTGCTGTTTTTAGAGTGTGGTCTCAGGCAGCTTTTTTCCTCCTAGGAATAACTTTAGCCTGCGAGGGAAGAATGGGCTGTGTGTTTAGCTGTGGCTGTAGGGATAATACACATTGTTACTTATGTGATGTCAGAACACATTTACACTGAACAGGTGGAAAAAGGTCGTCCTATATAATTTTGTGTATCCATCTGAAAGTGGGGATATTGCCATGATGTTTTAACACCTGTGCCCTCAGAGCAGCCTAAGTTAAATTTTGCACTTGTTTCCTACAACTTCCCAATAAAAGCTCGTTTGTGCTGTTCGGAGCCGGCCCTTACGGCCGTAGGCAGCCCTATCCCTCCCCTCCACCGAGGGGGATGGCCTGGTACGCAGCCCCCTCCACTTCGCACCTCCTGCCCGATCTCAGCTGCCGCTGAGCCTGAGGTGAAGGAAGGCCCGTGAGTGGCCGCGGCTGGGCGGCGGCCTGAGGCGGGCGGGCGGGGCCTGAGGCGGGCGCGGCCTGAGGCGGGCGCGGCCTGAGGCGGGCGCGGCCTGAGGCGGGTGGGCGGTGGCCTGAGGCGGGCGGGCGCGGCCTGAGGCGGGCGTGGCCTGAGGCGGGCGGGCGTGGCCTGAGGCGGGCGCGGCCTGAGGTGGGCGCGGCCTGAGGCGGGCGCGGCCTGAGGCGGGCGCGGCCTGAGGCGGGTGGGCGGTGGCCTGAGGCGGGCGGGCGCGGCCTGAGGCGGGCGTGGCCTGAGGCGGGCGTGGCCTGAGGCGGGCGCGGCCTGAGGCGGGCGCGGCCTGAGGCGGGCGCGGCCTGAGGCGGGCGCGGCCTGAGGCGGGCGCGGCCTGAGGCGGGCGCGGCCTGAGGCGGGCGCGGCCTGAGGCGGGCGCGGCCTGAGGCGGGCGCGGCCTGAGGCGGGCGCGGCCTGAGGCGGGCGCGGCCTGAGGCGGGCGGGCGTGGCCTGAGGCGGGCGTGGCCTGAGGCGGGCGTGGCCTGAGGCGGGCGGGCGTGGCCTGAGGCGGGCGGTTGCCATGACCACCGGGAGGCGTCGGGCGAGCCCTGCGTGTTGTAGCCATGGGCGTGAGCGATGTGCGGTTGCAGTGGCTGCGAGACCGAGCGCTCGCCGTCTTGGGGCTGACCGATCCGGCTCCTTTCGAGGAGCTGCTGAGCCGCGGTGACGGCGCGGAGGCACGGGCAGCGCTGGGGTTTTTCGACCGCGGCAGCGAGGACGGAGATGATGACCGCGAGGCAGGCACGGCGCTGCTGCTGCTGCTGCGGGCCGAGCGGCGCAGCGCGGACGGTGAGGAGGCAGCGGGTGAGGCCCGCGCTGCCCGGCCTGCTGAGCCCTCCCCAGGGCGCTGCCTGACCCCGAGCCCCTTTACTCCGTCCTACTTTCCCAAACCCCCATTTTCCTCCTCCCTCGAGCCCTTGTTTGTTCCATCTGCTGAATTCTACCTCCATTAACTATCCATCTATTAACTGTTAATTAGCCGTTAGCTATTGCCTCTCCATCCTTTGGGCTATGTCCAGTCCTCCTGCACCACTTCTGCCCCACTCGTTTCCAGACATTTCTCTTCCCTAGTTCTGCCTTGGAGAGAGCAGAACCATCCCCACTGCAGAGTGGTTCTATCGTGCTCCTCCCATTTTGCGTGTGTGCAGCTACAGGTAACACAGATGAATTTTCAGATGGGCAGCAGGAGGAAGGCCCAGGTGAACTGTTTCCTGAGCAGCTGTCTCAGCCTTCTCTGGCTGAAAGCACGTGGGTAGTTTGAGTGACCAAAGTCCTTGCAGCCCTACTAGCATAGGGACTAAATATGATTAGCTACTGTGGCTTTCTTAAGCAGATCCAGCAGTATCTGTAACGTTAATATACAGATTTCCCTGGAAAGCAGACGTGATTTTGTGGATAGTGTCCTGGGCATTCTGACCAATTAATGTTTTCTCAGGAGCTTCTGCCTCGAGGTTCTCCTTTGAGATAAAGCTTTCTTTCATCTTTTCCAAACAGATGGAAAGAAAGAGCCTGACTGGTGTGAATAAAATTGACCCACAAGTAGACATCTTCCATCCAGTCTTTGTGATGTCTTTTACTGTCTTTATAATTTCAGATTTTTAGAGATTAATTTTCTTAAAGTAAATAGGGTTCATATGTTCCCTTTTATAGAAATGAAGTAACTCCCCTTAAGAGTTGCAAGCTCTTATCTTTGCTCTGGTGCTATTTATTGAGAGTAAAAGTGGTGATCCTGTAGCATTAAGACTCAATACTTTAACCATGGTATTTCAGAGAAGAAAAAAGAAAAATAATAAAGGGAAAAGGATAGAAAGAGTGTCAGAAGACAGACATGATTTCCTATGGCCCAGAGTTTCTATTCTCTGCTCTTAGTATCTGTGTAACACAGGCTTCTGAAACACTTACTTGCAGAAGTGAAGAGTCATGGCCTGGTATTTTATAGCCATAAAAGAATTTAGTTCATACTGTGCAAAAAGGTTAGGGTGACAAAGGTGAAGTGGTGAAGTTTGATGCATAAGTAGAGCAAAGGAATAATACAGTTCAACTTCCCACTCAGAGCCTCTGAATGGAGGCAGCTGCAGGTTAATGCTGAAAAGCAGTAAGGCAGGGACAGTTATTTATTGGTTGATAATAATATCGTCACACTAAGGATCCAGTTGGGGATGCAGCTATGCCTTTTCCACTTTTAAGTGTCCAGAAGCCTGTGCTGAAAGGGGAAGAAGACATGGTGCACCTTCTGAAAGTGTAAAATGAAGTTTTAAATTCCTGACTGGCTCTGGAATTCAGGTTTGGATGCCTGGTTGTTGAAAAGTGGTGCTGAACATGGAAGAAAATGCTCAGTCAATTTAGTTTGAGAAGAAAATTGAAAGGATCCATTTCACATGCATGGAACATCTGTTCTTTAATCGAGGTCTCTTGTGTTATTCTTTCTTAGGGATGACTCATAAAAGTAAGACATCCCCTCTGCAATCTACAGACAGTGAAAGTGTGTCAGGTCATACACCAGCTCTCTCTAGTGGGTCTGAACGGAACACACTGGTGAGTTTGTCTTTTGCTGTGTACATAGGAAGATGCTGGCTTTCTGATGCAAATGGTTCAGTAAAACTGTAGTTAAATTAAGGAGGTAGGGTGCAGAACAACCACTGAGAGCACAACAGAACAGGAAATTCCATTCAAAGCCTGAGGTACCTGGCACAGCCTCTAACATGAATGACACGACATTGCAAAGGGAGTTTGCTTGGCAAAACAATGACTTTTGGTGAGAAAATGCAGCAGTGAGTGACTCAAGTACCACATTAGGTGGTACAAAAGTTGCTTGTAAAAGTAAAGTTGCAGTTAGAAAAATTGCTAGGTAAAGACACCATGGAAGGAGCAGGTAAGACAGAGAACAAAAGCTTTTGTACCTCAAGTCTTTTGCATAATTAGATGCTCAGGATGGAGTCTGGGGTTTCTAACTTGGTTTATGACTGAGATGCAGGCAGAAGGGGAGTAGAGGCTTGCATGTTCTCACAAAGGCATTGAACTGTTTTCTGGTTTCTTATTCTTCCAGCACTAATGCTTTTAGTCCTGTTGTGCTGGAAAACAACAGTTTCCAAAATGTGATTTTTACTGTTAGATGAGTGACTTTTGAACATTTCCTTAATGTGGTTTACTTGGATGGCATTGTGAAGATAATTGAGTTAAATTAATAATTCTCTCCTATTGCTCACTGCAGGCAAACATTTTCTTGCTGTTAAGAAATGTGGCAGCATACAGTGACAGTCATACTTCCTTTTTATTTTCTGTTTCAGCTACAAGAATGGAAAGTTGACAAAGTGTGTTTCTATGTGGCTCTCGATGAAATCCCTGAAGAATTTGTGTCAGGTTTTACTGTCTATTTCCTGAGAGACACCAAAGGTATGTGCCCTGGATAACTGCAGGCTCAGTGTTTCCAGTTTTTCCATTTAACAGTAACTCACAGTGAGAAAAGGGGATAGTGGCTGGATTTGGGACAGAGCATATGCAGCTTAAATTAACTGGATAGGAATCCTTGCAGAGTAGAACCAGGAGTCAGGAATGTTTTCCCTATGAAATTCACAGAAAGTGATTCAGGTGAGGAGCATGGCTGGGGTATCAGGCTTCCTGACCTGACTCAAATTCTGATACACAACAGGAGCATGATTTATTCTGGTAGTTCTTACTTTTATCATGAAACCAATATCAGGAGTTATTCCAACATCTGGAGTAGCTCTGGTTCTGGTCACAATCAAACCTCAGTATCTAGTACCATGGGAAACAGCTTCTACACTAAAGCAGACAGGTACTTCCACATCTGATGGCAGAGATTGACCCCAACATCTGCATTTATGTGGGCACACTGAGCAGCAACACCCGTGGTTTAAAGCTATGAGGTATTTTATATGTGCCTGTTAGTTCCAGTTTTTCTAGAAACAGGGTGTTTGAGAAAAAGAAAATTATGATCATGTATTTGGTTCTTTTCTGTGCAAGATTTTCCAATCTGTCTGTAGAATAGGAGTTCAAATGAAGGCCACTGTTTTGTTTCAACAGAGAATTATTTCCTAGCTATAGGACTGGATTGTAAACACCTAGAGTCAGATGATCACACTTAGGTATTTTTCTGCCCTTCCTCAAAAAGAATCCACACTGTTTAAACCAGCATTAGTCTTGACAGCGACTTGCACCAAACCTAATTTGTTACAGTCACGCTTTGTTTTATTGAAGTTTTAACTTGGTATGGAAAGGAATTGATGTTTTATGCTTTCTGCATCAAATCATTAAATGTATGCTAATTTTTTGTATACTGTTTAGAAAGAATTACTGAACCTAGTGACCTGACTGAAGCTAATGAGGTTCTTCCTAAAGTGATTAAGTTTGGTGTATTGACTGATGATACTCTTCTGATGTTAAAGAATGCCATCTCCCAGGTAAATGCCTTACAGCTTTTTTATATGGAGTCTGGAGTGTTTCTGTGAGTGATTTGCCTGTTTAGTATTCTGCTGGCCATATGGATTATGCATAAACAACATTGATATTTAATGAGTGACCTTCATGTGCCAAAGTGAAGTTTGGTTAATATTTGATGTTTTATTTCCCACATTTTTGTAAAGATACAGAGATGGGCATTATTTCATTGCCTGGCCCTATATGAGAGCCATTTAAGAGTGTGACACCGGGTACCTTTATTCTTGTGCTGATAGATGTTTGTAAAAGCATGCTGGAGCTGTGCAGAAGTTGAGGCAGAGAGAATGATGCTAAAGAGGTGAAATGGAAGGAGCTGCACTTAAAGTTTAGAGCAACATATCCAATGCTTAAAAGAATTGCTAGTAAGCTGATTTTGTTGTTTTCCCTTTTAATACAAACTATCTAATCTATGTTACCTGGTTGAATTACAGGTGTTTTCACCAGCTCTCTCCTATAGTCAGCAGCAGACTGAAGGATCTTCCTTTTGTCTATGTAGTGAAAACACAGATTCTGAGGAAAGGAATTTACCAGCAGCTGAGCTTGCAGAAAGGAAAGAGCAGCCCGTGGGATACGGTAATACTGAGATGAGGAATGAAACTCAAATGAACAGGCACAAATTGTCACATGTTACTCAGCAGACTCTACAACAAGCTAAAATATGCCAGCACTGTGGTGCTGAGTACCTGACAGCAGAAAGGGGTTCACCTGGGAACGGCTTTATGTAGAGTAGCAAATACATGCAGTTTCTGGGGAAGCTCCAGACCTGAATCACATTTCTCTGCTGATAACTATTGTATTTTTACTGCCCTGAAGCATAGCAGGCAGTATGGAGAAATGGATGAAATCAGTGATGGACTTTCAAACAGTCTGGAGTTAAGAATAGGAGAGAGGGTAAACATACCTCTGCTTACCAATGTTCAGAGGACTCAGGCCATAGCAGGGTATAGAAAGCGGGAGACTGAATAAACTTTCACCTCTTGTTTAGCATCTCATGTCTGTCAGAGGCTACTGCCATGCCATTAAGGAGAGCATAGTGGCCTACAATAAGCAGATTGATAATCTTCTTCAGCAAAGTCCTAATCCTAATTCTCAATAGTAAGAGATTGGGTTAAGTCTTGAAAGCTGAGAGCTTTTCATTTATTTCTAGGAATAGCTCTTTGTTTGCACTATGTTAACTGTCAAGCAACTGATTGTGGTTTGCCATATTCTCAGTCAGGCAGAGCAGGTGGCATGTTACCTCTCCTCAGCAGCTGACATGATGGAAGGCAGAAGCTATTTCAGTGTTGTTATTTTTCCAGTGCTGATGGAATGAGACAGTTAATTCATGTTCTTTTTTTTTTTCCCCAATAGGAGATGCTAAACTGGAGATGCCAAGTATAGATCTAGATGGAGAAGTGACTGTTCTGGCCACAGTTCCAGAAGTAGTTGATGCTCTGGAAAGTTGTGCAATGACCTGGCAGAAATTAATATCCACAGCTGTAGAGGAACAACTGAAGAACGTTCCACAGGTAATGTTGTATATAACACTAAGCTGCTTTTATTCCCAGACACATTACTTCATTTCCCCACAAGAATCTCTTTGAATGATGTCTCATTTTAATCCATCTTTGATTGTTGGAAAGCCCTTTATTAATTCATGTAAAGTAGAAAAAAAGTAGTAAGGAACTGCATGACTTTGGGAAATAGAACATAAATAGAATATAAAGTAACCTACTGCAGATGCTACCCTCAGAGAATAACTGGAAAACTAAAGTACTTTTGTTATCCAAAAGAGCCAGGAAGTATTAGAAGCTGCAGTGATTATTTTTTTTAATAGATGGCTGTATTTTTGCTTGTAAAAAGCAATATCTGAAAAGAAATTCCAGTTGTAAGGTCCTGATTCTGCAAATACCCATGTGACTAATACCATTAAATATAGTGAGGAATTTCATGCCTACAAAGTTACTTGTACATAAGCTTTTGCAAGCGTGGACTCTCTACCTCCAACTCAGAGATACAATCCCTTTGAGCATATGTAAAACTCTTTTGATTTCAAGAATCTTCTTCTATCTGAGTTTTTTTGCAAGCTTGAATCATGTCAGTTTTTTCTCAGCATACAGTATGTTGAAATGAAGGAACAAATACAGCCCTGGTTATTGGTTTTCACTCTTGCATAACAGTCATGGAGAATTTTTCTTTTGTTCCTTGCAGGGTAATGGTCCACTTGCAGAAATTGACTTCTGGAGGGAAAGAGACAATACTTTAAGTGCTCTTACAGAACAGATAAAGCTTCCAGAAGTGCAAAAAGCCATTGAAATATTACAGGAAGCTCAATCCAAACATATTGGAGATTTACAGATGGTCTTGAGTGACCTCAGAAAACATCATGTGGAAGCTCTAGATAATGTGAAGTTCCTTTCTGTTCTTGAACGCCCTTTGAAGGTATGTACCCTTAAGAAAACTTTGTGGAGTTGTAGCTGTAGTGACCTGAGCTTGATTTTTCTGTTGATGTCATCTCGTTTATTTTTTGCTTTTTGAGTGATATACTCCAGCTTTTTTATATTGAACTAAAAAAAGGGCTTATTTCTTTAGCTTGAGTTGCATTTGTTCTAATATTTGAAAGGAGAAGCCCATTGCTGTGAACAGCTTGGTTTGTCAGTCACTACCTTGGGAGATCTTGATGGCATAGCTGAGTTGCAGAAACCAAAGATTTCTCTACTCCATTTTTGTGTGTTGCTTGGGCACCAAGATGGTTCCTTGGCTGAGCTATTGATTTAATAATGCCCCAGACTTTCTAAACTTCAGTTATATATGTAAGAAGTACTGGTTTGCATATTTATTTGCATATTTTCCTGACATCTTACAATATTTATCATGCATTTAATAGAATTTAACATATGGCACTGGGTTTAATGCTGTCTTGGATACAATTCCTCAACTGATGGATGCCCTGAGACTCGTGTGGATAATGTCCCGACATTACAACAAGGACGAACGGATGGTCCCCCTCATGGAACGAATTGCCTGGGAGATTTCAGCAAGAGTGCACAAAGCTGTGGATTTACATGTGCTGTTTAAGTAAATACTGGATTCTTGTTTAACTAGGCTTTGTTTGGCAAAAGCTTTGCTTGTTTTACACAAAGTGCAGTAGCTAATAGGCTTCAGTGTTTTTCACTATCTGAAGTTGTATGAGAAGGTCAATTAAAAATGAAATTACTTTGTGATTTGCATAAATTATGGAATCATCCCTGAAGAAATAGGTACTTGTCCTCTTTTGTCTTGAAAGGACATCAATCATAAAAACATAGTGGTAAAACAAGAGGCTTAAATACCATCAAAATCAGTCCTGATATTATCTCCTTTCAAAATCAATCTCATTGCAAGTTAAGGCCTCCCAGTTACAAGTTTCACCTAGATCTTGTATAGTTAGAAGCTGCAAAACCGGGGTATATTAATCCAGCTGAGATACAATTCTCTATCTGTAATCTTTCTATCTGTAGTATCTAAACTGTTTTGATTTGATTAATAGACAAGATAGAGCTGCTGCAAAAAAGAAAATAGCAGAAGCCAAAAGCACTCTTGACCAATGGAAGAAATGTTATTTTGATGTCCGTGCCCAAATCAAAGAATCAGGAAGAAAGCAGCACTGGGAGTTTGACCGAAAACGTTTATTTGAGAAAACAGATTATATGTCTTCAGTCTGTCAAGATCTGTATGATATTTTACAGGTAGTAATATAGACAATAAACATATGATCAGTGTCCTCTTCTGCAGAGGACATTCTTTTGTGCTGTACTCATTGAAATGTTAACAGCCTTTATTTCTATATGTGATTTTGTGTTTAAGACCTGAGCAGTGCCTTTGATGCCAACAAAGCTGCACGTCACACTTGACATGAAATAACTCTTCTCAAGATAGTGGTTGAGGACAGATATTACTCTGTGTGTTGCTGTGTTGAACAAAGGGACTTGTAACTGCTCACAGATTAACAGTTTTCATGGGTTTCTAGCTTAATGATAGACTTTTAGGTACAACAAGCCTTTAAGTATTCTATACTATAACATTTCCCCATGTATGAATCAGTGTACAAATTGCAGGATGTATGGAGAGGTGTGGTGCTCAGGCTAATTTCAGTCAGGGGAACTAGCAATATTAGTGATCCATCAGTGGTCTGGGTATGTGAAAACTGCACATGTGAGAAGTAGAATAAAAAGGAACAATCACTGGGTATTATCTGTTTTAACAACTGAAGTGTTGGGCCTTCGAGTGGGTCTTTTTTTTTCCATAAAGTTACTTGATGGCTTCTGTAGAAATATGTGAAATGTGAATCACAGCACAAATTGATCATTCTCTGAGATGCTTTTAGTTTTAAAGGAAATACTATCAGCAAGATGTGTTAAATGGCAAAAAACCAAGAGTGCCCATTAAAAATGAAGCTTTCTGGTATGTTGTCCTGAATTAACAGGTCACTGAAGAGTTTTGCAATATATTTTGTCCTGAACTGAAAGCTGTCACAAGGAATCCAAAGCGTGTTAATAACCTGTTGAGACGAGTACAGGGACTAACTAGTCCTATGGAAGAACTGACTTTTGACCCTTTTAGCATGAAAAATGAACATGACTGGAAATCAATTATGGAAGAATTTAGAGAAGAAGTTTCGGTAAGTACCATAGACTGTGATTTCACCTCATTACTCGCAATGTACAAATTCCTCCTAGAATATTAACCATTTCATTTACAGAAAGGGTGAGTTTGCAGAAGAAAAGAACATATGAGTAAATTTGTAAATGAAAGCACGAGGAACTTGACCAATGTTTTAAAGTCAGTATTCTGTTTCTGAGTTGTTTTCATTTATAGTTCCACTTCATCTTGAAAATGGTGAAGGACACTCTTTGTTCATTGGTGGAATTGCTGCATCATGAACAGGGGCTACATATGATCCCTGTCTCAATGAATGATGTCCTACAAAGAAGTAAAGCTTCCTTTTCTTGATACATTCACTCCTTCATCACTCAGCTACCCACAAAGTACAAATTGTCACAGTGCTTTTTGTGATTTATATGTCTGCACAGCAGACATGTTAATTAATGTTCATGTCCTGCAGCTTACTGGAAAGCCACGAGTTTGTTAGTAATGTAAAAGGTAAAAAAATAGTGAAGAAATGCTTGACCACTATTATATATATATACAAAATGAATCTCTAAGTGACAGAATTTCTTGGCTTTGGTTCTGCAAGGTGTATCTCTAAGTGATAGGATTTCTTGGCTTTCTTCCTTTGTTTAGATTATTGAAAAAGAGACCAAAAATTTTATTGATGAATCTTTTAAGACCCTTCAATCAGCAGAAGCTGCATTTGACCTGCTATTAAAGTTCAAACACATCCACTGTTGTGAAACTGTTCATAAGCACATGATGATGAAGTTCAGTGATATTTTGGACCAATACTGTCAAGAGGTATTCAATTTAAGGACTTCTTATGTATCACATGAAGCTGTTTACCTAGTGAAAATCCTTCAGCTGGAATTCTCTTCAGAGCTTGTGCTGTGTGTCAGGTTAGATACTGACCTGGGACAAGCAAGTGGAGAAATGATTCTTTGCCACATTGAATTCCCTTCTAGGTTGAAAATATTAAGCAGATCTTTGTTCAGAACCTCGAGGATCCACCTTTGTGCAAGGATCATCCTCCAGTGGCTGGAGCAATATATTGGGCACGACTTCTTTTCGATCGGATCAAACACCCTATTATTCGATTTCAAGAAGTAGAGGAGTTGCTTGCTGGTGAACGGGGAAAGGAAGTATGTTGGTTCTCTTGATATTTAATGAAGAAATGCTTTCTTCATATCCTTCTTCTAAGGATGTGAAAGTATTCTCACATGAGGGGAAGTTGTAATGTCAAGCCATGTTTGATGTGAAGAGCTGAGCGGGTCTTTCCCATGGTTTCCCAGAGAGACGGTGTCAGAATAAATGACAGAATTCAAGAGCCCAAATTCTCCATCACCTGCATTAACTACAAGGCATTACTTGTTCTCTTATCTAATACAAATTAGAAACTATATTAAGACATCACATTCAGACAGATTAGTTGAATGTTTTTCATGGTCTTTAAAACAACTTGTACACAATTTTCCTTTCTAGATAAAACAAATGTATCTTCAAGTGGCCAAGAGGTTGAAAGAGTATGAAGACCAAAAATACAAGCAGTGGAGAGGTGAGACAGAACAGAATCTCCTGCCCTTACTGGAAAATACTCTGCTGACTGTCATCACTGATGAGGCTGCAACCCGTGTTAGTCCAGAAGCTTCTGAGCAGGTGAGATAGAGGAAGACTGTATCAGACTTCTTTATGGGGAAGAACTGAAACCTGCTTTAATGGTCAGCAAGATTTCTTTAAAGAATAATATTTTAAACACAGTTTTGAAAGGAAAAGTTCAAAAGTTCTAAGCTCAGAAATGTTTGTGGTCTCTTACAAGACTTAGTTGCTCAATGACCTGGCAAATGAATGAATGTTGTTTCTTTATGTGTTCTTCCTTGCTGTATTTCCTGTTAATTTGGGGGTTTTGGCACAACATCTTTGGGACATTAAAACAAAAGTTGGGACTGAAGTTAGGTAGAGGTAAGATCCTGCAGAATCCTGTTGTGATGAAGCCTTTGTCTAACTATGAGCTTCTCGAACTTCTGGCATTTCTGTTGTAACTTGTTGCAGCAGGGTGTAAACAGAGGTGATTTGATTTGTTTCTTGTAATTAGCTTTCACTGAAGAAGTACTTGTGTATAATTTCTGAAACTAGAATGCTGAGGTTGCTATTGAATTTGGAAGGCATTTCCACAAGCTCTGAATGTCAGTCCTTTTACCTACTGCCTTATCAGAGGTCTCCAAGAGCTTCTCCTTCAACTCTTAACAGTTTGATTTTCCTCTTTTTTTTTTTCCTGTTTGCTTGTGCTGTAGAGCTCTGTAACAGAGGAGTCTGTCATCACAGAGAAAAGTGTCCACTTCATGGTAAACTTTCCTCCCTCACTTCATGAGGTTATCCTTGAAACAAAGCACATGGACCAGCTAGGATTTCAAGTCCCAGACATGGCGAGATATGTGGCATTACAGGAAGGCAAATATCTTGGGTAAGGTTGTAACAAAATATCTGCTCACATGCAGACTTATGATGACTTTTACATGAATTTGCTCCAGAACCAGAATGGGCCCCGAGTCATCAAATTTTGGAAATGTGAGAACTCTTAGTGACTTTTTTAAGAGACAAATTACTAATGGCCATATTGCTCTAAGAAGGTTTTATCTCATGCTGTCTGCTTCCTTTAGCCTGTAGGACTGTGTTATACAACTCAAATGCTGAGGAAAACCAAGGAAATAATTTGCTGTGTAATGAATTGTCAATGCCATTTAGATTTCAGCTCATGTTTAAACTCAGTGCTGTTTTCTTCTTGTGTAGCTTTGGATAAGTCACTTTTGCCCAAATTATCACAGGCTTTTAGCACACAGCTATGCTGATGAGCCCTACCTGGATTTTAAAGTT
This sequence comes from Colius striatus, assembly GCF_028858725.1. Classification (NCBI taxonomy): domain Eukaryota; kingdom Metazoa; phylum Chordata; class Aves; order Coliiformes; family Coliidae; genus Colius; species Colius striatus. The sequence continues at coordinate 13,345,567 of NC_084775.1, read as the reverse complement.
AAATTGATGTGCTTCAAACTGAGGGTGTCTTAAAAACCTTTCCTGAATTGGGGCAGGAGTGGTTTGTCTGGCTACTACATGAGCCATATGAAATGAAAGCAAATTTTGCTTTATCTAGAAGTCTGAATGGAGTGATGGAAGTGATCTCCTCTTTGATCTGAGTTCAGAGCTCTGTTGAAAGAAAACTATGATTTCTATGTTTTGTTGTGGTGTTACTTACACTCTTTAGGTATATAGATAGATTGAAAAGGATATTGGATCTCTATCACAAGTTAATGGGAACACTGAATGAAGCAGAAACCAAACTCCTTGATGACCATATTCAAAATCTCTGGTCTCTATTCAAATGGGGGCACAGAAGGCTCAACTGGATGTCCTTAGGTAAGGGAAGTATTATTTTAAAATGGCTGATTTTCAGTTAAAAAGATCTCTCAAATTCTGCAGTCAGTTTTTCATGTTATATGACAGCATGTTTTATATATAAAACACCGAGTGGGAATGGACAGAGACCCTTAGATAACAGCTGTAAGGGACATGGAGGAAGGATTAGGCGAGAAATCATCTAATCTACCTTTCTGCAGAGCACCCGTTGATTCTCACAGATAAAACATATGATTCTGGCAATTTTCATGCATTGGTTAAATATTTGTTAAGAGAAAAAAAAAACCCCAAATGGTTGTGGTTTCTTTCAAGGTGTTGGTGACTTCATTGTCCACTGTACAGAAACTGTGGAGAATTTTGAATTACTTATCCGTCGGATTCACAATAATTCTGAAGACATAAACAACAAACTTTTGTTCATAGAATCAACAAATCTCTTTAAGTTTCCACCTTCAAAAACTGGTGATGAGCTTCCTGGTAAGTCTTTATATTTTCACTTCCAAGCTCTGGGATGTTTTGTTTTGCTTTGTCTGCTACTACAACCAGCCCTTTTAATTGTTAGCAAAACCAGCTACAGTAACATGGTGTAACAGAGGAAGTACAGAGCTTCAGTACCCTAAAACTGATGGTGTCAATGACAGAAACATAAAGAGGAGGATATAAGTAGATAATTTCATTTGTGTCTATCTTGCTTTTGATCACTTTCCTCCTAGGCTTTCCTTTGATTTCATTATCCTTCTTGTGTGTGGTTGTGTAGCCCTTAGAGCTGTGGTCTGCATGAAGTGTCAGCTCCCTTCTGGGCTCTCTGAGCTGAACTGGCTTCCTCAGATGGAAACTGCAGTGAGGTCATTGTCTCACAGGTCTCTCTGTCTTTTGAGTGAGTGAATGATAGATCAAATTTCTTTGAACACTTTGTCTGTCTTCTAAAAGGTTACTTCCATATCTGCTAGTTGCTATTAAATAATTGAATCCATATGAAATCAGAGGGTTGAAATATGAACAAATTAAGCATTAGTAAGTGAAGATATTTTGTATCAGTACACTAGATCGATTTCATGTTCAGAAATAAAGCCCAACTCATTATTGCACTGTGCAAGTCTGTTGGGTCTGTTGCAGTTAATTGTACTATTTTTTGTATCTTTGACAGGAGCAGAAGAATTTTTTGAATATGTTAAGTGTGAAAGAGCAAAAGATGTGGCACATATGGTTAGAAAGTATTCTGCAATTCCACGATTCCTAATGAAAGTGGAAAGATCTGTTGCCAAGACAAACAGTGGCAAATCTCCCAAATTGGCTTCCTATTATGCATACTGGGAAAACAGGGTTTATCAGGTGTTGACACAGTTGATTGTGAAGTAAGTAATTTGTTTGCTTTAATGGATTTTTATTCTCTCATCTTCATTTTTTTCTGGATCTGTTGATCACTGATGTTGTTTGAACACCTTGGTGATTTCCAGTTTGAGACAGATTTGCATTTGTACTGGCTTTTTGTTTTCTGTGAGGAATGGAGAAGTGATAATAAGGTACAGGAGTAACACAAATTCAGAGAAAATGGATTTTGTTGACAGAAGGGAAAAATAAGACATGTTTTCTGTAGCGTGTGTAGTTGCATATCCCTGGTATATTTTTCAAATCAAAGTTTTGCCTTACTAAAGCATACCATTTTGAGAACTTGGTGTCTGGATGCTGGATGCATCCCTGTCATGTGAGGGGCACCAGTACAAGAACAAAGGTTTGCTCGACATTACTTGACCTGTTCTGCAATAGGTGGATCTGAGGGGTTGTAGCAAGATATTATAACAACTTATATTATAAGCAAGATATTATTACAATAGAGCATTGCAGGGTTAGAAAAGCTTCCCAGCCATCTCCTTGTCGTCAGCCATCTCTTTGTAATCTGGTCCATGCTCAGCTACTTCATTGTGCTTTCTTGACTGGACTCTTGCAATGGAGTTGACCATAGTCTCAGAGTCTGCTTGCAGAAGGATATTCCCTTGTATTCCTTCCAATAGCTTCTGTTAACTAGTCAAGCTTTTGCATTAAATCAGCATTAGTGGGACAATTTTGCTCTGATCTACATGAGCATTTTTAGCTGAAATCAGTGGTAACTGACTTCAGACAGGTCTGTTTACATCTCTAAGCATGCACCTGATAATTGCAATCTCTGTTGGGCACTTCCATTGGGGATTTCACTTGGTTATTATGGTCTTTGACGTGATTTTTTTCCCTTTCCCAGGAATTTGCAGGCTTTTAATGCAGCTGTTCTTGCAAATGTGCCAGTGTTCCAAACAGAAGCTATTTTATCTGTTCCTGAGATAATCTTGCAAACTAATGCCAGTGAGATTGAGAAAATGACTGCACAATGTGTCCAAGACTGTGTTGAGGTCACAAAGGTGACTTTTGATAAAGATTTACTTGTTGCCAAAGTTTGCTCGTGATCATAATGAATTAATCTTACTTTATGTTTGGACAAGCATAAATGTCAAGGGAAAGATTTATATTGCTTTATCTTGAAATTAAAGTATCCAGTACATTGTTCTAATTTTACAGGCTGTCCTAATTTTACAAACTGATGACAAAGGAAAAAAAATGCTATAAAGCTTCATGCATTTTTACTCAGGCAAAATACTTTATTACTTTTCAGCAGTTTTGCCAGGGTTGGTACATGATTTGGTTCTATAAATCAGCATCTACCAGAAGGAACTACTTTACAGATTGTACTGCAGATGTTGCTTTGTGATGTATGAATAAGTTGCAGGAATAAGGAGTGTGAGTAGCCTTCTCTGTATTGCAGCAGCAGAAAAATAATTCAGAGAAGGCTGGGAGAAGGGCATTTGGGGCACATCTAAGGCAGCAGGTTTACAGCAGACAAAATATCTAGCTTGCTGGCAAAGGTGTAGCAATATTTCCCTGCCTAAGTATGTGTGCATTGAACTGCTTTCCAGAAAAGAAACCAAATATTGTGGCAGTGTTACTGCCCTGTGTTGATGAGGAAATGATTTCAAATGTCACCTGAAATGAATAAATTTAGATTAAATGTGCTTCTTATGCTCAGATTTGCTCTTTTGTTCCACTGCTGCACCCAGTCTGTTTGAACTAATATCTCTTTTCCTTTGCCATGCCATATTGCTGCTATTGCTGAGAGTTTAAAAGCAGAGTAGTGCATGGGAAGGTTTGGGTAGGATGAAATTGACTCTTCTCAAGTTTATGGCAAAATGTAATTTCTTGCTGACAGAAGAAACATTTGATTTGAGAAACCACTCTCACCACTTCCTGCATAATCCCTTAGGTAATGATTAATTTCTTGACCAAGCCCTGGAACAAGCTGCCCAGGGAAGGAGTGGAGTGACCATCCCTGGAGGTGTTTAAAAGATGTGTAGATGTGGTGCTTGGGGACATGGTTTAGTGGTGAGCTTGACAGTGACAGGTGTATGGTTGGACTCAATGATCTTAAGGTCTTTCTGACTTAAATGATTCTATGATTGATTTGACTAAAATGACACAAAATAACTGTTTTTCAACCCTGTCTTGACAACTCTAGCACTTTGTACGATGGATGCATGGTACCTGTATTGAATGCCCTCCTCAGAATATTAAGGAAGAAGAAGCTTTCACTTTCAGCTTTTACAGCGACATCTGCCACAACCCTCTGGTAAAACACCAGGCTGTTCTCATATCTCAGAATGTCCATAAACTCCTGGCTTCTCTCAGCATGTATTTGAACCAATGGAAGAGGTACCACTTGCTGTGGAAATTAGACAAAGATGTAGCCATGGAGAAGTTAGCTGCAGAAAAGCCTACTTGTGTAACCTTTGATGAGGAGTTGCAGTTTTATATGAAGGTAGCTCAAGAAGTGACTCAACAGCCCTTGATTAAAGATGAGCAATTTGTCAGGCTTCAACTGACTCCTTTAGCCCACACAGTGCAGGACTATGCTAGAGGCTGGATGATTTCACTTGGGAAGTTGCTTAATGAGTCTGCAAGAGAGGAACTCTTCAGTCTTCAGGAAGAGATTCAGGTAGGTGTTTTCAGTTTGCTTTTGTTATCTTTATCACATAGACTGAAAAGTAATCTACATGTTATTTACTTGTGTTTTGTGTTTGACTCATCATTGTAATTCTGTTTAATTGCTTCATCAGTGTTGCTTCTGGGAGGTATTTTTGCTTTTGACAGAGATTATCACAGAGTCTGAAGAGATCTCCTGATTCCTTGGAGGATCTCAAACTACTCCTTGGCACAATTGCAGAGATCAGAGGCATGTCCTTCGAGGTAGAACTGAAATATTTGGACATCTGGGAGAGATATCGAACTCTTGCAATGTACAACATTCCTGTAAGTGCATGTCTCATAAAACACTGGAGATTTCAGCTAGGGGCACAAGTGCCTCCCATGTGAATGAATAAATGTTTTCCTTTTAAGATATTTTACAGAACCATACTATTACTTAGGTTAGAAGGGATGTCTGGAGACTGTCTAGTCCAAACCCCCTTTTTAAAACAGGATCTCCACATATTGTGTGTCTGATTCACATCACTTCAATAACAGTTTTGTGTTTTGTTTATCCTGTGAGCACATATCCCTTGCCTTCTTGTGACTAATTATTTCTTGTGAGAGATATTACTCTTTTTGTTTTAGGTAGCTAAAGAAGAACAGGAGGTGTCTGATAAGATTAAGGAAAAGTGGGAAACTCTCTTCTTTGAAGCATCAGAAGTTGATCACAACCTTGGAGGCATAAAAAGAAAATACACCAAGGTAGTACTTGTAATCATTATTGAAAAAAATAGAAATGGAAAGAAAAACAACTTAAACACTGTTCTTTTTAGATTATACAGCAATGGATTGAGGACTACAGCAAAGAGGTAGAAGATTTCTTCCATAAATTCATGACTGAGGGGCCTGGTGCTGCTGGGGAGAATCTTGACAAAGGTGAATGGATTAATGTGTGTAAAGTGATGTCTTAAAAATGTGAGTCTTCAGATAATTCTTCATATTTTCTGTAAAACAAGAAAAGTTGGTTTTCTTTATTAACATACTAACTTGTCAACCAGGAACGTGTCATTTTCAGTACTAAAACCTCTACAGCCTATATGCAAATGGTCCCTGGGTTTGTTTATCTAGAAAAATCATCTCCTTTCCCAGGACTGGAACTCATGGCCATTTCTGAAAAAGAGTTGGAAAAACTGGAAGAAAGCCACCAGGAACTGCGCAGTCTTGAGAAAATTTTTGACTTGCCAGTGACAGTGTACCCCAACTTAATGAAAGCACAGAATGATATGAAAGGTCTAAAGCAGATCTATGAAATTTATGAATTACAGAGAGTAAGTATTGCCTTGTGCCTACACAGACACACACCTATTTCTGCATGTACATACAGAAAATGTGTGGGAGGGAGGAAGAGGCTGCATTGTCCTCTAGTTGCTATCAACTTTCTAAGCCTTTGCATGAAATAAGCTGTGATCTGTAATTGACTGTTACCATGAAATGACTTTAACGATGTTAGTACAGGATTAACAACATCTCCATAGTGGACCAGGCACATCTTTATATTAGACAGAAGCAGATCTCCCTCTTCCCTAATAATTTTTGGGTGACATTTTACTGGGTAAGTCTCACAATCATTTCAGTGGAACTACTTTTGGATATAGTATATGTACAGGTGACAATGAGTATCTCAGGCTTTAAGTGATCTTAAATAATTTTTAATGCTTTATTTTTTCCAAGAGAGAAGTGTCCAGTGAGGTACTTCTTAAGTGCCTCACTTCTCACTCTTAAGGATGCTTCTCCTGCTCACCATATTTCCTTTTGATTATTTCTGGTTGAGTTTGGTTATGAATCTGTTTTCAACATGAACCCATCTCTTCTTCTGTTTGTCAAATGTTAATACAATTGCATCTGCATCCTGGCTGTGGTCTCTAGATCCTACTGTAGTGGAAAGATTTATTCTAACTAAGAGGAAATATGATTTTTTTTCCTCCTAATGACCTTGTTCCCAGGCAGCTAAAAAGGAGTGGTCTCAGACACTCTGGATAAACCTCGATGTTCAGTTTCTTCAGGAAGGAATTGAAGGATTTCTTAAAGCCCTTTGGAATCTGCCTGAACAAGTACACAGTATGCCAATAGCCTCTCACTTGGAAACAAAAATGAAGGCGTTTCGAGACTCCATTCCTTTGTTGCTTGATTTGAAAACTGAAGCTTTAAGAGAAAGGTTTGCTTTGATTTATATAAATCCTTTTTCTATATATTGGAAGATTTTGTTTTGTTAGAATTTTTCATTTCATCATACACATCCTGCAGCTTGATATTTTTCTTTCTGCTGAACTAATTTGTGTAATAGCATGCAAGGTGACTACAATGGCTGGGATACTTTATCTATTCCAAATACCAGTTCTTGTTTAAACTGTAGAGTGCTAAATGTGGTTTAATTACTATGCATTGAATTACAGTGGTTTTCATTTTTACTGTATCATGGTGATTGGTGCAATTGTTGATGTGCCAATTTAAAACAGGCATTGGCGAGACCTCATGGAGAGAACAGAGACGAGTTTTGAAATGACAACAGAAGCATTCACTTTGGAGAACTTGTTTGCTATGGAACTTCACAGACACTCAGATGTTATCAGTGAAATAATTGGAGTTGCTGTTAAGGAACTTAGACTTGAGAAGGTAATGTGAAAAATCATAATAAAACAAACAAGCCATTGATGACAACTTCAGTGAGATTTTCACATTGGCATGACAGTAAGTTTATCCATCTTCCGGGGGCTGCTGTGATGTAGCTGATGGCAACTAAGAGCAATACCTCTGTTAATAAGCTACCACATACCACAGAATCTCAGCTATCTTGACTTTGCCATCTGTATGTTGGATTTCTGTTATTGCAATAAGCCAGTTTGGCCTATGAAAAAGGATCTGAAGAAGGACCCACTCTGTTTCCATCATGACATTTTGAAATAGACTCTTTATAAACCAGAATTAGAGAATATGTGCAAAAATGTACCTGAATGAAGTGATTTGTTATGCTAAGATTATAGTTCTCTGGCTTTTGAAGGTTGAAACATGCTCCTCCTTATGCTCATATGCAGGATGTGAAGGAAATAGCAGAAAGATGGGAACACCTGAAGTTCACTGTACAGATGTACTTGAAAGACACTGAGAAGCGAGGCTTTATTCTGGTATCTGTGGGTAAAATTTTAGACATTCTTGATGACAACAGTGTCAATCTTCAGCGTGTTCTGAGCAGTCGATTCGTGGCTCCTTTCCTTTCAACTGTTCACCTCTGGGAAAAAACTCTGTCATTGATTGGTGAAGTAATTGAGGTAAGGAGGAAAGTGCTGGAATAAATAATTAATGTTTATTATTTATAACCAGGGGTTTCTATTTCCTTTTTTTTTCCCTGGTCTTTTATGGTAACATTTGTGTCTTAGATCTGGATGGTGGTTCAGAGAAAATGGATGTACCTGGAGAGCATCTATATCGGTGGAGATATCAGATCACAGCTTCCAGAGGAAGCCAAAATGTTTGACAGGGTAGACGGGATGTTTAAAAAGGCAAGTAACTGACCTGACCTGAGATTGGTGTAATTATTTAGTACATTTTGCTTCCAGTTGCATAGTTAGTCTTCTGTTTCATTTGTAACACTGAGAATCATGTTACAGTGACTTGAGTATGAGACTGGGGAACCCAGGAACTCTGGTGTTTCACTTCACACGTGTTATACACAGAAAACTTCCCCTGATTTAGCTAAACTGGGCAGAAGTGTGATCCTTGTCTGACAGCACTGCACATGAAGAATCCTTTTCCTTTCATTGGATTCATCTTTTAAACTTTACTGTGGTAATAAGAAGCTTAGATGTGTTCCTATAAAATGCCCTATATACCTGCTAAAAAAGTCTTTGCTGGTATAATGCCACTGTTCCCATACTGACCATATAGTTCCAGTATGAGTATGGCTTACTTTTCTTTTTGTCATCTGCAAAACTGAGATGGTACCATGATTCTGAAATGTTGGGTTTTCATACAGCACCAGGAAACCATCTTTAAAACCATCTGATTCACTTCTGCAAGAACCTATATTGCTTGTGCTGCTTGTGTGTTTTGTCACTAGTTAAATCTAATCCAATCTAATAAATTGCTGTTGAATATTTTCTAAACTTTCTTCTCTCCCTGTGTAGATGATGGAAGAAACCAACAAAGAACCAACCATTAAAAATTGCTGTGAAGCCCCAAATCGCCTATCAGACCTCCATCAAATGAATGATATACTGGAGAAATGTCAGAAGAGCTTGAATGATTACTTGGATTCCAAGAGAAATGCTTTCCCACGGTTTTTCTTTATATCTGATGAGGAGTTGCTTAGTGTCCTTGGCAGCAGTAACCCACTTTGTGTCCAGGAACTCATGATAAAGGTACAATGTCTGGCTTTCCACAGTGCCTTGTGCTTTAAGAGTTTAGCAGACTATATTGTATGTACATATCGTTAAAGGTCCACTAATATTTATTGCATCCTGAGGAAGCTTCTGAGTAACCAAATGAAATCTGATTGATAGTTTCTTCTGGTTTTCATACTGGCCAGTCGCAGTTACAGTAGAGGAATGTTGGTACAGGAATATTCAAGGTACACAAGAATGATAAATCACTGAAGAACCTTCCTGTAGCTCCTGATAGATCTTTATTTTCTAGGGGAAAAAAATCAATGTCATTTGAGCCAGCTCATCTGCTTTTTCACTCTGCAGTTGGGCTGCTGAGCTACGTATCAGCATTTGTATTTGATTACTTGGAGTCAGAACCATTTCTCTTTAGAGTCCGTGACAATTTTCTTTCAAGATCAAACGGGGGCCACACACACTCAACTCTTTGAAGCTTTGTTTCTAAAATGCCAGTGAGTTTCTTTGTTGGTGCATTTCAGATGTTTGATAACATAGCCTCCCTGAGGTTTCAGGATGGTGATAGTGGTGAGAAAATGGCCACAGCCATGATTTCAGCTGAGGGGGAGGTGATGGAGTTCCGGCAGGCTGTGGCTGCAGGAGGCAGAGTGGAGAAGTGGATGGCAGCGGTGGTGGCAGAAATGAGACGAACCAACAAACGCCTTACTAAGGAAGCTATTTTCCGATATTGTGAAGACAGAAGCAGGTGAAACAATCAGTGTCAAGGATAATACAAATACTTTAGATGTTATTATGAGCCTGGAACGATCTAGGAAAGGCTTCACTTTTAATTTAGCCTGTATCTCTGTATGTGGAGGCATATGAACACATGCATGTGCAGTATTTTAACTGACCAGAAATGTGTTAGCTATCAAATGTAATTTCTGAAGTCTTGAGTTGCTATTTTTAGTGTGTTTTTCTCACTATGAATTCCATTTGGCATGCAATAGGCAGTTTTCCTATCAAAGTATTTTCTAGGCTTTTTGGAAAGCTACAGCACACCTTGATAAAATTCTGTACATCTCTGTAGAGTTTGGCTCCTGTAGTTTTTGCAGCAATAGGTGGAACTTTTTTCTTTCCTGTCCTGCTCAGTTACTTAGATTAAACAGTAACTCAGGCTCCCTCACTCTATTTCCCATAGGGCTGATTGGATGTTACTCTTCCAAGGCATGATGGTGCTGGCTGCTAATCAGGTCTGGTGGACTTGGGAGGTAGAGGATGTCTTTCGGAAAGTGAAGGCGGGACAAAAAGAGGCAATGAAGCTTTATGCTCAAAAAGTGCACAAGCAAATTGATGACGTGGTTACCCGCATTGCAACGCCTTTGAGCCAAAATGACAGGAAGAAGTACAACACTGTTCTCATTATTGATGTTCACGCCAGAGACGTCGTTGATAGATTCGTAAAATACAGGTAACTGCTGCCTCCCGACCTAGAAAATACCAAACATGTGGATTGTGTTTCCATGCCCTTACCTCACGTGAGCAAATCTCTCTCGTGTAGCATTCTGCAGGCTGAGGGCTTTGAATGGGAAAGCCAACTGCGTTTCTACTGGGAGCGAGAGCCAGATGAGCTGAGCGTGCGGCAGTGCACCAGCACGTTCCCCTATGGCTATGAGTATATGGGTTTGAATGGACGTCTGGTCATCACCCCACTGACAGATCATATTTACCTTACACTCACACAGGTATCTGTATAGTGATGAGATATACATATCACAGCTTCAAGGAGATTTTTACTAACAAACTCTTTTAAAATACACTTCTAGGCAATCACATAATTGTTTTACTACCCCTTTCTGTTGTCTCCTTGATGCTAATGCTAATATGTTTGAAAGCAGTTGTGATGCCCTTCTAACCTGATTGCATCTAAGATAATATAGAATGCATTCACAGATAAAATTCAAGGCTTTTTGTATTCAAGGGTTAATTTATGATTTTGCTACCAACCTAATATAAACGTAACCCGAGCTTTGTTTTGCTTTTTGGTCTGTCTTCAAAGGCTTTGTCCATGTTTTTGGGAGGAGCACTGGCAGGGCCAACAGGTACAGGGAAAACAGAGACAACCAAGGATCTGGCCAAAGCTCTGGGCTTGCTCTGTGTGGTGACAAACTGTGGAGAAGGCATGGATTTCAAAGTAAGAACTAAAGATCTGTGTTCTCTGATAAACTACACATTACTACTGTTTTTCAGTGTCCAGGATAAGAACATTCTCTGAACCTTTGTGTGTGTGCCTTCCTTAGAAATACCATGTTGGCTGATAAAAACCCTATTTTGAAGGAATTTCAGGTGCTGCCAGTCAGGGGAGCAACGCTTAGATGATATAGTTAAGCTCTTCATAGGCAATTGCACTTGGCAAGTGATTGTTGCAAGACCTTATGACAGATTGCTAGCTCCTGCATATATGAATATTCTGAGGTTTTACCCAGTCATTAAGAGTTCTAGCATACTCCAAAATTTTCTGATGCTGAATGATTTATATGTTCATTAATGAGGTGTTTTTCTTGTTCTTGTTAGGCAGTTGGTAAAACTCTTTCTGGTCTTGCCCAGTGTGGAGCATGGGGATGCTTTGATCAATTCAACCGTATCGATGCTTCAGTGCTTTCAGTCATTTCTTCTCAGATAAAGACCATTCAAAATGCTTTAATGAATCAGTTGAAAACGTTTCAGGTAAACATTAAAAAAGAAGGGTGATTGTGAAGGCTGATCTTGTGTTTGAGGCCAAGATTCAGGGTTAGACCTCATTGTAAGATCAATAGACTGCTTCTTCTGTGATTCATTTGTGCTGAATGTTTCAGACTCCTGAGTAGGTACTCTCAGTGTCAGAGATGTTAAATCCTTTCTGATTTCCTAGTCCTTGGCTAGGTTTTTCCTTTGTGAGATGGGATAAAAGTAAGCTAAATAGCAGAACAGTAAGTAAATGGGATAATGGTATAGTAATATTTAGAGAAAGAAGTGATTTAACTTGATGTGAACGTTTTGTGAAGGATTTGAATTCCAATAAGTGTGAAATGTCTTGATGTTTATCTGTAAGATACAAACAGTGGGATGAACATATCTGGATGGCTATCTAACACTAAATAATTTAACATGTTTCCCTATGTGGGTGGGCCAGTATTGCTGTTTTTCTCTGGGCAAACAGTATCGTTTAATTCAATTCCAAACACATTATTCTAATGCTTTCTTACGCCTTTAGTTTGAAGGACAGGAGATTACCCTTGACAGCCGAGTGGGTATTTTTATGACCATGGATCCTGGCAATGCTGGCCAGACTGAACTCCCTGAGTCTGTAAAAGCTTTGTTCAGACCTGTTGTTGCTGTTGTACCAGATCTTCAGCAAATCTGTGAAATCATGCTCTTTTCTGAAGGGTTCCATACGGCAAAGGTTAGAAAATGTCATTGCTGCCCATACCCATGTACACATCCATGTATGTGTGGCCAGTGTTTGGTTGTGACTTATACATTTGTGATTCTCTAACTTAAATCTCAAACAGATCCTTGCCAAAAAGATGACAGTGCTATACCAACTGGCAAAGGAACAACTTTCTAAACAGCATCATTATGATTTTGGACTGCGAGCCCTTAAGTCGGTGTTGGTGATGGCTGGGAAGCTGAAGAGAGAATCAGCAGACCTCAGTGAGGTAGATTTGCCTCTTAGCTACACTGGGCAGATCATCTTTCTTCCTAACAAGAAATGTGCCCATATAGCTGTAGTTCGTGCTGGGAATAGAAGTGCTGGTGTTATTTTGTCTTATTGTTTCACTTTGTTTCATCATGCCCTCTGCCAACAACCATCAGAACTCAAGTCAAAGTAGGGAGATCTGTGGAAAATGAGGTATTTTACTTCTTGTTAAGCCCAAGGTGCAAACAGACAGATGACTGTGTCTGGATGAATAGGAAAAGCTGGTTTTTGAACAGCAAGTGCTCCAGTTGTGTGGCTGTTAATTGCGTGGCTCAAGTAGCACAGTATACTTCCACATAAAAGCTTTTCAATATTGCATTGCTTTTTATGTCTTTCACACCTATCTTGTATTTCTATATGCACAGTTATGAACAGATGCACATTGCAGGTTTGTGAGAAGTTGGTTTCTAAATGATGCTCTCAAGAGGACTACAAAACTTGGGTATACAAAACTGGTGTGGGCCACTCCAGCCATTTGGCATTTGGTTAATATGGTAGAAAAAAGAGAATGTATTATTCATAGCTATTGATGTGCTTAAACCTTATAAAATAACCTTTGTTTCCAGTAGTAATTGATGCCAGGAAAACATCCTCCAAACTCAAGTAATCAGGCAGTAGTTTTTAGAGACGTTTGAAGTTACTAGGTGTTAGATAGTTGGTGAGCTGTTTGGTAAAGATTGGTTCTCCTGTGTTTTGCCTAGGAAGTTGTACTGATGAGAGCTCTACGAGATACGAATCTTCCTAAATTTGTGTTTGAAGATGTACCTCTCTTCCTTGGCTTAATCTCTGATCTATTTCCTGGCCTGGATTGCCCTCAAGTCCACTATCCTGACTTTAATGATGCTGTAGAACAAGTGCTGGAAGAAGGAGGTTATGTTGTTTTACCAGTCCAGGTATAAACAATATTAATTGCTTGAATTTTTGTTGTGCACATTGGACTGGATGTGTATTGCTGCACTCTAAAATGGCTCCAGGAAAGCTTAGCTGGTATAGACCAGCTGCTGATCTGTTCCACAGAAGAATTGCAGACAGCAGTCTATTAAATCAATATTCATTTTTCAGGTGGATAAAATAGTTCAGATGTATGAGACCATGTTAACTCATCACACTGCAATGGTAGTTGGACCTACTGGAGGTGGCAAGTCAGTTGTCATTAATGCTTTGTGCCAGGCCCAAAACAAGTGAGTATAGATTTTAAGACATGAAAGTGGCATGGACTGCATTGTTCAGACCTGTGTAGTCACAACAAGATCAATAGCTGACTGTGATGTTTACTTGGGTTAACATGAAATGGCACTGTGTTCTTTTAATATTGCTTTTCTTGCTGTATCTCTAGGCTAGGGTTATTGACAAAGCTTTACACACTGAACCCTAAAGCTATGAGTGTGAATGAACTGTATGGGATCCTTGACCCTACCACACGAGACTGGACAGATGGAGTCCTGTCAAGCATTTTTCGGTGTATCAACAGGCCAACTGACAGGAGCGAGCGAAGGTAGAGAGCCAGAAGCCATTGTGATGAGTTTCAGATACTGAATTTTACATCAATCTTGTATTTTATTTTAAATATTTGGTACCTAAATAAGTAAAGTGCTTAGTGATTTTCCTGTCTTCTGTGAGTTTCCAGCCTCAGTGAGATGGATGGAAACGGAATGGGAGGCTCTAAAACCCTGGACTGACATTGGCACCAGGGATGGCACACGTGAATTCTGAAATACATTAGTAAAATCAGAGACTGGTCAGTGTTCTTTGGCTCCTGTATCCACAGGTACATTCTGTTTGATGGAGATGTGGATGCTGTCTGGGTTGAAAACATGAATTCTGTCATGGATGACAACAAGTTATTGACCTTGGCAAATGGGGAGCGGATTAAACTCCAGCCACATTGTGCTTTGTTGTTTGAGGTAAGTAAGGACTGTGCTGCTGAATAGATGGGGAGGGTTAGATACAGAGAGGGTATACAAAACCTGAAAAGCAATGAACTGTGGGTGTGCTTTAAGTGTGTGAATACCTTGTATGATTATTTTCTAGGTTGGTGATTTACAGTATGCATCTCCTGCCACAGTATCCCGTTGTGCAATGGTCTTTGTAGATCCTAAGAATCTGCAATATGAGCCGTGCTGGCAGAAGTGGATCCAAGAAAGGGGAAATGAGGTGGGAATTTCTACACTTGTTTAGAGAATATCTGTATTAAATACTGAACCACAGACAGCTGCAAAAAAAACTAAACAACTAAAGGCAGTCTGACTTTTTTTTTATGACAAACCTAATCACTAGGCCTGCAGGCGAGAGCTGAAGAGAGTTGCTAGCTTTTCTAACTTCTGTTTGTTTCTGAGAAGTAAGTGAGGAACAAGAATCAGTTTACTTGCTCTCCAGTGAGTGAGCAGTGAGATTATGTAGGTCCTTGTTTCTTACATTTAGTTTAAAAATTCAAGTCCATGGGTAGCTGAAGTAAGACAACGTAGTTGCTGGCACCTGATGGATGCAGATCCTCACCTGCTGAAAACCCACTCCCTACAACAGTGTCATCTTCATCTGAGCAATCATACTTGGTCATCAGATATTGATGGGAAGTTCTGCTGTCAAAAATGGCCTTGTCAGATTTCTGTGTTCTGAATCATTGTCCTTTTTGTTCCTCAGAAAGAGAGAACTGAATTGAATCGGCTCTTTCAAAAATATGTGCCCTACCTCATTGGTCTGATTGTAGAGGGAATCGTGGATGGCACACGTGGAGAGAGGCTGAAGACTGTTGTTCCTCAAACAGGTGTAAATATGGTAAGGAACAGAGAATAAAGGTTGAAAAAGTTTATCTTAAAAGAGAAATGGAATGCTGGAGAGAATAAAAACCTCTCAGAGAATGTGCAGCAGTAGAGTCTGTACTGAAATGTCACTTTGCTAGCGATGTGCACCAAGAGACAGAAACACTCAAACAGCTGAAAACACATTCAGAGTTTTCATGGATCTCAATGGCAATTCTGTTTACACTTTTGTCTTTTGTTACAACAGGTGGTGCAGTTGACTGTGATGCTGGAAGCTCTCCTTGTGGTACAGCCTGATGATCCTGATGTTCTGGAGTGCTTTTTCTTGGAAGCTTTGTATTGCTCCTTGGGTGCTGCTCTTCTTGATGCTGGGAGAATTAAATTTGATGCAACAGTTAAACGCATTTCCTCTATGTCTACTGTTCATGATGACAACATCCTGGCTAAGCCAGGGGAGCTGCCAGGTAGAATCTTGTCACAATTTAGTTTCAATCCCATTAGTTATATTAGAAAAGTTTAGTTTCTATGATGACAGAACATCATTCTTCCTTCCAGCCAGCTACTTTGGCTGCAAAATAGACTCTCTGAAGGATTATCACTGAAAACCACGTAGAGATGCTGATGTTAGATAACTCAGCTATTTGTCTGTCCTCACAGAACTGTACCTTTCTATGTCAAGATGCAGAGATAAATAGATAATAGATAAGGGGGATATGTGTATAGATAAACAGATAAATGGAACATGTGAAAGGAAAGCCAGTGGAAGGTGCTTAAAAAGTGATAATGTGGTCCAAATGCTGGACTAGGAGAATTTTGGTTGATTTCTCACTGAGTTAAATGACAAGTAAACAGAACACAGTGTTACCCACTTTGGTGCAGAATCTTACCCTTTGCTTTCATCTCAATCAAATGATTTTCTTATGAAATATTTCAGTGTCCTAGAAAACTTCCAGTTGCTTAATGCTTTGCAGGTCAACTGCCAACTTTGTATGACTTTCATTTTGATGGAGTTCAAAAAAAGTGGGTACCTTGGATGAAACTTGTTCCAGAATATATTCATAAGCCTCAAGTGAAATTTCTTGACATTCTAGGTGAGTGTAAGATAAAATACAGTGATGCTATGCCTGTAGTTTACAATGTGCCTCCACTGAGCATGGGGCACTTAACATAAGACATATTTCTGTACCAAAAGTCAGGTTAGTTTTTGTGATGACACAAATAAATATCTTTAAGTTCTTGTCATAGTAGTTTAGCAGGAATAGAATTGATATTTACTGTGTAGTAAAGCAAAGGATGAAAAGCTCATTTTGGTTAATAAGGCTTATTAGGAGCTACCAATATCTTTTACAAGCCAGAAAAGCAGAATATCCACAGTCTGCACTACCAGAGGCTCTAGAAAAAACATCAGTTCCATGGTTCAAGCACTCAGTAGATAAAAATTACATTCTTAAGGCTATTACTGGTTGTTAATTCAAGCACTCTTAATGGGAGTGGGTGCTTTTCATAGTTAAAGACAAATGAATGCAGGTTACTTTAGAGTAATACTTCAGCAAGCACAGGTTAACCTCACTGACAAGATAATTAAGTGATCTCTAAAGTTGCTCCTAATGGAAGGCTGTTCATGTAGAAAGAATGAAGCTCTGTAGTGTTCTGTGAAAATGCTTCTGATCCAAATCCTGACACTGTCCTTCAAATGAGCATTAAATGGAGCATAACCAGTCCATGACCCTCCTAAATGGGAGATATAGTAAAAAAGAAGTTATCTCCAGGAGAAAAGATCCCAATGGTAAAAGCAGAAAAGAGACAGCTGAGCAGTTAGAATTCTCTTTCAATATTGTTAGCTTGTTGATATTTTAGATTATATCTTTGTGTAACTGCATGTTAATACCTTGAGAACCTGATCCAGCATCATCCTATAAATATAAATCCCCCAGCTGTACTGCATTTTAATTTAACCTGCTGTCATGTGCATGATGTTTTTCAGTGCCCACAGTGGATACAACACGCACCATGTGGTTACTAGAACAGATGGTAACAGTGAAGCGCCCAGTTGTCCTTGTAGGTGAATCGGGCACATTTAAAACAGCAACTACACAAAACTTCCTAAACAATCTGAACAAAGACCTTAATGTATGTATGAGGCATTTTGCATCATTTCTAAAGCTGCATTTGCATTCTCTGTCCTTTGTGTTAAATTTGTATTGTGAAGCCTGAGTCTGTGAGGAGCATTATTCACTTTGGTAAAGCGACTGCAAGCTCCAGACCCAAAGTATGTCAATGATCTGAGAATCCTGCAGGATCAAAGATGTTTTGTTCCATTCTACCATGTGCAGATTCAGTTTTATAGAGTAAATATATATATTATTGAAGTGCTAACAATAGGATTACTTTCATCTCTAGGTCAAGTGAATAAGTGCATCAGTGTTTCCTGTGTATCTGACACTCTAATATAAAGAATCCTTTCTGAATGCTTTAGTTTAAAAAAGAACAGGTAAAATTCATTCTTATGCCTTTCCTTTGCAGCTGCTGCTGGTAATTAACTTCTCTTCTCATACAACATCAATGGATATTCAGAAAAATCTAGAGACAAATGTGGAGAAACGAACTAAAGACATTTATGGCCCTCCCAAGGGAAAACAGCTTATTGTTTTCCTGGATGATATGAATATGCCAAAGGTAAGCTGCCAGCAGTTTACAAGGTAGTATAGAAACATTTGGAGTGGCAATGACGTGGTCCCTTTATACACAGATCCAGTGAATTCACAAGTCAAGGAGACACATGGCAAGTGTTAAACTGGATTTCAGTTTAGGATCTTCAGAAGAGTTGGGCTTGTGTGTAGTAGGGGATGTTTTTGTCTGTTACAATACTTGTCCTATATATGATAGAGATGCTGTTAGATCATAAATTTATGTCCTTAAAATCACATTTCTGTGGCCTGATATTGGCTGCAGATTGTGTATTGCAGAAACCATCCTTTTCTCTTTATAAGTGAGGCAAAAGAGTATGTGTGCATTCAGTTCATCTCAGAGAAGAGACATTTTTCCCATGGAGACATTGGGGTGACTGCTCACAGTTAGTTTTAGTGCTTTACAAAGTGTCACTTTGACTTTGGAATGTTCTTCTGAGTATGGAGCACAATAATTCCACACTTACAGCAGTAAGTGGCATGCTAATGTACTGTGCTCTAAAAATCCTGACTCTTCTTTGTGATAAAGGTTGATGAGCATGGCACACAGCAACCCATTGCCCTGTTGAAGCTACTGCTAGAGAAAGGTTTCCTGTACAACCGTGGAAAGGAGATGAACTGTAAACTTCTTCAAGACCTGATTTTTATTGCTGCCATGGGGAAAGCTGGAGGAGGTCGGAATGAAGTTGACCCTCGATTCATCTCCCTCTGCAGTGTTTTTAACATACCTTTTCCTTCTGAGCAATCACTGTATTTGATCTATAGCTCCATCCTGAAAGGACACACCATGGTAATTTCACTGTTTTTAAAGGAGTGCTCAAGAGGTTTATCATTTTAAAATAGACATTTATTTCTGTTATTGCAAGATCTGAAATCTTCTGTTACCAGACTTTCTTCTTATGTAGAACCTCATGCAAACCTGTCCCTTTCTGTCCTCTTTCTCAAGAGACAGATTTACACAGTTTTGATAAATTCTCAAGTAATATGTAAGCACTCAGGCCAGCAGATAATTTTATAAACCTAGTGCTTTCCACAGGTTGAAACCCGTGAGCAACTTGCTTATGGTTCCTGTCACCAAATACACAAAGTTCAGCAAACTCTTTCCTGAATGACAGTGGAAGATGTAATATAACACAGTAGACTGCATTCCTAGCAAGTAACCTGCAACATCATATAAGAAAAGAGCAGTTCTTTCTTGTTCTGCTATGCAAGTGCTGTGGAAATTCCAGTCCTGGAGTTTGATGTTAACTGCAGCACTGTGCATGCTCAGGAATGAGCAGGAATGTGCTACATGTTCATCTTCCTTGTACCAGAGGAAGAAAAAGTTCTGAAAGTATCTGTTCTTAGTTATTTGAAATACACCAAACAGGGTTAAAATTAGAGAATCACAGATTACAGAATCACAGAATGGTAGAGGCTGGAAGGGAACTTTAGAGATCATCTAGTCCAACCCCCTGCTAAAGCAGATTAACCTAGAAGCTGGAAAGCTGAATATGTTTAATAGCATTGAGTTCTCTCTGGGCAGTCTCATGAAAACCCCTTTTCTTTCACATGTTTGCAGATGTTTAATGAGTCTGTATCAGCCATCTCTGACAAGATCACTGCATGTACTTTGGAGCTTTATAAAATGATTGTTTGTGACCTACCCCCTACTCCCTCCAGATTCCATTACATTTTTAACCTGAGGGATCTTTCCAGGGTCTATCATGGACTTACTCTTACAACTCCAGAGAGGTAAGAATAAAAATCATCTTCACTGACCCTACATCTATTGATATTGGATGAATCTGGGTGAAGATGTGATAATTTGGTATGTGAAATCAGTCCCATTTGGTCACTTTTCATTAAACTGTCACCACAATGAGAAAATGTTCAGGAACATCCTAAATTGTGATGGTACTCTTGACAACAAACACTGATGCATCAGTCTTTTGTAAGATATCCAGAGGTAAAAATAGAAGCAAATTAATTATTTGCCCTTATGAAAGAACAAACTCAAAAAGAGTTAAAACGAAAGGTCCCTCCAGGCTTTGGTCAGTGTTACTAACCATATGGCTTTAGGAATCGTGTCAGCTCATTTGGTGCACTCTGATATTTCAATTTTAATGTAGGTTTCAAACAGTGGCCCAGATGGTGAGAGTTTGGAGAAATGAGTGCCTCAGGGTTTTCCATGACAGGCTGATTAATGAAGCAGACAAAGCATTGGTGAGTAATGTCTTTCAATTTTTAGTAGTCACTGACTATTACTATGGCAACTAATTTGCAACAGCAAGACTACCAACTGTTGCATTCAGATCTGACAGTTGCACTGCACTCTTGTCTAGCCACTCTTTTGGTCCATTAATCTGAAACCTGGCCCATGGAGTTTTCTTTTCTAAAACAAAGTGACTAGGACAGACTGAGTGAGCAGATCTGCTAAAGGAATGGGAAGTAATGCTTGGTTTACTTGCCTGGTTCACCTGGTTAGCAGAGGCCCAGTTGACACATTGTGAGAACAGTGAAGAAGAAAACTCAGGAAATCACTTCAAGTCAGTACTTTCTTTTAGGAAGGATTGTGTCAGAATGTGGCTGTACAATCAAGTAGGAAAAAGAAGGATAAAAGCTGAGTCCTTAAACAATGGCTTCGGTTTTGGCTGTTCAGCAAAGTGGAAAATGCTCCAAATGGTATCTTAAAACACAACAGAAAATGTTGCCAGTTTTATGCCTTGAGAATTAGAGGGGGAATTGGTGTAGCTTTTACTTACATCTAAGCAACTTCCTTAGTGAAAAGTAGATAAAGATGGCTTCAGATTTTTCTTCTTAACACTTTCACCTCTAATGTACAAAGAGATGTTTCAACCTCAGTTTTCACAAGTCCCAATAATTATGTGACAACTTTTCTATATTTGTATTTTCATTCAGACTTACAACATTTGTGAGAAATCTTGGTGGCACGACATCCAGGAATGCCTAGAAAGATGGTGTTTACCTTCCTGTATAATATTTACACCAATATATGAGATGGTATTTTTTATAACAGGTTTATTCTTTTCTGTTTTAAACTTCTGCAGTCCATTGGCTTGAATGGCTCTGGAACTGCCTATGAGATCATTTTAGATTATACATAGAAGTGGGTTCTATAGCAAGAGGAGGATGTGATCTTTGGTTCTTCTAGTTACATAAGTGTCTCTTTGATATCAGTCAGTATATGAGGAAGCATCTACATCATCACCCTTCTAAGTGTTACTGAATTCAGAATCATCTGCTTTGTTGTGTTGCCTGACTCCTTTAATACCCTTGAAGGTACAAGGTCATATAAAACACCTGATTGAAGAGAATTTTGGAGATAACTTGCAGAAAGCCATGAGAGATCCTGTCCTTTTTGGAGATTTCAGAATGGCACTGAGGGAAGGAGAACGTCGTGTTTATGAGGATATTCAAGACTATGATGCAGCAAAAGTTCTCTTTCAGGTAGCGTGCATCAGCTTGGAGCTGTGCCTGATTCTGTCTCTGTGCCTGAGAAATGGGCAGGAGCTTGCCTCAAGCTGGGACATCTGTTCTCTTTCTGTGTGCACACAGGATTTTATGTGCAGATTACCCATTTGGGGTCTGCAGTAATGGAAACTGAGGATCAGCTACAGAGCCAGCAATGTTTTCCTATAGTTTCAGTTTCCCTGAAGAAGGGGAAAGGAATAATGCTACTAAGTGGGTTGTTATTTTATTGTTGTTATTGTTTCATTGCTCTCCTAGTAATATTCTGCCCACCTTTCTCTGCAGGAGATTTTGGAGGTATATAATGAAGTTAATAGGAAAGTGAATCTGGTTCTTTTTGATGATGCTTTGGAGCACTTAATCCATGTACATCGCATCATACGGATGGATCGTGGGCATGCTCTGCTCATAGGGGCAGGAGGCTCAGGAAAGCAGTCCCTGACCAGACTGGCTGCCTATACAGCTGGATGTGAGGTTAGTGACCCTCCATCTTTGCAGTGAAAGAGGACAGGGAAAGAGTGTTGTCGTCAGGATTGAACTGGTGGAGCAATGGAAGCCAGTTGGTCAAGAGAAGATCAGACCGGTGTCTCTTCCTTGTGGAGAGAAAAACAGGGTGAGGTAATTGCCAAGAGGTCTCAGATGATGACTGTGGGTAATCTGGGCAGGAAGCTGTCAGTGCCTGAGTCTGGGTTTTGGCACTAGGGATAGAAAACAAGGAGGGTTTTGGCTGTGAACAACTAACAGTCCTGAACTACTGCTTTGGTCACATATCTGTATTACCACAGCTGCCTGGTGCTGCTTGAGGAACCGTGTTGTGATCAATACTGTAGTATCTCAGATAGGAAATATTCCTCTCTCAGAGGTACTTGCAGTCTCTTGCAGAGGCTTGGAAGAGAACAACAAAAGAGGATGAACACAAAGCAAATTTGCAAATGCAGTCCTGTGGGGTGGTACAAATGTCACATCTAACAAGAAACTAGCGTGTCATTTTTTGGATACCTACATTTACTGATACCAGAACCCTTGATCCAGCCTAATGGATCAGTTATCACTGTGTCTTGGGTCCCTGTGTGTCTCCTCAGTGGGTGTTTGCATCCTCAGGTGTTTGAGATCATCTTGAGTCGAGGATATGGAGAAAATCATTTCCGAGAGGATTTGAAAAAACTGTACAACAAGCTGGGTATTGAGAACAAGTCAATGGTATTCTTGTTTACAGACACCCACGTAGCAGAGGAGAGTTTCCTGGAACTCATCAACAACATGTTAACTTCAGGTGGTACACACAGCCTCAGTTACTCCCAATCAGTATCTAGCTGTGGCTCATAATCTCAAATGTACCCTTGATCCACCTACTAGTGTTTCACCCTGTGTCCTCTGCTGTTTTAAACCTTTCAGTACTATCTGAAATTATCTTGGCTCTAATAATGGCTTTTTGGCCTCTTTTTACAGCCATTTGTATGTGTCTGGGAAGGCTATAGGGTTAATTCATACTGATTATCATGCAGGAGTCTCAGATTCCTTCTTAGACTTCAGCTGCACATGGCCACACACCCACCTTCTGTACCACTGCCTTTTGTATGGCATTTACCTGAACTGCAGCCACTGCTTGTCTCTATCTCTATCTCTATCTCTATCTCTATCTCTATCTCTATCTCTATCTCTATCTCTCCTAAAATGTAGTTTAGTACCTTTCAGTGTATGCAGCAGATGAAAAGCAGCAGCAGCTGGCACTGTGTGACTACCCTCTCTATAGAGGTTCCTACACAATCTGATTTGAAAACAGATGTGGTACATCTTAAGCCTTTGTCTCCTTTTCCCTGTTCCTGGTCTGCTTATATCTGTCATTAGGTAATTTGTGCAACATTTGCCATGTGATTGAAACCATCAAAATGTGAACTGGTGGTTTGTGGACACTAATGAAGATTTACATTGCAGAGACACAAGCACTTTATGTTCTTGTGACATTCTGTGTATATTGCTGAAGCCTGCACAAAAAAGGAATTAATTATTGCTCTAAATTTCCTTGCATCATCCTAAGTACTGCCTCTCTGTTTTCCATGGGGGCTGGAGGGAGGAGGAAAAGCACAGAGAGATTTATAGGTTCATTCCAAACTACCCAGAATCATTTTTGCAGAACTAGGTTTAAAATTTGTGACTGATTTCTCATCTGCCCTGTCCCTAGCCATATGGTTTTCTCTTTCTGGTTGTTCTCACTAGCACTCTTGTGTCCTTATGTTACAGGAATGGTGCCAACTCTTTTTCCAGATGATAAAAAAAATGCCATACTAAGTCAGATTGGAGATGAAGCTACTGAAGCTGGTGTGAACCCAACTAAAGAGAGTGTCTGGCAATATTTTGTAAACAGATGTGCAAACAACCTTCACATTGTCCTGGGAATGTCCCCAGTTGGGGACAGCCTGAGAATGTGGTGCAGAAATTTCCCAGGTATCAATTGTTCACACTGCTTATTCCCTTCCCTGTGAAAACCAGGTTTGCAGGCAAGAGAAGATCCCCAGTGTCTACTCAGAGACGTCAGGCAGCTAAAGCTAAGCAGAGCAGGTTTCATGATTAAGGATTTGCAGTGCATGGCTTTTTCCAGTTAATTACCACATATCAGGGAGTATTATTGATTAGCATTTACCAGATCAGTTCATTTTCCAGCTGAACAGCTAGAAATCAATTAGTCTTCCTCGGTGAACTGGAAATAGGCAGCCTATATCTGCAGCCTCTCTTCTGTAGTTTACAGAAGAATGTGTGGTGTTAAATGATTATGAAATTAGGACAAAGATTTGTGTATGTAAAGCCAAAAAATGACAAGTTGAGAGGGATACAGAGGGATAAAGATAGAGCCTGTAGATTCTTGATGCAAATCAAGTTAAGCACGGGGTTACCTGGCAGATTAGGGCTTAGTTTTACAAAGGAATTTTTCAGATAACTCTGTCCTTTTATTTTAAGGTCTTGTCAACAACACTGGTATTGACTGGTTCTTGCCCTGGCCCCCCCAGGCCTTGTATGCAGTTGCACAATCACTGATTGGTATGTAAGATGTCAGGTTTTAACACATTAACCCTTGGGATTGCAGAAGAGATGTATTCTTTACTTTGCAGTTCTTGTAGATTTCATAATCTGATTTCCCATTGTGTTTGTTAGCCTGAGTCTAAATGGATGATGCAAAATCCCAGTTCAAAAAGGTTTGGATGGAAGTTTCCTACTCAAATAGATTTCAAAAATTGCTAAAATGAAAGTTCCCAGCTCTGCAGACAATATGATCTGCTTGCCCAGGCCCAGGTTGACTTCTGGCTCTGCCTTGGTCTTTCTGCCTCAGAAAGCAAACTGCTTTTGTGTCTGGCTTAAATGTACCTAAAGCAGAATTGACATGTTCTTAAACTCCAAAACTTTGATTTTTTTTTTCTTTCTTCTGCTCAATTTTAGGCACTAACACACACGTCCCATTGAAGAGCTCCAGGTCAGTGATTGAGCACATGGTCATGGTGCATGAGTCTGTAGGGGATTTCAGCAAGAGACTTCTGCAAAAAGCAAGATACAGAAACTATGTCACACCAAAGAACTACCTTGATTTTATCCATACTTACTCCAAACTGTTGAATGAAAAACATGAGTTCATTTTAGGTGAGGCTGTGGGGATGACTTAAATATTTAACAAAGGACATAAATGTGTGGGAAGAATCCCAAATATTCCCCACATTATGCTCATTTTAGCAGTACTATCTCCAGGGCTGTGCTGGCCTCTGGCTTTGACATTGGACCAATATCCTGGCTGCATATGAACGTTCAGACTCTGAAACTGTCCAATTATTTTGTGCTTGAACCTAAGCCAGAATCTCTAAAGCAGACACTCCTTGGGGAAGAGGCTGATTAAATCTCATACCAGCTCAGCCTCACTCAAGGTTTGACATTCTTCCTCAAGCAGCAATTCCTATTCATCCTTCAGTAGGCCCTGAAATATGTGAAGAGGATAAAACACAGACAGGGTAATATGGAAAGCAACTTGTGGCACAGGGCTACTCTCTGGTAGTTTGAGTGACAGACATGAACATCATCTTGGGTGGGAGGCTCAGGAAAGGCAACGTCTCTAAGGGTCATTTTCCTTTCAGAACTGAGGTTGCCTTGCTGCAAAGTGTGCCTAGAAGCATCCTTCCCTTCTGTGAGACTGCTCTGAGACAGTACATGATCAATGAATCACTAACATTTCTCTCCTGTTTTTTTCTACCTAGCACAATGTAAACGGCTGGAAAGGGGCTTAGATAAACTGAAGGAAGCTAGTATACAGCTGGTTGAGATGAACAAGAAGCTTGCTGAGCAAAAGATTGTGGTAGCAGAAAAATCTGCTGCTTGTGAGGCTTTGTTACAAGAGATTTCAGCAAACACAGAAGTGGGTAGGTAGTTTACAACTACTGAAATGTCCCACAGGCTAAGCAAGGCTCCCACAGTTGTGCCAGGTTGGGCTGAAAGGCTCTCTAAGAGCTCCATCTTGTCCTAAAGGTAACCTTCTTGTTCTGTCTGTGCTGGTCTAATGTCATGCTGGAAGAGCAGGTCCCTTCTCTTGCCCACAGTGCCATCCTTACTCTCTATTTGGCCTAAAATACTTTACACAACTCAATCCTTTGCTTGCCTGCCCTTGTCTTCCCTTTCTAAGGTGTAGGCTGTAATGTGAGAAAAAGGCATTAGCAAGAAAGAGACTTTCTGATTCAGAAAAGTACTTTTAGAGAAAAGGCAGAGGGAAGCATGGGAAGACAAGAGATTATGTATGCTGTAGTGTGGAACATGATCAAGTGTTCCTAACCTGGTGATGGAACTGTAAACATTGGTGAGCTGGCAACAAAAAAGTACTGAGTTGATGGTCAGTTCTGATTTTCAGCCAAGAGCAAACCTATATGAGTATGTGGTCTGTTTGAATAATCCATTTATGGTCCTGCCTTTCCAATTCCTAGCTGAGGAGAAGAAAAAACTGGCTGAAGAAAAAGCTATGGAGCTACAGGAACAGAATGAGGTGATTGCTATGGAGAAAGCAGCTGCTGAGACAGCTTTGGATGAAGTTATGCCTGTTTTAGAAGCAGCCAAACTGGAGCTTCAGACGCTCAAGAAGACTGATGTCTCTGAGATCAGGTGACTCATTTGGTGTACAGGAGCATAAACACTTGAAAGTTCAGAGAGACCCTCGTTTGCAGGGTCTGAGCCTCAGCCTCACCTTTCTCACCTGCATGTGTATGGGTGAAAGTCAGCACATCAGCTGCCCAGGTGCAGAGGTCACCACAGCACCCCCTGATTCCTAGCCCAGGACTTCCTCTCAAGCCTGTTCTTCCAGTCCTGTGTTTCATGTCTTCCCCATATTTCTCTACCCTGCATCTGATGCACTAGAAATTGCAATGGTATTTGCCTGAGCAGTGGCTGTCCAAACCCCTCCATTCCTCCTCTGTTTTTATCCTGTGTGAACAGGAACACATACCAGTTATTTTTCCTGGGTGCTTTGATAGCATGAAAATGTATTTCTCTGCTGAATTAACTTCTCCCCATGTTTTGATAATACATCTTGTATTTGGGGGTAGATATAAAAGCACATTCAGTCCTTGGCTCTCCCCAGAACAGCAAGCCCTTCCCTGCCACACTGGTTCAGTTTCCCTCCTCTCTTAGATGTCTGGATTCCTCCTCAACTGCCTCTCCCAATGGACAGCTGCTTCACTGCCCCAGGGGAGAACATCCTAGCTCAAGATTTTAGGCCTTTCACTGTTGAAATCTTTTAGCATTTCATTGATCAGATTGTCTGAATACAAGAATTGATTTTAAGCTTTTGAGTAGTTAACAATTTCTTCCCTGGCCTGGGTTATCTTTTTCACTTGAAGATGTCTTCCTCACTAGCTCTGGATGTAGTGCAACGACTCTTTTAACAGGAAGTACACCATATTCTTTGTCTCCTTTTTCTGCCCCACTGTCTAGATCCTTTGCAAAACCCCCTAAGCAAGTGGAGGCTGTTTTGCAGTGTGTTCTCATAATGAGAGGCTACAAGGAATTAAACTGGAAGACAGCCAGAGCAATGATGTCTGAGGCAAACTTCCTGCGATCCGTGATGGAGACAGATTTTGATAGAATTACCCAGAGCCAAGTGAAATCCATCCGAGGTAAATTGCTGATCTGTAGCCTTGGAATGAATGGAGGCTCCTGCTAATGTGATTAGCCATGTCAGCAGCAATCCTTCCAGTGTTGTTTAGGAGGGTGGGATTCACCTTGTGCAAAAGGACAGCACTGTCTGCAATGCTGCAGATGTGCTGTTGGGATCAACGTTCAGTGTTCAGAGACATGTGTTACATCAGTTTGTTCTTACTTACACAGGCAAGAAACAAGCAGGACTGCTGAGCAGACCTGCTGTCTGCTTTTAGCCACTTAGTGGAATTATGACCTCATCTATGTGGTGGCAATTAAAATGTGATATATACAGAGGGGAAAGAAGGAAAACTGTGTCTAAAGCTTATGGGCCAGACTTTGCACGTGCTAACGAGGGTGTAATCCAGAGTAGCTCCATGATAAGGGGAATTTGGCTCTGAACAAAATTGTATCAGACTGCTGCAGAGAAAACAAACCATGATCCTCAGACATGCTGAACAACTCCTGAATGCACTCCCTTCATGGAGGAAGAACTTGAGAAACCACTGGCAAGATTGTGCTTGTATTGTGACAGCCCAGTAGCTTCACCTTGAAGTCAGAATCTCTTTAGTATTCTGACAACTGTGTCATGTTGTCTGTCACAGCATTCCTCAATACTGCTGCTAGGGAAGGGGATTTCTCTCATGATTTCTGCACTGCCCTTCAACTCACTGGAAATATTTTTGTGTGTTGCCCATTTAGGTCTGTTAAAGACTCTTAATACTACTTTCAAAGAAATGGAACTTGTTAGCAGAGCAGGACTGGGAATGTTAAAGTTTGTTGAAGCAGTGATGAGCTACTGTGATGTAGTTAAACAAGTCAAGCCCAAGAGAGAAAAGGTAAAGTGTGTGGATTCAAGCTCAGAGGAGGATGAAGCATGATCCTGATGAGAAAAATAATACTTGACTTGAAAGTGCTTAAAAAGAGATGTTTAGGAGAGCTATTGCAGTAGAAGTGAAGCAGGAACTCAGTTACAGATTGCTGTGTTTATTGTGATGTGCTGGGATGTGGGTTCCCAGCCATGCCAGTCCTTGAAGGAGAGAGAAGGAACATGTTCAGTTGGAATTTTGTAAGGTAACATGGTTAGAAAAACACACTTTGTAGCTGCCTGCTGAGAACAGATGTTGAAAGGTGGCATTTGGACAGAGTAGAGCTCAGTAGTACAAAACACTCCTGCTCCTCAAGTACAGACCTTTTGAGTAACTTTCTTTAGAATGACTGGAAAGTTCCTGTTAGCAAAGGGAATCTAATGTCCAACAGATGGGGGTGGGAAACTTTCTTCAAGAAAAGATTATTCTACACAACTGATAGCTGAGAAAGTATATTCACTAGATGATGAGTCTGACTAATTTTAAGGCCTTAATAAAGTTGTTATTAAGCATACAAAGCTCCCCTTTTGTTATGGGATGACAGCTCATATGCTCTGATGTTCCTTGTGGGTACAAAACTCTAGGAGATGGGTCTGCTTTGGAGGTGCAGTATCAGACCATGATGTGTGTGTTTGAGGTGATGACTGGTGGGGGAGAAATGGTGCCAGTTATTTTGGCTTACACTGTTTATTAGCAGGACACTCTGAGATATATGAAATAGCCAAAAGGAATCTGAGAACTGAAAGACTTCTCTCCAAAACCCTTCTTTCCTCTGGTACTCTAATGTTTCCTTCATAATGTCACCCAGGTGGCCATGCTGGAGAGGAACTATTACTTAAGTAAACGGGACCTGGAAAAGATAAATGCAGAGCTGACTACCATTCAGGGTGAGCTTAAAGCTTTGGGGGACAAATACCAAGAGGCAATAAAAGAAAAGCAACAGTTACAAGAAGAAGCAGAGATTATGCAGAGAAGATTAGATGCTGCTGACAAGCTCATCTTTGGCTTGAGATCTGAAAACAAGAGGTAAGCCTATGTTTAGAAAGGGACTTTTTTAACACCAGGGATAAAATCCGCCAGCCAGACACTTTTGGAAACGTCACTTCCTGTGAAGTTCCTTTCTGAGAAGACCTAATAACCCTTCTAAGCTGATAGCCATTAGATCTTGAAAAAGAACATGATTTTTAATGTGTAAGAGCAAGGTGACTCAGATTAAAAGGAGAAAGGTTCAGATGAACACAGTGTTTGCAGCCATCATAATAGGGAGAGAGCAACTGATTATAAACTTGTGGGTCTAAACCTACATCTAAAGTAGCAGCAGCTGGAAGTTCTGCCCATAAACCCCATCTCCCTGGTCCAGACTGACCTAGAGTTCCCTTATAATTCTATCAGGTGGACAAAGGAATTGGAGGACTATGAAATCCGAAAGGTGAAATTGCTTGGAGACTGTCTACTGTGTGCTGCCTTTCTGAGCTATGAGGGAGCATTCAACTGGGAGTTTCGTAACGAAATGATCTATCAAGTGTGGCAAACAGATATCCTCTCACGAGAGATTCCTCTCAGCCAGCCATTTCGGTTAGAAAGCCTCCTGACTACTGAGGTGGAGGTTAGCAGGTACGTCCAGTCCAGAATCCCAGGTGCCTACATCATGAAATGGGATTCTGGATCTGAGTTGGTATTGTGGGTGGGGGTGTGCAGCCATACCAGAGACAGCCCATTTTACTCTCATGTCTTAAAGAAGGCAAGGAGACAAGTTGTTATCATACCTTAGACACATAAAATACTTTTTAAGGGTGTTTTTAAAGGAGTTCTCTAGAATGTGTCTTCCTGTAGTCCAAAAGGAGTCTCTTCAATGAATTTGGAATGAAACTCACACCCAGATAGCCCATATTCCAGCTACTGCAGGATTACTCACCAAATGCAAGTCAGTGTTTCAAGTAGCATAGTGACAAATGACTCAGTGAGTCAGTCTGAGTTCTGTTCTCACAATCACTGTTGCACACTATGTTTTCCTGTGTGCCTAAGAGTGTGCTCAATGAATTGCAGCATTTTACTGACAAATGTGCTGCTCTCCCATCAAGTTTTCATCCTGGTCTTTGATCCATTCCATTCCCAGGTGGGTTTCCCAGGGACTGCCTCCAGATGAGCTCTCTATCCAGAATGGCATCCTGACAACCTATGGGAGCCGCTTCCCACTCTGTATTGACCCACAGCAACAGGCCTTGCACTGGATTAAGAAGAAAGAAGAAAAAAATAACCTGAGGGTAAGGATCATTCTACCTCTTTACTGCTTGTTTTAAGGCTGCATAAGTATCTGTCACCTTGAATGGGGAACCAATTAGTAGACAGATATGACGACTATTGTGTCTAAAATAGTGAGTCACTGTTCACATGACCTTCAGTTCTCTGGGTTGGATGGTTGGTTTGGGATCATGGCAAGCCCTGGTAGATGCAAAAACAGTGTAACCAAAAGGCTGGTGTAGATTGTGTTTAATCACAGCTCCAGGATGGGGTTTCCATGTAGGACAATTAACACAATCAGAGGCACAGTTGGAACTTTGAAGAATAATTCTCCAAATGGAAATGATTCTCAACTAATCAATCAGGGAAAAAACCCCACAGCTGCACTGTTTTATACCAGTGCAGTTTGTATCATGTGTGAGAGGAAAGACAAAAAGCAACAAAGAGCAAACTTCATTAGTGCTGGAAATGATTGTAAAGTAATAACATTCAGCAATTTGAGTTTCAGTTCTCTTTCATGTCTTCCTGTTATTCTCTTGCAGATGGCTTCCTTTAATGACCCAGACTTCCTTCAACAATTACAACTGGCCATAAAGTATGGAAACCCTTTCTTGTTGCATGGAGTTGATGAGTATATTGATCCTGTGATAGACAATGTCTTGGAGAAGAACATCCAAGTTGCACAGGGGCGAACTTTCGTTGTCCTGGGTGACAAAGAGGTTGACTACGACAATAATTTTAGGCTGTACTTGTACACCAAGTTATCAAACCCAAAGTATCCTCCCTCTGTGTTTGACAAAGCTATGGTTATCAATTATACAGGTAAGGAAAAGTGACTCTTTAGTAACAAATTCGTGGTTATGCTGTAGGGCAAGGTTAGGGCCTGGCTGGTTGTCTGACACAGCAATGAAACTAAAAACCTCATAGTCTCCTTTGTATTTAGCACCTGATTTAACAGAAATCCTTTTCACCTCCCTCCTAAATATCTCTTCTTACCCCTGTTGGGTTAGTTTGCTTTGGTAGAACTGAGAATCAGAGTTCTATGAGATGAATGAGATGACAGAAGTTGTGTACAAGCTCTTCTCGTGTCTGAAGAAAATCAATCAGTGTACATGTGTTGTGTGTGCAGTTACACTGAAGGGCCTGGAGGATCAGTTGCTCAGTGTCATTATGGGCTTTGAAAGAAGAGAACTGGAAGAACAGAGGCAACATCTCATCCAAGAGACAAGTGACAACAAAAACTTGCTGAAGGATCTGGAAGACTCTCTCCTTCGGGAGCTGACATCTTCCACAGGGAACATGTTGGACAACTTGGACTTGGTGCAAACCCTGGAAGAGACAAAATCCAGGACTACTGAGGTACCAGCTCTGGGATTTTTGGATGATGTACTAGTAGAACATCTTTCCTTTTTCATTGTGCTTCAGCTTTCACCCTTGAAGCTAGGCACTAGTTTGAAAGGAAATGGTGAGGGTTTTTATGTTGCATCTTTCAGCATTGGGCATTATTTTATTGCATCAGAGAACCAAATGCTGTCTTCAGGAAAGTCCTTATCAGGACCAAAGTAATGATTGTTTACACTTCTAAAGCAAAGAGCTTATGATGTATTTCCTTCAGCTCTGAAGCAACCATTGGCTTGTATCAGATCTGAAATGCAAAATTCAGGTATCTGTTACTTAAAGGGCACACAGAGACTCCATCTTTGGAGGTTTTCAGGATGTAAAGCTACAGCTGACCTGATCTAGTACAGCTTTGGGCAGAAAGTTGAACAGAAGATCCCCAGAGGGCCTTTCCCACACTGTTTCTGTGTAAATCTTTGCTTTACTTTTCATAAACACACAGACTGAGATTAAGTTTGTCCAACTTCTGAGGGTTTTTTTACAATTCATACCATGTCCTTAGGGTTTCTTGCCCAGATTCCCTGAATAGTCAACACAGAGAGGCAGGCACTGAACAGCTCTGCTTTTGGTGATCTAACATAGATGCTCATGATCAGTGCAGTAATTATGTGTGTGTCAAATCACATGTGGTCAGGTGATTGAAAAACTGGATCTGGCTGAGACCACAGCGGTGGATATTGATCATCTCCGAGACGGCTACAGACCAGCTGCCAGGAGGGGGGCCATTTTATTCTCTGTTCTGTCGGAAATGGCACATGTCAACATCATGTACCAGTACTCACTGGTCTCCTTCTTAGAGGTTTTTAGCTTCTCCCTTCGGAAATCCATACCCAGCCCCATACTTCAGAAGAGGTTAAAGAACATCATGAACACGCTGACTTTCAACACCTACAAATACGTCTGCACAGGTTGGTGGGAATTAGTGATGGGCTGATGCTGTGGTGTGTGGGTGCTCTTTAAAAGCTCTGCCTTGAGCTGCACCACATTACAGAGGGGACTTACCAAACAATGAATGCACTAATGTTCACCTCTCAGCATTGGTCCCAGTCCACACTTTACTCCCTGCTGTTTCTGTTTCATGAATCGATGCGGGTACCAATGTCACTTTGCAAGAAACACTTGTCTTTACACAAGAGACAAGTGGTAAATGAGAGCTGTGGATCTCACATCCCTGGGTGTAGCTCACAGATGCTGTAAGCCTGATCCAAAGCCCCATGTTTGGTCAGACACAGGATGTGGGTTTACAGATTGCTCCAGTTCCACAAGTTTTAGCAGCTGACATTTGAAAACATTGTCCTTTCCTTGTAGGCTTGTTGGAGAAGCACAAGCTGCTGTTCTCCTTCAATATGACTGTCAGGATAGAACAAGCTAATGGCAGAGTTACTCAAGCAGAACTGGAGTTCTTTTTAAAAGGTAAAGTACATATTTATAGATGAATACATAGCTTTATGTAGCAACAGCTACAGGATCTTTCAGAGAGAAAGATTGTTGTGGATCTGAGTTGCTGTAAGAGCTAGCAGCTAGAGAAACTGCTGAAGGACTATGTTGGTTTACACAGACTGTGGATTCTGCTCTTGGCTGTTGACAGATCTCACATTAGCTGATGGTTAGGATGTTACTTGAGAAAATAATCTTCAGGTATTTTTCTGTGTATAAAGAACTTTAGAGATGATTGCAAAGGCCCCACTCTGGCTTTTGCAAGCGCTTGTGAAATGCCATCTGTTCTTCAGAGGACCAGTTTGATCTCCCAGTGCTTCCAAAAACCACATTTCCAATTGATTTCTCTGTGCAGTGGGACTGTGTGTGAGTGCTCATGTGTTGCAGCAAGCATGACACAAACATCCACTCTGGTTTCTGACTCTGCCCAGGCAATATTTCCCTGGAGAAGAGCGCACGGAAGAAACCGTTTGCTTGGCTTCCAGATCAAGGGTGGGAAGATCTGATTCACTTGTCTGATCTGTTTCCTGAGAAATTTCAGTCTCTTCCAGATGATGTGGAAAAAAATCCAGATGAATGGAAAAAGGTATGTGCTTCCTGTGATCCTGTTCTCACTTCTTGCTTTCCTTCTGGCGCGAAATGTTCAGGTACGAAGCAACGTGCCATGGCACTCTGCAGGAGGCATGTCACCACTGCCTGTTTCTGCCAAGGCCTTGTCTTTTCCCTTGACCTCAGCTAGTGATTGGTTTCTTTCCAGCAGAATTAAGGCTCTTATTATTTAAAAAACAAATGGAAACAATCCTCCCTGGTATAGTGTGTATTCTTTATTGTCCAGTCAAATGCCTGAGAGGAATCACTGGCCTCATTGAAGTCTGGAATCTTTGCTGGTGATTTCAACAGGCAACATTTCACTGGTGTTTTTGTGGTGCTGAACTGCACTTTGATCTCCTGGCAGCAAGTTCTAGAGGTTACTTACAAACACAGACTTCCCTTTGCTCTACCTTTAGTTTCATTCCATGTCTTCTTGCTTTCTAGAAGTCCTTCTGTAAGCAATCTGTTAATAGTCAAGATGCTGTTTTCTGTGTCTTAAGGGAATTATTTGATGGAAAAGCACAAATGTGTTTCTAGACCTGAAGATACTGAAAAAGTTGAATTTTGGACATTAAGTAAATGTTTGGATATCTCTTTGCAACAGCCTTTGTTCCTGTCTCTTGGCCCCTCATTAATCAATTTGCTTTTGTCTGCTTTTCTAGTAATTTCATTGATTTGCTTGTGTTGCCTCCTGTCTTTCCTTGCCAGTGGTATGACACAGAGGCTCTGGAGCAGCTGCCGTTCCCCCTGCAGTACCAGAACCATCTCAGCACCTTCCAGAAGCTGCTGCTGCTCCGCTGCTTCCGGGTGGAGCGGCTGTACCAGGCAGTAACGAACTATGTCACCCTGACTCTGGGTCAGAAGTAAGTAACTCTCAAACCCAAATCTCACTGCTCAGGTGTTTCACACAGTGAGGCTGGAGTTGTAATCAGCTGTAATCAGCTATGTGTTTTGTAAAGGAGTTTGTAATTTCCCTAAACATCACAGTGTGAGTTGTGTCTGTATCGTTTCCATGTGCAGTCTGCAATGAGCTTTGAGGGGTGTGTGTCAGTCACCTTTTACACCAGATGGCTGCTCCTGTGCACATCAGCAGTGTATTGTGCTTCTTTTCCTGCCAGGTATGTGCAGCCTCCTGTGATCAGCTTTGATGCTATCTTTGAGCAGGGCAGTCCTCACACACCCGTTGTTTTTATCTTAAGTCCTGGCTCTGATCCTGTCAGTGACCTCATGAAACTGGCAAAGAGGACGGGCTTTGGAGGGGACAGACTCCAACTCCTGGCCATGGGACAAGGCCAAGAAAAGGTAACTTTGCTGCAAGAGGAGGGATGTGCTGTGTGGAGCAAGTTAGTCTGTGAACTCCTGATGTGATGGGCCAGTTCAAGTTTCCTCTCCAAAGGTCTGCTCTGTTTCTAAGGGAGTTACTTCGTGGGTCAGATGCAGCACAGAGTTTGCCAGCTGGGACTAAAGCTTTCCTGTAATACATTGGCTGTCCTTGCTAAGGGCACTAAGGCAGAGTGATGTGTGATGTCAGTCAGTGGGAGAGCTCCTGTTAGGTTCATTTAGACCCCTGCTTCTTGGTCTCTGATTTTCACCCTCTTCTGGGCCTTGCACACTCCTGTTATGTTTTGAAATCCTTCAGTGCCCTGCCTAACTTTTAATTTCAAAAGAAATGAATGAAATGACAAAAGCATCTCAGGGCAACTTCTTGTAGTATTGGAAAAGGTCTTTTGTCAGTGAGGAACATTCCAGTAAAACTCACTGGAAGGCTGAGGGTGCTTGGTAGCACGAAGAACTCCACTGCATGAACCCCTTTTGCTTTCAGGATGAAGGCACTTAGACACTTCTTTCCCTCTCTTAAGATTGCTTTGCAGATGCTGGAGAATGCAGTGGTTTGTGGACAGTGGCTCATTTTGCAGAACTGTCACCTGTTGGTGAGGTGGCTTATCAAGCTGGAAAAGGCCCTGGAGGAACTGACAAAGCCTCATGCAGACTTTCGCCTGTGGCTGACGACGGCCCCCACGGGCGGCTTCCCGGGAGGGATGCTGCAGAAGGCCCTGAAGGTACGGGCAGGGGGCAGCCCTGACTCACAACAGGCTGACCTGGGGAGGAGCATGGCCTGAATGCAGCCTATGGCCTTGGGCTCTCATACAGTTTTGCTGTCTTCATAAGCCAAAGCCTTTTTCATCGTCCTGCTCTATCTTTTGGTGGTTTTTGCTTTGGGTAGAAGCCATTTAGCAGGGATTTTTTGTTTCCAAAGCAGTTATTGCAGAGTAGAAGTGTGTGGATAAGCCTGGAAATGAGACAAATAAATGCTCTTGAGATTCAAATGCTGCCAGGAGTGAGGAATATCTGGAGAGACAGAAATAGCCCTGTCAGCCCCCATGCTGAAGCACAGAGCTGCAGCTCTGTCCAGCCTGGCTGTAGTGCCAGGGCAGCAGATGTCCTAATAGGATCATGGTTCCCAGCTGCTGCTTCAGGCTGCAGCATTTATCACAAGCTGAGCTGATTATTTTGAAGGCACAGGTCATGATGCTATCCTGATGTTCTCATCTGTGGCTGCTTTACCTCTGTTGTGGTGAACCAGTCCTGCAAACATGTTTTATTCCACAGATTGGAAAGCAGATGCCCCAAGTATGTGCTGAGGGTGTTGATGACAGCTCTGGAGCATCACCTCATGCAGCACATAGTGGGAACCTATCTCTCAGGCTGTAAAACACACACTGGGTAGGTCTGGCCCTGAGCAGTGAGAACAAAGGTTTGATTGCACTTTGGAAGAGCTGCCAGGCAGCTGTCTGCCTCAGTGATCAGCAGTAAAGCCATCTTAAAGACTGCCCAAGCATGTGCTGGTATGTAGGGCATCCTAAAAGGTGTAAAGTACTGATATTGCAGTAAATGAGAGTTTCAGGGATGCTAAATATTAATCTTTCCAATAACATGACCATTTCTAACTTAAAACTGAGTTTCTCTTTACGTGTGTGGTTATCTTGATAAACTTCAAAGGTCTGTTTCATGTCTTAAGAAGAAAACCAAACCCTGGTTTGGTTTGGAAAGCTGCTCAACATGGGCAGGTTGTGTTGGGTGGCTTCCTGGGAGCAGGTGAGAGGTTGACAGCTTATTTTCCTCTTCAGTGACTGGTGGCTTCCCTCATTATGTTGAAAGGTTGCAATAGAACCACCTAATGGTCTGAAACTCAACATGAGAGCCACCTACTCCAGAATTTCCCAGGAAGCCTTAGAGCAGTGCCCACATCCTGCCTTTAAATCCTTAGTCTACGTCTTGGCCTTTTTCCACGCCGTGGTGCAGGAGAGGAGGAAGTTTGGGAAGATTGGCTGGAACATACCCTATGATTTTAGGGAACTGGATTTCCAGGTAAGAAAATCTTTTCTTAAGAGGTTTGTACTTTTTAATTATTTGAGAAAGAAGTAACTGTTAGTTGTCAGACAAGAACAAGGTCTCTGGACGTGTTCAGCTGATTTATGAACCTTATGTCACACGTTCCCACCACTTCCTTAGGTCTGCATGGAAGTTCTCAACATATACTTGACAAAAGCTTTCCAACAAAATGATGATAAAATCCCCTGGAGGTCTCTCAAATATCTTATTGGGGAGGTGAGTGCCTACAGTGTCGGTAAAGAACAGTTGACAGTGAAAAGAGGAAGAGAAATTAAGCTCCCTTCCTGCATGGGCTGTTGTCATCTAGTAAAGCTGGTGGAGAATCTCTCCTGGGCCATCCTGAAGCTCCTTTGCAGCTCTGGGCAAGTCACTTAATCTCATTGTCTCAATGAAACAGGGCTGTGGTGTGTAACTGCACAACAGGGGAGTTGTGGTGCTTAATTAATTTAGAGTGAGCACCCTTGGGATGCTCTGCTGAAGGTTCTGAGCAGCACAGCTTTACGCTCTGATTAGCAGCGTGCAGCGGTTCTGAGGTGAGCGCTGCACACGTGGGGATTGCCAGAGCTCAGGCAGCAGCCAGTCAGGGCAGGCACAATCCTGCAGAAAGCTGCTATTTCGTGGTACTTGGTGGCAGCTGAGGTGAGCTGGTGCCTAAGGAAAGGGCTGTTGCACAGAAATCACCGCAACTGAGCAGCAGGAGTGCCTGGAGCAGCCGTCCCAGGCTGAGTGCAAATGCTTCCTGCTTGTGCCCCTGGGGAAGATGTACCTGATGTCCCTGAGGGGAGACACATTACACCCTGCAGGCACTGCAAAGGTATTTTGGGCCTTTTGGTGAATTGTAACTGTGTCTGCTAACTAAGAGCCAGTGCTATAACACTGATGTACTTCCTTTCTAGGTCATGTACGGTGGGCATGTGGTTGACAGCTTCGATCGCCGCGTTCTCAGAACCTACGTGGACGAGTACTTTGGTGATTTCATCTTTGACACCCACCAGGAGTTTCATTTTTATAAAAATGACCAAGTTGATTATAATATTCCACAAGGGACTGTAAAAGATGACTTTATTGGTAAGAAATGCTTTTCCTGCCACATCAGTTTGCATCACAAAGGCTACTTACAGTGTAGGTTCTGTCCATTGCTGGTGTGAGCAGTGGAAGGGCCCATCAGCCCTGGCATGGGCACATTCTGCAGTTCCCATCCAGGGAGGGGGCCTATTCTTGCTTTGCATGAGCAGCCCTTTGTAATGGGAGCTTAATGGCCAGCAGCTGAGTTCTTTACAAAGCAAAACCCCCCAGGTCAGCAGCAAGTTACCTTGGTTGTTATGAAGTGACACACTTCCAGGGGGGCTGGGGGTAGGGGCTGTGTGTTTCATTCCTCACTCTGTTTCCCCACCAGCTCCAGCATGAGCTGCAGTGACAAGCATTGCTGCAGTAATCTTTTTTCTCTTTTGCCTGATATCTGTGGTTTAATGCAGTGTCTTTAGGAGCTTGTTTTTGTGTTGCAGAGGCAATAGACTCTCTGCCACTTGTCAATGGTCCAGAGGTACTTGGTCTTCATGCAAATGCTGCCATTGGCTACTACACAGAAGCTGTTCATGATATGTGGACTCATCTCCTGGAGCTGCAGCCTCAGACTGGTGAGTTCCCTCTGGCTTTGAGGCAGTACATAAGCACTGTGAGGTGGCTCCTCACCACAGGACCACAGCGTGGGGAGGGGGGACCGGGCCGGGGCCTTGGAGGGCAGAGACCCGAAGCAGCGGGGCCTGGGGGGAGCGAAGGGGCCGAGGGGCTGGGCCCTGGCAGGGGGAGGCAGCGCTGCAGCAAAGGGCTGAGCTGAGGAGAGGGGAGACGTTGCTGCCAAAAAGTGATCAGCTCTCAGGGTTCTCCTGGAGCATGAATAATGGAAGGAGCAGCCTGTGCAGCCTGAGGCTCACTAAACCCTCCGGTTCCAGGGGCAGCGGGTGCAGGCAGGAGCCGAGATGAATACATTGCCAGTGTTGCTGAGGATATAGGAAGTGAAATGCCTCCAGTATTCGACCTTGAGCAGATCAGGAAAGGCTTTGGCCCAGAACTGTCCCCCACCACTGCAGTGCTCTTGCAGGAGCTGGAACGGTTCAATGCGCTGGTTGTTCAAATGGCAAAGTCCCTGGCTGAACTGCAATGTGTGAGTAACAGAGCTACAGCTGCTGCCAGCAACTAGAGAAACCCCATCAGACCTCACCTGCCTCTCCTCATCTCTCCAGGCCTTGGCTGGGCAAGTTGGCATGAGCAGTGAGCTGGATGCTTTGGCTCAGGCCCTCTTCCACGGGCAGGTCCCTGCAGCCTGGCGCCGGCTGGCCCCCGACACCCGCAAAACACTTGGAGAGTGGATCAGTTTCTTTCGAGCTCGGTACAACCAGTACAGCCAGTGGGTAAGCAAGTGCCTCCAGGGAGGGGTTGGCTTTGTTCATCTGCACATGTTCAATTGGTGCAGAAGTCGGTGAACACACAAACACTGCTTGACTGTTAATGGATCTAATGCCAATCCCCCCCTAGAACCATCATGAACACACGGCCAGGGGGGTGAGGTGGCTGGGCTCAGGCTGTGGGGCTGTGTGGCTGTGTGGGAGGGGTGGTGACTGTGCTGTGCTGGCAGGTGGACACGGGGGAGCCGAAGGTGCTGTGGCTGCCGGGGCTGCACGTGCCCGGCGCTTACCTGACGGCGCTGCTCTGCGCCGCCTGCCGCAGAAACCAGTGGCCGCTGCATTGCGCCACCTTCTACACCGAGGTGACCAAGTACAGGGCTGCAGAGGACATGAAGGAGGAGGCTACTCAGGGTAGGTGGTGTTATGGGTATTTGCCAAAAATAATGCAGTGGTTAATCAGTGAGAGAAGCTGCCTGGCACAGGGAGTGAACGAGAGCAGCCCTTTGCAGACAGGACCCTGGGCTGGCCATTGCACACCCGCCACGCTTGATGCTGAGAAGGAGCTGAGCCCCACACAGCAGCAGCCTCAGCGCTGCTCACCCACCTGCCTCTGCTGCAATGTGCACCTCTCTTGCTCGCCCTCTCCTTTGTCTCAAGGGCTACAGCATTATCCAGCCCAGCAGGTTTACCAGGATCCATTGATCCACGAGTAGCAGCATGAAATAAAAAGCAAACGCAGCTACTATTCATGATTTACAGTGTAAATATCTCTGTGAGCCCTCTCTGAGCACTGCTGTAACTAGTGTAACAAGGGCTGGGAGAGGGGCAGCCCAGCAAAGCTTTGGAGTAGGAGACTGCCTGGGACGAGGAAGGAAAAAGATCTGGTTTTGCTAAATCTAAGTTCCAGTTATAAATGGCACCTCCTGGCCTTACCTAGGACACTCTGGAATTACTAACATTTCATCAGAATGCTTGGTGTTTGTATCCGAACACCCCTGTCCCCAACTCCCACCTTCTGTCAGAACCATCCAACACACCAGAGCCAAAACCCAGCCCTACAACCCAGCTCTTCCTTGGGCACGGGACCCCAGGCTGTGGGGCAGGACACTGCAGGCCACTCCCTGCTTATTCAGAGGTAGCACAACTGAGCCCGTTGTACTCTGAAAAACACAATGTTTGAACACAGCAGCTGAGAGCTGGATCTAAAACCAGCCACTTGGGTGCAGCTGCCGTTGGAAACGTGCTGAGTGTTGTCAGCACTAAGTGACAAGGATGGGCCCTGCAGGATCCACAGGTGCCCAAGGTCCATGAGATGTTCCATTTCTGCCTTCCCAGGTGGTTTTGTCTCTGGGCTGTTTCTGGAAGGTGCAGACTGGGACGTGGAGCGCGGCTGCCTCTGCTGGAGCCGGCCCGGGGCGCCGCGGGTGCAGCTGCCGGTGCTGAGGATCATCCCTGTGGAGCTGCACAGGCTGAGGCTGCAGGTACAGGATGGTACTGGGCTGCTGCTGTCCCCTCCCTCCAAACCCCCACGCTCTGGGTTCTCCTGACAGGCTTTGCACCTGTGTGGCCTCTCCCTTTGGGCAGCAGGGAACGGGCACTTTGGACCACACTTATACTTACTCTGAGTTACTTCCCATTAATGACACAAAGGTGAACCATCTGCTACCCAGAAGTGTAACACTAATACAGGAGACAGTGGGTTTCTGGTGCTCCCTCCCCCAGGCCCCCACGCTGCAGGCCCTGCCCTGCTCAGCTGCCGCTCTCCTCCCCCTCTGCAGAACACCCTCCGGACTCCTGTGTACACAACGTCCCAGCGCAGGGACACCATGGGCCTCGGCCTTGTGTTTGAAGCAAACCTTTACACCAAACGGCACATCTCCCACTGGGTCCTTCAAGGCGTTTGCCTCCTCTTGAACGCAGAGTGACAGCTGGACAGGGGCAGGAGGAGATTATTTCCCACAGCCTCCAACCCTTTGGGAGTCAGAGGAGGGGAGGGAAAGAATCAAACTGGTTAATAAACACAGGTGAGAACTGTTTTTCAGGGTCTGCATTTCCTTTCAGGAGGGCTCCAGCTGCCTGTGCACACACCAGGTCCCAAGCTGGTCTCACACACAAAAACTAAGCGTTGCCTGTGTGGTTGTAAGAAATGGTTTTAATTGCCCAAAGCATCACTTCTGCTGTGCTTAGAAGCGGTGCCTTCCGTCCTCCTTGAACAAGTGGCAGGGCCCATCAGTCACACAAGAGATCACCATAAAAATACAGCAACACCCCCCTAACCCCCACCCCCAGTGCTGGTTAATGCAGCACACTGAGCCAACCGCAGAACGAGGGGCCTTCCCGAGCCTCCCCTCACCTGCGCCGCAGCTGCCCCGGGCTGGGGGTGAGCAGGGTCCCTATCGCTGCCTCACGGGAGAGGGGAGGGGGGAGCAGGCAGGGGGGTCCTTCCGCGGCTTTTTCACAGAGATGACATGTTCCAGGGTTTTGAAGGCACATCATAAGCTTAGCAGCATTTGGGAGCCATTGTTTCTTGCTGGTCCTACTCAGAGGCTGCAGACAAGAGTGAAGCAGAGGTGAGCTGGAGGTGCTAATTGGAATTTAAGTGGTCAGTTTGGTGCTCCTTTCCCCAGGTGAGCTACTCTCACAGCTCGCAGTTTCCTTCCTAGGAAAACACGCACACAGACCCAATCAAGCAGCCTACCAGCTGCTGGGTCTGCCTGGGGAGCAGAAAGGAGCAGGGGAGTCAGGGTCAGAGTGAGTCCATCCCAGTCTGCAGGGACAGGAATCGAGGGTGCTGGATCCTCCTCTGCTGTGGTTACATCAGACATTGGAAAACTAAACACACACACACATTTTAGAGGGACAGCTCAGCACTGTCTGATGATGCCCAGAACAAGAGCCAAGGCCTTCAGGAAACAAAAAAAAGAACCCCTTTACAAAAAAAAGTGCAGGTTAGAGCATAAAGACCCAGTTCCAGTTCCACAGGGGAAAGTTCTCCCTGGGAAAGGAGCTCTGAGCCAGTACAGAAGGTGCTACGAGTGCAGAGGACTGACCAGTGTCAGGTGGGTGATTGAGCCATGCAGGTTAAAAACAAACCCCAAACAACCCCCCAACCAAGCCCGTGTTCATACTCCTTCTCTGAGGATCATTAACCCTTTGAAAGGGTGCTTCATCCCTCCCTCCCCACTTCTCACTTAAAGCCATAAACCAAAGTATTTAGGGTGAATCAAGTAAAGCTCACTGGGACTCGTGGGATCTTGAGAAAGAGAAGCTATGAACACAATTTGCGATCGAGAGCAGGTGCCTGTGGAGGGATCGGAGTCCCCGCTTCTCTCCGAGGTGTGGGTACATCCGCAGCACTGCTGTGAGAGCGGCTTTGCCACGGGGCCGGCGCACGAAGGGCTCACGTGAAGACAAGGGAACCACCGAGAGGCTGGATGTTCAGAGCCGAGGCGAGTCTCTGCGGGGCACGGGGGCGTTGGGCTTTGCTCGGGGGGCTGCGGCCTCTGCCTGGCTTCGGGCGCGTGGGCACACGGCACGGAGCGGCGCTCAGGAGCAAGCGGGAGGGTGCCCCGGTTTGGCCACAGCATTAGGGAGTTGCACCTTGCCACATGAACACGGTCCTGCTAGGTTTGGTTAGAGGAGCTTATCTATTAAATGATGGATCTGGAAGAAGTTTGGCATGCATGAGGCATCAAAAGGAACTTTACTGCAGGTGCTATTTATCCTACAGGATCACAGTGCATCAACAGCAACAGAGTAGAGCGTTTCAGTGGGGTTTTTTTTTTCCTCAAACAGTTCTGTCTGTCCCTGAGTGCTTTCTGACCACTTTGCTTCCGTGGACCTGGTCCACCGCCAGCGTCTCGAGCTGCGGCTGCGGCGGGGCGGGCGCGGGGTGCCGGATGCGATGTGCCACCCCGATGTGCGCCTTGTGCGGCTTCTCCCGGGCCGGGCTCTGCGACTCGCCGCCCGCGCGATCCGAAGCGATGGGAGGGATAACTAAGGGCCTCTCCTTAATGAGGTGTACCTCTGCCGTCTCCCTGGCCAGCAGGAAGGGAGTGGGGTCGGGCATGGCGTCCACGGGCTCCCTCAACAGCAGCTTGCGGCTCTCTGACCCTATTCTGTAGACCTCTTCGAACTCGGGGTTGAGCGGCGTGGAGAGGCTTTTCTTCATCCTGCGCCGCGGCGTCTCCGGCAGCTTGTCCTTGGGAGGGGACGGCTTGTAGCTGGACAGGACGGGGCTGCTGGAAGGGGTCCCCTCCGAGGTCCCGCTGGAACTCATCAGCTTCTTCTTGGTAGCATGCAGCTGAGAAGTTAAATAGGCAATGGTGCTCGCTCTCTGCTCTAGTTCACTGGACAACATGTTGAGCTTATGGCTTTTCATTTTCAACTCTTCCAAGTACTTCTTTTCTCTCTCTTTAATAGTGTTCTCCAGCACCATGATCATGGCATTCTTTTGCTCCAGTTCTTTCAATAATTCGTTATTTTCAGCCTCTTTGGCTTTCAGCTGAGCTTCAAGATCTTCACACTTTCTTTTGAGCTCATCACTCCTTGAGTTACCGTTTCCTAGAAGAACAGGAGAAGCAGAATTGTTTCAAGTTAACAGCAGCCATGAAGTGAAATAGCACATCCCAAAGCCCAAGAGAAATCCCCAACACCGACTCCAGGTAACACTCTCATTATTACTCCATTTCCAGAGGCACCAGGGCAGCCTGTAAGGAACTGAAGGCAGCCAGCACCACTCGCTGTGGTTTAGTAGTGCTGATGTTTTGGGGAATAAGGATCACAGAGATTGCTGAACTTGGTCAAAATTGGAGACATTGTGCAAATCCTCTGCTCA
Organism: Colius striatus; assembly: GCF_028858725.1. Classification (NCBI taxonomy): domain Eukaryota; kingdom Metazoa; phylum Chordata; class Aves; order Coliiformes; family Coliidae; genus Colius; species Colius striatus. The sequence goes on along the minus strand of NC_084775.1, from coordinate 13,300,837 downwards.
TTAAGAGGAACTTCTCGCACTGCAAATGCCAGACTGGCCAGAGAGGGTGATGGGGCCACTGTTGTAGCTCATCAGAAGACAGGCTGAGGCTTTGGCTGAAGCTCAGGGGTGTGCCTGTGCCTCTGCGCTAAGACTTTGCTGCTGCACAAGTCTCTGTGGGGATTAAGTGTCCACATCACCCTGCAACCCCAGGGGTTCTTCCCAATGAGCAGCTTCGCACTGGTTCAGCAGAGACAGCAGCCTGAACTCCTCCAGTAAGGAGCACTGTGTGCCACAAGGTCCCAGCCAGCCACAGGCATTGTCCTCTCCACACAGTGGCCTCACCAACATCACCTCCTCTGAAAGTCCTGTGATGAGAAGCATCTGAACAGCAGTGCAACATCAAGACACCATGTTGAGCACCTGCAGAGCTGCTCAGCTGCTTTGCCAGCCTCTCCTGTGTTACCTCTTCCCTGCAATGCATGCCCTGCCCCACACTGTCCCTGATCCCAGGCTGGGAGAATCCAATTCCTGTGCTTTACCTGCTGGCATAATACAGCTGAAGTAACTGGGATCCAGTGTGTCTCTCTATAAACGTGAATAAACAAAAGCTTTGTGCTGTGTTTACAGAACCATCTAAGTTTTAATAACAGTCCTGTTTTCTGCCTCTAAAAATGCACATTGTCCCATCTTCCCATCCAGCAGATGCAGGGAACAGACTGGTGAGAGACAGGAGTCAGCAATTCCGTGCTCTATTCCTGGCTCTTGCAAAGATTTCCTGGGTGACCTTGGTAAAGAACTTGTGACATTTACTTCATAAACAGCAGTAAGACTGGGACGTAGAAAGCTACTTATGCAAGTAGTTTTGGAATTTATAAAGCCAATGTGCAAAGTATTCTCACCTCCTTGTAATGGAGAAAATAGAAACACTGACAAAGCTGAGGAAGTTCAACGTGAACATCAAATGAAAAACGTTGTGTATCCCTTACCTGACAAGTCTGAACTCTTTACAGTCAGCTCATAGGTTAAATCTGAGGAAAAAAAGGCATTGGTGTTTGTTAGAACATCATCATCTACCCCAGCCCCCACCTGGTGAGCATATTCCCAAGGGCATGCTGCAGCACAAATGTCACCGACTTCCCCCCACCTGAAGCAGTCACAGGAGAGCAGATCTGTAACACAGCTGCAACTATCAGCATTTAAAACCCCCAAGTCTCTGCTTAATGACGATCGAGTTGTGCCCCCAGTACATGCTGATCAGCCTAAGTCCAGCCTGCCCAGGGCTCCTGCTGAGGGGAGGCAGTTGCCCCGTTCCTGGGCAAAGGCTGAAGCCCCAGAGCCTGTCTCCTGGCTGGGTACCTGTGCAGTGCTGCTGCAGGCGCCGGATCTCGGCGTGCAGCCCCTTCAGCGTGTTGGCGTGTTCCCGCTGCAGGAACAGCAGGTTCTTCTGGGCGCTCTGCAGCTGGTTCTCCAGGTTGGAAGTTGCCATCCTGGCAGGCGGGTGCCCTGTCACACAGATGGAGAATGGTTGCAGGGAGGTATCTCACACAGATGGAGACCCACATGCTGCAGCAGCAACAGCTGAGTTCCTCTGTTTGTGAATTAATACAGCACCAAGCGAATGCCACTACAGGGCTTTCTGTTTCATGACTATTTCCATTAGAAGAGCTCCATGTTCATAGAAAGCCTAATATGCTCTAGGCCAGAACAGCCCAGGGAACTCATTTGTTTGGAGTTAACACATTTAAAGGATTAACTTCAGACAGACTAAGTCACTAATCCTGTTACAGGATAAAAGTAGAGTTCTGAGAAATGGGCTAGTATGTCCCTCTGCCTCCTCGGGTGTTCTGCACTTACCTGCAGGGATTCAGGGGTTAGTAACATCCCTGGTCAAGAACAAGGAGGAGAGCACTAAAATGCACCATCCCTACAAAGCAACACAGAGCTGACACACAGCTGGGCCCAGTGGTGCACACACAGATGGGGCTGCTCCAGGGCACCTTGGCTGAGACACACTCCCCGGGACCTGCCTGGAGAACACCCCAAAATGCTCCCCAGGACCTGCCACTGCATCTCCTCAGCCCTTTGGTGCAGGATCCTGGAGCTGGGGCAGGCCCCACAGCACTGGGGACTGGCATCCTGCATGGCCCCTCAGGGAACAAGACAACTGACAAGGACAGTGCTTCATTTCATTTTGCTCCAGGTTATGAGTACATGGAAAGCTGTTAGACCGCTGGGTCTTCCTTGCACAACAGCTGTATAAAACCAGGCCTGGACTACAGCAGTGCTCAGATTCAGACAGAAACAGTTACTGTACAGTGCTGAGAGGCATCCTTGAAGACCCTACTACTGCTCCTGAAAGGACAACAATGATTTTACATATACCCACAGGCCAAGCTGCCATGAAACGTCTGTCTGAGATACAGGCTCCCAAATAGATTCCCTGATAGAGAGGTAAAAATAGCTCCTGCAGCAGGCACAGCCAGACACATCCTGGGGAGAAGCACACGCTGTGCCCACAGCTCCTCTGGGACATTTCAAGAGGAATGCAAAGAGGAGTCACCAGCCCCTGGTGATATCATCACCAAGTCTGTCACGACACCATTTTGTTTAATGTCCCATTTCCTAGAGAAATTTCAACTCCCAAATCAGTATAGCAATGGTGACAGCAGGCAATCCTCCTGCAGCCTCAAAGCACAGAATCACTCCGGGTACTTTCAACAGCCCTTGCATATCGCTGTGTGACCATCACCCCTCTCTGTGCACGTGGAGCGGGTGCTCAGGGCTGCTCTGAGGCACACAGGCTGCAGGGTCTACAAACATCTACATGAGAAGAACTTTCCAGAATCATGTGGCTTTAATAACTCTGCATTGCTGCACTTGAAATGTCTTTAGCAAGAAAGCTGTTGTGCTCAGGGGAGCTGTCTGAAACCTCTAGGAAGCCAGATGCCTTCTCGGGCAGCCCAGGAGCACGACGACAGCACAGAGTAATTACCCACTGTGTGGGAATACACATGCCACAGTGAGAGAAACATTTCCAGGGGGATAAAGCAGCACAGCAACTGTCACAGCCTCTGGCCTACCCACCAGGTTCCCCCAATGCTTTCCTTGCCACAGCAGCCCCTCTCCTGCCTCCCAGCAATGCAGCCGAGGCGGCGGGAGGCCGACTGTTGAGGCGCTGGGTTAGATGCTATTGATGCCCCAGTCCTTCCAGCAGGAAAGGCTAAATTCAGTTACTGAGTAGCTTTGTGAGAACACTTAGAGTATTTAGGTTACAAAGATAAAGAACCAGGACTCCGGTTGCCTGGACAACCATCTGCAGTGGCGTGGCAACCAGGGGCTGTAATCACGGGACCGTGTGTTGTGTGTAAGACAGATCTTAATCCTCTCCTGTGGCTGGCTCCCAGGCAGCCTCACAGGCTCCTCTTGCATGTCAAATGTTTGCCATTGGGATCTTTTTGGTATGCAGTTTAAAATTAGCATAAAGAAAGTTAACACTCTTTTAAGAGTCATTTCTAAACATAATGCAGCCCTGCCTTTACACTTTTACTCCCCAAAAGCACACCAACTCGCTGCTCCTGCACCTGGGCAAAGCACCACGGCTGAGGGGCAGCCTTCCTCATTTCATGTGTGCCCTTAACTGGCATCACCACCAGCTGACTGATCCCTACAGAAGCATAGATTTGATTGTAAAAAACTCAAGTGAGGCATAAAAGACTCAAAGGAACTCAATTCTCTGCAAGTCACCAGAGCTCTTGGTTACTTGATAACAGAGATCAAAGATTACATTCAGTGCTCAGGAAGAACAAGGGAAACGGTGCCAACTCGTGCTTTGGGGGAAACAGGTCACCATCATCAGCAAGCAAACAAAAATCATAGACCAAAAATATTCTAAAAAGAGGTGTCTGGGCTGGCAAATAAGAAAGTAGCTGAGTTGTGCACACAGGCTCTCGCTCTGTGACTTTGGAGATTTGTCATCAAGAAGCAGCTCTGAGCTCAGACCCTCACATAGTCCTTCCCCCTTCCCCAGCTACTCTCAGAGGGGGATATTCTGTTTCTTGTTTTGCTGGTGTCAGCCTATGATTTTGGAATTGTTTACTGTATGAAAAACACTGCTGAGCTGAACTATTGCTTTTACTGAGCAATGACTCAATAATCAATATGAAGGACTTAACTCTGCCACAGAGACCACTGACTGGCACCACGATTCTAAGACTGCTCTGGCAATCCTCCTGCTTTTGGCTCAGGAGAAATACATCACATGTATTTTGTAAAGGGACAGAACTTGGAAGAGATGGAGACATCCAGACTGTGATCCACCTGGATGGTCAGGGACAGGGCAAGAGGGGACATCACCTGCTTCAACAGAGACTCAGTGGTAGTTGGCATCCAAAGGGCTGTGATTTGGCGTGATTACACCCTTGAAAAGTCCACACAAATCATGTAGTTCAATTTAAAGCAGACTGGCTGGAAATAGTGTTTTGTGGGGTGATGGCACCTTTTTTTGGTTGTTTTTTGTAGGTTTACTTCTGTGTGTGTGTGGTTTTGTTTTTTAGGAGTGGCAGCAGGAATATTTGCTCAATATTGGTGGGAAGTTATTTGCATCCAACCAGTTTTACAGGTCAGCTAGCCTGGAATCGTGACATTTCTAAATACCTCAATAATTGGACTATTAAAACACTGAAGGCTTTTATTTCAGTTTCCCCCACTTACAGCCAGTTTGCATATTTGGTACATTTCATGACACCTTACAACCAGTCTGTTTATGGAGGTTGTGTCAAGATCAAAGGACACCATGCAGAAATATAAACTCGCGTTTAAAGCCAGAAACACTGACAACTGCCACAAAGTTAAACCATCCATTGAAACCTGAAAAAGTGATTACAAATCACCAGTGTCCCTTTAATTCTGTGCTCACACCATGAGGGAAAGCTGCTATGATTGCATAAAACATTTTATTTAATGGTAGTCTCAAATCTGTCAGCAGCTCACAGGACACAATGCCAGTGAGACCTACTCAGCCATGCAGAATCAGTCAGAAATGGCAACAGAGTGAGGAGATGCAATGAAAAAGAAACCAATGTATTAAAAAGGAATTAATAGTTTCTTCTAATACAAGTCAGTGAACATTTTCCCACCACTCCCCTAGGCAGAAGCATTGACTTGGTTCCAGGGAGTTTGGTTCATGGAATTTACAGCTACTCCAAGGTCCCTGACAATTCCTAACCTGCTGTTTCCTGGTGCGTAGCGCTCAGCCACAAATCACATCCAGCAACTGCTCTCATGGGCAGCTGAGATCTTACAGAAAACATAGTCCTGGGAGAGGTCAGCCTAAAGAAAAAACCCAAATCTGTTTGGATATGTGTCTCATTGCTCCTATAAAGCAGTTCTGGGATTGCACTAACCTGACTTCATGTCTGCTCTCTGAAACAAGAGGGAATGTGCAGCCAAGAACAAGGCTACGATCTGAAAGCCCAAGTGAAATGGCAAAATGCAAAGTCAACTGAGCCCTTAATAGCCCAGATGAGCAAGCTTTACTCTCTCACCATGGAACTCAGGGGGACAGCTCACAAAGACACCAATCTCTGGCTGGATTTTGTCAGATGAACTAAACCAATGCTGGGAAGAGAGCTGTGACTGCATACACCACAGAATACTTACAACAGTATGGTTTGTTTCCCTTCCCCCTCATCTCCAACTTCAAACCCCAAAGGTTGCCATGTTCTTGTTCAAAAGGAACTGTGCAGTGCAGAGCTAGGAATGCCTGTGTCATCTGAGAAGGATGATTAAACATTAAAAGGGGCATTGCAGTGCTCAACACCGCCATGATAGTAAATCAGTAAGTGGTTATGCCCTTAAAAAGCCCACCCAAATGATGTATTTCACTCAAAAGCACACTGGCTGAACACAGGCGTTTGGGGGATTTTTTTGGTGTGCTTTTTACTTTTGTAAAGGAGTGGCAGCAGGAAAAGATGTTCTTTCCCAGTAAGACTCATGCTGAACACCAACAGTGTCCCACCTGCCACAGGTACCCAGGCTGCAGCTGGGGGTATCTCATTTCCTAGGACAACCACCATCACAAAGGGTTTCTAGATACAGCTCAAAGACTGAGCCTCAATTCCTCTAAACAATGGAACCACAATTTCTCTCCGATATAGCCTGGGAATTCAACAGCATTCCCTTGGGAACATCACAGGCAACACTTCAATCCTTGCTGTGCCTACCTAAGCCTTCATCTTCCACCAAAGTGGAGAGGGTAACTTAACATCCTTGTAAGTGTTTCCACTGGCTGTGTCTCAGGTGACAGGTTCACCAGGCAGCGCTGCAGACACCTGTGCAACTCATGGGGAATCAGAACTGTTGGTAGAGGCAGAGCTGCTTCCTGCAGCTGCACCAGCACCAGGTGCTCACCTGAGCCTGAGCTCCCGAGCTTAGAGCTTTCCTGTGAAACACATCAAAAGGCACTGAAGCCTCACAGCAAGCTCAATAAACCTGTTCTCCAAGGAGAGATCCATTTACAGAGAACTACTGTAACATCAACACTACACAATAGCACAACTATTTTCCCAGCAAGTTTACCAGGCTGAGGACTCTGCTTTTCACTAATGCATCCTGTGATGCTGTTTCATAAGCCATTGATTTTATTATTTTAGAACAGCAACTACAGTCAAATATACAAAAATTGGTCTCCACTTTAGCAAAGCAGAGGCTTTGAGAGCTGCTGATGAAGGAAATTCGGTGGTGGTGATGACCTAATTCCTTCCTTAAGCAAGTGTAAGACTATTTTTAAGTAAATAGGATGCCAAGACAAAGAATTTCAGAGGTGTTCCACACTCTCACATAACCCAGGTAACTCAATTTGAGGCATTAGCTGTACACAGCTGCCATCAAGGGATGGAAAGCAAACAAGCACACATAGTTTTATTACAAAGGAAACATTTACATGATTTGTTTCCACACAGATGGCCACTTCCTGAGCTCGACCCTTCTGCCATGCAGAGATGTGATATGCTGTACCTTTTGTGCCCCTCCTCTGAGCACTGACTCAGATGACAGGCAGCTACTGTTCCCTGGTGTATTCTCAGCCTTTCTAGAGGCACCTATCATTCTGTTTAGGGAGAAGCCATGAAATTTGTCAGTTTTCAGTCAAGCAATGTTTTTAAGTAACACTGATCTGTCTGTCACACAAATAGTTCAGAGCAGCAAGGAGCAACGTGTTTTTATGCTTCAAGTACAAACCAAAGGTTGTCTAAGAGTCAAATGACAGCAAACATATTCCTCAACAGCAGGAATGAAACAGTGATCCAATTAAAAGGTGCTTTTTTTCCTCCATCAAAGATAATTTAAAACCACCCAAAGAGCTTACAGAAGCTCTGATACACTCCCAGGACCTTGTTTTCAGCAATACTTCGTTGTGTCTCCAATTTCTAGCAGTAAATACATGTATTACTCCCATTTATAGTATCATGCTCTTTAACATCACCAGGAGGAGTCACATTCATTGAAGATACTACAGCCAGACAGATAAAGGATGCCAGGTTTCATTAGGCAAGCAAAGGAATCCGAGGTGAGGCCCAGCAGGTAGCATCTAGGGGCTGCCACTCACCCTTGGCTCAACTAAATGCACTAATCATTATCTTCACTGGCTTTCCCAGCTACAGCATGAGATTAGTGTGTGAGAAAGGAGCAGAGAGTTTGTTTTGGCACTCTGCAGCTGCAAAGGAAAGCTGAGCTCTAGTGGGAAGATTTCTGCCTGAACAAAGGGCACTCTCCCTCCTCAACCCCACCCCAGCTCAGGCAGCAGCACTCAGCACTGCTGCTCCCAGGGCCAGGACAAGCTCTGACCGTGCTGGTTCTGGGTACATGGCATCAGCTTATTGACACAGACATGCTGCAACAGCAGCAGCACTGAAGCTGCAGTGAGGCACAAACTTATGTTTATGCTTTTCAACATGTATCCACAATGTTTCATTGTCATAAAATCACATAAAGGTGTGGTTGGAAGGGACTTTCAGAGATCATCCAGACCAACTCCCCTGCAGAAGCAGGTCCTCCTAGATCAGGTCACACAGGAACACGTCCAGGCGGGTTTTGAAGCCCTCCAAGGAAGGAGCCCCCACCCTCCCTGGGCAGCCTGTGCCAGGGCTCCCTCACCTCAACAGTAAAACAGTTTTTCCTTATGTTTAAGTGGAACCTTTTGTGTTCCAGCTTCTTCCCATCACCCCTTGTCCTGTCACTGGACACAGCAGCAGCAGGGCACAGCAGGCGTGGGGGAGGCTGCAGAAAGCCACACCAGAGACCTTTCATGCAACAGCCTTTTTTCAACACCAAAAATCCTTCCATCTTTCCTTTCTTTATCTGTGGCTTGCCTTTTCAAACCAGGACTGGGAAAAGCTACGCCCTTGTCTAGTCAGAAGACAACTGTTTCCCTAAAGCAGCGACTTCCCCGACACGCTCATTTTTCAGTAGAGCACTGCTCATCAAAACTCCCCCCTGCTAGTTACACACAAGCACAGAAACCTGGCCACACAAACCTGTCAGGAAAAGAATTCTTTAGCATTAGAAACAGTTTTGAAAAGATGAGGCCTGTTCTCTTTAAAAAGGAAACAATTTTGCTACATGTTTTTCAAACTTTGCTATGAAAAAATGAGGTTGTGAGCTTGGGTAAAAAAGATGAATTACATAATGGTTTCCTAGTTACACAATGAGGTATTGCAATACATTGGGAATCCTGAGGATGGAAAAGCAATGCTTCAAAGTGTTGCTACTTTAAAACACCCTTTTTTCAAGCCATAGAAAGTAATGAGACATCTAGAAATGAGAGCCTAAAAGAGTAGCAAAAGTAAACTTGCAAGCTGGTTTATTACAGCTGTATTCCTTCTATTTCACTGTTTGTAATGGTCAAGAAATATTTCACATCATGGTCCACATTCTGGAATCAGAGCACTGAGGGGTTTTTTCTGCCTACTACTGTTACAGAATCAACTAACATAGTACATCTGGATGAACAAATACATTGTCCTTAGTATCTGCAGCCTCTTCAATTAGAGCACACAGTTTGTTTTTTGTAACTCTAATGACAAAATGCATTAAAAAAACTCACAGCCCTTAAAAATTTAAAGTATGAAATGATATCTTAAATCTGAAGTAAAGGAAATAACTGCAAGGAATGAAATCAGATTGCTATTCTGGACTTCACAACAACTACTGGACTGAAAACTACACAAAGCACTTGGTCACGAGACCTTTGTCTTTCCTAAGGGGAGGAGGGAGGAAACTTCACAGATATACTAAGCAGAAATATGGTAACAGGACAAAACCAAGTAGTTATCCATCAGTTTAGCCAATATTATTTTTTTCTACTTAGGCAGCTGATAGTTTCTTCTATTACAACCTCCCAGTCTTAGTTGTTTCACCAAAAGTGACTGCTGGAACCTTGGTACAACCAAGAGCTTGACAAATGGACAATATTACAAGTTTGTCATTACCTGTTTATAGAGTACTTGGTTTAGAGTCATATAAAAAAAAAGCAATGTGCAGTTTAAGAGTATAAATATCTGTCTCCCAGAGGTTCAGTCATAATAAAGCACTACAGAATCCACTTATTCACTAATGAGCAAGTTATATGGAAAAAGGCATTGTATTTACAGTCACATCCATTTGTGGTTGGGGTTTTTTTAATTATGGAGAACAATTCATATTAAAAAAGCAATAAAACTTTTCAAGCTTAAGCATCTTACCATCTAGGCAAAGCCAACAAGTACCCTGGATGCTCCTTATGCACCTGCAATGCAGATCAAAATAGCCAATTCCACCCTCAGAGCTGCCTCAGCTTCCGTGGTTTTATTTACCTTCACTGTCTCAAGCTTTACACAATTGAATGAGGTGAACTCAAACGCATACCACTGTTCTCCACGGTGAGAAGGGCTCCTCCTTCCTCCCTGCCGTCCCACCCCATGTCCTGCGCAGGGAAACAGAGAATCTCTGCGGCTGGAAGGATCTCCATGTCTGAGGACGCCCTGCACTTCTCTGCTGCCATATGCAGAAGTGACACACAATCTCCTCAGAAGGAAAAAAAATCTCAACTCAAATGAAGATTACTCCCTACCTACTCCAAAATGTACATCCATCTCCTCTTTGCAGGCCCCGTATTACTCGTGAAAACGGCACCACTGTCGCTTTCTAAAGTGAAAACGTAGCGCACAAAAGGAGCCTGTAAAGGATGAAAGGATGGGAGGTGAAACCTGCCCCGGCGGGTGTGGGTGGGAGGTGGCAGCTCAGCTGAAGCCGATCTGAATTGTGCAGGGGAGGGAGGTGAATGGGCTGACTGCGCTCTCCCGAGCTAGGATGGGTTCTCAACCAAAAATGAACGACACGTCCTTGTCCCTGAGCCAGCAGAAACATAAAGATAAGAGGCAAGGGGAGCTGCAGGATGACTCCTTTATTCCTCTGCTGCAGTAGTGACCAGAAAACGGGCTTTTTATGCTCTTAAGAGAGAAAAAGAGGCACATTGGTCCAGCGCCAGCACACCTCGGCCAGGCACAGCGGTCGCGAAGCAGCCCATCCCACGCAGCCGGCCCCGCTCGCTGCTGCATGACGGCGGGCACCGGGCCGTCCTCCCGCGGGCCGCCGCTCCAGCCGCCGCGGGGCCTGGCACCGCAGCCCCTACCGCGGAGCAGGGCCCGCGGGGCGCCCCGAGTGCCCCCGGCCGCCGCCTCCGGGCCGGGGACGCCCCGCAACGCCGCGGCGGGCGGGCAGGGGCTGCCGGCGGGCCCGGGGCCGCACAGGAGGCAGCCGCTGGGCGCGTGTGAGGACGAAAAGCCCCGTCCCAGGGCAGCGATACCGCGCTACGCTCAGCCCCGGGACGACGGCGATGCCGTTAACGTTCCCCCAGCGGGCCCGAGGTGGAAGGGCCAGGATGCCGTACTCACCCCCCATACACACCCCCCTCAGGCGGCCCAGCGCCGCCGCTCCCCGGCCCCTCACCCGCTCGGCCCGCCGAGGCAGCTCCCTCCCGCCGCCCCCCAACCCGAAGGATCGCGGGGAGCCCCCGCGGCTCCGGCACTCACCGGCCGTGGGGCTGGGGGGGGGAGGACCGGAGGCGGCGGCGCAGGCGCAGGTAGGGCTGCGGCAGCCCGGCCCGTCGCTGTGGTAACGGGGGTGTGTGTGGGGGGGGCAGCGCTGTCAGCCTCGGCCCCGCCCGCGGCGGGAAGGGCGGGGAGCGCGCGCACGCGCCGCAGCCCGTGAACGCGCCGCGGGCACCGCACCCGTGCCGGGACCGCACCCGTGCCGGGACCCCACCCGTGCCGGGACCCCACCCGTGCCGGGACCGCACCCGTGCCGGGACCGCACCGTGACTCGGGCTGCGAGGGGAATGACCCGCAAGCGGAGTGTCCGAAAAGCGCCGCGGTAGCCGCTTACCTGCTGTGCAGACACCGCAGGAATCCGCCTGAGAAGCAGCCGAAGGAGGCAGCCCGACGGGAGCAGACAGGTTATGGCTATAAATTGTGGGAGTGAGCAGAAAAATAACTTCCAAACAGTTTCAGCAAGGGCACGGTGTTCAAAACAAGATCACTGCTTCGTTTCTCTGTGATGGACGCAAGGAGCGTGCTTTCACTTTTCAGTATGCACGTATTAAGGTGTGATCTCTCATCACCCAGCACGGAATAACCCAACACCTGCCTTCTGATGCTAAATTGAGCGTTAGGGAACTTCTTCTGGACCGGTTTTCAGTAACAGAAACATGTCTGTGAGCAGAAGATGTGTGTGTGCACCAAAGGACAGTGACAGCATGCATGTGGGGATGAGCAGGCAAAACAAGAGGGATCCTGGAGCTGGGGGGATTTTTGTGCCTCACGTACCTCTGTGTGTGTGGATTTCCCTGCCAGCCCTCTGCAATGAGCACAGCAGCATCAGGGCCTCAGGGCAGGAAGGTGCTGGCGTGGATGTCCTTCAGCCTCTTCATTTCTGCAGCTGCACGTGGGCTCTGCAGTGTCACTTCTGCACAGATGTACGTCGTGACCTCCAACTGCATACCAGTGGAGCAGGTGCTGGAGGTGCAGAGCCATACATGGTCAGATATTCATCATGCATCTGGATTTTCTGCAGAAAACCGTGTACAAGTTTACACCACAAAGCATAATCACTGCCACGAGATGATACTTCTGGCAGATGCACCCAAGTTCAGATGAACAGTGTGTGCACTGGCAGGCACACACAGAAATTCCCACATAAGTACAGAAAGCACTGGCACAGGCTGCCCAGGGAGGGTGTGGAGGCTCCTCTGGAGCCTGGACACATTCCTGTGTGACCTTATCTAGGTGGACCTGCTTCTGCAGGGGGGTTGGACTGGATGATCTCTAAAGGTCCTTTCCAACCCCTCCCATTCTGTGATTCTATGACAATTAATTTAGGATCCTGTTAGGTGATGAACTAGTCTGAGAAGTTGATGCAGTTAGGCCCATGCCAAAAGAGAGATGCATTTGCCATTTGAATCATCCTGGCAGGAAAGACAGAAGGATGTTAAATTCGATATAGATCCCTCATAACCTAACACAGATGAAGGAAAAAAACCCCAGCTGTGTTGTTGGAAGGAAAGTGCTTTTTATTAATTGGTCCTAAGATGTGACATTCATACATCAGAGATACACCCCCACACCCCATGGAAGGAAAATGTGCTGGAAACAAAGAGATGAAAACACATCCATTAGGAAATAAAACTGCAATAGTCCCTCAGCATTTTTCCATGTCTCCCTGGTTTTCTGGAGTTCTCAGTTCTGTGAAGTTTCAGCCTGCAAATATCACCCTATTTTGTCATCCTTTGAAAGGCTGCTCTGCTTCACCCTCGCCAGGTGAGTGGCCCACTGAGCTGCCCCAGTTTCTTCATGTTCAAAATGGGAACATTTCTGCCTTGCAGGGTGCTGCAAGCATGGTAATTGTGTGTCATTAACACCTGCAAAGCTGGTTAAAAATCCGGAGGAGAGTGCTGTGTAACACAGTTAATTGTAGCTCAGCGACTCTGCAGAGTTGTGCTGGAGACAGAACCTCTGTCCCCAGTCACAACTCCTGAACTTTGGAGGTGGCCATGGGTTTTGCCCCAGAAATTCCAATCCCCAATCCATCAAAGTGCTAACGAGGGGCTCTGAGATCTGAGCATCTTACTGGAAAATCTCACATTGCTTATGCTCCACTAGAATCAGGGATCTCAAAGAGCTGTAATAGGATGTGCAGCAGTCCCTAAAGCCTGATGTTGGCTGTGGGTTGTACCTCTGGTGCAATTATCAGTGCTTCCTGCAGCTACAGCCTGCTGTGAAAACTGCAGGCACCCTATCAAAGGACTGTCTCTAAGCAACTGCCCCAGGCTCAGACAGAAAATCCATGAAGAAACTGAGATAAAACTCAGATTTATTGACTTGATTTGATAGGACCAGGCAGAAAACCAGCAAGCAGATCCCAGGTCTGAGGATCTCCAGGTCCTGGACTTTGGTTCAAAGATCTCTGTCCCTTCATGGCTTATTCTTCAGCCATATGGTCAGGCTCTGCAGAGCAAAGGAACTCCTTGCACAAGTGGATTTGCTTGGATTTGCCAGGATGCAATCATCTGTATGGATTGCCAGGACCTTCTTGCTAAGTGGAGAGTCACAGCTTGGCTGCTTTGTCTCAGGACCAGCTGAAGAATTGCTCTGATCCCCTTCCACGTCCATGTGCCCTTCGCTGCACTGGGAACGTGCCACGTGCATGAAGCATCTCCAAAGTTTATATATTGAAGTAAATCAAGTGGCTGCAAAGCCTGGGCAGATTGTAACGTGTGTGGAGGAAGGAGGACTCCCAGCAGCATCCACAGCAGCAGCACCTCTCTGCCAGCACCAGCTCTGGACTCCTTTCAGTGGACAAGGTAAGAGGATGAGTGGGAGTTGGTGTGTACTTGGTGGCCATGCATACTTTAAAGGGCCAGTGTTAACTGTTTAACAAGATATGAGTGCAGGAAGAGGTTAGGGCAAGGCTGGTCCTCTCCTGTGTCTGTCTCACAATTTACCTTCCACCCTGTGCTCTACCAGGAGCAGGGACAGTGATTTTCCAGGACATTAGAGGCACTCTTGCTGGCTCTTTGCTTTAAGGGAACTCCCTCCTTGTTTTCTTCTGTTTGCTTGTGTTTATTTAAAGAGCACAGGTTACAGTGACAGGAGAGAGCAGCAGGCTGCAGAGCTACAAGTTAAAAAGTTTAGTTACCTCTCCCATGTCACTTCACATGGATGCTCTTTGTCTTTGTTGTGCCTCTGTAATATCAACATGCACAACTGGCCAGGCTTTGTTTCTGGTAATGCAGATCTAAATCTAGACACCCTCCACCCTATAAAGCCATAAGAGGTATTATTAATTAGATCAGTGTGGCTGAGATGAGAATCTGGGATTAGCTTCATATTCACCCCATCAGGAAGCAGTCTGTGCTGGAGAGCTCTTTGCAAGCAGGCAGCCTGTTGTGCAAGTTGTGTGCTGGGGTTAGGAGAAGGGAAAGCTGTTGTGCAGAAGGTTTCCCAGAGCTTGGTGCAGAGTGGGGAACAACAGCCAGGGTGGAATTCAACCCAAATATTAAAATCTGAAGGGTGATGTGATCTCTCCCCATTTCAAAAGAGACTTTAAACATCAGAACCAAATGTACATAAGTACATTTCTCTGTATGTGTGTAGAGAGACTTCTGTGCTGATCCTTATTTAGTGCCTTTGCTATTAGATATCCTACTGGAGAACCATCAGTTAAAATACTGAAGGCACAGCTCTGCTCAGTGACAGCAGGGCTGCTCTTGAGTGCTGTCTTTGGTCCCTTTGCTGCATCTTACCAACAGCCTCTAAGATAATTAGCAGTCATCAGATGAGATCTAGCTTTTAACAAACTCCTCCCTGCATGGGAGAGGGAGGGGAAAGCCTGGTGACTAGCAGGAAAAGGCAGTGTCAGGGAGTGGCAACAGGTCCTTTTATCATACTCTGAAACACAGTGACATTACCAAGGATTTATTTACAGAAGCTGGGAGAAATAAGGGAGATGCTGTCAGCTCCTTAAGGCAAAGACTGGGTTTAGTTTTTGTTTTTCCTTTGTTTGCACAACACTTAGGCCAGTGGGGTTCCTGGTACATGAGGATGTACTGCTGCAGAACAAGGAACATCTGATGACAAGTGCTGAAACTGAGGCTCAGACATGTATTAAGGAGCAGAACTGGAGGAAGCAGGTCAGGATCCAGGAGATGCCAAATGCAGGAGCAGAAGGTTGGGCCAGGCTGCTGTGAGCTGCACACTCATCCCTGTGCATGGATGGGGGGCACAACACTGAGATCCTTCCTGCAACTCTGCTGCAGCGTGACCTACTGCTAATGGAACGGTGCTGAGCAGAGCGTGGTCAGCTCTAACCCCGAGGTGGCACTTGGCCTGCATTGCCTTTGCTGTCACTTTGTAGTGGGATGCTCAGAAGCATCAGCTTTTGTTTTCAGTACAAGAGCATCACCAGCAGACAGATCTGCCAGGCCTTGCTCTGGAAGTGCACACAGAAGGGTTTTGTATCCTTGATATCATATATTGCCCAGAAAGCTAATTTAGTGCAAGCTGCCCTTATCTCATCCATTAAATGTGCAAGTGAATTGACCTAATCCCTGAACATAAAACATTGCTGCAACTGCTGGATGGGAGATGGCATCATCCCCTTATTCATTTCCCTTATCTCCACTTTACCAGCCAGACTCTTAGAAAATCCATTATTTTCCAGCACTAATTGATGAGATGTCTGGTAGCCAGAATTCTGTGATTGTACAAACAAGGACAAAAGCAGTTCTCACCTTTCAGTTATTTCATGGGCCTTTCCCATGAACCTGGAGAGGAAGGGTCCTCATTTCAATTGGAAATGGTGTGATTAAGGCCCAGAACAGCTTTCAAAAAGCTCTTCAACTTAGGCCATCAGTCCACGAAGGAAAAAGGACAAGTTGGGAACAGCCTAGAAATAAGAACAGATGGATTTTTTTCTGAGGCAAAAGAGGACATGTGACACCTGCATTTTGTTTGGTTTTTAAGGCTTCTACAAAAAAAATATCTAGTCTTAGGTACATAAGTAATCACTGACAGCCTTATATGTATGTGCCCAGGCTCTGCATACTCTGTTCTATCAGAGATCATCAGGAAAAAGGCCAGTGACCTCAATGTTCAGGGAGCAAAATAGAGCTAGAGAACCTTGTATGTTGTCAGACCTGCAAGATGTGCTGTAGCTATTACCATGCATTAGCTCTCCTCACATATGGCTTAGGCACAAGCTGTGATTGTATCCTTTCAGGTCAGGGATAAAGCAGCTTTGGAGAAGCAGATCCATGGTGGGAGATGTACCCTTGGGCCAAAGAATCATTAAATTATCAGCTTGTACAGTATTAGGCTGAGGCTGTTTATTCTGGACTTTTTAAACCTGGCTTACATTGAACTTTTGGGTTTTTTCCCCTCATTGCTACCACATGGGCTCATTTCCATGGCAGGCAGAGGAAAAGACAAGGCACCACAGTTGTCAATAGCTGAGTTGGTCCCATCACCTCAGCCAGCTGATGCCTGCCTCCCCCCAGCAACACAGGCAATTCAAAATCCTGGCTGCACCTAAGAGTACAGCAGAGCACTTAAGAAAGTACTAGGCTAAATGATTGCAGGGAGTCCAGAAAGTCCTGTACCAACCGTGCTCTGTGCTTTATATCCTGCTCTTTACTCGGGAGAGTCTGATCACCTTGCACACTAGTCCTCCATTGACACCTAGTAGTAAGCAATACCCAAGGGAAGAGCTTTAAACCTTGTTGGACAAGATTCCTTTTGCTGATGAGAGATTCAAAGCATGGAAATATTCAGTAACCTGCCAGAGCACACTGGGAAGCTGAGCTACATTGCCTGAGGGCCTGCCTCACATTTTAAGAGAGATGATCTCTATGCCCATGGAACAGAAGACACTTACTGTTAGCCAGGGGAAGTACAGGTGCCTATAATCTGGCTTGCAAAGAACAAGGCTTTAAAACAGCACAAAGATCTGAACTTGCTTTATGAACCTAAACCAGGTATTTGCCTGTAAGTGTAGCATTCCACCTCTGCACAACTCAGCTGCTCCATGGTCTCTGGGTGAGAAAAACAATGAAGAGATTTGATTTTATGTTGCCTGAAAAACCTGAGAATTGGTGTCATGTGTGGCTTGGGTATCTTTGGGTTTTGCTTTTGCAAGCTGTAAAACAATTAGGCCTGTTCCCCAGTTTTAGTTTTGCTCCTTGCAGCTTGGAGGGGGTTTGTGCTTGCTGCTGGGGAGCACTGTGGATCTGGGAGTTGTAAAGATGTCTGTGGTTTTATTGCCAGGTTTTTACAAAGCTCAGGTTTGTATTTTTATGATGATTGCTGCTGTGAGGACGTTTTAAAAACCATTGTGTTTCTCTTCTGAGGTTACATTTCACTCTGTTGATCTTTCTCTTGACATTTCAGGGAGCTGGGGGATACTGGCAAAACACACAGAGTAAGCAAAAGAGATCTCCTTCACCCCAAATTCTACCTTTGCCAAACTGGGGAGGCACAGAGTGTTTTCCTTTATTAAATTAATACAGGCTTGGGCTGGTGTGCAGCAGGGGCTGAGCTGAGCAGGGCATGCTGTATGCAACAGCCCAAGGCACTGCCATTTCCCCTCTCCTATCACAGCTGCTGCATCTTCTCCCAGCCTTCCTTTTTGCTTGTCCAAACCTTATACAAATAGCCAGTGTTTGGGGTAATGGACAAATTGCACAGGTGTGTCACTGTTCCAAACCTCTCTTCAGACTGGCAGGATTGTGTTTCCAATTGATTAAGCAAATTATATGCAAAGAGGAAATCTCTCTCTTCCCTGAGGCTAATGGTAAAGTTGAGATGTAGAGATGCACTGTCATTTGGCTGCTGTAGAGGTGTTATCAATTCTCTGTTCTTGCAAGTCAGGAGAACTCTAAAACCTCATCATCTTGCCTTGGAAATATGGAGTTGGTTTCCATTAGCTTGCTCAAAAGACCAAAAAAGGCACGTAGGAACCTGCAGACATGAGACTTGTGGTCAGCCTCAGCTCGGATCTTTTTATTGTGTTCACTTTCAAAGGACTCCAGAGAACCTGGTAACTATTAAGGAGCTGGTGATAGAGCTGTAAATTACATGTCAGTGTCCTGAAAAGAACCAGTTTCAGTATCTGGAAAGAAGAAAGTTGAAGTCCACTTAGGGTATGAGCTGTTGCAAACACTCAGACCTTCTGATCGATGGGATGAGGATGGGAAGAGCTTAGGACAGAAGAATTTTAGATGTTGAAAGTTATCTTGTATTATTTATTACCAGAGATGGCTTGATCCAGGCACTGATAATGACACTGCTGTAGTCACTGAGTCTCAATCCTAAATAAACTATTCATAGGTCCCATTAAAATGCTGTTGCTCACATCTTTGACAGATTTTGCAGGGATGAACTCCAAGTTAACACTAGGATGCCTGACCAGTTAAATAGAGACTTTGGGGGGTTCAGGGTGCTGAACCTATCTGCTCTGTGACCTTTAGCAAGGCAGTTCCCTTCTCTCTGCCCACCCCCTGCCTGGATGGGACTGACTCTGGCTGTACAAGTCTGCAGTGCCTGGAACAACAGGACACAGAGGCTTCTTGGCAGCAGAGGGGTGCCAGCAGCAGAAAATCACTAACCTGAGTCATTTGGTTTGCATAAGCACAAAGCTGCTCTATCAGATGCATTCTGTGCCTTGGCCACCACTTCTCTGGGCCTTGCTGTGCTGATAGCAGATCTATCCCCAGTGCAGGTTCTTCCCTGGGCCTCCACACATGCCCAGGCTATGAACAGAGGCTCTAGGGAACGTTCCTGAATAAACCCAGGGGAGATGTAAGGCTTTGTATTTTGTTTTGTGTTTTTCCATACAGGGTATGGTGGTTTGGCATCTGTCAAGGGAACAGATTCAGAACAGATGGGGAAAGATGTGAAACCCTGTTGATCTCTGAGGGATTATTTCAGAAACACAGAGAACAAATGCATGCTGAATTCTGGCCTCTGCTCTTAGGTTCTTTCTGCAGGCACTGCCCAAAATGTGCTTTGTGCCAGTGAAAACCTCCTCTGCTCCTGTGCCTTGGCCACCTGTGACCTCCTGCCCTTCTCGTGTATCTTACCCCCCTCTTCCAGCCTCCACTATCTCAGTCCTTATCTGGACTGTACCAGGGGACCAATTTGGGTTCCTCTTCCAGCAACAGAGCTGTGAGGGAGAAGAACCCTGCTCTGCACCTGCAGCCCAAAGGCACAGAGGATCTTCCTTTGTCCATGTTGCAAGCAGCCAGCTTACAGCCCTGTTTCACTGTTGGTTTATCATCCATCTTTAAAAGTCAGGTTCCCAACTCCACAGAACACATCCCCCCTGCTCCAGTGCTGTCCTTACCCAGGGTACCACCACGTGCATTTTTTGCTTGCAGCCAGCAGGGGACACTTGCTTTCTTTGCAAAGAGTTTGCCCTGTGCTTGGATGCAACAAAGCAAAAGAGGAAAAGATTCAGGGCTTGGCCACACGTGGGCACTGGAAGAGCAAGAGATGGGCCTGGCAAGGGCTCTGGTGGTGCCTTTTTCTTAAGCCTTTCATGAGAAGTTTGAGATGTGCCTGCAAGAGGCTGTAAACTGTTCAGGCTGGCTCTGCCAGGGTCCCTGGGACGTGGCAGCAGTGTCCTCTCTGGGCTTTGTACCCCCTTGCTGTGATATCACCAGGTGCCACCTTGGAGCTGGTGATTCCATGGGGGGCAGGAGGATGTGTGGGCTGCCTGGGTATCCTGGGGGATGGTAGATCTCAGTGCAAAATGCAAACCCTTGGCCAACATTAAGCTACTGGGCTGGAACTGAGCTCTCTGTTGCAAGGCTTGTGCAAGCGAGTGAGCTTCAATCTGGATCAGGGACATAAATGCAGACATGGTGTGTTTGAGATTCAGAGAGCATTTCAAAGCCAGGCTGGCACTAATCCCTGACCTCTGCAGCCTGTTTGGCTGCTCTGATGGCCTAGAAGAACACTAAATTCCCTCTAGTATTTGGCTGTGCAGCCCTGGGAGTGCTGAGGCATACAGACCAAGCCAGGGTTGGAGCCCACAGCCCCTCTGTTGCCAGCATGCAGGTTGTGAGCAGTGCTGTGGCAGAGTGAGAGGTACCCTGGGCTCTTGGTTACCCCATGCAGTTTATCCCTCTCTCAGGGAGTCTCTGTGCCACACCTGGCCCACAACTGTGCCCATCTTCACACTGAGTGCAGGACAGCAAAATGAGGTCCTCATCCTGCAAAGGGCAAAGCCTATAAACTGCTCCATGTCCTTCAAGGCTTGGACTTGCCTGTGCTGTGAAGCAAGGGCACAGGTGCTTGCAGGGCAAGATCTGGTTGTACAAGGTTTTGCACTCACCTGAGCATCTACCTATAAATGTGCTGCTCTCACTTTTCTTTTGAGGGCAGCCCTGTTTGTTAGTGTTTGCAGGGTATGGCCCTGGGGAGAAGGGCTCTTGAAAAGGCTGGTTTTGTTTACACTCACATTTTTTAATCAAGGGTTCCTTTTCATTTAAAACTTGCTGTTGGCTTTCCCTACCTCATGTGGAACATCCACATGTTTTCCTAATGGTGATTTATGGGAAGGGAAACAACTAAAGAATAAAAGTGAAACCTCTGTGGAGAGCCCAAGACGTGTGCAGCCCCCCTCTGAAAACTCTACACCCACTGTGCTACGTGAACTTGTCACAGTTACATCTAATCAGTAAGCACATATCTCTTCAAATCATCTTCTTTAGGGACTTGGGGACTCATGCAGAGAAAATGAAGTCAGAATAGTTTAAAGCTATGTACACTGTGTCTGTGCTTCCCAAAATAAATACATACCTCAGGTCTGGAATGATGCAGTGAGAGATGCCAGTGGTGCCCAGATGAGTCTGGGTTTTGGTCAGCTGTGCTAGTCCTTTCCCTTCTGACTGTCCTCTGTATTGGAAGGAAAGAAGGATCTTCCTTCTGGCTTACAAAGGAAATCTCGGTCTTGAACAAGCCATTGAGCACCATAACTGGAGCTGTAAAAGCAACACAGACAAGTGTGCAGAAAAACATACAGAAGTCATGGAGAAAGTACTGCCTGTCACCACAAATGGATCTCAGCATAGCCCTCCTGAGAATACATGAGAAACATGGAACCTTCCAGGCATGGAAGCAGCACTTTGTGGGTTGCATGGTGCTGGAGCTGAGCCTGAACGTGGCCTGTGGACTCTGCATCTCACCAGAGGCTGCCACATCTACCCCAGTTCTTGCTAACACTGCAGGAATAATCAGAGCTGGAAGGCACCAGGCTCCTTCACCTCTCCTTGATCCCAGGCTGCCTCTAACTAGGACCAGCTGTAGGAGAAGACCCAGGAGGTCCCACCCGGCTCTACAATACAAACTGTTTCCATCCCAGCACCAGACGAGCCAAACCTTTGGCACAACAGCTTGAGGAATATGTTTCCAACACAGTGGTGCCAGTGCCTGTGGTAGCTGAAGTGCCCTGCTAATCAGCAGAAAGATGAGCTACAGCAGATATTCAGGCAGACCTTGGGTCCACAGCATCGGCCAGACCCTGCTCTGGCCATAAAAGTCCCATGTTAGGCTTTAAAGATTTGTTAGCTGGAATGAAGCAGCTTTCTGGTCCCTTTCTGGTCACATCAGCTAGATGTAACAATCCCTCCTAGCCCATTAACAAAAAGTTGGCAAGCCTAGATTTGATGACTGTCTAAACAATATGAAGAGGTGGTGATTTGCTGGCGATGTGTAAAAACAGGCAACAGATCAGCTGGCAGCGTGCACTGGGCTGAGATTAAATCAAAGCAAAAGGCAGATGACTTTGAATGGGCTCCAAAGGTCACAGAGAAACAAGCAAAAAACTGATAAAGTTCACAGGAAAACAGAGCAAGCAGAAGGAGCACTGCATCTTCTTGGCACTGGGAGCTGTTGGCATCCCACTGGCAGCAAATGGGTTTCTGAGTTAAAAAAGTAAACTTATCTGGAGAGAGGCTGGAGGTGTGAAAAGGAGAATGAAGTGGTGCATGTGAGCCTGCCTGTTGCTGCACTGGGGAGGGCCTGCAGAGACCATGGTGCTGGGAAAGGCTGAGTTGCAGTGGAGCCTCGATGCTGCAGGGATGGGGATGCAGGAGGCAGGCTCCAAGGAGGGCTGTCCCCAGTGAGCTACAGCTGCTGGGCTGGAACTGTTCCCACCAGTGCTGCATGCTGTCCCAGTCATGGGAAAGGACCTACTTCACACCATATAACCTGCTCTTGTGTAAGAGATCAATGCAGAGGAAACAGGTTCAGCATCAGAGCTCAGGAGCCAAGGGGGCCTTACAGGAGGCAAGATGCAACCACTAATAAGAAAGAAGCAAAAAAGAGCCTTTGCATTGAGGACACACCAAAGGCAGTGGGAAAAGCACTCAGCCCAGTGCAAGGAACTGAGAAGCCAAGAAGAGCAGAGCAACCTACCAACAGTGAGATGCTTAAACAGGAGGAGGATGACATAAGCTGGTACTTTCCTAATTACAGGATCTGCTTAACAAAACCAGGTGCCAATTATAAGGGTGTTGCTTCTTCTGAAGATAAGTCAGCATCAGGTTACTTAGTTCAGGCCATCAAGCCTACAGATAGTAATGGTTTGTTCTCATAGTCTTGGATTTGAGTTGGCCTTGGAAGGAAAACCACCTTCTCTTACAATCTCCCTGCAGTTGTTTCTTCCTGCCCTTGCCTCTCCTGTTGTCAGTGTCCTTTCCAGTCAGGCATGTTATGAAGGATTTCATCTTTTGGCAGTTTGGCTGGTACAACATTTAATTATCCCTGCAGCTTGGGGCTGGGAGCAAATGCTTTTTGGACACTTAACAGGGATAAAACAGACAGGAAAAGTGCAAGTATCCCCTTGTCCAGGACCAGAGAAATGGGGAACACGTAAGGGAATGGTTCACACCAGTTCCTCCCAGTGCTGTGACATGAGGATTTCAAATCAGCACGTGGGTCACAAGCTCCCATCAGTCCCTTTGGAGTCTGAGCTCTCGTAGGCATCAACTTCCCACAACCAGCAATCCTCAACCTGAACATCAGAAACACAGCAGCCCACACAGCAAATCAGAAGCATCTGATTGCCCCCATCTAATGGCACTGGACTTTTGGGACCCATGGGAGAGACCTTCAGGAAGATCCCAGCCTCAGGCTTGTAAGCAGTGGCTTGCTTTTGTAATGCAAAAAGCCCTCCTGCATCCTCCAAGGCCCCTTTTGCCTCCTGCCATGGGGCTGTGGGAAAACACAAGCCCTGTCATGTGAGGCAGGGATTGTATCAGTGCTGTCTGGTTTGGGTGGAGGAGTGGGTGGTGGGAGATGCCACTTCCAGTTCCTAGCAGGAATCTGCATGTGTCTGTGCTGGGAAATTGCAAAACAGTACATTGTGCTAATGAATGCCAAAACAGGAGGGCTCTGAATAGACATCAGCAGAATAACCTTTAGCAAGCACTAGAAGCCTATCCATGAGCATCTCACAAAGAGCATCGGTATCTATTGTCTGGCAATGGAAATACATCCCAAGAGCAGAGTGCCCAGTGCAACCACAATGCTGAGTGAGGCTTAAATTGTCTAAGGTGCACAGAATGAGACACCCCTCCATTCATTCATGCTCTGGGAGTGCTGTTTTCACCACTGGCAGCTCCTGCTGCACTAAAATACTTCTGATCCAGTCCAACAAGGTTTTTTTCCAGGTTTGCTGCTCCACAGTGAAGCCACAGACCGTGATATATGGAAAGCTCTGAGCTTTGGAAAAAAAAACCCCTAGAGTTACTGTAGGTTGCAAGAGTTGGATTTGATCCTAAAACAATGAAACCAAATGTGAAAAAGACACAGATGGCTGTCGCCTCTGTGCCATTTGGAGTGGGTTTTGGTTTCTAGCCAGTCAGCTCCATGCCACAGTTATGCAAATACAGGCAGCAAAGTTCCATGCAGTGGTATACACGGCTCTAACAGACTGTGGTGTGAGGGAGAAAGTAGCTGAGTGCTTTGGAAGGGGGAGAAAAGGTCCACACCAGCTTCAAGGACAGAGGATTTAGAGACACAGGGTGAAACCTTGTCATCACTTAAGGAAAAGGAGGCTTTGCTATGGCTTGTTATGCATCTGGATACCTGGGTGTGTAGAAGCCTAAAAGGCTGATGAATAAAGCCTGAAAGCCCTTCCTTGTGGTCTTTAGCCCTGGGGGAACTGGTTGCTTGCTGTGTCTGTGTAACACCTACTCCTCAAGATGCAGGCACTGTCATGGAGTTCAGCCCTGCCAGGCTAATGTTAGCAGCAGTGAGAGGCAGAAAAGGGAAGAGCCTGATGAGAAGAGGAATGAGAAGCAGCCATGGGAAAATAGTTCCGATTGCCTTGACTGAGGGTGAGCTGCCAAGGTCCAGACCTTGAATTCAGCCTGGTGTGAGGGGATGTAAACAAAACTGCATCCTCTTACTCCTGGGCTGGATTTAGCCCTGTGGTGAACATCAGGGAAGAAAGAAATGGGTAAGCCTGGGCTGCAGCCCTACGTTAAAAATGCTGTTCTGCAGTGAGAGAGCAGCCACAGAGCACATTTTGATCTCTGATGATTAAACTCCTAATCAACCCCTTTTAAAAAATGCCCAATGGTTCCCTTCTCAATCTCCTTCTGAGGATGGGAAGGCTTAGAAAAGTAATACAATTCTGTGGTTGAGTTAAACATCAGGCAGGTTTCAGACGATGTTTTACTAGAACCAGATGACTTTCTAAGCCCAAAATCCAGCATACAGAATGCTGATTAAGTTTGATCTGGTGACCATCTGTCCTTGTGTTTGTAGTATGAGTAGCTAAATGAAATTCTGGGGGGGGGAAAAGGGGGTTACCTTAAATATACACAGGATAAAGGCAATTGAAGAAAGCCCCATTCACTGCTGCTATGTGAATCTTCTCAGCAAGAGGGGAAGATTGGGATTGTCTCTGAAGTTACATATGCCCAAGTTCACTCTTTTTTGACTCTTAGAAGCTGCAACATCAATCTGCATGTTTTGCTTTAACTGCACCTCGAGAATTTTCCTTTAACTGCACACTAAAGCCAAGCAGCTGATAGGCTGAGCTCTGCTACTGAGAAACCTTTCACTGTCAGAGCAAGTTGGTATCTTGGAAGGTGTAACTGGGTGCAGCTTTTTTGGGATGCAATTTCCCACCCCTACCAACTCAGCCTGGGCCAGTAATCACCCCAAATTGCCCCCCCCCCCCCTTCACCCTTATATCTATCTATCTAGCCATCTTTTTACTTACATAGAGCAAGTGAAGACAATTCAATGATGAGTAGCAGCTTGATAACCAAGCAGAGGTCACCAAAGAGCAGAGGTGACAGCTGCCAGACTTACTTTCCAACCATAATGGAAATATACTGGAGAAAAGAACAGCAGGAGAAATGATGGCATAACATAATGCCCTTCTTTGAAGAGAGCCAGCTAAGAGGCTGGGCACATTGGCAGACTGAAGAGGGAAGAAGAGAAAGTATTGGGAAAGGCAGAAAAATAGCACTGTGGGGATTGCAAATCCAGAAACGGAGACAGGGCTTGTGAGGATTGCCAACAGAAACGGCTTCTGACATGCAAAGGCACCAACTTCTGCTCCCCAAGCCCCATCTCATGCCACCAGCTTCTTCGTGTGAAGAAGGAGCCACAGGGAGTGTAAAGCAAAACCAAATTCAGCCTGTGTCCTTTGCCAGCTTTCCCCAGCTGCCCGAGGGACTCTGCTCTTTGAAATGGGGGGTGTCTGTTCTTTAAAAGGACTTGTTCACATGTCAGCAAATCAGCCTGTGGACCAAAGGGAAGATGCCAAGGATGGCTGCAGGGCTTGGGCTGGAGTGCAGGACAGCTACAGAAGAAGAGGCAGCTCAGCATTAACCACAACAAAACCGACTGGCTGAGATCTGGGGAGCGCCTTGGGTGTGGGAAGCTCTCTGCTACTAAGGGAGCTGCTTGTTCCAGGCTTTCCCACTGCTTACCCTGAGCCTAACTGCTTCATCCCCTGGTAAAAGGGAAAAGTCTGCAACTGTGATGCTTTATTGGAGGAAGAGAGAGTCACAAGAAGTCCCTTGGGGGGACATGAAAGGATCTTGGCATGAAGAGCCGAGCAGATGCATCTGGAACTCCATGTGTGTTGGCTTGTCTGCTCCAGTGACTCCCTGCTCCCACAGCCACACGCTTCTGCCTACATTAAGACTCACATTAGGTGCTCATTTCCAATATCCAGTAGACAATACCTGTACAAATACATCTGGCTTTGATAAAATTCTGCCCTTAGTGTTTAAAGTCTCCAGCTGACCCAAGAAAAGCCAATCATTAGGCTCCTTTCTACCCCAAGCAGCCCTTGGAAAGAAGCACATTGTTGGGTTGTCCTGGGCTACATCTGTGCTTTTTACATGGCCTTTTTCTTTGCATTTTCTTCTTCTTTCTGAAGTTTCAAGTTGCTTGTTTTCCTTGCTAATTCTCTCCTCCTGGGTGCTGATAGGGATCTCTGTAACATGAGGCCAGCTGGAAGACATTCAAACTGCTTTCTAAATGTTGTTATGATAGAGTGTGGGGGACGTGCCTTTGAAGCTGCTGGGCTCGAGATGTCCCTGGTTCAGGAGAAGCAAGAGGCAATTAAGCTCTTTTTCTGCAAGAAGATTGGAGCCCCTACCTGTGAAAACACAGACTGCTTCAACCAACCTTGAGGGAAAAGAAAACTTAGGTGGGTGTTGTTTAGTTGATGTGGTTGAATCTTGGGAGGACAAGAGCCTTGGGCAGAGGCACCTCCTGGTACATGAGACTGGACTCTGACTGTTGATGCTCAATAGTCCAATTCAAGTGGAGATATGAAGGTGCCCTGATTTGTGCTTCACATCTCTAACTAAGTCCTCTGTTAAACCTAGAGAAGGTTTAATGGGAAGTCAGAAACCTTGGCCTCGTGACTGGCAGCTTCAGGTGTCTAGGCTCAAAGTAGGGGCTTGCACTGCCTAAATACAGCCCTGCCTACTGCAACTGTTTGATTGCTCCATCTCTTTCTTTGCCAGGGAAGGCTTGTTTCTGACTCTCCCAGACTTTTCTGCAGCCTGAGTTGAAAATCAGCCCCATGGGAGACATCTCCATGAGGAACATGGTGATTATCAGCACCTTGGCACAGATAAAGAAGGCAGACAAAGAGGGAAGTCCTCTAGGGCAGAGATAGCCTGTTCAGCCTAAGGTTTATATTACTGATTCAATCCCAGTTCAGCCCTGATGTAGAGAGAAAAAAGAATGAAAATAAAAGCTTTCCTCAGAGCCAGACTTGCAGCAAAGCCCAGAGGCTTATGGAGTGCTGGCCCCGTTTGAAAACCTGGCTTCAGTCAGGGCTACTGAGCCCTCACAAGCTTCTTCTTCTTCAGAGAAGAGATGATAGGACTCTGGTGTGGTAGGAGGCTGACAAGCCCTCATGAAAGACTTTTGTAGTGTGTGGGGCCTGGGAAGCAACATGAAGAGACAGCCAACAGCCCTGAGGAACTGGAGAGGAGGAGGAAGCTGCACATGCTGTTGAAGAATCCAGGTCTGCTGGGCTTCACCTCCCTCCCCCATCTTCCCTTTGTGGATGTTTCCTGCACAGACAGTTTCTACAGCCAAAGCTGCATTTTTGAAGTATTTTCTCTATAAACTGCACTTTGCAAAGGAGAGTGTGCAGAGGGAGCACAGGAGTATAATATGGAGGCAACTTTATCTGCACAGACAAAGTGTAAGCAAGTTTCCAGCCAACTCTAACAGACTCTACATCAAATCATACGCTCTCTTCAAACATGCAGTGGCAAAAGCATCATGCTGCCTGTCTGGAGGGAGCCTCGAGCTTTCCAGGGCTCTGCTCCCTCAGGTCCATTGTGCTCTGCTTTCCCCAGCATGGGAAGCAAAACCCAGAGCAAAGCAGAGCAGAGCAGGTGCCTCTGGCAGCCTCCTGGCCCTGGGTGCTGTGACAGTGCTGCTGCTCTCGTCACCCTGGAATGATGCTTCCACACTCCTCCTCTCTCCTTCCACCTTTTCCATCATGTTAGCAGCATTTTTGAGCAGGAATGGTCCATTTTACACAGGTCTGTGGCAGTTTTTGTAAAGGGGCCCTGTTTCCTGGCTGAGGGCTCTGAGCACTCCCCTATCTACATCTGCATTGGACATTACCACTCTTTGCCTTGGGAAGAGAGCATGTGGCCATTTCCCCCAGCAGTAGCCTCCAATATGGATCTACTCACTTTGCCACGGGCTCCCTTCATCAGATGATCTTAGGGTAGACATAGAGCTCTGAGGAATGAAGAAACCCTGTTCCTGCCCCATAGGAAGCACTGGGATACCATCACCAGAGACACTTCATTGCTGTACATAATGGCAGCTGCAAGTAGAGAAATCAAAAAGCTTTGGCTCTGCCCTGTTTCTCTTGGCTCCACAGACAAACAAATCTCAGGTGACTTTTGACACATCAAGTGCCAAGGCAAGGCAAGCAGCTTTGCCAGAGAAAAAGACCCCTTTTGACCATCCCATGTCCCATATGCATGCTGCTTTACAAGGGTCAAGCACAGTGGAAGAGCTTCAGAGGATCTGCAGTCCATGAGGACCCCACATAAGACCCGAGGCCAGGTTGGCCCAAAGGATGCAACTGAGATCTCCCAGCTGCTTATTTTGTTGTTTTAACTGACTCAGCCAAGGGTGATCTCAGCCCACTGTGGCACCTGCAATTGATACAATGCACAGAACAGGAATTAATATCCCTAGATAAGATCCATGGATGGCACTCAAGGTGCTCTCCCTGATCCAGCCTCTCAAGACAAGTACAAACACAGAGCAGCTGAGATGCCCAGGGCTAAATCAAACAAAGGGAGTGTCCCTGCAAGAACGTTGGGAGATGAACGTTTCCTAAGAACACTCAGGAACCACTGTGGACAGACAGTGTCCCATCCTGAGCTATGCTTGGTGTCCATCTCCCCCCACATCCTAGCCTGCTGAGGGGTTCTCAGCCCTGTGCTGTAGCCCTCCTGCCCCATCCCAGAGCAAGCGAGTGCCCGGCGAGTCTCGTTCCTCTTAAGTCTGGCAAACCCCAGCACCAGGAACGTGGAGCAGCCTCCAGAGGTGCCACCCTCAGAACCCAAAGTGGAGAACATGTTTCAGAATGAAAGCAGTTCAAGTGGTGTCAGCTCTGCTTGTGTTTGTTTCTATGGAAAATTGTTCCTTTAATGTGAGTCATGGGAGTAATTAAGGGATAAAGAGCAGCACTGCAGTTCATCAACACGCTGGTGCCATTGCAAAAGCAAAGGGAAGTGGAAGCGTTCCTACAGAGACACAAATCCAGCCAGGGTGCTGGCAGGATAACTGTTCCCATCCTTTGGGCTTTGGCAGTCTCCTCTGGTCTTAGTCAGGCTGGTGTCAATCTGGAATAGGCTTGCTGACGTGAGAGTCAGTGAGGTTGGTTCCATTTCAGTCAGGACACACAAGACAGAGGGAGCAGTGCAGGAACCCAGCGTCATACAAGGGTGGAAGCTCAGATGGCTGCTGTTCATTAAACCTGACAGTAAAGAAAAACAGATTGCACCTTTGCTGATGTTTCTTTTTTCCTTTAGGATGTGCTGAACAAGAAGAAGAGCTTTGCAGATGTTCCTTGTAAAAGTGCTGAGCTGAATGGCAACTGAGCTTTAGTTCCACCCCTGTATGATCACCAGGGCTGTGCTACAGCAGGGAGAGACGCTGCAGGAGCTGAGCTGTGCTTGGGCAGGAGGTCTGCAGCCTGAGAGAGCTGATGCAGAGGGCAAGAAGAGAGACTCATTCATTAGGGATCACTGATGCTTCTGAGACAGGCTGCTATGCCTGAACCACTCTGCCCTAATGTGATGTTTCTCTGAAGGCAAAGCAGGCAATGCAGCAAGGCAGGAAACAGCAGGGAGATGAGCAGGGAGCAGGATGGTGATGGCAGTGCTCTGTTGCTGCAAAACAGGCCAGTGGATGGAGTTGGGAGGTGGAATGTCCCCTGGAGCTCCTGGATGGGGTACTGGCACTTGCCAGGTGTAAGAGGAAGCTTCTATCCTGGCCATTTGGCTAAACCAGCAACTTTCCTGGCTGGCCCAAAGGCAAGTGGGTTTGTGTGTCTCAAGTCAGACACCCTGCCACTTATTCATCAGTTTGGAGAACATTTATTACAACCCCCTTGGTGCTTCTGGAGACATCTCCCTGGCACCATTTGGGCATGGCCATTTAACATGACTCCAGGGCTCCAGACTGCTGATGCTGTGTTGAAAGAGATGCTTGCAGCCTGTATCCCTCTGCCCAGTAAGACACAGCACCAGCAGCCCCTCAGGAAGCTGGGAGGGGGCACTGGCAAGCACTTTGTGGGATCTGAGGGAAGACCTGAGAGCAGTGCATGCCAGGAGAGCTTCATATTTGCACCTGTCGATGTGGAAAGACTTTCTCAGCTGAAATACTGTGGCTCCTTCCTTTATATCCCTTTCTCCTTAGTCTTTGCAGATTATTTCAAGCAATGCAGTTTTCCACTTTCTAATAAGCAATTTAAATGCTAAAGGGCACCTCCTCTGCTGAAGGCAACTGAAGCCAAGGGAGCTGTGACAGTTTATGCCAGCTGAAGCTTTGCCTTTAAGTAAATGTTTTAAACTTTCCACTAAGGAGACTAAAATAAGCCATAGCATGAAACATTAAGAGCAAAGAATGAACTCTGGAGACCAGAGGGATTTGGGGAAATGAAATGAGATCCATCTTGCTGGCACATTTTTTTCCCCCTTGTCTATTTTTGGAATTTAAAAAATTCCCCCAGATTTGTCTTTTACAGACCAGCCTTTTGTTCAGGGACCAGCACTGAGCAGCCTCCTTTTCACACAGAGCAGGTGAGCTTTGGCAAGCCAACATGCAAAATGCAGAGCTGGAAACTATTAATATCTTTTACTGCTGGAGTATGGCAGGGCTTGGTGCAGGTGCTATTTGTTTTCTCTAACAGGCTTTTCAGCTCTGCAACTTGCAACCAAATGCCAGATGAACAAGATTTCTAATTAGTGAGCAAGTTGTGATCAACCCAGCTCTGCTCCAGGATGCCTTGATGTGTGCCACTGAGTAGGTTTTATTTGGGGAATGGCAGCATGGGTTTGGCCATGCAGCTCTGCAAGGTGTGTTTATATGACCTGGTTCTCCTTGTTGGACTCTGGACAGACTCAGGAAACCTGGGCTCTAACTCCTGGCTCTGATATTAACTTTTGAGGGGACCTCAGCCTGTCACATAAAGCCCAATTCTCCAGTTGGCCTCCAACCTACATTTTCCACTGACTTTAAGTGGAGCAGGGGATCATTGTTGCCTATGAAAACTGAGCCTCCAAACACTTCAGTCTCCCCATGTTTAAAACAAGGAGGAGAATATTTTGAGATCAGTGGATAAGAACACCTGGGAACACTAATACCTATGTACCCTGCCAAGATACTGGGAGATTAAGCAAATATTTGGAAGTGCTGTAAGATCTTATGAGGCAGAGATGGGGCTGGGTAGAATATCCAGCATATATTTTTTCCCCCTCTTCTTATTTTTCTTCCTACAAATGGGAGAACTCAGGCAAAGAGAGGGACTAAGACACATGTCCTTTTTGTTTTGGCTTCAACCATCCTGATTTGCTTTGTGAAAACAAACCAAGAGCAGCTGCACCACCTCTTACTGAGACTCAGTAGAGGGACTGTGAAGACAGAGAGCATGTCAAATGATGCCCCAAGATTCTGTCTGAATGTCACCAAAGAAGGCACAGCAGAAGAAGTAAATAATTTTGAGAATGCTCTGTCTGAGTACACAGGCTGTGACTCCAAACAGGGTGGCATGATGGTGATAAAGGGTTTAGAAAAGATTTGGCCTGTAGTGGGAGACTCCATCCACTCAGTTTGGAGCAGTACATTTTGAGGAAGAGAACAGACTAACTGGGGTCTGTGTAAAGAGGATGAAATGAATGATAAAGAGGTTTTGAAAGCATGTCTTGTAAGGAAAAGTGGAAGGAAGTGAATTTGTCTAGTCTAGAAGACAGAAGAATGAGGGGAACATGATAATGACATTCTAGTATTTGCCAAAGGGATAGTGACTGTTCTCCAGAACCTTGGGATGGGCAAGAAGAAGTCAGCTTAATTTACAGCAAGGAAGTTTTAGATAGGACTGTAGGAAAAGCCAAGTAAATAGAAAGCTCTGGGATGGGCTGCAGGTGAAAATGGCAAATGTCCTTCATGAGAAGCTTTTAAGAAGAGATTGTAGCAATTCAGATGCAGACTGAAGTACTTGACAATAAAAAAGGTGTTTGCAGATGCAGAGATATTGTGTGGAGTGTGGGCAGACAGCTGCATATTCAAACCTGTTTTGAAAGTCACCCAGGTGTGACAGCACTGAATACCAGTTGATTCATTCCAAATGAAACAAATAGAACTGGTTTCAGGGTGAGCAGCAGCATTGCTGTCTCCAAAATTGCTTTCAGACTTCTCCTCTAAAGGATAATACATTTCTTATATAGCACTAATGACAAAAGACATTACCAAGAAAAGTGACTATGGAACTGACCTCACCAGTCCTGGAGAGCTTTCAAAGTTGGCACATCACAGTATAAAGACTCTGATACATTACACTGTCTGACTCAGGTCTTCAGAGGATGCATCTCATACTTCCTCTCACCCTCTGTGCCTGAAGGGTGAAAACAGCAATTTTTCATATATTCTTTACACTCCCAATAGCTGGCTCAAGTCACTGTTCTCACAGATGTCTCCCCTGGCAGCATGGGAAATCAATCCTGCTGCACTGCCTGATGGAGAAAGTTCCAGTGTGTCACCTCATGTCCCCATCCACTCCCCTGCAAGGTACAGCCTCCTCCCAGACTGAATGTGGCAATGCTAGAACGGCAGAAATGCAACATCCAAGTGGCTCATGACCAGTGAACATGTCTGCAGACACATGGGTGATGCAGGCAGTGGAGGCTATTCCCTGCAGGCATCTCCTAACAAACACCCCAGTCCCAGCTCCAACTTTTGCAACACCTGATCACTTATTAAATGCAAGACACACAAAGAGCTGAGCCTTGAATCTTGTGAGTGCTGTTGGCATGGTTGTTTTGAAATGAAAAGAGGATTTGCTGCAAGTGCTGTTCTTTTCTGATCCTGTCAAAAGGGAAGTTGCAGTTTCCTAATGGAAAGAAGCAGCAGCATTTTGGCTGATAGAACACTGCAGGTTGCTGATAATATTTGGGTGAAAACCAACATCCAGTTATATTAGTTCTCCAACATCTTCCTCCAGGGTTGTTTTTTGAAGAGCACCTGGAGAAATTCTGCTAGAGGATGGTAGCACAGACCAGGGAACAAGTCAAAAATACCTGCTCATATTAAGGAAGTAGTCTGAAAGGATTGGATGCTCTCAAGATGAGAGCTGGTTGTGTGGCACTGCTGCATAACAAACCTTTTGATATCCCTAGACAAGGATGATGATAGGAATTGCTGGGGAAATGTGATGCAAGCACTACCCTGCTTAATTCACTGGAGATTGTCTGGCTCTTCTTGTCTGCTTGCTACAAGGGCTCTGATGTCTGAGCCTCACTGCAGGGTGCCCTGTGTTAGTTCCTCTGCCATTTTTCACTACTTTTGGGTGGGTTTTTTTGCCTAGGAAACCTCTTGTTACAGGGCTGAATGTCCTTGAAATCACCAGTTACAACAACAAACTAGGGGCAGATTTCAGGCGAATGCTGCACGAGCCAGAGGTCACAGCTGGAAGTGGTTTTAGGGGAAACTCCAAATTACTGTCAAAAGCAGTTCTCTCTCATTTTAATTATAATTGGTTAATCTCATTGTATGTGCCTTGCAGCTATGGCTGTGAAGCTTAGGAAACTCTCTGGGCCCCTGCTCTGCTCTGTTACCCTGGGAGCAATTCTGGAGGCTTCAGCAGGGTTGCTTTGGATTTATTCCCTTGTGCCATAGAGACCAGAGACCACTGCTTGGAGAAGCCCTCAGCAAGGGAGGGAATGAACGTGGCAGATAGCTGTTCCCTTTTCAGAAATGAAGACAGACCAATGGCATTCACCAATTTAACCTTCCTCATGGCCCCTCTGCTCTCTGACCAGTGCAGGGAGCGATGGGACAAGATGGGTTTGTGCATTATCACTCCACCTTTGCTGGAGATAAAGGAGGGGAGGGATAGGCAAGGCTACAGCTTGTACAATTGTTCTGGGAAGGGGTGAATATGGTGCCAGAATAGCATCAGCCTAGGGTAAACTCCACTGTACAAGTGAAATAGAAAGTCAGTAGGATCTATGCTTCTAAACACAATGCACCATGCACAGAGCTAATGGCAAATTTTCCACTAAGAGGTCAAACTTCTCTCTGCAGGATACGTGCAACAGGAGGGACACTTCCCAGGGGCATCTCATCCAAGTGCACACTCAACAAACCCCTTGTGGTTAGCACAGCAAGACACTGCTGCAAAGCAGAGCCATGCCTGGTGAAGAGGTTGGTGAAGAGCTGATGGAACACATCAAGCAGCTTCTCTGTGGCCCCTCTGTCCCCACCCTCTCCTCAGCACACGTTTGCAGCTGCGTGGAATTTGCTGCTTTGACTTGCAGGCAAGTCCAAAAGCTGTGGAACAGCAATCACATCTCCCACCACTCATCATCACCATCAATTGTTCTCCAAACGAAACAGGCCACATGGCCAAGCAAAATGCTTGGGAAGATATTTTTCCACTGGATGTGCATCCAAAATAAATACAGGAAAATTTCCTTCTCCAAGCACTTCTCCTGATTACTTTTCATTTGAATCATTAGTAAACCCCAGATATGCACACAATAGCACAAGACTGATGAAAACCCACTTCAACAAAGTGCCACAGGTTTTTTTTTTCCCAGAGATTAATCCTCTTTGTTACTCTCAGCCTAAGAGAAAAACATCCTCCCAACCTACCCAAAGCCAAAACAATGTGCACATCTTCACATACGCATCCCTTGCTAGATGGATGCTTTTTGCAGCTGGTCATTTCAACCTTCAAGAATGCTCTGATGGGAGCTTGCCATGGTTTGTACAATCCTGCAGTTCTTGTTCAGTCTCTGTTTGCCCTGACATGCCAGTTCTGTTGCTGCAGCTTTGGGATTTTGCTTCAAGGTAACACCACGTTCCACCCTTGTGACTAAATCCTGTTCAGAAACCCAAGTTTGCTGTCTTGGTGGACAATGAGGAAAGGGAAATTATTCCCTCTCTAGGAGCTGGGAAGGAGCTCCATATCTCTGAGACCTGACAATAACCTCCCATCTCTGTGGATGACAACCTGGGCCTGTGTTGAGTTCAGATCTGCAACCGGGGCAGAAACACAGGGAGAGGAAAGCTCAGACCAACAGACATGGCTTTGCCTCGCTGCCCAAGCCTGGGAGCTGCTGCTCTTAACACCCATCCCCTCACTGTTTCTTAGTGTAGCTTCAGAAAGGGTCTTCCAGGCTCATGGACTCAGATGTGCTCTTCAAAGCTGGGGCTTAGTTTTGCCAAGATTTGAATCCAAACCACACACAGCCTGTTAGCTCCAGTGGGTCCCACCCAAATGGCCCAGGTTCACTCAAACCTCAGCTCAAGGCCTAGCCCAGCCTCTACAAACAAGAACTTCTCTCTTTGTCTCTTTATCCCTTGCCTGCAGTGGACGTCCTGGAGAACCTGGCTTGCAGTCTGAGACCATAATGAAGCTTATGAAACATTCACTTGACTCCAGTAACACAGAGATGGCAGAGGCAGGTCCCAGCCCTCTGGCTGCTGGTTTTTGTGTGCTGCCGTTGCCTCTGAACGTGCCAAACGCTGTGCACAAGAGATGTTCTGGTTTGCATGAAAGCAGGCTCCCAGCCAATTGCTTTCACTAGATGGATTTTCTAGTAAATCAGCACCCATCTCTGCACTTGTGCCCATTTCAGTGTGAAAAGACAAATCACAAGAGCTGGATGCACTGAGCTCTGATGCAAACAGGTGGGACTGGAAGGATGTCACCAGGGAGGAACCAAAGCAGAGCCCTGTGAAGGCTGTCCTGAGCTGCTCTGTATATGCTGGCTGTTCCCAGAGGGAATGGGGCTCCATCCCCTGTGAAATCAGTCACAATCACCGCCTAAAAGCCCTTTCTTCTGGCCATCTGGATGCCTGTCCTGATGAGCAGGTCCTCAGCAATAAGAAAGCTGGCAGATCTCTGCTTCACCCAGCAAGTCTGGCTCAGGAACATGCCAGGCCCGTGTCCCTGCTCACCCTGACCAGAAAAAGCTTTGAAGATCTCTGCCCTCACTTACTCCTCCTCCTTTTCTCTTCCCTCAGATGAAGGTTCCCTGTATGGCAGCCTCTGAGCCACCAGCCACAGCCACCCTTGATTCACCTCAACCACACCAGCAAGGTGATGGTGCTCTCCAGAGCTGCTGCTGACTGCAGGCCTTCAGACTGAGCCTGGCTCTAGCTGTCCCTCCTGCTCCACTGGTACCACCTGCAGGGTAAGCCAGTAAGCCTGGCACTGCCTCAGGGTCCATGCTACAAGATGACAGTGACCTGGGAAAGAGCTGAGATCCTTTCAGAGCAAGGCCAACCCTCAGCA
Source organism: Colius striatus (assembly GCF_028858725.1). Taxonomy (NCBI): domain Eukaryota; kingdom Metazoa; phylum Chordata; class Aves; order Coliiformes; family Coliidae; genus Colius; species Colius striatus. Next base: position 13,264,222 of record NC_084775.1, on the reverse strand, counting down.
AACCTCCCAGACCCAAGACTTTGTTCTGCACAAATATCTGACATTTACTAGCATAGGCTGACTTTTGGTTCAGATTTATTCCCCTCCCCAGTTCTTGCTCACTGATGACATTTTAAGAGCAGTGATCCCCATCTCACATGATAAGCTAAATCCAAACCTCCTGAGGCTACAGCCCAGAAAGCAAAGAGCTCTTTCACCACTTGGGAACAAGGGGGTCTGAAAAAACCCTTCTGAGTGCACTGGAGCTGAATCCTCCCATAACTAGCAGTCACCAGCCTGAAGGCATTGTTCAGACTGCTGTCTCACAAGGAGGGCTTGCAGTGATGGATGGTGTTTCTGTAACAAGCCAAGGGAGGAGGTAGGAGCTGTGACAGTGACTGTGGTTGGTAGGAACTGGTCATAGCTGCAAAACAGGAGACACAGGGAGGAGGAGGTTGGAGCTGCATTGTGCTGCTTCATTAGAGCTGACACCCCTACAAAGCAGAGCTTTGGAATACATTTGACTTTGTGTTTTCTCCCCCTTCCCACTCTCAACCTACCTCATTTCTCACAGAACAAACACTGTGTCTTTTGCCCAGCTCTACCACTGGGCCACTAATCCTTTGGCTGTGGCAGTGGATTAAGTCTCAGGCTCTGAGAAAGTTCTTCCAAGGCACAGCAGAGATTTAGTTTGTTGGGGTCTAACCCATGTGCAGCTCACAGCTGCCATGCTTGAGAAATTGGGCTTTGTCTCTCCTTTTGTTGTTGTTCTCAAAGCAGTAAGGAAGCTGCTTGTGAAGCAAGGAAAGCAGGGCTGTTCTCAGACACCATTCCTAACGGTTTGCAAATAAACATCTTTTCCTGGCTTGTAGAGGACAATGGTTACTGTGATTCAAACTTGGTTCTAACACACATTTCAGACAGTAATGAAGACTGCAGATATGAGGCTTGTACAGGCTCTGTTACACAAACCTTCAGAGAGGGGTTCTTTCCTCCTTCTCTACCCAAAACTCTCCCTGGTATAGCTAAGGACTTCCAATAGGTTGTTGAGAAAAGGAGCTTTATCTCAGGTGCTAAAGCTGTGAACCACCTTTTATTCTTTGCCATACTGACAAAAGGCTAATGAAGCAGAGTTGGCATTTCATCAAGACCAGCACTGAAAAATCAGGGACAGAGCTGCCATTAAAAATAACCAGATGCATGTGCTTCTATCCCTGACACACCGGTCTTGAAATATCTCCCTCTTGGGCTGTACAGCTTCCAAGGAATAGCAGGAAATTGCAATTGTTACACAGGCCAGAGAATGGATTTAATTTGTACTGTTTTATCCTCTCTGTTGGAAACTATCCTCTCTTTTCTTCCAAGCCAGCTAAAAAGGAAAGAAAAAAAACCACCCCAACAAACCCAACCCATTTCTCCATACAGTCTTGCATTGCAGCTGGATCCCAGGCTGCTGGGGAGCATGCATGCTTCCCCTCTCCAAGGTATGCATTGTTTGCCTTCTGCAGCCTTTCTTGCAACACATCCACAGAGGTCATTCTATGTGCAGATACACAGCAGTTTAATGAAAGTGAGTTTGAAGGCCACTGGTTGGATAGTTTAACTGGTGTACACAGCTGCTGTACGTATCTGCTACAGAAAGGGCTGCTGCTTAGGATGAGAAAGAAATGGTTAAAAGGGTTGACTGCATGCTGTCTGGCCAAGCCAGGGCAAAGGCAGATACAGTCAAACAGACTGCAAGAGAGAAATTAAACTGACTTTTTGGATACAGAGGAGGAAAAGCTGCGCTGCAAGTTATCTCCATCAAACTGCCCAGCAGTGGCTGTCCAAGCAGAGGCTCAGGAGCCTGAGCTGGTTTAGATTAGTTCAGCAGGCATCAGTTTCTTACCAAAGCCATCACGTTTCGTAAGTGAAGAGAAGGAGCTGGGCAAGTGATGAGCATGATCACAATGGTGATGTTGCTTCAGCTGATGGGCAATTACTTGTTGAGCAACCACGATTCAATTGCATTTGATCACATGTCTGTACAAGAGAGAGGTTTGCATTCATCTCAGTCACCTGTTTTCCTTAACTCTGGGTTATGCAAGTGGAACCAGGCTTTGGAAAGACAGGTTGCTGGCCTGGATAGATGACAAAGAGCTGAAGCTTTATCAGGCCTGAACAACAACAGCCAATTTTTTTTCTCCTAAAGAGGAGTTTTGTACTTTTGTGACATCACAGTAGGACTATATTTGGCCCTGTTAAGACTGGAAAGATGACTACAGTGATTGAGTTACAGAGGCTTAATGAATTACTGCTCGTCAGCTGAGCTGTGGTAACTGACTCTGGCTGTTGGACACACAAAGTATTAGCTCCAGGCTAATTTCAAGCACAGTGAGGCATAACATGGTTATCCAGAGCAGAAGCTGGCCTGAACCCACAGGCTAAAACCCCTTTGGCTTTTGGAAAAGTACCTAGTCGTGTTAATTGGCCCTGGCAGAGTGGTTTTAGCAGCTTATCTGGCTCCAGAGCACACATGAGGACCGAGGGTAGTTCCTCAGTTAGAGACGTGCTCTCCTGTTCCAGCCAAGCTCCGAACCCCTATCAGCAGCACAGTCTCTAGATGTGCACCAGAAGCAGCTTATTACTGACTCAGGAGGGAAGAATCGTAAGAATGTGATGAATTGTTAACAGCACAGACCTGGGAAGTCTGGAGGAGGTCAGTGAGGAGGAGAGCAGAGGAGGAGAGCAGCTCTGCAGCCAGGCCACAGGAAAGCGCCCGCACTGCTCTGCTCCAGTGCTCCAGCCCCAAGGTGATCTGACTGGAGGCTGATCAAAGAAGGCTGGCAAGGCCTGGTGATTCACTCCTGTTGGGAGCCCTTCCCTCTTTCAGCAGCCAGTGTAGCCAAGAGCTGAAGTGACTCAGGATAGCAGCATGGGCTGATGAGGGGAGGCAGACAGAGGATGGCACAGCCCTACTCAGCGCCTGTCCTGGGGCCAGGCCACATCATGTCCCAGAGCAGCCTCAGGGCAGGAGAACTGCAGGCAGCAGCACTCTGACTGAGGCTGCCATTGCCAACATTGTTGGCTCATTATTTAAACAGTCTTTCTGGCTATTTCTTCTGCCTCCTAAGGCTTAATTTTCTCCTCCCTGGAGAGGAAAAGGAGCTTCAGAAAAAACCTGCCTCTTCAGCTGCCTTCAGCCCTACTCTGTAGATGCTGCGTTGAAAGAGGGAGGATGTGGAAGGGATTGGGGAGCAGAGAGAAGGAGTGAGAAAGTGAAGCAAAGAAGGGAGCAGGACTGAGAGGGCAGAGAGCAATCTGGCAGAGGGTCACCTGCTCTGTTGGGGTTGACTGTCAGTGCTGAAATCAGGCATCAATATAGAAAGGAGCGAGAGGATGGGTGGGAAGAGAGAGGAGAGCAGAAGTCCAGCAGCAGGGATAAGCACAGAGATAGCTGTGACTATCAGGCAATTAAACCTGATCAGGGTTGAATCAAGCCTTAGGAAACTGCCCAGAGCTCCATCTCCTCCTAGTGCCATGAACACAGGCTGTGGCTTACAGCTTAGAGGCTGCCATGAGGGGATGCAAACACAGATGGGGGCTCTGGCTGCTATTTGTGTCATCTCTCCTCTGAGGCTCCTGGCTTAACATGGCCTGCAAAAATGCTCAGAAATCCTGGGCAGCTTTATAATGGTGTAGACAAGATTTCCAGAGAGGAAAAACAGCCCAGGAAAACATGGTTGCATGGTAGCTCCACAGAAAGAACAGTTAATCCTGGGCTTTGCTACCTGTCAGAGTGCATTACACTTCCGAGGAGTTGCCCCCCACCGTGGAGCTGAGCCTCCCTCCCCAGCAGCAGGTCTGTGCTCCACAGCTCTGGGTTTGTGCTCAGGAGGGCTCTTACTACACAGGCAAACAGGGAGCTCTGGGAGGTGGGGCAGAGAGTAGGCAACTGTCAAACCCTTTTCTAGCAGGTCCCACAGGAATTTGTTTTCCTCCTATTTTTGAAGTTGAAAAGAATCGAGTTTCACTGCAGGAAATAGTTCTTCTCCTCCTCCCTCCCACCCACCTTTCTGTTTCCTACAGCACATTGGAAGAGCAGTATGCTGTCTGTCTCAGGTTTCCAAGAATCAGGCAGTCAAACTGGAACCAAACCACTTGTTCTATGCAGTCAGGGAAGCAAAGGGAGAGAAGCTGGAGAAGAGATGCTGCTGTCCGCAAAAGCTTACAACTGTAGGGTGTGTGTATTGGTGAGATACACTCTTCCCCTTCCCTTTGGACCAGGCTGAGGTTGTAACTGGGGTTTCAGAAAAGGTTTCTATGAAGCCCCTAGAGACAGGATATTCATATCCATGGAAGATGCTCTGCTGTCTTCCCTAGTAGAGCAATGTTAGGAAAGATGACCTGCCCTCAAGGAATCTCCTCTGTGCTCCATCACTGGCAGACCTGAACATTTGTGACAGCACTCAAATACAGGCCTAACTTTGTGTGCCTGTTGGAAACAAATACATTCAATCAGTGCAGTGCTCTTAACATCTCCACATGCCCAGGCTGTGCTAGCAGATTCCTGCACATCAATAAATCTGCACCTTTGTTGTAGGTGCAAAACAGACAGTGAACAGTCATACAGTGGGGCTCTGGGCAAGAGGCACTTAAGCCATCAGACTCAAACCTGCAGTCCAATTCCCAGCCTTTCACTTAGGATTTAGAGCAGAGGTCTGGCTAATGAAAAACAGCCTGTTGGACACTTAGCTACAACACTGTACTGTTTGATCCTCAGAATTCACCACCCAGTGATGTCTCACCCCCTCCTTCCCTATTCTGCTAGTATCTATCCATTTTGTTCACCAGACACAGACCTATCCCTCCTGCCCTGAGCTGGAGGCAAAACACAATTCATTTCTCTCATTTCCCTTGCAATGACAGCAGGAACAATGCCCCTTTTGTAGGTGCTTCTACATGGCCTGGTGGAAAACCTACTGGTGCCTAGCACGGTTACATCAATAATCTCCTGTTTATTATTCCTCCTGGCATGGGATTTGCTGTTACCTCTGTAGCACAGGCAACGTTTTCCATTCATCTTTTCTCAGCCTGGCCTTTGCTCATTTGCAGTAGGGGGCTTTGAAAGAGACAAAGCTACAATTGATGGGAAACAGAAAGCCAGGCTGCTGCCAAAATGGGTTTTCCACAGGGATATTTATAGTCTTAGAGATGGTTATTACAGTGTCTTTCAACAGAGGTTCTACACACCTGTTAAAAACCCCTTTGCCTCTCTTTCTGATGACCTTTGCTGGGCACCTGTTCTTCAAACACTTTTCAGGTTCACATCCTTCCAGTGCAACCAGTCCTGGGTAAATAACTCCTTCCTGCTCCACTGAAGGCACAGCTCTTCCAGAGAGTGCAGGAGAGCTGGCACTGGAGTAGGACAGCCCCCCTCAAATCTCAGGGCCTGAGATTGTTTTTCTGGCCTAAAGAGTGGTGCCAACGTGGTTTCAAGTAGATTCAAGCACGGGGTTAAAGTGCAATAGCCAGCTCTTTGCAGCTCTGTGCACAAAGAGTGCCTTGTCTAGGAAGGGTGCCCAAAGACAAGGAGACCTACTTGAGAATGACTTTGCACAGATCAAAGCACATCTGTGCTCAGATGTGTCCATCAGCAGGTAGCAGTGCTACTGAGTACAGACTGAAGCAACACAAGACAGAACTGCAAAGCCCACCAGAGATCTGTTTCAAGAGAAGTCAAGTAGATATCTGCTCTCATTACTGCTATTAGAAGACCACAGCACAACTAAGTACAGGAGGGCAAGCAGGATGCTTTGTTGTGAAGTTTATATGGTGGAAACTTGAAGTCCTGGAAACTGAGGAAAATGCACAGGACAAACTAAGGAAATCAGATATGAGTTTGCAAAACAAGCCCAGCTGGTAAAGGGAAGATGTGGATTAAAGCACACAGAGAGCAAGAGTCCAGCTGGGGAACAGACCACAGCTATCTTGGAGGAAGAGAGAACTTTTCCATCCCTCCCTTCCCAGCACTTTCACTGTAAAGCCTCACAGGTTTTGAACTAGAACTGCCCTCTTCCTCCTCCACTCCTGCACGGACTGGCTGTCTGGGACATTATCTCAGCGCTGCTGAGGTCCCACTTGGTTCTCCCTGCCTACAGCTCTCGGGCTCTGGTAACGGATATCTCCAAAGCAGAAGATGAACCCATCACACTGTGGTTATTTCAGTTCCTTCCCTTTTGTTTGCCTTCAGGAGCCAGTGGAAGCTCCTGGAAACAGATCACCCAGCCTGGCTGGGGTCCTCACCAGAGACAGACCAAAGTCTTTGCTGTTCTGACACTACAAGTCCTGGACTCTCATTCCATGGACAATAGTGCTGCCTTGGTCACAGGGGTTCACTCTGGTAATCCCATGCACAACCAGGAGCTGCTGGGCAAGATTTACGGCCCGTGACAGCTCCTCCCCCACCTCCTGCACCCTCCAAAAAAGCTGGAAAGGTGCAGCAGTAAAAAAAGTTCATATTTCACTTGGACCACTCTTTGCCTTCCAAAGAACTGCTGGTACAGCCCAAAAAACCAGGGGCTGCCCCCACTTCAGCAGGCCAGGAGAGCCATGCACATATGGGAAGAGGCCCTGGGAAGAAAGTGAAGAACTCTGCAAGTTAAAAGAGGAGAAAGGAGGGGAAATGCTGCTGCTGGCTAAGTATTTTAATTCAGAAGTTACTGCTTTGTAAATACAACTCCTCCTACTATATTTTGGCCCCTTGGCATTGCAGAGGAGTTATAAATATAGCTACAGATGATGCCAAAGTCTGGGGAAGGTGCTACAGGCTGCCTTAAAATGTGGGCTGGCACCCCACACGCAGACCAAGAACGTGCTGTTCCTTCACACAGGCCATAACATTTTAAACCATTTTATCATCAAGAGAGACCAGCAAGAGCTCATCTACATGCCTACAGCCCCAGAATGTCTTTCCATGAACATTTCCAGCATGCAAACTGCAAAAGAACATTTTCATCCTTGGAACACCACTGTAGTGGGAGACTGTCCTGAGGGAAGATGTCCAGAGCTTGGCTCACAGCACCCTGAGTACACTTTATTTTCCTTCTAGGTGCAGGAGAAGGTAGGCAGCAAGGGGCTAGAACATCCAATTCGATCTCCAGAGCATCTATACAGTTCAGTGTTGCCTGAATCAAATGCTAGCCCTGCCAAAGGAATGGGAAACCTAAGAGATTTCTGCAGCCACTTTGGAGCAATTCAGAACTTTACCACCAGGCAGCTGGTGTGTAAGAACATACCTGTAAATACCATGGGCAGAAAAAAGGGCTTGTGTGTGTGCAGTAGGTTCATACTGATAATGCTGTCTGGATTTGCAACTGTCTAGACAATGGGAAAATTAGCTTCATGAAACTGAATAGTTTTGTGAGATGCTCAGCCAAATATCTGGGAAATATTTTTGTAATGGTTGTCCTCAGAGAGTGATACAAGCTTGAGCCATCCATTAGAGATGCAGCTCTTTTGTCTTGCATTCTGGTGAGGGACAGAGGGGTTTTTTACTGAGCCCACTGGGCCTCCTCTGCTGTGCTTTTCAGCCAGATGCCGGGTGCTACTGTGGAGGAAAACAAGCCCACAGCACAGGCATGGCAAATGAGCTTTCTGTAGGCTGGAGCTGATGCTTTTCTGGCACAGAAAAAGAATTTCATGCTTAGAACTAGAGGCTAGGGCTGCATGAACAGTGGTTTACCTCTGGAGACAAACAACTAGAGGCCAGTGTCTCCCCAGACTGTTTTTCGGGCTACAGGAAAGTCCAAAGGATTTCTAGGCTGAAAGGTTTAACTGTTGCTCTCTATGGGGTAGAAGCTCACAGAGAGCAAGGCTTATTCTGAGCCTCTTGCCTGCAGCCCTGGAAGCACAAGGCTTAGAGATACACAGGGATTTCTCTTCCTGTCTCTTGGGACAATAAGATGCAGTGACCAAGGCTGTGAGTGTGGCTGACGCATGTCTCCATGGGCTCTGAGAAAGTCTCTCTGCAGAGCTGCAAGGCCAAGTTCCACCACAGTGGTACTTGCTGCTGTAACAACCCTGGAAGCAGTTATACTTTACCAGTAGAGACCAAAGGGAAACATTGTTTTGTTTTCTTGACTGAAAAATAAAGTTTCTACAACAAAAAGCCTCAGGGATACGGGAGACAAAGGTTAGCCCTGTAGACTCAGGATTGTAAACAGGATGACAATTGGGCTCTGGAGATGAGTGCAGCAGCAGTTCAGAGCAACAACAGCCTCTGTCCCCCCATTTTCTGTCAGAGGAAGACAGTAATTAATACCCTTCAGATACTATTGAAGGAATTTCCTAGCTATGACAAAACAGCAGCACCAGAGTTAACATTTTTGTGCTGCAGATTCTGTTGTTGTTTGACTTTTCTGAGCTATTTCCTCGCTCCCATCCATCACAACACTTCCCCCCCACCTCCAGTTTTTGTAGAACTAATCTGAGTTTTGTGAAGTTGATCTTGGCTCATGGCACACACCCCACATCTGTTTTCCTAGGCCTTACCATTTGACTCAGAATGATTGTGTTTTAACTTCATCCCCCCACTGCTACCGTCAAGTTTAAAAACCAAACTGAGCACTCCCACCACTGCCAAGGCATACCTGATGTCTGGGAAGGCACATGTGCCCTCACCTCCTGGTACTGAAGAGGGAAAGGTTACTGGAAGAATGCTGACTGCTTATTTATTATTCTTTCAGATGATATGGGATGAACTGGCAGCACAGGTTAAATACAATTCTTCTGTACAGTGGATTTTCAAAGCTCTCCTTTTGGTTCTTATCCAAGATGCTTTGAAAGCACGTTGATAAGATAAGCACACACACACAGACCAGTGGGGTGTGACATATTCTTACACTGGTCATGTTGTTTTCACTACCTTTTGAAATCACAGCCTGAGAAACTGTCCCTCTGTGTTCTAGGGCAAACTGCCACACACTTGCAGGAGAGCCTGACTTGGGACAAAAGGCCTCACTACTGCATGTCCCAAAGTGACCAGGGACTTGGCAGAGCCATTGCCAGACACTGCAGCAGACAGCAAACTTTCAGCTGGAAGGTACTTGCTGAAAAGTTTGGGCTGTCAACATTCAGACTTTCCCAAACTGAAATGTTAAGAACTGTCGTCCCTCTTTGCAAGCACAAGCTCTCAGCATCCTAGCACCTCGCTCATCTTCACTGAGGGCTATGGGAAGGGAGAAATGCTGAGTTCAGGAAGGCAGCTTCTACATTAGAGATAGGCCATGGGCAGCTAGAGCATGTCTAATGGGCATGTGGTCAGAAAAGCTCTGCCAGATCTCTGCAGATTCATGACCTTCTTAGTTTGGCTCGATGGATCTGGGCTGTTTATGCTTTCTACCATTCTGCATCTGGTAAGGCTGTTAATAAATACTGCTCTCAGCATTGTCTTTCCTGTGGTATTTTGCTCATTCTGATTCTGCTACTGGGCAAAACTCAGCAATGCAGGAATGTGAAAGTTAGAGAGGAAGGTTTTGTCCCAAGTGCAAAACACTACATGTGGACTCCAGTAAACATGTCCTTGGCTGTGGGAGTCAAAGCCCAAAGACCAACAGAAGAGATGAAGGCCATGGGTTAAAGGCAACTCCATGCCAGGGTAACCTTCTTTTATCTGGCCCTGAGCATTGCAGAGCTCTGACCATCTCTGCTTGGTTAACCCCAGAGCAGGGTGGCTACAGGGCTGAAATGGTGACACACATCAAAAAGGAATAAAGAGGAAGAGAAGAGAAATTGTAAATGCTGCTAGCTGGCAGAATGAACAATGAGGGAAATGGCTTTCACAGGGGCAAACCACTATGATTTGGAATAAAGGTAAAGTCTTTAAACTCTTACACAGAGTCAGCTCTCGGGTTGCAATTAGGAAGCAGCTCAGGCAGGGAAAGTGCTTCCTTGCCAACATCCAACTCTTGTTTTGTCTCTGATAATTCCACATTCTGCTTTTAAAAGACAGCTCATGGTTGATGTTACTGTGTCAATACATAAGGCTAAATGCTATTGTGGCATATTCTGACCATTCTGAGAAGAGAAGAGAAGAGAAGAGAAGAGAAGAGAAGAGAAGAGAAGAGAAGAGAAGAGAAGAGAAGATTTAGGGGTTTTTTACTGACAAATTTGTTGAAGATTGTAATTCCTGGCTTTGGGCTGCACACTTTAAGCTGTGTGACTTTTGTCACCACACTTCACAGAGGTGCACCCAGAATGCTATGATGGAAATGAGGCTTGAGAGCTGGAGGGTCTGTCTTTCTTGATTTTGTCCTTGTACTCCTTCTCTGGGCTGCTGGGCTTGTCCTGAATTCTCCAGCCCACTGCAAGGTGTAATAGTGGTGCAAGGAACTATATTAGTTCCTTATAGCTTCTCACTGGGTAAGAAAGTCTGGGGTGAAGAGCAATCCATTCCTTGGAGTTATTCCTGCAAGGAGCTGTGTCAAAACAAGGAAAACTATCAGGCAGAACAGCTGCATTTGAAATCTCTCTCTAGATATGTTCTTGGCTGTGGCAAGGAAGAATTTGGAGAGATGGATGTTGGACTGACATTTGGATGCCTTTTAGTGCAGCCTAACACATCAAGCCTCCTCACTTCACCTGGTCTGGAATTCCTTGTGTCTCCTTGCAGCAGGTGGGCCTTGAAGTCAGGAGAGCTCCAAGTCACCCTGCTGCTTGTATAGACTGTTCTGCTTCATCTTACTCTTTCCCTTTGAACCTCTCCCCACATCCAAAATAAAGACCTTTGAGAAAACAGACATATCTTGGAACAACTAAGAGACCCCAAAGCTCCAGACTATGGAAAAATCAAGTGCAAAGCAATTTACAGTCATCACCTGTGTGCAGCACTACTCCAAATACCAAAAGCAAGGGAATTGAACATTGCTTTTAAAAAAACCTACAGATGGGCTGCATTAACCACAAAGGAAACTCAAGAAGAGCTCATGTCTGGAAAGAATAAAACCCATTTGCATAACATACACGGTGCATTCAGAGCTATCAGGAGATGCTGGATGAAGAGTCCAACAAGCTGGGGACCTCTTTTGTCAATGGGAGTGTAAATCCAGAAACCTCCCAGAAGAGGCCTGGAAGCACCTCCTCAGTCTCCCAAGCACAGGTACTGTTTCACCTTGCAGAGAACCAAGCCAGTTTCCAGGTAACCCTTGCCACATGTGACAACTGGCTTTGAGATACCAGACATCGAGAAAATTCATATGATCCAAACAACAGTGAAAAGTTTTACCTCCTAAACTTGTGCTGGCATTAGGGCAAACAAGTGCCCCAAGTGGTGGTACAACAACCTAGCACAGAGCAACACCACAGGCTGAAAGCTGCAGTGGTAGAAACATGCTGGTGTGGCAAAAGCAGCCCTGCTCTCTGCACTGGCATGGGGATTGCCAGCACACCTTCTCTCCACCACTTCACAGTGTATCCCTCACACTTGCTGAGGCTGTCAGTCCCAATTACTCTCTTCTGCAGACAGCCAACTGCTGATGGCTAGAGTTAGGACAAAATCACATTCATTTATCTATTGTCTCACCCCTTTTTTTCTTCAGAGGATGACATGACTAAGAATGGACACATCAGTGCAATAACAGATAGGGTCACCCAAAGCCATGTCCTCACACACTGTTGCCACATGTAACAGCAGGGCACAAACCTTCTCCTTTAACACAAGTAATTGAGACCTGTGTTTTTCTAGGCAAGGGGAGTGTGGCTGGGATTCTTCCCTTGCTGATACACCACAGTGCTAAGCTGCTGTGGCAGGCACCAGAAACAACAAATGTTACATCAAAGGCATTATAATCTAAGGAAGGGCTGGAGAAAGGCAAACTGAGATGTCATAATAACATAAGCCAGAATTCATTACCCTTGTAACCAAAAAGAAACTCCTGATATGCCAGTTTCCACCCATAAATAGCTATAGCTGAGGGTCTGAGTTTATAAAACATTGAATGACTTACCATATGTTGCACTGGATGGTTTTGGTCGGAAGTCCACAAAGGATCAGTTAGACAGCAACTTCTCCTGTTGAGACACAAACTAAGAGGTAAAAAACTGCCTTGCCAAATCCAGAAGATAAGCACAAAGACACATTGTTTTAAATCACAGGAGAGCAGAGTGTGCTGGAACACATAAGGAACAAAGCAAACACAGACTCTTGGGGTGTTTAGACTACAGCCTGTCTGCCTTTTCCCAACTTGGGTTGAATGAAAAAGCAATTTCCAGCAAGGTCGGGGTTATTGCAAGACATGCCACAGAGTCCCAGCTGCACACAGAGTTGTTGAACCTGGGAAAGGCAGCTCATTTACAGGTGAAGGTTCCAGGTGTTTACAAGGCAATGAGGAGATGGAGCTTGATCAGTGTGGTAGCAAGGAGCTGGCTCACAACAGCCAGCCCTTGTCCTTGTTTTCCCCCATCTCATGTGCTGGTGCCCAAGCCTCTTAGCAAATGGGTCCCACTACCTTTTCCATGTGTACCTGGGATAGTTTTATCCTTGAAGACATGGTGGGGAAGGGTATGGTCAGCAGGAGAAATCCCAGGTGTTTCCTGTTTCTCTGCCAGTTCTTGTACCCTGAGCACCTCATTTACTACCAGAAAGAGATCTAATATCCAGGTTTTCAACTGGCAATTCCCTGTAGTAGAATCAATAGATACAACTGTGTTTGGGGCGTGGAGAAACAATTGAGGCACCACAGATTCTCTGTTCTGGTTGCCATATAGATTAATCCCGTTGCCTTCCTTGTGAAAGGCAGCTTGTCTCAGTCAGAGGACTCCAAAGCAGGTCTGATTTGGAGGAGAGAGCCAAGGGCGGACATGAAGCTGGGAAATGGGCTGTGTGTCAAGCTTTCCCACTGTGCACAGTGCTGCAGAGGCTCTCAGGAAAAAGGCTGGATTTCTGAATGGCTCCAGCACTTTGCTTTCACTTCACCACTGCAGTGGGCAACTTCAGAGCACCAACCCACAGCCCCACATACCCTCCACATTGTGACACACTGTTGGTCTGTATGAAATGCACACACAGACTGAGTGCTGTCCCCTTTGCACATGTGATAGTGAGACACAGCCCTCAGCCTGCAATTACCAGCTGAGACAAATTCATTTGACATGCCAGAGTGGAAAATGCTGCTTAAAGACCACATGAACCAAAAAGAATCAACAGCAAGGCCTGAAGAATGATGCAGAGAGGTCTGTTGTGTGCTCCAAATTGTGGAGTAGCTCTGAGCATGGCCATTACCAGTTATCTCAACAGACCTTCCTTGCAGAGAAGTGAACTAGACTTTAATGCCCACTCTTCCCTCAGGATCTGGTGCATCTTCCAGACTCATCACCTCCACACATGGTCAGCACCCCTAATTTTAGCTAGGGCAGCACCACACAGGGGTAGGTAATAGATGGACTCTATCAGTGATCAACTGGCTGTAGTGGTGTCTGAGACTCAAGTACTTTCTGTGTTCATTCTCTTCCCCTTTGCCTACACAGATTGCAGGTTCTCAGGGCCATGGCTTATCTTCTGTACTTGCAGACAGCATAGCAACACTTAGATCAAGGGTGCCAGGATCAGCCAGCAGAGAAACAGGAGGAGACTTTCCCTTGCAGTAGTTACTCCCAATTTACCCCAGCAATAGATCACTCTGGGAGGTGCCCTCAGTGTATTTGCCAAGCTTGTTAAAACAAACATGAGGAAGGTCCTTGAGGCAGGTCCTCCAGCTTCCCAGCTCTCAGACAGCTCTGCCTCACCACCTCCTGAAGGTCTCAACCCTCTGCTTAAGAGGCATGAGGGGAGCAAACAGCATTTGCTTTGTGTGACACGGAGGGTTGAGAAAATTTGGAAGACAAATTGTTCAAAAGAAAAAGCAGGGCAGAAGCAGATCAGGAAACTACTGTGCCGTGACTAGGAACGAAGCGATAGAAAATATCAATCACTCCCCAGCCTCTGAAGCTTGCTGGGAGAGAAGAATTAGGAGATTTTATGTTCCAAGTACCAGGAAACCGCAGGGCCCTGGTGCCTAGTTCTCAAAAGCACACTGTTTGAATCACAGGGAGAAAAGCAGAGTGCTGCAAAGAGAGCCAAAGGCGCAGTTTAAAAATAGCAGCTTTCAGTTTTGTTTCTTTTTTCTTCTTCTTAAGTGTCTGGATATAGGATCATGTCAGAGGGTGGATAAAGAGAACAGGCCAGCCCCTGTGGAGAGAGAAATCTTCCTGAATACAGTACTGCTGGTTGAGGGGTTGTGGGCTGTTCATTTTGCACTCCAGCCTCTCTCCAAAGGAACTAGTCTCTCCTGATCCTACTGTGCCCCTAGCCCAAGAGAAGGGCACTGGGAGAGTGGGAACTGGGCAGAGTAACTAGCACACCAGTGCAGGCAGAAGCCAGTCCAAATGAGCAAAGCAAAGGGCTGAATGTGTGATCAAGCCTGAACCATCTCCTTTTGGACAGAGGCAAGGCCAATTTCCCATGGCACTAAGGCCACTTTGAAATGCTGTGCAAGGAATGAGATTACTGACCTGTTTATATTAATGCTCTGTGTGTGCAGGGAGACATCACATCTGGCTGCTGGACACTGACAAATGTGCTAAACCAAGAGAATGGATATCTGAGTTCTGATGCTGCTCAAATTTGTCCATCCCCTCAGACTCTGCATCACTTGAAAGACCAGCAGGCCAGATTCCCAGCTCCTACCAAAGCAACCAAATGTCCAAGTTGGAATCTTAGACAGGCAAAGGAGACAGAGCAGCATCTCCTGACATGGACAGTAAAGCTCCAGGACGTACAGTGGAGTACCAGGGATGGTTCTAAGGCAGAAATGACATAAAGTTCAGAAAGAAATGAGATCTTCTCATCTGAATAGATTCAAACCCAGAAATTATCTTTAGGTAGCTGATCTTAGAAGGCAAAGCTGCTTCCTTGCAGAGAAGAAGGATGCCCCTCTGGGCCTTTGCTTTGTCTGTGGGAAGAGAAGAAAGGCATAGCTGATGCTCTGGATAAGGCTGTCTGCACTGGACTCCCCAGGAAAGTCTTGTGTGTGTTCTGTATGACTCAATGCTCAGAGAATGCTCTCAAACCTAGAGAGGAATACTCCATGTAATAAAGACAGCCAGCACAGGGAGCCACATAAAACACCTTTTCCCAGTTAGCAAGCATACACACAGACCCTTTTTCCCATCCATCTCAGGGACAAAACAGTCAAGTTTTTTACTGTTATAAGCTACTATTCAAGTGGAGGGCAGGAGGAAGAGAAATACTGACTTACACTTGGCTAATAACAGCACACAAATCACTGAAACTGCTACCAGCATGTTGTGAGATTGACTTGTTGCAGGCTCAGTTTCTCCTCTCATTGGCAAGGAGTTTCTGGGCTCTGGTGAAAATAATGACCAACTAGCACACAAGGCATATAACATCCACAGAAAAATCAAGCTGGGTTTAAAAGCAAAAGCCTGGTGCTGATAGTTATGCTGAGCAATACTCAAGCCTGTGGACCTTTCTGGTTTTCAGCTGGAAGACTACAAGCTTGGCCTGGTTTCACAAAGGCCAAACTGAAAAGGCTTTTGGCTATTTCCTAGATCAAATCTTCTTGTTTCCATTCTGCAGGAAGTGCTGATGCTTTGAAGACAACCGATCAACCACACTCACTGAGAAACAGCACAAGATAGCTCTGAGTTGGTCTCTGCCAATGCTTTGACCTCACCACAGCAACCAGCCAGAACTTGCTGGAAAGCTCTCAATACTTGGGAAAATCGTGGCATCATTCTACCATCTCACATCCAAAGCAATACACAAACTTATTGTCCTTCTGGAACAATTCTGTCCCTGGCTGCATTTTTGGGGCTATAAATGCAGACAGAAAGGAAGAGGGGCACATGAGAAGAGCAGTGGAAAGCTGGCAGTAGTGATGGATGCTGTTTTTTCCAGAGTCTAATATAGCTGCTACAAGGAACAGGCCATGCACAAGGAGCACTCCATCATGCTCACACTTCTCTGGTATGCCTTGGATTGAAATCCTGATGGGTTTCTGTAGCCTTTAGTGCTGGCTGCAGAGTAGGTCTTGAAAGGAAGTGGCACTGAAGTCTTCCTTTCAACTTCTCTGTGTATCTGAATTACAGTCAAGGGCTTGACTGAGGTAGCTTTAGACATTCTGATCAAGGCTCCTCCATAAGCAATCCTTCCAAAGCTACAGATTGTTCTATGAGTTCAGGATCGATCAGGCTCCTGCTGCCCAAACTGCCAGCTTTCTAATATCTTCTGTGACAAATATAAGGCAATACAGCTCCTCTGCAAGAAGCAGCTCACCTGGAATGTTTAAAATACCCTTGTCAAAAACAAAGCTCCAGTGGAACCATGTCAAGAACAAATTTGTATTGAGAGCAAAGACATGGGCATCCAACAGAGAAAAGCAGTTCAGTCACATTTTGACACATGAGAGTTCACACATGTCACAGCCTGGTCCCAGGATAACCAGTGGCAAAACCCTTTCCTGCACTAAGTATATCCAAACAGTTTGGATATACTAATGCTGGCAGACACTTGACCTGGCTGTCTTGCCAGCTCCCAGATTCATGCTTTCCTTCTTTGTTCATCATATATTTGAAGCAACAATATCTCATTCCCCTCCTGTTTTAAAGAAAAAACAAATCCCCTTGAGAAGCCTTCTCTGTTCTCTTCCCACTTACACCTCCAGCTGGTTTTTGCCTTTGCATGACTAGCTCTGTGCAAATCCAGGTCAACTCTGAAAATAACTTCCTGGCATTTTTAAAAGCCTCTCACTCTGTGATTTTAGATGGAATTTTGAACCTTTCCAATTAACTGCTCATGATTGGCCAGGAAGATCATACAAATCATCCTGTTTCTATCCCTGGATTGGATGAGAAGTTCCAGGATGAATTTGCCAGGTGATATAAACTGTGTTTTCCACATGTACATGCATTCAGATTAATTTCTCTGCTAGGAGAACTTCACCAGCAGTAAAATTGGCTCTAAAACTCCATCGTCAGGTGCTTTCTGAGCCAAACCTCTGAAACCTTACACAAGAGGATTGCCTACTGCCCAGGCCTATGGAACAAGACAAAACTACTGCAAAGAGCTCATTTCATTATCACTGCACTGAATGGGCTGGATCAACATTCAGGCCCCAGCATCAGGCATTGCAAAGCAGCCCCTCTCCTCAGGAGTTTACAATCTAAGCCAGACAAAGCAGAGAATAGTCCTGAATTGCCTTTTCTTATGTTGGAATGTTTTAGATGAATCAATCTGCAGGTTTTTGCATGCAGTAGCCAGCTCTGAACAATTTGCTTTGTATCCAGGCTGCTTAAAAGATACCATTGATTTTCATTTTGGAGGAATCCCAGGGCTCAGATTTAACTCCACTTTTCAATTGCAGATTATAAGTGTGCCAGACAAACATCCATCTAAAGCCACAGCAAGATCCTCTAGCAGATCCTCTGGGAATTTACATTTATGTCAATACATTCCAGGCACCTTCTGTCCTTGTTTCTCAAGAAACACAGGACCATGTGGCCACAATAAGCTAAATGAGCCACAAAACTTTACATGCATTCAGGAGCAAGTCTGAGTTAGCACAGTTATGACATCAACATGGTCCCTACCTCTACTCCTAACGTGGTCTGGAGCCCTGTGAGCTTCCTCTAGAAACCCAAAACACTTGTTCACATCTAATCTCTGCCTCAGTGTTAGTGGTGAGTTTCCTCTCTGCACTTCAGGTGGAACAATATTTTAAGCAAAGCCACAGCAGCCTGATGACTGAAGAGGCAAATTAAGGGAAGGCATCCAGTAGCTGGAAATAAAGCTCCACTACATTATAGTAAATATTGAGCTCAGTGTAGTGAGCCAGACAGTTACATACTGAATTAATAATGATATTTATTCCCTTTAGTGAAGTTATGGAGGACACTTAATCATCATGGCATTTCAGATCAGAGCTGGCATCAACAGCTCAGCCCTATGACTATTTTATGGAAAACACAAAGGTGAAATGAGTAGCTGGAAGTGAAGAGAGTGTGAAGGTGTGAAACACTGCAAATTTGATAATAGTAAAGTTATATGGTCCTGATCATTTGGCTACTACTGCTCCAGCAACACTTTGTCTTTAGAAAGCATAAGCAAGTCCCCAAAGATAAGCTTGAGTTGGAGCTTGTGAAGGTCTGGAGGCACTTAACTTTGTCTTTATGCAAAAGATTTATTATTCTTAAAGTAAGAAAAGGATCTGCTCTACCCAACCAATAAAGTGCCATGAAAAATTCTGAATCACTTCTCCTTTTTTGGCAAAACAACCCAACCTTTTGAAACATAAGGATCAAAATATTAAAGAGCTACAATAGGACACCCAAGGAATCTCCCCTATCCTTTTCTTTCGTTTCTCTACTTGCTAATTTTGGGCTCTCTGGTTGCCATCTTTTACAGCCATATGAAGAAATGACTCCTCAGGCATCATGCAACAGTCAGCATTTCTCAGCATTTCTCCTCATCTCTACTCAGGTACATTTCTCAATCCTAATCAAATCCTCTGATTGCTGTGGCTCCTAAAATTCATTCTGCTGGAGACAGAAATATCTCATATGTCACTGCCTGCAGTTCTGATTTCCATGACTTTCATAGAGCAATGTCATTGACTTCACAGGAGCCTATCTGGATTTACACCCATGTAAAAGCAAGGCAAGAAAACCTGAGTTTTGGTGTGGAATATCAAGTCCATAAATGTCTTTTCTGTCTCCAAGAATCTCCCCATCTACAAAGGTGAACAGCTGTTGCTATAAATCAGACAGTCTTAACCAGCCATTAGAACTTCATCCAGATGATCCGTTAAAAACATACAAAGGCAATGTTTTGGAAATAAAAATCTCCCTCCTGTCCTCAGGGACACCTTCTGTTGGAGAAAAATCTCATAATTCAAAGCTAAAATTAGTTCACTTGCATGCTTTTTCAGGAGAGCTGTGATACTCAAGAGTAACATCACCTAGAACAGGCCTGTTAGATGATTTAAGGGATCTGAAACCTCTGGCAGTTTGGTACACACGGTGTTGGAGACATCTAGTGTCTTTTCCAACTTCTCTGTGGGTGGAACTCTTCACTGTTAGCTTGAATGGCTGTATCTGGTTCAATTCCCACCAACCATTCCCTCCGAGTAGGAAACACTTGCTAAAGCATGGAAACAGCTGGTAGAGTTGGCTGTAGCTTGTATTAACAAAACACACTCTTGTTCTGACCACAGACTGGCCTTTAAGTTCTGACTGTGTTTGCCAAGGGCTCCTTGTGGCTGTTCAGATGGGACCATGGCACCCAAGATGTATGAGTTGGCTGTGGTTGCTTGGGGTTGGTTCTTGCAGCATAATGCTTGCTGGAGGAGATATAAAACTGTGTAAGTAAGAGGGGAGCAGGATGAGCAGCCCCATTTTAATACCTGGGAGTGTGACACACAGGGAGATTAAATTAATGGGCTCCAGTCATTTCCCAATGAGAGAAAGAGACCAATACAGTCCTTTGCAAGAGAGATGCCCTGATTAAAGCTGGCCAACATGCAAGTCTTAGCTATACACCACTCACCAGGAGTCTGAGCCCATGGGCTGCTGCACTGAACCTCCTGCTGCGTTTGGGGATGGGGGTCATACAGATACCTGCACTCCAGGGTCACTTTGGCACCCAGCTTCCCTGGGACACTAAGAAACCCACATCATCTCCTGCTCATTAAGAGCTCCCAGCTCCTTGAGTTCACAGTGCATGTCTTCTGCTGTCACTCGTGCAAAGAGCATAAAATGCAGCTCAAAGGGTCAAGATGATTGATCAGCCATGCACTGACCACTGACTGATCATCTATTCCCAACGTGGCAGTTTTCTCTGCCTTCCTCAAGGTCACTGCTTAGTCCTGAAATGTAAGGCCAAGGAAGGTAACTCCATTCTGTTAGGCTTTGTCATTTGTCTTTTTAAGGGCACTGGAGTGTCAGACATAACACAAACATGCAAAACCCAATAAAACACCGACAGAGCTCTACCTTGAACCTCCAGACAGTCACACAGAGTAACAAGCTCAGCTCCTTTCACTCCATTCCTTAAGTTCTTCTGAGACCATCAAAAGAAACTTTATGATATGCTTGGAAGGATGAAGTATTAACAACCAAAAAGTAGCTTTTAGTAACCAA
Source organism: Colius striatus (assembly GCF_028858725.1). Lineage (NCBI taxonomy): Eukaryota > Metazoa > Chordata > Aves > Coliiformes > Coliidae > Colius > Colius striatus. The sequence continues at coordinate 13,244,071 of NC_084775.1, read as the reverse complement.
GAGCCTGGATTATTTTCTCTTTGATGTATGCTTATGTAAATTCAAATAAATACATTGAAATGCAGCCTTTCTCCAGTTCCAGCAGAGCTTATTAAATCTGTTTAGGTGAGACAAGCTCAGCTCCATGTAATGCCAGGAATCCCCCTGACAGTTGGCCTTCCTCCTTAAGGTGATACTCTACAATTACACATGCCAGAGTCTTTCATTCAAGCATTTTAATTTACAAATACTTTTAACATTTTTTAACACCCCTGTGAGCAAGCTTTAAGAGTCCACTTTATCCAAGAGTAATCAATGGCAGTGCAGAGAGGCAGCCTGTTCTGTGCCAGGTCATGCACTGAAACACTAGCAGAGCTTGGAAAACTCCTCCCTTGTCCCTCCTCAGTAGTCACTCAGAAATATAATTTCCCTTAGCAGATGCATTCTCTTAAGGCTGGGCCAAATACTCTGAGGAGAGATGCAGAGAGCAAACTCAGTAGCAAATGGGCCACTGAAAGCAAATAGAGACTTTCCTTCCAGAACTGGCCATAATGAAACACCCATCACTCCTTTGCTAACCACTTACCAAGCAAGAGCTGCTCTGTCCTGCAAACCTGTCAGATCTTTCTTCCATGTCTCTTCCCAGAGCTGAGTATCTCCTAGGGGAGAAAAAAGCATTACTAAATGACATCAACTCAGCCTTAGGCTTTCTCAGACATCATACACACTGCACACTTGTGTACAATCCCTCAGGAGAACTGGCAACTCAATGCTCAGGCTCATCTTTTCTTTTTTAAATCACCAGGTCCATTATTTCTGGAGGTTTTAATGCTGTTTAGTAACATGATTTGTCCCTCTCACAGCACAGAGATGGAGTCTGGTTGAATCCAGTCTTTAGACTAGTGGAGCTCAGAGAAGGCATTCCAGTTTGATTAGTACCAAGAAACTTTTAGCCTCAAGTTGAACCAGGGGAGGTTGAGATTTCCCTGAGAGGGGTGTCAGCCCCATGCCAGGCTGCCCAGGGAGCTGGGGGAGTGCCCAGCCCTGGAGGGATCCCAAAGCCGTGGAGCTGAGGTGCTGAGGGCTGTGGGTCAGTGCTGGGCTGGGCAGGGTGAGGGCAGGGCTGGGACTGCAGCAGCTTCAAGGGCTTTTCCAGTAAAACCAAATCTATGATTCTAAAAAGCAGCAACCTCCCCTGGTGCAACTTGAGGCCATTCCCTCTTGTCCTGTGACAGGGGAGAAGAGACTGACCTCCACGGTCTCCTCTGAGGCTCCTTTTCTCCAGGCTAAACAACCCCAGTATCCTCAGCTGCTCCTCATCAGACTTGTTGTATGAGGGCAGTTATGTTCTCACAACCCAAAAGTTATGACAGAGAACAGGCAAGCTCAGTTCACAGAGATACACCGACCGCTCTTTTCCCCCTCGTGTCACTCCACTGACTCCAGGGCAATTGCAGCAGTACTGAAGGTGGACTCATCCATCTAGGAGAAAACAAGGCATCCTTCAAATCCTCTTTTATTTACTCCAGTCAGCTGTGCTGAGTGTATTGATTCAATCAGCTATTTTCTTAACCATAAAACCAGATGTGTGCCGTCACGGCCCATCTACAGGGACTGAGCCCATGCTGTTTAGAAAATGCAGAATAAAACCAAGAAACTCCCAAGAAAGCTGAGATATGCTGATGTTTGGAGATCTCAGAGTTTCCTAGGTAAACTGCTTCTCTTCTGAGTTCCATTTATTTTTGTTACCTCCACAGAAAGGCCGTTTTAGCCACATTTCTTGGAAACAGTGTTGAGATCTAATGGGTTGTTACAGATGTGAACTCTCAGGGGATGGGCTGGAGATTAAAGGGAATGTAGTACTATCTTTGCTGCTGAGCATCAGCAACTTCTGCAAGCCACGTGGTGCACTACATGTCATTCTTTGTTGAGGCAATTTGTTACCTTGGTCTCTCATGACAAGGACTATTCATCTAAAAAAAACAGTGCAGCCGCTTAGGTTAGCTCTGGGCATCTGGGTAGATGTGTGAATTAGGGAGGCTGTATTGCTCAGTTTTCCTTTATTTCTTCCCAAACATATTCTGTTGTCTGCTTCATATGGACACTGGCAGCTGAGGCAGGTCAGTGCCTCAGTTCCTCTTTGCAAAGAGTCATGTAGGATATGTGGCCTGAGATTATCTCAGTGTTGAATACCAGCAACCAGGTCACCTCCTTCTCAAGTGAGCAGAGGAAAGAAAGGATGTCCATGAGGATCATATCCATGAGGACTGCAAAGAATTCTCCATCTGTTGGGTCTTTCTTCCTCCTCCTCAAAGGATGCTGCAGGTGGGGTCAGCACACAGAGTCTAACACCCTGCAGAGCCTGCCCAGATGCTGCTCTTGCTGGGATGACACAGGGTAAGCAAACATCTGGACTATGGGAGACTATGCCCCACCTGAGCCTGCAGCTACAGAGAGGAGCCTTTGTCCAGGAGTGGGTGGGATTTAGAGTCACAGAATCATAGAATCATTATGGTTGGAAAAGACCTTTAAGATCATCAAGTCCAAACTTTGCTGGCTGAAGGGTGCTTTAACAGCACGGCTGTAATATATGACATGCCAAATTGTAGACATTCCTGGGGCAGCTTTCCAGAATGTGAATAAACTTGGGATGTATATATAAAACACCATACAATGTGGGCTCTGAGAGGCCTGGAGATTGCATGGCATTGCTTTTGTACACATCCAGCCTGAAGGGATTTCTTCAAGCCCAGGTGTCCCCGTCAATTCCAGAATCCACATGTGCTGATCAATTCTTGCTCTGTATTGAAGAAATTATCTCATAATGTCATACCTCTCCCATGCATGAAACCTCATCTGAGATTGCTTTGTCCCTTGATTGCCACTGCAATGTAATGCAGCTGTGAAATACCACAAATACCATGCACAGGGAGGTAATGAGAACGTGAGACTGGGCTGTGTTGCTCAGGAAGCCTGAGCTGGCTGCAGAGTCTCTGAGTTGGTCCATCCTGAGGTCCCAGTTGCAAGCACAGAGTCACAAGTGATTCACTGCATAGAGAGGTGCTATTTTAGAAAACAAAGGATTCAAATTCAGGAGTTACTGAATAGCACTCAGGAAAACCATATCCTAATGTCACCCTAAACAGCATCTGTCCAGTGTACATCAGCTCTGTGCCCAGTCCTATAAAGGAGAAATAAGGCATCACAGACAACAAATACTCAAGAGAGACAAAGTGTAAACCCATCTCTAACAGCTGAGTACTCATCTCTAGGGAAAGATTGCTGCCATATAGATGTGGTTTCCTCTAGTGCAAGGTGATACTCCAGAGCTCAGAAGAGTCAGCAGGGGTCTTTCTGTTGATACAGTGATAATGCCTTCATGCAGCTGAGCACCACTAATCAAAACCAAAAGTAAGAGATTGTTTTCCAAAGATGACTTGCTATTTTTTTCCCTCTTAAGAGAGTTGCCTGACATCTGGAGAGCGGAGCTCTGTGTGGGCACGGGCACACACATAAATTAGGCCAGAGGTAGCTTCTGCCCCTGTCAGAACTGTCATAGTTGCAGAGAGAAAAAAGTCAACAGGAATAAAAAACCTCTGGAAACACAGAGTGAAGCATTGGGTTTAAAAGCAGGAAAATGTCACATGTACTGTTCTACTCTTGACCTGTACTTCACACTGTACTGTTCTGCATGTTGTTCTTTCTTCTCCCCAGAGCAGACAGAAACCAGATCTTAAAACATTCACAACGAGTTTTCAAATCAATAACATGTGAGATTTTGTCTAAAAAGGTAAAGTTGTGGTACAAATCAATGTCAGAGAGAACTCTTGGCCAATTCAATTATACTTGTTCCTCTCAAACCAAAAAAAAACCCAGAGAGAAAAGAGAAAGGAAAAAAAGATGTGGGCTTACTTCAGTCCCAATAAATGTCCCTTGCACTAACATCCCAATTTTGTAAATATTCTCAAGGCTTCTTATGCCAGCTCCCCTCAAGGGGTCATAATTAACTCTAAATAGGGTTACCTTGTTTCAGAATCAGTCTAATGTCAAGCAGCATTTCTGCCCATGTCTGTGATTTAAAAATAACGGCCCGTCCATCAGATGGCAGGAAGGCTTCTCAGAAATGGGAACCATACGTCAACATTTAAACACAAAGAAGTGTGATTACACATGGCAGCTGCCTAGAAAACATCCAGCTAGTTCACTCAATGAATGACTGTACCCATTCCAGTAAGTGCAGAACCAGAAAGCCTCCCACATTACCCTCTGCTTCTCAAGGCAAGTCTCGTTTTAAGATTGACCCTAAAGAATAAGAAACCACCAAGATAAAAGTATAAGCAGCTGTGCTCCTGCTGGCTTAGCTGGAGGCTTCATGGAGTGTGAACCACCCTCCCAGAGACATGTAATACACAGCACCCAGCCAGACTGATGAATCCAGGCCACTGTGAGAGGGGCTGAATGGCACAGCAGGATCCTCATGCAGCCCTGAGATCACAGAGGTGCATGGGCAATGAGATTTCTGCACCAGACATCTCTCTCTCTCTCCCATACTACCTGGTATGCACCAACAACAATCTTTTCGATGTGCATTTGTAGAGGGTAGCTCTGAACTGTCATTCACATTGCTGGAAGCTGCTTCAATGCAATAATACAGACAGAAATCACAAGAGTTCCACTCCGTGATCCGGACTCGCATTTCTGGCCTTGGTATGGACATGTCACCTCTGCGCCTTGTGGAAAGAAAACACACACCTGCCTGGCAGGGCTGATGTGAGAACCTTCCTGTGGTGCTGAGCCTGGAAATCCTTTAACTGCAAAGGGACAAGAGGCCCAAGCAAGGCAGTAGAAAACACTTTCATACACTAATGCACATCCTCATGTATGCGCTTCTCACATCCCAGTCCTTATCAACAGACCATCAATAATCTTCCCATAGCTGAAAGAAAATGACTCTAAAGTAAATAGCAATGGCAGTTATTCAGGTGCAAAGCCAAACTCTGAGTGACCCTGTCGTCTCTCATAGGACAGAAATCTCTTATAAATATACACCAAATACAAAGTCAGTTACAGAAACACCCTGGAAATCTGTACTTGGTTATCTTGAAACTAATCCACACCAGGAAATTGGGTAAGTTTTTGCTTAAAGACTATCATTGTTGGCACATGATCAGATACAGATAAGTTCAGTTTCCAACTTGTAAAGAGAATAATGCAAAAGGAATTGGAATAGATTAATTTCACATGTTTCATTTCAGGACAGGTAGTTTTTTTGAAGTACTAAAGAAACATTAATAGAAATCTGTGTTACAATAGTGCTGTAATTTATAAGAAAGTTGTAAAGCTTCCAGAGTCCCTGAGTTTGTGCTTTAATGTGCAATCAAGTGACTAAGATTCAGAAGTTGTTGAGCATGCATTTATTACTGCATTCTACCAAATACTTGATTACACTCCTTGGTTTGTCCCTCAATAGGAGAAGAATGAAGTTCAAAGGTATTTTGTGCCATTTGAAGACTCACATTTCTAATGATGTTTTCAATAAATGCTAATGTAATACCAATCCCAAACACAACTGAGGCTTCCTCGTGCCCCTCCACAGAGCACTGAAGTGTTTACTGTCCCTACATGCAAAAGGACTAAAGGCACAAGCACTCCTTGTATTTCCCAAGGTGATGTGTGACAGGAAAGTGGAATTCTTTATCCAGAACCCTGTGGGTACCTTTTGCAAAGGGTAGGAACATAAACTGAGAATCCCTTCAGCCTTGATCCACATCCTTAAATGTGTCATCCATTTCACAAGGGTGATATAGCTGGGTCTGCTTGAAGGAATGACTGTTCTCTGCAGATGTTCCTGACAGGCCAGCAGCTATCCCATCCAAATGGTTCCATGGGCTGTCTTGCAGGTGATGTTCATCAAGTATAAAGCTGCTGGTCATTTTCCTGCTGTGGAAGAGGATAGCAGCTGTGAGCAAGAAGTGATCAGGAAGTGGGTAATTGCACATGACCATGAAAAACAGCAGTTGAACACAGTGGTTTCCAGAGGAGGGTATGACTAGAACAGGAGAATGTTTTGAAAGGATGTGGCTATTTGGAGTAATGTGATAGATCCTGAAGGAAAACCAGCTTTACTTTTTGGAATAGTTATCAGAAACCAGCTCAAGCAGTAAGAACTGTTACTGGCAGGGCTAATCACACAGCACTACACACTTCTCCAGATCTCCATCTCAGCTTGGACACCACAGAAACAACATTAGGGCCAAGTTGGAGAATGAAACAACCTGCAAGGAATGGTCAGATTTGTAAAGTGAGAGGCTTTCCAAAGTAAGAGATTGGGGAGAGGGGAAGCAGAGGTGTGCTACAGCTGTTTGTGTTTCACAGGGGTTCATGACAACTCTCCCAACTTAAATGTAGAGGAGTTTGGGACCATCACTGCAAGTCTGAGGAAAAAAATGAGTGGAAGATCCTGGAAAACAGAGTATTATGCAAAAGGTAAAAAACAGCATTTAAGATGCTGGAACCAACCCATTTGTGATGGCTTCTTCCTGGAGGAATCACTGCAGGGACATCTGTGTTCATTACTGATGCCTTACAGACTGCATGCAAGTCAGCCTCCCTCCTGCACCTCATTTTCTCATGCTGAAACTGCCATCTTCATACACTTCTCATTGGGATTCTGAGGACAACTCTCATTGGTAACGATGATGATCTCAGTAGTCAGAGCACCTTGCAGGACACTACCCTCAAAACATCCCCATCAAACCTCCTTTTCTCCAAAGATCTCTGCTTAGGCTGTAGAGGAAATAAAATGCTTTAAACAGACTGCACAGATAACAAATAAAGCCAATCCTCAAAGTACAGACCAACAGATGAGCTGGAAACACGCCACAGAAAATCACAGTGCTTTTAAGCTGTGGTCTTTTCTGTTAAAAAGGTGTCATATCTGGTTCTTTACCTTAGGCAAGAGGGAAGAGATATTAAAACCCTGCCAGACACTGAAGTATCAGGACATACTGTAGTTTTGTTATGGAAGAAATGTGCAATGGGGAGAGAATATCCTTGCAGTATCTTTTCACAAATTAACTAGCAGCCCTGAAAGACATTTCCTTCCAAAAGCCTGGACTGATGTTACATCTGATCTCATGAAAATAGCCATAAAGTCTGACTTACCAAGTCTGACTGCACTGGCTTAAAGCCTCAATGAATAACATAACCCTAAAAATAGTGTGAGAGTCTATAAAATCTAAACAAAGTTTGATGTAAATACAGTTTTGCAAGTAAAACTGAAAATATTGAGTTCTCCATTAGGAAAACACACATAATAGATCAGCCTGGGAAAATCTGTTTGAACACCATGAACTCTGTGGATATCAGTATGAAAGGCAAGCTTGTTAAAGACTATAATCTCACTTCTACTGATTGTCAGAAAACTGAACAGTTCCTTCCACAAGACGACAGAAAAATCCTCTTGGGACCTGGCTGTGGATTCTGGGTTTGATTTGCTTTTGGGACTTAACTGAGCTACTCCTGCACAGTGGTGATTTTCCCTCCTCAGATGCTCCTGTGAGCTAGACTGTGCTGCCATTTCTATTTTACCAATGGGGAATAAAAGCAGACAGGAGTGAAGGGCCAGATTTCTAACTGCACTTCTTTATGGCAATTGAGCTGTGTTTCAACAAATTCTTTAAACATGCCTACACAGGGCTTCCAGGGCTTGCTTTCCACTCCAGTGAGAGGCTCTCAAATACCATAAAATACACCACCTGGATGTTATGATGAAAGGTTAGATGTCATGTTACAGAATCTGCTGGCTGCTGTGGCCCCAATGGCTTTCCTGGGCTTATCCTCACTACGACCATCTGGAGTCATCAGCAAACTGCATGGAATGGCTGCAATTTGCTCTGGCCTTGAGACTGTGACTGATGCAGTTTGTAAAATGCAACACTGAGGATGCCATCGACATCTTTTCCAGTCCATTCATATGTCAACAACCACACCACATGGAAAGGTGTCTTGAATGCCCAGAAAATGGTTACTGTGGAGTTTTGGGGAGGGAGGAATCTAGCTTTTCAGGTAAGTCCCTGTGAAATTTGAAGATGACTTAATAGACCAGGGAGTTTGTGCCAAAGGAGCTCTGCCTCTGCTCTGTATGAAGCTTGCTGAAACTTTTAGACATCCCCTTGGTGACTTTCTGAACTCTTTAAAAAAAACCCTGAACCACCCCAGACAAACTCAGTGACTATCCTAGTGGTAACAGTGCTTCAAGCCCTTAAGAGAGACTGTCCAGAGGTGCAATTACTCAGGGCAGATCTGGACTGTTTCCTAGTTGCACATTTCTCTCTTAGTTTATGTTTGAAGACAGACTTGGGATAAGTCCAAGAGCTCCTTCAGTCATCCCATGCTGGAATCTTAGACACAAACTGTAGAGGTGCAGAGTGTTGACACACTGGTTGTACAGCAGATCCCTGAGCGAACTGCAGGCTCCCAGCAGATGAGGGTCTGAGGGTGCACATTCTGCCAACAGTGAGCAGCCTTTAAAAACACAGGCTTTCAAATATGATTAAAAAGCCAGGTAGTCTCTAAGCCAGAAGAGAATAATCTCTCTGTCTCTGTGAAGTCCCTTCCTTTCCAGGGCTGTACTGGCTGCTGCAGCCAAGCCAGAATGAAAGATGCTTTGCATGACTTTGAGTATTTACTCTCACAGGAAGCACAGTATCCTGTCTGGCTGTTGGTATGCTCACCACCTGACTCCAGCATGCTTCAAACAGCACAGTCTTTTTACCCAACTGGAATGTGCTGCAGTTCAAATGCTGGGAATAAAATAAGCAAGAAGGGCCACTCTATTAACTGGGAGGTCAGCATGCAATTTGCTTAAGGGTTAGCATTGAATTGGGCTCTTTCTGTTGCAGCCAGGCAGAGGCATGCCACTGTATGTCTGCACCCTTAGTGACACAACAGGGATTCCTAGAGACCTTGTCATGCTGCTGATCCTCCCCTACAGCCTTCAGCCCTGTGTGAAGGTAGCTAATAAAGAGAGGAGCCAGGTCCAGACTGTCAAAGGGAATTAAGATCTGCCTTACTGTGTGAGGCAACAGGTGGTGAGCATGTCTCCAAAACTGCTCCTTCCAATCAACAGCTCTGTGATTCTGTGGTGCAACATCGTTTTTGTTAAGAGGTGATTCCACCACCCTTGCATTTGGCAGTACACAGTGCCTGGGCATTGGTTCTCCACTCACAGTATGTTGACAGACTGGAAAAGATTCAGAAAAGAGCCATGAGTTGAATGAAAAGGTTAGAAAACAAGTTTCAGGCAGAAGCATTCAATACTGCCATCTATTCTTCTTGTTAGAGAGTGATCTTGCATTCTGTCCAAGCAGCAATATGGGGAACAAAACTGACATTAGGCTTTTCACTCTGGCAGACAAAAGGTAATAGTGAGATCTGGTGTCTGGGAATTGAAGTGAAAATGTAGAGTAGTGAAAATTTCTGTTTCAACTCTTCACTACTGGCAACCCCTGAAACAAGACTGGACTCCTTTCTCAAACATATTCAGCTCAAAGACATTGATCTGGAATGGATTTTCATTACTACAGTCTGCATTATATAGAAGATGAGAACTGATGAACTCATGGAACTTCCTTTTGATGATTCTAGAATACTATGAATCTTCCTAGAAATGTGGAAAGCCTCTGATTCCCCTTCTTACAGGTATTCACTGACTTTTAGATAAATGTTACTAGCTCTGCCCTGACTTACTGCTTGATCACAAGTAATGCCTCCCAAGGAGGTGACTCACTGCTGAACCCATGCAATTCCAGCCTCTTTAACTCAACTTGCATTTTTGGAGTTAAATAAACTTCATGAAAGCTCACAGGGAACACGTGATCTGTAATTTCATACAGCAGCTAGCTGTAAACCCTCTGTCTGTGTTGATTCTGAAACCAAGAAACCCCCAAGACACATCTCTTAAAAACCAATTAAAAACTCCTCCTAACAGCACACAAATGTACAATCTCAGGTTGCACATAACACAAAACCAACCCAGCATTTTACTTCCTAATAAGCACAGCAATGTAAACACAACTACAGACATTGTTTTCTAATTAGGAGACTGTACCATGGGATGTTTAGAGACCCCTATGGAAATGTATGGACGTTTGGTTGCCTAGCAAATGAAGGCAATGGAAAGCACTCTCAGCTAGGACATTCATAACTAGGCTGGCAGAGGCAGGAATAAAAGCTCTAGCAGCAAATATAAGGAACAATCCCACACTGACCCAGGAAAGGCCAAAATAGTGCTAAGGGGAGGTACACAGAGGTACCAAAAGCCTTACCAACACTTGTTATTTGAATATTAACTTACCAAAGCTCTCCAGGCATGAGCAGCTGAATTCAAAGTGCCTCTAGGAAGGACTTGGTGGGAGTGCCTACCCATGGAAACTGCTGTGTAGCCTAGACTCCATGGGACATTTTCTCAGTGTTTGCTTCTTGGCAGGGCCAAGGAACTTCTCTCCTTCAGGGCAGGATATTGCTGGGCAGACACTGCATTTATGAGACACTAGAGTCCAGCCTGCTCCAGAGTGAGACAGCAGCTCGTGTTTGTGCACAAAATCAGAAACAGAGGCTCACTTGACATGTGGAGGTGAGACCAAAGAGATAAGCACGTGCCACAGCACCTACAAAGTATGTTTCCTGATGGCTGAGTAGCAAAGTGCTTTGTCTTTCTGCATTTACAAGGCTGCACTACTCATGATAGCGGCCTGGGTCTGAGAGGAGAACCTCCTGAGGTCTCAGGCACAGCTGTGTCTGAGGAGTAGTTCATACCCCTCCTTCAACCCTGCCTTTGCTGCAACCATGGAAAGCAATTTCCTATGCTCCTGGTTCTTCTGTTTCAATAAATAAAGTAATCTGAATGGACAATTTCATTTTTACTGCCACTGGGGCTAGTTCCAAACTCTGTTTTTTTTAGTTTTGATTTTGTTGGTGTCACAAGGCAAATGTCTCCCTTTTGCACACAGTAAGCAGTTCTGCTTCCAGACTCTCACACCTTCACCCTCACGTTGGCCTCATCCCCTTGGAAAGGAGAAATAACAAAGCCTGGGGCAAAGAAACAACACGCTGTCCTTTGGGCTCACAGGGCGACATTTAACCTGGAGAAGCAGGAGGAGTCCTGCCTATACAACAAGAGTCAATCACACAGCACCACTGCATTCCTGGCCTACCAGTTCCTCCTACAACTTGAGTTGGTCCTACAGCTCAAGGGTAGTAATGGGGGGAAGTGTAGTTAACTCCATAATAATGAGACAGTTCTGCTCTTGACCAAACAACTTCTACACCTAGTAAGCAGTGACTGCAGCACATCTAATCCTTGATTCAGAGACACCTCAGGTCATCAGTTTTCAACCCACTTGAAGTTTATTTTCCAGTGCACATATAAGGCTTTAAACTGTGAACTGTAACCTGCTGACATTACTTTTCTTACTCCTCATGGACCTTCAGCAATAGTGCATCACCTTCTATGCTTCTACAGTGCCCAGGGATACAGCCAGTGTGGATACACAACTGCCTGTCTTTGTGACAACACCAGGATTTCTGCACAACTAGACATTTTGCTTGCCTTCAACACACAGGAGCACAAGGTGTGGTGGAGCAGGGGGAAGGGATGTTTGCCATGGCTCTAATCTGCAGAGATGGTTTCCAGCTGCATTTCACATATGATTTGGAGTTTGGATGAAGTTTTGCCAGAATTGCTCCATGAATTATGCAAGAGGCTGCTGGAATGCTGCAAGGACACAGAGAGACTTGTTCAGGCAGCCCTCAGACAACACGCTGCCATCTGACACACGAACCGAATCAATGCCCACACTCAGAGGCAGGTTGTGTCACACTGGAGAGGGAAAGCGGTGGTGGAGGGCTGGTGCTGGGGGTGCAGGACCCTGCAGTGCCTGCCCTGAGCTGCTGCAGGACCCTGCGGTGCCTGCCCTGAGCTGCTGCAGGACCCTGCGGTGCCTGCCCTGAGCTGCTGCCATGCAGCACTAGATGGTGCTGTATTTTACAAATAGCTTTGCTTTCTGTGTCCCTTCGCAGTGGATGAGGGCTTAAAGATGTGGCAAACACACACAGATGCTCCTTTAAGGCACGTTACTGCTCTCTCCAAGGAAAGTATAGCTTTTCTTTTCTGTCTATTTATAGGGTAGGAGATAACACAGATTGTGACTTTCTAACTGGTGCTGATGGTTTCCTTTGGGGGTGTGATGAGAACTTCAAGGTACAATATCAGGAACAATGCTGTGTCCATATTTACCTTTCTCTCACCCTCTTCCTCCCAACTTAAGCTGGTGGCAGTTTCCAAAAGCCCAGCAGCAAAACTGTACTCTCTCAAAAGAGGCTCAGAGTGTTCAACTCCACCAGCAAAGCTCTATGCTGCATAGAACACTGTCACTCTGGGAAAGTGGGTGGCATTGAGCATGTGACTGGTGCCACAAAAGTCTTGAGTGGTGTTTTTAGAGCAGTATGCATCCTTGGATTGTCACAATCTGCATGACACAAGGTGCTGGGACCCCACATCTCCCTGCTGGAAGCAATTCCACTTGCTGGGTCAGGGCTCTTCAGAGGTGACAGGGAGGTGGGAGGTCGTGGGCACCTGGGTGAAGGCAGAAACCTTTGAAATTAGTGGCCTAAAAAGTCACATGTGAAAGGAGATGGGCTCCCTCCAGGGTTTGCTCCTACTGCTGTTTATAATCAAGCTTGTGCTGGGTCTGTTTGGTGCATTTCTGAAGATGCTGGGCACAGATTCAGAGCTGTCTGATTACCCTCAGCCACTCCAGCAGGCAGAGCAGGTGCTCAGCACTTGGCTGGATCCAGCCTGGGCTGCAATGGGCAAAGCCTTCTAGGAGCAATCCCCAGGGTAGAAAGGGCTCAGAGGCACCTGCTTACTCCAGCCAGCCATCCAAGGAAGCAGACGCCCTCTCTTCCCTCCTAACTCCAGAGCTGGCCTTGATTCCAGGCGTGAATTTGGCTTCCTGGCCCCAAACAGAGCAGTCTGAGCCAGAAAAGGGTAATTGATGTCAGAAAAGATCAGGGACGCAGTGCAGCACAGCTCACTTGGCAGGAACACAAAGCAGGGAGGGGGAGATGTCTTTTAGAGAGTCTGCAAGAGGCCAAACTAGCCCAATGATCTCTAGAGTGGGCTGGGCCAGATTATTTACCTACCAACCAGTCTCTTCAAGGGCTCATTCAGCTTTCACTATAGGGTATCAGCAGCCCAGAGACAGCTTTTTGGAAGGGAAGGATGGGGCAAACATGGGTTCACCTCTTCTTATATGGAGAAGGGATGGATGAAGGGATGAGGTAGTTACAGAGGGAAATATGAGCCTGTGTGGAAGGCTGGGTAGGATGGAGGTTGGCATAAGTCTGTGGGGATGCTGAATAGCTGAGTGAGGACAGGCCCATCTCTGGCTGTGCTGAGCAGCCAGTCCCATCATACAGCATGGCAAGGTTTAGCTTGGCAGCAAAGGTGGCATCTGGCTGCCAGAGCCCTGGAGGAGAGTCTGGAGCCAAGGAAACACTGTTCCAATGGACTAACACACTCCTGATCAGGAGGCTGGCTTTGCTCAGAGTCAGTGGTTAGAGAAGGGAGGTTTGTGATCACATCTGCTTCATAGTCTGCACAAATCCACCACTTTCAGGAGGCCTAAAAGGACAGGGGCTCACACCTCAGGAAAAGCCCAGCAAGGGGTGTGCTGTGCTCCAAGGCCAAGGGAAGTTTGGTAGCTAAATGAAATGAAGCCAGCCCAGGGCGAGCCTAAGAGCCCTCCAAGATGCATCCTAGTACTGTGGGAACTGGCACTCTACAGCAGACTCTAGCACTCAGCAAGAGCTGCCTCCTTTTATCCCCAGCTCCCTGTGGCGTCTCTAATATGACAAAGTCCCAGAGGCTATGTATAAATTGGAGCAGGGATAAGCAGAAAGAAAGAGGAGACTGTCTGCAGCAGACATTAGAGCAACAGAATGTGTCATGTCACACCTGAGGATGCTATTTTGAGAGCTCAAGACAGGTTGAAGGAAGTAGAGTTATTCAGCTCACTGGGGAAAGTCTTTGGAAGGGGCTGGCACCTCTCCCAGACTGGAGAGAGAGGCACTGCAGACAGCCCAGGAAAACCAAAACATGCCTTTCCTTTTGGAAGGAAGAGCAGCCAAACTGGGACTCAGCCTTGGCTCAGAGTCCACCTGTAAAGTATCTGCCACAGTCTGCTCTCACCACCGTGGGTCGTGTGGGCAGGACACCGTCAGTCAGAGCTTATGGCAACAGGATCCAGTTCTTAAAACCTCTCCTTATCCTGTTCACAACTAAATCTGACAGGTTACAGGAATCAGAGCCCTAAGCTCTCCAGTCTTTGTCCTCCTTGTACTGATCTGCCAAATGGGTAAAGTGAGGTACAGTCTCTTTCATTGTGGGCTCACACCTTTCTGCCCAGTTCACCCAGCCCTCGTTAACTTTGTCAGCTCAAGTTTTGTCTCCTTAGATTTACTTTGCCTCTGCCAAGCACAACATTTTGGGATTCACTCCATGCCTGCACATTCACTCTAGAAAAGGCCTGACCATCTTCTGTCTCTAAGTTTGATTAATTCTGTGGCAAGGAGAGCAGATTCACAGCAATTAACAGAAACTCTTTCATGGGGAGGCACCAGGGGCCTCTCCCACTGCAGATTGCTGTGGGGGGAAAGAAAATGTTGATGTTTCCTTACTGCAGCTTCAATGTTAGAGGAAACAGCTCCTGATGCTAAACTGCAATAGCCCACAACTGTGAGAGAGACTGATTGAGGCTGGGGCTGCTACACTGAGGTATCTGATGTCTTGCTGGATCATCCCCTTAGAAAGTCAAGCTAATACAGCCCACTGGCTGCTGGCACAGTGGCATTTAGACCTCAAAGCAGGAGAGCCTGATGGCCAAGGCTTACTTTGAAGCAGAACAGAGAGGTGAAAGTCCTGCTTTCAATTAATTGCATCACCAGGGAACTGGAGGGCAATTTGGATTAAACCATTAAGGCTCTTTCAGTCAGTTCCCAGGGGAAGATATGGAAGGAGAGGAGGATTCGGGCAGAAATGACAAATAGGAGAGAAAGAAAAACATGGGGAGAGTTACACTGCCCTGTGTAAAATTCTGGTTTCACAGCCATCCAGATCCCCCCACCCTGCCAGCAGTGGAGGGATGTGGGCAGTTTGAAGCAGCTGTGCACTGCTGTGTACAGATGAGGGGGTCAGTGCAGAGTGATCTATTGCTTGCTGGAGCAGAGGCTTGTATGGCCCAAGATGACCTGCGTGGAGATCCCTCAGCAAAAGAAACAGAGCAGTGCCCTGCTACCCTCACATACCCAAATTGTGTGTGGCCCAGTTTCTGACTACTCATAAAGTAGCCTCTGTTTCAGAGGATTCAGCTTCTCAGTCTCTCCATGGGCAAAGCCAGGATTTTTTTGGGTTCACGCCTGATGCTGTGTATGGAGCTGCCTTGCTGCTCCTTCTTGAATTAGAAAGTATGCACTACTGGCAGCTACAAGCACAGCCTCCTCACATAAAGCCAAAGACTCATTTATTCTCTTCAAGTTCAAAATAAAGCTCTACTGTTTTGAAGCGTTAGAAGGGTCTGGCTTTTGTTCTATAACTATGGATGAGAGGCAGCTTAAGCAATCCCATCACAGCTCCAGGTTATCAGGGCACCACTCAGCTCCTCTGCACCACAGAGCCAGGCCAGCTCAGGGAAAGCATCAGTCCCACTCCCACCTGTATGTCTAGATAATCAGACCTAGTGATTCTCTGGACCTCCTGCTGGAAATCAGCCTAGAAACTGAGGGTGAGATGAGTGCTTTTTCTGTCCTCAACTTCCCCTGCGTCCATACCTGGCTCTGGATGTGGTACAACAGCTTTGTCCTGGCAGAAATGGGGAGGCTGGTGACTTGGGAGGTGGCTGTAGAAGTATCTTCAGGCCTTAAAGCAGCTAATCCGTGCAGAGAAAACAAAGGCAGATAAACAGAGATAAACAAACAAACAAGGACTTTTTATGAAGCAAAGCTAGTTTGTTAGTAGCATATAATTAAACAAGAAGCCCAGTCCAGACTATTTCTAGAGCTATGGCTAGGAGTGAGTAGAATAACTCTCTCTGAGTTCAATTTACTAAGATAACATCCCCCCCAAAGTAGCTGGAAATCCTCTGTATCTGCATTTTAGTTGTGTCATTTCTCTGCTTTTAAAAGTCAATGAATGCCAGATGTCCTTGATTTTGCTTTCCAGCAAACAGGTATCTTGCCCAGACTGTCCCTTTTAAATCAAACACAATGTGCTGCAAAGTTAGCTTTGTAAAAGTGAGAAGGGATAGGGAGAAAGGGACAAGAAAAACCCAAGAAGTGTCAGCATCTATCCTGTGCAAAATGCCTTTGAGGGAAATGGGGGACATGCAGCAGTCATGGGAAACAGCAACAGATTAAGGCCATGGCACGAAGCAGCATGAAGCTCTAATGAACAGGAAGAGCAAAACCAGAGCCACAATTTTATCCTGTGTTGATATTCTACAAGAAAAATGATCACAGAGAACATTTATTGCCCCTCTAACAAGATCAAGCTTAATAACAAAGCTACACATGTTATTTACTACGCTGTTTGCCTATTGCATAAGCAAAAGTGCCTGTTGCCTGGATCTTCAGTGCTTGCTGAGGTCATTTCTCTCAGGCCAGCTTGTGTTCCAGAGAGGTAGTTCTGGAACACAGCATGTGTGTGAGAAAGATACAGATGCTGGGGGATGGCAGACACACATGGATTGCACTGGACACAAACTTCATTACAGACATATTAAACAAACCCCCATCCATCGTGTTGCTCCCTCTTTGCCCACAGACCTGCATAGCTACGAAACACAGGACTGTAACTTGCATGAGGCAGCTTAACCCAAAGTGGGTTGCTGTGTCCAGGAGGCTCAGTTCCATGTTGGAGTGACTGACTAGTAGGGCCTCTTGAAGTCCCCTGGGCATTAACGTCTGTAGAGCCTTTTGCATAGATGCTGAATCCCATCCATGTAACTACTAAGCCTGGAGAGAATTTGTGCTTATAATGCAGAGAAATGGAGGATCCTGGAAAGCATGCAGAAAGATGCAAGATGCACAAAGAATGGCAGAGAGG
Organism: Colius striatus; assembly: GCF_028858725.1. Lineage (NCBI taxonomy): Eukaryota > Metazoa > Chordata > Aves > Coliiformes > Coliidae > Colius > Colius striatus. Next base: position 13,226,928 of record NC_084775.1, on the reverse strand, counting down.
ACAAGTATCTGGGCTCTATAACAAATTACCAGAACTGCAAGGGAGTAGTAGTCTGAAGCTGTCAGCTCAGACAGAAGAGGTGCATGAAGGAGCAGCCACTGCTCCTATGCTCTGAGGTTTCCTGCTTGAGGTAGCAGCACATGCTCCTGTTAGATGAGTTTCCCAGAGTGCTGCACCCCAGCATAAGGACACTCACAGGCAGCAGGACCTGTGTGGCAGTCTTGCTGCAGAGAACACTCTCAAAGGGGCTGGTTGTTGCCCAGCACCTGCACCCTGTGACACAGGGCCCGAACCACTTCTGCTTAGGCCCTGCTAGAACAAACATGCTGTGAGCCATTTCTCTCCCCCCCCCTTTTCCATGTTTATGAGCTTCTGTTGACTTTGGCTACCTCCTTGCTCCAAAGGGGAACAGTAGGGAAAAAGAAGAACCTAATATATAATTTTTATAGGACATTTAGCATCTGCTTTTATCATATCCACTAGACTATGTCTGGAGGTCCAGGTGGGGAAACCAACCCTGACACAGCAGAAGCAGGAGTTCCAAAAATAACCCCAAAACACAGCACAATAGAGAAGGAAGACACATCTTTATCTGTCATGCACTGCTTTACAGTTACACCCTCTGGGTGCACAAGATTAATTATCTGGGTATGTTTGCCACATGTGAAAGCATCTGAGGAGCAGTCAAACAGGAAGATGAAACTACTGTATTTTTATACTGACAGAATTCCCTCCCTTTCCCTTTCACCTCTGAAAGACATTTTAAAAACCTGCAAGGAAACAGAGTGCAGAGGACACGAGCTAAAGGATAGAAGACAGATGTGGGAAGGGATAGGAAGGTGTCAAGGGACATGGCAGCCTCCTAAGGTGGCTTAGTGGGGAAAGCAATAGCTGATATTACATCTGTTCCTGAGGTGATACCAGCACATACTGTGTTCTTTGTAAGAAGCAGCAAAAAAGGAGAATGGGAGAGCATGGTTTGAAAGGAGGGGCTGTGGACAAGAAGCTCAGGTTATTCTAGGAAACGTTGAGCCCTTTTAGCACTGCTGAGATGCACAGAAAAGGCAGAGATAAGCCAAACAAGTGTCTTACTCCACTCCATTGGCCCCATCAGAAATCTGCACAGCCCTCCCTGCTCTTCCATGGTGTCAAAAGCTCTTTGCTCCCTCTTACCTGGCTGGTGACAGTGGCTGAGCTGGGACTTGCAGTCTGGGCAGGGTTTGGGTCCAGATGCTGTCAAGGTAGTGTCCAGGGTGCTGCAGGGTTCAGCTCCAGCAGACAAGTCCACACTACGAAAACAAAGCCAAATCTCCTCGAGCTACTGATAAAAGAGCTGGAAGAAAGGGAATTTCTTCAGCTTGAAAACAAAATGTCTAGGCAATTTCATCACGCTTTTTCAAGCCATGCTGCTGCCATGTGCTATCAGGCAACATGACTTGCAATGCTGTTGATGCAATGCAGAAGGAAGAGGGAGGAAATGAATTTCTGATATGCCAATTGCCCACCAAAGGCCTGGAACATCAAACAGGCTGTCAGTAGCCCTTTCACAGGGAGAAATGTTCGTACGACCCTTGTACCGCTTGAGCTCCTGAACTTCTACTGAACCACGCTGTTAATGATTCCAGTGTTGGAGCTGCCAAGAAAAGGTGGATGGGTAATGCCACACAGCCCCAGCTAGTGCTTCCCTGTCCTTGTTATCAGTTGGCTCAGGTTTCAGTGTTCACTCTGTGCCTGAAGAAAGCCGTGTGCAATATAGCAGGGGGAACATCTGGCTGGGAGGTGTTTGGAAGAAGTGCATTCATCTCATCCTTCAATAGCCTTGTTGTGCTGGCAGGTCTAGCTGCTATTGAATTCAACAAGATAGATTCCCAGACTCATCAGAGCCCTGAATTCAGTTCCTTTAATTCCAGGGTTCAAGCAGAACTCTGGGATTCTGAGCCTGCTCAGGCAGTGTGTAATCCTCATCCAACAAACTCCACGGCATTTCAAGGTACAGCTGCTGCTGTGTGGTATGTGTAGTGACAACTTACATTTACAGATAAAACTGTTCTTGTAGTGATGAAGTTAAACTCTGGAAAACTCATCATACAGCACAGATCTACTGTTTCTCTCAAATCATGACTGGTAGAAATGCTTCAGCCCCCATCTCCTGCAACACTTTATCAGCACAGTGCACCTGAACTTACATAGAAAAACATTTTGGTCTCTGTAGAGAACCTCATCAGAACCTTCACCCACAGCATCCCTGTCCAGGTATCAGATCCATAGGAAAAGTGTTGGCAACAAGTGGTGCTGCATGGCAGAAATGAGGTAGAACTATTCCTGTTCCCAGGCTCTAAATGCAAAATCTCCCCACTTGCAGAGATTGACAAGCACAACTGATCTTTCATATAGGAGCCCTCCCCCCTCAGCTTTCTCCCAGGTCACCATTACAAGGCAAAAGCAAATGAGAGATGCTGGTTTCCTCCAAAGGAGTGAAAAACCAGGGAACAGGCATGACAAAGATTTTGTTAAATGCTGTGTTAAAGAGCTAGCTCTGCTCCTCACTGGCTCATGTGCAACTTACAGCTAGCTGGGCCATATGCATGAAAATGAGGAAAGAATTTGGCATTTGGGCTTTGAATAACATCTGAGAAAGCTCCACCCTATCAGCACTATTTTTTTTTAAATCCATCATGTTTTCCCTGGGGCAGTAAATGACATTATCTTAATTTAACAGATGGAGAGATGGGAGCACTCAGAGCCCCATGGTAACCTCACTTGGGTGGTGATGCTGGCAAAAGACCCGCATCCCCCACCATTAGGAGAAGTTCTCATTGCCAAACTATTTTGCTTCAGCCCATTCCTGATGTCCTCAACGTTTTCTCTATTGTCCCTTAGCTCTTTTTACTTCTTTTTACTCCTCCAGCAAGCAGAACTGTGAGTGTACCAGCCACAGCATCTCCATTTCAAAGGGCTTGGCTCTCCTTTACACAACACTATTTCCTGACTCTTTTTCCAATCTGTAGCTTGCCGAGCAGAGGATTAGGATAAACTGAATCAGGCAGGAAAGGTTTTCTCCAGGCTGGCCTGCAAATGCTACCTTTTCCCTCTAAGCTCAGGTACCCAGCAGCTCCCAGTTCCTGCCTTGTCCTGGATAAACTGAAACCTCCCTAAATTACGTGCATGTGCGCAAAGGGATTGTTTTGAAATCAAACCTTCTGAAGTGTGTCTTGAGCCCAGCTCAGCTTTGGACACACTGTTGAAATTTGGATTTAATTAATTCCACTTGAGTTTTGAAATGGTGCGATACATTTTTCAGAGGTTTTATTTCCCCCTCCCCATTTCCTGGATCAGAGCCTCAACCACATTCATGGAAACACTGAAGGGAAAAAAATCCCTAGCAATAATTCACCAAGTGGGAACTGAAAACATTTGCTGAAGAAGGAGGAACCTCTTGGTCTTTGGATGTTGGGAATAATTCAACCTCTCCCAATTCCCTGAGGCTCAAACAGCCCTTTTTTCATCCGGCAGAGCTGTGGTTACTTGAGCAAGCTGCCCTGGGGACAAGTGCATGTTACTTGGAGGATTTGAGCTGGAAAGATCAAGCACATGGATTTGTAGGCAAGAAGGGTTTTGGTTTTTAATAACTGACAACAGCCCCACAGAAGAGCCCAAGACTGAAGAAGTCCCTCCTTGGCAAAATTCAGGTCCAACGTCCTGGAAACCCGCAGGGAGCAGCAGCCATCTCTGTCAGCATCAGCATACAACAAATGTACCAATCCAGGATTCATCCAATCCCCACTTGGCACTCCTCTCCTACACTTCTGTTCTTTAGAGGTATTTCCCTGTGGATCATGTCCCTAATCAATAATATTACTCAATAAGCTGTAAGCCACCTGCCCTCCAGGTGCCATTTGCAGCTGTGCAATCAGTATCATACAACACAGTTGTAAAGTACTGCTGCCTCCAGACACTGATATTGTAGGAGACTTCCAGGGCAATGAGGTGCCTGAATCTTTGAGAAGTGCCAAGACAAAAAGCAAACAAGGATGCTGCCATGATGTCATTCCAACCTCTTGCAGGTGCAGTGACTCTATAAGACCCACCTTGATTGTGATGAAAATCTCGTGCTGGGGTACTGGAGGGTTCTAATGTTCCCCTTTAACTTCTCCCTTCTCCTTAAAAGATGGGAAATTTCTGGAAGTTACTTTCTTCCTCTGCCTCCCAGAAGAGAATCCCAGCAGCATCACAGGAGCCTGGAAGGAGGCTGAAGAGGACAGGAGGTCTCAACAGGAAACTGGCAAAAAAATCTGTGTCATTCTGCACTTCCCTGCTTGAGCCAAATTGTCTGAAAGCACTCAATAACCTGTGGCCATTGTGGATGGACAGGAGCCCCATCTGTTTCTACCCCTCTCTCATTGCCCATCTCTCTGTTGGGGCAAGGGAGGTTTATCCTCATTCCCAGAGGCCAGATACATCCTTCTCAAGGGCTAGACAAGTGGTTCCAGTTCCTGATGTTCAGCTGTGCCAGTAACACACAGTACCATGCCTGAATTCTCCCTCAGACCACCAGACACTCAGAACCTGAACTTTGTAGACTCTCCTCATGTTGCTGACCAACTATCAAAGTCCAACCCTATTTATAAACAGAGCAGGAGAGCTTGTATGCACAAATGTGGCAGAAACTGGGTCTGGATCAGCAAGAGGAGTGTTTGCAAATTGGTCTGCAGGGTGAAAATGGGTGACCAAAACTAATCTGAGTTAGGAGCTGGATCTGAATACTAGCCTGACTACAGGAGAGCAGGTTTTGAAGTAACTGCTCCCTTCCTGAAAAGCACTCACAGCAGCAGAAAGTGTTAATGCCTGGTCATCATCCAGCCTTCATTATTTAAGCTGCTAGCAGGTAAAAGAACTGCCAACCTGCATGGAACAAAAATCCATCTATTTCCCATCTGTCATGTTTACTCAAAGTCATTCCACATAAATCTAGAATACACACAAGAAAGTATACATGACTGGCCTCAATTCCTCTTCAAAAATATACAGCATGACCAAAGACAAACCACAATCCCACAACTAAGCATACATTTCAGGACAGATGCACTATACAACTATACTTTCCCTTACTGCTTAAAAGAAATCATTTCATTAGTTTTGTGCTCCTGTGTTTAGTGATCTCTAACTGGGTCTCACTCCAAGACTCTCACCACCTTTAACAACTGCTGATCTTAAAGCAAACCAGCACACAAAGGCTGGATTTGATCCAAATTAACTGGACTGCAGAGCTATAGTGTCCAGCCTACAGATTGGATATCTGTAGATCTTTGCCTTCTGAGTGCCATTTGGTGATGGAGGCAGGAGACAGCAGTGGAATGTGACATCTCTCAAACAGCCACTCTCTCCCTCCAACCACTGCTAACCCAGGTGCTGGGTAGTGGAAGGGAGTCCTTCTTCCTCAGCAATGGAAGCTAATAGGTTAAGATGGAGAGTTGCTAGCTTTAATTTCTGTGAATTACTAGGGATGGGTAGAAACTTTAACAAAACATTTTGCCATCAATAAAATGAGTTTTCATTGACAGAAAATATTTAGGTGAAATCAGCACCTTGAAACATAAGTAGGACACCAATTACCTTCGTTATGATCAAGTGGGAGCAGAAATGATCCATTTGGTTTGAAGTAACTCAGTAGTTAGTGAAAAAAAAAATTAAATGGGAATGAGTTGAAGCTTTTACTTGAACCAAGATGCCTCTTAAATGTCTTGGCATGAACAATGAATTTCCCAAATCTCTTTACACTGTTTATCTCTAAACACCGGCTGTCTGGTTTGCTCAGAGTGTGTGTAAAGTCTTTGCCTGGCTTGTCTGCCCCAATGTCACAACCACAGCACAGACTTCAGGAACTCCTGGCACAGGGAGAAAACACAGCTGACAAACAAAGGGCAGGAGAGAGCAGAGATTATGTTTGGAACTGCTTTCTCAGTGATATGGATGTAGGGTTCTGACCCAGAGTGGCAGAAGGGAATCGGCATGGGCTAGACAAGTGAAGACTCAGTTTTGCATGCACCCAGATGGGTTTCCTTCAGAAACTGTTCCTGTATTTCTGAGAAGATGCTTTGTAATGCAGAATAAAAGCTCACTTTCTGAGTGTAAGCCCTGTGTGACAGGACACTGACTTCTCACGAAAGGTTTGCCCAGAGTACTCCCTGTCAGGGGAAGGCTTGTAATAGCTAACACTGTGTACCCATGTGTGGTGTCACGAGGCATGTTATTCCATCTTGGTCCTTCCAGCACCCTGAAGAATCCACACTAATTACTGCTAATCAATTCCAGACTTTGTTTACAAGGATCTAATCTTCAGCTTCATAACAAAAACACTGCACCTAAACTCTGCTAGAGGAAGATGTCGGTCATTTGCCATCAGAAATGCAAGTGGTGTCTGGGCAAGGAATACCAAGCCTTTGTCTCCTTTGACATTTAAGAGAAAAGCAGTGTTCTTGCTGCTGGGCTGCTGCCAGAGCTATTTCAAGTGAACCTACTGTGGACAGCAGACCTGTGCAGTCAAGAATTTAACAAGTCAAAATGTCTCCTGTGATATTTGGGCTACTAAAGACACACAGCCCAGCACAGCAGGTTTCCTCCAGCAGCTGAGCTGTCAGCCATGGATGTACCTTGCTGCCTGTGCATACAGGCTGAGAGCACAAAGGGCCAGGCATGCTCATGGACTTAAACCACAGAAAGACCATGCCAGCATGACAGCAGACACAAACAGGAATGTAATTAGAGGCGAATTATAAATCTCTGGCTAGGTACCTGGAAACACTTGCATTGTGAGAGAAGGCAACAGCCTTGCTGATGGCATTTAAGCTTAATTTAGGTCACAATTACAGACAGGGTGCTCTGAGCTGGCAGGGGTCAGATGGCAAATCAAAAACAGACTTCTATTTGTCTTGACTCCTGCTGCTAGCTTCACCTTTCCAGCCCTGCAGCCTAGACAGAAGCAAGCACTGTTTTTCCCTGGCCAGCTGGTGAGCAGCAAGTGTGGTGCAATTCATGCTCACTCTGCTTGTACTGTGCCTGTCCATAGAACAGGAGAAAAGACAGGGCTCTTTTGCTCTAAAGAGCATTTTAAAATCACCAGAGGAGATATCCAAGCCCAGCACAGGGAACATGCTGGTCATTTGCAGTGTGGGGAGTCACAGGTGAAGGCACAGGCCTTGCATACACTTATGTTCAGAGAACCCAGCCATGGGCTTTTGAAAAGATCTCAGTACAGCTCTGCACCTCTATCTCACAGCCTAGAATGTTCCTTATCAGATGGGGTAACACCTCAGAGCGTGCCAGATCTGAGACCTTTACTGGCTCTCAGGCACATGCCAGGGAGTAGAAACTAGCAGCAGAATGCTGAGAATTTAGAAACTCCTTGCCAGTCTCAGGACCACATCATGCCAGGTGTATCTGCAGCCAACAAGAAGCAGGCATGTATCTCTGAACAGTCTCCCAGCCTTGACAGGGAGAGGAAGGAGCCATGCCTCACTCAAAACTGGAAAGCACATACCTAGCAGGGCAGGTGAGAGACTCCAGACCTCAGCATCCCAGCACTGGATCCTGCTTTCTCTCCTAAGCCATTTCAAGACCATTCATCCTTGCTTGTGTTAGATTGAGAAGCCACAGTCTGAACAATCCAGGAGTCAGTCCTGTGAACACGGTGTGAAAGGGACATTGACAGGAACATTAATAAATGAATTGGCTTTTCAAAGGATGGATGGTGTTTGAAGTGTTAATGGCTGAAGGCTACTAAACAGTTTCAAAGCTAGCTGGTGTGGACACTGGCTGGCTTTGTCTGAGGTCACTTGCATTTCAGGCCCACGAGCTCTCATTCATCTCCAGAGAGGCATATTTAGCTGTCACTTGAACTGAACCCTGACTTACACTTCATGCTGCTTTTCTCAGGAGTTTGGTGGCTGGTCAGTAAGTTCTGGCAGGAAAGCAATACAAAAGTAGCTGGGATCTAATCTAAAAATCCTCTGAGCCCCTACAAAACATTCCTCTGATGTCAGTAGACTTTGGATGGGAGCCATTACAAACAAGACACATGTTAGAGTACATCACAGTTATTTCTATCCAGGAGAGCAAAACAGGTTTCTGAGGGAAAGCTAGCAGCTGGAGAAGGAAGTGGGTGTCTGGTCCCCTGGATTTTACCTCTATTTTACCAACAGCTTGTGCCCCACTGAGCATTTTCTTGGGTAACCCTTCCCACTCTGCTGGCAGAGGAATCCTTAAAACAATTAGTTTTACCAGTAAAGCTTCACATAGACTTATCCCAGCCCCTTTCCCTGCTCTCAGGCCACAGTAAAGCACTGCTACTCAGACCAAATACACACGATGATCTCTACTGGTCAGAGCTGCTCTGTCCCTGGCATGAGTGACTTTGCTGCAGAGCCCTGTGAAAGATGTTTGATGTCTGTGAGTAGTTCACAGTTCCCTGAATAAATCACTGGTGGCAGCAGGCACATCTGGTCTATATGCACTCACCAGCAGACAGGTGAATTTTGGTACTGCCTGAATTATGCAGAGGTGGGGGTTTCTTCCTATAGTTCCATTTTCTGTGCCTGCCTGCTCTTTGAAGCTCAAGATAACTTCAGAAGAATAGACAGCTCAAAACACAAAAGCTTCCATCAGAGCCCCCACTTGCAACTCTTGATAGAAAACCATTACTATGAGTAAAACTGTGCTGGGAAGAGTGGATGAAGCACAACTATCTCAAAGCTCTTCCCCTGCCAGAGTGCAATGTCAGATGCTTAAGGAAGACCTTGCTAGAGGGATGTGTCTTTTGAGCAATTAACAGTTGAGGCTCAAAGCTTTTTGTGCACACAGACTGCAGGGAGAGGATTTGTGAGTGCCATGGCTCCATTCCCCATGGTTCTATATGCAGCCAACTTGAAAAAGATGCTTCCTAAACCCAGTTACATCAGCTGTCATGTGCTACAGCCAATTAGTTCTGTCAAGTGGTGCCTAACTATGAGTAGTCACTTATTTAGGGCATAAGCCTTCCTGCTTGGCAAAGGAAGAGGCATACCGTACCTCAGTGCTTTCTAAGCCCAAGCAATTAGGGGTTGCTGGGAGGGGTCACAGACAAGAGATTACACTGGAGTCACAAGAGGATAGCACAAGTTGTTGGGCAGGAGCCCAGCACACAAGCACATAATCCACCAAACACGGTCAATGGTGAGACCAACAGCGTGTGTGAACAGATCTGTCAGTGCACCCTGCCTTGTAAAGAAACCTGGTTCAATTTGGATGGGCCCATGACAATGCTGAGGCTGCAATCCAGTGTGCTGATTAAAAATACCCCTCTTTTCTGCCATTTATGACTATCAGAAGATGTGGCAGAACAACTCCACAGTTAGGAATTTACCTAGACAGTCCAATTCATACCTGCATCGAGTTGACAGATTCCCCTCCTCAATCAGTCTAACAGGTCATACTGGTCAGGCCAATAAGTGGGAGGTAGCTGGGAACCTCCTCCTTTTGTTTAGCATGATGACAGGCTGACTATAGCCTTGGATCTGATTCTAGAGAGAACACTAGATAGCTTGTGAAAAACAGAGTCATGACAGTAAATACCAGATGGATTTGGGAAGGATGACAGACTTGGGAGGATGACCCAGTGCTTGGTTACGAACAGAACACGGCCACACGCTCATCCCGTGTGCAGTCACTCAGACCCCGTGGCAGCAGGAATGTTCTCAGCAAATGCAGATTAAAGTAGAATTGCAAGTTCTTTAAAAGCTGACAAGCCTCAGTTTTTATCTGCCAGCAAATTTAAATAACAAATTCAGGATAATCCTAAACTTTATTCACCCAAGAGTTACCAGTCTGCAGATCTCTTACATTGGTTTGGAGTATTCAAGCCCCAGGTGCTTTGCTGTGGGCATGTAAAGGATGTCAGTTACGTGTCTAAGAGAATCTTTGTGCTGTGATGACTTGCAAACTCACTGTAAAATATGCAGGGGAAAAAAAGGTATTATTTTAGCCAATCTAGAAATGCACTAAAAATACACGAGTCATCCAGTTACAGGAAGGAATAGGAGAGATGCCAAGCCTGTCAAGGGAACAGGAGGAAAGCAGAGAGAAATGCAACTCGTGTGTTAAAAATAAATCAATAAATACAATCCTTGTTTTACTGCTTTCCCCCCATCCCCAACCTGCTAAAATATGCAATTAGCTCATTTACAAATCAAGCACTAATGGCTTACAGGAAAATTGCTCCTTGTTTGCTTCCCCTCCACTTCAGAAAGTTGAAGCTAATGGAAAAATTACCAAGAGGTTTCTAGTTTGGTGTGTCTTCCAAAGTTATGTGAATTTCAGTCAAACCAAAATGATTTCTGAGAAGTTTTCAATCCCCTCCAGCCCCTGTCAGTTCCCCACACCTCCCAAACAAATCTGTGAAAAAGGATATTCGTGGTAAAGTTTCCATTTGGATAAAGAACATTTAATTAAGGAACAGAATGAGGCACTGAATAAAAAGTTCAGATCAATTCTAGCCCAAACACTGGCTAGAGAGATATTTTCACAAATTGCTTTTTCCTCATCTACTTTCTTATTGTTTTTCTGCCTTGTTTTTTTCTTTAAATGGGAAAAGATACTCTGATAAAAAGGACTTGGAGGGTCCCAGGTTGAACCAGAGAGAGGCTGTATAGCTCCCGGGTGCTTAGCAGATTGGGGCTCTGTTTGTTTTAAATACACACTACATCTATTCCAAATAAACTCCATAAATCAATCTGGGTAATAGAAACCAGAAAACTTGATGCAAAACAAATATAGAAAGTCATAAATACTGTGTTTAAGATGTCATTTTTGTGGCTGGTGTATTTCTGTGGTATGCTTTTACTGTTTGTGGGATACATTTTTCAGAAACATTAAAATCTTTCCTCCCCTCCATTCTCTATAGGTTTATCCCACAGAAATAATGAGGCTAGCTCTATAAACCAGCAGTTATTAAATCCAAATGGGCACTTCATCTTACAGTAGCTTTCAATATAATCTATTTGATCTTTCAAAGTAGTTGGAAAATTATTTCAAGGGGAACTTTCACAGAACAAATTAACTTGAAAGAAGAGAACATTTTATACCCCAAAGAGGGAGGAGAGCAATTTCCTCGGCTTTTCTCTTTCTGGATTCCCCTTAGCCTGACTGTAGATACAGATATTTGAAGAGGCATTGTCTGTGACTGCTATTGCATGATCTTAACAGCAACACCAGGAGCTCCTGGAAAGCAGGGTCACAGACCCATGGGCCCATATGTGGGTCTGCAACTATGACAAGTTCATCTTTGTTGCGACTCCAGATTGCAGAGGAGATGGAAAGGAGCAGAGGAGATGGAAAGGAGCAGAGGAGATGGAAAGGAGCAGAGGAGATGGAAAGGAGCAGACTCATGGAAACTACAAAACGTCTGTTCAAGCTGCACTTGAAAATTTGCCTCTCAAAAATTTACCCTTCCCTATTTTTGGAGGGACTTTATTTCCTGCCTGCTACAGTTCTTCAGATTGCTTGTTAAATAAGTAGATAAAAATAGCACAGGGGCCATAACCTGGTCAGCAGATTCAGGCACCTGCCAGTTTTAAGAATCCAAAGGTTAAGGCCTGAAAGGGACACAGTGAGAGGCTCAAGCCCCAGTGCAGGTGGTGTGTTCCACCAAGTGCTAAATCCATCAGTTGGTAAACATTCTCTCTCCAAGAACCCACTGTTTCCCTTTGGATTTATTCACCTCTTGCATTCATTAAAAAGCTTTTCTGAGCAAGTTTCTCAATTTACCAGCAGGACATTAGGAATTTCCATCCAGTCTGAAAGCTCTGTAGGAAACATCTTCATCAGTCCAATTCATAGATGATAATTTTCTGTTTCCATGCATTCAAAAGCTGCAGGAATCAAGCAGAGAATGAAGCAGCACTAGACATTTTGAGACACTGGGGTGAGACAGAGCCAAAGGAAGAAAAGACAGACATTTTCTCTGAATGCCAGAGGATTTGAGAGGTGCCTAGCCGAACCATTTCATCTTAGGTCTTGACTGGGCCATCCCCTACAGCAGGTTTCCCACCATTCCCTGAAGCACACCCAACTGAAGGTTTTCATCTCCAGTGTCTGCTTTCTACATTCCCTTGAAGGTTTACAAGTTTACCTGGCTTCACCTTTAAGATGTATAAACTCCCAGAAAGAAAAACTTCAGACTTTGCAAGGCTTTAAGGAAAAGAGATTTTCCTTAATGTGTTCTTTCAGAGACCAGGTATTTTTGTCTCATCCTTTTGGTGCTTAAAGCTTTCCTGTAAGTTGGTTTCTTCTTCTGGGCTGAATTACTGTCACTGGAGACAATAGGAAAAAAATGCTGTGACCTACTCCAGAGGTGGCTGGATTTCACTTGTTTAAAATGAAAGTAGGGGATGAAGACTAGGGAAGGAAGCAATGCTTTTATATGTGTTTCCTGAAGGGGTGTTGTGAAGCTTAAATCACATTAGAGTCTCTTGTTCTCCTCTGACAGTAAAAACAGAAGGGACCCAATGAACAGGCTGCAGGCCACAGTGTAAAGCTATAAAAGTAAAAATAGATGGCTGGAGCAGGAATGGCTCTTCAGGACATCAGCCATCCCCAGCCCAGTCAGGGAGCTGCAGTCATGCTAGATCAGGTGCACCAGGCATTTTCCAAGGGAGCTGTGCAGTGACAGCCTCCCAGAGCTTTTGCTACAGCCACTTGGTGAAAGGCTGTTGACAAGGAAGAGAACAAATGGGAGACTCCCATGACAAGGCAGAGAACTATTTATAGCAACTTTGAACTCCACTGCTGGCTTTGATACTCTGCAGATGAAGAGAAACAAAACAAGATACCCCTCCTCTTCAGGTGGCTGGATATACTAGAGGAGAAAGCATCCCCAGGGAGTATGACACTCCTGTATGTTGACTCAGGAAAGAGACAGTACAGCATCAAGCTGGAGAAAGTCTCCCTTAAAAGCATCTCTAAACATTTGCCCTTTCTTCTTCTAGTGAGGAAAACCAAGTGAAAGAAAACCATTTGGAGAGTCTTGGGTGGATCAGAACTCACCCCAAATGCCTATATGTGGGCCAAGGTTTTGCAGAAGAGGCTGATGATGTTTTGGGATGGGAATGCAGAGAGGTAGAGGTGTGATGCACTGGAGACAGGGGATCTGGTATAGATGTGGTGTAGGTCAGCTGTGCTGCTCAGGGAGTTGCCACAGAAGCAGGATTGCCACATTATACAGCACAGGCGAGATGTGCAGGAGCAGGGTCTCCCTCGTGGAGCCTTTGGCAAGATGCTGGAGGAAGAATACTCCTGCAGATGCAGAGGAGCTGGTGGGGGACAGAATGCTCCTCCCAGTTCTGGCAGAGCCTTTGCAGATGCACTAGCCAAGTCACGTTTTAACAGCCCCATGCCTCAGTTTCCCCATCTGTAAATTATTACAGGGATGTTTTGTGGCTGAATACAGCTCCACACTAGCAAAGTAAGCAGAGCTCTGTGGACAGATGATCCCAAGGAGCATAAAGCATTTACTTGAGGTTTTTTTTTCCTGTGTTTCCCTCTGATCTTTGATGCTGTCACCTAAATAATTTACAATGTGAAGAAGGAAAGAAAAGACCAGAAGCAATCACACCAAAGCATCCAGCCTCCTCCAGGCATGGCCCAGGAGTTCTGGGGAAGGAAAGAATGTGCTCCCACTCCACCCCCTCATCAGACGTTCTGCATGATGACATGCAAGTGCTTGTTGATCAGTTTATAGATCTGGGGACTGACAGACTTTGAAGTCAGAGCTTGGCATGCCCAGGTATATGCTAGGACTTGAAAGGATCAAAGCTGCCAGCATTTTTTTTGAAGCCTCATGAATGAGCTGGGTTGGTAATGGGAGCTCAGAATCCAGGATTGGCTCCTAATCTCCCCAACAGCGTCATAAGCATGAGCATACATTCTGTGGCAATCTGGTGGCCTTTACTTGCCTGCTTAACATGCTGTGAGCTGCAGATGGAGGACACACTACAGCACTGTGACACATTGTGTTACTTATCTCTGTTTTCTAGCATGAAGGATATATTCTGCAAGTAATTCTAGCACAGGATTTCCTACCCGAAGCCCAGACCTTCAACAAAGAGCCACTAACGACAACAAAAATGTTAGTTCAGCTTTTAGATCCCAGCTGGAGCCTGCAGATGTGGCAGACTGGGATAAATATCCTGGTTTTTTTTCATGGGAGTGACTCTTTCAGGTTTCAGGACAGCATTCTCTCCTGTTACAGGGTCAGATCCTGGACAAGGCTGCTTGGTGTCCTTAAGTGAACAGATTTGTGCTGAAGGAGAAAGAAGAAAATACTGAGCAGCTCCAAGTTTGCAATCACTTCTCGACAGAGTGACCACCCTTCATGTGAGGCATCTGGGACACAGACACAAGCTGTCTCCAGTCTGATGTGTCTGGAAGGGGCAGAGGGCAGAATCTGCAGGAGAAGTTTTACAACCTGTAGCCTGAGCGTCAAACGACCAACCTACACGATCCCTGTCTGGTGCACAGGTATAAATCAAACTCCTGAATATGAGTTTTCTGTGATTAACATGTCCAACAGCTTCCTTGCATTCCTTGCAATGCTCTTTGAAATTTGAACAAGCAAAGCTCTGTCCCAGAACTCCCATTAACTGCTGTACAAGCAAATGACTGGTGGAGAGAGGAGCAGCAGGAATGCAGCCTGGTCAAATAAGCTTTTGATAGCTCAGACTTACTCAGCTCAGAAATGCTGTCTGAGTCTCAGTTCCAAGTATTGAGTGCAAACTGCTCCAGTCTGCCCTCATCCTGAGGTCCTCTTTAGGAGGACTGCTCAGTGTGACAGCAGACTGGACCCTGGCCCTTCACTGACTGAGCAGCTGCTCTTCAGAGTCCACCCTTGCAGTTTTGTAGCATTTCCTGCATACAGAGCCCCCAAGATCATCATCTACCACCAGGAAGATACTTGTGTGTCAAGAGTCCAAGTCTGCACCATGACAGTCCATATAACCCTCATGACCAATACAGTCATGTGGTTTAACCCATGTTAACCAACAGCCATGAACTCTCACCCTCCCCAAGCACTAACAGCCTACAAATGATCCAGGTGCTATTCACTGCATTGCAAGAGAACACTAAGACATTACCAGAAATGCCTTTGGAGTTCACAGTGCACCTCATGAGTAAAGATTATCAGTATCTGTCTTAACTAGGAAGCAGTTATAGGCTGTAAAATTCACATCACATATCCTGTTACTGAGATATTTTTCTTGGCCTGGAAGTTCAGTTCAAAGACACTCAAAGCTCATGCTTGAAATTCAAGACCATGTCTCTTTTTACCCTCCATCCCATAGTGAGGGGATCAAATTCACCCTTTGCTATGACTTACTTTTGGCTGAAAAACCATTAAAGACTGACACATCACAGCTCTCAACTTGATCTGATCGTGTTGCTAAGAGGCCTAATGCTTTACACTGCCCAGCACAAGTCCAAAGTAGCCTGCTGGAGAAAACTGATTATCAGTCAGACTATTAAAACCAGGAACACTGCATTAGTACAAATAAAAAGGTCTTCTGAGAGCAATCAAAGTTCACATTTAGTATGAAAGCAGAGCACATCCCAGAAGCAGAATCTGCTGTCAGTTAGAGGACGTAATACCTGGACACGGCAAATGAGAGAATGACCATTTGAGAAGGCCTTCAGTTTGACCTTGATATCATGAGAGCTGTGGATGAGGCTCCATCAGGTTGTTGTTACTCCATCATGCAATGTATTCAAAGGAGAAATAAGATGCCTTCACAATTCCCCAGCTTCAGCCAAGTCTCCAATAGCAGTCAGACAAGAAACTTGCATTTGCCTTTCTTCCCCATCTCACCTCTCCTGCCCCTTCTCCTAAGTAGGTGTGTTTACCATCCCAAAGCCTTAAGCATTCAAGGAAACAGTCATATCACCCCAGCCCTTCTTGATAGCTTCCTTTCTCTAAAATATCAGTATCTTGAAAACTATCTAAAGAACCCTTCAGAAGCTCTGTACAACTAGCATAGCATGAATGCTTATGTTAAGAACCTTAGCTCTCTCCATTTCACACTTCAGCTGCTTTGCATACCTGTTCTGCTTCCTCAGATTAAAACAGATGACAAATTATCTCAGCTAGAGTCCCCACTGGAACAGAGACACACTCACCCTGGAGCTCCGGGCTGCTGCTTCCTCAAATGAACAGGCCCATAGAAAACAGAAAGATCCCCACTGGTCTTAATGCATTCAGATCTATCCCAGCTCTCAGGCAGCAAGTTTGTTTTTTGTGAAATCACCCATTTTTGCACTGCAGGCCCTGAGTTCAGTGTCCTGAGTGCCAGTGGAGACACAGGTGTACATGTGTGTCTACAGTTCACCCATTCACGGTCCTCCAGAGCTTCTGGTTAGGACACTGAGTGATAATTTTACACCTTTTAAGAATTCAGCTATCCAAAATCCAACAGCCACATGTCCAAATGTCACGTACTCAGACTTGGGGACCAAAGAATTTACACTGATGTGCAACATAGCTCCTCGCCCTTTCATCTGGAAGCTCCTTTAGAGACACGGTTTGGCTGGCAAAGCCTTGAAGAGTACCATATTTTGAGTTAGAACTGAAATCAGAACTGCTTTCATGAGGCACCATCAAATGAAAAAGGTCATTCAGAAGTCTTGTGTGATTTAATAAATATATTTTAACTGCTTGGGTTTCTTATTAGTGAACTTAATCATTGCATTTTAGTTTATTTGCCATTTCGTAACTAAAAGCATTCTTGTTCTTTACGAGGCAGTCAGCAGGTGTACACATAACTTTATGTCAACATCTGATTACTACTTATTGCTCATTTAACTCAGCAAAAAATAAAAATTGGACTGTGTCTCCAGCAAAATAAATAAAAGGAAAATGCTGTGGAGCCAGAGCAGAGAAGGTTGGGGTTTTTAAATATCAAAACAGGAGAGGTTTTCTTGACCATTTTTTTCCAAGTGCTGTTGTTGTAGGTGTTTCCTGAGGAAGTGACAGGCTTTCTCCCCCCAGCCCCCCATGACTCTCACCCTCTAGGTTTTATGTTTTCTCGAAGCACAGAGCCTGAGAGGTGCAAGCAAGCCAGCACAGTGGACAGTTATTTCACTTTGCTGCTTGAATAAACTGATAGGAAGAGAAACAGACCTTTTTATTTAACTCCACTTCATGGCATAGAGGTAGTAGTGTGCTTAATTTTAGGCAGGTGCCTTGCTAAGCTATGGCCTACAAGCCACACAAAGGCATCAGGGAAATTAAACACCAGCTAGTTATTTTCTGACTGCTTCAGTGCAGTGCTCTTGTAGCTGGAAGCCATCTGCCTGGGGATGGTTTTGTGTCCTGCATTTTCACAGGGTCAGGGCTTACTCCACAGTGAGGACTCAAAAGGACCTCTGCTCCTTCTTGATAGGAGCTGCTCCAGCAGGTCCAAGTTATTGGACCTCTCCTTGCATATGTGGGTTCAGCTCCACTCTACAGCCCCTTCTCAGTGCAGCATGTCAGCTCAGAGGCTCCGTTGCATCTTATATGTTCAGCCAATAATAGCTTCTTCAGGAGCACAGGCTGATCAAAGGCATGAGCATGGTCCCTTTAGGACTTTGTTCCTAAGACATTCTCAGTAGTCATTGTAAATCTTTTGCTGTTTCTCCATCCTCATCCTCTTGCTCTTCAAACACCAATGTGGCTGATTCAAAACCACCTCTCCTAGTCAGTTGGGTGCAATATTGCCCTCTGGTTTTACATTGACACACCTGCTTTCAGTTCAGCATAGTGACTCCAGATTTGCACCAGTGCTGATGAAAATCAAGCCAGCAACCCCTGCCTCAACTGAAGCTGCTACTTAATCAGAACATGGGCAACATATTTTGGGCAACAGACTTCCATGGGCTTTTGCCATTGTTCTTTAGCCAGCATTGATCAGAGAACTAAGAAGGGTTGCCAAGTCCCCCAAAGATTTTAGTGTGAGCGATGCAGACCACATGTGCTGAATGGTAAACAGCTCTTGAGGATCAGAATAAAAACGTCTTTATAGTCAAGCAAAGAAAAGTAAATGCCAGATTCTAAATGAAATAGAGCTTTCCAAAAGCCTGAGGCTACCAAGATTTCAGAGCTGAAAGTGTAGCCTTGTTTGTTTCTTAGAAAGTCCTAAAGAAAGTCATGTTATCAAGAGAGGTGAGCCTGAGCTGTTCCCAGCAAAGCTGCAGTGTCCTTTGATTCCCTTCTCATTTTAAAGCAGCCTGACAAAAGTCAACTCCCATCCTATTGCTTGAGCCTCCTATCAAAGCTAAGTGTAGCTGATTAATTTAAGTGGGTAGCCAGCAGAAAGAGGAATATTGCCAATGAAGCAAATACCATTTATTACTGAACAGGGCTATATAGAAGAGAACAATCCAGTCTAAGCCACTCGACCAGAAAGAGTTCTGACAGAGAAAGCTGTGAAATACTTTGCTTTTCTGTTTTGAAGACATGTATGCAAAACCAGAGCTGAAATAGGGAGAGTTGTTACATATGGGGACCAAGTAGAAGCATGTGTGTTAGAAAGGACTCCCATTTAGCTGTTGCGAAAGGACTAGTGCTGCTGTGGCCATGCTGGGTATGTAGAACTCTTCCACAAAGATCCTTGGTCCTGCTTTAAGCAGCCTCAGAAGCAAGATTCAGATTAGCAGACTGCCTAGAATTTTAACCCAGTTGGGAACCAAGGGCTCCTGCAGGAATAAATCCTCAGGCAAAGGCCCCAGTTGGCCCCAGGACACATTGCCTCTGTGAAAGCTGATGAATGCCTGCAGCTTTGAGGTTAGACAGATTTGGTTTGTTTAAAATAAAGTCTTGGCTGCTGCAGCATAAACCTACTACTGCTCATGCAGTCCTCATAGGCTGTTCAGAGCTGCTGCCTCCACACTTCAGCACAATTGGTGCTGCAACCACCGGCAGCTGCTGCTCTGATTCCTCCAAGAGCTTTTACTCTCTACAGCTCTGCCAATGGCTCCACAGCACCACTGGCATGGAGCAGAATGAAATGTGCTCTCCCTGCCTCTATACAAGTCTCTCCTCTGGCCCACTGCTCTCAGTCTTTCCCCAACTCAGTCATTCTCCTAATGCAGTAACGAGCATTAGACACTGCTCTCAGTTTACCCCAGGATGAAAGCACGCATCCAATCTGTGCAGCAAGTCTCTCCCACCCTGACAAACCAGACCTCCACTTGTAGTGTCCACCTTTGCCACCTTCATCTCTGGAGGAGCAGAGAAGTTACAATAAACTGGTGCAAAGGAGTACCAAAGGGCATCTGAGTATCACCCCTTCTAGCTACCACAACAGTTAGCTCGGGAGCCAACATGTACACCCTGTAGCACTGACTCCTCTTTTTCTTTAGGTCCCTGAGGAAGCATGTCCAGTCTTTACCAGAGAACTTGCATTATGGTATCAGGAACAGACAGAATCAGGTGCAGGATGGGCACAGGATATGGAAAAAAATGCAATGTCACTAGAGGCTGGAAGAGACAAAATGGTTCTCACAAGGGGCAAGACTTCAGGTCCTCTATCAGGGCTGGGGAGATGCTTTGAGATTAGAGATGCTTTGACATCTGAAGCTCTTTCCAACTCATACAAACCACATTGGTAACATTCAAGAATACAGACAGAAGGCTCATGTCACATCCTGTCCCGTTCTCCCCAGATCCTTATCCAGTACACAAATCAACTATTGCAGAATCTACAAGTTTGGAAAGCTTGTAAAGCAGCACCAACCCTTCAGTTATTTTATGGCCCTATGGGTGAACAGAAAAAGAAGTATAGTTCACCTTGGGCCTCTTTTTTCCAAAGAAATTCTTTCCAGTGCTGTTTTACAGGTTTGCACAGCCTTGCAATGAACAGAAACCCCATAGCAAAACAGGCAGTTGAAAAACATGCAAAGCTACCGTGAAGTAAATTAGAGACTTAACAACCAGGCACCTACAGGTATAATTGGGTTGCATTTGAAGAATAAATTAAACCAATGTGCACGTTAGTCTCTGAGTCTGCAAGGCACAGAAAAAGACAGAGACTGGAAACCTTCTGAAGTGCAGAAGATTAAAGAAGCTCTACCAAATAGTTCACAGGTAACAGCAGTCACACCAAAGAAGGACCAGCTCACAAGGAGAGCCAGACCCACACCAAGCTAAATTTTCATGGACGCTTCCATCAGAGGGCAGAGTGAACTCTAAACTGCAAAGTGGGGGAAGAGATGAGTCGACAGGAACGTCAATGGGACATAAAAGGATGGGGCAAGGTGACAAGTCAGATGACTACTGCAATTATTGGCTTGTAATGCTTCATACTTCACTGAACTGTGAAGTTGAATGCTCTTTTCCAAAGCCCAGAAACAGCCATATAGACCTCTCTCCTCTCCCAATAGCAAGTCTAGCACTTCAGTATGTTTTGGGGCTTTACCAGGACCTGTAACTTCTGCCAAATCCAAGCTCATGGGCTACAAAAGATTAAGGTGGGTTAATACCCCTGAAAAAACTAAGAAAACACTCACCAAAAGTATTTGCCAGCAAGGTACTACCCCACAGTGACAGCATGTCACGGGCCATAGTTTCCTCAGGTACAGGCAACAGCCTCTTCAGGATGTCTCCATAAAGGGGATGGGGCCAGTTTCCTTACTGGCAGCCTCTTCCACTCACACCTCTCCCTCTGCTTGCCATCTCCTTCTCTTTGTTCCTGCCAAAGAGGAGAGCAAAAGATGAAAACAATTAACTAGCTGAAAGGGAAAATAAATAACAGCCACTGATGGCTTCAAAGTTAAGCAAGGAAGTAATTAGTGGAACAGCTGAAAGAGGAAGGCATCAAGAAAAGGCAAAATGGTAAAAAAAAGTCAGATGAAAGAAGTAGGGAGCGATAAGGAACAGGTTATTAGCAGCTTCAAAGCTGGCCTTGGACATTACCCTCCAGCTTCTTCTTCCCACCCGGTCCCCATGGAGCTGTGGCTTTCTTTCAAATCTGTTTAATTTCTGAACTCTGCCAGGTCTAACTGTTGCCTTCTCTCTACTGAGAGGGCCACTGAAAGTCTCAGGACTTGCCTTCCCCAGACAAAGCACCTGGATTTCAGCTGTGCAAACCCAGTCCTAGTTAGCCAGGCAGTAACTGCAAGTTAATGTTTTTCTCTCAACATCACTGTTCACAGTCCCTGCCCTGCAGAGTCAAGAGACTCTGATGTCTGTGCAGAGGAAGGGCATAGTCAGACCTTTAGAGAAGAGGAACAACTTGACATGAAATCCTGCTAGAGCAGTACAGAGGGAGGCTTGGCTGGTGTCGATTCAGAATATGAGACTGTAATAATATTTGCCCTCAGTTCAACCTCATATACCACGTACAAAGGCCTCTGTTGGAATAAAGGAACAGCCAGGGAGACATGGACTGAGAAGAGCCAAGAAACTCAAAGCAAAGTCCCAATTCTCTTTGTCCAGAAATCTAACTGTTTTGGAAAGAAACAAAAACACACTGGAGGCAGACAAGGAAAGTGCAGGACAGATTTCTTGCTGAATTCTTTCAGTTTTCCTTGACATTGTTTAAGAAGAGAGAAAACACATGTAAGTTCCACAGGAAGTGTTCAAAATATGTTTCCCCCCCTCATTCAGGGAATCAGTTTGGCTGTCAAAGTTTCCTGGATAAATAAAATCATGGTGTTTTTCATAGCCTGCAGAGTAGGAAGGAAAGAACCAGCAGTCAGGCAAACTAGGCCTCACCCTAACCCGGTTTTGACCTTGGACAAGCCACTTGCTTGCATAGCTCAGGAACAGTCTTGAGGGGACACAGGCTACTGCTTTTGTAGTCACCCACTCCAGAATACCTTCAGCACCTCCCTGACCTGTCTTTGTCTCCTGAGTTTTGAGGGTTGCTGTGCAGCACTGAATGTCAGGGCCTTTGATACCCGATCCCGGCGCTCTGGGAAGTGAAATAAAAGCTGATTGTCAAGAGACAGCTAAGTCTGGTCCAAGGCCAGAGGGGTATCAGGATCTAGTAAAGTATTTCTCCATCTCTCACCTAGACCATGCTTCTTTCAGTACAGCATTCAGATAACTGCCTTGGCAGAAATTGTTTTTGTAGCTGATGAGATACACTGGTCACTGGAGACATCTGAGCCTGTACACACCACTGAATATATCAGGCACTCAGTTTTGTCATAGGAATACCAGTAACTAAGCTTTGTGGGCAGCAAAGACCAGTACAGCAGTGCTGAGCCACCAATAGTTAGGATATTTCAGTTGACTGTGTTTTTCCAGACATGTTTGAGAAGGTCCAGGCAGACTTACCTGCCCCAGACACTACCCCTTTCTCCTTGAGGTGTATTTAGCCAGATGGCAGGTGGTTTATATTTAGAAAAACATTCATAGGGTAGAAAAACATTTACAGGCAGGTTCGCCTCAGAGGACTTATTTTCTTTCTCCCTCTTTTGTGTGAGCAAAGAGCTAATGCTGTCTGCATGTGAGAGGATGCCTTACAGGCATCTTCTGCATAAAAATTTGTCAGGAAGCATCAAAGGCCAGCTATTCCCCCCAGGACAGGGAGCCAAACATCATACACAGTAACAAGGCCAGCAGTGCTAGGCCCTTGCCAACCAGCACCCAGCCCCACAATACCTGAGTGAAGCAAGCAGGGCAAGCATGGAAAGGGCAGCCAACCTCAGCTGATACCACATCATCAAGCAAGTCCATAACAATGGGCTAGGGCTGAGGTCAAGCTGAGAAGTCAGGTCAGCGTCAGACATTAGTCCCATCATCACCAAGCAAGTCCATAGCAAGACAACACATCCAAGGTCAAGATGAGAATAAAAGCAACAGGTCAGGGACCACATCAGCAAGGTCTATAGTCAGGCACTGGCACAGCTTGTTGGAGTACCTGGCATGTACTCCTATGACATAGCTCAAGGGAAAAGTAGAAGCTCAGGTCTGAATTTAAAGAGAGTCATGGAGCCCATAGGCAGAGAGTGTGGGTAGAGGCCTCAGGTGAGGCTGGTTTGGGCCATTAAGGCCTATTAATGCACTCAGGGCCAGCTGAGTGCCCACAGCATGGCTGTATTAGGTAGAAGCATGGACAGCAGATGTACAAGAGGAAAAAGGTTATTACAGAGTGTCCAGGATAGATTTACTGATGTTGATGATAATATTGCAAGTGAAATCTTAATTAATCTGTACTGACATTACTATTTGGATCAAAAATTGCATTCTGGATCTACATGGGACTGCTTCAGCCATCAAAAGTGGTTGGCCATGGTCTTGCTGTTCTTACATATGTATTTACCAACTCACTGGGCACTTCTGTGAGCCTTTTAGGTCCTACTGTAGGCTTTCAAGTCAAAGGCTGCACTTTTTGTGCTACAGCCTCATTCTGCTGTAACACAGAAAGTGCAGAAGTCAATCAATGTTATCAGCTTGATCCCCACCTTGGCTGAAGTGGCCCTGCTTGTGTGTATGAAAAGCAGGGACTGGGAAAATTAGGATGTAGTGCTTTACTACATTTAGATAAGCCACCACACATGTAAAGATTGTCTTAGTTGAAACTCTGGCAACTGCAGCCATTCACTAAAGAGGGAAAGTGAATTAATCCTGCTCACTGCTACAGTGTGCTGCAAAGGAGTAATATGTGCTCTATTATACAACTGGAAAGAATCAGGCAAAGACAAGTTTCAGTGAGCCAGCTATTCCAGCCACCTGAGAGATCTCAGCCTAATGCTCTGCTACATCATGTTGCCCTTGATTTTATTTACACACTGCTCTCTATTCTCAAAAGTCAAGATCTGGGACCTAAAATCTTCCCCCATGTTTGCTGGAGTTTGAAAACTGGATGCAAGCCCTGTCACTGCAGCCTATTTCTAAACAGCCTACTCATTTGTCTTTTATGTAACTTTTTTCTTTTGATCTCCAGAGCTATTCACAGTTCAATTACTTTCCAGAGATGCCTTGTTGCAGTTTGCTTTGGTCTGAACTGAGCTTTGAAACTAGTGACCAGGATGTACCACGCTTCTGCACAAGATCTTGAGGAATCAGCATGGTAATTGATGAGACAAGCTACTAGTCTTCAAAGAATATCAACTTTTCAGCAGCAGTTCCTTTTTTTTAAAGGAAAATTTGCCTTTGCCTTGGGAACTTGCATTTTTGTATCTATAAAACAAATACTTATTTTACACACACCGTGTCTGTGGCATGATGTCTGTGCAAAGGCCAAATGAAACAAATTGTGCTCAAAGTGCTAGAAGAGATGTTGTCTGAAAATGACTGCTGTCAACTCCTCTACAATTTAAAGAGGGATTGTAACATGCCCTATGTAAAGAACCTACAATGGCTGGCCTCCCACTGGCCAGTGTTTGAGCAGCAGCAGACAGCATGCCAGCACCTGACGGAGGAATGGAACCTGTGGGGATGACTCTGGCTGCAAGGAGTCTCCAGGGAAAACAAGCTCAAGCAGATGATTAGAAAGGCAGGACTGTAGTACTGGTCTGGAAAAGTTGTGGCTCTGCCCTGATGGCTGATTCTGGACAACTCGCTTCACTAACCTCCTTTTGCAACTGGAGCTATCTGGAAAATGCCAGAATGACCCTAATCTGCCCCCTACAAAATTCTTCAATGCTGTCCACTGCTGTAAACAGAGGGTTGAGAAACGGCCTTGGATACGGCCTCCAGGCTGATCTGCTTGTCTCCTTCTCACAGCAAAGCTTTCCAGATACAAACTGCCTGCCTGCACAGGAGAGCCTGCAAATATTGAGAGATCTGGACTTGCTTGGGCATTGCAGTATGCTGAAGGGTATCCTCCAGCTGCCCCACAGCTGTGCTTCTAGTTCATAGCCTCAATGGGCAACGAACATGGCCTTGGAAGCAGCCAAGAGGTACCTCATAAACAGTGGCTGACCCAACAAACTCTAAACCCTGCCCCCACCAAACAAAAGAGGATGGAGTAAATGGATGTATTCAACGTGAGGCAAATGGTGGTTTTGCTAGACCAGGTGAAGATCAGGAATGCATCTGCCCTGACCTCTGTGTGGGAATGGCCTGGGTGTGTATTACAGTGATGCCAGCCTCACGTTTCCTTCCACATGTTCCCTGGAACAACTCCTTTTCCTAAGGAAAACTGCATCCTTACACAAAGTGCCTTCTTCTGAGTCCTAAGACAATGAAACTGGATCACAGGTCTTGCTGGAATTAGTCTTAAGATGAAGACTCAGCCATTCTGGAGAACAGATGGGGTCAGGTTGGGTTTTTCCCTACAAACAGGAGAAGCCATGTGGTTTTCGTATAATTTGGAACGTTTTCTTACAGAATGAAGATTGATTAGATGCCTGGAGTTCCCCAGAAACAATGTTGATAGTGTTAGCAGCCTGCACACCACAAGAACCCATTCATAACAAAAAAAATCCTCATTTTAACATTTATTTTTTTTAACTTTATGTTCTTGGAAAAAGCAGCTTATTGGGTAACTATCAGAGGTCCTCTTTCATCACCTTGTCATAAATCCCACAGGCTCTGAACTCCTTTAACAATCTCTCAGTTAAATTGTGACCTGACTATTCTAATAAATAAACCTTTTTTTTTATCCTTCCCCCCAAAAACCTGGAAACAGCTGAGAAGTTGCTTCCCCTTGCCCTTGCTCTGAGTTCTGCTAATTGAGACATCAAAGCAGATGGAAAATCAAGGTTGTGCCTGTACAATCCCTGGGCATTAACCTCTCTCTCTAGAGCATTTTCAAACAAGGCAATAACCTTTTGCCAACACTGATCCTCCTCTGAAGTTTCAGCTATACATTATATTCTTCTATTGCTGTTTCTGTGCATGATGAAACATCTGCTTTCACCCTGAGGTGGCTGTACCTTGGGGTGTTCCTGCATCTATTTCATGCAAACTCTGACAGTTAGGCAAACTGACATCCCAACCCAGTTCCAAACCAAAGCCATGCTGTCACTACAAGGAGTGAAACTCCTTGTAGCTGTTCTGCTGGCTCAGAAAATGGATGGTTAGAGCTGCACTGCAGCTTTAGTTGCCTTCTTTGCTTAGATCTACAGCTGGGAGAAACAAGAGAGTGGGTTCACAGGTTTGGTTTAGATGAGAGAGGTGAGCAGCTTCAGTAGGGAATGAACATCATGTATTCTCTCCACACTGCCAGGCTTGGCAGGGAAATACAGCATTTCCCTGCCCCAAAGGTAGAACCAGATCTGCCATGGTGGAAAGGAGGAAGAAGGAAAAGGATGAATGATCTCCCTTCCTTGGTACTGTCTGTTGTGACAGGCATCCCATGGATTGCAATGTGACAAGTGGCCATGGGGGCAACCTCTCCTCATTATCCCCTCAATAGGAATGATCCAATTGCTCCCAAGATTTACCACAATCATTTAAATATGGCAAAGAAACACAGCAACATCTGTATGATTGCTGTTCTATGTTCTGCATTTGCCTCATCCTGAACAGAAAGCTCCACCATACAGCAATGTCTAATTTACAGAGACCCATGTATATAAACATTTCACACCCTTCCAAGGCCTACCATTCTATGATTCTGAGAAAAGATAGTGCCAGGCCTTCCAGGGGGCACAGAAGGTCTGTAGCATTTTTGTAGCTGGTTGGACAGGTTAAGATGTGTGTACCCATGTTATACAGAGCAAACAGGATGCAAAAATTAATGTTGCCCTTGGGCAAGAACAGATCAGGTGGTGCTTGTTTTCTCCCTAATTTGCTGGCATGGTTGTTCTGCTGGTGAATAACCCCAGCAAAGCCCTCTGGCACATTTTCACTCATATTTAGCTCTTAACACTGAACATTCAAGAGACAGACTGAAATGGGAACAGGCTTCAATGAAAAGTTGGCCCCTAACACACACGTTTAACTGCTCTATGTACTGGACACGTGCTTGTGCTTAGGACAATATGCTGCTCCCCAAAAGGGTTTGCAGGTTTCCCTGTAGAGGGGATGGGGGCACAGCTCCAGTGACAGACACAGCTCATAAGCCCCATTTCTCCACAGCTTCTACCTCACTCTCTCAGATAGGACAGTCCCACTAAGGCAGATGCAAAATACAGCCTTAGAATAACTGCATATAAGCTGTCCCTGGTTTAGAGAACCTGGGTTAAACATTGTAGGCTCGGGAAATATCAGTAGTAAAGGGCAGAAATCTGCAGCTTTCCCTCTTGAGTTATCTGCATGAGTTACTTCACATGCCTGGACAGTGCAGAGTGGAGTTTAACATGCCACCAGCTATATGTCCCTGCTGCCCTTCAGCAGTGATAATTCACAGTAAGCTACAGAACAACTGAGCAGGGGTCCTGACTCAGCCAAGCACGTTTGGCATGTGCTTTAGTTCTTCAGTTCTGTGGTACCAGGGCATGATGTTCCCTGCACTGTGTGACAACATGAGCATCTGGCTCCTGCTTTTAGAATGAGCCTGTTTTTCCAATGGATGATTAGATGTGACTCTCACTTCACAGAATAACAGAACCACAGAATCATAAGGGTTGGAAGGGACCTCGAAAGATCATCCAGTCCAACTCCCCTGCCAGAGCAGGACCACCTAGAGTACTTCTGGCAGGTGGAGTCCCTCAAAAACATACAATGGTAGTATGGCATTTCTTCTCCTTCTCCACCAAGTGCTCAGGGGTTGGCTCACCTTCAACCTACAGTGACCCCCCACCTACTGCTGAGACCCAGCAAAGTTTTCTGGGTGTCCCAAGTCCTGGAGAAAGAGCCCAACCATCAGAGCTTCTCTCCAAAGCTTGCTGGCAGGCTCTGACTTGGAGGAAAGGGAGAAAACACCCTTTCCCCTTTCAGAGAAGTGTGCTGGAAATAGGTCTGCTTGCCAGCTCTTGGGGTGTAGTTGCCAGGCAGTAGTACTGCTTTGCAGTCCAGGATCAACAAACTACACATTTGTATTCTCACCAGGGCCAGCATTATTACTGCCACAACTTAACACCCCTATACAGAGACTGCTGCAGCTATGAGAGCTGTCTTGGGAATCAGGACAATTGCAGCAACCAGTTGATGGAGGATCCACAGAAAAAAGTGGCTGCTATAAGCCTGATGGGTGAGGCAAACTCTTTCCTGTGTGGGTAGAAAACAAATTATCTGGTACCCAGATGGATGGAAAAATACGTGTAGGAGGGAAATGGACCAACCAGCTAAAGATGGAGCCCTTTGGGTGGACTGGCTGGTGACTTGGCCACAGACAACAACATGGCTCTAGTAGGATGCTGTCACTAGCACTGTGGGAATTAGGACTGGCATCCACCACAATCTGTCAGCATAAGCAAGCACATCTGACTAAGAACCTCTCACTGTCTCCCCTCCTCACCTTATTTCTCTCCTTCTGCCTTCATATAGTGACATGGTATAATCACCTATTCTTCACTGTATCCTTCTAGATTCATGTAGCAAGCAAGCTCCTTCATTGCAATTGCCTTTTTCAGTAGAGAAACCCCACAGACACTGACCCATAAAGCCAAATTCCCTGCAATTTTCTGCACACAACTTTTCCTACTGGGTCAAAGATGAATTAGCCCATGAAAATTAGCATAAATTTGACTACATCAACTACATTGAGACTACAAACATACATTGTGCAAATGAGAATGATCATTTGGTTTGAATCTAAGCAATGTTGTAGAAAATGTGGCCACTCATACAACCTCAGCAACAGCAAGTGACCAGTTACTTGTGTTCAGCCAATGGTTCATCAGCCAGCAAACAGCAGCAAGGCACAATTACACTCTTGTGTCCATACATATAAAACTGAGATGCTAGAAACACTTTGCTTTTTCCTCATACAGATCTGACTCAGGTCATTGCAGAGAGCTGGGGCAGGCTCCAGGTGAAAGGGTTTAGGCATGGTGCTTACAGCATGAGATTGGCTGTCAGTATTTGCAGAGCAATCCCTTCACGGTGCATAGCAATGGGCAGGGTGAATGAGAGGATAATGATTCATCATGACCAAGGGTTGGGTTTTCTTCTCACTCTTGATTCCTGTGAACCTATTAGAAAGGATACAACTAAGGGAAAGTGCAGATTCTGTGCTTTGATTAGTTCTTCCTCAGCACCTTTTGCTGGCCCTCTCAAACTATTGTTGCAAACAAAATGCATCATGGAGGGACCTCTCCATTTACCAGGACTGAGGATGACAGTGTTACATAGAAGCTATTACTGCTGCAAAACTTTTTGAAGAGATCATCTCTTGAGACAACATCTCCCATCTGACCCTTGTGGGGTTGGTCCCTTCCAACTCTTGAGATTCTATGATGCTTCACAAGGAAATTCTCCATCAAGAGCTCTTAATGCTGATCTTCTAGAATGCTATCTTCATCTTCCCCCATGGTTACTTCAACAAACAGCTGAAGATACTCTGGCCACAGAGGTGGCCAAATCACCTTCTCTCTGTCAAGCTCATACCTGTGTACCATCATGGTGGCTGAAAAGCTGTGGATGGCTCCCAGTCAGGATTTATTTTTAGGTTTGCAGACTGTGTATGCTCCTGCCAAAAGAGCCTGGTCCAAAGTTTATTCAAGTCCACGATAAAAACGTCTAATGGTGTGAATGACCTTTGGATCAGCTCCAAAGAGCGTGCACTGATATTAGCACTGGGGCTGGCTGGGGATTCCCTTTGGGAAGGCTGCCCAGTAAAGAGGTGGTTTTCACAAAATTGAATTTTTCAGGGAGAAAAACATCCTGCTTTTGAACCCTCTTTCAGAATGAAGAAATAAAAATACACTTTCTTTCTTTCTTTCAATTAAGACAAGTCAAGAAGTAGTATTTTCTTCAGGGCCAGTTGGAACATAATCAGAAAACTCTGTTTTGGTTTGAGTGTGTTCAATAAACCATTAAAACCTCATTTCCCTATAAGCACACTGCCTCCCTGGGGCTGTGGTTTAGATGTCTCATCTTTCCTGCAGGCTGTTTCCTACAGGACTATATCTGCCATGATGCAGAGTAAGACTCTTAAGGTCTGTGAGACATGATAGCAGCTATGCACTGTCCCTTGAAGAAGATGGGTAGTAAGTTCCTGAATGAGAGCTACCAGGAGAATTCAAGGCTGATGGTCAGGGTTGAGTGGAGTTAAAACTTTTTGGGTTAACTGAACAATCTAAAGTGAAGCATGTCTACTTGCAGCATGCCAAAACATTTACTTCTGATTGAAAAATGTCAGAGCTGAAGTTACTTCCCTCTGCAAAGCAAGATGTTTTAAACTCTTATTCCATGAAAAAATCAGAAACATGGGTGTTTCTTCACAGCCAGAGAGAGAAACAAAGGTTTCAGGGGAGCAAAACCTCCCTTTCACAGCACTGCAATTAGTAAGAAAGCAAGAAAGGTGAGGAAGAAGGAAAGTGTGAGAAGCTTACTGCTCTGTAGCTGAAAATCCCTGCAGAAATGAGCACTGAACATCCACCCTCACTCAGAAGCTGTCTGCCTTTTACTTCCAGGGTCCTTTCCCAGGACAATCTCCCGGCCGAAGAGAATCAAGAACTGCCAGCTGATGAGAGAGCTTTGAGTAACCACTTCCCTGGATGCCCCAGCTCACCGTGGCAAGAACACATCTCTAAGGCTTTGTAGGCTTTCTCAGATCTAATTTGACCTTCATTGCATCACTCATGGTTCAACTAAGAGAAACCAGAATCCATTCCTGTTTCACATACTCGCCACTCAGTTGACAGGCGGTGTGAAAGGAAAGTGACACGTGGAGCAAGCACTGGGAAAATCACCTTTTGATCTCATTGAAGGTGGTCCTCAAACCAGGTCATGCTTGAGAGGACTGGCAGGGAGAATGAGGAGAGGCTGGGCTGCAGCTGTCTGTGCTGGGGCGGTCTTCAGTTCAGAAGAACATTTGCCTTTCTCTCACTGCCAGTTTTGGAACCTTTATAAATACCACACCTAAGTAAAATGGAATAAAAGAAACAATCCTCTTCAGGCACCCCACACCCTTCCATCACTCTCCCTAAGAACAGCTCAAGGTCCAAGGGCTGCAGGGATGCATGAGGGAGGGGATTATTTTTAAAAACAACCAGTCTAGGAAGGAGCACAATTTGTGTCTGGAGCAAGGAAGTTCCATTTTCTTCTGAGAAGCAAGTGACCAATATCATCCCAGAACCTGCTGTGCAGTCATCAGGGGCTGCTGCAGCCCAGCTTGTAACCTGCAGCAGCACAGATGGAGTCAGGACACAATGTGGGAGAGCAGCCGTAGCCCCTTCCTTTATCCAGTGATACTTTACAAACACCCCATCCCATCCTCACTGGGAAGTCTGTCCCTTGATGTGCAAGGTTCTGATTTGCCACAAAGCACAGAACTTAACTTGCTAACTATTTGGCAAGATGCCATTGTCCTATGAATGCTCCTGGGCCCCAGCACAGATCCTGCTCCCTGGGAGTATTAAGCTCACAGAGAGATACTCACCAATTCCCAGCAAATAATACGAGCCCTGAGTATTTTGCCAGCTCTTTTGAAGGTGGTACTTGACCAGAGATGAGATGAAAGGTAGATGGAGCACTAAGTAGTTCTGAATCAAAATGTGCTTCAAAACACAGCTCTTAGGAGAGGATAATGCCACTCACCTTCAAACTGGACCATGCAATCTGTAAATGTCAGCTCTGGAACACACACCACAGAGTGGTATTTACAGTGCCCTTTTATTATTGCTATTATTATTGTTATTATTTTCCTTCTAACCTGGGGACCAAATGTTTGAGGCCTGTGGCAGGAGAAGTCTGTACATCTGGAAAGCGTCAGATTTAACGCCCGAAGTCATCAGGCCAGGTCAGCTAAAAGTACACGTTTGCTTCCAGCAGCAGCTGTGCAAACTCCTGTTGCCTTGGTTGTGCAGGGCTTATGTAAAGATTCCTCAAAGACAGTGCCCTCTTTGTGAGCCCATAGCTCTGCTGATCCCTGGCAATTCCAACCCCAGTTTCAAAAGAAACGGGCCTAAAATGGCACTCCCACCGCAAACAGATGTGTTTCAGCCTCTGTCTAAGGCAGCATTCATTTCATCATGAAAAGGAAAACATCATAATTTAGGGTCACACGTCTCCTGCCTGTCAGTCAGGCACTGCCAGCTATTTTTACAGCATCCCAGGGTGTTGTGGCAGTCACAAGTGACACACCTTTCCAAAGGCAGTTCAGAATGACACAACCCAGTGAGAAGCTCTGAGCTCCAAGCTTTGGGTTTGTCTCTGATATTTTCTCTTTCTCTCCTGGGCAGGCTTGAAAGAAAATATCTCTCAGTGCACTGCACTTTTGTTTTCTGTCGCACACTGATTTTCTTTGCTTCCCCTTGCTTCATGGACTTGCCCTGCCCACTGCAGAATCTGTATTGCAGGTTCAGTGCTGGAACTTTTCTCATGGTGCTGCAGCATGTGGGTGGACCAGATGTATCATGAGAACAAGCTCTCTCACACCAACAGCTGAACAAAGCTATATGTATTGTAAGAGAAGCCAGATTTCACTCACTGACTTCAGTAGCTTTCAGTTGCCTCTGTTTTACACTGAGGCTGAATCTGGCCAATTTATTTAACCCAATAAACGAAATTATAATGATAAACAACCCAGTGTAAGTACCAGCCATATGAAAGAGGCACAGAGACCATAGAGAAAACAATCCCAAGCATCCCTGCCTTATGGTTAAACAGTGTATCAGCAATGCAAACAAAATACCTCCACATTTACAGGTCGGTGGGAGTTTTGATCACGTAATACCTTTAGGGTTCAAACCACTGCTCATTAAAGTCAACAAGAGTCTTTGCACTGACTTTAATGAGCTCTGAGTCAAGACTGGAACACACAGCATTTCACCAAGAATTCAAAGTGGAAAAAAACACCTCTGGTAAAGCTCTTACCATAGGCTTTCTAAATGTTGAATGCCTGAAGGGACCATGCTCCTCTTGCTGTGCAGTTTCAACCTCCACAGGTAAAAAGCCCTGCTGAGTCCCTCCTGACAGTGCCAGAATTCCTCAAGCTGAAAGCTCAGCTAGCAGATTTCACCACAATAATTGTGTGACAGTTAAAAGTACATTGTAGAGAAAGTGGGCAAGAAAACCCAAGGGAGCAAAATCCAGATGATCCATCATCCTTCCCACTGACACTGTCTTTACGTGGGTTGTTTTCACCGGAAACATACACCTAATAATTGCCCAGGTTCCTTGTTTTTTCAACATCATTTCTCTGGTAAATGCCATTAGTTACTGTGCCATGGTGACTTAAAGCTGAAAACCTACTGTGACCTGAACCAAAAGATAGATTAACTTATCTGCTTTAACAAGGAGTTGCTTGAAGTCTTATAGGAAATTCTGTATGAACTTACATTTCATATGGCCAGTAATTGCTTTTCCTGTTATTTTTCTATTAAAGAAATACAAAAGGAAATGGGAGCTTTGTGCATAATGGAGACTGGGTCATAGCACTTTAAATCTGCAGGTCATCAATTCAAGGTAATTTAGCTGATGACTCCAGTGGTCTCAGCCCAGCTGTCAAGGGACAGGTGACCACACTTGGCCATCCACCAATGCTAAAACCTTGATTGCAATTCAGTAAATGTAGACAGCTTGGACTGACCAGCCTAGCACAAGCTAGAATCCCATGCCTGGGATGCTTTCAGACCCATCTGTTAAGCAGCTGGATACAGCACGGTCAGACACTGGCTAAGAAGTACCTAGGTCAGTCCCTCTGAGCACTACACACAGAGATCAGTCTCTCTCTGCCTCTGAGTATTACAGAATCAGAAAAAGCTGAGAAGATGCCTAGTGATTCAGGGTTATTGATGGATAGCCATGGGGGAGAGCTGTATGTGAGGGATTTGCTAAGAGCCTGCACGAAGGACAGACAAGGACAAAACTGTTCAGCAAAATAACCTCTAACAATGAATTTAGTGAGTTCCAGCATCTGTGGACTGACAGCCTTCAAGAAGGCTCAATTCTCAGCTCCTATTCTTTCAATAGGAGAGATGCTGAGATCATGAAGCAGCTGGTTTTCAGTGGGATATTAACGTAGACAAAGGAAGACTTTTAAGTGGAAAAGGTCCCTAGGACAGGGAGTTCTGACTGGATTTTTTTTCCAGCACCAATGCAGCTCCTGCACAGTGAGTTTAAGCTGCCTAGAATTGCTTTTCTTGGTTTACTTCCACAAGTGACAGGTTGACAGCTACTGCTTTTGGAAGCAGACGACCTTCCAATCCTCAGGTCACCATATGGTGAACAAATAATTTCTTTCATGTCATCCCTGATTTAGAGCTGTGGGAAATAGAGCTAAGAGGCCACTGAAGCCATCTTCCCCCATTGTCCATCATGTTTTCAACATGCCACATCTCAGCAGGCAAATTGAGAGCTGTGGTTGCCCTTCCAAACTTAATAAATGTGCTAAATGGGGTGGGTACCTGGAAAAGAAAAGTGCCATTGACTGTCAGACATTACAGGAGCAAATAATGTGTGGTAGATGAAAGAGGCACAACACTACCACAACAGGCTAGCCAAGAATATGAACTGCAACAGTCCTTATAATGACAACTATTTGTTGAGGCAAGAATTTAATCTGTAAGCTGTTTGAGGCTTTATGTCTCTTCTCTGGCCCTTCATTCCAAATAATCACTTATTTAAAAAACCTGAATAAAAAGCTTAGTTTTTTTCTTAGGTATCCTTCCTGTTATCAATGTTTCCTCCATGTCTTAAAAAACTCCAGAAAACTTTAAGCTGTCCAACACTTGCTGGTTTTGAAAGATTTTTTGAATTCTTCGGAGTAGTTTTTGGTGTGCTCATGTTTTTCTTTAACCACACTTAGAACAGAAGCATCCTTCCCACTGTGATATTTTTCCCTTGCTTGTCACAAAACTAAGCAGGCTAGAAAAGCAAAAGTAGGAAACTGCAAAGAAATCCAGGAGAGTAAACAGACCAGCAGAGAGACACCTAGTTCCCACTCTCAGCTGAAGAGTAACTGAAGGAAAGCACATTAGATGACTTAGCAGATTGTATTCCTCCCCACGGTGTTTCTTCTGCTCCCACTGCATCTTCTTCAGGTGTTCAGTCCTGCAGCTCTGCTCCTTTGCAAGATTTCATCACCAGGCCTTATGAGTTACATTTTCTCACAGTAAGGGGTGAGGTTTCCTTTGCCAGTGAAAAGCCTGACCCTTCCATGAAGGAGGATATGATTTAGATATCTTTTTTCTTCAATTAAAAAATGGTTCCTTCAGGCTCCATAACCTCAGGTAGCTTAACTGAGCTAACTAATCTGTCATTTGTACTTTAATAAGCCAGTTCTAAACACATGCAGTTATCAGAAAGATAGATTGGCAAGGTTGGCATTAAATTCTCTACTGATCAGAGGTTAAATCCCTCCAGTTTTCAAGTTCCTCGTGGTTCAAATCATCTGTTACTCCAGTGGCATCAGTGCTACACAAACAAGCCATAGCTGTCCACCAGTGATTCTGAACATGAGCAAATGATTCTGAACCTGAGCAAGTGAATCCATCTTTGATCAGTAATGTCATTATTAGTTCTTCTACTCTGCCCTGTGGATGGAAATGGAGGCAGCTACGGTCAGACCTTTTATTCAAAGGTCAGTAATTATTCAAATAGAACTCGTTAGCATTAGCAGGAAACTAATGTAAATGTTTGTTATCCCAGAGTTGCATTGAATAGACAGAGTCTGTTTCCAGCAGGGTTGTTTGGGGACAGCCATGGATGAGTCTCAGGCCTGTCTGGGACTTGCTCTTTTCAACCTGAAGACTAATGTTGTAAGCACTGCTGATCATCATCCACAGCAGGGAGATCAAGAGACACTCTCCTTCCTTTCTTCCTAGTATGGCACATAGTCCAAACGAACAAAGCAATACACGTCTTACTTTGGATCGGAGAGAGATCACCTACACTCCAGGTGGGGTGTTAAACCACCCCTGCATTCACTTTTTGGCAACAGACTTCACAATACTCTTACAGCCTTAAACACCATGAGGTGCAAGTACAGATAATCTCCAAATGCTTTGCTTGCACCATAAAACAAGGCACCGATCTTATTCCCCTTCTGCAGATGGACACGGTGGAGTTGAGCCAAGAGGGGTCTGGTTCTCTGGAACGTCCTGCCACTGCCTCCCAGACAGGGAGCCCGTTTGGCCTCTGCTAGCACAGGGCAAAGCTTTAGTTCTGTGGTTTTGATGCCTTATTGAAATCCCTCTGCAGCCCCTCCACATGCCAGTTTGATGTGAGAACAGGCCCACTGGGGTTGCAGAGCATTCCCTGCAAGTGGGCAGAAGGGCTGTGTAAAAAATCAAATCCACATGACTGTATTTACAGGCAACCAAAGAGAGGGTTGCTCTTCCAAGAAAAACTTTTCCATGTAAAAGAATTCTTAATCTCCCCTTTGACTGTCATTGTTGAAATGATGGCTTCACAGGCTTGAAATTTAAGACCCTATCGGCGTCTTTTCTGTTAGCTGTGATTTATGAATGGTTTCGCTGTTGATTATCCTCCAAGATTATAGCACAGCAGCCCTGACAGACAAGCAGAGGAAATTTCACAGGATAATGGGCAGATCCTTCTCCAGGGCAGTGAGGTGTGTTTTGACTCAAGTATGTAACAACATCAGCAAATGCTGACTGGACTCCACAGGTAATCGAATACTCTGCATGTAGTGCCCTACTCAAAGAGAAGCAGAGTCAGCACAAGTCTTTACGATGATTTCTCTGTGCTTCAGATCCTTTGATCACTCTCTAATACAGCATGAAGTTACATTTTTCCCTTGGTTGTGGCATAAACTGTACAAACTGCAGCCCAATGTGAGAAGGTGACATTTGCATGTTCTTCAGAGATCATCCTTGACTGCAGTTGCAAAGCCAACTACCTTGCTCAGGAGATGCACTATTTTTATGTCCAGCCAAGGATATTAAAAGGAAATTTGCTTGCTATGATTTATTGCCAAGAAATGGCACTCCTGACCCCAGAAAAGGAGATTTGGTGGCTTTAATTCCCTTTTCCTGCTAGACAGCCTGTTCCAAATCACTGCTAGGAGAGCCTGTTATCTGGTGAGGATAACGGTGCCATGGCAGGTGCAGCCATGACTTGAGGGAGCTGTGTAGAATTCCAGTTGCTCCCCCAGTGCAGGAGGGACACAGTGCTAACAGGAGACAAGAACAAACTACAAGCTTTTGTTGTGACTTGGCAAAGCCATACCTGAGGATGCTGCTGGGAGACCAGGTATTTGCTGAGAAAAGCTCCCAGAAGCAACTGCCTAAGGCATTTTGTTTCCTTCTGAGCTGTGGCCTTCCCTGGCCCAGATAGCCATGACTCAAGAGTCCAGGTTGAAAACTTTTCAGATGTGGGGACTGCCTGAAAAGAAATGAGCAGGCTTCTTGAGAGGTGATTTTTCTCTCTTGATAAGTGGCCTCTGCTTTTCAGGCAGAAAGGTTCCTTTGATTTGGACTCTGACAGGCTGCCTTGCCAAATGAATCGTGATTAGCATGTGGATTCCAGGTCCAGCCCTATGGATATGCTTCCTGCTCTTTGTATCATCACCTGAGCCTGTGCAGTGAGCAGCAGTATGCCACCCACACGCTTTGGATCATTTTTGTCTGAGGTGGACAAATCAATGAGGTGCCAGACAAGGGTGATCTGGGCCTGACATACTTGGATCCTGCTCTGTGGTCATATTCCCCTCTGTGCTGCTGCTACTTCGATGCTTTTCAACACTATTGTCAGGATCATGCTGCAGAGAGAAAAGGCTGCACCTCTTTGGAGGGAACCAAAGAGAACAGTTACATCCAGCTATGGCCCAAGTTGTTCTTACTGGGACTAGTTATGCTGTGGGTGTTCTGAAGGATCAGGTTCGACAGTGAACCAGAATGGACATTCCTAGCATTCTTCCCATTTTGCCACCCAGCTTGCTTCAGAAAAAGTCCTGATGTAGGTGTTTGTATCCTGTCTCTTTCTTCCCTCACTGTATTTGTCTTTCAAGCCTGGCAGCAGTGGAAGGAAACTTAGCACGTGATGCTGACATTCTGCCACGTCTGTGGGACGGCAGATTCCTGAAGTACTCAAATCCAGCTAAGAGAATAGCTAGGAAAACGGGAGGCAGAGGACTCATCAAAGCATGGAGAGGCTTGAATCCCAGTGGATTCGAGGAGGAATACTATGGCTTTTATCCAGAAGCAGGGCTGCTCATACCAGGAAGGCTGTCTGGGTTCCTGCCTCCACTGCCCACACAGTCCCTCCATCACGACTTCCCATGTGAGCTGCATCATTCTGTGCATTTTGATACAGCCGTTCCTGATATATCTTACTAGTGGGATATTCATGGCCATTAGGGGCTGCTGGATGTTGTAGCACAGTTGTGCTGGATACAGGAGCCTAGCCAGAACCCAGACATAGTGAAGGAAGGAAGAGAAAAGGTTGTAGAGAAGCTGCAATGGGATCCCAAGAATCCCACCAGCGAGAGGAGTGCCAGGTGTCTGTCCCACGGTACTTGGCAAGACAGCCAGTTGCAAAGAGGAACAAACATCCAAGCATGTGGACAAAGTCACAGCACTTAACTGGGATCTCTGAACATTTTGGTTTGTAAAGCCTCACCTGGAAACCTCAGACTCAACTGAATGGAGCTCAGTGAACCAGAGTGCAGCTCTCATTGCATCTCTCATCTCTGCTCATTACCTGAGAAGAGCTGCCAATACCACATGCAGCATCACCAGCCTGGCACACAGCAGCATTTGGTGCTGAGCAGCACTGAGCTCCCGCAGCTCCCAGCAAAGCACAGGGGTTCTTCACATCCCTTTCTTTACCCATTGCAGGACTGGGCCTGGGGATTGCATTTTATAACAAAATAGACAAATGAAAAACAAAAAGCCAGAGAGGCTCTGAGAAATGTGGGCTCCATAAAGGCCTCTTTCATCAACTTCTCACTTCTGCCTCTGCCCGAGAGTGAATCTTAACAGATACAGTCCTGCTGGAATTTCCCCTAGTTTTCTGGCTACTTGACTCCTCACTCCTTATTTATTGTTGTTTTATACTCAAATTCCCAGCTAGGCAGGGTTATTCCTCCAGAGTTAGTGCTGGTAGTGGGAGGCCACTGTCCCACAGCCTATGCCTTCACACACTGCTGCCTTGTACCACTGTGTGTGCACCTGTTTGTCTACACTCAGCTGCTTCAGAAAACTTCCCTCCAGACTTTTCCTTCCTCCTTGCCCCACCATACACATATGGGCCCAGTTTCCCTGTTCCCAAGCCAAGACACAGGAGTGTACCAGTCCCTGGTGATTCCTTCCAGCAAATTAAGACTTGCTGAACTAAGGAGGGTTTCAGTAGAGCAACACAGACTCAACTGAAAACCCCGCATTTGTTTTTCTCCTTCAGTAGGGCACTGTGCAATACTTAGGTCTTGTTTCAGCAGGTCTGATTCTACTACCCCATATTTATATCTGAGACTGCACAATGCAGCCTTTACTGAGTGTCCTTTCAGGCAAATTTTCACTGGCCAAGAGCTGGATACTGTGGCTCCGGGAGGACTTTTGACCAAAGAACAAGTAATTTCTATCCCAGCTGTCATGACAGAAGCATTTCTGACCATCTACCCATCTTTTGCTTTACACAAGAGAGCCCCATGTTGAGTGAGCAACCCACTACTAACTTTAAGCATAATAATAACAACAATAATACCATCATCATAAGTGCACACACATGCCCTGCAGATCCCAGCAGCAGTTCTGCTAGTCTTCAGTGAATTCAATACCCCTACAAATGCTTGGTGATGCTCAGCATTGAATAGTCTTTCTACTGTTTAGAGCTCAGCAAACCCTAAACCCTGACACCCACTTCTGTGACGAACACATGTATTGTACTGAAAATCACCTTCAACTCCAGCAAAAATTGTATTGTAGTTTCTCAAAGAAGGATCAGGAAAAACAGCCTCCTTCCATCATCTCCCCGAGCTAAAATATACTTCTCTAGGAGTAAAGGATAACACACTCACCCCTGTCCGGTGTCTCTTTGTCCTGCTCCTTTTCTTCCTTGGATCAAGCAGCTCTGAAGACGCTCCTTCCCCTTGCACAGATGGTCTCGCCAGTTCAGGAGTGGGGCAGTGGAACAGGGCTGCAGGGGAAATGCTGGGCTCAGTGCCTGGGTTCACAGTGTTAACTGGACAGAGAATCCTATTACGTGATAGGTAGCAAAGCCAGGGCCTAATTTATGGGAATTTTGACCTTTGGTCCCCTTTGACATTTTCAGATCAGCCATAGCCTGTGTGAGACATTAGAGCCCTTACAGTAAGGGGCTCTAAATCAGCCTGTGCGGCTGCTGGAGTCGACAAGCGGGTCAGAGGTAAGAATTCACTGAGGTTTGTGTGTGGGCTGCTTGGTGCCTGTTTGACATTTATAAATCAGTGACATTCCTCTGCACAGCTCAGTGCATACAGATCACTTCAGTCACTCCGAGGAGGGCCCCTCATTTCAGACAAGGGTGGATTTGGGCATCCTTGCTTTTTCACTCAAGCAAGAATACGTCTAAACAAACCCAACTTTATTGGCTGTCGAGTTCACCTACCACCATACAGTGTGACCCACTCCCTCAGGAGGATGGTGTATGTGCCCTTTTAGAATCAACCCTACCCCTGAGGGCTTTGTGCCATCTTCAGGCCTTGGGCATGAAAGCCACCATCACTCAATACCAGACCCCTCACATCTTCATCAACCACCATAACAAACTTAGTGGTTGTCAGTTGTGTAGCACAAGCAGCCACAGCCTTATTCTGCTGAGTGATGGGCCAACAACTCAGACCAAGACGAAGCGGCCAGCTGGATTTCAACAGTTTGCCACGGAAATCTATTTGCCATGAACAAAGCTTGACCAGGCTGAGCTGTATGAGTGGGCCTGCCCCAGATTTCTCACAGTCTAGACTCTATGTTGAGAGAAAACATGATGAGAAAAACATAACCAGGGCTGTGGACAAGGTAACATTAAAGTCAGCCAGTTATTGAGCAATAAACGTCCGTATCAGCTTCAGCAAGCCTGACCTGTTTAACCGCTGCTTTAACCCGGAGGGTCGATACGGGCTCTCCATTCCCCTCAGTGCTGGCAGTGCCTCTGGCACAGGCTGCTCCTCACGGAATGCCTTCCTGGTGCATTTATGGTGGCTTCAAACACACGATGGCCAGGGTGAGGAAGCCAGTTTCTCGCTGGCAGTGGATCAGCAGCGGTAGAGCCCGTAAGAGATTGTGTTTTGGGCTGCATAGTGAGGGAGGTGTAAGGACCATCATGAGGGTACGGCCGGCACAGGGTCTAGGGCAGACTTGTACGCTCCAGTAGCCAACATTGCCATGGTGACCCACTGCCTGGGTGAAGCCGCCTGCAAGTGAAGGGGTACCATGGCTCTCAAGAGCTTCTTGCCACACGCCCACACACCCTGACAGCAAGGAGAAAGGATGCTTTGGGGGGTGTGGGGGTGTAAAGAGGGCTGAAAATCAGAACTGAGGGAAAAATCTGACAGAAGGGAGGAGAAACTCGGACAGGAGTGCGGGAAATCAGCAGAGGGAAATCGCAGCTTGGGAAGGGGGTGGGGTGGGGGGCCCCTCGCCCGACGGCCGGGGGTACCGCCGTGTTGCCTCAGGCCTCCTCCGCAGGCGACGCCCGGGGGGGGAGAGGGTGGTCGGACGGCGCCAAACGCGCTCCCTGCTTGGGAAGCGCCTGGAAGTGTGCGACCGGGGCAGAGCTGGGGGGCCGGGGGAAGGGGAGGGCGCTCCCCGGCTCCCCTCCCACCCTCTCCGGATAAATGGGCCGCCGGGAGGCGGCGGGCGGGCGGGCGGACGCCGGCAGCCTGTGCAGGAGAGCGGCCCGCCCGGCCCCGGCCCCCGCGGCGCCCAGCGCTCCCTGCCGGCGGGGCCGCCCCGCGCTCCGCCGCGCGTTACCGGCCGCGTCCCCCGCGGGGCTGGGGCGGGGGGATCGAGCCTTCGCTCCCTTCCCCGGGCGGGCTGGGCAAGGGGGCCGGGCGGAGGGAAGGCGGCCGGGGTAGCCCGGTGCGGTCGATGCTGGCTGTCCCGCCCGCCGGCTCAGCCCGGGCTGCGGCAGGCTGGTGGCGGCGGTCGGGACCCAGCGGGAGCCCTCCGGGCTCCGTTCCCCTTCCCTCCTTCCGCGGCGGGCGGAGCTGGAGGATTTTCTCCCGCTGCGTCCCCCTCGCTGCCCCCCAGACATGGTAGGTCACCTACAGCTGCAAGGGATGGACGACAGCCTGAAGGAGAAGAGCCGGGAAGGCTTGTTGGACAGCCCGGATTCGGGGCTGCCCCCCAGCCCCAGCCCCCCTTTCTACTCCCTCTCACCCGGTGAGGGCAGAGCTGGGGGCAGCGGCGGCGCGGACCCCCCGGCGCCGGGGCACCAGCGAGAGGCCAAGGACGGCAAAGTGGTAAGAGCCAAACTCTGGGCACTGGGCTCTGTCCTCTCTGGGCCCCGGGTGGGGGGTGAAAGGCAGCGAGCAAAGGGCTTGTGCCCGGTCACTGAGGCAACCCTGGGCACTCTGGCTGCATCCCCTCTCAGTGCTTGGCCACCTGCACCAGTGAACAAGGGCTCTCCTGGGCTGCTTGTGCCCCATCACGGCTGCAGTCCAGGCTTGGCACTGCCAATGGTGTGCCCTGGCAGGGGGTTGGCCCATCCCTGGCCGTGGGTTTCCTGATACACTCGCCAAAGTGTTGGCAGTTTGGCTGGGTAAACTCTAATAACGGCATGGGAGTGAAACCCAGATCTGAAACAGGCTCCCCTGCCTACCTTAAGGATAGAGAAGTGTAATTGCTTCTGAGTGACGCTGTCCTGCCTGGTAGATACATCGGGACCGAGGCAGGGGAGTCCGTCTGGCAGCCGTCCCTATGCTCCGGCATCCCACACTGATTTTGTCACAACTGCGGAGCCACGTTTGCTTGGAGCTCTGGCTGAAAGACAGACAAAACTGTTAACTTGGGGCAGGGTACGGATGTCTGTGCAGGGAGTTGGTATGGAGACGTGGTCTGGGGATGGTTTTGTGCCGCTGCCCTTTGCTGGAGCAGGGTTTTGTGGCCTGAGCCTGCGTGAATGAAAGGTTTGTGCACCGCATGGCCGAGCTGAGCAGGGTTAGTGGTTTGTAAGCTCAGACAGCTGCCAGGAGCACTGTAGATTTCTCTTAGCCTGACACAGTGCCAGTGAAGTGGTTGATTCGGGTAGATTAATTATGACTATTATTCTGCTTTATTTTGTTTATTTCTACCCCTTAGCTATAAAAACTGTTTTTAAAACACAGAAGATTAGAGCATAAGCAATGGCGGTGGAGGTTTCTAAAGGATGATGAAAGTTCTTCCCCAGGGATCTTTCAAACTTTTTGTTAATGTTTATAAAAGACATTGGTAGGTGTATTGAACACAGTTAATTGGCTTCTACATGGAATAAAAACTGCAGCACCAGTCTTTGCAGGGGAAAAAAATATCTACCTATGGATTAGTGACAATTCAAAGATGACTTCTTTTGCAATGACTTCTCTCACTCTCATTTACTTTTTCAAGTTCTAAGGCTATTTTAGCATATTACAGAAAACTGCCTTTGATTCCTAAACGTGCCAAAACCTTCCCCATGAGCAATGACTCCTCACCAGGCTCCGGTGGGTAGGGTGTGAAGTGTTACTTACAAGAATCAAACCTCAAACACGCTAATGCTGCAGTTCCAAGTATGGATCCTTACCTGCAGATGCCTGGGTGTGTGTGCCATCCTGATGGGACTGTTTATGTACAAAGAGCTACCCACATGCCTGTGATTTGGCAAGATCAGGGTGTTGCTATGTGTTTGTAAAACAAAATGTGGGAGGAAGATGAATGAAGGCTTGCTGGACTAGAAAACAGCTGGAGTGGAGGTGTCTGCAGAGGTCTGTAGCGGGGATACAGCCTCCATTCCAGTACTATGACAGTTGGCTACCACTTCTCCCAAGAAAGCCCTTAGATATCAAAGATGAAAGAGCATGAGAAAAACTTATTTCAGCTCTTGAGCTGTTAGGACACAGACTTTTAGCGCTCGACTCCTACAGAGAAAAGGTTGTTCTGTGCTCTGTGTAAGGCGAAATACACTTTCCCAGTTACTTTTTAAAATTCTGAACAGAAATGTAGATGTTTCCAAATGTTACATCCCATTGCAGCAGCACAAGTAGCACTGGGCTCCTGCCATTAGAGAATGGGTTTAATACATTGTGGATATTCCTGTGCCCCTAGTAGATGCAGAAGGTTGCAGAGATCCCAACACTGAAATGGATTGGACTGTTACTTGGAGTGGTGCAGGACTGTGCTCTTTGACTGACTGTTTGGTACACTGCAAAATAATGAAGTGAATAGGTACTGTGCAGAGTTTCACTCCTCATTTCCACCCTGCAAATGCTGTACTTGCAGCTGTTATTAAGGAAGCAGGAAAAACGTGCAGAGCATTGCTTGCTTCATGCTTCAAAATTTCAGTGTCTAATTAGCTTTACTCTTTCCATTTAACAAGGACTTGAGGATCTACGAGCAAATCTGCAGTCCCTGAATGTGCTTCTGTTTAACTCTCTACTTTGCTGTTCATCAGAGCAGGCAGAATTGGCAAATCAATAGCTGCAGCTATTTGCACACCAAGGCTTGCTTTTCTTAATTGCCTGTTATATTAGTGTTTGTTTTGCTTATAAACTCTTTGTGTTGTAATAGTAGAAAACCATATACAAGCTCAGCCACTGACCAAACTTCTAGTATGTACAGTTACAATAAATTGTTGTCAGGTGAAGAAAACAACATTCCAGATCTGTGGGAAGTATTTCATAGTATTCCTTGCTGCAGAGCTATCAAACCC
Organism: Colius striatus; assembly: GCF_028858725.1. Classification (NCBI taxonomy): domain Eukaryota; kingdom Metazoa; phylum Chordata; class Aves; order Coliiformes; family Coliidae; genus Colius; species Colius striatus. Next base: position 13,182,101 of record NC_084775.1, on the reverse strand, counting down.
ACCAGTCTGAACCCAGTTGTGTTCTTTTGCAGTCAGCTATTTTGCTCCAGCTTCACAAATATGTTGAAGAATTTTCCTGCTCTAGGACAGCTCTTCTCATACAGACCAAAAGGAGATTGCATGCACTTAGCAAAGGCTTTCTGGTGTGTAAAAATCTGTGCTCTCTCTGCTTTGTGTGATTAACTGTGACTCTGAAAAAGTAAACTCTCTTCTCTTTAATAAGCACAACTTTGTTTCAGAGACAATGCACCATTTATTCACATTTAACCAGCCAATTTGGCTACAGCTTTGGGATCCAAGAAAATATGAAAGGCAATTTAGGGCCAGAGTCATAAATACCACAAGTTCAACACCATTTAGGGACTCCTTTTTTTTTCCTTTTTGCATTTGACTTGCAGTGCAGCAGAAGTTGCTTTTTACTTCAGCAAATAAAGTCCATGAAGGGAGTTTGTCGGTTGTTTAGTGCTTAAATGCAAATACCGTAGTGAAAATGGAAGGTGACTTGTACCTAGTTCTGCCTTTCAAATCTGAAACACGATTAAATTGAGTCTCAGGACTTGGGTTACTGAATTCTGTAGGCTTTGTGTGTAATGCTGGGCCAAAAGGAACTTAAATACAAGGAAATAAATCTCTAATATACACAAAGAAGCAGTTGCTGGAAGGGTAGGGAATGAAATTACATCAAAGTAGCCAGATCTCTTTACAGTTTTCCCTGTTGTTGTTGCCCTGGGATATAGTTTTAGTCTAGAAGAACTGCATTTGGGCTGTGCTGAAATAAGTGCTTTGCATTCAATAACATCATTCCTAATGGATATCAGGGGAAAGCAGGATCACATTCATCTGCCAAGCTATCACTCCTGCCTTTTTGAAGCAGCAGATGACTTGTCCCATCCCAACACTGTTGCCACTACAGTATTGGAAAGACTAATTATTTGTGCATTCAGCCTGCCTCCCTGAGCACTGATTTCTGTAGGACTATGTCCCAGTGGATCAGTTGTCAGATGAATGAATGTCCCCATGTAGGGAATTTCTACTTACATTCAGGAGCTCTGTTGGACAACAGCGTGGTGTCAGGGTCGGTCTTGTGTGGTGGGAGGAGACTCCAGCTTCATCTCAAGTGCAGAGGAGAAGGAAGTTACCTTGTCCCTTGGTTCAGTCTTCAAAGGGCTAGTCACAACAGTGGGGTCCAGGGCAGCATGTGTGCCAACCCTCTTGGCTGATCTTAAAAAATAGAACAAACAAAACCTCTTCCTGACATGCTGCGTTTTGAAGAGCTCTTGGGCCACAAAGCTGGCATCTCATCCTATCCTAAAGGCCCTCCAGGAAAGGGACTGTCTTGTGTGGACTGGCTGGGGAACATGGCTGTCAAAGGGTTCCCAGGCAATATGTAACGTGCAGGCCTGCCAGCACCTACAGTGAAAGCACATGAGAGAGCCTCGGCACCCTCAACTGAGCCAGCTTGCAGCCCTCACATGGAGCAGGTGCCATGACTCTCCTGGGAAAGCCCCAGGCTTGTGTGGGTAGTGAGGCACCCATCTGGCACAGCAGCAGGGTTTGCCTTGGTGCTTGGTGTTTGCAGCCCGTCATCCTGACCCACTTCTGCACAGCATCCTGCAGGAATTCCCTCGGGAGGGTTGGTGGTGGTTTCAGTTTCACACCTACCTCTGCTGCCTGGCAAAGGCTAAGCCAGGCAGATGTCTCTTCTGAGCAAATCAGGGAGTCACAGGGGTCTCATTGTCTCTTTGTGGCTGTATCTAGGGTGGTGTCTTCTGGCTGTTTCATTTCCATTGCGTCCCTGCACAACACTGTGGACAATAAGCAAAGCAGCACACATTTCCCACTTGAAATAGAAGAGGGAGGTAGGCAGGAAGGATGTAAGTTGTTGAAGTAATAAAGCCCTGCTTTCTACCTGAGGTTTGCATGTGCTGTTATCACCTCCAAATATAACCTCATCCGGCTCTAATATAAATTACTTGTAATGTGCAATATGTGAAGATACTGGGAAAATAAATGGTCTGTTAAACAAATAGTGCTTATCAGCTGGAGCATAGAATGTAGATGTGTGTCAAATAACTCAGCCACATCTTTCATTATAGCTGTAAATAACAGCTGAGTAAAGTGACATTTTCACAGACCCAGCATTACTGGAGAATGTGGTGAAAGATTTGCTGATGCCCTAGCTAAGTGAGGAGCTGGGAATTTGGGGAGCTGTATCCTGCTTGTAGCCCTGATGCTTGAAAAATTGTTTCCCTTTACAGTCCCTTGACATCTAATGCCACATCTTAGTGCCTTCCACATAACTGACCGTAGCAAAAGGAGTCGGTCAGTTCTGGTCCTTTGTGCTCTCTGGAGAAAGGCTTTTTGGGGGGGTTTATTTATTTCAAGTCACATTAATTTCCTTTCCTTTTTCTTGCTTTGCTGCCTGGAATTTGGAAGCCAAAGAACAGTGAGTGTATTTCACGCCAGTTTCATGGCACTTCTTTCCCTCATCATAGTTTTCTCTTTGATAACTCTGCTTCCATTCTTATGAGCCACCCCCATTGGAAAGTATCATAACCAAGCCCACTGACTCGATGTAATTATTAGGGGTAAAGCAGAATTATTCTGCTCCCTGTATTATTTGTGTCATTGTTCAGAACTCTGTGGCCTAAACAGCCCCAGGAACCTGTCTCTCAGATGGCCCCTGTGCCATGAAGCTGAAGGACAAGTGTCTGTCCTAAAGCAAGAGCCCCTGTAATGCCACCAGAAAGGACATGCTGTTGGCTAGCTGTAGGTTTAATTCTGTTCAGCAACCAGTTCTATCTGTGTTTATCTATACGTTTGCTTGAAAACAGCAGAGTTTAGCTGCCCAGGCTGTTACATGCCTGAAAGGCATCAGAGTTAAGACAGAGGGAAAAATGCAGCCAAACAAGAAAGCACTTCAACTGTAACTCTTTGCTGGTTGAAACAATTTATGTACCAACAAGGAAATAAAAGTGGTGGCACGTTTACTGCTTAATTGACTCTGTTTTGAGAGTGTAAGGTATGTGCTTGGGACTCACTTTTAGATCTCTTCAGTGTCTTCCCTTCTGCCTTCACAACTCTAGTGGACTACCAGACTCCTCCTCTCTCTGCATAAAGATTACAGGGTTGTGGTGGTTTTTGCCTGTGATGAGTAGCAGCACAGCTCCAATTACTGGGGACAGATTAATCAAGTCCCAGCTGTAGCCTTCCAGCACAGCAACCCCAGGGTTCGTTCTTTGGCATGACAGACAGACCTCGACTGTGGATCACTTGGAGACAGCCTGGGCTAAAGACAGGTGGGTTTCTCCTCTTCAGCATCAGTGACCCCCAGTAGTGTGCCACAAGCTCTGCGCCCTGCCAGCCCATCTGTGGTGCAAGGCAGTAAAGAAACTCACCTTGTTTGTAAAGTGGCCGGGTATCGCTGAGTGATTGGTAGAAATGAGCCAAGGTTCATCATTTTCTCAAGGGAGCTCAGCAGTCCAGTGCTCTTCTGCTTTCAAACACTCCTGCATGGAAGGAAAAACAACTCAGTCAGGTTTGGGGTTTTTTTTTTGGACAGGCAGAACGTTTTTGTTTTGTTTTTACCTGAAGACAAACTGGAAGGAGCTGGTGTCACCACCTTTTGACACCTGCCAAGCCTATAACATTTCAGCCCCAAAGACAAGTTCCCTGTTCCTGGCTTTCCAAGCCCAGGTGAGATGCAGAAGCAGACATTCCAGAGCATCACTGGAGGTGAAGCAAATTGTCATCTGAAGTGCCTTGCAGTTGCTGCTATATAAAAGCTGTACTTACTGTTTAGTGACCCTTTCACTCCATGCAAGCGATTCAGTCGCTTGTTTGGTGAGCAGGCTGCAGGGTCTCACAGACCATCTCTATGTTTAGACTGTGCTTTGTGAGTTATTGACATCTTCCATGTGCAGACTTCAGGTGACTGCAAGGTTTCTGACCTGCAGCAGTCACGGTACCACTCACGGCAGCTACGTGTGAATCTGAAGCGGTCTCTGATGGCTGGTAGGAGTTGTTGGCTGTGGCTTGCTGATGTCTGCAATTGTCCCAGCTTTCTAAATGAATCAAGCCAAGCCTGCAGGTCTGAAGTTGATGCTTGTTTACAGCATATGAAATGCATTATGAAATGCCTTCTGTCATCCTTCCTTGCCCAGAGCAAGGTAAACTATAACCCATGATGGAAATATTCTCGTCACCGTTTCATCCATAACTGACCTGGAGAAGAACGAATCCTGCTCTCACCAAATCCAGTGGCAGATTCTTGAGTAGGATTGATTTCAGCCATGCATGACAGAGCCTCTGTTTCTCCATGCATGCTGGTATTGTTTCTGCAGCATGTTCTTGTTTCCTGTTCCCTGCTGTGGGACTTGTGATTTCAGCAGCATTTGCCTCCGTGCCCATGGCCCAGCCTCTTCCCTACAAACACTAGAGGCCACATGCCCCAGCCCTGTTCCTGCTAAGCCATGGGAAGGACCTTGCCTCCTGCCTCTTTGTCCCTAGGGATGTTCAGAGCATGCTTAGTGTCAGCATATGTTAGTGAGAAGTGTGAAGGTTTGTTTGCCTGGAAGCACTGAAATGGCTCCTTTAAAACTGTCCTTTACTGATGCCTTTTGTGGATTAATGCATTTCTCCTGCATTAATCCAACAAAGCTGCTCATGGTTACCATCTGAATTTGTTACTTGGCATTCTGGCAAGCCAGCCTGGATCTGAAAAGCAGCTTCTTCCACAGCTCTTCCATTTTACCCAATGCTCACCTGTCCCTGGCCAGTAGAAGCAAGGAAGATACCTTGTTAGCTAAACTCACAGTAAGACAACATTGGGGTGCCTGTGTGGCTCAGGCTGGTGCCTCCCAACCTTCTTTCTGGTTATCTAAGTTTGCAGTCAGTTTTGACAGCAAACATCTGTTGATTAAGAAACTTGATTAAGCAACTTGTTGATTAAAAAAACGGGGATGTCAGGAGGGTGGGGTATCACTCTTTCTCTGTTGTATGCAGCGACAGCACAAGGGGTGATGGGAAGAAGCTGGAACACCAAAAGTTCCATTTAAATGTAAGGAGAAACTATTTTACTGTTGAGGTGAGGGAGCCCTGGCCCAGGCTGCCCAGGGAGGGTGTGGAGGCTCCTCTGAAGGTTTCCAAACCAGCCTGGACACATTCCTGTGTGACCTGATCTAGATGAACCTGCTTTGGCAGGGGAGTTGAACTGGTTGATCTCTAAAGGTCCCTTCCAAGCCCTACCATTCTATGATTCTATGAAGCTGGGACAGAAGAGCTTTCTGAGTTCTGTTCTGCCTCCTCACTTTTTGGGTGATTGGTAGCAGAGTGTGAAACTGTCTTTGGTAGCTGTAACATTTTACACCTATTATGGGAAATGGCAAACCACCAACTTGCTGGTGACACTCAAAGAGAACTAACTCTTGCCCCTCCCTAGCTGAGGTGAGCATTGCAAAGGCTCCCCAAAGGCAGTGCCAGGGGAGAGCAGAGCACACCAAGTGCTCCAGGTGCACCTTCGTAGGCTTTTGGATGACACAAAGGAGGGTGGGTCTGGGCAGGGACTTGGGGGATGTCCTCTGAAAAAAATCTGGTGGTGCTGGAAGGGCAGGGGCATTCCCTTCAGAGCCTGTTGTAAACCTACCTCTTGGTCATAAATATTGTCTTCAGGGTGGGATATAAAAGCACAAACCACTTCTAAGTCAGTATTGCTTTGCGCTGGGAGTCATGGTTAATGGTAAAAAAAGGACATTCACATATATTCCAGACCTTTAGGTCTGCTCTTCCCACCTTTCTGCCTGTGCAGATTCAGTGTTCCTTCTGGGAAGTAGAAAACACCTTTTGCTGAGCTTTTCAAAGAGGGGATCAGAAATGATCATTTTCCCACCTTATCTGCCAGCAGAGACCAGTTTGTGGCCTTTTGGACAAGACCTCTTCTTAAATGGGCACAGTGTAAAAAGAGGGCAGGATCCCTCCTGCACCCAGATGGACCCCTCCTCACCTACAAGATGTCTTTAGAAAAGCTCTGGCCACGTGCAGGCTGTTAAAAGCTGGAGATCTGCACCCTTGTGAACTAAGGCTTGTCTCATCTAAGCAATTCACATTTCAGAAGCAAAGAGCTTTCATTTACAACCAGCAAGGCTGCCCTTACCCTCCCCTGTCAAGAGTGTTGAAAGCAATCTAGGAATGAACTCTGCCTTTTGGCCAGTGTTTGGGAGTGAAGGTGAACATTCCTGGTTCTGTTTTCCCTTTCCCCTCACCCCAGACCTCTGCCAATACTGTCCTTTGTTTGACAGGAGAACAGAAATAATAAGAAAGAGGAATTGGCCATTTTGCTTTGCAGTTCAATCCAGTAGTGGAGAGAGATTTCAGGATGGAAGGAGTAAACAGCTCTGTGGCTTTGGGACACAGAATTGAAGGGCTTGGGGAATTCAGATGAAGCAATGACATTTTTTGCCATAGCCTAAGGCAGAAAGCCCAAGCCACTGGAGAAACAGACCTCAGCTAGTAGGAGCTGATGCTGTTGAGTGGACTCAACTGAGCTTTGCCAGTTAACACTGACTTGAGAGACAACCCAGTGGGCGTTTGAGGACCTGCATGAAGGTTCTTACTGCCAGGAGGAAGCAGGTCACAGCTCCAGTGTTCCCTCTTGTACCACCCAACCAGAGGCTGCTGGGGAAGGTGGGAAGGAGCAGCAAGGGAAGAGCAAACCAGTGTATCCTCAGCTACCCTCAGTGGGTTCTCTGAGCCCTGGGATGATCTTACAGCCTTACACTGATGAAATACGGCTGTGCCTCCAGCACATATGGCCTGTGCATGGTGGGAGTGGAAAAACTCCATGAGCTTTTCAGCCATCTAGAGACTGTTCAGCCCTGCACCGAGGCTGCCAGCCATCTCCTTTGAAGAGATCCTGTCTCCCTGTGCCATAAATGTCTGTTGACAGAAAAGGGGTGGCAGGGACCAAAACCTGCAGTGACAATTTTTCCAGGAGGGCAGGCTTAATTACTGCTGGGCTTATTCCAGACACCAGAGACACGATCCCTACATGTGGGAACTGATGTTTAAGAGCACTCCAGTATAGAGAAGCAGGATTTTACAGTGGGCAGAGGAGCCCAGGCTGGACTGTGACAATTTGTCAAAGTAACTTCAGGGTGTGATTAGCCTCGAAATTCCAGTTTTCAGTCATGAATTGGAACAACTCCATTCATTAAAAAAATCCTGGCTTGAAGCTAGTTTCCTGCATTGCAGAGACCACAAAGTGCCCCAGTGTCAGCTCACACTCAGTTGTGCATGGTTAACTGCAGCGTTCCTTGGATGGCAGGGGTGCCACTTCCCCTGATGGATCAATGCAAATGATACATTACATCCTTTACAATGATAGCTCCATCCTTTATGTCAGCAGACTTTGGCCCAGCCTGTGTGTTCCATCAGACTTAAAGCAATTCTCCATGCTGGTGCACTTGGAGTCTTTGTAACACTTGTTAATTCATAACAGTGAAGGTAGAATCAAGGCTGAAGAACCACGTCCCCCAGACAACTGCAATGCCTATGAGAAACATGAAAGGCTAAATTTCAGTGAGCTGATAGTGCAGCGTGGAGATCTGGGCAGTCACTTACCTGGGCAGAGGGAGGTGCAGAGGGTGGCAGTGGTGGGTGCAGGCCAGCCTCTGCGTTGCAGCAGCCCTGGGAGCTGGAAGTCAGCCTGTAAATCAGGTCAGAAAGTCAGGATGTCTCAAATATCCCCCTGGCTGAGGATGGGGATCAATAGTCCTCACCTTCAGACTGTGTTTTTGGCAACTTGACAAGGGTCCTTCCTCCCCTTTGAGCCTGGAGAACACCTTCCTCCTTCCTTGATGTGATGAACGTTCCTGGGAAAGGCAGGACTGTGAGGGGGAGCTCATGATGCTGAGAGGGCAGGGAAAGTGTGAGACAACGTGGGTCCTGCTGCTGCCTCAGTCACCTGTTCTCATTACCAAGGAGCCTGTCACCTTCAGTATCTCCCACAGGGCTCTGAGGGGATGGAATTCAACAGGGCTGGAGGCACTGGTGTCTCCTGCCAGTGCTGAATGTGCTGACCAGCACAGGATGAGCTGTGGCAGCCTCATCTGTTGTGTCCCAACACTTGCTGTGCTCATCTTCCCTGCAGATGCCTTACCTGCTCCTGAACCCATCTGTGCCAGAGACCAGGCCTCGAATGTACCCTGTGTTTTTTGGAGAAAGCATTGAGGTCAGCCCTGAGCCTGTGCAGGAAATCAGGTACAGGTGGGACTGGGAAGGGGAGGGAATTTCTGGCTTTTTCCTGGTGCTTTTCCTTCTGAAAAAAAAGAGTTGTTTCCAAAGGGGTGTCATGGTGATTTTGATGGGAAGGAAGGGACAAGGGGGAGGGTAATGCCTGACTTAAACAGGACACTGACAGCAATAAAGGCAAGGGAAGGAGGAAAGAAGTGGAGGGAGATTGTAAGAGAAGGTGGTTTTCCTCCCAAGGCCAACTCAAATCCAATACTATGAGGAGCAAACCATTACCATCTGTAGGCTTGGTGGCCTGAACTAAGTAACCTGATGATCTTTGTCGTGTTCCCTGGCTGACTTGTATCTTCAGAAGCAACACCCTTCTAATTGGCACCTGGTTTTGTTAGCCCTTGCAGCAAAGAACCAGAAACAGAGTGATCCTCTCCTCAGGAGGAGATGGTCTCTCAAGCCAATAATGGAGGTGTTCTAACCTCCTGTGGGGCTGGTGCTGTGGCCAATGAAGAAACTTTGGTCTTTGCTCCTCTTTCACTGATGTGGAATGTGCTGTGCAAACAGCATGGAGCAGTTACACACAGCTTGGGGCAGGGAGGGTGGGAGGACTGTAAACCCAGTTCTTACCCCCCTCAACCTCTGCAAACCTCTCTCTGGAAATGTACCCCAGTAAATCTCTGCCTGCTGAGGAACTGCCAGCGGGCATGTTTTTATGGTGATTACATCGGAGGCTTGTTTTATGTGTGCTGAATGACTTGCTTACACCCTGGCTGTGCAAAATACATTACAGCAGCTCAGATTACAGGCAGTGCACAATCACTCAGCCCCCCTCAGGCTGGAGGTAATGACAAGCACACACCCAGTTTTTAATCTTTTTTTTTTCACATTCCTTGGCTGCTGATTGCCAGAGGAGCCTTTGGGGAAGGGGAAAACAAGTGAAAGTTCTGCTGCTCCCCATGGCCAGGGATCCAAGGAAGAGCCCTTTACATGGCCTGGTCCCCATACATCCCTTCTGAATGCCTGCAGAAACAAGCAGGGAGGGCAGTGACACCCCATGTTCTGTAGGTTCTTCATCTGATGGCCCATGGAGGAAAACAGAGGAAGAAGTGGGCTGCTTGGAGCCTGTGCAACCAGGTCTCTTCTGCCCTGGCAGGCTTGGATCTCTCTTGGTTCTCACTAAGAGGAGACAATCACTCTCTACAACGTTGAGAGTGAGGTGGGGGTCGCTCTCTGCTCCTCAGTAATGAATGACAGGACAGGAGGAAACAGCCTCAAGTTGCCCCAGGGCAGGTTGAGATTGGAGCTGAGGCAGAACTGTTTCCCTGAGAGGGGTGTGAGCCCCTGTGCCAGGCTGCCCAGGGAGCTGGGGGAGTGCCCAGCCCTGGAGGGATCCCAAAGCCCTGGGGCTGAGGTGCTGAGGGCCGTGGCTGCTGCCTGGGCTGTGTTGCTGACGCCTTGGTGATCTCTGTAGGTGCAATTCCGAGGTGAAGTACGAGTCGGAGCGGCATTACCGGGATGACATCTTCTACAGCCCCATCCCCACCGTCACCACCTACCGCGAGACGGTCATCGCCGCTCCCGACTGCACCTGGCGGAACTACAAGTCCCAGCTGATCTTCGAGCCCCGCCAGAAGCCGCTGAGGTTTCAGAGCACGACCATCATCTTCCCTAAACGTGCCAAGAACATTTACCGGACCACCCTCAGCTACAGCTTGGGTTGTGCCAAGCGTTGGTTCGCTTCCAGCGTGCAGCTGGAGCTCTGCGAGGAAACCAGCCCCTCCGTCATCTGCAGCGAGACCCTCTGATGTGCCCCTGCCCTGGGCAACCTTGTGAGCTCAGGGAGGCTGTGGCCTCTGCTGCCTCTCTGGCTGGGCCCTCTGATGGCAACTGAATATTAATGGCTGGAGAACACGTTGTCTGGGGTGAGGCTGAGCTGCCTGGGGGGAGGCTTGCAGGGCAGGGGGTGGTTTTGACCAGTGAAAGGCTGGCTTGTAGTTGGTGATGTTCCTGACATTCATGATCTGGAGTTTATTTTTGGTTGGGTTTTTTTCCAGGCATATCTATTCATCTGTTTAGATAAAGGACCCTATGACCCATAGCAAAGTACTGCCTTGTGTGCTCTGTAGTCCTGGCCTAGCACATAGGTGAGACTCGGTGTAACCTTCAGAGCTATTTTGATCTCTGCAAGGGGAAGACCAACGGCAGAGTCAGCATCCAGTCACCCAGCGTCCACCAAGCCAGGTGTCTTAGAGTTTAAATGCAGAGGAGGCAGTTATTTGTACCAATACATCACAGCTTGCTCTAGCAGTTCACCTGGGAGAGAGCTGTGATGCTACACCACTGCAGTAACTTCAGGCCTCGCTTGGAAGAGTGGGCACTGTCACCAGGAAAAAGGGAACAGACTCACAGTGCTCTTGCTAGCAGCTGGGTGTTTATATACCACAGCAGGGAACAGCACAAACGGGGTGAGAGGAGGGCCCACCCCAACTCATGGCCACCTCTCCTGTGAGCCCAGGCAGGAGTGTGCAGGGGAGCCTGAGGAAACTGAACAGTGATTTAGGACCCTGGTGCCCTTTTTCTTGTCACTCCAGGGGTGCCATGCTGTTTGTTGGCTCAGACACTCAGTTTACAGAGATCTTTAGGTGCTTGCAACCCTTTGGAGTTTCAGGGTATGTCTGTCTTGCAGAGAGGAGTATGGTACAGAATGATGCTGTCTAGCTTCAAAGAAGCCAGTGCAGGGTTAACTCATGGGCAAGGTTACTCACCCTCCTGATAGTTTCTGTATCTGTGGCATGGACAGCTTTGCTGACTGTGGAGGAGCAGCCAAACTTCCTCAATGTAGAGCTTGAAGTATTGAAGAGCCCAAACAGGTTGTCCTCAATCAGCCAGACTGTAGCAATTCAACAGGTACTTGGCAAACAGCTGAGCTGTGTCTGCAAAAGGATCAAGAAACACTGAGAGAGCTGGAGGCACTACAGCCATCCTAAGGTAACCCATTCCCCACTCATGAGTCACATCTGCTGGGATCTCTTTGGTAGCTCACTGAAAACCTGCAAGAGCCTGGATTCCCACAAACATATAACCTGTGAAAATAGCATGGAATTGTCTCCAGAAATGTCACCAAGAGTCTCTGCACGCTGTTCAGAAGAGCCCAGGCTTACAGAATAACCACACAGCTCCAGAAATTAACTCCCAGCTTTCCCTCTTCTCGACTTTCCATTTTGTTCCTGACTTGCTGTGAGTCTGATGGAGTTATTTCAGAACACAAGTGAGCAGCCAAGTCCCAAACCCTATTAACAATGTCAACAAGATGCAGCTGATTGCCCAGAAGAGCTGACGCACGAACCCACAGACACAAAACCAAAATACATCTGAAAAACCCAAAAACTAATAATAACCAATAGTGACTTACAAAGAGATTTTTTCCATTGGTTTCAAAAGGCAATTGGTAAATGTGACCAGAACTGTGACCTTTAGAAAACAGAGTTCTCTTGTTTAAAATGAAGCACAAGTTTTCCACCAGAGGTAAATGTGAGATCTTCTTATACCAGCTGAAGTCCTGACAGCTGAGGCATCATTAGCACTGAAAGATGTGTGCTGTGGCAGTGATGAGCTCTGCCTCTCTCTTTGAGACTTAGGACTTGGTAGGGAGAGAAATCTCTCAAAGGATTCCCAAGGCTTCCACCTACTGTTGAAGTCTTTTCAGCAAGGCAGAAACAAAGACTCCGTTTGTTATTAGTCAGATTTTGCTGTCACTGACTGTCAGCATCAAAGCCTGCAAAAGCAACATCTGCCTCCAAAGGGATTATTGTGCCTGAAGCAACCCTTCTTCCCAGAGCTCCAGCAAACATGTGCTGTGGGGGAGGGTGTCCTTAGGCAGGAGGGTGGCTGAAGCCAGGATGGATGTGGTCCCAAGTGCAGTGCCAGTCAGTGATGTGTGTGCTTGGTAGCTCACCTTGAGGTCTGTCCTATTGGCCAGGTGCTGGTGACTGAGCCTTGTGAGCAGTGAAAATCCTCCTCTGCCATCTTGGGTGCTTCCTGAAGGCTCTGGAGGGCTCTTTCCACACACTTGTGAGACTGTGGCAGAGGGAGTAGGTTTCCAAGCTGAGCAGCAGTGTAATCCAGGTTCAAAGCAGGGCCATACCCTGCGTGGTGCCAGGTTAGACTGCAGGCAGCTTCACTGAGCAAGCACAGAGACAGGCTGACCTCCAACCCAAGGGATGCCAGAGACTCCCTGTTCTGACCATACATCAGGTTTTTCTCCTGTTAACAGTTGGGTTATTTCCCTCCTCCAAGCACAAAGGTGCAGGTTTTATATCAGGTTGGTCTTTGGGCAGCACAAGTGCTTCCCCAGAAGATCTTTTATCATGGCCAGCTGCGGGCTCCTGCCTGCTTTGTCTGCTGCTAGTTCTGCTTCCTCAACACTGGCTGCAACAGGCACACACAAAAGAATTCAAAGAAACCCACAATACTGGTGTGCAAGTACAAAGCCAGTGGAGAGACCTGACCCACAGGCTGCTCTGTCACCCTGCAGGGCCAGGGCTGCTCAGGCAAAGCCTCACAGGTGGATGTGACCCCTGGGAGGGTGCAACAGAGAGCTGCATCCTTGGCACTGGATGGTCCCCACACAGCCAGGCCAGGCTTCTTTGAAGTTTCATGCTTTGTTTTCTCTACAAATAGAGCAGAAATGACCTAACATGCTCCTGCTCCTTTGAGCTTAAGCAACTTTTCTGGTTTTGCCATGTCAGGAAAAGAAAACCCCAAGAGAGCAGCTTGGGTTTCCAGGCTGCTGAGCACACTTGGAGCTGTCTAGCCATGGGCAGGCCGTGGTGGGCTACCACCCTGGACCACATCCAAGCTGTGACACAGCCAAGTGCCTGAGATCTGTAGAAAAACTTTGACAAATACCTTCTTCTGTGGTGTCTCCCATGGGCCAGTCACAAGCTGCTTTTCTTCTCAGTGATCTGTGGCACTGGAAAAGGACTTGTGTTTTTCCTGAGGACAAGAAAACCACAGAGGGTCAAGTCTTCCCCCTTGCCTGGGCGCACAGGCCTCCCTGCCAGCGCACCCTCCATCCCTGTGGCTGGGTTAGGCAGTGGTAGAAGAGCCAAAGTTCATCTTGCTCATCACTGGGAGAAGTGAGACTTTTGTTTTGCCTAAACACCAGGAACTGATTGCTCTTTAACACGTTGCCAGTTGAGAGTGGCTCTGAGCAGCCCAGCAGGGCCTTACCTGGTGTGCTCTACATCCAAAAGCCCAATGAGTCCTGTGGTTTTCTTTTAGATGGAGCAGTATTAATGTCAACCAACAGCTCTTTGGCCACGTGTGTTTTCTCAGAGATACAGGGGCTGGATACAGGCTGTGGAACTGCTGCTCAGGAAGGAGAGTTTCCCTGAGCAGCTGGGACCGTGCCCACACCATCACCCCCCGGGCTCCTGCTGCGCCTGGCACCCACGGGCCTGGGAGCCTGATGGGCAAACTCACACTCTGCCTTGAGTTATTTTCTGCTTTTCTGAGATCAGAGACTTTCCCAGAAGGATAGTTTTTTCTGGGAGGAAGGTAGTTCTCTTCAATCTCTGTCTCAAAGTTGTGGGCTTTTCCCTTCATCCCCTTGTCCCTGTGATTGTTTTCCCCTGGATCCAACCGAGCAGGCTCCTGTCTGTTCTGCTGCATTGCTGCCTTTGCCTTGGGGGCCAAAAAGAGGGAACCTTAACTAAATATTGAACTTTCAGATTCTGCAGAATACTTTGCACAAATTGCAGAGAACAACTTTTGACCAAACCTGTTTACTGCTTCTTTTCCCTTTGTTTTAGTTGATGTTGTTTTTCCTAAGCCAGCTCTACTTTCCTCAATGTGAATTACAGACAGCTTTGCACCCTGGGTGCATACGTTCTGGGAATGATGAAATGAGGTTTGGGTGTTGATAGCAGTGTTTGAGTGAGCTGCTGGTCAGAGAAGTGAATGCTGTTTACTATTTATGTTGAGTGTGTCTTTAAAAAATAATGGGAAGGGTCACTAGAAAGCAAAAGGCTTTGTAAAGCAAACTGAAGACTAAAGGCTGTGTGAATCTGGTCTAGAGGCGAGTGGTTCTGTGTGAACACTGTGAGCTAGGATATTTAGCCATTGTGGTTTTAATCTGCCTTCTTTCCCTGCAGGGAAGGGCATCCTTGCCTTCTCTAGAACTGAAACAAAACCAGATCCATCCTCTGTCCCAGTCCTTCAGACCCACTGAGGTCTGTGAGCATCGGCGTTCCCCGGGCTCGTGAGGGTCTGTGTGTATCCAGCACGCATGTGCAGAACTGTGTCTCTCTAGAGATGGGAGAACCCTTTGTAGGGAATGAGGGATCTTGGTGTGGGATATTCACATTTCTACTGCCAGGCACACTCTGCTCCCTGAGGATCACCCTGTCACTCACAAATTGACCCGTTCTGAACATTTGCCCTAAAGCTCTCCTGTAAGCGTTGTATTTCAGAAGGCTTGGGACGCACTCATTTGTTCTTCCACATACTCTAGTTGCCATCAAAATAGGCTAAGTATCCTACCATGTGAATCGTGACCTGGAGAGGGGGTTGCAAGGTGGCTGAAGGTTGGAGAAGGAGGAAGAGACCAGACAAGTGATGGAAATGCATAAGGATGTGTCATATTTTTATTTTTGTAAGTCTGATTCTCCCCATGCCTGTACAGTCCTTTTCCATTGTATATGTGGTGGTGCAGTAGTTCACAAACCCTTTTATTTTTGTATATTCCCCACTCCACAATAACCCCTTTCTGTTCAACTCATAGAGAGTAATTTAAGAAGACAAGATTTATATATCGTAATAAAATGCTCAAAGTGTCACGTTGAAGTATCTGGAGTTTCCTTCCCCTGCCTTAGCTGCTTACTTGGTGCCTAATGCCCCTTTCCCATCCAGAGGGAAGGTTTCTGATGTGTGCTTCCCTTGAGCCCAGGTGCCCCTGGTCAGGAGGCTGCTGTCAGCCACAAGCTGCTCTGCCACGTGTGCCCAGGGAGGGCTGACACAGCAGAGAGCTGGGAACTCATGCTGCCTGCAGAGGCAGTTTGACCTTTCACCATTTCACTGCTTGGCACTTTCACTGTTTCCTCACTCTAAATTTCCATCTTTTCTGCTTGATCCTGTTCTACACAGCTATGAAGTGGCCAATCTAGAGAATTCCTCCCCCAGCTTTCCTGTGGCCTTCAAGGGCGTGAAGACCAACAGAACGTTGACTTCACCCGCAGGTGTCTGCGTCTGAGGACAGTGTCAGGACCTCTGCTACGTCCTGGCTTTGCAAAGCATGGATGCAGATGGGCTGCATCAGGGCTAAAACCCTGCCTAGCTGTGGAGTGCATTTTAAAGCCATGGCTGTAAATGCCTCAGGCTCACTAGCCAGCTATTAGTAGAACCCTCAGCTGTCTTCCAAGACCCAAGATGTCTGCAGGGAGAATCTGACACTAATTCTTATGGAAAAATCCTACTGGATTTATAGGGATGAAGTCAATAGGTTTGGATGAAAATGGCTGTTAAACTCTGAGGAATGGAAAGGAGAAGGAAAGCCATGTTATGCAAGGGGTTTGCTTCAGGTGCATGGGCAGGGCCCAGGGCCTCATCCCAACCTTTCTGACACAAGCCATGGCTGAACTGCCCTGGGCATGAAGGATGGGAGACATGCTCGTGCTCCAGCACCCGAGGAGACACAACAACGTGGAGAAGGTGGGGGATGTACAGGCTGGGCAAGTTCCATGGTTGAAACCCAGTTGCCAGATGCCAGATGAAGGACATGTGCATCCACTCCTGTTATTTAAATAAAACCATAAACTGTGAGTGCTGTCCAATGAGGATTCCTGAGGTGGCAGCTAAATCCTCAGCAGCAAAGGCTGTATTAGATGCAGGAGATGTGTTTTGGCAAGTGCACTCTGATGAGCTAACCCCAAAGCTAGTGGCTTTTACTGTGCTATTTGGGTGTTGTAAATTCAAGCAGATGATGCTTGGTATTAGTTTTGCTCCTGGGATATTTCAGAGAGTAATTGCACATATCTCTGAGGGATTACAAGGTGCTGAAGTTATAATGGATGGACTCTGATTTAGACTTTGTGAACAGAAGGAAAGGTTTAGGCTGGTTTTACAGACAGCAAGAATGCTGAGTGTGAAATGCCAAGAGCCTCACCTGAAAAGTTGCTGATAATGGGCAGCTACACATTAAATAATAATAAAATCTCACATGCTGAGATCCCAATTCCACTCAACAAAGCAGAGCTGTAAGGGAACAAAAGATGCCTTCATCAAATTTCATTCCACAGTTATGTACAGTCAACAAACAATGGAGAGATTTGCCAGACAAAGAGCCTTACCTGATACTGGAGCAGTAAAATCTTCCTCCTGCTGCCAAGTCCTCAACTTGAAACTGCCACGTGCAAGCCCTCAGGCTTGGGCTCAGCTCCTGATGCTCAGCAGATGGCAATGGCACAGCCTGGACCTGCAGAAGTGTCTTGGGAAGCATTAAGCAATGGCCAGCAGCAAGGCAAGTGTCTCTGTCCTCAGAAATGTCTCAAAGGACCCGTCCGTGTCATGTCCGGACTGATCATGGCCACAGACTGTGTCTCCTCTGGCACAGGCACTGTCACTTGGGCCAGCTCTGTGGGGAGCAGGTGTGGGGTGACAGTCAGTCACAGGAGATCTGCCTCCAGGTCCCTCTGTCCCCAGAGCAACTGACCCTGCAGCTCCACAGCTACCTCCCAGAGCAGCCATCCTAGGGTGACCAAACCCAGCTGAGGTGCTCTGCATGCAGCTCTGACACCTCCTCTCCTCCCGTGCTGCATGTTCAGTGCCTCAAGGGCACCTCAGCTTCAGCCTTTGAGAGCCCAGGGTGGCTGCATGGGCCTCTGGATGCTTGGGATGGTGGCTGCATGGGCTGATGCTGCTGATTGCTCTCTGCAGTGTCTGCCCAGCTCTGGGAAGATCTAGTGCACATGGCTTGGGGGACTGATTCCCACTGCAGATGCTGCCTCTACACTTACCCCATGGCCCAGAAGGAACATGGCTTGGCCATATGGGTTTGCACCATGTTAACCATCCCCAGGCTATTTCTAAGTCCCCTGGTCTGGTTACTCAGAAGAGGAGCAAGGACCTGCCCTGGGGCTGCACAGCTGCTGCCAAAACAGTCCCTTCCCCTGGCAACATGCCCAGCCACAGCAGGGAAATCAATGCAGGAGTGGCTGTTCACCAGTAGGAGAAGAGGGTCCTAGAATTGCTTTTTGGAGCATAAGCAGGGAGTTTTATGAGCTCTGTTTTCTGCCTCTTACAATGATACTGGATCTAGATAGTTCCATGCCCAAGATGGATGTGGAACTTATATCTATGAGGATTGAAATGCTCCTCCTGCCAAGCCTTGGATTCTCATCACATCCTTTGTACCCTGCAAACAGGCAGACAGCACATTTCTAGCAGAAAAATTTCCTCTCCAGCTAACCACCTCCAGATTCCCCTCCTGAGCCTGCTCTAAGCCTGGTGATTAGACATTTCTATATACATAAACATTCAAATCATCTCCCCAGGGCTCTTCCTGTCTCACTGAGCAAATCCTGAGACCAGCAGCTATTTGCTGCTCCTTGAAATGCAAATGACATCAGGGTTCCTTCCAAGCTGACTGATGGGGTCAGGGCCCTCTGGGCACCTCCCCAGAGCACCTGGCCATGCAGCCTTTCATCTGGGGCCACGGAGATGGCCATCACCTCCTGCATGGGAGAGCAAACTGCTCAAACCCGCCATGTGTGGCTCTAGGTGATGATGCCAAGAGGCTGCATGGACCAGAGAACCTATGTTGGCACTGGGAATGCGTGGGCATAGGCACACTCACAGAGGGAGGGTGCAGAACAATGGAGGAATGAGCAACACACACACAGACGCATACACACAGACACGTGCGAGTGCAAACTGCGTTCTCTTTGATGGAGCATTGTAGAAACACTACCTTCCCCTGGGGCTTTGCAGTGAAATAACCTGATTATTCATAAACCAGCTAGAACCATCAATCCCTCATTTATCATTTGCAACAGAAACAACAAGGGCATGAGAGGAACACCCTGGCAATGAACCAGTTCTAGCTGTAGTGTTGAAATCTGCCCGTTTCCTTCCAATCTGCCCCACTTACTGATAACAAACAGCAGGCCAACTCACTCCTCCATTGGAGTCCTGGAGCTTTGGCTTACAAGGACACAGGCCAACCCCCTGCTTTCTGCTTGTCAGGGTTTTCTGGCCTGTGTGTGGGAGGCCAGCAAGGAAAACGCAGCACGTTAAAGAAGACACGTTTGTCTTCCTGACAAATGCCACGGGAAAGGAAAGTTTTAGGATTCTTCTTTGCCTTCTTTCACTCACAGATGGGCTTTGCTGGGCTTCCAATTGGTTTGGGGTTTTTTTTCAGTGCTTGCCCTTCCAGGATGTTCATTTTTAGGTGCTGAAGAGCATGTTTGGGCACCTGACGCAGGGGAGGGTTTGTGAGGGGCGTCACCAGCGCTGAGGCTGGCTGAGTAATGGGGCACATCGTGTTACGGACCCACCAACCTGGCCTGGCCAAGCAGGGTGGCCTTGGAGGTGCAGAGATGAGGTTTTAGCTTCTAGTCCAGCTTCTGACTTCTTCAAAGTTACTGTCAAAGTCATCCTCTTCCATGTAGGAACCTAAACCTGCTGGGCTTCTGCTTTCCTCAGGCCTTTTACTCATTTCCTTCATCTCTCACAAAACACAAAGAGTTCCACCTAAACAGAAGGAAAATACTACTTTAAGGGTGACAGAGCACAGGCACAGGCTGCCCAGGGTGGGTGTAGAGTCTCCTTCTCAGGAGGTTTCCACATTCCTGTGCCCCCTGATGGAGGGGAACCTGCTTTAGCAGGGGGTTGGGCTGGATGAGCTCTACAGATCCCTTCCAATCCCCACCATGCTGGGATTCTGTGACCTTTCACTTACATTTTAAATCCTATTAGAGGGTGACTGGTCACTGTCATGGGAGAATAAGGTGCAATCTAGTAACTGGTTTCAATTCCAAAGCCAAAGCCCTGGACTTGCCCTGGTAGGTAGATGCTTTTAATGCTTGACTGAATTTGTCCATCAAATTGCTCACCACTTTCCATATTCCTTACCTGCCTGGCTTGGACATCCAGCAAACTGCTTCCTTTAAAATAACATTCCCCTGACACCACTTAAAATTGTCCAGCTCCTATTTAATCGATCTTTGGATTTCCCCAGCAGGAGATGCTTGTCTATATATATTGTGGGCATCAGTCTGGAAAGCCCCAGTTATCCAAGATCTGGATAAATAGCTCTTAATAACATATTTGCTGTACCTCTTAGCAGAGGAAGAAACAGGATAAAAATCAGTTGTGGTTGGACTTGATGATCTTAAAGGTGTTTTCCAACCGAAATGATTCTATGATTCTAGTGAGGCACTGTGGGCTGGCAGCAGCTCAGGCCTCTCAGAGCATCCTTGGCTGGGTGAGCAGGAGCTTTACCCTGGAATATAGATTAAACCAGAGGAGATCCCTGACTGGCATCTGGGAAAGGCATTGAGCATCCTTACAGCTCTGGCCTGAGCCTCTTACTACTGTGAAGCTGGAGGGGAGCAGGGAATGGTGGAGCAGCACTTGGGGTACTCTGCTGAGCACAGCACTGCTCTACCTCCAGCTCTGCCCTTGAACTCTGCAGACTGGGCCCTTTCTGAGTCCTCTGGGACTTGCAAAGGCTTTGCCAGCGCCAGCCCTCTGCTGAGCCCCAGCTGTAGCCAAAGCACACTGCTAATGAGCCACATGTTTGGAAGGGCCTCGTGGCTTGGCACGGGCTGCCAGGGACCCACTGGAGCCCAGCTCCACTAGCCAGCCCTGCTATGCTGTGCCACAGCCCAGCTCAGCACTTTCTGGAAAAGCTCCACGTGTGGAGGAGCAATTGATCTGGGGAAAGTCCTGCTGCCCTCCCCCACCAGCCCCTCTCAAGGTCTCTCCTCTATGTGCACTCAGAAAGTCAGGGAAAAACATCCCATATCTTTTTAAACACTGCCTAGTGGTGAAAAATAACATCTGGAGAGCAGCCTTGCCCCTCACACAGAGCCCTCCATCTCCACATCTCCAAACAAAACCCAAGAGGAAATGGGCCCAGAAGTGACCCATCAACTCAGCGATGGGGCCGACTGTCCCTGCCGGTGCCATCAGCTCATGGACAGCAGCCACCGAGCAGGGGACAGCAGGTCCCCAGGAGCCCTGGAGCACTGGCTGGTTGGCTAATGCCACACTTGCTGTTGGGAGCCTTTTGAGAGCAAAGGGAAGGGGGCTGCTCAGCAGCAGGACAACCCCCCACCCCTGCCTGTGCCTCCCATGCTGGCCCATCTCCCCCAGCCCCCGGGACATGGGCACAGGAGAAGCCTCGCTTCCTCCCAGCCTGTTTCCAAAGAGGCTCTTCCAGCCAACATTAACACACTTTGCTTTACTTCCCAGCATGGCCTGGGGCAGAAAGCAACATCTGGACCTAATAAAAAGGCTGCCCTCCCCCACAAAGAGACCTGAGAGCAACCTCTGCTATTTGGTTTCCAACCTCTGCTGTTTGGTTTCTCCTTCACCAGTTGATGGGAGCGGCAGCTCCAGCTCAGGGGTTGTTGCTGGTCTGAAGGGGAGCAGGATGCTCCAGCAACCCATGGGGACTGGTAGCTTAAAAATGGGGCCAGCAAGGTGAAGTTAGATGGGTTTCACTGCTAAGGAGCCAGCAATACTTGAACTGGTTTCATCTTCTCATCAGGGTATAGAACTGAAGTATAAGGATTTTTTTCTTTCCTTGAACAGAAGGGCACTTTTTCAGTTCCAAAACCATGAAAACTGGAGATGGCTCTAAGCCAAGGCCCAGGATTAACATCCCCATGAGGAAAAGCTCTGCCTCTGTCTAACTGGAATGCAGATGCAGACCTGGCACCCATCTTCAGGCACGCACCGCCCAGGCTCCTCACGTCTGACCTCTGGCAGCTGCTTCACTTTCTGAAAAGGGCTCAGAATGAAACAGCAGCAGAAAATACTCCTGGACCCTGGGCAGAGCTGGATCAGGATCACGTAGCCAAAGCCTCTTTTGCAAACAAACACCCAAGTCAGAGGGGTCTGAAGCTCTTCCCAGGCTGCGTCTCACCGGGGCTGATCCAGGGCCCATCCCGCTGCCGACAGCTGCTCGGGGCAGCTTGAGGAATGTGTCGAATGAGGATGTGGTGTCTTCAGGAGCTGCCTTCTGGTATGGCTCTGCTTTTTGCTCTTTGTGAAACCTCCTCTTCCCACTGTGCCTCTGGCAGCAGGAGAGGAGCCCTCAAAACCCCAGAGCTGCCCCTCCTTACACAGACGCAGCCGTGAATGACCTGTGAGATGCAGAGCAATTGGTTCTGGCTGATTTGACTCGGGCTGCACCAGCACAAAGCAGCTCCACAGAGAGGGACCTGAGAGTTCTGGTTGATGACAAACAAAACATAAGCCACCAATGTGCCCTCGTGACCAAGAAGGCTAATGGAATCCTGGAGGGCATCAAGCGTGGGCAGCAGGTCGAGGGAGGTTCTCCTCCCCCTCTGCTCTGGTGAGGCCAGTTCTGGGATCCCCAGGTCAAGAGCAATAGAGAACTGTTGGAGAGAGGCCAGTGGAGAGCTACCAAGATGAGGGGACTGGAGCATCTCTCTGATGAGGAAAGGCTGCAGGACCTGGGGATGTTCAGCCTGGAGAAGGCTGAGGGCAGTGCCTTATAAACATTTATAAATACCTAAGAGTGGATGTCAAGAGGATGGGGCCAGGCTCTTTTCTGTGGTGGCCAGTGATAGAACAGGGGTAATGAGCACAAGCTGGAGCACAGAAGTCCCACTGGACTATTTTACTGTTGAGGTGAGGGAGCCCTGGCCCAGGCTGCCCAGGGAGGATGTGGAGGCTCCTTCTCAGGATGTTTACATGTTCCTGTGTCCCCTGATTGAGCGGAACCTGCTTTAGCAGGGGTTTGGCCTGGATGAGCTCTGCAGGGCCCTTCCAACCCCCACCATGCTGGGGTTCTTTGCATGCTCAGGGGGCTGCCGTGGCATTTGACAACACAAAATACACCATTGTCAGCACGGTCACACCTCACAGCCAGTGCCATCAGAGCTTCCTACCTTCTGGCATCGTCTCAGCAAATACTGCAACAATTTTCTCTGAGCTGAACATGTGTCTAGTCTTTAAAGACATTGCAAATGACTAATAAATATGAAGTCATAGAAGGGCAGCAAAAAGTTCTGGACCAAGATCAGTCTTCACTGACAACTGCTGCTTTTTAATCAGCGTCCACCTTCAAAGCAGAGAGCTCTCCAGATGGACTTTGCCACCATTGCTGACACCCTGTGTTTCATCAGGTTACATGCACTTCTGCAGAGAGGCATTTGGGGTGTTCCCAAAGAAGGAAACACACTGCATGGCTGATGCTCTCTCCACGATGCAGGTGGCGAAACTGCTCTCAGGGATGGCCTCCCGAGTGCCACAGGCGTTATTTCTGCCTGTTCTCCTTTTATGAGAGCCAACAAGAAGAAACCTCACCTGTGGGTGGTTGTGCTGGGGTGGCAGTGTCTGCAGCTGAGATGAATGTGGTCCCTCCTTGGGTGGGATCTGGACACCCTCCCGTGCCCCTGGCACAGCGTGGCCGCGGTGCTGGCTGGAGACAGCCCGTGGGGCCAGTGAGGCCCGGGGGAGAGGAGCCCCAGAAAGCAGCGTGTTTGCAGCACAAGGATTTTGCCTTTCAGCCCAGGTTCCAGGGGGTTTCAGGCCAGGGTACACAGGCAGACACGCTCCCCACTGCACATGTCCCCACTGTGGCTTTGGACACCCTGGTGCTACCCTGGGAAGGGCCCTGCAGGGTCTGGCAGCATCCCACACGTCCTTTCACCTCCCCACGCTCCCCTGCAGCCAGCTCCAGGCTGGAGGACTGTGCATCATTTAATTTAATTCAGGATTTAATTCAGGGGCATTTCTGCAAAGCCGGGTTTGGAAGGGTTGGTTTGTTTGTTTGTGCACCATCCCACTAGCTCCTCTGACAGCGCTTGCACGTCACTAAAGCCAACATCAACCTCAGCTCACTCAGACACAACTGCTCCAATCTCCTGTCAGTGGCGAGTGATTTATTCCCTCTCTACTGCCTGGAGTCTTGACAAATACTCATTTAGGTAATTACAGGAGGCCAAAACTGAGAGGATAAATAAACCTGACAATTAATTCAGCTGTCACCCACACACACAGACAAAGTGACACTCATTCCCAAGTTCTGCATGAACTCAGCTCTCCCCAGACAGCCACCCAAGCCAAGCAGAGCTCGGCCAGCCAAAGCTCCCATGCCCTGCCAGGCAGCCTCCGTGCCTCAGTGCTGGTAACAGCCAGGCATCCCAGCAAAAGCTGCTCCATTCTGCTCCCAGCTCACCCACCAGCCTTGAACATCTCATCTCCTGCCAACATCATTTCTTCAGCCCTCTGCATCATTATCAGAGAGCAGGTATAATTTCATGGCAAATCACACAGTCCCACTCAATAACTGGATTGCAGTTGTCAGGAGAGCACAAAATGCTTCATGCTGTAAGGAGCCCAGGCCTGGCTCCCAGCTTCCCTGGCCCAGGGCAGGGCTGACTCTTTCAGCTGCCTGTTTGAAGAGCCCCAGCTCTGCGTGGGGCTGGTGTGCAGGGAGCAGGGGCTGCCCAGGGCTAGGTGCCTCCACCACATAGACTCTGTGTTCTGGCCTGTTTTATACCTTTTTTTCTCACGTTTTACTCCTGCCCTCTCACTGCTGGGTACCACAGCTGCCTCCCTCTGCCCTCCCCACCACTCACAGCCCAGAGGATGCTGAAACTCCACGGACAGTGTCAGGATTTGTGCAGCAAGAACCACCTCAGCCTCATGCCCTTTCCTCCCTGTCCCTATAACAGCCTGGACAAGCTAAAGAATCTTCTAATTCTGAAAGAAAGAAACCACTCCCCTTCACCCCAGCCCAACACCAATCCATCACCAGGAGAAGGTCACAACGCTCCTGCGCCTTCTCACAGCCTCTGTCTGGGGCAAAGGCATTGGGGATCATCTTTTATCTTCCCTTTCCCCTTCACAACCCCCCGTCTCCCATCCAGTCAAAACAGGAGCCTGGGCTTCTGACAGGGTTTTTTTTACTGCTGGTTTCTGAAGCCAGCTGCTTTTGTCTCATTTCATTTTCTTCTCTTTATGTAAGAGCTTTTCAAGTAGACCTCAAGTTTTCCATCATTAAATCTGAAGTGTTGGCCTTGAATTTAGAGTTTTCCCACCTTCTGTTTCTTCAGCATCAGTGTGAATTATTGAGCAGGGCTACTGCTGTCAGCCCTCGTCAGCGTTTCAGTCCTGATGCAAGAGGCTGAACAGCCTGGCTTCTGTTTGTGCTATGTATTAACTCAGTCTAATTGCCTTCAGAGCAGCCAAAGCCTTTCCGAGAAGGATTTCAACAAAATCCGTGGTCTCATGGATCTCTACACTGGTATTTAAGGGGCAACAGCTCTCTACTCAGTGCCTCACCACGGGAGCTGGGCATTGGAGGAGTGTGAGGAGACCAGAGGAGGCAGGTTTGGTCAGTGGGGACGTACCTGGAGATTTCAGATGATGTCAGCGTGATCCAGAAGCACCCCAGAGCAATCCTTCACCAGCACAGAGGTGAGAGCCTTTGGCCACATCCTGGGCAGACAAACCAGCCAAGCAGTGTGGGGAGTCTTCCTCCAGGACTTGCTGCAGCTTGAGTGGGGTGAACCCTGAAAGGCTGAGCCAGCAGTGGGGTACACCCTGGCAGAAAACTGCATTGCTGCTCTCAGCAAAACATCATCTGTTTAAAGTCCATTTCTAAGCCCCAGGAAAGGCAACAGAAGGCCCCCAAGTGCAAACTCAGCTAATGGCCCTTAATGGATTAAACCCCACACAGCTATGCCATCTGCAGAGCCATACACCTCACCCCTCCTGAGCCTAGTGGGTTCCATGCAGGGGGGCCTGAGGAACTGACAGCTCACAGGGAAAGGCTGTGAGACCTGGGACTGTTCAGCCTGGAGAAGACTAAGGGGTGACCTTGTCAATGATGACAAATATCCAAAGGGTGGGTGTCAAGAGGATGGGGCCAGAGTTTGTTCTGTGGTGGCCAGTGCCAGGACAAGGGGTAACGGGCACAGGCTGGTACACAGGCAGTGCCGCTAGAACAGGAGGAGAACTCCTTTGGGGCTGAGGTGAGGGAGCCCTGGTCCAGGCTGCCCAGGGAGGGTGTGGAGGCTCCTTCTTGGGAGGTTTCCAAACCAGCCTGGACACGTTCCTGTGCCCCGATTGAGAGGAACCTGCTTTAGCAGAGTTGGGCTGGACAAACTCTAGAGGTCCTTTCCAACCTCAGTGTCTGGCAACCACCACCCTCTCTCAGCCCATTTTACACCTTGGACACCCCCAACAATGTCCCAGCAGCACAGGGGCTCTCATCTGCCCCACAGCCCCTTTGCCATCAGCCAACCCGCTCCTGCTCCAGCTGCCCCACCAGCAGCTCGCCCTGCCCAGCCTTACACACCCCCTCAGGCAGGAGCTCGCTGCATTCTGCTGCCAAATAAGCTTTTTTTTGTTGTTTGTTTGCCTTTTTATTATTTAACCAGTAAGGCAGTGTTTGGACACTGCTACCCCCACCGCGGCCGGTGGGCACGCAGAGCAAAATAATAGTGAACAAACCCCTTCCCCTTTAATAGAACCCCCTCCCTCTAGCACAAGCTGCAGAAATATTTACACCTGGTGGTTTCTCTGTACAGCCCCAGCTATCATACATCTCACTGCAAAACAGCTATGCACAGTTGTGGTACAAAAGATAGAGATTTCCCCCGGTACAGATGGAGCGATTAATTGTCCAGTAACTTGTTTGCCTGTTTGTACAAGTTACAAAGTTGGTGAATGTTCATTTGAAACTTGGGGGTGTTTTAATAGTCTTAATGTGATTTTTTTTCCCCCCTCCTGGATTGCACAACCCTAGCTGGCAGCACAAGGAGGTGCCAGTCAAACCCAGTTCTGAGGTACTGGGGATGGGAGGAGCATCATGGAGCAGCAGCTCCTCCTTCCCCCAGCACCCTGCTCCCTCCAGCCTGTATGTGAGCAGGGAAATAGGGAGGCTGTCCCAAAGCAGCCCCCTGGGCTGGGCACATCCCAGCACACTGCCAAACTCAACGATCTGACCCAAATCTGCAGCGGGAGGATGCTCTCTGCTCTGGTACACTGTGGGCACCATGGGTGAGGGTGAACCATGGCCACTCCACAGGCAGAGGCTGCCCTAAGCCCTCACTCCATGTCTCAATCCCAGGCAGAGGCTGTCCTCAGCCCTCACTCCATGTCTCACCCACAGGCAGGAGGTGCCCTCAGCCCTCACTCCATGTCTCACTCAGAAACTGTCCTCAGTCCTCCCTCCATGTCTCAGCCACAGGCAGAGGCTGCTCTCAGCCCTCACTCCATGTCTCACACAGCCAAGAGATGCCCTCAGCCCTCCCTCCATGTCTCATCCCCAGGCAGAGGCTGCCCTCAGCCCTCACTCCACTTTTACCCCAAGCCCTCAGTCCTCACTCCACTTACCCAACGGGCAGAGGCTGCCCTCAGCCATCACTCCGTATCTCAGCCACAGGCAGGAGTTGCCCTCAGCTCTCCCTCCATGTCTCATCCCCAGGCAGAGGCTGCCCTCAGCCCTCACTCGACTTTTACCCCAAGCCCTCAGCCCTCACTCCACTTACCCCAAGCCCTCGGCCCTCACTCCATGCCTCGGTCCCCGCGCTGCCGCTCCGCCGGCGCCTTCCACGGCCGGGCCCCATCCTGGCCTCGTGCAGACACCAAAGCAGCACACAGTATTGCTACTGTGCCAAGTGGGAACTTTATTCTTTGTGGTGGTTATTTCCTTTTGCTACTTTTTCTCCTCCAAGTCGATTAAAGAGGTGGCTTTGAAGATGGGTCAGATTTGGATTACTGAGGTTTCCCTCCCCCCGCCACCCTGTAACACGTTACGCCCAGACATCAGCTCTGGTACTTTGTACATGTCAGAGCCAGGGAGACAGCAGCAGCAAGAACCTGGGAACGCAAACACTTCCACATTGGTTGTGTATTGTCTTGGATTTTCTTTAAAAAAAAAAAAAAAACCAAAAAAAAAAAAGCACAATGGCAAAGACACAACATTGATGAACGGTAAAAACCTGTACAGTGTAAAAAACCCAACCAAACAGAGAAACGGACGAAAGGAGCCCCCGGCACACCCCACACAAACACCCAACACCCTCATTCTCTCCCTTGGAAATCAGAATCAACATGGGAACGTTGCAGGGGGGGGAAAAGAAAGGTTTCCCTGGGCAGGGCCGCCGGGCCGGGTGAGGGCTGAGGGCGGCGGCTGCCCAGAGGCTGCCAGGCCGTGGCCGCCTGGCTCGGCCTCCTCGGGCCCACACGATGCAAAGCTTTGCAGACCATTTACTATTCTTTTTTCTTCTTTTTTTTTGCAATTTCCCTCCCCCCCAAGAGCGAGAAAGCAGAAGTGAATGAAAAAGAGGCTAATATTTTGTTCTTTAACCATGTAACTGCAGATATGAGCCAACATCATGGAATGAAAAAACATAACGTAAGGTAGAGCATTCGTGTGTATCACAAAAATACAATAAAAACTTTTTTTTCCTTATTTTTTTCCTTTTTTTTTGTCTCTTTTTGAAGTTTCCTGTGAGCTCCCTGCCAAGCCAACAACCTCCTGCCTGCTCTGCCCCAAGGGCTCTGGAGAACCAGCTGCTGAGTCAGCAAAGGTGTGTGTGTGTGATGGGGGGGGGGCCCTGCAACCATGGCAACATTTGGCCTTTTTGTGTTGTGGGGTGGGGTTTTTTTTGTCTCTTTTTTTTTCCTTTTTTAAACTAAATTCATACATTCTCCTGACTGGCAGATAACTTTGATGGATCGTTGTTAACCTTCTCCTTTTAACCCCTTCCATACAACGGACAAACGCATCAAAGCCTGCACGTTAAGAACAGAACCTCTTTTACAGCATGTAATACTGGGTTACGTTTCAGTCCTTCCTTGCGCAAAATATTGACACAATTCACCGAAGGTATCAAAAATATACCCTGTAGACCAATACAATTTACAATTGCCTTTTCTCTCACCATTCAGAAAACAATGCACTTAAAGCAACTGGGCCCCTGGGTGGGCAACGTGCCCACCTGCCCCGGGGACAGCCCTGTCCGCTCCCACGCACGCCTGGGGTCATCCCTTCCGCCCAAGAGACAGGGATTGGTTGTGTTTAAGAACCAGCTTTTGGCTTCCTCCTTGCCCGCTCAGCACAGTTCCTGTGAAGCGCGTCGAGGCCGCTCCGGGGCCCATACGGCTCTGTTACCAGTCCTCCTGGCTGCCTGGGGGGGAACCAAACCTGGGCAGCTCCATCCTAGTTCACTTCTTAAACATTTGTTGGTTGTTTTTCTTTTTTTAACCCTTTCGTGTTTCTGCAGCTCAGCCCCAGGGCTGGGGGTGGGGGGAGCATCCCACAGCCCCTCACTCACACCGGCAGAGCGTCCAAGCGTGTGCGGCCGCTGGCGGTCCCTCTCGAGAGCGTGGGGGGGTCATTGCTCGGCACAGCTGCCACGATCGAAGATGGGTTCTCCTTGGGTTTTGTCTCATTAAGGCTTTTTTCTTTTCTTTTCTTTGTTTTTTTTTCTTTGTCAGACCGAAGAGGATGCAGAAATTTCCAGATGTGAAGAAAAAAAAAACCCCAAACAAAACCCCCGAACAAAAAGAGAAGTAAAAAAAAAACCCCAACCAACCCAAAATCCCTCATCCTCCCCACATTGGTTGGTTGGGAGGGGAAGGAAAACAAACAAAAAACAACAAGGAAAAGGAATAAAATAAAATAAACCAGCTCTGCCTCTGCATCTTCGCTCGTGAGAGCCGTCGGGCGCTCGCCCGGGCCTCCCGCTCGCTCCCCGGGTTTGGTCGCCGTCTCCCTGCCTCATTCACTGTCCGAAAGGGTTTCGTACTGGGAGCAGAGCAGGGGCTTGGGCTCCTCGTCCCAGGCGTGGTGCTGGCTGCCGGGGGTGCCCTGCGGCAGCGGGGCGGCGGGCGCCGCCGTCACCACCCCGCTGGGCAGCCGCATGGTCAGCGGGTTGTAGGGGAACGGCGTCGAACCTGCAACGGGGAGGAGGGAGCAGAGGGTCAGCCCTGGCGAGGGCGGCGCGGCCGCCCCAGGGACATCCTCGGCCCCGGCCCTACCTGCAGACGACGGCCTGTCCTCCCAGACGCGGTTGGTGAGGGGTGTCCGCCGGTTGCAGTCCCCCTCCGAGTGCACCGAGGAGACAGAGGGCGGCCGCTCGCCCGAGGACAGGCCCGGCGCTGGGGACTTGGCCTTGCGGCTGTTGGGCCTGGCAGCGATCTTTGGCTTCCCCCCTCCTCCTGTAAAGAGAAGGGTCCCCTCAGCTCGTCACCTGGCTCGTGGCCACCGGGGTCTGCGAGGTTGGGGAGGGGGCATGGGGACGCAGCGCTTCCCTTGTAAGAGCTTGCAAAAAACAGCTGGTGGCAGGAGAAAAGCTCATCCTGGGGGCTGCTGGTGGGAAAGGGCCCGGGGCAAGCGATCTGCAGCGGGCGGGTGGGGGGCTGTGGCAGATCCAGGAGGTTTCTTCCCCCTCCTTGCGCTGCTGTTCCCTTTGTGGGCTGATGCCTTGAGCCATCCCTGGGAGCAGATCCAGGCCAGGAGCAGCCCCGTGGCTTTGGCCAGGCTGTTTCTCTGCAGGGTCTGCTCCCAAGGCGGCTCCTGGCTCAGCCCACAAACACAGGCCGTGGCACAGGAGCTCAGTGTGCTGCTGTGCAGCTGGTTGGCAGTGACCCCCTGGCAGCTACGTGGCTACTGGAGCCCCAAGCACATTCCTTTTCCAGTGGGCTACATGGACAGAATGAGTTTCACTCCATTTTTACAGCAAAACCCATGGTGATGTTTAGTCAGTTTTTATAGAGCTTAAAGCCAAACAGCCTCTGCTGGGGGGAGCTCCCAAAGAAGGGATGGGTGGGCTTTGCCTCCCACCCTGCCTGCCCAGACACAGCCTCTGCCAGACATGGGGAAGCATGGCTGGAAGGAGCTGCTGGTTTCAAGGAGGTGCCAGAAAAGCTCTTCTGCCATGAGCTGAGGAGCTCCTGGTCCAATGTTACTCAGAGGAAGGCACATGTGTGCCCCCAGGACTGCTCCTCAGTTTGGGGGTGACTCCCCACACTGGCTGCCATGGTCTGTGCAGAGCACCAGCAAGAGGCAACCAGCCCTTGGTGGGTGTGCAGGGGACAATCTCTGCCCTCTCCATCCCTTGTTCCTCTCTTCCCTAAGCAGAGATCTGCAGAACAGCTTCTCCTGGCTCTGTTCCAGTCTCCCTGCTGCCAGGCAGCTCACCCCCAATCTCTGCTCTCTGCAGTCGTCCCCATCTGTCACTTTTAGCTCCCTTCAGCTCTCCCTCTTGCTCCAGGCATCCCTGGAGCCTTCCCTAACACTCTCGGAGCCTGTGGTGGGGAGGGAAACATCACCCTCCTCTGTGTCCTCCCACACTAGTCCTTCTCAGCTCCTTCCCCTATTTCAGAGGCAGCGATCCTGCCTGGGGCTTACAGACAATTTGGGGTGGCTCTTTGGCTATACAAGTTTATGGCTTCAATCCCTTGGATGTGGGCTTCTTCCCCCCCCATTAACCTTTCCATTGTGTAAGGAAAAAAAAGAGAGGAGATATTAAAACCCAACAAACGGGGAAAGGAGCAGTCAGTGGTTTAGAGAAAGCAACAGCACCTTCCGAGACTATTAAAGTAACATCAAACAAGACCAGGATTAATCAGCAGATTCACAAAGCTCAAAGCTGGGGGAGAGGGAGGGGAGAAAAGAAAACCAAAATGAACAAAAATGGGGAGGGTGGGGAGGGGGGAATAAATCCACCCACAAAAAAAAGGGGCAATCCAAAGGCTGGGAATTAATAACACAGAGAGAGCGAAGGTGGAGAGGGCTGCAGACCTGGCAAGGAGCGCACGTCCTCGTTTCGTCCATCAGCAGGAGTTATGGGCATAGCAGCAGGCAGGCTTGCACTGGCATTCAGAGAGTTAAAAGCATTGGCACTGAGAGGTGAGCGCTCTTCCCACTGCTCGTCATATTTACCCATTAGGGCTTTCCTAATTATTGCCTCCAACCCCATGTTGGTACTGGAATTCTCTTGGACCGACTGGCTCCTACAACTGATTAGCCCTGGGAGATACGGGAAGGGGAGGAGAGAGGGGACAGGGGATGGGGGGGAGCCAAATGAGAAGAAAGATGGGGGGGATGGGGAAAAGGGGAGAGAGGAGACAAGGGAGAAGGGAAGAAACAAACAGTCAGCACATTCTCGCAAAGCAACAAACTTTGTCATCTTGTTCTTTATAGCACTGCGATGCACCCGTCCTCCTCCTCCCCATCCCGCCCCAGGGCTCGGCAGGGGCTGGCGGGGGTGGGATGGCACTTACTCTGGGATTTGGGTTTCTGGGGTGCTGCAGGCAGGCAGGGGGCCCTGGGCAGAGGAGCTCGGAAGGTTGGAGCGGGCAAAGGGTCATTACTGAGCCCAGGGAGCGACTGCAGGAAGCGAGGGGCTGTGCTGCCCAACCCAGCCTGGCTCGGTGTGGGGGCGAGAGGAGAGGCACCTGGAGGTGGGCTCACTCTTCAGGCGCACACACAGACCAAAAGCTGGTGTGCCAGCAACCTGGAGGCTGTGGCAGTTTCCCATGGGAGAGAAGTCAAGGAAGGAAGAGGGGGCACCCCACAAACGCACTGCATTAGAAAAAGGTGCCTGGATTTGGCCCTGGCACGAGGTGGCAAACGCAGGCTCAGCCCCCGCGGGGTCGGGGCTGCGCTGGGCAGAGGCCTTTTGCCCGTCCTCGTGCCCACGGCCCCAGCCCGCTCCCTTCCCTGCTCCCCCAGGCCGGGTGCCCAGTGCAGGGCCCCGCTCCCGGGCTGAGGCACGGCTACGGGACAGGAGCAGAGGCGCAGTGTGTGTCGGCGTGGAGGTGAGTCTCAAGCCATGCAGTTATGGTGCAGCACCGCACAGGGACCAGAGGGCAGGAGGCTCAGCCACGCCACCGTCGTTCCCGACGTGGCGACGCCAGGGAACAAAGCAAGGGCAAAATACAGACACAAAACCAGCAGGCTGGCGAGGGAAGCCCCCCTGGCAGCAACCCCCTCCCCTGCTCACCCCATCCCAGGGCTGCTGGCGCCAGGATCGCTGCCCCTTTGCTGGGGAAGGGACGGATCCTGGGTTTGCTGTCTTCCTGGAAAGAGGCAGGGGCTCTCCTGGTCCCCTCTGGCCCTCAGCTCCCTACGCTCTGCATTTACTCCTCCTTCCAGCACAGCAGGAGCAGCTTTAACTAGGGGATGCTCTCAGGAGGCTGGGTCCCACCCCTCCTAAATCCTGTCTGTGGGGCCCCTCGGGTCCCAGCTGGCTGCACCAAAGCCCTTGCACCTCCTTCCCTGCGCTGTGGGAAAGCTGACATTCCCTCCACTTGAAACTGACAACCTGAAGGCATTCCTGCTGCAGGAGAGCATTAATACTTCATTAAGTGTCAATTAATACTCCTCAGTGGGGATTAGTTTCATTCACTTGCGAGCCCACCGGACATTGCTGCAGCAGGTGGCAAAAGCTCGACAGCCTTCCTGCCATCTTTCCCCCTCAGGCTGGTCTCTGCCCTGAGCCAGGGAAGCCCATCCTGGCCATCCAACTCTGGAGCTGCTTTCTGCCCCTCTTTGCCAAAATCCCTTCCTTAAGCTGTTCTCTCTCCTCCTGTCCCAGCTGGGCTGGAAGTTACAGTCCCAGCAGAGCTAGGGAGGGTGCAGAGCCCCCAGGGAAGCTCTTAAACTGCTGGTTTCTCTCCTCTGTGGTGGTCCTCAGGCTCAATACGGCAAATACATCTCCATGGGTGTCTGTGGGACCATCCTGAGCCCTTCCCAGCACCTTCTGTCCCTGAGAGCTGGGGGGCTCTTTGAGGCTGAGGTACAGTCCCAGTGTTAGCCAGCGAAGCCCTGGTTAGGCAGGCCAGCAGGTTAGTGCTGGTTAGGGCTAGGGGCTCGCTAAAGCCCACCACCAAAACTGCTCTTCCAGACCTGGGCCATCAGCCTGAAACCCTCTGGGAGCTCCCTGCTCTGACAGAGGTCCCAGTGGTCCTGCCCACGACCTCTTCTGTGTGGCACCACCAGCTGACCATACCCCCTGGCTCCTGACAAATTGGACTTACCTCAAGCTTTAAGTACCTGGAGAAGTGAGCACAGCCCTGTGCTCACCTCCGCCTCCCAGGTCACACCTCCTCTCAGTCCCCAGTCCCTGCCAGTTTGCCCAACACTCAAGTTCAAGGCTACAGGGTGCTGCTCTCACCCCAGTTTGCTTTTGCAGCAGGCTCTGGCACACAGCCTGCTCCCCACCCTCACCTCCCTTTCACCACTGCCCTCCCACCCACCCACAGGTGCCCATGAGGTCCCAACAAGAGCAGGGTGCTCTCTCCTGAGTGTGAGGTCCACCTTGCCATAGTTTTAATCCCTGTTGGCATCAGATGACCGACCCTTGCTTGACTTTCAACCTCTCCTCAAGCCCTGCCCAGCTTTCTGAGGAATCACACTGCGCTGTGTCCACTCCACAGCAGGGAGTGATGGTGTGTCCCGAGGCTTCAGCAGCTCTTAACTCTCGGTCTTATGGCACAAGGAACAAAGGAGATGCTTAAACCTATTGAGTGTCCTGGCTGGGAGCCCTGTAGGGACTGAGGGAGGGGACAGGTCCATGGGACAGTTACCTGCTCCAGTAATCGCCGGCATATTGAAAATCTCTGTCCCAGGCTGCCCAACATCTGGAGAAGAAACAAAGAAGCTCTTCAGTTGGGAGAGCAGCACGTGCAGGCTGGGAGCAACCTGCCATGCCAGCCACGACAGGATCCTGGGCTCCCTGTCAGCACCCAGCCCAACAGCAGCCCCTCTCCCCCTGCACCGTGGGCCAGGAACAATTGCCTCTGGGGCACCCACAGTGGGTCGGCCTCACCAGCTGGGAAAGGGCAGGACAGCAGAGCCCAGGGTGATGCCCTCGAGCTTAGGGCCGACCCCGCTCCTTCCAGCCCTTTGGATTACAACCTCTATGAAGCCAAACCCTCTCTCCTGCCTATGGAATGTCCAAAGGCTCAAGCCCCCACAGCCAGGGAGCAGGTCTGGGCAGGAGGGAGGGCGAGGAGGAGGAGGAGAAATGTTAAATCAATATTTTGCCTCTTAGCTGAGCTGTTTGACTTGGCTATCCTTGTCCTTAGAATAACAGAAATTCTCATCAAATCAGAGACGTTTCCTATTTCTAGATGTTTTCCCTTGATATGGGAAAGTGTGGAAGGTCACAGGGTCCAGCCCCATGTCCCCAGTGGGGCATAACAACAGTGCTGGCTCATGGTAACATCATCTGAGAGACGAGACAGCTCAGTCCCTCTCATCCAATGCAGCTGTCGTAAGAGGGATTCAAACTGAATTAGTATTGACTGTATAATGCTGGGCTAGATTAAATTATGATCCTATCTGCTCTATTAGCAGTTAATGAATGAGCAGGTTGAATTTCTAAGATAAGCCAGCCTGGTTAGTTTTACAGAGCTACACCAATATTGATGTAGGACTGAAAGTAATGTTGGGGGGAGATGCATCTCAAGGAGGAGGGGTTCAGCTTGGCTGGCCTTCCATTAAAATATCAATTGCTCTCAAGTCTCTTCCACGCTCAGCTCATTATTTCCCTCCCATTGAGGTTACCCAACATAGGTGACAGCTCCAGAGTGAGGAGATGTGGGGTTGGGAAACCTCCCATTGCCTCCCTAGGTGCACACAGCCACTGCTGGCACCAGCACAGCTCATCCCAGGGAGTATTTGGGCCTCACACTTCCCAACCAAGCATGGCACGATGCAGAGAGAGCTGGCTGGGAGCTCCCAGGCCTAACACAGCAGCACCCATTCTCAAATTTCCTTGGCTTCATGCATTCTCAAAGCTTTTTGCCCCCTGGTGCCCCTCATTCCCCTCCCTGCGTGTCCTTACTGTACTCCGTCTCGTTTTTGTTGGTTGTGCTGAGCTTCTTGATGATCTCCTGTTTCTTGGACTTCACCATGGCAGAATTGCTCTCAGTCAGCTTGCTGAAGAAAGCTGGAGGCTGAGTGTTGTTTCCTGGGGACTTGGACCCCATCCTGCAAAGCAAAAGATCATTGGAAACCTCTGCAACGTGCAGCTCACAAAGTCCCAGCCAGAGAGACTTCCCACAGTGTAACTCCTCAGAATCAGCCTGGAGGCTCCTGAGATATTTAGGATCTCCAAATTTTCTCCCTGTTTCTACAGTAAACGTAGCCCAAGGTGTTAAAAAGTCCCTACAATCAGGCAGTGACCTTGGATGTGATGGTTTCTGGCTGCAAGAAAAGCAGCCTGGGCCAGGCTGAGTGTGGGGAGGGGGGAACATCCCTACGCTGCCTCCACCGTCCTCAGTGCTACCGTGTCCAGTTTGGGCTCCCCAGTTCAAGAGGGACAAGGAACTGCTGGAGAGAGTCCACTGGAGGGCTACAAAGATAATGAGGGGACTGGAGCATCTCTTCTGAGGAAAGGCTGTGAGACCTGGGGCTGTTCAGCCTGAAGAAGGGCAGACTGAGGGGGAACCTTATCAATTCTTATAAATACCTAAAGCTCAGGTGTTAAGAGGGTGAGACCAGTGTTTATTCTGTGGTGCCCAGTGACAGGACAAGGGGTAACAGGCACAAGCTGGAACATAGTAAGTCCCACTTGAATATGAGAAGAAACTCCTTTGGTGCTGAGGTGAGGGAGCCCTGGCCCAGGCTGCCCAGGGAGGGTGTGGAGGCTCCTTCTTGGGAGGTTTCCAAACCCTCCTGGACACGTTCCCGTGTCCCCTGCTCGAGGGGAACCTGCTTCAGCAGGGGGTTGTGCTGGATGAGCTCTGCAGGGCGCTTCGCAGCCGCACTCTGGCTGTTACCTCTGGTCCATGGGCTCGCCCTCGCGGTACAGCAGCGGGTACGTGGCACTCTTGCCGTGCTCCGACTCTCCCACGCCGTCTGGTGGAGAGACCGGCTCGATGCAGTTGTCAGACCCACTCCCGGAGACTTTGCTCTGCTCTGGGGACCTGCGGGAGCGATGGGGAGAGATGCAATGGGTTTATTGCAACATCATCTGTCTCTGCAGCTCGGGGTCGGGAGGCTTTCCTACAGCAGAGGAAAAAAAAGCCAAACCCCGTGTGTTTGAGGTGCGTTTGGCTGGAGGAGGAGCACAGCTCTGGCGTTCTGCAGGGCTCAGGCCACAGCAGCAGGGCTCAGCAGCAGGGCTCAGGGCACAGCAGCAGGGCTCAGGGCACAGCAGCAGGGCCTGGCCCTGGCCCACACTTCCAGGCAGTGGGCCAGCAGCAGCCACCCCACACACAGCTGCTGAGGAGGGGACCAGCCCTGGGGCTCCCTGGCTCAGCCCAAGGGGCCTTGGCTGGCAGGGACACAACATTAACCCTGCTGTGTGTCATTAACCCCTGGGGACATGGCTTTTCGTTCTCTACTGCAGACATAGGGCAGCACCCACCACCTCCTGTCCACCTTGTTTGGGACCACACAGGCTGTGGGCAACGAGGCTGGCAATGGGGCAGTTCCCAGGGGACCCAGGCAGCCCCCAATGCTTGCCCATGGCCAGCTCTGGGAGACGGCCAGGCTCGAGGCCATGAGGAATTCCTCACAGTGAGTTCTGGCAATTTCTGTCTTTGTTCTTTCTGCAGTGTCTCTTTTTATCCCCCAGGTTTATTTCATCACTGCATGGCCAGAGCTGAGCTCTCTCCCTTCATGTCATAAAGCCAACTCTAAGGCCAGGCAGAGCTGGGAAGAATAATCACATTTACTGACAAGGAACCACCAGTTGGGACACACTACTCCTTCCTGGATGCTTTTGGGTCTCTGTCAGTGTTTGAGTGGGAGGACAGACCCCATTCTCACACTTCCCATCTTTTAACCCTGTACAACAGTGATCAGACTGGCCTGTGCTGGTATCAGCCCCTGGATTTGAATGGGACTTTGAAGGACATACAGGTGGTGCCTGCGATGGGCAGTTCCAGATGACAGGGTACAGTGTGCCTCACAAGCTG
Organism: Colius striatus; assembly: GCF_028858725.1. Lineage (NCBI taxonomy): Eukaryota > Metazoa > Chordata > Aves > Coliiformes > Coliidae > Colius > Colius striatus. The sequence continues at coordinate 13,144,712 of NC_084775.1, read as the reverse complement.
CTGATTCACTGAGAAACATCAGGACAAAATTAGTTCTGAACCCACAGGAAATATGTTGCTTTGGGATTTTATGAAGCATTTCTGGTCTGAAAGGTTACTGTGCCATGAGCTGGCAGGGTGAGAGGCAGTGGGTGCAAACCAAAACAGGTGAAATTCTATCCTAGCACAAGAAAACACTTTTCTGCTGTAAGGGTGCTCAAATGCAGGCACAGGTTGAGCACAGAGCTGTTGAAGTCTCCATCAGTGGAGATACTAAAAAGCCAACTGGCCATGACCCCAGGACAAGCTGCTCCAGTTCACTCTCCTTGAGAGCAGGGGTTGAGCTGCATGGTCCCAAGAGATCCCACCTAAACTATTCTGTGACATTGGCCAGATCGGGAAGGGGGTCCTGCATGGAGTCTAAGAGGGGCTAGAGAGCATCTCTAGGACAACAGGAATAGCAACAGGCACCAACACAGGGGGGAAAATGCCCAGATCAGAAAGTAGTTTTCCCCTCTGGGCTGTGTAAGCACATATCCACACCAGCACCGAGCTGGGGAGCATGAACCCAGCAACATCCACCGCCAGTCTTGCCCTTACTGGGCTCCAGGCAGCCAAGGGCTCCCGCCCTGATCCATGTGAACTCGGCGTCTGGTGGGCAGAAACCCAGCTGTACCAGCCTTAGTTGGGCTGTCTGACCTCACCTTTTGCCACCTTCACTCTGTGGGGAGATCCTGGTGCCCAGGGCGTGCTCCTGCAGATAGGCCTCGCTGGGGGTGCGGCGCAGGTCCAGCACGGGGCAGGCGGCCCCGGGGAAGGAGTACACGGGCGGCTGGATGTGCGAGTTGAGCTGCTGCGGGTGATGGCGGGTGTAGTCCTGTGTGATCACCTCCTGGAAGCAGAAAGAGAGGTGGGTTTCCATCTCTTGCTTTGCAGGGCTCAAATAAGAGGAGGCAAACAGGAGGGAGCTGGGCTGGTTGGAGATGTAACTGGATGTGCCTCCAGCGGCTCTCGTGTTGGGCTTGTTGGGGATGCAAACACCAGGCTGAACATGCCTGAGGCACCCTGCTCTTTCCAGCCCCCAACCACAGCTGCCTCTACCGCTCCCAGCCCTTCCCCACCAGACATGGTTTATATCAGCTCTTCCCCCCTCCCCAGAGCCCCATTGGGAAGGTGAGAACGAGGTGAATTACACTGATGTGCTGGGCCAGGGTGACCACCCGCTGGTTCGTGCCCTTGATGCTCTGGCTGGGCTGCAGGGGCTGGCACTGGGGGCCGTCGGGCTGCCGCAGGTGCTGCAGGTGGGCTGTGTCAGGAGCAGAGGCCTTCAGCGAGCCTGGGGGAACCAGGAAAAACAGAGCAGGAGTGAAATGCTGCCCCTGCCCCCTCCCTGCAATGCCATCCCAGCACAGCGCTGGGGCACAGGGAGCTGGCTCACAAAGCCCTCCATGCCAGCTCGGGCCTTCCTGTGCCGGCTGGCACTGCCAGCTCCTGCCCTCACCTTGCTGTTTCTGCCTCAGGTCATGCTCCCCATGCCCCTTCTCTGCATCCTGCAGCAGCTTGGCCCCTTTGTCATGGGACAGGCTGGGTGAGCTCACGGGACTCACTGGCTCCATCCGCTCAGGGCTGTAGCCTCCGTGAAAGGCTGAGGAAAAGGGAGAAGGGAGTTAAAACCAGGAGCTCACTTGGCTTTTCAGAGAATCACAGAACTGTCTCAGTTGGAAAAGCCCTTGAAGCTGCTGCAGTCCCAGCCCTCCCCTCACCCTGCCCAGCCCACCACTAATCCACGGCCCTCAGCACCTCAGCTCCACAGCTTTGGACTCCTCCAGGGCTGGGGACTCCCCCATCTCCCTGGGCAGCCTGGCACAGGGGCTGACAGCCCTCTCAGTGAAGCAGCTTTTCCTCATCTCTAATCTAAACCTCCTCTGGGGCAGCTTGAGGCCACTTCCTCTTCTCCTATCACCTGTTACTTGGGAGCAGAGACCAAACCCCACCCCACTCCAGCGTCCTGTCAGGCAGTTACAGAGAATGATAAGGTCTCCTCATCACACTTGTTCTCTAAAACCTTCCCTACCTTCATTGCCTGTCTCTGGACATGCTCCCTAGTGCTGTGGCAACCATTGCTGGTGGGTAGAGTCACACATTCAGCAAAGAAAAAGGGAAAAGAAGAAGTGAGGGAGGAGCTGGCAGGTCACACTGCAGAGACCCCCAGAGCCACCTCTGATGTCAAGCTGTGATGGCTGCAGTAAAGCAGTGGTGTCTCATTCCTGCAGAGCTGCACAGTCAGCAGCTTGCCTTGACAGACAAATTCAGCCTCTTGGGGTTCACAACTTGTTCCCTCCACTTCACCCCACCTACTGAAATAGAGAAATAAAACCCCCACTGTGCCAGAAGGGAAAGCAAAGCTCTGCAGGAGTGGAGGTGGGTGCACAAGAGCTCTTCAAATGCTTTACAAAAAAAAGCTCCAAGCCCAGCATGGCCAAGAGCAGGAAGACTTGAAAATTTGGCATGAGGCCCTACAGACTCCAGGTCCTGCTCCACAGACAGCAGAAACACACACTGCAGGGGCAAAAAGGCTTCATGGCTATCCTCTGCCTTTCAAGGGCTTTGCACAGATTCAAGCTGCAACAAAACAGGCAGAGCTGGTATGAAGAACCATCATCACCTTTCAAAAGAGAAGGGAAAATGAGGCACAGATGGGGTGTGCTTCCACAGCCCAGGGCAGAGGATGAGCCCTGGAGGAGACACACGCTGCCTCTCGCCAGCAAAGCACATTTGGTAACGCTCATGACTTTCGCCTCCACAGACCTTTACCCTCCTCATGCTCAGTTCCTAGAAACTGCTGGCAAATCTGGCAGGGGATCCACAGGGCTGCCAGAGGGTCCCTGGTGCCTAGGCCATGCTGACCTTGCACAGGGAGGGGAGGATACCCATGGAGAGGGAAAGATCCCCATGGGGAACCTCCCTGTGCAGGGGACGGGGATGCAGCATCCCCATCGCCCCCTGCACACCAGCACCACATCTCACATCCTCCCAAGAGAGCATCAATTAGAATCCTTTTAGTTGGAAAAGCCCTTAAAGCTGCTGCAGTCCCAGCCCTCCCCTCACCCTGCCCAGCCCAGCACTATCCCCTGGCCCTCAGCACCTCATCTCCACAGCTTTGGGATCCCTCCAGGGCTGGGCACTCCCCCAGCTCCCTGGGCAGCCTGGCACAGGGGCTGACACCCCTCACGGTGAAGCAGCTTTTCCTCATCTCTCATCTAAATCTCCCTTGGGGCAACTTGAGCCCATTTCCCCTTGGGAGCAGAGACTTCCCCCCACCTCACTCCAACCTCCTGTCAGGGAGCTGGAGATGTCCCTGCTCTGTATGCCAGGATGCTCTGCTCACTTGCCCTCACAGTACACCCGGTGCCACTAGGCAAGTCATTTTCCTTCCCTGGTCCCTTCCATCCCTGACCATTCAGGGATTCAGAGACTTGGGTCACTTCAAACAAAGAGGCCCCATCAAGCTGTGTCACACAGCAGCCCATGAAGCCCTGAGACCCTGCATGCTGAGCAGCAAGGGCCATGAGCAGGGAGGTTTGGGGCCCTGTCCCGCTCACACTCCCAGTTCTCCGCTTCCCTCCTTTGATTTATTACCCACAACTGTTCCTTGCAGACTGCCTGGGAGCTGCTAACGATGGGGCAATCAGAATTAGCAAATTGCTATTGTCTGTAAGAGGCAATACCAGGAACTGAACCATGTTTGCAACACAGGACTTGGCAATGGAAAAAAAACCTAAGAGAGGGTGGGAGAAGGGAAGATCCTCAAAACACATCCACATCCAAAAGTCTGGGATAACACAAGCGGGAAGCAGAGACAAACACGCTCGGGGAGCTGAGCCAACAGCCCAAACGTGCAGCTAAATATAAGACATCATGCAATGAAATGGGTTTCAGGCCACAGCTCTCTGCCCTCCAGCTCCATACCAGCACCAGCAGAGTGGTTCCTCAGCAAGCCCCTTAGCACAAGACATTTGGTGCGTGACAATCGCGCCTGTGAGGCCGCCCGCTGTCCCCGGGCCTTACCCAGCGTTCGGAGCTCCTGCTCCTGCATTGAAAAGGCTTTGTTTTGACTCTTTTCTCTGCTGTGCTGCTCGGGGCCCGAGGCTGCGTGCTGCTGCTCCAGAGGGTGATGGTGCTGCTGGCTTTTCCCCTGCCCTCTGCTATAGTGATGAGAAGAACCAGGTCCGGAGGTGGCTAAAGATCTCGACTCCATGGCTTTAATGGGTGAAGGCGACTGTTCAAGGTTGGCCCCACTGGGCAGCTTTGAGGTGAAGACGTTGTTGTCAGGCTGGGGTCGTTCTGCCTTGGCTTCTCGTGCCCTTGTGGCCTCTTTCTGCAGGATGGCCGGGTCCATGGGGGCCACGTAGCCGTCCACTGAAGCGAGGGAGGAGCGCAGGGTGGAGGCCGAGGGGAAGGCGGCGGAGCGGATCGGTGACGTGGTAGTGGTGGAGGAGGATCTGGAAGGCAAAGATAAGGTGAAGGTGAGAGAAGCACGTGGAGAAAGGGGAGTGCTGTTACCAGAGCCCCAAGGTTCAGCCCTGCCCGGCCAAGGTCCTCCCAGGGCTCCTGAGGAAAAGGGAGGCCGATGCTGGGTCAGGTGGGGAGGGATCAGATGGAGCCTCCACCACAGTAGCTGGCCATGGGGTAATGGCCAAAACCCATGGACACGTCCCAGAGACCTTCATAACTCCACCACCAGGCAACCTGCAGCAAAAGGAGCAACATCTGTGTTTGGGCACAGGGACACTCCTGCTTGCTTTGCTGGCAGTAGTAAAAGCCACTAGGAAAAGTGAAGCAGCTGGGCACCAAAATCTGCCTCTCCCCATCACAAGTCCCCTGCAATCCCAGCCCTGCTCCTGCTGGGGCTGGAGGCCCCAAGCGCCCCTCGCTCCATCTCCCCCTCGAGGGGACGTACCGCAGGACGGAAGGGGTGGGGGTCTCTGAGGAGATGATCTTCATGCCCGTGTTGTGGAGCACGCTGGGACGCTGCTGGATGGTCTCGTGGGTGCGGGGTGAGACGGGAGAGTGCTGGTGGCTGTGAGAGTGTGAGGACGAGCGGCTGCTGGACTGCTCCGTACCTGGGGCAAAGGACAAACAAGGGCTTGTTGAGCTCTTTGTGTTACAGACCCAATCCTACCCCCACGCAGCACGGGCCCCAGAAATGTAGTGCCAGGCTCCTCTGCAGCCTACCTGGTCTCCAGATGGGTGCATGCTCCACCGTGGTGGATGCCAGGATGGATTTTTCACGCTCCCTCTCCCGCTCCCGTTCCCGCTCGGACACCGACGATCCCGACTGCTTGGGCATGTGCGTGGGGCCTCCTGAAACCCAACCCAGAGGCACTGAGAGGACTGCAGATACAGAGATTTCCCCCCCTAGGGAACCCTATCTGCGCTTCACATCACTGTGTCTGCACAACAAAGAATGGCTCCATCCAAGGTCACCTGGAGCTGGATGGATGGGAGCAACCAGTGTGACAAAACCCAGGCAAAGCACACAACAGCCATCCTGGCATCATCTCCAGGGCAGGCCTGCCACAAAGCTGTCTGCCAGATGCCATTTTGGAGAAAGAGGTGGGGAAAGGCAAGGAAGGTCCCAACAAGCAGGATCAGAGGAGTTGGTTTCTGGGAGCCAGTGGGCTGGTCCCTGAGTAAGAATGAGTTTGGGTATCTGCCCCCAGCATGCTGAGCTCATGGCCCCAAGCTGGTTAAGGGCATCCTGCCCAACTGCTTTCCCACGGGACAAGCAGGATGCAGCGTTACCTGGGGAGAGCGGGGAGCTGCTGTGCCGGCTGCTGAAGGTCTGGGGGGGGCCAGGGATGTAGGTGATGCGGTCCATGGTGGTGGCAGGGGTGCCAGGGGTGGGGGGCACGAGGACTGGCAGGTGTGGCACTTGGGACAGGTCGATGATGCCTGGAAAGAGACACGAGAGGCCTGTCAGGATGATGCTGTGCTGGAGCGGAGAGCATTGACTCATCCCACTGTTGTGACACAGCTCAGTGGGTGCCAGCACTCACAAGGGCGCCTGAGCGCTGGCTGTCAGGGGAGGGGACCCTTCTGTGGGCAAATACAGCATGTCCTGCTGCTGGGAATAATGGGGAGGAAAAGTGCCGAGATCTGTCCCTGAGGAGCAAAGAGGCAGTAGGCAGCATCAGCCAAAGAGCACTGCTGCCTGTACCCCATGCACTCCCCAGCACCCTCTGCTCTTTGCAGAAAGGCAAATATACTTCTGGGAATGTGTTTTAAACCTCCAGAGGCCAGCAGAGCCCACGACCCATAAACCAGAGCTGCACATAAGGAGCCTCAAGTAACTAAAGATCATGGAAAAAGCATCACGTTACCCCCAACTGCCCTCCAGCCCGACCAGCCAAAACCCTACGCTGCTGGGTGAAACCGTGCTGCTGCCTTTGCCCTTGGTCCCAGTGCTGGCCTGAGCCAGCCTCCTCCTCCCCAAATGCCCCCCGGGGTGGTGTGGTGCCAGGAGGACCTGCTGCATAGTTGAGGGCGAGGGAGGGCTCCCGGGGCGACAGGCCCCGCAGCATGTCTGCCCGCTGCGCCATGGCCGTGGCGGCGGCGTTGTGGTGCATCTGCTGCGACGTGATGTAGTCGTTGATGATGGTCTGGCGGTTCTCCATGGCGGCCGTGTCTGGGTAGCCCCGGATGAGGTACGGGGGGTAGAGGTGGGGGTACGTGGGGCTCGGGGCCAGGTGCCTTGGCAGGTAGTAAGCAGCAGCTGAGAGAGAAAAGGATGCAGTGAAGCGGCTTTTCTGTGGAGACCTCAGGCTTTCGGAGCATGAGGAGGAGCAAAGCTGACCCCAAACAGAGCGTGTCCCCACTGAAGGTACCTGCTTCCAGCTGGATCCCCCTCGGGATGGCGGTGGGATCGAAGGCCAACGGGATGTGTCCTCGGTAGAGGTCGACGCCGCTGACGCCGCGGAGCAGATGCTCGTACGGGGAGATGGGGTGGTGGTGGTCGGCCACGGGGGCGTGTGGAGACTTGGAGTTGCTGAGCTCTCTCGGTGTGGGGGTGATCTTTCTGTCCTGGGACACGGGCTTCCCGGCAGTGATGCTCCCTGCAGTGAGCAGAAGGAAATGAGTCAGAGACCGAGAGCCATGGCCAAGCTGCGTCCCCGAGGGATGGCTGCAGCCAAGCGTGTCCCCCAGTGACGCTCGCAGCTACCCTGAACTCAAGGGACCTTTCCCTCCTCCCTGCTCTGCCAAGGCAGGCCAAGCCCCGCTTGCAATCCGGGAGGAGAAGCCTGTCCCAAACCCTCCCCCACCCCAGTGCATCCATACTGGGCAGTCTGAGCTCATCCTGGCCTGTGCAACCAGCTGGTGCTAGAGCTTTGCTGCTGCACTCCTTGGCACGGGGTCACTGCTGCTGGGCAGAGCTGGGGACCTTAAAACTCCCAGCAGTGATGGAAGCCCCAGCCATCCCTGGCAGCCACCCCAGCGCTGTGAGTCAGCTGTGGCTGTGGGCAAGAGTGGGTGCAGGGTGCTGAGGAGAACGGGTTTGACAGGCACTTGCTGGGAACAGCTCGTGCAGGTGAGGTCAGCAGCCACCTCCCATGCACCTTGCCCACTCAGCTGGCTAGAAACCCCAGGGGCAAAGAGAAGGCTCAGCAAGTACCTTCGTGCTGCCGTGGCGTGGACTCCCGCGTGGAGACCGGAGAGCCTCTGTGCAAGTGGCCACTGAAGGCGGTGTTGTGCCCTGCCTGGTGCTCCTCGTAGGCCAGGGCACTTTGGTGGGGCTTGCCCGGCTCAGGGACAATCACAGGAGCCCCTCTGGCGATGGAGCCACCCGAGTTTGTCACCGGGCTTGGCCTGTTTTTCAGGCTCTCTTCGTACGCTCTCTCCAGACTCCTGGGGTCCTGGATGACATCCAGGGAGTGCACGGAATGGAACGTCCTGCCGGGGCTGCCGATGATGGAGCGCACGTCGTGCTTTTTGGTACTGGAGGAGGAAGAGCTGCTGTCGTACTTCAGTGGGGTACCCTGGGGACAGAAGGCAGAGGGGACATCAAAGGGGATGCAGCACCCACATGCCACCGGGTCTCAATGTGTGTCCTCGTTCAGTGGGTTAACACACCAGTTTACTTGGTCAAACAGCAAGAGGCGAAGCAGAGGCAAAGGCTCTGCGTGGCACAGGGCAGGGTGGAGTGCCCATCTTGCATGTCTTGCTGTGCTCTGACAGGATGATGGTGAGTCAGCGCCGAAGGCTGGCTGTGCCCATCACGCCTCTCCTACACACACTGGGAAATGAGGCAGGACCACGAGGTGCCATGGGAACCCTCCAAATATTTGGAGCCCAACAGGAGACAGCATGCCATGCTTCATCTGAACTACTGGCATTGCTGGGCTGGCACTTTCCATAAAGGCAGGAGACCAAGATTATGTGCACCCAGAGACACAGCTACCGAGAGCACCAAGCTGACTGGCCTTGAGCAACAGCCGAACCCGTTCCCTTCTGTGCACACATGTGGACAGAGCATCGGCTCCCTGAAGTGCCCAGGGAGGTGTCAAAGTGGCACCCTTCCCTGGGTTCTGTATTTACCTGCTGGGAAGGATCACAGAATGGTTTGGGTTGGAAAAGACCCCATCAAAGGATGGGGAAGGGCAACCTGCACTCAAGCAGAGCCTCAATTCTGGCCACTGATGCGTTTGTGACCTGAAGCCCTCTCTGCTTGCCTTTTACCTGGGGAATGGTCCCCAGGGTCTGTGCAAGGCCAAGCAGCCTGAGCAGGACTGATCTCACCTGCTGTTCCTCCCCACTCACCTGTGTGATGGACCCTTCCTTCAGAGGCCTCGTCAGGGAGATGTCTGGCGTCCGCCTCAGCTCCTCCCGGGGAATCTCATGGATCGATCTTCCCGCTTCCTTCACCGTGGCCACCAGGCCCTCATGGGCTGGCTTCATTTTCAGAGGAGTAAGGCCTTCGTGAGACCTGACCTTGTAGGCATCAGATAAGTCCCTCGGTGGAGTGTTTTCCCTCTTGAGCTGTTTGGCTTCTCTCCTGAGGTAGTCCTCATGGGCCTCCACATAGGACCGAGGTATTCCTGCAATCCCCAAGCAGATGGCAGATGCAGAGGGTGATTCCCCAGCCAGAAACTGGCCTCCTAGGCCCTGTGCAGATGCTCACTGCCAGGGGATCTCTATCTACTGCACGTAACTTGGAAACTGGTGCCCAGTTGAGCACACAGAGCGGCTCTGTCACTAATGCAGCTGGACCACCTCACATCTACCACCACTTTCTGAACCCATTTCACACTAGTTCCAACCTCCCTTCATGTGAGTCACCAAGAACTTTACTCCTGACTCAGGTGGGAGCTTTGGTTGGTAGAAGCTGAGAAAGGCTGAAAATCTCTCATCACACAGCTGAGGCTGCAGAGATCTGCAGCTGAGCCTCGAGGGGCCCATCTTTGTCTCCTCTTGCCCTAGCCTGGCAACAAGAACAAGGGGCTGTGCATGTGAGAGATCTTCCCATGTTACCCCTGGCTGTGGCCCTCTCCTGCTTGTAGGCTTTACCTTGTGTAATTGAGCCCCTCATGTGGTGCTGCTCCTTCAGGTTATGGGGACTGTGTCGGTCTGGAGGGATTGCTCGACCCATGAGACCTACAACGGATCCAAGGGGGAAAGCTGGGTAAGGACACAGGAGTTCATTTACAATGAGTACATGACAGTGCTACCAGGGAGTCCTGGGACAAAGGAAAACATCATCCATTTCAAAATTACTTGATTTCTCTTGTTTTTAAAATGTCTTTCCTCCTGAAACTTGTCTCCCAGGACACAAACCAAATGAGCCAGTCCTTGTCCCTTGTCTTCCCATGCTGGACAGATGCTGTCCCATCGCGATGTGCTGCAGGAACCAGTCAACCATTGCCAAAAGGCAGGCATGGGAAAGTGCATCATGTAGCCAAGAGACAGGGTCTCCTGAGGTTATTACTAACCCAGCAAGGATAGAAGGTGTCACCCAGACCCACCTTCAATGCTGGCAGATAAGGTATCACGGGCTGATAAGCCTCTGCTGATCCTCCCCTCCATCATATCGTAGGTCCGCTTGGTTCCTGTGGTCTCGTGAGAAGCTCCTGAGCTCCTGCTCTCTTCTTTGGGACACTGAGATGCAGCAACTCCACCTGGGGAAGGGAACAGCGAGAAGCCCCATCAGGAGCATGGAAGTCAGCCTTGGCCAAGGGAGGGTGTTGGTGCTGTCTGTGCTCATTGCCGAAAGGTCAGACCCCACCCCAGCATCAGCCACCGCTTGGCAACGCCAGAAACGTCACATGAGGTTGGCTTCCAAGAAATTCAGCTGGTGTTTCCTCCCCTCCCTGCCTGCCTCAGACTCCAGAGCTCCGTGGCAGCATGCACCCCGTGGTGTCCCACTCCTTGCCTGGCGGGGGCTGTCACCTCTGCAGCAGGACAGCCCCAGGCCAGCGTGGTACTGGCAGCAGCACCTCTGGTTCCACTCATCTTGGCCCTGTGGCTCTGGGGAGTTCTAGTTCTGCTTTTTCCCCTGTTTGTTTTGATTTTTGCTAGACACCTACTGTTTGGGACTTTGGCCAGCCTTAACATTTGCTGAGACACTCCCTGGGTGAGAAAACCAGGGAAAAGGGAGAAGAGGCAAAGCTGGGAATGGTTCTTTTGAAACAGAGCTGAGTGTGGATCGGGACTGGGAGAGGCAGCGACAATCCCACGCAGGGCTGATGGATCAAGCACTAGTGTGAGACCACTGACACCTCCCTGAATAAACTTGGAGCAGATTCTTCTGCAAATGAACAGTAGTCAGCTGTCCTGAGCTACAGCCCTGGCCACCTGCAAGCATAGCCCTGCCTGTGCCAGCAGCATCCTGCCCACCCTGGGCGACGGGCACCCACTGTGTGTGACAAGCTGTGAGCTGAGCAGGCAGCTCACAGAACCACAGAATCTCACAGGTTGGAAGGGACCTTGAAAGATCACCCAGTCCTACCCTCCTGCCAGAGCAGGGCCACCTAGAGTAGGTCACACAGGAACTCGTCCATGTGGGTTTGGAACGTCTCCAGAGAAGGAAACAGGGCAGCCTGTTCCAGTGCTCCCTCACTCACAGTGAAGAAATTCTTCCCTGTATTTCTTTGGAAGCTCCTGATCAAGGAGAATGCCTTGTGTTTGTGTAATAAGCTCTGAGCAAGGATTTTGGCTTGGAGAGACAAACGCCTCTGCCCATCATCCCTGGCTGCCCCTGCCAAGGGTTGCCAGTGCCCTGATCCTGGCAGAGGATCCTGGTAGTGGGCAGAGAAGGTGGTTATACAGTGAGAGAAAACGGAGGAGAAGTTAAAAACACCCCTTCCATCATGGACAACAGGGAACAAAAGTCCTCAGCGAAACCAGTAATTAATAAAATGGGATTATTACAACTTCACACCCACTGCTGGTTTCCGCAATCTGCGCCCACTCAATCCAGAAAGCGTTTGGGACCGCGTGCGGGGAAACAAGAGGGGGATCTGTCCCTGAGCCTGCACTTCAGAGCCATGTGATGGGAGAAATCCGGGGGTGGGGCTGGGAGGGAGCAGGGCCGTGTGCCTGCAGCCTGTCATCAGCGCACAGCTGCTGCCAGCAGCCCCCCGCAGCAGGGCACGCGGGCACCCGCAGCCTTTGTCCTGCCGGGAAGAGGAGGGAGGGTGCCAGGGAGAAGAGAGACTAAACAGAAAGCAAATCACTCCACGTCCACATCCCTTGCCTTGCAGAAGCCATCAGCAATCATATGCAGAATGAGAATAACCAATCTAGCAGCATTCAGCTCGCACATGCTACAGGATCTCGTCTCATTACAGCTCTTTTATTTTAAGCACCCTCATGACACTAAAGAATTTGCAATTTTTTTCCTGCTTGCCAAAATTCATAATCACCAACAGTTTCAGTTTTCTTATCTAATTTTTTTTTTCTCTGTTTAACTCTTCTGCTGCTGGCTGTGAAGCCTCCCCAGGCTGCAAGGGGAGGGAGGGAGAGAGGCAGCAGGGCTGGCTGGGCTGCAGCGACACTAACTCAGGCTCTGATAAACGCTTTCAAGCATGTAAAAGGCTGCCGTGGAGAGGAAGGAATTAATTCCTCATCCACATCCACGGGGGGTAGAACGAGAGGTGATGGGCTCAGGCTGCAGTCAGGGAGATGAGTTGCTGCTGCTGAGAATGTGTGTGTGTGATGGGGAAGAGTCTGCTCGGAGTGAGATCCCAGCTCTGGGCACAGGCAGCCCTCGCTGCTGGGAGCCTTCCCCATCTTCTCCCCTGGCAACACCAGTTTTGAGATCAACCTCCCTTGGACTTCAAGCCTGGGAAAAGGAGATTAAAATAGCTTCTTGCACAAACAAGTCCTGAAATGCTTCCTGCGTCCTCCTGGGTCTGAGCCCTGCCAACTGTCCCAAAGGGCACCCAGACACAAGAGTCTGTGGTGACACTTCTTATCTGGGCCAGAGTTGACAGTGAACGTGGGCAGGCATGGGACAGGCTGGTTTCCACAGGGCAGGCGAGAGGCATGGCACAGAGCCCTGCCCTGAAAGCTCCCTGCAGCCCCAGGGCACACACACAGGATCAGATGGAACTCCATGGCTTGACCTGAACCCTCTGCCTCTGGCCCCAGATGAAACAACCAGCCTGTGAAGGAATGAGCTGCCTGCACTTAAGGGCAAGAGGAAAGGGACTTCTACTTGAGACCCTCTGCCTGCAGCGCTGCTCTGCCCAGAGAGAGATGCCCTGCCCTGGGGAGGGACGTGGCCAGACTGGGGAGGGAGGCAGAGGATTCAGTCAGCACAGCAGCTGAGCAGAGATACCTGCTGGGGTGGGTGAGTGCAGCTGAGGTTAAGATCTGCTCCTTACCCATCTCCAATTCAATTGAGAAGAGAGGTGACACACGAGGATGACCATCCCTGTGCACTCCACTGTCTCACCCCAAGAGGACACAGGGCTGTGAGGCTGCAGTGTCTGTAACTCAGCTTTTCCTGGCCCCAGCTGCAGGCAAGGAGGAGCCAGCTCCGTGCCAGAGACGCCCGACCCAGCACACGGTGCAAGGTGAGCGCGGAGGAGTTGTTTCCAGCTCCACTGGAGGGGAACATCTGCTTATCTCTATCAGGAGCCACTGGGACTTGCAAAGCAGCTCTGATGGCCACTGCTGGGATGGGATGAGCAGGCACAGAGGAGGCAGGAGCAGCTGGTGTCTGCCTGCTGACAGTGTCAGCACAGCCAGGTCCCGTCAGCACTGCCCGAGGACGCGCCTGACCACGCAGCAGGCTGTGAGCTCCAACGTGGCTCTGGGGTCTCTCCAGAGCCCCTTTGGGAGCAGGTGGCTGCTGGCCTGGCTGGCCTTTGCTTCACTCCTTTTGCACTGCTCTCCAGTGGGGCAGGGTCAGCCAAACAACAAGTGACAGTGCCTCAGCCAGTAATGGGCAGCTCCCAAGAGAGGCTCCTAGGGATGTAGGGATGGTTTCAACCTATCCTGTAGCTGCTGATGCTGTAGCAAAGCTCACAAGATACCAAGAAATGGTGCTGCTGGGCCCAGGAGGATTCCTGCAGGCAGCCTCACGCTGGAGAAGCTGCACCATGCCCAAGATGCTGGAATCTAATACTGGAATAAACCTTTATGCCAGACCACCCAATTGCCTCCATCCTGCAAGTTCTTGAGCCCTGCCTTGGCCCAAGAGCTCAGGGATGTTCTCAGAGTGCTTCAGACAGTGCCCTCCTGTGCAGGGGTGCTATGGATGAAGGCAATATCCCCCACCTGGCAGTCTCCCCTCCCCAGAACCAATCAAAACCAGAGACTCTCTCCATGGCCAGAGCCCCATCACATCTCCAAACCAACGCATCCACACGGGACAGAGGGAACTCCAGCAAGGCTGTAGGCAGGTGGGGTGGGGAGGGACGGGAAGACACGAGGCTGACCCGTTGACTTCTCAGCCTTTCCTCAAATAGCTCCCGAGTCCCAGCCACAAACCCCCAGAGCCTGCCCTAAAAAGGCAGAGGATTGCAACTCACCCTCGTAGGACAGCACGTGGCCTTTCTTCCCTTCGTAGATGACATGTCCTTTGGGCATGGCATCCTCCCTGGCCTTCTCTGCTCTGCTGGGGCTGTCTTCTCCGATTATCCTGGTAATGGTTCCTTTGTACAGCACTTCTGCCGGGGTGCCCTTGGAAAGCCACCAAGATCCATATTTAACAGTGTCACAAGCAATTAAGCCAGCACAGGCAGAGGGACAGGCTGTTCCCGCGGGAGGCTGAGCGCAGGGAGAGCGCCCAGCCTCCGCTTCCTCCTGCAGCCGACGCCGAGGGACCTGCAGCTTAATTATTGATGAGGATGGGAACAAGGAGCGGTAAAAAGGGACATGATCTGTGTGAGGCTGCTGGGAAGAGGCAGGGGGGAGGACAGGGTAGACCTCCAAAACCTGTGTGTTGCAGAGGAAGCTCCCTGGCTTGCTTTTGCCCCACAGGTTTGGGGGGACAGGGCTGGTGCCCTCCCGGGGACATCTCAGTGATGGCAGGTGACTGCTGGAGCAGTCTGCCTCCCCAGTCTGGTGCAAGAGGCAGGGAGCTGTCCTGCCCACCCTGGGCACTACTGTAGGTGGTGAGTGACCTTCTGAGAGCTGGTGCCTGGCAGCATGCCCGGCCTGACTCAACCAGACCTGTCCTGCAGCAGGTTGAGGAGCAAAAGCTGCCACAGCTCCCCAGCAGAAACAGCATCAGGCTCCTTACACAAACTGCTGTGAACCAAATCCTCTCCTTCCCTGGAGGCACACACAGACACAGCCCACAGTCACCTGCTCCTGTTGACCTCCCTTCAACACCCCAGAGCTGGGTGTCCTTGAAGACACTCTTGGTGGCTCTCACCACTCTGCCCTCACAACCTGCCAGTGCCAAGCCAGTACAGCCACTGTGAGGTGTCAGTCCTTCCAACCCCCACAGGGAAGGCTCAGCAACACGGTCACAGCTGCTCTGACATTCTCCTACTCTGCTCATTTAATCCCATCCACCCCCATGACTGATGCTCACAGGAAGCCCTGGGGAAGTGATGCCCCAGCCAGCTTTGCTGGTGCTTCCAGGCTGCACCAGGGCAGACTATTTCCCCATCCCAGCTTACAGAATCATACAACCATTTCAGCTGGAAAAGCCCTTGAAGCTGCTGCAGTCCCAGCCCTCCCCTCACCCTGCCCAGCCCAGCACTAACCCCTGGCCCTCAGCACCTCAGCTCCACGGCTTTGGGATCTCTCCAGGGCTGGGCACTCCCCAGCTCCCTGGGCAGCCTGGCACAGAGGCTGACACCCCTCTCAGGGAAACGGTTCTGCCTCAGCTCCAATCTCAACCTTCCCTGGGGCAACTTGAGGCTGTTTCCTCGTGTCTTATGACTCGTTACTTGGGAGAAGAGATCAATCCCCACCTCACTACAACATCCTGTCAGGTAGCTGGCCATGTCCCTGCTCTGTACCAAGCCCTCTGAGCACCAGCAGCCCCCAAAACCCCACTGCAGCTGTCAGAAGCCAAGATGTGGGTTCAATGCTCTGCTCGTTTGCCCTCACAGCACACGCAGCGACAGCTGTCCCAGCCCCAGGTAAGTCTCATCCTCCTTCCGTGGACGTGCTCAGAGGGGATTTGAAAGCAAGTGATGACAGATGGCTTCAGAGCAGAGAGCATATATTCAAGATCTGCATCCCATGAACTGGATGACTAATCTGAGATCAAATATCAGCTCTGGTACCTGGAGGTGTTGTTAGAGCTGGGGGCTCCTGCTCCTCAATGGGAGCAGAGGGATGCAGGCTGCTGGTCCAGCAGGAGAGGCAGGTAATGCCCTGGGTCTGGGCTTGGTACCTTATCCCCAGCTAAACAAAGCAATCTAGATGGATGTAAAATAGTGCCTCAGCAAACTCTGCTCATCTGATCTCTGACACGTGGTGCTCAGGACCCTTCACTCCCACCTACTGCTGCCCATAGCTGCTCAGGGGCACGTGAAGGGAGGGAGCCTGTATTTGCTCTGATGGGTTATTTACAGCCCCTGAGCATCTGCTCCTGGCAGCAGTGGATGCAGGGCACCAGGCAAGTCAAGTCTTTGCTCTGGGCCAGGATTCAAGTTTGGGTCCCCACGGCCAAAGGTAACACGGTCACTCTCCTTGAAGGAGGCAGGCAAAAATCTGAGCAAGAGTGGCTTTAAATATCTGACTGATGGCCAGATAAAACCCTCATGGGAAACAGATTTATTTTATCCGTTAAGGCTCTCTGCTCTGTTACCAGATGAGCAATAACTCACACTGCACAGAACTATCGCCCGCTTGCCAGCTGCTCTGCTGAAGATGGATGGTGGAGATCAAGGCCAAAGGTTCTTCCTGCCCAAGACAGCCTTGGGGCAGGACCCTCACTGCAGCAGGCTCAGCCCTGGTAGGAGACCTCCCTACCCTCCACACACCTCACAGCCTCCCCATCTCTTCCACCCAGCCTAGACCTTCCATCCGTCTCCTCTCTCTCTTCCACCGTCAAGACTGTTTTCCCAGAGCCATTTAAAGCTGCTTTTGTCTCTGTTCCTGACAGCTATGATAAGCAAAGCGGGGTTTAGATGTGCTGGAAGGCTGTGCATGGCTGCTGCCTGAGCTCTGCTCAGGGTCTGCAGGCTCAGCTCACGGCACAGGGCTCGTGCCGTCCCGAGCGGAGGCTGTTTGCAAAGGCTCTGGCCACAGGCCACTTTAACAGGCATCAACACAGCCCCATGCCACACACTCAGTGCACCCTGCCAACCCCTGCTCCCCACACCCAGCACCACGAAGCTGCAGCCACCAGCACCCAGGAAGCAAAACCCGCCCGAGATGAGGGACCTACGTGTGTGATGGAGCCTCGGTAGGTGATGGGCGACTCTGGAGGGGGCCTGGACGTGGGTGTTCCCTTGGTGATGCTCCCTCCTGAGGCAGAGCTCAGAGAAGTACCTGTAGGACACGAAGCCAGTGAGCTGGGGGCTGGATTTGCCATTCAGCACAAAACCAGTGGGGCTGAAGCTACTGACTAAGCACAGGATTCAACCCAGTCTCTAGCAAGCTGAGATACTGGAGGAGAAGCCTTCCAAGACACATCAGTGTTCAATGCCACGTGTTGCAGAGCCCTTCCTAACCCACTTCCTGAGGGACTCAGCCCTGAGGGTCTGGGAGGAAGGAAAAAAAATGGGTATTTTGAAGCTATGAGCTCCCTGGTGCCCTCACAGAGCAGCCTGGCAGACTGATGGAGAAAGCGCAGCCTGTCTCAGCCTCTCCTGATGTGATCAGGGCAGAACTCTGGCAAGATGCAGCTCAGAGTGGTTTGAGTTCACTTGCTTGTGACCTGTGCTGGGTTGGAGTCAGCCCACTGCACTTGTGCATCTGACTGCCTCAGCAGCCAGGGAGTTTCACCCTCCAGAACTTGGACTTCAAAGCAACATCTGTGCATTTATTTCCTTCTGCCAAGCTAACAGGAACAGAACCAGGGGAGAGAGAGGTTTCAATGAGATGTGGTCCCTGCCCAGCCACAGCAGCAACACTGAAGAACCTGACAATCAATTCATGGCATTTAAACAGGGCTCACTTTGTCTTAACCTACAGACTCTGGGGTGTCCCCCAAAACAAAGCCTCTCCCAGGATCAGTGAGTGAGGCCCTGTTTTGGGGAGATGGCTGCAAACACTGAGACGTTGTGCAGAGCCATCTGCCACCCTGCTGGAGAAAAGGGGAGAAGAGAGCCCAGAGATCAAACCCCACATCAGTGGGCAGCCACAGCCCAAGCAGCACTTGGCAGTGCCAGCATCCCTCCCCTCCCAGCCCCAGCTCCTCACCCCGCAGGATGGAGCCCTCCTGGGTTGGCTGCAGAACCAGACTTTCTGGCTGGCTGGCCTGGCTTCTAGGAGAAAGTTGTTCCTGCTTTACTCCAGGAAAAGGCACTGGAAAACATGAAGTAGGTATGAGGGTGGGTGCAGGGCTGCAGCCCAGCCTTTCATCTCTGCTGGCCTGGGTCAGCACCTCCCGGGCACTCTGTGAAGGGCTTCCCTGAGGCTGCAGCGGCTGACACAACACCCCCCTGCCAGCAAACAGCCAGATCATTGCTCTGCCCTGGCAGAGGCAGTGCTGGGTGTTGCCTGCCCCAGGCATGGGGCTGGCATTGAAAACCCAGAGCTGGTTTGTAACAGGACCCAAGCACATCAGGAACCAGGGCCCAGCCTCGGTGCTGCTCCAACTCCTCCTGCTGTTAAGAAAAGCTTCCAAATCTGCAGACTAAACACTTCTTTTGTTCACTTCAGGCCATTTACTCTATCCCACCACCCCAGCAAGTGGCAATACATTTCCTTCCTTGGATCACAGTATTAGCCAGAGGGTATTATAGGCTGGGAAGCGTCCCTGACCGAGCTGCTGCTTTCCTACACCACACAAATTTAGCTCCCTGTATCTCTGCTCTCGCGATGGACTAATCCTTTCATCCTCTTAGCAGGTCTCTCTCTGCTCCCTTGCTGTATCCTGCCTCTTTTTCCCTCTGCCCACTCCCTGATGTGCTCTGAGCATGCAAGTAACCCCTCTCCTCCCAGCTTCTCACCCAGTTTCTTGGGATCCATGGTCAGTGGCAGGCCCATGGTGATGGAGCCGACGGGGACCTTGGCGTGCTCAGAGCTGTAGGGCGCGTGGAGCTGGATGGGCATCCCCTGCAGAGCAAGAGGAGGGCTCAGGGCTCAGCTGCCCAGCCCAGTGAGGCAGCTCCAGCACTCACACCCCATACCCTACCTGGGAAATGGAGCCGACAGGTCTCTCCAGCACAGAGGGGTGCTTGGTGGAGGAGATGAGGGGAGGAGGGTTGGAGATGCTCGCGACTCTGGGCAGCCCCGAGCGAGAGTTCTCATGCAGGTTCAGTGGGATGGGGTGTCCTGTGGGGAAAACACAAGCATTAGTGAGACCCAGGGGAAGCAGATGGCTCAGACAGGAAGAGGGGCAAAGGAGGGGGCAGGGGCTGGGTGCAGGGAACTGGCTGGCTGTGAGGATCCAATCAACACAATGGTTTTGGAACGGACTGGAGTAGTTTAAGTGACTGATACCCCCTCTGCAGCCTGAGAATGTTCCATGCCTGGCTTATCTGCCCTCCAGCTGGAGAGAGACAGCACAGGGAGGAATTAAACCTGCCCAACTTTGCTTCGAGGGCAGGGCAGGGAGCACCCACATCACTCTGCAACGAACCATACCCCTCAGGCTGCACTGGCCAGAGCTGGGAGCTCTCTCTGGTCACCCTCCCACCAGCAGTGAGGCACCAAAGAATCGTTTGGTTTGGAAAAGACCTTTAAGACCATCAAGTCCAACCACTAACCTCACACTGCCAAGCCCACCACTACGTCATGCCCCACTAAACCACATCCTACAGAAGCTCTGTTGCCAAAGCAAGGTATGAGCAGGCTTTTTGCTGAACCCTTTCTCTTATTCCCTCCCCAAAAAGCTGCATTGACTTAAGAGCGTGACCTGCATTATGGCTGCAACCACAGCCCCCGTGCTCAGCCCCATGCCATGCAGCCAGGGGCTTTTACTTGCCTGGTGGGTTGTACTGAAACAAGTGGGGCTCTGCCTGGGGAGAGGTTTTTATCACATCCCGGGAGTAGGACAGGACAGGGGGCCAGCACGAGGCGGCCATGGGCTCTGCGCTCAGCTTCTGAGCCTCTGCGATGGACGGGAAATGCACAGACTTTTCTGCAAAGAAAACAGAAAGCAATCAGTTTACCCAGTGGTCCCTGTGGGCGTAGGCAGGGAAGCCAGAGCCAGCTCCCAGCATGGATAGTGGCTCCTGTTCAGTCAGTGCTGGCCGTGAGGTGATGAGGGCTGAATTCCTCAACCGAACTAAGAAGTGCCTCAGTGTCAGTGCCTGGATCTGACAGCATTTCCTTTCCTCAGATGCTCCAAGCACAGTGGGAAGGTCAGATGTCTGTGTTGGTGACTCAGTTGCTGCTCACTGCAAGCTGGGACCTCTATGGACATCCCACCACCCAGGAGAGACAAGTTTGGTCACAGGGACCAGCTCCTCACTAGGGTTTGGCAAGTGCAAACCACTCCTGGGCACACAGCTCCTCACCAGCCACCATGGCAGGCCTGGGAGAGATGAATGATGATCTTGCCAAACCCTTCACTGAGGTTAAACCCAAGAGGTACAAATGTTGGCATCTCTCTGGCACGTGGGAGACATCCAGCAGGCATCAGCTTGCTGGTGACAACACAGTCTGTGGTCCTCAGCCAGGCACGAGGTTCCAGAGACCCCTGTGCACACCAGGAACAACCTTATCCCCATGAGACATCACAATGTGAAAGCTCAGCCACTCTTAAAGGATAGCTGCTGGCTAGAAACCATTAGAAGGCTGTGGGATGCAGCCAGAAATAACAGCATCAGCTCCTTGAACAGCAAGGGAATAATGTACAGATGTTCTGTGAACACCTGGGACAACCAGGCTGAGTGAGACTGGCAGAGGCACATGCTGTGGGATGACTGGATGCCTCTGTGGAGAGTGGGGTCCTCTGTAAGGCATCAGGGCTGAGGGCAGGGAAGCTTCCTGAAATTATCTGGCTCTGGGTGTAATGGATGCCAGGCTGGCTTCACCTGGCCACACACAGGCTGATCAGAGGCCAAGAAGTGCTGAAGGATGGGGACAACTGAACCCTGCCTTGCTCTGTAAGATGCTGGGGAAGAGAGGCTTCATCTGCACCAGCTCCATCCGAAGTGCATCCTCACGCTTTGCTGAGCAGATGGATGAGACAGCCTCTTCTGGATGGATTAGAGGCAGGGTTGGTAGGATTTGCTTGTGATCGATAAACACTTAATTTTGCACTGCCCTTCTTCACCAGACCCATCCACGTAACCTTGGCATTGACCAGAAATCAGCAACTGGGCAGTAAACTACAGCATTCACTAATGAACCCAGCCTTTAACCATCAATTTTGGACAAAAATAGATGCCTGAATCTTGCTAAGCCTAATAACAGGGCAAGTGGATTATCAGAGGCCCAATTTAATGAGGCTTTACTGCATTACCGTTATGAATGCTCAGTGTACTCAGAAGCCGTGAGATGATTCTTGTCCCTTTCAGGGAGAGGAGGAATCCATTCTCAGCACATACGGGTGTCCAGGCAGCCTGGCAGGGCTGGGTAGGAGAACTCAGGCACATCCTCAAGGCTGACAGAGTCTCTGGCAGGTCCCCACTCCCCGTTTTTCTCCCCACTGAGCTCTGCCCATGCAGGGGTGAATGCCACTGGGATGTCCCAGCTGAAGACGCTCTCCAAGGCCAAGGCACCGGCAGCCAAAGCTGCTTGCTCCTTGAATGGCTCTTGGAGAGCCCCGTTCTCCTCCCCTCCCCTCGGGAGCCGTCCCCTCCCCTGCCTGCCTCTCCAGCCTGTGAAATGTGGCCAGTTCCTAATTGCCCCCGCATTAGAGGGTGGCTATAACTCAGCCAGCTTTTGATAAAACAGCACTTACACGGGGAAGAGAGAGTTCCTATTACCGTTTATCAAGCCCCTGGAATGGGAGCAAAGGAGTCAGAGTTTATACGATCCGTCATCCAAACGAATGCTCTTGGCTCCCCATCTCCTACAGAGGCCAAATGAAACACGGCTAAATCAACACAACACAGGCTGCTGCCCGCCCAGCCGCCGGGCGA
This sequence comes from Colius striatus, assembly GCF_028858725.1. Lineage (NCBI taxonomy): Eukaryota > Metazoa > Chordata > Aves > Coliiformes > Coliidae > Colius > Colius striatus. The sequence goes on along the minus strand of NC_084775.1, from coordinate 13,123,065 downwards.
TAACCCGCGCTGAGCCCCTCTGCCCGGCCCTGGCACCAGCAGCTCGGCCTGGCAGGCAGGGGAGGGAGGGAGGGCGGCGCTGGGGAAGGCACGGCACGGCTGGCCGCCCTCCAGGCCCCTCCGGCCCCCGCCAGGCAGCCAACGCCTCGGCCAGGATGTGTGCAAGACTTGGCTTTGAAGCGGATCCAGAGCGGTGCGAAGGATGTTGATCTCTGGAGTGTTTCTAGGAGTTCAAGCTCGCTTATCAAGCTGGGGAGGAATGGGAGTACCTGCTCCTCTTGCTAGGAGGTGGCACAGGGCTGCTCTCCTGAAAGCTTCGCAGGCTGTGCGGGACTCTAACACAAGGCCCGTGGCAGCACAATGTCTGCAGCCTGGATGCTTGCTGCTTCCCTGGGACGCCTCAGAGTGCAGGGAAGGGAAGGGACAGACACAGATTTGCCAGGACTATCTGGCTATCTCCCCTCTAAACCCTGATCCACAGATGGGATGTGCTCCAAGAGGCAGAGACAGCACTGAGCCACAGCCTGAGTCCACCCCTACTGATATCAGGGCTTTGGGGGACTTGATTTCTCCCCTCAACGTGACTCATTACAGATCTGATCGCTTCCAAATGGGAGACACATTCCCATCAGGAACAGAGAAGAGCACAGCCCCTGATTCCCAAGGGTCCACACACAACTCAGACCCACTGTGGTACCCAGCACACATGCACAGCTATGCAGGCTTTGGAGATCACACAGCTGGAGCCCAAGCCCTGCCGAGATGTCTGCAGGGCTACAGGGAAGTATAATTATTTTCATTAACACAGAAGATTCAGAGCACTAGAGAGATGTGAGAGCAGAGACTGAAGTGCTTCTCTTTGCTGAGAACAAAGCCATACAAAATCCCCCTGGGTATCAGAGCCCTGGATTTAATAACGGTGCCAACTGGTTGCAGAGTGGCATGGTTCATCTCCAGCCCCTAAACCCTGCCTTGCACCTAATGCACACTAACCTGCCTCATCAACTCATTCTCCTGGGACGCTGGTGACACAGAGCTCTGGGTTCAAGTGTCATCAGCTCACCAGGAAGCTGAGCTGTGCAAGACCAGATCTGCACAGGATTAGGGCACTAGAGATCAAACCCCATTCCTGCTGCTGTGGGGGAAGTGCCGGAGGGGATTTGTTCCTCCTGGGCAGCACACACAAGCACAACAGGCACTCCCTTTCTCTCAAGGTGAGCAGTCACCTTCCTTGCTGTATGCAAAATATTCAGCAGGTGTGATGCACACATGGTGCTATTTACTGTTTAAAGAAAACGTGGACAAGTGCCAGCAACCAAGTCCTCTTGCAAGCAGATCATTCTGTCCAGAGGGACACAACAGCCTGGGCCTGGATGCTGCAGAGCAGGCTGCTGAGGTCCTGGTTGCCAGAAGGTGAACTAGTGCAGTGATTTTCCATCCAAGATCACAGCTCAGTTTTACTGCAGATCTGCCTCATCAGTACAGCTTATCCACCTGCCATCTCCACGCATGAGCAGGTAATTTTTGCAGCTGCACCCATCCCTGTGCAGGATCCAGGAGACATTGCACCCACCCAGCCCAACTTTCCCTGATCGTGCCACTGGTGACAAGAGCCTCATCTGCACACACAGCTGAACTGCAGGCTGGCTGTGAGGGGCAGGGACACAGACTCTGAACTAGAACAGACTCTGTCACTCAGATTAAAAACACATTTAGAGGATGGTCTCATCAGGACTTCCCGTCTCTCCTTAACCTTGATCCCCAGGTGCTCAAGCTAATAACGCTTCAGATGCTCCACGGTGGGAAACTCTGAATTGCTCATTAGGCAGCCAAACCACATCAGAGCTATTCCGGGGAGAAAGCACTGGGAATCTTTACAGGAACCTTTGGACTCTGAGTCACAGTATTAGCATTGATTTTAAATGAAATAATGGTCCCCGCTGAGCATTAAAAGCATTCTTTATAGAAAGCCAGCAAGGTAGAAAAGAGCCATTGTACCCAGAGCCCTGGCATGCCTCCAGGCCCCTTTGCTCTCAAGTGAATGGCAGAGACGCTAATAAAGGCAATCTTCACCTCCTCAGCACTCGACACTGGCCCGGTGTTTGCTGCAGGCTCAATGAGACATGATGTACTGTCTAATGAACACGGGAAATTAGCCATGCCTCTCTCATCCTGCTTCGAGATGCTATTAAAGAGCTTTCAAGGGCTGAAGCAAGCTTTCACCTAAGCGGAGGAAAGCTGCTGGCTGCATGCAGCTGCACACACCGGGCACACTGACACATGCACACCCCTCACCTTCCAACACACCCCCCCCTCACCTTCTGACACACACACCCCCCCCTCACCTTCCTTGTCACCCACGGCAGGGCTCCGGCTCTTGCCCCGGGGACTGCTGCTTGGCTGCTGCTGCTCCTTCTCAGCCTGCTGCTGCTGGGCCTGTGAGAGCTTCCCTGGGGGCATGTCCTCCCTGGCAGACTCGTGGGCTTTTGTGATCTGCTGCTGGTAGAGGGCCAAGGCATGGGGAGGCACCTGAGGCTTCACACTTCCACTCTGCAACATCCCCTCTGAGAAGCCTTCGGAAATCTGCAAAGCAATAAGGATTGGTGACACTTGTTGTGGGCTGTTCAGTGTCCAGAACAGTCTTGGAGACATCAAGGTGTTATGAGAGGCGCCTGCTTCACATCTTACCGGCCCAAATAGGGCTCCAATGCTCACCAGGAGATTAAAAAAGCCCACAACAAAGAGTATCAGCTCTGTGCTTGTGACACTATCAGAGAGCCTCAGGTTCCTCTGGTTTAAAACCTCTAATCTATATTTAAGTGCCTGGAGCTTTTGCCAGAAGTTCCATTACAGAAACCACATCTTAAGCTGTAACATGGCAAAGTGGAAGAGCATCAGGAACGGTCTCTCCTTAAGTATTCAAAACCCAGACCCAGGGATTTCCTCCCTGTCCACCCTGTGCTGCTGCTCCTCTGGTGTTGACCCTGGAGATATCAGGGTGCTTTTTGCCACAGCAGCAGCAGGAACCACCAGCCTCAGAGAGTACATATTCTTTCAACACACAGACACTGGGTAGCCAAAAAAGGGTACCAAGCAAAGCTTCTTGGATTAGAAAGAGCATAAATGCTTCTTGTGTGGTATCCCTCAAGCACATGAGCTGAAGAGAAGCTCAGGGCTGGAAGGTGCACGCTCGCTTTTTAAAGCAATGGGAGGCAGCAGTCATGTGGCAATGAGAAGCTTTTTCTGTCCAGACCTCCCACGACTTTCTGATAAAAATGCTCAAGGGACACCCAAACGTTGCTGGTGGAGCTGCTCCAGCAGCTGGGAACACACTGCACAGAGGCCACCTTGTCTGTGGGGGGCTCACACAGCCCAGGCACGGCTCTGCACACCCCCGTAACCCTGACACGCCCCACAGAGCACACAGTCCCACAAAAGGGCACACACAAGGCACACAAAGCCCTGGTGCTCCCAGTCCAGGCCTCTCTGGGGGGTACTCACGATGGGAGGGATGGCAGCAGCACGCTGCTTCAGCTGCTTCAGGTCCAGAGGCTTCTGCGGCGAGGAGTTCAGCCTGGCGTCACTGGCGGTGTTGAGTAGGCTGGGTCGAGGGGACAGCAACCTGCACACAAACATGAGTGTCAAAAGGGCAATGCCACAGAGAAGCTCCACATCCCATCGCTCCCCCACACCCTGCACCTCTCTGTTGGATGCTGCCAAGCCTCAAGGACACCCTGTTCATCAGAGACCGCTGCTCGGAATCCGAGCTCTCAAACACATCGTGCACTTGGGCTTCCAGCCCTGCAAGCTGCTGCCCTGGCCCCAAACCTTTTCAGATGGCAACTACCACTCCAAAGATCTCAGCATCCACCATGAGGATGGTTGTCTGACAGAAGGATGCTCAGCAGGAAAATCTGCTGCGCTGCCCAAAGCAGGGGAGGATCTGCAGCTGCTGGGGAAGCAGCTCGACTTCAACCTTGGTGGGCTGCAGGTGGCCCCAGGTCACACAGAACCACAGAATGGTGGGGTGGGAAGGGCCCTGCAGAGCTCATCCAGCCCCTGCTAAAGCAGGTTCCCCTGGATCACGGGGCACAGGAACGTGTCCAGGTGGGTTTGGAAACCTCCCGAGAAGGAGCCTCCACACCCTCCCTGGGCAGCCTGGGCCAGGGCTCCCTCACCTCAGCACCAAAGGAGTTTCTCCTCCCAGGTGAACTTGCTGTGTTCCAGCTTGTGCCTGTTACCCCTTGTCCTGTTACTGGCCACTACACAAAAAAGCCTGGCCCCATCCTCTTGACACCTGACCTTTAGGTATTTATAAGCATTGATAAAGTCATCCCTCAGTCTTCTCCAGGCTAAACACCCCCAGGTCTCACAGCCTTTCCTCCTCACAGAGATGCTCCAGTCCCCTCATAATCTGTATATCCCTTCCCTGGACTCTCTCCAGAAGTTCTCTTACCACTCTTGAACTGGTCTACAAGGGCAGGGACAGAGGTGAACACAGCCCAGCAACGTCTAGCCAGCAACTAAGGCACCTCTGCCACGGGAGGACAAGGCCAAGGGGAGGCAGAGAGTGGGATGGGATTCAAATACTGCTTCCAAAGACAACCCCCATGGGGCTCCATGCTCAAATGAGACCATTACGTCTCCCTCCATATGCTCTCGAGCCCTCTTTCCCTCATCCCCTGCGCTAAGTATTTCTAGCAAATCTGCTCTTGTGTGCAATAAACCCAAGGGAGAGCTGAAGCCTGGAGTTACAGAGCAGGGTGACCACTTCTGATTTCACTTGGGCCTCACACTGCTCTCTGGAGCTCACACTGTGCCTGCCCAGCACTCAGGCTCAGACTCACGCTCCCCTCACGTGTGAAGCCCGTGGGTCAATCCAGCAAAGATGCCGGGGACACGTCTCTCCAGGCCATCTCCACTTTGTCTCCCTCCCAACTCCAAGTTGTTGAAGCCAGTTCATGCTTTTCAAGCTTTACAGCTTGATTTGTTTATTTTAGCTGTTATTTCGCTGCTCTCTTCAGTCTATAAATTTCAAGGTCATTCCATGCTCACCCTTGGATGAATAAACAAGCCTGGCGAGGCCATGTGTGGGGAACAAACTCATCAGGAAGAGACTCATCCCTCTGTGCAGTGCCTGGTGTGGGAGGGCAAGGGGACCCACCTCCAGCCTGGGACCAGGGTGCTCCAGTTAATTACCCAGGGAGAGCAGGTCAGGGGCAGCAAATCTGAGCTGCTCCCCAATGAATCACAACCACGTCTGCCCACGGAGCCACTGGGTGTTGTGGAGCCACGCTGGGAGGGACACGGGGCTCCTGGAGCAGTACAGTGCCCCAAAGTCACTGAGACACGTGGCTGGGGACACCAACACCCAAGCACTTGCTCCTGAGACCTTCAGGCTGTGATGAGCTGCAGCACATCTGGGGCTGCTGAGCTGGGGAAGGTCTGTGTTCACAGCATGCTCTGCAGCCCTGGCCCCACGCCCTGGCACTTGGAGCTCTGATTTTGCCCAAAAGCAGCCAATATCTCTTGAATATTTTCCTTTAAAGGGCTTTTTTTCTTTTTTTTTCCTGAGAAAGCCTCAAGTGTGAGGCTTCACCCCTGACACCAGCACTGCCAGGCTGGGAACTTGTCACCCCTGTGCCGAGAAGGTGCCTGATGCTCCTCAGGTGACCGACCTGGCAGTGCTGGCCTGGGGCCACGTCCCTGTCACTGCTACTGGCACAGACAGATCTCAGCAGCTGTGGTTGTGCTCAGCACCACTCTCCTCCTCTGCAGCAACTTTTGTGGGATGTGTAGCCTGATTTTCCAGACACTGGCAGGCTTGATCAGCAAGTGGGGTCCTGCCATCTCTTGCAGAGATGCACTGAAGCCCCTTTAAGGTCTTTTTAAACACCCTGAAGATCCTCAGTTTTCCTCCAGGATCCTGACACTTTGGAAGCCAGAGTCAGTAATGAATTAATCAATATGCAAATTGCATAATTTACTATGTTCCTCCCAGCATATCTTGCACTGAACACAGGGTTATCTGCTGGGTGCTTTACTCTGGAAGTCAAACAACCCTCAGCATCTCCAACCCAAGGCCTTCCAAACACTACCACCAGTCCCTAAACATGGGTGACAGTGCTGGGAACAGGGTTTGAGCAGGAAAGGGTCAGGATGCACACAGCACAGCCTTGGTGGTGGGGAAATGTCCCCTTCCAGGTACAAAGCTTTAGGAGTGACCAGGGCATCATGTTCCCAAACCCACCAGAGAGACAGGAACCAGTTTCATTGACAGAGGAGCCAACACACCGACATGTGACCCAATGCAATGCCTTTGCCTACGCAGTGGTTGTGCAAATGTGACAGCTTCCAGTGGCCTTCCCCAAGCCAGGGCCACGGCACCAACGCAGTGCCAGCCTGGCACAGCCGCCGCACCTATGGCTGGGCCAGCAGTTGGGACGCACGGCTGCAGGTCTGCAGCGAGTGACCCTGCGTGGCCTCCCTCCTGTGTCCCCATCTGCTGTGACCTCCTGCTGAACTGCAGCACTCGCAGCAGCCGCTGCAGGGACCCACGGACAACTGGCTGTCTTCTTTGGCTTTGATGAGTTCAGCCTGTATCTCCTGACCCCAGGACTCATCTTTGCTAGTGTGACCCGAAGAAATGCCAGCCCTGTGTCTCCCACCAGCCCTATGCCCCATCCCTCTGGTGGGGACACCCCGGCCGCCCTCCGTCCCCTTCTGGGAGATGCCGCAGACAGCTCGAGGCTTTGCGAGGCGCAGGGAAGCGCTCCCACGCCCCGCCGGTGCCGGGTGGGCGGCCGAGCAGCGGCTGATGCGGCGCCGGGGCGGCTCACGCGGCATCTCAGCAGCCGCGTCCCGCTCACTGCGAGTCACGCTGCAGCAGCGGGGCCGCGGAGCCGCCTGCACCCCGGCAGCCCCAGCCTGGGGGAAAGGGCACAGACACCCCCCAACAGCACGCTGGTGCTGAACCTCTGAGCTGGGTGTGCTCCATCGCCACACCGGATAAGAGGAGTGGCCTGGGAGCTGCAGGATGCCTGTTTAATATTCCTGGAAGCTGGTAACTGTTTGACAAGAGAGAGAGAGAGAGAGAGAGAGATGCTGACTCAGCAAGGAACTGGGGATGAAAAAGTTGTCCCTAAGACAACTTGCTCCACCGCTGCTGGGAAGTTGGTACGAGCTGCTGTCCTGCTTTCCCTTGGGTTAATGTTATATTGGAGCAGTGAGGCTCCACTGGTCTCACTCTCCCTTGCTGGGAGATTTTCTCCTGTCTGGGAAGGAGGAGAGGTTGGTGAGGGGTGGTTCTGGCCTCTCTCCACCACCAGAAAGGAGCACTGCAGCCAAGAGGCCTCAGCCCTGCCAGGGGACAGGGCCAGTGGCATCGGCACCATCCCTCAGCATGCTCGGTACTGCTGCTAACCCCTCACAGACAGAGGGGCTGGGCAGCACAGAGGATGCTCCCACCCAAGTAGCACTCACCCATCAGCTCCTGCAGCCAGCACAGGGCAAGTGTGGAGGCTGTAAAGGGTGGCAGAGATGCACAACACCTATCCACCACTTCATCCTGCTACTGTGCTCAGCTTTTAAATAGCCCCATCCACAGCACTGTGTACAGCCCACTCGGCCTGGCAGCACCCATCTCACTGCCAAATGGCCCCTGCAAACCCACGAGAGGGATGCAGGATGCAGGATGTCAGCCTCCAGTCAGAGCCCAGCTCCAAGGCAGTGAGTCAAGGGCAACTGCCATCCCTATGTGCAATGGCAGCGTGGACTCACATCCCAGGAGCCAGCATGGATGGAAGCAGGAGTCATCAGAAAAATCAGCACTACAAAGATGCATGTATCCATGTATATCCTTTAAACAGGAAAGCCTCTCCTCATTTGAGGTTCTTGGGTAGAGAGGTCTCTGTGAGAAAAGGCAGGATGTTTCTCCAAGGAGGAGGCCTGTGTTTCCCCTCCCTGTCCCAAAAGCCACCCATGAAGGGTCAGAGGTGCCCTTGGCTACTGGCCCCAAGAGGGGTTGGGACAGCAGCAGCTCAGGTGAAGACCCGGTGGCATGATCCCAGGAAAGCTCATGCAGCCAGAGTGGATAAATCATCCCTACAGATCCAAGCAGCATCTCTGCTAAGGGAGTAGCTCACCTGCTCTGCACTGGGAACACATCCCTGACATGAGTTCCCTCCTGCCAGCGCCAGCTCAGACAGAAGCCGTCCCCAGCCCTGTGCCTCTGCACAGCCCCATGTGCCGAGGGCATGTCCCGCTCCATTGCATCACCCAGATGGGCTGTCAACAGCAGACACCCAGCAGCACCCCGACACTGGGACACTGCCCTGCTCTTTGCGCCACGGCCCCTTGGCAAGCGATGGCCAGAGGGTCACGGCCGCGTGAGGACACAGCCGGGCACGTCCCTTTGAGCAGTGACACTGCCAAGGAGCAGCTGCCCAGAGCACACGTGGGCCCTGCGGCACGCAGCGGCGATGCCCCCCCGGGCCCTGGCCCACGCACCCCCTGCCCCAGCCCCTGCTCCTACCTGCTCTTGTCCACAGCATCCTGCTCGTCCATCTCGTCCGCGCTGCAGGTCGCGCTGGAGTCGCTGTCGGGGTTCACCCCGGCGCCTTTGCTGCCTTTGTGACTCTCCTTCTTCTCGGCCTTGGGCGGCCCCTCCGTCCCGGCCGTCCCCCCGCCGCTGATGCCGCTTTCCCCCTTCTTATCATTCCCCTTGTCCTTCTCCGGGCTGTCTTCGCTCTCCTCTTTCTTCACCTCGCTCTTGCTGGGCTCTTCGCTCACCTTCTCCTCTGGCTCCTCCGTTTTCACCACGTCCACCACCAAGTCCTCCTGCACCTTCTCCTCGGTGCTGGGCGGCTCTGGAGCTGCCTCCGGCGGGGGGCTGGCGGGGGGTGGAGCGGGGTTGGCAGGGGGAGCCGGGGGAGCGTCGGGGGGTGTTGGAGCCTCTTCCAACTTGACTGTTGGTTCTGCACCGGAGTCACCTCCCGGCCCGGCTGGTGCCTTGGCCCCGTTTTCGCCTCCGTCTTTGGCGTCGGGCCTCGGCGAGGGAATGCTCTCGGTGTCGGAGCTGTTATTTACTGCAGCTGAGAGAAAGGGAAGAAACAAAAATAAGGATCAGCCCGAGATTCTCGCTTCCCATATCGCTGCCTCCACCCCCTCCCTTGGGAGGAGAACGCCCTCGTTCCTCCTGGGGGGAGAGGATCCTGGGGCTGGGAGAGCTGTGCTGGGATCCCTGGGTTCAGAGCAAAGGGATGCTCTGGGGGCCCAGCACGGTGACTGTTGTTAACCCACACACAAACCACACACCCAAATGCCTAGAGGCTGAGTGACTGGGAGGCCTGACTCTAGGGGTAAACGCTGGCTGCTGGCTGGATCCTCAGGACAGGACCTGCTCCCTCCTCACCCTCTCACCCATGGCTCTGGATCAGCTCTGCTCCCCTGGGACCAGGCACCTTGCTGGCACCCTGCTCGCTGACTTACGTCGCCCGTGTCCCTGGCTCTGCCACCCCCGGGGCAGCTGGGGACCATCCCAAAACACCACGCGTGGTTGTTGTTATTTAAGCTGCCAGCAGCAGAAGAAAAGAGGTCAGGGTCAGTGAAAGCAAAGTGCTGGCAGTGCTGCAGGACAGGTTAATTATTACATGGTGAGGATCACTCTCAGATCTGCCAGCAACAGCTCCAAGTGAGCTGGAAGCACAAGCAACCATGCGCTGCCGCAGATGAAGGTGCTGCCCAGAGACTGTTCCTGTGGCTAGGGAGAGGATCATTCTCTCCATGCCTTCACCAGACAAACATGGCCAGGGCCAGGAGCACCATCTCAGCACGTCCCCATGGGGCAGGACTCTCAGGCTCCTGTGCAAACGCTTCCTCACATGCATCCCTTGACTTGTCTTTCTCCACAGCAGCGCAGGCGCAGAGGGACTGTGTCCCAAGAGCTCTACATCTATCCTTGGAAGGAAAAGACACCACCCTCATCAGGAATCTCAGCTTTCTCCAACCTTTATTCACTTGCAATCAAGCAATGAGTGTCCTGTCGCCCACCCAGGGACAAGGTTTGCAGTGCATTTGGCCAAGCTCTCCCCAGCTGCCACTCGATGTCACTCTGAATGCCACTCTGACACAGCTAAAGCTCATCCTAGGCTCAGCTGAGCTCCAGGCTCATGGTGTTAACACCACAATCCTTATACCATGTCCTTCCACCCCATCCCTGGCTGGCCATGTGGCTCTCCGACTTCAAGCTACTGCCTGAGCATCCCCAGATGTCACCCTGGAGCCAGTGGCTCTGTGTACAGAACACCACCCTGGCACTTCTGTGCCCGTGACACTTCATGTCCCTTGCTTACGCCTTTCTCCAGCTCCATAGCTCACAGAACAGAACAAGAGACGAGGCTTGGAGCGTAAAGCTCGGGAGCATGTCAAGAGATCTGTCTCTAATCTCAAAAATACATTGTTTCCTCTCAGGCACCCTGACAAAGAGCAATAACTACCTTTTACTTTGCGCCTCTGAGTCACGTATCACCTCGCACAAAGATTTACCTGGAATCTGCCCTGTAATGAGTCACTTGCAACGAGGATTTGAAAAGACTTCCCATTTCGAGTCCCATTAGCCTGGGTGCCAAGGCCAGGAACCAGCGTGGTGCCAGCAGTGCTGGTTAAGTTATTAAATTACTTTGACAAAAGTCAAATGGGGCTATTGTTGGAAAATTATGCACATTTTCTCCAAACTGCCGCGCTTTCTAAGCGATAAATAGCTGAAAATTGTCACTTTCAAGCTGTTTCCTTTCTTTGGTATGGCTGAGAGGGAGGAAAACGCTGCCTTAAAAGGGAAAGGAGGAGGAAAAGACCCACCAAGATACATCAGTGCCGGTGGTGGGAGACCATGGCTTCCCCTGCCTTTGCTGGCAGTGTCAGCCCTGGGGAGCTCCACTGCCCCAGGCAGCATCAGCAGTGATGCCCTGACAGGACAGGGATGGGCACACACAAACCACGATGGGTTATCCCTCCTTGAGCCCCTGATAAGCTCCTGAGAGCCCACGGTTGTGGCAATCTACCCATGCTGAGTGCGCAGAGACCCTCCCGTGGAGGAAATCACCATGAAATGTGACTTATGAGAGCGCATGAGGACGTCACCCTGGGAAGCTGGGTGCTCCTGGAGAGCATGCTGACGGAAAGCAGAAACCCAAGAGCTCCCAAAAATAACCCTGTGTCCAGACAGCCACGGGAGGAGGGCAGTGACCCAGAGCGCTCCTTGCAAGCGTGAAGTCCAAAGGCATCCGAAATGCCACGAGTGCCTCGTGCTGCCGGACGCCATCAGCTCTGTGTGGCTTTGGGGCAGCAGACGGGACCCCCTCGTGAGCTCTGACATTTGCAGCCCTGGAGAGGCCGTACCCAGAGCAGCAACGCTGGGATTGTTGAGTGCAGTCCCCTCCCAGTTCCACCCCCCTGCCTCACCTTCCGCCTCCTCAGCCATCTCCTCCTCGTTGCCACTCGTCCCCGACACCTCCATCTCCTCGTCCTCGGCTGCAGGGGGAAAGGCTGCCTCTTCGTTCTGAACAGCGGTGCCTTTCTTCTTCTTCCTCTTGGCGTTCCTCTCCTTCTCCTGGGGAAGAAGCAGAGGATGGTGAGACACAAAGCTCAACAGGGAACCACACGGGAGCAGAGAGCACCGGTCCTGTCCAAAGGGCCAAGAGGAATGCCACCACCATCACAGCACGTGGGGTAAACCCTCTGATTATCAGTCCTGGGGACTGGACTCAGACAATCACAGAACGGTGGGGGTTGGAAGGGACTTCCAGAGCTCATCCAGCCCAACCTCCTGCTAAAGCAGGTTCCCCTCTATCAGAGGGCACAGGAACGTGTCCAGGTGGGTTTGGAAACCTCCCGAGAAGGAGCCTCCACACCCTCCCTCGGCAGCCTGGGCCAGGGCTCCCTCACCTCACCACCAAGGGAGTTTCTCCTTGTGTTCAAGTGGAACTTCCCACGTTCCAGCTTGTGCCTGTTACCTGTCACTGGCCACTACACAAAAAAGCCTGGCCCCATCCTCTTGACATTCACCCTTAAAGTACTTAAAAATGTCAATGAGGTCACCCCTCAGTCTTCTCTCCTCCAGGCTAAACAGCCCCTTTACCACCAAGCAACGCCTGGCTGGGCTCCACACAGAGCCCTGGCCCCAGGCAGCAGTGAGGCTCTGAGGGAGAGCCCGAGGGCAGGGGCTGTGTGTGCAGGACCCCCAGCACAGGGCTGGCCAGAGCCCAGGGTCCCGCAGCCGCTCGTTCCGCACACGTGGCCTCTCCAGGCCCCACCTCCGGCTGCACAAACACCCGCCCGCGGCCCTGACGCTCATCTGCAGATAACAAAGTTGACACCACAGATATGACCCAGCCAACACTTCCACACACCAGCTTTCGTGTCCCCTGCAGCAGATGCTGCCAAAGGACTTTGACCCCCGTGCCAGGGCGGCTGGCACTGGTGGGGACACTCTGTGTGGCACAGCATCCCCAAGGTGCCCCGTCCTGCCCCATCCCTGCTCGCCGGGGCACGTGCCACAGCCGTGAGGGCACAGACAGCTGCTCCCTCCTGTCACCTGAAAGAAAAGTCTCAGCTTTACAATTGTTTCCTGGCCCTGTTGCTTGAGTTAGTATTACCAGGAGGAACAAGGCCCATCATCTCCGGCTCTCCCTGCAAACCCCACACGAATGACGTGTGTAGGACGTTTATTTACATGGATGAAAAGATAAAGCCATGGTGGAAACATTAACTTTGCTGCTGGATCTCTGTCCTGGGAAGAGCTGGTTCCCCTCTTCCACCCCTCCCCCAACTTTTTAATCCTTTCAAGAACTTCCAGATAAAACAAACAAACACAACTGCTCTTTGCTTGGAAACGCTGCTTGCTCAAAATCTATTTTTATCAAATGGTGCAGGAGAGAGAGGGGGGAAAAAGGCTCCTGAGAAAGGGCTGTGTGACAGGGCTGAGAGGCAGAGCTCCGGGGTGCCCTGCCCGTCCCAGCAGCGCCGGTGATGCCCTGGCACTGCCCCGGCGGCGATGCAGCGGCCACACGTTTGTGTCTGAAGCAGCGGCTCCCCATCACGCTCATGTGGTGACAAAGCGCCGATGTTACTATGGCAAAGGCTTCTCTGCCTCTTACTCACGGGGCCGTGAGTCAGGCGCGGGCAGGAGCGGCTCCTCGCTGGGAATGAGCCGGGAATCGGCCTCTGCCTCGGCACCACGCTCGGCCAGGACCCGGTGGCTGCTGGCACAGCGGAGCAGTGAGCTGCCCCAGGGCACAGGGGGACCTTCTCCTGGCAGACCCCACTGCTGGTATTTAGGGCAAAAAATAAGGAATCCAGGCAGCAGATCCTGCTCACATCTACAGACGGGTTCAGCTGCCACCTTGCCTCTTACAATGCCAACAGAGCTGGCTCCCTCATGCAGTCTTGCTCCTGGCACCCTGCCCAGGAAACGGGCCCCTTTCTGCTCTCTCTCTCCCCCATGGCTCACCCTAGACCCTAACCACGACTGCATGGAAGCTCCATGACCCTTCCAGACATGGAAAAGTCTCTGTGAGCCATGTCTGAGATCAAGCATCTGCCATCACAGAATCGTTATAAAATGGTTTGGTTGTGGTTGGAAAAGCCCTTGAAGCTGCTGGAGTCCCAGCCCTCCTCTCACCCTGCCCAGCCCACCACTAACCCCTGGCCCTCAGCACCTCAGCTCCACAGCTCTGCAATAGCTCCAGGGATGGGGACTCCTCCTTCACCTCCCTGGGCAGCCTGGGACAGGGGCTGACAATCCTCTCATCATCACAATGTACTCTCCATCCAAGTGATCACCAGCAAGGCCATGGAGAAGTGCCAGCAACATTTGCCTATTTTGTGCTATCCCAGCCCATGGGGTCTCTGCTTCTATCTGCCACCAGGTATTTCTGCAGGACTTGATGCCACTTGAACACTGTCTCGCCAAGACCTCTGAGGAGACACACTGTGCACTGTGAGGACACTGAGCCCTGCATGAGTGGTCACTCCACACTGTCCTCCTGTGCCCCATGTCCCTCAGCCTGTCCCAACAGCAGGACCAGGCAGTCCCAGACTGGTGTGACATAATGGTGCGTGTTTGAGACAGCAGCAGGACAAGGTCTCACTATGGAACAAGTCTGTGCTCTGCTGCAGAGGCAGCCAGCAGCCATGGGAAGGGACAGAGGGGTGACCCCGCAGGCAGGACACCTCTCTGCCACCACAGTGAGGAGGGGCTCAGCTCTTCATCCCCACAACAATGCTCTGCAGACTTGGCCATCCTCCAGACAAAGAGGCCTCCAGGCTGTCCTACAGAAGCAGCTTTGCTGTACAAAGCCAGCACCATCCAAAAAAAAGCAAGGAACTGCAGAGATGATGCTCAGACAGGGCCAAAAGATTGGTCCTCCAAGCAGGACCAGCACCAGACCAGGGGATAACTCACCCATCTTCACTGCACAAGCAAAACAAGCCCCAGCAGTCACTAGACCAAGCTGACAATCACACTGCAAGGAGATCCTGGTGAAGACAGCACTTAATCTCCAACCACTAACAAAGAGAGCAGCTCTGAGGACACCCCATCTCCCAACACCCTGCTTTCCTCAGACACTGAGAGCAGAGAGCACAGCGTGCAGAAGGTCAAGGCTAAGTGACGCTGATGCCTGGGACATAGCCGAGCCGCTCGGCAGCGAAGCCAAGCCAAAACACACACAGAGGCAGATAAAGAGAAGCCTCAAGGTGGCCTGACCCTGGCCTGCAACTAACAGACTGCCTGTCCCACGGTGCAGGAGGCTGGCCAGGGCACCCAGATCTGTCAGGATGCTTGCAGAGGGTGGCGGGTGAGGATCTGCAGCATCCAGACTCCTTTAGCCGAGATCACAGAGGGATTTCTCTCCTCAAATCGGCTGGAGAAGGGTCTCGTGAGTGCTGAGCAGCTCAGGGGAAAGGGAAATAGGGCTCCACATGCTGGTACAGCCAATGCACAACTCCCCAGTCCCTGTGAGCTCTTTCTCCAAGGGAGAACCTCTCCAGTGAAAGGATGGATCTTCAAATTACATCTCCAAATATGGCACGTGGGAGCACACAGACCACACGGGCTCCAGAGAGGCAGAAAAGGAGCATCACCACATCAGGCCCCTTTGCCTTTTGTAACTCAAAGCCTTCTCCTTCCAAGTGCTCCCTGGATGCTCAGAGAGAGGGTTCCCCTGTCCCCTGAGCTCCTTGGGCTCTGCCCAGCAGGCAAAGGGAAAAGGGGGCTGCCGAGACATCTGTCCCATCCCACCCAGCAGTGTCCCAGCACGGGGAATGGGGACATGCTGCTCTGCACCACATATTTTTGGGGACAGAGGGACCATGACAAGTTCTGCTTCTCATCACACAGTGGTCACTGCTGCCTGCCTGTCCCCACAGCTCCTCCAGGTTTCAGCCTGCACACTGCTACCGCCGGGCATCACCCACCTGGAAGGGGAGGCTCCAATATGAACGATCCCCATTTGGGAAACCAATGACATCTGCTAACAAAGTTTACTCTCATTAGGCAAGAGGAAGAAAAGCAGAGCCAACTGTGTTTCCCTGCACACCATCAGCAAGAGCTGTTGGTGGTGAGGTCAGGGAACAATCCGGGGATGTCACGGCAAAAGCAGGCGATGCCACACTGCCTCGCCACGTGCTTCCTCCGCAGAGGTCCCGGCTGACTGCTGGGTATAGGATGAGATTTGGAGGCTGGGTTTGCTGGGGAATATATTTAGGAGTCAGGAAGGAAGGTCTATGGCAATTTAATCTCAGTTGTTCTTTTATTTTACTCAGCTTTCTGGCATCTGCTGTTGCCACAAAACAATAGAGCCCAATAAATAACAGCTGAACGTTCATTGTTCTTCTCCACAACCGAATCCCAGAGCCTCCAATGCTCAAAAAATAAAGTGATGATGCTGATACAAACTGCAAGTGAGAGTGAACAATTAGAGTGGAGAAGCCTAACGGCTGCCTTGGAGGGATGGATGCAGGGAAAAAACGTGGCTCTGCAGAAAAACACTTCCGTGATACAATTCCTGCAGCACTGGGAGCCAGAGCGAACGGAGAGCCACGGACTGAGCGGCGTGAGCTCAGCTCGGGCTCTCCCCAGCAATGAGCAGCCACAGCTCCTCTAATGTAACGTTCTGCATTCGGAGGGCTTGATGCACACTTCATTCCAGTCTTGATATGGGTTTTGGGGTCTTTCAGAGAGTTTGTTTGCTTTGTTTCCAAACACAATTGGGCGAAACATGGGAAGACAGGAGTGTCTCTGTGCAGAGAGAGCTAATAAAGAAGAACCGCCGATGCCTTCTCTTTCTCTCATTCCTATAGACTGACTAGGATATTAAATTCCTGGGTGAGTCATTCAATGTTTTCCTGTCTTTCTTTCTACTCTTGCTGTAATAGCTTGCTTGGAGAGATTCCTGCATTGAACATTGTCCTTTGCATTTTCAAAGCACCCCTTGGGGGTTTAGCCATGTGAAATCTATTAGCTAGAAATTGGGAACCCCAGGATACTCTACAAATGAAATAATTATAATCCTTAGTTGCTCTTAGCAGTCTGTCCTATCTCTAGAACAACAAGCAAGCCCCACTTCATTCACAACTTGCACCACAGGCCAGAAAAGCAGCAGCATCAGACTCTTCTGATGAGGAAACTGAGGCACAGAGAGACGCAAGTATCTGCTGACAGCCATGAAATCAATCGGACCAGCCTCTCCTTGCATTGTCCTAAGCTCCTGCATTCCTCTGGGGCAAACCACGAGTTTAGCAGGTACCTGCAGTACCTGTGAGGCTCAGAGCCACGTGGCCCTGCCGGGATCTCTGCTCACCAGAGTGGAACAGCACAACCTCCACAGCAGCGAAGGATCCGCGCAGCCGGCGCTGAGCTCACGACCTGCCCGACACACCACAGCCCCACTCCTCCTGTTCCTTATCTCCCCCCGTACCAGCCACGCTCCAGACACCCAGGCAGCTCCCACACAGCAGCTCTCCCTCCTCCAGACCTCCCAGGAACAGATGGGTGAACAACCCTTTCCTGTACTGCTTCTCACTCCCCAAGTCCCCAAGAGCTTTCACTCCCAAGATGGTGAAGACTCTCCCGGGCAGGGAGAAGCAGGGAAATGCTAGGAAATATCTACAGTGCCCAGTGTGGGCTGAAATGGGGCTCTCACCATTTTCAGTTTGTGCTGCTGTAGGATTTCATCCAGGTTCTGCCTCTTCTTGTAGTTGAAGTAGAAGTTTTTGCACTGCGACACAGTCTTGGAGCCCACCATCCTGGCAATGGCCGACCAGTTCCGCCCATGCTCGAGGAGACCTGTGGTTGGAGGAAGAATGGAGAAGGGTTTAACACCAGACAGGCTCCCACAAAGGCTGCACTATCCACGCAGGATGGGAAACATCCTCTGTGGAAGCCAAACTCCACAGGAACAATATGGTCACTAGCACCCAGCTGAATGGCTTCCTAGGCCAGGAGATGACCTACAAGAGCCTGTTTTTCTTTCCAAGGGGGGAAAAAACCACTATGCTGACCGTCTCCAGAACAAAATCCATCCCACAGCCACGTCTCAGCCCGCCGCTGGGCAGTCAGGAGGCCGAGTGGTGCTCCTGTCCCTTTGGGATGGTGGCAGGACTGTTGGCACGTCCAGAAACGGGGACAGGAGCTCCCAGTCCCTACCATGAAGCAAAGGCTCTTCTCACCTTCCTGTGCCCCTGTGATGCCTCTGACTGAGGTGACAAGGCAGTTCAGGGGGGCTGGAGTGGATGAGGAGGAAGAGCCTGGGCAGGCAGGGAAGCCCTGGTGATGTTCCGGGCTGGGAAGAGGCGTGCTGGGGCGTTAGTGCTGATCATAGACTCCAGAACAAAAGCAGCTCCCCAGGTCAGGCACCACGCCAAGGGATGGTAATCCTGGCCAGAAGGTGCCACCCAGGCTCAGGGCTCCTGCCAGCACTGGGGCAGCCCAGCAGAGTGGAGGAGGAAGAGGAGGAAGAAGGAGCAAGTCAGCACCCTCTGTCCTTGCGGTCCCTGCAGTGGGTGTGATTCACAACTGCAGCTCATGGGTGGGTGCAGTAGCATCCTGATCCCTCCATCTCAGGCTCCTGGAGGTGATGTGGATGAGGATCATCCAGGCTTCCTGGGAAATAAAGCCTCACTGCCCCCAGTCCCTCCCAGTGCATGGCTGGTCCTTCCCCTGGTGCCTGGTGGGGCTGGATCTACTGCCAGCTCACCAGATGCTGCCAGGACAGCTGGGTCATGTCAGCTTGGCTGGCTCCTGGGTGCCCAGGTGATGCCAGTGTCACCCACAGCTCCCCTGGTCCTCCCCTGCACCTTGTGTGAGGTGCAGGACAGACAGACTATAACCCCAGGGGCAAAGTACTGCCACAAAAGGTGACATCAAGATGAAAACCTACAATGAATGAACCTACAAGCATCTTCTTCTTTTGTTAGGGGTCTTTCTGCCCAGAAGCCACCAGCCACAGAGCCTGGGAACTGGCACTGCCTGGGCATCGCCCTTATCCATCCCCAAACCCCTCCAAGGCTCCTCTGATGCCACAGGGCTTGTGAAGGCAGTCAGACCCATGTTAGGGCTCCTGTGTGTGGCTCTGCTTATTTCTGAGTGCCACAGCAGCTCTGCCCCAGCCCCACTACCAGCCTTCAGCCAAGCTGCTGCCATGTGTCACCTCCGAGCTCCAGCCTGGACCCAGGTGCCAGCCCAACCTCTGCTTCAGCCCTACAACAAACCCTCCTTGGGTCAGAAATGATCTCAGCACAGCCCCCAGCAATCAGGCCCTGGGGGACACACACCTCTGGGTAGGATCCGTGTGCCAGTGTGAGGGGAGGGCACAGCACAGGGTCTGAGGGTATATCTGTGTTGAACAGATACACATCACACACAGATATACATCACACACCCCAGGAGAGATGAGACTCCCCTTTCCCCAGGTCCTGAAGAACACCAGCAGCACCCAGCACAGCAGGAGTTAACATGCAGCTGGTGCCTGTATCCTGCCCTGTCCCAGCACCAGGGCTTATCAAATTGCATGTGAGAGGCAGGCATCACACGGTGCTGAGCTCCACGTAAGCCAAGAAACAAGTTTGAGCTTTAACTCCACAAGTCCCAGCCTCGCTGCAGCCAAACCCACGACCTCTGTCACCCCACGGGCAAGCTGGGACTTCCTAAAGATAATAACGCACTCATACCAAAAAAAGAGGACATCTGGCCACCAACCACGAGATAACGAGCCAGGGCAGGAGTGGCTGAAGGCAGCAGGGGAAAACAGGACAGTCCCCTGTGTCACAATCCATCCCCTGTGTCACAACCCATCGCTGCTGCCCAAAGCAAACAAGCAGCTCGGCCCCTTTGCTCCTCTCCGCGCCGGTGGCCCCGCACCAAGTGTGACAGCCGGGGCTGGAGCTGTTTGCTGCGTCCAGGGCAAAGCCCAGGAGCACAACCCCTGCCAGCAGGGTGGCGTGAGTCCTGGCAGCGGTGGCGTGAGCCCGGGGCTGCGGCAGGCGAGCTGCCGGCTGAGCTGCTGTGCTGCCCGGCAGAGGGGAGCGGGACCCGGCGCGGTGCAGCCCAAGGCCAGCAGTGATGGATGGCTGCGTGATCCCTCCCCGGCACAGCGTGACCTTTGCCAGCCGCGGGCGATGCCAGCTCCTGGCTGCCCTTTCCCCTGCCCAGACTCGCTGTGTCCCCGGGGAACAAGAACACTGCTGGAGGAGCTTGCAGCTGGCCGCGCAGGTGGCCCTGTGTGAAGCTGCCCACAGCTCCTGCCTGCGGGATGCAGCGGGGAGCCCAGCCCCTCTTCTCTTTACATTAAACCCAGAGCAAAACAGCAACACCTGCTTCCCCATGCTGCATCTGCACGCTCAGGGAGGGACCAGCCGTGACACCCCTGGATGGGACATGCCAGGAAGCCCTCACTCTCCCCGCTGAACCCAGCCAGCGCGGCAGCCCCCAGCCCTGCCCCCCTCCCCGCCGCTCCCCACACGCCTCGGCACCACGCGGCCCTTTGCTCTGCAGCGACTGAAACTATGACTAACTGAGTTATCAGATCTTAAGGCAAGCTGCGCTCCTCGGCTTGGGGCTGCGGCTCCGGGCGCAGGGGCTGCCCGCAGGCACGCAGCTACACGCGACCCTGAGGTTAACCCCATCCTTCGGACCCCAGCGCCGGACTTACGTGCTCCGGGGCTGGCTCCGGCGGGCTGGGAGCACGCCGGGAGCGTGCAGCGGGCGGGCTGCGAAGGACGCGGGCGTCGGGGCACTTCTTCAAAGCCCCCCCGAGCACGGCAGCCCGCTGTGAAGCGCTGCGAGTGCTCCACTCACACCCTCCCCACGCATTCTGCTTTCGCTCCCTCGCAGCAGCCGGAGACGGAGAAGAAAGCAAAGCTGGTTCCTTAAATCCTGGGGGCGAGAGGATTTCAGAGCCATGGGCGGCCGAGAGCGGCGAGCGAGCGAGCGCAGAGGCTGGAAACCAGGTCACAGGCGGGAGACTCCTGACCCCGCTGCCAGAAGTTGGTGGGAACACATGCTCTGTCCCCAGCGCTCTTCCCTCCGGCGCTGCCGAGCGAGCGGCGTCCTCCGCGCTCCTCCTGCTCGCTGGAGCTCCCCAGCCGGCTGCGGACGCTGTTGTTAAGGTGGATGGAAGCTCCTCCAGTGGGGGGTTATTTTTTCTCCCCCCCTACCTCACCTCCTCGCTCAGCAGCTCGGGGCTACGAGGAGGCTGAACAGTTTCAGGAGATGCCCGACGTTGCCAAGAAATAATAATAACGATAATGCTAATGAAAGGAAGGCAGCAGAAAGCCGAAGGGAAGGGAGCAGCCGACCGCGCGCCGCAGCTCTGCTCCTGCCAGCCCGGGGACGGGAGCCGGTGCCGTCGGTATGTGACGGAGCAGCGAGCGAGCTCTAATCTGTTCCTCTGGCTGACCCGGGGCTCGTTGCATCTGAATGTGACCTCTAGACAGAGCATTAATAACGAACGTGGCGCTGACCCAAGCTGACAAGGGGTGCGGCCGCTTGGCACCCGCTCCCGCCCTCCCTCTCTCACTTTCTGTCTCCCTCGCTCTCGTCTGAATGTCAGCGGCAGGGGGAGGGATCCAGGAAAACAAAGCTTGGCTAATAGTTTCCTTCGCTCTCAAGTGAATCAAAGGCGCTTTTCTTTGGGGAGGTGTGCGGCGGCGGCGAGCCCAGCGCCGCACCAGCGGGATGCCGCGGCTCCCCGGCACACCTCGGCCGCTGCCCCGGCGCAAGGAGGGACGGGGAGAGGTTTGGCATCAGCCTCACCGTGGGCAGCCCGGGGCCTCTGCTCTGGTACCAGCAGGAGGGAAGAGGAGCCCGGAGAGCACAGCAGCGTGTGCCCGGCCTCGGGGAGCAGAGCTGGAGGGGCAGCGTGGCGGGCGAGGGCCGGCAGCCTGGGCCCCCTCGGCTCCCTGCAGCCTCACTGCAGCCCTGGCACGGCCCTGCTCCACTCAGGGCTCATGAGGTTGGAGGGAGCCCGTAAACAGGTCCCTGAAGGGGGATTTGGGTGGATGAAGAGACCAAGGTTACAAGGGAAAAACGAAGCGACCTCATTCCCCTGCGCTGCCGGACAGTACCTTGTGCAACCCTCCGCTTGCCTTTGGTGCCCACACGCCCTCGTGGGACTGTGGATGGAGGCAGTTCTGGCTACAGCACAGCCCAAATGCCCCGTTACCCCATCCCAGACAAAGACCAGCACCATGGACTCAGTGACAGCACCCAAGGCCTCCCGACAGCATGGCCGGCACCACAGAGCTGAGCTAGAGCATCACAGCCTCTTTCGCTCACCGATCTCGGGGTGATTCGCAGCGCGTGGGAGAACCGGGGCACAAGGAAGGTAAGTAATTCCTCCAGGGGTTACTCCCCCGAGGCAAGGGGTGGCAGAGCTGGGTGAGTGCCGCATGCCTGCGGCTGTGCCAAGGAAAGGGGGGCTGAGGCCATGTTCCTGCCCGGGCTGGGGGTGCTGCCAGAGGGGCCATCACACAGGCAGAGAGCTCGGTGTGCTCTCGCCGTGGCGGTGGGTGATAGAGTCCCTCCCTTGGGAAGGTGACACCAGAACCAGCCACTTCCCAGGGCTGGTAGCTGGACACAAGTGTGTGGCCAACGTACCCCATGGCTAGAAGGGAGGTTGCAGCCTAACTCCTCAGCAGCTTTCACACCCATCATGTCACCTCTCTGGGGGGAGGCAACGCCACTACATGAGGTGTGGGAATGCAATCGGGATATCTCTCTGCTCCCAGGGCTGGGGACCCTCAGCTCCCAGGTCTCCCCTTCGTAGGAGCTGCTTACTGGATCACTGCATCAAACCTGCTGCAAAAGCATCACCCTGTGCCCTGACCACAGACCTGCCCAGCACCCTCTCCTACCACAACCCTCCTTTTGCGCCGTGTCCCCATCCTTTGACCCTGGGAGGGGACAAGAAGCCTCCCCCAGGACACCTGAGCTCTCAGAGGTGCCACCCCCTCCACTGTAGCTGGGCAAACCCGAGTGTCCAGCACAAGGCAGCGAGTCCCCGTGCAGCAGCCGCTCCTGGCTGGGCCGGCTCTCTCCCCTCACCTGCTTCGGCTGTTATTCCCACTCCCTTATTGTTGAAAAAATAACGCTCAGAATTAAAACGTGGGCTGTAAATTACAGCAATTACCCAGCACTTCCCCTGACAGGCCTTTTGTGTTCCACTCGCTGACACTCACTGAGCAAATCCTCGCAGTTTGCTCCTACACGCACCAGGAACGCTCAAGCAACGGGGGCAGAAGGCGCAGCTCCGGGGGCACGGCGGGATCAGGATGAGCTTCACAGCAGATGTGTCGTGCTCAGAGTGAGCAGATGCTGGTGCTCTGGTCAGGGCTGGGCTGTCCTCACCACAGGCTCCCCTCACACCCAGGCACATCCCACCTCAGGGTCGGCGAGAGGGACAACACACAGCAACCAGGACAACATGCAGCGACCGGCACAGGCTGCAAAGCAGCTTCTCCAGCCCACAGGAACTACTGTCAGCAGGACTTTACAAAGTATCTCCAACCAGAGAGGGGAAGGCTCCAACAGCAGCAGAAGGGGGACGAAGGGAGGAAGGTATGGAGCTGCAGTCTCCCTGGAATCACCTGTTCACAGCCAGCTCCTCCTAAAAGCAACTCTGCAAAGACCCACACAGATCCACCTCTACCCATCCTTCAGCCAGCAGCTCGTTAGAAATCAGAGTGCAAACCCAAACGAGGGCTCCAGAAGGATCCTGTGCAGTGAGACAGGCTGAAAGGCAGCTGTGTTCAAAAGGCACTGTGAGGTGGCTGGCTCCTGCCGTGGGCTTTCCTGTCAGTGGGGTTGGGTGTATGTTCCTTTGAAGAAATCACTATTTAATAGAAAAAATCCACTCCAGTTTCATAGACAGAATTGGAACTGGAGAAAAAATGGTTCAGGTCAGTCCAAAACTTATCTTTTTGAGTTGGTTGTTGGCAGAACTGAGAATCAGTCCTCACAAGAATACCTTCTGTATCCAAGGAAATACTTCACATCTCCCCAGAAGGAACCATTCAGGAGTCCTGGTGGGTTATTTAACCCTCTGTCATCATCTTTTTACATCCATGCCTGACCCTCCTCTGCCTCATCATGCCAACACTACCCCGAGGCCACTCTGCCTCCCTGGCCTGGGAAAAGGCATAAAGAGCCCAAGGCTGGCTCTGCCTCGCGAGTGAGGAGTAAAGAGCCTTGGCAAGGTGTGGGAGGACCTCAGGCAAGCAAGAAACTGCCATTTCCACATCACCTCTCTCCAAAGAGTTAAAACCACTTGTTAGACATTGTGAGGGGAAACCCAGAGCCAGGATGAGAACACAGAGCAGACTTTAAAGAGTAACGAAGGTCAGGTCGAAACTTCCTGGGTTCAGTGAGTTCAGCTCCAGCTACTCTGAGGAGGGGGCAATAAACCTACCCGCTGCTCACAGGCTCCTTTCCAGCCTACCTTTAACTCCTGCCTGCACAGGCTCCTGCCAGCAGGTCCCAGGAGGCAGGAGCTGCCTAAACATTGCCTTTTAAGGAGCAGCCCTGTCCTGCTGCCGAAAGCCTCCGCACCCAGCCCGGCAGAGCAGTGGGTGCTGCCCGCTTCCCGCCTCGGGAAGGGAAGAGGGGAAATCCTTAAGCAACTCCAGTCAGTCAAAACCTGCTGCTTTTAGGATCACAGCCGTGGTGCAAGGAGGCAGTATCAGAAAAACACACTTCCCTTGTCATTAGACCAATCTCTGCACGTTTTGACAGACGAGTGAATCAAAGTTTATTGCGTAATAAAAGTGTCATTAAGCAAGAGCTCTCCTCTCACTAGGTTTTCGTTCCCCTAGTTAACTTTAATATCCTGGTACTCCCCTTTATTGTCTCTCCCAGCAAACACAAATCTGCCTTCTCCTGCCTGGAAACTCCATGCAGCTCTGTGACTCCAGAGCAGAGCACACAGCTTTGGTGTTTCACTGTCCCAGAGCTGTTGCCTCTTACCTCCCTGAGCAGAAATGGCACTGGCTTTCACACTGCACACAAAAAAGCTGGGAGTGACTGGCAAGGCCAGGCTGATGTCCCAGCTGCTGGGTCACCATCCCCACCTGCCCAAGCACCTCGAGCTGGGAAGGTTGACTTACTGTAGGACTCACATCTTAGCTGTTTAACTCCCCAAACCAGCCAGCTGTGTGCTCAGACTCGTCCCAGTACCAGGGAAGAGTGTGGCTGGGGCACAGGCAAGTCCTCACAGCAAGGAGGATGGGACGGTGGCCATGTCTATGAGCCCACCCTGAGCCAGGTGCCCACCACCACCTCCACCTCTGCCCAGCCGTGCTGGCAGTGGGCTCTGCTGCTGTCTCCTCCAGCCTCTGAGGTTACCCCAGAGTTTCATGGTCGCTGTGTTGGAAACCCCCACTGCACCAGTCCCTGGAAAGGCCAAACAGAGCCAGTCTGAAGCATTAAAGTGGCTGCTTCCTGGCAAAGGGGAATTTGGCTTCTTTGTAGAAGTCTGGTGTTGCAATCTCAGTTTCCCAGGTTGTAACGAAGGGGAAAACATCAGCAGTCGGGCTTGACACCAGCAAATCTCCCTGCCTCGTCCTGGCCCCTGGGCTGGAATAACGCTCCGTGCTCCCACGCTTCATCCTTCCTCCACGCAGGCTTTGGCAGCTGGTTTTAAGGCTCCTTAAGCACACCTCCAGCATCAAGAGGCACTTTTTAACAACCAGATGCGATCTCCAAAACAAAGCAGCTCTCGGAAAAGATCCCTCCAACGACCCTCCTCTGCTCAGCACCTGCTCACCGCATTACCTGGCCCGGGGCCAGTTTGCTTGATTAAAGTCTATCCATTAAGTTTTGTGTCTGTAGAGAGCCCCGCTCAGCAACGAGCAGGATTGGCACCGGGTTGGAAAGAGGGTTTGGAACAGCTTAAAGGCGAGTGAGCCAAACACTTTGGGATATTCACAAGCAAAGTAATCCAAGTCCACAGCTCCCCTCGGCACCTGGGCAGCCAGTGCTCCAGAACGTGTAATCACCATCCCGGCAGCAGGTGCGCTTTGCAAGCAGAGCCGAGGCCGCCACCACGCCTGTTTGCCTTTGCCATCCCCAAATGACACTCATTTCCATTTTAATTTCCCATTTACAATCCTCCCCGGGCCAGGAGAGTCGGCAGCGACACAAGCTGGGGCCCCGAGCTCCACGGCCCAGCGACAGGACGTGACTTTGGCAGCAAAACCCCCCTCCCATTAAAGCAGCGAAAGAGCTGGCGCAGGAGTGGCACGAGGAGGGGAAGTGGCAAGAAAGGGCTGTGCTACACTCAGCACTTTTTAAAAGCGGTCTCAGCAAAGGCTCTGAATCAGCTCCAGGATGTAAAGTCACCCCACGCAGCCCCAGCTCTCGCGAGCTCCCCAAGCTGCTGCCGAGGAGCACCGGGGATCACGTCCTCTCCCCAAATCCCAGAGCTGTGAACACGGGCAGATGCTCTCAGCGGGTCTGGAACTGATCACACCGACAGCACAAAGCTCCGGAGAGCGGGACAGTTACACCTCCTGGGACACTTACACCTCCTGTCATAGGCACCAGAAGCTGCGAAAAGCAACAGGCCAAGCACCTTCCTCATGTCCTATGGTCGGCTCCTGCCTCGCCAGACACAGCCCAGACATGGCTGGTGCCAGCAGAGCTCCTGGGCTGCAGGGGCTGAGCACGGCCTCTGTTCCACCGTCTGCCTCCCACAAACGTCCCCCTGAGGCTCACTGGGAACAATTCAGCAGCGGGACGGACAGAACCTGTCCCCAGCACCCTGCCTCAACAGCAACGGCCCGACGCCGTCCAACCCCAAGCACTGAGCCAACTCCACCGGCAAAGAAAGAAAACACGGGAAAGAGAACGGGTGGCTCACCTTTTTTAGCCGTCTCCATCTCCTCCTCGGTCCAGCGAGAGCTTTCATTCATCTCCAGGGAAGCTGGGAAAGAGGAAGGAAAGGAGAGCAGTCAGCAGTGAGTGGGACCCGGCGAGCTCAGAGGAAATGCCCCAGTGCCCAAACCCCGTCCCGTGCCGTTCCCCAGAGACACAACAGAACGCTGTGCAGGGCAGAAGCGCCTCAGCAGGGAAGGCTGTCCCGCTGCAGGCTCTCCAGGCTTTGCCATGCCACAGCTTTCCCCTCTCCGGGACGCGTCTCTGTCTCGGTGATGCAAAACCTCCACTTTGGGACTGGAAGCAAAGCCAGATGGCTTGAGGGTGGCAGCAGATTTCCTGCTGATTTGGTGCCACACACTCTGGCCCGCCAACAACAGGTACCTAAGATGGAGCTGACTTTGGCTGCGTGCTCTGGAGGTGGCAGACGCAGGGTGGGACTGTCACCCTCGGCAGAGACGGAGGAACAGCGTCACCCCAGCGGTGACTTGGACCAACAAGCGAGGCTGGCTGTGCCTGACTGCGGGCTCTCTTGGGCCATCACTGGGCTCTTGGCTGTCTCAGAGCCACTTCCAGCAATGCCAGCAGCTGCCAATGCAGGGGGACACGTTGCTCTGTCTGGGAGAGTCAGACAGGGGTGTCACCACCTGATGCTCCCCCTCTCCTCTACCCCAGGTGCGGTGCTGGGGACACTGAGGTCCTACATAAAGCCTTTACTATGCAACAATCCTGCTGGCAGCCTGGCACAAGAGCAAACCCTACAATAACAAACCAGGGTGTGAGTCAGAGGCAAAAAACAACTCGGTAAGGAAACAGATTTCCGGCTCAGGCTGCCAAGGGGTTATTACTCTAAACAACAGGCAAAGCATTATTTCAACAGTGATGAGAGATGTTTTGACAGTGTCCTTTCAAAATGGAAAACAGGCTGATAGGTTCAGGATAAGGGATACGGGCGAGGAGAGAAGGAAGCATCATCCAAGAAGCTCTACAAGAAGCTGAGCCCCTGTGGGAGGACACCGCGGGCTCCAATGCCCACAGTATCGACCAGAGGAATCTCCTTCAGAGCTGGCTGAGCACAACCTGCGAGTGTCACCTCCTGGAAGCAAGCACAGGTCATTGCCTCCCCTAGAAACACCGTTTCCCCCCTTTGGGACATCAGCCAAGAGGGAGGGAAATCGGTAGCCGACGGCTTCCCGTGGCCATGGGCAGAGCCAGGGCCGTGCTGCTCAGTTCTGTGAAGGCGAGTGGCCTCGGTGTGTGGCACCAGGCCCTCCATGTGTGGCATTGGTGCCAGCCCTCTGCTCAGCTCTGGGCATGGCTGGGGCTGGATGGGAAAGAAACGTCACCGAAACGGCCGGTTTGGTTTGATTAATGGGATTCGCTGAGGTTGCACAGTTATGAAACAGATGCCTACGGGGAGCTCCGGCGCGCTGCAGTTAAACCACAGGATGGGTTTGTGTTGGGTTTTTTAATGTTCAATTGGTATTTAAAAGGCAGTAACTTTCTTAGCCAACCTAAATTAAAGCACTATGGGAGACACATAAAGTGAAACCAATTGCTCAGATATGTCACTGGAATCGATCCATTCCCTCTCCCCAATTTAACATGATCTAAAGTCTTTTCCCTGCGTTCACAGCGAAGTTGAGTGAGGGCTCTGAGATGCTGGGATAAGAAAAAAACCCCATGTAAGTTATTGGCATTATCTGCTGCTTCTCTGCAGCATTACTTAACAAGTTCGGGAGGGAGAGCAGGGCTCCGATGTGCCGGGAACTATTTATATCGGCTGTATGAAAACAGAGAGCTCACAAGCAAGGCTGCAGCCAGTTGTCAGCAGAGGAATGGGGAGGCAAAACACCTCCGGGTGATTTATAGCACATGGAACAGAACGAGCAAGAAACTGCAGAGCAAGGAAAGCAAGTGGAGTCACCCTGTTTTTATTTTCACCTGCCTTAGGTAGCGCAGTAATAACTTTGTACTTGATAGAGTAGGAAAGAGAGAGAAAAACCCCAGCCAGGTTACTCCATGCATCAGCTGCTTTAAGTCAACACATGAGCAGTTTTGGATGGTGACCACCACGGGTGCCACAGAGGAGAGAAGCAGATGAGCTCGATGCAGGGTTGTGGCTGGGAATCCCACTCTGGCCTGAGACAGGCCCAGCATGGCTCCAGCTCGCTGCTGCTCATGGGCATGGGCTGGCACGGTCCCCGAGTGGCATGTTACGGGCAGCACGCTCTGCCCTCACCCACCTGCCTCTGGAGCTGCTGCCGGCCTCTCCCCGCTGTGCCCCGCAGCCTTGCACAGACAGGAAGGAAAATGCTGGTCGCTACGGCTGGCTGGCTATTGATGGGGGAGCTGAGCAGGGCTATTGGGGACCAGCATGAGAAATGCTGCTTTTTGGGCAAAACACGTGCAATCTGAGGTGCACAGCACAATGCAGCCACAGGGGAGGCTCCTGAGCAGCCTTTACCCACTGCCTCCTCACCACGTCCTTCAGCTGCAGAGACACTGAAGGGATAAGCCTGATTCCCATGGCCATGGAGTTCACAGACCCCACAGCTGCAGCTGCTCGGGCTTCAGGCAAATTTGGTAACAGAGAGTGCAGGAGAACTGGCTGAGACCCAGGCAAGCCCAAGAGGGCAGAGCAGGCTCCTGTGTAGAGGTTACTCAAACCCTGAGCTGCTGCAGAGGAAAATATCTCCAATGCAAGAAGTGCATGAGCCCTGCATGAACCCAGCCATGAGCTGCTGGAATCACAGAATGGTGGAGGTTGGAAGGGATCTCCAAAGACCATCCAGCCCAAACCCCTTGATCAAGGGGCACAGAACACATCCAGGTGGGTTTGGAAACCTCCTGAGAAGGAGTCTCCACACCCTCCCTGAGCAGCCAGGGCTCCCTCACCTTATCACCAAAGAAGATTTTCCTTGTGCTTAAGTGGAACTTTTAGTGTTCCAGCTTGTGTCCATCACCCCTTGTCCTGTCACTGGACACTAGAAAAAAAGTGTTGCTCCATCCTCCTGACATCCATCCTTTAAGTACTTATAAGTGTTAATGAGATCTCATCTTAGTCTTCTCTTTCTAGGCTACAAAGAATCGATGGCTTCCCTTTTTATCTCTTGCAATCTGAGGCCTTAAACCCACAAACACTCAGCCAGGACAACCCAGGCTTACAAATGCAACCGTTGCTCCAGGCCAACTGCGCTGGGCACGCAGCAGTACAGAGAAAACTCCCCACCACTCCCTGAGAAAGAGGATTCCACGAAGGAAAACTCTCCAACTCTGTGAGCAGGGGAGAGACACAGCCCATCCCAGCAGAGCAGATGCCCCCAAAGCCCTTCTGGTGCCGCGGTACGCACCCAGCTCGGCGCTCTGCTGCGGGGTGGCCGCCTCCTCGTTGGCCTCGTTGGCCATGGAGCGGGTGATGCGGCCCTTGCGCCTGCCCTGGCTGTTGGCCGTCTTGCGACCTTTGGAGGTGACGGCTTCCTTCTCATCGTTGTCTTCCCCAGACGTGTCATCGTTCTTGTCCCTGCAAGGAAAAAAAAACAGAGAGGGAAGAATAAAGAAGAAAACCCCGGCGTTGGTGGGTTGGTCTGGTTTTTAGGTCAAGCAATTATTTCTCTGCACGTGTTTGGGGATGTTGGGTTGATTTTGTTGGTCTTTGGGGGGGGTGGGTCTGCTTTGCCTTTTCTGCACACGCAGCCTCTTTTCCTGGCTGGGAGCGGGCTGGAGCGGCGCTGGGGTGATTTGCAGCGGGCTTTGCTTTCTGCAGCTGGCGGCAGCTCCACCACCAAGTGCACGCAGAGACCTGACGGAGACAGGTTTAATACCAGACCATTCAAATTCATCCCTGCCTCCTCCTCATTTATCTTCCTGAAAGGGACCTGCTGGTAAATGTCTTTGCAGCCTAGATATAATGAAGCCAGATGTTCTTTTAAACCAAGTATTAAGCCCATTACAGATAGCTAGTGGTCTGCGTGCCAACCTGTCCCTGCCACGGCTCCGAGCCGGTTGGTGTGAGGGAGGCAGGGCTGGCTCAAGGTTTTCATCTGGGAGCACTCACATTGACATCAATAACGCTAAAGGTGAAGTGCCGTGATCAGATTGCTCCTCTGACCCCCAGAGGCTCTTGCAACAGCTAAACAAGCCACAGGATCGCAGGGGCTTTATGGGTTGATTTGGTTTATATAAAATGAAGCCTATCAGAGCTGCTTTCCCAATTTGGGAGCATCAGGGAAGAGAAATAGAGAGCAGGCTCTGTCCTTCCCTTCCTGAAGAGAAGGTGAGGTGGGCACATATGGCCCTGCATGAGGTCAGGAAGCCCTGATCCATGCTGTGTCCCACCACCACGCTCCAGCCCCGCATTCCCCCTCCGCAGCCCCAGCCCAGCCCTCACTGGGGATGGAGATGAGCCAGGCAAGAAGGGTTGTCCTTACTTTGTCAGTTCTTCTTTGTCATTTTCTGTTTCCTGCTTGTCTTCCTCCTTCTCTCCTTCCTTCTCCTTTTCTTTCTCTTTCTCATCTTTCTCTTCTTGGCTGCTCCGGGGCATTTGCTGCTGCTGCTGCAAAACAAGAGACGTAAAACAAAACAATCCCTCGGTGCTGAGGCGGATACAGGGCAGCACCTGGGCCAACCTAAACAAACGTGATGGAACAATGCTGAGGGGCGAGTGGCCAAGAGGAAAAAGCGCTGCAGGCAGAGGGCACAGGCTTACAGAGCTTTCTGGGGAGATGAGAGGTGGTTTGGGGTCATGCACGGCAGCCACATGCCAGCTCCTGTTCCAGACAGCAGGACAGTCCCAGCAGCTTCCCCTGGGGTCAGCAGGCAGTGAGCAGGGACTTGGCATGGGTAATGGGGGGCAGGGAGGTGAGAACAACCCCTCTGTTCCCTGCAGAGGATTTGCAGCTGGGAGGATGCATTTTGCTGGAGCATGAAGGAGACAGAGGCACCAGAGATGTCTCAAGGTTCATTGATACCAATGCTGGGACCTTTTTCCCAAGCACCTAACGTGGCCCACAGGGAAAGTTTCTGGCCCTGACTCATTGAGAAGGAGACATGCCCAGCTCCCTGCTGGCTCTGTACCGCCTGGCACCCTCGGCAGAGGCTGAGCACCCACCACCCTGACACTGCTGCTGCTGCTCAGACCGAAGGTGCCGCAGTACCCAGGGGAGGGACACAGCAACTATAATAGTTCTGGATTTTGTTTCAACAGCTGCAGGAAGGAGGATGCTGGTGAGGTCTGGTTCCCCTGACCTCCCTTCCCTTGGCAACCAGCAAACGAGAGGCATTTCATAGAGAAGTAGAAATTAGAGACGGAAATCATTTATTAAACCACCCTGCTCCTGGCTAACACACGACTGCTTGGGAAGGAAACCCCCCCGGGGCCCTGCCCAAGCTGCAGGGCTTCCACTACCTCTCAGAAAAGGGTTCAGTGATGTGACAGGGGGAGAAACAGCCTTACAGTGGATTTATCAGCAGAAAGTATGATCCCAGGTGGCCTGGCTGGCATTCAGCCACTCAGCAAGTGTGCATGAGGTGTCCCCATGTCCTTTGAGCCAGCAGGACTGGCCTGTCCCTGACACACAGGAACCAGGAGGCTGCCTGGAACATGAGTGTCCCTAAGCAGTGCTGTTGGGTGCCAGCTCAGCCCTCTGCCCCCACGGGCTGCTGCTAAAACAAAAGGAGAGGCTTTGGAGTAGTTTAACAAGAAAGCTGCTGATTCTTTCAGGCCCTGGTTCAACACAAGTCCTTAAAACACAGGCACTGCCATCACAGAAACACAATGGACTTTCAATTCCTCCTTGCATGGGGGAGGCAGCTGTGCCACCAGCTCCCCCCCCCCAGGCAGCCCCTGAGCACCTCCACGCAGCGGTAACACATCATCCCACACTCCTGTCACACCCCCAGGAACAGGGTCAGGGGATGCACAGTGGGGAGGATCCAGGGAGGGGGAGCTGGGGAACAGCTGGATGAGTGCTCTGTTGCTTAAGATTTTCCAAAGTCCATAAATCTCCAGGGCTTGGGGAATGGCTGTGTTCCACAGCAACTGGCTGTGGAACAGCATCATGCCCTCGCAGCCCCCAACCCCAGGAAGAGGAGGGGGTCAGTCCATGGGGCTGGGAGGTGGGCAAGCCTGAGCTGGCAGCAGAGGAGCAAGTAGCAGCTGTCACCCACATTTCTCCAACATTGCCCTGAACTCTCTGACTCCCTGAGTCACGCTGTGGTGAACCTTCAGTGTGAGTTCACTCAGGAGGTGAGGGCTGTGACCTCTGAGGGCCAGGCATGGAGTCCCAGCTCTGCCCATCGCTACCCACCCTTGCTCCCTTCACCACGTGCTTTAGCAAAGGAGGGGAGTCCAGATCAGTTTCCCAGTATTTCTACCCCCTAGCATGAATATTTTCTTTTGAGGGATGGGGAAAATCCTGCACCCCAGATATCTCAGCTCCCAGCTGTAAACCCAGGCACACAAGTCCCTGCCACAGCATCAGGCTAGCACAGGCTCTCAAGAGAAGCTTCTGCATCATCTCGTGTCCACACCTATTTGAAGCAGTGGACTATCACCCCAAGCAGCCACCACAGCTCCTGCCCACTGGGACAGGCTGTGATGGTGGTGAGCCAAGGAGCTCCCCGTGCCAGCCTACAAAGCAAGAGCGTAAGGGCAGGGAGAGGCGTGAGAGGCCGTGGAGGTTCATGCTGCAATATAGGTACTTCCCCTGAGAGGTATCTACCAAGCTCCACTGTGACAAGGATGGGCAAACCCTGCTGCCTGGCTTCAAGGGACCACTGTGCATCTCTCCATCTAGAGTTCTCACCCGAAACATCAAAACTGGGCTTCTCCCCAGGCAAAGAAGCATCCTGATCTGAGGTTGCCCTCTAGTGATTGCCCTGCTGGAGCCACGGCAGGTTGCCCAATGCCAGGGGCAGGAGCCAGGTGGGCACAGAGGAATAGGATGGGATGGCTCTCACCTGCCAGCCCTGTCCTGCCGGGCTGAAATGCAGAAACTGGGCAACACTGTCACCGTGAGGTCACGGTGGGGAAAACTGTCCCCAGCTCCACTTGAGGCTGCGCTCATGTCTTCATCAAGAAGGCTCCTAGTCAAATACAGCTTTGAACTCTGGCAAACACATGGTGATGGCTCATCCCTTGTGCTAGGGCTTGGCTGTATAGCAGGGCATCCCCCAAACACCCCAGGAAGCACCTCTGGGGACAGCCATGCTCCTGAATGGCACCGTATATGGCACCTTACGTCCCACCCTGGGGTCCTTGCTAGGCTGGAGGCTGCCTAAAGTACTCAGAGGTCCCAAACAAATCTGTGCTAAAGCTCAGCTATAAACAGCACGTGGAGAAAAGAGGTGGGACAGCCCCCAGAGACCCATCACAGCAGCCCCCTTGGCCCATCCGTGCTACACGCTGTACCCCACAGCTCAGAGTGAGCAGCACGGGCCTGGGGGCACGGCACGGGGCAGGGACCACTGGGGAGCTGCCGGTGCCCCCGCGCTGCGCCGGACGCTATTCTTAGCGCTGGATGTGCACCAGCTCGGGATGATTCAAGGGATGGGACGCCATCCCAAAGTGTGACAGGCCAGGAAATGCTTCCCCAATTACCAGCCGATGTTTCCCTCTGATTCATGCTGCCCCAGTTAGAGGTGGACCCACAGGTGGGTCCACCAAAGGCCAACACCAAAACTCCTCATCTCCCGGCAAGCTCAAACCTCTCTCCACCTACATGCCTGCACCCCCAGGGATGAGGCACCCCACCTCCCGGAGGCAAAGCATGTACGTGCTCCCCACCTTGCACAAGAAGGTGAAGGGATGTGCCCGAGGCCAGGGAAGATGCCTGTGGCAGAGGGCAGGGCTGTCGCTCCTGCCGCTCCCTCCCAGGTCAGAGGCTCTAACCCCCAGACCGCCCTTCCTCCTCAGCATCCCTGCTGCTTGTTTTTGCCGCCGACACATCCTGTTTATTTAAAAGGCCCCAGGACAAAATCGCGCTCGGGGATGTGTGAGCGAGAGGCTGATCCCACGGGCAGCCCCGCACGCTCCCCGCACTCCAGCCCGAGCCGCTCCCTAATTACAAACATCTGCTCACCTCTACCCCCGTTTCCCACCGGCCCCGGAGCAGCTGCAGAGGGGCAGAGCACCGCCAGCCCTGCTGGGAACAGCACCATGCCCGCCGGCAGCCAGGCACGTTCGCCCCGGCTCCCTCCCGCAAGGACACGGCTCGCCCTGCCCGAGCGGCTCCGTGGGGCCGGCTGCTCACGGGGGTTCCACAGCTCGCCCTGCCCGAGCGGCTCCGTGGGGCCGGCTGCTCACGGGGGTTCCGCGGCTCGCCCTGCCCGAGCGGCTCCGCGGGGCCGGCTGCTCACGGGGGTTCCGCGGCTCGCCCTGCCCGAGCGGCTCCGTGGGGCCGGCTGCTCACGGGGGTTCCGCGGCTCGCCCTGCCCGAGCGGCTCCGTGGGGCCGGCTGCTCACGGGGGTTCCGCGGCTGGCCCTGCCCGAGCGGCTCCGTGGGGCCGGCTGCTCACGGGGGTTCCACAGCTCGCCCTGCCCGAGCGGCTCCGCGGGGCCGGCTGCTCACGGGGGTTCCACAGCTCGCCCTGCCCGAGCGGCTCCGTGGGGCCGGCTGCTCACGGGGGTTCCACAGCTCGCCCTGCCCGAGCGGCTCCGTGGGGCCGGCTGCTCACGGGGACTCCCCGCGCCAAAGCCCTGGCTCCCATGGGACACCCCCGGCCGGGTCCCAGACACCGGCTCTACTGAGCACCGACCAAGACCCGGCACGTCCCGAGTGCAATAGGGCTGGCTGCGAGAGAGCCCCGGCAAGGAAGAGGTGCAGCTCCTCCCACTCTGTTTACTTCCTCAACCGAGGCACTGCCTGCTTCTGGAAATACGACGGGAGCGCAGGAGGCGGTGGGAGAAGCGGCTCCCCACCTTCACCCTCCCCAGGCCCCGCCGCACAGCCCCGCCGCCTTGGCACCGAGAAGCGAAACCGGCCAGAAGCCTCCAGCCGGGATGCCCCGCCGCCAGAGCAGGCTGCTCACACGCTCAGCACCAGCTCCGGCCCCTCCCGGCCCCGCAGTCACTCACCTCCCCGCTCCCCGGCTCCCGCGAGCGGCCGGTCCCCGCCAGCCCCACGGCCAGCGCCCGGCGCCGCTCAGCGCCCAGCCACCCGGGCAAGCGCTGCCTTACATTCTCCAGCTCTGAAGGCTTCCTGACGATTTGCATAGTTAAGCCGTAAACTAACCACAACATTCCTCTTATGATTTTGCAATCTGTTGGAATAACGTGGTCTCTCTAAGTCGAGTCGATGAATCATCATCTATAAACCACAGCTCTCGTCACCGGGGCTCTCAGTGCTGGCTGCAGCCGGCGTGATTAATGTGCCAGGATGCCAGGCTTAACCTACGGCGCAGGCCTATTTATTTTCCCAACTTGCAAAGCTCTGGAAGACGGCTGCTCCTGCCTTCCCCATCCCCACCACGGCGAGCTGTGCCATCCAGAGCCCCACGCAGACAACTCCCACGCTGCCCACAGGGCATCCTGCAGTGAACTGATGGACCCTGCACCTTGCAGCTCAGGCACTCGTGTCCTCTCCTGGTCCCCTCTCACTCCCTTGCTCCTCAGCACCACCAAAACACATACCAGAACACCACTGCTGGCTGCATGGCTCGGTTCCCCAAGCCCTGCTCCTGCTGGGGACAGGGCCAGGCGGCATTTCACAGCAGCTCTGTGTGCTGTTTAGCTGACCCTGGGAGCCCTGTTCCCTGCCACTCCCAGCCATGCCGCTTGCTGGTGACACTGCTTGGTGACAGCACAGTGTCAGAGTCCAGCCCTGACTCCCAGTGCTGGCTGGGGCTGACACCTCCTGTCTCATGGCAGGTTTCAAGGGTGGATGAGCTGCACGGTAGATGCCGTTTGGGTGCCGCAGGTGCATCACCCCCACTGCTGTCATTCCAATGCCCTGGCTTCTCACACAAGATGAACACACCACGGAAACCACTGACTCCTTCATGATTTAAGGAACAAACCACCATCATCCAATGCTCTCGTGCAGAGGGAGCCATGTGTGCTGGGCTGAGCTGCGAGGCCACTGGCTTTGGTGCCGCTCAAGCCTCTCCCCAGGCCCTGCAGGCTGCAGGCTCAGGGGCATGTGCTGGAAGGTGGCTTTGCAGCCCTTGCCACAGGCTCACAGCAGCAGCACGTGCCAAGCCTCTCCCCAGCAAGTCACCCCGAGGTGTGCGTGGACGGAGGCTCTGGAGGGAGCTGTGCCCCCCTAGCCATGCCGCTGGGCTCCTCGCTTCTCCCGCAGGTGACTTCAGATCAATGGCATTTATGATGTTCTCCAGGGGCACTTGGCTGTGGAGCAGGCTCAGGCCAAGGCCGCTGCACGCAATCAGGGAGTTGCAAATTAAAACCAGCCCGAGATAAGCAGAAGAAAAAAGGCCTAAGCTGCACTGGCCAGGAACACCTGGGGTGTGCTCTGCCGCTTCTCCAGCAGCCCTAACATGCCTGCCATTGCCATGTGTATGCAGGGGTACCTGCTGGCATCACCCTGAACATCCCATGGGGTCAGGTACTAGCACTGCAGGGCAGGATGCCCTGTGCTCCTCATGACACAGTTGGTGTGACACAGCACTCAGCTCCAATCCCTCTCCCCAGCCCCACGGGACACTGTGCAGAGCATCTCTATCAGAAGCTGGGCTGGCACCACGCAGCCATGGCTTGGGAGCATCCTCCTTTGATAAGGAGAATGACAGTGAGCATGAGGCTTGCTCAGTTTGGGTCCAGCTGCTGCAGCCCAGAGCTGTGCTGCTCCTCTGCCTGCAAACGAGTTGTGCAGGACAGCAATCATTGCATGGCAGAGATGGAAGAGGCAGGAGCCATGCCCAGCATCCCAGAGGGCACCAAACGGGCCCTGAACACACTCACCAGCACCACAGACCACACAATAGAGACAGTGCCAGCAGCAAAGCACTGGCAGCCACAGTGGGAAAGCTATGTGCCACCTCCCAGTTCCTGGGGACGATGAGAGGGGCTGACTGTGGGACTGCAGAGATGTCAGACCCTACAGCATCAATCACCCGACCACGGCACAACCACATCAGAGCTCGGGCTCATCTCGGGCAGCACCGGGCTGGGCATGGCTCAGCCCAGCCCAGCGGGCACTGATGCCTTCCCACTGCTTGCTCCCCGAGCTCACTGAAGCACAGAAGTGATTTTTACAGGACTCTGCTCGCTTGGATCCCTCCTTAAATCACTGAGGGCTTTTCCATAAGAGGAAATGTTTCTTTTCTGGGTTGCTGCTGAGTTTTTCAAAAAGTGATTTGATTGCTGGTGAAGGGAAAATGACCCGAGGGGAAGGGAGTGTAAGGTTTGGAAGCGGTGAGGATGAGCCCCTGCTCTGTCCCAGGCAGGGAACACGTGTTTTCTCTTCCCTGTGGTTCACTTCACCCTGCTCCCAGCCCCCAGCTGCATGCCAACTCCACTCCCAGCCCTGTCAGCAGAGGAAGGTGCTGGGGCAGCAGCTCGTGCAGTATCCATGCACACCACAGACTCACTGGGGGCAAAGCAAACCCCATACCCCCATGGAAGCAGCTTCTTCCAGGATTTTCAACTCTGCCTCATTTAGAATGCAACTTAGCAATGACACCATCTATTTCCCTTCCATTCCCTGTCAAACCTGGGTCCCAACAGATAACTCATCTCAGAATGCAACTGCTTCCATCACTCCCTGCCCCAGTGGGGAGATGCTGCAGGTCTCCCAGCAGGATTGGTAATGCCTGGCCTGGATCCCAACCCTATCCTGAGGAGTACTCACGTGGAGCAACACTCAATCAGGAGGATGCATCAACCTGCTGCTGGAGAAACAGCTCAGGGCCAACCAGAATGGGGAGGGTTTCACGTCACTTCTAAGCAACTGTTTTATTATCACTAACTGCAGATGCCATCGAGCCGCACCGAGGAGCCTGGCTGTGGTGGCCACAGGGTCAACGAGCAAGTGGTCCAGCAGCAGTCTATGGCTGCATATCCCAGCCTGCCAGTGCCTGTCCCAGCTCCCAGCCCACAGGTCTCCCTGTGCTGCCGGCAGCCCTCGAGGCCACGCTGCGACCTGGGGACCATGCAGCCATCCTCCTGTGGCAACACAGCCTTCTATTCTTTTCCCAAATATGGCCACATCATTCTTGTTTAATCACCCCCAAAACTGCAGCTGGGATTTCAGGAATGTGAGTTTCCATTGTGTTTGCCTGATTATTCTGCTTGGAGAGGTGGTGGGGCTGCAGGGAAAGCTGCACCACCCTCCCAAGAGGGAAATGGGCATGATGCACCTTACAGGGCCTATCTGTGGGACAGGGTTTGGAAGCGATGGGAGCCCAGATTGAAAAAGCAGGTGCCAATTGTGGGCTTACAGCTTGAACAACGCTGTGTTTCACATTACACACCCTTTCCAGAGGCACCAGGATGCCTCAGCTGTGATGGAGCAGTGACAGCCCCCACCACACGCTCAGTACCCGGCGATCTCGGCGCCCCGGTGAGGGCAGGCAGATGCTCTCATTTGAAGGCACAAAGGCAGAGAGCATTTAGCCAAGCACAGGACAGGCTGCAGACCCCAAGCCCTTGCCCATGATCCCCTCAGCACTGTGCTCAGGCTGCCCTGCAAGCCAGAAGTGACCAAGTTATGCCGAGCTGAAAGAAAAACCTGAGAGACAGGTGTTTTCCCAGAAAACAACCACTTTTCCTAACATAAACTGTTTTTCTTCCAAGTTGTGCACCACCAGCTGCTGAGCAGGACCTGCTGCCTCCAAACACACTCCAGCACAACCCTCCATGCTCATGGGAAGCCTGCTGCTTTCCACAAGGATGCTTTTGGGCCACTTGTGAGGAGAGGTAGATTCAGAGAGTGAGAGCCTGCACTCAGCAACACACACACAAGTACCCAAGGGATAAACGCTCTGCAAGATGTTTCTCCTTGTGAGGCTCCACTTGAGCAGGACCAGGCCCACGGGGTCTGCCCAGGTTTGACTTCTCACAGGACCTGCAGCCCCAGTCTGGCCAGGCAGGTTTCCCCAATCACACTGCAGACCTGTCCAGAAACTGAGCCAAATTCAGCCTCCTTTTGTGTCCCAGCAGCAAACTGTGACAGCAGGCTGGGGCAGAGCCAAATGGACAGCACATGGAGCAGAGCCACCTCACAGCAACATCCCATCAGCAGCAGATGAACCTGTGCCCCAGCACTGACATCCCAGACATCACATCCAACCACACACTCCATTACAGACCGCGCCGACCGCTCCGCACATCATTTCAAGTACTCTTTAAAATACAGCACTCAATTCAGCGCAGGCTTAAATGCCTGCAGAATAATTCATTGGTATTTGTGACAGCAAAATTTACTGGCCACATCCAGGGCTGTTTCTGTATGATGTGCTGCATTATTAAACCAGGATTTTATGACATCTCCCCGCGCCTGAAAGAGAAGTTGTCAAACCCTTTGTCACTAGTGAGGAGCCACTCCCCAGACTGATGAAAATCCAATGCTTCCCAGAAATAAATATCATTCATCTCATTAGCTGTTGTGGTTAATGGAGCGGGGCACATGCACAATTTATGGCAAAGAGGCAGTTTGCTGAGCTCCAGATCTCATCCTGGCAGAGGCAGGAGAGGTGATGGCCTGGCAGGGCTGGACTGTGGCGGGTGCTGTGGTATATATGGACCCAGAGCCACGGGCAAGCAGCACTGATTTGGTAGCCCTGGCCCCGCCAGCCCCAGCCCCGCCAGCCCCGGCGGCTGCGACGGCACTTCCATGAAAAAACTAAGCGGGTTGTTTACAACAACTGCAGGCTGGGGTTGTTTATCCACGTCGGCGAGGGGAATGGTTTGTGTTTGGGGAGGGCGGGCCAGCCGGCGGGACGGATAATTCGATTTGGGTTTTGGCAGGGGGCAGGGAAGAGGGTGGGCCTGGGAAAGGCCGTCAGCGCCGGCTGAGGAGCACGGCGGCTGCCCGGGCAGGTCACGTCTCAGCCCTCGTCCTGCAGCGCGGCTCCAGCCCCGCTCCCCGTGGAGGGACACGAGGTCTGGGCGGCTCCGATCCCCCCCCGGGTGCCACAGAGCGAGTCCTCGAAAGCATCAGCACTACCACACGGGGCCCTCTGGCCGGGGAACACGCCAGCACCGTCTGACGGCAGCACCGAGGGGCCCGGCCTGACACGTCCCACACACCACGGCGGGCCCATGACTTCATCCACCTCTGAGTCACCGCCAGGCCGGGCGGGCGGCTCCTCCGGCCGCCCATCGCTGATGCCGACCGACCCATCACCGGCAGCATCGCGCCAGGCCTGGCGGGACGGGGTGAGACGGCCGCCCACCTCCCCAGCCTGGCACGGCCCGGGAGCCACACAGCTTCTCCCGCAGGAGCTCACCGGCTGCTCCGCTGCCACGTGGGCAACGCTGCTCCAATTATCAAAGGGAATTCATTCTGGAATAACAACCTCACACTCACACAGAGTAATTATGTTGAAATGGAGTGACTTTTCTTCCAGCACGGTCTCAGCCCAGCTGAACAGCTGCCCAGAGAGCGAAGCACACAGCGCTAATTGCCTACCTTCAGTTTTGGTGCCTCCCCGCTCCGTTACAGAATTCGGGGCATTGACAGAGACATGCTCTTTAAATACCCCGAGAAGTGACTGCAACAGCTTCCCAGGCGTCACATCCACGCAAGGGCCTTTCATTACAAGCTCATGCAAATTTATGCTTATTGCTGTACACTGAATATGGGATCAGATCATCTCACCACGACGCAAACTTCCGACTTTTCACCTTTTTTTTTTAAGGTCTTTTTCAATCACAAATTACACACTCGGAAGTTATTCCTCTTCCCATTGATTCCCTCCCCTTGTAAGCTTAAATAACACGTTTCATACCAGCACGGAGAGGATTATTTTAGAAAGGATCTTCAGCCTCAATATCAGGCACAAAGATCCAGGGGCTGCGGGTGCCTCTGGCTCCTGGGCGCTGGGGAAGGCGGCGTGCCCGGAGCATGCGCCCTGCCTCTGAGCACGAGGCTGCTCGCTCTTCTGACAGAACTGGAAGCACAATCATGTGAAGTCCCTGCTCTTGGCAGGAGATTTTTAGCAATAAGTAGCAGCTTTATGAGGAATATCCTTTGCCAGGGGACCATCAGCCAGGGAGCAGTGGGATTCTTATTTTTTAATGGACTTTTAATAAGTAGGCCACAATGATAATCTTGACACCAGAGCAGCTTTATTTCTACATGTAATTATCTCCACTTCACTCTCAAGCTCCCTGCAGCCTCCAAGGGCAAATAAGACCACCTACCTCTCCCTGAGAAAAGGAGCAAGAAAACAGCGTCAGGCCACTTGAAACGCTATTTGTATCAGACCTCATCCGCTCCTCTCGTCTGATAGAAAAGTCAGCTTCTCCTCTAAATCAATTAAATCTCACTTGTGGCATTTAACTGCTCAAAACTGTATCAGCAGAAAAATCTGTGCTCAGAGCACAGGCACTGCTGGCAACGTGGCTACAGATGTTCTGATGCTGCAGAAGGACTGTCCACTGCCCTGTCTCGTCCCTGCATGCTGTCTGTCCCAGCACTGTCCCACCGTGTCCCCCATCCTTCACCCTGTCACTGTCTGGTGCCTAACACTGGGCAGGTGAAGGCAGAGCCCCTGGCATCAGGGCAGCCTGAGGCTGCTGCTCCCAGCCACAGCCCTGACTGTTCACAAGGCCACACAGGAAACAGAATGAGGGACTGCATGGCATTAAAAATAGCCCAGGACTCCCTGGGAACAGGCAGGGAGGACAAGGCAGCCAAGGTGTCCCTTCCCCCTGGAAAGGAATACTCCCAAATAAGCACACCTTCTGCAGACACAGGCAGCATTCAAACAGCTTCTGAGGAGACTCATTAAGCAAAAATCCCACCAGAAGCATCCCTCCATCCCTGCCCTCCAGATTTGCCAGTCTCTTAGAGCTTGAATGTCTCACCTTCCACCTCAGCATCCAACAGTATGAAATATTGACTGCTTCCCTTTCCTCTCAAAGCTCAGGGATCTGATTCTTCTTTCAAAATCAAGAATATTCTGGTGGAGGTCTGCTCTAGCAGAGGTGCAATCTGCTCCCCTCTGCTGCCCAACAGCCTCTCTAAATGATTTACAAATACTGCTGTCCCCTGCTTGCAAAAACAGTCCTGCCTTTCAGTCACTGCAGCAAGTCCCTGCTTCCAAAGGCTGGCACTGCACCAGGCTCCAAACAGCAGCACACCATCTCCAGTGTCCTGGCTGCACCAGACTCGCGAGCCAGGGAAAGCATCGTGGGAAATTCTGCCACTAGCAATGCTTTGGATACTTTTAAGCTCAGGGGTAGACAGGTAAATGCAGAGCACAGCATTAGATTGCCCCTCTCTCTCCCTCCACACTTGTTACTTGCTCAACTTCACATGGAAATCAGAATGAGCTGTGCTAAATCTCTCCACCGCTAACAAGAAACAAATGTGGCCTCATGTTCTAGTTGCTGTGATCTAACAAAACAGACCATGGTAAACACTATAAAAATGTACTGGAGGGAACCACCCTGTGTTTGCTGGGAGAGGGACTGGATAATCTAATAGGACTTTATCCATCTCTAATGTCTCTGAAAAAAAGAAGGGAAAATTGGGCCCCATCCATGACATTCGTCATGTGCTTGCTATTCTGATGTCTTAATGCTGCAGAAATCAAATTAGAGCAAGGCTACCTATCTGCCTCCCAATCAGGATCTAGACCCAAGTGCTGCTTTTTATGGCCATGCAGAGTGAGGAGCTGCTGATGTCAGTGGTGGCACAGGCCAGGCCAGTTTTTCTGTCCCTATCCCCACGTTATCTCCCTTTGCGGCCACCTCACTCTCCTCATGACGTGGATAACTGTTCACTTCATGGATCTTGGGGATCCACCAGTGGGACCTTCCTCTGCCTCAAAGCATTCATGGGAACAAGTTACCTGCCCAAAAGGTTTGCACTTATCTGAGTACCTCAGTATCGTGGCATCAGCAGCAGCCCTGGCACACTCACGTCTAGATTTGTGTCTTGGCCACGGTAACGGCGAGGGCTGCTTGAGTCAGCTCCCTGCAGGCACCTCGTGGTGCCCTGGGTACCTGCCCAGCCTTTCACCAAAGGGTTAAAGATCTCCTGTAGCCTCAGTGCTGAATCTGCCACCCCCACACGGATTTCAGACACCCTCCAACATTTCACACAGATTTATATGCCTCTACTCAGGCGGTCACCGAAAGTTCCTCCCATCCCAATCAGTCTCCTCCCATACCTTTGCCCATAGGAAGAGTCTTGGCAGATTCTGCCAGGCAGGAGCAGCCCTACCAGCTCCTTGGAGCCTTGTCTCTGTCAGCACACTGGCTGCTGCCTCC
Organism: Colius striatus; assembly: GCF_028858725.1. Classification (NCBI taxonomy): domain Eukaryota; kingdom Metazoa; phylum Chordata; class Aves; order Coliiformes; family Coliidae; genus Colius; species Colius striatus. Next base: position 13,079,242 of record NC_084775.1, on the reverse strand, counting down.
AGAGAGGAAACAGGTCCTGCTCAGTTCTTGCACAGAGCTGCAGCTGCACGAGCAGCCCCGTGCTGCTCCTGATGCAAGGCCAGGTCTTCTGCATTCACTCCATCCCTTTTTTTGAGCTCCTTGGGTTTGTTGTTTGCTTTTTTAAAGCTACTGTGACCTTGGCATCAACCACCAGAAAACAGCACGTTCTAAAGAACTACACAGAGCCAAACCACAGCCTCATGCCAGTCTGCAAGCAAGATTTACCTCTGGGGATGGGAGAAAAGAAGGATTTGAGGGTGCAGAGCGAAAGTGCTGCTGAGAAGCTGCAAATGCAAAGCACTTGGAGCTCCTTGCTCAGCCCGAGGGACAGTTCCACACGCTCCCCTGGCTCTTACCTGGCTCTTCCCGCGCCGCCGGTAGTTCCTTCTCACGAGGTTTTTGTAGTTCTCATTCTTCTTGGTCAGGTAATAATACAGGACACAGTCTGCCACCGTCTGCAACGACACGGGCACGTCAGGCAAAGGAAGGGCCCATCTCCTCGTGCTGTCTGAGCGCAGGTTTACAGGGGCAGCGTTCAGGCCCTGTCACTGCTGCTTCTGGAGACCTGCAGCCCCAACAGGCTTCCCTGCATCTCCCTCCCAAAGCCCTTTGGTGGAGCTGGAAAAGGGGGGGCAACACGAGTTTTCCTGGTCAAAAGGCTCTGCTCTCCCCAAGGACAGAGCGGGGCTGTCCTGCAGGCACACCGAGGCGGAGATGGGGGTGCAGAGCAGAGAGCACCCCGTGCTGGGTGCAAAGCTGGGGGAAGGGCTGACCCCAGATGACTGTGGCAACTAAAAGCAGAAGCAGGAGCACCGCCTGTCACCCGCTGCTGCGGTTCTGCCAGGCACAACCTGCCACACGCCTGTCAGCTGCCGTTACTTCCAGCCGCTGAGCTCTCTGGCTCCGGCACGTACGGCCTTCTCGTGGCCACACTGAGCCCAGCACCTCGGAGCTGCCACCCAGCTCCAGCAGAGCTGGCCTGGAGCAGGCACGTGAGGTAAAGGAGGAGCCATGGCCAGGACATACTGGGCAGCACAGAGTGTGCCATGCTGGGAAAAGTCCTTCGTGGAAGTGGGTTGGCACCTGAACACCGGTCTCGGGCTACACCTTCATATCGAGGATGAGTGGTGGCACGATGAGAAATAACCCCACAGCCCCCACCACGCCTGCAGGCAGGGGCTGCTGCACGCTCCAGGAGTGCATGGGGGCTGTGCTCTCCCCATCCCCGAGCGAGGAGTGGAACCATTTGCAAAAACAGATTGCAACTTTTAAAGTGTTAATTGGATCTCTTTCTAATCTAGCCCTGATTATACACACACAGGCGAACACAAAAACTTCGTCATCTGTTCCAAGGGCTAAGATCACTATTTTTTTCTTTATAATGCAATTTAAAAATCTATTAATTCATTACATTGAGCCATACTTTGCATCTCTCTCCAACAGGATAATGGATGTGTTCTGTATCATAATTACAGCCTGATTTACAAACGAGTACAAATAAAATTAGAAGACATTTTACAGCTTGGAACACAGGCTGGATTGTGAGCATCATCCAAGTCCGACCGCTTTCGGCTTGAACGAGTGGGAAAGGCTGAAAAGAGGCTGGTTGTCTGACAGCGACGGCAGCACGGGGCTGCTGCTGGCCTCTGCTTTGCTCGCTGCTTTGGACAGGAAAGGCACAGTCTTATAAATCGTTTCCTCAGCCTGAGTCATGCAGAAACAGAGAGTAATTTAGGCTGGAAGGGACATCTGCAGGCCACCTCCCTGAAAGCAGAGGGCATCCCCCAGAACGAGTGGATCTGTGTGGATGAAACTCCATGAGGTGGCAGAGGATATAACTAACTACAAGGAGCAGAGAAGCAGAAGCTCTCAAGTGTTTCTTGCTCAGGAGAGCACATGGTGCATTCAGGGTCCTTCCAGGCTGGGTCTGTCTGGGATCTGCCCACATGGCTTGTCCCACAGGTGCTGCCTGGCCTGTGCAGAATGGGACCAGAGACTCGCTCTGCCTCCAGATCTCTTTTTCAAACCTTTCTTCCATCAGCCCGATTAACAGCAAGAAGGAAAAGTCCATGACACACAACACAGAGGCTTGGGAAAGGTCAGGCCCTCCTGCTAGCCACCTGCCTCTAAACATCAAGGAGAGGTGGGAGTGCTTACATGACACCAGTCATGTGCTGCTGGATGAACTGGGACTCTGCCCACACTCAAGATCCCCTCCCTAAGCAAAGAGGGGACCTGTCGGCTTTGTGCCAGGCCATCGGGTGTCCCCTCCCACTGTGTGACAGCCTGGCTGGTGCAAAATGCCTCCAGGAGATGCTGGGAAGCAGCTCCCCCCAGGCAGATCACACCACGGGGTGGGCTGCAACGCCTACGCACCAGGCTGGATGAATTCACACATCTCCCAGCTCTGCAGCTGACTCAGTCCCTGGTCTCTGCAGGGAGCTGGGAGGGGGCTGCCCCGTGCCCGGGGCTCTGAGCCACCACCACCCACAGGTGCCCACCATCCTCTGCTCCAGTGCTGAAGGGAGCCATGGGATGGAGGAGATGGAGCTGGGGTGGAGGCAGGCAGGGAGGCTTACCTTCCTGTCCAGAAAGGATGCGATCAGGCCAAAGTTCTTCGGATGCTGCATGAACCTGCAGGAGAGACACACACAGGGTTAGTGTGGGTGCTGCTCTGACCCCCTCACAGCTGGGCTGCCATGCCCTGTGTGCCTGGGGCAGCAAGGCCAGCTCCCCGAGGGACTCAGGGGTGTGAGGAAATAATTGTCTGTTGCTCAGCTTCCCAAAAAGAGAAGAACTTTAACTTTAGCCCAGTGGAGCTGGGCTTTGATGCAGATGCTCATCAGGGGGTAGCAGAGGACTGGGAGCTGGCAGTGCCCAATAGTTGCCTATCACCTGACTCGATCCCCCAGCCCCCTCAAGCCCGTACAGACAGCAGGACGGGCACAGAGGGCAACTGCACACCCAGCCAACACCTCAGGATTTGGCAAAGAAAGGGTGAGGAATCGCTGTTAACGGCTGAGCACAAACACCCCACAGCACAGCCCGGGGGGAGGTGGTGATGTGCAGGACCCCAAGCCCAGCTGGGCTGCCAGGAGCAGCTACAGAGGACAGGAAGGGAAACTCAGAGCCCAGGAGGAAGCACAGAGCTGCCACGTTGGCGAGTTGCTCAAGAGATCTGCGGTGGCACGGCGGCTGCTGGGAACACGGCGGCTGCTGGGAACACGGCCTCCTGCCCAGCCAGCACAGCAGCTGTCAGCGGCTTCGCCCGCGGCTCCGGCGGCCCGGGAGGGAGCATCACCCGCCGGGAGGCTGTTCCGGGCACAAAGACGTCTCCTTCAACAAAGCCCTTGGCCTGGCTGGTGGGAAAGTGCTGAAGGCCAACAAGCCCTTGGCATGAAGCACAGGGAGCCTGGCTGTTGTGCCAGGGCTGGAGCACAGTGTTGGTCAGGGCAGAGAGGCTGCCACCAGCACGGGCTCTGCCCGGTGAGCCGAGCAGCCAGGGTCAGCCGTGCTTGGCATGTGTGGCTCTGCCAGCTCCCAGGAGTGATAGAAACACAGAATCCCAGCATGGTGGGGGTTGGAAAGGGACTTCCAGAGCTCATCCAGCCCAACTCCCTGCTCAAGCAGGTTCCCCTCCATCATGGGGCACAAGAATGTGTCCAGGTGGGTTTGGAAACCTCCCGAGAAGGAGCCTCCACACCCTCCCTGGGCAGCCTGGGCCAGGGCTCCCTCACCTCAGCACCAAAGGAGTTTCTCCTTGTGGAACTTTCTGTGTTCCAGCTCATGTCCATTACCCCTTATCCTGTCGCTAGAGACAACAGAAAATAAGCGTTGCCCCATCCTCCTGACACCCATCCTTTAGGTACTGTGCTGATGAGGTCTCCACTTACTCTCCTCCAGGCTGAACAGCCCCAGGTCCTGCAGCCTGTCCTCACCAGAGAGATGCTCCAAGCCCCTCAGCATCTCAGCAGCATTCCACTGGCCTCTCTCCAGCAGTACCCTGTCTGTCTTGAGCTGGAGAGCCCAGAACTGGACACAAGACTCCAGATGTGGCCTCACCAAGACAGAGTACGGGGGGAAGAACAACTTCCCTCGACCTGCTGCCCACACTCTTAATACATCTCATGGTCTCAGGAAGAGGTTGGCTCTGGGATCACGATCACGGATGACACAACCCTGTTTCACCTTAAATGCCCAGGGCAGAAGCTGCAGTAAGCCAGGCAGCTCATGTACCTGCACACATGGAGAGCTGAGGCAGGACTCCCCTGGTCTTCCTTCCAGCTCCTAAGTACCCATCTCTTCAAATGAGCTTTGTGAGAGCCCCAAAATCCTGCTGTATTTATGCCTGGAGCTCCGCCATCACCCACAGTAATGACACAGAAACCACGGTGCACAGCAGGATGCAAGAGCTGGGTGTGGATTCTTCCAGCCCCATTAGCCAGACACAGCCCTGCCATTAAAGACCAAGTAATTAGCCTTTGCGTCATTTGCGGGCAAGCCTCGCTGCTTGAGTGTCACATTTTCAGGCTAATTAGCAATAAGGATTCTCCTCTACTGAAGGCTTGGAGCCGGTTTGCTTGTTTTTGTTCTTTTTCAGTCTATCTTGGCAATTAAGTTATTTCAGCTGCAAACAGGAGTCGTCATGAGAGGGACAGGAGGAGGGATTCTGGACACACAGAGGCTTCCAGCCTGGCTGGCCCTGGGCCTGCTGGAAATCCACACAGCCATCCCAGGTAATCCACAGAGCCATCCCAGGTAAACCACACACACAGCCATCCCACCAGTCTCCAGAGGCCAGGTCAAGGCAGTGCTGCCACAAGGGATGAGGTGGCACGAGTACAGCCCCATACTCCTGTGTCACTCATGTCCAGAACAGCAAGCCCCAGAAAAGCTCATGCCACTAGAAGCTGATCTCCAGCTCTGTCTTCACAGTCACACGGGGCACACTGGAGGCACCATGGATGCTCCAGCCCTCTGTGCAAACACACCCAGGTTCCCAGGGCTCCAAAGGAGTCTGGATGTGAGACTAAGCTGGGACCCACAGCTTGGCTGACAGTATGGTGGTGCTCAGAGAAGGGATCAGTAATCCCTCAAGTGATCTCAGTTGATAAAGCAAAGCTGCTCTCAAGAAGTGCTTGCAAACAGGAGAAAGTACAGCAGACAGGGATTACATGCCTGATGTGGGATACACCACGGACACAGCAACCAGTGGTAAATCCTGCAGACACAGAGCACTGAGAGATGGGCAGTGGCTGGAAGCTGCAGCCTGAGGGGTGGACACTGACAGCCCCAATAAGCCCTGTGGACAGGCAGTGACCAAAGGACAGCATGGCAATGCAAAGCCAGAACAGTGCATGGAGCAGTGGGTTTCACTGGTGCTACCCTGAAACTGGCTGACACAACAGGGGATGCAGAGCAGAGAAACTTCTAGTCACGAGCAGCAGCATCCTACACCTCTGCACATGGGCACAGGCACACCAACCAGACAGAGAGGTTTGTGTACAAGGGCATCTCCCCGTGCCCAGGTCAAAGGCAACACAGTGACCATGGCCACATTCCTTGGGGAGGTGGGGGCAAGACAAGCCCTTGGGAGATTCAAGCCTTGGCATGCTGGAGCCCAGCCAAAACACTGCACAGGTCCTGTTACACTTCCCAAGGGCCACACAAAGAGGCTGCACTCACTTCTCCCGGAAGGTCTCCTTCTCCTGTTCACTCCACATGTTCATCACCTGCCGGTCCTTGTAGACCTTCATGGGGTCGTCCATGAGGCCGTTCATGTTGATGAATTTGATGCGCTGCTGGTCAGCGTCGTAGAGCATGGGGGGGATGACGGCGAGCTGGCGCATCTGCTTCTCCAGGTTCTGTAGGGGAAGCAAACAGCAGCTGGGCAGCAGCACGGGCCCGCAGGGACCACGGGGGACAGATGTTGGAGAGGAAAGGACAGGCGGAGGAACAGGAGGATTCAGAAGCAAGCCCTGAACAGCTTTATTGCTAGAGGAGCTGGAAATTACACGCTGGAAGAGGCTGTTGCTGTCAGCCAGGGAACAATTCATCTTTCCTTTGGAAATAAAAGGCTTGAAGATACTGTGTGGAAATGTCTGACTTCAGCAAAACAGCTCCTGACCATGATGAGGTAGCAGAGGGGATGTAAACCCTTTCCCAGCCATCAAACCCACAGCCACTGGAGGTCCAGCCCCCCACCCCAAACTGCGAGGGAAGTGGGTCAGTTCTGCAAAGCTTTCTGAAGGGCTGGCAGAGGGAGACGTGTTTCCCTTCCACAGGAAACCTAATATTGTTCCAGCAGCTTTTAAATGTCACCATAAAGGGGCTGTCATTCCTTTCTTTCCCCTTATTTCAACACCCTGGGCCATAATCTGATGCCTTTACTCCATCCTATTCAAGCACAAAGTTCATGCAGAGCCCCAGCTGCACACCAGGACAGGACAGACTGGGCACACTGGTTTCATTAACTATTTACAACACTGGCCAACGTGACATATCATTTGTGCCATCCCCTGCCTGAACACCAGGAACAGTGCCCTTGGCTGAGCTGCTGGGAGTCCCCAGGCACAGGTTTGCCCTGTGAAGATGAAGGGATGCTCTGACCACCCTCTCTTCCTTGACAGCAAATCTGCTCTCTGCTGCCAGCCCCTTCAGTCCTCCCTGTCACCTGGGATGGCACTGGTCAGACATAAATGGCCACTTTGATCCAGGAAGGCCAGGTCTTAAGTGCTGTTATTCTAATTTACAGCTAGATGCTGGTTCCCTGGAGAATAGCATGTCCAAGCCTCCCAGCAAGCTGCCGGCCCAGGCCTGCCCAGCTCTGCTTCCCTGCTGCCACTGAGCAGACCCAAACTCCTCTTCCTAAAACACAGCTCTCTGTACAGACACAGACATTTCAACTCACTCCATCAGGTTCCTCATCCTCACTATGGTGCCTCCCATTCAGCAACCAGCTGCCTCGGGTACCCTGGAGGTGTCATCTCATCGTGGGAGGTCAGGGACAGCTCAAAGTCAGAGCATCGATCAGACAATCATAGACTGTCCAGCCGAAGAGAGAGCCCCTGTGCAGAGCCAGGGCAGGCACACAGGCAGCTGGCAGAGGTGCTGCCTGCAGCTGGGCGCATGGGGCTTCTCATCTGGCAGAGTATCTAAGTGCCAAGCACTGTGGATATATCCTGCCAGCAGGCAGCCAGCCCTCTCTCCTCCCCAGCAATGTGCCCAAGCAGAGGGCTGGAGCCTGTTCCAGTGGTGCTTCCCAGCTCTCACCTCCCTGCTCCTTGCAGCCCTGTGGAAGAGCTGCAAGCTCTTCAGGTCTCCTCTGAAACAAGCAAAGCAGTGCCCTAGGGCTCAGCAGATGGCTACCAGGGTGAAGTTTAGCAGCAGACTGTGCAGGAGGTGGGAGGCAGTTGGCTAACGCTCCCCTTGGCCACCACCTCTGCAGAGGTGGGAAATTCCCCTCTGCTTCTAAGACTCATGTCCTTAACTGTCTAACAGCAAACTGCCTGGGACCCAGGGCAGGGAGGGACCCGTGGTGTGCAGGCAGCAAACATCTCAGCTATTGCTGGGCAATGGCTGCTCTCCCCTCCCAGACACGATCCATTCACTGCAGCTGGTCTCTGTGCCAAGAGAGTGGAACCCTTGTGAAACCAGATCCAAATGAAGCCAAGGTCATGGGGATGTTTCAAGATGAATGGAGCACTCCCAGAAGATGTGGGCCAACTGGCTCATGTACAAACCATTCCTTCCATAGGATTCCCCTGTGTCAAGCCACACAGCCCATTCAAAACAAAATGAAACAGAAAAACCCCTCCACCCGGCAGCCTGGATGCCAGCTCCCTTCCCTTCCCACCTCTGCCTCCAGTTTAAACCAACAGGCAGGAGGTGTCTGTGGGGTTTTCCTCAGGCTGAACAGCACGCTGGGGTTTCAGCTCCCTCACGGGCAGTTGCATGCTGCTAAACCCTACCCTCTGGCCACCAGCTCCTGGGCTGCTTTGCTCCCTGTTTTGCTCCTGCAGAACCAGTGCCCAGCTCTCTTGCAAGTCTCAGGCAGCTAGAAATGATCACCTCACTTTGGATCCTAGCCAGGAAATGTATTAGGCATCATGGCAACCTCCCCAGGCTCAGCGTGGCCAAGTTAGTGGGATTTGGTTTCAGATTTCACCATGGGACCTGGCAGTACTCTCCTGGCTTCCTGGGACAAGAGAGGAGTGAGGGCTGAAGAGGAGGAGGAAGGAAAAGCTGGTCTCACCTCTTGTTCTGAGAGCCCATCGATGATTTCTGACACCTCGTGCTCGCTGCGCGCTGCCGACATGGAGAGCCCACCACTGCCTCTCTGTCCTACCCTGCTGGGAAAGGGCAGTGAAACATTCAGGCACTGATGCTCCATTCCACATTCATGACAACACATTGTCCCTGCTGGCCTCCATCATGGCTATACCCTAACACCCCACACTCCCCATGCTGCAGGAACAGCATCTGCTGCAGCCCCACGGGCTCTGACAACATCCTCCCTGACCCCTGGGTTTAGGGCTGAGAGCATCAAATTACCTTCTTTACCTGTGCCAACAGTCACTTCCTGGATCACTACAACAGAAGGACATTTCACACCCAGCCATATCCCCCCCCATTTTCTCCTCTTCACCCCACCACAGCAATGGCAGAAGGGCGTCAGTGTTAGTGCTGGGCCATCAGCACTGTCCCATTGTATCTGGTTTGCAAACCATGCAGGGACTTGTAAATCAAGACCAGCCACTGACATCTTTCCTCCTCCCCAAACACCACCCAACATAACATCCATGCATCTTAAAGAATTAAGACTTTTCTCATTGAGCACATAAGTTTCAAACGTTTCTCGGTACCATTTCTCCCCTTCTCTTTAAGATAAAATGAAGCCACTGATGAGGGAGTTTGGACCCACCCAGCTGGGAAGCAGGGAACAAGGATGGGATGCTGGCAGGAGGGTTTGGGTTCTGTACATATCAGGGGTTCCCTGGGCAAGATCCTGGGTCTGAAATGGGGAGGGGACAGGGAGTTTTCAGCAAAAAGGGTGAAGACCATGAAATCGTGTCTCCTCCTGACAGGAAACAACGTGACCTCAGTTGTGCTTCCAATGAGGAGGAGAACAACGGGCAGTGGATGGGAGAGACAAGGGACATCCCTTTCAGTGAGACATTTTACCCCCTTGTATCATTCATGGTCACTTCTCTGCAGATGTTTCTTCTCCCTGCCGATGCTCTGATCAAAGCACGTGCCTGAATTAAATCATCAACACGACCAAATGCACCTGCCATTCCTGTACAGTTTGGGCCCACCAGTAAGGCAGTAATTAGCACTGATCCAGCAGGATGGAGTCGCCTCTTGCTCCAACAAGGCCAGCCAGGAGATCAACAACAGAGGGGAGAAGGGCAACCACATTCCTGACATTTTTCCTTCTCTGCTGGCTCTGCATTGAGCCACCCTGGGGAAAAAGCAGCTTGTCTCCTGGCCTCTGCTTTTGACAAGAAGGGGAGGAAAGGGACCGACAGCCACCTCAGCTGCTCCTCCCGCAAACAAACCCCACACCCATCCCCAAAGAAAAGAGAAAGGCTGTCTGATACCAGCTCAGCCCCTTCCTACCGCTTCTCCTCTAACCTCTGCATGCGCTCTTGCAGTTCCCGCTGCTTCCGGATCTCTGGGAATTGCTTCTCATAGTACTCCCGCACTTTGCTCTCTTTGGCACGCCGACGGGGGTTGTTTTCAATGCGCTCCACTTTCTTTTCCCAGGCCTCCATCAGCTGGTCGTAGCGCTGGCAAAACTTCTGTTCCTGGAAGGGGAGAACAGGAGGCTCAGGAGATGTGCCTGGGCAGGGCAGCTCCCCCAGGTCTGTCCCTCTGTGGCTGCTCAGGCTGAGAGTGACTCATGTTGCTTAAGGAAATGCAGTTTATTAGGACGTGGACACACTCCAGGGTCTGGGGCCAACCCAAGGGTAAATCCTCAAAACAGGCCATCAGGTACCCTCAGGCTTTTCCCTTCCAGACCCAGCATCTTTGGCACTCTTTGACTACCCTGAGAAGCCTCCAGCACCTGTGGGGTGGACAAAGCACCTCAAACCCCACAGGTGATGCAGACCAACACTCACCCCTGCAAATGAACTCATTCCCATTTGCAGGCCTGGAGCCAGAGGCTTTCCTGCCCTGTATGGACGCACAGAGATGCTTAGTTTTCAGCAGCAGCTAAAGGAAATGGCCATGAGATGAATGAAAGGCTTGAAAACAAAAATGAAAGAGCCCTAAAAGCCACCAAGGGCAATCTCATCCTGCGGACAAGGAGCTACGGGTAACGCCAACGAACTGCGGCAGCAAGGAGGAATCACAGCTGCTGTGGTGTTACCCCTCCTGACACAGTGCCATCAGCCCCCTAGAAACGAGAGCTCCCACCCTGCCAGCAAATCTGCTCCATCCTCCTGCTTTCAGAGCATCGCGTTTAGAACGAGGCTAAAAATACCCTGCAAACGTAAGGAAGCCTCAGCGCCGGGAGGCAGCCGCTGCCCTGAGCCAGCCCACGGCGTGGACACGCTCTGGCACCAAGGCTCCACCTGCTGAGAGGGCTCCAGGCTTCTTTATTCCCCGTAGGAATGAGCTGGTGCTGGGTCCTGCCTCGTCACCATCCCGGCACAGCCCCGGGCATGGCTGCAGGGCTGGCTTGCAGCCCGTGCAGCAGGTCTCTTCCTTCCCTTTCCTCCACTCCTTGGGACAACTGGATGAAAGCTTTATCCACAATTCCTCTTTTAAGGAACTGCTGTCTGCAGATGGGAAAAGTAACATCAGGGGCACGCTGCTGGCTTCTCCAGCGGCTCACACCCTGGCAGTGGGGTGAGCAGCACCAAGGCACTGAGCTCAGCCCCCCAGAGCACAGCTTTCTCACGGACCAGATAAACACTTCCAACTTGCATCTGCTTGCTTAAAATCCCTTCCCACCACGGAGCAACGAGATCCTTCCTGCTACACAAGCTTCAAATCCCAGCCCAGCAGGGCTGGTCTGCAGCGTCCCTGTCTAGCGCTTTGTGGTCCAGCTGGGATATACGCTCCTTGCAATCTTCAGCCATCCTTCAAAAGCCAAGGCTCCAGGCACCTTAGAGCACGACCCATTCCCCGGATCTTCACAGCTCAACCACCAGCAGAAGCTCCGGGTCAGGCACTTCAGGGGCAGAAGCATCTATTCCTTCTTCAAGCATCCTCTGAGCAGCCTTAAGCGTGTCCATTCCTGAGCAACCATCTGTGTGCCGGCTCCTAGCACCAGTGCTCCCCCCGCTCCCCTCCTCGCCTGGGCTCACCAGCCCAGCAGCCTCTCAATCACACAGGCGAGTGCTGGCGAGCCAAATCGGACCTGACATGCGTAGCTAAAAATGGATGTTGTAGTAACGGCGCCGTAGCAGCTGAAGGCAGTTTGGAGGCAGTGCCAAGCCCCAGCCCTCCCGCAGCCCACGCTCCCGCAGCTCCGGGGAACCCAGCGGCTCTGCGGAGAGGAGGGGAAGAGCGAAGGTGACAGGAGGAACCAGTCCCACTCCTGTGCAAGTCCCACAGTTCTCCCGCCTTGGCTGATGCAGATAAGCCTCTCACAGCCAGAACAGCTCCCTTTGCCCTCTCTCTCTGCCCCATCACCCCTCTTGATGGCAATTCAGTGTCTTCTCCCGTGCAGACCTCAGGAGAAGCTCTGCAGACCCTCCTGTGGGGCTCTCGGGGCTGGACCCTGCAGGGCCTGATCTCTGACCCCGCTCCAGCCAGCCCAGGGCAGTGTCAATACCCCAGAAAGCACAAGAGCCAGGAAGAAACGCTGGCACGTAGATGGGCTCTGCTAAAAATAGGGTCTGCTACAAAACAGGCAGAAAAATAGCTAAGCAGCCCCATTTTGCAAACAGAATCAGCAAATGCATTCACTTTGCAAATTCAGCAACCGTATGTTGCCTATTTTGTAGAATAGGCAAAACGCTTCCCTAAACTGAAAAATCCCCTTTCAAGGACACTGAATCAACTGGCTGGCAGAAATTCACCTATTTTGCATGACAGGCGACTTCAGTGCAAGCTGTATTTTAGGAACTGTGCTCATGCAGCCTAATTAAACCTTTTCCCCCAGCTCCTCGATATTCACAACAGAGCGACTCGCTCCAGATCTGGCGCAGGAACCGGCTGTTTCCATCAGAAAGCAGCTCCTGGGCAGTTCCCTTCTGGTTCCAATAAAACCACACCAAGCTCTGCAATCCCTGTTTGGAGGAAGGGAACATTGATCTGCTTCCCACAACTGCAGGAGTCCTCAGCTCCTCAGGCAGAGGTGTCCTGAGCAGCACTGGCTGCCACGCCACGCTGAGATGAAGGGGTGAGCCCTGCAGCCTCTTGCTAGAAACCTGGAAGAGGTTTTACCATGGAAAAGACTAAACAAACACGTATTTGGATGCAAAAGGGAGACACAACCATCCTCTTGGAGTGCAAGATCTGTGGCTTTTGGAAGGTGGCTACAAAATGGGGGAAAAATAAGAAAGTAATTTGATCTCTGGCTCAGGACCGTCTGAGTAAACAGCCTTGTTGGAAGCTGCTTTTAAAGGCAGAGCCTTCCAACCACTTCCCAGGGTTAATTATTTTGCATTTTTCCAACAATTCCTCCCAGCTGGAGCCCTTCTGTCCAGAACCACCATCAAAGACACTGAGAAAACCTGCACCGCTGGCAACTTCAGACAGCACCTGAGCCTGCCCCAGAACTGAGGCACCGAGTCAGGAACCACAGTCTACATCTTCCACCTAAAAGATGAAGCCCTGTGGCATGAGCTGAGTCACCCTTCACCAAATGACACTGCAAAATCCACCTTCCCAGTGGGGGCCATTGGTTGCTGTAGCATTTCCCCTCCTGTGTTTTCACCTCCCAGCTCTCATTGGCAACAGGCACAGGCAGCTGTTAGCACAGAGAACGTATTAATTATGAAAATCTCACTTGAGCTTCTCTTCTATCTACCAGGGACCTGCAACAACCACCTCTGAAGTCTCAGACCCCACTTTCCCCCTTACATAACCAAGAACCATCTCCTGGATGCTGGCACTCTCTTGCAGGCAAAGCTGCCTAGAAATGAACTGGCGTGGAGCTTGACTTTTGTCTTAAACCACAAATTCCCAGGACACGGCTCTGTGGTCAGCTGCAAAGAGTCAGATCAGGCTTCAGACCATTTATCCAAAGTCAGCTTGTTTCACACCTCTCTCAGGGTTCAATTACTCACAAAGCAGACATTTATGCTGTGAATAGGCTCTCTAAGATCAATAAGGGCTCCCCTGTGACTAAGCCAACCCCACGGGTTTGCTCTGCAGGGTTTCCTGGCTGAGGGAGGTGCTGCCTACAGCAGGATCAGGGACCTCTCCTTCACATCCAAGTTATTTTAAGCAAAAGAGATGCCACAGCAATGCAACAGGCAAAGAACTGAGCACCAGCACTTCTCTGCTGGAAAACGTCCTTTCCTTTCTTGCATAACAAATTGCTGCTGATAGCCATTGTAAAGCGAGGTCCAGGGGAATCACTTACCCACTGTTTGCGAGCATGATTTCTCCTCTTAAAGTACAAAATTAACTTCTTCCGCATTGCCTGGTTTCTGTAAAGGGGAAAAAAAAGAAAGATGAGATCTGATTAACGAGGTGGCTCCAATCCAAAGCCTGGCTCTGCCCACTCCCCGAGGAGACAGCGCGCTTTCCACCTCAACTGAGAATTGCATCAACTTCAAAGCAGTAAAAGGCTTATCTGAGACCTTTTGCCAGCTTAGAGAAAGACCAGCAAACCCTCTGACACAAGGAACTTCACTCACATGTGCTGGCAGAAGCAGGACTAAGGTTGAGAACTGAACTGATGAACTCTCAGTTCTGCAAAGCTTTCCCATGTGCTCAGCACCCAACGGGGCAGATGCTCAGCTCTGCGTCTGCCAATGGTCAGGCTGTTTCATTATTAACTTCACACTTTGATTTGCAAAAACTCAATGGGGTCCAAAGAGTCAGGGGGCTCAGGCCAAGCTCTGTGTGGTGGGAGGTGACTCCTCCCAGCACCTCTTGAGCAGAGGCCCCAAGCCACCCTGGTCCCAAGGGCCAGCAGCAAGAGAGCTGTCAGCACACACACACACTTGTGAGGGGTCACTCATGCCCAGGGTTCCAAGACACTGATTAAGAGGCAGGATTGTGGCAGGGATTGCAGCATGTATCTCCTAACCTCTTGCTTTCTTGGAGCTGTGCCTAACAAAGCTGCCAACAAACCCGCCAGGAAAGTTCAGCCACTTGCAGAATTGGGACCTCAAGAACTAGCCACTGCAACCACAAGCAACCCAGTATCTGCCCAGACACTCCCCTAGTTGCTTCCTTTTTCTCCTTTCTGAAGACAGCATGAAATAATTGCTCCAAGAGAAGCAGCACCAAAGCAGTGAGGAGTTGGAAAGGCTGCAAGAGCTCCCAGGGTCTGCACAAACCCCAGAGCCGAGCTCCTGCAGTTATTCCTCTTACTAATATGCACAGCAATCAAAATCTCTAGGTAAAAGGTAAGAGACCAGTGGCAAAGGAGTTTCCTTAAGTCTTTTATCCCGATTAAAGGCAGAGCTGCAGTGTGTAATCACTGATCAGGAGCTTAACAGTCTCATGTAGGCATGTTCTGCAGGATTTAGCAGAGTGAAAAGACATCCTAACTGCTTCCTCATTTCCATCCCTGCCTGGCTAGTGAGAAGGGGAGAAACATCTCTTTCACCCCATCAATGCCTAAAGCTCAGCAGCAGCACAGCAGGCTCTTTGGGAAGGGGCTGAGGGCAGGGCTCTCCAGTCCACTGCCAAGGCTGCAGTAGGGCCTGGCACTGCCACGATACCTGCACCCAAAAACTAGAGGGTTTATTTAGGACAGCAATTGCTTGGGTCTTCAACCACCACTACCTTCAAGATCAAGTACAGCTTCTAGAGAAAAGGCAGGACTTAGGACAGGGGTTATTTCTTCTCTAGCACCTCATGGTCACACTCAGCTCTGTGACCTCTTTTCAGTTTACCAAGGAAAAAGCACATCAGGCTCAATTCTCGGTCCTGGCAGTACCATTTGGATTTTATAACCTTCTGTTTCTCCTCTTTAATTAGTTACCAGAGGTAGGGGATACATGCAGAGTCCCTGACACTGCCAGAGCTGCACTACATCTTCATCCCCTTTGACTTTGCCTTCAGTGTTTTGGTGCAAAACCAGAGCTTGATTCCCAAGGCAGCAGCAAGCAGCTCTTCCAACTCCTCCTCCAAACAGAAAACACCAGCTACAGGCTGGGAACAGACTCCAGCATCCCCAGCTCGAGCCACACAGCCCCAGATACCCCTGCTCTCCTAGTTTCAGGCAGCACCATCAGCAGCAGAAGGCACAGCCAAGCACCAGGGCTGAAGGCTCCTGCAGAGCAGACACTTGCATCCAACAAAGGTTTACTGAGCAAAGGCTTGAATATTAAGCCCTGTCCTTTGATTCTTTTCAGAAGTCACAGTGGCATTGATCACTAGAGGAGGAAAAAAACCCAAATCTAATAATTCCATGCATGGGGCACTGTCTGCCTTTGCTCTTTTTTGACAGTGTGTTTACAAAGGACCTGCTGTTGTTCTGGGCTGTGCTGCAGAGACCAGAGGCCACCTCATTAGATATATTAATAAACACTGCTGCCAAAGGCTTCTCCCAGCTGGATCACACAACACCACTGTCTTCTGTTTCTATCTGTGTGGTGCAGCCACTGAGGAGCTTCAAAGACAGTTGTGAGTGAGTGGTTGAGCAAAACCTGACCGCTCACCTCTATGCTAGCAGCAGTCACCTGCCTTTAAACACCAGGGAAACTGAGGCATGCAGCTGCAGTGATGTTTGCTCACTTGTGCAGGGAGGGAGACTCATGAGAACAGAGAGCAGGGCTGTGCTGTGACACATGGTTCAGAGACTCTCTCTCACCTGCAGTGCCCAGGCCCCATCTGCCAGTCCTGCACATCGAGCACTTCCAAGGCTTTGCAATAGCTGGAGGGCTGGGGACTCCCACACCTCCCTGGGCAGCCTGGCACAGGGGCTGACAACCCTCTCAGGGAAAAAGTTCTGCCTCAGCTCCAATCTAAACCTCCCCTGGGGCAACTTGAGGCCGTTTCCTCTTGTCCTGTCACTCCTCACTTGGGAGCAGAGACCAAACCCCACCTCACTCCAGCCTCCTGTCAGGCGGTTGTAGAGCGATCAGTCCATGGAATGGACTTCTTTCCACTGCTTCAGCTCTCCATGAACAAGCTCTGGCAGAGACTACATCCAAAAGACACACTTCCATTGTTTGTTTACTCCAGTGATGACTGTGTGTGGGATGGCCCCCAGCAAGGGCTCATGGATTGTCTCTCAGGGCTAGCACAGCTAAATCAACCCTTGCCCTCCCCACACCAGCCTGAATGACATCCAAGAGCAACGTGGGGCTTTGACACGTTGCTGCTGGATCTGCTGCACCAGTTATCAGGAGACAGGAGTCTAAATGAAGAAAACTAGCAGCTCTTACGCAGCTGATGAGCTGCCACGAGTTTTGCATCACGGCTAACCTTGAAATTGTTAATACAGGCCAGGACTTAATGGCTCCACAACTGTGAAAATCAGGAATGCCTTGAAAGGTGTCTGTTTACCCCTGCCAAGGCTGAAGCAATCAAAGAGTGAAAGGATTAAAAACAACAACAACCCCCCCTCCTGCCCTAAATGTTTGTGCCACTTTATCTTTTTTTCTTTTTTGCAGAAGGTCAAGCTCTCAAAGGTTAATACAATCTCAGTAAATATAAATAGGCTTCACAGTTATCTCGCTGCATGTACTGCTGTTACTTAGAAACCATTTGCACAGAGGTTAATTCAGGCCACGCGTCTCCAAAGCACAGGCTGTGCTCCCTGGGCAAAGCCCAGAGCCAGGCAAGGCTGCTGGGGCACAGGCAAGGGCTGCTGGGGCACAGGCAAGGGCTGCTGGGGCACAGGCAAGGGCTGCTGGGGCTGTCTGCTGCCAGTCCTGCACAGAAACCACCGGCGTGGAGCAGCACACGACAAAGGTCGCTCTTGCAAGGCACCAACTCTCCTTCATCCTCCTCCTCAGCTGCCTCAATCCTCGCAGGTCCCTGCCTGCTGCTTGCTGGGGCACAAGAAAAGCCTCAGGGATGGAGACCTGAGACACAGCCTTCACGGGGCAAAGCAATCGGGCAGTTCAGAGGCAGAAGGAACAGAGCTCCTTACATAAAGCAACAGTGACTCTCATGGACAGTTTGAAGTACTGCTGGGCTGACACACATCCCACGCCTCACCCCACACTCAGCTCCCTGCTCAGTCCTTGGCCATGTTCCACGCAGCTGCTGTGCAGGGCAGGGGAGGGCTGGGCTGCACCCAGCGAGACAGAACCCATCCAGCGCCTGGGAAGTCAGTATTTGGGGGCTGCCACAAGGCACAGCCCCATCCTGATGGTCATCAATTCATCCAACCCCCCCGCTGCAGCCCATCGCCATTTCTGCCCTCCCCATGGCCACGGGCTCCACAGCTCCCTGGGGTACCTATGGGCAAAGACCTTCTCTTTGGTGGCCTCTCAGCTTCACATGGTGCCCCCTCAGCACTGGCTGCAATGACACAGCCAATACACATTTCCTACCCAGCTACTTCAGTACAGTCCCAGCTTATTACTTCCCTCTGAAGACATCTCCAAGGCAAGGACACCATGTCCAGCCACCTTCTCTGTTGACAAGTTATTCCAGCCCTTTTGTGCCCAGGGGAGCTTTTCCTGCACCTTCTCTACTTCTCTGCAGGGAGGGGAGAGACCAGCCAGCACAGGTTACACAGCCACCAACCACATCCTTCTCCACAGACACTGACCTTGTGAGCTCCTGCAGCCCCGAGGCATGAGTTGCTTCCAGTGCTCAAAATGGGGGCTCTTGGTCACACTCAAGGAGATGCAGCCTCACAGTGGGAGCCCAGAGCTGCTGCTGCTCAACTGCTCTGCACACCTCCAGGATTTCTGTCCTTGCTGCCAATGAACTAACCTGGGGATGATCTGCTTCCACCACCCCTGCACTGCAAAGGGAAGGCAAGCCAAGCCTTCTGCTGAGTCTGCAGCTCATTTGGGGTTCTTCCCCCCCCACACACACATCAGAGGCCCAATTGTTTGCAGTCAAGGGTGTCAGAGGCTTTCAGGAACAGGAGCTCCCCCACTTTAAGGGCCAGACATCAGTGCAGGAAGTGTCCCCAGCACCAGGCACCAGCCTGAAATGTGGCAGGATCCAGGTGGAGGTCCTGGGGCTGCCCCACCAGCACCCAGCACTTCCCTGTAAGCACCACAAGGCAGGAGGAGGAAGCAGAGATCAAAGGCAAACCAAACTCCAAACGTAATGTTCGACTGTCACCTGCCACCAGCACAGGAAGCAGGATTCAGATGCTATCTATAATTTTGGGTTGATTCTGCAAGAGCTTTTTTGCCCTTGCATAATTCATCCTCATCCCACAGCCCCCCTGCTCTGACTGGGGAGCCCCACACCTGTGTGTAGCTCTCAGCCTCCAAAGCAGGGAGTGAAACGCACATCCCACTCCAGGCCAAGCAAAGGAAGCCCCTGTGCTGTGGGAGCAGCCGCTTCCACCCACCTTAACTCGCTCAGCAACAAGGTTGGGGTTGTTTTTTGGCTTTCACAATGGAGCCAGTCAAGAAGAGAAGCCCTAACTCTGACTTTTGAGTTACTTGGCTCAGGCCCACGTGAATCACTTGGCTGCAATCCTTCCGGAGGCTGGGATCTGGAAAGGACGTGGGTGCACGCATGCGTGTGGGTGTGCACACGGGTGGACACTGCCAAAGCCCTGCCACGGCGCTCCCCAGGATACAAAGAGCTGATGCACTGCAGCACACCTGCAGCCTGCCCACAGAGACCTTCACCCGCTGCAAGATGAGATGAAAGGAAGTTTGCTGTGTGATCAAAACTAATCAGGGGTATTTCGGTGCACAGGAAGGTCTTTCAGCAGCCAGCCAGTGCAAACAAAGTGGGGATCAAGCTTGGGAAGCAGGCAGTGAGCAGCTGGCACAGCCATTGTACAGTGAGAGTGGAGACAGAGGAGCCTCCTGGCAGCTCCAGCCAACAAAGCCCTGTCAGAGGGGAGATGTGCAAAATGAGGGACCTGAGGAGCACCAGCAAGAACACCCCGTGGTGACACCAGCCAAGGGGAGCGTACAGAAAGGGCAACAGCCACGTCCTCACAGCACTATCTCCTTGTGAAGATGTTTCCCATCCAGATGCTCGAGTGACTCCCTTGGGCAGCAGTTACACCTACAACCACAGCTCATAACATCAGATGGGAAATTCATGCCCATCCCCTTTAGAACCTACGAGCTTAGGACCCAAATGAGACAAATCCAAGCACAGCAACACTTCTGGCCATCAGTCAGCACCTGTCCTACACCTCTGCCTCCCCTTGAAGCCCAAGCTGACATTGCACAGCCAAGTGTTGCCCACTCAAAACCAGTACTTGGCTTTTCACTGGCAAGAGAAAGAAGCAGAAGGTTGCAGTGTGTGTCTCCATCATTTAGCAATTCATCACAAGGTAATAGTCCTGCCCTAGTGCATGCCAACAGAGAATAAAAGAGATGAGAAACCTTGAATGGGATGAGCAGGGAGCTGCTAGGTGAATTTCTAATGAGGAAAACGTCTACAAGCACTAATAAAAAGACCTGAAAGAGAATGCATTAGTAATGACAGGGTTTGGAAGAGCATTTGTATTACATGTCAGGCTTTGACTATGAATTTAGAGGCAATCCAGTGCTGCTAAAACCCCTAAACAGCCGGTAATGAAAAGATGACTTAAATTTTCCAGAGTGACAAGTGATTTGGAAAGCTGGAGTTGCTAGATTTTCAGAAGAAAGCCATTCTGCTCTTGTGGGAGAAGCAGAGGGAGGGTTAGAAAGGAAAGAGATATTCAGAAGCCCCTAAACCTCTCAGAAAATCCTGACTTCTGATTTTGATTCTGCAGAGGCAAAGCTTCCCCCTCCCCTCACCCCCAGAAAAGCCATCAGCTGCAGGCAGCAACCCAGATGTGCAAATGCTACCAGCACACACAGCCCCGCTGCCGCTGGATCTGAGCACGTGAGAAAACCAGCAGCACACCAAGCTCTTGATCTGTTTTAGCTGTACACTCAGACCCAGGTTCTCCCTGAGCCTCTCAGGGGATGCAGCCTGGTTTCACCCTGACATCTCTGAGTTTCAGTGTAAAAGCCAGGAGCAGCTCTTGAGGGGAAGGTTTAAAGCAAACCCTGTCAGCAGCGCCTTGCACGTCCTTACCCTGGGCTTTTCAGTTTTCCTTTTGTGTGCTTTTTCAAAGCTCAGAAGCTCACATTTTGCTTTCAAACACAAATCCCACAGACTGTGATTTCAGGATGACTGCTTCAGGAAAGGGGGGAGCAGAGTCCTACCGGGCTGTTTTTCATGGCTGACTGAGCAGGGATCTCCTGCCTTAGAGATGAAGGTCCCCTTGGAGAATATCTCTCCAGGTAGACAGCAGGTAATTGATCCTGCTCATATGAACAACATCTAGTCATTTTTCAAACACTTAGAGGACAGAAGGTTAATACTGTTGGTGCCAGGAGTCTGGGGAATACTCAGAATCACTCCCAGGGCAGGGCAGAAAGAGCAGCTCTCATCCTTGTCCATCCAACTGGCAAAATGCTGGACAGAGACCCAGACTCGATGCACTGCTGTTTAACTGGTGCACATGGAAGTGGCCTCTACATCTGGTTTTCAGCAAAATCAAAGAAAAAGGAAAAAAAGGGTCTTTGCAACCTCTTCCACTGATGCAGAATCATCCCAGTTGTGTTTGGGGCCTGAAGGAATCTGTCAGTCCACTGCAAAGCCAAAAAGTCTCCACCTCAAGGAACAGCAAGGGCTGAGCTCACTGTGGGGCAAAGCTCATCCCACCCCTGTGAAAAGCAGGGCCCTGCTCTCTTCTTCCTTGCTGAGACAGCAGCAGAGCCCTTCCCTCCAACAAAGCGGGTATTTCAAACAGAAAGGACACGGTGCCATCAAAGGCAGGTCAAGCCTTTGGCACAAACCCCAGCTCAGATGCACAGACAAAACGAACCGTGCTCACAGGTGAACCAAAGGGACCCGAGCAGACGGGGAACAGAGCACAGCCAGGCAGCTAAAGAGGACTTAAAAGCTTTTGAAGCTGCAAATACTGGAATGAACTGGGGCATGAAATTAATTTTAACTGTACTGAATAGGAGACAGGCCATAAAACTCCCTGAAAATAAGAGGCCGGGAACGTTTTAGTAAGAGTAGAAATTCTCCCCTTGACTCCTCAGTCAGCTCCATTAGCATAAGTGACTCATCCCCACTGAAAAGCAAAGCAAACAAGCAGGAAAAATCAAACTGCTGTTGCAAGGCAGAGAGTGTCGCTGAGAAATCGAGGAATCCTGGCTTTGTGATATTCAAATGCCTTCCCACTGACACTTGCAAATGTTCAACTGAGGAGAAAAAAACCAACAACCCACTCTAGGAAAATGTTTAAAAGAAAAAAGAAACCAAGACAAAGTGGAGTTTGTGAGTAGCAGCAGCCTGGCCATCCTGTGTGCCCAGGTATGAGGCTCCAAATCAGCTTCACATGGGAGCAGTTTCTATTTGGCACAACAGAGCCAGTATGCAACGAGGTTTTCTGGACAGAATCACAACCTACAAGACTTTCCAGCAACCTTCCAAAAAGGCTTTTTTCCATCATGGTTAATTCTGCACAGGGGAAACTCCTTCAGAAGGATCTGCATCCAATTACACCATGGCAAAACAGAACCTGTGGTGTCCCAGCTACTGTCCCTCTGGTGCTCTAATGCATCTGGCTGATGTCTCCCAGTACCCTCAGGATTCACTCCACTTCCTGCCACAACAGCCACCTCCAGGCTACAGAGCAAAAGCTGCTGCTCTTCTGGAGCAGAAGGGCACAAACATCACAAGAACAAGGAAAGCACATGAAGTTTTCTCAAACACAGCCCATAGAGAAGCTGTAGGTAGCATGGGAACATCCAAGCCAGATCAGACAAGCTTAAAACCTTTTCCTCTTGGCCAAAGACCCTGAATGATTTGCCTGGAAGAATCACCAAAACCTTGTTTCTCTATCTGCCTCCCAAGTATCTAGATATGCTTTACAGTGCAGCAGGGATGCAAGAGAACAGGACACACCGATTGCTGCACATCCATCAAGCAGCAGCAGAGTGCAACTGAGGCCTCGGGACCTCAGCCCACGGCCAGGAGCAGCAAACATCTGGAGCCCAGATCACTCAAGGGCCTTTTGCTGACCTAGATCTGTGAATGCACATGGCTGGCATCAATAACCAGCTGAAGGCAGCTAATTGTGAGGGGTTTGGGAAGGAGGAGATGGAGGCTTTTCATTAAAATGTGTGGTTTCCTTCCTATGTTTTTGCAGCATTAATCAAAGAGAACATTAACCCAAACCTGCCTGCTCCAGCCTCTCCTTGGTCTGTCCCCACCAGCACTGTAACCACAGGGGAGCAGTGCCCAGGGCTGGGATAACCCCGTGGATGCCTCCATGGGGAGGGATGCAGAGGAGTGCCTGTGCTGATGGCACCGGGAGCTGGTTTGATGAGGCTTCACGTCTCATTACTGGTTCCACTCCTGATCTGCACAATCAGTTCCCTCTCGTTTGCTCCCGTCTTTCAGGCAGCAACCAAGGACAGGAAATCGTTTAAATCACAGGAAAAGGTGATCACAAACCCACAAATATTGGCAGGCAAATGCAGAATGGGTGCAGCATCTGGATCTACTTTTAACTTGTTCTTTCTAGGACTAAAGTAGTGATCAACTTGAAATCATCACCTTCAGTGCCCAGCTTGTGATGGACAAGAGAAGACAAGAGTCAGGGGACCCCGAGAGACAAGAACTGCCAAACATCAGTGGGAGGGGTGAGTCACAATCAGCAATGCACAGAGCAAGCCCTTGGGTCAGCATTTGATGCTGTACAATGTGGTTGATCAGCCACCAACCCCCTGAACTGACAGCAAAAGTGGGAGCTGCAGGCTCATAGGGGGCACAGCCCCTCTGCCAGGCACCATCACCACCTACTGCATCAGCCCTGTGTTGAATCAGTGAACTGGAGCGGGAGGCTCTGGTTTTGTTTGCTTTTCTTCACACTTTTGCAACTAGAAGAGCACACCTGAGCACTGTGGGAGGCAGCCAGTGTGTCGGGCACCAATCTGCCCCCTCCTCAGAGCTGTGTCCACCAACAGCTCCAGCACAAGGGCTGCACCCATGGGAGGCCCAGGCCAAAGCTCACGTGTCAAAATCCTGGGGAGACTTTGTCCAAGGCCTGTGGCTCCAAGGACCAAGGGTAAATGCATCACCAACACAAGGCACAGCTGCAGGAAAAGCAATCATTTCCCAATGACTTCTCCACTTGCTTGTCCTCTCCCACCTACCCCCAGGAGATGATGTTCCCTGCCCCAGAGGTGCATGACACAGCAGCACCTTGGGTTTATTCCCAGCACCCAGGCCAACGCTGAGAACCCCAACACGAGCCTTGTGTTTAGGGTGCCAGTGCCCAGCACCAGCAGCGAGGCTGCTCAGGGACCCACTGAGCACTGTGGGGGCTCAGGGTGACTTTGGGGTCTGACAGCTTTACAGTGAGTGCGTTGCCTGGATGACACAGGAAGCCTTGGGTGGAGCAGGAACCGAGCAGGGACTGGCAGTGAGCAGCAGGGTCACGTCACCAAACCCTCCTCCTCCCCACAGCCCTTGGGGACAGCGAGCACCTAACCACCACCACCAGTGCCTGCCACCTTGCCCTGCAGCAGAACAGCAGAGGTACATTCACTCTTTCCCTGTAATCCCCCTGGCATCAATTAACACACTGCTGAAAAGCAAAAGATTATTAACTTTGGTTAATAGATTATTAAAGATGATTATCACCAGCTGACCGAGCCCAGACCAAAATAGACACGCTGCAGGCAGCTCTGAGCAATCATCGCTGCATTCAAGGCAGATAAAAGTTTCAGATCTGCTTTGACTATTTCAATTTCCACCAATAATCACAGTTACCACTATTCTCATTATCTGTTGTATTTCTTCTGTGCCCAGGAAGTGACTGTGGTTATTAAATGCAGGTTGATGATTAAATCCGTGTATTGAGGTGATAAGTCAAATTAGATGGTTGCAAAGGATCTTTGAAATAACCAGTTGTTATCAAACATTCAAGAGGTGCTTCATGAAAATCTAGCTGCAACTTTTGCACCTTACCTCCTCTTCTCCACATGCAATCACACACACACAACACTGGCAGCTGATTTTGTGCCTCAGCATGTGTGAAATGCAGAAGAAAGCGCCCAAGGGGAGTTGGAAAATGCCAAGAGACTGCTCAGGGCCCACATCCACCTCCCTGAAAAAATCCAACAGCACCTCCAGCATCTGCCTGAAGCTCCAGCTCCCAACTGCTGGGCTCCTGGAGCTGCTTTGTGCAAAGCACCAGCTCTAAAGGGCTGCTCACGACTCCCCAGCAGCTCTAACGACGGTCTGAGAGCGAGCGAACATCCCTCCCAATCCAGCCTAATGCCCAGCCTGACATTTAAAACAGCCTTTATTGCCATGTACTTACATTTTAATGTTTTCATGGTACTGCCTGGTGTCTGAAGGCTGGTTGTATAACGGCTGAAATAAAGAAGAAAGATGAAAGCATAAATGGGACCGTCTGACATTTAGGAACTCCATCCCGCCGGCAGCGCTGCCCGAGCACCGCCAGTCCGTGGCCCCCAGGATCCCTCACTCCCAGCCCAAACTGTGGGGCACAGTGTCCCAGCTGAGCCCAGGGGAGGACAGGCAGTGCCTGGGAACGGGCTCCTGGCGACATAAGGCACATGCAGCCAGCATGGCAGAGTAGGGGGTTTGTTATTCACCGGCTGAAAGACGCAGTGAGCTTTGGAACATACTCCCTGGAGGAGGGCGAGGGGAAAGGGGGGCTGGGGAGTGCCCAGAGGCAGCCTGTGTGCTGCACATTGTTAAGTCTGGGTGGTGAAAGCCTGCCCAAGCTCTCCCAGGGAGACAGAGCAGGCAACGGCACACAGGACAAGTCTTCACCTCCCTGGTTTCCAGCTGTGCCAGGCTGGCCCCTGGGCGTGTTGCCGCAGTCCCCCAGCCCCGTGCATGGAGTGATGCTCTTGTCTGTCTCTCAGGAGGGGCACTGGGCTCAAGTAGTGCAAGTTTTTTGCCCAGGGTGGCTCTTTGGAGAACCCACTGGCCGTGGCCAATTCCAGCACCAGATGGGAGGACCCAACATAGAGCTGCTCTGGCCCCTGTGCCCTCAGTGGGACATGCCAGGGCCCTCCATGGAGAGTCAGGAGAGCTGGATCCATCCCTGGCCACCTTTAGCCAGTCCCTGCCCCACTTCCCCTCCTTTCCATTCAATTTCTTCTCAAATTAAACACAGGCAAAGAGTAAAACATGCTGAATGTGTGCTCACCAGGTGAGCAGCACTGGAGAGAAGGGGACCTGCAAACAAAGGTCCCTTTCTCCTCCAGTTTGCAGTAGGTGTCATTCTCACCTCCCCTACAGTATTTCCCCACCACCATCACAGGTGCTTGGCACAGCAGCTTTGTTTTTCCACACTGCCAGCTTGTCTCTAACTGCCCTGTAAAGCAGGCACTGCCCCACCTCTCCCCTGCCTATTAATCCCCCTATTCTCACCAGCCCATCATCATTGGATCTGGGAACCAGCAGGTCATCAGCTTCCCTTTCTGGCTTCCCTTAGCCATGCCCCTCTTTACTGGGATAGCACACACACAGAAGGGCTCAGGCAGACAGACACGGTGAGATGAACCTCCCCAGAGGGCTGTGAGGCTCCAGCAGTGCTCAGCCGTCCTGTTACCCTGTGAGGGCATGGGCTGCAGGTCTGCCAGGAGATACTCAGCCACCCCATGCTGCAGAGCCAGGGCACACCAGAGGGACAAGCAGGTCCCTCAGAAGCAGATGGATTTGCAGTGCTGTCCCTTCCCCAGGATATTTCTATCACGAGTCCTCTGCTGGGCTGACTCCAGGCTCAGAGCTGGCTGTGCACTTCACGCTTGGAAAGCTCAGAGGAACACAGACATCCGTCTCATCACGTAGCTTGAAAGAGGCAGGTCTGTACCACAGAGAGAAGAAAGCAAGCTGTGGCTCTGGAGAATCACGTCCTCAGTCACCCTGGAAAGGCTCAACCAGAGGAAGGGCCAGGCGGCCTTGACCAATGACCGCTGCTTGGAAGAGGATTGCACGAGCTGGCAGTACTGAGAAATCACAGTGCTTCCCTTCCCTCTGTGCTCATAAAAATCAAAGCAAAGAAGCTGGGATGTGGCAAGTCACAGAGACCTTCCTCCTGGGAGAAGGCAGTGGAGGAAATGTTCTGGTTTGCACCTGGGTTAGAAGATGCTCCCGTGCACGTGGAGATCACAGATGCCCTAATGCCATTCAGCTCTCCAAAGGCTGATGATGCTTTTCCACTTCTACTAACCCATGAAATAAACAACCACTCCAATTCTTGGTTAGTAAACCTAAGTGTTAAGAGACAAATCCTGGAACACATCCCTTTAAAAAGAATGCCCAAACGTTCAGATATCAGCTCTGGGACCCAAAACCAAGATCCACGTGACATCAGCATCACAAAGACATTCCTGCCTGCAGAACAGCCTTAGCACTGTACCTCAGCCCATGCAGTCCAGCAAGCCCAGGAGACAAGTGCTACCTACTTCATGGAGAACACAGCCTCACAGGATGAATAGTTAAAGAAACTTTATTCTCAACAGGGCAGGGACAACAAACAGCACCTTCCCCCAGAGCCAACCACAGCCTGTGCAGAATTGCAACTTTCTCTGTGAGTAAGCAAAAGCAGAGCTGCCAGGGTAAGGTGACACGTTGGAAACATTGAGAGCTTCCCCAGGGTAAGGGCCATGTAACATGTCTCTGGGGACTGACAGTTAAGAAAAAAACACATAATTGCAATGTAAAGCTATTGCTGGAAAAACCCTGAATTCACTGAAAAGATCTTAGACGAATAAAACAGAATGAAAGGTTTCCACTGCTTTCTGCCCTCTGCAGTTCAGACAACACAGCTCAACAGCGCTTCTCCCTGGGGAAAACCATGGGGTCATTTTCACAATGGCACCGTTACGCTGCAGGGATGAAACGGGCAGAGTCATGGTTTACTGAGTCAGAACCTCCTCCTGACCTAGAGGGGATGGCCAGCTTCCCAGGACCTGACCTGGACCCAGGGGGGATGCCTAGGTGCAAGGTCATCCAAAACCCCAGCAGGCAGGATGGAACAACAGCAAGCAGTAATGGGCAAAGGGATTCAGAGATAACTCTGCACGATTAAAACCCCGAGAGCGCAAAAGGATCCTCCAAAGAGGATAAGACATGAATGAGACCTCTAAGATAAAAAGTACAGGGCCAGACCTTGTAAGGTCAAAGCAGTGAGAAGCCAAGAACTGCTTCCTTGATATGTACAACGCAAGGACACCAGGTTCAGTGAACAGCTCGTAAGCCCGAAAGCTCAGAGGGAGCTGTTTGAAAGAGAGAAGTCAGGAATTAGAGTTTCCTACCAGAGCTGAGCCATCTCCCAGCAGCTTCTGACCTGATAGGAAACCCATGACACCGACCCAAAACTTCTGGGTAAATCCCTATGTATGTGATACTGGATGACCCTCAAAACCCCTCCTTCCAGCTAATGCCACAGACAGCCTCAACGAGCCCATGGCTGTGCTCAGGAGATGAGATTTCTTTCTTGGCTCAAACACAAAGAACAGAGTCCCACCACAGCCCCCTGGCCCAGCAATGCCAGCACGAGATGGGCACACAGCCCCTGCTCCAGCCTGACAGGAGCACCCAGACCTCGTGCCACCCCGTCCTGCTCACAGCCACCGTGGCCTCTGGCCTCTCTCTGCCCCGACTGACCCATTTCCACTGTGGCCTCTCTGAACAACCAAAACCAACAGACCAGCAGTCTGAGTGGAGCTGAGCCTCCCCTGTTCAAAGCACCATCCTGTGACAGCCACCCTTGCTCCTCACAGCTTTGGATAGGATTAGCACCAGGCTGCCACAACCTCCCTGCCAGAGCCCCCGGGGCTGTGGCAGCTCCAGGGCTGGCGTGTGTTGCGTGCAAATCAGGCAGAGCATGCAAAGCTGCTCTCCTTCCTGGTGGAGCTGCTTCCTTTCCAACTCAGAAGAAGATCTGACTATTCATCTCATCTCTCAGAGGCCGTTGGCAGGTCCTGGGTGCTGTTTTGCCCTACACAGTGTGGGGGCTGGGCTTTAAGAAGCTTTTCTCTCTCTCTGGGTAGACAAATGAGACAGTCTGTAAGGAGCATTTCTGCAGGGTTTTCTCAGCAGAGGTTTCCCCTGCCCTCTGAGAGGTAAGGCAGGGTAACAGAGGAAAGGTTTGCACTGGGTACTGCTGCAGCTCTCCCCTGTGCAGTGTCAGCACTCAGGGACAAAGCATCAACAAACTAAAAAGGAGAAAAGAAAAAGGGTTGGGGGAGGGGGAGGAAGGAAAGAAAATACAGCAAACATCTTTAGGAGGAGGAAGCACCAACCCCAGGCACTGCCAGTCTTCAAAGCAGAAAGAGAGCAAAGGGTTTGACCTTGGTGACTCGAAGGAAAAATAATGAGTGCAACCTCCCCAGACAAGGAAGTGGGCTTCGACACAAAGCAATGAGCACTAATCCCTTTGTGACCTCTCCCTCACGCACCTGGGGAAGACTGCCACTAGCACCACCTCCACCAGGCAAGCCCAAACCACAGTTGTGAGGACTGTGAGCTGCCCACTGCCCCAGGCAGGACCAGCCCCTGCACCGAGTGCCAAGCCAGTGATGCTGCCAGACCCGGCTGTGCTCCTCTGAGCCTCCGGCAGCATCGCTGCGGATGAGCCTTTCCCAGCACCCTTCTCTCCAGGACTCAGCCCCTCAGGGGCTGTTTTCAGTCATCCCTCCAGCAATCCATCACTTGGATTTTGCTGGATGAAGGGGCAGCCCAGACCTGCCAATTTATGATGTTTCTCTCAGGTTCCCTGTGCACAAGGGACACAGAAATAGGACGTGTGCGAGTCTCCATACCTGCCGGTGGCTGCAGTTGTCAGCAGGCTGTGCTTACAGAGCCCTCTCCAGCACCCTCCTCCTCTGTTTGCAGTGGGGTGGGACAGAGGAGAGCTGTCCCAGCACTCACCCCTCCCACACAGAGCTGTGAGGCTGCCTGGCTGGGCAGCAGCCCCACAGCATCCCGAGCAGAGGCTGACGGTGCCGGAGCCCCTTCCACCACCCAGCACCACTACAGCGTGTGAGGAAGGAGCTGAAGGGTTAAGGCTCTCCTCAGAGCGCTTGATGTGTGCCTCTGCCTGTGTTTCAGTACTCATCTCAGCCACTCTGCTTCCTGCCTTGGTGCAGTGCCAGGAGAGGTCCAGGTCAGCAGCACGCTTCCTCCTGGCAGCTCAGACACACAGGCAGTGCCCGGGGACCTCTCCCAACCTGGCCCCGCTCCGCTCCCCCAGCGAGAGGTAACACTCACCAGCTCCACCTGCGGCCCCAGTCCTTCCAGGATCCGGTGGGCAGCCTCTGCCTTCTTCTGCAGGGAGGAAAGAGGAGGAGAAAAGTTATTCCTGCCATCAGTTACAGTCGCAGCTCTCTGCTCCAGCTCTCCCCATGCGCTAAAACTCCTTCCCAAACCTCCGCAGAGCTGCCACAGATCCCACCCCTGCCTGAGATGAGGTGGAAAAGGTTCATCTCAGTCTCTAGATCTGCAGGAAAGCCCTACGGGCAAACAGCTCCAGCACTTGAGTTATCAAGACTTGAATGCATCCAAGCTCTGCCTGGGAAGCGACCCGCCTCTGCCCTGGGTGCCAGGCAGGGGGATGGCCCCGGCCCCTCTGCACGGCCGCAGCGCCAGGAGCAGGGCGAGCTGCACGCACACACAGATGCCCTTTCTAGGATTCATCGCTTCATGAGCATGTGATCCTTAGATTCGAGCTGCCCTTGGCTCCCCATCTTGCTCCTCGCTTCCCTCCCCTCCCCACCACAGAGGAGCCCTTCTCTACCCCCTCCCAACCCCTGCTGAGCTACCTAATGCTTATTAGAGACAAAAACCCACCAGGCAGGAACCTGTGTCAGGGCTGTGTGGTGGTTACTAATTAAACAGGCCTGGGAGGAAAAAAAAAAAGACGTGGGTTGTCTGCAGCAAGGAGTCTAAATAAAAGATGACATTTTCAGTAAACAGCACTTCCATGTGAAGCCAGGCTTCTCCGTGGGGGTTACTGACAGCCCGATAAATCCAGACCACTGCCAACCAGCCACGGGGCTGAGCCGAGAGAATCAAATACCTGGCAGCGAGAGGGATGAGGAGATGGATTTTCAGGGGCGTTTGGTCAATAATATAGGTAGTTTTAGCTGTTTTGGGGGTGAAGGGAAGAGAAGAAACGCACAGTTGCCTAAAATAGGAGTGAAGGAGCAGTGGGCAGAGCTGAGCTTCCCCAGGATTTAAATGGAGGGTGCAGAGAAAAGGGGAAAACCCTTTTCTGAAGCATATTCAACATTTTAACCCAATAAGCACAGGATGGGAGCTGAGGCCCAGGGTTGGGGGTGGAACTGAGCTCTGGGCCCCCAGCAGAGCCAGCGAGGCTTTGGCAAACCCCAGGTGAAGCCCCTCCCCAGGGTAGGGATGGGGTTTTCAGCTCCAGGGGTCTGGCTCATGCTGCTCTCTAGCACCAGGCACCTCTCACCTTTGCACAGGATGAGTTTTCCAGGGTCTCAGTGCATGGGATGTTTCACCAAAAGCTGGCACATCACCCTGCCACCTTGCCCCCCTGCCCACTCCCCCTCTGTGGGCTTCCAAAAGCTTCAGCTACCCATCCCCCAGCCACCAGCCTGTCCTGAGAAACACCAATGCACCTGGTAGACATGCAAGCTTCTCCCCAGGGCTTTGCACACCCACACACAGTCTGATCTGCCAGCGTGCGCTTCTGCAGGGTTGGCCCCAGGAGCAGCTGTGTGAGTCACCAACCTGCAGCCGAGCTCCAGGCTCCAGCACAACCACCCCTGCCCAGCTGCACAACTGCAGCAGGGCCACCAAGACCCCTTCCCAGCCCCTCTGCTCACTGCATGCTTGGGAGGACACAAAGCTTTTTGGTTTTTGCAATTTAGAAGCCACTTCAAGGATGTGCTGGCAGATGTAACACCCAGCATGGCTGCCCTGGTGCCATCCCCACAGTGTGTGCTGCATCCCTGCCTGCCCACCCACAGCACTCCTGCACAGCACACCTCAGGGTTCACAGATGTCTCCATCACTGTGTGTACCTCACAGGCAAGGACAAGCATAGAGGGGAGCAGGGTAGCTACTGATGCTGGCAGCAGAGCCTGAAGCACATCTGGAGTCCAGCCCAGCAAACTACTTTGCTCCTCTGGCCTCTTCTGAGGTCCTGCACCATCTGAGGAGGACCACGAGCAGAGAGGTGGCACCAGCACCCAGCTTTGGGGATGTGCAGATGGAGCAGACACCCAGCAGGCTGCTCCTGCTGGGAAAATCAAACCC
Organism: Colius striatus; assembly: GCF_028858725.1. Taxonomy (NCBI): domain Eukaryota; kingdom Metazoa; phylum Chordata; class Aves; order Coliiformes; family Coliidae; genus Colius; species Colius striatus. The sequence continues at coordinate 13,047,652 of NC_084775.1, read as the reverse complement.
CAGCAAATGCAATCCAGGTGAGAAACCAAGCTGCACAGGCAGGCACAGCTGCCTTCAAAGCATCTGAGGCTTCCCCACAGCACACCTAACTCCATTAACAGTAACGAGCCCAGTCTGCTGAGGGATTCACCCCTTGGAAATATCCATCACACAAGGAAAACTCCCAGCCAGAGCTTAATATTTTGGTCTCAACAAGCTATAACATCTACTGACCTCAGAGAGCATCAGCCCTGTCTTATACAATTAAAAAGAGAGAGTTGGGGCGGGGGGGGGGGAGATATTTCAAAGCATCCGCTGCCAAGAGTGTGATCTGGCCAACCACCCTCCTGCCCATCTCTGCTTGCTGGCACACAAGAAGCTTCAACTTAGTTGAAAAAACAAGAAAAATCAGCAAACCAAGTAGGCAGAGACTGTAGCCCCAGCTTGAGGCAGCCAGTCCCAGCAAAGCCCTGCTGTCCTGCTGAGCCATGCCCTGGCAGTGACGGATGGCACAGGTAGGAACCCTGATGCCTCAGGCCCCTGTGTGCAGTGCCATTCACTTCCAGAAAAAAAAGCTGAGTGTGTTCAGCTGCTGCATTTGCCATGTTTAGACAACTTAATGAAACAAGCCAGAGGCAAATCACCATAGGCAGAACATGTGGCCAACCAAGAAGAATGACATAATTTGTCTTGCATTAAGCGACTGTAATACACACGTCTCGGGAAGGGAAGATCGGGAGGGGAAGCTATTCTGAGCACGTCATATCTTTGTAGGTACACAAAGAAATGCCTCTATCTTGAAAGCTGCCCAATTAACACTTGACACTCACTGTAATTGCTTGATGCTCTTTGCTGCATTTATCAGATCACAGCAGAACCGTAATGAGCTGTCTGAAAGGCCATGCAGACTGAGGTGAGAGCCAGTGGCACAACTGGGAAAGATGAATTACACCCAGCAGAAGGTTTCCACCATGCTGGGGCTCATCCTGAAGGACAGACAGACACAGGAAGACACCTTCCTGCCTGGGGATCCAGCTGGCCAGAAGCCTGGCTGGAGAACTAAGGCAAACCTCAAACTGTTCAGGCACAAGGGCAGCCCCCAGCTTCCTCCACAGCCACAGGACCTTTGCTGAATACCATCCACAGCCCCATTAAATCCTTTCCTTTCCAAAAGCACAGTCACCTAGACTCTGTTCCAATATTAATTTCACTAGAAGTACATTTAGTGGTTACTTGACCCTGCAGAAGGAAACCAGAGGGTTCATCCTACACCTGCTGAATAACCCCAGCTGTGCCTGCAATCCCTGTTATTGAACAGAAAGACATGCATCAGGAAGCAAATCCAGCCATTACTTCTGGTGTGATATGTGAAGATCCCCACCAGTCCCTCTGCAGCTCCACAGAAAGCAGCTAATGACCCCTTTTCCTGACTCAGTCCTGTAACACTGCTACAGCACTGGGAGCCGTGGTGTTTGCAGAGGGGCTGAAGCCCTGAGGCTGACTTTTGCTCCCATTTACAGCTTTGCTCCAGTACAGAATCTCTGGGTTTGGCACCAACACAGGCATGAGCAAATTATGGGCACTCCCAGGGCAGGGGCACCTCCTCTGCCGTGTGTTTAATAAAGCAGGACTCAGATGAAGAGGTGAAGCCCACCACATACCAATCCTCCAGATGCACCTTCAGAGGGACCGAGGCATCCCAGGAAGCGCAGCTGAAGCACCAACACTGATCTGTGTCACTGCAGGGCCCACGGGTGGGAACAGGCACCCACAGATGTGGCAGGCAGCAGCAGCTGCCCCCAGAAACCTCCCTCCCCATCTCCCCATGGGCAGGCAGACCACAGCTGGGGAAGGTCACCCTCTTACCCCATCTCACGCTCCTCCAACAGGCCTGGAGCTAAAGATATCTTCATCAACAACAGAAACCTCCCTGCAGACTATGAAAATCTCCATCCTCGCCCAAAAAGCATTTGGCTTCCAAAGCAAACTCCAGTCCCTTGTTTTTCTTTTGAAGCAACTTAAAATAGGCTTGGGAGGGGGAAGCAGGCAGGAGAGAACTTCCCGGCCATGTGAGCTCCCGCGGGGACGAGGAGCCGACCCCACGAGGCAAGGGAGCAAACCCGAGGAGGGAGAGGCTGGGATTTCGTGTGGGCTCTTCTTAAAGCAAAGTTTAAAAATGGAAGAGGAGGAAACACAAGAGTTATTTTGAGAAAGCGGATCTGAAATTAGGAGGCGGCATTTTCTTGGACTGACTCCAGCCATGGCTCCATGCAGCACAAAGCTGCTGCAGCTGAACCGTGCTCCCGGGGTTATTTATAGCAGCCCGTAGGCAGCAGTGCTGGGGAATGGAAGGGTTGCTGTTGGGGCCCCGGTGTATCCTGCTCAGAGATAAGCTTTAAAGCCCTGTGGAGAGGTGGGAGAGCTGCAGGCACCAGGGTGGTGCTGGGAACAACTCCTGTCCCCGCAGCAGGACGTGCTGGTGGCAGGCAGAGCTGCAGGAGTGGCATGGTAAAGAGGCAGGCTGGAGCTGGCTTCTGTTTGAAACAAAAGTCAGGAGAAGGGTGGCTGAAGTCAGCAGAAATCATGGAAACCTTCCGCTGAGACACTTTTCTACACAAGCAGTCTGGAGGGACTGAAAGGCCCTGCCTTTGTGCCAAGATCTGCTGGGACCAAACGGGACCTGGCAGTGCCAGCTGTGTGGAGAAAAGCTTTCATTCCTACAACCACAGGTACTAATTTTTTCCCCTTTAAACCTCAGCATTCTCCCTCCAAGAGCCAAACCACCCCAGGAATTCGCTGCCCTCCCCACAAAGCAGGTGGGACAAGCCCCAGTGCCATGGGAAGGAAAAGCACGGCTCTTCCTTCTCTGGCTCCTTCAGCCCACGGGGATGGCCATCACCCATGGGATGTGTGCTGTCCTCAAACCCAAACGTCCCTGAGCAGCAGGGGACACACAGATGAGGTGCTGAGGGAGATGGTTTAGTGAAGGGCTTGGCAGTGTGATGAGGTGAGTGGTTGGACTCAAAAGGCCTCTTCCAACTGTAATGATTCTATGATTCAGTGGTTGGTCAGTCTTGGTGCATGTGTCAGGCCCCTTTTGCTGGCCCAGGGGCTGATGCTCTCCACAGGTGCCCGTGGGATGTGGGTGCCCTGCACGCCCTGCTCCTTCACCTCATGTGCTTGGCTGCAGCCATCTCCCCACCACAGCAGCAGCGAGGCAGCCCCATCCCTGAGGTTCAGGCCAGCAGATGCCTGCAGAGGTGGTTACGAATGACTAATCACAGACAGCAAGAAAAAGTGAGGAAACAGGTCACAGTGGAGCCGTGTGTTAATAGCAGTCCCCACCTATCCTGTGCAGAGCGTGACAAGCACAGTCATTTCGGTTACTCGCTGGTCTCTGGCTTTGGCTAGTCTTTGCCAGCCACTTTCTGTGGTCAGCTTGCTTGTACTCCTTCCACAGCCAAGGGGTTAACCCACTGTCCTAGCTGGGTTCCGAGAATGGGCTGAACAACAGGGTCCAGAGGGTGGTGGTCAGTGGTGCTGAGACCACCACTGGGGTTGCACAAGGGTCAGTTCCGGGGCCAGTCTGATTCAACATCTTCATCAATGACCTGGATGAGGGGACAGAGGGACCCTCAGCAAGTTCCCTGATGACACCAAACTGAGAGGACTGTCTGATTCACCAGACACTGTGCTGCCATTCAGTGAGATCTCGACCAGCTTGAGGGTTGGGCAGGGAGGAACATCATGAGGTTCAACAAGGGCCAGTGCAGAGTCCTGCACCTCAGGAGGAACAACCCCCTGCACTGGGACAGGCTGGGAGTGACCTGCTGGAGAGCAGCTCCAGGAGAGACCTGGGAGTGCTGGTGGGTAACAGACTAATCACGAGCAGCAGTGTGCCCTTTGTGGGCAAGAAGGCCAATGGTTTCCTTGAGGGAATCAAGAGGACTGTGACCCAGGGAAGGTGTGGAGTCTCCCCTGGAGGTTTCCAAACCCATCTGTTCCTGTGTGACCCAGTCAAGGGGAACCTGCTTTAGCTGGGGGTTGGACTGGGTGATGTCTAGAGGTCCCATCCAACCCCCACCATGCTGGGATTCCACTCACACGGGCCTAGCACCACGTTTCTGTTGTCTTGCTCAAAGGTATATTCCTTTTAAAGCAAGGTGCAAACGAGGCTTTGCTATTGCAAACAGCATTATCTGGTCTGGATTAGTCATGGACAAAGCTTCTAAGTCAATGCATCTACTGGGAACTCCAGATCCTGAAGCAGTCAGTAAAAATACACATCGGGACCATCAAAAAAACCCCTCCTACTACCATCAAAATATCCTTAAAATCCAAGAAAAACACAGAAGGATTCTCAATAACTCTGGACTAAATGACTCAATTTTGTCCTTTAGAAAATCTCACTGTGGTGCTGTCACCCACTTTCCCTCTGGACCATCTAAAAGCCCATCGTGTGTCGCTGAGTAACAAACCTCCGAATAAAACTCATCACAAACAAAAGCAAAACAAGCCCTTTCAGCAGCCAACTACTGAACACCCCCACCCCAGCTACCACATCAACTACATCTTCTAAAAAAAAACCCTGCAGATTTAATGCTTGACAGTGGTTTCACTGATAAGGTTTTATTTACCACCCCAGCCCTGTGCTGACGATGCAGGCCTGATTCTTCCCTTTCTCATGTAAATCAGCAGTTTGTAGGAAATCAGAGCAATACAGACATAAAATCCCTGTGGGATCCCAGTCAGGCTCCCTGCCTTTGAGTGGCTAAGGGCAAGATTATACTTTGCAATGCTAAAAGTGTTCATTTATTTATTCTCTTATTTGTGGATGGGGCATTAATGCTTTATGAAGGTATTTGAGGAGGATAAACGGATAGCCGGGAACACGCTCCGCACGGACACAACAGCAGCAGGGGGTGGAAGAACTTCAAAACAATCCTTTGAATTCCAATTTTACAGCACAATGCTGAATTTATAGATAGATAGCTGTGCCCTTTTGAAGGAACAAGCACCGAGACAGAAAACGAATTAAAATTTAATCTTATTGATTTCCACCAACTCAATCCCAAGGAGGAGACGGAGGCTGCTGCCTGCTTCCCCTGCCTGCACTGCATCAAACCCCTTTTTAGAGGGCTGACAGCACAGGAGGGATGGGCTCACACAGCCTCAAGTCACGGGCACCCTCCCAGCCCTTGCAGGGGGGTCACAGCACGTGGGTCCCCTCCCTGGCACGGCAGCAGAGCGTGAAGTCACGCCACGTCCTGACGCGACCTCTCCGATAAATGAGCTCGATGTTTCAGAGGAAAGCTGACGTGTGCTTGTTTGCAGGGACAGGTCTGACACAAGGACAAAGGCTGGTTTTTATCCTCTGGTCTCTGAGCAGGAATCCTGCAGATTCTGCAGATCTGGAGAGTTTTCAGCCCTCCAGATCTGGCTTGCAGAGAGCTGACGATGGGTACGCAGAGGCTCCACAGCATCACGACAGTAAGAGATATGGTGTGAGCGTGTCTGCGTGCACAGTAGCCAAGGGGGACTTTGGGCACATGGGGGACTTGGAGGAGAACCCACTCAGCAAAGTCAGGCACAGCCAGAACTGCTGTGGTGCAGCTCCCTGCAGGACACACTGACAAGCAGAGCTCAGCCAGCCAAGTGTCCCAGGAAAGACACAGAGAGCAATTTGGAGTAGCAGCATGCTGCCCTTCTCCCCATGCTTAGCAAGGGACCCAGAAACTTCCTTTCTAAGCACAAAAACACCTTTCAAGCCCAGGTAGACTCAATCAATTGCAAGGGAAGATAGACACAAGGAATCCCATGAACAACACAGCAGAATAAGGCCATAGCTAAAAATACACACAGATGATCTGCTCTGGTTATGGGGATCTGAGGTAGAAGCAAGCTAAATTCTCTCAATAAATACACCCCAGAGGGGCAAATCCAAGCCCACAAGGAGGTTGTGCTGCACAGCTACCAGCTTAGAGGTGCCAGACCCAGCAAGGATCAACTTCCCCCCAGAGGGAAGACATTAAAGGTAGCTCACAGGGTTTAATTTGGGAGATCCCCAATGCCTGCATTGCTGACAGTCTTGGCCAGCAACCGAGATGCCAAGCACAACCCCACTTCCCCAGGGAGCTCTGCACCACCCTGCTGGCACCCAGCACCTGGAAAGGGGGTGATGGGGGCTGGCAAACACACCTCACTCCGGAAACGTGTGTGTGCTTTCCCATGTTACACTGCAAACATTTCCCCAAAGGTACTTTCCCAGGTGTAATTTCACAGATTATCTTTGGAGACAAGATGAAGTAGATCTGGTCAGCACATATTCAGAGCAGGAGGCACCTGAATCCCGAGTACCAATTGCCTCTCTATAATCCACGCCTCTTAAAACCTCCCCAAATGCAACCACAGCCTCACAGTGCAGGATTTCACCACAGCCAAGAGCAGTTTCTTTCTGCCCTTCCACAGCAGAATCTGCACAGTCAACTCTTTTCTTCTGGAAATCAGTTACTGGTCCAGCAGAGTGTAGCAAGAATGGATTATGGCTCCTGTTTCCCACAATTATCCTCTCTGACACCGAGCAACTTTTCAAATTGCACACATTAAGTAGGTCACAAGAGGGAAAAGCAGCTTGATGGACATCTGCCATCAGCAAACCTGAATTTTGAGGAAATCAAGAGACTGGCCAGCACCAACCTGCATCCTAAGGCCTCCTCCATCCCCAGCACAGCAGGGAGAAGAACATACAGACTTCCTTGATGAACCATAACCTAAAATTAGAAACCATTCACCCCTGCAAAGCCACGGCTATCACCAAAAGGAAAGTAGGTCACAGAATGGCTGGCTAACTTGATTTTCTGGCATTTCTAGCTGTTCTGTCCTCATGTAACCTCTTCTCTCCCATGGACTGTCTGTGGTGCCTCCTTTGTGTGGGGTACAACTGCACACAGTGTGCAGCTCCAGCACAGTCTGGCAGCAGCGGTGGGAACGGGCTCGGCAGCACCCGCCTGCTCGGTGAAGCACAGACCCACACTTCATGGAGGATTAAAGCAGAGCCAGGAGACAGCCCCTCCACAAACACACGGCCTCCCACCTGCTCTGGGATCAGCACAAGCGCTGCCTTTCTGCCCCTTCCACAATCTTGCTCTTTAAAGATCATTTGCCAGCTCTTCTGGGGTGCTTTTTCCTCTCTTGTCTCCTTCCAAGGCCTGAATATCCTTTTGATTTGTGTTTTTAACCATGCACTGCCTCCCTCAAGAAAGCCACAGCCTGAGTGATGTGAGCAAATCGGGCTTTTCCTCCCTTTATGTGCAAGCTGGAGCCCTGGCTTGGCCCTTACAGACACTTTTCCTGCAAGCAGACTTCAAGGCATCCAGCTTCATTGCTTTTCCCCAGCACAGAAAGGCTTAAAGTCTGTCTCAGTGACCTTCCTCACCTTTGACCAATGTGTCCATCTGGCTCACAGTCCTTTGCTTTTACCAACTCACCTTGCAATTAAGTGTTAAGCTACAGCAAAGCTCTGTAGGTCAGCGTAAGTGTGCCTGTGGCTCTCGCCAAGTCCAACAGCCAGTCAACCAAACCCACCAAAGCAACCTCACATCCAACCACCAGCCACTCTTTTCCACCCACAGTCATAATTGAGGCTGCTCCCATGTCCCTTCCTCTTCCAGGCCCTAAGGGGAAGAGCAGGCATCACTGAAAGGCATCCTACATATGCTCAAAAGAGATGAGAGGATGAAACCTGAGCCTGCAGATGCCCTTTAGAAGGCCAGTTGCATCCAGGATCCCACCTTTGTTACTGGAGCCATGACAAAGGCAATGCTGTTGGCAAATCACAGCACAGCCTTCCCCTTACAGCCTGCAGCTCAGCATCTCCCTGCTATAAAAGGATCCTTCCAGCACTCAGTCTCAGCCACTGCAGTCGGCCAGCAAGGCTCTGTCAACTCTCCATTGCCTGAGAACAGATCATGTATTCTCCAAAGGAGGAACTTGCTATGGTTTCTATCAAGCAAAAGGGAAGGGTTGTTTGGTTTGTGTCTCCTACCCACAGACAATTTTGCTTACACGTTACTCACAAGGGGACTTCACAAGAACAGGGGAAGAATCATCATTTACCCATCCCAGGGACCAGGCAGACACCATCACAGAGGCACATCTGCAATTATGCAGACATGTGGTGTCAGACCTTCGCTTGCAGAGAACCCACCTGCTGAAAGTCAACAGCAAAGCACTCCCAGTGCCAGACTGTCTTTGAGGAGCAGCTTAACTCAGAATGAAGTCAGGCAAGGCTGGCAAACGGATGCCACCAGCTCTGAGCACCATGTGACAGTGTCCCAGGTACTGCAGCCACGCTCTTGGAAGGAGAAATGTAGAACTCCACACTTGCTCTCTGCACTCTGCCATCACCCATGGAACAGGGCAGCAACCTGAGGGACTACAGATTGTGTCTGCCGTGGAGAAGGTGATAAGAGGGAAAAGGAGATGCTGCTGCTGGCGTGGGCAGACACAAGAGGTGACAAAGGGTCTGGCAGGATGCTCAGCCCAGAGGCAGATCCAGCAAACAGGCACTGCTGTGATGTAGGCTGTTGGGGATGCAATTGGCTGAAGGGCACCTTTCCTTCCTGCCTCAGCACCACCACCCATCGCTTCCTCTCATGACGTGGTCCTGGTGCACAAGAACATCCAAGAAGGATGTGACTCAAGGAAATAGGAATAGAAATGTTTGAGCTCTCCTTTTTTTGAGCCACAGGGGGCAAAGCTGTCTAGTTCAAGACCCCTGGTGAGGGCACTTGGTGGTGCCACGAGGAGAATGGCTTTGAGGAACACCAAGCACCTGCCCTCAAAGCCCAGGGTCTGTCACCCCATCCCCAGCCAGGGCTTGCTAATGCTGCAAACACATCAGCCTCACCCTTCACCCCTTTGCCCCACAGACCCTGCCAGCACTGGGCTTCCTATTGCTCAGGGAGAAATGCAGATGGAAAAAGGAAAACCAGGACAATTGCACTGCCTGGGAGTGCAGGGTCTGCCATTCATTCTCTCCCCTCTCTTTGGGAGCCGGGCACCTGGGTTTCTGCAGCTCCCAGGAAATCGCAGGCCTCGCAATTCAAAATAATTAGCGACTGGTAGTTTTCCTTTTATGCAAAATCATCCTCTTTATCCAACACCTAAATGAAAATGAATATGCTTGATTATCCACCAAAGGGCTCAATTTCCTCGCATCGCTCCAAAGCACACAGCAAACCCCGTGTCTCCTCAGGCTGCTGTTACAGGCGATGGCTGAGTGCAACAAATGAGCGGTCAAGGCAGAGGCAGGGATGCCAGCCTGACCTTTGCTAATGCTATTTACACCACCAAATATCCACAAATCCAGCCATGGCTGCATCCACATCCTTTCAGCTCCAGCCTGAGGGGCTTAGGAGCAGCCAGGAGAGCTCGTAGCTGACGTGCCAGTATGAAGCACCACAGATGCGCCCCTCCATCCACGCAGCACACCCCACCACGCCAAAGCCCATCCTTTGAAGCAGCTTTGCACTGGGCTCACTCCCAGGGGAGAGGATGAAATGAGCTTATTTAACAGACAGAGCTCTGAAGCACCTCCTGAACCTTTCAACCACAAGACTCACTGCAGGAGGAAGACATTTGTGCTCGATCCACACGGCAGAGCCAGCTCCTCAGTGCTCAGCCCTTTATCGTCACCAACCCCACAGGACTCCATTTATCCACCTCCCATGGCCTCCACCCCCGGGGAATCCCCCACCTACCCCTTACACCAACCTCCCCGTCCCCAGCCAGGGTGACACAGCACAACCACACAGGACTTCCATTATTCCCAGACTCACCCTGTTCTCGTCGTAGATGATCTGCACCAGGCTGCGATGTTTGGACTCGATAGGAGGAGGGGAGATGGGTTTTTCAGGCTCTGGTGGTTTGGCTGCTTCTTCCTCCAACTGTTGCTGTGGAAGGAGAAGGGGGGAGGAGGAGGGTGAGTCACAGCGAGAAGCGTAGCCGTCCCCATCCCCACGAGCCTCGCTGCGGTGCCACGGCCGAGGCAGAGCCCGCCATGGCAGGAGGTTTCCTGCGCGACACGGGCGGGCGCAGGCGGCCCAGGGCCGGGGCGAGGGGGGAGCGCTGCGGAACAGCCACGCAAGCGCAACGCGGCCCTGCCCAGGCACCTGGCCCCACGCTGCCTTTTAGGCATGGAGGATGAGCACCTGCCTTGAACCAGCCTCCTGGAGGTGGCTCAAAGCTAGAAAGAATCATTTTACTAGAAACTCTTCAAGAGAGCTGCAGTTGCAGCCCGGTTCCCGGCTGCTGCCTGCCTCCAGAGCTGCAACCGAGCTGCAGGGAGTGAGGGGTGAGCGGCAGGGCTGCTCTCCACCTGCAGCTTTATCTTGTGATGCTGTGGTTGGAGGAGATGCCCTGGAATGACTGGTCTCCATTAAATGACTTGTGCATCAGCCACTCCTGCACCCTGCAGGCAGAGGAGCCAGTAAGGACAGCAGAGGAGGCAGTAACACCACGGAAGGTGACGTCTCTGGTCACAAGCAGCCCAAAGGGACGTGTGGCAGCCCTCCTGGACAAGATGATCTCTCAAAGTGCTCAAGAGGACAAGCAAGAGCTACAAGACTTCCTGCAGAGGACAGCGTGGTGCTCAGAAATGGGTCACCATGACACTCTAGTGGATCTTCATAGAGAGCCCAAGCGCTCAGGTTGCAAACACCTGCAGTATGAACATGCCACATGGCCCTGGTCATCCTGGCAGGCACAGGAAGAGCTGCTGAGGGCACCAGCACAGCATTAGCCACCTTCCAGCCATCATACTCTCTCCTGGGAAGACAGCTTTAAGACTCATTGCACTCACACAGGATAAGCTACCCTGAGTGGAAACCACAAAGTCAGTCCAGGCTGCAATTAGAGAAAGCCCAGTAGAGGTGGATGGACATCACCTGAGGGTCCTGCCCTCAGAGGCCAGTGATGGGAAGCTCACTTTGCTGTCTCTTCTGCTTTTTTACTGCCTTTATTGTGTTGCCACAGCTCCACATCTCATGTTGTCTAGGCTTTAAGGTGCAGCAGCTGTGCACAGAAATATCCCCCTCTGGGCCCTCCAGCTCCATACATCTGCCTGTGCTGGGACACTTGCAACTCAAGGGATGTGTCTCATCCCAAGCTTCACACCCACTCAGAGCAGAAGCATCCAGCAGTATGATCCACGAGCATATCCACCACACATGCAGTGAAATTCACCCAGCCCTCAGGCTGGCTTGAAGGTCAACTACCCCTCCTTGGGAGATGGAAACCAGAAGGCAGCACATCATGTACACACCTTTAGAGATCATTAGTCCTCCATCTCACTCTCACCCACCTGTGAGCTGCTCAGGTCATGGTGAATGTTAATTACAAAGCAGTGGATCTGAGAGAGAGCTTTTGAACATCACCATGGTCAGAGGGTATATTGATGTACAACTCACACCTCCATCTCTCCTGACTAGTAAGAGGCAGGAGGAGACATTTGAGCCCTTCCAGCAAGTTTGAGGAACTGCTCAGCTGAAAGAGGAAATGACAGATTCCTCCAGGCTCCTCGTGGGGCCACCGGCTCCCTGTGAGGAGGGAGAGCACACACTGCCCACAGCAGCTGCAGGGCAGCACAGGCACAGGAGAGGGAGTGGTAGTCAAACACCTCTGATTTTTTCACTGCTTGGCTCTGAATATCCAGAGAAAATGCAGCTGGGATTGAGAGCTCTTGGCTGTCACCAGAGGCGAGCGCAGCACCGTGCTTCCAGAGACAGCAGTGCCTGGTGCTCCAAGAGAAGGTGCATCTCTGCTCTGTTGACACCACCTGCAGCAACACTGGGGCTGTAGGATGCCATCCAAGAAAACATTCAAGTAGCCAGACAGGCCTACTGGCTTGGCTGAGAAAACTCACACTCCTCCAACTGAATGTGTTTCAGTGGATGAAGCAACCCCATGCTGTGAAGTCCATTCATGCTTCACTTCCCCACAGGTGGACATCTTTTCTCATGGAGGGACAAGCAGCAGCATAGGGAAAGTGCAGATAAAGTCAAAAAAAGCCACCATTGCCACCTGGATGGCTGAGCAATGTCCTGGCTGGGCAACAGGCTCTGGCAGAGGCAGGAGCCCAGGCTTCACATGCTGGTATCAGCACAACCACACCTTGGGATCTTACTCTAGAGATTACTCCAGCTGTGTGTGTAGACAGCTCAGTCCCTCTGCACCTTGGAAGGGGATGAATCCTTCCCAGCACCACAGGGATCCATCCCTTACTGCCTGCAAAGAGCTACAGCACCAAGGCACACCAAAGGCTCCAACCAAATACGCAGCAGCCCCAAAGATCCCTTATCAACTACAACTGCCTGCCAGGTAGCCCAAACCACTGCGCCACATGATGAGATCTTTAGCATCAGTCCTGGCACTCGATGTCCTGAGGCATCCCACCACACACCCTGGGCTCATATATGATGAGTTCCAAAAACTCTTCCAAGGGAAGAGCCATCACGAGGATCATACCAGTCCTCTCCTTGTCTTGGGGAAAATATTTGCTTAAGGAAAAAAACAAACTTTCAGAAACTTGCCAACATTGTTCTGGAAAGCCACAAAAACCCTGCCAGGGGGCTGGGTGTGTTTAAGTGATGTCAGACAAGAGGATTTCACGGCATATCAGGAAATGAAAGTTTGCCAGTAAGTGGAGGCTCATTAAAAGCACCTTGTTAAAAGAAAAAACACAAATCTAATTATAGCTGAAATACAGTAGAGAATGAAACCCTCCTCTCTGTGGTACAACGCTGGGTGGTTATTAAAGGGCCAGATGCTGGATGTGCCCAGGGGCTGCAGGCAGCACACCTCACCACAGCAGGTTCATCCCACGACAGCTACCCCTGGGAGCTGTGGGAAATGGCAAAGCAAAATAGGTCAGGGTTCCCAGACACGGACAAAATGGATTTCTTAAAGGTCTGCCACAAAAGCTAGGCTGGGATTGTGACCTTTACAGGGAGAGAAGTGAGATGAGAGATGAGTCTTGACAGCTACACACTCTCCCTCTCCCCTCATTCCCAGCAGTGGCTGCCAAAAGCCCCCGCCACTCCCCAAATGAAAGCCAAGGCAGCAACGCAGCTACTCCTACAACATCCACAGGCCAATCTGTTCCCAAGTGGAGGAGGTGCCCTCTCCAGGTAAGAGTCCCTTCAGCTGGAGCAGATGCTGCAGACGGGCTATTGGAGCCTGCAGCACTGGAAGGGAGGGGAGTGACATTTCAGGAAGACCCCAATGCTGCACGTACCAGCTCCTGTGCTGAAGGGACCTGCCTGATAAAGCCAAGGTCACAGAATCCCAGCATGGTAGAGGTGGGAAGGGACCTGCAGATCTCCTCCAGCCCAACCCCCTGCTAAAGCAGGTTCCCCTCTCTCAGGGTACACAGGAACACGTCCAGGTGGGTTTGGAAGCCTCCCAAGAAGGAGCCTCCACACCCTCCCTGGGCAGCCTGGGCCAGGGCTCCCTCACCCTCACAGTAAAGAAGTTTTTCCTTGTGTTTAGGTGGAGCTTTTTGTGTTCCAGGTCGTTCTACATGCACCCAGCTGCCACACTGCCAGGCATTTGGCAGCCAGGCCCTGGGTATCGCAACACCTCACCTGCCCAGGAGACGGCTTCCCGACACAAACCATCTCTGAAAAACACTTTCAGAGACTGAAGGGAGAATAGAGGAAACTGAGACAGGAAACAGATGAAAAGGGAAACCCTGGAGCTCTTCCACCCAGCCAGCTCCACCTCCATCACCAGGTGGGAGTGTTGTACTCCCAGAGAGCCCTTTGCGGAGCTCGGCGCCTGGGGAGGCTCAGGCACCACTGCAGAGAACAGCCCAGCACTTTATTTCTCCTTCAGATCCCCGGTACTGCTGCCAGGAATAAATGCATAGGGATTATCCTTCCCTGTCAGGAAAAGAGGGGGAGAGAGGACTCAGGCAGAGATGGAGGCGCATATGGCGCATGAATGAGCGGGGGCTGGCTGCTGGAGGTGGCCCCGTGCCAGGGCCGCGCGGGGCTCGGGGAAGGGTTCGCAGCTTGCCAAAGGCATTTGCATCCTGCAAAGTCCAGGAACAGCCTTCCTTGCCATTTCTAGAACAACCCAAAAAGAGATGGTGGACTGGGGGTTGTTGGAATTGTGGGTTTGGGGTTTTTTTTTGCACAGCCTTTCCACACAAATGTATTTAATTACCCTGAGGAGGCCTCTCAAAGGCAGAGGGGGGAAAAGCATGAGGAGACTCGGGCTGTGTCCGACTCCTCCCCTGCTCCTCCGGCCGCTCCTGCAGGAGCTGGATCTGGTTCAGTCTGATTGCTTTCCCTTGCTCATCTTTCTCCTGCACTGACAGCTCAGATGCACAGATGGACAAAACGTTCCCAGAGCATCTCAGACAGGAACTCCCCTTTCCCCCCCCCACCCCAAAATGCTTCCTCCCAGATGTGCCAGCTCCGCTGGAGCAGCGCTGGGGAAGGATCCTGCTGCAGGGGAAGGGAGGCTGTGCTGGGGGTGGGATTTGCTACAAAATGATTTTGCCACCATATGCCAAAAAAAAAAAGAGGGGAGGGGCTGCTTTTACTGCCAACAGCCACTTTCACCTTCTTCCTCACTCAGCAGAGCGTTCTTGTGGGGAGGAAGAATCATAAAATCCGTTCACAGGGAAGAAATAAAGCAAGCAAGCAGCCAACAATAAAGCCCCATTTCCTTACAGAAGGACAGCTTGATTTTAATGGCAAGGAGCATATGCTGCTGCTGTCAGCTTCCGTAGCAGCTCCTCAGCATCTCTGTCAGTCCTCCTGCCTGCAGCGAGAGGGACCTGCACTGCTCTGCTGGGTGCACATCCCACACTCTGGAAGCCCTTCTCCAGAGTGGGAAATGACCGTGGCTTGGACCTCTTTCCTCAAATATGACTTAAAAACATGGACCAGCAGCCAGACTGTCAGCTGAGAGAGGACATCAATTTTGCCTGAGCTTCCTCGGAAGGAGAGGGGAACAGGCTTCACCAAACTCCCACCAAACCCAACAAGAGGAACCTCTGTGGTTTCCATCTCTCCAGATGTTCCCTTGGCCCCTGTGAGCTGGCACACAGGGCTGCTTTCTTGCACTCCCAGCACAGCTGCTTCTGCCCACTCTTGCCTCTCTCTCCCTCAGCACTCCAATATCTTCACATTAATTAAACCCTATTGTTTGACAACAAAACCAAAACATCCTGCTTTGTCTTGCAGGAAAGAAGGGGATAGCATCTGGTATAGTTCTATGTTCATCAGATCTATGGCTATGGACTTGAAGGGAAAGAAAGGCAACTGCATGTTCGTCCTCAAGGAGCACTAGCTCCATCCAACAGCTTAAGGAGAGATTTTGCTCCAGTCCCAAACTCCTGCTGCAAATCCCTTGGCTGGGGCCATTCCTCCCAGTTTGGCATTAACAGCCCCCGGGGAGTTTAAAAACCAGCCCCAAGCAAAGAAGATAAAACAACCAGGAAGAGAGAGGCAAAGACAAGTGATTTGCTTTAGGAAGTGAAAGCTTTTTAAGTCTGTGGGTTTTTTCATGGATACCCCCCAAGGTTTTGTCATATTAATCTCTTAATGGGTTTATGGTAATTGTATGTATGGCAATACCAAACAGGAGATCCTTCTGCTTGGGAATGCTCTTGTGCAGGGGTAAAGCACCAACCAAGAAGCTCAGATTCAAATCCTTGGCTCACATACAGGCTTGTCTGCAGCTGGACCAGACACTGTTCACGACTGTAAAACTGCAAAGTCCCAGAGAAGGGGGCTTAGATACACAGGGAGGGCTATTAGTACATTGCAGCAATGCTTGAAACAGCCCAGGGCTATAATAGTGCCACTGATAGCACCGAGGAGACATAATTGCTGGAAAGGAAAAAGAAAGGACCTTGTGCTCAGGCTGGGCTGCACAGACAACTCCAGTAACACAGGCTGTGCTCCCAGCTCTGCCACTGACCGCTTGCATGTCCACGGCAAGTCACCAACAACAGAGTTTTTCCCCCTTTAAGGTACTCTGACATGCAAAAGAGCCCACAAGCCAGGTTTCCAAAGCTCCCTCATCTCACCACTACCAGCTCCATACTGCTGGCACAGCAGCAACTGCCCTGTGTCACGACAGGGAGCACAGACACAGACCATCCTGGTGACACTGGCACTGCCACTTCCCCTCTGTGGGCACAGACAGGCTGTAGGGCGGCCCGCAGAAGTGAGGACTCGTGCTCCCCTCTGGGCCACAGCCTCTTACCTGCTTCTTCTTCAGCTTGGAGATCTGCTGCTCCACCATGGTGATCTCACGGTCCACACGGTCCATGTTCTGGATGAGCTCCTCCTTGGACAGCCGGGCGGGCAGCAGCTCCAGCTCGGTGTCAGGGTGAGCGGGGCTCACGGGTGACACGGGCTCCAGCTTGCCAGGCAGGCCACGATCCTGGGGAGCATAAAACAACCAGGTCAGCTATTTCCCAGGAGACTTTGGATCCTTCTCTCATCCTCCCATGCCAGCTGCCACAGAGCCTTGGCCCATTCCCAGCCCTCTGAGATACACACAGTCCCCTCAAAAAGCCTGCTAGACTAAGCAGTACCAGCAGTCAGATCACATCACAGCAGTGCTCTGCAGCTTCCAGCATCTCCAGAGAGCACCAAGTTAGTCTCACAGGGACACACAGCAGCTCTTCCTCCTGCCACAGCCTCAGAAGCACCCATCACCTTTAGTGCTACCTGCACTCCTGCAGGACTGATGAACCCACCCGTACCCAGGGTAGCACTGTCACTTCACATTTCAGCAGTAAACTCAAGGCCACATCTTCTTTACACAAACGAGGCAGTCACAGCCATGTCCTCCTCTGACATACTGTGGCCGTGCTGGAGAGAAGGGCAGCAGCATTAACCATGCTGAATGAGAAGGGAATGACAAGGGCAGCTCCCAGACTCCCATCTCTTTCATGGAGATCCTTCTCCATCTCTTGCTAAACTCTAGGGGAGGTCCACAGGTTGGATGTCAAATGCATCCATCCAGAAATGGAGAGAAAGGAGACAGGTGAGGTCAGCTGAGATAAAAATAGACTGAACTGATGAAAATCAGCTTTTTGCAAATTCAAGGTAAAGAGTCTCTCAGCTGAACAAGACCTTTCAAGTCAGAGACTGGATGGATCAATCAGCATAACCTCCATGGCAACACAGGGAGCAGCTCTAATGACCACGAGCTGGGGGCAGACAGAAAACACACTGAAACATCCAGCTTCACCACCAGCAACAAAACCACCTTGCAGAACCCCAGTGGCTGCTATCCCAGGAACATCCTGGAACCAGGACACCTCACCTGCACACTAACCTTCACCTCCCCAGCTCCAAATGAAGGAGTCCAGCTCCTGCAAACACAAGCTGCATGCCTGGATGAGTTTGCCCACCACTGATGAACACACCTGGGATGAAGTAGCTGTTTTATAGCCACCAGCCACGCAGACGAGGATGCCAACAACCTACCCTGACCTGGGATGCTCCTCCCTGGCAGCTACCCCAGCCCTTAACTCAAAGTTTATCTGTTCATTTGCTTGGCAAGTGGATGGATTTCTTTCCCTGGAGGGGGCAGGAAGAGGAGCTGTGCTTGCTTTGTAAGCGTAAGGTGCTGCCAGACCGGGCAGCCAGGACCCTGCAGCTGCTGAGGACGGGAGGGGGAAGGAGAACAAGGGAAGAAGTTCACACGACTTTGCTACCTTCATCACAGCAGCCCTGTGCCTGCAGACAAAGCTGACATTGTTCTGTGCCAACTGGCACTGGGCAGCCTCCCACCCGTGCTGACTCACGGCCACGGGCCAGCAGCCAGGGTCAGTCACCAACCCTCTCCCTGGGCTGGCCCCCCGAGGCTGACACGAGAGAGCTCAGTGGCACTGGGGCAGCGTGGACCTCTCTGTGCTCCTCTGTCTAGCAAGGCATGTGGATGATGGCCCTGGTTTGTTCACTGGCCATGGTGCAGCTCCTGTCAGACGTGGTGAGGTTGTGGATGCCACCTGGACAAATGTTCAGCACCTCAGCAGCCTTTGCCAAGCGTGAAGAACCACCAGCCAGGCTGGGTCTCACCAGTCTGGTGAGGTCCCTCCTGGGGAGGCTGCACCCACAGTCCAGATCTGGCTTTGAAAGCAGTCCCTGCCCAAGGTGGCTGTGATGACATGAGTTCTGCCCTATTCCCTTCTGTAAGGGATGGGCAACATCATCCACAGCAAAGCTGGAACAAGGGGAGGCGAGAAAGGATTCTTCCCAACAAATTGGCCACATCCCAGGACACCAGTGGCCTTCACTGGCACTTTCCTCCTCCACTCCTTCACTAAACCCTGTTCTACCTCAAGGATACATCAAAGCAGCCAGGGAGGAATCACTCTGGATGCAGCCTGGAGGCATCAACGCCCTTCCCACTGCTGCCCTCAAGGGACAGAAAGCAAAGGAGCAACCTAGATCCCCTTCCTCACTGTCCTGCCTGGTGCTCAGCCAGTCCTAAGAGCACAAAGTCACCAGAAAGCTAAGCTGGTTGTTTCCATTCAGGAGAAAAGCTAGAAGAACATCAAAGGCTTCTGGAGAATCCCAAGGATCAGAGCCTTGATTTGCTTTCCCAACATTGGACATCAGTCTGCTGCAGCAGGAAGGCTTTGTGTTCCACACAGCCAGGGCTGGGTTTTGGGGTGTTTGTGGGGGGTTTTCCCAAGCCAAGAGCAGCAGAACAACCACAAGAAGTCAAAGATGAATTAGGTGTTCATAAAACTCTTGTTCAGATGAAAGCATGGGAAGAGGAAGCGGCAGTTGCTTGTAGGTGGGTGCATTCTTCTAAAGGAAAGCAAGCTACCTGCCAAAATGCAGGACAGAAAGATTTCCCTGTCTCCACATGAGACAGAAGACACTGTCTCATAGCTGCCAATATGCAAGACAGGGCATCTTTAAACTCCTACTTGGCACAAAACCCTTGGGAAACGTGGTTTCTGGTACCTCTTACTACCTTGCAGAATCTGAAGTAAGATAGCAACAAAGCTGAGGAAGGGAAATGACTGCAAGTCACAGCACAACAATCATCATCATCTGCTATTAGATGATTACAGCAAGAGAGAGGGGCAATGTGCCTGGACTTCAAATCACTGGCTACTGCCATTTCACAAGCACCTCTCTAAATAAAGTTAATAACACACAGCAAATAGTGAAAACCAAAACTGAAGGCCAGAAGGAATAATCTTGCCCATTCAGGGGTGAAGTAGAAAAGGCAGAGCTCCTGCATTTACAGGAGGCACCAAGAGACTCTTCTTCTAAATCACAAAAATGAGTTGAAAAGAGCTTTCCAAAGACCACAGTCCACCCAGAGCCTGAGGTGGACTGTAATGGATAGGGATGCTTTAACTAGTGCTCTGTTTCCCAGCAGCCTCAAGAAAAGCTGCTCAAAATCTATTCCTCAGCCTCTGAACAAGTGCAGTGTGAAACGGGAAATTCTTCTGATTAAGCTGAAGTCACAGACTTCAAAACCTGCATGAGCTGGGAGAGCTGGAATAAATCTGCTGGAGGGAAGAAAACAATTACTGCATTACTCAAGTTGATATTTTCTCAGTAATTATACTGTTTCCATGTGATTTGTTTTTATACACAGCTAACAGCTACTGTAGTTCCTGTTTAGCCCTGGCCTTATTATTATGTGATTTGTATGATAACAAGGGTGGGCGAGTGGGGGGCAGAGGCTGCAGAAACCTTCCAGCAGCAAGAGGAGATGCTGGCACTGAAGAAAACAATTATCACCCCAGAGTCTATCAAAGAGCAGGACCAGGCTTTGGGGGTGAGTTTCTTCTACAGGCTTTTGTTCCTGACATAGCTAGTGTTAACAGAGCACATGCTGCCAGGAAGAGAGAGAGGAAAGGAAAAGGACAAGTCAGCTGCCCTTTGATGCTCTGAAGAGCAAATAAGCCTCTGGGTAAATTCAATGTCTCTGCCTTCAGACACACCAGCAACCAGGTCCACAAGAGAAAAGATGGTGGGATGGAGACAGGTGTCTGTGCCTCACGTCAGCCCAGCACCTAGGGCTGGATGCAGCCCAGCCTCTGTGAAGGGGCATTTTCTTCATCTGCTTCCCACCCTCAGGAGACAATAGAGTGGTACTCACTCCATCTGCACCTAACTCACTGCAACACACACTTTGACCTTTCTGATCCCTTGATTGCACTGACTCTTCAAAACTACACTGGTGAAGCTTCAAAGCCTCTACCCCCCCCCAGTCAGTGCCTGTGTGGCGCTGGTGTGCAGCGAGCAAACAGAGATGCTTGTGTGGGACTACCCTCAGCATCTCTAGCACAGCACCATGGTGTTTGCCCTACATATCATCTTTGGTAAGGTCTGGTCTCTCTCTGCCTCTCTAAATCAGATCATTAGTGATGTTCCCCCAAGCCTAGGACAGAGATTCAGGGATGTCCACGTCACCTCAAAGTCTGCACACTCACTAATTATCAGCCAGCAGCAGTGTTTTCTGCTGGAGCACCAAGAGGGATTAAGGGGTGTTATCTTCAATTCCTGCCCACTCACACATCTCACATCCTCGTGGGATGGAGCAGAGTGCCAAAGCAAGCAAGATGGGCTGAAGCTGCTCAATTCTCCTCCAAAAAAAACCTCTCAGATAAAGGGTGGGTTTGTGATCAGCGTGGCCTGCCTGCGAGGATGCCTCCATCAGCAGAGCCTCTCCCGCAGCACAGAGCCAGTCAACATCACTGAATCCCACCAGGGGCACTGCCAAAAGCCCATCCACGCCAGGCTGTGCCACACAGCAGAGATGGCAGCACGTTTTCCCCAGCCAGGAACCTGTGGCTCAGCAGCATTGCACACCCCAGCAGACACAGAGCCTCAGGGCTTTCCCACACAGCCTGGGATGAAAAACAAGCAGGAGAGCCAACACCCCAAATCTCCATCCACCAGGTTTTAAGGTAAAAATGCACACCTGAAATTCTTAAATGGGACACATACAAACCAAAGGATTTTGCTTTCATTTGGAGAAGTGTCCAGGGCATTCTGGTGTCTCAGCAGCCCCAGGATGACAGCACTGACCAGACTGGGGAAGGGGGGAATCAAAGGGGCTGAAAACTAATGTCCCATTTCCCCAAGGAGACACACAAGTTCAGAGAGCCTGAGCAGCGAGAAGTACATCAAGTTATTGCAACTCTTGTTTGTGACTATCCACTGCGCTAATGGCCCTTTCACAGTACAACCCTTCCAACAGGGCTCTTAACTCCTAAACACTAAGCACAAGGCTAACCAGTGTGCCCAAAGGATGCCATGAGTGGGACCAGGGCATCACCCACCTCCTTCCTCCATCCCCACGCTCCATGGCACGTGCAGCCGAGGGGGATGAGCAAAACAGGGATCGTTTTCACTGGCTGCAGCCCAGTATGTGCTCTCATGGGAATCTGTGAGGCTGGAGACTGAGGAGCTCTCTGAAGACAAAGCTGATTTCTTTTTGATTTTTCCTTTAAATCAGTCTGTGACTGTATGAGAAGGCCTGTGAAATTCCTTTCCCTGGAATCCAGCTGAATTCCACACAGTCAGGGCAGAAAATATCCCAACAATTTCTAAGCTTGCACGAAAAGTAGGTCAAAAAACTTCCCCAATGTTTCAACAGCTTGAAGCAATTTAATTGCAAAACCAGTACCAAATGCTGACCATCCCCTCCCCACCCCCACCAGTAGATTTATGAGGGTGGTAAAACCTCTCCAGCGAGTGCTACAGTTAAATGCACTAACTGAAGCAGAGTATCTGGTCTTGCAAAACTTGCTTGTGCTCAAAAAAAGCCGTTCCACAGCTCCCCACTGAACAGATGCTGCCTCTGGGTCTCGAGATTGCAGGATATTACAGAAGCACCAGCAAACATGGCTTATGGTAGCCTAGAACAACAGGTCAAGTCCAGAAAACCTCACTCAGGCAAACTCCCAGCGAAGCCCAAGGCATTACACCGAGCAATGGTGTCATGCTGGGCTTTACCTTCTTGCATTTCCCCATTCGTGGATAATAATTGCATTGGACATGTACATCCTGACTGACTCCATGGCAGTGATGAATTCTCACCTGCTCATCTCCTCATTACAAAGAGGAGCTGATGGCTCCACCTCTCACTAACAATTGCCCAACATTGCCTATTCTGCGTGGCTCTGTTTTCAGTTGACCCCAAGTCTGTTAAGACATTAACTGTCTGGACAAAAACTTTCCATGGGGAATATTTGCTTCAGGCATTTTTAGTCCTCTTTTTTCTAAACAGTAAATTTCAGCCAAAACAACTCTGTCACTTCCAAGAACAAGTTTACAGGGAAATATGCCTTTTCTGCAACGATCAGAAAGATTCTGGGAATCTTTTCTCTGAGCATCTTTGGCGCAGTTGATGCATCTGGTGAGATTGCTGACAGCCATTTGCCTTTTGTTCACTTGGGAAAAAATGGCCACATCAAAAAACAAACAACACACCCAACAAAAACTCATCTTGGTGCTTGTCCAAAGCAATAACTCTGAACCAAGGAAGAGAGTGGAGAGAGGTCCTGGGGAGATCTGTGTCAGGTATCACTCTGCCCGTACTCCTGCAAAGGAAAGGCTAAGGGCTGAGTTGGAAGGACCTTACAGGCACGTGTGGAACACTCAGGGCCAACAGCAACATGTGCCCCAAAAGGCTTGTAACTGCAGGAGTGGTGGTTTGGGCAGCAGGTAGAGCCTGCAACCACTCACTAATTGATAAGGATGAAGTAGAGTAGCCAGTAACCCTCTCAATATGAGATGGAGACCGTCCTGGGCACTGAACAGAGGGTCATGTAAAGAGAAGATGATAAAATAGAATCATAGAATGGTGGGGTGGAAAGGGACCTGCAGAGCTCATGCAGCCCAACCCCCTGCTGAAGCAGGTTCCCCTAGAGCAGGAGGCACAGGAACGTGTCCTGGTGGGTTTGGAAACCTCCCAAGAAGGAGCCTCCACACCCTCCCTGGGCAGCCTGGGCCAGGCTCCCTCAGCACCAAACAAGTCTTTCCTTATGTTTAAGTAGAACTTCCTGATGCTTTCAGCAAATAATGGGGAAGATGAGTTAAGGTTGTCAGGGAAGTCCATGGAGCAGCAAACTCTTCCACTCCTCTGCTTGCAATTTTAATGTTCTTTCAATAATTTGTCCACCCAGCAGCCACTCAGAGCATCATTTCACTTCTGCTGATGTTGTCCCCAGTGATGCTCTGCCAACATCATAGCCCCTATAAAGCACACTACCTCATCCCTAAATCCCCCTCTTCCCTTCACAACCTCCAACTCATTTGTTTAAAGGAGCAGGGCTTCTGCTAACGTGGCAGACAAGCAGGCACAGGAGCCCCTGACAGCCTCCCCTGCAGAGCTCACAGCCTCCTCCTGTGCCACCGCAGGGACCCAGCTCACCCTACAGCTGGAACCAGAAGGAAAGCATCAGAGTCTCGGTTTGAGGAGTAAAACCACTTCTTTGGGGAGCTGCACTGGAGAGGCAAAGGTTGGTATGAAAAAGGCACAGGGCACATAACCCATTGAGCTTAAAAGCACGTCACAATCCCACACCAGGATACGTAAAACCACGACTCGGGTGAGTCAGCCAGCCCTGGGGTTCACAGAGGCCGGAGGGAGGGGGCTGCCCCGGCTCAGTGACACGCGAGGGAGGCACAGCAACCAAACCCGAGGGAGGCCAGCGCTTGCTTGATGTCTCTTAGAAAGGAACAAACTGTGAAAAACACCTCTGATTACACTGAGTGCAAAGACAGGGAGGCACATCTTTAATTGCCTGCTTTGGCACTGCGCCAGCGCAGCCCTGTGAGCACTTCTCTGCTTCACAGAACCTGGGTCTGAAGGTGATGGAAGAGCTCATGGCCCGGCCAGACACTCCTTCTCACACCAAAGCAGCCAGTCCCACAGCTCCAACTGCCCCCCTCTTCCCTGGAACTGCCAGATTTCAGGCAGCTTTCACAGGAACCTTTGAATAATTACCACAGACTTCCACGGAAATGTGGGACATGGTGACGTGGCCTCACACAACCGTTATCCTCTCCTGGTTTTGCATTTCCCCCTGTGCCTGCTGCTCTTACAGTTCCTTTCAGGACATCAGGACAAGAAGCGTTCCCTGCCTGCACATGCAGACAAGGTGCACAATCCCCAAGCCTCCTCCAGTAGCCTGGGAATCCCAGAACAATGGGGGCTGGAAGGGCCCTGCAGAGCTCATCCAGCCCCATCCCCTGCTAAAGCAGGTTCCCCTCGAGCACGGGGCACAGGAACATGTCCAGGTGGGTTTGGAAGCCTCCTGAGGAGCCTCCACACCCTCCCTGGGCAGCCTGTGCCAGGGCTCCCTCACCTCAGCACCAAACAAGTTCCTCCTCATATTCTAGTGGAACTTCCCATGTTCCAGCTTATGCACAGGTTCCTTATGATTTGAGGATGCTGGAATGGCCCTTGCCAAGCCACAGTGCCAGATCCTGAGCCAGGCTCAGCACCATGAGCCAGGCTCAGCACCATCCACACTCATTGCTGTTCATGGGTGCTGGGTCAGCCATCCCACTGCTGGGGATGGCTGGGAAGAGAAGCACAGTGCTCCACAGCTGAGATATGCCCAGCAAACTTCCCCCTCTGCCTTCAAGAGCCTCAGGGGGAGATTGTGAGGGTGCTGGCAAGTGGGTGCATGCTCAAGGAAGGCAAAGCAGGGCACCAGGAGCCGGTCCTGCCCCACAATCCATGGAGCTCCAGTTCATTCACTAGGTAACACCAGGTGCATCCTTCAGCACATTGACAAGCATGAGATGGGGAGAATCCACCATGGCAGCTTCTACAAACCTCACTTATTTAAACACAGAAAAATGAGGGGAATTGAAAAGACAAAAGCCCTTCTCAGCCTGGTGTTATCAAGCAGAGGAAATGAGACTTCTAAAGCTCCCATTCAAAAAGGAGTGGGGGGGAGAGAAATCCCACTCCAGACACACTTCAGAGAGCAGCTTTTGAAATGGAAATGTCGCTCTTCAGAAACATTTAAATTTGCTCCTATTGCCAGGGAGGAGGAAGGAGGCAGAGGAGTGAGCAGGGACTCCTCAGCCATGCAAACCCTAACAGGGGGTCCATTCAGGGCAGGCCTGGCCCTGTTGAGAGGGGATTTGTCAGGGAGTTAATCAGGACCAGCACATGGTATTAATATCAGGAAGTCGGCTTGAAAGGGCATCAGATTTAGAGGGGATGGAGGAGAATGAATGAAGACAGCTCTATTTAACCACCATCACAAGTAAGACATACCTCAAGGCTGCTTGTTCTCCTTCTCTCTATGGCCATCACCCAAATTATTTCTCCCCAAATCTTGGAGGCTGAGCTGCCTACTAAAACAGACTGGTGGTGAACAGAAATGCAAGACCTAGGGCAGTTTGAGTAGTGTGTTATGCGATGAAACTAAAACTCCTCTCACATGCAAAAGCCATTGCACCAAGTCAGTGTTACCAACAGCTCCCCTGGGGACTCCCACCACACTGATGGGTCCCAGCACTGACTTGCTCAATCCCACCAGCTCCTCTTGCAACTGTATGAGCTCAAAAAACCTCCATAAATTACTGCTCCTACAGCAATCCACCAAGCTCCTCTCACCAACCCAAAACCACAATCCCAAAAGTTCAATTCTTATCAGTATAGTCTCTTTATTTCTATCAGAACATCTTGGTACACACACACACACACAAGTGTCTTGTGAGGTTCAAACACATCTGGGAGATCCAAACTGAGCAGCCTGGAAGAAGATTCAAGTCACTGGTGAGTCTGACCTATGAACTTCACTCAGAACAGAACCCAACACAAGTGTTTTGTCAGGAATCCGAGCTGATCCAATTTCTATTTTGAGGTGGCTGTGCTGGAAAACTTGTTTAAGCGTGAAATGAGGCTCATAGCTGCTGAGATGCTTGTCAAAGTTTTTTAACCAAGGTAAAGAATGGGCTTTAGGTGGGTGGAGAGAAGCCTTTCCCTTGAAACAGCTTGTCTTGGCTTTTAATGAAGCTTTTAGCAGCCTTACCTGTCCCCAACACACCACTGAAGCTTCTTGAACTCCCCCTTCATTTTGGCATCGCCTCTTTAAGCAGGTGTTGGCCCTACACCTTGCAAAGCAGCCTGGGACACAGGCAGGGAGCAGGGGCATGGCCACAGCTCAGTGCATGGCAGCAGGCTGCTGCACACAGGGTATGTGGTGAGGAAGGGCAGCAGCTGCACCCTCCAGAACAGCCACCCGCCTGCTGCCTCCACGGCTTTGTTGTTCCAGTAACCGTGTAGACACGTGGAAGGGGCTGCCTTGACCGGTGCTGCTTGGTGGAGGAGCCATTTCCCTTCACTGCTCCCGCCTGCTTTTTGTGTCAGGAGGCCGCATCCTGAGCCTCAGGGGTGGCAGCAGTGCCTGTCACCCCCACTGCTGCGGGGCAGGAAGGTGGGAGGAAATAACATCCCCCAGCAGCAGGAAACACAGGCGGGTGCTGGTCCAGACACGAGCCATGAACCCACCCCTCAAGCCCAGAAAAAAACAAGCAAAATAAACCTCAGAGTTTCAGGTTTATGAGGAGATTTTGGCCACAATAACTTTTTCTCCCCATTCAGCAGGTAAAGACAGTCTCAGGGTGTAGGAACCACCAGCGTTTCAGGCGTGACGCTCCTCAAGTGTTACTCAGCTCTGTGGTTAGAGCAATACTGACCAAGGAAAGACCAAATACCAACAGGAGCACACGATAAAGTATCTCCTCAAGGCTCAGGGCAGAAGTACCATTTCTAATTGTGAATGGCTGTGGGAGTGAGTCAGACTGCAAACCTCTGTCCAGGCTCTTCCTGCAGAAAAGCATGAAGCACCCCTGTCTCTCCAAGCCAGGATGTTAAAAGGAAAAAAAAGCCATCTCAGCTCCCAAAGCAAGAATAAGCCCACAGTGAATTTGTTATTATCTGTTAGGAAAGCAGCAGCTTCCCACCAAGGCTGGAATTTCCATCTTGGTTTGGCAGGCACAAGGCTGTGAAATGATTACTGTGTTTACTTTTCCTTTGCTAACTATAAAATCCCATTCCACCGCCCTGCCAAGAATGACTGAAGCTAATAAAATTCAGGCATTTGGAAGAAAGCAATAATAAACCTCCCTTTTGGGGCCTTTATGATGAAATTTCCCCACTCTGATCAGCGATTACGCTGTATTCATGAACACCAGCCGTGTCTCCAAGTGCACCCAGATTGACTCAAATCAATATTTAGCTTTGCTCGACACTGTACACCTTTCTCTGGGTGGCTGCTGAAAGCAGGATCACTGAACTTCACAGCTAGAAGATGCCTTTGAAAAAAGAGCTTACAAGTATATGAGGCAGCACATACATATATATCTCTCTATACATATCTCTGTGTGTATGTATAAAAAGTAGGCTTTTCAATTACTTAAAAACCTGTGGAAAAGAAGTATATACACATGAAACATTCATGGATGCATGAATTTACAAATCCCTCTCAAAACAGTATTGGAAAGCATTCATATAATGCACATACTATATATATACACACACAGACTTGTCTGTTCTTTAGTAGCTTTTAGTGTCTGAAGGGCCGTAACGTTCCTGTGTTTACATCTGCCATTCTGCCTGCTGCTGAGGCAGAAACATTAACTGCTGGGGGCAATGTGCTCTACGTCATCCCTGCGCTGACTGGCATGAGATAAAACAACACAGACCTGAAAGACAGCCTGAAATAAAAGCCTGTGCTTGGTTTGGGTGTGTGGCAGTGTAGGATGGCTCCATTTGCACTAGGCAATGGTTCTTTCTTAAGCAGACACGGGAATGACAGCATCCAACGTGGAGATCAGAAGGCAGAAATGATCACTGTTGCTCCTCAGGGAATAGTGCAGGAAAGAGAGAAATCAGTCATGCCCCTTGTCAGGGCAGAGAGCAGAGCAGGTCGTTCAAAGAGAAGCCTGGGAAGTGTTGCTGTGCAGACAGAGGAGGTGATAAAGTGCCAAGGCAAGCACTCGAGGAGGGGGCTGTGGGATTCTGCAGTCTGGGGGGATCCCCCAGGGATGAAGCAGAGGCACCACGCACTAGGCAACCCCAAAGCTGCTGCCCAGCTTCTCCTCTGCTGCTTGGCACTGTCAGAAGACAGCACTCTGCTTTTCCCCTGAATCTCACAGGGTGCACGACTGAAGGAGCTGCCAGGCCTTGGCTGGGATGAAGGTGAGCAGGAGCCGGCTGAACACTGGCCTGTGCAGAAGACGTTCAGTCAGAGGGCTAAGATGACCAAAGAGTAACTAGATCTAGGTCAGGACTGCAAGGAGGTGGTTCAGGTCATTTCATCCCACACTGCTTCCCCTGAGCTAATTTCTGCTTCTGATTCACCAAACCAGGGGTAGGACAGAGCACACCGCTCCCACCCCAAGCCAGCTCTGCTGCTGGGTACAAGCCCATTTCCAAGGGCAGAGAGAACAGGTTCCACCCCTCTCTTGCTCCTTATCCTCATGGAAAAAGGTGCCAAGAATTAGAATTACATTTTTCGAGAGCTGCAGAACAAGCCAAGGGCCTGTCAGCTTGTCCTAAAACAACCCCTCTGTGCTGGCCAAGCACGCTGCCAGCATTTCTCACACACACCAGTGTCCATCGCCCCCCGGCCCCCCCATGCAGCGTGAAGCTGCACAGCATTTCATGGTGCAGCAAGCCAGAAAACCCTCTGAATGCTCTCTGCCTAAAACACAGCCAGAGTTTTTATGTTTAAAACACAGGTTTGGGTCCAAAAAGGAGGTTTTCAACGAGTGAATTTAACTAGGCCCTTTGGCACTCGACAGCTCCTCTCTTGTTATCGATGCTAAGGGTGTTGTTAAGAGATGAGGCTCCACGAAGCACGGATGTGAAGTCACGGAGCTTTAGCAAGGGCTGTTGCCATGTTCAATATGTTATTACAGCTCCATCACCACAGGCACAAAGAGCAGCAACTCGTCTCTGCCAAATCCATCTCTGAAATCACTCCCCAACTCCATCCCCTCCAGCAGCAGCAGGCAAACACCATCGATTGCTGTTGCATCTCCTCCACGGCTTTCCACCTAGTTCTGGGAAGGAAGGCTTAAGCATAAAATACCCTCCTCCTCAAAAGACACTGTGTAAAATTAATCTGATTGGTGTCACAACTCGCTGGCTTTCATTGCCTGAGTCAGGCCTGTGGATGGGCTGCATTTCATACCCATGGAAAAGTACAGCACCAAAAATGCGCTCGGTGCTGTACATCCACACTCAAGCTGCTCCCAGAAAACGCCTCGCCAACCCCAGGGACACTCCTGACAAGGAGGGACATGTAAGGATGGTGAATTCACCTGCAAGAAAACATATGTGCTTGTGAATTGGTAACAACTTCCTGCTGCTTTGTCAGCTGTGCTAACCAGAGGGATGACATGGAAGGGGGAAGAATCACACAGCCCATCCCAGAGAGCGTCTGGATCTGATGGGAGTTGGAGCAAGACTGTGCCCAGCAGCACTCACACCCCCTGCCTGTAAGATGAGGGGAAGAGAAGAAACCCAGATCAGAGAAGAAAATAGCCAGAACGTCACCCTTGGTACCAGGACTGAATCCTTCTGTTCCAGGTGGGGGTTTGTTTCCCATCAATATGCAAGAACAGATTGATTGCAAGTGGACAGCCGCAGTGGCTGGCACAGCCCTCCTCACCCTGTGCCATCCCTCTGCTTTGGAGCAAATCGCACCAGACTTGTGCCAGTTCCTGCCACACCAACCCCATGTCCTAAATCCCACCCGAGCACTGACAAAGTGAAGTAGCAAACCAGCTTTGCTGTCTCATGTTTTTCAGGACATAACAGGGCACATCAGAATCCTTGCTATTAAAGAGAAAAAAAGATATACCTAACAGATATAGAAACATTTCTAAATGAAGAGGAAAACTCTGAGTCCATGCAGCACACCCAGCTCTCAATGTTGCTCTGTTCAAGCAGAAAAAAACTGGCAACCTTTCTTCCAATTACAGGGTGAGACACACAAAGTCAAGGGACTTTCTTTCCTCTCAAGCAGATCAGGTGAGATGTCGCACTGCGTGAGCCTTGTAATATTGACTGAATGGAACAGCAAAGTCCAATTATTCAAATGCTGGAGCAGGCTCCTGAGAAGCAGCCCCAGCCTTATCACGCTGCCCTTCTCCACTGCTAAGGCTTCAAAGACAATTTAAAAGGTTGTTTTGGATGTCGATCACCACAAATGAGCCAAAGAAGTGAGAAACAACAACCTGCACTTCAGGCACTGGCGGTTCACCCGTCTGTTTTCCAGTCATGCTGAGCCTCAGTCCTGCTCTTTGGGGCTCAGGGACAAGCTGGAGCAGCCGGGCCAGGGGACAGCCAGGCTGCTCGAGGAAGGTCAAGCTCAGTTTTTACTGAGCCTCTAGAGCATTTCTGCAGCCCATGAGGCCCTTCCCTGCCATGCCCGAGTTCTTCAGCCATAGGAACCTCAGCTGAAAAATGGAACAAAATCAGTTGTTTTGTCAATAGTGGTGTTCCTTTCCTTTACCCCAGGACCAGTCAGAGGGGCTGACCATCTCACAAGGACTACACAACACTTAACAGTGTCTGCTTTTCAAGTGAAAACAGCATGAGTCCACGCATGGGATGGAGCATCCCATTCCAGACACAGCATTCCTCCAGCTGTTTGCTCCCTTGGCGTCCTGTCTGGAGCTGGTGCATGGCAAGGGCTGCTGGCAAGTCCTCACAGCCATCCTGACATGGCCAGTGCAACAAAGCCCCAGGCATGCCATGAGAGTCAGACTGCTTGCACAAGGCAGACACTCCCAAAGGTGTGTGTTCACATGCAGGTGAGTGGGGGTCCACACACACTCATCCTCCTGCAATTTGGAAATGATCTTCAAAGCAAGGAGGAAAAGCAGAGGAAGGGAAAAATCCAGCCAGAAGTGTTTGCGCTGAGACAACGTGAACAATGCAAATATTTCAGCTTTTAAATATGTTTGGAACGACAGAGAATGCCAACATCTCCCTCATCTTCCCAGAAATAGCTTTGAATCACTGCTGTCCTAATGCAAAGTCCCCTCCCCCTTCCCTCACTCCACTGAATCGTTTCTGCAATCAGATGTTTATCAGGCACAAGTGGACAGCGTGAACAGCCGCACGGCCGACAGGCGCGAGTCAAACGCGTCGCAGAGGATCCTCCCATGGCTGCTGAACTCAACAACCC
The DNA here is from genome assembly GCF_028858725.1 of Colius striatus. Classification (NCBI taxonomy): domain Eukaryota; kingdom Metazoa; phylum Chordata; class Aves; order Coliiformes; family Coliidae; genus Colius; species Colius striatus. The sequence continues at coordinate 13,016,436 of NC_084775.1, read as the reverse complement.
CAGGACACTCACTCCTGATGGGTATCCAAGTGCACCACCAGCCTTTGGACCATGGGGAAAACCCAATCAGCTTCCCAGCCAAGCAGGCTGCAAGGAGAGTTAATAAGAAATGCTCTTCTCTGCAGGGGAAGGACAAAAGCAGGAAAGACGTTGTGTTTGTACCCACTAAAACATCAAGTTGTTTGCGGCCTTTCAACTTTCACAAGGCTGATCAAGCCACATGCTGGCACAGAACTCTGCATCTCACTTGAGCTTCAGACAACCTGGAGCAAGTGGCAGGGTGCTGGCAGCGTTGGTGTGTCCCCTCCCTATCAGTGCTACCACAGCCCTGCAGGATCCCTCTGCCCAAGCTCACCGGCAGCCACCACTGCTGGCCAAGGAACTGTCTCTCTCTCTTGGGGCAGAGGTTGATGGCCAAAGAGGACAGTCCCATGCTGTCACTTGGGTCCCTGCTTGCAGACATTTTACCAAGAGCCCCAGTAAGAGGCCCAGAGCTCTTTTACCCCCCAAGTGAAAAGCCACCTCTGGCAGGAAAAGGAGAGCCCAGCACAACCCACACTGCAGTCTCAGAGGCTACAGAGCACACATGCCCAGTGATGGCTGACACAGCTTTGTTTCCTTCTCCAAGCCCCTCAAGTGCTGTGGGGCAATACACCACAGGGATGTGCTGGAATTGAGGCTGGTCTCTCCAAGAGGGAGCCCAGGGTGCAGGAACACTTGCAGCCGCTCAGTCCCTGGGCAGCCGCTGTGCTCAGCGCCTGGGCACGCTCCGCTCCCACGCAGCCCGTGGCTCTCCCTGCTCAAAGCACTGCTCTGTTTTCCACCCTCTCTGCTCCCTTCCCCCAGCCCTGGATTACTCAATTAGAGATTATGCTTTTGCCAGTTACCTCCAAGCCAACTGGAGCCTCTGCCAAGGTCAACACAAGTTCCAGCCAGTTTCATTAATAACTGCGAGACCAACCCACTGGAAACTCTGAGAGGTTAATCCCCGCAACAGATCAATGTTCCCATAACAAAGCCAGGGAGCAGAAACACCGCTTGGTGATTTACCAGCCAGCCCAACTATCCAGGCCAGGAGTTTGTGGCCCTGTCCCTCTGAGCATCCCTCTTCAAACTGGGGCAGAGCCGAGCCCCCAGCCCGCTCCTCTGCCCCAGCACACCCAGCACGGGATGGAGCAGCGAGCAGGGACCAGCCCTGCCAAGGCCCTGCTGAGCGGGGCAGGAGGAAGCAAAGCTCCCAAAAGGCTTTTCGGTTGTCCTCAGTGCTCTGCCAGCCCACGGCCAGGGCAGGAGGCAGCAGGCCAGCCAAGTGCCTTTCCATCCCACAGCCTGTCTTCCAGGGGTTTATTGTAACTTGGGCTCTGGAACAGGCAGTCAGTGTGAAATTTGGCATGTACGTGGCTGGCTTCTATGCACCATTAAAAAGGCATTTTAAACGTGTTAATTCCTCCTTTTTCAATTAATTGCTTTTAAAGCCACATTAATGTGCACCAAAGCAAAACACCCTTTGCCCTAATTTCTGCTTTGCCACACATATTTCCTGGCCTTGGTGCTGTCTTTTCCAAGACTCCCCCCTTCCCTTTCCTTATTCCATTTTTCAGTCCGCAGCAAAACACAAACACTCCCGCAGAAAGAGGAGAAATTAAACCCCTCCAACAATGTAAAGCTGAGTTCCAAGTCCTAACAACACATGGCTTCATAATAGCCTTTTTCCAGCAATAGTTGTTAATTATTTTTACAAAAGAGGGAAGTGGCATTGTCCCTTGTGCAGATGGGGGAAAATCTGAGATACAGAAAGGGGAAGAGACTTACCCGGTGACCAGCGGCCTTGCCAGGGCAGATGGCAGCAAGGTTCAGGTTTCCTAAGCCTCCACCCAGCCTCACACCCGTGGGACTACACAGCTCTCTGTAAGCATATTCCTGCTGGAGCAATAGGCTACGTGTAAGTGCAGCCAGCCAGCCCTTGCAAGGGGACTAAATGCAGCTCACGACTGACTCACATCCTATAGGAAGGAGCAGCAAACCGTGTACGTGGTGGAAAAGCAGTCTCGGAAATGGGAAGAGGAACGAGTGGAAGCATAAGGGGAAGAAGAAGAGATGGAAGGGGAAAGGTAGGATTGACCTCCACCTCTGGGGAAGGGAGAGCAGGCACTGCTGGACCAAAGGCACCACACTCAGCATCACTACAGGGCAGGATCACACGCAGCACCGGCTGCACATGTATGAACAGGGAATCGTGCAGGTACAGCACTGGCCTGCTCTCCAGCCATCTGGTTTGCTCCTATTTGCTCCTATGGATGGAGGTTTGTGACTTTCTTATCATAAAACAGGCAGAAGCCACCAAGGGCCCTGGGAAGCGGCTCCTGCTTCTCTGCCAAGAGCACACCCGGCAAATCCGCATCACAGCAGCACTTCCAGCAAGTCACACATCCAGGCTTGCAGGGATTGAAAAAACAGCCCTGATTTAGCTTTGCCTGGTTACTCTCAGGCAGCTCAAGGGAACACCTTCTTGAAGGCAACATCAGCCCACGCTGGCACAGAGGGCATGGGGAGATTTTGTTTCTCCCTCAGCAGACTGAGCTCACATCCAGCAGCAAGAGGCCAGGACTATGACTGCAGCAACATGACAGCAATTCCTCTTGCAGGGGGAAAGATGCTGAAGTAGGAAAAAACAGGCAAGAAAACTCTCTTCGAGCCAGGGAGAAGGTTAACACACTGTTTGAGGGTATGAGCAATGCAGGTTTGTATGGAAAGGTAATACCTTTTATTAGCCCAACTGAGATTTCACTGTAAAGCTGCTGCTTTTGAAAGACACACTGCCCAAAAGCACGTCTGTTCTCTCCAGCTAGAATGTGCTGACCTAACAGAAGACATTGCCTTCTCCTTACAAGCTAAGCCTCGCTTGGAGCAAGGCTGCAGCAATCCTGAATAGGGTAAAGGGGCCCAGCTCGCCCCACATTTCAGAGAGGTAGATGAGGAATAAATGACAAGATTCACTTCAGGGAAAAAACTCTAGAGCCTGTTACCAGTATCTGCCACATTGCCTGTGTCTGTAACACTGACTATGGCCCAAAACAAAGGCCTTGGAAATGTGCAGGAACGGTGTCTACCTCTCTCCTCAGTGCTGAAGGTTGGTAACTCTGAGGCAACCAGTAGTTATGGGGGACATGCTGAACTGTCACCCCACCAGAGACCTGATTCTGCATCTCAGCTCCACTGCTGTGCTGAAACCAGAGACCAAGAGGTACCCACTGCCTCAGAGCAACATCCATTGCTGCTGCGTTATAGTTACATCCCATGGGACAGCCAGGCTGGCACCCAGAGCCAGCCATAATCAAACTTCTACTCTTTTTACTGAGGGCTCTTTGGAGCTTTTTATTGTGCAAAAAAATTAGCTCCATCTGCAAAACCTCTGTAAAAAGCAGTCATAGTGCTGTTCCTTGGATGAGTAAATCGAGCTCCTCCTCATGCAGTGACTGCAACAATGTGGAATGGGGTAAGGGGTAAGCAAACAGCTCCTAGGATACTCTGTCTAAACAACCACCAGCATGTTTAATAATACTGGGCTCACGTGGTACATCTCACCCAAAGAGCAAACCCAGCTTGCAGAGCTGCCCTAGATAAAGCACTGAACCACTTTGTCAGGCACTGACTCAGCAGCACAGATGGAACAGCATATTTCCCTCTCTGGCTCTGGTCACTGGGACACACATCCAGGTGCCCTGTGTGTGCTGGTCCACACGTGGGTCACAGTACACAGGCATCTCTGGCTCTGCACCCACCTAGAGCCTGCAGGAAGGGAGGAGAAGCTTGCAGAATGTCCTGAGGAGAGAGGGCAGAGCAAGCAGGCAGATGATGGTGCTGCTAGGGGTGAAGCACAGGCTGGTGCCCACAGGGATGGTGCAGTGGGGATTAGCCCCTGGCATGGGCTGCATTGAAGTGTGTTATTTTATGGGGTCATATCAGTCAGGCAGAGGAGCTGATGGCAGCCATGGAGCTCACCACAGAGCCTCTCAGGAAGGTCTTTATCAGTTGCTCTAGCAATTTACACCATCAGAATCAAGTGCTGAATTTAACTGTTTCTGTCTTAGCATGGACTCAAGAAGTGGTTGCACATGTGTAAATACCCCAAAGTGTCCAGAGGTTGTGGCCAAAGACCAGCTCAGCTCTCTGCATGTCCCCTGGACCAGCACACCTAGAACAGCTCCTCTAACTCTCGGAGGCTCAGGGCGTTTTTACTACAACCCTTATGTCCACGAGCAGTTTACAGCCTAGTCTGAAGATGATTGCTCAAGAAAAAAGCCAAAACATTGCTATTAATCCAATTTCCCAAGCTGCAAAGGCAGATAAATCTTCAGAATGGTTGTCCTACCCTCCAGACTTGCCTTCTGCTCCCTACCACTTGAATAACACTGAGAACCTCTCAGTCCTGCAGTGAGCTCCAAAAGCACTCTGGAAACAGTCTCTGCTAATTTTGAGCAACTAATCTCAGCTCCACTTTGGCTCTCACCAGTCAGAGACACCACATATTTTTTTTCTTCCTTCCAGACTCTGAAATTACAAATGGCTCCACTAAAAGCATAATCTTGTCTTGCTGAATTGTATCTCACAGCTTTCTCTCCCTCTCTTTCATTAACAAGTGTTTTAAGCCCCATAAAATGCAAGTAATTCTTGGAAATGTGTCACAGATCAAGAAGCAAATGCAGCCCCTAAACTCACCAACTAATGCCTCAAGAGCAGCTTTGCCTATTAGAAACAAATAGCTGAGACAATACCTGGTTTTCCAGTGAGAGGCAGAACAGAACTGCTGATGGAAATCAAGTGCATACAGCAAAGCCATCCTGGCTCCCTCACGTCTTTGGAGATGGATATTTTTTGTTTCATAGCCAACAGTTTATTCTCTCCATGAGCCACCCAGCCCAGCAGCCCCTGAATGTTTGCTATGGTTCAGAGCCACCACAACACATTGGTGTGGCATGGAGAACAGACTCCTGGATGGTTACAGCATTGCCTTGCTAAAATCCATCTCAGAGGGAGCAGCAAAGATGAGACACAGAAGGCACAGCACCTCAGAGGCATCTTTTCCAAGGCAACACACTCTCAAGAGCTACAAGAGAGCAAGCTGGTGTGTCTGGTGCATTTCTCATGGTCTCAGAGTTCTAACTTGGCTCTTAAAAAATAGTTGCTCCATCCCTTCCAGCATCAGCTTTCACCAGTCCTAATTGGCAGACTCTGCAGCCCCCTCCTGCAGGAGATCCAGCCAGGTCTCACTCAGCATTTAAAGTACCCAAAAGTTAAACATCCTTCTCACTCAGGACAGGTCAGAGGGATCTCACATAAGGCCCACCAGTACTCTATGGATAACAGATGTTGGAATATCCCAGTGCTCCTAAGCAAGACCTTTCTTTGTCCACATGTTATTTCCATCAGCTCCCACAGTGATGCAGCAAACCACCCTCATCATCCTGGGTAAGGAAGGGACTTGCTTTTCATTCCTCTGAGCCATCTCTGAAGCCCAGCCAGCAGCTGCCTTAACCCTCATCACTCCCAGTGCAGGGGTTCACCTTGGCAGAGCAAGCCAGCTGCCCCCAGCATGTTTACCAAGCAAGACTTCCCTGCCAACCAGTAACATGTCCAAGCTCGAGGTAAAATCAAATACAATTAACCCCAACAGAGCATGAAAGTAAACCCAGACAGGCACACACACCAGGGATTTCTCTTTGCAACATTTATTACATGTGCAGAGGGGACAACTGCAAGTGAACAATTTGCTTTGTTAAATGAGACTAAGGCAAGGGAGACTTTCCGGGGGAAGATTACATTAAAGAACCACCAGCAACTGATTCAAACCCTTCAAACACCAATATTAAATAAAGGGATGTGACAAACCACAAAGGTCAAGTAAAAATCAAATCAGGGCACAGCATCCAGAGAAGCCAGACATAACCATCCCTGATTCAGCCTACAGCAGCTTCCAGATTGTTCTGGTGCCTCTAATAGCCCAAGTAAATGCAAGTCAATGACTACAACAGTGGTGGGGAAAGCTGATACCATTCTATTTCCCCAAAGTCCTCACCACATCACAGTGAATACAATCCAACACCACCAAACACTGTTTGAAGCATCAGGAGTCACCACCTACACTGACTTCAGCTCAAGGGTAGCTCTACACAAGCCAAGAGGATCCCAAAAACACAGACTCCACACCCTGCAAGCATCCCAGGACGTTGTCCCCTTACCTTGGACAGATCCTCTGTCCCTCCCTGCTGGCTCTGGCTCAGGAGTGGTGAGTGCCGCATCAGAGGGTCCTGCAGCAGGTCCAGACGTGGCCTCTTGGGTTCAATGAACTCCAAGTCTGACGGCTTGGTCAGGTCAGAGAGATAGGAATGCGCCTCGGTTCTCAGGTGCAGCTCCTGAGATCTGGGGACAAAGAGAAAGGAGCCTTTAGAAAACAAACCATCTCTGCTCTCCTCTGCTCTACCTCAACTGCAAGCCACTCGAGGAGCACGGAGGGTTTAACTGCTGCCCATTTCCAGAGGGATGTGTGAAGGGAGGCCGTGTGGCCCTGGACCCAAACACGTCAGGTCTTTGCAGACCTGGGATGTACAGCTCCATAGCCTGATCTCCAGCCATGGTGCATCTCCTTGAGTGTTTGCTGCAGCACTCAGGGGAGAGGATGTGGGGTGCAGCACCAGCACCATGCTCCGAGCCCAACAGACCCCTGTGCTGTCCCCCTCCTCAACACCACTGCTATGCCACTGGAAAGCCCCACTGCCATCTCCTGTCCCTACACCAAAGCAGAGTGAATGAGGCTGCAGGTTTGAGCCTTCCCTGTCCTGCCATGTGGGTTTGGATAGCCAGAAAAAGCCAGTGCTCAGAAAACCCTCAAATCTGGCTCTTCCATCCCACTGCGAGCCGTAACACCAGGCAGAGCTCCCTCCTGCCACGTTTGTCTTGCTGTGTGTCAAAGGTACCTACACCCCTGTTTATATTTAGCATCTTCTATAGGAATACCAAAGATTATAAGCTAGGGAAAAAATGCATACTCTCTCTGGCTAGACAGTAGGGATTTATTTTTCCAGGAGAGGGGAAGGAAACAAACTGGCCACATGCAGTTGCAAGTCTGTGACACAGAGCTGGCAAGCTGCAGAGGCCTATTATCCAGCGATAAGTCACATCGGGCTCAAGTGTCTTTCACCTATTAAATATGATGCAGTGGGTAATATCTGGAAATTGGCTTTGGGTTTGCTGCTTTTTTTTTAAAAACACATGTCAAACTTTTTTTTGTAGCTCTATTTTTCCTAGCAAGATGCTCTTGGGGGAATTGTAAAGGGATCCTACAAAAATACATTAAACCTTTTACTATGCCCAAGGATCAGCTTTGCTGCAGCAGCTCCAAAGGTGTGTTTTTAACACTTCAGGCAGAAGTGTCTCTTAAAAACATTACAGTAAGACCAAGCACATCAGATTCAAAGCCTTGGAAAACAAAATACAGCTTTTTTTTTTCTTTTCAACTTAAACAAACTTGTTCAAGTATCTCCCCCAGACACCAACAAACTAAACAGCCCTTGAAGCTGCTCAGAGGGGAAGAAAGGAGGGGATGCAGCTCACTGACAGTAGCCACGTAGGACAGGAGATCTTGTTCATTGCTTGTCCTTCCCCTGCCTCAAACTGCAACTGCTAATGTTAATTTTTACCTAGTTAATTAAATATTTCTAAGAAGATGACATAAAGGGAAGGATCCAGAGCCCTCTGAAGCCAGCAGGATTCTTCCCAGTGGCTGCCATGGCTTTGGACAGCATCCAGAGTGAGGAACCCTGGTAAAGGCCACCTTCTCAGGAGCCACCACCTCTGCCCTCCCCTGCACACTGTGGCAAATGACCCCACTCCAGGCAAGCAAGATAAAAGGGCTTATTTTTTATTTCATCCTTTTCTTTTAATCAGTTTGAACAGCAGCAGCAGGCACAAAGCCTGTGCATGCCAAACTCTGCTGCTGTGGCTTTGGCACAGGTGGCTGGTGCTGCCATTCAGGCAGCAGCTTTGCTGCTGACACACAGAATCTGGCTCATCCTCTTCTTCCTCCCCAGCACAAAGGGAATGGGAGAGCGGGGAGGCTCTGGCACTGGATTTGCCACTCCAGTCTCCAACCTCCCAGAGCATAGCTCACACGGCAAACTTTTCAGAGCAAAACAGCTCTTAACTCTGGCATTGAAGCACAGCCTCGCTTCACCTGCAAACACTTTCACACTGAATGATCCTCAACTTTTCTCAGCAAGCCCAGAAATATCTCCTGGCACCTCTCGAGTTTCCTGCTGGCATGTCCCAGCCCCTCACGCACACCCTGCCTGCCCGCAGCTGCACGCTGACATTTCGGGCTCTGCTGTAAAACCCAGGGACAATAAGCAACTGTTGAGCTGGGCAGGTGCTAAAATATTCCAACACCCAAAGCTCTACTGTACCAAGGCAATTAAAAATCAGATGTATTTATTTTCACTTCTTCCCTTGTTTTTTTTTTAAGGCCGTATTACCAAGAAGCTGCTAATTGACCCAGGACAGCTCCAAGCCCTCTGCAGTTGTCAGGAATCCCACACATCCCCACACAACTGCTACGCTCAGAGACAAACCCTGTGTTTTTAAGATGAGAGCAACAGTGAGCTTTACAAAGGCAGCTCCTTACAGCGAGGCAGGGGCCACGCCAGGGAAAGCAGCTGCAGGGTTATAGGGTGCTATTTTATTTCCATTTCCACATCCCTTGGAACTGCTATTAACTTTATCCACTGGAATTTTCAGCCGCTCCCGAGATCCCTTTGCCCAGCACAACCCGCTCAGCCTGTCCTGGCTGCAAATCCAAATGCTCTTGCTTGAAGCCTTCACACCTTTCACTCTTTACACCCACACCCGCAGCGAGCTCTTTATAACAGGCTTTTAGACAGTGATGACGTTGCTCTCAGCGTTAGAAACAGCCCTGAACAACTCTCCCATTACACCCAGTTTGGGGTTTTGCTGCATTTTCCAAATAGTTCCCACCTGGCTGGTTTAGTGCAGAGATTCCTACTTTGCTGAAGGGAAAGAGTGGTTTAAATTGCATGTGAGTTACACATGACTAAATGAAACAATCAAATGCCAGTGTTAATTATGAAGTGGGGCGAGTTAGTCTTCACCTAGAGTCCTTTGCCACAAACACTAAACCACTTTAAAAGAAGTGGAGAGGTCTAAGATCTGCTGATGCACCAAGGCTGGGTGCTCAGGGATTGCCCCAATGTCCAGCCACTCATGCACACCTCTGCTTTGGGTAGGTCTGAGTCCAGAAGACCAAGATAAACCAAAGGTCTAATCTTGGGTTATTACTAATCTGACAAACTAATCACATCCTACCAGCTGCAGAGCCACGTCACTCGTGGAAAGAAGCTGGAACACAAGAAGTTCCATTTAAACACAAGGGAAAACTATTGTACTGTGAGGGGGAGAGAGCCCTGCCCCAGGCTGCACAGGGAGGGTGCGGAGGCTCCTTCTCTGGAGGTCTTCAAAACCCACCTGCATGTGTTCCTGTGTGACCTGATCTAGTGGTAGTCGGACTGGATGATCTCTAAAGGTCCCTTCCAACCCCCACCATTCTGTGATTCTACGATTTCCTCAGCAGACTCACACAGAGGGTTAAGGAAGGTACGAGAGGATTAAATCCCACAGCAAGTGTGGGGGCACCTGTAGCTTGCTTGGGTCACTGGGCCCTAGGAAAACATCTTCTGCTATGTTATAGCTACACCAGAACCAGTTGAGCACAAGACAGGCTAAAAAAGGGGGTTGACTGCGAGCTGGGAGTAGAGGAAGCTGAGAGCATCTCTCCTGGGAGAGAGGATCAAGCGAGACATCCTGGGCTGCCCTTGGGGCTTGTAAAAGCAGCCCTGATGAAATCTAAATTGATCTTACTTTTATCTTCTTTACTTTGCTGAAGTCAAATCACAAGGAAATGAGCAAGAACAAACTTTTCAGGAGGTCAAAGAGCACTCTCCTACCCCCTCTGACTCAGGAGCACACACTGTCTGGCTTTTCAGAGCAGCACAACCCTCCCCTGCTCTTTAAACCTTCCTGTTTCTCCACCACCTGAGCAGTAGAAGGTGGCAGAAGGAGGCGTGATCACTATTCTGCAACATCCAGCAACCCCAGCTTGACTTCACAGAGACCTGCCTCCTGCACCAAGGGCTCAAAACACCAGCAGTGACTCTGAGCCAGCTCCCACCAACTTCCCAGCAAGGGCACATTTCAAGTTTTGCTCCCATCCACAAATATTGTTCCCTACATCACGGGGCCAAACAACATAACCAGGATGGAAACCTGGCTCTCGCTGTCTCCTGGAGCCACAACCAAGACAAACGATTGCCTCGCTGCAGCTGTTTATTTCCTCTGGCTGAGCTGGTTTGGTGGGAAACTGTCTCCAAAAATAAGTTTTTAAAAAGTCTCCAGCCCCCACAGGTACAGTACAATAAAATACTTTTGAGAGTGATACAGAAAACCACCAGTGTTGAAGTGAATAATTTATAGGCAATGCTAAGATTTATCAGAGGTCTCAGCAGCCCCTTTATGGCTGATGTTAGCCACAGTGGGAGCCTGGGCCAATTGAGACCCGTTAAACAGAGCAACTAGAGGCTTTGTAGGAGCAAACCTGCCACCAGGCATCTAGAAAAACATATTCAGAGCCAGCTGATATATTCCTTATGTCATACAGGTGGAGAGGGGAAAAAACCCAACAAGACTGAACAACAGAGGCCATGGGAAGAGCAGCCTGTCTGGGTGGGGAAAGTGGAGCTCCCACACCCTCAATGTCTGCCAGGATCGAGTCCTCACAAGCCAAAGGTGTGAGACAGCCTGGAGCAGGAGGCTTAGCTCACCATGAGGTCCAGCTCCAGGACTCTCAGCTCCCCATGAGGTCTGTCTGTGACCTGACCTCAGGTGCATCCTTGCGATGCTCTGGCTGTGTGTTCCCACACAAAGCAGGAGGCTGTGCCTCAGCCACACCACACAACCCCCTCAGACAACTTCTTCCAAACCAACTGCCATTTAGATGAGAGCAGATGCTTTATTTAAAACTTGCATATTGAAGATCCCCAAACACAGAGCCTGAATTATTCATGGACAGGACCAGGAGAAGCTTTAACGCTGTGCCACACAACGGCTCAGCCTCACTCAAGAGGAGCAAAAGGAATACATTTCTATCCCTCCCCAGGCTCCCCCTACACGCTTTCTGCAGGTATCCAAAACCTGGAGCCTCACAGGAAAGCCCTCTTGGCAGTCCTGGGAGCCCTGTCTGGACTAATGGCCTCAGGGACACCCCACGTTTCACCAGTCCTGCTGAACACATTGCAAAACCTCCTTTCCTCCCCCAAAATAAAACTGGTTCAAGATTATGCACGGGGATGTTGCTTCATGAACTTTTACCCCTTCATCCCAGCCAAGGCAAAGTCCAGGTTTCCCCTCACACCTCCCTGCCAGGGCACACTGGCCCATTCCATGAAGTCAAGTCTCTCCACATCTCCCCTGTGCAGCCTCAGTCACCCTCTGTGCTCACCTGTGGATATACCTGCAGCCCATACCAGAGCAGAGGCTACTTGCAAGACCAGACTCATCACCAACTGTCTACACACCAGGATCTGCCTTGTCCAACTATTATTTTCCCACGTTCATTTGTGGGGAGGAGAGAAGAAACAAAGCAGCTTCCAGAACATCATTTCAAGAGTGAAAAGACACCAAGATGTATGGCGGCAGGGATCCCAGCCACACCGCCATGTGCCCCTGAGAAAAAGGGTCACCTTTAAAACTGGGAACTTAATTAAAGCCCATAAATAAAAGGAGCTGGGTCATGCTGTTAACTCGGGAGCAGTTGGTGCCATTTGGCCCAGCGCAGCTGAAGAGCGGGCGCAGCGCGTGATTGCGGCAGCCACGCACGCCGGCCCCGGCTTCCCAACGCTCCCCAGGCTCCTCTGCCAGCAGGATTAATCACATTCAATAAGCTCAGTAATTAGGCCTGCTCTCATGCTGTATTGCACATGGCTACCTCAGAGGGCTGCAGAAACACAGCAGCTGCTTAAAGTAGCCTAAATGTCATACTTCAGATCTACGCCGGGCAAACTCTTCGATCCTTGTGAGTGCTGAGAAGGAAGGCTTTGAGGAAGGAGGATGGACTCCTCAACTGGGAAAATCATCTCCTATGAAAATCTTACTCTGGATAAAGGCAGGATATACCATGTTAACACGTATACTGCTTATTTACAGCCATGCCCTCTGCCAGAGATGCCATTACCCACCCCAGCATTCCTGTGTCAATACTGAACCTTGCTCTAAAACCTTCACACCAAGGAAAAACCAGAACAACTCAGCTTCTTCATTCTTCAGGCCCCTCAACCCCACTAACACCTGCCACTTAACACTCAATCCAGTTTTTTCTCACTTCTATATGTATTCTGCTCCACAAAAGAAGAGGAAAAAACCTCAATCCTTGTCACCTTGCCAGGACATTCCTCTGCAAGTATTCACGGTACGACTTGTACCAACAGCAGATCCTGAAATACTTCTCTTCGCTCCTGCAGTCCAGTTGGCACAGTCAACTGAACAACCAAAGGGGGAAACTGAACAAGCTAAGGGGAAGTCTGTGGATCCTTCCAAGAAAAAGCCTGGTACCAAGAAAACCATCAAGGAAAGCAGCACATCCCTGTGATGGCAGACAGAGCCAGCTTTCCATATAGCAACAGATTTAGATCAGTTCCAATTTTCCTCCTTCTTCCCAGTCAGAATTGCTGCATGGGGAGATCAAGTCTCTACCCATCCAACCATGGGATGATGATGACTCTCAAGGCTGACGCACCTGGAGAAATGCAGCCTGTAACTCCCCAGCATCTCCTGCAGAACTGGGCTGACCAGGGTGGGATGCAGAAGGAGCAGGAGGTACATCACCCCCAAGGAAGGAGAGCCCATCATGGTGTGACATTTTAGTTGCTGGTTCTCCCTGGCCTGCTTGACTTGCCAGGTTCAGCTGTGGGGATGTTGAGCTGCCTGTGCCTGACATTCAACAAGCTTATGCTCAAGAAACCTCAAAACATGGGATCATCTCAGCACCCCATTCCCTCCAGCAAGTTACCACTCCATAGCTTTTTGCCACCAACATCTGATTCATACTAGAAACACCATGCCCACAGTGAAATGCTTCACTGCTTGTTCTCTTCTCACTGGACCACAACTAACCACCACCCTGGTGCCCACAGCAAAACTGCAAGAGATAGAAAACCTGCATGGCTGTAGGAAGAGCATCGTAGCAAGCTCAAATGATTTCTGCAGGGTTTAAAGCATCCAAGGGGACAAACGTCAAATACCATGTGCAAAGACAGCCTGCAGAGCTGTAGAGATCTGCCCAAGGTGAAAGCATGGCCAAACTGAGGGACAATCCCTCAAAACCAGCACAAAGTGAATCACCGTAGTTTCCAGGCATAGCTTCCCCATGCTTCCCTCTATTTACCTGCTGTGCCTGTGTTGAGGATGTTTGCTTGTTTGCCTTTGGTTGCTACCTCCTCCCCAGCCCCTCAGGCTGAGCCAGCTGCCTCTGCTCAGAGCCATCAATTCCAATCCAGGAACAAAGCCAAAGTGCCTACAGATGCACCCTGACTGAACCTGCCAAGGGGACTCAGCTGCAGGGATGGCTGCTCTCACCAACCTCCCTTCTCCAGGCTTTGCTCTGCATCAGAGCTGTTTTTTGGGGTGAGCATCAATGACCAACCCAACCAGATACAGAACTTGCAGGGTCATGGTCTTTGAGCTCCTTCACCCAAAGGGCTTCATTTAACAACATCAGGTGCTATTTTAGAGCAGATCCTCACCCCACAGAGATAACAAAGGGAAGCCCCCATAGAACAGATTTTTTTAAGTGCACTGCTTAAAGATGCAGAGGAACAGCAGTTTGCTTTGCAAAGCAGACTAACATCTCCCCAGCCCCAATGCCACCCAGTTTGAATGACTTCAGTAAGTAATTACACTGGATTGAAAATTACTGCAGATCCCCCCATGCTGCATCTCATTTTTTTAATGCATTGGTGTCCCAGTGCTCTGGCCCAAGATGCCAACTGAGCTGGGCTTAAGGGGTATTTTTAGCTTTATTACCCAGTATACTTTTTGCAGAAGTTGTATTTTTCAGATGTTACAGGGTAAAGAGATTAAATACAAACTGAGCCTGTTGCAAGAAAAGTTCCTTTTTATAGCATGTCAAAACTTCAGCATTCAGATTGAAAGTGAAGTGACCATGGAAAGTATTTGGGGGTGTATCCAGACCTGACAACCTCAACGAACATCCACCCAGTACCCTTGTGGTCATCAACACAAAAAGTTTGGCTTACAAAGGTTTCAAACTCTCCCAAGTGAGATGCTTGGATGACCACACCAGATGAGGCATGGGGGACAGAAACCTAGGCTTCAGTTCTCTTCAAGTTATATGAAAGAACCAAGATTCATTTTTTCAAACAGCACATTCAGACCTTGAAACCTTCATTTTACTGAAGAGCAGAACTAGTTCTCCATTTTGCAAACCATAAGCAGTGTGAAGAACAAAGGCAGGAGCACGTTGCTGGGTCCCCTTCACCCATCTCCCGCAAACTTAACTGAATCTGACCCACTTCCAACTTAACCATGTTACTCTGCACTAAGAAATCAAAGCAAGTCAAGGCAATGTAACGTGCTGCAATGAACTACCAGAAGCAACACGAGCCTCTGTACACACAGGTGCTACAGGCACAATGCAGAAGAGCACATGCAGGAGAGCAGAGGCAACATTAACTCTGGAGACTGCTTTTTGCTTCCAAATCCTCATGGGTTTGTTAATGCTGAGCACCAGGACAAATCCATCCCACTAGAAAAAGAAGGTCCTGTCTGGATCTGTGCCATTATGCATCCAGCACTCTGAGGTCCTTCTCTAACAGTCATGATTTTAGATCCATGTCTGTGATTCCACTGGTTTTACTCTTAGCCCAATTAAGGAATTGGCATTTTAAAAAGGCTTTGCATAAATGTGCTGTAGCAAGGCTCTTCACTTCCAGCCCAGTTTTTTCCAAAACCACTAAGCATCAAATGCAGAAGGGAAACTGTGACAGAGTGGCATTCTGAGGTGAAACAGAGTGAGAGTGATGGTCTTCAGAAAGGATCAGATCCTGTGGTTGAGGCATCTACAGCGTTTCCAGGCACACAGCATCAGCCTGAGTAGGACCCAAAAGCACTGCCAGCCTCCCATGGGAGGCTACAAAACAAGGACACAGGGAGTGGGGCAGACAGGAAAAAAGCAGCTCAGAGAAAGTTGCAAGGAGAATGCAGAAAGAGAAACGAACCCAAATGAAAGCAGAGAGGAGGAGCAGAAGAGGAAGCAGAGATGCAGAGTGGAAATGAGCTCTTCTCACTCCTCCCTTCAGCCCCAGACCAAACCCAACCACACAGCTTTATTCTCTACAGTGAAGAAAGCCAATGTAACCAGTTATAGACATGTGTAGTTTCACTGCAGGGAGGGGGGTGGGGACTTTCTGCTGTTTGGTGTTTTTAGGATGTCTTTACCAGTCCAAGGGAAGAAGCCAGAAAGCAAAGGTATCATTTGCATCAGCACAATGAAGCTAAACAGGCACAGAGATTGGTCAGTACCAATCCACAAGGTAACATTGCTCAGGTCCCTCAGAGCCCTCCACCAAAGGCTGTGGGGATGCCTGTGGCCAGGGAAGGGTGAGGAGCCAGTCAGTACCTTTCATTGCCCGGCTGGAACTCGGAGAGCAGGGACGGGCGCCGGCGCTGCGGCTGCATGATCGACCCCGGCGGGAGGTGGGAGGCAAAGTCCCTGGAATGATGCTGGTACTCCAACAGTGCCACGTCCTGCAAAACACACACAGAGGGCTCGTTAGGCTCAGGGCATCCTTCAAGCAAGCACTGAACCCTGACAGCTCAGTAGATATCACATAGCTACTCCCCCTTTGAAGCACTGGATGTTGGACCGCAAAGCTCAGCGCTCCTCCCCCTGGGAAAGGATTCCCAGTAAGCCCCAGAACCACACCGTGCTGGGATAGTAGCTCAGCCCTTGGTGCAATCTGCCTCCAGCCTTTTCCTGAGGCTGCTCACAGGCTGGGTCCTGGAACAGGACCCCAGTGAGCTCAATCCTGCCTCCAAGCACGCACACAGGGACTTCTGGCATCCGAGCAGCGCTGACGACAGCTTCAAACCCGAGAGGAAGAACAGGCAAGAAGAAAATTAAAAGTCACAGAGTAATTTCAGCTTCAATAATTTGTGCAGAAGTATGGAGAAAGAAGAAAAAGAAAGAAGATAAGTGATATCTTGAGAGTGTCCCTTTAAACACAGCTCCCCTGGGCTGAGCTCAAGGGGTTTGAAAGGACAGTTTGCTACTTACTCTGTGTACGTCCCTTTTGTTCCTCGACCCTTGGAGAGTACAGTACAGTATGTTCCTGATTTTAATTAAATAAGAAGCCCTCCTGCTCTGTGCCACAGACTGATTCCAGCAATAGTATTTTAGCAGCTGCATTCAACTGCTATTTTTTATTTGGAGATAGATACTTGACTAGAAGACTAATCATCTAATTAACCAAGACCTTCAGCAATGGCACAGAAAAACCCTGTCACAGAATATCCCTGGTAACACTGACACACATTTATGTTAGAAAAACCAGTCTCACCTGGGAGTCTATTTTGAACAGTTCTCAACTGGAACAAAAAAGTCCCAACTCCCTCAAAAACATCAAGAAAAAAAAGGTAATTTCAGAGTCTAAAAAAAGAAAGAAAATCAATAAATAAAGTATGATGTGCATGCAGTTGGGGGCGTGGGCAGGGGACTCTCAGCACTAACAGCTGCAACAGAAATTATTTGATCAGATGTAGTGAAGACTGACATGCCCCAGCAGTAGGGAAGTTGGAAGTGCCCCAGCACAACGTGTGGGAGGCAAAGAAAGGATCTAGGAGCTTAAATAGCAACAACTTGCCCCTAGAGACCCTCTCTCCCAAGCTGTAAGTGAACAGAGCAGCCCAGTGTTGGATGCCATGCTCTCCTCCAGCCAGCTGCAGAGTAGAAAAGAATATCCAAGCCCAGCACTTTTGGCCATCAGAGAGTAAAACAAGATGTTTGCATAGTGGCTTTCTGGAAAGCCAAGAAGAAAACCAGAAATTGTAAGCATTCTGTCCAGGGAAGCCAAGAAAAGCAGCTTCCCTACTCCCATTCAGGAGTCCTCACACAAAAGCTGAAAATACCAAAGAGAAAAGGATGGGGAATGGTGGTGTGTGATGGCCTCCACTTCCCCTCTGCCTACAAAGGTGCACCAGTTTGTGGCATCAGGTTCATTTCTCTTCAGCATCAGGCAGCAGTGAGGTGCTGTTCCTTTTCCCTTCTGGGAAATGCCAGGAACCAGAGGCCTCTGCCAGCCCCAAACTCTAGCCTGGTCACTTCACATCTCAGTCTCTGGGGCAAGAGGTGTCTTCAGACAGGTTCTTGTGACCTTAAGGACATTAGTGGGAGAGCATCTACTCATCCTCACAGGGATGTTCCACTTCTGCTGTAAGTGCAGGCGTTAAGGGAGGATGCTACCCTGTGACACTGTCTGTCCTTCAGCTCTAGAGACCATAGACACAGGATGCTATGGGAGGCTGGAGGACAGGACATGCCATCAGTCCAACCACAGATGGGACAAACTCAGACACGTGGAGCGAAGGAGCCCATCAACTCTTAGAGCCCCAGCCAAAGCAGAATGGCTGCCTCCAATCAGCTTCCCCATGTTTGCACTCACCCTGCTTTTAAACTGAAAATTTAAAACAAAAATTAAGAAGAGAGTGATGCAGCTCCTGACATCCACCTACAAACCAAACACATCATGTCTGGGAAGGCACAACCAGGACCGTCACCTTCCGTGGGTGTATAAACAGGAATTACCCGTCTGGGAGGCTCAGAGGCTGTGCCCTTGACAAGAAAAAAAGGCTCCTGCATGTCCCGAGAACCATCTGTTCTTCCTTTTCCCCCTGCCCACACTCAGCTGAGCGTTGCCTTTCCCTCCTCTGACTCCCATCAGAAAGTCGCTGGTGGAGGAGAGCCTGCTGGTGTGGCCTGAAGCGAGAGGGATGCTCCTGTAGCTGGGCCCAGCTCCTGCTTCTCCAGATGTCACTCAGCTCACTCTGAGCTGCTCTGCTTTGCTCACATCAGTGATTGGTTTTACCAGAAGAAAACATAACCCAAAAATTAGCAGGGAGGATTCAAACTGGCGAGTTTCTGTGTCCTGTGATCAACCGTCAAAGGAACCGTGGCAGACCTGGCAGGGCGTAGGTGGATTAGTTGCTCAGAAAGTTACTCCATTAAATGGCACTGTGAGCTGTGACTGTGTTTTCCAAATGCTGATGCCAAAAAGGTTTAGGAGCTGCCTTCAGAAGGGGTTTCAATGTCATTGAGCAGTGTTTTAAAGAGGGATGCTGGCAAGGCCCCTCTCTGCCAGCACCGTTGCACCTCCTACACCAGGCAGAGACGAGGGAGCATGCCACGTGAATTCCCCACCACTAACACACAGCAAAAAGGTGATTTGGTCCCCATCCCGAGCTAAAATGTCTAGCACAGGCTTAGCATCTGCTCAAGGGCATTGGAAGACACCTGAAACAAAACAAGTAAACAACTCTACAGTCCCCAGGTAAACGCTGCCCCGTTTCCTCTCCACTGCTTTGCTGGTTTCGTTTCCATATTCTGCTCATCCTCTGCCCTTTCCTCTCTTTGCTTCTCTTCCTTCCCCTTGCAAACCCTCCTCCCAACCCCCCTACCCCCCAAAGTTGTTGATGTGTTGGAACACCTTCTCCAGAGCCCTCATATCTCACTGCCTCCAGTGGGGTCTTTGTTCCTTTCATACCTGTTCCCTGTGGTTCAGGTGCTCGTGACACAGATGGACTTGTGAAAGTTTTGCAGAACTTCATAAATTCAGTGGACGTCATGAAACAGAAATTAATGAAGCAGAAAGACCACGAGCAGTCAGGGGCTCTGGCACATCAACAGATTTGGGGGCGTGGGAGGAGGGTTTGAAGAGGGCAGGAAGAGATGCAAAGAGAAGATGAGCACCTTTTCCATTTCTGTTGATAGAAGTTAAGCTTTGCTCGTTTCAGAAGGATGGGGGATGTTTCCACAACAAACCCAAAGCAAAGCAACCAAAATCACTGTGGAAGTCTCAATGTCATGACCTTACCGTTCTCTTCATAACACAGCAGCTTCCCAAAACATAACCCAGGGTGAAAGGAACTGTGTCCCCTCTAATCATGTAGGCAGAGTATAAACAAACAGGTCAGTTTCCTCTCTCTGCACTGCATCAGGATGATGCAGAGGCTGAGCTGCTGGGGTCAGGGTCACACCTCCTGTCCCACTCACCTCTCTGGCAGTGGCTCTCCTCCAGCCAGGAGAGCAGTGCTATTTCAGGCTAGTCCCTGGGGCAGCCATCCCGTGTGACAGAAGCAAAGCCACACCATGCCTCTGTTGCAGAGCAATGGTGGCGGGATCCCCTTCTCCAGCACAGACATTTGTCCCCCTGCAAAACCCTGCTACACACATCCTTGCTCCCAGGAGCAGCAGTGGGCTCGGGTCAGGAGCAGACCTGGAAAACCATGGAAGTCACTCAGCCAGGAGAGGAAGGTTGGATCCCTGTCCCTTGGAGCAGCTGAACAACCAGTTGCAGTGAAGAGATTGGGTCATCTCCATCTTCCAGAACCAGGAATGCACTGCTGCCTTTCACAGGATCACAGCACGGTGGGGGTTGGAAGAGCCCTCCAGAGCTCATCCAGCCCAACTCCCTGCTAAAGCAGGTTCCCCTAGATCAGGTTACATGGGAACTTGATCCTCCACAAGCCACCTGGTGTTACACCACCGCTGGAGAGCTGTTCTGGCCCAGACCATCCATGCATGCAGGGAACAGACACTCCAAAACCAGCAAGCCACATCCCCAAAGCTCAGGGTGAAGCCAGCTAACTACAACTAGAAAAGCAACAAGGAAAATGGCCATTATTCACTTTCAAACTTTGCACCTACACTGGATCCTGAGCACATCAGCCTAATGAAACTGAATCGGGGAGCAGGCTCCTCAGAGCTGAGGCAGCTCAGCCTCTCCCTGCACTGCCCCAGCTGCCAGCGACCCACTGGGAAGGGGCTGCACACTGGTCTGAGCAAAAGGGACACACAGCACTGGCGTGGGGCTGTGCTCAGATAGGTGATGGGGAGCACAAAGAGCTGCTGGTACCATCACCAGAACTGCAGCTTCTCAAGGCAGAAGATTTTGAGTGCCCACAGCAGAGCATACACTGCAACTCAGCAGCCAGCTGGAGCCACAGGTACCCCAGGGCAGACTTGAGCATCTCAGATGAATGCTGCAGCCCCTTGGCCTTTACACAAGACTTTGATTCTCTTCCCTTTCAGCAAATCTCTTTCAGTCAAAGCCTGACACAGGTGACGCTGCAGACAAGAGGCCTCACGACCGCTGCCTGCTGCGACAACTGCTGAGGAAGGGTCTTGTGGGGAAAATGACTGAAATGCAGTTGCTTTCTGCCTAAATACAGCCAGGAAGCTGCTCTGGCTCCAGCAGGTCCTTCTGAGCCTGTGGGCAGGCTGAGCCAGCACTAGCAGCATCGCCAAAGACAGACAGAGCCTGAGAGTGCCTCCAGAGCCATAAATCACCCCGGCAGAGCAATGCAGCACAAGGCCAGCCTTTAGAGAGATAAAATGTGAAAGAATCAAAAGCAACCTCATTGAAGTACACTTCATGCACCAGGGTGCAGACAGAGGTGCTGAGAGGGTCTTTTGCTGCCAGCAATGAAGGCTGGCCACATCCAGGCTACCCCTGCCTCAGGGTGCTGGGAGAGGAGCTGGGCAGAGCACTCCCAGTTTCAAGGTCTTCTTGTGTTGATAGTTTGACTCAGAAGTGCTGAGAGCCATCTCCTTCCCCTTCCTGGTAAATTCTCTGACCCTAAATAACCTGAGTCTATCAGGCTCATTTAGATATGCTAATCAAACTGTCTAAAGCCAGGAGACTGAATGCAACATTATATAAAAGCCCTTGGCAACACAGAGACAGGGACAGCCCTGGGGAAAGGGAAAAAAGCTTCCTCTCTCCTTTTTTTAGGTATTTAAAAACTTTCAGCCAGCTGCCTTACCTACCATGATGTCTCCAGCAAAATCTGTGCCTTGCAGATCTCAGTAACCCACACACTGAACTCAGAACTGCATGCAGCTGCAGCCTCTCTGCCTCTCTTGCTTTTCATTCCGAGCATGGGCACTGCCTGGTGCACTTCATTTCTCCTTCCCCTGCTTGCAAATGCCTGATCTCCAATGACATCAGGAAGTATCCCCCAGGCTCTGATCCACAATGCACAGAGCCAGACAACACTAGGCTACGGCCAACAGCAGCTCTGACAAGGCATCCACTAACTGCTCCATCCAGATGGCATTCCCACACCTCCAAGAAACTAGCCCCTGAGGAGGAGACCCCAGAGATACGAGGCCTGCAGAAACGGAGCCTGGAACTGGTCTTGCAACAGAAAGGTGAACCGCTCCTCCTGTCTTCCTCCTCCCAGCAGAAAAACAAGTGCAAACACCCCGTGCTTCTGGCTTCCTTGGAAAACAGCTCTGGAGTAAACTCAAGGAGGCCTAGAGCGCAGCCAGATGTGCACCTGCAGCACAGCTCGAGCAGCCCGGAGCACGAGATGCATCCCCCACCGCTTACCACTTCTTCAGCCGAGCAGGCAAGCAGGAGCTCCCCGCCGGGTTTCGGTGCAAAGGCAGCTGCGCTTCGAAACCACCAGCTCTTGTTTTGCAGTGACGCCGCAGAGGAGCGGTCCCGGGGTCCCTCACCACATCCTCCAGCTGAGCTGGCTCCCCAGCGCAGGCTCCTGCCAGCAGCCGCCTCTAATCACGGCGTGGGGCACCGGCAGCCATTCACCTGCCCGGCTCCCTGGGCACGGGAACGCTCACCCAGCTACACGCCGCTGCCCTACACAGCCCTGCCCCACACGGCCCTCCTCACCTCCTGCGGGCGGGCAGGCAGGGCAGGGCACTGCAGGCACTCACAGAGGAGCACATCCCAGCCCCCCCAGCCAGGATTAGGCCGTGGGCTGTTCGTTCTGAGCTCAGCCAGCGTTGCATCGCGAGCCACCTGCATTTCTCAACGCCGTGCTATTTGTGCCGGAGCACTCCCCGGCGCTCAGCCGAAATGAGGCCGACCAACAGTGCGGGCCAAACGTGAGTAAAAACAATCCCAAAGCATCCCTATTTATTTCACTATTTATAAATTGCCCCTTATCTCATTTCAGAAGGCGATGCCTGGCTGCTCCTGCTGCTCGGGGGCAGCACACGGGCTGTTCTGGGAACTGAGGGCAGCAAGGCTGGTGCCCACCACATGCTGTGGCACTGGTGACACACAGAGCCAGAGCTGGGCACTGTACAGCCGCTGCCCTGGCATGTCCCACACTCCTCTCATCCTCTCCAACAACATTCCACTGGCTCTGGGGACCTTGCTCTACCTCACACTTCACCTTCATCGTGCATATCCCAGTTTCCACTGGTATTTCCCTGAGAGAAGAGGTGAGAGCGATGCAGAGCAGTCATGTGCAACATCCTTCTCCTGCTGATGTTTCCCCAGACCAGAGAACACCCTGTACGACTGATGCCCAGAGCTATCCCCTGTACGAGGACAGCCAGAGGGGGACACACAAGTCAGTGGCCAGGATTTGACTGCAGAGCCACCGCATTATCCCTGGGAAGCACAAGGCAGGTTGAGCTTCCCACATCCCCAGGAGGACGCAGCCAGCAAGGAGCTGCATATCCAGACTTGAAACCTCTAAGGGCCTCAGACCATCCAGCAATTATTTTGTGCAATAAACTGCTATTTGAGATCCCCCCTGATGCAACCCTGGCTGCAGCTGGATGCTGGGCTAGCAATTGGTGCCACCTGCAAGCCAGGCAGACCAGCTCTCCAGTCCAAGGTGGGGTGGCCAAAGTGGCACAGCCACCCCTCCATCAGCTTTGCCAGAGCCAGGGGATGCCTCCACCCCTCCTCTGCACACCTTGAACCTTGAGAAAATAAGTTGCTTTGAATCTCTTTCTGCCAGCAGCGAGCGTGACCTATTTTAGCAGTAAAAGGAAAGGCTCCCCGGTGCT
The DNA here is from genome assembly GCF_028858725.1 of Colius striatus. Taxonomy (NCBI): domain Eukaryota; kingdom Metazoa; phylum Chordata; class Aves; order Coliiformes; family Coliidae; genus Colius; species Colius striatus. The sequence continues at coordinate 12,993,257 of NC_084775.1, read as the reverse complement.
TGGATGCCCCTTGGCGCTGGCAGCACAGTAGTCACTCAGACTTAGAAATGCACTTTTCTAGCCTTTGCCTGGAAGAAATAATATTTTCCAAGGCCAGTTCAGGTAAGAGGAAGGTTTGGGAGGAAGCAGGGCAGTAGCAGAGCTGTCATTGCATGAGGTCCAGACACAGTACCAGCTGCAAAGGGAGCAGTGTGGCTCATTGCCCTCAGCTTCCCAGGCAGAGAAACCATCCTCTGCTACTGAAAACTTCCACTGAAGTGCAAAGGAGGTGGTTTATTGATCAAAACAGGTTGTCCACAAGCACTCTGCTGTCTGCCCAACTTCCTCCCCAAAGCCCTGGGAGGAACTCACTTCATTTAAGAAAAAAAAAAAGAAACAGAGCATAAACCAAACAAGGAGCCTCCACAGTCAGTCCCACTGCTGGAGATAAGGGCAGGAGTAACAACCTGGCTCAAGACATGCATCTTAATCTTGCCTACGGGGATGCAACATGTGCTGAAAAGACAAATGTCCTCATTGTTCCAACAGTCTCCTTGCCATCCATCTCTCGGAAGCTGCTGACTCGGCCTTTTGTCTTAGGAGGTGACCACACTGCACGTGGCCCCTCCCTGGAAGGCCCCGATGGCTGCTGCCGTCCCTGCGCAGCAACGCATCCTTCCCAACGCCCTCGCCAGCAAACCGGGGCTGGCAGCAGCCTTCGCTGGCCCGTGTGAATATGCCATTCATGGAGAAGTCACGTCTCAGTGGGGGCAGCTCTCAGCTGTCGTGGCTTCCCAGTCATCTGACTGGTGCCGGGTGCTGGAGCCAGCCCTCTCCCTGGCAGCCTGAGGTGCCCGCAGAGCAGCACCACAGCCACTACAGTGCTGCTTTTGAGTCCCTCCCCATCACAAGACTTTTGTCCCAGTCACATCCAGGCGCCTTTGAGCATAGAATGACCCGTCTGCCCTTCCTCCATTGCCCACGCCTGGCGCTCTGCTTCCTGAAGCCACTCGTGGTCACAAACACTCATGCAGGGCAAGCAGCTCTCTTCACACAATGAACCCAAAACTTCCATCTTAAAAGCATCAAGTCATTTTTCTCATCCTTGCATCAGTTCTGAGGCATGGTCCCCCACCATCTCCCACCACACACGCTCCCACAACCTGTCTGGCGCCTCTCTATAGAACCCCTTTCAGCTTCCATGTCCTCCATTCAGCTCTCTCCCACACTTCCTTACACCTCCACAGCAACTCCTTCAGGCCAAAGAACCTGACTTGCTCAGTATTTTGAGTAAGTGTGGCCATAGTAACAACCAGCAAACGCCCCAAGTCTTGCAGAAGGCGTCTCCAGGGGCTGACGGGGCAACACGGGCAGAGTCAGGCTAGGAGTGCAGGCAAAGGCTTTACATCTCCAAAACTGGCTTCAGTGCATCTCTATTTTTGCCAAACCACGTATACAGCAAAAGTTCTTTCTTACCCTGGGGATTTAGAATCTTGACATCAACCAAAAGCAAAGCATTACCCTCTGCATCTAATCACATCCAGAAAGCAGATGAGGGGAGCAACAACAGAAGTCTACAGCAGCTTGATAAAAAGAACTGGTTTGGATAAAAGCTGTATCCTAGGGAAAATGCACTTTAAATACCAGCTCCTAGAAACCCAGGGCAGGGGTTAGGTGTTCTGTTCCTTCAGCCCCTAGTCCCACAGCAGAAAGCCAGTTTTCCCATATCCAGAGCTCAGAGCTCGTACAATCCTTCACAGAAGGGTACTCGAGTGAGATGACGCTGAGCTCTCGGGACAGTCCCATCAGAGTCAGTATTTCCAAGGTATGGTTTTGATTTTCAAGTCATTCCTTAAAACATTAGCTGGAGCCTGGCAGGCAGAATTCAGGATGCACATTGCTGGCACGAACCACCCTCCGCTCAGCTGCGCAGCTGGGAGCACGAGGCTTTGCTTTGCACTCGGAGGTGGTTGGAGAAGGCTCTTCACAGCCTGGGGGATTTAAGCATTTGGCACCATAAACTCTTCCGTTCTGCAAGTTCCTGGAGCACTGAACACAGACTGGCATTTTGCTTCCAGCAGATAAAAGTGTGAATAACTACTCCAAGGAAAACCAACACTGCAGCACAGGCGCCTGGCGCTTGTAGTGCAAAACACACTGCCTCTGCAGGCTTACCTGGCATCGCTGCTCACCTCACTGGGGAGAGGAGAGAGCTCCTGCCATCTCAGGAGCTTGCACCTCCTTATAGCACCTTCCACCACAGGACTCACCCTGCTCAAACGGCTGGGAGGAGTCTGGGCAGGGAAGGAACTCTATTTCCCCCAGGCCACCATTTGGCTGGGACACCAACTCAGCACAAGAGTTTGCACCAGCCTGTTGTCTCTGCTTCAGACAGACAAGGAAGTTATTTATCACAGGCCAGAAGAACAGTGTGATTGGGCTGGATTGCTCCTGCTCAAGTGCTGTTTTGTAAACAGGGAGTTTAATGAAGGAACTGCTCTCAAACAGAAGAGGTGGCACGGGAGAAAGCATGAAGGCCTCAAAGCTGGAACAGAGGGGTTAAGGAGGAGTGTCATGGTTTAACCCTGGCCAGCAACTAAGCATCACCACTCACTCCCCATCAGTGGGATGGAGGAGAGAATCAGAGGAATGTAAGTGAGAAAACTCATGGGTTGAGATGAAAACAGTTTAATAGGTAAAAAAAAAGCTGTTCACAGAAGCAAGGCAAACAAGGGATTCATTTAGCACTTCCCATTGCAGGCAAGTGTTGAGCCATTTCCAGGAAAGCAGGGCTCCATCAGGTGCAATGGTGACTTGGGAAGACAAACACCATCACTCCACATGTCCCTCTTTCCTCCTCCTTCCCTCAGCTTTTCATAGTGAGCATCCCAGCCTATGATCTGGGATATCCCTTTGGGCATAATGGAGCACATGCACACACCTCAATCCTACCAATCCCCAAACCTGCTTGGTAGTAGCTAAAACACTAAAAGCACCCCAAAAGCAGAAGCTGTTTTGGCACAGAGGTTGCTGCACAAGGACACCTTGCGTGTCCCATCTCCTCAGCATCTCCAACAGCCACTACTGCTCTCCCAGAAGCTGCAGCCTCTGGGGGTGAAGCCCAGAGGGCTTCCTGGGGCTCTGAAAGGTCAGGGCACTAACAGAGAAGGATGACTGGTAAGGAGGGCACAGCAAGAAACTAGATGTACACGAGAGGAAGAGAGGGGAACTCTTCTGTCCCCAGAGAATATTGATCACGAAGAGGCTTTAAAAGGAAAGGGGGACGTGTGCTAGGCAGGGAAAATCGATCTGTTTACAGAAAATATCTGCAGGTTGCCTGAAAATTAATATCCTTCATAGGAAAGTTTCCTTTCAGAGAGCATGAACTTCAGACACATTAGAAGGTTAAGAGCGTAAGTAATGTGTTTTTTCACCTTTAGCTAAAGGTCATGGAGCATTCAAACAATTCCCTGTTCCCAAGCTGGACATGACAGAAGTCACTAAGCACCCCAACTTTACAGCTAATTAATACAGAAACCACAAGTGTTTCCCCACCAGTTTGGCCAAGAACCACTCAGTGCTCTGAAGAAGCAACTGCTGGTTATTGGTGATTCTGGTTTTACCTAAAGAAAGCCAAACAAACCAGAACCCTTTTACCAGGCTTCCTTCTTCCTTTTAAAAGCCTGTATGCTTGTCAAAGTTTTTTTTACAAGTAATTTTTTTAGTAAGATGGAATTAAATCTAAGGTCATTATAAAATACCAGTCCATTTTGACATCCAGCCTCCCTGACAGCTGTTGGGACCAGATGTCCCCGTGAGCAGGACATCCCAATATGGCTGGGCACCAATCTTCCCTGTGGAACAGCCTGTTCACTGCATCACTTCATCAGAGCTCAGTCTGGATCAGACCCATGGGTTCACAGTCCTGCCCCAAGCTGACACTGAAGAGTGAAATCAGTCAACAAACATCCTCACTTATGTGGTACTGGATCTTCTCTGCCAGCTCCAAACTCAGGGGTAACTCTTGGAATGCACTGCTGGGAAATGGTGTCCATATGTACAAAATGTATTTGTTTATTCACTTGAAGTGCATCTTTGTCCTCATTCTGTTGGATATTCCATCCTATAAAACCCAAGGGGGGGAGAAAAACGCCCAAGCCTGCTTCCGCTGCCTTCTGTCCCTTCACAACGCCCCCTCTCACTTGCCTCATCTGTGACATCAAACAGCTGCAATCCTTTAAATCACTTTCCATAAAGTGTCTCCAAGCCTAAAATAATGTCACGGCTCATTTCTGAGCTCAGTGTTCCTGCCGTGCCACATTTCCCTGGGTGCAACTGTCACACTTGGCCTGTGATTATTTATATTATAATAGCATTTGCAGCCCTGCTGGGCTCAACCCCACACACACACACCCAGGAGGTGACCCAGGGCGTTTCCTCTGCCAGCAGAAGGATCCCCAGACTCACCAATTCCCAGCTCTAGGGAAAGGATGTCGTGGAACACAGCAAAGCAGAATCAAGATCTAATTAGATGCAAGACACGCCAGTGTCGGGTTGGTTTTGGCCTCTCTTGCTTTCTTCCAAACAAGCTCTCACTGTGCAAACACACCCCATGACAAAACTGACCTGGCCAAGACATGCAAGTAAATACCGCTGACTTTTAATATTAAACAGCGTAGCAACTTCAAAGCAACTGGGCTCCTCACTCCCAAGCAATCCCACCAGTGAGCAGCTCCAGCCCCAGAGCCATGGCCAGGTTCCAGCTCACAGCACTGCAGAGCAGGAGACACGTGCTCGTAAACAACTGACAGGGGCAGGGTGGATCATGCAGGGACACGCTTGAAGGAACACTCTGTCTGTCCTCCCCAGGAGAGGCAAGATGCCTCTGGTTTGTGTGGGGCTGGCATGCTTCTGTTGAGAAGACCCTTTCAGCTTTCCATCCAAACAAACCTCAGCTTGGACCTCTCCTGCATCCAGACACCTAACAAGTATCACGTAACTTCAGAAGATTACAGGCGGCTGTAAAAACAGCGTCTAGAAGCAAACGCCAGCAGCATCTTCCAACAGCAATAGGACAGAATAAAAACAGTATTCACTGCAGCCAGAGAGCAGGGCAGGTTGGAGAAACTCTGAGCTCCGTCCCATTTGCTAACAGCTGCCCTGCTTGGTTCACTGTGCTGTTGCAACACTAAGGGGAAGCAACTGGGGTTTGCAGGAGACAACGCCGCAAGGCTCAGGAGCCTCTCGCACTCTGTTGAAATCCCTCTCCACGCTGGGTATTGAGGTTTCTTTGGTTGGTTTTTAAATCATGACTTTGCAACAACTGCAGATCTCGCTCACCTGGTCACATCCCCCTGCTGCTTGCCTTTCTGCTGAAAAGAGAACTGGGATTTTCATTTTGAGACCAATGCTCCCGTTCCGTTCCAGCTCCCAGACAAACACGCTCGCACCGATGGAAGCAAAACTGCCCTAAAGCGGAGCAGGTCAGCATGTCTCACAGCCTGGATGAAAAGCTCCTTTGTGCAGAGGCACGCAGGCCCCGAGCGATCCAGAAGAGCCAGCCAACGCAGTCAAAAGCTCGTCCTGTGCCCTCCTTAATGTTTCTATTTCAAAGCCTTTCCCAACTCCAGCTCTGTTCCCCACGCTGCTCTGCTGAAGCCCAGCAAAGAGGGCAGGCGAGGAAATTGCACCCCTTCACTAACACTTTGTGGATCTCCAGGCTTTCAAGTCCAACCTTAAAATCTTCACAGCAGGAATTATACTGTTCAATAGCCACTACTGTCAGAAAACACTTTGAGGCAAGGTCTCCTCACTAACTTGTTACAAGCACATCCCTGGTCATGGCCACCTTGCAGTAACCCACCAAGAAGCAGCTCTGAAAAGCTGCCTGACCAGCGTATGCCACACTCCAGCACCTAATAAGATTCATTTAAGCAGCTTTAGCTGACTAAAGCTGTTCCACTAAGGAGAGTTTTTTCTGTTAAGGGCTTAAACCTAAAACACTCAGTCATCCAGGATGAGCAAGCACAGATGTGAGTGGCACTGCACAGAAGGGAGAGACTGGATCTGGGTGAATTAACCCATGTAAGCTCTAGTGCATTGAGCAAGACACAGCCAACAAAAACCACCACTGGCTTATACCTTGATCCAAGAGGAGACAAGATTATGGGTCAAATGTAAGAGGGTGAAAAAGTGGGGAAAGGATATAAACAGGAATAAAACCCCAGCAGCTCAGTTTTCTTCTCGCTTCCCACAGAGGTGGTCAGTACTCCCCATCACTCTGCCTGGAAATCACGAGAGCTCTCCCGTGGGTTGAAGACCCAGGAGGGCGCTCAGTGGGCAGCAGTAAGCCCCTGTGCAGGAGGCTCTTGCCCTCTCAATTCAATGGCAAGCAAAGGCCAAGCTGAAGAGGTCTGAAGGCCACACGCTCTTGTTCCTCTCTGGTAGCTTACCACCCTTCCCCTCTTCCCACAAGCTGGTCGCTGCATCCAACCAGGAGGGCTCTGGCTGGACAGACAAATGAACTCCTGTGCTCACAAGCAACGAGCCTGAGCCCATTCCACCACCACAGAGAAACAGAAGAGGATCCCATGAGAGAGGAACAACGAAATCCCACACCACAGGCACGGAAATGGCCTGATTTCTCTGTAACAGCCACCTCTGAGCCCAGCACAGCTGAAGCACGGCCCCAACAAGGGGATATGCCACACAGCCCCTGTCCTGTGAGAGGGGAGGGAAGGAACTTGTCTTGCCTTACCGCATGTGGTCGAGCGATCTGCACCGGGTAGGACATGGCGTGCGGCGGGTAGCGCGGCTCGGCCGCGCGCCAGCTCTGCCTCACAGGCTGCGTGGATCCAGACATGGCCAAAGCCTTGGCACGGCACTCGCTGCTTCCCAATCACCCACAGAGGATTAGGAGAGCCGAGAGCTCCTCTTCATCATGTGTGTGCTCCCCACGGCACGCAATACCTGAAAGCAAACGGGAAAGCAGGGGGTTAAAATCCCAGCAACCACGGTCCTGCGAGACTACCCAACATCATCCAGCCTTGGGTGAGCACTGGCTGCCCTCACAATCCTCCAGCAGCCCTGTTTTCCACTTGGCAAACTCCACTGCCAAGTTTTTGCTGTGGAATACTCCTATCACAGGGAAGTCTGAATATAAGATCATCCCAAATCCATCTGTACTGACTTCCCCAGAAGGATCTTCCCCAGCATCAGTAGGACCAGGCCTGCAAACTGCCACCAATTTCTTCAGGGCTTGTGGACCTGCATATGTAGGTCTCTTTGGAGATGGGTATTCAAGAGGGAGACACGTGAATTAGTTCCCAGAAGCAGAAGCTAGCGTTTTGGCACTTCGATACAAGGTCCCTCGTCCCACACCTGCACATTCACCTGTTACAATTCCTTGTGCAGCTACAACAAAACCAGAACAATCAACAAAGTGCCAGGACCGACCCTGAGCAGGAAGAGCCCCAGCTCCCCCTCCCCAGGACCTGTTCTCCATCCCATGCAACTCTGAGCACACTCACACACAGTAGAGGTACATATCACGTATAGATCTATACAAGGGTTTTGGCAGTATCAAGATCTTTCATCAGCACATGAGGAGCAGCAGAGAAAGCCTCCAGCACCGTGAGCTCCCTGGCAGCACCTCCCCAAGCTCTCGGGGGGGCAAAACCAGCCTGAGCCAACTCAGTTGCAACCAAAACAGCAGTTGGCACGTACAAAACCCCAGAAGAAGGTGGTGGGAAAGAAAGGAAAGGAAGACAAAAAGAAAGAGGAAGTTTTCCCTTTTTCTTTCTTTCTCCTGTGAGACCACAGATCAGCCTGTGCTGATAAACCACTTGCTATCTGCTGCAGGCAGGCACAGGACTGGCTGTTTTGCAGCATCCACACGCTGCTCACCAGCCAGAAATAAAATCAAGGCAACGGTCCCCGGCAGGCTGGGCACGACAAGCAGGACAACAACAGCAGGGGGAAAGCAGCCTGAGCAGGCTCCCTGACACAGAGGTTCAGTTGCACAAAAATAGCATTTTTCAAGCCAATTCTCATTAAGGCCTAAGGAAGACAGACACACTGAGACTCCTTCGTGCTCCTGCTGAGGGTCAGACAAGCCTCTTCAGAAAAAGGTGTTCCTTCCAGTTAGAGATGGGAAAACACACAGCCAAGTTTGGCTCTGAGGGCTGGGAGAGGAGGGACAGGCAGGTCGCCTCCTGCTTTTGGTTCACTCCCTGCACAGGAGCTGGGGTTCCCCCTCAGCCCTGCACCCACACATCCCCACTGAGCCCCAGGGCACCTTACCTGCCACCCAGGTCCCAGGAAGCACCCGTGGCTCGGGAGCAGCTTGTCACCTGGGTCAGCCTCCCCACCCGGGAGTGTGGCGAGCTCGGTGCAATCCACCTCTGGGGCAGGAAAGCCCCGGTGCTGGCTGGGGAATTCAGAGGCACCCAGAAGGCAGCTGGTGCGCATTTATACTTCCAGTATGACTACCCCACTTCCCCTCCCGCTTCCGACTGGATGGGATTTTCATCACCGATTCCCACCCAAAGCTGGGGGCTGTGCCAGGAGCACACGGTTCAACATCCGTTGCACTCACCCCTTCGGGGACTCACCACCACCCTCCCAGCTCTCCTACAGCCCACGTGTGGTTCTGTAGGGGCAAACCCTTCCCTCAGCTGCCAAGGATGTGCACATGACACTCTCAAGGGCTCCACAAGCTCACTGGGATCTGCAGAAGTTTAAGGTACTTTCCTAATAACGGATTCCAACTCGGACACCTTGGCTTGCAGCCAACTAAGAGTTAATTAGCACATGTAATATATACACACATACACACAGATGTATATACACACACTCCAAGATGAGGGGGCCCAGAACCCTTGGCACTTTCAGCAAGCCAACTGCTTGCCTGGAAGCTCAGCTAGCAGACCAGACCATGCCACGGCAGCTGTCTGCACTGAAAGAAATGGGATGATTTTTCTGTTTTTAAACTCCTCAGATCAGAAGTTCAGCTTTAAAGTGCAAAGCCACACAGTGTCGAGCTCTGAAACAGTTTAAAAGCTTTTTTGCTTCTATCTCTTCAACCAGGAAAAAAAAGTTAACTCTCTAGCAGAAGGAGATAAACACACACAGGGTGAATTACAGGGGCCAACAAAACAGTTCTGCACCAAGGCACGCTGCCTGCAAGCCAAGCTGTACTGCTGGTGTGTGCTAACTGCACCCTAGCAGGACCACAAAAGGGGTTTTTTTACCTTACCAAAGGCAAGCAAACTACCTCTGCCTCAACCAGAAGCCCTGGAAGGAATTTTTAAACATCACGTGCTTGTAAACAGACAAAGCAGTGCCCATGCACTCCCACACCTGCACATCACAGAGCAGCAGGTCACCAGCAAGATCTCAGCACAAGTCTGAGGCCCTGGATGCTCTCCAGTGCAGCTGGACTGTGAGCTGGAGCCAAACGAGGTCACCAAGGCACTGGGGCAGCTCCACAGATTCCATTGCCTTAGATGTCATTTTTATGCCCTGTTCATGAAGAAAGGGGCTGCTGCAGCATGCCCAGCCCAGCACTGCCCCAGGGAGACAGAGGGCCCACAGCCAAGCAGCAGCAGGGTTGGGGATGCTCCCACTGGGGAGCAAAACATCTTGTTGGGGATGTACTGGTGCCAGTTCAGAGCTGGGTGCAGCCAGGATAGTGCTTGCCCACCTATCCCCAGGAAAAGACACTGGGGTGCCTCCTGATCCACAACCCTTCATTAGTCATTTTTAAGAGAGGAACACAAACTATAGAAGGTGGTCAATGGAAATCAAAGAGAAATAGTACAGCCAGGCTCTTTAAATCCTTACCATTGAACTGTTTGGTTCCTACTTTTCTCAACTGATTTTGATGAGGAACAGACATTGTCTCACAGGAAAAGTATTTCCCCCCCGGTTGGACTCTCCATCAGTCGGTTTTACCCGCAGACCTGTGTTAGCCATTACAGCACTAGGTATCAGGAGATTTACAGTCTCTGATTAGGAACAGGAGAAAGCTGATGGTTACGGGCAAACCCAGCACTAGGGACACAACATGAACTTGTAGAAGATGCAATAGCCCACAAAGGCTCCTGCACCCATTTGTTTTCACTTGTTTGAGAGACTCCCAGGATCCTGCCTTTGAAAACTCCACCCTCCTCCCCCATTAACTCCACACAGCAAACCACCACTGCCACTCTGCTCTGTTTCTCCTCTTCACGGGCCATTTACTGTCTAAAGTCATTTCCCCATCACCCATTCTCCCTAGTTTACACCATGAAAGCTCTCTACAAGCCACTGCAAGTTGCTGCAGGCTTGCCTGCATGCAGAGCTCTGCCCGCGCGCCCAGCTGCCCGCATGCCTGCCAGCTCCCAGCAGCATAAGCCAGCTCAGGCACAGCCTGTGCTAACTGCATGTAGAGCACTAAGCCAAAGCAGACTCATGTCCAGCCCAAAAAATGGGCACAAGATCACAATGCCCTGCAGTCATCTACAGGTTCACAGTCAATATCACTTCGGCACAGGGCTGTACACTTCTGTGCTGGTCCTTCAGCGCAGCTCCTGACTGCAGCAAGTGATAGAGTCAGGACCATACAAAACCCCTACAGGTCTGAAATAAGGCTTTGAAACTACATTGAGTTGCCAAAAAACTTAATTAACATCATTCAACACACTTGTTGCTCTTCAAAGTTGCTCTGTGTGCTCCATGCTCCTCAGGGAGAGCAGGATTCCCAGGCAAGGTGCTGACACAGTATAAACGTAGGTGAGTTGCTGTGATTACCTGTTCCTTAGTTCATCTGTCTGAGGTGAGAACTAGGCACTCCCAGGTCACAGAAAACACTGGTTTATCCATCCTCTGAAGAGTTTTGAATATCCCAATGAAACACACTGCTCAGGTTCAAAATACACTTTTTTTTTTAAGCAAGGACATGCTGAAATAAGATTAACAGAATATTTTGTTTCTTAAGCACAGAGTGATGTTACTCAACTTGTGGTCTACGGACCATGGATGGTCTGCAGAAGACGTTAGGAGGCAGCCCACAAAATGACTGCAAAAAGCCTTATTAAAAGGCAATGCTCAGTACCACTGTACTGTGCAGAGAAGGCAAACAAGGAAAATGCTGCCAGCATTCACCAGGCACAACGAGCTGAAGACTATGGACAACAAAACTAATGTTTTATTACCTTAAATCATGCAAGTTTTGGGGAGAAAAACCCCAACTAAGTCATCTTTACTCAAATACTAACTACATGCCAAGAAAGAAAAGGTATGTACCTTCCAGTCAGGTTGTGTATGATGTAACAGAAGTTAAGGAGATCTTTGTTTATAATGCTTAATTAACACCAAGCTGTAACATTCACCTCCAAAGACCATCCAAGCCATGATGCTTAACAACACCCGTGTGCAGCACAGCAGAAGAGTACTGCCTGTCAGCAGCCATCCCACAGCTGGTAACAGCACTGACAGGCAGTACTCTAGATCAAAACCAGGCTTGAAAAGCAGTTAAGAGATTTACCCACCCTTGCTTTATAGAAGTAGTGGAAGCAAAAATAATTAAGATGTGATGAAAATGGGTAGAGAGACGCTCCTAAGAAGTGCACCACAATGTAACGGTAATGGATTTGTCTAATCAATATGTGCATGAAATTTCCTTGGAAGACAGTTGACATTACACACAAATATTTGTATGTACTGTATCTATTAAGTCCTTTCACTAGGAAAGCAGGCCGCCTGCCATAAATTTAGGGCTCTATTCAGAATAACAAAGACAACAATGTCAGTGTCTGCAGCCTGGGAATCCACAGTAGCTTCAATCACAGCAGGGTAAGGGAGGCTTTAAATTAGAATAGCAGCACATGGTCAACAGGAAAGATCAGGCACATCCCCAGCTCTGGGGCATGGAGAGGGGTTATTTCAACCCCAGGGGTCAAGGCTTGTACCTGAGTGTGATCTTAAAGCATTTTTCCTGCTCTGGAAGTGCACAAAGGCAAAGCTGGGCTGGCAGTACCCTGCACATCATGGCCAGGTCCTGCAGTGCCTCGGGTGCGCCTCAGACAGCAGCACCTGAAGCAGCTCTTGCCCTGTTCCCCAGCTCACCCCTTGACAGCAGCTCTCCTCCCTCCTCCCTTTTGGCCAGATGACTTTTCAACTAGATTAATTTCCTAGCCTGTCTGACAGTGCGGATGCACAAGCAATTACAGCAGCAGATCTGGGGGAAGAAGAGGTTTTGCAGCACCATGACAGAGCTGCCCAGGGCGGGATGTTACCCTTGTACCAAAGTACAACTGGTCCCTAAGGCCACAGACGGCATGGCAGAAGCTCAGGAGCTGAACTCTCTTGCTTGCTGCCTTCTTGCTGGAAACCTCTAAGCTGCATCAGCTCTGCTACCACAGCACAGCTCCACACAGGACCGGTTCTGATCCCTGATGAAAGGTGACTTCTCTGCCCTGCTCCTGTCGCTGCCCAAAGCAGCAAAGCAGGATTTGTGACTTGTGTTTCTCCTTTTCAATCTTTCCAAGCTATTTTGGGCACGGGACCCATGTTTAGCTCTGCCCCGAGATAACCTTTGCCAGCAGTTGTGTACAGATCTGGGTATGGCAGCTGCACAGAGCAAGGTCAGAGGGTTGGATTTTGCCAGCCCCGCTCCCGGTTGTGTTTCGAAAGGCAGGTTTGCCAGCCAGGCTGCTCCGGGCAGCAACACGACGCTGGCCTGCTGCTCCTGGCAGTGCTAACTGAGCACTGCAGCTCTTGCTGCTAAAGGCCCTCCTTCACACCCTGACCCACAGCAGCATAATCCAGTTGCTTGGGAGCAGATGAGACATGAATGACATCTGCCACCACCAGCCCCACCACAGACACTCCTTGGCAGATGAGCACTCGCAACGGATCTCACGTGGCTTCATGTACATCCTGGCCCTGGGCAAAGAGGCTGCAAGTGACCTTGTGACGGCTCCCAGAGTGGCACATATGTGCTTAAATGAACAAGATTGATCCATTTCTCTTTGCAGGAGAAAAGAGAGTCACTCCCCAGCTGCAAGGACATCATCTTCTTAAATTACATGAGCCACACATCAAGTGCCAGCCTGGCCATGGTTCCAGCCTCAGGTCAGCATCAGCATGGCTGGCTTGAGCCTTTGCTGTACAAATCCTGCCAGAACATGCCTGTTTGCCTTTAGTTTCCTTGCTCAACATTGTTGGATTTCCCCTTCTGATCAACTGAAGCATTTGCTGTTTTTTGCAGTTGAGACTGTAACAGCAGGCAGACAAGCCATGGATCATCTGGATGGTGAGCTTGTCAGCAGGGATGCCATGGCAGAGCTGCCCCTGTGCCAGGGCACCCACAGCAGACAGAGCCAGCACACACAGGGCCACATGCAACCCCAAAGCTACTCATTGGCAGCTGCAGGCTATGCCCAAAAGGGACACTTCAAGTAATTAAAGATACTGACAAGAATCAGCATAAAACCCACATTAAAAAAAAAAGGAGAGAAAGGAGGAGGTGGGATTTGGATCCATGCACAGGCCATTCATGGAACAAAGGAGTTATTTTAAGTCTGGGCTGGAAATAGAAAACAAATTAGACCATGCAGGCCTTTGTTGAAGATGATCTGCAAAGACAAATGGAGAGGAAATGAAGGGAAAAAAACCAAACATGAAACCACCAGGGCACTGGGACTGCAAAGGGAAACAGGGCAGGGACTAGAGAAGGAAAGGAAAGGGAGGGACAGTCAAATGCCAGAGCACAGATTAGTCAGCCAGAATGAGACAGATAAGAAAACCAGTGTGGGACAGGAAAAACAAACCAGCAGAATGGACCAGTAAAACCCCAGGGATGGAAATAAATGCTGGAAATACCTTGGGTTTGTGATGGAAGCCCAGCCAAAGCTTCAGATACAGAAATGCATAAGCTGAAACCAAAAAGCACATCTGTGGGGAAACATGGACTGTGCAAAGGCACAGACCAAACCTTCCTCCTGTTGTACCCAAACCCCTGCCTGGCAGCCTGAGATGCTAAAGCACTCACACAGTGCTGCCACATCCCCCTGGGATCCAGGGCACTTTTAACTGCGGTAAGTGCAGATAGACTGTTGTAGGGGAAAGTCGCCTCTCTTCCCACTCCCAGACTCCCTTTATTCCCCAGTCCCCTCCCAGTACACACTATGTAATATCTCCTTCCACTTCAGCTGCCCCTTCTCTTACATTAAACATGGCCTTAAGTACTACAACTGTTACTCAGTGCTAATCTCAGTTTAGTAAACACACACAAGCAACTTTAAATCAAGGAAGAAACCCACGATTCCTTGCCAAGGTACAGCAATGATATAGTAACCACAGGACTCCTTCAGCCATGCTCCCAAACACATTAAACAGCACATTAACAACCATTTCTGTAACAACACACCATCACTGCAGCCCTTGGTAGCTCCCAGGAGCTAACCCAAACCCCAGACTATGCAGACAAACAAGGCTTTTAAAATGCAAGGGAGATCACAAGGCACCTGCGAGATTTCTTTATATGTTTTTTTTGCACAAAACACACTGCTCATTTGATTTTCAAACCCTTCAGTTCATATTGCTAAAGAGACGGGTCCTCTGATGTCTTGGGTACATTCATGAAAGCTAGGGGAGTCATCTCCTCGAGATCCTTTTGTTGAACAAATTACTCGGCTCAGGAGTGACATTTTCGATTATTTACATCCTGAATAGAGAAATTCATTTTCTGGAGTTCCTCAGATAAGTTCTTTGAGGCAGATTGTACTGCTAAACATTTTCTGCTTTCGCACGTTCCTAATTTCAAAGACGACAAAACATCTTTGCCTTCTAAATTATTCCTTTTCTTTCATGATCCTCTAATGATTCAAGAGTCTAAACTTCACACGGGGATCTTTGAAGAGCACTGACTGCCAGCATAAAAGCTGAACTATTGTGACAAACCTCACAATGTAATGCCTCCGTAGGAAAACATGTGCAGAGGAACAAAATTACCCGAGGGAACAGAAACAAAGCCTGCAAATAAATTAAATGACCTGTAAACTAAGGTACTCAAAACTATATGAGATGCTATGCAGCTGTGCCATAAAATATCACTAAAGAAGGGAGTCATTTGGGAATGGAGCTGCTCTCAGCTAACCCATTTTACTCCAGGTTTGCATTGCAGTCGCTGCACTTGGCACATGGCTGCACCTCAGACACAGGATGGGAACTTCAGCAATGCTAACTCAATTGCTTGTGATCCTCTGTCAAATACCAGCTCTGAACCCTCCACTAGGTCTTTCTCCTAACATCCCCCAGGTAATTACTAGCAGATAGAGTCAATTTTCAGCCCAGGTTAATAACCAAATTCCAGCCATTTGTTCCTGCACATTGCTGCTGCTTTCATTTCTCCCCAGGAAAACTGATGAGAAGTTCAAGCTTGCTGGTGGCCCAGCAAAAGGAGCTGCTCATTAGTTCACAGCACATCAGCCAGAGAGACAGGGCTAAACGGCAGGAGCCGTTAATTGGGTACGTTCTGCTATCCTTGTCTAGGTAATTAATAGCTTCTAGACAGAAAGTCAAAGCTTCTCTAAAGGCACCAAAAGAATTTCACTATTTGCATACAATGCATAGCACCTGACAATACTGAACAGTTGGCAGTGAGTGGAGACAGCAGAATATCACCTCCACCTCCTCCATCCCCTTCTCCAAACACCACTGCACATCCAACAACAGCCCATTTCAGCAAGAGCCCTGGCATGCAGCAAGCACAGTACAACGGGCTTCAGCCCTTCTGCATCCACAGGAAAGTCTGACAATAAAAAAATGGAGCCTTGCACAGCCCCAGCTTCCTCTGACTTCACTCCAAGGCAAACGGCACTTCGCAAGAGCTCTGGGTTATGTTTCTACAACCAGGCACACAAAGCAGATGGAGATTCCTGATGTGTTTAATAACTCAAGCAGCACAAGTGAGCAAAAGGGATTTCAGTGCTTCCCTGCCAAGCTCAGTCCTGCTGACAAGAAGCTGTCCAAAGCCTCAGCCCCCAGCAGATGAGCAGCACTGCCTTTCTAAACAGGACACTTCTCAAACCACAACCTGCTCGTAGCCTTAGTAATTTGCCTTTCCTGGGCTTGGGACAAGGGTTTTCAGTCTGTCATTCACAGGCTTCTGGGAGCCTGCAGACTAGTTTGAAGGAGTCATTGAAAGGTGACTGAAATTCATGCTACATAAATGAGACACGTCTCAAAGGGTTTGCTCTTCCACAGGGAAGCAATGAGCACCAGCAAGATGGGGTCAGAAGACTTTGCCCTCCCTATCTCATCATACCAGAGGGAGAGGAGAGTTTTGTCTCATTTTCCAGCAAAATGCCCAGCCCCTGGGCTATCAGTCGATCCTGAGATGGGGGATTCCTCCTTTGTTCATCTCTTGAGATGCAATTCTGTAAGGATTCACACAATGGACACCAATTACCGTTCAGTAGGTCCAAACATGCCACCTCAAACTGGAAACACAGCAAGTTTCTGTATTTCCCTTGAAAATCCTACAGTAGAGGTGAAGATGGTTTTGGACACATTAATATGTTAATTTGTATTACTGGCCATTCTGTGGAGATTAGTACAGAAGCACAAGGTACTTCACAAGTGTAGGAATGTTTAACAAGGAAATCCTGAGCAAAATCTCTCTCCCATTTTTAAGTTATACAGAAGTTTCATGGGTTAACATAACCACCCCCACTTGCCCCCCACAAACCTCTGTTGCATGCATTACTCAGGAAAATCAGCCTGCTTTAATACAAAATACTTGACCACAATTTCAACTGATGCAAGAACTGCCTGTCCTGCAAAAGGAGCAACATCATCTTCCCAACAGTTGGGAAACAGCGACTTTCCTATGCAATCACTGCCATAATCTCCCAGCACACCCAGAGCCCCCCAAGCAGCAGCTCCAGGCAGCTCGGGAGAGGGGACATGACCCCAGAGGAAGGCTGCTGCCCAACATAGGCAGGCAGGATAGGGAGGGATCTCCTTAGTCCTCCTCCCACAACTCCAGTTTAAGGGAGTGTGGAATGGCTTAATTATGCCCCTCAAGGCAGGAAGAAGTCACTTGTCTTTAAATACTCAGACTTTTATTGAGTTAACATGCTTTAACAAGGTCAAGGCTTGAATAGTAAACTCTTACCCAAAGGGGAATTTGCTGCTTCCCCCTCCTGATTCATCAGCATCCCCCATGGTTTATTTCTGAGCCTTGTGTTAAAGTCATAAACTTTCCAGACAAACAAAAATCAAGATCCCCCCAAAAAAATTCTGCAGTGAGAAATGGTAAATAAAGCTTCACTTCCCCCACCCTATTGCAGCATCCCAAAGAAGCACCTGACACTTGAACACAGCACCCACACATGTCCCCTCGGAGGGGGTGGCAGGGAATGGGGGACAGCAGGGCACCTTTGGCTCCTGCCACCTCCTGCCCAGCACAGAGGTGATTCCTCCAGGAAAGCCCTCAGTTTAAATCCCTATGGTCTCTGCAGTGGAAACAGCTGCAGAACAGCTGCTGGGAACCAAGCAAGGGGCACAAGCCCCCAGAGCCAAGCCCTTCTCCCCACACCTCCAGAGCACAGCTGGTGACTCATTAGTAGGAAATCTCCAGAAACAAACAAATAAATATTGCAGACAGATGCCAGAGGTAAACAAATGAATGCTGAACTGCTTGAGAACACGGAAAGATAAACAGCCTCCCCTAAAAATCACCTCCCCGTGCCTGACAAAGGCTTCCCAGTTTTGGTTTTACATCAGTCACCAACAGGACAAGGCCATTCCCACCTCTGTGAATCCCCCCCTGGGCTCATTTATAGCCTTGACCTTGCCACAACACTACCAAGTCTTAACGAGCTCTAAGGAAAAGTACAGCATTACTCTTAAAGCATAAACATTCACCACGATCATTTAGCCACCTACAGCAGAAAGCCACTTGCTAGGCAGATGAAGTTAACCAACAGCCCTTTCTTGCCAAATGTTACCTACTTCCACAGCCCAGTGAGAAAGGCAGAGCATCAGGGACGTGCGTTGCACAACCCGCACTTGAGAGGTTTTAGTCTTTGTCCACTTGAGCATCCCTCAGCAGTAGTTACTGACCTCAGCACAAGTGACATCAATGGCATATAAAGCAGTTTTAATTTCTCTGTGCAGAGGTTTGTACTGGTTTGACCAAATCTGCTTTTAAATCAAGTCTGCTTCAGCTGGAGCAGGTTTCTGTCTGCGATTCAGATATCCCATTACACAGCTCATCCCAGCAGCCAGCTCTGTACAGCTTGAGCAAATGGAAAGTTGAGCAGTTGATGGAAAAAATGCCTCTGTACATGGACAGAGAAGGCAGACAGAAAAAAAAAAAGTCCCCTATAATCTTGCATGCAGAATTTACCTTCAGATTTTGGTACTTGGTTATGTAAAGAAAGAAAACCCCAGGAAGACTGCACACTTCTAGACACAAAGCAGGATGCAGAGCTTAGCCTGCACTTCTCTTCCCGTGAAGCCTTCCTTCTCTCCTCATCTCCAACCCAGCCTCTTCAACTAAGTTAATGTTTGGCATCATGTGCCTCCAAGTAAACCATCCTCCTTCCTTCAGGAAAATTTTTAGCTCCCTCAGCACAGACCAGACAAGACCACAGAGGAAAGCACAGGACCCCACGTGTTCTAGCAGGAAGCCAAGTCAGCAGGGATCTGTGTTAGTCACTGGCATGGCTGGGGCTCTCTGCTCTGGTATCAGCAAAACCTCTGCCAAAGCTGCACCCCAGGAAAGGATTTGCAGGCACCAGGCAGAAGCAGGAGCATCACTTGCTGCCTGCCAGACCTGGGCTCTGTTCTCAGGCAAGCAGAAAATGGACTCACTCATCAGGACCAGGGAGAGATGATTTAAGCAGAGGTGCTCGATGCCAGTATCAGCTGATGACAGAGTACATGGACCAGTAATGCCAGAGCAAACAGAGTCTGTCCCAGCACATGGGAGACCCCCCAAGGTAAACCCATCGTTGCCAGATCAGTCCCATGGCTCACTGTAAGGGAGCAGATTGTACATTCTGTGCCTCAAAACACACCAAGAATCATCTGTAACAAGGCACTTAAAACTTCAACACATATAATGCCTAAAATACCATTTCTGTCATCTTAAGCAGCGTTACAGGTCCACGGTGTGTTTTATTAGCTGGATGCTAATGGAGCTACAATACATCAGGTCATATTTTAGAAGTTGCAAATAGTTTATAAAGGCTTAATCAATCATTAAACAGGTGTCCTAATAAATGGCTAAATCAATCATTTTAAGCCATAACTCTAAGTAAGCTATTGGACTTTATAATAATCTGCACTATCTCCACTGGAGGTTCTCCCAGCTACCTGTAAGACATCATTATGTTATGGATCTCAAGAACAAAACACATTATCTATCATTTCCTAATTATTTGTACATAGACTTTAATGCAAATATAGGCCATACATGGTCACACTTCATATAGATGATGTTAAAAATAGAGATGAAACACTGTGGAGCACTAAGAAGTGGTCCTTTGGGATGGCACTGGAGAATAGTTAATAAAATCAAAAGCTACAGGCTAATTTCCCCTGAGAATTGCCATTTAGAACCTGTCACAGTGAGAATCCATCACAGACACCACCGATTCACCCACATCAGAGAGAAAAAACACTTCTTTCCCCATTGCCAGCCACCAGGATATCACCTTGGGTAAGTGAAGGAAGTGTCTCTTCCAGCATGCTGCCTATAGCATAAGGGTCCCCAGCTGCAGCGAGGGGCTAGTGACCCCCACTCACTCACCCCACAGGCTGCCAGCCTTCCCTGCAGCTTCCAGGGGCTGTGACACCCCACCCCAGGTGAGCACTTGGAGAGGAGTGAGGACATCATCTCAGTGTGCAGCATGCTCCTGAGTATCCAGCACCAGCCATCTCTGGCTTAGAGCCATCAGGATTTCAGAGACTGCACACTCCAGGTCTGATCCACGATGGGAAGAAGAGAGTTTGCTCCCCCTGACCCAAAGAGAAGCAGATGCTTGGGAGCAGCAATTCCCATCCTTGCCCTCTGGCTGCACACATGAGCAGCCTGTGCTTTCTCCTCCAATGGTGCAGGGGGGAGGTTCTGAAGACATACAAGCGAGGTGACAAGAATGAGCCTCACATCTTTAGACAGAGTTCATAGCAGTAAGATATTTAATGCAGCATTTCTCAAGGGATGGGAGGAAAAACAAATAAAAAGCTACCAAGTGCCTTCCCACTGTCCTCCCCAGCATGGAGAGGACGAGATGTCTCACCTGAGCTCAACTTTGGGCTGCTACATGTCTGGGAAGGATGGGAGAAGGAAGAGCCAACTGAGGAGAAAGGGAAATACCTCTTCAACTCCAACAAGACAAGGCCCCTGCCAAAAATGCAGCACCAGTTCTTTATTTGCTTTACTGAGAAAAGTTAAACACAATAAGAGCAGAGGCACACAGCTGGAGCAGATGTTTTTAATTCTTCACTGCTTACAAGCAGCAGCTCTTCTCCTCCTGCTCCCCCCATCTACCCTCTATGATGATAGCCAGTGGTGAGAGCATGATGCCAGGGGACGGAGCCATTCCTCAAAGCTCCCATCCCAACCCCTCTCATAAAACCTCCCTGGGACAGGTTGTGATCAAGCTCTTCTTCTTACTCCTCCTTGGCATTTGTGCTAGGTAACATTTGCAAATACTTCTTGGCAATCCTGAAAAGCAAGCCAGGCTGCAAGAGATGCAGGAGAGTCTGTTTAACAGATTGATGCACTAAATCCACATCCTGCAGTACCGCTGTTATCACCTAAAGGTGAGTTACAGAAGGTATCCAGATTCCAAAGTAAAACTGCTAAACTTTAAGTCCTTTTAAATGTCTGTACCAAACCCACATGTGCAAAGCAGAGAAGGGAAAGGCATCCTGCCCACCAGTTTAAAAAGATGATTTCAGGTCACTGTCCCTTATGCAATGAGAGCTACTCAGCTAGGATAAGGTCAGCCACTAAGCAGGATTACAAATTCATCTTCCCTCAGTAGTGTGATCTTCCATTAATAATCATATCACAGAAAATAATATAGAAAATAATTTAAGAGTTGCACTTTGAGTCACTCTCAAGGCACAAAATGCTCACACAGCAAAAGGCAAAAATCTTCTAACTGCAAGGGTGACGTGAACCACCAAGGGGGTTCTGCAGATGCAGAAAACTAAACACCACAACCCTGGTGTCAGCAGCACAGGAAAACCCAGGCAGTGCTGAGATGCTGCAAATCTAACCTGGAGGGAAAAGGAGAAGTTTGGAGGGAAGAGGAGAAGCAGCACCAGCTGACTCACCCCAAGAAGCCAGGATGTGACACGCTCTGCTGCCAACAGAACTGTAACTTACATCTGGGCAGCACCTTCCTACCCCAGGACTGTAAAAATAGATACTGACACAGTCTAAGACATCCAGTCCCTTCAGAGAATTAAGAGCAACTTTCATATTCTCACTCCCAGTCACGTGCTTCCTTGGCCCAATGTAGCTTTCACTTGGGATGGAGCAGAGCTGCAGGAGCTAATCTGGCAGACAAGTGTCTACACTTCCAGGTGTGAGCACATCACTTCAAACCAATGTTAAACTTTTAGAGGCCATAACTGAAATGCATAAATAAGCCTCTACATCTAGACAAAAATTTACTGATTGTGAGCATGCCTCAGAAGTATTTACCAAAACTGTGGCAGAAATCACAACTTCTACATGCAAATAACACAATTCAGGCATGTTGACTTCCCAGCTTCCCACTGCCATTTGCACAAAGATTTCACTCTCATCCCACTAATCACTGCAGCAGGCAACGGTGGACTACTCCATCAATGACATCACTGGCAGATTTGATTACAGGGTTGATTACATCATCACCCACAAGAGATTACACAGCTTTCCAAATGGCACCAGCAGCTTCTAAAAAGCTTAGGTGAAGGAAGCCATGAAGGAGATTTATATTTAAGAAGTCTCCCACTGTTAATTTAAGAACTTTCAACACTATCTTTTGGAACTATCAGTGCACGGACAAAAGTATTTTCACATGCCGTTGCTAATGTTAGGGAGCCAGCACATGCTTAGGAGAATATTTTGGTTCCTGGAAAAGTCACACACACACTGATGGCGAGGGAAGGACTCTGCAAGAAGTCAGCCAAGACTGAGGCTTCGGAGCCAAGACTGAGCCTGTGGATGAGCGTAACCAAGAACGTCACTGGTGGCTGCAGGGGAATGGGCAGCCCAAGGTTTGCCAAGTGCATGGTAAGGAACTTGTGTGCTGAACCATGTCTCTTCAGGATGGGAAAAATACTTGTAAATGCCTATTTAAAGGACTCTCAGCAGAAGATCAAGTTTAATAATAGGAACTCAAATGAGAACCAAGCACCCATTACAGAATCTGGCACTACGTGGCTGGGAATGCGAGGAGGACAGTGTTTTGCCACACACCAGCATTAGATCTGTCACGGGTAGTTGCTTCTTGCTCAGCCTTCTCTCCTCTGTGTGGACTATTTGCAGCAAACAGCATTAGAGCAACCATCAAGCAGATGCTTAAAAAATGCAGAATGACGTTCAAATGACATCTATCCATAAATCAGCCCAAACCACAAACATCTGAAGAAGATTTTCACTTAATCCAATTTACTGTAATCTCTCTCTTTAGTTAAAATGACAGAAATGTCAAAATGGGACTTTACTCCTCTGTCAAAGCATCTCATGGTGAAAAGGAAAATAAGTAGGCTCTCACACGCAGCACCACTTATTAGGTTAGAAATGTCAAAACTGTACTTTGATTCTCACTATTAGCAGTCACATTCACATGCTGTGCCCTTCTGCTTCACTTCAGTTCCCCCCACAGCGAGCAGGGAGCATATGCCTGATGCCAAACAGTGTCCAGGCAAATCACCCGACTATTGCTTCTGCTGTCCCTGCACTCATCTCCCCTCGAGGGCAGGGGACCCTCCTAGGGTCTGCCTTATATCATGTATAAGCATTCTTATTTACCATCAAAGGTGTCAGGAAGATTGTGTTGTGCTGCTTTCAAAAGATAAAACAACCATCCCAAGCCTTCTCAACAGATCAACCTTAAATTGCTTTCCCTCATCTCACCAGGCTAATTAGGAAATGGAGTAATTGACTCTCTGCCCAGGAATTAAGCACGTGAGTGTCCACATATCCATCTCCATGTGTGAGTATCTTTTTCCCCCCTCGACGGTCATAAAAATTAAGCCATTATCCAAGAGTCCAGGAAAGTGAAAGAAAAATATCCACTGTCAGAAGCAGGGTCTTCATGCATTATTTAACGAGAACTCTGTTGGCAAAACTGGTGTTGTTTTTATATAAAAGCTAATAGAAATTGTACCTCCAGGTGTCAAAACACTGATGGTAATTCCTGCTGCCTCAGACATCTTGATGTTTCAATTTTAGCAGTATGAGGAGCCTGCAGGGAATCCAAGAGGGTAAAGTGCTTGTACTCAAAGAGAAGCAGAGAGAAGGAGAGCCTTTTTATTTCTTTATAAAGGGCTCAGGGGAACAGTTCTACTCACTGGAATTATCAGATCTGGTTCCCCTGCTCCTTCCCTTCCTTGAAAGAGGAAAGAGCAAGATAGGCTAACAAGGAGTGATTGTATCATGTCAACAGGAAGGAAAAAAACCATCCATGGAGCTGCTAAGGAGAAGCAAAAAGACAAAGAAGTGAGCAGAAGAGATTTTTGGGGTGTAGCAGCACAAGGGCAGCTGCAATTAACAGGATGCTTAAATGACTTCTCAAATGGCCAATGGAACAGCAATGTTCAGGTTTGTTTGGCTTTTTTTAAGTGCAGTGGCATGTTGGACTCCTCCTTACTAACTTCCAACTGCACTTCTTCATTTCCACCCCTGTTGCCAGGGAAAATCAGAGCTGTATGTCCCCACACAAGAGCAAAGCCAATGTGGGGAGCTTTAGGCTGCTGACAGTGCTGTGCCTATGGCCCTCGATGGCCTCCACCCATCCTCTTTCCACTTCTCGACCTTTTCACAGCTTCCTCCTGGATTCACTTTGCGTAAGACAGCAGAAGTGGCTGCCCACCTCTGAAACCCACTGCTGACAGGTGAGGGATGGCTGCCTACAGCACAAGTACACTCAGAGAATGAACCTGTAGCAGCAAACCCACACTTCTACCCAGGACAGTGCTTGCTGTCAAAGGCTTTTCAAAGGGCATTAAAAAAACACCTCAAAGAGTGATTGATCATCTCTCTGCCGCCACTACCTGCCACTTCTGCCACTCCACTCTTCTTTTTCTGGTGCAGGTTCTGATGCAATTTCTAGGCTAGAGCACAAATTCAGTCACAATTTACGCCCCTTTAGGCCAACTCCCCAGAGCAACAATGGAGTAAGCGAGACAATAAGAGATAAAGAGGAATAAAGCATCCTCTCCCTGACCACCTCTAGAAGCTACAGCAAACTACCCAAAATCAGAGTCCCTGCAAAGGCACGAGGCAGTAAATCAGCTCTGACAAACTCAATAATGAATTTATTATGGCACCTCTGAAACATTTCTTTCAGGCCAGTGCCCTACCTTAAAACTACAGACAGTCCACACCACCATCCTCAAGCACCTCAGCTGAGGCTGAAGAGGAGGGAGATCCATATAGCCCTCAAAAACCACATTCCTGGGCAAGAGCTTCTAGGAAAGTCCCAAGGACCATCTCATGGTCTGGGTGCTCATGTTTCAGTGTGCTTTCACCACAGAGAAAAGAGAAATCGGGATGAGAGGTGGAGGGGATGGAAGGAGAAGGAGAAAGCAATAGCTCAGGAATTCACAAGCAGCTTGGCATGGTGTTCAAGGGGAAAAAAATGTAACTTCTCCAGGCAGCCACTCAGCCAGGGACACAAAGGTCTGGGAGAGATTCTTCACTGGGTCACGAACTTTCACAACCTCATTGCAAAAACATCGCTGGGGAAATTCCCAAGGAAAAGTAAATGGATGCAAGAGCAAACTCAGCCAAGGAGTGCCAGGGCTGCTGCAGATCACATTTCACCTAAGCAGATGCCCAGCCCTTCACATGCACCCACCCTGCGCCTGGCAGTCCACTGAGCTGCACAGTCACCCCTAGACCTGCATCCCAGGAGGAGCAGGCAGGGACCCAAGCGCTCCTCTCCCACCCCGATCCACATCCCGCAAGGTTTTCCCAGACAGCTGTACCAGGTCCCCTCCTCACTCACCAGTTCTGCTCAGGCATCATTTACAGCTCACTAATCTCTCAGGGACTAGCGGTCATCACTCCCAGCCGCCCCGAGACACACATTTGTTGCCTCCTTGCTCCTCCAGCCGTGTCTCACAGCGCGTGGTATAAACTTTAAGAGGCAATGACCTCATCGGAGCTGGGAAGAGGGAGGCGGGGGAACTGGCTACTTGCCACCTTCTCATTTTTCACATTAAAAATAATATTTATGAGAGATAGCTCATTTTATTCATCTAAAAAAAAAAACCCCAAGCTCCCTGCCTTGGAATGCATCATTTGTCCAGCAGCTCCTGGAGCTGGACACCCAGCACTCCCTGCTCCAAACCACAGTCCCTCCAGCACCCCCACACATCCCACTGCTCCACCAACTCCTCAGGAAACATTAGGCTACGGTGCAAGCATCTCATCTTCACTACAGCTAACTTCCCACGTGAGTGCAGGGAGGGACTTCCAACTCTAATTTCTAAATCCTCCAAAAGGGCAATTAAAGTAGCAAATCAGAGCTGGCAGCTGGGGTTTTGGTTCAGGCCATCAGACAGGGCTCTGCAGAGAGCAGCAACTGCAAGGTATGGCATTAATTTTGCCCAGACACACATCACACCCTATTTCTGAAGGCACATACAGCATGTGTGAGGCACTCTGGAGACTCAGGATACACGAATCCTGCACACTCACACATTTTATATACTCGTATTACTTATGTTATAGATTCACACATACATTACTCACAGCTCTTAAGAACAGAACATACAGTTCATCTTGGCATGAATCCCAGAGGAAGGGGAAAAAAAAAAAGCCTTGCAGTAACAAATCCAACTTGTGTTGAGTCCAAGAGCATCTGTGGTAGGAGTTAGAACAGTATTATAGATCATTAAATTATTGAATTATTTTGTATAACACACTCGTGTGTGTCTGATAACACCAGTCACACCTGCTGTTCCCTGGGACATCTCCCGACTAGAAGCATGCCGTCAAGTTTTTGCCTGAAACTGTAGTGTGTGTTCAACAACCCTTCATGTACATCAGTTGTACCCTTGTATTTCAAGTTAGGGCCTAAATATGTTCATATGGGACCACAACTGTCCCTAGAAAGTGCAGTGTGTCTGAAGTTACGCATGCCAGCACACTGGCACAACACTAGGGCTGTTTCATCTGTACACACCACAGGACAATGGCAAAAAGTCAAATTAGCATGGACTGAAAATGTAGTTTCCTAGGAGGACACTGTGCACTGAAGAAAAACATTAAAAATAATACTAATTTTTTAAAAAACTCATAGCCCACGGCAGCTTCTATACACCTTCATAACATCCACAACAAGTCTGCAGCATGTGAAAGCACTTTTCTTCATGCCCCTTCCAAAATCAGGCTTGGTCTACCCTTAAAAGCTTTACACTCATGTCAGACTGAAATAGTCACAGTCAGAACATTCTCATTTACAGAAGGAGGAATGAGCATAATGCAACCAAACACAGCTCACCCCAGAGCACCATCGCTGCCCCAAGCCCTCGTGTCCCCCCCTGCAGCATCCCCCTCCTTGCCAGCAGCAAAAGCACCATCCCGCCACCTCACCAGGGCATGGGATTCCCACTGCAGCAGGAGCAGCCTTCCCAACACTACGACCCTTAGAACCAACAAAACCACTCGACCTCCAAGTTCTGCAAGCAGAGTCTACCAGCAATAACTCCCTTCAGCGACAGCCAGCACAAAAACAGCAGCTGCAAACTCCCACTGGCCTGACCCAAGTCAAAACACACCCCGCACGGCTTTTCAGGCAGACCCAAATTACAGCAGCATCTGCTGACTGTTCCTGGGACGAACAAACCCACATTAATTACAGGCTAAACTTTGCAATTCACCTCTCAAAAAACTCAAAACATCAGCAAAACTGCTTTGATCACTCCGGCAAATCCCTCTCCAGCCGATGGAGCAACGCACGACACCAAGACTTTCAGAGAACGAGAAAAAACCGCCACCAAACTTTTTCTCTCCTTTTTTCAGTGTTGCTAACCCTCCCCCCAAAAAACACTCCAAGCCAACATGGGCTGGAGGAGAAAAAAAATCACCTCAGAAAGCAGCAAGGGCTCTCAAACCCTGCACTTCACCTCCGTCTGCAAACGGCTGGTCACCTCCGGGCAACCGCAGGAGTGTATTCTCAGCCTCCAGCACTAAACACTGTCTCTGTGTCCCCGGGCCAAGTCCCAGTTTTTCAAAGCAACTTCTTTCTGTTGTGGCCTAGTTTAGCTCTCCAGACAAAATGCCACCAAAACAAAAGCAGCCCAGCCAGCCCGGGGAGCGAAGGGAGGGGGGGTACTTACCTAGCAGCATCCCCGCATCACCTCCTGCATCTTTAGCAGCCACCCTCTCAACTTCTAAATAAATAAATAAAGAGAGGCCACACAGCCTTAAAACCAAGCTGGAAATGAAATGGAAAGCCTGTAATTATTTCTCAATGCTCCTGCCAGTCTCAGCCTATAAACACAGTGGATTACATAAGTCCACCCCTCCTGTTTTGAAGCCAAAAGTATGAGCTTTTCCTCCAGCTCTGGCAGCAAGTAATAATTCCTCGTCGGCATGGCAACGCTGGCTGGCTTCCAGCAGACAATGGGAGAGTTGAAATACTGCTACGGCCTTTTTATAGCTTAGCTCTGAAAAACCTCTAAAATATTAGCTATCTGATGGCTAACCCAACTCGACAACCTCTCCTCCTTTAACTGTTTCCTTCCTGCACCACCGCCCAGATGTACAGGCTGGGGTGGCCGGGTGGCAGTGCTGGGGATGCTCTTCTTCCCGGGCACAGCACACAGGGACCGTTTCCCATTTAAGGGATTTGTTGACTTCTCACCAGTGCAGCATCTGCAGTAACTGCCACAGACTCAGCACGATGTCTGGGTTTCTCTGGTTTTATTTCAGACTGTTACTCAGCAGGTACGTTTGCTCCAGCAAGCTGTGCACAGGGTTCTCCTCTCAGCCTAGCTTGAGAGAAAACAGCCAGCCAAATAACACTTGTGTGTGCCATTTGTCATTGCCCTCCCATGCGACTAGTGATGAGGCCTGTGGAGCTCCATCCTTGATTTGCAGAGCTGCAGGGAAGCAAGATGCTTTACAGCTCCTCTCAGCAACTCCTGGGAGAACTCATCCATCCTGCAGGGTAGCATTGCAGGGATGTCCTGGAGAACCGACTGCACTTCAGATGCCCTGTGTGTCCCTGTGGCAGTGCAGGACAACCTGCCCAGACACAGTTTGGGCTTGTTCTACAGCTAAGTTGAAAGCCCTAACACATCCCAGAGAGAATGAGGACCAGCAGCAAAAGGCAAACTTAAGAGGAAAAGATGCTCAAGACATCATTCAAGTCAATGTTGAATACTGATGAAGTTAAGGAGCGTTGTGATTGAATTTCAGCCAAACCCTAGCAAAATGAGCAGCTAACAAACACCCAGCAGCTCCAAAGATCATGTGAAATTAATCTTCACATCCTTCAAACACCACACACTGTCCAGGATGACTCCTCTGTCTCCACAGCCCAGACCCTGAGCAGGTCCATCACACTAGTCCCACGCATCCCTGTGGGCAGGAGCTCGGCGAGTGCCACCGCCAGGCTCTGGCTCAGGCTCACTGCAGCTCCCAGGAAAACTCACCCCAAGGGCTGGGAGATCCTCTGCAATTTGCTGAATTTTGCAAGTTAGCATATAAACAAAGAAAACAATAGACATTAAAAACTAAGAAATAGCAGAGTCAAGGCCACCACAAAAATACAGTTAGCTCCCCTTCTCAAGGCTCAAAATAGAGCTGGACTCTAAAGCCTGGCAACTGCTCTGGGAAACCCGATGGCTCCAGCTCTGTATTGGAGGCTGGTGGCCTCCACAGCCAGCCCTCCACACACCGGCAGCCCACTGCCCCATAATCTCCAGAAAAGGCTCAAATGCACAACCCTTGGGAGTCCTTAACACTCAACAACCAGAAGGCAAACAAAAACAAAAGTAGGGAACGTTTCTTCCTAAATCTCATGAAGTCAGAGAGCATGATTATGATTTTTAATAGGGAAAGGTGATAATATTGCTTGGAGCTCTAGTTCAATTAATTATTTTATGGGGAAAAACATACTAGGAGACATTAAATGCAAACCATAAAAGGTTCCTTGGTACCTGTCACGCTCACAGCTGCTCAGCCTTTGCTAAGAGGCTGCACTTTGCTAATGCCACACAAGAGCCTAGTTCTCACAGTAACTAAGAGAAAAAGAGGCAAGCAATCGTCTTAGCACAAACCAGGATGCAGGAAACCCTGGTTCTTACAGCAAAGTGTATGAGATGGCCAAAAGTAGCTGCTGTAGTCATGGATAATGAAATGCACATTGTGCTGCCAGAGCCAGGCAGAGCCACACACGGGGGAGAAAACCAGAGCTGGCACGGAGCATCTCCAAGTCTTGTGACTGGGATTGGGCTCAAGTTAAGACACATCACCTTAAGTCTTTTCATGCTGTTTTTTCAGATGAGAACTCAAGGACACGTGCCTGGAACGCTTGCATAAGAAAAAGAATTTCTTTTTTATTTTTAATGGCCAATATTGAGAGTTCCACTCAAGCTGTGGAACAAGTGAACAAGCCAGGGAGAACTGCAACCTGGGAACTCGGGTACAGATGCTGAATGCCAGACACACAGCTACATTTTCACACTCAAAATCTCACTGATATCTTCTTGAGTAGACCATATTTGATATCAGTCTCCTGTCCCACAGCCTCCTCCACCACTGGCTGTTACCAAGGTGACACCTAAGAACCTGGCTATGAAATACCTTCCCTTCAACCCAAAAAAACAAAGCTGGTGTTGCCTCCTGAGTGTAAGGCAGCATGTGCATGTGCCTGCAAAGACAGGGCACCTTCAAAGCAGCCATCAGGTACCAGAGGAAAGAGAAAATACATCTGGAGAAGCCTTGCCACCCTTACATGGATCAAGCTCCTTTCTGCAGGCAAGGAACATCCCCACCATGACCTGACATGCAGATGTGTAATCCAAGATGGAGAACAACAAGTTATAACTACAAAGTCCCACTGAAACTTTAAAATGGCATCACACTACACACACACTTCCAGCTTAAACCCTTAATTAAAGAGGCTATTCTTTACAGTGCTGGACTCGCTCCAACTCCCATTGTTAAATATAAAATAAAACGCTGCAACACTACAGCATCTGTAAGACATTAAAACATTCAGTACTGACTCCTCTATTCAGCTTTAAGACATCCTTTAATAATTGTTCCTCTCAAACCCCAAATCTAAGGATTTTAAGAAAATAATCAACAGCACCTCTTATGGGATGGGGTATTTTGTTAATGAACCTGCTGCAATAATATCCTTGACCTCTGGCAATTCAAAACCAAAGGACTGTACACTGAATCACGTGCAGCCTTTGGACAGACTGCAAGAGCAGGATACAGTCAATGGTGGGTGTCAGGGCAAAGCAGACTCTAGCACAGAAGCCAGCTCCAAACACAATCTATTCATGTGCAGGGACAAACAAGAAAAGAGATTTGACCACAAAGTCACAATCAGAAAGAAAAACACATCAGAAAGCTAATTTTGGTAATTGCTAATGAAGCTGGAACCACAAATCAGAACCTTTTGTTATAACCTCTGTCATTCTGTGGCAGGGCTTCACTTCTGCTCTCTCTGGAGAAGGAGCCACTTGTAGGCACTTAGAACTCCACCATCACTCAGGTAGTTCCCGTGGCCTGGAAAGGACAGGTTTAGCCACAGCCAGAGATCCAGACATGTTGAGTTTTCCTGATGGGATTAGGAGAAGAACTTGGGCTGAACACCAGCTTCTGCAAACTCAAGGAGAGTCTCCATCCAGTGCACAAGGAGCAGGATTCAAGCCCAGTCTCTGGGAATGTCACCCATTAGCAGCCTCTAAACATATGCTGGGCTATGACAAATCTCTACATTTCCATAAAGCCTGTACAACAACACTGCTGGCATTCCTCTCATGAGCAGTTTCACAGCCACAGAAACATTTTGGGTTGTGAGGTTGAAAAGACCCAAAGATTATCAAATCAGAGTGCGGTTCATGAGGAAACATGCATACAGCCTCCCCCACCACAGAGGCTTCCAAAGTGACCTGGATTAAAGAGGTAGGTTCAGAAGTTGTGTGGCCATCCCTAACAAGCACAAGCTCAAACGTGTGTCTGGATTCTGCTCTGTTCTGCCCAAGGTCTACCATGTCCGCATCAGGAGCCTGTGTGGGGAAAGATGCCAGATCAGGGACTGGCTCCCAGCAGCAAGCAGCCAGCCTACACACCAGTCAACTGCACATGCACTTTCATCTCTCTTTGACTGATAATATCTTATCTGGGCTACTTCTGGGCACTCCTGCCTGCTCACTCACAGCAACTGTGCTGCGCTGAAAACATGAAAAGGGCAGCAAGGTCTGCAGAAAATCCCAGTAAGTTATCTCCAGCAGTTCCCATAGCTAATTAAACTGTTCAGTCATGCACAGTTTAAAGTTCATTATTAAAAAAAAAAAATCACAAAAACAAATACAAAAGTGTGACAATTAGTGGAAGCAGGTTTGTTTGATCAACTCTCCTCCACCTGCCAAGTAATTCTGCGGCTACAGTAGCAAATCTGTCAGGCAACTCAGTCCTGTGTGCTGATCCTGCCACGCAGCTCCCAGTCTCCTTTGCCTGTAGCTGCATGGCCATGGCTAAACCACCCCTTTTTCTGCAAGCCAGAGACTTCAAAAACACACCCAGCCCCAGGTAAAATTGCACACTGGGCCATACCTGCCTCTACTAGTGGAGCCTGTAGCAGAGAAAAAGCTTTACATGGGCCAAGCCATGTCTTTAGGAATAGGCTCTGACGCCAGAAAATGCTGCTAACACAGGCAAAACAAGGAGACACGTGGCATGTTCGTGGGAACTAGAAGATGCTGGATGAGGAGCACAAAGAAGGAAGGATGTGGAAACAGACAGCTTGTTCAAGGATCTGCACAAAAGTTGGCATTACCAGGCAGCACCTCTCTAACTGGACCAAGAAGTCCAGCAGCAGAGCGTATCCCATGGACTTAAGCCAACATCAACAAAGCAGAACCAAGGTTATACACAGCCCAAACTTTCTTGTGGTAAGCAGCTATGAAAGAAAATCTGCACTAGTAAGAAGATAGTTTAAAAAGGATAAATATCCCAAAGAGGAGAGGGGGAAGTATTCCATCAA
Source organism: Colius striatus (assembly GCF_028858725.1). NCBI lineage: Eukaryota > Metazoa > Chordata > Aves > Coliiformes > Coliidae > Colius > Colius striatus. Next base: position 12,960,822 of record NC_084775.1, on the reverse strand, counting down.
GTCTTTTATAGAAAAAAATTAAAGGAAAACAACATCAAGAATCTGATCCCAAGCCATGCTATACCAGTAAGAATCTTCTCTAATCGTTTCAGTGAGTTCTGGACCACGTCCTTGCCACAGGCACTGTCTAGGCTATTAAAAAACAAACAAAAACATCAAACCCTAGTCCTGTGAAAGGCACATCACTGCAGTGTGCAGGGCCTTCCTAGGAGAGCTGCAGAAAACAGGCCACATGGACCAACACATCCTGCAAGCAAAGCAAGAACACGGATAACATACTCAATAGTTAAGTTACAAAACAGAGCAAATCCCAGCAAGACCAAAAAAAAAAGCTAGCTCAGACTGGATGTGGAAACAGGAGGCATGTGAGATCAATGCACAAGCTAGTGCTTGCAAGCCAAAAAGGCCAGGTACAGATGTGAGGACAAGTGTCCAGCCACCGACCAGCAGCGGCAGTCACAGGGATTTCGAAACAGGGCTGAAATCTATCAAAAGTTTTCAGTTTGCTTTTTTTTTAACTTTGGGAAACAGCCACCCAAGCACCACACCACTTTCAGAGGATTCAACATCCCTTTTATTTGCAATTTGAAACAGAAATATCCTGTCAGGAAGAAACAAACAAGAAAGCAACCTAAGAAGAGGGCTGTACCCTGGCCATGCCATCCACACACTTCCCAAACACACCCCACTGTTTGCTGTTTGTTTTCTGCCGGAGCTTCCCCTCCACATCCACCTCCTCCCTCCTTCCATTTACAAACTGATATGCCATTTACCATCTTCTCTCTGCTGGCTCTGCCCACTGCATCCTCAGCATTTCAAATAAGCAAGCAATGACAAACGCTGGGCAAACACAGGCAATGTGCATCCTGCACACACAGAGCGGCTGAGGGCTACTGCAGACTAGTCATACGCTTCAATATTTTGTCCCCAGGAGCTCGGCCAATCCATTTAGCAATGGAGCAGGACTCTAATAATAGACACAAGGATACAGAGGAGATAAATGTACACAAGATAAAAATAAACCCCAGCCTTGTTACAATTCTAATACAGGAGCTAAACTGGGAAATGATAAATGAAGACCGTTTCCACAATTGAGTCAAGAGGAACATTTAACTCCCAACAGCCCAAGAGCAAGCACACACATCCAAAACTGATTAGGGGACTTTCAGAAAGCTAAAGGATTAGATAAGCATTACTTTAAGGATGTTTTTCATTCTTTCAAATTACACCAAAAAAACCCCAACACTTGACTGTTTTCCAGGGCAACCAGAAGCAGATTTTAAGTACCCGTGCATGTTCTCAGACATCAAGTGCCTGCAGTTGTGAGGCCAACACCCATCTCAAAGTTGATTTTCAGCTCCCTGAAAGTGGTACAGTGATCTCAGTGATCTCAAATTAAAGCTTCAACACACTCATACACAGCCACAAACACCTACATCCATTTTTCCTTTATGAGTTTTCACCTGTCTCCAGTCTACACGGTTAACCACGCTCCCCCCGCAGCCCCTGCCTCTGCTTTAGAAAACATCCTCTGCTGTTTAACAAGATCAACTATTTCCCCAAGGAAGTTATCTGAGGAATAACTCTTCCCACAGGAATACTCAGAGGAGCCTCAAACACTTCACAATCTTGAGTCCTGTGTCATCATGAGTTACACTTCTGCGTATACAAACATCTCCCACGTGATCAAAAGAGGACACGGACGCAGAGGCTGTGGGCCAGAGGAGAGCTTCGATCCTCTCATCTGACCTCTGACCAGATGTTTCCAGTCCAGGGTTCCACCCAGCAGCTCTCAGACACTTCTCAAATCTCTGGGTATGAGAGCCACCATGTTCCTCAGTAATTTGCCACAGCTAATCCCCTCCTATGTGTGACCCTGTTCACAACCAAGTGCTCCTAAAAAGGAGCTCCAACTTTGCACAGAAGTAGCTTTGCAACTGGCCATGGTGGTGCCTCTCAAAGGGCAGCAAGATACCAGCAGCTACAAGTCATGTACAGCACGAAACACAAGCAGCCAAACAGGTGTCTACAGGTACCTTGACAAATTCTCTGATCTTGAGCCATAGCTCCAGCTCCCACAATGACACCAGATCAGCTCCAGCACATCTCAGGATACCTCAAGAGGGACTCTCAGTAGCCCTGGTATTTGTCTCATCTGATTCTCTGGAGCTCTGGCTTTGCAGCTCAACAGGCACAAGATCATTATTCAGGAGTGATGCAAGATAGGTCAGAGCAGAACTGTAATCATATTCAAGTCCTTCCTCTGATGAATGACTGCTTGACCCTCTCCTCCCTTAATGAGCTTTGAAGCCATGGACATTGTAAGAGATCTAGCTGGGGGCTAACGACCCAGGAGGTGACTCTTGGATTGAAAGCGAGTCCATGCTGGCAGATCACTACTAAAAGGTTGAAGGCATAAGGAAATGCTCAAAAATCCTGTCCCCATCATTAACTTGAGGACACGTGGAGTGATTCTAGACAGTACTAGATAGTGAACTAAGACTGTACTAGGCTAATTTTCATTGCATGTTTATCTCTTCTCAAATCATCCTACTAAAAAGAACAAAACAGTCACGTTCCAGATGGGAAGAGACTTTTTATAGCAAGCCATGGATATCTGGCACGCTTTGCTGAAATTCTTTCATCATTCACACAAGGTATAATGCTATCTAGTAATCTGAGGAAACATCCATGGGTTTTTCAACCTCCTCTAGAAATTGAGATTCAACAGGAAACCACAAATACACCAGGCAATTAATTTTTCTTTACCAAATGTTTCCAGTCATGTCGCAACTGTAACAGTAAGCAAACTATTTGGGTTCTTTCCAGTTCTTGTGCAACAATGTTCCTCATTTCTCATTTTATTATTTTAAAATAATCTGTCTGAGATTTTTTTTTTGAAGACTTTAACACAAGTTGGGAAGTCAGTGTGAACAGAGCTTATTCTCCTCACTAAATACCTCCCTCCCACCTCTCCCCTCCGAGGTTTCCATATCGCATAGCAGAGCTTTTGTACAAACAACCAAGTAAAGACTTTCCCCAGCTAAAAATACAGCAATCAGCTTAAGAAATAAGAGCAGAACAACGTATCTACCGACACAAGCAATGCCAAGCTATCTGAACCACATAAATAAAAGTCTCATTCAAACACTGCCCCCCTCCTTCCCCTCCGCCCCAGCACCATTCCAGGAGAACAAAGAAACATTAAGTCTTACTTTCCTGGTGTATATTTGATCAGCCCTTCTGTTAACACAATATGACAACAGCAATGAAGGGAAGAATATCACAGCTAAACAACCGTCTACCATTCCCTTTCCTTCTGCCGAGCCTTTGCTGACGCAAGGCTGGAGCAGCTGCTGTCTGTTTTTAAACAGCTCCATATTTCATAAGAAGCTGCTGATTTCTGAAAGGACAGAAAACCCAGCCAATGGCTTACAAAAATAAGAAGCAAATGAAAGCAATTGGGGACACACTATTTAAACATTGCGTCCGTTTGCTCAGCTTCCTCCCAACATACCACCACAGCTGAAATTCGTAAGACAAGTTTGTGCTGTGTCTGAGCCCACATCGTGAGCACAACTTTTAAGTATCCTTCTAAAACTGAGCAAAGGATGCTGGAAAATCCTTCCCATGGCTCTAGATAAGAAAAATCTTAAAACAGGTGAGGAAACAAATCCACATGTCCAGCTTGCTGCAATCACTGAAACTAGTTCTGCACCAAATTACCACCACCCTCCCCTAGTTGTGTTTTCTGCTGCTTGAAGGACACTATACCAATATTAAATGGGCATATGGGATGGAAAGACTCTTCTTGAAGGACCTAGCCATATATCCTGAACTTTTGAAAACTCAGCAGCAAAAGATAAAGATACCATTTCTTTTCAACCAGGGATGTATCATACCTGGGAAGCCTCTCTTCACTACTTAAACCCCACACTTAGGTCTTCTTTAAAATCTACATCATAGGACACAGGGCAGTGTGTATTGGGATCTCAAAAAACAGAAGCTTAAACCTTTTATGTTCTGTCTCTGCAGCTCTCACTTTAGCTGTTAAAAACAATGGCTTATGCCAGGCAAGTCTCTCCTGAGGGGCTCCAGACGCCTGCTGTCTACTTTCTAGTTAATAGCTGCTGTAAGGATACTGCTTTTTCGGCTGCTTGTGTCACGTTGATTAGCTTAGATAAGGACTTGGGGAAGGAGCAGGGAGAAGAAGAGAACATGAAAGAGGAGGATTTAAAAAGAAAAGGGGAGGGGAAAAGAAGAGTCTTTCATCTGCTCTAATAATTAGCAGGTCATGCTGAAAATGATCAACATCTCTTTAAAGCAACTGTGCATGAAATGTGCGGAGCCCTGCTCAGGTCACTGCTCCCATGCAAGTCGCTTAGTCGTATCAGTCACTAAAATCCTGTCATTTTCTAAACTCCTCTGGCTTCATAAGGCCCTGGCCAAGATCATTCTATTTCCACTCTGGGAGACAGGGATAAGACAGCTTACCATTGCTGCTCAGTCACAAGGGCGGCGGGTATGAAGCTGCCAAAGCCAATCAAGAACTAATTAAAGGTTTGTAAAGGACCTTCATGATTTCTATAAAGATGCACAGGGAAACTTAGTGCAAATCATGACTTTCTGGGACTTAATGCATGAATCCTGGTGCAAAAGAAACAGCACAGAGGGGTGAAAATCAAATCAGCAACAGAGCTCTGGTCATTTGGGCTCCCTCTCCACATCTACTCTTGCCTTCAGAAAAGCCAGCAGTCATCTCCTGGAGTGAGATCAATATATCTGGAGCACAGGTCCTTTATTAGACTTGTTCTCCTCAAAAGAAGGTGAAAAGATGATTATGACAATGATAATTCTTCTTCTGATGTACTCACATCCTCCTATTAAGGACGAATTACCTCAAAGGTCAGTAATTGCCAGCCACAGTCAGCTCTGCCTTGACAGCCCATCTTCAAAATCCACTAAGTGCTTGACCATTCCTAGGACAGTAAGAGACTGCACTCAACGTGCTGTCTGAAGAGAGAATTTCCTTTGGCTGCTGTGATGGCTCTGTCTTCTCAAGTGTCTTTAATTTCACGAGTTTTCTTCTCGCTTCAAACTCATTCTTCTGCCTCAGCTTAAGGCTTATCCACAAGCTGACACACACCTTCAAAGCACTGCAGTTTGAAAGGAACCCAGAAAGATGGAAATTAAGAGATTATTTGCAAATAAAGAGATGGGTTAAGTCATTGTGTCCAGAGTTACCAGATACACCATCCATAATGCTTTACAAAGGCAGGAGCAACCCGTCAGGCATGCAATGAGATGAAAAGGATGCAATACAGTCCATATAATATCCACATGGCACAATGACAGAGGAAAAAAGCACCAGGGCTGGTCTAGGAGGGCAAGAGCAAAACAGAAACCCTTTGTAGGAAGATTAAAAAAAAAAACCCATAAGCAAGAGAGATCACAATCACCCAGACTCCCTCCACACATCTCAGTAAAAGAGGAAACAGCAGCACTGCAATGCTCACAAGAACATCAGGAAAGGAGCCAAGGCAAACTGCAGTATAAATGCATCCCTCTGTGGTACCAACTGATTCCTCTGGGAAAGGGGAGACTTCCTCCAAGAGGGCAGTGTGGAGTACACCTCAATGACAAACCTACAGCAATTATTAGAAAGGCATCATCCATACATAATTTTGAATTTAATTTAATTAGGCACCCTGCTAACTTCATTACTTATTTAACTGGACTGCTCATTCAATTTATGTTACTACTGTTTCAGATAACTGCTCTGGGCCCCACCTCAGTGGGAAACACATTAGAGGACGCACTTGGGAACGCTGTAGCCCCAAGCACACGCTGCCCTGACACTCGGCACCTCTCCTGGGATGAAGGTATTTACCATATCTTAGGTTTTAGGCCTCCATTTTTCTGCTTGCATGCAGAGAAGTCCCAAGAAGCTCAAGGAGGAAAAAAGGACCAAAAACAACTCAAAAATAATCCAGATTTATCATTGTTAATGCTTGTGAACACCAGGCAAAGCAGCAGCCTCCTACACAGCTGTCAGGCACATTTTTACTTGAGAAATACCCAAAAATATTCCTCTATGGGGTTTAAGGGATATCTGTCAGAGCACTTCACTCATCACCCAAGTGTGTCCTTATAAAACCGTCACCTCAGTGCATGACATATCAGGTCAAGACAGAAATCAAAAACCATCTCACGCAAGAAACTGCTCTTGCAACACTTAGAGGACCAGGGAGGTCAGCAGCCTGAAGCTGAACCTTTCACACCAAATCAAACCCAGAAACAGAGGATCCAGCTCCCCAAAGCCTCACTGGCCAGCGCATGCATCCTCCTTCCTCCTGCTTCAGACAGCCTCATCCCTCCCCGTCTGCCCTTTCCAGCTGCTCAGACACAGCAGCATTTACCCAGGCAACTTGAGGAGCCTCCTCAGAAGGCTGAGTCAGAAGTCTCAATTCCCACTCTGATCAGAAGGGATGAAGCACCATGGCTGAAAAAAGGAAAAAAGCAAATAGCATCTCAAGTAGATCCCTCAAATAGCCTGAAGTAGGTAGGAAGACACTTCAGCCTTACACAGCAAGGTCTGCCTCAGAAAATTCAAATATATCTAGAGAGATATATTCAAATATATATAGAGATATGTTTTTCAAAATATATCATTAAATCATATGTAAAAGAACCATGATTTACACAACAAGAAACTGTGAAATGGTTCAGATACTGAAAATAGGTAACTCAACATTTCTTCCTTAAATCAAACTGCTCTGAGTATTCTGAGAAACCACTGAAAAAGAGAGAACAAAAAGCTGGAGAGTAGGACTAAACCAGTAAGATGCACAGGGTGCCTTTGCATTCCTTGTGAAGAGCCCTGCTAGGGCAGAGGTGCTGCTCACCACCATGCACTCACGCTGCTTGCACACCCGGAACAAACAGCATCGCCTCACACAGTGTCTTGAGACAGAGCTGACACATCCACTTTTCACACTCCAAGTTAACTCCAGCACTCAACATAATTTAAGAGCTCAGGGGTTCAATGGAATTTGCTCTGGCCAATGCAAAGTGCTTCTCCAGAGTGTGAGAAGAGTAGAGGCACATCCTTATGAATGGACAGTTCCCCACTTGGCCCTTGGGAATCTGCTACATCAACACAAAAGATATGGATCCACTGGTAGTGTCTTTTATTTTGAGGTTACGTGGGAAACAAAAGGACTGAATCACTGCCACAAAGAATAACAATTCTATCATGAAGTCAACACATAGTCCACAGCAGTAATAGCCACAGTCACTACAAAGGAGAACCAGCACCAGCAGAAGCAAGTTTTCCAGCCAGATCTCATAAAAACAACACTTCACCTAGTTCACAGCATCATGCTGATGTTGTGCTCAAGATGCTCAAAACAAAACCTTAGGCCAAGGAAAAGAAAACCTAATTTTTTGTTTCATTCTCATACAGCCTTCCCCAGTGCAATATGAACCATTTTCTTGCTCCTTCTGAATAGAAGTCACAAAATGATTTGCACAGCGTTAGGGGAGATGTTAAGTGCTAGAGCTCCCGCCAATGGGAAAGGAGACTCAGCCTCACAGCAAAGGCAGCAGAGGCTAAGCGCTGCACCAGAGGAAGGACAAGGCTTTGCTATCTGGGCTAAGGTGGCAATGCCAGGATTATTCCATCCTTCACAAGGTGAAGGGATCACGTAGATTCCACAGAAACAGAAGATCTTGGCAATTCTCATTTCCTACGGCAAACAGTTCTCAGGGGCCTCTTCCAACCGCCTCCGGCAGGAAGAAGGGAACTTCTAACACCTAATCGCTGACATTTAAGAATGTGAAGCTCCAGCCATCGAGTTGACACTACAGCAGGGCATTCTGCTAACAGGTATATGGTTGCATGCTCCCCAGAGCGTGCATTTCAAGTTACAGTTTGAAAAGAAAAGAGGAAACTAATCTACAAAAAGAGCTTTATCTGGGATGTATTTATCCACACGTAGCATGTGGCCACACCGTAACGTAAACACCTGCATGGATTACACGTTTCTCCTCCACCAGCAGTGTCTGAGGCGTGGCCACATCTGGAATCCTTCACGTTTTACATGCTACTTCTGGCAAAACGCCTTGAGGAAGCAGCACATGCATGGGGGAGGAAAAGAGCAGAACAGTCAGTAAGGTACCGAGACACTTCAGATATCAACGTGATCAACACAGCAGACAACTTGCGAAGCAGACACCTACCAGTGTGCCTTGTGGGCAGCAAATGAGAGAGGTGCCACGGTTTCTAAGAAGGTCACACTAGGTGAAAGTTACTGTTCTCCCATGGTTTACAATAAAAAGCAAATTCACACTACTAAGTAAACTCAATGTTTGTTATTTCTGTTTCTTTGTTTGCTAGATAGAGCTCTAAAGCCAACCAGCAACCCTTCCTGGTCAGCTAATGTTATTCACTTACAACTTACAAAGCTAGGCTTGCATCTGGATTGTTCTATGTCACAAGAATTGCAATGAATTTCACAAGCAGTCCCCGAAGCACACAGCACTCCACAACACAAAGCCCCAAAAAGTGGCGTGAGAGTCCTCTCCAGTGCCGCCCTAACTCATCTGCTGATCAAGGTCTTTTTAAAGCAAGAACTTCATAATGCATGTCTCTAGCTGCTCAGGGAGACAGCATCAAAACACAAAGGCACATGGCTCTCATGCTAATGTTTCCATCTGCTCAGGAGCTGCTTTTATTTAAGGACAAAATAAAACCAAGTGTGCTGTGCTGACCCTGAGCACAAACACTTGGGTGCCTCAACCCTTTCAGGCACCCCCAGAGACTTTCAAAGCACCCTGGGGACATGCAGATAAACAAACATTTAAAGGCAGATGCATGTCAAGAGGCCCATCAGCAGCTCTGTGAGAGATGTTTGGCACAAGAAACTCAAGACAGAGGAGCCATGCAAAACCCTTCTGCCTTCAATCACATCTGGAGTGACCTTCCCAACAGGCTGAGCTCACACAGCCTGCCCCTTGTCTTTGCTCAAGCCATCCCAGCCGAGACTGGAATGACCTCAGTCAGCCTTTCAGCAATTTGCTTTCAATGCCTATAGCCTTCAAAGAAACCTGACCCAAAGTCCAATGAGGTTAATGGACAGGCACACGCTGACGTCAGCGAGGTCCCTGGATAAGGCCACTGCAGTGTTTGCCTTATTCTTGGAACCTGAGCTGCCTGGAAGCCAAGAAACAAAACTTAAGAATGACCAGAGCTTTGCTGTCTTGGTCTTCTTGAGGACAAATCTGTCTTCCACACATCCCCTCAGCAGGGCTCAGGCAAGAGGAGGCTCATACTAGAAGGTTTTTTCCATACCATCCATATTGGGTTTCTCCACACGAAGCAACTGACAAGGCCAGATTTAAGATGCCAAACTATGGAGGTAAGATCTCAAGTTGTTTCCAGACTTGGGCTCCTCAGAGGCTCAAGAGTTACTCCCATCATCTGCCTGTTGGTGTGAGCAGACGTGACCTCGTTTGAACGCAGCACATAGCGCTGGGGCTGACAGAGTCCCAAACATTTGCCTCGTAAGGCCAGAGGTTTGCACAGCAGTTGCCTTATTTACTTTCAGAGTTTAATTCTGTCCAAGGAGATTTCTGGGCTGCACTCCAGACACATTTACCTCTTGCACCAGTCTACACTGCCCACAGTCACTAGGAACCCAGTTAATTCACCAGTCCCCTAGATAACGAATTATATCATTCCTAAAGCCAGCTCTTTGATAGAAACTCCTCAAAGATCCTCACATGACACGAGACAGGAGTCCTGAGAGACAAGTAATCCTCTGCTCCCATGCCAGAACACCTGTTTATTTGGATGCCAAATACCAGTGGCTCAGGAAGAAAAAGTATAAGGCACCCTTCTCCCACACTTCTTTTGAAGATGATGGATGCATCTTGTTGGAAAGCTGAGTAGCAGCACACAAAAAGGCTTTTTTAACACCCCCATAGCCCACAAGCAAGACATGCAAATCAGTCACTAACAAAGATCAAGTCCTCATTAGACCTGAAATAGGAATAGAACGCACAGAACAGCCTTTTTGGGTATTTCTGTATTAAGGCTACTTTTCTGCAGCAGAAAAAAAACAAACCAACCCAGGAGCCTAAGGCAGTCTCAGGCACAATGTGCAAGCTCAGTAAAAGTGTTCATGCTTTAAGGGAAAGAAATAGTGCATCACCCTCCTCCCTTGTAAATAAAACACACCCTTCAGCATGCAACTCTGCAGAGGCTGGAGACCCTGGGCACTGCAGAACATACCTTGGCCTGTTGGTATGAAAAGAGATAATGGTTTACAGTGTTAGCACAGCTTAACAGCCTCCTTCCAGATATATCATTGCTCTACAGTCATGTTTGCAGAGCCTTTATGTAAAGCAGGCAGCACAGCTAGGACAGTCTGTGGTCTTGGATCAGGCTGTACTCAAATTACCCACGAGAAACTTGGATGCCAGCAATAGTCAGAAGCTTCAGCTACTTCCCATAAAGTATCTTGCTAAGACCAGCAATTCCAGCTACTGCAAGAGTCTTCATCAGAGTATTAAACAAGTCACTGCATCAGTAGGGGTACACCACTGCCACAAGACCAGGAAGCACATGAGGAGGCAGTCACTGAGCACCTACTAGTATCTATGGCACTAATTCAAACACCAATAAAGACAGAAGGTGGTTTGCATGGTCTTCAAACACCCTCAGTCTACCTGTAACAGCCCTGAAAGAATAAGAGTGTGGTTATTTTTAGGATCAACTGTCCCACGACAGCTCCTAGAACAGAATCTGAGAAACAAAAGCATGCAAACACAACTCCATAGTGTTCACAGCATGAAACCAACCCAGCAAGCTTTTACCTACAGACACTGCCAAGCTGTGCCCCAGGCTGGTGATGTGTGTGCTTCACAGCAGCAAAGGCCAGCCCAACCAGGAGATGGTCACCAAGGGGAGGGAGGGAGCTCTAGAGAAAATGTACGGCATTGTTGGGAAAGCAGCAGGAATGTGGCACAAAGGTAACTGCTACAGCCTGGGGCCTCCAGATGAAAGCAGGATCAATACTCCACTATGTTGTTTAACTCGTTTATTAGGGGGAGGGAGGTGGAGATAAATGAGTATTTGACTTGCCAGAGGGTACACTTTCACCCCAATCTGAGTCAGTCAGAGCTGCCCAGCAACACCATCCCATCCAAATGACTTCAGCCTCACTTAACCACAGAATACAAAGAGCCAGTAACCCAGCAGTCGCTAATGGAATAAACTATAGGTCAGTGACCAGGGGAAAACACACCATTTAAATGTATTCCAATATTGACATGCACAGGAAACAGGCTCATATTCTTATTTATTTAACCAGCCTATCTGCTAAGAAGCAGAGCTGAGCCAGCTGCTAAAATTACAAGGTTAGATTCTCAAAGTCTGTGGGTAAACTGCATAATGCCAGCACACACTCTCATCCATAAAAGCACAGCACTTGCAAGCAGGGCTGAGCACACACGTGACCAGCCACAACACGGCACGCACGCACTTGCTTATCAGCACATCAGCAGGCAAGGGTTAGGGGGTACCTGAGCTGCAGCACGGCCCTGCCAAGCTGCCTGTGAAAGCCTGGCTCACAGCCAAAACGGAGAACACAAACTCACTCAAAACACTCAGCCAGAAACCCAGCCAGGCTCATTTATAGCTCCATTTCCTCTTGAGGTTACTTTTCCCCAGGAAAAGGCTGCAATGATGATTTGCACCTTAAGATTAAAGGTCGCCAAGGCACTCTAGCAACTGAGAACACCTAGAAAAGCTCCTTTCCAATCCTGAGTCCAAGGAATGTTTCTTCCATCACAGTTGAGCAAAGTGATGACAAGGTTACATCAAGCCACCACACAGGCACCAAGCAGAGAACAACTGCATCACGTGTACCAGAGTTTCCAGTCTTTCAGAACAGAAGTATTTGGTACTACCTGATGCTTCCACCTCATCACACAATTAAAGCCAAAATGTAACACATTCAGACAGCAGTATCTCAATGCCAATTCACCCTCTTTGCAGAGCTGGCTGCTGCAGTCTTCTGGCCAACCTCCCCACACTGAACACCATCCAGAGCACTATCCATCCGTCACAGCCGGTGCTCCATGCACAGTAACCGACCTGCATGCAAGTGCCAGGAGCATGGCACCGAAGCACCAGTTCACAACGGCAGCAAAGCGAATGCAAAGAACAGACTGACCACTTCTCCAGGAAACTGACAAGGAAATAAACCATGCTGTTCACAAAACTCCTTTTTCCTCAGAAGTACCTGCTTGCCAGAGGGAAAAGCCTTCAAGGCTGAATTTAGTGCTCAGTAAAAAGACCAGATTAAGAGCCCCGGAGACCACTTGCTCTGTTTCTCCTCCAGCAGAAATGAAATAGAACAGCAAAGACGGGCAGATCTGTGTACCACTGAGAAGCAAGTAACATGAAAGGCTGCAATCGAGTTCAGCTTCCCACCCCAGCCACTCCTTGGCATCTTCCTCACGGCCGTTAACAAGCCCACTGCGATTCCCACCAGCAGGAGAGGCACCTGCCCGTTAACAACTGGACTCATGCCACCCCGCACCATGGCACAGCTCTGCCTGTCCCTTGGCAGCCCAGACCTCAGCCTGGCAGCTTCCACGGCCTCCCTCTTCTCCCCTCTTGCATGAGATGAGAAAGCACAGTCTTTATTCAGCAGCTGTCCCTGCCTCTCATTTGCTTGGGAAATAATCAGCAGGTAAACGACACCCAGCTAGGAATTTGCTTACCAACGTGGAAAAACATCTTTACTTTCAATTTTTCTCTTTACTTTTGTGTTTTTGGGGTTTTATTTTAGTGAGCAACAAAGTCTTAATCCAGGCTCAATAAAGCACTGCAGAGCCTGGCTCAGCTCACTTTGGCTACAAGGAAATCAATAGCTTTCTTGTATCTGTCTGTTCTGCTTGGGAAGGAAAAGGGGCCATTTCTTTCTCAGCCAAGACATCTGCACAAGGCATCTATGTGCTGTGAACCAGGACCCCTCATGGGGAGAGCTGAAAAGAGATGAAAGAGCGCTTTGGCACAGCAGAGCTGTCTCCTTTCACCCTCATCTCTGCTGGCACTGCCAGTGCCTTTCATGTGGGAAAGTTTTCAGTCCCAGTTTGGCCTCCCAAACATCATCGGCTCTGCACCAGTTAGTTATTCACAGCGGGGTGGAAGAAGAGGGGGAAAGCCCCTTGGAGCAGAGGTTCAGACACTGTAGGTAGGACTGTACAGGCCTCCTGTTCTGCTCAGGCAGCTGCTGACAGAGCTGCTTATTCTGCACATCTGTAAGCTTAAAAAAATGAGGCTCAGAGGCACTGAGGAGGAAGCACACAGGAAAGTCAGCCCTGGATTCAGAAACATCTCAGTGCAAATCAATAAGTCCCTCTCTGCCTCCCTGCTAGAAAGGGTCTAGAAGTCATTACAGAGATGAAGACAATATAGCCAAACCTAATGCACTCAAATATTAGTCTCAGAAACACCACGTCAAGGAGATCAGTGGGTGCAATACTCCTTTCCTCCCCAGCACGCAGCAGGGATGTCACAGTACCTCAGCCTCTGAGCTCCTCCCTGAGCAGAGCCACAGCAGAAGCCAATGCAAGGCTGTCTGAAGCACATCCATGCCACAGGCAGAGCCTTCCCTGAAGGTCTACAGCAAAACACACCTTACCGGGTCACAGAGCCACAGAACACAGCTCTGAAGACACAGACATAATCCACAGCCCTAACTGCTGACCCCTCTTGCCAAAGAAAAGCCTCTGACAGGTGCAAGTTAGCACTGGGTCACTTCCAGCCCCAGTGAGATGAAGCCTCCTTGAAGGTCGTGGGTGGCTGCAGATCTTCAGGAACAGCAAGACATCCAAAAAAGCCCCCGTGCAAACATCCATGGGCTGCAAAGCTTCCAAGGGTGAGCCTGGACCAGACTCATGGGCCATCCCTGGGCTGCCTCCCTGCTGGCCCAGCGACAAGCCAGCTCCATGCAACATGCTCAGTCCTGCAGGAGGGAGTCAACTCCCCCCAGCAGTAAATCACAAACCCCACAACTTTAAGAGTACACAAACCCATATTACAAATATCAACAGAGCTGTGTCAATTAGATTAGGCTCTGCCTTGTTATCCATCATGTTTACAGTACATGTGAATGCCTTCTAAAGAGCAGATGCTTTTCAAGTTTAATAATTCAGCTGTTCAGAATTGAGCAGTGAAAGACCCTGCATACAAAGAAATAAGAGCACACACAACAGAAGCCTTTTCGTTGATTTTCAGCTTTTTTCCTTTAAGCTACCAAGAATGCCAGAAATATTTGCTTCTGAGGAAATGACAAAGAGGTTGTGTCATAGATGGAAAGCATTTGGAGAAGGAAAAACAAAAACAAGGCGACCCTCAAACATATTTTCGCAGGACAACTTCAGCAAACCACATGAATAAGTAACACAGGCTTCCCTTGAAACAACAGCAGCAAAAGCTTCAATGGACAACGTCATCAGGACTTGATGTCTGCTGCAGATCAAATGCCACCGGAGCAGGAAACAGCTGACACAGGCAGTCCAATTACATATAGTGCCCTTTTCATAAAGGGCCTCCTCTTCACTGCAAGCATATTCCCATCTTCAGCTCTGCTCTCTTCACTGGTAACCAGCCTCCTCTGCCTCTCCAAGGAAAAAGGCAAAGCTGCCATGTATGTACTGTCACCCAGCCCAAAGGAACCCAGAGCTGGCATGTCTCAGGGTGCCTAACCTACACTCTCTCTGGAAGGATGTTCAGCAGCACAGGGGAAAGCCATAAAACACCCAACACTCAGCTCAGCTCTGGTAACATCTTCCTGGAACATGTCACTAAAGGTCTTCAAACCTCAATTCGTCCATCTGTAAAACAAGAAGTGAACAAAACTTTGCCACTGCAAGGACTAAGTGGGAAAAATCTTTTTTACAAGTGTTTTTAAGTGTGTCACACACTCTTTGTGTCACATCATCAACAGGGCCTGGACTCTGGATTGCTCACAGTGTGAGCTATTTGCATTGAAAACTCCACAGCCTGTTAGCTCCCAATGCACAGACAGTGTTTTCTGTGCACCTATCTCAGTCATTTACACCATGACTAGTACTTTTACATTTACTCACATATAACCACACAAGTTTGGCATTTACTGCATTATTGCTACAGAGAAATTACTGTAGGGGACAAATTGATTACCTATGCAAAGCAGGCTAAGAATAGTGAGCAACATACTGTACCACTGAAACGCTAGACAAAGCCTCAAACAGAACTTCCCTCATGTGCAGGATTACAGGCTGTACCCACAAAGGACTCAAGTGTCTTGCCTTATCTTTATACCATTTAAAAGGAAACAGACTTTCCTGAAAACCTGATAGAAACAGGCCTTTACAGAACAAATGCAGGCGGATTAATGCACTTAGCAGCAGTAGGCTTGAGGGGAGGCAAAGACACGTTCCTCCTGCTGCCTAGATATTTTAAGATGCTTTTAATTAAATTATAGAACATCATTAGCTAATGAAATATTCAGGTCCACTATTACACAACCCTCCTCCTGCTGCCTGGCAGACCCCCACGGTCTATGAATCCACACAAGCATTCCAAAGGCAAGACATGGGGACTATAAAGGGAGTTGCACAAGAACCACTTCACTGCTCCTCCCTCCTCTCAGGCCAGCCATGCCTGCTCAGATTCTGGGAAACAGCTATGATTAGGTAGGGGAAAAGCAAACTTGACTGTAGCCTCATTCGATTCCTTTTACACATAAACCTGAGCAGCACAACTGGCTAAGCCCAAAGACCAAGAGCTCAGTCATGCTTTGTCCCTGCTCCTGGATGCACGTGAGGACACAGATCCCTGGCCAGCAGCACCTGACCCTCAAGGGAAGCTGAGCCCCCCGAGCTACACCACTCCATTAAAGTGTCTGTGCAGGCAGAAGGTATCATAAATTGTTTGGGTTTAAACGCTTTGCACTGGCTGAAGGGTTTAACAAGTACAGACCAAAACACTGCCTTGTCAAGTTCTGGATCATCAGTGCTAAATCCTAGGAGCAGCCAAGTAACAAATGACCTGCAGATAGACAAACGTGCCTCGGCATTTTTCCCCTGCCTCACCCACTCTGTTAGCCAGTGCATGTTTGCTTTTGCTTCCAAACTTCACTTCCCTGTGCAAATAGTCTGCTATGAGAGGTATTTGCTCAGTCTACAAGTTTTCTGCATATTTTTGTCCAGCTCTAGGGTTCAGTTAGGCATTTCCAGCTCAGAGACCCAGGCCATGGAAAACAACTTCAGCCAGCAGAAGCGATGCATCACCAGGCATCAGAAGCAGAGACGCTCTGAGCACCGTTACCCGAGGATGGGAGCAGGTATCAGGGATACTGAGGAGGATTCCAGGGTGTAAGGGCCAAAGGAGGAGCCCAACCTCTTCATCCAGGAACAAAGACACCCAAAGCATCACACCTTTGAAGCCATGCTTTAGAAGAATCAAGCAGCTGCAAAGCCACAGCACAGCCTTCTCCAAGCTCTCCTGTCTGCCTACCTACTGTCAAAGAGACTCTGCCCCTGGTCATGCTTTGTAGGCACGCCAGCTCTGAAACTCAGCCCATTTAAAGTCAGCTTTTATAGAATCATCTTTATTCTCTACACCACACCCATCACCATGTTCCCTGTATTTACGTGCTCAGCTTATGGAAACGTAGTTATTTTCCCTTTTCCCAAGGCCTCTGACACCCATACCTTCCAAGTATTTGCTGCAGCTCTGCACCACATCGATCTTCAAAGAGCCTGTTACGTGCTTAACGCACTGACCAGCTTTGATTTGGAGCAGCATCAAGCACAACCAGTCCTCAGCAGGCTCTGGATGCAACAATAACGCAACAAGGAGGGCTCCAGTTCAACAGAAACCCAAGAGACACAAACAGTTGAACATGATTTGGTGGATGGAGGTTATGAGCACATTGCAAATAGAACAGAAATTCAGGAAGCAGTTATCTCCAGAAAAGAAAGATTCATTTCCTTATGATGCTTGAAAATCACACTGCTGACTTCAAATCGGAAGAGCTGGTGCTCAGTAGAATGAAATTAAGCATATTGGATCACACAGGACACCTGAGTGGATAATAGCAGAAAATTAATGGAAGCATATGTGCCTCAGGCAGAGGACTGGAAGACCAGCAAGAGAGCTGTGCTCAACTAAACTTCATCATGATAAATGAAACCCACTAAATGTCCTGCAAATGCAGAAATACGGTGATTAGCTGTACACCGGAGGTTCAGCAGCTTGAACATTCATTTGTTTTCTCCAAGGGCGTCTGTCCCAGCCAACATAAGCACATGTAGAATCTCCTTCAGAGACAAAAGGGTCTAGGGAAAAACAATCATGAACTTTTGGAAATTACTGGCCTCACACAAGGATTTCACCCCTGGATCACCTCCAAAGAAAACCTTCCAAACCAGCAAACTAGATGGGACTACAGCAATGAAGCACCCTGCTGCTTAATTCCTGTGCTGATGGTCAAACAGTCTGGTACTTGGGCAGGCTGGTGACCCTCAGGCATTGCAGAGCTGACCTTTCCTCAAGCTGAGACAGGTCTTCCCAGCTCAGCACCAGCAGAATGGTTCATAACAATAACTCCAGGCACCAACACGGGACACTGACTGTAGCCACCAATCAATGCTGAGGGAAACTCATGCCCTTGTACCTGATACCTGGCTGTTCCCATCACCCCTGCCATGCCACCTTCTCTCCTCTACCAGAGCATCAACTACTTTGCATCCAGATTTCCAGCAATCTGTTGTTTTCAGCAATGCCAGCTCCCTCCTTACAAACCTAAATCTTGGAGTCTTCCTTATGACTTGTGTTCACAAGAATGCTAATTAGGCCTTTCCTACCCCCAGGCTTTCTGAAAGAAAACAGGCATCTGCCATGTGCACTCCCACTCCAGCTCTGTTTTCCCCACTCCAAGTCAACAAAACAAGTGTGTTACTCGGTCAGTGACACGCAAAGGACAGAGCCAGCTTCGTCAGAAACCTCGGAAAGGAGACGCATCATCCACCACGTTTCACAGCCCCAGACACAAGGACCATCCACTCTCCCAGAGGAGACAGGACACCTCATGATAGGCTGCAGCAACTGCCTCACCATGTGCTGGGTCCTCACTCCAACAGTGCTGTATTTCCTCAGCATTTCCCCAAGGAACAGGCTGCTACTGTACCTCTCCTGCCCACACACAGGCTTTCCAACCTATATCATATGCTTCCCAAGACACCTCGGTATTTTTAGCACAAGGTGCACAGAGCAAAAGTCAATCTGCTTCCATCAGTTGGTCACACTGATCACACACACCCAGGACTGTCCTCCCCCACATGGCTGGAGCTCAGGGACACTGGTTTTCTGGACAGAGAACCTATGTAAGAACAGCTGCCAAAGCCTCCAGTGACTTTCTCCAGTGCATGACAGCTCTTCATTCCTTCCTAAAAAGGAAAAGGGGTCATTTCCCAGGGCCAAGTTGGCCCCAGCTCTAGCATACACCTGAGCAGCCTCAGAATAACTCAAGGAGGGAGCTGCTCTAAGAGATCCATCATCTCTGACAGAACTGCCCTGCAAAAGACAAGCCCTGCAGGTCCCAACTTCTGGCTCGATTACAAGAGAATACAGCTCTCCCAGACAGACTTAGGGAAGATGCCACTGTACCCGTGCAAAAGAGCAAAACTACCCTTACACTGAAGAGCTTGTTGCCAACAGCCTTTGATGCAGGAACAGGCACCCAAATGCACTGACATAGATAACGAGGCAAGCCAGCACGCATTAGGAAAGCACCACAGGTCTCCTAAGCAGATAAGCCACCTTGATGCTTCCTCTCAGCTTCCCAGTTCAGGAGATGGCTCACAGTCACCACTGGCTACCTTCAAAAGGATTGGAAGTTCTCCATAGCTAACCTGTATTGTACTTGGAAAGCAGAGAGCTGAAAGATAAGGGAATACACTCAGATAATATGAATGGGGCACAGGTGGCAGATCCATTTCAGGGCTTGAGAGATTCTTTAAATGCAGCATTTTACAAGCAGAATAAAACCTAGACCGTGTGGCAACACAACTGAGCTGCCTGCAGCTGCTGAGGCAGCTATCTCTTTCCAGGGGAAACACTAGTTCCCTGGATAAATGGTCCTTTAAATTTTTTTTAATGCCAGCTGCATGAATAGGACTTTCATGGATTCCTACAGTGACATACAAAGGCATCCTCAACATTTCAGCACGGCTCAGTAAGCCCACATGCTAGCTGCCTTCACTAGGTAGTTCAGACCTCATGCTAAGAGCAAAACTCTTTCTTCCAGGAAAATCTCACTGGGAACGTTTGGGATTTCTGGTGATGTTTGGTTAAGCCCCAACAGACCAGACTTTGCAGCTCTGTTTCCCAGAGGCTGCATCAGACCCTGCTCCACCACCATCCTCCTCAAGACCACTGCACAGGGTTTCTTTGTCCACACAGTGTGCCTGTGAACAGAGGCACAAAGGAAACTGAGATAAGCGTGTAATCAATGTGCCTCACCCTCACGGCTCTCCTGCTGTCCCTGCCATTTTTCAAAGGGAACTTTTCCTTCCTCCCTCCCCTTCAGCATCATCTCCTGTGGCAGCCAAGCCGACAGCTGCAGCCACGCTAAGCTGGATCTGGCAGACTGCTCTGCCAAACAAACTGTGTCCTGCGTTGGGACAGCAACTTGCCAGAGCCAGGACATGTCCGAGAGCTGCTTTTGCTGGTGTGACCAGGGCTTTCCTGCTGCAGCAATGAAGCTGCCTCAAAGACACTCTCCCAACCTAAAGACCTGATCCAGAAGTATGGCCATGAAATACTATTCTTGCCCTCCAAATGCAGTAGCTCAAGCCCCCACTGCGGAGGCTATGACCTCAGGAATACTACCACATGTACTCCCACCTGATGAGTCCTGAGAAGACGTAAACAGCTTCAAGGAATCAAGGGAATCAGCTCTGCTCCTCTTACAGCAGCCAGGGCACCAAAACCATCCTGCAGTGAATTTCCAGGGTTATACCTAAGGAATGCCTCAACCCCTCAATGTTGTGGCAGATGGAGTTTGCAGTCCGATTCTTTTAAAATTGCTTGATGCAGCCCAATCCCACAGTGCCAGCGAGCAGCCAGCACTCCTCTGTGGTGTGCACTGCCTTTCCAGCGGTGCTGCTTCTGCAGAGGATGACAGGGCAGCCTGTGGTCTTTTCAGGACACGTGGGAGGTTTGATACTGAAGGAGCACCTGAGACACGACCACTACAGGGAAGGCTGGACAATCCCAGGTGCCCGCTGAAATTCCTCGAGGGACAGACACGAAGATCACAATGAAGAGAATAAAGGAAATATTCTTAAACACGTCAGGGTAGCTGAGACACAGAGAACAATCTGTACTGTGCTTTCAGGAAATCCTCTCCCTTTTTCCATATTCACACTGTTCCAAAAACTTCCAAATGACATCCCCTCTAGATGAGTGCAAGCTATTACAGAACTCAGGACACGCAGACAAAACCTTGAAGACACTCAGGCAGCACATTCAACAAGGCTGATGGTTTATTCACCTGACTTGAATCTCCCCTGACTTTTTCCACAGGCAGGACTAAAACTCAAGTATTGGGCCATGGAAAAACATAAGCTAGAAAAAGAAACAACCAACATCAGGCAGGACTCTCCTGTTTCTGTATCCAACAACTACATTGGAAGGAACTGTGTAGTGATAACCAGCTGAGCCTGACCACATATACATAGGTAAATCCCTTGGCTGCAGCAGGGTGGTGGCTCAACTCACCCCACAGACACACTGTGAGCTCACTCCAGCCCTGCCAGCAAGAAGCACAACCCATAGCTGCCAAGCTAGCACACAGAAACCTGGCTGGGCACGCAAGATGAAGAAAATCAATGCTAGTCAGGTAGTTTGCAAATCTATTTCCCCTCCTCACCTTCCCACTCTCACTGAGGACAGCTCATTAGGTGCCTGGAGAGCTGCCAAAAACAGATAGGCCTGAGCAAGCTGCAGACCTGCTGGAGAGATGCCTCACTGCTGGGACCCACAAACCTGCTCCCTGCTCACACCCCCTGCCCCAGGCAGCAGGTGAAAGCGGGACATGCACCAGATAAAGAGGGTAAATACAATTCAGCCCCACATGCACCTGTCCTCCAGACAAAGCCCGCTCCGGAAGCCAGGCTGTGCCTCTCGGCACACAAAGATGGGTCTAAATCTGTCTGTAATAGAGCTTTTCAGGCTGACTGAACAGTAATGTTCACAAGCTGCTCCCCTCAGGGGAATACTGTATCTTCCTCACTGCATTACCCCAATCAGAAAGATCAGTGAGCAGCTCAAAGGCAACGGTGGAAGAGGCACCGCTGACGTGATTCCATTTAGAATCTATCAGAATATTTTATTCCTCCCTTTGAAAGGGACAGATTAGGTATTTCCACATCTCTTTGAAGCCTGGCAGAACAACTCGCACCAGTGGGCCAAACACCCCTTGCTCCTCTTGCTGTGCCAGGTACTATGGATGGGAGAAAAGCCTCTTTGAAAGCCCCCCAGAGTCTCCTGTGGCAAAGCTACCTCTGCAATCAAAGACTAAACTCCCAGCCAACGGGTAGCAATTTCTCTTCATCACAGCAAGCTTTATTTCCATTCCAGCTTCTTTATTTTCAGAAAGTCTCCTGGAAAATTAAGTGTGGTACACCTCTATTCCAAAAATCTTTCCTTGGCGAGTGCTGGGTTCCCCCTTCCTGGCAGACACTGAAATTAAACGCAGCCTCCCTGTTTATTTCCTTCTTGCTGTGGATATGCACATCCATGCTGAGCTCTGGAAGCAATTTGTTACTTGGGGAAAAAGGAAGAATGATTTCTAGCTCCTACATAAACAATGGCTGGTGACAAGAGGAGAAAGGAAAGAGTTGGAGAATTTTATTAAAGTGTCTCTCAGTGCAGCAGATCAGATAAAAAGAACAAACCCAAATAGACTGAAACAGCTGAACATCAAAAGAGTACTGGGGAGACTGACTGAGGCATGTTTCCATGTCCAGACCAGAACTCCCTCCAGCCATCTTCACCGAGTAGACACAAACAAGGATGGACTTTGCTGATCCATGGTACGGATGCCTCCCAGCAAGAAGGTGCTCAGCATGGCCCAGTATTGGAAAAGCAGAGCCCAAGCTGCTGTACATGTAAAACACCTTCACTGGTCTCAAGTCTGACAGCTAGGAGGAGAGGAAAAAAAGATCTTCCCTCATTTCATGCACGAAAGGGGAAAATAAGCAACTCACTGCTTCCTCCAGTCTGAAGCACAAATTGATAGGATCACGCTGATCTAATCCAGAGGGCATTCCCCTGCAGATTATAACAGCCTCAAAGTAGGTCATGCTTGGGCTTGAGTTTCTCAGCGAGTCCAACTCTGACATATTTCTAGAGCATGTGTAGGTGCATGTGTGTTTCTCCCCTTTCCCTGTAGTGGCAAACTGTGCAATACTCATAACCAGAAACCCAAATTAGTTCACAGTCAGGACTGAAGTCCTAAGGGCTGGATGTCTGTTTGAAACAGCAAGAGATGGAATTATTCCAGCCCTGTGACCCTCCTCTCAGCGTTCTGGCAGCTGTTAATGGCCAAGGGCATTCCTCCCACCCGGCGTTTCCAGGGGATTAGGGCTGGAACAGTGATCAGCCAGCACACAGCCTGCAAGGGGATACTAACAGAGTCAGCACAGCACTGGCCAGGAGCTCAGCTCACCAGGGGAGCAGGGGTGTTCAAACAACATCTGAAACAACATGCATTAAGACTTTGGTGTCCACTCAGGGTACCATTCCTCCCTCACATCCTCCATTTCCACGCTGGCTTCAGCATAAGGAGCTCATGTGGCCATGACAATCGTTCATCCCTGCTTTGAGGAGAACACTGGGCAAGGCTGCTTCTCCAAGCTGTAGCTGGTTCCAGGTGGCCCACGCTCTGTCCCAGCCAACCTGATGCACATTTCAGGCTGGAACAAACCAAAAAAAACAAAAGAAGACTTTCAAGAACCTACATTTCGCACAACTACAATCAGGACTCCAGTTCTCTCCATTTCTCTGCCGCAGCATCTCACCTGAACACAAGAGCCACATGCAAGGTATCACCATCCAATGTTTGCAATGAGACCCTACAAAACATATTCTCCCTTAATGACCCTGGGACAGCTACAAAACAAAACCAAAACACCCACCCATACAGAACTGCTTTTACAGCCATGCTCTCAGCCCTTTCTGTAACTTTAATTTCAGATCCTCCCAGCTGTCACAGTGCCTGCCTCGTCCTCCAAGGACTACAAATGCAGGCTTTCCTCAGGGTCCTGGACTGTTTATGTGCAGAGTGAGGAAGAGAATTGCATTTGCTGAAGCTATGAATGATTTATCATTGCACTGAATGCAAGAGGAACGGGGTCCCAGGGTTCGCTGCACGACCGGAATCTCACAGGCAGGCTGCATCTGCAGAGATGTTTGTGTGTGCTCTTCAAATCATCATTAACCATCAAGACCCTCAAGAGGAGCATTTATTTCCTTGGGACTGAGAGGGATGGCTGCTGAGAAAACAGCTGGGCAGGATTTAGCTCCATTATATCGGTTTGTCTTGTTCCGCTCTCCCATCCCTTCACCTCCCAGTTTAATTTGGAACAAAAAGACAGCTAATAATGAAGTTTTTTTAAAACAGCTGGGGAGGGGGCAAGTGCACTACACAGCACAGGCAAGCTGCAGGTCATGGCTATGGTCATTGGAACAGCTCATGCAGCTGCACAGGACAGGTTTTATATTTCCATATACTCCCCTCCTGCCTCCCCCCTGGGTTTTGAGTACTCATCCCATTCTCCAGATGATGTGTGTAGCTCTAAGTGCAGGTGTTATAAACAAACAAATATATATGCCCACAACAGTATGCAGCTTTCAGCTAGGAAAATGGGCATCAAGTATTCTCAGTTCTGCATTTCCCAGCAGTTCTGTGTTCTCTGGAGATAGGGCGATAGAACAAATACAGAGCAAGAGCCCAGCCTTGACTCCCTCTACACGAGTTTTCCTGTAGACTGAAATGAGACGGGAATGGCATCCCATGGACCTCCCCCAGCCAGCTACACAGACTGTAACCTAATATTATGCCTCCCATTATGGGTGTGATACCAAGAGACAACCATATTTAATACAGCACTCTGAGTTCAGGGATAAGGCAGGATGGAGCCAACCATCAATCACTCTACTTCTCTTTCCCCGTAGGATTACACAGGCCAATCTCACTGCTAGGAACTATTTATAAAGTATTATTTTCATTCTAGATACTGCAAACTTTTTATAGTTACTATATTCTTGTATTTTCTGAGTACTATATTTCCATGCACATAATCCTCACCTCAAATCCACTCATTCAAAAAAGTACTGCTCCCTTGAAACCAGCCCTGAGATTACCCACAACCCAGCCTTCTCCTTCCCAACAGCTCTGCATCCCACCACTTTCTCCAGCAAAGGCTTCCCACAAGCAGGAAGAAGGAAACACAAGCAAAGGGTAAGGAGGACCAGACAGGGAATGAGCAGCCCTGGAGTAAACATCCCTTTTCCACTACACCCCCTGCACTGCACTTGAATCACTTCCTTTCCTCCCCAGGCAGCCTATGGATTAGATGCATGAAAGTACAGCAACTATCCTCCTCTGTCATCCTAAAGACTCAGGGAGAACATATTGTTTGCCACAGAGAGCCCTCTTGTCTGCTCCCCACAGAAAGCTGAACCCTTTCTCCATCTAACCTACTGAGATCTGTATGCTTGGCAAACGAAGACCATCACTAAGCAGTCAGCTTTACATCTCCTTGGAATCCTCCAAATGCAGCATTGTGGCTCACAGGCAGTTATCCACCACTGCTGCTTCTCTTCCCCCTCTGCAACACAGAGCCCACGCATCACAAAACACAGCCAGGAAAAGGGAGCACTGAAACTCCTCTCCAAAACTGCATTTCAGGCTCAGGGATGTGGTGCAGCACCAGTCTGGAAAAAGAAACCTTCACTCCCCACAGCCCACTGTGCTTCCCAGGGCTGTTTGGAGAAACAGCACCAGACATCAGCTGACACTAGCAATTACATCCAAATAGCAGATACAAGGTCTGTTATCGATCTGTTCCTAGAGGGAAGGACAAGCTATCCAGTAAAAAGGGGTGTCACGTTATTAAATTCTGAAAGGATAATAACCCAACACAGAGGGCACAGCTGTTACTGGTACACTTCAGGCTTCATTTCCGAGCTTGACAGGGAGAAAGGATCATCAGAGCATTTCAGTGTTCAGAGATGGGCCTAGAAATTGCAGGCATAAATTAACATATCCATATCCAAATTATTGGGCTAAGGGGGCTGCACAGTTCTGCTGGCAGGAACCAGCCTCCTGCTGCTGCCAGTTGCTCCCAGGCAGCTGCTTTAACCTCTTGTTAGCTCATATCACAGTGCTCAAGCAGAAAAAAATGCTTTGACTGCTCCAAGCTCCGCAGCTTTGCCCCAGAGCAGGGACTTCTAGCAGCAAAGACTTCCAACAGCCTGTGGGAAAGGCATAAGGGAGGGCAACTCTTCTGCTGTAACCTGAGCCTGACATGCTGGTGAAGAACAGCAACAGACAGTTCTGTGCAATAGCCTGGATCAATTCTGCTGCAAAAAGAAAACACGGCTCAGGTAAGTGAACAAGCCACGGCCTCTCAACAGCAGCAGCTCAAAAGAATGGGAGAGTTTAACCAAGCTGCTGATGGGAAAAAAAAGAACCAAGAGGAGTTATTGATTTCTATGAGCTTGGGAGTCAACAGACCCATAAATTATTTGCAAGGCAACAGAGATGGCAGATACCTTGGACATTTCAGTGCTGCACCACACAGAATCATGACCTCAGACATCCGGCCAGACTGTCCCACAGTGCAGCCTTTAGAAAGAGCAATCTCCGAAACAGGTGCCTGAAAGCGTTAGAGGCTGCTGCTCCACGGACAGGCTTCACAGGGCACATCAAGGGTTACACAGGCAGAGCCCAAAAGGTTTCACAGCATACTTGGGGGATTTTCCACCCTGCTGCAGACAGCAGGTCACCCTGTCTGCATTAGCAAAATTACAAACATAACACAACAAAGCAGAAATGAAATGCACCCACATCCCTGCCCAAACAGACTTGGCAAAGGAATTTAAGTCCTTCCAATCATCCTGAAAGGCATTTGGAAATAAAGGTGAGAAGAGCCTTACAGATACTAGTTTTGGTCTCTGATGTAAGTCTAGGCAGAAAACTCAAACTTAAGAGCTCTGCAGGGTACTCCCAGTTTCATCACAAGCCTCAGGTGCAGCCTCTGGCAACTCATCTCTCCAGACTCCTTTATAAAATGGAAAGCAATAGTTTTCCTCCTGTTGTGAGGGAAATGCATTGATGCACCCAGATGCAAGAGCAGCAGAGGCCAGGCAGAGCCTTAGATCATGAGCTCCAGATCCACAAGCCCCAGCCAACTTCCAACACCAAAAGCAAGCAGCCCTTTAGATTTGCAGCATTTGAAGAGCCAGGGACACCTGGGATTATCCCATCACACAGGTGGAAAAACTCAGAGCAACGAAGTGCCACTGAGCACGTCTGTCTGGGCTTGAGCCAGCCACTGCCTTCCACCAGCTCCAGTAACACCAGACCCTGGGCCTGGCTGGTAACTGGGGAGTCTGGGGTTGAACCCGAGCCGTGTGTGACTCCAGAGCGTGCACAAGACCTTGGGACTGGAAAAGCTCTCATTAAAAAACTGTGGATTGGAAACTTCATACCACGGTAAGGTTTTATGCAATGTACTGGAAGAGGATCAGGCCAGAAATCTGGCCACTGTGAAAACATTGGAGCAGCAGCCTAGAAGACAGTTTTCCTGTTTATGCACACTCCCAGAAGCAGAAGTGAGAAAAAAGGCAGCTGCCCTTGCCCACCACCCCGACACAAACCTCATGCAGGATCTTGAACCTTTAACTCACAGAAAAGGAAAGCATAAATCTCCCTGGGCTTGTGTAAAAAGAGCTGAAGGCTTTAAGAAGTGGTGGAGGGGAAAATAAGCCATTTCTCTTTACCCTTCCCAAGTCCCTGGGACTTAGATGCCTGTCCAGTTGCTTGTAACAGCACTTAACCCCAGCACAGCATTGAAGCACTAAAGACACCCAAACCCCACAAGTCTCTGCAGAGCCAAGTGTGGGTTTCCAGCTCAAACCCCGCACAGTCTGCAGCAAACATGACAAGTGCCCGTTATCAGAGGCCCACTGATGGGAAGGTTTCCATGCTGAGCCGTCTCACACTAATGGCCCCACAGCAGGATCTGGCAGGCAAAGGCAGCCCCCAGATTTAACCAGCGCTGCTTGAGTTTCAGATGGTGCAGAACAGCACATTGATCCATTTATCGTCTGTAGGTTGCCATGGAGACCACAAGTCATTCCCCACCATTGCCACCCGCCCCCCCGCAGACCCCCCTACTGCTTTCTCAATTGATAGCTGGACACTGGGGAAGCATTTGCAGCACCATGGAAATTAAATCCACACTAGAGGAGCAGGGGATTCAGAGCTGACACGGCCAAAGGGCCTCAGCTTGAGGCAGCCCATCCTGCACATCCCCACCGAGCGTGTCCGAGCAACGAGTCACTCCAAGCTTCTCGTGGAAAAAGCATTACTGGAAATTAATGATAATAAAGTAGGATTTTCATGCTCCTCTATGGGATTCCCTCCAATACACTAAGTGCTCATGAGGGCTTCCCACTCTGCAAATGCACATGCTGAAAGAGGCTTTGGAGCATTCTGGAGCATAATCCAAATGGTCCCAAGCAGCAGCAAGCTCCTGCCATCCCTAAGCAGGCTCACACCCAGGAGGATGGTAGTTTTCTGTTCTTCATATGGTAGATCCACCCAGGAGGGATCACAGTTGATCCATCACTGAGAGAGCATAGCATTAAACAAACCCATGACTTCTGCACACTACAACACCAGGATGAGAGTGGGTGGATCAGACAGCTAAATGGACTTGGGCAAGTGAACCAAGCTCAGTCTTCATCAAGCTGCTGCTAGAAAAGTCCCTCCTCAGTCTGTAGAAGATACATGAACCACCACCTGCAGGTGCAGCAGAACCCCTGGGCCTGACCTGAGCACATCCCATAATCCCATTTCTCAGATTTACATTCCCCAAACTCTCTCCCAGGAGGAAATACCTGACCTGCCTCTGAGACAAACATGTCAATATGCTGCACAGCACCGCCTCTCCACACCTACACAGTCCAGGCTCTATGACCACAAAGTTATTTCAGGTGCTGCTGTTCAGCACTGTCATTTACCAGAACCAGATATTACCCAATTTCCTTCCTCCTACTCCATGTGGGATGAAGAAACACCATCAAGACAACCTGAGGAAAGTTTTCAAATCTTAGTGTTCAGGTTTTGGCTTTTAACTCCACACACCAGCCACTCCAGCAAGTCACCTGCTTAGAAGAGCTGATCCCATGTAGTTCCCTTGCATTTCAAGGAGGAGCTGCTGTGCAGGTGCTGCACTACTTGATGGCTCATTCCCTGCACGTGCAAGTGTGAAAACTTGGTGCTGGCTTTACCCAAGGCTCCAAAAGTACATTACCACAAGCATCTCTTTTAGGAGGTCAAAAGAGATGACCTTTGCACCCTGCACAGAGGAAGAGCTGATGCTGGCAGTCTCCTCCAGCACAGTGGGTTGCAGCCAGTACCAACCCCAGGCACTGGAGCATGAAGACATGGGGCAGGTGGCAGAGCACAGAAAGGCAGCTGCAGGCTGAGAACCTTCAGGCAGACTCAAGAAGCATCATGTAAATACTGTACGCACCTGGAGTCAGAAAGCTCAGCAAGGGCTGCATGTGGCATTTCCTGAAGGTTACCTCTAACAAGTGCTGTCAGTCTGCCAGCCTTTGACTGTCTGTTGAGCCCTTCTGTGGGAAGCACAGTGCTGCCTGGACCTCTGTGGCACTGTCACAAGCTGTGACAGCAAGAACTGTCCTCCCACACAGCACAGATGAGGCACGTGTAGGACACCATGGCAAGCAAACCCCCAAAATCCAGCAGGCTGGAAGGGCTCCTCACTTCTTCCCAGTGCCTGGGCACATAGTTGCTTGCTGAGCATCATGTGCCTCCAAAGCACAGGCCAGAGGGGTGAGAACCAGCCCCTGTGCAGCCTGTCCCCTCCAGCCCTGCTGTGCACACAGCTGCTCAGCCCATAGCACCGGGGCAGGGCCAGCAGCGGGTGAGACCACAGCTGTGTGTGGTGCCTGGGCTGAGTATCCTCCAGCAGTGGCTTTCAGTGTGCCTCACTGCTTCACTGCCTCCCTGGCCCAAGCAGAGGCACAGACTCCACATCCCACCCTCTATCACAGCAATCAGTCAGTGGAGCCAAAGTACAGCAGCAGATTTATTTTCTAGCCACCACCAAAGAGATTGTCCCAGTCTTCCCCACTTGTTTGCTCTTTCCAATTCACTGGGAACAGAATTGACATCTTCATGTATTCCCAGGTCTTTTCTGGCTCTCGGGGTCAAGTTTGTTCACAGCCCACTGGTGAAGTGAGTCTGCTCTCTCCTGTTCTTCAAATAAGCTCTGAGCTCACATTTAAGCTTGCAACAGCCTCTCCAGCCTGGCCATCAAACTTTCCAGCAAGAGCAGCAGTGCTCAATCTCTCTTGCTAAGCTTCTGCAGCCCTCCGTCTGCCTCTTTCTTTTCGCTGTCGTGGAGAATTGCTCCTAACACAGCATTGGAAACAAATGATTGCCAGCAGTACCCGGGCAGGACGCCCCTGATAACAGAAACACTGCCATTGTGAGCAGGGAAGAACTGGAGAGATCTGTCATTCCAGCAGGAGAAAAATAAAGCCACGTTCAAG
The DNA here is from genome assembly GCF_028858725.1 of Colius striatus. Lineage (NCBI taxonomy): Eukaryota > Metazoa > Chordata > Aves > Coliiformes > Coliidae > Colius > Colius striatus. Next base: position 12,930,881 of record NC_084775.1, on the reverse strand, counting down.
GCCTCTTTGGTTACGTAAACTTCATTTCCATGTCTTTTATCGCTGATAAGCCATTGCTCAAGTTCAAGTTCTGTATCAAGTAAACCATGATAATCCTCTTAGGAATTCCCCATGCCCCCGCTTGAACAGACCTGCAGAAAAGAGCTTAAGGGGTTGCCTGCAGCTTAAAAAAAGAGAAACACACACAAGCACACAGCCACAGACTTATTTATAACATAGGCAAATTTGGGGCCTAGTAGAGAGGCCTGAAGGCTTATATGGGTCTGCCTGAATAAAAGGATCTACTCCCGCTCTAGTTCATAAATGCTACAAGCTACTATTTGGTCATGCATCACACAGCTGAGCACCAGCCCAAGGACAACTGCCCTTCTGAGGAGGATTTCTTGCAGCAACAAGGATCTGAAGGATCAGACCCCTAGAAGCAATTAAACTGATTCATGGCCAGTCCCACACACTTTATGCTGCATTACAGCAACAACAATTTTCCAGGCAAATGTACTTTTTTTGTTTTATTACAGCACAGGACAATTTTACATCCTTTAATGCTGGTTGCAGAATTACAGTAATTCCAAGCAATTATTACCCTGCTTGGGGTACAAGATTTAAAACTGACTAAAACCACGTCCTGTATTGCACTGTCAGGATATCCAGATGTGAATTGTCACCGTCTGTATTTGTTAAGATGGGGATGTGATCCAATCTACCAACTGGATACATTTGCTAACCACTCAAATATGCACTCGCACCCACCACAGCGTAACACAAAAGGCTGTTTCATAAATTCCTGATTGCAAGACAGATGACAGCAATAAGCAGCCACACAAACTCTTGCCCTCCTCTCTGCTGCTCGTCATCAGGACGCAAATTACCTGGGCTAGCAATTTATCACAGCATCTTCCAGGGAACCAACTTAGCCTAAAGGCAATGACGGCGAATGTTAGAAGCTTAATACTTTACTTCTCAGGGCTGCATTTGGCCACCCCGGTGCTGGAAGGGCAAAGCCTGAAGCCCTTCTAAGCCTGCAGCTGCCAGAAGATCAAGGCACAAGGTGGTGGATATCATCTGAAATCGGTGCTTAAACCATTAATTTTCTTCAGCCAGCCCAACAGGCTTTGGTACCCCACAACCGTTTCTTACTCATTTCCAGTTGCCAAGACTTTCATCCCTCTGACAGACCCTTTCCATCAGTGTCTTTTTCACACGTCTTTTGAGTATTTTATGGCTCTTGAACTAAAAGATACAGCATATCAAACACAACACCTTTCTCCTCCACACTAGTAATTCCAAGAACCTTTAGCACTGACTGACAACCCACGATATTGTGGGAGAGGTTGTTTTCAGATGAGCTGCTGCAAAAGCTCTTCCAAGGTAGCAGCTGAATTCAAATCACACACCAATTAGCTCAGGGGGATTTGTATGTTTTTCTTTCAGGAAACCTATTTGAAAACAAAACAAAACAAACAGGAAAAAAAGGTTTAGATCTCATTAAAAGATCTCATACTGTGTCACAAGCATGCCACATTTTCCACAGATGAAAACAGGAGCCAATCTAACTAGTTTCACCCCATCAGAAGGCTTTTTGTCCTTTCAGTCCTCTTGCTGTGTAACTCCCATCTCCCAAGGAAAAACAAGACAGCACAGAGGTCCAGAGTGGCTACAGACCTGCTCAGCACCACGCAGCAAGCGACCCGCTGTGCCGAGCCACCTGGGTCCATCTCGTATCTTTCCCACAAGATGAGGTTTTCCACACCACTCTCCTTAGGTTTTTGTCTCTCGCCTCAAGGCCACATGCAGATGACTGTGCTTTTTTCTGAAGCCAGTGCCAATGAGGCCACTGCATTTGTTATCCAGCAGGATAATGACAGAGTGCAATTCAGTCAACAGCAAATCCTCCCCGGGGAGATGCCCTCTGACCTTCCCTGAGCTGGGGGATGAACGTAGACAGCCAGATCTCAGACAGGCGGCAGAGCTGAGTGAATAATTCCTAATGAATCCTTTCATCTCTTCTTTTGTTTTGGGGAAGGGGAGGGGTGTGGAGGGAAATAGTTTGGAACTATCCACCAGCAGAAAATTATTTTCTGGAGCTACCTCGAATCCCTGTCATCCGAATGACATTTTTCATGGCTTCTGCTCAGTACATGGCGAGCGTGAAAGACACTGCTCTCTGCAGAGATGTCCCTCATGCAGGCAGCCAGGCTGGGAGGGGTGAGCAGACCAGCCAAAGCCACAGGAAGAGAAAGGATGCTCCTAGAAATGTAGTTTAAAATCGCCCTTAGGCAAGCAATTGAGAGAATCTAAGATATCCGTTCAAACCACATTTTTGCTAATAAAATTTGGTTCCACTGACACATCAGCAAACATGTGAAGGACAAGAAATTTCATGAAATAAGGCCCCTTGAAAGCCAGGACCTTACCTCTCTGCACAGACCAGTCAGCTCTCACTAGCAATTTTCTCCCATTTTTCAGGCCATAAGCTGGAAGGATCACAATCACTCAATATAAGCAATTTTTTTTCTCCAACAAAAAAGAAGCAAATCTCATTTCTCCTTTGTGACTCTCCTGAACACTCAGTATCATCCAGATGTATTACAGTAAATAAGAGTGGAAAAGCAACTCACAAACATGAGATCTCAGAGCTTCTTCACAGTCTTCACCCGTGAGGCACCCACTAGTCTCTATCAGTGCCACAGTACCAGTTTTAGCCACACAGTTTTTAACTTCATCTCTCAATCAGGCCTTAAATCAGCCATAGCTGAAGCAGTTACTAAATGCTGCACCAGCATTTACAGGGATTTACTCTCAGCAAGCCTCACCTCATCAGCATTTCTGGTTTATATTGGGAACAGAAATTAAATGGAAGGACCACAGCAGTGGGATGTTCTCTACCCTATTCCCAGACATATGAACTGACGTGAACCTACACACTTAAATAGAGCTTGGCTTGTGTATTTACATAGATGCCAAATCCCAGGGATATCAATGACAATCTCTTCCCCAGTAAAACCTGATTACAGCACTGGACTCTCTAAAGCCCCCCTGCCATATCTCACGTCACCTGGGACGTCACGGGCAGCAGCCAGTGAACCCCTCCAGGTGCCCAGCGCAGTGGGGGTTGCAATGCCAATGATTGAGCAGATCTTCAAAGGAAGAAAAACAAGAGTCCTAGTCAATGACTGACCAGCATAATGGCTCAGGCTACTCCCATGTGCTCCTCTCACACCACATTTGTTTGCTGGGCTGCCCAAGAGGTTTCCAAGGGTCAAACACGAGGTCATCAACTGCGTGGTGATTTCAGCTTCGCTGCAAAATATAAAAAGCTGAACCTGCAAGCAAGGAATGTCCCAGCACTTACAATTATATAAAGACATGAAAATGCAAATCTTTTAAGTTCAAACACACCAGAGGCAACATCAAAAGGGGGAAAAAGAAAAAAGGTATATCAGTTTTTGAAGATCAGAGATTAGCAATGTTTAGTAATCCACCTAAAATTCTGATCAGCCTCAAGGACCAAGAGTGGCTGTGAAAGTAAAACCTTACTTTCAGGCTATTTTGAGAAGCACTCACAAGGTTTATCCCAGAAATTGCTTTCTGCCTACTCAGATTTCTCAACTGAACTGATCACATGGTGTTTAGATGGACTGCTGTAGACACTTGAGAATAGCAAGGCTGCCTGCTGCTATCTGCCTGGCACAGGGCGGTTTTTAATTGAGGCTGAACTCTTAAGTCCCTGCTGCAGTCTGCAGCTCCAATCACTGGAATAATAATTAAACCCAGGAGAAACAGTACAAAGTAGCCACGTCTTTAACTAGTACATTGAGATGAGGAAACCCAAAGACATACACAGACATCTCCAGGATGTGCTGTTTTGTTCCAAGCCTGAGGATTTGATCAGGTTTTAAAACAGCAAAAGTCAGGGCGACAGAGATCTCAGAGTGCAGTACAGAAACAGAGGAGATGCAGAAAAGCACCCACTTTCACCCCATCCAGTCCAAGAAGAAAAACCACAGTAAATTTTTCCCATCTAAGTTTGGGACCTTCATCCCATGGGAATCAAATTGTATGAAGTGACAGGGGAATGCAGAGCAGGAGAAGCTGCTGAGACTTCAGTCTGGTTCAGAGCCATACTTCCCAGCTCAGAGGGACATGAGAAAGCAAGCTGCTAGAGAAATCACCCTGAGAAAGTCAGTGCTGGCTGCAGAGGCTGTCAGTGGATCAGACAAAATAAGTTCTGCTCTGAAATCTGAGGGGAGAGACTCAGCCTGGAAACGACTCTCCATTAGGTTAATTAGTCAAGTTTGATGTATCCAAGTTGGTTACCATGGTCACGGGAGCCCAAGAGTAATGCTTCACACAGCTATGTGGGACTGAGGATGATGAGGGAGCTGCATCCAGCTCCTCCAGGCTCCCTAGCAGGGCAGAGAGGAGGACCCCACCATCCTAGGACACCCAGGGCTCTCGACAAACACCCCTCCACCCCAGGCAGGGCTGCTTACACACACTTAATGGAAGAGATCCTAGTCCATAGATCATAAGGCTGCTAAAAATAGCACCAGAGAGCAACCAGGTTAATGACACATCAAGAAGATGCATTTGCACAGCGAAATGAACAGAATGCATGCGAAATCCACGTTCCTGCAGCGTTTGGTTGGTTGGTTTTTAGTGGGGGAAGAAATCAAAATATGCTCTATTTTCTCTTAACTCAGATCCCGTGAGTCAAAGCAGTGACAGAAAGCTGTCCATCTCTCCAAACACAGCTGAAGCTTGTTTATCTACTTCAGTGCCTGGGAAGAGACCACTGTGTCTCACAGCACTTCCCCAAACAAGCCAATATTTTACATGCCATTAGCTACATGACGACCAACATCATGTCACAACTCTACACAGCAACACATTCATCCATGCACTAGAGCACACGAGTAAAAACCCCTGTCACTTTGAGAACAGCAGATTTGGAAACGAAGTGGGAGAGAAACAGCAATCTGCAATTCTGCAAAGCTCCTGTAGAAGAGCAGTTTTAAACTCTCTTGGGAAAAGGACCCTCCCCTCCCTCTCACTTTCTGTTCATAAGTGCTTGAGCCACACCAACACTGGTAGAAGCTGGTACAGAGCACTGAGGATGGCAGCTGACCAAGTTTCCTCTTCACCAGCTCTCTCCTGGATATGCAGGGCCAACAGCACAAAACCACTGACTACTCGAGTCTCCCAGGGAGCACAAGCAAGGTTCAAGGAACAAAGGTGATGCAGCAAGCACAAAGCAGCAACAGCCACAAGGAAGACAATGTGAAAAGCCCAAATCCTGCCCCAGAGGAGCACCTCTCAGCCATATCTCCAAACCCAGCAGTGGATTTCCAGCTCATTGCAAAAGAGTAAATGCCACAGACCTTCCCTGCTGCTCAGACTGTGGCAGGAAAGGCTCTAACTTCTACCAATACCATCTGGGCACAACTGCAGGCTGAAATCACTGCTGCCACAGGAATGTAAATGCAAGTAAAACTGTGTTAGGGTCTGTATCACCTGGTGAAAAATTCCTTTATCCCTGGCTGAGGAGACACTTGAGATGTCTGCAAACAGGTATGCACAGACGTTTGAGAGAAAAATCTCCCAGCTAGAGGCCAATGTCAGGATTGTGAAGTTTACTCCCTCAAAAGAGAGGCTTGAAATGTAACCAAGCTGTGTAAACCACAGTCACTACGCCCTAATTCCAGGCTGTCTGTCCCTTGGCTCCCCATGCCTCCTTGCAGCACCCATAATTCCCCCCAAAGCAGTGCCAACTCAAGCCAAAGTATGATGTCTTGAAGATACTCACCCATCTACTCAGAAAGAACAGAAGGGAGAAGCACAGAGAGGAACAGCACAAGGGACAGCGAGGTGGCAAACTCCTTTAGCCAGCGCTACAGCCAAAGCCCCCACACTTCGGAAATCCAGCCTCCAAGAAGTCAGCTAGATGCTGTGAAACAGACAAATAAATCACTCCTTTGACAACCCCAAACCCATTAAAGAGATACAACTCCGCTCCACCTTTCTTAGCAGGTTAATGTTACCTTGCTACATTTTTTTGTCCCTTCTTCTCCTGCAGATGCCTTAATTGGTTGCTTAATACAGATTTCACTGTTAGGCTTATCACAACACTGTGAGCTGGCCATGTGACGGGAGCACAGAACACAGAGAAGACCCATTTGTCTCTGTAACTAATTGTTCTGCCTCCTCAACACACACACTAAATTGACTTGGCAAGATTGCAAGGCGAAGCTGCTATATTTATTTAGACTTCTTCTGCTGGTGGAGAGGCTTCCTAAAGCAGACTGCGATTGGCCAAGACAGCACATGCACCTTTATCAAGTTGATGCAAAACTGGAATGAGTAAAAAAAGGATCAGGCCTCAGGTTGGCAGCATTCCTGGCCACGTCCTCTATAGTAGGTATTTTAGCCTCAGTTACCTAAGAATTAATTGGCAAAATATTTGAGAAGTTCATAAAGGCAAGTGTGAACACTCACTTACTTCTGGCTAGAGCCTCCTTTACCCTAGGGATCAGCCTCCATAAAACAAGTAGGTGTAGACTGGCTGATCAAAAGGCAGGGGAGTGCCTGCGCTAGCCAAACACGTCTCACGCCTCAAGCAGCAAGCGGGTAACTCGAGGCTGCCGAGTCGTGCAGGGACACGTTCTTCCTGGAACAGCCCCACGCCTGCAGCCAGGGGTCTGACTCTGCACCCATCTTCCAACTCAGCCAAAGGTTCAAGGTGTTTCCGCATAAAACAAGGAACTACAGTGAAACAAACACAATAATACATTGTGTGGGGAATAAAGCCTCCTGCCGAGAAGAAATCCACATCCACAGTCGTCCAGAAAGCACAACTCAAAATGCAAAAAAAAAAGCAACCCCAAAGACACAGCTGGAGCTTAAAGTTCTTGCCCTGTTTAAATAGGCTGTAAAACTCACCCTGTCCTTGGCAGGGGAAGCAGGGAGCTGGTGTGTGCCTCTGCAGCACAGCTCCTCCACCTCTGAGCAAACCAAACTCCCCATTCCTCAGCTTCACCTGCTGTCAGCAGAGTTTAAGGACATTCATAGAGGTGCTCTAGATTCCATGAGCACCAGTCTCAGAGGAAAAGATGCAAATCATAGCTTTCCACAGGGAGAGAGTTAGAAAAAAACCACAACCCTTAAGGTATGCACAGACATCTCTCTTTACTTTTGTTTCATAATGCTGGAGAAAACCCAAAATCCTGCAGTGTTTCTCAGTCCATTACCACACAGCCCTCAGGAACGCTGCTGGCAGCAACCTGGGTTCTGGACCAAAACCACAACAGCTCTTTATATGCATCCCTAACCATGGTATCAAGACACGTAGACATCAGAAGTCAAAAAAACACTCAAAACATTTTTCACAGCTACCCTGTCAAGAGAGCAAAGCAAAGCCAAGATGAAAACCTACAAATAAAGACAAAAAAATAAGGAGGAATAAGAAAACAGGGCTGGCTGACACCTCCTATACATGCTGTCAGCAGGATCATTTGCTCCAAAAATAAAGATGCTCAATGCATTTAACCAATAACATAACTGCTTCACGGTCCCAACACTGGAGTGTGCATAAAAACCTCTGAACACTCATTGTCTGGCAGCCCAGGAAAAAACAACTTGTACTCACTCAGCAAGCACCAGACACTGTGTGCTGCTCCCCAGTAGGATTTCAGCTCTGCACATCCACTCCAGCTGCAGAGAAGCCTTTCACCCCTCTACCCTTTGCCAGTCACGCTCAGCAGCTCCAGCCACAAGCCCACAGCAGAGTTGACTGCTCAGGTGACTACACCACATCATGCAAAACCATCTCAACAGCAGCTCAGGATCCCAGACAAGCGTGCAGAGCAGGGGCAGAAAGGCAGCACTACCTGCCCCAGGCTGCCGCACACAGTGTCCCCACAGCCTGGATCCGCTCAGGCTGCCTCATCAGCACCTCCCAGATAAATGACACTGATTTAAGACTAGAGAGACTTTAAAAAAAAAGAAAAAAAAGGAATACTTAGGGCTTTTTCCACTGCCAGTTCAAAGAGTTTTCCCAAAACACTGGATACACAGATTCCTGTAACACAGACTTTGCTGCATTTTATTTCTTTGACCGTTTTTAATAGCCTTTGGTCTAACATTTGGAAATTATTATTCACACACACACACTAAACAGGAACAAGGCTGCATGGAAACATGAATTTCACTGGCCTGCCTGGTTTTGTCTGTGGACACCACCTCACATGTTACCAAATCAAAACAAGCCGGCCAACTTCAGCACAAGGAGGGAAATGAAAGGGCAGAGCGGTGACCTAGAAATGAAGCTGAGACTTTGGCATGAGCTTGACTCTCTGCAGCAAATGGGGGAAAAAGGAGCTGTAACTGCGTTCAAGATGGAGCCTGGAAAGTTTATCAATGGAATTATATGACATGGTACCCAAGGGGCTGACCAAGGAAGTCTTTGCAACAGGAAAGAGTCACCCTCTTTGCCAAACAGAAGAAACTCTAGTGTCAGAGAAGAGGGGACATGGTTACTTAAAGTCTAGATTCAGGACAAAACACCCCCAGGCAAACAAGCAGAGAAACTTCAGAGCACCCAGCTCTGATACCAAACACCACCATTCTGTTACACACCCAAGATTTACCACAGGATATCATGAATCACACAACGGCAAGAGTTTGATGAGTGAGTAGACAAAGCTTTAGGGCTTCAAGCAGTGGATCGGGAATGCTGCAGTCACACGTCTCAGTGCTGACACAATGCAAACCTCACCGTGCCAGGTGTAATTGGTTGAAGGAGGGTGTCAACAAGTTACCTTTGTTCCAGCAAGTTTTAGGCTTGATGGGGTAACGTTCACATCACCAGTATAAAACTGACACAGGTTCTGCATAACCCTCCAGCAAGGTTGAAAGCAGAGGTCATCACATCCCCACATTCAGCCCGGACTGTGCGCGCACCACCGGGTAATCCAGTGCAAATCACCGGGGACTCTCAGCCCCTGCAAAACCAGCCCCTTGCAACATCAGGCCAATGAGATCACAGCAGCTCAGCAGTAAACACTTAGAGCTGCAGATTGCCTCTGCTATATGAGCCAGGTGCTGCCACCAATAAACCACACACTAACTGGTGCTTCTGCAGCCCTGGGAGGTACATGTTTGAGAAGTCTGCAGATGTCAAAGACTGAGCTATTTACAAAGTGATCAAGTACCACGCAGCTGAGACCTGGTTCTGTATAAATGTAGCTGTTGGAGTCGTTTTATAAGGTTTTAAAACATTTTCAGAAGAAAGCCAACTTTCCATTGTTTGCCACAGCCTGTTAGAAGCCCACACATGCCAAAGTGTAGGGGAAAGACACCCTCCACCCTCTCCAGCCAGCGCTGCGCAGCTGGAGGTACAGGTAGGTTTTCAGAAAGCCTGACTTTGCCTGCCATCCTACTCACTGATTCACTCTCCCATAGCATCCCACTGAAACCCCAGACCAGGGTTCAGTCCTTAACCACAGCGTGCCACAATAATCGGGCTCCAGTTCTTTCCACATCCACCTAAGCCTCCAGATCTTTCAGTTACACACTCCCTGAGGAGGATGAAACCTGCCTGCCTGGGAGACAGCAAGTCCTCAGGGACTGATCACAGACAATGGGATGATCTGCACCAGGAATCTTCCAAATCCTGTCATCCTCCACCCACAGGCTGACACATTTCTTTACTTCTGCCTTCTTTAAGACACGGAAGAACACAATACAAACCACTCTCTTGCCCAAACACGCACAGGACAAATCTTAACTATGTTGTTTGGGGAGCTGGTGTGAAGCATTCCCGTACCGACACTGCTCACCAGCCCAAAGCCCTGCCAAAAAACAGGGTTTAGAAAGATGTAAAGGTCCCAAAAACTACATGACAGATGGCCACACCACTAGAGTATTTCTTCAGTTTCCAGGCAGCTCCCTGCCCAGGCAGGGTGAAGCACACCAGGATGGTAAGGGTTAACCTCCCACGTATTTTGGCCGAAACTGCATTTCTGGGCACTGCTCCTCTGTCCAGTGTTACGCCAGGGAAACAATGCTAAATAAAGATTATGGAGTGGTATTATGTAAATAATTCTCTTCCACAATGAAAGGATAAACCTCGACTGCTTGGTTAGTTATTAACCCAGGAGCCAACGCCGCAGAGAGGAAATCCTGCCGGCTCTCCCTCCCTCAACACACGCACCAGGAGAGCCACAGCGAGGGCTGCAGCTACCAGAGACAATACCCGCACCATCCCCTGCCTTCCCGGGCACTGGCACTCTCCCTTGGACCACTTCCCACGGGAGGAAACCAGATGGGCCACGCCACATTGTCTCATCCCAGGGCAGCCCCGCTCCTCCTGGTCTGACCACTGCTGCCAAGGCTGGACTTGGCCCTCTTCCTCCTCCTCCCACCACTCATCCTGGACACGGAGGACTCCCTGCCCTTCGATGCGAACACGTTCCTCACCTCCTCTTGGAGACCTTCCCTTCCCCTTGTAGGCTGAACCCACCAGAGCCTGCCTTCTCCTGCCCAGAATAACTTACTCGACCTTTCTGCCTCCACCTCCCCCTACAACCTTCCTCCCGCCTTGGCCTCACATCTGAATGCTTCATGTTTGTCATACAATTTTAAATCTGTCAGCAATCCATCCATCTGCCGCCTCCGAAGTTTGTAATGCTGCAAACAGTTCTGGGATACAGCCTCGCATAAAGCTCTCGGTGGAAAACAAAGCTGGACCTCAGGCAGAAACCAAACTGGCTTTGAGATCATTTCTTTCCAAAGGTGCTGGGCTGTTTCAAAGGCTAGCTTCTTCCCTACAGCGAGCAGAAAAGCCACGATGCTATCCAGTCTAAAATAAACATTATGGGAGCGGCGATAAGGGGAAATATTTCAGCTGACTAAGAGTAATGTGGGTTCAAATCCAAGCGTAAGCTGATATTGCTTGTAATTTGTTCCCCAGCCAGAAACACAGGCTGGGAGTGAAAAAATGGAAGACATTAAACAACAAGCAGCATACTCAGCGACTCTGGAAAACTTCAGCATTTCCATTTATGTTATTATTTTTTTAAATAACCTTCAGTTTCACGGATCATAAAGTTAATTTGGAGTTAACTTCCCTTCTCTGTAACTAGACCAAGCTGCTATCTTTACACTCGTTAATGTTTGTTCAGTGCTCCGCAGCTATAAAGCGCTTGAGAGCCCCAACCGTCATCAGCATCCTCTGTGTCACCCAGACCGCACATGACCCTGCTTTGCTCTCCCTGTGTCCCCTCCAGCAGTGCCCCAGCTCTCCTCTAACCCCAGCACCACAGCCATCTAGTATCATCTTCGCTGCTCTTCCTGCAGCACAGGTCAGCTCTCCCCTGCAGGCAAGGCTCCTCTCTGCACATCTCCAAGCAACCTTCAGGCCAGGGGCCAAGCACACAGCATTAGCAGCAAGGTCTGCAGCAGCCACCACTTTTCACTGGCCTGGTCACAACCATGTCCCACCTCTGAGCTTCCCACCTGGGAGACGGCAGGTGCAGCAGCACTGTGTGAGAACCATCTGCTCACCAGAAACACCCCCTCCTCAGGCATTCTCCTTGCCAAGGGACACCCTGCACCCCAGAGAGCCTGCAGCTGCCAGAGGCGGGCTGGCGGGAAGGGAGAACTGGTGGCCACAAGAAGAGAAGTGACAAGTGGGGTGGGCATCACCAGGACTGGGGATGCAACCCAGATTTCTCAATTCCCAGTATAGCCCTGGTGCTGCCTCATGCATAGGTCAGGGTTCACTTCCCAAAAATGACAAATCACTCATTTCCTTCTGCTCTTCTGTCCTTCTTCCCTTCCCACCAGATCCCTCCCTCATTCTGACCAGGCTCTTGAGAGCCTTTTCATGCCCTTTGTTCTGGTGCTCGCTCCAGCTCCGCTCTTCAGTCGTTTTTTAGGAACTCTCTCTGCTCTAGCCATGCTCATTAAGTGATGTGCATTCACATTTGCTGCTGCAGTGCAAAGACCTATCCCTTCAACATGACACGGTATGTCAGAGATGCTGACACTTGTGTGCCGCCACAAACTGCAACTGTCCATCACTCTCTTATGTCAGTACCCAGCGAGGGCCCTTCAAAGCCACGCAAGAGCCTGCACCACTGCATCCTAGATGAGAATCCATGACCTCACGATGCCCAAATCCTTAAGCAGCTGCAAAAGTCCCAGTCACTAATCAGAGGCACGACTGGGTGCTGCTGTACCTCATTTCTACCTCTATTAGAACTGACTCTGCTCTCTGCTGAAGCTCTCAGCAAAGACTAAAGCAAGCCACAGTGCAAATGCAGCCACACAAAGATGACAATCCTTTTAAGAACACAGTCCTGGATTTCCATCCTCAAGTACCCCCCTGCATCAAGCCCCCAGTCTGCATTTGGGAGATCACTGCTCACAAGCACCAAACCCAGGAGGGAACCAGTATTCTGTCCCTGGGAATAACAAACCCTCACACTGAATGGGCAGAGCACTCATGGGGAAAGAGCCTCCTCTTCAGCAGCTCTCCAGCAGACTCGATCTGACACATTGAACTTCACATAACCCCCCCAAGCTTCCATTTTGAGGTATGTCTAGTGATCTGGTCAGAATGAGACATCAGGTCAGGGATGGGTAGTAGTGCACCCCAAACACAGGCCCTCTCAAACCCACATCTCTTTGCAACTGCTCAAATCAGCCACCCAAAACACGCTTCTGAAAATGTACCAATTTAATCCTCCTTTCCTGCCTACTCATCCAGAAACTGGGGGAAAACTGGCAACTTTCCTCCTCCCCAAAGAGCTGTGAAGATGAAAGAATCTCAAACGTCTAAGTTATGGTTGACTTGAGGCAGGTTTCTCCCACCCCAGGATGGCCTGGCTGCAAACAGGACTGATTTCAGCAGATGCCACTAACAGCCAGAACCAGCAGCAGGAAGCACACCAGGAGCCATCAAAGGGGCAAATAATTTACAGCTGTGTCAGGAAAGATGAAGATCTCTCCTATGAGCCAACTGCAGCCAGCACAGCCCAGAGCTGCCGTGGAGATGAGAGGGGCAGCTCCTGCAACACGTGTAGCTACCGGCACAGCTGCACACACGCCTTCATCACCAATCACAACAAACCTGCCTTCACCAGACTGGATCTCCTAACGACAAGACACGAACACAGCCTGAACCAAACCCTCCTTGGATTCAGTGCAGGTTGGCTCCAGGGATTAGTACAACCTCTACTCCAGGCAGCTTGGTTCAAATCCAGCCGCAGCCATTAGCAAGTGAAAGGTATCGCCAAGCAGCAGCTGTTTGGTGGCTTGCGTGAAACAAGTTTATGGTTTCAGTCCAGATCCCGTTGTGAAAAAATGCCAGTCGTCTCCCTGGCACTCAAAGGTGTGAAGCCAGAAGCATCCACCCACTTCTCCAGCACTGGAGATGCCAGCGTGGGCGGCCTCCTACACAGGCCCGGTACCAGCTCTGCAGAGACAGCCCTGACCTCCGCAGGCTTTTCAGAACCAGGTATGTTTTGCAACTTGGCAGAAACACAGAGCTAAATAACAGAAACCACCACCCACATGAAGCCAGAAGAACAAAGTACCAGTGTTTTCCTGCCCCAGACATGTGCGTGCCCAATCTCCTCTCTCACACCAAAAATAGCTTCTACTTTTTCCCCTTTGGCAACAAACTGAGGTTTGAGTGCATTTGCTTTCAATAAACTAAACATGCTTTGCAAGAGTGTCTCTCATACTGAAACTTACTCAACTGAAGTTATAAAATATTGTCACACTCACAGAACTTTCCTTCCCTCCCATGGCATCTTGGGGCTCAGCCTCAAAGCGCTCTGGGAGCCTTGCTTTAGCGTTTCCCCCCACCCAAGGCACGGCTTCTGCGCAGAGCTGGCAAAGCCAGGCACATGGGAGGCTGAGCTGAGTCCCAACATCACCCAAGGAGGCAGCACTGAAGTTCAGAGAACTAAAACCTCCCTCAAGCCGTTTAGGAAAGCACAGCTTGACTGACTAAAGCCCTCCTGGAGTTTCCTCGTCAGTTTCAAAGGAGATGGAAACACACACCCAGTTGTCCCTACTCACATTCTTTCCCTCGATGAATTAGTAGTAGTACCAAGCCTTTATCTGTAAAGCACATGGCAAACTAAAACTTAACCTTGCTGATAAAAACCGCTACACTAAGTGGAAAAACTCTCACCCCACGCAGCCAAGGAATACCAGCAGAACAACATCACATCCACCAAAGCCAGACTAAAAACACTGGATTCAGCAAAACCCTGACGTTTTCAGGCATTCAGAGCCCCAACCTTTGCTTCAAGCGAGGACCAAAGGAGAGGTCGCAGCAAGAGTTCAAACCATAAATGCCTGTGAACCGAAAGGGCAGCATTAGGAAATAGCCGTTGCACAGATCACCTCCAGCAGCACTGTCCTCTCCAGCAAATTCTTGAGCTGACCCAAAACACAAAGTTCAGGGAGCAGACCCAGCCTCCAGCACAGGCAGAAGCGCCTGCATGCATGCCGGGCTGCACAGGCAGGGACATCCACAGGGTTCAAAGCGGTGCAGGGAGGGACGGGGGTTTCTTGGGTCAACACAGCCCCTTGCCCCAGGCAGCCCGAGCCCCAGGAGGGACAGAGCCGTGTAGGTTTTGCTGGTTCAGTAGCTCTGGCAGCAGCCCACATGGCAGGCAGCTGCCTGCACCCACTGCAGCCTGCTCTTTGTGCATTGTCAGGGCACGGGAGCAGGAGGAAGGGCCGAGGGAGAAGAGAGAACAGGAAATTATAAGAATCCACACGGGGAAAAAAAAAAAAAGCAATCACTCCGGAGACTGCAGCTGGGCTGGGGAGAAACGTACACTTGTTGCCTTCAGACATCGGCCCTGTTTACCCACCACAAACATCTACACCCCAGCCACTCAGCACCGTCGTGCCCAGGACCCCAGCCCACTGCCCCACACACCACGGACTCTCTTCTGGGGCAACAGCTCTGAGCTTCGCACCCGGCGCCGAACCCCGCCGTGGATGCACGTTAACATCCCCGGGCTGCTGTGCCAGCGCGAAACCACCGGCTTCCAACACGTACGGGGAGCAAGACAGAAAAATAAAGCAGAATTGAAAGACCGAAGGGGGAGGAAGAAAAAGGAAGGAGTATGGTTAAAAAAAGGCCCTTGGGGTGCCCCAGCCCCGCAGATGGGGTGTCTCCGCTCGTCTGGAAGTGCGGGGCTCCCCCCGGACACCCCCATCCGCCGCAGCTGCCTGGGCAGCGCTGTGCTCCGGGGGGAGAAAGAGAAAAGAAGAAAAAAAACACCCAAAAATAAACAGAAGGAAAACCGCACGAAAGTTTCTCCCCCCGCGCGGCCGCCGCGGCACATTCCCGGCTTTACGTAACGGCGGCCGCGCGTCCCGACCTGCCGGGCAGCCGCCCCCGGGCCCGCTCCGGCGCTGCCCCCCGCACCCCCCGCCTTACCTAATCCCGCCGGCAGCTGCCGTCCCCCATCGCCGCCGCTCCCTCCCGGGCTCGCTCCCGCCTCAGCGGCCGGCGGGGCAACGCTCGGCGCGGGGACCCGGCCCCGCCATCTGCGCCGTGTTTATAAATCCAGAGCCATGGGGCTGTTCGCCCCCCTCCCCGCGCCAGCCCCGCCGTGCGCCGGCCGCTCGCTGCGTCGGTGCGGTGCCGGTGCGGTGTCGCTGCAGCCGCCCGCGGGGCCGGGCCGGGCCGCCGCTCCGCCGCGCTGGCCCCGCAGCCCTGCCCTGCCCTGGCTGGCGCGGCGGGAGGCGCCGCTCCCTCAGGCCGCCCCACAGCCGCCCCGGCGGCCGGGCGAGGCGGGGCGAGGCGGGGCCGCGCCGCCCGCGCGCCTTAAAGGCGCCGCGACCGCCCCGGCGCCGCGTGCGGTGCCCAGCGCCCGCCGGCGTGCCCCCGCAGCCTTGTCACCGCGGGTTATGTCACCGCGCCCGCCCGCCGCGTCCGTGTGCCCAGCTGTGCCGGTGTCAATGGCTGCATTAGCGCCACGTGGTGTCATGAATAACTTTCGGTGCGTGTCCACTCCGTGAACTGGCCCAGCAACACACCCCCCTCCACACGCCCCTCCCAGCGCCTTTGCAGACACCAGCGCTGGCGAGCGGGCCCATCGCCACTTGGTTTCTTTAATGCTAGCACGGGGCAAAGTTTGGACTTTGGGAAGTCGGTGCCCGGGCTGTGCTGCTGCACCAGGGTGAGGAAATCTCAGCTTTCACCAAAGGAAGGCTCTGCACAAGAAGACTCCACGGTGTGGATTCCCAGCACTGGACTAGGGTCTGCGCAGCAGCTTAAAACCCTTCCCTGGGGCATGATTTATGATCTGATCAGTGTAACAAGTGAGTGTCCACAGGAACCAGTCACGGAGGCAGCACAGATCACCCCTGTGACATCGCCATCTTCCAGTTTCGTGCCCTAGCTTCTGCTTTTTCCTGCTGTTCAGTGTTTTCACAATTTTTCTTCCATCCTCCCAGGGGAGAAAGTCATGCCCCCTCAGCCATTCCTGCCTCACTGCTGGGTGCCTCCTGTTTGGGTCAACCCAACCTCCATCCCTGCCCTGGGTGATGCATGACCCCAAAAGCTGGAAAAGCATCTTGCAAACCTCTGCTTCTCCCTCCCCGCTTCAGCTGTCAGAGGTGGGCACACACATGTTCCCCAACACTCTGCCTCCCCATAATTTATTCCTCCTCGCCAGCATCTCCACAAAGTGGCCTTTCCTGGGGCAGCAGGACAGTGGGGAGGGCAGCTCAAGGCATTCCTTGTCCCAATACAGCTGTGCTGCCACAGGGCAGAGGGACTTTCCCAGGCCCAGACTCAGTCTCCTTAAGTCACCCAACTCGGTATGTAAGCACAGGCACACACCTCTGTGTGAGCATAAATGCAAACATAAACATCATGAGCACGAGTCAAATTGCCTCAAAGGAGCCCAACACGCCAGGAAGAGTTCCCCCATCCCCATCCCACGGATGCTGGGTGCCTGGTGCCTTCGGGCAGCACCTTCCATGCAGTTCAAGTCCCTGTTTACAAGCGCTCGTCTCACAGACCCAGCGTCTTGTGAAGCAAAGCAGCAGATCAAATCTTCCTCTCAAAGATATGATTATCTTGGAAGATAAAGGACTGAATTTAACCGTGTTGCATTGCAGGGTGTCTCTGCTCCAGCCATTCAGCATTTCTTGAGCTGCTGCTTTTTTTACGCCTGTGACGTTTCACTTAATGAATGGAAGGCAAGTCCCGGACCACGGCAAAGAGACTCATACATTAATTTTACAGGAGCCAGGCTTTTAGATTCCAGTGACCTTAGAATAACATTAGAATCAAATGTATTTTAAAAAAACCCTAAGGGTTGAATACACTTTCCAGAAACACTGGAGATGCTGCCAGAGCACAGATGGATGTTTTGCCCATGTTCCTGTGGTCCAGAAGGGCTCCAGTCCCAGAGAGAATCCCTGGGCTGGTATCACAGTGTGAATATGGACTTTTCACAGTGGCATTGCTCTTATTTCCTTTCACATTTCTATATCTTCCAGCAGCCTGGCCATCCATAACTAGCAGCTACCAGATCCCAATGATGTTTATAAAACCATTATGTAAAACCATCATACCCCATCATCGCAGAATACCCAAAATAATACCCAAATTACCCAGTAATACCCCAAAACAATGGTTGCCCCAATGTTGTTGGGCTAAGTGGCTTTAAGTGTGGGTCAAGAGCAAGAAGCGAACCCCTCCGGCCCTGATCCTGTCTTCATCATCCTCATCTTAACAGCCTCCTAACGAGGAGTGTGTGACTCCTTAACTGAATGTGTTTGTATGGTACTGCAAACTCCTTCCCATCTTGAATCAAGAATGAGCTCGGCTTTAATGTCCTTGCAAACAGCAGAGAGCAACGGCACGCTCTCTGCAAGGGGGTTCTGCCTTTCAGATCCTCGAGGCTTCATGTTTTCAAGCTTTTTCCCTGCAATAGTGGAAGCTGGAAGCTTCTTGTTCTGGTTAAATCATAGATGAGCTTGTGGCAGCATCCCAAGGCTCTGGAAGCTGCAGCTTCACAAAAGCAAAGCCTACAGTGAGGCTGCCTGGAGCGTCACGCAGAGCAGAGGGAGAGCTGGCGCGGGTGGCCGTGCCGCAGCCGGACACGTCTGCACACATTAAACACGGGAGACAGAGCCAGGCTGTTGCTGTAATCAAAGTGTATCTGTGCTGGGAGGCTGCAGATAGCTCACACAGATTTCCAGTCACATTTCACTGAGAGGCTGCCGTTGATAGCTCTTCCATCAGATAAACGTGGTAATGCAACGCACCTCTGAGACGTCCAGCAGCAAAGACAGCCATTTCAGACCTCAGCACAAAACTGAGCCCTGCTTGGATTCTTGTCCTGAGATGGTTTGGATTAAACTTGCCCCTTCCCCTGCACAAATACAAGAAGTTGGGCTATTCTCTCGCTTGGGTTCTCGGGAGAAGAAGTGAGATGCAAAACAGGAGCCACCCTCACTTTGAAAGCTTCAGGGGAAAGTAATTACACTTAAAGGGAGCTGCAGCCTTTAAACTAAGTCATCTTGTAATTGACCTTATCAGAACATCAGCCCACTAGGACCAATGCGTGTGAAAAACACGGTGGGGGTTTTACCATGGTACCAGCATGGGGATGAGGGGGCATTGACCACCCCTGGCACTGTGGAGGGACTGGGGGGTGTTTGAGGAGGGGTGGCAGCAGGTTCACACCTCTGCCCTGCATATGCAATCTCCCTCCAATGCTTGCTGCCTTTTCTTGCTGTGGGCGTGAGAGGAATTTGTTGGGACTCAGGCATTATGAAGGGCTAGAGTTCATATTGGAGAAGCAGATCTGTCTTGACCTCACGGCCAAACTAAAGGAGGAGGAGGAAAGGAAAAGCCAGAGGAGCTGTCTGGCATCACAGGGGGATCGCACTGGCTCCCGTAGCCATGCTCTGTCTGCAGGAGGTGGCTGCTCCTGCCTTCAGCTGGCAGTGCTTTATGGAAACAAACGCCGTGATGTGAATGTCCTGAAGTAGGTGGCACTCAGCTGTGTGCCAGGAGGGGAAAAACTGAAGTGATCCTGGATGGTGGCTGTGAATTGGGAAATGATCTAAGCAGCACCAGGGCTGCCTTCATCCCCCAGGCATGAGGGTGATCCTACCCCAGGACATCAGCCCTGCCACGGGGAAGGGACGTCTGTCAGCATCCTGGTGTGCTGCTGCAGCTGCAAAAGGGTTGTGCATTCTCAGCCAGACCTGACAGTGGTCACAGGGTTTGACCTCTTCTCTTTCTCTGGCCATATCCTTGGCTGCCTTTCCCAAAGGGCTGGGCCAAGCAGTCTTGAGCAGCTGCCCTGTCCTACCCTCGCTGTGGGTTTGGGTTGGGTTTGCAAGCCCCCTGCCAAGGCCCAGCAGTGCATAATGCTCCATCTGGCCACCCAGAAACTGGTTCCTTGCAAGCTGTGCTGAGGATGCTCGCAGGTTTTAACCTGTCAGGGGGCAGACAGGTGCCAAAAGAGTCATATCTCTCAATACAGATTGCTTTTAAATTCAGCTTAAAGCATCAGCTGCACTCATGGTGCAAGTGTAAAAGGTATTTTCTGCCCTGTGATGGGCCAAAGCAAGGGGGCTGGAAGGACATGTGCTGACCTGGCAGGGAGAGCAGGCCAGGGCAAGTGGCAGCAGTGGTGCCTCTTCCCAAAGGACCTGCAGCTCCTGGGTACTGCAGGCTGCAAATACCAAGGGCAGAGAGAGCAGCTGGGGACAGCTACCACACTAGTGCAACAAACAGCACAGAAATAATAGCAGAGCAGATGAAATGGATGTGTTCAACTTTGAGTCAGTTTGGAGAAGCAATCACTTTTAAATATAATGCCTAAAATACTCAAATCCACCCGATGGCTCTCACTGGGGAAGAGCCTTGAAGCAGAAGCCCTTGTGGCATGAGAGCATCCTGGTGATGAGGACATCAGGCATGGGGCACATCCCACACCACGCAGAGGGCAGCAGCAGAGCTCAGGTACTCTGGTCCAGCCCAGCCCCTGCGGCTGGCAGGTGTGCAGTGGCACACAGTGATGGCAAAGTTCCTCCTGCAGTGAGACACAAAAAGCAGCAGCCCCTCACCGGGCAGATGTGTGTTCTGGTGCTGAATAGACAGCCATCAGCCAGGGAAATGGTTAAAGCGAGCGGAAGATCAGAGCGGTGATTAACGCGCTGGGTTGGAGCTGTCGTGCTCTCTGCTTCCTACCACAACACAAGTGCCATGGCCCCACTGCTCCTCGCACACACCGGCTCACTGCCTTTGCACGGCAGCCTGACCCCTGTGCTGCCATCCCTGGGCACTGGAGCTATGCAGGGGGATGGTCTCCCATCCCCAAGGCACAGGGAGGCAGGAGGGGGAGTTCGGATCCAGGTACTGACACTGTCCCATCACCACCAGCGATGGGGATGGTGATGGGCAGGACACAGGTTCAGCCATTGGTCCCACATGCGTTTTGGCCTCTCTCCAGCAGATGGGTTGCTGTCTCCCGTGGTGCTGGGGCAATAACTAACTAGTAACCACAGAATAAATGGCCACAGTTTTATTAAATCAATATTAATTCATAATCTTTAACAGACAATTACAGTTATCTCACAGACACAAAACTACCCACCTCTTCCAATCTCTGATCTGACAGGGTTATAATTAGCTTATTACTGGCCATACATCTGCTAATAACTTTTCCCTCAGCCCTGTGAAGTGAATTAAGGAGCGCTAATAAACCATGGCTGTTAATCCATTTATATGTCTTATGCTTTTGGCACCAAATTTAAAGATACATAAAAGGGGGTTTTCTCCTTCCCTTCTTCTAAGGTCTTGCTACCTGGTAGCCCCTGGCTGCTTGGTGTGGACAAGGGTGTCCTCTCAATACCCCCACAGATACCATCCTCACCCAGAGCAGGATGCAAGGGGAAAGTTGGGAAAGCATTTTACAAGCTGAACAAACTGAGCATATTTAAGAGCGGGTACATTTGCCCAACACTTTCTGATTCTCAGTGCTGGTATCTGTTGTGAGGCAGAGGTTGTTTTGGGAAGGGCCACTGGCACGGCTGTGAACCCCCAAAATATCACATGGGAGGCAATAAGGGGCAAGCAGGCAGCAAACAGGGGCTGCTTTCTGCAGCACATGCTCTCGCTGCTCTGCCACGGAGCATTGCCAGTGGTGGCCATTAGCAATAATGAAAGCGAGATAAGTCGCAGTTGGGGGGGAGGGAAACGCTGATCTAAAACGATGGCCAGTAATAAAGGACAGCACAGAGGCACCGTGTGATGTGACGAGATAAAAGCAGATGGCTGGCTGCTGCTTCTAATTATAGGTCCCTGCTAACGAAGAGGGCACTGATTAGAGGGCACATTGTCCTAGGACATGCGTTTCTAGGCAGATCTGGCTCTGCAGCTCGGGGTGCAGGGATGCTGGGATGGACATTCCCACTGCCTGCTGGGAACTGCCCCAAAACCCCGCTTCTGCCCCATCTCTGCCCCTGCACCCACACTGCTTAGCAAGGTTTGCTCCCACCACGGGGACAGTGGGCTCCAGGGCACTCTGAGGACACTGGGTAAAAGCTGGCAGTGGTATCCCCGTGTGTTCAGGCTGTGGTGGGTGGGAAAACCTCCCGTGGAAGGAACCTTGGGCAGCTGGATGTGGTTGGACTCGATGATCTTAAAGATCTCTTCCAACCATAACAATTCTATGATTCCATGACATGCTGGTGACCTCTGGGCCATCCCAGCACTGCTGCCAGCCCAGGAAGGTTCTGAGGTCTGAGCCTCTGAAGACAAAAGCAAGCTCCTTTTGAGTAAGAAATGAAGTTGAGTCTCATGGGTGAATAATTTATGATGCTTACTGTAATAAGACAGAAAAAAACCACATTCAGTTCTGGTTTCATCATATTTTTGGCTATGAGTAAAACGGTAGAAGATGATGAGGGCTTCCCATAGCAAAGCCAAATGCCTGAGACTGAAACTAGTAGCCAGGCCACTTCTAACCAGAGAGTTGATATTTTGCATATTTTTGGTCATGTTGGCACTTTTCCCACTCCATGGAATTGATTTGAAGCATATTTGTAACGACAGCTCTGTCTCTTTCTCGGCAGAGCTCAGCCGGCAGCGCGGGAGCCTTCGCCGCCGGCAGCGAGGAGGGACCCCGGCCTGACAGGGTCTGCTGGCAAATCCCTGGCACACATCTGCGTGTGGGGCAGCCCCTCTCCAGGGGGTCAGGTACCACTTCACCAGCATTTCAGCCCATGGCACCACTCTGTCCTTTTCCCCCCTTTTCCCACAGAGGCTTTCTGGGACCTGACATGGCCCTGAAGTGAGAACTCCCACGGGAGGGGATGCCCACTGGCACAGCCTCCTCACACCTCCAGCCCTGCAGGGATAGCAGGGTTTGGTTTTCTTCTCCAAAAAGTTGAGCTGAAGCTGGGAGTGCATCCAGAATCCCATCTCACCATCCTTGCAAAACAAGGGCTTCCCCAGTTTGGATGCACTGCTCTGTGCATGAACTGGGACATTTTGTTTGTGGAGGTTTTTCATTTCAGAGACTGGGAAAAAAACATATTTCCCTCTTCTGTACTCAGCCTCCAGAGAGAGCTCAGCTTTGGGATGCAGAAGCATCTTTTAACAAAAGACAGAAGATGTGTATCCCAGGGAGGATCTGGACAAAACAGGGCAGAGGTTTTGCAAGCCCCACAGAGAGGAGACAGAGAGCAGCTGGCAAGTGGCTGGCTGAGATTTGGCACAATCTTGGGATAAAAACCAACCTCAGCAAAGCCAAACTGATGCCTCCAAAAAACCATCCACGTATCTTTCAGGCAATGATTGTTTTCTGGGTGAAGTCCACAGGATTGACCCACAGAGCCCTGAACTGATACTTTCGGTGTGTCTGGGAAGGTGCCGAAGAGGCACATGGAGCAGTGCGTCCCGTGATGCAGGATGGAGACGTGGCACCCAGGTCCCCAAGGGGTAGCTGCTCCCAGCTGGGACCTTAAATCAGAGAAGCTTCTCAGGAAAGAGCTTGTAGCTGTCAGACACATGGCTACAGGCGTCTTTCCATGGACACAGAGCTGGGCAAGCGCCTGTGGGTTCCCTACGTGACAACTGCAGCAATTCCAAGCCCTGCTTAGCGAGGAGAAGCAGTTGCCAGGGCACCCAACCTTTTGACATCTTAATGAGCAAAGAGTTCAAAAGGAATCTCACCAGGATTAACTTCTTTTCTTTCTTTTTGCCCCTCCCTTCTAGAGGAACTCAACTTTTCATCTCCCTCCTCCCAAGTCAGAGACAGCCAAACAGGAGGAGAACAAATGGGCGTCTCGCTCCACCTGAGGAGTTGAAGCCACAATCATCCAACTCCCCGTAGCTCCAAAGCGCTGGGAAGCTCCCTCGTGCTGGAGAGGAAACGTAATGAGGTGCAATTGAAGAACAGCTCATCAGCTATATTTAACTGCTGGGCCGATTCCTCAGCAGGCACAAACCCACGGAGGAGCCGGGCTGAGGCAGAGCTGCACTCCCAGCTCCAGCTCTCTGGTGATGGACCAGGCAAGAGCCAGTTGGGTTACTGCCTGAAACTCTATTTTGCAATGTCTTTTTTCCCCCAATTTTATTTTGTAATGGTTGTTTATCCTGTCCCAGATGAGCAGCATCTCTCAACCAAGATATTTTTTAAGCATTTAGGGTTTTCCCTTCTTTAGGATTAAAGCCAGTCAGAGGGAGAAGAGCACAATAGCCCCTTTTATCCTAATCTCTCTGCTTGGGAAAGTCCTGCCTGAGCCCTGATGATGTGCCATGAAGGACATGGTAACAGAGGAGACACTGTGCCTTCTGCTGAGAGAGGGGAAGAGTGTGTGTGTGTGTGTGTGCTGGTGTGGAAGCAGTGAGTGGGATGGGAGCACCAGCACCTGGCTCCCACGAGCTTCGTCCCCTTGGCCCACTGGCCAGGATTCACACGAGGCACCCAGCTTTGGGAAGCAGCCAGGAGGGCTGACACGCTGGGGTGGGGAGTGCAAGGCTGCTGCTGGTTGTGGTGACTGACTTGCTGTCAAACCACCCTCTCTGCTTTCCATCTCAGCCATGGCCATGCTGGGGTTGCTGCCCACAAGGAGGGAGCTCTCCCTCAGGAGCTCTGCCAGACCCTGTCCCTAGTCCTTGTCTCAAATAACATCCAAAGATGAGGAACAGAGGTTCAGGAGCCAGCAGCAACCATAGAGGAGCCACAGGAGATGCTGAATCTGGGTTTGCCTGCCTATGAGGATCTCTTAAACACACAAACTGCATTGAAGTACCAGCTTAACTACAAAAACCACTGGAGCAACCACTCAGGCTTCCTCGAGGAACGCTCATATCCTTCTTACTAATGAAAGTCATCAAGCAGATGGCCAATTTCTGTGTCAAATTTTGGTGATCCCTTTGCAGTCATCACATGCCAGAAGATTGCTGACCATTACCAGCAAGATGCTCAAGAGCTGCAAGCAGCAAACTATGCTGGTGCCCAGCAAAACACCTCCATTCCCTAAAGCAACCCTCAAAGTTCAAGGACACAAACCAAAACCCCCAGGTCAGATCCCTCCAGCCTGCAGGGATGGCTGCTTGCCTCCAAAAAGGCTGGAGCAGAGATAGGAGAGCCCATGAAAAGCTTCCTTTGGTGAGGAAGGAGAGAAGAGCTGTTCTGGTGGTGCAGGCTCTGCTCAGGTTCACAGGCAGAGGGTAAAGAGCTACTTATGCTGGAACATAGAAGTCGGGAGACAGCAGAGTGCTATAAATAGGGTGTATAAACTTTCAACTGACAAGGCTCTGATTTTGTTATTGTAAAAAAAGAGAGAGAGAGAGAGGGAGAAAAAGTGCCTAGATGGAGCTGACAAAGAGGGAAATACATGCAGAATACAGGTTTGTTCCCAGTAACGCGCTTATTATAAGTCAGATGTAGTTAGAGCTATTACTTTAGCTCCAAATGAATGGAAGGAGAATAAATCTGCCTTTGTGCAAGGCTGCCTGCAAATAGCATCTCCCTCTAGCAAACCTGCAATTGTGTTTGCATGAGCCATTTGTTAGAATAAATGCAATTTAAAAAGAAAAACAGTTCACACCTACGGCAAGGGAAGGCTGGTGGGGTGAGCGGCAGGCGGAGCAGGGCGAAACAGAGCCGGCTGTGGCAGCAGCAGGGCAAAGCCTCTGCCACTGGAAGGGCCTTCTGGGGTGGCTGGAAGGACACAGGTCAGTTCAGCCTCAGTACCTGCCCCCACATTACCTCCTTGCACCAATCACCCCAAACCATTAGACAGGTTTCAACTGTTTTCCCAGTTTCTGTCCCCAACGCACGGTGTGATTTTAAACACAGGTTTTGCAGGGGAAGGATGAGGCACACTGGAGGTGGAGAGGAAGCGTTTTCCCCTGCTGTGAGCAGCCACACCATCACAGCCTTGGGGACCAAACCCCAGGGTGGAGCTGGGGCACCTCAGGGATGGGCACCCCAGGAGGGTCCCGGCATGCTGCAGCTGCACAGACACCAACACTTCACAGCAAAAAACACATCTTGCATCTTCCTTCTTGGGGGGAATGAAAAAGAAAAGCTCTTCCTTAAAAGTTTTTAATTTTGCATCTTCTCTTCCTAAAGCACTTTCATGTGGAATTTAGCTACTTTAAATAAATAAAGGTTTTTTTCCTCTCAGAGCACATCATCGCCCTGCTCTGACCTCTCCTCTGTGCAGCTGCAGTGGCTTTGGGGGGAGGACCTGCAGGGGTGGCATCTCCAGGGGCTGCTTGGCACCTTGAGATACCCACTGGCAGCTCCCCCCACCCCGAGCTGCCATGACATGGATGGACTGTGGCTTTGGACTGGCAAATGCAGCATCTTACTTGGGTTACAGCCTGAAGAAGAGGAGAGAAAACCCTCTGCAAACTCCCCTCCTGCCACCTTCTGTTATTATTTTTAACCTTATTCCCATTGAATTCATAGGAACAACTGTCTGGGAAAATGGTTTTACCTCTGCTTCCTTCATACATTTTTAATAGGGCAGAAATAGAACCAAAGAACCAAAAGGGATTTTTTTTTCCTTCTTAAAAAACTCAGACAGCGGCGTTAGCGTCAAACTCTGGCTCTGTTCATAATTAATTATACTTTCAGGGGGAGGGGAAAAAAAGAGGAAACATAATTACAAGCTTCTAGTGAGAACATTCATTATCATGCTAATGTAGAAATCAGTACTGCTGTGCCTGTGTGTGTGTGTGTGTGTGTGTGTTCAGTCTAATTACTCCGCAGTGATGTGTGTCGCTCACGCATTCACCTCGGTGCTGCATGGGATTTTACACTGCAGTTCAAAAGGAGAAGAGGAATCCCAGGCTGGATGGGTGAGGGGAAGGATGCTGAATGCCTGGCAAGGTGAGGGGATGGGGTTTGCCTGGTGTTCCTCAGAACCAGCTCCTCAGACATCCCGGCCAAGGTGTCTGTTAGTAACATCCCAGCTCCCACAGTTTGGGCTGATGAACCATTAGTTCATCATTAGGAGTGTCAGGAGGCATTTTGAGGTGTGAAGGGAAGAACAAGCCAGGCTAGGGGAGGAAAGAGCCCAGAGGGAGATGAAAGTGGAAAAAAGCAAGGCAATTTTTCAGATATTCAGTGCCTAACAAGTTCCTGGATTTGCCCTGCCAAGGAGACACTTTGCACAACAGATCCCGAGCATCCGCCCCAGGAGAAGCATTTGGGCTGCAAAACTACCCCAGGCAGAGCAGCCTGGCCAGTCCCAAACACCAGGGAGGAAAGGGCAATGTTCTATAAAAGAAGAGGCTCAGTTTCACCCCAGAGTGTTGCTATTGCCAGTAGTAGAGGTTTGTTTTTCTTTCCTATCCTGTTCCATTAAGCACAATCAACACCAGTGCCGAGGCTGGCAGCGTGCCCCAGCGTGGGACCCAACTGCTCCCCAGCATCTGCATGGAAAATCAACTGGGAACCAGGGAAAGATGCCTTCCTCAGCACCACAGATCCGAAGCAAAGGGCCAGGCAGTGCCTGGTGGGGTCAGGCGTGGGGCTGAGCCTTGGCACATCCCGTTCCTCTTGGATACTTCAAGCTCCAGCTGAAATTAGGGAAGAAAACCACAGGCTTGGATCCACGACTCAAACATCAGGTTCAGTCCCAGACATGTTTATAGACATGAGCTATCTTAATTATATTAAACCTAAGTTGGGCATCTGCACAATCTGAGCATTTCTGTGGAATAATTAAACCCACCTCCCATTATTCTTCAAGCTGCCAAGCGAATGCCCTACTTTTCTAAGTCAGAGCACTGCATAAATCCTCCTGCAGACTGCAGGAGCCACAGCCTGGCAAGCAGAGTGGAGCTGAAGGGGTCAGAGTGGTGGCCGGGCATCCAGCCCTCCTGGGTGTCTTAAAAACCTCAGAGCAAAAGAGCTCTACAGGTCGTGCCATGTTCTGTTCTTGCCTGAAACAGCCACCTGGGGAGAGAGCAGTGATGGGCAGCTGGAGAAAGCTGGGGCCTGGAGCAGCCTGTGATGCAAAAAGGGATTAAAGAAGGGAATAGGTGGAGCTGAGTGTTGGTGTGGTGCCATCTCCCAGACCTCCATCCCAGGCACAGCCAGGGGCAATTACTGTCCTAAAAGCCAGCAGTAGCTCCAGCACACATGACCCTGGGTTCAAGCACCTCAGAGCATCCCCAGCAAAGCAGAATCACCACCTTCAAAATTAACCAGATGTTTTGGTATGGAAGCAGGTGTTGGTGCAAGAGGATGAGCTCAGGAAGTGAGAAAGCATTAAAATAAAGCATTGAAATACCTTGCACAAAGAGCCACCATTACCCAGGCACAACAGTAGTTCCCCATCCAAAGATGCTCCCCAAGCAGCACCAAGACCTTGCTGACAGTGTGGAGGGTGAGAGAAAGGGAAAGTTAATGCCTGGAGTCCCGAGGATAAGATCAGAGATATATCATTTTTTTCCCAAAGGTGGGTTTAGTGCAACATCTGGGACCATTCCCTTTCATGTGGGCTTGGGCAGCCAGGCTCCAGGTCCCTCTGGCCTCACTCGAGCTCCAGCTGTGCCCAATCCCAACATTTGGGGTTGCCTGTGAAGCTCCCCGACCTGCACCAGCGCCAGACAAGCAGCCCACACCGTGTTTTTGACTGGTGCCTGAGCTTGGGGCTATTTGGGAACCTGGACTGTAATTGCTCTGTGGAGCCTGCCAGCTGCTTTAAAAATATCCACCCTACCTCAGCAGGCTGGCACTCCTGTTTTTATCCAAAAGTGTACTTGGGAGGCAGAGGCTAAGACTAGCACTGTGTGCTGTGGCTTTGAAAAGAACTATCACAGGCACTGAAGGGAAAATAAAGGGAAAAAAGGACAATCTGGCCATCTCCAGGGCTCCATGCAAGTGATGGGGTGCTCAGTGTGAAGCGTGGCTGGTGCTCACACACGTGCCTGGTCCTGGGGACTGGGGTCACTGCAGCTCCACAGTGTCCTCAGCCTCCTCTCTGCTTCACTAGGGCACTTTTCCAAGGCATAAAACAGATCTCAGGTTTTATGTGAAGGTCTAAAATGAGTTATCACACAAGAGAGAGACAAGCCTACCGTGAACCCTCCCTGAAAGGCCCTTCCCCAGCTGATAAAAGGGCCTCACTGTTCTTCAGAACGATGAAACTGGAGCCAAATCCCCTGAAAGAAAACAGATGACCTCTTGTTCTGGGAACAGCTACAGTCCCTCCCTTTAACCCCATCACTGACTGAACCCTGCCCAAATGAAATGCAATAAGCTGTGACACAAGCATCCCCATCCCAGGCATGCCAGGAGGAGGGAGGGAAGCGCTTCCCTCCGGGCTCCTAACGAAGCTCCTCATTAGGGCTAACGCGCTGGGGCTCACACAGCCCCCTGCCCGGGCTGCCAGCTTCACACGAGTGTTTTCAGGGTTGATGTTTGCTCTGTGCTGACACAGGGTGATGTTTAAGCCCTCGGCACAGCCCTGAGTGCCTGCAGGAGTCCTGTTTTTAGGCAGAAAGGTCACACAGAGCATCTCTCCCTTCCGCCAATGTGTTACTGCCCGTGGCCTCTGCTGTCTCAGCACCCGTGTTCCATGAGGCAGATGCAGCCCAGGCCACAGCTCTAGACTTTTGAGTTTATAACCAACTGATACGAGAATAAAACTGGATTGTGCACATACTCTTTAGAGATGTTTTGCAATGTATGAAAAGAGCCCTAAAGCTTTTCCCCAGAGTCTCTCTGACAGGGCTTGGGAACAGCTGTGCCAGAGCTGCGTCTGCCGAGCATCCCCTCTCTCTGCCCTCCAGCCAAGGCAGTGCCAGCAGTTCACTTCCTAAGGAGAAAACTTTGCTACCCAGAAACAGGATAACTCCCAAAATACTGCCCTGTGCTGGCTTTTGATGGGACTGGAGGTGCCAGCACAAGGGTGCTGTGAGCAGGGGCAGCCCCAGGCACAGGGTCCAGCTGCAGCCTCCCCAGGCGCAGGGCAGGGCTTTGGGAAAACATCACAATTCTCAGGGCACAGACAGCCCAGTTTTGCAAACTCCTTTTTCTTTTTTTCCCTCTGGTTGCACTTTCTCCATCTGCATCCAACAGCAGAGCTATGAATATTCACGAGAGAAAACGTGTTAAAAACCGGTGACATTTCCAGGGTTGGCTGAGGTAGCCAGAGAACATCCTTGGCAGTAATTACAACTAAAACCCACAGCCCTTCACAGATGACAACAAATCCAAATGGCCTTTCTGCACACTGAAAATATTAGCCTTAACACTTTTTTTTTGAGAGAGAAAATCTCTTCCAAGCAGTTGCTGCTTTCACAGGCACCTCCGAGTGAGCCGATGCCCAAGAGCTTCATTGGCCGCCTCGGACAGAACGTGAATAGCACTTTTCTTCCCCCTTTTCTCCCTCTCATTTGAGAGTTTTCTTGCTAGGGATGAAACCACAAAACAGAAAGCTGCCTAAATGAAATTATTAACCTAGAGAAATCACTAAAGGAATTTGATTAATTTGCCAAGTTACAGAGCCTGGTTTGTTCTTTTAGGCAACGCATCTTAAAGTAATTGAATCACCCCTTGAAAAAAACCCAGCAGATGATTGAGCCCTGAGGTACACTCGTTCTCTATCCTTAATAAATCTCTCTTTATGAAGGAGGTAGTATGCTTTTCTCATCAGAAACCTGTTAATTTTTGTCTCGTTTAAGTAATTGAATACAAAGTTCAAAATCTATCTGCAGCATCCTTCGAGGGGAAAAAAAGTACAAAATCAAAGGTTTATCTCCTGTTTCATCTCAGCAAGTTAATTATGCTCTCATAATTGACTTAAACCAGCAGCTTATTAAAAATACCACAGGATCATGTTTATGTTTTTTGATGAAGTACCACGAGCCCCAAGTCTTTGGCAGAACCAAGGATCCCAAGCCCTGGGCTGTGCCCTGTACACCTCAGGAGGTGCCCAGGACAGACCACTCCAACTTCATTTCATTTCAGAAAAGTGGATAGAGTGGGTTTTTTCCTCCTTTTTCTGAAGCAGGAGGACAGGCTTATTATACTCAGCCACTTTACATCTGCAGCCCAACAACAGCTCACTGAAGCCAATGGTGCTTCTCCCCTCTGGCTCTGGAACAGCAGATCTGGCTGCACAGGCTCCCACCACAATGGAATCATAGAATCACAGAATGGTTTGGGTTGAAAGGGACTTTTAAAGGCCATCTGGTCCAACTCCCCTGCAATGAGCAGGGACAACTCTCACTAGATCAAGTTGCTCAGAGCCTCATCCAACCAGACCTTGAATTGTTCCAGAGATGGAGCATCTACCCCAACCTCTCTAGGCAACGTGTGCCAGCGTTTCACCACCCTCATTGTAAAAAAAATCATCCTGATATCTAGTCTGAAGCTCCTCTCTCTCAGTTTAAAACCATTACTCCTTGTTACAACAGGCCCTGCTAAAAAGTCTGTCTCCACCTTTCTCACAAGCCTCCTTTACATATTGAAAGGCTGCGATAAGGTCTGCTTGGAGCCTTCTCTTCTCCAGGTTACCAACCCCAACTCTCTCAGCCTGTCTGCAGAGGAGAGGTGTTTCATCCCTCTGGTTGCTTTTGTGGCCATAACTGAGATATCTCTGACTCTTCTCCAAGAAGCCTGTGTTGAGCTTTGTCATGCCCTGGGATGGAGGAGGAGCGCCCAATTCTCCACCACAACGTGTGTGGTGCTTCCAACTCAAGTATTTTTCTAATCAGCATTTCACTTCAAATTTTACCCATTCAACTAATTCCACTAATTCTAGGGAATTACAGAAATAATTGCTATTTTCCAATAGATACAGGCCTGCCTCTCGAGACAGGGAAAAAAAAATAAGGCAAAAAAAAAATCAATGAAGCACTGTTTAAGGAAAGTCAAAATAAGCTATTTCCATCTCCTCATTTGCAATTAACTTCAGAGCATAACACAGTGGGAGGTGGTTCATGGGAAAAGTACGACTTCATTGTAATCCTCCCTCCTTTTAAGTGGAAAGATCGTTGGAGATAGATGTGCCCAGGCAGCTGCTGCTCCCTGCCAGGTCGCAGCAGCCTCACTCCCTCCTGCCCCCAGGGAGAGGCGAGGGCAGGGAGGGCTGTGCCTGGGCGTTGTGGGTGCTGGGACAGCAGTTGGGCTTTCTCCCCATCCTCATCCTTATACTCATCCAATTGCAGATCCCACACCACGGCCCCCAGGAGGCACTTTCTCAACACAGAGGGAGGAGAAGGATGAAAGCCTGATGGAAGGCTGAGAATAGCCTTGAAGAGAATCCATCTTCCCTGGCCAAACTAGGAGCTGGTGCTTACAGGGCTGGAGCTGGCAGTGAGTGCATGGCTGAGTGGCAGTATGGAGCTGCCCTTCCTCTCACTGTGCTGAATGCTGCCTACAAGAGGGTTGGCTGTTATTATCATCTACTTATTTTTCTTCCCCAAAGTTCAATCAGGACCTTTCTGCAGCAATGTCCTTCTCTTCTTCCCCACTGATGACAGTATCACCACAAGAAGAGGTGGCTCAGCAGCACATCCCCCCACACCCTTGCATGGAGAGCTCAGGACCTTTGCTCAGTGGGGCACTTGAACACCCCCTTGCCATGCATCAGCCCTGCTCACCTAAGAAAACCGATTTGCTTATAGGTTTTTCGGCCATAATCCCAAAAAACCCAGGCCAAGCAACGGATTGGGGGCAAGAGGAACCTGAAAGAGCCGGTTCCCCCACGTTGTCTGGCATGGCTGGGAGCTTTTCCCTGCCCTTCATGTAAATAAAGGAGGAGGCCCAGACCCAGACGTGCACTGGGAACCTTCTACCAGGCTCTGCCCAGAGGCAGAGAATCCAGACTGTGAGGAGGACATTCATCATGTGTCTTGTCTGACTTGTGGGTTGTGGGTTGGTTCCAAACCAAAAAGGGAGCCCAATGTGCAGCTCAGAGGGTTGGTGCCCATTAGCAGAGACTGTACTCAGCCAGTTCCTGCAGCCCAGCCCTGCTGCAAGCAAGAGCAGAGACTTGCTGCCGTTGCAGGATCCATCCTCAGACTCTCTCCAGCACCCAGTGACCTTGGCTGGAGAGGAGGGTGCTCCATCCTCCAGCGAGCACTTCCCATCCTTTGCCCTACAATATGAAAAGCTCCGCTGACGTGGCGACCTGCCGATCACACATTAAATATTCACCTACATGATACTTCCTTTGAAGCATTTTCCTTTCAACTGTTCTATTTTCATCAGTGTCCTCATCTCTCCGTAACACTCCATCTTCTTGCTTAAGTGTCATCTTCAGATTTTGTTCCCAATTAATATTTCTATGGCAACTGCATTTAATTTTGCAGCGGTAGCACTCGCTCTGCAGGGAGAGCGCAGCCTCCTCCCCACCTCCCAGCTCTGTGCCCAGGGTGGACATTTATGCCATTGTGGTTGTTTTCAAAAGCCATGGTACTCTGGAGCAGTTCCATCCTCTTGCACAGCCTTGCTCCCCCTGCATTGCCCTCTTGATGCCAGCAGGTTGGTCCAGGCAAGGCTGAGCTCGAGTCTACCCATCTTCTTGCCATCTCTTCCCACCAAGGACCTTTATTGGTTGCAGCAGGGGGTAAAGCTGAAATCTTTAGGAAACACACTCCATAGGATTGAGATTTTGGGAGTGTAATAGGGAGACAGAGGGTACACCCAGGTACGAGCAGGGCAGCCAACATGCTGTGAATCAGGAAGTGGTTGGGAATGCAGGAGGTGGAATTGCTGGATTTGGAAACTCGGTCTCACTGTGTCCAGCCTCAGAGGATGACCAGTGCTGGGTGGAGAGCTTTTCCCCCACACCCTGGGCTGTGAACCCAGGGCGACGGGGTGCAGACACATCCCTGGCTCCTGCAACTAGCAGGCACTCCCCAGTGCAATGGGGAAGCCACCCACTCATGTCCCCATGTGGGTTTCCTCCTCATTCAAAGGGTAGAAACAGTCCATGAAAGTGACCAGCAGCAGTGGGACAGGGACATCCCCCCAGCTCAATGCCACCAAGCGCAACCCAAGATCCTCCCATAAGCTCAGCACTGGCAGAAGGGTAAAAATGGGCACTGAGTGGTTAAAACAAGTCTGGGTTACAGCCTGGAATGAGAAGCATTTGTGTGCTGGTTTCTCTGACATGGCTGCCTTTTGGTCTGGCTCAAACCTTGCAGGCATCTCTGGAATGACAGAAATGCTGAACGTCCTGTGAACAGGGTTTTGCATCCGTCAGCAGAGCCGGGTTGTTTGTGCAGAGGAACCTGTCCGGATCTGGCCCCCGGGTGGGGTTGGCAGCCTGACAGATGCAAATCTGGGCTACTGCATCTACAGTGCCAGAGTTCAGAGATTAATCTGTATAAATATACCTTCCAAATCGTTTTATTCTGAGCCAACACCCCTGCCATTGCCGATTCCCTCCTGGGCCCCGTCAGAGCATCTTCCCTGTCACCAAGCTGCTCCTCCAGCAGACACATCATGTAGGATGGCCAGAGAGATGCACTGGGATGTGGGGACAGTAAGAGCACATCGCTGCTGCTACATCAACTTGAACTAAAAGGGAGGAGATTCTAACCAGATATCAGGATGAAATGTTTTTCCATAAGGGTGGTGAAACCCTGGCACAAGTTGCCCAGAGAGCTGGTAGATGTCCCATCCCTGGAGACATTCAAGGTCAGGCTGGATGGGGCTCTGAGCAATCTGATCTACTGGAAGATGTCCCTGCTCATGGCAGTGGGATTGGACCAGATGGCCTTTAAAGGTCCCTTCCAAGCCAAGTTATTATGTGATTTGATGAAACACACATCCAAGGGGTTTATTTTGCACCCACTGAAACGGTCACCGACCAGGGCTTTCATTCAACAAGCAGAGTCAGCAGGAGGCTGGAGGAGATGTTGATGCTCATGTTCTGCTTATGCTGGGCAAGGAACATTGTGGGTTGTGTCCCTTTGCTGTGTGGGGGCTGTTTTCTACAGCAGCCTGGGGTATCCCTGCAGTTGCACCATCCCTGGCAATGTGAGTTTCTGTGTTTCTCTTCTAAACCACCTCAGACATCCCCAGGGGATATTCTGGGGTTCACTCAGGGCTTGGCCTTGTGTATAAAGTTGGCATCCACCTTTCTGATCCCAGACTCTGCTCCCTGCAAAGTGACCAGCCGAATTCCTGCCTCCCCTGCACAGCCAGGCCGTTCCCACCATCCCACCACCACCCAGCAACGTGCCACCAGCAGCATCAGTGCACCCGTTGCACGTTTGGCTTCACAAGCACCTCCCAGGCAGCCCCTGCTCACAATATCTACATTATTCCACATTCAAATGAGGGAACCACAGAAAAATGTGATTCTGGAAGGTAACTGAACTCCCTGCAGCTGTGCCTCGGGCCAGGCTCCAGCTGCTCAGCGGCCGGTGGGGCTCCTCCGCGCATGCACGAGCACCGGATTCCTCCCCAGACTCACTTCCCAGGACAGGCACTTACTGAGAATGAAATGTGGGACTTGGATTTCTTCCCTGGGCCAGTTGGGCTGCCCTGCAGCGGTGGCATGGACTCGGGTTTTTCACTGAGCTCACAACTGGAAGGCAACGCTCCCGGCTGCTGCTCTTCCCCACAGATGTTGTTACCCAAGTGAGCCAAATAAGATGCAAACTCTGGCGAGGAACAGATTCCCCCTCCACGCTGGCTGAGCGTGTTTTTCCCCTCTTGCCCAGCCCTGCACCGCCAGGCAGGGAGACGCCTTGCAAAGCCCGTGCCAAGGTGTTGGCTTTGGATCCGACCTCTCCCCTCCTGTGAAATAATCATTCCTATTGCAATAACACACCGACATCCTGCCCAAAATCAGTCCCTTCCACTCCACATTGCAAGGCTCTGTGTGCCTCTTCTCCAGACTAAACACCCCCAGCTCCCTCAGCTGTTCCTCACACGACTTGTTCTCCAGGACAAGGCGGGTGCAAACAGAGGCAGCTCGTCACTGACATGAAGTGTTTGTATCTGGTGTATTTTCAAGCGTGATCCATCCCCTCTGAGCCTCCCAGCGCATCTGTGCCCAGACACTTCTGCTCTGGCTCACGTGTGGATGACCACAGCCACAGTCTCCCCCCAGCAGCAGCAGCAGCATGTCCTGGGGTTGAGTTTCCTCTTCCCAAATACTCCCGTGGGTTTCTCAGGGCTGGGGGCTGCAGGGACACCCATCTCCATGCCAGCACTGCTCGATGCTGCAGGAAACCCACTTAACAATCAAGGCACCACAGAAAGTCAGTCTGACCCTTGTACATCTGTCTTGTTGGCTGAAGGACTTCACGCTGCCCTGGTGAGCACCCGGGGATGGTACATCACGAGTGAGCTCAGAAAACCCAGCTTGCATACTGAAAACTTCCTCTGTGCCTACAGGCCATGAAACACAGCACCAGTAACAGCAGGCAGCGGCTTTCTATTTAACCTGAGATCCTTAAGAGTGATCAGCAAATTTAGAGGCCGATGAAGGCAAATCAGCACTTCATTAGTTGCCTGAAATGTAACCACAGCCAGAATGAGAGACGGCAGAGCTCAGCACAGGACTAAACCGAGCAGAAAAATACTCCAGCCCCTGAGTAGTGCAGAGAGAGCGACTATGATGCCTTACTGAGACACTGTGCCGTGGGACTGCGAGCGTCAGAAGTCATAGGCAGTCCCTCAGGGCCCCGTTGGCTCCCAGGCTATGGACCAGTGCTGGGTGTGGGGGGAAAACACAAAAAGGCATGGCTTGTTTAATGGTGTAAATGCTTCCCCACCACTTGTGCAGGCTGGCCCTTTTCCATGGGGTGAGCTCATTCTCCTTCCCACGGCCAAACCGCTGTGCCGTGGCTCCACGCTGGCAGCCTCACGCTGCCACCAGCATGAGTTAACCCCAGCCCAGCGCCCTGCTCCCAGCACTGGGAAGTCCATTTTGCCTGGTAGATGAAAGGGAAAAGCCTGAGGTCGACTCAGTAGTAAAATGAGATACCTCTCCCCTCCCTGCATCCCTTCCCTGGGTTATGGTAACGCTTTGTTTTTAAGACAGCCTTGCAAAAACGGCATGAAAATTTAATCACCCCAGCACAAAATGTAATAGCTGCTCTTCACATGCACTTCACAGCCATTTATTCTTCTACTAAAGGCTTGAAACTCACCCCTCACTTATGGCAGCCCAGCTGTCCCTGGGCAGAGGCAGCACCCACATCCCCCCAGCTGTTCCTCTGCCTCCAGTCTGCAGCGCTGGGATGTGCTGGTCCCTCTCTCTGTGGAGAAAAGGTGACCAAGCAGCTCCAGTGCCACGGGGGATAGGGGGGGCTGTATGTGCAAAGAGCTTTTTACACCTCTCTGAATATTGCTGTGAGCACAGTGGGGGGCTGGGAGAGTTCACAGCACCTCCATGGGCCCAGATCACCCCAGGATGGGGCATTTCCTGGGCAGGAGTCCCTGCAAGGAAGGCCCCACTGAATGCTCTCAGCTTGCTGTGGGCTGCATGGAAAAACCTCTCCATAGAAATGGGCTTTGGCTCTTGAACCTTCCCCTGGGCTTGTGCTCAAGGAAAGCCACGACGTTTATCATGAGAACATCCTTTGGTTAAACCGGAGCTCCTGATTCTGTTGACAATTTGGTAATGAATTAATGACGTTTTCCAGGGGAAAAGAAAATGTGGAACTCTCCTGGGAGCTTCTGATTGGACCCAAACAATGTGTCAAGCCGAGCTGACTGCTGTCTGGCCGCCCGGCGTCTCCGGCGGGCGCTGAGCTCATCACCAGCACAACCAGCAAGACAGATGAAACCAGGAGGAGGACGGCGGACGCCGGGGGTGAGTCAGGGGGCTCTGGCTCCAGCAGTAGATACCCCTCAGTCAGAAGACACAAGAGGGATGTGGAGGCAGAGGTTTGCAGGAGCTCAATGTGTTAGATGAGGGATTTCTTTAAAAATATCAAGAATGTAATGACAAATATTCTTTAAACTGTCACTAAAGCTGGGCTGCAGCACCTCCAGCACCATGTGGTGAGTCGCTCCACTTCAGCACAGACATCCCTGACCGCTGATGATAGAACATCAAGAAAGAAAAGACACTTAAAGTGACGAATACCTGAGGCTAAAGGAGAGATTATCATTATCCAAATTGCCTGCTCCTTGGAGAGAGCTTCCAGGGATGCAGGGGATGCTGTGTGCTCTCCCAAGCACGCTCTGTGGCAGCACCAGGGTAAAGAGCTGAGGGCTTCTGTAACACTCCATGGGATCCTCAGAGCAGGAGACACCATGGGAGAGGCTGTCTGGACTCAAAAGAAGGTTGCAGCTCATTGCAATTCCTCAGCAGCATCTTGGTTCCGTGAGGATGGAGTGAGGGCTCACAGGTGAAGCCGAAACCATACACTAATTGTGGTGCCCTGGGCAGGAACATTCATCTGAAGAGCACAGAATCATAATGACTTTCTTTGAGCAATGAGACCAAACAAGACAAACAATCCACACAGCAACTGCAGCCTCGTCACGTCTGTGCTCACAGCTCGATCCGCCACGCAGCTGTGGGACAAGGGCCATCCCACAGGCAGCCGGTCACAGAGCATCGCCAGCTGTCCCCACAGTGCCCACTGGAGCTTGTGCTGAGCCTGGCATGGAGGCATCCACGTGGCAGCGAGGACGTTCCCACCTCCCACATGGAGCAGGGCTGCTCCCGTGTTTCCCCACAGCCCGTGGGACCACAGCCCAGCTGCCGGCGGGGGTGAGGGGAGGATGCATCCCTCCAGACAGCCCCCCAGCATGCCAACCCAGCCCAGCTCCCAGCACACAGAGGCAGGCAGGGCTCACCCTGTCTGCTTGATTCAGGGAGAGCCGCTCACATCCTCTTATGAGCCCCCAGGGCCCAGAGAAGTGGCCTCAGGCCGGGTGAGAGGAGCTGCTTCCAAAAGCACGGCTTAAGTGTAATGCTCATTTGATCTGCCTCTTTATTTATTTATTGCTGACTAGGAAGTGCAATACAGAAGCTAATTATTTGATAAAAGCTTTGGGCAGGGTATTAATGAGCCAGGCTTCTAAGCAGATCTCTAAGCCTCCTGTCTGTGCCCGGCTGCAGAGCAGAGGCTGCCGGGGGGAGCAGCACACGGCTCCTTTCACGTGCGGCTGCGCTTGGCACTGCGGCAGCAGCACACCCAGGGCATGGAGCAGTTCATCCCCAAGGAAAGCAAGGAAGGAAGAGGACAGCCAGTGTAGGGGCCTCAGCCCATCCCAAGGGGCCACTGGGACCTGACACCTGCCCCTGATCCCATAGACCCAGGTAGAGCATCAGCATCTCCTTCCCAGATCCTGTTAGGAGGTTTAAAGCTCTCCACAGCCTATCACCAAGACAAACCTTTAGACTCAGCATGTCCCTGTTTCCTTGAAGACATTATTTTGCCAGACTATCCAGAAAACAAGAAGTGCCTCAGTGCTGGCACCCTCTATGAGGTGCCCAAACTGCCAAATCTGGATGCAAGAAGAAACCTCCCTGCAGCTCAGAGCCACTGTCCAGGCCAGAAAACCCCTCTCAGATACTGTGACTGACCTCCCCTGCAGCTAAGGCCAGAGGTGCTTTCCTCTCCTTCCCTTATGGGCACCAGCCAGAGCCATTTCCCTATAGACTGCCGCTAAATCCAGCTGTAAATCCCAACTTCCAGCTCATTTCTGCCGCTCCAGGAGATACCCTCAAGATGAAATGTTGCTCATATTTGTGGCCACGCTCAGCAAAAACGGTCAGACCAAAAGCATGTGGCTGGAAGCCCTGAGGAGGGGATCCCATCCCTCCTCCCCGGGCTCTCCTCAGGTGCTTTCAGCCCACAGCTGGTGTCAAAACCCACCAGCAAGCCTCAAGTCTACCTTTAAGGGGGGAAAATAAATAAACCCATGTCTTTTTTCCCTGCTGGTTTGTCTCCAGGTGGGGCTGGGGAAGTCAGCCCTTATGGCAAACCCACCTCCCACCCACTCAGGGCTGTGAAACCACCCACACACCTTAAAACCAGCATGTGAGCTGGTGAGTTTTGCAATCGCAATGTAACAGACACCAGCTCCAGGCTGGTAAGAGGTTAGGAAGATAAATGATGTCTATAAAGGGCACTTTAGCCCAGAGGAGGTCTATTTAAAATGCAAATGGGAGATCTGGGGAGGGGGGCAGATCTGCAGGTGATGGGGCTGCCCAGGGCTTGGCTTTTGGAGCTTCATGGGGGATGTTGGCCATTGCTCCTGGGGTGATGGAGATGATGCAGCCCAGCCTGCAACCCAAAAATATTTAACCAATAAGGAGTGCAATGTAAGAGTCATTTTTGGGTCATTTATACTTCCTGTCAACTGGGAAAATTGTTTTAATTTTGCATGCCTTGAAACAGCAACAATTTCAAAGAAAGGAGGAAAACTGCCCCTAGCCTAAACCCCAGGCACTGCCCTGTGAGCAAAGCACATCCTCGAGGTGTGGAAATACAACCCCCTTGTTTGTCTCAGCAGTTACCACACTAAAATCAACGTGTGCACACATGCTCTCGCTCCCATCCGTGCTTACAAAGCTCCCCATAGGGACACCCACCCAAAGACTTCCACAGCCTACCACTTCTCTGGGGTTGAGTAACACTTCTGGCCTTTTTTAGGATGTGACAGATGAAAGAGCAGCGACAACGAAGGAGGTTAGCAACATGAAACACCAACTCCAAACCCTGAGCCAGGAGAATGAATTGCTCTTTAAAAAAAACCCCAAATCTAATCAAGAACTTTTCCTTTCTTCCCCCTCTTTTCTTTTTAAGCAAGGACGCTATGTGCCGTGTATAGTCTCAAAAGGAGATTTACTAGACACCGCTGTGACTAAGGCAAGATGTAATTAGAAGAGGGAAGGAACATTTATCATTTGCCAGAGTGAATTAGGTATTTCGACTTCTCAAAAGAATTGAACACAGAGGGTGAATTTTTTTTCGAGTTTCTCTCACATCTCCAATATTATTAAGTTCAGCTAGAAAACACTCGAGACAAATTGACTCATCTGAGCCCATCTCTTTATAATTGTTACACATTTTAAATTGGCTTAGTTAAATGAACGCTTCACAGAGTGCCTGACAGGCTCCCTTGTCTGGATGCAATATTAAAAATACCAAAATCAACACGAGAGCTGGAGCAGAGCTCAGGGGTGTTGCTTTGCTGAGCACTGTGTATTGCTTTAGCTGAACTGTAGCATATATGTGCAACTTACAAGGTGGTTTCAGACACAGATGAAGAGATATTATCCCTTTCCTATTAATAGCAAGGCATTTTTTATTTTCTCTTTTCTTTCTACTTAGCAAGAAGTTTATAAGCTGCTGCTCTAAATGACTTGGCCACCAGCCATGGATGGGAATGTGCATTCCTAGAACACATATTCAGCAGCCAGCCTACACAGAGTGCAATGCCTTAACAAACAGTGTCATTTGCATGGAACATGTTATTCTTCTGCTCACAGCACTCAGGAACCTCAAGCTGCCTGATCCTGCTCAGTTTTTAAGGAATCCAGCAAGTGGAAGCTGGGAACAGCATCTCCCCAGAGCCCAGCCAATTCTTCCTTGCAGTGTGTTTCCCCGGTGCCGGTGCACACGTGAGATGCTTCACGGGTCTCATCCAAAGGCTACTGAAAGATTCAGAGCAAAGGGAAGGATTTGGGTCTGTGTTTTGCCTGTGTGATCTCAGACCACATTTGCAAGACTCAGAGCTTTGTGAAAACCCAAAGCCAGGCAAAATAATTGCTGATACAGGAACATTTGAGCAGCTCAGGCATGCATTAGATAAGGGATCTTGTTTCTTCTCACCCTCCTCTTGGCTTGCGTGCTTCCTTTCCACATTGTTTTATCATGAACAGAAAATAACAGAAGAGAGACAGAAAGGCAGAGCCTGCCAACTGTGCGATTTATGTTGACTTTAGAGCTGAAGCACTTGATAAACCATCCAAAGCCCTGCATGACTAAGAGCGGGGGCTGCAGCAGAGCCGGGTACCAGTTTGCCCTCCCGCTGCCCACGGAGCTGGCAGGTGAGGAAGGGAATGAGGGCAAACCCCACAGCTGTGCTGGCTTCGTGCAGACACTGACCAGAAACATAGCAATGGTGATGTTGGGTTGGTCTCTCTCCACCTCAGGGTCCTTCCCTGCACCTACATACACCTCTGCTCAAGCACGAGCCAATCCACCCGTGTCAGCCATTGAGAAGGACACCTCGAACTGCCTGCTCCAAAAAAAGGAAAGGCAGATAAAACACCACACACCTGGGACACGAGGCTGCAGCCTGATGTTAATAAATATCACTCCACTGTCCAACATCTTGCTGCAAAAGCCCCCAAAGATGGAGTGAGGGCAGGTGTCTATGGAGGGTCACATCTCTGCAGGGACAGGTCGAGGGTGGGATGGAGGCTTTGTAACTTCACAGCTCAGTCTGCTGCAGAGTTGCACAAGTAATCACATTGGCAACATTTTCCACAGGGCCAGGATGGAAATAACTGGGTTTCCAGAGCCTGATGTGTATTTATTAATTCCTATCCCGGCAGCAAGATTTCTCCCTTATTTAAATAGCGTCTCCAAGGGCCTTCCCCTTACTCATTTAATAAAGCAGCGTGTCAACACCAGTTCTGCCTTGCAAAATGAAGGGCACTCAGAGATTGCCCCATGGGACAATTAAACAAAGAGAGAAGAAAACAAAGGATCAACTCTGCACGAGCAAAGATGTCTCATGGCAAGTGGCCTCCTGGGGCTGGGGGGAGCAGGATTCGCCCCCTCTGCACTGGGCACGTCAGGAGAGTGTTGCCCTGCCCGGCTCCGAGGGCAGCAGAGCCCAGAGGGGAAATTAAGGGCTTTAAACACACGAAATAAAAGCTCAGGGCTTAATCCTTTGGGTAGGATGGATGGGGAGCTCTGGCAGCAGAGGGGTGTAAATCAGCGGCACTTCAAGGCTGAAATGGGAATTTGCTGATTTAGAGCAAAAAGCAATAAAGCTGTGCAAACCACCTCAGCTTTGTGTTGGGCTCAGTGACCCTCATCCTCACGTGGCCCTTTCCCTCCCCGGGTACCTGCAGGCAGGATGAGGCAATGGTGGGTTCCACACCGAGCTTGTTTAGCTCTGTTTCTCTTGATGAAAACACTCGAGTGCTGCTTTTTTGCACATCTCCAGTGAGCTGGTTGCCCAGTCAAAAAGGACAATATTTGCACTAGAAGGGTAGAGCTGTCCTGAGGCATCTCCATGGTCAGGAAATACAGTGCTCATGTCCCCTTGGCACAAGGGAAGGGGAGGGAAGGCCGCCTTTAAACTGCCTCAAAATGAATTCAGTTTAGAATGGATTTCACATTGGCCTTTGATGAATTAAAACCAGTGTGGTTTAACAATTATGTAATGGGTTATACATATGATCTGTTAAACAGGTGTTTGAGGTTTAGCAATTATCTAATAAGAGACTCATACATATTACAGTAGATAAACTTCAATAAATATGTTCTTAATCAACCAGAGAGCACTCAACATACAATTACCGTCCCTGCCACATCTTGTTGAAACGAGCAGCTGATTCAGTGCACGATGGGATTTTATGTGCTGCTTAACCCCAAACCCATGTCTCTTGTTTGTGCTGCTGGGGTAGTGAGGTCTCTGTGCTTTCCACCCAGGAGCTGGGGCAGCTCCAAGAGCTGGGTAGGAAGAAGTTGATTATCCTCCATGGGATGTCTGTGATGGGATCTGTATGAGCAGCACTAGCTGCTGCCCTCCTCTCCCCACCTCACTACCCATGTGCAGAGAGAGATGGGAAGGGATGCAGGATGGAGAGATTCATCTTGACAGATGGATTTGCAATAGGAGGTATCAAAAGTGGAGCAAAAGGCTTAATGCACACCCCAAGGCCTCGAGATTTTCCTGCTGGCTACCTGTGCCTGCAATCTGTGCTGTGCCTGTGCCTCGCTCGGGGAGGGCTGCTAAAACCCAGCCCCATCCCAGCTTCCTTCTGCGACGCTTTGGTTAATTTGCCACGTTCCTTGCCTGGGTGTTAAATCTAATTAGCACGTTAGCACTGGCTTTCCCAGCTATAAAACAGCGGGGGGAATCCCCACAAACTGCCAGAGACAAAGGCACACGGTGCTCCAGTGGCTTCCCCACCGCCCCAGGCACCAGAACAACGGGTTTCACCCTGGGCTGAAGGAGGAGATGACAAAGGTGTTGGTGCTGTGACCTCCTACAACCAGGAAACACTGTTGTGTTGAGTGGGGAAGCACCCAGAAAGCACCGTGTGGCAGACAGAGCTCATTTGGGTTTGTGCACCAAAAGTTCCCAGTGGGTTTGAATCGCTGCTAATCCCCACAAAAAGCCACAAAACCACCAAGCAAAAGAGCAGCCCAAAGGGCCTGCTCTGAGCATTGCAAACACCACCAGCAACACCAGGCTGACCCCTGAAATCACATCCACCACTCCATGTTCCCCTGGGACCAGCGCCAGGTCCCCCTCGGCCCATGTTACAACCAAGGTACACGTGTCCTGTGCTGAATTCACACCCTTCTTGCTCAGCCCCTTGCTGCTGACATCAGGGAGCTTTAGGCCATGCAGGATCCCCTCTTCCCTCACACATGCAGGGTTTGGGAGCCTGGGGACACGATGCTGCCTGCAACAGGCATGCTGAGGCAGGGAAGGCAGCGACCCACAGGGCTGTGATCCCTCTTCCCAGTGAGTTTTCCTCTCTCTCTCTCTTCCCTTGACTGCACAAAACGAGCATGTTTTTAAACAGAGCATTAGTGCTGTCTAACAGCCGCCCTCTCCAGCCTGGAAAGCTGAGTCGGCCTCATTGATTCCCCAGCAGCTAAGTGCAGGGCTCGCAGGCACGCCCGGGGACACGCGGCTCCTCCGGCACAGCCTGCCCTGCTTTAACGATTTCTGCCAACACTCAGTGCCTGTGCAGCATCTCCTCACCCTGCACAAGTCAGCAGAGCTTTAGATTCTTCTGATGGCCCTTGTTTTTTCCTCCCTCATCATTACCAGTGTAATTTTATCGATGGCTCTTACTGGCTATTTGATTATTCCCTTTTAATCCCTTCACAAGGATGAGACATAAAAGCAAAGGCCATTAGTGACTTGGGAGAGATGTACAGGAGCATTAACCTGGCTGGCAGAGCAAATCCCAGCCCGGATCAGGCCGCCCACCTTCATCCCAGGGCTGGACAAGCACATGGGAAGAGGCATGCTGCCTTTAAATAGACACATCAAAGGGCAAAAACCAACGATGAAGATACCAAGGATGAAGATACCAAGGATGAAGATACCAAGGATGAAGATACCAAGGATGAAGATACCAAGGATGAAGATACCAAGGATGCCCCAGCCCCTGTCTCTACCTTCTGGGAGGATCCCAGCCCATAATCACGGGTACCTCTTGCAAAAAGCAGCCAAGGACTGAGCATCCTCAGTGGGTTTTTCTGCTAA
Organism: Colius striatus; assembly: GCF_028858725.1. Taxonomy (NCBI): domain Eukaryota; kingdom Metazoa; phylum Chordata; class Aves; order Coliiformes; family Coliidae; genus Colius; species Colius striatus. Next base: position 12,885,942 of record NC_084775.1, on the reverse strand, counting down.
GCCCATATTCAGAGCACCCAAACCCCTCTGGTTCTGCACTGGGGACCATCTCCCAAGGCTGTCATCCGCATCACCTCTCAGGGACATCTGCCACTGCCCTGCTGAGTTGCAGCTGATGGGCTCAGGTGGAGGGAAAGCAAAAGACATTTGCTTCCTTTTTTAGACCCGAACGAAGAAGTTGTACAATTTCAGCTTATAAATAATGGAAGGACTAATGTGATCTCAAACTGAGCACTTATTAAATGGAAACGTCCCTGTTGACAGATGAATTCCTGTAAATTTTCTTTAGTTGAGCTCAGCTCAGATGCCTGTTTTCTGCTTGAAGCAGATGAGGTCACCCTGGCTAGAGAGCACACACTGTGCCTGGCAAGGATATGGGCCCGCAGAAAGCAAAAAACCAAATGGTAATAACAATCATAGTAGTAATGAAGGACTGAGATTGTAAAGGCTGCAGGAGGGCACATGCAGGAGCTCAGTGCACACATCTGCTTCCTCTCTTCCCTGAAGACCCAAGCAGGGTCTCCTGGGATGTCACCAGGCAGCTGGGGATGTCCCTAGCAAAGCCCCCCGAGCATCACACCTCAGGGACTGCAGTCCCAGCAGCAGGGGAGGGACAGGGGGAGGCAGGTTGGGACCCCCGAAGCAGTGTGGAGCTGCGGCCGCCCCGGTGTGCCACTGCCTCCCCCCAGCTGCCACTGTGTTTACGTTCTGCCTTCCTTCAATTATAATTAATAGCAGTTCATTATCAGGAGGGGACCGTTTATAAGATTCAATTAGAAGCCATTTATTTTAATGCTTTTGAACACAAAATGAGTTTGATCTCAGGAAACATTTCATTAGCATAATCTCCCCATAACAAGATCATCTCCTGAGCTTGACATATTTACAAGCCGGTACCAGGAGGAGGAACCGTGTCCGAGCAGCCGCTGACACCGGCGCTGGTGAGCGGGGTGCTGCCTGCACCCTGCCTGCTTCCCACGAGGTTCAGGGATGGGAATCCTCAGCCAAGGGCTTGGGTGGGAGCTGGGCTCTCACCTCACACCCTCTCCCCATCCCCAGTCTGTGGCTCTCAGAGCTAGCTGACGCTGGCAGGCACCAGTGTGGGCCATCGTGCCAGGGCCACAACCCTAGTGCAGAGTCACCAACCAGCCTTTGCCTTTGAACAAACACAATCTAGGGGCTGCCACATTTCTACTGCCCTCCCTGCCTGGAAACCAGCCCACTCCATCTCTCATGCAGATCAAGGAGCTCTCAGCAGACCTGTGCCATGGCACAGAGAGGCAGTGAGATCATTTTATTTGACTGTTCAGCTTAGGAAATTTAGTCATGAGGCAGGAATGAAAACTTGCATCTACTCCAAGTCAAAATACTCAATACAGCATGGCCTTTTTTTTCCCCCAGGATAATCATCTCTGATTTGTTGCCCATATGGAAGATGTATTGGTTTTCCATGCAGGGGATGAGTTATACATTTCATAAGCTAAGCTGTCCATATATTCAAAGTAATATGAAATCATTCACTTACACTTAATCTGTAGAGTGCACTGCCATGTATTTCAGGTATAAAATTACACCATGAACGTTGTTTTTTAAATGCTTGGTCTTTATCAGAGCCTTATTGGGAGCTATTGCCTTTCAGAGAACGATGCTCATGATGCTCTGCCACATCCCCTACAAAACAGACAGCCAAAGCACCCTGACCCTCCCAGCAGGCACCAAGCCCAGGCAGTGCACACCCCATCCTGGGCAGGGGCCAGTTTGGCCCCAGGTTACATGAATACAGGCCTGCAGAGTCCAGTAAAGCTGTGGCTTGTTTGGGGGGTGGACAAGGAATCCTTTGCTCAGGAGTCCCCAGGCTGGGAGGCAGCGTGCCATACCTGGAGCTACCTCCCTGTTTAACCCAAAGGCAGCAAGTTGCAAACGGGCAGGGATTTAGGTCCCCAAATCAATGCAAACTGAGAGAGGAACAAGGTTCAGGTCTAAAAAAGGAATATTATTAGAGCACTGGCATTAGGGAGCAGGCATTGGCTGTGCCCACATTGCCAGTCCCTTCACTACCCTGTGCCTCTGCGTGAAGCCAACAGGACATGGGGCATGAAGCCAACAGCTCCCTTCCCAGCTCTGCATTTCCCAGGATCATGTTTTAAAGCCACCTAAAACACAGGGAAATAAATTTTCCTCAGAAGAAATCTCTGGGGCTGCTGCTTTGGATTATCTGCTAGTACAAGAGGCAGTTCTCAAATATTTTAAATGTATGGGCCATACGTTCTGGGAAACATAACATAGACAGTGAAAAAAAATACTGCTTCCCCATCTGGGCTTGGAGAAGCTGTGGATTGCAGCACAGAGCCAGATGGCCGGTAACTCACTGCAGCTGAACACAAATCCCCGGGCCAAATGCATCCCCACCGCAAGCACACTGAGCCCCAATGGCTCACGCCACGGTTCCACTCGGCTCCTCACGTTTGACTCCTGCAGGATGTGAGTATCTGCTCATGGAAGTCATTTTATGATGGGTAGCTGGAATCTTGTTTCCATGGTTGTTCCTCCCACTCTTGTGGTCCTCTTCCCCCAGGCGCAGGAGCAGATGGAGACCCCCCAGCTCTCCCCTCCTCCTGAGCTGAAAGTGGGGCAATTTGGGTTCAGAAATGCCATATTGCAGCTCAGCATTTCATGTCCACACTATAGACCCTCCCTCCTTCTTGGGGCACTGAGTTTGAGGCTGACCACATCCATGCACCCATCTCCTCGGCAGCTGCCTTTCCAGCCCTGCAGCTTTAGTGCCCCACTGGACACCCCCACCTGCAGCTTGTGCCTTTTGTTTTGGCCAGAATAAATCATCAGAAAAATCTATTTTCATGCTCAATTTGCCACGTAGCTTAAGCAATGAACAACCCCTGAGCAGCCCCTGCAAATCCTCTTGACACCCATGCCAGAGCCAGCCAGCACCCAGCAGTGCCGGTGCCACAGGGCTGAGCCGGGACCTGGGCAGCACTGATACAGACAGGGCACCAAAAACACTTCTCCTAAAGCCCCAGGGTGCCCAAACCCACATGGGGCAGAGGGGCTCCCCAGTAGCTGTGAGGGCAACAGGCACCTTGTGCTGTTCACACCTTGCAGCGGGATTAAGCAACTGATTGTAAGGACAGAGAACCAATAACTCGTAACCGGTGATTAAAACGCCCACTGGTACTGCACGAGATTCATTTTCAGCCATCACACTAATGAGTAACTGCCTCAGGAGGGAGCACAGGCTGGAGATCCCAAGCCCGAGCTCCCAGGCCCCTGGGTGATGCCAAGGCTGGGGCAGGCTGAGCCTGCCACCGCCTCCAGTCACCGTTTGTCCGCGGGAGGCCGGAGCGCCCAGCGTGCCGCATTCTGCCCGGCGCTCGCCGTGACTCACCCCGCCAGGCTCCTTGGGAAGGCACCAGTCCCGCACCGCTCCCTTCTCCCGTGTTATGAATCGTCAGCCTGAAATAAGGACACCAGATGCATGCAAGGATGAGTCATTTGAATGAGGTGAAAGGAAAACCAGACCAGCCACATAGTAAAACTCCCGGTAACAATCAAAGGCCCGTGTACGTAAATCGGTTGATTTTGACTGTGCTGATAATGCTTTGCCAAGAACATGCTGACTCGTGGAGAAAACACTGTCTGGACGTGATCCTGCCCCCCAGTCAAGGGCACTGCTCCAAAGGCCACCAAACCCCGTGACTTTGCTTAGTATGAGGCTGGGGCAGGATGCTGGGGAGCACAGGCCCAACGAAGCCTCAGAGCGGGCTCCACGGCACAGCCGGTGCTGCTGGGATGGGCTCAGGGATACAGAGCGGGTCCCTGTGCCTTTGGCATGTACCAACACAACCCAAACGCTTGGCAATGCCTTCACCCCGACAGAGATGAATTTATACATAGCTTGGGAGTGGAAAAGGTGCTTCAGAGCCATGCTGAGGTGCCCAGGTCCCATGCACACAGTGCACGGGAATCCAGGTGCTGCCACAAAAGCAAGTCCCTGGGTTTGGAGACACCCACTGAAAACCCAAACAGAAATAGCCCATTGGCATTGCAGGTAGCTGCTGCTCAAGCCAAATCTGCTCACCAAAGGGAAAGGGGAGCCACTGTCAAAGGATTCAAGCCAATGTGTGACACATTTAGATTACTGCATGATTCAATGGGCTCAACGTCACCCTGGAGGGGAGGGGGGTAGAGAAAAGAAGATGCTGCAAAAAAGCCTGGCCATGCATTTAATGAAGAAAAAGCACAGCTCACCTCGTTAGCCCGTCCCCATGATCAGGCTGAGGGGTTTTAAGGGATTTCTTGGAGTACCCTACATATTTGCACCCCAGGGCTCTCCTCCAGTCTCAGAGAAGGAGAGAGGGAAGGAACTCCTCAGTGCACAGTGCCCTGCTCCGTGCTTTGCCAGCCCCAGGGACCACAGCTGATGGAAGGAAGCTCTGGTGCTGCTGGCCTGTCCCACGCTGTTGACATTCCTGCCCTAATCCCCAGGTCAGCCACGCTGCTCCTCTCAGCACCCAGAAGGAGCCAGGGCCTGGTTTCTCCCCTCCCCAGTACTGCTGAAGCAGCATTTGCACCAGTGCCAGAGAAAGCAGAGGACGGAACAGAGATCGATTTGGGGCTCCAAAGCAATGTGGGCAAACATGCCCCTGCTAAAAATCAGCATCTTTCCTCCAGCTGACAGAATCACTAAATCAGAGCAGTCTGCTCCCCCCTAGAGCCCACGGCCAAGGCAGGTGTGTGATGCCTCGCTGTGTTTGCACACTCAGCACAGCAGTAAATACCAAAGCCTCATCCTCCAGCCCTTGCCCAGCTCCTGCAAGGAAAAGGCCAGGGAGGAGAGTCCAGCCACTGCCAGCCAGCAGGGTGCCAGCACTTGAGCACACTGAGCCTCTTCTGTGGGGAAGGAAGAAAGAGAGGTGACTTGGAGCTGCAGCCAGAGGTAGAGAGAGCTCTCTGCAATCCCTCTGGCTTCACTTCTCCGAAGTCTACGTTCACCAAGCCAGCTCCTTCTGTGCCAAATGCAAATACAGTCCTTGGGGAATAAGAAAGTGAAGAATCTGGATGAAGAAGCTTTAAAAAAAAAAAAAGGAAGACATCCAACAAATATGTGAGGGAACAACTGAAGAAGACATTTCCAAAAATTCAGAAGCATGAGGGGTTGCTCTCAGGGGCAAGTCAGCCTGAGTGTTCCCAGGAGCTGCAGTGCTGGGATACCCCTGCTTGCCCCAGCCCAGCAAGGCTGGCTTTACGTTTGAGTGCCCTGTGGTTACCCACTGACAGAAACCACAGGAACAACCTCAGGACATACACAGCAGCTTTAAAAAGACAAAACAAACCAAAGCACTGCAAAAACAATTCCTGCACTCTTCATCCTGTGGAAAGCCTGAGCTCCTTTACCACCCCATCCTGCCCTTGAGGATAAGCAAACCCTACATGCTTTCTGCAGGGCAGACCATGGCACTGCCTCTCAGCAAGCACAAGCCTTCAGGGACTGGGGATAAACCAGACTTAATTACCTACCTCTCTTCCCTTTCTCATTCTCTCTCCCTCTGGTCCTCTATTTCTGGCCCAGAGCCCCTGCTGATCCTCTGCTGTGGTGGGATATAGCAGCATCCTCCCCTATGGCCTCACATATAGGATGCTCTGTCTGATGAGCACATGGGCTCTGACACATCGACACCCACCCCCAAGGCTCATTCTCCATCCGCCCAGCTCCCTGCCAGCTGACAGAGATGGATGGCCATCAGTCTGCAAGGCCTGAGCTAACAGGAGAGAGGTGGGAGCCTGCAGCAGGGTCCCACCGAGGCTTTGGGATGGTAACTCTGCACCAGGCCCAGCTCTGCTGCCTGTGCTGGGGCCGCCTGCCACACGCCATCCATCCTGCTGCCCCAACAGACGTGAGAGACCATCATTCACACACATCTCAATAACTGATGCTGCTGCAATATCGATTTAGCTGTGTGTCCTCTGAATGTGACAGCAGCATCCTATTAGTGAGGGGAGGAAAACGTCTCCTTTCCCACTCCCCTGTCTGGGAGGGAGGAGCTGCTGTGGCTGCTCCCCTTGGCACCAGGGAGGGCTGCAAGGGAAGTTTGTTCCCAAGTCAGCTCGGTCCAGGTCAGGATTTTCCAGATAGTTTGGTCAGCTGAGGGTGCCTCTTGATGCCTTTTCACAGGATGAGCCCTCCCTGGAATATGGGAAATGGCAACTAACTTTCAAGGCCAAAGACAGAGGGCAGGAATATTTTCTTCTCTGTGAAACAGGAGACCGAAAATACAGCTGTGTCAAGGAATCGAAGGGCAGCCTTTCCTCCTCACTGCTATGGTTGGGAGATTCTTTTATAGTCCTAATACTGATGTAAAAACAGCCTTTCCTAAAATGTCTAAAGTTAGGAGCCTGTTTCTGCAGAGGAAAATGCTATTTCAGTGCAGGACAGTCCCACGTGCACAAGAAACGGGATGCTGGAGGGAAACCAGGGGATTCCTGGGAAGGGCATCCCTGGATGAACCACAGCATCTCCAGCAGCTCCCTCTGAGCACCTGAGGAAGCACCCAAGCCACTGCTCCATTCCATCTGCCACCTCTGGAGCCATCAGTCCTCGCAGGGAACTTATTTTCCACCCACAGCCCTCGGAAAACCTCTGTTTCCACTCAGTGTTTTCAGGGAGAGTGTGTGCAGCTCCAGGATCACCCCAGGCAGAGCAGAAGGCACACACCCACTGCCTGCTCTCAGCAACACAACCCACACATGGCACAGAAGCTTTTAAAAAGCATCATCATTTCGACCTCGGATAGAGGCAGCACATGATGGAAAGAACTTCACAACTGGCAGGGCAGGAGAATCAATTTAAGGTGTTTACGCAATGCAAAGCTCCCAGTGTATAATTATCATTTTATAGTCAATCAGTTCTAATTCTGATCCAGGAGAGCAGCACGGGATAATTAGCATTCAGGAGCACCTTTGATAAATTAGCAAGGATTATAGAGTCTGTGTTTGCAGAGATTTGGGTCTGGCACTAGGGGAGGATTTTAAAATGGCAAAGTTTTTGCCTCTGCAGCTGAATACACCAGGGGCTGAGGAATTTAAAGCTGTTTAGTTCTGCAAGAGAAGTAGGATTAAAGCTATGGAGAGGGCAGGGATCTATTCTGTATTTGATTAGGAGTTTTATGATGCAAAGGAGCTTTGGGGAACGCTTCAGCTCTCTGTGCATGGGATTATACACATCATTGTATTAATTATTAGTATTAGAATAACACCTAGAAACCCCAGCAGCCTGCAGAACCCTCCTGTTCAAAACACTGGATATCTCAGGTTTGATCCAAATCCTGCTGGAGTGACCCAGGGGTGACCTATCAATCTCCTCAGAAGCTGGATAAGACCCCTGGAAGGGATGGCTGGGAGTACCCAGCTCAGACAAAGAGGTAGCACTCAGCTCCTTGCAGCAATCTCATGACCTGCCCCAAGTCCTTTTGGCAAAGCCCAGCAGCTATCGGCCTCACTTCAAACACGATGAGGACCAGAAGCATGTCCCTTTCCTTTCAAAAAGCAAAAGCATCCTTGGCAAGGGTGAAAAGACAAACCCTCAAAAGCTTTGGTGGGACAGAAATCAGTCAGCACTCGATGTGAGGGAAGGCAAGACAGACTCATCTCAGACTGACAGCCAGTCCCAGGAAACCCCAGCACTGCCCATCCACTCACTGGCTCTCGGGACCTCGGCCCGAAAGTGATTCCAGAAACCAGCAGGAAACTAATCCAGAATGACCTACACAGCCCCAGAAACTCTGCACGTTGAAAAGCAGCTTCCAAAAGCTGCTGAACTGAGATGATGAGGGTTCAGCTGGCTCCTGGCAGGAGGGGAGCTGGAAGGAGGCATTTGGGGATGGTCAATACCCTGCACACCAGCTCACCATCCACCTGCCCCTCTGAGCCTTTTCCTTGAGGAAAAGGAGGAATAGGAAACCCCCCAGCCCCAGAGCAGTCAGGCAGCCACCAAGCTTTCCTCCCCAGCCTGTCCCATCACACTCCTTTCCCTAAAGCTCCTTTTAGCACCACATTTAATAGACAAAAAGGATGGGGGGAAAGAAAAAGAAGGGCCCCTAGCAGCAGCTGGGAACAGGAACTGTGTGACCAACACTCCCTCATCAGCTCTGTCCTTGGGGAAGACTCGGGAAGCTGCTCTGTATGCACAGCCCAGCCCTCAGCTGGGCTTTATCATGGAAATACTGGGAGCCCAGTCTGGTGGCAATAATCTCCTCATTCTCTGCCATTTCCTCAAGGGGGTAAAGATCATGGAGCATTAACACAACGGATGTGCACTTTGAACCAGAAGCTGTTCCCTGGGCTATAAATCACAGCCTGCCACTGCAGCACAATGGCCCTGAAATTAATTACCCCATCACTTTGCCAAAGAGAAAGCACCCGGTGCCACTGTGGATGCTCACAGCTCCCCAGGACAGCCCTGGGGATGTGCCATGGGGTGGCAAAGCAGTGGTGCTGAGGAGCACAGCTCCAAAGTCACCACAGTGAAACCCATCAGGACGAGCCCCTCCATGGAGATGCTGTTTCAAGCAGGCATTGTACCAGGGAGTTAAATGGGGATGGATAAAGTGTGGTCTCAGCATATCTCGTCCTGTGCCCTGGATTGAGGAAGCACTGAGAGGGAATCTCACTATCAACCATCACCCATTCTGGATGCATTTGCACTTAGCCAGGGCCATATCCGACAGCCAGGAGCTGTCTGGAGAGACAAGTTTGTATTGCTTGTTGTTGTTCATTTAAGAGCTGCAATGCCCAGCTGAGAGACCAGTTGCACCCACCCTGCTGTGGATGTAACATGTCCAACATGCACATCTGCAGCAGCTCACAGGGGCTGCAGGCTCTGCACCCAGAAACATGAACCAACCATCAAATAGGTTTTTTTCAGGGCAATTCCCCTAGAAAAACCTCTTTGCCTGATGTTTGCTACTGCTGCATTAATCCTGTCCATTCTGCCACTCCAGAATTGGGGCTGAAACCAAAGCCTTTTGTCTGTTGACTCTTGCAGGAGAATCTCTAATAGTCATTTCTAGTTGATGTGAGAGTGAAAATAAAGAACCCCACGCTCAGCACAGTGAGGAACATCTCGCCTCTACATTGCCATTTTTAGCTACCAAGCACACAGGAGTATTCAGAGACAGAGCCTGGGGAACGGGCCTCTTGTCAGTCACAGAGTAACTCGTGTTGATGGAAGACAGAAAGCTGAAGGCCTGTGTGGCTGCAAGGGTGCTGCTCCCAGGCTGTGACTAACAGCAGAGAGCATCTTCTAGGAAGAGACCTCTCACTGAAATGAAACCCTGTTTTCTGCTCGTGGTCACACACCCATTGGCAACCTGAGCCAATGTGACCACTTCATGAATCGCTTTTTTCCCCTCTGAGGGTAAATTAGACTCAAAGGGAAACCAGTGAGATCCTTCCCAAGATGCTCTATGAGAGTTCATGCTGCTGGAGCCACTTTTGGGGTCCACAGGAACTGTCACTAGCCAAAGCCCTGTCTCCCTTCAGGCACAGACACTCTGTTACACCGCACCGGAGGGGTGCACCTTGAAATAACCTCCTGATGGACACAGCAGGGAAAAGGCACTTTAATCAAATGTTTTCAGATGAAGCTTTTGTAACTGAAAGGCTGCTGAGCAAGAACAAAAGCCTCCTTTCAGGCAAAATAAACGTTTAATGAGGGATTCAACCACAACCAGCTCAGCTTGGGAGGGAAGTGAGGGGATCGTGCAAAGATGGTGTGTTGCTGCATTTTGGAGGACGTTAGGAACCTTGGCCCAGGCCACCCAGGGGACAGCATCTCCCCATCTCACCATCCTGATTTCACAAGAGACAAGCAACCAAACCCTGGGCTTCCCACAGAAGCCCATAAAGGATCAGCCCTGACCCTCTGTGAGGGGACTCAGAGCTGGTCCCACAGAGGACCCTGCCCTACAGGGCTGCCAAGACCCACCAGCTCCTCACCTTCCCAAACTAAAGCTGCTGCTTCAAACACCCAGTTCAGCAGGGAACAGAAAAAAAGTGGGGAGCTGACTCCATGCTCACAAGGACCCCACACCTCTATCCACCAGAAAGGATGCCTCAGGCCTCTCCTCTTCAGCAGGTGACCCATGCAAGCATCACCTCATCCCGTTGTGGAGAAAAGCTTTCTCAAAACCTGTATGAAAGACCTGCCTTGAATATAAATATAACATTTTTTTTCCCTTCTAATAATAAAACATTTAGTTCTAGGTCACTAAGCAAAGGAGATGGAAGAGGAGAGGGAGAGCTGCTCTGATCTCTTTTGCAGCTTTTTATAGAGAAATGTTCTGCTTAACTGCCTTTCTGAAGAGAAAAAAACCTGTCTATGGTCTAAATGGGGACTGGCCATCAGCAAAGGCTGCCTGGCTTTAACCTGACAGTGTTATCAGTTCTGGAGTGTCACTGGCAACCAAAGGTAAGTAGGAATTTAAAGGAGTGGTGTAAAAGCCCATTTTCCCTGGCTGGAAGGGCCAGATATTCACAGAGCTCAACAGCAATAGCTGGCCCCAAACCCATCCATGTGTGGCAGACCCTGAGCAGGGGGATGAGGAGGAAGGGCCCCAGAGCAGCTCCAGCTGTGGGGAGAGAGGCATTGCCTGCACTAAGATCCCCACACCCACAGCACCCAATGCACCACAGAGATCCAAGACCCAGCTCTGCCCCTTCCCCTCCCTGGTGCTCCAGCCCAAGCAGCAAACCATCTCAGCTCTCCTGTGACACATCGCTCCCCTGCCCACACAGGTCCTCCATTGCTTGTTAACCATCCCCTGTCAGCCACACTCTCTGCTTCACTGGGTTTTATTCCCTTTGCCTAAATTTCCTCTGACGTGTTGGCCAGTCCCCCCATGAACTCACGGCTGGTTTCCCACCGCCGTGAGCTGAGGCACGTGGTGGGAGCCTGAGCAGGGGGTGAGGCATCAATAAAGCAAATGGGGAAGAGGATGGCACAGGGATTTGGGCACCAGCAGCTACTGCAAAGTGCCAGACACACAGGCTCAGACCTGAAAACCCACTGAGGACTGAGATATGGCCATGGGCAAGTACAACATGCTGGTGAGACCCCGGGGAGCTTGCCCAGCTCTGCAAGCCACCAAGCCTCTGAGAACACTGGCCTCAGTGAGGGATCTGGATCCAGCCTCTCCCCTACACTTACATGCAAGAAATCAACTTGCTTTGCCACAAATTGCAACGTGAATAAGGCTGGAGAAATAAAGGGGAACACCCATCTAGTGCTGGGATTGGGCTGGATTAAATCCAGTATGAATTTAAACTAGGGGAAGTTTATATGCTGCAGTACCAATATCCTATAAAGCTTTATACATATTGATTCAGATAAAGAACAGTTTGCTGCTTTTTTTATTCCCCATTATGAACCAATAAGGCGAGTGAAACCCAAGTCATTACTGAAGAGCAGGCGCTCACGTCAGCCTTACAGAAAATGTCTGTCTCGGGGCTGGGCAGCCATAACAAAAATGATTAATAATCTGCTGCAGACACTTATAATTGCAATAGCTTCCTCTTGTGAATTTAAATAGCTTTCTTGAATTACTGCCTTTGACATAATCAATAAAGCTGAGTTATTGCTTTATCAGGTGCTTCGGCACGGTGGGGTGGAGGGGGAGAGGGGAACAGAAACCTGGGAAGCCAAAATCCCTCCAAAAAAATTCCAAGGCAGGGGTCTGTCCCTGGCAGGGGTGGGCCACCAAGGCTGCAGAGCCCATCCAGCCTTATTTATAACCCTTTAAACAGACCTGACAGCAAGCTAGAGACAGAATGGGAACCCATCGCGGCCCAGCAACAAATATTTAATGACTACTTGTAAACCCAAGCAATATGTTTAACTTTTCCCATTCCCTATAAAAGAGCTCTTATTTAGCCTGAGCAGGCTCTGAAGTCAAATATAGGATATTACAGCATGCCAGGGTCTCGGGGGGACACAGGGAGAGTTTCTCAGCCAGGATTTTTCCATCCCCTTCATATGGAAAATGGCTTGAGCTTTGCCCCAGGGTAACCCATGGCAGCAACGCTTCTCCATCCCCAGACAAGACTTCTTACAACCATCACCAACAAGGAAGACTCTTTTCTTTTCTAGTTTCTGATTAAAACCATGAATTTATAGATTTTTCCTCCCCCCCCCCCCCCGAAGAACACATTTCTCTCCAATAGGCAACAAAACAAAGGCAAGAACTGGGTTTGAGCTTTCAGGAAAGCACTCTGATCTGGCAAAACCCCACTTGAATTCAGTATCCTTTCACACAAACTTCCTAAAAGAAGGACAGACACTCCAGAACCATTAACCAAATAACATAAAGGCCAGAGCAGAAAGACTCAGAGAGATGCACCGTGCCTCTTAACTCCCCAGTGTGACCATTGCAGCATCTGCCTCTGCTCCTGTGCCTGGGAAAACGGGTCAGGGTGGGACTGAGCAACACCAAGAAGCTCCTCCATGTTCTGGGACAGATCCTGCCTTCCCACCCTGGTGAGAAGCAGCCTATAAACGAGATCATCTAAATCCCCCTGAGGTCAGCAGTGTCTTGGGGAAGATGTGGGCCTGTGGAAGACAGAAGTTTCCATTTTTTAGGCCAAACTAAATGTTGACTTTTTATTAGTTTGGGGTTGTTTAGGGCTTTTTTTAGACTAGTTCTCTCATTCCCTGACCAGGGATGGAAACAACCACCCTGATGAGAACCCAGTTTCAAATGTAGCTACCCAGTGCAAGCAGATGATACATTGACAAGATTTTATGGTCAGATAAAGCCTTTTCTCCTTGTTTCTATAATTCATGCCTTTAATAGATTCTTTGAAGTGCAAAATACTTCCTATTCCTAAGTGCTGCACTATATCAGCATTAAACTATTTTTTTTTCCATGAGAGCCCTCTGCTAGATCTCCCCAGCAAGCAAAAACACCCCCAAAATTAGGGGAGAAAAAAATCTCCTGAGGTTAACAAGGACTTCCCATAACTCACTCTGCTGCTCTGCCCTAATAGAGATGGATGAGTCACAGGTGGGGCCACTCAGAGAAAATCCCATTTTTCATTTTGATAGCACCTTTTAACAGGAGCTCTCAAAGTGCCTGAAAAACCTCCAGTGCTGCTTCCCAGGCGTGGGGCAGGGAGGGAGATTCTCCTTCAAGGAGAGGAGTAAGGCAAGCTTGCTGGGTTTGCTCTCCCCCTGTTCAATCCAGCCCAGAGCCAGCCTGATACTATGAAACCCTCATTGATGCAGGACAGGAGCTCATGCTGTGCCCTAAAGTCAGCAACCTGGGCCAGTGTTTGCTGGAGACAGATGAAAACAGCTCCAAGCTTTCCTGGGATCCAAAATAATACGTTTTGTCTGCTCCATCTGTGTTCCCAGTACCGCGGGGGAGATGGCACAACACATATCTCCAACAGGATTATTTCTTTTAAAGAGATAAACGAGCAAAATCTTGTTAAGTTGAAGACTGGAGACAAGTATAAAGTGGGATTTTCCTGTCTGGGAAGGAAATGCTCCTCTTTCTTGACTAACCACAAAACCCTGCAGCATCTTCTCTTGGTGCTTTCATTCCCCAGTCGCTCACACTGCGTGGTGGTAAAGCCTCACACAGTAGGAGAGCACCTACCACGCTCCCTGTGACATCTCCTCTGGGGGGGAAAAGGGGATTAACACACATAATCAAATCCCAGTTTTAGCAGAAACCTGTCTTTAATGTAATCAGCATCATGGATGTTACACTAGTGACGTGTTAAGCTGATACACGGGGGCACTTGCTAAAGAATTAAAGTGACTGAAAACCAGAGGTGAGGCTGGGGCAGGGGGGTGGCTCATGGAGATGCTCCACATCTGCCTCAGTCCCACAGTGCCCATGGAGCAACGCTCAGCAGAGAGGTAAAACTGAATTTAGGAGCATCCCAGAATGGCCAGGGTTGGAATGGACCTCCAGAGCTCAACCCCCTGCTAAAGCAGGTTCCCCTCAATCAGGGGGCACAGGAACATGTCCAAGAGGGTTTGGAAACCTCCTGAGAAGGAGCCTCCACACCCTCCCTGGGCAGCCTGGGCCAGGGCTCCCTCAGCCTCCCAGGAAAGTGGTTATATCTCTTGGATGGGGGTCAAGCAGTAAGACAGAGCTGGGGCATTAAACAGCCATCAGTATGCCCTCAGCAGCACACTCACTTGGGGTTTGGGTCCCAGCAGAGGTGGAGAAGACCAGACCTCAGAGCCACCGAAAGAATTATCCCACACACATGCTTCATTTGGTGAAGAGTACTGTCCCTGCCCTACAGCAGCTCCCCTGCTCCCAGCTCACCTTCAGAATCTCTCAGGAAACTCAGAAATAAACAAGCCTATAGCAGCAGTGGCTGCCACCGAGGAGGCTCTGCAGGAACAGCAAGTGCTGGCAAGCAGAAGGCAATGTTCCTGTGTTAACACCAGAGCAATGACATCTTCTTCAAGGACAAAAATGAAGATAAAGCTCCCATCCCCAGCCAAAGTGATTGACGACGGCGAGGGAAGGCACAGGCTCTGGGGAAAGGGAAAAAAGCAACCTGAGAGTGCCTGGAGACAGGAGCTGCTCACTCACAACCGCTGCACAGTGGGACTGGGCCAGATCCTGCTCCTCCTGGGGTCACCCTGGCTGTGAGCCCCTCCTTCACCTTGGGGGAGGGCCACCTCCCACCGTGGCTTCTTGGCACCAGCAGCCTCCCTCTCTTCCTCCCCCACGATGTGCATCTGTGGGACTGGGAATGTTTAGGTCATTTCCACAATACAATGATTTAAAAAGCAGAAAAGGCAAGGAGAAGGAGCTGGATATAAGGGTATACCTCTGACCTCATGCTTTCTCCAAATTAAGGCATCAGCTGAGGAAGAGGGAGGAAGGCAGGGGCTGAATCCAGGCCTTGGGGATGGTTAAGGAAACATCCCCTCCCTACCATTAGTGAAAGCTGGAAAAGCCCCAACACAGCTCTGGATGGAAAGTCTGAAGGTTGAGGCATTAGGTTTCCTCTCACTGCTTCACGTGCCTTCTGCTGTATCACCATCATCTCTGGAACATTCACATCCCAAGCTGTAACACACACGTGCCAAGCAGGATAATTTAAGCAACTTTGGCACCCAGGTGCAATTGTAGGTGGAATCATGGATGGGGGAAACACGTAGAAATGGTGATACACAGAGCACTCAGCAGAGCAGCCCAGTGCCAAAAACACTTCCAGGAGTTATAAACTGGCTGTGGGAACGGGCTTTCTGAGGTATAGGAGTTTTCCTCTGAAGGACAGGGCAGGGATGTGGCAGATCAGCACTCAGGGACAGCCAGGCAGCACTCCCTGGTCAGCCCGTTCCCCAGGCACCCAGCCATGCTGGGAAGAGCAGCCACAAACCCATCTCCATTTATTAACACATAGCAACATTTTTGTGCTGAAGCTTTTAGGACTCCATGAGCAACAAAAATGCAAATAGGGCCTGAAGATACACAGGGTTTAACTGTCTGCCTTGCAAGGTCTGCCTGTGGTTGTACACCCCTGCTTCGTGCCACCCATACCCACACCAAGGCACACTGAGGGCTGGCACAGCTTCCTTCCAGCAAAAGCACCCAGTGAGCTCTCTGCTCTCCCAAACACACCTGAAACTCACTCAAAAACACGTAAATATCCAAAATTCAAGGACTTTTACCTTCTGCTTTGTGGATGTGGCTGGTCTGGGACCTGTTGGGTCCCTCTGGCTCAGCCCAGACCCAAAGCCCAGGGGAGTTAGGGGGATACTCTAAGGAAGCAGGTTGGGGGAGGGTTTTCGTTTGACTTTTTAAACCTCTAATGATCAACAAGACCTTTTCCAAAGCTTAGCCTTGTGACAGACCCTGGGGATGGGGTAACACACAGACTTGATGTTTCCAAGACCCAGACAAGCACTTGCAGCTCATGAAGGGGCCATGGAAGAATCTGGGGTGCCCGAGAGCTTCTCTTGCTTAGCCAGGCATCATATCCTGCCTTCCCACAGCACAGAAAAGGAGCAAAGGAGAAGCAGCATCTGCCTGGTGACTGCCATCTCCCACAGACACCTCTCCTGCAATGGGCACGATTCCCCCAGCAAACACCCACAGAGCTCAGGCTGTGTATTTCAAGGAATACATTTAAAGGCAGCATCTAGTAAAAGTAAGTTGGTCTTGACAAGAACCAGTTTCCTTGTTTCTTGGCTCTTGCCCTGAACTTGTGGGGAGGCTGCTTGCCTCACTTGCTATATAAAGCATGACATGCAGCTTAATGGCCAAAAAATGCAGATCTGGCCTCCTGCCTCCTCTCCCACCCATGCTCCCAGCTCTTAAATAATTTGCTCCCTTTAATGTTTTTATGCAAACAGGTTTTCAGGCAGGCATGGCAGAAGTCCACTGTCAGCAGTTATGGAAAGAAAACGAGGAGGAGATGGAGACACAGACAAGTTTTCCAAACCCAGGAAAAGAAATAATTGGAATTCAAGATAAACAGGCACCATATAAATATAAGATAGGGCAATGAGTCCCCATCTCCCCACAGCTCTGGGATGTGTGCTGCTGCAAGGGCACACTCAGGGCCAGCCCCTGACATCCCAAGCCCAGGCTAACAAGTGGGGAGCACTTTAGACCTCAGACCTCTGCAGTTACACAGCCCTGTCATGTGCCTCAGTAATCGGCACCCCCAAAATACAGGTGTGAAAAGTCATTTGAATGCTGTAAAAAAAGCAGGGTTCAGCCTCTGGTAGTGAGGATGAGCCTCTGCTGCAGCCTCCCACAAGCCAGCCCAAGCCCAGGAGGATGGGAAAGCAGTCCCTGCCAGGGCTCATGCCAATTAATGGGTGGCTGAAATACAAATTGCTTAAGCAGCAGCCGGAGGTGCTGGGGAAGTGCCGGGACTGCCGTCCATTTCCCCCCAACGCCCCGGCGGCTGCGGGCTGACAACAGCTTAATTGCAGCTGAGGGGGAGAGAAGAGCCTTTCCTGCACACCGCTAAGCTGCACATCCCTGGAGGCATCCTCCCCAGCCAGCGTGTTAGTTAATAATCTGCTGGAGCCAGGCACGTTCCCAGGCCCATGAAACACCTCTTCATTAACGAAGGGCGAGCAACAGCTTTTCCACCTCTCAGGCAGCGGCAGGGCTCACATCAAAGCCCCTCACCCGTGCCACGCAGCATGTTTTGCTCATCCAGGGGACTGCTGCGTCTCCACTTTTCATCCCTTCACCGTGGTGTTTCGGGCAGGCAATGAGCCAAGAGCATCAGTGTTCAGCTACAATGAGTGACCGTCTGATCCCCGCCCTGCCCTCACCAGCCAGCCTTCCCGCACTGCCGCCGTCCCACTGCCTTTGCCGAGGAGGAGGGGAATTCATCTGACTGAAACACATTAGTGATTTTACAGGGGGAAGGAAAGGACCACAGATAAACCTTAATGATAGAAATGTATCCTCTAATTACCAGTTAAAATGCAGGGAAGATAGCCCTGGGATGGAGTCATTGCTACCAAGGAGAAACGCCGTCATTTATATTCCGTGTGGGTCCGGGAGCAGGCGAGGAAGCTCCCACACACACACACACCACGAGCACTTGCATGTGTAAATAAAGGCTCCTTCCAACCAGGGAAAGATTATACAGCAAACAAAATCCTGTGTGCTTGCTCAAGTGTCTTGTGTTTAAATAATCCAAGCTAAGTGATGCATTTCTGCCCAGCACTAATCACTGCCAGGGGCCCACGGCTCCGTTAGGGAAATTGCCTTCTTCAATCATTTAGGACCATCTACAGCTTCTCTGGACTCAGATTTGCTCATTATTAGACTCCATGCTCTTGCTCATATGTGGGTTTTGGGGGAGAAAACCATAAGTGGTGATTTAATAGCCCACATATGACTTGCAAACAGTCTGACAGCTCAGGGTGGCTCGTAGCATCTCCCTGCCAGACGCTTGGAGAAGGGAGATCGGGAGGAGATGCTCTGCCTCACCTTCTGCCCATCTAACAAGTCTCATCCAAGTCCACAACACAGAACCTTGGCTGTACTAGGGAAACGCTGCAATGACCTGTCAGTGTGGTGGGAGGTGGTTTCCCAGAGGAGAAATAAAGACCAGAGGGGCTGAAAGCAATTCCTAGTGAGTGCAGCAAGTGTCTTTTCCTCTGCAAGCACACTCAGGCCCTTCATTGCCAATCTAAACATTATTCTAACAGTGAAACCGAAACCATAATACATGTCAGAGTTGGAGACTAGCAGGTTTTTATAATCAAATCTGGAAAACAACAGTCACACACTTACTTTTCATACATCACAGCTTTTCCCTGGCCAGGTAAGAGGAGGAAATCCATCCCCTGGGGCCTCATGAGCTGCTTAGAACCGGCAGAGCTCAGAGCAGGCCAGGCGAGGGGCAGAGGGGACACACAGCCATCACGCTGCTGTTCATGCTGTTGTGCTTTTCCAATGGCTGAAATTGCACGTAGGTATTAAATATCTTATTGAGACTATCAGCACATACAATCTGTGGTCATTAAATGCATTTGCTTTATGTTTCCCCCAGGCTAGAACAAACCTTCCTTTCTGATCATCTGCAAGAAAACTCTCCAAAGGCTAGAATTTACCTGCTGCCAACAGCATAAATCTTTAAGATTAGTTAGTTGACTGCTTGCTAATGACCATAAATGTGCTCACTAATACAGCTACTTTTTAATTAGCTCCTAAGAAGAGATTTGAGAGGAGAGGAAGGCTCAGACTTTTTTAATGGAAGTCAGTGTTATCCCAAGATATCTGAGACAGCACAAGTTAAAGTGCATGGCCCCCTTCCCCCTCCAAGCCCAGTGCTTTGGGGGTAGTAACCCCATCCAGGCTTGGATAACCAGATCCAGGCTTATTTCACCATCCTGGGCTGGCAGAACACACAAGTGCACCAGAGCATCAAAGAACTCAAGGGGATTATGGCAAGTGTGGGATATGCCCCTTGCTGAGAGGGAGGTGGGAATGCAGACAGTGGCTCCAGCAGGACATGGCGAGAGGAACCAGCAGGGTTCTGCCAGCCTGCAGCATCCCTGCTTCAGAGCCAGTTCCATGCAGTTCCACTCACCTCCCACACAGAGCAACAGCTCTGCCTCAATTCCCACATTTACTCTTAATTACACCTCATGAAGAAGTCAGATATCTTGACCAACGCCTGTTCAATACATAATTCATGCATCAGCAGAGGCCAATTCCAAAAGCTCACCTTGGTGGATCCTTCCAGGGGAGAGGAAAGAGGGGTTTTTTTTTCCCCCCTGGGCATCAGTGATCAGGTGCCATTAGTGGAGATGGATCCCTGCACACTGCACAGGGGCTGAGGATTTCCAGTCGCCGTCACAAACCACAGGGGCCGTGACTACGGGCGCTCAGAGGCATTTTGCAAGGCAGACATTCCAATTTAAATCGAAGAGTTATTGATTCATTTTTCATGCTGGGAGGAGAGAGAGCAGTGTGTATTTCTGCCACTCGATCTGTACTCCTGATGACCTCAGGCATACAGTATAAACCTGATGTAAAATATTTCCTTTCCTAATAGGAGAGCTTTTATGGCCTTGGACCCGAGTGAGCAGAAAGTCATCAGGGAAAGGATGCCTGAATAGGAAACCGTGGCAAGGAAGGTAATTAACGTTCAGTGCATACTCTCAAATTAGCCTATCCCTGAATAGGAAGGAAATGAATCACAAGTTGAACTTTTATATAGCCTCAGGGTCTTCTCAGACACTTACAAAATTTCCTGGTGTACAGGAGCTGATAAAGGGCCTGGCTCCCTGTGCCTGTGAGCAGTGGAACGCAGCCAGGCAGGACAGACCTGTCGCCTCTCAGGAAGCTGCTCTGTGCCCACTGTTTGCTTTTGGAAATCAGGAAGCTGGAGGGGATTTTTAGGGGAGTATCTGCACTAGGAAGCTCAGGGGACACTGGGGAAACTGTCATTTCAGCTGCAACTCTAATCAGCACAATCCTTCTGCAATCAAAAAAACCAAATACCAAAACCTAAATCATCATCAATCCTTCAAGCCTGATGGGAACCAGCCCCTCATCCAGCGAGGGCATCACCTGCATTTCAAGCAGGGGCCCCCCACTGTGTTCCACTGCAGGACAGGGAGCCAATGCCTTTCACTGGCCATGGGGAGAGAGAGAGACACGGCTGTGGATACATCACCATCTCCCAAACAGCCTGAGATGGGGGAGGATGTCTGCTAGGGAAGATGCCTGACCACTCCTGGGATGCCCAGTTCAGAGGTACCTGCCCTGCTTCCCCCCTTCCCTGAACCAGGGCCTGTGTGCAGGGTCCCTAAGGAAGCACAAGCTCTCACCCCAGGGACCTCATCAGAGCACCAAGACCCAGCTGGAGAGAGGACATGGAGCAAGACAGAGTCAAGGCACAGCCATGTCCCGTGCTGCCCATTGCAGGAACATCATCCCACTCTTGTGAGAAAAACATTCCCTTTTCCAGCCATTTTGCATTTTCCCAAGATGACTCTCCAGCAGCAGCTCCTTTGTCTCCTATAAGTTCATCCTCTTTGACCCTGAAGCCATCATCCAACCTTGGCAACATCCCAGTGACTTCCATGGCTGCTCCTGCCATGTCATCAGGGGTGAGGAAGTCCCAGGCAACAGGGGCAGCAGTGACTGACCACAGGCACTAAAGACCTTGCTTGGCTGCACCCAGAAACCAGAAATTTCAATCAAAATAAGAGAAGTAGAGCCAAGCTGTGGAATGGGCTCAGAAGGGATTTTCCACAGCTTTCCATGAGATACCAGCAGATCTTTGCCCAGTCTGCTTAATTGCACCCTTTGAAGTCACACTCATAAAACAGCAACAACAACAACAATCACTTTCATGTCTCTAATAAAGCAGAACTATAAAACCATGAGCCATCTTCCAAGAAAAGCTGCCCTGTGTGAGTCAGGGTGCCAGCTAGATTTTAACTGATTGCATGGCTGCAGCCATGGAGGACAAGACAGGAGGAGCTGGAGAAAGAAGCAGCTGAGACAAGTGGAGAGGCTGTGCCAGGGCAGTGGGTCTCATCCTCATGAGGCCCTGGGTGTGGTCTAGAGACTCAGGGAGGAAGGCCACAGTTTGAGAAGAGTGCTCAGCATGGTCCTTCAGCGTGCTACCAGCAGCCCCCCGAGCATCCTGCAGAGGCACGTGCACATCCCACCCCACACATCTGCTTTGCTCATTACCAGAGCACATGCAAAGACATTTTTGTGACATCTTTTGTGAAAAATACTGTCATTTGTGCCCCAGAGCAGCTGCCATGTCCCACCTTTGGCTGTGAGCTGGGGAAAGATGCATGAATGACATTCAGTCGGTTCAAGGGTGTATGTCAAGGGGATAGAGCAACACCTTTTTTCTGTAGTGTCCAGTGAAAGGACAAGGGGTGATGGACTTAAGCTGGAACACAAAAAGTTCCATTTAAACACAAGGAAAAACTATTTCTCTGTGAGGGTGAGGGAGCCCTGGCCCAGGCTGCCCAGGGAGGGTGTGGAGGCTCCTTCTCGGGAGGTTTCCAAACCCGCCTGGACACGTTCCTGTGCCCCCTGAGCAAGGGGAACCTGCCTTAGCAAGGGGTTGGGCTGGATGAGCTCTAAAGGTCTCTCCCAATCCTCATCATTCTGGGATTCTATGAAAGCCAACTGCCTCCTTCTGTGCTTGTACTGCAGTCCCCACAGTGCTCCTGCAGCATTCGAGTCCCACTGAATGCCAGAGGGAGCTGAGGAACGTCAGGATCAGCCCCATCCTCTGCATTGGAGGGGTCTAAACCAGGGCAGAAGCTCGAGTGCCCTCTGCCCCCTCTCTGTATCAGTTTTTGGGTGCCATACAACATCTCAGCACTCATCTGCAAGAGCAAGTTGTCAGCACCATGATGAACAACACAGAAAACCAACGTTCCTGAGGCACAGCCACCCTGCACCATCTGAGAGTGTCCACGCAGCTTGGTGGCCTTTATTCACCTCCAAATCCTTCCTCTGTAGAGAGGAATAATGTCTGGGGAAACGTTTCCCCAGGTGCCTGACAAAAGAGGCCAACGGGAAGGTGAAGTCTCGAAGTCCCTAATGCAACACCTTCTGCAAGAGCAGGGGTGTGGGAAGGTGCAGCCTTGGGGCAACCTCGGCTGCTTGCTAACCAAGGCTTCCCAGCAAAGGAGAAGACACATCAAGGGCAGTTTTTCTCCCCAGCACTACAGCAGAGCACCAAGCAGACACCAAGAGAGAGCTTTGCAGGTGAAGGGAAGAGCTACCCGACATAATCTGGATAATCATTTGGGGGATGTTTGCAGAAGCAGCCCTTCTGGTAATATTAAATGATAAATTATGTGCCAATAACTTCCCTGGCACAGATCAGAAGACATTTCAGAGACGAGCAGGAGATGGGGCCAGTCCTGACAGTGACAAATTGGAAGTGCCGGCAGACACGCCGCCCTTCCCACCGAGCCGGGGAGGAAATGCCATGTGTCAGCATTTACAAATGAAACCTGCGAGCGGCTGCCGCAGCCCCGCAGCCGCCCGGAGCGCAGAACAAATCCCTCTGAGTCACTCTGGTTCACAGGCGGCTCTCGCCGAAATTAGGCTGACGAGGGGCTCATTTGCAGAGGGAAAGGGAGGCAAAAAAAAAAACCACCCCACATTTGTCATGCACCAGTGTCCCCAGCTGGCAACAGGGCTCTGCTTTTAACCCCTCGCTTCCCTCCCTGTGTAGCTTCCCAAGGGGCACACTTTGGGACTTGCATTTAAGCCAAGATCCTGGCTTTGATGCTAAAGGACATTATGAGACTTAATGCTAGAAAAGACATTCAGACTTCAAGCCCAAAGCTCAGAAGATTGTCATGAAAAGATAGGCAGGGGCACTCACGGGTCCCGTTCCCACCAAAGGATGAGGGCACTGCTCAGTGCAGGCTCACTGTGGGAAACTGCAGGCTTACAATTACACAAGGGGGAAAAAAAAGAAAAGCAAATCTGAGCAGTGTCTGTCAGGGACAAAGGCTGCTCCAAATGCACCTGCACTTGCCAGCAGAGCAGAAGGACCCTTGGCAAAGCCGTAGAGTGTTCCAGAAGCAGAGCTACCTCACCAGAACACGGATTCCGGAGCAAACAATAGCTTTTTGTATTACTAAAACACACCAGATGGCTCATGTTGTGAGGATCCAAGTTTAAGAGATGCACTAAGCTGCTGCAGAGGAGGAGCAGGGGTGAGGAACAGAGCAGAGCAACCTCAGGCTCTGCTTGTGGAGCCATAAGGGGAAAGGGCTGCAGAGATAACGTGATGTGAAATTCATCCCTGGCTCGCTGAGCACCCCTGTTGCAAGATCCTGCCCTGCCAGCACCTACAAATGTGTTCAGAGCCAGAGAACGTGGTCTGCAAAGCAACCCTGGGAAGAAGCAGAGCCTAGAGGAGAGATGATTTACCAGGCTCCACAGGGAAATGCACCTCTTATGTCACACAAAAGCAGAATGTAGACATAGGAGAAGTAAATAGCGAGGGAGATAAACTAGCAAGGGCTCATCCCCTCTCCAGGAGAAGTGTCCTGTATGTGCTACCCCCTACAATGCTTCCAGCATGAGAACATTATGCCAAAGTTAGCAGAGCAAGGGGAGGGAAAGCACCAAGCAGTGAGTCAGAGGAAGAGATTTTGCCTATAGATGGTAGAAATGTGACACAGAGCAGGTGGGGCTGGAACGGGAGCAGGTGGGAGGTGGAAACGACCACCAGCTGAGGTGACACACCAAGAGATGCAACAAGGCACGAAATGCCAGCTGTAAAGCAGGGCAAGCATGGGAGCTGGCCTGAAGATCTCTGCATTATGCAAGGCAAGACAGTAAAACTACACCAGCCCAGCCAAAAGCTTTGCATTCTGCAGAGCTGCTGTCATCGTCCCAGCGGGCACCACAAACTGCACAACAGCACAGGAGATTCTGAGCAGTGGAAAACCAACAATAATATCCGTTATAACCAACTGAATTCATGAACCAAATGAGCCCAAAGCTGAAGTGAGTTGTTCCTACAAAGGAAAAACTTTGTGCCCAGAGCTGCTGAGACACGGGGAGAGCTGCACTGGGGTTACCAGGGCATCACTGGAAAGGATGGAGCGTGGTCTGAGCACAAGAAACAGTTTGTGCTGGAAAGGGTGCAACTGGGGCATTAGCTCTGAAAGACATGAGGGTTGCACCTTCTGACAGCTGGGACTGAAAGGGATAGAGGATGCACAGGAGGAGAGGACCAGGCACAGCCAGAGGATGCACGGCACAAGGGGACAGGCACACACAGGCCCTCCTCACAAGTCTAAACACAGCAACTGAACAGAAACATACCATTTTGAACCTAAAAAACACCAGCAGGCCATCAGAGTGGTGGGTACAGGAGCTCTGCACCCACTGCAGCACCGGGGAGTGTCCCCAGGCAGCAGGGTTTGGAGGGCAGCCAGCCTGAGGATGTTTCCTTTCTCTCACACCCAGCTGAGCTCACTCAGAGCAGCCTGCAAGGAGTTTAACATTCCCCTCAGCTCCCAAAAGCCATGTGGCAGGTTTGCACCCTCCCAGGCCACCCAAAGCCCACCCATCCCCCAGGGTACTTGTGTCCCCATTCCTTATTAATAAAACCCAAGTTGGTTTAAGCAACAAAATTGGTGGTTTCCCATAGATTTGTGCAATCTGTCCTGGCAGCCTGTCCGTGCTCCGTGCCCATGACGTGGGCCAGGGTGCTGTTAGGGAGCTGGCTGCACTGCCAGATGCCACTGGGGTCATCACAGGGCAACACAATCCATCTCTTGCAAGCCCTTGAGTTCCGCCTGTGCCTCACTTCCCACCCCCACATCCGACACGCTGGGAGCTTTTGCTGAGCTGGACTCTCAGCACAGAGCTTGTGGTGATTTATTTCTCAACCCAAAAGCTATCCCTCTTGGAGGAGGGCTCCTCTGCCAAGTCCCAGCTTAAAAACAAAATACAACCCAACACAAAATTCATTAGTCGTCTCACTTGGCTGGGTCTGTAATAAGAATGTAATAAACTTTCCATATGTCTCTGATAAACCAGACAGCTTAAGTTATGAGCAGAAAAAGGCATCAATTTTTAAAATGTCAAAGTTTGCCACGTAACTTGGTCCAAGCACTTGTTGTTAATGAGATGGTGGAAGGAGCTGGATCCAAGTTGGGAGTGGAAAGAGCTGGAGAAGGACATTCCAGCCCGACTCCTGTGGCTCCTTTTAAAGCCCTTGTTAGCAGCAGCAGTGTCCATGGCATGGGCTTTCCCCTGGCACTGCCCTGCTCCCAAACCAAGCCCTCACCCTGTCCCCACCGCAGGCAGGAGGTGCTGGTGACCCTAGGAGCCCTGGGATGCTCCCCCCACCAGGCACAGCCACCCCTTTGCTGGGGGTCAGAGGGATGGTTTGATGAAGAAAAGCATTTCCAGGCATGGGACTCTACCCTTTGCCCTCCAGCCACAAGGGTTTGATGCTCTTACATTCACACTCAATTACAGGAAGAGAAACTTCAACCTTTCAGGCACCCTGTATGCGTGCACAGAGCAAGCTATTGCTCCTCTGGAGAAGGGCTCCTGAGAAGTACTGACACCCACACACATGGCCCAAACTTGTTCCAGCAGTCAGACTCACACTGCCATGGTGAGAGACCCTCACCTGCCAGATCCCTGACACTCAGCCCTGTGAATGAGCTGTTTGAGGGATGGAGGCACACCCTCACCCCAGCACCATGGATGGTGCTCATAGACAGCAGCACAAGGGATGCAGCAGAGATGCAGATGCGCACTGTGGGTCTATCAAACGTCAGCCCAGGGTATAGAGACTGATCCCCAGGCTCCCCTCTGAGCCATGGGACAGCAGAAGCAGGGGGAGAGCAGCCTGGGACTGTGTTTTTATATGTTTTGCGACCTGCTCTCCTTGCAGCTCAGCACAAACCTGGACCTCACCCAGGGGGTGAATCTGAGCACCATCAACCTCAAAGAGTGATGGTCTTTCAGCACTTTAATTACAAAGCAGTAGGCGAGAGCAGCCTGCCTGATCTTCAGCAGGAAATTGAACTGCACAAGCAGGGCAGACATATTCCTGTACAGCTCCCCTAGCAACTCTGGGAAAGGTTCCAAATTCCTGCACCATTAACATTTAAGGAATCGTCTCTTAACTCTAGTAGTTAAACAGTGAGGAGAAACAAGACACTGTAAATGGATTTGTTCGGTGTAGGTCAGTTACTGAAGGCGCTGTTTAAATCAGGGCTCGCTGTTTCACACTGACAGCAAAGGTCTGCCTCAAAGCACTTCATCATTTTAAGTTTTCCACCTATTTTTCCCCCCCTCTTTTTCACCACTATCTGGCAATAGCAATAGCTTACAGTCAGGCCCTCCTCCTGCACACAGCAAAGGTGAGGGGACACACAGCCTCTTGGGTGAGAGCTCCTGCTGGTACCCACTCTGAGGCCACGGTGGTGGGTCAGGTCAGTGGCCACAGCAGTGGGAAGGGGCACGGGCAGCACACAAGAGCTCTGGCTCCCAGCACACATCTGCATCTCCTCTCCTCCCCCTCACACCTCACCAGAAGCCATCTCCATGTTCCAGGCAAGGAAAAAAAGCCCAATGTGATTTATTTCCCCCCAGGCATCAGCTTGACATCTTTATTGGTGTTTGCAGCAGGAACAGACCTCGGTGCAGGAGAGGGACTGCAGACAGACCCTGACACACAATTGTGTTTCTCCAGTGCCCAGCACCCGGTGCTTCAGGGTCTGAGGATGCCCTTGAGCATCTCTTGGAGTGACTCATTTCCTGGCTATAGCCCCTATGGCTGTGCTGCCAGGATAACAGTGTGTGCAGGAGCTCTCTATGCCTCAGGCTGGGCTTGGCAGCTACAGACCAAGATGTTCTTCTGGAGTTTTTTTTCAAGTGCCAATCTTACATTTGAGCTTGGTCTGAGGGCCCACTCTCGAGAGTAAGTGGAAATCACCTCTTTTCAAACAAGTTGAAGCTCACTGACTTTGACACCATCCCAAAATATGTCTAGTTTCTTCCCTTCCCTTTTTTTGGTTAACCCGCTCAATGCTACATCGAGGTACAGGTACAAGCTCTTCATTCTGTGTCCTCAATCCCAGTGGAGAACTAGTTCTCCATCTCTACTATGCTCTTGCCAGTGTGCATCTCTCCTCCTGCTCACACAGGCAGCTCTGCAGACCCCCCAGCAGGCAGATTCCCTGCCAAGCTCACCTTGGGTGATCAGACACACAGCTGGGAGCTATTGGGAAAAGAACAACTCTGCAAGGAGACCAGGACCACCCAGAGCTTCAAAAGGCAGAGCCTGTGTCCAAAAGTCCACATGCACCCCAGTCCTTTTCCTGTGTCCAAGCTGCTGACAGCATCTCAATGCAATGTACTGCAATGGAGGATTAACACCCAGGGGACAGGACAAGTGAACCGAGCAGATCAGTTGTCCAGACACAACCTACCACCATGGGGCCTCCATCCCATTCTCACAGAATCACAGAATGGTGGGGGCGGGAAGGGCCCTGCAGAGCTCCTCCAGCCCAAGCCCCTGCTGAAGCAGGTTCCCCTCGCTCAGGGGACACAGGAACGTGTCCAGGTGGGTTTGGAAACCTCCTGAGAAGGAGCCTCCACACCCTCCCTGGGCAGCCTGGGCCAGGGCTCCCTCACCTCAGCACCAATGGAGTTCTTCCGTGTGCTTAAGTGGCACTTTTTGTGTTCCAGCTTAAGTCCATCACCCCTTGTCCTGTCACTGGATACTACACCAAAGAGTGTCACCCCATCCCCCTGACACCCACCCTTCAGGTACCTATTTGGGTCCTTCAGACCAGTGCAATGCTGAGGGACCATTTCAGGATATGTAATGGAGGCAGCTCCAACTAGTCCTTCCAGGACCATCCTGTGTATGAAACAGTTACTTATGCCCCAGCCCAACCACTCTTTCCCTCCTGCAAAAGCTGTGGTGAGCACAGAGCAGAGGTGCCCATGCCATGGCAGGGCTGGGGCTCACAGGCTGTGCCAACAGGCAGCTTTTGCACCGGCGGCTGCTTCGGAAACACAGATTTGCCATTTTCACACCATACAAAGCACTTGTGTTCCTCTGCAGCCCAAATGTTTGCTAGATGTGTAATTCTCTCCACTAACACATCCAGGAGGGGGGAAAAAAAATCTGGAAGAGCTTTTGTACACTCTCCTGGGACTTAGTTTCAAGTCTAATTGCCACTTAATGCTTTTAATTTCAGGTGTTGACCTTGCAACTTCACCTAATGCCAACTGAGGCTGGACTGCAGAGGCTGCTCCTCTCCCCAGGCTGCAGCGATTGCAGTGGGTGTTGTGCCAGGAGGAAGCAGTTTGTCCCAGCTCCTCTGAGCTGAATCCATGGACACTCTTTTTATCTGGGTACTTATACCCAGCAGCACCTCAAAAATGCTTAAAGCCAGCAAGGTGCTCAGCCCTGTGCCAAGACCTCAGACAAGCCCTGCCAGAAGGGCACGGCGCCCTCATCATAGAGGGGCCCCAAAAAAGCCTCTAAAGCACTGTGAATTCGGGCTGGGGATGGGAGCTGGCACTGGGCTTAGCCCTGGATGTTCCACTGAACAACCAACCCTCCAGCAGCTGCAGCAGCAAAGCAGACAGCTCCAAACACATCCTGGCCAGCAGAGCCAGCACGTACAGGGCACTATTCACCTTTAGAAAGCAAAGGCACACTTGCTGCCACACCACCTCACGATCCAGCACTCCTTGATTTACTATTATGTATTTCAACAAGTCAAAATTCACCTGGTCAATAATGCTGCAAGGAGAGCCCATCGCTCCGGCACACCCGGGGGCACGGTGATGCCTTGGCATCAATCACTGGGTGCAGGAGAAATAAAAGCCCTGGAATATTGTTGTCCCAGGATTAATGCCTCTTGCTGCGAAAACAAACGTGCCAGGCTTGCCTCAACATTCATCTCTGATAAATGATTTGACTTCGCCTTGACACTCCTGTAGCAGCAGGAGACCATTATCCTGAGACAATGTTTTATTCTATTGACATTATCTCTTAATTATAATGTGAGTGATATCAGGGAGAGCGAGAGCCCACCAATTCCTCAGGCAGAGCTGCTGCAGTTTCTCCTGTCAGGGGATCTGGGAGAGATTTTACTACAGGGGTTCAATGATCTGCTCGAGCCCAGCCTGTAAAGGGCTTGTTGAGGAGGGGCAGGACCCTTACCTGACCCACTTCCATCACAGCCAGGTGAGCTGCACCCTTTCACACAAGCTCAAAGACTATGTATTTTTGTATCCAGTAGCAAGTGCTTTGGCTTTTGGGTGGGGTTTTTCTTTTCCAGAAGCAGAGAGCTCTCAGAGACAGAAAGGTCATTTGCATATTTTAAAATGAGATTTTTAGCAAGATCCAGAAAGGATTTGGCATTTGCTATACCTCAGAATATAGTTAACATTCACATAAAGTTTTTGGAAGGGATCATAAACCTTATGCTCCAGGGATTATGCCAGTTGCTAACTACTGTCAGGAGACTGAGGAGGCGAGTTACACACTCACCTTGGCTATTTTGGTGTTTATTCCCCTCCCTGGATGCAGGCAGGGCCAGGACACTGCCACACACAGCTCAGCCCATGCTTCCAGCAGCTGGGCTTGGGCTGTCGGCAAGTCTGATTGGCATTAATTGTTTGCAAGATCCTTTTGCACACGGTGAATAAACAAGACAACAGGGAACCAAAGCACTCCTTCATCCTTAAATCCCTGAATCAGAGAAAGCGTGCCTGCTGCCATCCAGGAGCACTGCAGAGCAGCACATCACTGCTGGGGAAGGAGGGAAGTACCAGACAACAGCGCTTTTAATGTTTCAACTGAGCCAACTTAATTAGTTTGCAAGAAAAAACGGCACAGCATTCGATACTGGGATGAGTTCTCTCTACGGCAGAAAACAAAAGCTCCCACCCCTGCCTCCCTCCCTGCAGGGTCGGGACAGAGGCTGTGAGTGCCCATGCAGCGTGGCAGGAGGGCTGCACCAGGAAAGTCAGCTGTGACATGTTCAGCCGGGTGGGATCAGAGGGAGATGATGGGCTCATCACAACATCTTCATTCCTGCCCTGCAGCCCCAAGCTGGTGATGAACAGTGCTGCAAGCCCCCTGTGTGCTGCAGGGGCAGAGCAATTAGCAGCATCCTAAGGGCACAGGCAGGGTCAGGCGTCCCACAGCCACGGCGACAGCCCGCGGGAAGCTGGGAGCTCCATCAGCAGGGGGGTGGTGGGGCCCAAGTCCTGTCTCAGCTCCATGACTGGAGCCATACCCCGTTCTCATTGGCGGTTTGAAGCTCTCCATAGGGAGCTTGTGTTGATTTGTTTCACGCTTTCCATTAATTACCAGGTAAATGAGATCCCTGCACACTCCTTGGGCACCTCGCCTCATCTGTTTGGGCTTTTGACAGCTGCTGGAGCAGTTCATGTGTTTTCATCACCTGATGCCTGGCAGAGCATCCTCTCCCTCCCTCTGACCTCCAGAATCATTCCATCTGCTTTATTTCAGCATCCCCCCTCCCCCTTAGAATTTGTTCTCAGCAGCTAAAATCCATCCTGCTACAGGCAGTGGAGCTCTGAGCCCTCAAGGCTTCCATTAGCTGGGGATAAGTACCTTGGAGCCTCCAGGCTGGCCACATCTCTCGTGAGAGTGGCACCCAGTGTGCTGAATTTGGGACCTGGCAAAGGGCTGGGGTGGGGCTGAACTGACGCAGAAGGCACCAAGCAAATCGATCCCTGGTGTGTTAAACTTGCTGTGCTGAAACCTTTCCTGGAAGGCAATCAACAGCACCCAGCACCCACTGCCCCTGCTCTTATCTCATAATTAAAGTCAGGCCGCAGCTGAGCAATAGCAGCCTACAAGGGGGAGGTGATGGGGAAGAGGGGAATAATCTTTATGACGAGGGAGAGCCACACATAGCCTGGCTGCACATGGCACTTGTGGAGTCACACAAGCTCAGTGACTTACGACCCCATTGCACAGCAAGGGCTGGGAGCAGGGTAGGGCTGCTGCACAGGGCTGGGCTCCTCTGACCCAGGAATTTCCAAAGATGGAAAGTAAACCAAATAGAGAGCAAGGTGCAGAGGATGCACATGACTGGGACTGCACTTTGCCACAGGGCACCTCAGTTAATAGGCAATGGAGGGAGGTCCTGGGGGACACAGGCAGGAGTGAGCCAGGAGCACTCAGCCCAAAGGACACACAGACACACGGAGCATGCCAAAACCATCCCCAAACTGCATCCCTGGGGAGCTCAAGTCCTGCAAGGAACTGCATGTCCTAGGCCAGGCACGCTCCCAGCCCACCGCCTACAGTGACCCCAGCCCAGCAAGCTGCATTTCTGGTTTCACAAGGAGGGGTTTTCTGGGGCAGGGGGCCATTTCAGATCCGATTAAGGGCTTGGGACACGCTCCTGCACCCGCCCATTTACAGCCTGTCACATGCCCCAGTGATTTACAGGCACGCAGAGGGCCTGTAACCCACTGCAGCTTTCAAGGATTACTTAACACAGGATGAAGTAGATCAAATGCAAATGGGTGCATGGTATGTGAACTGCTCCAGCCAGCCAGGGCTGCTAAACCCTCTGGTTTCTTTCACGAGGCTTTGAAATGGGGAAATGTAGCTTTAGATAATTTATTTGCTAAGGGCACTGGGGAGGGCAGGGGAATATTTATGAGCCAAAGAAAATCCACAAGGTATGTCTCTGGGGATGCACCCGCCGCGGCACGAAGCATCATCTGAGCAGAGAGGAGGGAATGTGATCCCTGCCTTCAGCCTTGGCTGCCAGGCAGAGGGGTTGTCTCCTCAAGAGGCCCAGCCAGATTCCCCCAGCCATGAGGGCATGGAAATTAATGCTGTGCACAGAGCACCTTCTAGAGATAGGGGAAGAGTAAATGTGGGGCTGTTTGGCAGCTGTCTGTGGCTGGGCAGGGACTGCCCCTTGGTCTGCCTCCTGTGAGGTCAGACAAGCTAGTTGGTTATCAGAGATGCAGGTGAGAAGGACTCTACAGGGGATCTTCTCTGTACCACTCCAGAATGCTCAGCACATCTAGACCCAGAGCAGCCCTGTGAGGGTCCCACAAGTGAAGGGGCTGAGCTGCCAACACCAGGAACTGCTATTTGCTTTAAAAAAGCACTCAAAAAAATCCCCTTTTAGCTTTGTTGGCACTGAAAGCAGCTTCACTGCTCTCTGTGGCACCCAGCACACTGGAAACATAGTGCTCACAAGGGAGATAGCTGAGAGGGAGTGGCTCAGTGTTTTAATCAGGGGCACTTGATGTAGATAAGAGCCATGCACTCTGAATCCGGCCAGCACAGACCTCCAGCCCCACTTGGTTCCCATGGATCCGCTCTGCACTAGTTTCTACAGAGATGGCCCCATGCCAAAGACTTACTTGGAAAAGCAGAGGAAGGGGAAAGAGGGTAATTCCTTGAAATGCTGTCTTTGGGGATGAGATCTGCAGTTGCTGGAAATTCCTTCCCTGGAAGCTCAGTTGCAAAGCTCAGCTCCCTCCCCACGCTGGCTGCCAGGCCCGTGCAATGCCTCATGCTCAGCACAACAGGAGCCACAGCCCCAGGAGGGGAAGCCTCCCATCCATGGCACTGGGGGCTCAGAAGGCAGTTTCCTACAAAAACTGGTCCTGAAACCAGTTCAGATAGAAAAGGCAGAAAGCAGCTGGGTCACGTAGGGAGAAAAGGGTTTTAACATTGCTTGTGGTCACACTGCTCTGTTATTAAGCCCAGAAATTCAACTGCATACCCTTGGAAATGACTCTCAGCAGCAGCATCTGCAGCCACAGGGGTGGACAGCAGAGATGGAAGGATCCCCAGCCTGAGAACCAGGCAGGCACCCCCAGCGTGGCTGTTGCCTCTACCTGAGGACAATGACCATGTGGAGCTGGCAACTCCCTCACCCCCTGGGTCCAGTGTCAGCTGCTAGAGACAGTTCCTGACCCTACAGGACCCGTGAAGCAGCAGGAGCAGGGCCAGGCACAGCCATGCAGACACTGAAAGCAGCAGCCTGTGCCATCAGCATCAAAGCTGAAGCCAGCTCATGTCTGGGAAAATCATGAACTTACAAAAGGGGAAAATAATGGGGTTTTAAAAAATATATCTCTAAAATAGCATTGTGTGCCTGTGTCCTAGCCCCCAGGAGCCATGGGCTGAGAGATCAAACCTTATTCCTCTAGGGGCTGATATCACCATTTGGTATCAATTTTCCATCCAACTGCTCCTTTTTAGGAATTGTTTCTCTTGCTGCAGAAGACGAGTGCCGAGGGAGCCACGGAGCAGAGGGAGCCCTGGCCCTGTACCAGCACCACTCTGAGCCCCAGGGGCAGTAGGACCTCTCTCCCCACCCCATAGGGAAAGGGAAACAGGGACTCAATATAGGGCCTTGGTCTGCTTCACCCCAACAGAGCTGGGGTTCAGCACATGAACCACCACGAGAAGGGGATGGCAGGGTGACTTGGGGAGCTCTGTGCCCACAGCAACAGGGATGAGGCATCCCAAAGGCACTGTGCAACAGGCTACAGCTGGGGCTCTCACTGCCAGGACACAGCAGCACCTTGGAACTGCTCAAAGCAGGGAGTGCAGTATGGGTTTTCTTTCTCTTTTTAAAGGGCAGGAGAATTTCTGACAGCCCTGGATTGAGGAGCTCATGCACACACAGAGTTTTTCCCTGCAATTGTCCAGCCCTGACTCTAGTGACTACAGAGGCAATAAAATTAAGCTCCTGTGTCCTCATGAGCAGGAGGTAGAAGGACATTTAGTCCCAGTCTTTAAATGAGGCACTGAACACCATAAAGTTTAATGCCAACATCCAACACACACTTGGGAGCAGAGACTTCACTGCCAAAGCCCAGCAGCCCTTATTTGCTTTCTGCAACAACAACACATTTGCACAAGTGGAGGGGAGCACCCGTGGCACAGCTCCCGCTGGGGGCTACGTGAGGGTCACCCAGCACTGCCCCTCTGCCCTGCTGCAAGGGAAGGGGCAGAGATCTCTGCAGCACTGGGCACCTCTCGGGCAGGCTGGTCAGCAGCCAAGGCGGCAGACGGCTGCGCAGAGCCCTGTGCTGGCCAAGTGCTGAGGGCAGCCGAGGGCCGGGGCTGCTGGGCACTGCTCGCGCCAGCACTGCGGCGGGCAGCACAGAGACACTTTGTGCTCCTTGTCAGACCAAGAAAAGGCTTAAACCAGGGCAGAGCCTCATGCACACCCTAGAGAGAGGGGTCCAGGCTGGAGCCCCAGCTCACACAGAGGAGGGATGCTGGTTGAAGTTGGACGCATCCATCCAGGAGTCAAATCCTGCACCACAACACGTGACAGCAGCGATCTCTGCCCAAAATAGGATTAAGCCAAATCAGCATGGGAGCACAGGCAAATCCTGCAATGCCCAGGCAAGCCATGCCAGCTGTCCTCCAAAACCACAGGAGCTTGTTATCCTCCCTCCAGCTACTTCCTCCCAGAGAGGTTCATTGTGGCCAAACGCAAGAGCAACCTGGTGCCACAATTCACTTCATCTCCTCTTAGCCTGAATTTGAGGCCTTTCAGCCCCACACTATGGCCTCACACCAACAGCTACATGCACATGAAGCTCAGTCCCCAGTAGCTGCCAGGGAGAAAAACACTTGCCCATCAAACACCATGATGCTACTCCTGTATCTGCAACTGCATCAGCTACATGTTGCCTTTTGTTGTTTATTTGCTCGGGTTTTGTGGTTTGTTTAGAGGGTTGTTTTAAGCAGTAAGAACCACAGCTCTACCCAAAACACACATCTGCTCACAACCTCTGCAGCAGTAACCTCACTTACCTCGCATTGCTGGAGAGGTTTGTCACTGCTGTAGGATGCCTGCATGCAGGGAACCAGAACCACAGCTTGGGTGTGCTCAGGAACAACAGATGCAACAAGGAGCAGAGGAGAAGCAGCTACACATCTCAGCAGAACAAAAACTTGTTGAATCTCAAAACATAGCCTCTTCTGCCTGCTAGGGTTTTAACCTAACACAAATGATAAGCACCTGGGAGCACTGAGACAGGTGAAGAGGATAACACTGAGGCTTCTTCTGGTACAGGAGAGTCTGACCTGTGTCTGAGGCTCAGCCTCAGAGGATGTCTGGGCTGTGGGAACTTGAAGGAAGGTGCCTTATGGCTGGAGAAAGGGACTAGGAATATCTCCTGTGCTGCATTTAAACCTCATTTATAAAAGCACCCTACCCCTAGTGAAAATGGGGGAGGGAGTTGTGTTATCCTCAGTTTGTCTTCCAGAGGAGCCAGGGGAGGCTTTGTCACACAGCAGGGGAAAGTAAAGTAGAGAAAAAGCCCTGAATATTCCCCATTCCTCTTCTGATGTCCCCACCTGCACAGCTGCTCAGACCAAAAGGCAACTGCTCTCAGCTGGAGACGTTCAGTGATGCAGCTTCTCATGGATGGAAATGACCTGTTCATTTCCCACAGCTGCGCCAGGCTGGGCAAACAGAGGCTCCCAAGGCTCTGCACAGTAAAACGAGGTTGTTGTGATAATTACCGAGCCTATGGAGGCCAATTAAAATCCTTGGGAAAACGTCAATGGCTTGAACCTGGCTTGGTGCAGGGGGGGGAGGGTGTTGCACCAGGAGGGCTGGCTTCGGGTCTGTACCAGCCCTAAGCACCACGGACAAAGGTACAGGGCAAGGCAGAATGAGTCGGGGTCGGGAGAGAACGCGGCGGTTATGAGAAGCGTTTTACGAACAATTGCAAACTTCACAAGCAGCGGACGAGGTGACCGAAGCGCAGGAGGAATATAATCGGAGCTGATGGGCAAGCGTATCGCAGCGCGGCAGGGCAGCTGCGGCCGCGGGCAGCACACGGGCCCGGCGCCGCTGGACGCGGCCTGGCGGCGGCGCTCACCGGCCGAGGCCGCACAGGGGCCGGGCAGCCCGCGGGGCCGCCCTCTGCTCGGCCGGGGCCGCCGTCCCGGGCGCAGTGTCCCCGGCTCCAGGGCAGCGCCCGCAGCGGGGATTGCCAAGTGCCCCGAGGGGAACGCGCGGGTCGTGACCCGTTCACTCGGGGATTGTTCACGCGGCCGCGGCCGCCGTGAGCCCGGCGCAGGGGAGCGGAGGCTGCCGTGCTCGTTGCCCGGCGCGTTCCCCTCAGGCTCGGTGCGGCGCCTGGGCAGCGGCCACCGGCGGCACCACCGACCCCCCACCCCGCCGCCGCCATGGCCGGGGCGTCCCTCAGCGCGGCCCCACAGCGACCCCTGCCGGCCGCGGGCCAGCACCGCCCGCCTCAGCGCCGCCGGGTCCCCGCGGGCCCCCCAACACCCCCCGTGAGCCCCTGGCACGCTCCCGGCGGCTCCCACACACCCCCCAACACCCCCGTGAGCCCCTGGCACGCTCCTGGTGGCTCCCACACACCCCCCAACACCTCCGTGAGCCCCTGGCACGCTCCCGGCGGCTCCCACACACCCCCAAACACCCCCCGTGAGCCCCTGGCACGCTCCCGGCGGCTCCCACACACCCCTCAACACCCTCCTGTGCCCCCAACATCCCCCATGAGCCCCTGGCACGCTCCCGGCGGCTCCCACACACCCCCCAACACCCTCCTGTGCCCCCAACACCCCCCATGAGCCCCTGGCACGCTCCCGGCGGCTCCCACACACCCCCCAACACCCTCCTGTGCCCCCAACACCCCCCGTGAGCCCCTGGCACCCTCCTGGTGGCTCCCACACACCCCTCAACACCCTCCTGTGCCCCCATGAGCCCCTGGCACCCTCCCAGTGGCCCACACACACCCTGCAACACCCCCCTGTGCCCCTTACACCCTCCATGAGCCCCTGGCATCCTCCCAGTGGCCCCCACACACCCCTCAACATCCCCTTGTGCCCTCCCACATCCCCCCATCAGACCCTGGCACCCTCCCAATACACCCAGTGTCCCCCAGCCACCTCCCATGCCCCCCAGCACCTCTGTAATGGCCCCTGCAACCCCCCTAAACACTCCCAGGGCAAACCCAGGACACTTTCTGCAGCGTGCAGAGCTGTAATACAAGTCAGAGCTCTTGCACGCTGTTTTTCTGCAAAGACAGAAAGATAAGTGTCTTGCACCAGGAGCAGCATTCCAGTGTTTTTATCAGTTTTCTCCTGTACAACAGCAGTTAGCACCAGAGCATCACTAAAGCCTCAAGCAGGTGAGCCCAAGGGTGGGTAGCGTGGATCCACCATCAGCTTTGCTGAGTGCTGCCCAGTGTCACTGGTGGGAGTTGGTGGGTCAAGTGTCTGAGCTGGCGCCTCTGTCCTCATCTTGTTTCAGCTGCCACTTGTTGAGGCCTCTGTTTGCAGTGGGGAGTTTTGGATTCAAAGCTAGAGGGAGTTTACAACTATAGGTTAAGAATCACCCTCAGTCAGGACTCGGAAATAATCCAGCAGTACTGGCCATGGGAAGGGACTTGGCTAGTCCCATCCTGGCTGTGAGACATGCTTTGGGCAGCTAGGAAAGTTCAGCCTATGGACCAAGGTCTGGGTAGCTCCCAGCCCTCACCTTGGCCTCCTGGGCTGTATCACAACTGTTCCCATGATAAGCCAGCCTAAGCCCAGCTGCAGGACTGGGGCCGTGGTCAGGCAGGGATGCACCAGCACAGGAACTGCTGGTGTTGGTTTTAGCTCCCGTGCTCTTCCTGCCTAGCAAGAGGGACAGAAGTATAAGAGGAAAAGCAAAAAGCTACAGGGTTGGCCTAGACTATTGCAGTGGTTTCCAGACCACAACAGTATCTGTGCCATATGCAGTGCAACAAGTCCTCTGGTCCAAGAGAGACCAGAGCCTTCCCCTACTCTGTTTTGTCCTTGCCAGAGGCACCAGCACTGGCCTTCTTGGTTTTCCCAAGGGCTACCCAGGCCCTGGGCTTCTTTCCCACTGAAAAGCGACCCTATCCCCCTCCCTCAGTTAACATCCAGCCTCACATCCCCCGAGACATCATTTCAAAAATCAGTATTTTAATCAAAAGCTACTAAGACCATTGTTATTTTATGATTGCACATCACTCCCTCCATCTCAAAAGCAAGAGTATCTTGGTTAATGCTCGAGGACAGGGTCACGCTTCTGCCTGCTCCTCGTGGCCAGGGGACACGATGGCCTCCCAGCATGGACAGGGCATGGCCAGGAGAGCTGACCCTGGACAGCCGAGCAGGCAGCAGGGACAACTGTGGGGAGCTGAATGACAGGTCAGATGTACCACCAAATGCTTTGGCAAGGCTCATCTCACGCAGACACCTAAAGCAAGGAGAGGATAAAAGGGCTATGGGCTGGAATCACTGGAGGGCAAGGTTACGGCTGAGAACTGGGGCTTTAAAAGTCACCACTGTACTTCCCACACAGGCAAAGGCTGGAGCAACCCTGGGCAGGCTCCAGGTACCCTGGCAAAAGGCATCACTGAAGTGACATCACCCAGAATTGATTTGTGGGGTAGTCCAGTCACATCAAGTGGCAACAAAACCGTCAGTGGCTTCAAGACTGCGAGCCCCGTTCGTGAGATGAGCGGTGGCTTTTAAAGAGGTCACTGAATCCCACCAGGGCTGTGTGTACAAACCTCACTGTAAAGGCTCCTATTAAAAGGCCTTTTATTCATAGCAATGGGCAGTTTAAAATTGCAAAATAACTTCTCAGATGAGCAGCAGCCACCTGTCTTCATTACTACTGGCCCACAGGGAGAGAGGAGCTGTGGCAAACACCAGCCCCGTGGGGACAAGGGTTGTGCAGCGCCGCTTTGGGTGTTTGGTGCTGTGTCCCGTGCCTTGGTGCAGCAGCGCTGGCCTGTGGCTTTGCCGTGGCGTGCAGGGTCTCTGCTGAGCTCCCCAGAACGGCTTCACCTTCCAGAGACCTGTGGGGATCCAAAGCAGGGTCTGTGCCCCGGCAGTGGCCCGGGGGAAGCGTGCTGGCGCGGCGGCTCAGGCCTCGGCGTCGTCCCGGCTCAGCGCGGCGGCATCGCGGAGCAGCGGCGTGGTCTCGGAGGCGGGGGGTGGGGGGCTCGGTGGGGCAGGGCACAGGGGGCTCTTCTCAGCAGCATCTCTCTGCAGAGGACAGGACAGGAGTTACACTGCAGGCA
Organism: Colius striatus; assembly: GCF_028858725.1. Classification (NCBI taxonomy): domain Eukaryota; kingdom Metazoa; phylum Chordata; class Aves; order Coliiformes; family Coliidae; genus Colius; species Colius striatus. The sequence goes on along the minus strand of NC_084775.1, from coordinate 12,846,817 downwards.
TTGCACGGTGCAGGGGGGGCTGAACCCCCACCACGGCCTCCTGGACTTCAGTGTGGCCAAGAACCCTTCTCTGACAGCTTCTTAAACTGAAGGTTTCTGCATCTCCTCCCCTAACAAAGTCATTTCCAGTGCTGCTCACAAGCACTTCCAACACCCCCAAACACCCAGTCTGAAGGGCTGTGTCACCAAGTGGAAGGGCTATGGGACAAAGCATGCTGCACAGCATCAGAGAACAGGAAAGGGAGATGGATGGGTCTTCTCAGAGATACAACAGCTTGAAGACCCCCAGCTGCAATGGAGACACAGCACCCATCCCTGCTACAACGGTGAGTGCAACCTCTGGGGAAGGTGAAGGATGGAAGCTGGCACCTTCTGGCACCAAGAGGAAGGCTCCTGCTAAAGGCTTATGGCTACAAAAGAGATTCACTGCCCTTGAAGTTGAAGAGGAGCCAGATATGCTTTCAAGCAGTTCATGTGGGTCCCCAAGCCTAAACCATGCAAGACCCTCAGGAGGAAGCAGCAATAACAGTAGTGGGTCACTCCCTGCAGCTTGGGACAGAGACAGCCATCTGCCCGGTCATCTGGACACATCTGATGGGGACCTGGACATGTGGTGTTGGGAGGGACTGTGAGGCTTTTCCAACCCTGTGACTATTACCCACTACTTCTGTGTGGGAACCAATGATACCAACAGCAAAGTAACTACAGAGCTCAACTGGAGGGAGACTGTCAGGGCAAAAAAAGTGGGCTGATAGCCAAGGATCAAGCTCAAGAATGGTCCAACCCAACAAGCATCCCAAGCCAAGCAAAAATGCAAGCAGGGCTGTGAGGATGAACAAGGAGTTCCTGGCCAAAGCCAAATGCAAAAAGGAAGCACACAGAAAGTGGAAGCAGAGACAGGTAACCTGGCAGGAACACAGGGGCCCTCTCCCAGCATGCAGGGATGAGGCTAGGAAAGACAAAGCCAAACTGGAATTGAATCTGTCAAAGGGATATCACAGACAAGAAGGACTCTCATCAGTAGACAGATGACAACAGGATGACTATGGAACATGTGGCCCTGTAGCTGAATGAAGCTGGGGACCCCAGAGACCAGGGAAAAGTGCAGAGCAAGGAAGATACACCCTTGGCAGAAGAGGATGAGATCAGAGAATACTTCAGCAACCTAGACAGACATAAATCCCTGGGCCCTGATGGGATGCACATACAAGCGCTGGGGGAGCTGGTTAATATCACAGCAAGGGCACTTTGACCCATCCTGGCACTTGGGAGAGCTGCCCAAAAGCAAGAGGAAAGAAAATGTCATTCCTATCTTGAAGAAGTTCAAGAAGGAAGACCTGGAGATCTACAGGCCTGTCAGCCTCCCTTCAATCCTCAGGAAGGTGAGGAAGCAGCTAATCCTGGGAACTCTTTCCAGGCACATGAAGGACGAGTCATTGGGAGTACTCAGCATGGCTTCACCCAGGGAAAATCACACCTGACCAACCTGCTAAACTTCTATGACGAAATGACTGGCTCGGTAGATGAGGGGACAGCAGTGGGTATTGTCTACCTGTGTCTACTTGGACCTGAGTAAGGCTTTCAACACTGTCTCCCATAACAACCTGGTAGAGAACCTACAAAGAGTGGACTGAAACCTGGCTCAACAGGCAGGCCCAGAGGGTCACGAGAAGCAGCACAAAGTCTAGTCAGAGGCCAGTAAGCAGCAGTGTACAGCAGGGGTCAATACTGGGTCCAACCCTGTTTAACGCCTTTATTAATGCTCTGCAAGTTTGCTGATGAGACAGAACTGGAAGGAGTGGCTGCCCTCAGACAAACCTCCACAGGCTGGAGAAAGGGGCAGTCAGGAACCTCATGAGGTTCAACAAGAGGATGGGCAAATGTCTTACACCTAGGGAAGACCAACCCCCTGCACTAGGACATACTAAAGGTCACTCAAGTCTTACATAAGCTGGTGGAACAGGACCTGAGGGCTTTGGTGGACACTAAGTTTAATAGGAGGGAGCAGTGTGGCCCTGGAGCAAAGGCAGCTGTGTCCTGGCTTGCAGTACTAGTGACAGCAGGTTGAGGGAGATGATCCTTCCTCTCAACTCATCACTGGTGAGGTCACACATGGGAGTACTGTGTCCAGTTCTGGGCTTCCCAGGACAAGAGAGATGGAGCTACTAGAAAGAGTCCAGGAAAGGGCCACTACAATGATTAAGGGACTGGAGCATCTCTTGTGTGAGCAAAGGCCAAGAGAGTTGGGACTGTTTAGACTGGGGAAGGCTCAGGAGGATCTCACAAGTGAATACAAATGTCTAAAGGGAAGGTGTAAACACAGAGCCAGGCTCTTCTCAGGGGTGTTTAGAGGACAGGAAAAGAGCCAATGGGCACAAACTTAAACACAGAAGGTTCCATCTGAACATTAGGAAACACTGTTTGCTTGTGTTTTTTACTGTGAAAACTGTAAAAACTGGAACAAGTTGCCCAGAGGGGTTGGGGAAATCTCCATCCTTGGAGATGTTAAGAGACATCTGGACATGGGTCCTGGGTAACCATCTCTAGGTGACCCTGCCTTGAGCAGGGGGATGGACTAGATGACCTCCAGAGGTCCTTTCCAATCTCAAGGACTCAGTGATTTTGTGATCCTGTAATACAAACCCAAATATTTTACATATCAGAGATTCCCTCTTGAAAGCCTTTCCCTCGTGGCTCCCTGGGGAGGGGAGTGACAGCCACCAGCTCACCGTTACACCCCCATGAGTCTTCACCCCTTCAAAAACTTACCTCTGGATCTCAGACACTTAAGAGGGGAGCAAAATAGGCAAGAAAAGTGTTTCTTCACACCAATCCTACTTTGCACCCTGCTCCCTGCTGATATTATTAGGGCTGCAGATCAGGTACACCAGGAGAGGCAATAAGAGCGTGTGCTTGCAGCGTGCTTGTGAGTATTAAAACATCTAAATTGTCGCCCTGAACAAAGCCATGAGACAACATCATTATATCAAAGCCTGCCAGGAGGACACATCTGGTAGATGTGGACAGCAAACATTTCCATTTGATTGGTTTCAAGCACTTTAATCACATCAGGATGAGAGAAAAGTGTGTTACCTTGACTGGGTACCCACCTACAGTCTGGCTTCCCGCAACACCGTCCCCTTAACCGGAGGCAGCTTTTTGGCAGAGGTGGCCTGGTTGGCCTTACTACTGTCTGAGTTCTTTTTATTGCTGCTCCAAAATAAAGAGCATTTTTCCTAGAAGACAATCAGGCTAGTTTATGGTACACTTGGACATGAATTCCACAAGGGTTCCAATTTTCAGAGGAGATTGTTTTCAATCACCATTTCACTAGAATCTGGTTATTAATGAGGATTTCAGAATTTGGGTAGAACTACATCCTATTTAAGATTTTGATCACCACTGAGCCAGTTTTAAAATGATCTGTTTGCCTTGTCAATGCCTCCCCACACAGGCTTTAGGCCACGTTGGCAGAGGAGAGCCACAGTGCTGTATCTGGGCACATCTTGTGCCTGTACAGATTTACACATTTGTCTAGAACTGCAGGTCCAACAGATGCATCTCAAACTGGCTCCACTATAAGCTAAGACTAAGATTTCAGTGTTTCACAGTACCTCATCTGGACTGGGTTTAGAGCACGCTGCTCCTTCCAGAAGCCAGAGGCACACAAGGTACTCCAGGAAGGAGCTGGGTTCAGGGAGACCTTCACGCTGTCTGACACGTGAAGGTGTGGACAATGCCCCTGCTCAGCATCCCCTCTGACATCGCCTGTGACTTCAGGAGGGAGGACTGTGCATGATTAAGCAATCATCGCTGGATCAGCAGCACTTCAATCAAATGACAAACACACCTTGGCTGCAAATTGCTGTCTGCCAGTTTATGAGCTCTTATCTATTCATTAGGCAGAGACTTTAGTGTGTTGTTGCACAGCTTGCTTAGAGATTTATAAGGCCATTGAAGCTTTTTGATCACTTTCCAGGTAGTCAGGCACTTCTTGCAGTTGCTTTTTAGTTCTAGCACGTTTGGCTGAGCACCCAAATACAGCTGGCTTATGCCTGGGTTTGGGATACTTCACAAGCAGTTGAATTCAGTTGACTTGAATCCAAAATCCAGCTTTTCTTCCTGACCCTTTCTGGCACAGTCAACGCTCTTTAATACCAGGAATTAAGACTTTACACAAAGCAGGGTGAACAAATGCCAGCCCAAGGCTGCCTAAGGTCTTAAAAATAGCCGCCCAGTAAATACAGATATTTGTCAGCTATGCTGGTGCTATGCAGCAGAGCAAAGTCTGTTTGCCAGCAACCACTTGCATTTGCTGAAGCAGAGATTCAGCACACAGGGCTTAACGCCGAGCCCTCGGCCCTGCCATCGCTTGCACCCCGCAGGGACGTGTGTGGAGGAACAAGGGGATTTGGGATCATGTGTTTAAGTCAATTAAGCAGTTGTAGGCTCGGTTAAAATCCAATTACATGATACTCTGAGAACCGTGGTGCTATTTAAAGTGGGTTTGCATTAGTGTTTTAGTGAGTTTGCGTTAGTAGCTCAGTAAGGGCAGTTAGGGAGGTTGAGCTAAAGCAGCCCCTCACATGTGCTCTCCTCCTAATCACTGCTTTCTTATCCCTACAAGCAGCCTCTTCACTTCTGTAGCTTTAGAGCCAGCTCAAGCCATTTGACTGTAGTACAAAACTGAATAAGCTTGCTTTGATACAGGTTAGGGAGCTAGATCTCTACCTCAAGAGCTAAAGCTTTTAGACAGCTTAGCATTATCAAATGAGTGTTTTGGAGCTGGAGCCACAGATCTCCATCAAGTGTTTTAGCTGGTTTATATTCTGTTCTTACAGCTCAACCCAGCCTCGTGTGCCAGCCAGGAACCCTCACTGCCTGCTCATCACAGGCCAACTATCTACCCAGCTGCTAGCTCTCTGCAGGCTTCAAAGGTCTTTGCTTCTCAGTAAGCCCAGTTCCACAAAGGGTTTAACTTCCAGAGCTATTTGGAGTCATTTGCACAGGAATCAAGTGAGTTCCAGGGAAAGACAGAGTCCAGTCTAGGTTGAGAAGTGGCCATGGTGTCTGTGCCCCTTCTGCAAGAACACAGTGACTGCATTTCATTTGTGAACAAGCTGCACTCAGGTAGCTCTGTCCCCCCAAGAAGGCTCTTTTTAGGTTAGAACACTGTTGGGACCCTGCAGAGATGCAGAGATTTGTGTAGTGGCACAGACCTGATGCTTTCTATGGAGGCTGGGTTGATGAGCTAGGCTTGCTCTTTCATTAGCTGGAAGAGCTGAGAAATACCTCATCCTGCAGGAACCCACTTCCATCACTACTGTGCACTGAGAAGGCCAGAAGTGCTTTTATGCTATCTATTTGCAGCTCAATATCTAGATGGCAGAGGAAATCCTGCTGCTATGTGCTGTCACCTGGCACCATTAGGACATTGGTCACGGCATCAGCCAGTGCTTCCTCAGCAGTGTTAGATTGTCAGCCCAATCTACATCACCTGATTAAGTCTGATTTGACTAGCAGCATTTTCCATTAGACATCTTCAAGTTCTTACCCGACTCGTTGCCATGAGTACACCTGCTGAGACAATCAGGGGGATGCTCAGCCCAAGGAGGATATACTGCAGGTAGTCCAGCAGGGATGGGATCAGCACCAGGCTGGTGTAAAACTGCTTTAGGACTGAGCCTTCAATGGATCCGCTCTGCTCAAAACAAGCAAAGTTGTCAGTGGCATTTCCCTCCCGTCCAGGGCTCAGACAGACTAGACACATAACTCCTCTCCCAGCACAGATTAGGGAATTTATGCAAGATTCTGCCAGGCTAGCAGCTTTTACTAAATAGTTGGAGTCAGCTGGACATGCACACAGCTGGAGACTGCACTCCCTGGCCCACAGCAGCATGGTGATGCTGGCACCTCGGTTCTGGGCCCTATTTAGCCCCACATCTAGGACAGAGCCAGAGGCTTACTGAGTATAGTGTAGGGTTTGTTCAGCTCAGAGGGATTAATGACACAGCCAAGTATTGCAAAGCCTTCTGTTGGTGCTTAATTAGTCTGCCTGGCTTAAAGCTTTATGCAAAGAGGAGTTTCTTCCCCTCAGGACTGGGTGATGGGGAAGCGGTTTCCCCTCTGCAGAAGCAAGTGTCAAGGAACACAGCTCACCTCTGCAAACCACAGCAGTGGCAGGACCACGGGTTTGATCTTCCCTGTTTGACTAGAGAGAGAAGAGAAAGAAATAAAAAGAAAGTAAACACACAGATTTCTGGTTGCTCAGGCTACAATTAGTGCCATAATTCTTCCTAAAGGAACAGGTCTGACAGACTGACAGTGGCCAGGAGTCCCTCGCAAGGAGGTGGCAATTCCTGTTGCTTCAGTGAGCTGCTTTCCCCTTGAGGGACCAGGTCCCATTTGGGCCTTTCATGGAAGAGCAGAGCTTACGCTTCCTTTTGTGCTCAGTTGCCCAGTGACAGCAGTAAGTGAATTTCCCGCAGCTCCAAGACAGCTGAGTCACCTGCACAGCACCAGGGCTGTGTGCTAGAGCAGCAGGAGCACACTCCCATCCCTGGGGGCATTTCACATCTGGCACCACACAAAACTTTCTTACAGAGCCCTTCTGATTGCTTTCAGAGAGCTCCAAGTATCTTTTTAGACACAGGCTTCAACTGCCAACCCTGCAAGCAGTGCATTTTTCCTCTCTATGTTGGATGAAACACCGTCTGAGCAGAAACACAGTGCAGGCAAGTCACTCCTGCACCTCACAAGGAGGAGCAAGCCCATTCATCAGATCAGGTGCAGGAGCTGAGCAAACAGGCAGCCACACGTTGCACAGCTAAAGGATGGCACTTTGAGGTCACTGCAATAGTTGACATTTCATCACATCAGCCAGTTGGCTTCTGCAAATGTGACAACAGGTAACTTTAAAGCTACTTTAACCTTTGGAGAGAGTAACATTTGCAGTGAGCCCGGCATCAGCAGCACTCCCTGCTAGAGGAAGGGAGAGGGACATTCTAACAAGTGACTACTTACATTATACCAGAGACTTGCTTGATGTACAAGTTCAGCTGGAGCTTGATGGAGCAATTCATGGGGATGCCTGTCATCTGCAGAGGAAGAGACCAACCAGTTCATCAGTAAAGCCAACATTTATCTGCAGAGCTTTGCAGAACACCAACCCTTTGCTTTCCATCATAGAAGCTCTGGGTGTCAGCTCCCAGAGCAATAGCTTGCACTTGATGATCTTAAAGGTCTTTTCCAACTGAAATGATTCCATGATTGGGTCATCCACTGCAGTGACCTCACACAAGACCAGGAGCACAGGTGGACTTTGCACCAAAGCACAAGCATTGGTCACTCAGGCACTAGCCCCCAGGCTCTGGGAGTGACTGTTTATGAGGGGATGGCACTGTCCCCAGGGCAATTTGCAGTCTGTTCCCTTCACTTGAGCCCTCACTAGCCAGAGAGGCTGTTGCCCACACCAGCATGAATCAGGAAGGTGTTGCATGACCCAGGGCTCGTGGAGCTGAACACAAACAAGTTCAAATTCCCCAGCAGCACAGGTAAACCTGTAAGTGACTCCCTAGGAACAGCTGTTTTTAGTAACAACTTCAGTGTTTTTTGGAGCCTGAAGAGCCTCTTCTGTGGTTCATTCTACCAGCAGGATAAGAACACATGAATGCAAGAGGTTCAAGCACAAAGCAGCTCTCATAGCTAGGAACCAGACATCACTGTCTGACACCCAGGTAAACAGCACACTTCAAAGCTGCTCTTGTTGACACCATGAAGGCATTGGTTTCTCATGACACCACAGTTTTGCAACATGCTTCTCAAGGCATAAAGTTTTTGTTGGATTGCCCCTGTTTGTCTAAGCTGCAGCTAGATAAGAATATAGTTAATTGTACTGCTATCAGTAGATGTTTGATACTACAATAAACTTAATTAGATTTCCATAACTGTGATAAGAAAAGCAGAGAGAACCCAGTGCCCAGATAAGCAGCACAGACTACCAAGGGGGAGACTGGGTTTTTTTTGGCTTGAGCAAGTGTCACTGAATGCTTGGAAGATCTGATCACATGCAACACATGCTGTGAGTGGAAGAGAGATCCAAAAGTCCTCTCCCCATCAGCAGCTGGCATAGTGACGGCTCAGGACACTTCAGTTCATCACCACTGCAGTGGGGATTTGTCCCTTATGCTGTATAGACATGAGTGAACTGTAACACTGCAGCAAGTCCAGTGCAAGAGCAACCAGTTAAATGGATGGGTTAAGAGCAGCAGCCAGACCAAAAAAGGTGGTGACAGCTTCAGCTACAGCATGGTCTTCAGACTTTGCCAGTCAGCTCTCCTGGCAAGACGTGTCTGCAGATCTGGGGCGTAACTGGGCTGCTGCCAGATAGGCCTCTGGTGTTATAGACCTGAGTCAGTGGAAAGAACTGGACTGTGCTTATCAAAACAATTATGCTTATAATTGGTTCTGCAGTTTTCTAGGAGTCAGGCTAATTATTTAATTATTTTATGGCTTTGACGTTTTTATCTGCACGTGTCCTCAGCACTCTTTGCACTCTGGAATCTGCTCCAGTCAGTGCCATGAGAGCAGAGCCAGGCCACCACGCAGCCAGCAGCAGGTTCCACACCTCAGCCCCCCACAGACCCCCTGGGGAGGCCAGGCCAGGCCCCTCACTCACCGGGTGCACGTCCAGGAAGAGCGAGTGCTTGTCCTTGCTGGGGTGCAGCCCCTCCACAGCATCTACCAGGGCTGGGTCAGCATTGTAGAAGTGGGGATGGGAAATGAACATGGGTGCATCTAGATGAGAACAAAAGACACCTTAAGCTCATCCATGTCCATCTGAGAGTGTTTGTTGAAGTTTTTGAGCCACTGCAGGACTTGTTCTGAACAGGCTTTTGGATTTTTCTCCTCCCAGCTTCCTTCTCTCTTTACAGCTTATGCCATTGCTCTGGGAGGGTTAAGACCCACAGCTGAAGCCTTCCTCTCCCCCCATGCACCACACAATGCCATGGTAACTCACTGCACCTGGACACAAAGTCTGAACTTTCCCTCCTGCACAACCTGCACCTCAGCATCCAAAGTTAGCATTTAATTTAGCATTTACACAGCCTGCCTCTCCCTACCCTCACTGCCCTGCCTGCTCCCTCCCCGCTTCAGGGGACTAAACACTCTCACTGCATCCTTGGGCATTCCCAGGCTGTTGTAGGGCTGTGGACTGAGGGGACTTTGAGGATTTTCTCTCCTTGCTGCCATGCCTGCAGGAGTGCAAGTGAGGACACCTTGCACACACTCCCCTGTGGTACCTTTAAGCATTCTGGCAGAGAACAGAGCTAATTTTCCAGACAACCAACCTCATCTCACACCCCCAGTTAAGTACTGGGAGAGTCCAGGGAGGACAGGACTTACTCAGCCTACAGGAACTGACGTTGAGGATGCCAGACTGCATGCAGGGGCAGAAGCCTTCGTTGGGTGGATATTCGGTGCCATTGGCAAAGAGAGTTTTGGGTGCCACGAAGCGATAGGTGGGGACACCCTTGAACTTCCCAGACTGTTCGTACACCAGTGTCATGGATCTGAAAGGGTTTCAGTGGAGAAGGAGCAGGATTAGCCAGCAGGTTCCTAGCCCAGAACCAGGCTCTTATCTTCACTGGATAAGATGCATTTGCAACATAGCTTAGACTTTGAGATCCAGATAAACACTCAGAGCAGTGCTTTAGATGGAGGAATGAGTATTTAAGCCATTTTGCTTTATGTTTTAAGCACAGATAAAGGGTTGGTCAGGACTAGTTATGGAGGGCAACCACAGGCTTCTAAGTCTGTTTGCTGTATCCAGATGAGATTTGTTTAAAGGCAAGTAGTAATCCCCAGAGCTGCTCACCAAGAGATAATACCTCTTTATGCGAGCCTTGGCACCGAGGTGCTCTGCCCAGGGAATGGACACTGGCTAAATCTCTTTGGCTCCAGATTTAGGCTGTCACAGGAGGGGAGATTTTTACTGCATTATTGCAGCAATACTTTTTTCCTTGATAAAACAGATCTAGTGATGTTATGCTGCATTACTGCTACCAGCTGGCCAGGATAGCTGCAAGTTTCCAGGAGGGAAGTTTGCTCCCCTCACACTCAAGCAAGGCTTGCAGGGATGCAGACAGCCTGGGCAGGCCATGGGGATCCTTATTCATACAGCTGCCTCCTGACACCAGGACCAAGGATGGGGATTCAGAGCACATTCAGCAGTTAGGGATGTGTCTGTGCTCAGCTTCAAGCATGAAGGCAGAGGCTGCTGCAGCACATCAGCAGGACAAAGCCTTGTCTACATTGTAAGGACATCCAGGTAGTTGCATCTCAGCATCAGCTGCGTTTAATGTGCAGTGTAGGAGATTAGTCCTGAATACTCTGCAGCAGGCCAGACATGTTCTTAGTCTATCAGCTGATGTTTGTGACTCCTTCCCAGCCATCTGGGCTAGCAGCTAAGCAGAGATAAACATCTGGGAAGAAGAGACAGCACTGCCTGGTGAAGAGGCAAAGCCACTTCCTCCACAGCACTGTCCTGCAGGAACCTCCTGCCTTCACACGAAGGCAAGCTTGGCTTCCTCCACTTTATGCCCTGCCTGGAAATATATGTCATTCTCCAGAAGATTTCAGTAGTTTTACAGCAACAGGTACATGTTCCAGCTTTGATAACAGCAAACTTCCCTGTAAGTCCTTGGCTCTGGGCCATGTTGGTATTTGCTGATGTCCCTTGGGTAGAGGAATTCCTGCACTTATATTGGGCTCAACTGACTTTACTGGTTGCACTGAAGAGGTCATTGCCCTCTGTTCAGCATGAGCTCTTGCTTGTTTTACAGCACTATCTACAAAGCCTGAATTAACATTATCTTCCTCAAGCTAGGGACAGGGTTTTGTGCTGGCTCCCTGCCTCCTCTCCTTCCAGCCTCAGGGAGTTTCCACACAGGCAGGCTCTGCAGGGTACTTTAACCCCTGTGTGATCAGCTAACGTCAGTATATCTTAAAACAGGACAGATACACACAGCAGTGCATGGAAGCAGGCAGCTAAAAAAAGAAACCAGTGAAGCAGCCTGGATCTGGTGGCAAAGGTCCTCACAATCATTTCTGCAAGTGTTTAGTCAGATGTAGTTCCCCAAACAGTTACAGCTGTGGTTCCTTGTGACAACTCTTACTTCTCCCTTTTGCTTCCCACATTGTATCAACTGCTTATCTTCTACTGATCCAACTTGGGCAAGTTACACTCCTCCAGTGATCTGGAAGCTATTTCTGAGTAAAACAAGATGCTGCTAATTAGACAACTACACTGCTTGCAAAGCTCAGACATTGCAACACTGAACTGCAGCTGAACTTGGAACTACACCAATAGTCCTGAGTTGTCCTGTCTCAGCACAGGTACTGTGGGGGCACAGCATGAGCGTTGCAGCTCCTGCCACCTGCCCAGGGACAGGCTGGTAGCTGTGGCCTTACCTGCAGGCATCAGGGCTGTAGAACTCCAGTGATGTCGGGGTCATGAACGGTGGCCACATCTCCCCTGAGGTGCCGTTGATCATGTTGCACTCATCGCTCCGCCAGTACTTCACCTGGGGGACAGATGTAAAGAGCTCAGAACAAGAAGCTTGCTGGAGAGTTGGCTTCCACCCCTGCACTCTCCACTGCTTCCAGAGCAGCTTGAAATAGCAATGCTGAAAAACTTCCAAGATCTCTTCCACTCAATTTCTCCAATTAATGGAAAAGCAAGACAAGATCCCCCTGGCCCAAGTGAGGAGTTCCACGGGGGGAGAATAAGCACCCCTGTAACAAAGATACTTAAATTAAACCTTAAGCACAGGCCACAGGAGCCTGGGGCTTCAGCCATCAGAAGCAAGCAGCTCCAACAGCATTGCAAGGGAGTCCAAGTGACACTGACACTGAGTTGAGCTTAATGCTTCATGACAAGCCTCTTGTCATATAGCTGCAAACTGACAGAACAAACCTTACCTACAACCCAGAGACACAACCACAGAGAGCTTTCGGTTTATCTTGCTTTAGATCAGGCGTGGCCCCTGTATCAGAGATTTACTTCCCAACACTCACCTTCTTTAGTCCATTCCATGAATCCACTATGTGAACTCTACTGATGTCCTTCATGCCCGTGTTCACAGTGAACAGTCCCGAATTGGTGTTGTTCATCTGCAGAGAGAAGCACCTAAACTTTTCATCCATTACACACAGCAAGACTGCAATATGTTAATGTTATATGAACAATTCAGCAGCTCTAGGGGTGCTTCACACTGGAAGCTACTAAACTTCTACTTATTTCAGTTGCCAGTGGCAGCTTTCAACACCTGTACTTCAGTTTGAGGGGAGAATCAAGGCAGCCTCACACAACCACAACCAACTACACTGCTCCAGTGTGGGAGAGGGATAGCCCAGCCACTCAATCCCAAGACCAATGTTGTTATGAGTTTAGTGTTCTCAGGCAAAAGTTTACTTACCTCTATAAATAAGCCAAATTTCCCCTTGAAAGGGATCAGGCCAGGAACAATGGCATTTATGGCATCTATAAGAGGGTCTTCATACCCCCACATGATCTCCCCCACCGTGCGGTTCATGAACGCCTCCTGCCTCAGGCCAGCCAGGGCTCCACTCAGTAACAGCTTCACAAAGTTTGGCAGGCGTTCCATCATTACAGCTGCTCCCTGGGAAAGAAAACAAACCCCTGAGGTGGGAGCCCCATCTTTACCCAAGAGGAAGCAATGCACCTTCGGTGCTGAGCAAGGTCCTTCTGCTGCACTGCTCTACAGCCCCACAGAACTCCCTTGGGCAAACTGAGGTTCACCATTTATTCCCAAGCTTGGGAAGAAAGCAGCTGAGGACTTGCAAGCTTGCTCACAGAAGGCTGCAGACTTGAGCCCAGCTGCTTTGGCAGCCCCTCTGCACACTCTGCTTTTGGAAGGGTAACAGCCCAACACGACAACCAAGACCCAGAAAGCAGAAAAATGCATTTTATAAGCTTAACACCTCATGGCTTGATCGGCCTTAAGCACTACAAGAAAGCAAGCTTTGAGTCAGCACTGGGTATCATCACCCTCCCTGCAAGCTCAGAAGCTGGAGCATCCAAAGAGCAAGTTCTTACCATCATCAAAATGTTTGGCACAACGATGTACTCCTCCTCAGTGCCGTTGGACAAGTGAGGCTGGAAGAAGAGCCTTCGATACTCCAGGAAGGAGACGGTGTCATTGTCATGGAATGTGATATTGGTTTTATACCTGAACTCCCTGCAAAGAGATTGGAGAGATGAGAGCTGGGAAAGAGGTAGTGTCACCCTCACACCCCAGCCAGGGTTAGGGCCCAGCAGGAGAAGATGGCAGCCTGGGAGCAAGGCATCCCCGACAGATGGGATTCTGCTGCAACTCACAGACACCAAGTGTTTCTTCCCAGCTGACAAGAAGTCTGAGACAAAGGCATAAATCCCCTCTGTCACTTGGCCTGCAGCCCTTGAAAAGCCCAACCCTATCAGAGAGACACCCAGACAAGCAGCACCAACCCACCTGCACCAACCCACCGGCAAAAACAACCCACAAAACAAGAGAGGGCCAAACAAGATGTCACAAGCTCTGCCTATGAGCCCACACCGATGGCACCCAGGTTCAAGGAAGCTCAACCCTCCTTCTCCTCAGGGCTTTGGGCCATGCCACCTCCACTGCCCAGCACCACTCCATGCCAGGGCGGCTGCAGTGCTCCACAGCAGCAGAGGTTGTCCCCAGCGTCGCGAGCCTCTTACAGCTCCTCAGGGAACTGAAGCTCAACCCACCAGCAAAAACAAAGTCCTTGACTGTGGAGTCTCTGTTTTATGGCCCACATTAGGGAAGGGCACTAATCTTGCTCAGCAGGAACACAAGGACACTAATAAGCTTTGCCCCTTTGTTTATTCTTATTCAGTCAGTAAGAGAAGCCTTTTCCCCCCATTCCAAGTGACTGATGCAATCACAACATACAGAATCCACAGGGTCTCATGGTGTGACCTGGCAAGCCCAGGGGAAACAAGGGCATATACATCCTGCCAGGTTTCCACCCAGTGCTACTCAAACAGCTTTGGATTAGACCAGTAATCTTCCCACATGAGCTTGCTTAGGCTGCTGACCTTAACTTTGCCTACATGTGTAGGAACTGCTGTGCTGAATATCACTATTTATGGGTAAGTTCACATGCTCAACTCAACAGCAGCCACCACGTCATGTTTCAGGCCCAGAGAAGCACCTGGGGCTTCAACCACCATCCTCAGCCATGGCAAACAGAGCCAGCCCTGCTGTAGGTGGGCCTGAGCTGGTCTGAGTGCTCCACACTGGTTCTCATGACCAGAGCAATCATGTTAGGCAGATTCCGGGTCTCGTGTTAGCTAAAAGGCATTAGGCCAATCCATGAAGCTTCATACTGAGGTGACTCCAGCTCTGGAGCTGGACTCAACACAGAATGTACATGGAACAAGTCCATTTTGAAGACAAGGGCTGCCCACTGCCACACCTCCTCATGCCTGTGTTTGGACCACATCAGCCAAGGTCTGGCAGCTTAACCAGTCCCAGCACAGAAGTGAGCTTCACAACTGACTGAAGCACAGACCATCCTTACCACCCTGGCAGGCAGATGCCCTGCCTGTGGCTTTAGAAAGAGCAGAGCAACTACAGCACATTTGGGTCGCTAATGCCGTGCCCTCCTGGCACAGGAGTCAGCCAGAAGCCTGGCAGGCAGCACAATAGCCAAGCTCATGCCTGGCTGGCCCACAAGTGGTACCTGACCTGTAAACGTAGGGCCCACGCTGGCTCAGCACTGGCTTTGCTCCCTGCAGGACCTCCTTGGGGTTCAGCACTTCGAAGAAGTACACTGACATGTAGAAAGGAACGGGGATGTCTTTCCACATGCTGAAGGAGATGCTGGAGGGGTCAATCCTGACATTCTGCGAGTTGGAAAGGAAAAAAGAGTAAAGAGACACATGCCTTGGGCTCAGGGGCTGCAGCTGAGCACATCCTCCCTCAGCTCCACGGCAGGCCCAGCCAAAGGCAGCAGTTCCAGCAGGGGCTCTCCAGAGATTCCAGATGTGTTTTCAGACCAAAACCAAGTCACATCTAAACTGGGAACCTTAGTGTATGCAGAAGCATCAAGTTAATGCCAGATGATGTCTGTCGGCTTATTTATTCAGGCGCCACTGTCCACGTCCTACCCACAGGATTTCAGAGCTGTTTTCATGTTCCAGAGGCTCGCTCTGCACTTGAATTATTCACAGCTCTCTGTTTGACTTGCCTGGCACAAACATCCCTGTCCCAAACCACTCGCCTGCCAGGTTTGGCATCTCCACACAGCCAGAAGCAGGCCAGGGCTGAGAGACGTGACATTCACCCACACAACTGTTCGGGTACCAGCAAGGAGGGCCTGCTAAATTCCCAAAGAGCAGACAGAGAAGTGGGATGGTGCCCCAGCTGGGCCCCAACAGTGCTGTGCAGGGCTCCTCTGCTTCCTCCCAGCAGCAACTCATAGTCTGTCCTAAGGCAGGTCAAAGGCAATGCCCAATCGTGGCTTCCATATCACTGTCCCATTTGATGGGAAATGTCTGCAGGAGCCCAAAGATGACTTAAGCCCTTATTAACAACCCAGCCCAGGAGCTGGCATTGGGACACATCTGTCTTCACTCCTTCCCTGCCTCCCCGGGGCTGCCTTATGGGCAAGAACCTGCTCCTTCTTGAAAACCATCTGTTTTGGGTGTGTTCCACCTTAATCTTTGCTTCTTCTGCAGGCACAAGCCCTTGCTGTGGTTAAGTAACCCAGCCAGCTTATGGAAGCGGGTCTGACCCACTAATCAGTGGAGTCACGTGGGCAGGATCCCGCTGCAGCTCGGCAGCCCCACCACGGTTCTGCCCTGGAGCAGCTCCCTCTGATGTATTTGCTGCCACAGGGGGTTAGATGGAAAGCTGCCAGAGGCTTCCCTGCAATGACCCATCTCTCTTTAGCCATTTCCTGGCCAGGCTGTGCCACCCACAAGCAGCAGAGCCTTGCCAGCCCCTGTCTCATGCCCATGAGCCCAGCCCCTGAGGGGCCATCACCACGGTGCTGCAGAGCCCACTGAGCAAACCCTTCCCATCTCACACCAACACCCACCTGCTTTTGGTTCAGAGCCTCCATCCTGTCAGCCTCCAGGACTTCACAGCAAAGAAGCAGTTAGAGGACAAGAGCTTTATAACCCTATTCCTGAGTGTCCACTAGAGTCTGAATCAGTCCTTCGCTTGCTTACCCTGCCTTGCACTCCCTGGCTCTCTCATTGCATCTGCATTTATCTACACAACATGCACAGAACCAAGGGGAGCTGCATCCCAACTCCCTGCTACCTTTCTCAGCCCTCTCCCATCCAGGCACAGCAGCTCTAGGTACTCCACAGATGCTGCTAAGCAAGAGCTATGTAACAGGGTAGCCTTAGAATTAAGCTACTTGTAGGTGAAAATAAGTATGGTGCTATGCCTGAAACAGAGCATTTGTCACTGAAACGGGTTAAAGCGTCACTCAGAGGTTTGATCACACTGACCTCTGCTCCTGAGGAACAGAAAGGAACTGGTTACTGCTCGTGTTGTGCACACAGGACCAGAGGAGCAGCAGCTCCATTAGAGTGCCCAGATACTGCTCCTCCAGGAGTGAGGCTTTGGCCACTCTGCTCAGTAAGACTGAGAGTTGAGGCTTTCCCTCTGGATTGAGAGCAGCAGCCACAACGCACACAAGGGCAGCCTCAGTGTCAGACCTGACCCTCCACATCTTCTCACTCCCAGACTTCTCCCAGCTTTCGGGAAGAACAGCACAAGGGATCCAAAGGGGAGAAGAAATGTTGAGTGACCATGGGATGAGAAAATGCAGTCTCACTGTGTTGAGGTTCTTATCTCAGGCAGGTCCACAGCACTCCACAAAAGCAACATCCCCAGGTTATGGAGAACCAGGAGCTGGGCTCCAAGTTCCCTGTTTCTATGGTGCATTCCCCTCAGACTTTATCCAAAGATATCCCCAAAATTACAACCTTTTTTGCACCCAAGTGCTTTTCCACCAGGATACACCACCCTGACCTGCCACATGGATCTTGGGAAGCCAGGACTGGTAAGCCAGCCTTCATTCACCTGGCCCCTGCCACCAGCTCAGCTCTTTCCCTTACTCACCACTCTGAAGACCAACCCAGGACTTTCAGAAAGGTCCTGGATATTTCTCGTCACCCCAAACATCAGCATGAAGTTTTAGGGTTTTTTCCCATTTCACTTTAAGCCCCATAAAAGCCTGGGACCGTGTGGGTCATGCTGGAGATGCAGAGACCAAGGGCTTGAAATGAATGGATATCTGAGGAGAAACACGGTTGGTCTTTTCCTCATTTGTCCTCACTGCAAGTTCTTAGGAATTAGCTAAATCGGGTAGAAAGAATCAAGATTGGTTAAAAAGAAGAGAACAACATGCTGCACCACTGACCTCGGTAGGCACAAGCTTGGAGAAATGCTCAGGCAGCAGGGCAGGGACAAAAACGTTTGGATAAACGTGGGAGTGAGCCCATTGGTTTGTTACAGCAGGATAACCGGGGTCCCAACAGCGAGGACAGGAGCAC
Source organism: Colius striatus (assembly GCF_028858725.1). Classification (NCBI taxonomy): domain Eukaryota; kingdom Metazoa; phylum Chordata; class Aves; order Coliiformes; family Coliidae; genus Colius; species Colius striatus. The sequence goes on along the minus strand of NC_084775.1, from coordinate 12,829,212 downwards.
TGCTCCCCAGGGCTGTGCAGCATTTACTGAACAGATCAACATCTCCATCACAGCCCCTCATCCTCACCGTGAGGAACTAACACCCCTTTGGCCTCAGGGGACCAGACAAGCGAGACTCTAGGTTTTCAGTCTCGGAGAGGAGGATGGCTTGGAGGCTGCTCCACGCACGAGGCTCCTTCAGAGCACTCCTGCACACCCAGCCTGGGAAGCATCTCACCCGAGTACACCTGAGCCTGGCCGTCTGCACGTGTGTTGGAAAGGAACGGCTGCTGCTGCAAGTAAAGGCAGGAGGGATGGGACGAAAGGCTGGTGCTGCAGACACGGCTCGGCTGTCACCACCAGCACCGACCCCCACTCAACCCCAGCTCTCCGGAGCCCTCGCTGCCAGGGCCCAGCGCCCGCTCAGCCCAGACACAGCTGCTGGAGCCACCAAGGCTCGCAGCCGCCGAGCAGCCCCGCGCCGAGCCCCGCTCCCGCACCAGCTCCATCCCCGTAGCGCACACCACCCGCCCCGCTCCCTGCCCAACCCCTCTCCAGCTCCGCTGACCTTCACGACCTGCTCCCTGATGATGACGGGCCCCACCACCAGCAGACAGACCCCCAGGAGCGCGCAGACGGCCCCGGCCAGCCCGAGCCCCAGCGCCAGCCTCCGCCGGACCGCGGCCATGGGCGCAGCGGGAGCGGCGGCAGCGGCCGGAGCCACCCGCGGCCGGCGCCGCCACTTTATGCGGCGGGGCCCGGCCCGGCCCGGCGCGGCGCGGCGGAGGCAGCGGCAGAGGCGGGGCCGGGCCCAGCGGCGCGCTCCGCCCCCTCCGGCGGACACGGCCCCGCGCACACACGCTCACGGGCTGAGCACGCAGCGGCAGCGCGGCGCAGAAACGGGCTCAAACAGCGCGGAACGCGGCATCCTTTCGGTTGGGAAAGGCCCTGAAGCTGCTGCAGTGCCAGCCCTGCCCTCGCCCTGCCCAGCCCAGCACTGACCCACAGCCTCAGCACCTCAGCTCCATGCCTTTGGGATCCCTGCAGGGCTGGGCACTCCGCAGCTCCCTGGGCAGCCTGGCACAGGGGTGACACCCCTCACGGTGAAGCAGCTTTTTCTCATCTCTCATCTAAACCTCCCTTGGGGCAACTTGAGGCTGTTTCCTCTTGTCATAGAATCACAGAACGGTGGGGAACCCCACCGTTCTGTGATTCTATGACAAGAGGAAACAGCCTCAAGTTAAAGAGACCTTTAGAGATCCTCTAGTCTGACCCCCCTGCAGAAGCAGGTCCCCCTAGATAGGTCACACAAGAACACGTCCAGGCGGGTTTTGAAGCCCTCCAAGGAAGGAGCCCCCACCCTCCCTGGGCAGCCTGGGCCAGGGCTCCCTCACCTCAACAGTAAAACAGTTTTTCCTTATGTTTAAGTGGAACCTTTAGTGTTCCAGCTTCTTCCCATCACCCCTTGTCCTGTGATACCCCAACCTCCTGACACACACCACTTAGATATTTGTCCCATCACTCATTACTTGAGAGAAGAGACCGACCCCCACCTCACTACAACCTCCTGCCAGGGAGTTGCAGAGAGTGACCATGTCTCTCCTCAGCCTTCTTTTCTATAGGCTGAACAACCCCAGTTCCCTCAATCACTCATCATAAATGTATAACTATATATATATCTATGCTTGGCAGGTGGGCAGCCATTGACTGGTGACCCAAGACTCAACCCCAGGATATCCCCAAGAAGGAAATACCCATCCCTTCCTTCTAAGCTGCTTCTGGATTGCTAAGGAATTGGGGGGTGGTTGTCTATCTGGTGCACCTACAGCAGCCCTGAATAAAAGCCTGGTTGAGACTCATCCCTAAATGTCTCTGAAGTCGGCAGAAAACAGCAATTGAAAAGTGCAGTTTGTGACAGCTGATTTTAACAGTGGTACACATCATACTGTTGTCCAAACCGAAGCTGATTCAAGGGGATCCAAGGGCCTAGAAACTGAAGCACACCTACCTGCAAAACGCTGTCCTCCACGAGGGGACACGTGGCTGCGTGGGGAGACACAAGCCCACGGCTCTCACCAGCCAGAGGCCAGCGCCAGCACAGCACCCAGCCTACACCTTGGAGGAAAACATGTGCATATGTCTTGACACTCGTGTCTTTTTTCCTTCCAGCCCTCTTCCCTTGACAGTTGTCTCTTTGCCAGCTGCTGGCTGTGCTCCCTTTCCCCAGCAGCAATGCTTTCCAAACCAGTACCTTGGGACAATGTGAGCTGTGCTGAGTCGTCTGAAGCCAAACGGCAAGTACATTCATGTTTAGAACAAAAGGTGTCCTTAACAGCGTAAAGGACAGGCTTTGCTGTGTTGTTCCCTGTGTCCTGAATGTTCAGGCTGCCACTGTGAACAGCCCCTTGGAGCTGCTCAGTTGCAGCAACACGACCTGCAGAGATCAGCACTCTGCCAGAGGCAAAGATTGCCTGTGCTCCCAAGTGCAGCTTCTGCTCCCAGCAGCTCCCCGCTTCGCCTGCCTGCAGCACATCCACCCTCATCCCGCTCCAGGCCACGGCAGCACCATGGGTTTGAAGTCTGGCCATGTAGGTTTTACACATAACGCCGTGGTGTTATGTGAAGTGTGGCATTCTAGGGTTTCTCTTCACTGAGGCTTTTAAAGTAGCTACTGAACACACAGCACCACAGGCCTTTGTGCATGATTTTGCTATTCATGGAGCGTCCCAGCTCTTCCACCCACAGCCATCAGGCCGCCTGCAAATCAGAACCACTTGCTGCGGCTTTCTGCAGTTGCTTTTTTTTCTTTTGAGCACCAGATTTCCAAGCAAAAGCTTTCCAGGCACATAGAGGAAGGAGCTATGAAAACATAAGCAGGATGCAGCTTCTTCCTTTCTTACGTAAGGGCAGCTCCTTTTACTCCACAAACAGCCACCCCGACCTCGATCAGACACCCACACGAGGAGCTTCCATCACAACCTGCCCCAGGTTGCTGAATTCAGTCTCAAGAGGCCAGAGAAAACCATACAACCATAGGCTTTCCTGATTGTGTTTAAGAGCTCTGGTGCGTTAGTGAAGGAGTACCAAAGCCCACTCACGGTTGTGTCTGCTGTGACGGCTCTGCTCCAGCACCACCTGTGCCAGTCCCATCCATCCCCCTGGCTGCTGGGCAGGGCAGGATGTGAGCACAGAGCCAGGGACGCCCGGGGAGATTGGCCTGCCACAGCACCAGGAGTCCTGCTGAGGCTCAGCACCTGCAGCCCCAGGGCCAAGGCATGGAACCAGGAGCCCTGCCAAGGCACAGCATCAGCCCTTACCTGGCACAGGCTGTACCTCAGCCACCCTCCTCAAGCTATCTGCAATCCAGCACACTTGATTCTACGAACTTGTTCCTTACAGCCCACAAGCACTAACAGCATCTGCTGCTCTCTTTGTGTAAGTAAGAACGTGTGTTGCTTCAGTCAGCCCCTGCTCCCCAGCTCTTCCCACACAGGGCAAGGTCCTGCTGCGGACAGCCACGGAACCACTGGAAACACTGTTTCACCTCCAGCCACATCACTCCTGGCAGTGGATCGCTGGGTTTCCACTCCCCCCAATTCCCCCTCATCCCATTTCCATTTGCCCAGCACACCAGCCCCTATCCTCAGCCCCCTCCCCTTCACCACAACCCTCTGCAGGGACTTCCCGTGGGAACTGCTCAGTCAACAGTGCTGCGTGTCCACTCCTGGCATAGCTGGTACAAAAGCACACCCTGTCAGGTTCTCAGCAAGCTGGTACAAATGAAATCACAAGGTTTGCTCAATATGCCTTCCACAGCCTCCCGGCTACCTGGATAGTGGCTGACGGCAGCCAGGACTCTCCCAGCCCCCCAGCCCAAGGGCTGCAGTGTCAGCACCACTCCCCACAGGCTGCGCCTTTCATAAGCCCACGCCCAAAGCATTCTGCCTGAGCTGTTACAAAACCACGGAGCAAAGCCCTCCTGCCAAAGCCTGCCAGCTCCCAACCTGCAGCACTTTCCCATTCCACACCAGGCTTACACAACCCCACAGCTGGGCAGCGCCAGCAGGCTGGCACCCACCCAGCCAGCCCAGAACACTTACACAACCACAGCAAGGCACAGCTGGGGGATTACTTCCCCTGGCCTCTGAGCCTTGTGTAAGGCCTTTTGGCCACACCTTTAGATGGGGTAACTATGTAATTAGGGTTTATTAGAGAGCTAAACTGTTCACATAACTTGAGACAAGAACTTTTGTGGATGCAACAGCTTTATTGGAATGAACAAGACAAGCTTTCACTTGGAAGCGAGCAACAACCAGCCAGTTCAGTTGCCACCCCTCAGGCGCAGGACAAGATGCAGAGTAGATTCCTTTTGGATGTTGTAGTCAGACAGGGTACGTCCGTCTTCCAGTTGTTTGCCAGCGAAGATCAGCCTCTGCTGATCAGGGGGAATGCCCTCCTTGTCCTGGATCTTGGCCTTGACGTTCTCAATGGTATCACTGGGCTCGACTTCCAAGGTGATGGTCTTGCCAGTCAGGGTCTTCACAAAGATCTGCATTCCACCCCTCAGGCGCAGCACAAGATGGAGAGTGGACTCCTTCTGGATGTTGTAGTCAGACAGGGTGCGTCCATCTTCCAGCTGTTTGCCAGCGAAGATCAGCCTCTGCTGGTCGGGGGGAATGCCCTCTTTGTCCTGGATCTTGGCCTTGACGTTTTCTATGGTGTCACTGGGCTCGACTTCCAAGGTGATGGTCTTGCCAGTCAGGGTCTTCACAAAGATCTGCATTCCACCCCTCAGGCGTAGGACAAGATGCAGAGTAGATTCCTTTTGGATGTTGTAGTCAGACAGGGTGCGTCCGTCTTCCAGTTGTTTGCCAGCAAAGATCAGCCTCTGCTGATCAGGGGGAATGCCCTCCTTGTCCTGGATCTTGGCCTTGACGTTCTCAATGGTATCACTGGGCTCGACTTCCAAGGTGATGGTCTTGCCAGTCAGGGTCTTCACAAAGATCTGCATTCCACCCCGCAGGCGCAGGACAAGATGGAGGGTGGACTCTTTCTGGATGTTGTAGTCAGACAGGGTGCGTCCGTCTTCCAGTTGTTTGCCAGCGAAGATCAGCCTCTGCTGGTCGGGGGGAATGCCCTCTTTGTCTTGGATCTTGGCTTTGACATTCTCGATGGTATCACTGGGCTCGACTTCCAGAGTGATGGTCTTGCCAGTCAGGGTCTTCACAAAGATCTGCATTTTTCTCTGGAAGAAGAGAAGCCCCTGTACTTTAGTGCCCTTTCCCGTTCCTCGCCATGGGAAGCTGCAGGGAGCCCAAGCAGCAGAGCCCAGCGCCCCGGCCTGGCCCCGCCCCGTACGATGACGTCACAGCAATGACGTCACAGCTCTGTCCCCGCCCCACCGCGGGGGGCGGGGCCAACCGCCTCCTTCCCCTTCCCGCCCAGGCCGCGCGCGCCCGCCACCATCTTGCGGGGCCGCTGGGCCTGCGCGGCCGCCATTTTGCCAACGGCTGCGCCTAGGACCCTCTCCCGCCCATCGCCGCCGCAGCCCCGCGGGGCCGGCGTTACGGGAGAAGGGAACGTTCCGGCCCTCGCCCCGCCCGCAGCCCGCCATCCCCGCCAGCCACATGCCATTCCCCCTCGCCACACACACGTCTCCCTCCCGCCCGCCCAACACGCATCTAAGCCCTGTCGCCTCCGCGACAAGCGGCTCTACCCTCCGCTCTCCTCAGGGAGGCACGGCGAAGCCGAGCCGCGGAGCACTCACTGCGGGGCTCGCGGGCGAAGGCGACAAAAGAACACTCTCGGTGACCAGTGCGGCTGCAACTGCGCCACACGGCCCCTTCCTGCTCCTTATATAGCCTCGGAAGCCCCGCCCCCGCCTCTCGGATCACTCCGCCAGGCACTATTTTCTCTGCGGCGCGCGCTGCGGCTCCACCGTGCGGGCAGTGCGAGGGAGGCGCAGAAGCGCGGAGGGATCAGCGTCCCGCGCGGTAGTGCGGCTCCAGTGACGGTTGGCGCCGTTGCGTGAAGGAGCGCGCGGTAAAACCCGGTGCGGATGTTCCGGAGCGGGGCCAGGGCTCGCAACGCCTCAGTCCCCCCGACCCTCCGCTTTGGAGCCGCCCCTGTGCTTAAAGCTTCTTGTCAAAGTGTCACATCTCATCCAGGGGTTTAAACCTGTCGAAAGCACCTACTTCATTTGCCTCCCTCGGGCAGGGTGCGGGGCAGCTCCGGGAGGCAGTTCCTGAGGTGCCTATGGTGAGAGAGGCCATTGCTGTAGTCAGATGCAAGCCCTGCACTTCTGCTTAAGATGTCTCTTGTGTTTCGGCATGCAAGGGGGGGAAGTGGCAGCGGAATGCGGTGTCCCAGTTACCTAACAGTCGGTAATTTAAGAACTCTAATCCCTTGCTGCGAGTTTTCGAAGGCAGGCAGTCTTTATTGCAGCGCTGGGTGCATGGGGGTAGTTCCTCCCAGCCTGCATGCCAGCTGACAAAAGCACACTGGTTATAGCCATGAAGGAAATGAATATTCATGTAAATCTAACGCATGTGCTGGTACATTGCAAAGCTGCCTCAGTGCGAGGGCAAAGGTCTCTGGTGGTCACTTTGGGCAGACTTGAGCTCACTTTGTCCAAATATGGTCACAACTCACAGCAATGTCTACTTCTTGCAGAACCAGGACGCTTGGCACTGGCTGGCACACACAGTGCCCTTTAGCACACAGACTTGCTTATGTCCTTTGTGACTAACTACACACAAGGAGCTGCTCTTCTCTCCCTGCTTGTATTATCCAGTTACATACACATGTATCAAACTTCCCAGAAAAGTTATGCATATTCACTGTATTTCCTACAACTAGTGATAATACATAATCATTAATGCACGTGGTTTAAATCTCTGAGGGGCTTCCATGCGAGTCTTTGGTGGTTCATAGTAATCTTTGATGGTCGTATAAGAATGTCCTTTTGCTGAACTTTTCTTTTAGGCTATATGTAAGGTATTGGTTCCTTATTTTTAAGTTAATTTGTAGCTTATCTGACCTAGGCTAGAAATGGGTTAGAGACACCTATTTTCCTTCTGTCTTCTACCCTTTGTGTTTCTTCATCCAGCCATGGCAGTACACTTTTGCCTTTTATGATTTTACATTCAGCTAAGACAATATTCTTCTGTCTTTTGTGGTTTTTCATTTGGCTATGACATGCCTGCATGAAATATAATCAGTGAATATATACATATATGCACACAAAAAGTGGAGTATGCATCTGAGATAAAATGGAGTGTATAACTCAGGGCTAAGGCCTCACCACTGGGCTAAAATCAATCTCAAATAGAACTAATAATAATAATGCTGCCCTATTTCTTATTCTCTTCTCACAGAACACCTTCTGGTAGATCTTAGTTGCCTCCTCTGCCTTCCTAGACAAACCCCACCGGTTCAAGGGCATAGCTGAAAACAAAACGGAGCTTTGTTTGCAAGGTTCACAGATGCCGTTTGGTTCAATCCACCCACGATGTCCTTCATTTGCCAGCACCCCAGGAAAACCGCTGCCTGCCAGCAGGACACAGATAACACCAAGGGCTGCACACCAGTAGGAAGGCAGCAGAGGCCCAGCAACAGCCTTGTGATTGGTTTGAGGGAAAACAGCCTGCATTTGCCTGACACACAGAGCTTTTGCGGGGGTGAATGCTCTGGGGAGCTTTCTCAGCTGCCAGTGGGTCGAGTTTCTATAAAAACCCGGCATTGCAACAGGAATAATCATCCCAAGTCGTTTAGCTGGGGGAAAAAAAAGATCCATAAAAGTCTTTTGGTTGATTCTCAGCTTAGGATTGTTCCCAGAGGCTTGTCTTGTGTGCATTTGCAGTTGTATAGATGTAAAAGGACTGTAATAGCCTTTCAGATTTGGGTCTTTCCTAATCTGAAAGTGAATAATAGTGCTAAGCTTATTCTTTTAGTTACAGAGTGAGCACTCAAGACTGGTCTGCAAACAGTCAAAAAGCATCTGCATTTTGTGACAAGATGAGAGTTTTGTAACGGGAAGACATTCAGACGATACAGTGCTGTTCTTCATCTAGTTAGGGCAGGAACAGCATCCCGGGTTTGCACCTGCTGTCCCAGTCAGCACAACCCCAAAGGCTGGGATTTGGGTTTGATTTGGATTGCGAGGCAGATGTTGGGCAGTCTCTAAATGCATGTGGATGGTTTGCAGAGCAGTGCCTTCCTGAGCTGGGAGGGGCTTTCTCTGAACAAAGCCCCTCTGTGTTTGTCCTATGCCATCTGTGCAAGTACCCCTGGCTACGACTCCAAGACAAGTCTGGCGAACAGTAAGATGTTGGTCCTGGCAGACCATGGCTTATTACACTGATGTCCTGTGTCAAAAAGTCTGGTGGTTTCTGCCACTTACTGCAAACACTCTGTGGCAGAAACCATCTCTTTCTTGCACTCGTGTGCTGGGTATATTCCAGAGATGCAGCTGCCTAGAGACAACCTGCATCTACAGGGCCTTATGTCCACAGTTACCTGACAGGAGGTTGTAAAGACTTGAGGGCTGGTCCCTCTCCCAAGTTACAAGTGACAGGACAAGCAGAAACAGCATCAAGTTGCCCCAGAGGAGGTTTAGATTGCAGATGAGGGAAAAATTCTTCCCTAAAAGGGTTGTCAAGCCCTGGCACAGTCTCCATCCCTGGAGGGATTCCACAGCAGTGCAGCCATAGTGCTCAGGGACGTGGTTTAGTGGCAGCTGTGGCAGGGCTGTGGGAATGGCTGGACTTGATGGTCTTCAAGGGTCTTTGCCAGAATTATTCTGTGATTCGTTGGTACTGGAATACCCAGACAGAAGAACTGTGTGTTTGCGCAGTCCTGCTGAGAGCCAAATGACCAAAATCCGTTCAGGGCGAAGGGTCCCGTTGCTGAATGAGATGGGACAGCTTTAACCCCAGATACAATATACCACAGAGGGGCGAAAAAAGTCAAAACAAGGGCTTTTTTCATCCTGGAGACGCCGGGGATTGAACCCGGGACCTCATACATGCAAAGCATGCGCTCTACCGCTGAGCTACGTCCCCGGCCCCGCGCTGCCTGTCCTGCCCAGCCGCCACCTCCCCGCCGGCCGCCGCTGCCGTGCGGGGGAATGAGGAGGAAGGGGCGCGGGGCGGTGCGGGGCAGGGGCGCGGGTTCTCGCACGCAAAACCGTGATTATTTTTTTCTCATCCGGAAATTAGAAGAATGTGTGACGGAAGAAAAATATTAACGACTGCAAAATATATCTGCGCAGCCTCCCCGTCGGGGAATCGAACCCCGGTCTCCCGCGTGACAGGCGGGGATACTTACCACTATACTAACGAGGACGAGCTGCAAACACTCTCTGACGGCCCGGCCATGCCGGCGCCGCCGCCAGCCCCGCTGCGGGACGGATCCCGCCCCAGCCCCCTGGGCCAGAGCCTGCGGTCACACCCGCCGCAGCCGCCCCTCGCACTGCGGACTAGGCCTCTGGCCAGCGGCAAAAGGAGCCTCTGTCATCACAGATGAGACAGACAAAAAATCCTACTGCCGAAACCCGGGATCGAACCAGGGACCTTTAGATCTTCAGTCTAACGCTCTCCCAACTGAGCTATTTCGGCGACAGGAACCTCCCCACGGGCCGCCCATACGACCCCGCCCCGCACCCGCGGTATCCGCGGTCTCCCCTCTCCAGCAGTGTTTCCCTCACGTAGTTTCAGCCACAAGGAGCAGCGTTCCCGCGGTGCTCGGCTTGCCACACCTTGTCCTCTTCCCTGGCGTGCTTTCCAACCCCGGCCGGGCGGCGATGGGAGCCCGGACAACATCGCTACCTGTCCGTAGCAACGGCGGTAGCACTTCAGGCAGCGCGGGAGGGTCGGTGGACCCCGAGCCCCCTTTCCCTAGCATGGAAAGAGACCCCGCTGCTTTCCCCGCCCTGCCGCAGGCATTTCTTGGGGAGCGGCGCGGCCCCTCCGCCGTTACACGCCCAGGTCACAGACAAACCACTGCCCCAGGCCCACCACGGGGAAAAATGGCAGCTAGAAATAAAATGCACGGCCTCCCCGTCGGGGAATCGAACCCCGGTCTCCCGCGTGACAGGCGGGGATACTTACCACTATACTAACGAGGACAGACGTTCTTTGCTGTTTTCCCGCCTTACCCTACACGGCCTTCGCCGCCGCCTCCTCAGCGCCGAGTCCCCTCAGCCGCTGCCGTCCGCCCGCCCCGTGCCCTTCCCGGCCGTGCTGCGGTACCGGGGCTGCGTGGGGCGGCAGCGGCGCAGGAGCGGGGCAGGAGCGGGGCGGCAGCGGCCGGGCTCTCGCAGCAGCTCTGTTTGCTGCGCGGAGGAACACACACAGCGAGGGGATGTAGCTCAGTGGTAGAGCGCATGCTTTGCATGTATGAGGCCCCGGGTTCAATCCCCGGCATCTCCACTTGTTTTGTCCCCGCTCTCCACAGCGGTGTTCTTTTTCTCTTGTCCCGTTTCCTCAGGGAGCCGTCATTTGTAAATATTCTCGCCCTTTCCCTTTTCTTTATCTTCCCTTCCATAAGCACAGAACAGTCTGCAAACTCGTGCTGCAGCTGTGGGAGCGGCCGAGCTGCTGCCCAGAATCAGCCCAGCCCCAGGACTCAGTGGAGCAACATGGAGCACTCTGTTAGGATCTGCAGCCACACACGAGAAAGGGTCCACAAAGGTCTGCAATTCCGCTTATTGCAGCATCCCACAGAAAAAAAACACTTCTCCCATCCAAACCAAGAACTATACATATATTTATTATGGTCCACATGACTAATATAGTCCAAAAAAGCCCTTAAAAAAAACCAGTCTGCAAAACACAATGGATAAAATTATCCAAATGTCAATATTACAAAATACCAGCAAAATGGCTGGTATCCTGAGAACACAGAGGGCTTCCCACAAAACCAGATGCCCACTTACAAAAAGGTATTGTTAATGGTTGGTGAGTCCACCTCTGCCATCAGACTTCCAAGGAAACCCAAGCTCTCAACACAGAGTGGGGAAAAGGAGTTCCCCAAGAACTACTCGGGCACTTCACAGCGGTACTGGTGGCCACTCCTTGGCTACATCATCATGCATAGCTTCAGGGATCCACTGACAGTAGGCTGTGAGCAAATCTGGAAGGAAAGAGAGGAGCAGTCAGATCCTGCAAGAGCCAGGAACGAGAGGTTTTGCTAAAAGACAAGCATCATGGAGGGGGGATGAAGACAGAGGGGATGAACCCACTTTTTTGACAGGCTTCAAAGCTTGGACACTTGCATGCAGACAGAAAAGTGGCAAGTAAGAGTGGAAGCCATCACCCCAATCCTATTTGGAGGAATTTCATTTCTTTTTTCCAATCTCTGCTGCTGCTTCTATAAAAGAACTCAGAGAGTCTGGTACCTGAACATCAAACAACATTCATTTCACCTGCTAAAGAATGTATCCACTGACAGAGCCACCACAGTCTGGCTTTTCAAAAGCACAAACCAAACATTTTAACTGTGGTTAGAATTGAAGAAAAAAAAGATCTTAAAATACAAAGAAATGTTGTTTTTGAAGTACAGGAAATGCCAGTTTCCTTACAAGAACCGAACACAGAGCACTATCGATCCTGGGAAGAAAAGAGCAAATATTTGGAGTGTATCAAGTGAAGCTGTCCATTTAAAAAATTCTAATTCAACTGTGCTTGAGGTACAACAAAGTCTGCACTGCCATGACTAACAGTTGAACAAGCAGGACACTTACATTTGGGATTTTTCTTCCATGCAGCCACTAAAGCATCACGATTATCACAATTTTCTGCCACAAGAGCCTGCAGGAGGGACTCTGTCCTGGGCTGAAGTCTAAATCAGTCCAAAATAAAATGGTGCAACAAAACACTTCATCAATACAGTTTAGCAAAGTGTTCAGCTTACCTTTCTAAAATCACACTCTCTTTTTTAAAAGTCTAAATATAGAAGTAGAAACACATGATCTGTGGACAGAGAGAGGTGACCCTGGCTCAAGGAAGTTAACTAGAAGTAGTTTGTTTCCCTCACCACACCTTTTTGTAGTGACAAGAAGCAGCAGGTTGCTCTTGTTGCTGACAGACAGCATGAGGTTGTCTGCTCTGCAGCTGCCTAGCACACAGTGAAGCAAAAGGGGATCCCCAAGTCCCATGCTCAACTCTGAACTGACTGAAAATGAAAATACTTCGTAACTGCAGGACCCTCACACAACAATTTATGACATCAGTCACCTTTAACAGTCTTTCAAAATCCCTGTGTCTATCAACTCCACAACTCATAGAAACCTCCAAGAAACCCTGTAAACAAGAGAGGACCCCAGGGGATAGCAAGGGAAGCAACAGACTTCTTTTAGGGTCATAGTTCCTTAAATGTAATCAAAACTACAAGAAAAACATGGTCTGTTGGAAACTGTCCAGACTGCGAAGACCAGTAAAGGGAAGGGACAGCTTCCTACCCATGTGAGCAGTGTCTCTGCCTGAGGCAGCCTGCAGAGGTCAGTGTGGCAGCGGCTGCCTGAGCTCCCATGCTGCCCTTAGTCATCCACTGCTCCTGAGACACCATTTGTCTTGGTAAGAGAACTCATTTTTCTCTCCTTGCAGCTAACAGCCTAGGTCACTATCTAAAACACTCTTCCCAGCATTGATTTCTCTTTTAATTTAAAAAGCAGTTAAAGGTGTTCAGTGAAGACAACAAACTTACTTGGACCAGGTCTTGAGCATTATGAGGGGACTGGACAGCAGACACCGGCTGTAAGAACTCAACTTCTCTATCACCTGGAAGATTTGTTGTAATAAGGAACAAGGTCAATGGGTTGTTCTGTGGGGACAATCATCAATTAACTTGGACTGCTACTGGCTTGTATCCCATATTCTCTATTACCCTCTCTCTGCCACCCCTGTCTCCGCACCAGTCTTGTCCTGAGTCTTGTGTCTCAGATGGACAACAACATGAGCTACAGCTTTTTTCCTTTGCAAAAACATGACTTGAATTCAGGGGTCTCTTTCACCCAACTGCTGGTTTTCATTCCATTCTGTATTTTAATGATTTCTTCCCCATCCCACCAGGTGCAGCAAACTCCTCCAGTCACCAGCCAAGTTACGAGGAATGGGCACACACACAAAGATAGAAGCCACGAGGCTCATCTCCTGCAAAAACTGGGCTAAAAGCTTATTGGTAACACCAAGGAAGTAATGCAGCTGCAACACACTCACCTTTCCTTCCAGCAGGAACCTGGCAAAGTATTTGTAGCGATCAAGACCTTCTGGGTAATCAACTTCCACAGCAGGGAGCTGCCAGCTGACTCGATCTGGAAAGAAAGATCACACCAAGTCTCCTAAGTGCTTGAAGAGGAGGGTACATTTCCAAGGGAAATGTGACAACACAGGTGCTAAGAGAAGTGAAGAGGATCCTGCCACCATCCTGCCAGCCTTGCTCCATCATGGGGGGAGCAGATGGGCATAAAATACTCATGCCAAGGGAAAGATGCTGATAGTTAAGTGCTACAAATCTCAGTGTTAGGTGGTTTGAACAGTCCAAGCTGAGCCTGACCTCTTGTGGGCTGCTGACAGTCTTGTTAAAGCAGCATTACAATGACTGGAGAGCAGCTCTCAGACACAATTACTGAGTGATACTTCTCAAGACACTTACAAAAGACACTTGGTCTGTGACACCGAATTCGTCCTGTTTCAGGGCAGTAAGATGGAGGAGGATTTTCCAGAGGCTTCCCAAAGTGGCAGTACGGTGGCAACAGAGCAGGAATCCACTCGGGTTCAACTGCAGACACACCTTAGGAAGGGAAAACACAGATCTGAACATAGACTTGCTGCCAGGGCTGCCACTCACGAGCAGTCCCACGAGTGCAGTGCATGGTCAGGATCGCAACCCCACAGATTTAGTTCCATCTCTTTCTTCAAGTCAACTTTTCCATGTTCTTTTCAGAGACCAGCAATTGGCAGCTAATGCTGACAGGGCTGGTGCAGAGTGGCTATTTTACAAGCTGAGCTTTCCTGCCAATTCTGCCACACAAAGAATAAACCAGGCCATTTTTTTCCCCTGATCCAGATCTAGAAAGCATAAGGATCCAAATCCCTGGAGACATGACCTCAGTCACCAGAGCAAGGGAAACATTCTGCTGAGGCACTGCTGGATTCCTTGCAGTACCTGCAGAACAAGTGGGGACTGCAGCAGCCTCACCTTTCATGTACAGCTTTGTAGTCTCTACAATTTCTTGATACACCACAAACTCTGGGAGATGTTTGAAGAGGACTGAGCTTGGATGGATGAACACTGGGTCGTCCAGGAGAGCAGTCTTTAAGGAAGCAGAGAAAGATGAGTTACTGGCAGTCCAATTACTTGATCACATCTAATTTCAGTCTCTCTCAGATGTACATTTATATGGTTTCCTCAAGTGATGGAGGTTTTTAATAACCCCTTAGTTTTCTGCTTCTCCTTCTCTAGAGACATCAAGCACTTTGCAAAATGGACTAATGCTACTCCTTAGCTATTTTGTATTAATTCCTATGTGAGGACTGGGAAATTCCAGCACTGGAAACTTAAATTCTATGGACAGAAGTTGTAGAAAGGCCGTACACACAGCCCCAGTGCTGCATCCAGCCAAAGGCCCAGTCCTTACACAAGAATGTCTTTTTGTCACACAGGGGAACAAGCGTTCAAGCTGTTTACCTTGTAGGCATTTTTCCACTTCTCATCCAGGAGCTCTTCTGCCTGAACCCTTCGGGCAACATGATCCCCCAGCCCTGCCAGCACAATCTGTCTCAGGTAAGTTGCTTGGGCTTCTGTTGGGGGCTTCATCTTTGGATCAACGTAGAGACCAGCGTCAGTGCAGATTGAGTTCACTGCGGGGGGGGAAAGCAGTGAGTTAAGATTCAGTAGGAAAAATGGTAAGGCTGCAACAAACAGCCTAGTTGATTTGTCACCCTCCAAGAGAGAATAAGCATGCAATTCCTCTCAAAACCCACTTGCCTGCTGTTGTCAGCTGCCCTCTCAGGCGCCTGATTTCCAGCATGGCTTTGTATCGCAGCCCGTTCTCCTCACAGAACTTACGGGTACACCCGGCATATTCACAGGCCCCCACTGCTCCTGGAAGGGAACAGGCAGGTGGAGAAAGGATTTAGCTGATCACTTCTAATGAAAACCAACTGTGGGGCAGTGTGGTCATAGTCAACACATCACAGCTCTCACTCGTCATTAGCCTGGGGCACTGTCAGGCTGCCCAGAGAACAGCCCAGAAAATACACTACTGCACTTGGTTCTACAGCATGAGGATGCCTTTGGCTGCATAAACCTGAGAGCTCAGGGTGATAGGGAGGAGAACAGAAGGGGAAATTGCTGTCTGCAGTACCTAGCATCACCATCAGGTCTCCCAGCTTTTGCATCGGCCCCTGCCCAGCCCAGACCTTCTGCATCTGTAAGAGCTTTGCTTTCTTCCCTTTCAGTTTCACCGTCTCCTCCTCACTTACTGCTGGCCTAAAGGAAACACAAAATAGCGTATGTGAGTCTTGTGCTTATATGCAGAGGGAGCCTCGATGTAAGAGAGCTGTGACAAGGTGAGGAGGCATCCTGGAAACAGGATGTCAGGTGCACTCACCTGTCAAACTCTTCAAAAAGCTCACGGACGGTCATTGCAGACACCATGGTGATGGTGTAGGGCAGGCAGCCCTGCTGCCTGCTCAGTGCCAACATCTTGCCATAGCGGGGGGCTACGGGAAAAGTGGCCATTATTCTGCCCAGGGGACTAATAGGGCAGCTCAGCTTTGCTGCCAGCTGCTGCTTCAGCCTGGGGGAGGAAGAAAAAAGTTATGCAATGAAATAAGTTATCATAGAATCACAGAATTGTTTGGGTTGGAAAAGCCCTTGAAGCTGCTGCAGTCCCAGCCCTCCCCTCACCCCACCAAGCCCACCACTAACTCATGGCCCTCAGCACCTCAGCTCCATGGCTTTGGGATCCCTCCAGGGCTGGACACTCCCCCACCTGGACAGCCTGGCACAGGGGCTGACACCCCTCTCAGGTAAACAGTTCTGCCCCAGCTCCAATCTAAACCTCCCCTGGGCAGCTTGAGCCCATTTCCTCTTCTATCATTTGTTACTTGGGAGAAGAAACCAAGAGAGACTTCTGCACTAGGACCAGTCTGTGTTTCTGGTTTTGGTAGCTCAATTTGATGTGCTTTGTCAGATTTTGTTACATGTTGGTCCCAAAGGTTGGGGAAAAGATTCCTCTTCCTCATGCAGCTCCCACCTGCCCCTCATGGCACATTCCCAGCACCATCCTTCCCTACGTAAACACACCCAAGGTCAGGGAACAAACATGGGAGAACTGTTATAATGATGTAATGATGCCAGTCTCTGTACAAAAGCACATCCTCAGATGCCAGGGCTGCGATGGCAAAGCAGGCAGGAGGACAGCTGTGGCCACTGCTTCGATGGTGGAGGCCAAGCTGAGAAGAAATTTGTTGGGGGCCACAGACCTTACCTTCCTGTCACAGGGGGCTCCTTCAAGGCACCCAAGGCTATCAGCAGCTCCTCAGCTGCTGCAAGAGCTTCTGTTGGAGGTGGTGTTGGGAATGGGAAGTTGATGACCTACAGACACCAAGAGAAAACACCTCTCAGTACATCATTGACACGGCTCCTGCTGAAAGGAGGCTGAACATAAGAAGCCCTGGAAGGAAGTGAAACCCTCCCCTCAGGTTACATATCCCAAAGGAAAACATTTGGGTTGTTTGCCAGGAGCAAGAGGAAAGGCCAAATAATGGGAGGAAATGTTTGGAACAGAAACATTAGGAAACAGGAACAGCAGGTCCCCCTCAGCTGCCACTGCCTCCAGGCACCGCCCAGCGCCAGCTGCTCTGAGGTCTCACTTCAAATCCTGTGCTTTCTGGTTGTGCTCACAGATCTCTAACACACAACTGCTGTTTGGACAGTGGTTTTTTTCACTACTAAGAACATAAGAATGCTCTTATTACCTGCACAAAGCTGCCTGTTAAGGCCTGGTGGAATTCATGGCAGCTTCAGCAATTTGTACACCCAAAAACCAAGTCTCAGGATCCTAATTTTTAACGTAGCTTGAAGCAATGGTGATAAAAGACATTTGTGTTTGTTTCTGGCTCCTAGGGCATAGACTTTAACAAGCACTGTAGTGCAAAGCCAACGTACACCTCACCTTTTCTATATTTAATGCCTTCATTTGCAGGATCAAATCTTCTACTGGTCGCTTTGTTATTTCTGGAGCAGAAAATTTCTCGAAGTCCATGAAGACTGCTGAAGAGTACAACCTAGTGGATCAGAAATGCTGCTTAGGGACTTATAGCTTAAAAAGATATGCAAGACAAATTGGCAAGGGATTTAAAAGAAGGCAGTTGTGGGCACTTTGTACATAACTGTGTGATTATTTATGTGGTTGGGGCACACCGCCTGATCCACAAAAAGTTGGCTTGAAGTGCAACCCACACTAAGCTGCCCACCAAAAGAAAGGTATTCAGCAAGAGAAAGGCTCCTGAGAAGCCAAACTGTCCAAGCAACATCAATGACAGTTCATGTTTGGCTTTGCTTCTCCTGTCTGAGCAAAGAGCAGACAAATCCAAAATGTTTCAAGCAGCACTAGGCCCTTGTGAACGGGGCAGTGGGATGAGGGAAGCTGCCAAACTCACACTGGTTTTGGTTCCCCTCACTTCCTCTCTCCACAGCAGGTGGCTCACCTGTAGCAGTGCCCTGGTTCTGTTCTGCCAGCCCGACCTGCCCGCTGGTTGGCTGAGGCCTGGGAGATCCAAGTGACTCTGAAAGATGAAACCCCAGTGATTTTGTCGTAGAAACGTTTCTTCACCTTTCCACAGTCAACCACGTATTTGATGCCAGGGATGGTGAGAGATGTTTCGGCCACGTTGGTGGCTACAACACACAGTCTTGTGCCAGGAGGAGGAGCCTTGAACACCTACAAGGAACAGATGGGCATGTGAACATGTGCCAACAAGGCATAAAAGACAGGCAGTCAAATGGGAAGGGTACAAAGGGATGACAACATTGCTGGCATTGCAGGCGAAACCCAGAAGTAAGATTAAAGACTTAACTCATTGCCCTCCCTAAGTTAGAAACATCCATGGGGGCTGCAAGTGGAGCAGACACCAGTTGTGGAGTCTTACTCAGACACACTGCTGCAACCTCCAAAGCCCAAGGGGGAATGCAAGAACTTGTACTAAGTGCCTGTTGGCAGCAAGATCTTGGTGTGCCCTGGGGCTGTGACTCATTTTAGCACACTGCAGGACTGTCACTTTTTGTCTCTCCCAGCCTGCTGCATGGGCACACTGGGGAGATCCCAGCCCAAGCACAGTCTGCTCCCATCCCAGCCCAACTTGCCCTAGTCTCCCACCCATGGATAGTCCAAGATGGAGTGACCACATGTATCTCTAAGGATCACTTTAGTCATTGTGACAATAAACCCTTTACCTTTGCTTGTTTCTCTGGTGCTAGCAAAGAATAGAGTGGGAGCACATAGAGTGGAAGGGATGAATCAGGCTTCTCGTCTGTGAAGAAACAAACCATCATTAAACACACAGAAAGACAACTTCCAGGCTTAGTCCCAACGTGTCCTCACAAATCCCACTTAATTTCAAACTAGGAAAGTATTTAGTACAAAGATGAAGCTGGAAAATATTAACAGCTTCTCCCTGCCACACTGCTGTTACCCCACCAGTTCAGCCCAGGACAACTGACATGTCACAAGTGACAGGAGATCTAGAGATTTTATTTTGTAAGTGCCAAACCTTCTTCTGAGTCTCCATCTCCTAAATCAAGGTCAATATCAGACCCTGCAATATCATCATCACTTTCAGCATCTCTGTCTTCATCTCCTTCATCCACTGGTACAACAGAGTAATTGTCCAGATCGATTTTGGGGAGTGTCTGAGAAAGACAGGAGACATGACCACAGAGCATTAAGAGGGGAACACAGACAGTACTTTTTCTTGCTTTGAAAGCAAAGCTGAGCACTTACTCCAAACATTTGTTGATGTGAAGGTGATAAAGGGATCGAGAGACTTAATTTGTATTTTAAAGCTGAGGTTCAGCATTTGGTTACTGTAAGAGTCAGGTGGCAATAACCCACATATCTGGAACTGCATTTTGTGCCAAACCAAGCTCTTTCACATTAAAGACAGTGGAAAAGGGCAAAATTTCTTTACTTCAGGTCCCTTCAGCTACCAGGATCCAATGTCAGTGGACAGTATATCTAACATCAAGATCTCCTGCTAACAAAGCACATGTAGGACTTGGGTAGACGCCAAACACCATCCTCCATTAGAGATGCAGTCCCAATTTTGGGTTAACAAATGGCAAGACAAGGAGAAGCCCTGGAGCCAGCAAGTCTGGAACTCTTTCCATTAAAGCACCAATGGTCAGTACTCAAATGATATCAATCTCTTGCCCATGATACCCAGGGACACATTTCAGCACTCTGCTGCTGAAATAGTTGTATAGGCAGTACCACTGGATTTCCTGAGGGGACATATGTAGCCTATAAGGCTTCATGCAGGTCTACAACAGCCTGGTGAGAAACACAGTTACACAGAAGTACTGTTCTGCTGGGAGGTACCTGCTCCTCCCTGTCTCTGGGAGGAATTCTACCCATGACACATTACCATAACTTTCTTCCTCTTCCTCGACTTCTTAAACTTTCTGATCTCTTCTGCTGATTCTTCTTTGTCACCATCTCCTCCTACAAAAACAGACAGTGCAATTACCATTAGCTGAGCATGCTTTCCTCTTGGAAAAGGTAGTGGGGAGAGTCTGGTCCCACTCCCATCTTTTGGGGGATCCAAAAAGTGTCACAGTGTGAAAGAAGCAAACAGTCATACTGAAGGCTGAGGTCCTTCATGTAGGACCCACACAGAGGATCAACAGCAGCACACAACAATTGTATACTTTGAGGTTTAGGAAATGATTTGCTGAGCTATACTAGGATTTGACTTCCTAAAGTCACCTTAGGAAATTCCACTATCCTGGAAGTGAACCAGCAAGCAGCAGCATTTCCACTTTAATCCACAACAGAGTAAGTGAAGAAATGCAGCAGATTCTGGGGAACTGGAAGGGATCACACACATAAACCTCCTCCAACTCAAACCACCACAAACTTCAGTCATCAAAATCATTCACAATGAGCCCTTTCCCCAGTCTTTGCTTTGTAAATTAAAAGCTCTTATTTCTAGGTGCAAAGTAAGCTCACTTCTCAGTGGGATGAATTCCAAGTTTAACAGTCCTTTATAGCATTACCTGCAGTGTGGGATTTTTGGAATGGAAAGGCTTTCCTCAGCCTCCTACAGAGAGAGTGAACTTCTGCCTGGCCTGTTAAAAACACCAAAATCCCACCTGCAAGAGAAGAAATCACACTCAACCTCAGCACAGGTATGTCACCTGCAAAAGCTTCAGATCTTGTTTTTCATAAAAGTCAAATATACTGCAAAGCAAGAAGGAGAAGCAGGGGGTTTCACTGCATCTGTCCCCTCCTACTGCTTTGAGAAGCATGCTAATGGAACTATGATTTAATTCAGGCTCATTTTCACAAGAAAAACCTGCTAAGTAAAAGCACACAAACACCTCACTGTAGTCCCATGTTCAACTTGCAAAAAATCTCTCACCCCAAAACAAAGCAACAAAAACATCCCCCCAAAAACAACCTGGAGTACTTTATTCATGTTAAGTGTAAAGAATTTGAGAGGTTCTCAGCAGTGGCCTTACCTGAGGGCAACATTCGATGGATTTTACACACCTTTCTGAAGCACTCCCCACTGTAGTCATCTAAAGGGGTTTTCCTGTTGAAATGAATGGTTACAGGGAATTGTCTTGCATCTACCTAGAGAGGAAATACACAAAAAGGGGTTGTTTGCTGTTGTAACTCCAGCACAATCTCTACAGCTTTCATGGGAAAACTGGAAAAGGCCACACTGTACTTCTGTTCAGCTCTTGCTTTTGGTAACCTACAGAAGCTATCAGTGCTGTCTGTCCTCAGCATCACAAAACAAAGCTAGAAACCAAAACTTTACATAACAGGCTGCAACTGAGGCTTTGTAGTTCTCCTGAAGTGTAGACTTTAAGATAATCAGCTTCTGGTGGGGCGGTTTTCTGATAAAAGTGGGAAGAAAAACACCATGTCCCAAAAGGAACAATAGCCTACACAAAATAACTATTTTTAAATTGGTATCTGAAAGATTTCAGCACTAACTGGAAAGATTAGAGTGCCCCTATTCTGTAACTGGCCTTACAAAGGAAATCCTCACTGCACTTGAGCTGTTCCATCTGACGCAGATCCCGGTGAGCAGAACAATACCTGAATAACAGGAGGTGGAACAGAAAAGAGTCTCCTGTTATCAGTGAAGTCTTCAACACGAAGAGTAGCTGACATGATGATCAGCTTCAGTGGCATTCCTTTCTGCAGAGACACAAACGTGTTATTAAACGGCTTCACTCTACAGCTCCCTGACAAGAGGCTGTAGTGAGGGGGGGGTTGGTCTCTTCTACCAGGTAACGAGTGACGGGAGAAGAGGAAATGGTCTCAAGTTGCCCCTGGGGAGGTTGAGATTGGAGCTGAGGCAGAACTGTTTCCCTGAGAGGGGTGTCAGCCCCTGTGCCAGGCTGCCCAGGGAGCTGGGGGAGTGCCCAGCCCTGGAAGGATCCCAAAGCTGTGGAGCTGAGGTGCTGAGGGCTGTGGGTTAGTGGTGGGCTGGGCAGGGTGAGGGGAGGGCTGGGACTGCAGCAGCTTCAAGGGCTTTTCCAACAAAACAATTCTGTGATTCAAATGCAATGTATCTTAAAATAGATGAGAGCCCACACTGGCAACTCTGATCTAAGGCAGTGACCTGCCTCTAAACCACTCCATTCTCTCTCCATTTGTAAGTAAACCAAACCCAGATTTCACAGTTTCTATCAGTTTTCCATCAACTTCCACACCCCAGAGCCCCTTCATGTCCCCCCCAGCGCATCTGTGTCTAACACAGGAACACATTCTCTGACCTTCTCTCGGAGAGGCACGATGCGAGACAGGAGGCCTATCAAGATGTCTGTGTACATGCTCCTCTCATGGGCTTCGTCAATAATCACAACTTTGTACTTTGTAAGCAGAAAGTCCTGAGAAGAGGGATCAATTTCACCACATGAAGCCTCACCCAAGGACACTGTTAAGTCAAGACAACCTTTGGCTACACCAACACTGACCCCTCCATTCTCATGGCTGTAGCCTCCCCCATGTATTAGGGCACAATTTAATACATTTACCCTGCATGAAGCAGTCTAGTTCCCAAGAATCTCTTCCTTGCTGTCATTTTACACAGCAAGATAACCTTATGTTCAGAGACATAGGCAGAAATAGAAAAAGTTGAGATGAAATAAACCTCCAGTACTGAAAGGGATTTGCTTGGAAAGGTTGGCAACAAATCCACACAAAGCAACTGGCCTCCCTTCCCAGCTATACAAAAGATTCTCCTTTTTGCAACACCGAGCTCAGCAACTTACCTTTTGAACTTCTTTCAGCAGCACACCATCTGTCATGAACTTGATTTGTGTTTCATCCGTAACATTGCCTTCATATCGGATTTGATATGAAACAACTCTGTGGGAAACACCAGGGTATCCACAAGAAGGGGTATGGGCAGAAACAGAAAGCACATTGAGATGAGGAGGCAGCCTTCAGCTTCACTAAATTAAGACTTGATACCAGGACAAGACAAAAAAAACACACCCTCAGCTCCCCAGAGCCTAGGGCACACCAAATGCTAGAGGCTGGGATATACAGAAATGACAGTTTGAATTATTTCACTGCCATGGGATGCTTTCTCATACAGAGACAAACTAGGAGCACTTCCCACACACCATCTCTGCAAAGTTGCCTCTGAAATATAACTTACACCCCTAACAGCATCATGTTTTTTTTTACAGGCAACCCCATAGAGGAGTTTAAAAGTAACTTTCCCACAATTCTTTCTGTGGGAAAGAGTCCCAAAGAGTCCCAAATTCCCCAAGTCTGAACAAGCAATGTGCAAGTCCTGATTTGAGTCTGACATACACAGAGCATCTCAACACTATCTTTCTAGTGGTCTCAGCATTTTCTCCCCTCACCTGTGTGACAGGTTCATTTCCTTAGCGACTCGCTGGGACATGGACACTGCAGCCACACGCCGAGGCTCGGTGATCCCAATAGCACCACCTGAGCTAAAGGGATGAAGGAAAGGAGCTGTTTGGGTGCTTGCTTTGAAGAGAGAAGCACTTAGAAAGATGACAACAGGATTCTGCACAATGGTTCTAAATGAAGTAGCATCGCTCACACGGTATCACTTTTAGTTGTAGTTAGAAGAAAGAGACAGAAAGGAAGCTTTGGGATTACCCATCTATTATATGTTCACTGAGCTGAAGATCCATGTATTACAGGATTTTTACCCCAAATGTTGCCTCTCTAACTCCATCTTATGGAACTCCAGTCCCTCTGGGCATCCCTCTGGCAACACAACCCATTTCAGAAGAAACCCAGAGCAGGGCAGCAGCAGCACAGAAGCTGGATGCACTTTGCAGCTGGCAAGAAGCATCTGATGAAGTGCCCAAGCTCACTAATGCTTCCAATAGTGCCAGAAGAGCCAGAGCTACTTTCAAAGATACTCTTAAGAACTATACTCATTTTCTTGGAAAGGTAAAGCCAAGTCTCTGTAAGCAGAGGTTAAACCACATAAGATGGGCAGACAACAAAGCCCATCTCTAAAACACAGGCCTGTGGCTTTGAAGGAAATGTTCACACATTAGAGGTTTCACAGATTGCTTACACAGAGAGACTTTTGCAAGTCAATGTTATTCCCTTCAGATCTGTAAAAACCCACCTGACCTGGCCACTACCAACGCACACAAAAGGCCAGGCTCAGTCCAGCCACATCAGGAGGAAAGAAACAAAATCAGAAGTGAAGGAGCTCAGCCTGAATTTTGTTAATCACATTTGCTGCATATAAAAGAAGACTCATACCTGGCATAGCCAGCTTCATAGAGAAACTGAGGCACCTGTGTGGTTTTACCACTTCCCGTCTCTCCACAGATGATCACAATGGGATTCTCACTAATGGCTTCCATGATGACTTGCTCTTCAGCAAGGATTGGAAGCTTTAGTCTTGCTTCCTAAAGAATACAAACCACATATTTTAGTTGCACTGTTTTGTTTCTTGGTCTCTTTTTGCTTTCCCGAGGACTGAAAGCTGCTACCTTCCTCAGATTATAAAGCCCACAGAAAGGATTTCTGCCAACTTTGTAGCCTGAATGGCTCTGCACCAGTTAACATCACACCAGGGTGTCCAAACACTGGAGTCATCAGAACAGCTTCCCAGAAAGCAGCTGGCAAGCCCTGCACTTCAATTTGTGAAGCTTCAGATGCCTTCAGTTTATTAACATAGCACTGTGAGGAAGAACTCACTTCACAGCTCTGGCTTGTTTGTTTAGTCACACACACAGAGCTTTTCCATTCCTACCATAATGACCCCTCTACAGCAGCTGGAATAAAGCTACACAGCACAACACAGCCTCATGGAGAGCTAAAAGTAACTTGACAAGATTTTCCAGCAAAGAACAAGACTGCTAATAGACTCTGTATTTACAACTAGACACAAATGCTTATATCTTAAAACAAAACTAGTTTTCCCTCTTTCAGAATGTCCAAGCCATTTGATGAGCACTTCACTCCTCACAGAGCCTCACCTGAATCTCAGGAGACCTGTCCACTGGGATGAAAACTGCAGGCTTAGGGGATGGTTTGGTGAGGGCTGCCTGGCCAATGGGGACACTAGGACCAGCTGGTTGCTGGTTCACCACTGCCTTCTTCACAGCTTCCTCTGGCTTTTCACCAGCTGAGGACTTCTCAGTTTCTTGTTTCTGCTCTTCCTTCTCCTCCTCAGAGCTACTGGGTTCTTCCTCAGGCTCTGATTCTGAATCTGAGCTGTGTCTTCTCTTATTTGCACCGCTGATGCTCCTGATCTTTTCAGGAGCCACAGTCTCTGGCTCCTGTATCATCCTAAAAACATCAACATGATGCAGTAAGAAAAAATAAACAATAAACCAAGCAAAAAAAGCTGACTTGAGAAGGTTGTCAAGTTTTCAACCCCAGCAACAAACCAGAATGGCTCTTTCCAAACAATGCTTTACCTTTTCATCTGATACATGCGCTCCCCAATGCCCAGTTTGGAAGTAGTGTACAGAAGTTTCATTTCTGCCTCAGAAGCTTGGACCTCGTTCAGTTTGCTCAGCAACTCAGCTCGCTATTGGGGGAAAACAAACAAAAATCAGGGCTTTTTTTCACTGTGAAATGATTTCATTTCCAGATTTGTGCTTGAGTTTTAAAGGGTGTGCTCTAGCACATCTTGTTATGGAGCTGGTAAGATGTTTCTGTTGCTACACGGTCAGTTCTCCCCAAAGAACTTCATACTTCAGCCCTGCAGAGAGGCTGAAAACAGAGCAAAACCAGAAATGCAGGCTCAACCCGTCATCACTGCAATGAAAAGCTCAGCTGCAACCCTCAAATTGCAGCAAAGAAAATGGATTGGAGCTAAAATGCTGGAGTGAAGGCTGAAGCAATGGCAGCCTCCCTTCAACTCCCTCACATGGGACTCTGTGCTGGCAGCAGGTCATTTACTCTGGTAGTGACATACTTCACAACATTCATTACTCAGTCTGGGTCAAAGAGAGAAGGGGAAGCAGGACCCAGAAATGAGGTGCTCCTGCAAGGCCTGATGCCATGGAGAGGGGGGAATGCTCACCCTCTCAGGGTTACACTCACTAGTCCATGGGTGGCCACATGTTTCTGCTGAAATGCAGCAGAATGCTGGGCAGCAAAGGGATGGCTAGTGCTGTTGTAACACAAACTCTTTAACTTCAGCCTCTGTATGTCCTTTACACACTCCTGACAGTTCCCATCCCCAGAACAGTTTGCTGGCACTGCAGAACCTCCATCCCACCTCTGTTTTTTCACACTGACAATCGCATCATGTATCAGGGACTGAGAGTGCCATGGCACAAGGGAAACCTCAACAACTGCTTATTGACATCAACCTTTTCCACATATTCATGTTAAATTCTGGAGTTGCCACCAAGCAGCAACATACCTGTTTCTTCTTTTCCTTCTGCTCCAAAACTTTCTGCAGGTTTTTCTTCTGTTTCTTACTTAAGGGTTTCTTCTGCTGCTGCACGACACATGCTACCTTTTTCTTCTTTACTTTTTTTGCTGGCAGGACCAGGGCATTGCTTCCATCGATCCCCTTCAGCGTTACTCCATCTGAAAGCACGTGGTTTTGATTATTCACCTGTGCCAGGCAGGTTCTTTTCAGCACGCTGCTCAACAGCCTTATCACAAGCCATGCCAGATTTAGCTGTTTTAAACAAACACAACGCTCACCCTCGGTCAAAACAAGATAAATCCCACCTCATCAGCAGAGTCAAAACTGGGGACCTGACAACTCTGTGCTTACTTCAGCCCAGAGGATCATCTTCCCCCGTGTCATATATGTAACAGCACTACAACATTTTTGCCCTTTTACTTAACTTCCCAGGGTGAGGGGGCAGCGTAGCTGCCTGGGACACAGCATGTCTTGGGGTGACCCTGTAGCTTCCTACCCGTCTCTGTCTTGTATATACACGTCAAAAGCAGAAGCCTGGGCAGGATTAATGGGAAGAGACTGTGATGAACTGCCTGTGACTGCTAAACTATGAAGAAACCAGCTGGAAGGTAATTCCAGCAGCAGGATGGCAGCCACTGCCTCACGAGGGATCAGCAGAGCCACTGAAGACCCTCAGTCTCTCCCGCTGTGTGTGACTCCTGGCGAGCCGGGTAACAAACCCGCTTTCCTGGCAACAATCCGTTAACGTGACTTTAAAACTTCCGACAAGAACACTGTACAAATCCAGCAAAGACACCACGAGAATTCCGCTCAAGTCTACGGCCACTTCGGCAACGCCAACGACGTCAGTTTGCTGCGGGGAACATAACGCCTGGGGAGGGGAGAGGACAGGGAGAGGAAAGCCGGGCCGAGCCGCCCCCACACGGCCTCCGGGCCGGGCCCCGCCGCACCTGGCAGCTCCAGCGGCAGCTCCGGCAGCTCGGCGGCGGGCGGCTGCTGCGCGGGGCCCCCAGGCAGCCGCGCCTTCCAGTTGTGGCGGCGGCGGGCTCGGCCCATGGCGGCGGCGGGATCGCGCCCGGCGCGGCCGCACGTGCAGCCGGCAGCCACTTCCGCGGGCCGCAGCTATCGCGAGAGCGGGCGGGGCGCGGCGGCCTGCGCAGGCGCGGGCGGGGCTCGGGCCTCGGCGGCCGGTCCGGCCCTCGGCGGGCGGTTCAACCCCTCGGCGGCCGGTCCGGCCCTCGGCGGGCGGTTCAACCCCTCGGCGGGCGGTTCGGTCCTCGGGGTTTCCCCTTGCCCCTCCGAGCACCGGGGCCGTTCCGCTCCGTGTCCGGCGCGCAGGGCCATCACACCGGCGTCGGGTCTCTGAGCCAGACGGGCTTCCCAGCCTCCCTCCCCGGCGGCGCCCGGGCAGGCGCGGTGTGCAAGGCGCGGTGTGCAAGGCGCGGTGTGCAAGGCGCGGTGTGCAAGGCGCGGTGTGCAAGGTACGCTGTGCAAGGCGCGGTGTGCAAGGTACGCTGTGCAAGGCGCGGTGTGCAAGGCGCGGTGTGCAAGGTACGCTGCCTCTCAGTGCAAAGTTTCAGTAAACATTTATTTTAAGCTCTGTCACTATACCATAGTTGATTTGTGAAATCGGTCTACAAATATTTAACTACATAGTACATTGATTGGGTGGTCAGATAAGTAATAAATAAAGGCATGTATAGCTCTGTAAAAAATAAGCCTGATATAACTGTAACTACTTCACAATGTTATCAGTAGAATCTAATACTTCCCTAGGGATCGTATGTCAAAGTGTACATATATCATCTCTTCAGACCAATTAATTGTTTTTTACATAAACACAGTTGTACAAACTTAAACACTATCATCTTGAAATCTGATGTACAAAACAGATGTGAAGTCACTAACTCGGTGCCGATAACGAGTGCTACCATAGCAAATACCACTTCTGACTAAAAGGCAAAGATCAGTTTTCGAATGTGCTGTCATCACAGTTCGATGGAATTGTCCAAAAGTTTAAAATACATGCAGATACGAGAAAACCTTTTATTTATTTTCCCAGACAAAGAGAACTTATGGTCATTTATGCCATTAGCTGCCAAATACAGATCAGTATGTGAGGCAAATCACACTGAGACACTTCCACGCCATCGCAGAGCTAAGGTTGATACGGGCCTATTTTCCACACGAACGATGCGACAAGTCTGTAAAAGCGAATCACGATTTGAAGGACGCGCCATTAAGTACAGCACTGAACTACACCAGATTGTACACGTTGCACTCCGACACCCAACACCACTTTGAGAAGCATCACATTCCCAACGTGACAGATTGGTTACCGACAGGTGTTACTGTAAAAGAAACCGCTAACCATGTCAGCTCAGTAAAAAACATCAATGTGTTGGAAATACTATAGTAGGTGCAAATATGACATCTCAAGGGTAAAATACTTCAAACCCTGATGGGATTTCTGACACTGGGCAGCCTGAAGCACGTCTCAACCTGTGATACCAGTCGGATTCTTCACAAAGCTGCTGCAAATGGGAAGGTCAATAACTGGGAACTATTTTGCCCGCTGGCCTTTGGACGGGCACATGTTCCCATCCGGCAGCTGCACAGGTAGCCCCTTGCCCAGTGCCAGCTGCCAGGGGAAGGGGCTGCCGGAGGCACACGTTGCTGTGGCTACCCTCCAGATCTGGGGTTTATTCCCATTTCTGCCACCGCCTTGGGCCAGTGTGTCAAAGCTTGGGTGAGGTGGCGACACCTGCACACCTCTGCAAGTTCCTACCGGATGCTCCTGTCACTGGCAATACAAAAGCAGCACAACCACTGTCACGGGAGCGAGTTCTAAGAAACAGAGCAGAAGCCTCGATGGATAAACTAGATGACCTGGCATGGAAAATATTTGCCAAAGGTATTTACAAAAGTGGAAAGATATTAAATACAATATCACGTTCATGTTCCAAAAGCGCTTTCACTACAGTGCATGTTTAAAAATACAGAGCATTGTTAAAGTTTATATATTGAAGATTAGATTGTGCTTTAAAACAAAAAAAGAATCGTTACTTCTGAATTTGACTAAACATGAAAACCGAGTGCTGGGAAAAATACCGATTAAAAATACCCAATTTTACATATACTGCTTTTCACATCACGTTTTGCTATACATAGGCTGCAAGTAAATACAAAAATACTTCTTTTCAAGCAGCAGGGTGTTTAAAATTAAGAGTATTGATCTAGGAGGGCTGATTTTACACAACTCAAATAAATTATTAGAGCTAGACAGGGATGAGCTACAATCCAGATTAACTTGTATATAGTATTTTAAAAGAAATCTTTATCATAGACACTTCTTAATATAGAAACAATTTGGTATTTTTAAGTTTAACATTAAATATGGATTACAGAAAATACAATCTCTGCAGAACTGCCTCGTGCACACTGTCCCATGGAAGTCAATGGAGCCACTCACACAAGCCAGGTTTGCAAAACACACGAAGTCCTGACGAGCTTTGCTAATTAGCCCCTAATTTCCAGGTTGGTGTTTTAGCCCAGCTCCCTGCGCACAGCAGCAGGGAAAACTGAGTTTACAGGGAAGACTCTCTAATACTGCGGCAAATGAGCTGTAAAAAGGAATAGATTGGAATGTACATTTTTGGCTTTAGGAAGCGGGCTATTTGTTGCCCTAGTACTTATCTGTTTGTGGCAAAGACTTTAAGTTATGAAAAGCAGCTACTTTGCAACTCTAAATGTGTAATTCCTGAAAAATGGGGTGCAGGGGGATTTACAGATGATGTGAAAAAAATTAAAACCATTACAACAGTGCCAACTGCACATGAACTTCAACCGTGTTGAACTGATCACAGTTTGGAGTAAAGGCCGTGACCACAGATTTCAAAATAATCCTTCACGTCAATGTCATGCACAGCCCAGAAGAGGTTAGGCAAGTAACACACAGTTTAAGAAGAGTTATTAAACCTCAGCATAAAGAGAAAAATAAATTCATCCCACAGCTATATTCAGGTAAGCGTCACATCCAACAAAAGCTTGACCCAACAAAACAAGAAGCTGAAGACCAGGTGCCACGCGGTGCTCAGCTGTCCCGGCTGGCCCTGTATGCCGATCACCATCTTTGTTCCCCTTTCTTTTCAGCCAGTCCCTATCACACAACAATCTCTGTTGCTTTATTTTTTTCCTTTCCTTTGTTCATTTAGACATTATGGAATATACGGTTGATCAGCTGTGGTCCATCTTACCGCTTATGGTAGGATACTGTGCTCCTCATCACTACAGTTTAGATCTCTCCCCACAACTCTGTCCTGGAACACTAGAGGTTACTGAGTCAAACCCCTTCCTGGACTTTCTTCCCTGAGGTTACCTCATCTCAATGCATTTCAGCAAACTGTACAAAGCCAGTCTACAAGCCAGTTCATCCTAAAGTTACAAGTACATGGAATCCTTCAAAATAAAACTGCTTCAAAGCTCCTAAGGTCCCTTTGAAACACAACTCTAAGACACCCTTCTCATAAGGTGAGTCACTTTCCCAAAACCTCATATAGTGAGGACACAGACTTCAAGCAAAGAGCTCCTATAAAACCGTTACAGTTTCAGAAAAAAATCCAGATCTTCCTGAAGATAATTTATTGCCGCCTATTGGTCCTGAGAAAGCTTTAAGCAATGATACGTTTGCAAGTGTTTTAACTGCTGCCTTTTCTGAGAAAGCACGTGGGTCCTGAGATTAAAAATCATGTTTTACTCTATGCACTTATGCTTGGAAAATGCTTCACTGTGAAGATAAAATACAAGTTACAATTTGCCACGTTATGTCTCTTCCCTTTGTGTCAACTTATTCAAAGAGAATTCCTTTCAGACGTCAAGTTCTTGAAATGAAATGGAATGAAATAATGCCACACGTGCACTCCTCAATTCCTCACGTTGGACTGGCATTTAAGCACTTCAAGTTTATGAACTCTTCCTCCTCCCTTATTCCCCACCTGCTATTAAAAGCCACGCTGTGAATTTTTTGGCCTGGATACCAGAAAATTCCCCATCTGATACTCTATGAAAGGCAACTTCAAGGCAATGAAAAAAGCCAACAATAAAACAAAAACATTCACAACTTGGAAAAAAAACCCACGTGGACCCACAGCAGTTACTTCTCAATGGAAGTGTTTGGTAGCTTGAGATTTTTTTTTGTCCTTTTTAACTTTTTTAAGTGTCAAATTTGCATATGTTTAGCTCAATTTCAATATTTGAAAGACTACTCAATTTGCTTTTATAAAAACTTTACAAAAGATGTTTTTAAATGCTTGTAAAAGTAAGCCTTTATCTACTGAGAAAATTCTAGTACTGGATAAAACTCTCTGAATGTACAGCTGAATTTTTTTAATCTTCTTCTTTTTTTCCTACAATGGCTGAGTGTATAACCTAGATAAATTAGTCTTACACATGATGAAAAGTTATAACTTTGCCCACTTTTTACCATGTGATGTTTTGTTGCTTTGTAACTTCGAATGAGACAGCGCTCAGGAATTTTCTAGAGCTGGTGTACAGTGGTCTATAGGGGTCGGTTCACTGGTCACTGCCTCTGTCCAGGTTTTCGATCACCCGCGAAAGACGTATGTTCAGAAGTCTGATCTGACTGTTGAGGTGATCCATCTTCTCCTCAAGGCTGCTGTTGCTGTTTCTTCGCCAGTAAAACCCAACTGGCCCCGTCATGAAGTAGACTGCTACAACAAAGCAGAGAGGCAGGACTGCGTGTTCCGGGTCACCTTCGTACTTCTGAAGGATGTAGATGCACGAGAGAGTGAACAGAGCAACCCTGGCAATCCAGAAAAAGCGACCAAACAGCATGTGCAGGAGATAGAAGAAGAATCCCAAGAAGAGAGATAAAAACCAATAGGCAAGTATAATGGCACCAATCAGCAGAAGAGCACGAGTTGGGTTGTTGGCAATCGCCGCTGGGCTGAAATAATGAGTCAAGTTGGAGGCTGAAAACCAAAGGAAAATGTACAGAATATTAATGAGGGCAGGCAGAGTGGTCAAGGTAAAAATGCAAGCACAGCTTCAAAGGGTTATGTGGTGAGGTCATAGCTGTGCTTCCTAAAGTAAGGGGTATAAAGTCAGTCCATTTCTGGACAGACCTTTTTGAAATCCCTGGCTCAGCTCCAATGACACAACCAAATCAATTCATTTAAAGCAGAAGTGCTAAAGGTTCTTTAAAGACAAACTACTGTAGGGCCTAAGGTTGAAGTTCATACTGAGGCTAAAGACCTTGCTTTGTAGAAGTTACATTGTGAAGGCTCTCAATTGCACTTTTCCTTCTTCTAGCTCTCCTTTATCTTCCTCCGTTGTTTCTAGCTGGATTCATCTACCTAATGATGATATCAACCAACCAACCATGACATGTAATGTGGTTTACAGACATCCTGCAGATATCTGTACAGCCACGGGATATCTGGGTTTAGTCCTCTTATCTGAGGACACTAATATCAAAACCAAAGCCACACAAAGCGGATACAGACACCACTGATGGATCTTTAAAGCACTGTGATTAAATGGATTTTTTTTCTCAGTAAGCCTATGCATGTAAATATTGACACAGGCTGATACGGTTCAAGAGTTAACAGGCATCACACTTACCATCAATCCCAAGAACATCCAACAAATCAGTCCATATTCTCCAGAATGTGTCCATTAATATATCGACCCCATTCACAAATCTCTCAGTCAACCTGGAGAAAAACTGTGAAATAAAACCAAAAATGAAAATTAATCCTCAACTCTTTAAACACACTTGAGACTTACTAGTCAGGAATGGAATCATAACTCATTACACCAGAACTGCAGTCTGTTTGGACATGGCCCCAAGGAAAAAAAAATACGTAACTCTCTAAATGGCTTTTTAACCCTATGAGTTGTAAATTTACTTATTACCATTTTCCTTATTCTAGCTATGTTGGCACGTAAACATTGACAGGACTTAATAATGCACTTTATCAGCCTTACCATTGTTCTGAAGCTTAAAGAAAATACTATTACTAGCAATGGACATCGGTGAGCAAACGAGACAATGAGCTTGAGAGAGAGATAAAGCATCACACCCCAACGTCTCTAATGCATTCACAGGTCAATTTAAGTTTTATTTCTTCCTGCTAGCTAAGGAGTGAAGGAGCAGAGGAATGCAAAGGTCGGTCTGCTTGCACGCCTGATTTCCTGCAAGTTCCTATGTGGCCCCGCAAATACAGGATGCTCTGGTGATGCAGACGGACCATATTCCAGTTGGAGGGCTCCTAACCGACAATGCTTTGTCCTGTCTGCCTCTCTCACCTAAAACAACCATTACCTAGAGATTTCTCTTCTTGCAGTTTGCTCCACATCAAATCCCATTCCCCGTTTTTTCTTTCCAAAGCAAAGCTGCAGCCCTTCCACCGCCTCACCCACAGCCGGGCTCGCACAGGGGGACGAGGCCGCCGCAGGTCCAGCGCCGAGGAACGGGCCGGAGGGGAGGCCAACGGTGGGGCTCTGGCTCGCAGAACCGCCCGGTCACCCCCGGGAGCACCGGCGCGGCGAGGGAGCGCCAAAGGAAAGGAAGCGAAGGGTCTGTGGGGGAGGAAGCGACCGGCGCCTCACCTTCTGCAGGGCCCGCACGTTGTCCTCCCCGAAGAGGCCGCTGATGCCCTGGTAGAGGCCGCTGGCGGCGCGGCGGAGGCTGTTTTGCTTGTCGGCGCCGCGGCTCCGCGCTGCCCAGGCGCCGGGCCCCGCCGTGCCGCCCAGCAGCAGCGCCAGCAGCAGCAGCGCCGGCAGCCGCCCCGCCGCCATGGCCGCCCGCGCCAGGCAGCGCCGCGCTTGTGGCGCCGCCTCGCGGCCGCGCACCAACCCCGCCGGCGTCAAGGGAGGCGGTGCGGGGGGGCGGAGCTCACGGCCCCCCCTTTAAGCAACGGGTTCACTGAAATCACAAAATAGTCCTTCATACTGAAATGGGGCAGCTTCCTCTGAGCCAAAAAGGTCTATGCAAAGCTGTGTCTAGCCTCTGAGTTTGTCTACAACCAGCCCTAATATTCAACCTCTTCCAGTACTTGACCTGTCACTATATTTTGCCCGCTCCAGGCTAAATTTTACATTTCACTAAACACCTGCCAAAATTTTCTTCCTTACATTCTTGTCAGGATTTCCCATCTCAGCGGAGGGCTCTCCGGCTGTCAGCATGCACCTTCGAGAAGGTTCTGGGTCTGTTTTCCCCATATCATGCACCCAGGAAGGTGCTGGCAGACAAGGTCCTGCCTTTGCCCCCTCCAAGCCCTCCCAAGCACCCCGGGTTCCAGCCACTGCCCTGCTCAGTGTCTCCCCTTGGACTCACTCCAGGATCAACATCCATCTCACAGCATGGAGTCCAAACCTGTGCACACTGCTCCTAAGGTGGTCTCAAACACTTCACGCAGAAAGGACCATGTCTCCCAACCCACATGTCCTTACTAACACAGCCCAGGGTGCTGCTGGGCTGCTCTGCTGCAAAGGCACGTTGTTGACTCACAACCAACTTTCTTGCTCCCCAGATCCTCTCCTGAGGAGCTTTTAAATTGTTTATGCATCTGTTCAAGCTCTTGAGACTTGTCATGATCTTTACAGAGTGCATAGTGAGCTGCTTTTCCTGCATGGATATCCCTCTCTGAGGACATTCCCAGGCATGATCCCCAAATGACAGAAAGAAAATAGAAGCTTAATGTAAAAAAAATGACATGTACCTTTTCAATACACCATCAACTTCAGGTCAAGAGATTCTGAAGGACTCTTGAAACACTGACTCAGACGTATATGCTGAAACTCAGAAAAATGCTTAATGGTGCGACTCCCTCTTCTGATGGGTTTTATGTTCATCTTTCCTGACTAATCCGGTGAGCAAAAGACCAGTTGGGAAGTATAAATTAGACAATGCTATCAGCTGCTTCTGGGTAGTGACACCCATCCAGGATGTTAGCAAAGTGAAGTAAGAATCCCCAGGAGATAGCAAAGTACGTTATTGCCTTCAGAGTATGCTCTGATTTATTGCTGATTGGCAGGAGCCTGAGGTAAGCAAGACAGGAATACAATGACAGCAATATAAAACCAGATCCATAGGTTTGTAGTGTGGATACTGCACACACCGGTGACGTGAGCTGGGGCAGAAAAGGCTTGAGGAATTGCCCAATGGTACCTTCAGGGCATGGGGGATCCTGACCCCCTCCCCAGAGCAGCCCATGACTGTGTCCTTGTGCCATTCAGGATCTCTCCTCTGAAAATCACAGAGCTCTACTTTTGCCAGCCCTTTCCTGGGGAGTTCTTGCAGAGGCAGGGGTGCAGCTTGGAGCTCTTGCAGTCACCAGAATAACTTGAAGTATTTCTCTCTGATTTAATACCCTGTGTCCTTGATGTTTAAACCTTGTGGCTCAGTCTGAGTCTGGTTGCTGGGTAGACATCTAAAATATAGACATCTTTCCTATGGCCTTTTCCCCAGTTTTAGTCTGGACAAAACACTTATTTTCACATTTAGCAGAATGGCCCAGACCTTTTAGCATTTATTTGTATTTGCCCTGAAAGGGCTGGGCCCAGCTCCAGGAAGGTACTTAGGATCTTGCTTGATTTCAGTAGGGTAAGGGTTCTTTATAAACAAAGTTTTCATTCTCTTTTAAGGTGTTCCTGAAATTGCTGGTGTCTTAATACCTGTGTATATTCTAAAGTCTATCTCCTACTCTTCCAAAACTGGTTGGTAACTGATGACAGGTATTTCTGATGTTCTTCTGAGGTTTCTGGTTATCTGCCCTTAGTGTCATGCTGTGCCTAGACTCCCAGCAGACAGTACTGTGTCCACTTCTTTCACGTAAAGAACCTTCTGGTACAAAACTGTGACAATAATCTAACTGTCATGAGTGCCATTTCCTGTGCCAGTTATAATGCTTTGATTTGCTTGTAGTTGGCATTGCCTTCTCTGAATCCCCTGTGCAAATTTGGGGACATCTCTATTTCTCTGAGTGAGTTTCCATTGTGGGATTCCCCTCAGAATCAATTCTACAAAGTGCTTGCTGTTTCTTTCCACTCATTCTTTACAGGGGCTCAGAAGCCTATTTTAGTAGCTGCCTCAGGAAGCCTGCACTCAGGGCTGTCCTTCACATGTAAGGTCAGGATAATTTGGGAATCTTCCCTGGTGTTTAATTGATTTCCTGACCTGTCTCAATAAGCCTATTTTTGTTACATTTGTCGGGTACATTCACCTCTCCAAATCCACAGCTCTTACGAAATGATGCAGTATTTCACCATTTTCATCTAAATAAATGAAATCATGTCTGCTCAAAGACTACATTGCATCATGGCATGAAATATTGATCTCAACTGCACTGAACTTTAATTAGGTCCACTGTGAGATTTCTAGAAACATCCTCTAATGAAGGTCTTACAGTACAGAGGATGCTTGAGTGTACTTTGCTTCTTGATCTGCACTAGACACCGTGTAAGAGTCTAGCTAACCCCTAGCTATAGGGATTTAACAGCAATCTGAACAGTATTTAGAATAAACAGGAGCCTTCTAGATGTCAAGGTGTTAGCAAATCATAGAGTTGTCTCTTTTATGTTGAAAAAAAATGGCATAGCCTTAAAGAAAGCCAACTGGCTTTTGTTACTGTGGACCTGTCCTTAGTCTCACTGACCCTTATTTTTCTGCCTTCACAGATTCAACTTGTCGTAAACAACTGCTTTATGACCTCTTGTCATTTTAGGCCCTTTGTCTTCATATTTTGCTGCTAGCTCTGTGAGGCTTTTCTTGCAATATGTCACTGCTGCTTTGGATTTTTATTCTGGTTACTTGTACTCTTGACACTGTGTAGAGGTTGCACAAAGTCATAGATGTCAAATGAGCCAGACAGTTCTTATTCTTGTATAGGCTCATTTACCAATTGGTGGCCACTCTAAATATAGGATTTTTAAAAAAGTTTCAAAAATCTTCAGATTTCCTAATCCAGGTGTAGGATCAATGGATCAAGGTCAGGCCTCAGCATGTTGCACAGATTGCTGTGAAGTATTACGAAACTTTTATCCATGCGGGTCCATACATTTCATCACTTGCTTTAATTTCAGACTGAATGCACATTAGTTACCTCACAGACTTCAAACAAGGTATTGCTATCATCACATTACTGTTGATTGTTTCTGAAGAGCCACTAATCCAATCTAAAGCAGAAAATGCAATTTAAAAATCTGTTATTACTATTAGTAGGTATAAACAAGGCTTAGTATGATTTGAAAATGTTATTCAGGCTGTTTTCCTCCAGCTATCCTAGTCTAGTCTCTGAAATATTTTTAGTAGTCACTGCAGTCCTCTTAATGCCCATTTACTCGTTGAAGGCTTATTTTTCCTTCTTTTTATTTCCGTTTTTCCGAAGATACTCTTGGAAGAAGGAAAAACCAGTTCAGATAAGGCAAAACTCGACTGAGGGCAACAAACGTGGAGGCATAACCCACTCTAAGGAATGAGACAATGGCAAAACTGCTCTTAATAAACGGGAAGCTCTGTCAGGCTTTCCTAAAAGACCAAGTTTTATCGCCCAATTCCCAGCACATCCCTTCCTCCTTGAACGGTAAGTGGGTCAAGTCCATTTTAAACTACGGCATTTCAGCTCAGTGAGAAGCTATTTGGGTTCCTTCTCAGGTGATTTGGCTGAGCATTTTCTTTTTAGACGCACAGGTTGCTTTGGGGGAAGGAAGGCTGCTGGTTTGCTGTCCCTTTTTACGCTACAAACCGTTCCTACCCGCATAGCCCAGCCGCCGCGCCAAGATCGCCTCAGAGCTGAGGGGAAATCGCGGCGCCGCGCCACGCCACCCCTCCCGCTGACCAGGATAAGCGCTGGCCTCCGATTGGGCACACCTCCTCTGATTCGGCTTCTCATTGGTCGGCAGAGAAGAGGGTTTGAGAAATCTCTACGCCAATTGGTTCCTGCCGGTGTCAGCTCTTCCGCCGTCAGCCCAGCTGCGAGGAGAGCGGGCTCTGGGCTGATGTGGGGCCAGGCGCGTGGCAGCCAATCAGGAGCGCCGGCGTCGCGGCCGCCCTGCGTCACGCGGGATCCGTCCGCAGCGTGCGGCCGCTCAGTGCCGCTCCGCCCTAAGCGCGGGCAGCCGGGGGGATGCGGCCCCCTCGGGGCGGCCTCGGAGCGGGGCGCAGGTGAAACCAGAACGTGAGGTAAAAATGCGAAATTACAGGTTTGCTGCCAGTAGCGCATCAACGCCAGCCGTGACAGGTTCACCAGATACTCGCGTCAGGTGTACGTCTGCCCAAAAGCTCACCTTGACACCCCAGAGCAGGACAGAGTGTACATAAATTGGGGGTAGATAGATTCAGGGGGCTAGAGCTGCCCTGGAGATCCCTAGGAGAGGGCGGTGCTGCAGGACAGGAGGCAATGCTCTCAGAGAATCAGACCCTGACAGCTGCACTGCAATACTTGGTGTCCTGAGCCCAGCTGAGACGGTGGGACGCCGGGGCCAGGCCCCTGGGGCAGGCAGCCTGCCCTCCCTTATCTCCGGCCTTTGGCAGAGCGTCCCAGCCGCGGATTTCACACTTCCACTGACCTCTGGGCCCTGCTGCCAAGGCAAGGGAGGCCCATAAAAGCAGATAACGTGTCCTTTTTCCACCCCTAGCCTCTCCAGCTCCTCTCAGTGAGTTATTTTAAAATATGTCATATGTAAGGTCTTTCTTAGGGCAAACATACATGGCAGGAAAATCACATTGCCATGGCCTGCAAAATTAGTAAGGTAGTTGTAGTCCAGTAGCCCAGAATGCTACATGAAGTTTGTAAGTACACACTACCATCTAGTACAGCTATTTTCATTTTACACCGTATGCCTGCACCATTTAGCATAAAATATCTGTTTTTTCGAGGCTACTGTGACTTACAAGGGAAAAGGTGACCTTGAGGTAACAGTTACACAAGCAGCAGGTATACACAGCCACTTGTGTGCTGCTACAAAGCACTTCATTGCCAACGCTTCTCGGCTAAAATCGGCTGTTGCGACGTAGCGATTGTCAGCAAGAGAAAGACCTCGCTCGTTGACAGCAGAGAAGCAATCCATTTGAATCCAAGGTGCTGGATATGTCGGCAGGGAGCATTCCGAAAGTGTAACTGGGATAGCGAGGCTATGGAGAAATGCATTTCTTGCCCCATTAACTGTGCCAAAGACATTTGTCAGCGGGAACTTCTTCAGACCTGTCTGGGATTAAAAAACAAAACGCGTAAAGCGGAGAGCCCGTTGAAAAGCTCGAAGCGGTGCTTGCTCCCCGCTGTGCGCACCTGCTGCCCTTTAATCCCGCTACAACCGGCGGCTCACCGAGCCGGGGCTGCCTCAGGGGTACAGGAGGGTCCCGGGGGGTCGTTGCGGCTGAGGTGAGAGAACCCTGAGGTCGCGGTCAGGGAGAGGCTGGGCCCCGCCGCCCTGAGGAGCCGCACCGCAGGCCCTGGCTGGGCTGTGCCGTGGCCGGGCGCCAGCCGCGCCTGTCCCCATTCATTCCGCACCGGTCGCGCCTTCCGCGGCTCTCCTGAGGGTGCCGGGGGGGGCTGTGGGGGAGTGGGCGGGGAGGCCGGAGCAGCGACGGGGCCGATCCGACCCAAGCCGAGCTGGGCCCCGTCGCGTCGCCCGGCTCACCCCCCCTCAGCGGGCGGGGCACAACGCCCCGCACTCCTTTCTCTCCGGCGGAAGGTTACGGAGTGATTCGGCCTCGTAAGGGCTCGGCAGCCCTTAAAGAGTGCGCCCGGAGGAGGAGCCCCGCAGTCAAAGGCTGAAGGAGGCGGTTGTGGTGTCAGCGCCGCTCGGAGGGAACGGCTTCTCTCGTTTGCTGCCACCATGTCCCGGGAACCCGAGATCATGGAGTCGCAGGTGATGTGGGAGCCTGACACCAAGCGCAACACCCACATGGACCGGTTCCGCGCCGCCGTGGCCAGCAGCTGCGGGATCCGCCTGGGTGAGCGCCGGGCGGAGGCGGGCGGGCAGCGCCCCGGCGAAGGGGCTCGCGGGCTCTGCTTCGGGCTGGGGCATCTGGCGGGGCTGTTTCCTCGGGGTTGGTCTTACCGCGGCAAGGCTGTGGGCTGTCTGCCTGTCTTTGCACCAGGGAGGGGGAGCAAGGTGTCCCTAGGGTGTCCGGAGACTCCTCCCCGGGGTTTGAGGGGATTTAAGTGGTCTGGACCACCAGCAGTCTCTGGCACACACACAGGCCTCCGGTGCAGCATCTCACTTAGCATGAAGGTACACGCTAATGGGGAAATGCAAACAGTATTATCTCTTACTGGTACTGCTGCTGGACGTCAGCCCAGGCAGCATCGATATTGGTACCTGCTGTGTTCTCCTGACTGCTCTGGTGTGTAGCTGAGGCCCTGCTTGTGGGTGTTTCCTGGGGCCAATAGCAATACTGAAGTGAGTTAGTGTTTTAAGGGGCTGTGAGAAGGAGGGATCTCTGCTGTCGTGAGGTTAGTGTAAGCCTTAATATGGTGCTTTAACAACATATGGGTGTGAGATTTGAGTTAAGGCTGTGTTTGTGTCTTCATCCTTATTTGTGATGAGTATGTGTGAGATGCATAAGTAGATTCAGTGATAGAAGCTGAGGTTTTTAGCTGTGTATCTCCTCCAGCTCTATTTCATGCTCTTTCAGGAAATACCTATATTATTCTGAATAGTTATGCAGCCCTTTAATTTAGAAATAACCTGTCAATTTTGAATTTAGCTCTGCTTTGACTAGGGGGCTGGACCTCCAGAGGTGTCTTTCAACCCAGATTGTCCTGACTTTTCCCTGACTGCTGACTATAGGTGATGTCTAGGGAATTGGAAGTCAGTAGTGCTGCTGCTGTGGACTCCATCACATCATGAACCAAGTGGACTTCACTGCACGTGGGAATCAAACCCTCCAGTTCTTACAACATTGTTTTATGCTGTCTAGTCTTCCAAAGTGTTTGGGGACTAGTTTGCTTGTGTAGCTTTCCTATAATAATTCGTCTGATGGAGGATGGCTGGAGTAGTTTTGGCAAGGGTTTTGACAAAGTCAGTTCAGAAGACATGTGGCTGTGGTATAAGCAGAGGCATGCTGGAGTAGTAGCAATTTATCTAGTGATTATAGCAGTTCATATCTGGAAAACAATTATGCTTCTTGATTGTGAACTTACTGTGGAGGCAAGACAGGTCATTATTTTCACTGCTAGGGGTTTTCCCATTTGAACACAAATACATAGTGTCTAAGTCTCCTGCTATATAGGAAGCAAGTTGATACAGGATTTTAGCCAACTCCTGAGTAGAAGTGTCATGTAACTGGTACTCATCTGATGAAAATTGAATACAGTTTCAGATGGGCTGCTCATGTTTATGACTGTAACAACTAGAACTCTTTCACCTCATTCTGAAGTGGCTGTCTCCATTCAGACATAGATTCCTGTGCATATGTAGAAATCCTTGTCAGTTTCCATTAGATTGGAGCTGGCCTTTGATCTGTGTGCCGTTCAACTAAGAATTGATTCTTTATGTAACTTTAAGATG
This sequence comes from Colius striatus, assembly GCF_028858725.1. Lineage (NCBI taxonomy): Eukaryota > Metazoa > Chordata > Aves > Coliiformes > Coliidae > Colius > Colius striatus. The sequence continues at coordinate 12,787,552 of NC_084775.1, read as the reverse complement.
TGTCCTGACTGAGGATAGCTAGGGGTGATATAACCCTTTGGACACCTGAAAATGTAACAAGATTTATTTTTTTTAACTGCTAACAGACCTGTGCCCTGAAGGATTGGCATGTTAAAGCTCATATGAGGACAAACTATAGACAAGGTAGAACAAACTTTTCACACTGTAAGAAGGAAAAATAGAGGTGCATTTAGCAAATGACTTGGAGCATGTGGTACAGTTGTATTTTGGAGGAAGCTTGATCTTCCTTTAGATAAAGTACTATCCTCACACCAGCTGATATGCAGTGTGCAGAATAGTGAAGATTAACTTGGACAGAGAGCAGAAAAAGGTATGTAGGAGGCTGAGATTGAGGCAATATGTACGCAAGAGATGAGTTACAGAGAAGAGTCTTTGCCTTGGCTTCTACTCTGTCAGTAGTGCTTAGGGAGTACTCTCCCATTGATGGGAAAGATAAAGTGGCCTAAGGTGTGGAGAGGACAGACTGGGAGGGGAAACAGCTGTAGTGATTAAGTGTGAGAAACATTGTAGAGATGGTTTTGAATGTTTTTTCCTCAAAAGTGGAAGACGTCCTCCTTGTAAGAAGAGGATGCAAGGATAACTTCTGAAACAACCACCTGGACAACAGGATGACAAACCAAAGATGACTGGAAAAAAATTACTTTAAGGAGTTTAGCTGAAAGCATCAAATAGGAAGCACCATTGGCAGAGCAGGAGAGTGTTAGTACAGTCACTGATGGCAGATTCATATGTAATTTGGATGTTGGAACATCTTCAGACAACCTGGACATGAGTTGAGACTGTCACTTTTAAGCTAGTGAAGACTTATCTTCAGTTATTAATACCTCAAAATGTGTTACACACTGAATTTTGGTATTTGGTTTCAATTGTAGGGTTTTTGCTATGCATTCCTCAGGTTATTTCATGTGTCGGTCATGTAAGACTTATAACCATGAAAATAAGCAGGTTGATGCTAGGTCATGGTTCTAATACCTAGCTAATACACATTTTGTTTCACTTATATTTTCATGCTAAAACAGTATGAATTAAGCTACAATCTCAGACCCTTCATTTATTGAGGGATAATGCATGCTTCCATTGTTGATATTGCAGTTATATGACTATGTGCATCTAATCTCCATGTTGCTTTGCTATCAGTGGTCTTTGGTCCTGGGCTAGAACAATACAGCAAATGTCTCTTGCCAGGAAAATGTGTTTGTCTTTTGCTGTATGAAAGTGTTATATTGATATGATAAGGAGTGGAAGTGTCAGCAAGTAGGATTCTGCCCTAATAACTAATCTTCAGTTTCCCTAAGTGGGGAGTGGTTGTGTGTAGATATTGCATGGGAGAGTCATTAGGAGAGGACCCTATGTCTGTGGTGGCAGATGGCTTGTAACAGGTGAAATTATGCTACCTATTCAGATGTTCAAGAAGACTATTTTTGTTGATGCTGTAGTCAGTTGCCTTGAACAGGAGTGATATAATCTCTAATCAGTTTTATCTTACTGGCTGTTTTAGCCACACTTTCTTTATCTGGGTTATCCCTAGATGTGGTTAGTCTCAACTCCTGTAATTATCCATATAATGCTAACAGAGATCTATTTCTTCTAGCCAACTATGATGACTTATACCAGTGGTCAGTGGAATCCTTCTCAGACTTCTGGGCAGAATTCTGGAAGTACAGTAACATCCTATGCTCCCGCCTGTATGATGAGGTAAGGAACTGTTTATCTTAATGGTCACATGCCTCACAAAGGGGAAATAAACCAGTTTTACAGTCAATCTTTTTACCTGTTCCTGGAACCTTTCTAAATGATAAGAATCTGTCAAGTGTATAGTCCTGAATTTCCTTGAATGGTAGATGGTGGTGTTCTCTTGCTGTTACACTGAAAACAGTGAAATCCTCCAGTTCTATAATCCTAAACCATTCTGCTGTAGTGTCCTTGTGGTGATGTGCTCATATACCTTTGCAGTCCTGGCTGCTTGTGAGGAGTGTACCAATATTCTGCTTTTTGCTTTAGGGTCATGCTGGTAGAAAATTATCTTGATGTTGTAAATGCTGACGTGAAGTCAAGTTTGTTCCCTGAATCAACTTACTTGATAAGCACACCTGCTCTACTCTGGTTTTGTAGAACTGGTTATGGAAGTATCTGCAATCAGATGTAGGCTTGAAATATCTCTGAGGGGATGGTAGCGGATGCACGCAATCACAGGTGGAATAGCAGATCATACTGCCGTGTTGCTTTGAGACAAAGGTGACTTCAAAGCTCTGGCAGATGGAGGGCAAAGCTGGAGCCCTTGCACAGTCCTGGTGTAGGATATCAACATCACCCTATGGCTTTCCCTCTGAGGAAGATAATGGACTAATTACTTCAGAAGCTTGATGCAGAGGAACCCTCCTGGGACTTAGTTGAGAGAGAACTGGACTTGTGTCTTAATCCCTGGAGGCCATCTGTTCAAGAACACTCAAAACTGGCAGCTCTACAGAGGATCTGGTAAGTTTCTTTTGCCTTTTCCTGTCTTAGAAATTTCTGTACTGAGAGATGTAATAGATCAAGTGGTTCTTCCTGCTGTGAAACTGCAAGAACTATCTTGCTTTTCCAAGTATGTAGTCTGAAGATTGTAAGCAATTAGTCTTTTTTTCCTATAGATGATAGCTCAAAATCTGGCCAGATTCTAATTTGATACTTTCTTTTCTCTATATATTCTGTGTTGCTAGCAAGATTGTCTTTCTAAATTTCCCCATGTAGTTTTGTGGTACTATTTGCACCTGTGTATCTGTACTGAGCAAGCTGGACAGTAACACTTCTTGTTCTCTTGCCTTAAAGGGCTGGTACTCCTGGAAGTCTGTCCCTCCAGACACCACCAATGGCTGATGAACTGGAAAGGTGACTGAAGTAGGCAATGGTAACCTGAAAATGGATGGATGCTGAGGATGAGAAGCAAGAAGATGGAGCTGTCTAGGAAGACTTTAGACTACTTGTGAGCTTCTAGGCCTGTTCTACAATGGTCTTGTTGTGATGTGAGATCTTGAAATGGGAGCAGCAGAGTCTTCTGACAGACAAGAAGATCCTTGACTCGCTCTTTATGGATGTTGCTGTTTTCCTCTTCCTCAATGGCATCATAGTGTCAGCTTCAAGGCTTGACTCCAGCTTTGTTGACCCTCAGCTAACGTGCTGTTAGCCCTTACCATTGGTTCATTTCTTCTGTTTGTCAGGAAGAGAGGCTGGTGGTCATGGGAACCAAGCTGTTCTGCAATAGCTAAAGAGCTGAAAAGCTTGATGCAAAATGTCTTACAACTTGATTCCTGCTGCTTGCTGGAAGTAAGCATGCCTTGAGGAAAATAAAATTGTTCATGAGTTTTGGAGTTGACTCTTTTTTTTTTTTCCCAGCCAGTGAAACAGTTTCTAATTTCACAGGTCATTCTAAGAAAAGCAAGATTGTGTGTGTATATATAAAATACAGGCAGCCAGTGTTTTATTTAAACTTTGTAAAGGTTTCAAGTATTTGGTGTAGATGCTCATGTCACTCTATAGCAATTAATATCTCTGTCACTTCTGAAAAGAACGAAGATACTTGCTGTGTCCAAAGCTATACTGGCATGGGAGCATTGGCATTATGTCAAGTTCATGTAGCTGTTGATTTTTTTCAAGTGAGAAATGTAGTCTAAACACCTTTTTTTCCTACAAAAGGTGCCTGACAACTGTGATTTCTGTGGAGAGGCTGCTTTGAGCAGTTTGACAGCATTTGCTCTAGTTTTTCATAAGGCACGTTATTTTGCTCTTCAGGTCATGCAGGCTAGCTATCACATGCACCAGAGTAAGGCAAGGATTATCTGTCTCATGGTAATGGTGAGACTCTCAAAGGTATAGTCTGTGCTTAAGCTGTGCAGAATCTCTGGGGCATGGTAAGGCATGGCTGTAGCACAACTGCCCAACCTTCAAGGAGGGAAACTGAAGCAGAGGGGAGGACAGAGGATATTGCTAATGTCATGCTTATTCATAGCTGCTGAGGCTTGGGAAGCAGTCAGTGCTTAGCTGCTATGAGGAGCAATTGTAGAAAAGGAGCTGGGGGCATGGGAATACAGCTGACACTTGGCATGTTCACCTAACCGCACAAATTGATCTGAGTGCTTCTATGAGTAGAAGTGAAGCCTAACTCAGGAAATGAGAACTGCAGTCAGCAGTACTGTGGGCTGTATTTCTTTCCTGTAGACTTGCTGAGAAATTTTTGGGAGTGTGAAGTAAAAGGCTTGTAAAGATCCCCTAGAACTGGGATCTTCCCCTAACTTAGCAGACCTTGAGTTTCTGATGCCAGCTGAGAACTTGCTTCTCAGAGAGAGATGAGGTTGTTCTTGTGACAAAGTGCCACTACCAAAGGGACTTGTCCTAACTAGAAGTCATAGATGTTACCAGAGTAGAAAATAATTAAGCATCAAGTATATGAGTCCAGAGCCTTATGCTAGTGGAGCTTGTTGAAGGGGTGTTCCACTTTAGGAAATAATGGGATTATATTAGCTCTTATCCTGAAAAGCACTGGAGACATTCTGCTCACTTATCTTCAAGCTGAGGAAGTCAGTAATGAGTCAGTATTAAGAGTGGCTTCTAGTTATGTCAGTAATATATGTTGGTACAAAATAATTCTGCAGCCTCAGTTGATGGAACTGTAAATGGAACTTGGTTCTAGCTAACTGGTATGAGCAAAGAAATACAAGTTCCCATTGTTAGAAAAATCATTTCAAATAAAGCTCAGGTTGGAGTGCTGCACTGTATTACTTTAAGTTAAAGTGAGTTTTAGGATTGCCTCCAGTCATACATACACTGCACATCTCAGAGCACACAAATATGAGGTTTTCTGGAATGGAAGGTATTTTGAGTTCTAGCTGGCTTTCAGAAGAGCCTTTTACTTGGTCTGGAAGAATGCTGTTTCTGTAATGCAAGAGCAGTCCAGGAGAGAATACCCAAGGGTATAAAGTAAAAGCTTTCAAAAACATAACTATAAAATACAGTTTCAATTTGGAGATTACAAAGTACAGCTGCCTATAGGCAGTTGACTCTCAAAACAGTGGCCTAGTTTTGAAGGAATTTACCTTCCTTCATGGGTGATGCAGAGGGGCTTTTCACCTGTCACTGTTGTTAAAGGTACAGTCTGAGCTTACCAAAGGGTAATTTAACATTTTGAGGCTTAATTAGTTCAAGATGGAGGTAAGTTGTTTCACCTGAATGCACTTTTATGGCTGTTTTTCATTGCCTTTTTTGTTTCTTTGCATGTCTTAATCCTCAATAGAGTATTACTTAATATGGGCTTGTTAGGTTGTTGGACCATCTCTTTAGGAAACAGCAAATCAAAGACAATAGAAATAATGTGCACTCTCCCAGTTTGTAATGCAGCATTTGTTAGTTACAGAGGATAGAAGCAGGGTTTCTGCACTCGGGATGAAGCTATGGAGTACTTAATGGTTACTGCATCTTAATCCTGAAAAATGGAGAATTGGAATAGAAAGTTTGAATTTTTTAGTTGTTTGACTCTACCGTTCCCTTACTTTAGGATTAATTGGAATTAGCATTGTCTAAGTTCCTGATGTTGATCTCTCTACCTTCTGACTCATGCTGGGGAAGAACAGGGTCTTGCACCTTCCTGTGCTTTCATCTTTAGAAGAGGGAGGGAGGCTGGAGTGTGTGGCCTAGTAGAGAGCTGCAATATGCTGTAGCTCAGTCCCTGTTTGTGATGTTCCCAGAGGCAAAACCCTGTATGTGCTGTGAATTGTGGTTTAGATGTAGTCATAGTGGTTTACTTCTCTTGTGTGCTTAAGGCTGGGATGAAGGTAGAACTGTCAGCAAGGAACTCTTTCTAGTTTTGTTGTAGTGATGTCTTTCCTTGTGACAGTTTACAAATAGTTAATCTTTCCAGGCCTGTAATTACAAGGATCTAGTGTCTGTCTGCCATCTGTAATCTGGGAGAAATGACCTGTCTAATAGTGTATAAAGAGCTTGGAATTAATTAGCTGACTTCTGTACAAATGCTCTGAAAAACAAACTATATTCCAGTTTTCCAGGCACGTGTTGTGCTTTTTTTCAGGTGGTTGATACATCCAAAAGTATTGCTGATGTCCCGGAGTGGTTCAAAGGCAGCCGTCTGAACTATGCAGAAAATCTTCTGAAGCACAAGGACAATGACAAGATTGCACTGTATGCAGCAAGTAAGAAAGAATTAATGGCTTGTATGTATTTATAATTCCCAGGACTAGACCTTAGAAAACAGCTCTACTTTTTATGAAACCTTGACATAAACTGGCTTGGGCAAGAGGACGGGGATATAAAAAGAGGAAAATTGAGTTAATAACAGTGGAGTCTGTGATACAGCTCTGCAAAAACCAGCAAAGCATGCTCTGGGAATACAGAGTTCTAGAAAGTCCTTGGCAAACTAAATTAAGTTTTCTTACAATGTGTCTAACTGCTTTAAGGTAGTGGAGATGATGCTGTGTTCCACATCACTTGAGGTATTATGTCACACTTGTCATAAATACTTGCCTAATGCTTGCCTCCAGGAACTGCTGACTTCTCAGTTGCATTTTACTGCTTAGAGGTATTGAAGGAAACTTTTCTGATCACATATGCATATGTATAAAAATCATCTACCAGTTCAGAGAGAATGGGAAAATCTGTGACCCATTTTTAGTGTAATAAGAATTGATCTGGTGAGGTCAGATAGAAATGAGGCTTGTAACAGAAAGCTGGCTTCAAAGTGATGGAGTTATGATTTTCAACTTTTGAGATCATTATTTAAGAGGAAAAAAAAATCAATGCAGTTAAGTACATCTTGTGCAACAGCTGAAGGCCAAACACTGATCAGTAAGTCAACTCTAAATGTATGTACAATTGATGTGATTGATTTCTTCGTGTTAAAAGCTAAACATGCAACTTGAGGACAAAATATAGTTAAATACTTTCCACTCAAATTACTGAGAAATTTATCAACTTAGTGAATTATTTGGCCTGACATGGGATTACATTGTCTCTGTAGATCTTGCTCCTTGTTAGAAAGTCATGGGGTGTACCAGAGCCTCTCTGTCTTGTTGTGGAATCCTAGGTGATGATAGTAAAAGGAACAATATTGAAGACTGTGTCAATGCTGTAGTGAACACATTTACTTCTCTGTCATGAACAGACTTCCACCTGCATTTCTCTTCATGACCTGTATATTTAATCTTCTTAAGCTCCCTTTAAGTCAGAGTATTTTTGTTAACCCCTTGTTGCTAGATCAGAGTGGTGCTTTGGGAAGCGGTATCAGGTTCATGTATTGAGGAGGGATGATTCTGTGGGTGGAATAGAGCACAAAAATGTAAATGTAGCTTTCCTAAACAATTTTACTTGTCACTGGCTTGCACTGTGAATCTTTATGACTCCCTTGTCCTGAGGCCTTCTAAATGGAGCAAGATCAGAGTCCCATTGCCTGTTGTTCTGTGGGAATACAACCTGTTGGCAGTCCCTGCTCAGTTTATGAACTACATGTTACATTGACTTGTGTGGAGTTTCCTGTCAAACCTGTTCTCTGGCCCAGTGTAAGTCCAAATTTACTGGGATGGAAGTCTAAGCAGGCAAAAGAATAAAAAGTACTATTCCCTGTTTGAGGAAATCAGACTGATGGTAGCTGTTCTGTAAGGACCTGCTGTACCAGGGCATGCAGCACATTTTTGTTGCAACATCCTTGGCTCACATATTTTCATAAGAAGTGCTGGATTCTGGAAAAAGGACACGCCAGATGGTTTGCAGCAATCATGTTGAGGAAGTACTAGAATGGACCTTTAAGATGACAAACTTTGCCTTTCATAACATTTAGATTTGTTTATTTTGTTTCACCAGTGATTTATTAACAGCTTGTGTAACATCTGACATTAGTATGAGAATGAAAACACCCTGCAGATCTTTTCAGAGATGAATGGAGTCCAGTTTAGTATTTTTACTTTGTGGTATGTTGGCAAATGCAGATGTTTAAAAAGCATATTGAAAGTCAGCCCTTAGTAACTATATGGGCATGGTCAACAGTGACTTGGCATAATAAAATTTGGCACTTTGCTGCTGCTTCCTAGATGTAGTGAGAAAACTGAGCAGAAAGGGAAAACACAACTATTCTTTCCATCTTGGAAAACAGCCTTGGTGAGTGCAGTCTATCATGATTGGTCCTTGAGAACACACCTCTCTCCAGTGAATAGTGTCATTTTTGCAGCTGGATGATCCTATATTAAAAAATGTCCTTGTGCCTACTGAATGAGTACTAATGATTCATACCTGATTGCTATTAAAAGAGAAACTTGGAATGGCTTGGAACTTGAAAAGCAAAAAGAATAATTATTAGTGGAAACTCTTCACCTGAAATTGCTTTGTGTTCTTCCAGAGCTAGTTATTTGTACCACTGATTTGTTGCACAACTTCTATTGCAATGCATATTTTCTGACTGGTTGTTTGAATCTTCTTTCTTCAGAGGAAGGCAAAGAAGAAATCGTGAAAGTTACTTTTGAAGAATTGAGACAAGCTGTCGCTTTGTATGCTGCAGCCATGAGGAAGATGGGAGTAAAGGCAGGAGACAGAGTTGTGGGTGAGTAATTTTTCTTTAAAGGACAGGTGAAATTTCCTTGAAATATGCAAGTGAGTAGTCAGGGTTCTAGAAACATGAATGTGAAATACTATTTCATGGGGACATTCTGAAGAAAAAGCTCTTATGCTGTTGTATTTATTTGTATGAAATACACTTCTAGAGGGAAGGAACCTGGATTAGCCTGTGAGTTCTCTAGCACTGAAGCGGGAAGGCAAATACTTTATTCATAGCTTCACTAAGGTCTGCTTCATAAGCTTTTTCTGGAAGCAGAAGTGATGGAGGCTTTGCACCTAGGTGAGCCTTGACTTACAAGGTCTGACAGATTCACTTGGGAGTCAACTTGGTAATTATGGCCCTGTGCTGGTTGTTCTGGTGCCAGCTGGCAATTACTAGCCCTGTGGCCCCAGGAAATACAGTGAACTGCAAGTTGCAGTTACCGTGGAGTGACATCATACTACCTTCTGCCACTAGTGCTTTTGGGAATAGTGTCTTCCAGAAGAGTGTTAGTGAACAGCTGGTGAGCAGTAACTTTTCAAGTCCTATCAATGCAGAGCTCAGTTAGAACCCTGTGATCCTTCTGGTACTTCACAACATTTTCTGGAGTAGTATTTCCTGTCATAAGACAGTCATGCAGGATTTTCTATATCAACGTTTTTTTTTGTCTTGTGAACAACTTGTGCAGTATACTGTCCTGACAGAAAGGAGTTACTCAAGCTGGCCTCAGTCCATTTATTTCTAATTTACTGCCTTTGATCTTCCAGCTGAGCCACTTCATCTTTGTACAGTCCAAGTCCCAGTCAGGTTTTTGCTGACCCTTTTTAATGTTTTCTGTAAGTGCTGGTTCTCACTGTGAAGCACATAGAAAGCAGACTTTCTTGACTTATGGAATGAAATTTCTGATGTTTACAAATCAATTCAAATGCTCCGTTTTGTAGGCTGCTTGCAGGGGTTTCGTATGCTATTCTTTATTGCTTTATAAATAAAGTCATAACAGGGCTGCAAACACTTCTGTGTGTTTTGCTGGTTACACTAAACCAAAGGATTAAATCTCATGTGTAAGTGGCAAAAAAGGTGCTCTGTACCAATTTCATATCCCATAATATGATGGAGTGTGTTGTGGGAAGGTGAGAGACAATGCAGAAGAATGATTACTGGATGTGTTTTCATACTTTGTGTGAATTAAAACTATGTGTGACCACACTATAAGAGGGGAGGACAGTTGCTGTAAACTTGTGAGTAACAGCAGCTGTAGCTTCAGTGTGTTCCTGTGAGTAGAAACCTGCTGTTCCTTGCTGCTGTCCTAATTGTCAGGTTAAAGTCCATTTCCTAGACCTTTACATATTGATGTCTGATGCTAAATGAGGTGTTTCTAATCTCAGGAAGAAAATACTGCTCACTAGGGTAACAAATGTAATAATAATATTTAAGTATGACTAGGTGCAATCATATTGAATATGAACACACATTCTGAAATGAGATTTAATAACTTTATCTCCATGAGATTGTTTTGTGTTCTAAGGTGGAAGTTAGTCCTGTTTTCAACATGATTATTGCTGTTAGAACTCTTCTAATCAAAGCCAGGTAGAAATACTACGATTCAGAAAAGAGAACATATAATGATGTCATTTCATGCTCATCATATGAGGGGTTCTTTAGTAAGGTGTACTGTGCAGGACAGCTGTGCTCTGTAGTTGGAGAAAACATGTTATTGAAATACAGCTGTAGTCAGTGGTGCTAATAATGAGGTAATGATGCCATTACAATTTTAATCACAGTTCCTTTTAGTTAATGACTGTATTTTGCTTAGCACAACTGGAATTTAGCTTAGCACAAGCTCTTCAATTTGGTTTGTTGTTTTGGCAGCTTGCTCACTTCTTAGTTAAAGTAAGAAGTATAGTTAATACTTTTAAAAATGAAGATGATATGAATGAATATTTTTGGGCTGAGGTAGAGCTTTTTAAATTAGTCAGAGTCTTCACATGTTCTTTTTTCTTCTGGAGAATTTATCACACTGTACTTTTTTTCTACTCTTCTCTCTTACCCTGGCTGAATACTTTGTAATCTTCAGCGAAATAAACCCACATGAGCTCCCATCAGTTGGGCTATTACGCAGTTCCCCCTCCTTCCCTTCCCCTGGTGCCCCTAGTCCTACACTCCTGACTCTGACAGATTGCTTTGCCTTGGCCAGCAGCCCATATCTAGGGAGAGCTTCCCAGTGAAAGAAATCTGATGGTATTTTTATAGCTATTTACAGACATGTATTGTTAAAAACTGTCTCAATTTCTTTTATATGCTTCTCTCCTATGCTAGAGGATATTGACAGTCCTTGGAAGGGTGAAACTGTAACATCACAGACAGGGATTGAGGCTACAGGCTTTTCTTCAAATCCCAAATTGAAATGGAAGAGAGATGTGAAGTGTTGGGTGGGAAGGTTTGAGTCACCCACTTGTGGTACCAAAGATCAGGCTCTCCCAAGAATGCTAAAATCTACTGGGACCTAATTTGTTTCAAAACTTATAGCAGATGGCAGAAGGAGAGGTGAGTCTTCGAGTAACTTATAGCAGTAATGCAGGATGTGCTTTCACTGCTTCTGAAAAAGCAGCTTTAAAACAGAAGTGAGATATTTTATGAATTGTATGATAGTTGCCTAGCACCTAGTCAGCCTGCCAGGTTCTGATGCCCTTTGCTGCCACTTTCTCTCAAAAATCACTGAAAATCTGAGCTGTTAGTTATACACGAGACCATTAACATTGTTTTCTTGTGGCTTTCATCTCCATTGCTCTACTGCCTGTAAGACAAGGCTACTTTAACTTTTCATGATACTTAACATATCCCCTAGTTTGTTCGATACAGTTTATGGTTGCATCATACCAGTAATAGTATGTTAAAGTTGGAGGTGGGTGAATGTGGGTGGACAGGCAGCAACGTCAGCACTTTTTCAGCTTGATTTCATCCTAGTCTTCCTTTTCCATCACTAAGGAGATAGCACTTAATAGTAAACATAATTGAAGCAGATGTATGGTGAAACATCTCTCCTAAAGATGTATTGCAATACTGTCAGTGATGCTTGAACAGTTGGAAGAGGCATACAATACCTAATGTGAGCCACACAGATCTGCATGGGAAGTACTCCTGGTCTCCCACTGGCCATCTGTTTGGCAATTAACAATGACTGCAGCAGGAATAAAGTAAAACTGGGAGTGTCTTTGTACTTCAACTCTGGAGAGGTTGCCAGCTTTATTCTATTGCAAGTCGGCAGTTAAAAACAAACTGACTTTCCCTGTGTTGCTCACACACAAAAATCCTCAACTAAATATCAATGAATTACATTGTTGAAAGCTGGTGTTTTATCTATAGTAACTGTATTAGCCCCAGTTGCTTACGTGGGTTTTAAAGCTAGCTTTGTAAGAAGATTAGCATGTTACTAATAGTCTCAGGGCACAATAATGTTAGGTAGGATGACTGCTTTAAAGTCTGGCAGGAGTAAGAAATGCTGTGTTAATATTGAAAAGAGAAACTGGAAGTCTTGTCTTTGTTTTGTCTCTTGTTTGAGAGATGGTATAGATCCATAGTATAAGCCATTGAGAAGATATTTTGATTGCAGCTCCCTACTTTCAAGGCTTAGACTGAATATTTGATGCAGGGTGCAAATTTGGTTTTTTGTGGGGTTTTTTTTGTTCATATGATTATTTCAATGCCTATGTTTCTGAGTGCACTTTCTGTTTTATGAAGGCATTAGGTGCTTGCAGGGAATGTGTTCTCAGCACTGTTGAGAAATGAGACTTGTGACAGTTTCCAGCAGGATTATACCAGCAAGTTTTCACCATTTGCAGTTCTCACCTATTGGTGAAATACTGTAGTGTAAATGAACAAACTTAAATCTAATCTCAGAATATGCTATATTAAGCAAATAGTAACTGACAGAAAACACAATCCTGTATTTTCCTGACAGAAAATCTGTCTTGAGCAGATTAGGCTGAAAGTGCCTCTTAAAAAAAATCTATACAGTATTTTTAAGATATCACTTATCCTGCTTAGATATTTGTCACAGGCTTTATGTGCAAGTAAAGCTTTTCTTTCTTTGTCCTTATGGAGGTTTTATACATACTTGGGAGTGAGGAGAAGTGCTGCTGGGGCCCATGGTATGTCATACTCTGGATTCTTAGTTGCTGGGTTCCAAACTCCTGTGTTTTAAGCCCTCAAAGCAATTACTTTCTAGAGCACCCAAAGGGTGGCTGAGGATAGTATTTATTTTTTTTTCTGGTAAAGGAAGGTAGTTTCAACCTTTTTCCCAGCTTCCCAGTTTTTCTTTTCAGTGTGCTGCCCTTTTATTCTGAAAGTCTTATTAAGCAGAAACATTTTTAAATTGAGAGTGACTTTATAGATGTAAAATCAGATACATCTGTTTTTATGAACGGAATTATTTCTAATTCCTTGTGTAACTGATCTGATTTTGGAGGATGTTACAATTGTGTGGAAAACTGTAAAGGGTGCTTCAGTCTGGGATGATTTGTTGTTTAACAATCTGTTTAAACTATATGATATTTACTGTAAGATTTGGTATTTTTTTTGTTCTATCTCTAACCATTCAAATTCTGCCACAGGTTACTTACCAAACAGCATTCATGCAGTGGAGGCAATGCTGGCTGCTGCAAGTATTGGTGCTATCTGGAGTTCAACATCACCAGACTTCGGCATTAACGTGAGTAGCCTTATTACTGCGTGTTGCAGAAAAGCTGTGATTGTGTTTCAGGCAAATATGAAGGTGATAGTGGCAGAGAGATTCTGTTCAGTAAGATTAGCCTTACTGCCACCTCCTGGCACAGCCAAGTATACCAGACCACTTTTTTCTGGTTAACACACACTAAATGAAACCCGTGCTTTTCAGTTGTCACTAATAAATGTCAGCAGAGTAATTTGAGTGTTGGGATACAGTCTTGGCAACCTTTTTGTGTATTCTATGTGCAAATGAGCAGTAGTGCAACAGAGTTGTCCGAGGCTTGGCCTTTCCTTCATAGATCTTTCCCCAGGCTTATTGGCCACACTCCAATTGCTTTGCCTCAGTATTCCCTTCTTCTGCCTCTTATGTGGGTAAACTGAAGAGCATTCTTGGTTTTATGTAGAAGGCTTTGTTTGCCAACAAGATGAGAAATACTGGGCTGATGTCATTAACCTGTTTAACTCTTTTTCAGTATATTAATAAATACTGTGTGTAAAACATGGCAAAAAATGATCATGATATCCAAACAGACTTCAGCATGCCCTGGAAGCTTTGGAAATAGATTCTACTTTCTTTGGAAGGGCTTTAGCACACATAGTAAGCAGAATAAATAGAAACACTTCTAAAATAGTGCTGAACCTTTCATTCTATCTACAAGTTTACTTGAAAGCATTGGAGAAAGTGCTGTTTGTGCAGTGCAGAACACAGAAAATCCCGAAGTTTTTAAGCACTGCACACTCTCAATCTCAGTGTTTAGCCCCAGGAGCTGGTTAAACGTAGTGGAGTGTCTTCTCTGGGTTAGCGCTAGAGGGCACCAGCATTCCACTTTCTTACACTTGAGGATGTGTCCTTGGGGAAAAAAAAATGATGAAAAAAATCATTACAGCATGTAATGATCAATCTGTTCTACAAATATTTTCTGCTTGCTTAGAAAATGACAGTGTGGGGTATTTTCTTTGCAATGTGATTTGAGCTCTCATCTGAGGGCAGATTGTTCATTTCTGCTTGCATTACAGAGTACTGGGATATGTTCTGTCCACGTTGGTGTGCTGTTATTTTCAGTGCCCAGCTTTATTTAGTTTTTGTGATAGTTTTTAAATGAAGCTTAGCTTTGGAGCAGCAGTGCCATCGATATTACTTATTCTCCTTTGGCTTGGCAGCATGTTTTGTTACGAATTCAGAGTCTAAATTGTTGAGAGATATCAGAAGAGGTCCTCAAGGATATTGGCTTCCACCCTAAGGAGAAGATATCCCTCTTTCTGTGCAGTTGCATTAGTCCCTGTAACATAAATGAAGGTTTTGTTTGTGTTTTGAGAAATAGCGAAGCGTTTGCAACATTTCGGATCCAACTGTGTATGTGTTTTGTGAAGCTTGGAAATGTCAGTTTTCAGAACTGCCTACATGTTGCAGGCTCTGAATGCCATCCATCCAAAGACTGTGCAAGCGTTCGGGAAGAGAACCAGTGAGCTCCCTCCCACACAGAATGCCACTCTTGGCAGCTTTTGCTTCATTTCTCTAGTCCCTGTTACCCATTTATGTATATTAATAGGAAAGTGGTTCTTTGCAGCTTGTGTATAAAAAAAAAAATTGTTGGATGTGAGTTTAAAAAGAGGTTCTGCTCTTAGAGCTGTGTGAGAAACCCTGGCAATGTCAGTGCAGCTCCAATTGTGGGGCCCAGCACAATTTTTAGTACTGGATTTGAGGCTCACAGAATAGACTGAGCCATATCTGATATACCTGAGCTTTTCATGAAAGCAATTCCTTGCTG
The DNA here is from genome assembly GCF_028858725.1 of Colius striatus. NCBI lineage: Eukaryota > Metazoa > Chordata > Aves > Coliiformes > Coliidae > Colius > Colius striatus. Next base: position 12,772,468 of record NC_084775.1, on the reverse strand, counting down.
AGCCATCTGGTTGGATTGAAGTTCCAGTGTAGCAATTACATGTTCCATCTGTTTGTATTGCCTTTGTATCATACCAGGCTGCCCTGTGGGATTTGATCCTGCCAGTGCTAATGAATCCAACTGGGTGTGTTAGCAGGATTAGTAAGACCCTGAGAGTTGTAGTCATCTCTGTTTCTGATTCACACTTGTCTTCAGATTTGATTGTTCTGTTAGAGTATGCTTAGTCCTCTCATTGGTCTTCATTTTTAAACGTCAGGCAGCATGGATATGGGGTATGTAAGCTCTGTTCTCAGCATGAAGGTGTACAGCTGCGTGCCCACACATAGGTATAGACACACACACTGTGTGTAATTTCACTGCTCAATCTAGTCTTTGAAAATGGTACAAGGAAGAAAGGAAATTTTATTTCATACTCCCTTAGAGAGTAACTTTATTAATTAAATCTACATCTCTGAGTTTGTTAGCTAATGCATTAGGGGCTTCTTGAAAAACACTTCTGATGCCAAAATAGGTTCTGGTGGTTTTTATTTTAAACTAATGGCTACATGAGGTGTCAGAGCATTGGTGTGAATGAGGAGAAGGAAATACTTGTTAGGAGGATAGAAGAGGAAGCTGTTAAGTGACATAGTCAACAGAGATAGTTGCATTTTATAGTCAGTCATATCCCTGTAGCTTACCACTGGTGCTCAGTGAGCTTTCCTAAAAGGACATGGAGAAGCTGTTGGGACAGGACCTCTGTACTTTCACAGTAGACTTTCTTGTCATCCTGACCAGCCCAGCTTGGAAAGGCATTTAATAGAGGTGACTCGATTGTGATGATTTTGTGTTGGTCTTCTGATAATAATTTGTTTGTCGCTTTGCCTTGCAAGAGACAAGAATGAGGAATGTAAGACGAATAAGCATATGACTGAGGTCTGATTTTTGCCATCAGATTTAGGAGATTGTTCTTGAACAGTTAGCTGACAATTTTACAGTATTGAATACTCCTGTAGTTCTTAATGTTTCAAGTAATGTAACTAGAGAGGGAGGAACACTGCTGTGTGCTGAGAGCTTTTACTAAAAGGATTTGCTTCTTGCTGTTGAATACAAAACGATCAATGTCCGGTAAGCTGCTGCATGCAGTGTACCTGAAAATAAACCCCCATAAATGCCAGAAGAGTTTTTCTGTCAAATGTGATCATAGCTGTGGTAAATTCCCAAAAACAATGTAAGGTAGAGGAGACAACTGGAAATTTAGCATTTGAATGTGTCCTACTCCAGAGGTTCAAAGGAACTGTGGTAGTTTTTTGTTGGCAGTGTGTATGTGTGTGTGTTTTCAATGCCTAGTTACTCTGGTAAAAATCTGTGTTACTGTTTCCTTTGTTAATTGTAGCAGAAGAAAGTTACTGGTTCATGTGAAGTGCTACCTTGCCTACGATAAATACATCTGCCAGAAGACCTGTGTCTTTCAGTTTTTTCACCATGCAGACTACCGGTACATTGTCAAAGCAGCACTGGGGGTAGCTTACAAGGGCATATAGAGCACCTGCCTGCAGATGCAGACAGGAGTCCTGTGGACCTTCAAGTATATGAAATACCTGACTCCTGTTCACATTTCAGGTGCTTACCCTCTTTAGAAGAGTTTGTAAGTGTGATTCACAAGATGATTTTTTTAACTGCTTAGCTTTGAACTTGATCCCTTAGTGAAAGATATTCTGTGGTCTGTGCTCATTTTATCTGTCGTTGGTTGACACATTTGAGGGTCAGGACATGGATTGTCTCAAACCTGTTGTGCTTTGAAGATTTTGGGTGAGTGAAAGACAAGCAAGCATTCTTTTTAACAGTTCTGCTAACTCCTGTCCTTATTCCATGCTTGAATTGAGATTTGTATTTAGCATCCAGTGGGTTTTCCTACAGTAGCAATTAACTTCTTTTTATTTTAAACTTGTTTTTCCTCTTTGTCCCTAGGGTGTACTGGACAGATTTTCCCAAATTCAGCCTAAACTAATCTTCTCTGTTGAAGCTGTTATATACAATGGCAAAGAACATAACCATTTGGAAAAGCTGCTTAGTGTGGTAAAAGGTATTTCACTGCATACTGTGTAGTTTTAGTTATGCTGTGGTTTTGTGAGCACTCAGAGCCTACATACTACTACTAAAAGTGACACTTTTGACTGGTTATTGCTGTCCTTCCTCTTTTACAGTATCTCTTTACAGCCACCTAAAATTTCAGGACTAGTTTGAGTAAAAACTAAGCCATCTTTTGTGTAATTCTTACAGTCTTTTGCTAGCTTGGTTTAAATACCTCATCATAAATTAATCAGCAGTATAAATGGGTGAAGAGGGGTTGGTGATACTGTTCTTTTTAAGGCCAAGTGCTGATGAAGGCAGATGAAGAGCTAATAGAGCAGTAAAACTTGCAGATTGACATATGCATTTTTAAATGGCTGACAATATTGAGGAAATTGTATCTTAGAGAACAACTTAGTCTTTGGGGTTTTTCTTAACATTTTAAGCTACATCTAATACTTGGTGCATCAGAATTATTTCTGTTACTTAATGCATTACATTGTACCATCCAATCAGACAGAAGAGACCTTCAGTTTATGTATCTGAATGGAGGACATAATTTTTTCTTCCTTCTTCCAGGGCTTCCAGATATAAAAAAAGTGGTAGTGATTCCATATGTCTCCTCAAGAGAAACCATAGATATTTCTAGGATTCCAAACAGGTAATGGAGCTTGTGAACTGTGACTGTCCTAACTAAAGATGAGATGGGTTCTGACAGCTAGTGAAGCTGCAGACCTCTTGAACTTGCAAAAGCTAGCATGTGTCCAGGTTTCTTAGTGTGGGTCCAGCTTCATACTGAAAACAGTAGTACATTGCTGCAAAATGTTTTGCTTCTACAAAACCGTTGTTGATATTAATGGTTCTTAAATGAAGGCAAAAATTCAGCAAGGTATAGCATGAAGAAGAAAGTGGCTTCCAGAAATGAATATTTAGTAATTTAAGTGCCACTTTATAAAGTAACTTGTTTTGTTTATTTATTTTTCTGGATTATGTATATTAGATACCTTTTCAAAGTACTTGAGTTCCAGTTTTTATATTGAGGATCAGACTGTTCCAATCTGCTTTGAGCTGTTAAGACTGGCAGCTGATGGTAGGTACAGATTTGTAGGCTTGGTTTTTGTTGTATTACGTCTCAAATACTATACCAATGTTTTATTTTAAAACAATGAACAATTTATTTTTAAGGAATGAAATGATTAGACTAGGAATAAAAATAATATCCATAGCTTGAGCATGTAGCTTATTGTAAAAGAGCTCTCAGATGCAGAGATAGTCCTGTATATGGGCTGGGGTAATGGTTTCAAGAAATGTTTGAAATGTTCCTTTTTTCCTCTCTTGTACAGTATCTTTTTAGAAGACTTCCTTGCTACTGGGAAAGGAGACCAGGCCCCCCAGCTGGAGTTTGAACAGCTGCCTTTCAGCCATCCTCTCTTTATCATGTACTCATCGGGCACAACAGGAGCACCAAAATGCATGGTTCATTCAGCAGGGGTATGTCTTTCCTCCTGGACTTGCACTATCTATATTTAATTACTGGGGTTACATTTTTACTTTGACATTATCATACCATAACATATTTTAAGAATTGATTTGCTGACAGTTTTTTGGTAAGTTGCAGTGATACTTCCTATTTGTGACTGTTTGAAAGCAAATATGGATTAATAAGGATATAAAATAATTTGGTGTAGAGACTAGTGTGGAGACCTTTCAGATTTCAGCAGTTTCCTGGGAGTGAGTGTCAGTCAGAAGCACTAGTAGAACTGTCCTGACTGACAGTTCCTCTTGTAGAAGAGCCCAAGAACTTGAATTGGTGCTTGAAATTGATTTTAAGTTAAGGCCCGTAGGGAGTTTGTAGTTTTTATCTAGAAGTTTTTTGACCTTAAACTTTACTCCCTATGTTTATTAGTTCAGAGCAGTCATCCTCATCAATCTTTTTTTGTTTTAAGGAAGGAGACTAGCTGTTGTGTTGGGTGTGAGTTTTGGAAGCTTGCTTTGGGCAATATCTTATGACTAAAGGTATATATGATGCCAAAGTCTCCCATGCTCACATGCTTTCCATTTACTTTTCATGTTCTAAAAGTTGTTCTATTAAAGTTAAGGAAGTGATTCCAAGCGTGGTGTTGAAACTTTAACTCTGCCATTAAAATAGTCCTTAAAAAAAGGCAGAGCTTTTCCCTCCATAAAGCAGGCAGAATGTATGGTCTGGCACATTTGTACTGACTTGTGTAAGTTCAACTGCACAACTATTAGTCAGTGTTCATTGTTTCTTCTATTTGCTCTCAAGAATGACTGTAGAGTTGTCTAGGCAGCCTGAGAGCAGGATCACGTTGTTACACCCATACTGTATACCTTTTCACCTCTTCTTGATAGCAGGGAGGGGATTTGCCCACAGAGATCTCTCACACTGTCTGTAAACACCCTGCTTTATAAGTTATCAATAGGAGATCATACCAGGCAGCATTGCAGTGCTCTTCAATGCTATGTTAGAGATGCTAATAGGCAGCTTACTTTAAGTTTACACCTCAGTTTATCAGATTCTGCAGTATGCTTCTGGTCTTTCTCTGTTTTTTTGACATGCAGTGAAATAACACCTGTAGATAATTGAAATTAAGCCAGGTCATGGGAGGTGATTTAAAAAGTAGTGCCTCAGAAGGAGTAAGGTTTTTCTGGTCTCTGAAGCAAAGCTGTATCAGTGAACAATTGGGTGTGCTACAGAAAGATATTTGGTGAGTTCTAATACTTAAAAAATGTTAGTGAGAAATTGTTATTCTTTTAGGCCTAAAAGCATTGGTTCTGATTCTTACCTTGTTCAAATAGGGCTCCTTTTCAGTTATTCCATATTCCCAACTTTATCAGTTCATTTCTATCCATCTTAAGAAGTTAAAAAACTTGGGCTTAAATAGTCTCACTGTAATGGACTTCTTGGGTAACTGCAGGCAAATCACAGTGAGGACTTTTTCATGCTCAGGCTGTATAGAGAACATGCTGGATTGAGACCCAGAGCAGCAGCTGTGAGTGGCTGCTCTCTCAGCTATGTAATCACTTAGCACTGGTCCCTTAGATGCTGATGCTGTGGCTCAGGAACTGATTGTTTTTGTTTGACACTGCAGATGCTCAGCACTTTATCAGCCGTATGTTAAGCTCAATAAAGACAAGCAGACCAGTGAGTTGTTTTTTCAGCTGACAGAACTGTCATGAAATGCTAAATGGTTAGGATTTATTTTGAAGATTATACAAGTCCTATAAATAAACTTGAGAGTGCGTCTTGGGCCATTAGCTCTTTAGAACAGCTATGCCTTCTACCACAATGCCTTTGTTTCCAGACTGAGAGTTACAGCTTTTTTTTTTTGCAGGGGAATAGTTCACAGCCTCTACCTAAAGAAATTTCTTAAGAATGACTTTTTGGTTCAAGAACTGGAATAGCAACAATTAAATGGAGGAAAAAGGGAACCAATATTTTAATTGAATTTGACTTTCACTACTTTGGCTTTTTTAGATCCTGCTGCAGAGACAATGTGCTTACTTTTACAAATGGAATAATTCTGTGAACACTTGCAATTCTTGTGGCAGCCTTACCAATGAAGTTAGACACAGTGTTTCCAAATGCTGGTATTTCTTTTTAAATGATTTTCTCAGTGCAGCTGCTGGTAGCTCTGGCTAGGTGGCAGCATTGTGACAGCTGAGTGCTTTCAAACAGTAGCGAGTGAATTCCGACTCAGTTCCTTCGAGTTGCAAAGGGAAAATAAGATTTACTCCTTTATTTTTATTTAATGTTTTCTGCCTTTTCTCCCGAAGCGTGTGCCAGTTTTATGACTCTCCTTTTTCGTTTCAAATGTTTATCTGTAATCTATTTTCTTTCAGCATAAATCTTGTTTCATACTTCTGAGCCTCTTAATAGTTCCACTAGAACTCCTTGCATAAATGCAAAACCAATCTTTATTTTAAAATCAAGCACATTAATTTGTCACTGCAACCAAGTGACTTAGTGAAGTGGATTGTAAATTTATTTATCCTAACAAGTGATGCACTAATGGTGATCAGAAAGGTACTTCAGTGGCATTTCCAACTAAAGAGAAAAGGAAGTAATATATTTAACTACGTTAGTGTTAATATTGATGCTTGAGCAATGAGGTTTTTCCTACATTGCTGCTCACTTCTACATTAGGCCTTTTATCTCCTGGATGTTAATAGATAAGTGTTTTGGATAAATAGTGTTTGTTTATAACAGCTGCTGCAGTTTATAGCAGCTCTAGGTCCTTCATTCCTCCTGGTTGCCTTAGATATATGGAAAATGCAACTCAGTCAAGCTATCTTGGAAGATCTGTCTGGTAAAAGCATGCTGTTAAAATTACAGCCTGCATGGAGTACTCTGCAACTCTGATGGCTGGGCAGAGTTGGAAGTGAAGGAAGTTATTTATTCCATGGATTACAAGTGATGTGCAGTGGGAATTGTTGCTTAATGAGAGAGGCTGGAAAGTTATGTGAGAAAATGGAGAATGCAATTGCTGCTGCTGGAGATAGGCTCTGGGATTTATTTCAGCTGTGGTTAAAAGGAAATACTTGCCTGTAATCCTGGAGTACAAACTGCGAAGGATTGACAATATTAGGGTTTTTTAAGTCTTAATATACTGTCAGAGTTTTGCTTTTTATTTATTTATGCAAACTTATCTTTTTCTTTCACTGTTTTTTTCAGGGTACACTCATACAGCATCTGAAGGAACACATTCTGCATGGCAACATGACCAGTAGCGACATCATTATGTACTACACAACGGCAAGTGGGGCTTCAGTTTAAAAAGCATTTCTTATAAAGATGAGAGAGCTTTTCCTACAAGTACATTTTAATGTATTTTTATTCTTGTTCTGCAAGAAATTGTCCTACACAACTGAGTTTAAAAGAAAAAAAAAATTCACACAGAGTAATAAAATGCAACAGGGACCTTTCTGATGAAAGGTCAAATGTGTGTTAAATGTTTCTGATCTAATTAGTGAGGAAAATGGATTGATTTTTACAGTCTCTTAGGTTTATTGATCTAACTGCCTCATCAATGTCACCTGCAAAACACCCTCCACCTTCCTGCATTGTGCAAGGCTTGACCATACTGAAGATGAGAATTTGTCTTCCTGTTTCAGTGGGGAGAAAAGAATTGCACAACTCTAACTTTAGTAAAGACAAGGGGATAAAACTGACCTATGTAGGAATTCAGTTAAGCATTTGTTTTGGGGATGTTTTTTGTAATGATGTAGTAAAGAAAATTATTCCAAAGTCTTCTGCTAGTATAATGTTTTGAGGAGACTACTGCCTTTCCTCGTGAGTTCCCTTCTGAACTTTAACACTGCTAGTCAGTTTATAATGATGCCTCCATGAAGATATTATAAATACCTTGTTCCAAAGCTGTCATGTCTCTTGGCTTGTGCTTTAAAGGTATGTCTATAGGGAGATAAGGAATCCCCATTTTGCAAGGTATTTGTAAGGATAAGCTAGGTGAATGTCCATCAGGAACATGTAGCTGATCCAGTCTTGGGACAGGTGAGAGGATAAACAGTGCTCCAGCTTATTTTTTTATTCCTAAATAATATGATTAGACATAGTCAGTAGAGAATGAGCATAAACTCAAGTGTTTTAATGGTTTCTTAAAGCAGAAAAACTTTGGAGAAGAAAGTGGATGGGAAGAGAGCACCTCTTGCATAAGGGCAGGGAGCATGCTTTGATCATGATGATTCTGCCAAGAACTACACCTGTCCATCACTTTTTAGTTACCTGTAGCTCCTCTACCAGCATGTGACAGCAAGCAAGAGCCCTGATCCTGTGATAGAGCTGCCGGGAAGGTGGAAGACTAGCTGACAAAGATAGAAACTAATGCAGGTATTTTCTTTGTTCCAGACTGGCTGGATGATGTGGAATTGGTTAGTGACTGCACTTGCTACGGGAGCTTCAGTGGTCCTATATGATGGATCTCCTCTTATTCCATCACCAAATGTGCTCTGGGACTTGGTTGACAGACTAGGGTATGTAAACAACATTCAATAGTAGCCAAAATAAAGTTAGATAATGGTCTTTGCTCCTGAGGGCCACATACAAGCAACCTCATTAAAGATGTTGTCATTGCCTTGGACAGAAGCTGGTATGTAGCATGACAGTTTATCTTTTGGCTTAGCCTTGAGTGGAACTGCTTCTTAAAATTTCGTGCTAAAACAGTCTTAGAGAGCAAGAGAGACAAAGAGCTGATTGTTTCAAATTTGAGTCAAGTGTTTGGATCCCAAGCAAATAAAGAATTTTGGTTCAATAGTCACTTTTCAAGAGCAGCCTTTTCAAAAGGCAGTAATTGGGAGCAATCTGAAGAGTAATTTCTCAGCACACTCAGAACTTAGAAAATAAGAATCCTTTATTTCCAGTAGCTCAACATAAGACTCAATACAGCACTTTGACTTAAACACATAAATTGACTGGAAGGGCTCAGCAGGGTTGCTTATATTTTCATATTTTTCTTTTTAATCTATAATGCCTAATTCTCCCTGTCAAGCTGTTTGTTAATTGTTATACACAATTTTATCCCTAAAAATGCTCACAGTGCCCTCTCTTGAAGCCTGGAGAAATGGCAGGTATTGGATAAACAACTGCAATCCTGTGGTGGTACCTAGCTTTGCCACATGGGTTAAAGTTTTTTCAGTAACTTGCCTGTTTTGCCAGCTGGATGTGAGGAGTAGGTCTGAATGATTTTACTGGTAAAATAAAGAGTGTCATTTTTGATAGATAATTAAAATGAATTCATTTGTGGTGTAAAGCAGATGCCAAAAGATTCACACTCTGACTCTTGATAATTAATAATTTAAACTTCACTCTGCATTTTGTGTCATGTAATATTTAAAGACTGACATTTTGTCTCTGGCTATTATCATGGAAGGTTAATGCCTTAGTCAGAGTCCTTCCAGTAAAAAAAACCCAACAGAAACTAAAACTACAAAGTTAAGATGCCCCCTACCCCCCCCCAAAAAAAAGAACCCCAGTAGAACAACAGGCTAAAATTTAGAATCATGAAATAGCACAGCTTATTTTTAAGCATTGTTTCTACATGCCAAAAGCAAGTGAAGATAACTGAAATGTGTCTGCATGTCTCACTTTTGTAATCTGGTGCTAAAAGCGGTGGCCATCTGTGTGGAACTTGATAATGCAGTCTGTTCCCAGCTCAGTCATATGTTACATACTTCAAAAAAAAAAGCTCCCAACATGTGAAGACTACCTTACTTCTCTGAAGATGTACCATGCCTTCCTTCAATAGCATATTCTTGCAGCATCATCAAGGTATTTCATACTGCAGGACAAGTATTACTTAAGTGGACGTCGATTAAAGGTCTTTTTAAGTGGAACTGTATTTAGTCACCAACCCCCAAAGATACAGCATTTAGAAGGAAATAATAAGAGATGAGGCTCTACATGTGCTGTAGAGGAAGTGTCAAAGAGCTTCAAAATAAACAGAGAAGCATTACGTCTTCCCACTGTAAAATAAGTCATAATTTGAAGCGTGGAAGGAATGTGAGATGTTATACAAGCAAAAATAGTTCATCTGATTGTGGTAGATGGTAACTGGAGGAGCAACAGTGACTCTTGTGATGTTCTTCCCATGTACCTAATAGTGCTCTGTGCACCAGTGTGTTTGTGCAAATAGCCTTTCCCTACCCAAGAGGTGGCTGCTCATTAACTGTCATCCACCTAAATGGTGAGGGAAGACATCTCCTTTTGATAGTGTTGAAATTGTCCCCTCTCCATGTTTGAAACATTTATTTCAAGAGCTGTCTGTCTTCCATCTTGTCTTTGGAGTAAAAGCAAAGGTAGCAGAATCTTATTTTGAGTCCTCCTGATGCATGCATTACCCACAATCTCTGAACTGACTGTATCCCTTATCCATATCTGTCTGTCTGCATTGTCTTCAGTGAGTTTATTGCTGTAATATGAAATGAATTAGCAGAACGCAGGGAAGAGGATTTTCTGAAAGTCAGCAGAAACACTAAACCAGCACTTCCATTGATAAGAGTAGGGAAGAGGTACAACCTTTGTTTCAGTTTTCAATTAGGCTGTATTGGAGAGCTCTAAATACACTTTTGCAAGGGCAGAATTCAATTGTGCTGTTTGCTAGGCCAAATTTCATGTTCAGTTCTGCAACTCAGAATGTCATCAGTGGAAACTGAACAGGTATCTAAGAAAATGCTGCTGTCTTCAGAGTGAAGACATTCTGTGCTAAACTGTGCCCTGGAATGGCAACATTTTTCTATGTGAGAATGTAACACGGCAGGGATTTTGTGTTAAACAGCTTAGTGGCAATTACAGCCCATTAATGAGGAAAACGTAGGAACATTTTGTGATGTCTGTGGTGTCTTCTGCAGTTGTGAAGTCCTGTAAATGGAAGTGGATGTTTTCCATGAGGTGGGAAAGCTTTGTTTAATATTTAAAGATAGAATTAAAAGTTTCAAAGCTGCAGAAATGACATGTGATCTGACTAATTCTGATTGCTCAAAAGGATGTGCCTTGCACTTAGGAAGCTTTAAGAGACTGCATTGCTTGACTAATCTATGTACAGAGTGTCTAACAGCCTCTGCTTACTGCAATGGGAATTGCAGGTTTTTAAAATCTCAGCATATTTAAATATGCAAAACATTTAAACTGGTTTTCCCCTCTAGGATCACCATCCTTGGAACGGGTGCGAAGTGGCTGGCTGTGCTGGAAGAGAAAAACCTAAAACCATGTAAGCATCTAACAGCTATTGAATCTCATCTATCTCCTACCTTCCCTCTCCTGGTTCTGGCTCTTGTCACAAAGCCCTTTATGCAATTATTCTGAATTGTAGTAACAATAGTTACAAACTCTGGTAAAAATTCTACCTTAACCTACTTTGTTTGATTTCTTCCTTTTTAAGGTGAAACACACAATCTCCAAACTCTTCACACTATCCTGTCTACAGGATCTCCACTCAAGTCTCAAAGCTACGACTATGTCTACAAACACATCAAAAGCAGTGTCCTTCTGGGATCCATTTCAGGTGATGCTTTTATGTGGAGTGGTTCTTACTAAATCTATTCACTGCCTCTGCATTTCCTTCTTGTGTGTTTGCTGATGTACATTTGGGAAGCTTAAACCTTGGATGATACAAGCTTGGTTACAGTTAAAGTGGAATTAATTGTCTTTTTAGTGCAGAGGTTTTCTGCATGGTTCAGTGTGCCATAATAAAGCTCACACACTCCAAGGCTTTGAAGTGGAATGTTTCTGACACGGTGGATAGTTTGGGTTTATTTTTTTTCTTAAAGCAGGATCATTTATTTTGACTGGCTGTCCTTAGGGGGGTAGCAGGGTGAGATCAAGAAAAGAGTCTATTAACCTACAGAACATACTGTTCTGCAAATAGCTGACTTCAGCAGAAAATACCTTTTGGAGAGGTTTTTCGATGTTCCCATTTCGGTTCTTTTGTGCCAAGTAATTGGCACTGCAGACAGATTTTGTGTAAATTATATAATTAGAGAAATATCAAGCCCACATACTGTGCAGTTTGTTGTGAGGAGTGCTAGCTGAGGCAACTTCTATTCACATAAGGTCTACCACAGAACTCCTCATCCTGCTTTGTAACGAAGACTGACTTTTTCAAAGGGCTTTTTAACTCAGTTCAGTTTGATTTTTTAAAGCCTGACACTTCTGCTGCTGCAGTCACCTCTGACTCTGGTCTTGGTAAGAGTAGTGCTGAATCCTGAATTTGCTCCTATCATTTCTGCATTTCCCAAATGGAGAAAACTGTTTTTGAGTAATGCTAACATCATTGGTTTGTGTCTTACAATTCTACTTCCCTGAAGTTCTAGAAAGAATAGAAAGCTCAAGTAAGCACTTTGACAGTATCTATTTTGATTAAGATTAGTGTTCATCCTATGGACACTGCTTACCTCCCACTAATGAGAAAGAAATGTAAAAGCTAAGTAAATACTCAGTGAAATAGCTTGTCTGGTTACTTTAATGAAAACAAACAAGAAAACATTTCTAAGTGATTTTAAATATCTAGATCTGTAAACTTGGGCCTGTTTATTTGCTCAGTCTCACATAAGTGGAAATTTCTTTAAATGAGATTAAAGAAACTATTGGAAGAAGAAAAGTTATGCCTTAAGGAATCTTTTTGCAAGGAGACCATACATGTATTGAAAAGACATACAAAGTAAGAAAGAAGCAAAAAGAAACCTTCTTTTAATGAAGTTACATAAGATCCTAGGTAATGGTGTCTATTGTGTGCTGCTTCATGTGGATCTGAAGCATTTGGCAGAGGTGGCAGTTTGCTATTCTAGAGTTCTTATGGAGTTTTCAGTTTTGCTTTTTCCAAAAAAGTACTGCCTTCTAAATGGACTTCATTTATTGTAGGTGGGACAGATATCATTTCGTGTTTCATGGGCCAGAATGTTACAATTCCAGTTTACAAAGGAGAAATTCAGGCCAGAAATCTTGGAATGGCTGTGGAAGCATGGAATGATGAAGGTAACCATTACCCAAGATATTACGCTTGTTTACAAAATACAGTAGCTACATGACCTGAAGTTTCATTCATCAGATGGGTAAGCAGTCAGCTGTTAAGTGAGTGATTTCACTTTGGAAACATGTTCCACAAAACCTGTGTCTGGGTCCATCTGATCTGGATCTCACGGGGCTCTTAGTGAAGATAATCCTTGTCTTAAAAAGGCTCTCCTTTCCCATGCCTCTGCTAAAGCACATCAAGGCCAAATTCTAGCCTCTGATGTATGTTATCAATAAGATGTGTTGCTGTGGATGCCAGGCTGGTTTCCACCCTGTGGTGTAACTGTCCTGAAGTTACTGAGGTAAAGGTAGGGATGTGTTTAAGGACTGAACACGAGCTCTTAAGACCACCAGTCATAGCTCATCCTGTATCTGTGTTAGCATCTGGCACATCAGTAATAACTGTAGATGCTCTTTGCTTTGGTACCCTGTTGTTTACAGAAGGGAAGTGTAGAACATGCCTCTTTCTTTGTAAACAGGAAAACCAGTTTGGGGTGAAAGTGGAGAGCTGGTTTGTACCAAACCTATCCCCTGTCAGCCTACACACTTCTGGAATGATGAGAATGGAAGCAAGTACAGGAAAGCTTATTTTTCAAAATTCCCAGGTATGTAATGAAGGGCTTGGGCTAATACTGCTCAAATGGGTCAGGGATAGCCATTGTACTGCTCCTCTTAGGAAGTTCAGGTTTATTCTTGTCCACTGATAGGCAGGTGCAACTCTGAAGCTAGACTGCAAAGTGAGAATTCTGTGACATGTTTCATAGTGTCTCTCAGTCTGTTTTCTAGTGCTTTGTTTTGAATATGGATCCTAATCAATTTAATAAGAATCTCTGGAGAGCTCCAGTCTTATTTTGCTTGTGCTCTCATTGGGCAAATATGACTGTAACAGCCTGATAATGTGTAGTGCAGACGTAGGCTGCTTGGCATGAGTGTGAAATGAAAGTGCTGAATAGGTCAGGGAGCAATCCTCTGTTAACGAGTGCCACTGCACCTCTGCCAGACTGCTCCTGCCTAGCCAGAGGAGTGACTCCTAAAGGATAAGAGCTGACCTGGTTTAAGTATATCCTGCCTCAAACATACATATTCTGCATTCATATCCTCTTTCAGCAGTGGTAAGAGTAAAGGAACGGGTACTGTGGGCCAGAGGCTTGCTTCCTAAGAATAATGAAGGACTCTGCTCATCCAGATCTATTGCTTATGTGACACAGGGATGCTGAACAGCCTACTGTCCACTGTGCAGGGGCTTTTATAGGAGCAGGACTTCAAGCTACTTTCTGGAGACAGAGGCTTTTTTTATAAATAGCAGCAATACAGAGTGAATTCACAAGAGAAGTCAAGATGTGCAGCAGGAGATAATCATGTAGGAAAACAGAAGGGATGTGGAAGTTGTAGTCTGCATGTAAGCCTGTCAACAGTCAGTGGAAAAATAATCTGTGTGACAGTTCTTAGACTGAAATTGCTGTGGTCCAGAGGTTCTATCTGAAACTCCTTTTCTGTCTTTCCGTGTAAATGAGCTTAAAGTTGTAACGACGAAGTTAGCAATGGTCTTATGTGCACATGCACATATAATTCAGGCTCATATTTTGCTTTAAAAAGACCCAGTTGAGTAGAGTTGGCTTGTATTTCTGTGTGGCAGGCTGCTGTAGCAGTTTCGGTCTTAAAAATAATGCAAAAGTCATTCCAGCTCTGAGAAGTCAAATGTGATTTTTACATAAGCACAAATCAAGAACATTAAGTACATAAGCTCCCTAGGGAATTACTGAGACCTGTTGTGCAAGCCCAGAAAACTGCTGCCACAGAATTTTCCACCATAAAAGAAGTGGTTCAAGAAAGGCTGGTCAAAATACTGCTACATTTGTGGAAGATTCTTTCACAAATGGAGTGTTCAGTGCAGCTCTGCATCTGTTTTCTAAAGGGTGCTGTATAGTCATGCAAGCAAGCAATCAGAAGATAGTGTGGATTGTTTGCATGGTTAAGTACTGCTGCATTTGCTGTGGGTAGTTCTCAAAGTATATCTGCCATGGTTTTGTAGGTGTTCACAAAGTGAATGTGAGTTATACAAATGTGTACCATAACTGGATGAACACAAAATCAACTCTTTAACCTCTGTCATTCTCTAATAGGTGTTTGGGCCCATGGGGATTACTGCAAGATTAATCCCAAGACAGGAGGAATTGTCATGCTGGGTCGCAGGTACAGTATTTTGGTGAAAGTGTTATGAGTAAATAAGTGTTAAAATTAGCCAACTTCCCCTTAGAGCATAATGTACATGATTCTCTGTCATGTCTGTCAGCTTTCTGTTCACTTTGTTAAATCCAGTGTTGTGGATTTCAACCTTGAATTAATCAGAGCAGCTAGGTTAGAGGGAATGGAACTCATTTCAGAGTATAGGACTTGGGTTTGTGTTCCATGGCTTATAACAACCATCTGTAAGAGTTTGAATGGTGTTGCACATTAAATATGGTCAGTCAGGAAACTTGTCTTCTGGTCTTGGCTTTGCCATTGACTTGCTTTCCAGTGAAGATTAGTTATAAAAGGTCAGGTGTAAAGTTGTGCTTGTGTTAGTGATCACAGACATTCAAGGTAACGATTATGGCTAAATTTACTGCTTGCATTTAAAAGTTGCTATTTGAAAGAAAGCTGAGTGAATGCTTTGAAGCTGTGTGTGACATTGCCACAAATAGACACTCAACAGACATATACAGTGTGAGGCTGTTGTATGTGAAACAAGTTCCAGCTACAAGAGACTGGAAAGTAGTGATATGCACTTGCAATATGATGGTGTACTCCAAAGATTCCTGGTGTGTTTTGTTGTCAGTGTGTATTTGTAGGCTACTGGAAAGGGGAGGGACTAGGAAAGGTGAATGAGTAATGTTGAGGTTTTCTGGACAACTTAATTCTAATGAGCAAAATGCCTTTTTTGAACAAAATTATTCTAACATTGTTTCTATTATGGCTGCACATTCAATGCATGACATGCAGAGCTACTTGGTTAACTGCATCAATTTCTCTCTTTTCATCAAACTCTGATCACATTTTAATGCTGCTTTGTTTTGTTTGTGTGTGATTTTCAGTGATGGTACATTAAATCCAAATGGAGTGAGATTCGGAAGTTCTGAAATCTATAACATAGGTATGAAATTAACTTTCCACCTCTTTCAGCTATTACATTGTTGCCTCAAATCTGAAATGTAAGCATAAGGATTAAGTAATAAAAGACGTGCTGTTTTTCAAATGAAAGTACAGAGCATATTAGCATTAACAGTAACATTTGGTTTTGTAGATTTGAATTGGTTGCTTTCCTAACCTGTCTGGAGGGCTGGAGGTGACTGAGATGTGTTCTCCATATGATGTTACCTTCACCTAATAAGGCCTTACAGACTAATTGTATCATGCAGATTTATAAGAGAATACCTAACTTCTGAGCCTTTTATTTTTCTCCCTCAAGGCAAGCTCTTGACACTGGTTTTATTGTATCTTTCCTAATAATTAGAAGTTCTTGAGCTTGTGCTTCATATTTCAAAGAAGGTCTGTGTTGAGAAAGGTGTTGAAGCTATGTGCCTGCAAAGCTGCTGAGACATAAGGACCTGTTGCCTCTCCCTGTTCTTGTGTAATCTGCTGTCTGTGCAGCAGTGGAGCAAATGGCTGAGTGTAAATCAAACCTTGTTATCTGTCCCAACAGTTGCAGCATTTTTTTTTTGTCCTGAACCTAAATATATATGATCTTAAACCTGGATTTTGACCTAAGCAGGAGTTAAAATTTCAGAGCACCCACAGGGGAAGCTTCTTGTAGAATAATGTGGCCAGGATCACAGAGTCATAAGGGTTGGAAGGGACCTTGAAAGATCATCCCATCCAACCTGCCTGCTAGAGCAGGATCACCTGGAGTAGGTCACACAGGAACTTGTCCAGGTGGGTTTTGAATGTCTCCAAAGAAGGAGATTCCACAACCCATCTGGGCAGCCTGTTCCAGTGCTCCCTCACCAAGAAGCTTTTCCTTGTATTTCTTTGGAACCTCTTCTGTTCCAGCTTGTACCCATTGGCCCTTGTCCTGTCATTGGCCATCACTGAGAACAGCCTGGCTCCATCCTCCTTAAACCTGCCCTTTGCTTTGCCTTGCCTTTGCATCTCTGGGGAATATGATATTTCTTATGGTGCTACCACTAAAAATGTGCAACCAGAGGAACATACAAATACAAGTGCTAATAAGGACTTTTCCTTTATTTTCAGTTGAAGCCTTTGAAGAGGTTTCCGATAGCCTCTGTGTCCCTCAGTACAACAAAGATGGGGAGGAGAGGGTGATCCTCTTCCTGAAGATGGCATTAAACCGTGTGTTCAGCGAGGATCTGGTGAAGAGAATTCGAGATGCAATCCGTGCAGCACTTTCTGCCAGGCATGTTCCAAGCCTCATTCTAGAAACCAAAGGCATTCCGGTATGTCATGAAAAACGCTGCCTACTTTTTTTTCTTTGTCACCTTGAATTAGTAATTAAGGAGCAGTTGTCATTGCTCTTCAAACCCACATGCTGGAAATTTTAGCATCTCAAAAGTGTATCGGAGCTTTATAAATAGTTTGTCTCTGTTGCCTAGCAACATCCTTTCATCTCCTTTTCAGCGAGGCATGTTTTTGTTTTTTTTAACAATACCTAAAAATGCCCCTTCTCACTTTAGAAATGTGTTGCTTTTTCTCAGTAATATGTACTTAAACCTTCTAAAAGGGAAATATTTAAAAGGTAATTTAACTTCAACTTTTCTGGCTCCCCATAAGCTTATTTTTCTTTTATTTTCCTGTTTTGAGTGGCTCTCTTATGAAAGCTGAGAGCACAGAGCAAATTCTGTAAACCATCTCAGTTTTACATGTGTTTAGCCACTTAAATGTAACTATCACCATCTTAACTGTAGCAGTAGCTAGAATAACATCTTTGTGCTTATGAGAGGAAGAGAGAAGTTAGTACAGCTAAAGGTTCTGCATGCTTGGTGTTTGGAACTGAGTTACTCCACAGTGCTCTTCCTTGCTCTATGAACTCTTTAGTTGGAATGCCCGTTTTTATAGTCCTCTGGTGCTGATGGAGGGGTAGAATGTAGTTGTCTGAAGTCCATTTGTGCATAGTCTTGAGCATGCCTAGAGAAAAGACTTGGGACTTCACACCAATCATTTGGTATCCAATCTCCATTTACTGCCAAGGTAGGTTTCTATGGTGATCTAGGGTTCAGGACTGCCAGCCTCTGTGGTGCACACAGCAACCTCATTCTGATCTGTTGAGCTACTTCTGTTTCAGGGCACTATTGGCAAAGAATATTTGGCTCACAATGTCTTCTTTGCATGAGTGTCAAGTCCCTTGCACCTGTTAAATAGTGAAGTCTAGACTTCCTTGGCTGCAATTTAGCTTCTGTATGAGGTGTTGAATTTGTAAACTCTATATCACCTGAATGTGCAGGACAAAGTTGATGGCAGTGAGGTGTTTGTGATGGGCTGCCTCTCAGGAAAGCTTGCTTAGGTGATTAATTAGTTCATACTTTGAATTTGCAATTGAGTGAATTTTAATGACTTTATGGGTAAATATGCCACAGGTAAAATGATCAAAGCTGTCTCCCATCTTTCTTTGAAAGTTTTGCTTGGAAGGGAAACCTCCTTCTATTTTCTGCTACTTTTAGAAATGTATTTGAATCCTTATCTTGAAATACAAGCTAATCCTGACTGTATAGTGACACTACACACTGGTAGAAATTATACAGCTGTGTTGAAGTGATTAGGACTTTAGTAATGAGAGATCTAGGTGTTAAAAAACAAGGCAAACCCTTAGTACAAATCTTTCTAGTCCTGTCCTGACCAGATGAGCATTCTGGTTATCATGTACAAGATGCTTATTGATGAAGATAAACAAATTTGCTTTGCTGAACAGTCTGTGTGGTATTTTTTGACAGGAAGCAGTTCCTTTGCAGGCCACTGAGGTGTTCTAGTTTCTCAGCACTACTGAAAATTAGGTTGCTAATCACTGAGGAGGAGTGGTTGATTAAGATGGTTCAGGAGTGTAGGATTGCACATGGCTTCAGTGTATTTAATAAGGAAAAACTTGATTATAGTACCAAGATCAATATTGTAAAAGTGTATTGAGTTGAGGATTATTTAGCCTGGCTCTGAAACATCTCTGAAAAAAGCTGGTGTCCAGAGTTCATGAGATTCAGTGGCATTGGAGCCAGGAACCACCTGAGTCCCTTGGTAGCAGGTTCAGTAGTAAAGCAAAGGGTGGCTTCTGTTCCCAGAGCAGAGAGAGAAACCTAAATAGGTATTTGGAGGCTACCTTTTCAAAGTTGCTATCCTCAAACTTCTCAGTGGTGCCAGCCTGAGGAAAGTGGTCTTAAAGCCTTGGTGTCTGTAAAAGCAGAGGTCATCATCTAAAATGGGCCTCGACAGTTCCTGTTAACATTGGAGTAGTTGTTCCTTACTGCACTAGTGAGAAATTACAGTGGTCTCCTAAAAGAATTAGGGATTTATTTCTGTAGTATCCTTACTTTTAGAGTAACACAATGTAATAGAATTTGTGATTCCTAAAGTGGAAGTGAAGCCTCTGTTTGTTGATGGGTTATTTTGAAACACTTAAACGTTGAGGCCCATTTAAGCTCAGTGTTTCACTTGACCCTATTAGCAAAAGGCTGGCCATTTCATATAGCAAAGTCATGGTTTACTTCTCCCAAAGCCCAGAGGAGCTGAGCTTTATTTTTTGAGCCCAATCTTAGAAAACAAAGAATTATTTGAAAATTTGATGTATTAGAACATAAATCATTGAAAGACTTTTAGTGTTTATACTGTGTTTCTGATCTGGTTTCACTGGTTTAAGTTGGAGCTTGATTAGATCCTCACAGTAGTACCAAAAAGGAGTAAGAAACTAAAATCACACATAAACTCTTCTTTGAATTCCATTTAACACTTCAAGTGATTTTTCAGAAGAAAGATTCTGGTGCTTCAAGTGCAACAGAGAAGAAACGTTGTGCTAAATTTTGATTGCATTCTGGGATTGGGGGGGTGGTTTCATGTGGATGTTTCCATAAAGCCTCTACATGAAAAATGTAATTTGTCATTGCTGGTTTTGTTTTTCAGTATACAATAAATGGGAAAAAAGTGGAAGTAGCTGTGAAGCAAATAATTGCAGGGAAAGAAGTTGAGCAGCGAGGAGCCTTCTCAAACCCAGAGACTTTGGACCTGTACCAAAATATTCCTGAGCTCCAGAACTTCTGAAGTCACTTGTTGGGGTTGTTTTATTTTGCATCTGTCTTTGTTCTGTGATTGTTTTGTATATACCAATACTGTATGTAAAGAAAAAGCTCTATTTAATACCAGTGGTTCTTTAAAAGAAAAAATACTTCATTAAGTGCATTATGAAAGGTCTGGGTAAAGCTTAGCTCCCCTTTGTTGGTTAAATATGCCATATTTGGAGTTTTTTCCAGCCTGGAAGGAGGAACCTGCCTGTTTTGGTTTTTATATCTGTGAGTGCATCTTCTCTGGTTATATTTACATCAGCAGCCCGTCAAATGGGAGCACCAATAGCATAAGTTACAGTTGCAAATAGAAGATTTCTTTCATAAAGTGTTTGCTTTTTTTTTAAACTGGATTTTTAGCCACATTTTTTTTCAGTCCATATGTTTCAGTCAGCTGGAAGGAACACACAGTGATTTTTAACTACTTGACTGCGAAACATGAAGGTGTTCTGTATGTAGTGTGCATTTAAATGTTTTTATAAAGCCAAATCATAATGCACTAAACCCATTTGACTTGACTCACGGTCTTGAACTATCTCACGGTACCCTTGAAGGTAATTGCTGCTTCATTTCGTGGTGTAACCTTCCTATTGTTTTAAGCTTCTATTTGATAAAACTTCTGGGGGTTCAGAAGGTGAGGGAGCAATCACCTACTCCTTATTCCTGGTGTAACCCCAGATTATTTCCATGGAATTTAGTGTTGTTACTCTGGATTAACATCATTGCAGTTGACAGTGTTTTGATTCTTTGTTTTGAAGTTCTTCATTGGCTGTAAGGTAACAACCCTGTGTTCTGTTAGCTGAAGAATTCATTAAAAGCTGATGGGTTTTGTAACTCTTTTTACCAAATGTGATGTTGAAAGTGAAAGATTGAAATGTTTTCTAGCTCAGTATCCTTCCAGTTTATACAGGGAGGAATACTGTAATGAGCATACTAAAACAGTAAAATGGAAGCACTAAAGCATTGCTTTGTTTTTCATACAACACAGTCACAGTAGTTGCACCAAACCTCTGGCATTCAGTGTCTCCTGCACTATTTGAATTCTGTGAGTTATTTAATGCATTAAAATCATGGATGTAATTACAACTGTGTTGAATGCATTCAGCACTGATAAAGAGATAATTAAAAGAAATAGATTCTTTATATACACCTATTATATATTCCATCTGTTTCAACTTTCAGTTATTGTCCTAGTTTTATTTTCCTTCCCCTTGGGTGTCATGAGATCACTTTCAGCTTAATTTGTTGTTGACTGTAATGGTTTTAATCCAGGTCCACTCCACTACAAAATTACTGTTCTCTGAAAGTTTTTAACTTCTTTTCATATGCAGAGAGTAGGACAAGTAAAACATTACTGCTAGTTATGTATGCATGGCTGGCTCATTGAGAAGGTCACAGGTGAACAGGAGCAGAAGAGAGGATGCTAAAAACCTGCCTTGTGTCTGTACAGTAAGGAGTTGTAGGTTGTGATATATTAATGTTGCTAAAAGGGGTACAGCTGGTCACTGGAAGGTGCATATTGCATTCCTGAGGGTAAAATCCTATGCTCCTGTTTAGCTGCAGCTGGTAAAAGTTTATTGTGATAGATCTCAGCTCGCTGAAGGCTGTTGCAGAAGGTGTCAAACATTGCTGCTAATAATTCAGTCAGAGTGAAACTGCCTATAAATGTGTCAGAGGAGCAGCCCCTCTCAGGTGGTCTGGCTGAATCAAAAGAATGGGATCACTGTGGACACCAGCTTCACGTTCCCTGCAGGATGCAGAAATGCCTCATTAGCAAATGAGGCTTTAAATGAGCTGGTGTCCCTTTGACTTTCTGAACTGTACCAAGACGGTCGCTATACCGTGCTGGCAGGGTAAATGTGATAAGTACCAAGCACCCATTAGAAAAGTGTAAAAATGAACTATCCAGCTGCCAATAACCTATGATTAAAAATACTGTTAAATTCCTTTCCCCTCTGGCATGCTATATATAAATTTTACATTAACTGTGACTTTGTATTCATTAAAACTTCATTATATTGTTCTTTAATTCATGCAAAATGTCTGGAGTTTACAAAGCCCACAGATCCTTATTAATAAGTAATTTGGGGATATTTCATTAATTAAAGATAGTTTAGAAGCACAGATACATTAAGAACATATACAGTGCCTAGAGGCTGCTTTTGTAATCCATTATCCTGCTGAAAACACCGTGGAAAGTTTTGTTAACAGGTATAATTTGATCTCTTGCAAATGTCAGGTATTGCAAAGCTTTTGCCAGACTGTAGTTACCAACTCAAAAGCAGATATATTTATATATTGATCTGTGTACTGAAAGTGATTTTTATAGCTGTAACACCCTGGTGAGTAGTGGAAGTTGTACTGTGCAGACAAATGACCTTTCTGTGCCTCACGTGGTTTTAAGGGTTGCAGTTCCAGAAGTGCTGGATGCTGACAGCTCATGGAGTTCCAGGGAGGAGGAGGGGTAAGTGGCATTAGGCTTTGGAGTGACTTGCGCTTGAGCAGGGGCTGTGGCAGAGCTGGGAACACTGTCCAGACTTCCTGAGAACCACTCCAAATCCTGTCCTAAACGTCCAACTTGCATTGATCTCTGCTCACTTGTAGTGTCACACATTTCTTTGGGTACTGCTGTGGAGCTGTGAACATAGCTGGACTCCAGGTGAGGACAGGTCAAAATATCACTGGCAGAAAAGCAGGGAGTTGAAATCATCACAGTTTGCAAAGGAAATGTGGAGAACATTGCCACATGAAATTGCTTTAATGTGCCCTGGTGGCCAAGAAGGCCAATGGCATCCTGGGATGCATCAGCAAGAGTGTGGCCAGCAGGTCAAGGAAGATTTTTCTCCCCCTCTGCTCTGATGAGGCCTCATCTGGAGTCCTGTGTCCAGTTCTGGGCGCCCCAGCTCGAGAGGGACAGGGAACTGTTTCAGTGGCATCTGTGGCACTAAACACAGCAAGTTCTGGAAATTGCTTTAAGCTCTGAAATACATGTCCAACACCAAGGGAACTCAGAGCAGAGGCACTGCAGGCTAGGTGTTTTTTTTCCCCTCAGTCTTCTGCAAATGTGAGAGCAACTGTTGAATTATGTGATGGAACCAGCCCATTTGCCCTTGACTTGTTGAGAGATGTAGTTTTATCACTCCCTTTTTAGAAATGTGCTTTTGTCAGCTCCTGTTAGAGCAGGTGCTTCCCTCTCTCCCTACCTGCCGATTTCAATTAATTGCCCTGGTTAGTGGTGGTTCTGAAAGAAATAAAATGAGCTGGTACACAACAGCTCAAGCAGAGCTTGGCTGATAAAATTGTTTATTGTTATGTGCAAGAGAAACTGGTTGTGTGAATCACTTATTCAGTGATTTTAAAAACACAGGTAACTGCCTGATGGAATGCAGCTTCCCTTGGGCCATTATTGTCTTCCAGTTTAATGCATACATATTTAAAAGGATATAATTTACAAGTCAGAGTAGTCAATCACACAGGTAAATGGGTGTTAAAATACTATTTAAAATGCATTGGTAAGGAGTACCAGTGTACCAGCTTGTTCTTGAGACAAAGGTGTTTGGGATTTGGGAAAACCTGTCTCTGGTACGGAGATGGTCTCCAGGTGATGGATGGTGCCCAAGTGAAGCTTGGTGGAAGGTGTTTGAGAATGATCTTCCCCACGTTGCATCCCTGCATGCAACTGCTGCCATAGTTGGTAAGCACAGCTCCAGCTGGTGCCCACCTAGACTTTGGTGTTGCTACATATCAAGATCGAGTTAATAAACATCTGCCTAGATGGTGTGTGGATCCTGAGTGTTCAATGGGCTGTTGAGGGAGGAGAAGGTTTGTAGACAGTGAGTACTTCTGCAGATGTGAGAGCCCTTTGCTGCAGAAGGCTGGAGGTGGAGCACAGTGCAGGAGCAGCATGGGATCAGGCCCTTAAATTCTGTGATTTATCTCCTTGGTGCTCAGAGGTACAAGAGTTTGGGTGAGATGGGAAAGATGTGTTTGTCAACTCGTGTTTGAAATTGCTTGATGTGCTTATGTCAGAGCATGCAACAGCCATTGACTTGCAAGTGGTGTTTTGTATATTGTTTCATCTCTGTTTCTGTACTTCCCTTGCTTCTGGTGGGTCTCTTCTTGAGCAGTTAACCTCTGTCCACCTTTGAGACTCTGATCAGAGATGTTTCAGTACATATGAAGGCTTTGGTCTTCTACAGGTGATCTTTGGAGCTCTGCATTGAGTGATTCCTTCACTTCAATCTTTTACTGGTTTCCTAAGTGTCTGTCTGCTGGCTGGATCTTGTGTCCTACAGAGCTGAGAGAAATCCAAAATGCTTGCTTCATCTTTCTGTCTCTGTGAGGTGGATATTTTTAGTTCTTAAATAATCAGGTCTTAGACAGCAACAAGATGCAACTTAATCTTTTTTCCTGCATCTTATGTAGAAAGAGGAAGCTATGTGTCATACACTGTCTCCTTCCAGAAATAAAATCAGGGTACCAGTTGCTGTGAAGCATGGCCACAGGCCAATATGGCAGCCTTAGAGCTGATGAGAGCACACATATTTTCCTTGCTGGGAATTAGGGGCCTTTTTAGATTCAAATAATGAGATAATCAACATCAGTTTGAGCATCTTGCTCTACATGATCTGTGTGCAAAGTGGGAGTGAATCTGTTATGCAAAGGAGAGGGAAGCAGCCTCTGAAATGCCATTAGTGAGTCAAAGAGTGTCTCAAAACAATTTCAGTTGCAGAACAATAAGACGTCCCAAAGTATTAATGTAGCAGGCTGCAGCTGTCCACACAGTTTCCCATCATTGCTTCTGATGGCCAGAGAAATTCTTCCAAACCACCAGTCAGAGATGAACTCAAGTGATAAAACAGCATTGGTGGGGGTGGGAAAATCCTTTGCATGCCATTGTTTAACCGGGTTATGTAGCACATTAGTGAAAGCTTAATTGGACCTTGTACTTCTTAATTAGAAGACCTTAACGAATTCTCTTCTTACTACTTCTGACAAGTGGTTTTGCAAAGTTCAAGAGGCTTATCAGCATTCAGCCAGAGATTCCAGCTGAAAGGGTAATGTCCTTTGGAAAAACAACATCGCCTCCAGGATGGTTAATTAGTTTACAATAGCACCTTAAAGTATCCATGTAGAGGCTCCCATGGCTAATGAAGAGGCTGCTCCAAAAACTGCTTTTTGTCAGTGTTACTCCCACTTCTGTAGTGATCTAAAGGAAGTTAAGAGTTGGTTACAGTCCCACTGATGGGTGTATTCCTGTGTTTGTGGTTTAGTGTTACAAAGAGGTGCTCTAGCATTTCTAGCCTGTTGATCCTACAGCCTGTGTTTCGCCAGGGAATGGGAGAGTATTCCTTCCCATGGTACAGTTGGTGCCACTGGAAACCTGGGCTCGTTGTAGTATGTTGTTCTCCAAGGCTCTGGATGTGGTATTACAGAAAATGCTTCAACCTCTGAAGGAGAGGTCTGCTTTGTAAGAGCAAGCTCAAAGCTGAGCGGAGAGAGCTGGTCAACAGGAGAGCTGAGATCAGAAGCAGTGCAAAGGCTTGAGAGTGGGTAGATGGGGATGTCTGTGCGCAGAAGAAAGCCAGGCTGGAGGAGGTGGTGACGGTGCTCCTCACTACAGCCCATGGGTGCTGTGACATTTGGGAGCCTGTAGCTGAACACCCAGCCCTAGGAGATGCCAGTTCAATTTTGTTACCTCAAAAGCCCAAAGTTTTTGGAAGCTATATGCAAAACTAAGTCTCATTTAGCCATGAACTTCTCTTCGATGGGGACACGAGCTCTGGTGTCAGTTCAAACAGCCTCATTTTAATTAAGCCCCAGCTTAGCATGATGGGCTTTTTCTCTTACCTAAAAATCACTTTATCTCAAGCTCTTCTTTCTAAAGCAGCCAGAGAAGAGTCCCAGTCTCTTTATACTACTGCTCCCTCATGATCTCTGCCTGTGTCTGCAGCATGTTTTGTTGCCCAGGAAAAGGTGGTTTTTAGGAGCTCACTGACACGTGGAGCTGCATTTCTCCCCTTTGCAGTGGATTTGAAACTGATGGGACTTACCTGGTGCATCTAGTCCTGTGGGCAGGGCTGGGGCAGGCACAGGCTGTGGCAGTTCACCCCAAGGACTCTGTTGTAATTAACCTCCCTGGCAGCTCATTTGTTTCCCTTAAAGCAGAGAGATTCCTCCTCAGCTACAAGGAGGTTAAAGCTAAACTGAAATAAAGTGTGTGAAGCACTATGAGAATTTGTGCTAGTTTAAGTAGCTTGGTTTAAAAGATGAGCTGGGTTTAAACAGGTGTGACTTCTAAGCCTCAGTGGGACCTAAGGAGGGGTGGCCTTGAGTGTGCACATTCAACCAGGGATTTTAATTTGCCTGGTTCTCATGTATAATAAAATATGCCAGATACATGACACTTCATGAATTAATGTAAGAGTATGAAGCATGAAGAGAGATTCTTGTACAGGATTTGTTCTTAAAATGCAAATGCCAAGCAAGGCTTTAAGCAGGCCTGGCTATCTGGTACCGTGGGGGCTTTCACGCTTCACTTCAGGGCTTGCTTCTGTTTCCTGAACCATTTTGTTACTAGAAGGTGTGTGCACACATGGGGGGAGGGAAATAAGGAGGGAAATGCCCAGACCAGCACAAGCTCATGGAAACCCCTGCGTGTGTATGAGAGCTTTTAGCACATTGAGGGCTCTCCTGGTTGTTAACAAGTGATGTGATGGAGAGATGAGCCTGGCAGCCCGCTGTCCTCTGCCCTCCCTGCATGTGTTGGGGAAAGGCATTATTCAACTCCTTGGTGTGAATTGGATCACTGGAGCTGTTGGGCTGGGGATGAAGGCAGCCTGATTGCTTTTGTCCAGGTGCTTGGCCTGACAGGAGAAGCACACAGGGAGATTTCTTCTCTCTTAATTTCACACAATGGACACAAAATCAGGTGTTGCCAGGGCTGGTGTGACGAGGATAATCCTGATCTGAAAGCACAGGGGTTGTGTGTGCTGCTGGGTGGCTCTTGGGGTTTGGAGGCATCACTGTTCTGCCTGGCACAAGGGAGGATGCTCTGGGAGTTAACCCCTCTCTAGGTGACTCTCTGCAGGTCTCTGTACACTTGAGCTGACGATATGTACATCCATCCTTCCCCCTGCTCTGGTCAGGGAATGCTGTCTCTGAACTGCAGGTCCCTCCAGGCTCCTAGGTGCCAGCATAAAGATGGCAAGTTCATGAGTGATGCAGCAGCTGTAGTAAAACCCAGTATCCTTCTCTGCAGGGGTACAGGAAGTGAGTGGCTGTGGCACTGCATCCTCACCAAAGCTCTCTCCTGCCCAGGCTGAAGTGGGACCAGACCCTGCCCAAAGGAGGGTGGTCCTGGCCCTGTGATTGTGCCCAGCAGTTCCAGGATGACAGATGAAAAGACACCTGCAGAAAACCACCCAAATCAAGGCTGATGGTAAGATAATGAAACATGGAGAGTGCCAAAGACAGCTACAAACCCACACTAATCCCAGGATGTTTTCACTCCCCTGGTGAAACCTGTAATTAGATTGAAAAGATGACAGCTGGCTCTGATGGCATAAAAATATTGAGGCACTGCTGCAAAACCAGAGGTTTTTCTCCTAATGCAGCTGGAATTAAAACTGAGGAGAGGGGAACAGGTATTTCCATAGCTTGTAAACACAAAACTCCTTCTTTCCTGAATCGGTTTATGATCTTAACCTTTGGGAAAGTAAAACAGCTCCATAAATGGGAAGAAAATGATTGTCATGGACTCCAGGCTGAGGTTACAGGGGGTTACAGGTAGCAAAGGTGTTCAGTGCCACACTGTTCAGTATCTCCAGGGATGATTCTTGTCATCTCCCCCATTTTGGTGTACTTGGGCTGGGTGTGCTCTGTCCCTACCCTGTGCTTACAGCCCCTGGCACCATGGGCTCCTGCTGAAAACCAGCGCTTGCTCTCAGAGCACAAGCAGTACCAGAAACCTCCAGACACGTAAGACAAAAGGTTGAACCAGTTTCCTCCCCGGTTTAAGAGTTTCTGCCTTTATTCCCTGGTGCAAATCCTCAGTTCCCACTAAGTTCTATATGAAATACTTGCTTTAGTGTATAAACTGGAGGATGAGGAGTGTTGAAGCTGTGTAGGGTTTGTTGTGACAATTCTATTAGGTTTTGGTGGGTACCTGCTTGACCCTGTAAATTTGATACTCAGAAAAGTCATTCTGTGTCTTATGGTATTTAATTTTCTGTGCTTCAGCAGCAGGGGGTGAAAGGAGGCTGGAATGGGTTTATTCAAATCTAGGTAGGAATTGAATGTGATAAAATAAGCCTATTTTTAATAACTGGCTCTAATCATGCAGAGAACATTGCTTTTTCTGGTCTTCCTTGTGTCTGGCTTCTGGACTGGAAAGGCAGGTTTGGGTATTGATGTGATAGATCAGCTTGGTGGGTTTTGTGAGCTCCTCTGTCTGCACAGCACGCTTGTGTTTCACTTCCAGCATTACAAATCCATCCTTCAGAGACTTTGATTCCTATCACAAAGATGGAGATGGGAAGAGCTGTACCACAATGTCCAGCACTGAGCTGTCTCACTGATAGGCTAATTTAGTTTAGCATTGCTGTGAATGCCATAGATGAACATTAAAGGCATTAATGTAATTAATTGTTAAGAAAACACCAGGTTGACATAATTTGGGAACAGGTAATATGCCAAGAGCTTCTGGGAAGAAGCATTTTGGTGGGAGAGAGTGTCAATGATTTCCTGACACCTCCCATTTCCACCCCAAACCTCCTGAGCGTTCATTATGCTTTAAATATTCTCACACTCAGTTTTTTTCCAATGGTCTAATTATAAACTTCATTATAATTGTTCATTAGTTTTATTTTGTTCAATTAGCTTAACAAGTTGCCAAATGAAATACAAGACTGGCAATTAGCTTGATCTAATTGTAATGAGCCACTCAAACTGGGTCACCAAATATGTTCATTTCTAGCACTTCTTTTTCCCCCCAATTGGTGAACAATAACATAAATATTCTGAGCATCTCCTGAGCTCAGGAGTGGAAATTTCCCACTCGTTTATCAAAGCAGAAACAAAAAATCAATCCTTTTACTCTTGGTAGGTCAGAAGTGTGCAGTCCAGGCATCAGGGTTGCCTTGGCTTAACATGACACTGTCAGCAGCTCAGTGGGGCCATTGGCCAGGGGCAAAGTTCTTGTCCTGCAGAATAAAACATCCCAGGAGGGAGGCTGGCTCTGGCCTCATGTCTATCTCCTCTGAATTGCAGAGAAATTGGGTTTGAAGATTCTTGGTAAAGATATTTGAGCAGCAAATCCTTGTGTGCTGCCTCTTCCATGTAGGGGAAGAGCTGCTGGGCAGGTGGTGAAACCAGAAGCTGCCTCAGACTGTTCCTCAGTTGTATCAGAAGTTGGCTGCAGGGGGAAGTGCCTCATCATCTGAGCAATTCTGGTCTTAGCCTGACCCACAGAGGCTTTGCCAGCCCAGTAATGCTGAACCTGTAGGCAAAGCCAACACGTTTGTAGCCCAGAGAGCCCCTGTGGAAAACTCCTTGAAAAAAAAGGTTTCCAGCTGCAGTTTCTGGGAAGTTCACAGCAGCAGCCCCCATTGGGCACTCACAGAGTGGTTTGTGGTGGAAGGGACTTTGAAAGATCATCTGGACCCAAGTAGCCAGTGCCCCAAGGGCTGGCCCCACCAGTGCCATGCTCTGATGAATGCTGAAAGGTAAAACTGCTACTGAAAGAGAGCAAAGGCCATTGGGAGCTGAGCTGTGTCCCCCTTTGGCAAGGGATGTTGGGAGGCTTTGGGAGCTACTCAGGTAGGAGGACAGTTCTGAACGCAGTCAGCCCTGCACAGCAGCTGGTTTGGCTGTGGGTTTTGGATAACCCTGAGCTTTCTTTTCCCAACTTCCCCTTTTGCCACTCAACTCTCGGATCTGTTCCTGTTAAGCAGCTGCATAGCAGAAGCTCTTGGCTCATATGGTCCAGTGGATTTGCTGCAACCTGTCCCAGAAGCTAATATGGGCAGGAGGAATTATTTGGTATGAATAATTCCTTCTGCATGTCATGTGCATCACATCTAAATCACAGGGACAAGCAGCACTGTTGCAGATCCTTAGCAAACTTAAGTGGTGGCATTAACAGGACTCAGCCCTGGACTTTGAGTTCTCTGGGATTTTGTCCTGCCTCTGACTGATAAAAACGTGATAAAATATTAAACCAGCCCAGAGACTACAACTACCTGTAAGTAATTCATAAACCATGCTGTGATGGCAAGCACAGGGGGTCAGGGAAGGTGTGTGCCAGCCCAGGTCCGTGCTCCTTCCCTGAAAAATGGCTACCAAAGCTGTGTCCAAAGAGGGGCAGCAAAGGTGGTGAAGGGTCTGCAGAAGCAGTCTGATGAGAAGAGACTGAGGGAGCTGGGAGTGTTCAGCTTCGAGGCTGAGACATGAGCATTCTCTACGATGACCTGACAGGAGGTTGTAGTGAGGTGGGAGTGAATCTCTTCTCCCAAGTAACAAGTGAAAGGACAAGAGGAAATGGCCTCAAGTTTAGATTGGAGATGAGGGAGAACTTGTTCAGTGAAAGGGTTGTCAGCTCTGTCCCAGGCTCCCCAGGGAAGTGGAGGAGTCCCCAAGCCCTGGAGGGATCCCAAAGGTGCTGAGGGTCAGTGCTGGGCTGGGCAGGGTGAGGGGAGGGCTGGGACTGCAGCAGCTTCAAGGGCTTTAACAAACAAAAGAATCCTGTGGTTCTATGTTCTGTGAAACCCATCCTGACAGACCAGAGAGTCTGGTGATCTATTACACAATCTCTCAAGATCCAGGGACCTTGTTCCATATAAGAAAGGGGAGAGGAGAGACTTGTCCTGTGGGGAAGGCAAATCCCCCACTGCAGACAGTGCAGCCACGGTGGCTCTTCCCTGCACAATCCCCTTTGATGCTGCACTGTCTCTCACTCTGTCTCTAATGAGCTGTGTTCCCACCTGGGACACGGCCCTGTCAGTGCTGTGAGGGGGGAGATTAAAGATGCCAGCGGTTCAGAAGGGGAGAAAATTCACACCTCAGCCTGTCACACCACAGGCAGCTATGTCAGCTCTTCAAACATCATCCAAAGGCATTGTTCAGCTTAATGATCACACCCGGAGTCCAGCCCTGCCGCTGGGGCTTTCACTCTCTATGCCCTAACCCAAGCCCTTGCTGCAGAGCCCCTCCACAAAGGGACAAGCCCTGGGGCTGAGGTGTGTCTGGGTTGTGCCTTTGGGCTTTCACTAGCACAAACCCTCTGCCTGGTGCCAGGGGAGGGCTGCACTCAGACAAATCGTGTGAAGAGCATCTCTGCTCCTAATTCACTTTGCTTTCTTTATATTAGTTTTATTCCTGCTGGGCTTATATCAGGCAGGGACAGATGTAAACAGGTTTGTAATAAGCTGCTAGGATTGCAAAAGGGCTGTGTGACACATGGCTTTGCATTTGATTCAAGTAGTTACAGTCATAATAGCCATTAATTTTTCTAGTGCTCCTAGGGGCAAAAGTCTCATTTTCATGAGAGACCTGAATTTCTCAGGCTGCCTGTGTTAGATACAGCCTGCTTGGCACTCCTGCTGTCAAAAGCCCCCTTTGTTTATACAGATGATGGCCAGGGGTGGCCAGGGCCTAGGCTTACCTCCCTTGTGTCTTATTTGAGGCTTTGAAATGCTCTTGTTCTGAGATGCCAGAGCTGTGCTGGGTGGCAAAGGGTGGGCAAACTGGACTGAAAAACAAACACCCCTCCCCTCCATACATTCTAGGCAAAAACGTCTCATTGCAAAGGCTGAAGCGAAGCAGAGTCACAGGTGACAGGTCTTCAAAGGCGAAGCAGGAGCCGTGCTGGGGGAGGGAGGGAGCTGGGCCATCCCCTCCCTCGATTAGGCAGGCTGTCCAGGTGCCAGCTTGTTCCCTTTCTGTCTCCAGGCTGCCTTTGAAACAGCCCCTTTGACGGCTTCAGGCGTTTCTTAGTTTAGCTGAGAATGAGCAAACATGAGAGAAGAAATGGGTAAGAGTGACAGGTCCTGTGTGTGCCTTTCATATGCATTCTGGAGCGCAAAGACTGTTTTAATGAGCCGGCAGGCATGGAGCTTTGTGTGATTCCTGTTTTTAGCAACTCTGCAGTGACAGAGTTACCTGAGAACTTTCCCAGCTGTGACCTCCATGCAAAATGCTCAGTTTTTTCGGGTTGGTTTACTTTGTTGTGGGATGTCAAGTCTTGCATTCTTGAGGAAAGGGGGAGTGTTGTCTGAGTGCGTCTGCAGGTGAAGCGGGGACTGAGCTCCTCATCCTCCTCCCAGGGCAGCTCCATCCAGCGTGCCTGTGTCCCTCCTGTCCCCAGATCCATGGTGCCTGCCCTGCACCCATCATGGGGTGTGCTGACCCCTCAGCTTTAAGCATTGCTGCTTCACTTTGCAGGGAAAACTCAAAGCCAGGGGTGGGTGCCCAGGCTGAGTCTGGAAGGCACCAGCCTGAGCATCTCAGGTCCACATGAGTGTGGATGGACCTGAAGATATTAAGGAACATTTATTCTCTGTAATGATTCTCAGTAGCAAAGCCCTGAGCATGACAGCTGAGACATCCCCGTGACCTGGAGGTTGGGGGCTGCTGGGAGGAGAGTAGAAGGTTTCTCAAAGGGCAGAATTGGGGCTTGCCTCTACTGCTGGGGACCACGGCCAGCTTGCAAAGGAAAGCCAGAGGGAAGGGCTGGCCCTGGGCTCGTGTGGGTACAGGGCTGGTGCTCTGATAGCTTCAAAGGCATTGGAAAGTGATGCAGCCAAGACATGGTATGAGATAATTTCTCTTTAGTTTGACAAAGCTAAGAGAGAAAAGCAGGTTCCCTGTAAGGAAGCACCCAGCAGCAGCTCTGTGCCGTATGGATGATGCTCTTTGTACACAATAATTTCCTTACAGAATGTTTTTTATGACTGGCTATTAGGGAAAAAAGAAAGAAAGAATAATCAAAGGATGCTTTATGATACAAATTTCCAAGAGGCTTGGGCCTCCTGTTGTTTTCTGAAGATATTAAGCTGGCTTGTGAGGAGCAGAACACATCCTTAGGAAAGCACGTACCTCCCCACGAAGCAAACTGCTGCCAGCACTGTCCAGCACGTGTGTGTGGAGCCACTGGATGCAGTGTTCCTCTTAAAAAGGTTTACATGTCTACCCCTGGTTGTCCTGCCTCTCCAGGGCTGCAGTACAGAGGTGAGGTCCCTGTCCTGCTTCTCCTGAGGTCAGTGGGGAAACTTCTGCTGATGGAAATGGGCCTGACCCATCCTCTGACCTCTGCATCCCAAACCCACTGTGGCTCTTCAGGGAAATTGTGTCAGGGCCTTGAAAATGCCCTTCCTCACAGGCAGGGAGCAGGGATGGAGCAGCTGGTGTCATCTCAGATTAACTCATTCCCCTTACCCTTTCCTTCTTCCTGCCCTGCTGCCTCCCATCAGCTCCCTGAGGCTCTCACTCCTGCACTTGAACTGGGTTCCCCCTGTGAACTCAGTTCTTTTCATGGAATCGTTTTGGTTGGAAAAGACCCTTCACATCAGCAAGCCCACTACTAACCCACAGCCCTCAGCACCTCAGCTACATGCTTTTTCAAGATCTCCAGGGACAGGGACTCCACCACCTCCTTGGGCAGCCTGGGACAATGTCTAACAACCCTTTCACTGAAGTTCTTCCTCATCTCCAATCTCTCCTAGCATGACTTGAGGCCATTTCCTCTTGTTTTATCACTTGGGAGGAAAGACCCACCTCCACCTCCTTCCAGCCTCCTGCCAGGGAGTGGCAGAGTGATTGTGTCTCCTCTCAGCCTCCTCCAGACTAAGCACTTGCAGTTCCCTCAGCTGCTCCTCTTGCCTTCTGAACACCCTGTGGGCTGCTGTGTGCCATGCTGCTCCCAGGCTATTGACAGCACCTCAGCAACATCTTTCAAGAGCAGCAGGTTTCTGTACAAGCCTGTCCTGGTATCAGGTCACAGCACAGGGGATGGTTTTCAGCATTTTGGGAAGCAGGGAGTGTGAGCTGGGCTGGTGCAGCTTGGCCCGAGGGCAGCACTGGAGTGCTCTGCAGCTGTGTGAGGTTGTGAGAGCCCCAGGCTGCAGGAGAGGCACTCCTGTTTGTTTTTAGGGGTTTTGCTCTGTTTTGCCCCAGGGCTGATCAGTTCTCAGGCTCTTGTGAGGTTCCCAGGACTCTATGAACTTGAGTCGGTGGAGGAGGGGTTTCATGCACCACTGTTTGAGCCTTTCTGGCTCGAGTCTGACAGAGGATAAACAGGCATCCCCCAGCTCTTTCATGCTCCCCATCATCATGTGTGATCAGCCACAGTCCTGCTCTCCATTGGCACCCTCCTAGCCCCTGGAAAAGACTTGGCCATGCTAGAAACCCTTCTGTGCTCCCTCCCCCCACACAGCAGGAGCAGAACCTCACAGTAAATAAGGCATTTATCTGGGTCTGATCCTGCCTTGGCCCTCTCTTGACCAGAGGAAGAGAGGAGATGTTGTGATTGGGCAGGGGGCCAGTGCCCCAGCCCCATCTCATTTATGGGTGGCTCATGCCAGGTTGCTGGCAGCTGCCACAGACACAGCATTTCAGCTGGCACATGCATGTAGGGTTTGCCAAACATCCCTCCACCCCCCTACCCCTGCCATGCACCAGTGTTCTAAATTACACAGAGATAAATCAGTCTCCTGCTCAATCTTGTCTTAAACCAATGTAATTAAACACAGGTAAAGCAGGGAGCAGAATTATGGCAATTCATCACCTTTTAGTCTCTGCAGGTGCTCAGCTGCAGGGGCACCACAGCTCCCTCTGCTCTGCACCTCCCCTCCTGGGAGTGATTTACCCACTCCCTTCTGGCAAGCAAAGCCCCCTCCTCTTTTGGGAAAAGGCTTTAAAGGTAATGAAAGAGAGAAGAAGATTAAAAGCAAAACCAAACCCTGATTTGATTCTTGCCTTGCTCACAGGTTCCCTGCCTGGGCTGGGTGAGTCACCTCTGTGACTCAAGCTGCAGGTGAACAGTGGCTCCTCCTCCCTGAGGTGGCCCTTTGGAGACCAGAGAGGGCCAGAGTCCCAGAAAACCCCATTTTGCATATGAGAGCTTCACGTTGGAAGCTGTGGTGCAGGTAGGAAAGTTCCTACAGAGGAAGCTCACAGGGCTTGGGTTTCTTCAAAGCAGCTCTGAATAGCAGTGCCAAGGTGCTTCCCCTTCTGTGAGATGGGGACTCTGTTCACCTGCTGTAGGTGGAGTGGAAGGACCTGCAGGGCAGGTACCATTCACTGATACAGACCTGAGCATTCTGAGGCCAGGCTGCTGGCAGTAACTTCCCTGCCAGCCCTACTCCTACAGACCAAGCATTCATCACCTCACTGTTTCCCAACATTGCAAAATGGATGCAGTTACATTTCTGCAAGATCTGGGCTTTCTCTGACCTGCAGCTAACACTCTTTGCTTGCAACTTGCAAGCAAGCAGTCGGCAGCCGTGGTCTGATGGAACAGCACCCTGTAACGATGCCCTGAACGAGTGAGGCTCTTGGAGGAGGCCAGATGGCACCATGGGCAGTTTCTGGCTGGCTGCATGCAGCACTCGGGCAGCTCCTTGCAAGGAAACTGGCTGATTTGCAGCTTCCAGTTGGTGCCCATTAATAACCCAGGCTGGTGACTCCAGAGCAGCATTTCATGTTTCCACCTGGGGTCTCTGCACTGGAAATGTGCCGCTGGGCTCTCGCAGGGTGCAGAACCTGAGTGTGCCACACAGCTCACTGTGGTGTCTGCAGGGCCCTGGGGACATCCATGGGGCCTGGGGGTTGCTTCTCTTCAGCAAGATTTTGACTGGCTTAAGGGTTGGGCAGAGAGGAACCTCATGAGGTTCAACAAGGGAAGTGCAGAGTCCTGCACCCAGGGAGGAACAACCCCCTGCACCAGGACAGGCTGGGGGTGACCTGCTGGAGAGCAGCTCCAGGAGAGACCTGGGAGTGCTGGTGGGCAGCAAACTAAACATGAGCAGCAGTGTGGCCTTGTGGGCAAGAAGCCAATGGCATCCTGGGGTCTATTAAGAAGAGTGTGGGCAACAGGATGATGGAGGTTCTGCTCCCCCTCTCCTCTGCCCTGGTGAGGCCACATCTGGAGTCCTGTGTCCAGTTCTGGGCTCCCCAGCTCAAGAGAGACAGGAAGCTTCTCGAGTGTCCCACAGAGGGCTACCAAGATGGTCCAGGGGACTGGAACATCTCTCTCATGAGGAAAGGCTGCAGGATCTGTGACTGTTTAGCCTGGAGAAGACTGAGAAGGGGATCTTAGAATTGCTTATAAATAGCTAAAGGGCAGGTGCTGAGAGGATGAGGCCAGTCTTTGTTCTGTGGTGCCCAGTGACAGGACAAGGGCACAAACTGGAACACAGAAAGTTCCACTGGAACACAAGGGGGAACTCCTTTGGTGCTGAGGTGGGGGAGCCCTGGCCCAGGCTGCCCAGGAAGGGTGTGGAGGCTCCTTCTCAGGAGGTTCCCAAACCCACCTGGACACGTTCCTGTGCCCCCTGAGCGAGGAGAACCTGCTTCAGCAGGGGGTTGGGCTGGATGGGATCTGGAGGTTTACTGCCTTCCAGGGGACCTCACCCAGACCATGGTGCTCTCTGCACAGCAGCTGGGTTTGGATTGTCTTTTCCCAGAGCTGCTCACAGGTTTCCTTGTTTTAGAGGCACCTGATGCCTTGACAAGCACAGCCCCTCTGATTTCCCAGCACACTGCAGGTCATGACTTATCCAGCTGGGAAGGAAATATTTTGCTTTCCTATATTTATTTTCCTCTTTTGTACTTTAACTAAATAACTCAAGTCAATTTCCCAAAGCTCCTCAACACACAAAATCAAAATATTTCTGTTCAAAAGGACCAAACCTATTTAGATGTTGCCATTTCCTTCCCCCAGAACTGTTTGTGGAGTTTGACCTGGATCCACAAGCTGCTTTTGTGACCCCCAAAACAGGAGTTTGAGACAAATCAGGGTTGGTTGTTTTTTTGGAATCACCTCACTGCTTTGAGGTTTGGCAGACTTTTATTATAAATGCTGATCTAATGAGCTTGGCCACAGGGGTACAAAGTGATAAAAGCTATGGGAAGCTTTCAAATGCTCTAACACACCTCAAAGGGTAATTAAATGTAATCCTTTCGCATTGTTATTAAACGCTGGCAGAGGAAAAGCTGAGAGAAGAAAATATTCAGCTCCTGCCCCCTCTTACCAGATACCCATCCAATTCTGATAGTAATTTTGCAGATCCTTTGTTGCAGATCCTGTAGATCCTCCCTCCCCTGCTCTGAAGTCCAAGTGTGGGGATCAGCAGAATGAGTGCCCACAGACCGAGAGCTGGTGTCACCTGAGAGTTTGACCCAGCAGAGTGGCAGAGCCCTGCACCAGATGAGACTGGCAGGATGAGGAGGTCCCTCTGCCCTGTGGGAGGGAGGGATCCTCAGCCTCCCCAGAGAGGAGTTTCTTCCTCATCCTGCTTTGGTGAGTGTGGGGGTCACACAGCCCAAGGGATGGCACTTCTGCCATCCCTTGTGCCATATAGAGCTCTGTGGTGCTCAGGCTCCCGATTCCCTTCAGGAAAGAAGTGTTTAAACACAGCTCAGGGTCTGAGCATCCTTCCCTTCTCTCCCAGCTGGGTATTTGTATGCTACAACATCCTTAAAATCCTTGCCCTTACTGTTTACCTCAGGGTGCTCCTGAAACCTTCAGTCTTTTGACATTTGAGTGATGTAAAAACCCAACAGCTTTCCATAATGCTGCAATGTCTTTCAAGCCTTTCATAACACAAGTTGCCTCTGTGTGCAAAATCATTCCAGCAGGAAGAAAGCATAGCAAAAGCCCACTGGGATAACTTGAAAGAGAATCTCCTTTGGGAAAAGGATTGTTTTGAGGCTTGTAAACGGGAGACCAAGCTGATGGCACCAGCAGGCTCTGGGTAGCTCAGCAGCAGCTCCTCACTTTGCTCTTGCACCAGAAGAAGATGGGAAGAGACAAGGCATGCTGTACACTGCTAAGGAGCTGGGAAACAGCTCAGTGGCTGAACCAGCCACCAGAAGCCGACGCATTGTGCAAACTCAGTCAAGGAGCATTTATCGTCCTGCTGCTTTGAGGAGGAAGCTGTGCCTCAGCAGCTGCAGCTATTTATGTTGTTGATTCATCTGCAATCCTTCCTTAATGCTTTAAAAAAAATTCCTCAGGAATCTCCTTCTGTTTTCTCAAACCTCCCCTTCTACAAGCCAGGGAAGTAACTCCCAGCTGCCCTTATGGCCAGTGACCCGCTGGGTTCTCTGAGGGCTCTGCTCCTCGCCAGCAGCAGTCCCCAACGGTTCCTGTCACAGCAGTGACTCCTCTGCCACGAGGCTTTCTGGGCTGGCAAATCTCTATTTCTGATGCCCTTTCTCTGGGATAACTTCTGTTTTCACCTGTTTGTTTATACATAGTCCCCAGTGTCCAGCAGCAAAACCTTCCAAAGAGTTTATTGGCGTTTTATTCTGTTTTGGTTTGTTTCCTGCAACACCAACAAACCAACCTGCAGCAAGAGGGGAGAGGGCAATGCCAGAGAAGCCACGTTACCATCTGCAGACGTCACCTAACGCTTGGTTCCACTTTTTTCACCTGGGTGATATCAGCCTTTGTTAGAAGACAAAGCCATTAAAGCAGTTTGTAGAGAGTGGGAGAAGATCTCACTGCTTTATGTGGCTGAGGGGCATATGATGAATCAGTACAGCTTTACTACTCATCTTAAGCCCAAGTCTGGAGAGGTTTTAAGCAGCCTTAGTCCTGCATGCAGCTGACAGGGTCAGGGCTGAGCACCTCTCAGCCAGCACACCTGGAGTCTCTTCCTCGTCAGCACCATTTCCACCTGCAAAACTTCTCACTTTGGAGTTTCTTTCAAATGCTGGTAATTGCATCACACTGAACAACGTGTAGCAATGCTGGAACAAAGTCTAAACACTCTCCTGTGTTGCTGTGAAGGTGACACTGTGGTGGAGGCTCCTGGGCCAGGTGAGAGGGCAAGTGAAGGCCCCGGTCCAGTGCGCTCCAGCTTGGGGCTGTCTCTGGTTTGGAGTTGCAGAAGAGAGTTGTCATGTACCCACCTTTGCGCCATGCACACTCTGCTACCCCTCCCTGCCCCGCTGTCCCCAGGGAGGGCACTGGGTGGCAGGGCAAAGCTCATGGATGCTCTTTGCAAGCTCTCCTCACAGCAGAAGCCTCACAGCAACCCGCTGGGGTTGGGGCAGCGCATGTGCCTCTGCCTGGCTGCCCACAGCAAACCCAATGTGCCCCCAGCCCCCCACAAGAAAGCAACAGGGCTATCTGAGGCAGCTAATCAACTTCTTTTGGATCAACAAGTTCCATTAGCAGCTAAACAGCCATTTTAAACCTGTTATATTTTGTTATATCAAGTACCACGAGCAGACAGCAAGATCATCTTTGTTACTGCATCTTCTAAACTTTTATTTGTTTTGCTGGCTGTGAAGAAATCAAATCTTTGGGTTCTCTTGGTTTGTTTTTTCCCCCCTCCCTGATGTGCCCAGACCCTCCAGCCCGTCTGGTTTCTGTGTGGGTGACTCGTGCCACCACACGACGTTTCCTCACACGTGAGCCCAGCGTTTGTGTGCATGGGAGAGTATTAGACTTAAATTTTTCATGACATTCATAGGAGTGGTTATGGAGGCAAACAAGATTACAGCAAGTACTACACCAAAGCTTGTTTATGCAGGGAGAGGAAAAAAACAAATCACCCCAACCAAACTCCACGACATGTTTGCAAAGCTGTGCAAGGCCCCGAGGGGACAGCTTTTAAGGTGTTTTCCCTGTCCTTTCCCCCCCGCTACCTTGCTGTTTGGATTGCGTGTGCACCGTGCCAGCTCCCGGCTCCCAAAGGGTCAGCTTTCAGTGAAGCAGCGGTGCCGGCGGTGGGCTATGGGGGGTGCGGTGGGCTGCAGGGGTGGGTTTTGGGGCTAGAGGGGCGGTGCGGTGTGGGCACGCAGCTCAGTCCCAGGGCGGAGGCCGTGCTCGCCCTGCCGCGGCACGCCCGTGCGCTGTCCTTGTCCTTGTCCCTGGGGCGTTCCCCCCGCCCGGCTCCGCCGCCCCTCGCGTGTCCCCCCGGCACGCGCCGCCGCACGCGCCTCGGGCCGCCCCCCGCCCCCCCCCCCAGCCGCGCGCAGGGCCGCGCGCAGGGCCGCCGGTGGCCACCAGGGGGCGCGCGCGCTCTTCCTGCTGCCTCGCGCCCGCCCTCAGACACCCCCCCGCAGCCCCCCCCAGGCGCGGGTCCGGACCCACCGGGCACGGAAACTTCTCCGGGGCAACGTGCAGAAAATACCACACGGGGCTCCTCTGCCTCACCCCCCCGGGAGCGCCGGCCCCGCTCCGGCTGCCCGTGAGCCCGGGCCGCAGAGGAGCACCTGAGGGGCGGCCCCACCGAGCCGCTGCCGCCCGGCCCCCCACACCCCCCCGCAGGTGAGCGCAGCGGCTCCGCTCCGCCCAGCCCGGCCCGGCCCCGGCCCGCCCGCGCCGCAGCCCCCGGCACCGCGCCCGCCTGCCCCGGGGGAGGGCTCCCGAGCCCGCTCCCGATCCTCCCGCTGCTGCTGCTGCGGTTGCCGAAGCGGCGGGCGGGGGCGGCGCCGGCTGCCCCCCGCCCCCCTTCCCCATCCCAGGGCGGCGATGCGGCGGGGGCGGCCCTGAGCGCGGGGGCGGCGGGGAGCGGGGACACCCCCCTCTCCCCTCCCCTCCGCGGGGCTCCCGGCCCCGCCGCCGGACGGAGTGACGGACCGAGCGGCGGCCGGAGGCGCGCAGCGGCGGGGAGCGGGCGGGCGTGGGGGGAGTGGTTACCGGCTCCGCCGCGACACCCCCAGCCCCCCCCCACCCGCCCCGTTAAGCCGCCCCTCTCCAAATAAATCAGCACCATGACTACTTCTGGGCATGGAACAAAGAGGATGCTCTCCTGGGGCCCCGCGCTGCTCCTGGCGCCGCTGCTGCTCCTGTGCCGAGGTAACCCCGGTTCTGCCGCCGCGACCCCGACCCCGTGGTTTGGTGTTTTGGTTTGGTTTTATTTTGTTTTTTTTGGGTTTTTTAAAAACTCTTTCTTTATTTTACCTCCCCCCACCCTGTTTTTATCGATGGCTGTTTCCCCCTTCCCAGCCCTCCCACCGACGTGCCCCCCGCGGGCGCTCCGCGCAGCTCTGCGCGCCCGCGGATGGAACACACGCACATCCCCATCTCTTGGCCGCACAAAGTTGTCCGCATCCACCTGCACCGCGGCAGCCCCCACGCTGCATCCACAGTCGCCTCCCTGTGTCCTGTGTGTTTCCCCCCTCGCCCTGTTCCCCACGCGTGTCGTGGGCTCCCGACCCCCTGCGCGGAGGCTGCCTCGCGGCTTCGGCTGCTGCCAGTGGGTCGCTGCCGGGTTGGGGGCGGGGGAAAAGGAAAAGTTTGGGCTTCCCGGAGCGCTGGGGGCCGGGAGTCGTGTCGAGGGGTTTGGGGCTTCCCACGGGGTCCTGGCCCCTCGCCGCTCCCCGCCTCCCTCTGCCTTCGGGGAGAAGCGTGGGGGAAGATTTGCAGGAATTAAATCCCTTAGGTAAAATAATACTAGTGCTGCCTTTCCTGCGCTTCATTTTAAGGAGAGCGGTTTTCCAGGGGCTGGCGGGGAGCAGGATCAGGCCCTTAGGTGAGCTGAGGTGGGATTTCCTAATCGCGGCCAGCAGCTCGCCTACGGCTCGGAGCATCGCTCCCTGCTCTCTTGTGTTTTTCTTTTCTTTTATTAGCCCCAGCTGAACTCGGGGGCAGCTTTTTGGGTGCCAGGTGCGAATGTTTGCGGGGAAGGGCCCACCCCCGTGCCGACAACCCGAAGTGCTGCCCCTGAGAAAGTCTTTTGCAGGACTTCTCTCCTGGCGTATTTTCCTCTGCTTGCTCGTGTGAGCTCCCTGGCAGATGTTGCTCTTAATAAATAGAGGTTGTTAAAAGAAAATTAATTAAGGTGCATCGGTGCTGAAGCTGCTCGGTGGTTCGTTTGCTTTTACTGCTGCTCGGGACAGCGCTCGTGGTTGGCTGTAGAGCGGAACCTGAGATGCTGGGGAAACTTCACCGGGGCTTTAGGGTTTTGCCTAAATGTAAGGATTTAAGGGAAAAAAAAAAAGGAGTGATCCGTGGGAGGGGTAAAAACAGTGACTGTCATTCCTGGGGAGGATATAGGAAGTGCATTGTGATAGGGAAGTGCTTCGGAAAAAGTCCCTCCAGGGACAGTAGGAATAATTCGCTGGGACGGAGGTATCAGCTTTGGGGACACATATACAAAGGATAGAACGGGGTCCTTCCTCTCTTATTGCTTCCCCTGCTCTCCAGCTCCTTCCTTTGTGTGCAGCCACGGGGGCACTTAGAAACCTTCTCCTGAGCAGGACATGGAGAGCAGAGTATGGCATGCAAGGTTTTGGGGTGCAGGGCACAGAAAGCAGAGTGCAGGTGGTGGGGAGTGGGGCACTGAGCACGGGACACAGCGCATGAGTTGCCTGTGGGCCAGCACTGCCCCGGTGGACCGAGGGCTTTCTGTTGCTAGCCTCATGCCCAGTGCTTAGTGATGCTCTCCAGAGTTAAGAGCAGCAAGGAAGCAGGTTTTCTGGGTTTTTTTTTGTGGGTTTTATTTTTGGTATTTTTTATTGCTTTGAGACATTAATGATAATCTTTTCTCTGATATTTCCCCCTCCCGTTGCCTTCTGTGTGGGTAGCTGCCATGGTGAGATTGGGTTGTGGGTGTAATTCTTCCAGCGCTCTGAGCGCTTAGACATATGGAAACCCACTTTGAAACAGTTTGTGGCTGCAAACCTACCGTCGAACCCATCCATCCCTCTCCACTGCTCTCTGAAGCCTCCCTGCACGACGTGCGCGGCGGAAACTCGCAGCGCGCTTTCAGCTCAAGCTGTGAATCATGACTCCCTCCCCAGCCTGCGTTCTATTCTCTCCTCTCCAGGCTGTAGCATCCCTTTGCGTTCGCTGTCCTTGCCCTGTCCCACCCCTGGTGTGGCCTGCTGTGGAGAACGGGGTTTCGGATTTGGTGAAACCTCTTTGGTAAGAGGCGAATAGCAGCCGTGTCCGGGCCCGCCTCTCTCCGGGGCTGTGCTGACCTTCCCGCGGCTCGCTGCGCTCCAAGTCTCCCTTTTCCTCTGGATTACAGGGGTTAACGAACCACATCTTGGTTTGGGTTGTTGCAGATGGGAGAGACACCTGCATGAGTCATGCCGCGGTGCTGCCATCTCCGCAAAGCTCGCGGCACACACACACGGTCGCGTTGGGCACTTGCCATTTTTCTCTGTTTATTCGCCTTTCCTTCCCCCTTGCCGGGGCCGGAGATGCGCCTCTCCAGCCTCTCCAAAGCGGGTGGCATTTGTTCGCCTGTCAGGCAGGTCTCCTAAATAGCTTTGTGAAGGTCTAATGAAGAGATCAGTCTCCTGTCGCCGGATCTCCGTCGGCGCGGCCGCTGGCGCGCAGGGCTGCGGGCAGAGCGTGTGCGTTTGGCAGCCGAGGGCCGCTCACACCGAGCTCGGGGATGGCTCTCCCTGGCAGCGGGCCCCCGTTTGTTGCTGGCATCTAGGCAAGGGCTTTTGGCCGCCTCGCTCGCTGGCGACGGCAGAGCTGTCCTGTGAATAGGTGTCCTGTGCCTGACCTGGATGAATTACCTGGGTATGCTGTTTCCCTGCCCGACGCATCCCTCCGGCTCGCTGCCGGGCAGCTCCGTGTGCCCCGGGGCAGGCGTGGGAACGCGGGGCCGGCGGCTGCTGCCGGCGCGGAGCTCACCGCGCAGATCGGCTGCTTCAGCCCCTGCGAGATGCACTTTGGGCTGTCGCGCTCCGTGTGCCAGGAAGGACTTGCAAATTGCTTTAGACTCTGGCTCCAGCGAGGTGTGGGTGGAGAGACATTAGCCCTACTTTATTATGTGTCCCTGTATCACTCTACATAATATGAAGGCACTTTTTATGCAGAAACTCTTCAGGAACAAAAATGAAAGACCTATATTATCTCCTGTACAATGGGTTTGCAGAATGTGATTATACAAACTGTTGAAATGTAGGTTATTTTCCCCACGTTGGTGCAGATCTCACCATTTTATGCAATGACTGTCCAAGCTGATGTGATTTGGGGGATAGTGGGTGGGGGCAGAAGCCTGAAATTATTATACTATCTCTTCTTCCAGCATCCATTAGAGCAATGTATTTTAGATATTCTGATTTTACTTCCTATCAGTGTAAATCTAGAGCAGCTGCTCTGAAGTCAGTGAAACCATTCTGGATTTATGCATCGCTGCTGTTACTGGAGTTGGGCTCTCTGGGAATGCAGGAGGCAACTGTGTGACTTGTCCTGTGCAGCATTTCTTGCTTTGAAAATAACCTGTCACTGATGTTGCAGTCTTCTTTTTTTATCTGCTTGAAATGGGGGAGTCCACATCACTCACTGTTTTCAGAGTTTGCTTATTTTCTTCAGTTTTTTAGGATTGGTCACAAAGCTCCATTCACTGACACCTGATGCTTTGGCTGATCAATGGAGTCTCTTGATGTTTGAATGGCAAAACGGTTACGTTTAAAAATAAATCAATGAAGTGTGATT
Source organism: Colius striatus (assembly GCF_028858725.1). Taxonomy (NCBI): domain Eukaryota; kingdom Metazoa; phylum Chordata; class Aves; order Coliiformes; family Coliidae; genus Colius; species Colius striatus. The sequence continues at coordinate 12,727,989 of NC_084775.1, read as the reverse complement.
AATTTGCTGTATTCTATTAGGCACAAAACTTGCACTCTGAGCCTTATTTCCTCTGTGTTTAAGGCAGCTTAGCATGGTGAGCAAGGTCTGAGCCCAGGAGCAGCTGCAGGAGGTCAGAGCAGAGGGTTGCTGAGACCAGGACATGGTTTGTGTCTCAGACAGAGTTTTTGGATCAGGGATACATTCCTGAGCTAGAGATGGCATCCATTTATTTCATTACTGTGTCAGGTTTGCCATCATGGAGTTGGTTGCTCTTTGAGCCCAGGCAGATAGCTAGGTGTGTGCAGCATTTCTGGGCAGGGGCTCTCTTCTTTCCAAGAGTATGGAAAGTGGAGTCTGTGCACCTTGGGGCACAGCAGGGATTTGGACTGTGTAGGGCTTTGCTATTTATACCCATGGAATGGAGATTTCTACCCTGCTGACTCCACAGTGAGCTGGGATTCTCCTGCCCTTCTCTGTAGCTCCTCAGAAATGTCCTTTGTGGCCAGGCTGCTCAGGAGACCTGTGCTGGCTCCTGTCCCAGGAGGGTCCCTTTGCTGAAAGGTGGTGGAAGCGAAGGGCATCGTTAAACATGGCGTTGGGCTGTGATGACTCCTGGTGCTGCTCTTCCCGGCCTCAGCGGCTGAGGCTGATTTGAAGCGTGAGTTTGGCCACAATAGAGAAGTGGCTTCACTAACCCACGTGTCTTGCTTGTGCAGGTGACTGTAACCCTGTCCTGTGTTGGAGGTGTGACCAGGGGGCAAAGGAGAAGTGGCTATCTACTGCCATCTCCCGTGTCCCGTGGGAAGTGAGTGAAATGAAAAATCTTCTGGCTTTATTGAACATCCCAGTGAAAGAGAAGCCATCCCACTGAAATAAGTAGTCAGCTCAACAAATGAAATTCACTGAACTTGAATCTCCCTTCTCCCCCTGTCTAAATATAACTAATGTTTGTTAATGACAAGCAGTGTCTTGAATTGTTGGCATAGCATTAGCACTTGGCCCTGTCAGTGGTTCAGCTGATGTGCAGGTACGTGGTGGTAACAGAGATGCTTCCTGACTCCGACTGTCAAACCCTCTCACGTTAAGTGCTACGGAGGCTGGGGAGTGTGAGTTACCATGTGGTGCTCTAGATGTCATGGAAGATGCTTTGATTTCATGATGTTGGGAGTTTCCCAGCTGGCATTTCAGAGGAAGCCATTCAGAGGAAGTGAGGAGAGGCAAGCAGAGATTGCAAGCAAAGAGAGCTTCTGAGACAGCTTCCAGGTCTGGATGAGGATTGCTCAGTGTCTGGCTTTCCCTGGGTGTTTCCTTTGCCCTCTGTGATGTGGAATCCTGCAGTGGGAAGCAGTGCAAGTGCTGCTTGGAGTGTCTGTGGTGGATGGATTCACCCTGGAAGGACTTCGCTGTTTGTGCAGTGCTTCGCACGATGGACTCGAGTCTCGGGTGCAATGTCAATATTAACACTTCTTCTATGCTATCCAAAAATTCTCTTGCAGCACACTTTCAGCTCTTCTTTGTTTACATAAACGCGTTTGTTTCTGACAGCATTCAGAAAGCTTCATGAATTTATGATGTGCTCTACATTCAAGCACATTTCCCTTTTCCCTTTTTTCTTGTTCTTTTTCCTCCCTGCAACACTCTTTCTTCCCAAATTTTGGTAATGAAATGGCCAGAGGTATGCATATTTCAGCAGGCTATTGAGAGGCAATGTAAACACCATCTCTCATGGAAAATCAGTTTGTTCAAAAAGCAGCCCAGCCTCCCCACTTGATCAATTTGCCTGTCACATGAGATGATTTTAAAAGTGGAGATTACATCCTATCCTGTCTCTCTCAACTTCAGGAAAGGGGAGAAAAATGAAGTGTAGCATTTGGTTCTATCTCTGGTATTTGTGATATTTTTTGGTGATAATCAGGGGTGAAGCAAAGAGGTGTCCCGAGAGAGTGGTGAGGGAGCAGAGGGGCTTCCATGAGCCATGAAGGAGGAGATCTGCAATGGCAGAAAGATGGGCTTCACAGAACCCTAGCATGATGGCAATTGGAAGGGATTTCTAGAAGTCTCTAGTTTCTTCTCTTGTTCCAGTGGGACTTCCCATGTTCCAGTTTGTGCCCGTTACCCGTTGGGGGCTGAGGGAGCTCTTGGGGGGGATTGATGTAGAGGGGAAAAGCATTTTTGGTAGAGAGAGAGAAAATAGCATCCTCCTTACCCGAGAGGTAAAAGTCTTCAGAAGATTAAATTGGAGGTGCAGATATCTTTGGGTTTTTGTTTTGTTTTTTATTTGTTTTGTTTTGCTTGTGTGGGAACACTTCAAAAACAGATGGCAAAGCAGAGATTTATTTGCTGTTAAGTGCAAAGGGCTGGTGCACAGGACCTTATCTGCTTGTGGGCCCTGTAATAAACCTGCCAGCAGGTGATTTAAATCCATTTTTTTCTGATTGAGAGAGTAGTAGAAGGAACAGGGTTTATGTTACTTATGAATTTTATGGGCAATGTTAGATTTTTAAGATGCAGGAGTGATCAGAGCATGGCTCTGTAGCACTGGAGACCTTCATGCCTTCTGTAAAGGATCTTCTCTGTGTCAGAGAAATGAACCATTTTGTATTATTTAGCAGTGGTGCTGCCAGAGCCAGCTGTTTGGATGAGTGACAGATGCAACTATTTCATATCTCAGTTTAGAAGTTGTTGTCAATTAGCCACAGCTTTTGCTTAGCAGCGAGACCTTTGCCAAGATGAGGAAGGAAGGCTGCTTAATGGATGCTGCAGCTCTTGGAACAAACATTTACGCTGCAGCTCAAAAAACAGATGAAACTTGCACCAAAAAAAGACAGAGTCCATGCACCCTAAAAGGGAACCCTTGAGCAGATGGAGCAGGTTTCTATGCAACAAGCAGTAATTAGAAACTCATCAAATAGTTGGTAGCTGCTGACTGTTTTTGGTATTCAGAGTTTTTGATTGAAAAGAGGGCAAGTTTGAGATGAGTTTTGGAAGGAGCTGGCCTGGCTGTGTGTGTGGGACGTGTCTTTGGCTGGTCTGAATGCCTGGTGTGGCAGGAGACAACACGGCATTGGCTCTCCGTGCCTCTGCCCCTGTGGGGCTACAGCAGTCTGAAATGGCACTGGTGGGTTTGAAAGGCACTTAAGAGAGCTGGGAATGGGGGACCCATCAACACAGCCAGCATGTCCTTCACTGAGTGCTAAAAGGACACAACACAGACCCGCACAACGAAAGGGGCCGTTAAGGTGTTCCAACAGAGGCATCTAGAGAGGATGGGGAAAGCTCTCTGGAGGCAGCAGAGCCCTGTCAGGGCAAGCTCAAAGGTCAGTGAGCCTCAGCCATCCCCAGATCATGGGAATCAGAGCTGGAAAAGTTGGCGACTAAGCTGCCTTTCCCGTCTCCAAGGCGTGTTGGATACAGTCTGTTCCCGAGCTGGTGCTCAGTGATGCAGGCAGCAGGACTTCTGCTGCTTCCTTTGGCACAGCATCTCACAGCCCATTAGACCTCTCCTGTATTCCGCCTACATTTTTTCCTCTCTGCTTCATTCCATCATTTGTTGCATGACCTGAAGTCCACAACTCTGCCTCCTTATCTCCTGTCCAAAACCAAACCCAGGCAAAGCTGCAAAACGGGGAGAACTGACTAAACAGCCAGTGGGAAATGCTCGAAAGAAGGAGCTGAGCCTGGCGTGGAAATACGTGTACAGGGGGAGGTTATTTGGACAGTAAAGGACAAGGACTTGAAATGCACGTGGTGATGAGCCATAGATGATGCTCTGAAAATACCCAGAAGGTAGTTACAGTCACACTATCTAATTCATTTCCCACTAAGGCATTCTGCTCCAAGGTGTTTGGAAATAATGGAGTAGCTTAGTTACTAACATTATTAAATCCTCATCTCTGACAGCTATGAGAATTAACATACAAAGGTTTCCTCCTCTTTTAGTTTGTGTTTTAAATGTTACTCATTTCCTGTCTTTGGCTTAGGAGTAGCCCACTGGAAGTTATTAGCATGAGTATTGGTGCAAAAAGGCTCCACTCCATGAAAGAAGAGAAACAAGCAAGAGGAAAACCAGGAGGCAGCATGGATTTTATTGCAGTCAGGGCATTTTTTGTTGTTCTTTTCAAATACTACTTGTTCATTATTCTTCCATCTGTAGATCATAGAAAAGAGAGCTGGCACCATCGACAACATGCTCTGTGCTCTGCCCTTGTCCCCTCAAAGGGCTCCAAGGCATCAGTGCCATGCCTAAAGCCCTGCTGGCAGGGAGGGCAGAGGTGTTGAGGGAACCTGGGCTCTGGGGTTGCTTTTGAAGACAGGTGGGTTTTTTTGTTTTGTTTCTCTTTTTGCTACTGCTCTTTGAGTGAGTCTCACCTTGGACAGGAGGTTGCTGAGGTGGTGTGCCCAATCCATTGGCCTTGGCGTGGTAAGGACTGCATGGGTGCCAACTCCTCCTGTGTGTCCCAGCCCTGGCTTGTTTTGGTGTCTGAGCCACTGGGCACTGCCAAGGCCAGTGGATGAGTCTTGGGGCTCTCTCAGTCTGCTCCTGAGAGTTGACATCGTGAGGCTGAGTGCCATGAGTTATGTTAGGGAAGGACTGAATTAACACTTGTTTCTTATGCTGAGTTTGATTTGCACCAGCCATTTGAACTGTTATGGGAAGCCTTAAGCAGAAGTGGAGACAAAGTGAGTGTTCTTTATTGCTAAATTCAAAGACTGTTCTACAGTGCCCGTGGTGCCTGCCCCATCACCTCCCTGGTGTGATGGAGCCTAGCAGTCCATGGGGACTGGGCACATCTTTTCAGGACTGAACTGAGGAGCTGTTCTTCAGATTGTGCCCTTTTAAACCCCAAATGTCCATGACCTGTACCTTATTTCACCACAAGACCTTCCATATTTGCAACACTATTAGTGTTGTAATGTGATTACTGATGTCTCCTGTGAGGTCTGGGGGCCTTTGAGGAGTATTAGCTCCTGGGTGCAGCTTCAGCTGTGTCTTATCAAAGCATTCTGCTCATCCAGAGTTAAAATATCTTCCTTGCTTTCTCTGAGCATATTGCAGCCCAACACATTAAATGCATTAGAAGGCTTTATTGCATTTAGCCAATTAACAAAAAGGGAAAGTCAAAGAGAAGTCATTGCTTTGGTTGTCACACCAACCAGCAGAACTTTTAGATGGTTTCCCAAACTCCTGTAGGTTCTCTGTCCCCACACCTTCTTGCTCGCTGCACAGTGGTCCCTGCTAGCCCTCCCATAGCCAGTGGGGATAAATTGCTGCATGGTCAGTGCTCAGCCCCTGCTGAAGGTTATGTGGGGAGGAGGTCTGCAGCTGGCTGGGCTGAACTGACCCTGTATCTCTGCTGGTTTGGATGGCTGTGTGGACCCCTGCAGCAGTACAGGCTGGGGTTGTCCCACTGAAAGCAGCTTCACAGAGTGGGACTTGGGAGTTCTGGTGGGCAGCAAACTAAACATGAGCAGCAACTTGCCCTCAAGGCCAAGAAGGCCAATGGTGTCCTGGGGGGCATAAAGAAGAGTGTGGGCAGCAGGTCAGGGGAGGTTCTCCTTCCCCTCTACTCTGTCCTGGTAAGGCCACATCTGGAGTCCTGTGTCCAGTTCTGGGCTCCCCAGTCTGAGAGTGACAGAGAGCTGCTGCAGGGAGTGGAGGGCTCCCAAGATGCTGAGTGTACCGGAACAGCTCTCTGATGAGGAATGGCTGTGGGACCTGGGGCTGTTTAGGCTGGGGAACGGTAGGAGAAACTTGTTTTGTGTTGAGATGAGGGAGCCCTGGCCCAGGCTGCCCAGGGATGATGTGGAGGCTCCTTCTTGGTAGATTTCCAAACCCACCTGGACATGTTCCTGTGCCCTCTGATCGAGGGGAACCTGCTTCAGCAGAGGGTTGGGCTGTGGATGGCCTTTGGAGATCCCTTCCAACCCCTGTCATCATGTGATTCTGTGACTTGTGTCCAAGGCAATGATCGTGATGGGAGTGTGGCCATCATGAGCAAAAGGCTGAGAGCAGAAGCAACCCCAGCCCTAATGGGTATCCATCAAATTGCTCAGCCTGGTTAGGTGTGCATGGTCTGGGAATTGCTGTCTGTGGGACTTCATCATCTGAGTTATTATCTCTAACTCACAGTTATCTCCCTGAATGGCTGTCTCCTATTGAAAACGATCTCTTTCAGCAAGGCACTTGCATTTATTTACTGCACAGCTTCTCCCATTAGTACAATCATTACTCCTTGGACTGGGTTTGAATTCAGAGCATCCCACTGTGGTACTTAAAGAATTAATTACAAGCGATGAAAGAATTCCTCTTAAGACTTCCATGAATTGGTCCAGTTGAAGTGTTTTAGCTTTGCTTCAATTGGTGCAGCTCTTGTCAAAGGATTGTGAGAAAATGCATGGGTCAGTGATTTAGATTAGGCAAATTACGTTAGAAAAATTGATTTGATTTAGAAAGTGAGCTTCCAGATCACAGGGAATTGCCTGCTTCTTTCTCTGCTATGCTGCTTCTCCCTGAAGATGAGTAGAGGCAGATAATTCAGGGTTAAAGTAAGTGGCTATTGTGTAAAAGGTTTGTCTGGAAGTGATGAGAGACAGGTTGACACCTATCTTTAGATAAACGATTATTGACCCATATATTGCTATCTCTGCACGAGCTGGATATCTGGATGGATGGCATGGTTTACAAACAGCACTCACAGGCAGGTTGTGTGCCTTGCTAAAAAAAATTAGGTTCTTATTTTTAGGTTTGAGTTTGATTTAGGTTTTATTTTCCCCCCAGAAGTGGCATTTTGTGCAGCATACCTTCAGAGCTGGTGTGGAGCTGGGAGCGTGTGCTGTGCGGCTGCCTTTGCCAGCCTGGCTCTGTGCTTAGTCATTCCTGGGGCTGGCTGTTTGCTTTTCATGGTTTTGGTAGTTATTTTTGTTTGTTGTTTTTTTTTTTTTTTTACTTCCTTGGATCAAACTGAGTATTTCCACCTGTCCTTTGTCCTTGTCTTAAAGGGACTGCAGTCCTCGTGCTGCAGTGGGATGTCAGGCAGGGGCTGCTCAGAGCATCAGTTCCTAAAATGCACTTTCTGAGTGAGCAGTTCCCTTCCCTGTGCCCTGAGAAGTTTCTTCCAAGTTCTTCTCCCAAGCAGCTGTGTTTTGCCTGTGAGAATGACAGGCTGGGAATGCAATAGCTGCTGGCCATAGACCCAAACTGCTCACGCCTGTTGGTGGGTGGCTTGCCATCATGCGTGGGCTGGTCCCGTTGGGCAGGGCAGCAGGGATGAAGCCCGGCAGAAAGAGTTTCAGTTTTCACTTTCTAAACTGTCTCTTTTACAAAACAGTTAAGGAGACAGGTTGTGTCTAGCACTGCTCTTTGTTTCCTTATCACCTTGCAGAAATTCCACACCTCTTTAAATTCCAGGTTGTTTACTGGGCTGCTGGAGAGATCTCACTTTTGGTCTGACTAGTGCCAGTGGCATTTCTCCTGAAGCATGAAAATCCAGGCATGGGTTTCCAGCCCTGGTAATGGGGTATACCAGTGCTGACATGGCATGTCCCCACACTGTGCAGACAGCCTCTTCACCAGGGTCATGATTGCCAGGAAGAGAAATGATGCTGGGGAGCGCTGGACCAGAGGCTCCTACCAGCAGCTCAATTCAGTGCTGCAAAAAAAGAAAAAGTAGCAGCAAAAGTAGCAATCCATCTGTCCACTTAGTGGGAGAAACCTGAGATCGTTTCACAGTGATCAGCCCCTGGGGTTTTTTAAAAAAACCCAAACAACTGAACAAAAATACTGCAGGTTTTTTGCTCTAACATGGATAACTGGCAAAATCTAAAGCACATGAACGTGCTCAGAGTCTGGGGGGCTTTTTTTCTTCTCCTTTTGACAAATAGAAGCTGTATCAAATTAAAAAAGAGCAAAAAAATAGATTGCTTTTGAGATACCATGCATCTGCCATAACATTTCAGAGGTATCCTCTCCTCCCTGAAACCCTCTAATTAATTGCCAGCAGAGTTTCAGCAAGTGGATGTTTTTTTTCACCCCAGGTACAGTTGGGCAGTGAATATTGTCATGTTTCTCCCAGTAATATATTCTCGAGGTGATGAGTTGTGCAGGTGCATTGCCACCCTATAGCTGCTCAGCTGGATCAGTGTCTCTGTTAAAATCCACAGTAGTCAGGGATTTTAATTTGGTTGTAAAAACTTGCTGCAGGCACTATCTCAGATGACAAAGTCCGGGAGTGTTGGTGGTTTGAGAGTTTTTTTTGGTTTATTTTTTCATCCATTTCTTTCTTTTCTTTCCCCTTAACTGTAAGGACGTGGAGGAAACACACTGCTGGATTCTTGCTCATGTGAATTGACAGGCATTGTGTTGGAGGGAGGTTGTAAAGATTTCTGCCTCCACGTGTTGAAACAGTCATTCAGATTAGAAGAGGAGTCACAAACAGTGGGCTTCCAATGTGGCAAGCTCGAAGGTGTCCATGAGCAGCTCTTGTTGCAATAAGCTGCTGGGGAGAGATGTTCAGGGTGGGTGTTTCTGCAAGCCAGGCGCCGGTGACATGTCCCCACTGGCCCTGGAGGGCCAAGACTGTGGCTCCCTGGGCTGGGCTGCTGACTTGGCCAGTGTTTGAAGTGAGCTGGGGCTGTGGTGAGGGGAGTTGGACACTGAGCACAGGAGTGAGACACAGTGGGGCTTTGCTCTGGGACCAGAGCTGTTGAATTGCAGCAGATGCTTTGCTGCTACACAACAATTTATAATTAAAACACAACTTACCACCTTGATTAGATTAAGCAGCTAAATTCATTTGCAATGTATTTTTTTCCCTTTCATTGTGTAATTAGCAACATATGATGCTTACATTAGCCCAATTAAAAGTTATAATGATTAATTTGCACATCAAAGCCTCCCCATGAATCAACTGGTACTGCACACCGGAGTGAACTCAATTACAGTGCGGTTGTGTGAACACATCCCTGCCTGCTCCCGGGGTGTGATGGATGCTCCAGTGCTGTGATCCCCAGTGTTTCAGTCCTTCTGGAAGTCAACAGTGTCCATGAGCCACTTGTCACTCAATAACTGATGGGGTGATGCTTACCAGGACTTGGCAGTTCCTTCTTTGCATCTGGGTCAGAGTGATGAAACCCAAAGCATCTGACTGACCACGCACCTGGGAGCCTTTAAAAGTGATAATGTTAAGATTACCAACACATTTTGTGGCTTTTTGAATATAAGAATCATTCTGCAGTGTTTTGGCCAAACTCTGAAATATTTTACCCAGGCTAATCTTTGATGAACAGGAGTTTTGCCCTGAAGGCTTTGTACATCAGATTGGGGCTCTAACTAGTAGAGAACCTCACTTAAGCAAGCCAAAAGCAACAAGAAAACTACTATGAGATAATCATAATGAAGTTTCTTTTTTTTGCTTTCCTATGTAGTCATAATACTGGCTGTCTTTCCACCTTCTGCTGAGCTGTGAAAATATTCTGCAAAATGATCTTTTTGAGTTGATGGAAAAGTACACCCCTGTCACCAATATTTTTCTATTGTTCATCAGAGACAGGCTTCGTAACAAAAGAGATCTGTGTTGGAAACGTACATCAGCTGCAAACAGTTTACTCAAAGTTTTCTCCAGCAGCAGGGATGGTTTATGAGTTTCTGCTCCAGCAGAAATGCAGAACGTGGCTTCTAATCTTTCAGAGCAGTGGATGGGGCAGGTTGTAATAATGTATTGCCATTTTCACAAAAGATGGATTTTATATTAAAGGTTCCAGTGGAAAAAGGTCTGGAGGTGTTAAAATATTTATCCATTGTTTCAATTATAGGATGAGGGTACTGTCTCCTTCCCCAGAGCTCTGTGGGGGTTGTAGATGTGTAAGCAGGCAGAAAATGAGCTCCCACCTTTTCTTTTGGTGCGTGTAGGTCTGTGTGTGTGTGTGCACGTGCGGGTGCCCACGTTAAATTGGCAGGGTGTTAAATGTTTTCCCTTTTCCAACCATCAATTTCAATTGAATTTCATAAGCCATTAAAGTTCTCTGCTGCTTCCTTTGCTGTTCCAGTTACGTGAGCTCCAGCCATTTAGCTGCAGGTCCTAGGGCATGATTGCTCTGTGGAGCTGCAAAAGTAAATTTGTTCCTGATGTAGAACCTTTTATATATATATTTATTTTTGCTTTAAAAATACCTCTAACTTGCTGTGAGTGATGGTGTTGGGCTGATGATGTGCATCTTCAAGTTTGGCTTTTTCTTGTCCTCTCCTGGATTCCTCCCCAACAGCATCTTTTTTTCTTTAAAGCATCTTTTGTGCCTAGCTTGAATGGCAAAGTCTTATGAGTAAAGGAAGAAGATTTCTTTTGTTGTTTATATATTTATCCTTAGAATCATGGTGGAAGATCTGACTGGGGTTTCGAGGTTTCTCCCTGTATATTTGAAATGTTTATGAGAATGATACTTAGTTGGATCAAAGGAGATCTACTGGCAGTCCTCTGCCTTTGTTTCAGTACTGGCAGGGTGACAAATAATTAAAAAGCAATCATTTCCCCTTTTCCTACTTTCATGCTCAGAATAAATGAATGGTTGAGATCTCTGTGCTCAAAAATAATTGCTCGTGGCCCTCACAAAAATAAGGAAATCCATAACACTTACCCTTTGAATAGGTGATTTGATCTTTTCTGATTGTGTTTTGCAGTGGTGAGTGTCTTTGCTGCCGGTCTGAGGCTCAACTTGACAAAGTTTACATAGGCTGAGCAGGTTGAGTCTGTGGGAAGGAAAAATGGATAAATAGTTTTGCTGCTTTGGAGAGCAGTTTCTGTGTAGGGAGCAGAGCAGTGGGGGCGCAGCAGGGCTGTGCCACCCTTGTCTGCTGCTAAAACTGTTGTACACAGCATAAAGCTGAAGAATTTGCCAAATCCAGAAGGAATGAAAAAAAAAAGAGTAATTTTTATTTGTCATGTGATTTTAAAATAGCTCAAGTATCTTCTAAAATGTGTGCTTGGGCTGCTGGAAGCTGCTGGGCAGTTCACTGCTGCTCCTGAGGGCTGGTGACCAGGGAGTAGTGTCCACCAGAGCTTTACCAGCTCTTTTTCCTTTCTTTCCTTGCTTTTATGGCAGTGGATGTGAGGATGAACTGCCATATTTTACGTGTCCCCTCCCTTGGATCTGCCACTGCTGTGTGGGACTGCTCTGGCTGCCCATCTCCAGGGACACTCCACCTTCCCGGAACATTAACCCGCTCTTGTTTCCAGCAAAGCCAGGCGTAAAATATTAGGCTGGGCCTCTGCTGTTTATGTGGGGATAACTCCAGCAGTTTCATTCCCTTTTTCTTTTCTTTTCTTTTTTTTTTTACATTGCTAATTGTTGCTCTCAGCCTCAGCTCCTGCTTAATGAAGGCTGCTGGCTGGGAATCACAGAATCCCTGAATGGGGGGGATGATGGGAAGGGCCCTGCAGAGCTCACTCAGCTCAACCCCCTGCTAAAGCAGGTTCCCCTCAAGCACGGGGCACAGGAACGTGTCCAGGTGGGTTAGGAAACCTCCTGAGAAGGAGCCTCCACACCCTCCCTGGGCAGCCTGGGCCAGGGCTCCCTCACCTCAACAGTAAAGAAAGTTTTTCCTTGTGATTAAGTGGGACTTTTATCTTCCAGCTTATGTCCATTACCCCTTGTCCTGTTACTGGACACTACAGAAAAAGATGTCACCTCCCCTTCTCGAGGGGAACTTGCTTTAGCAAGAGGTTGAACTGGATGAGCTGTAGAGGTTTTTTCCACCCTCAACCATTCTGTGATTCTCGGTGGTCCTGGGGGTTTGGATGAGGACTCGTTGTTTCTCCCAAGACAGAGAAGCCCCATCCAGTTGGATGTACGCTCTCACAAGCAGGGCCAATTAATTCTGCTCCAGGCGCTGAGCCAGTGCTGGTAGGAAGCATTGATGAATAGCCAGGCTGTCACTTCCTCCTCTGAGGGAGCATTTTGGGAGGTCAGGAGCCGTGCAGTGGGTGTGTTCTCAGAATGGTTAGCAGCTTGTTTCTGGTGATGAGATACGGAGCTGGCAAAGGTGCTGCTTCCACAGAAGTATCCCCTGAGGATAATACATGAAGTTGGCTGGTGCTCAATGCTTTTTTTAAAAGCTGGCTCTCCACCACATTTATTCTTCTCCAAGTTGTGAGATCCCAGGGTAGTGACTCTGTGCCCTTGGGATGGTTGGAGTTTGGGATTGTTTTTGGAAAGCCTTATCTGATGCTTGCTTGGGAGTCACCAAGCAGCCCTGTGCCAGCCAGTGGTGTCTGGAGGTTGTCACCTCATGGTGGCCTTGCTTTGACTCATCCAAACAAGCTGCAGGTCCTCAAGCAGGCATGTAGGTCTCCCTTAGATGTTGGCAACTTTAATCAGAAAAATTGGATTGAGCATCAGCCTGTCGTCTTATCCTAGAAGGTGGTCACTTCAGGCTGACAATGAGGGACAGAACCTACATTTCCCCTCAACTTTTATCTACAGGAAACACAAAATCCTTCCCATGGTGTTGTTGGAACTTCTGGGGCTCATGGATTTCAACCTCCTCCTCTCTTGTGGCTATGCTGTTCTTTGTGAGAGCATCCATTTACTCAGAAGCCTTTCAGGTAGAGATTGCCAAGGTGGTGAGTGGATGTTTCTCTGCAGGCAAAAGAGGTGATTGAGTGCTGCTGTTGAAAGGAGCCATCCAGGCAGAAACACAGAAATACTCCCTCATGCCTCTCCTTCCCCTGCCCCCAAAAATGAAAAGGTTGTGTTTGTATGGAGATATGATTGTGTGATTGTCCAGCCTGTGGCAGGGGCTGCAAATGACTCCAAATGTCAGTGGTTGCAAATGACTTGGTGCTTCAAGACCAAGAGATTGCCCAGAGCCTCCTGAATATGGCTGTGGAAGTAATCAAGTGCTTGTGTTTAACAAACAACGTGGGGTATTGTTCATTTTTGCTCATAATTAGAGGGAGATGTGAGTGGTTTGATTCCCATATTTTAAGAACAATATTCAGCCAAAGTGATGGACAGGAAAGATGAGAAGAGACTGCTACAAGCCAAAAGCAGCAAACCCATGAAGCAGTGCTAGAGACAGCTTTAAAGCTATGAACATAATTGCCCAAGGAGTCTGCCAAGGAACCAGATGCTCTAAATGAAAGAATAACTTCCATGGCTTGGCATCTGCCTGCGATCCAGGGAAAGGAGGAGGAACAGAGGAGCTGCATAAAGGGCTGGCAAATGCTTGCTCCAGCTGTGAAATGACTACCTTCAAAAATACTTGGTCCATATTGGTATCTTTGTGTGGAGGAGAGCAAACCTGTTGGAGAGAGGAGAGATGATGGCCCCTGTGCCTGTTTTCTGGGCTGTTTGACTCTTCTGCATGTTTGGTGTCAGCACTCTGCAGTGTTTGGCTGCTGGGAAGATCTGGGTGCTGCAGCAGCATAAGCAGGTGGTGTTAAATGAGGAAGATGTGGCTGGGCTGACTTCTGAACCTTCTGGGACCCATTTCTGACCAGAACCATGCAGAATGGTCTGTTTTCCATGCATGGACAAGCTCAGTTGATTTTTAAAACAAGTGGCTCCAGGTGACTTGTCTGAGGTCAAATCACACTTGGCAGTGCTCTGGGTTTGCAAACCAAACTGGAAAGTTCTTGTTATTTTTTCTCCCCAATTTATTTTTACAATTACTGTTAAACAATTGCAGTCCTAGCAGAGGTAAGCAGCTGGGTTTGACATAATCAGTACATAAATAATACCCATCATTTACATGGTGTAAAACCTCTGCAATACAACATATTCCTGAGGTGGCATTGTAAGCACGAAATAAAAAGCCTTTATGGGAAGGGGAGCAGAAATTCAGGTGGAGACATCCTTCTGCATTTAGTGCATCTGGGTAATGGCATTGGTGTTTGCAGCAGTGATGCAGTCTCCTTTCTGCTTGTGCTTGAACCAAGCACCCCAGAAAAAAAGTGGTCGTGGCAATGCAAGGAGCATCTTCAGAGAGCTGTGCTGCCTGGTCTGGCTAAGCACAGCTTCTCACAGCTGGGGAAACTGAGGCAGGAATCCATAATTCGAGGGAACAGAGGAAGTTCATGCAATTGCAGGTGAGGACAGGGGGATAGCACTGCTTGTTTTGAGACAGGGAAAGGAAGGAGAGCTTTGTTGATGGGTTAGGCTTTTTTTTATAGCCTTTTGTTTTCTTGTTTGGATTTGTGGAGAAGTTCAACGTGCTCCTTGAGTGCACAGGGATGAGATAGAGGTGGGAATAGGGTGGAGGGCTCAGGGCTAGGGGCCATCCCTGGTACCCCAAGGAGCCTGGCAGGGAGCAGGAGGCAAATTAAGCCCCTGCCTCTGCACTCTCATGGCAACATGGTGCATCTGTGTCCATCTCTGTAAGTAGTTGTGGATGTTTTGCCTCAAAATAAGAAAGTGTTTTTGCAAGGAGGGGTGGGGGGAGGTCTCTGTGCATTGCCACAGCTTGGGGACACAGCCACGTGCAAGTCAGATAGCCACATCGTGTTGAGTGCTGAATGACTCTGCTTATTAATATAATAAACCAGAGGAACACGCTGTCATGACAGCCTCTGCAGCAAGAATCCAGGGGGTTATTTTAACCAAGGCAGCATTAAATCTTTCTGTCTCCTGAAAATTGCACCCTGGAGGTATGGGCTGTAGGGCAGGAACGTTTAACAAGGGCTTGCAGCCGTTTTTATGCATATCATGGTCTCCAGAACAGTGCTTTGCTGTCTGAGGGTTTTATGTCTTGCTCATCACTATAGTTCAGTTCTTCAGACATGGTAAGGAACAAAGCTCGCTCTCTTTTTTTTTCTTTTCCCTTCTTTCCTTAGTTTGAAGATGAAATTTGCTCTGTTGCAGCACTGGTACAAGACCTTTTCTTCAGATGTGCTGTATGAAAACACACTGTCACCCTCTGCTTTGGAAGCTGGGAAGCGTGTGTGTGTATATGTATATTCTATATATACACACACTACAGAGAGATGTGTGTGTGTATATATAGATACTGTTTTCTCTCTCTCAGATAAAACAGGCCTTTCTCATCTCCTTAACAAAACCTGAGTATTTCATAGGACATGGAACAGCAAATCTGCCGCAGGGGCAATAACAGTCCTCCCCTGCCCGTCTGTCACCAGGATTTGGGCACACAGGCAGGTTTACCAAATCCTCAGAGAAGACCTGTTTTGGGGTTAATGCAAACAGCCTGTCTGCCTCCTTCCGAGCCTGGGAAGTCTCTGAACCCACAGAGAGACCTCTGTGGCTCTAGATTGCCCCATCATCTTACCTGCTCTGGACATGGCCTTCCAGGAGGCTCCGGTCCCTGCTAGGGAGAGAAATGAGAATGAAAAAAGCAAATCTCTTGGAGAAAACAAGTTGAGGAGGCTCCTCAGGCTCCTCCAAAGTATTTTTGCATGGTCCACATGCCAAACTCTGAGCACATTGAGCTGCTCTGTGTTGCTTTACTCCAAAGTAGAGTCGGAGCACCTTGGAGCAGAGGGTGTGATGGTCTCACCGTTGCCAGCCTCTGGTGAAAAATGCACCTGAATATTCCTGTGTTTCCTAGGTGTTGGCTTGACACAGAGGCAGCTCTCTTTTCTTTTTCTCATCATGGAGAGGGTTCAATACATTGTCTGAAATAACTATTTTGCCTCGGCAGGGAGGTTCCTTGAGGCTGTAATTGACTCTTTCTCTCTTTCAAGCAATGGCATTTTACCTGGGAAAGCAGCCAGTCAGTATTTTCATCACAGTAGAATTCAGCCTTGCATGAAAGGGAGGTGGTTCCAGAACTTCCTTGTGGTTTTTTTTTTTTCCTCTTATGATGATCTCATTTTACTTTGTACCCTCTCTACCACCTTTTTGACAGTTTCTCCAGCTCCCTCTTAGAAACATTCCTGTTAGAGAAGCACTTTTTAGTTTCATTGAAACAACACCTGCAGCACCAGCTCATGAATACTGTGGAGCCCTCAGCTGCATCATGATGGGCAGCTGAAATCTCCTTTAAATGACCCTGAAGTAAGGGCTGAATTATTACTGATATTTTTTTTTCCTTGCAATGAGGATATGTGATAACACCAAAGGTAAACTGAAAGTGAAGAAGATGCTGGATAGTGGCAAGAAATTTGAATAGGCCAGGAGTGAAGAATTTCCGAAGCAGAGACAAACTGTTCTTTGTTCTTAGTTTTTTGATGCCACTTTAACGTATTCATGAAAACTGCCTCGATTTAACTTCAGGAGAGAAGAGAAACTACAGCTGAAAAGCTGCTTCCTGTTTTAGTAAGTTTGCTATACTTTAGTTTTTCACCTAGAGGGGTGTTTTTATGGTACTTTTTATCAGCACTTTTCCACACCTGATTCTTTTTAAACAGTGCTCTACACTCTGCAGGAAGGAGATGCTCAGCACAGTTATCCCTGTTTCGCACATAGAGGGAACTGGCAGAGATGTGCAGCAACTTTGGTCTGTGCCAGAGCCAAGAACAGAGATGAGCCTTCAGCTCCTGCATCCTGTGCACTGCAGCACCACACACCCCTGCCCAGGAGCCTTCTGGTCATCCCACTCAACTCAATCTCATTTTTTGTGCCTACCTTTGGGTGCAGTGAATTACTCTCTGTGTGATGAGCCATCAAAGCAGTGGTGTGACTATTTTGGATTATATATCTCCTACATAGCTAAAGGCAGGAAGCCTTGATAGACTTGGCTACTTGTCTGGCCTCTCTTGGCAGTTAAATACTCTGGGGTTGCATACATCCACCCCTCTGCACACTGGTTTTCCCCTCTAGCGCTCTTCCCTCCATTTCTCCACCGTTAACCTGCTCATATTCAGGTGGGATTTAAGAAGTATTGGCTTGGCTTTGCATGATGGAACTGTCAAGTTCTGTTCAGCTCTTCAAGGTAAGTAGACTAGGAGTCTGCAGGTGCTGCTGGTTTGACTGCTTCCTTTGCAAGGTCTGTGCAGCCACCCAGCAAATGAGTCACTGCTGTCTCTCCAGGATAGTGTTGCTTGGACCCACAGTGGTGGGAGATCTGTTGGTGTTATTAGGAGCTTTTTCTGAGATATCTTGTTGATGTAGCAGGACCACCTCTGCCTGTCCATCTCCAGCAGCTGCAGAAAATGAAGGTCTGGGACCAGAGAGTTGTTTTCCAGGAGGTTTTGATCTTTGAAATGCAAAGACAGTTTCCTGCCTGGTACTGGGAAGAACACAATCCTCTGCAATAAATGAGCAAACACCTTCTGCTTAGAAGGGACTTCAAGGAGTTCTGTTGTGCAACTTGTGCTGTGCCTCTTGTGTATAAGCTGAAGACTTTTGTTTCTTAGTCTACTATATCCTCTAAATTAAAAAAAAGAGAAGTCCTCAGAAAAAGAGTAATACAGAGTCAAATCTTCATAGCTTCCCTTGCACAAGTGTGGCCCTCTTGAGGTGATCACAGTACTGATGGGCACAGATCAGGCATATGGAAGTTTGCAGGGTATGAGTTGTAGATTTGAAGGTCTTGCCAGCCCCAAGGCATTTCTTTCCCGTCTTTGCAAATGTTTCTGATGCTGTATAAATACTGACTTTGAGGTTTACTGGCAGCTAACGTTATCACATGCTTTCATTTAAAGCAAAATCAGAGGGCCTGGTTTACATCTCTAAGAGAATTATGAAAGCCCTCTTTGCAGCATTGCAAACAAATGGAGATTGACAGTTATTAGTTTATGATCTAACTGCTCTGACACGGTTTGACACAGAGGGATTTTCAGTCATTGACTACGAGGCATCCCTCGTATGGGCAAGAGAGGGATGCTGAATCCTTCATACCATTGCTGGCCATTTACTTGACCCTCACTGGGGATCTCTCCTGAAGGGGTGAAGGTACCAGTACCCGGCCAGTTGCTGAGCAGAATCCTGCTGTTTTGCAGCAAATGCTGACAAGGGGTTGTAGAATCTGTTTTTCCTTCCCTGCCCTTATTTGGGGGTACTTGGGAGCAATATAGAAAGTGAAGATTATGTTAAGCACATTGCAGGTCACTTGTAGTAGCAATCAGGATGAATCTATCACCTAATAACTGTCTAATAAGTCTGAATTAAATCTTTAATTGAAGGGCTTAATGGGAGGAGTAACCAAAAAAAATAACCAACCTACTCAGTAGCTATTGCTGGGCTGTTCATCATCTCTCCTGTATGAGACCATCACTGCTCATATAGCTCATTTCATCTAATTAAAAGCAGCAGCTCTACTGGAGTAAGGGTTGGGGCAGCACGGGTTTCCCCCTACCGTGGTCGCAGGCACAGTGTGGGCCACTTCTCACAACCCAAAGCACTGCTCTGGAGCCCTGCCCATCATGTCCAGCACATGACATTGCAGCCCTTAAATATGATGGGTTTCATTTGTCACAGCTGTCAGTGACTCAGATTAATCTCTGGTGCCATTAGTCCACCCTGAGCAGAAATCCCAGCGAAGCTTTCTGGTGGTGAGGAGAAGTTTACTCTCTGCTGATAAAAGAGACAAGTATGTTGGTTGCACACTGTGGATGTGCCCAAGCACTCAGGCTGCTTTTTAGGGGTACAGTGAGCTTTGCAGTGAAGTCACTGAGATGCCAGCAAGGAAAACAAGGCATCACCTTGATTAACCAGCAGCATCTGCATCCCGTGATGCTCCAGCGAGTTGAGAGTTAAATAGTTGTAAGTCACATAGAAAAGGCAGAGCGCTTATTTATTTTGCATGCAGTTATTCCTCCTGCTTCTCCTCGTCAGTATTTTGATTGCTGTCAAAATCTCTCTCCTCCCTGGCTGTAGGCAGCAGCGTAAGGATGGGCACACATGGGCTGTATTGCTAAGCAACGCTGCCGGAGTGCTGCGGACCCCGGGCCCTGTCGTGGCTGCACATCCATTTCCCATCGCCTGCTGCCTCAGGCCTGAACTCGCTGGATGTCGATCTCCCAAACCCATCAATGCCATTGATTAGGGGAGATTACAGCCATTGTCAAGTTCAGCAGCAAATGGCATTGCCTGTTGCTGGTGGGAGGCTGACGGCACAGGAATGCTGCTCACGGGGAACTGATGCTATTGATTGGCAAACACTTTGCATTGCATTGAATGTCAGTCTGGTTAGTTCATAAATTTATGGATGTCATCCTGCATTTGGCACCAACTTTCCTGCTTTCTGTGTCATTTTGTCTGGAGGATTTGACTAAAATGGCAACGTGATCTGCTAGGAACAAAATGGAGATAAGGGAATAAAATCTAGTTGTATCATTTGCATTTATTCTGCATCTTGAAGAGTGGCATTTAGCATACCCCTGCTTTCTGCTTTTACTTTTTAATATGATTTGAAGGCTAGGGAGACTCATTGTATGTCAATATAATGATATCAGTACAATATTGGTATTTGGAGATGGGTGTCAGATAACTTTCATTTGCCAGTCACAAGCCTGTAGTAAACAGTGTTTATTTAATGCTTTGGGGATAATTTTGTGTCTTTCAAATATACACTGGGTAATTGAAAACAACTGATAGCCTCTCTTTAATAGTGCTTCACAGTAGTCACAGTGCAGTGTGACTGAGTTTTCATTTTAGTAGTCTTCAGAGACATTTGAAGTATGAGGCTTAAATCTGAGCTGACTTTGAGCAAGAGGATCGCTCTCCTTAAATGCATTGTTGCAGCATTTGGAGGAGAGGTTGCAGTGAGCAGTGTTTGCTCTTCTGAGTCATGCCTGGCCTGTTCACACTGCATGCATTCCTTGCAGCTGCCCAACTTTCTGGGCTGTAACTTGGTAAAAAACTTCGGTAACAGCCTTGTGTGGCACCTGAAGCCAGAAGCAACTGCTCCCTGCAGCCTCGCGGGTGTTGTGAGCTGATGCAGTACAGGGTCTTGTTGTGACCTCAGGGCCAGATCCAGCCTGATGAGGTCAGAGGAGCTGACCTGCATTTGGAGCAAGGCTTGAGCTTCTGTGTCATGGGACACCATGTCCCCAGGGCCACCAGGCTTCAGGAGGATGCTGAGCCCTTTTACTGTGGGGACAGGACTTGACAGGTGGCTTGGCTTGGCTTGGCTTTGGAGCCAAGACCCGCCCCCAGATCGCTATGCGTGGCTTTTCCCAGCTAACCAAAAGAGAGTGATGCCTTTCCCTCTCCCTGGTGTGCTGAATTTGGGCTGGTGATGCTGAGGAAGAGCGTGCCATGTGTGGGATGTATCTTGTCTAACAATTAGTCATCTAGAAAGGGTGTTTCGGTTCTCTGTTTAATTGCTGCAGAGGAGTTAGCTGCTTCAGAGGTAATTCGTCCTGCTTTGACCTGTGTGTCTGTGCACAGGGCAGTGCCCTGATCGAGGGGAACCTGCTTTAGCTATGGAGGTTGGACTAGGTGATCTTTAGAGGACCCTTCCAACCCATACCATTCTGTCATTCTGCAGGCTCCCTGGCCTTGCCAGGTGGCAAGGGGCAGCTGTTGGGTTGCTCTCTGACCATACAGGGTTTTTCATCCCATGTGTGCTAACAGCCAGGCCTTGAGCCAAGTAGCATCCTCTTCCTCTGCCACGTTCTCATGGGAACATTTCTGCGGTGGGGAAGGGAGTGTCAAGATGCCCTGACCCACCATGTGGTTCTCCAAGGCACAGAGAGTTTGCTTTTAACAGAATAAACCACTGCTGGAGAATGGGACCTAACGAAGAGAATTTGAAGTGCATTTATCCTTTGAAAAGTGAGTCTAAATATAGTGCTGTGGAGTTCAATATCTGTCTCTCGGAGACGTTCAGATCAAATGTACCCGTTTTCAGTGTGGTTTTTTTCCCCCCCTCTTCTTTCTGTCAGCTCAACAGCCTCCTCTGGGAATTTAAATTCCAGTTGAGCTCCTTTGGACTTGTGAATTGCTTCCAGTTACAAAGGCACCGTGGTGCACTTGGGATGTGGGTAATTACGCTAGTGTTTGGCAGGGCAGAGTAAAGCCCACCTTGCCTCCCTCCTATTGAATCAGCCTTTGGTGCTGTCTCGAGTAATAACAATAATAATAATAACAATATTACTAATAATAGCAGCAATACAAGGGCTGCTGTGAAAACTGGGTGACCTGACTCAATCAATGCACACAGGTAGGAGACAGGCTGGGGAAGTGGCAGTCCTGCCCAGGGGTCCCCTCACAAACCTTTATTGTCCTCAGCCTTTTTTGGGGGTTAGCTAGGGCTGTGATCAAGCAGCAGCTTCTTCTGAGATTGGCTTTTCTGGGTATAACCTGTCTTGTACACTGTATAAAAAACTGAAATTCATCCCTAAACATCCACATCCACTTGTAAAACAGTTAAGAAATGTAAACTGTCAACACCTGAGACTGAGAGTCCATCTGGCCCCTTGAAAGAGCTCAATTTTCCCTTTGCTGGTCTGGGCTAGATATATAAATGTGATTGGCAAAACAGCAGCAGAGGTGCCCAGGCTCATTTCTGTTTGCATCCATCCACTAGAGACTTCTTTTAAAGGATTTGCTAGGCTCCTGAATTGTCATCTTATTATAAAAAAGGGAAATAAATCCTTTTGTTTGCCCTGTGCAGCCATTCTGCCCAGGTCTGTACCATTATTGGAAAATTCTGTCTGTCGTGGTGAAGTTTGAAAAGCAGCTTAACCCGTGCCTTGCCGTGCTTCCTTTGGAATGGATGCACTGAAGATTTGTTCTGTTTGTTCATTAAATAAAACCAGCAGAGAAAAAAAACCCCCTCATTCAAAAGCGTTATTTTCTGAGAGTGACATATGCTGTTGACTCACACAAATACATCTCCTCTGGAGAGTCCCTCCTGTAAGAAATCTCAGAGCACTTTTTGTCTTCAGTCATTAATGAGATTTCTTTTTTTTCCCCTTTTAGCAGAGCTATTAAAAACCCTGATCTTAAATCACCAAAACTGCAAAAGATGTCAAATTATACAAATCTAATATTTGATATGTTAATAACTGAGCAGGTTATAAGGAAGGGAATGAAAAAATAACCTGAGGAAATGCATTGTCTTCCTGGTGGTGATTTTTTTCCCCTGGTTGCTGTTTATTACTATCCATGTTACCTTGGTAGCAGTTTCTGTTGTATTCCTAGATAATAACATGCACATAGTAATATGGAGCATGTATGGTATGTAGGAGCACATATAGTACATGCAAGTGAAATGAGGTGTATTTGGGTTGTTTTTTTTTTCCCCTTTTCTTTATCCTTCTGGTATTCTTGAGTCTGTAAAGTCCTTAGTAATGATTTCTTGATTTTCTTTATACCCTCATGAGGGTAGTGTTTCTGTACCACTCCTAGGGGTTACCTTTGAGGGCTGTGTCCTCTCTCAGAGTGGGAACAGCCATGGTCCTGGGTGTAGAAGCCAGAAACTGCATTTTCCCTTTTTATTTCAGCTTACAATTAGCAACTGTTTGTATCATGTGGCAAATGGATTTTACTTCCTTTCTGGATTATAAGAATATCCTCTATATCAAGCACAAAGCCATCTCTCAGGTAGTACGTGCTCAAGTCTTTGCAATGGATGACTCAGAAATCTCAAAATTTGCCCTGTTTTTGGTCAGTTTTTTGAAAGATTCTCTCAGTTGCCAACTTGGATGTTTTTAATACTATGTTTCATGAAAATTTAACAAGTGTTTCCTTCTTGGACAAATGTGCAATGCCAAGCCCTGTCTGGAGGGATGGGGTGGGATGCTAAACTGGATTTATCTTGGTGACTAGGGAGGATTAGGCTAAATGAAACTGAAGCATTTCAAATCCTTACCCAAATCAATTTTTCGTCCCAATGAGATAGTGCAGAGGGGACTCTCATTTCAGCTAGTCAATTTAGAGCTATCTTAGGCAGTGGTGTTAGGTCCAGTCTATGCAGGGTCAGTTCAGCATCACGAGGATGGTTTTGGAGGTTCCAGCTCTATTTACAGCACTGTACCAAATTGAACACAAAGTGGTTACAGCACACAAATGGCAAAGGGCATAACAAAAGCTAAAATCCATTTTAAAGAGGTATGAAATTCCAGTTAGGTATGCATTTGTGTAGGAAATGCCCTTGCATTGGTGACAATACGCTCCCCCAGCCCTCTGTACACCTGCCTTCCTGGCAGGGGGTGGTTTTTGGATATATCTGGGCTATTTTGTGATGCCACTTGTAAAGACAGTGATAAATAATCAATTTTCTGCTTATTATAGAATCATTGAAGAATTTGGTTGGAAAAGACCTTTAAGGTCATCAAGTCCAACCACTCACACTGCCAATCCCAACACTAGCCCATGGTCCTCAGCACCTCAGCTCCATGGCTTTGCAATAGCTCCAGGGATGGGGGCTCCCCCAGCTCCCTGGACAGACTGGGACACTGTCTAATGACTCTCTAATTGGAATAGTTTTTCCCAATCTGCAATTTTAACCTCCCCTGGCAAAACTTGAGGCCGTTTCCTCTTGTCCTGTTACTCCCAAGAAGAGTCCGACCCCCACCTCACTACAACCTGCTGTCAGGGAATTGTAGAGTGTGACCGTGTCTCTTCCCACAGGGAGGACTTTCCATGCTGTGCATCCAGCCTGACTTGGGTTTCTCCAGTTGGGTGTGTCTCTAGTCTGCAGCCTGTATCTCTTGTTATGTTGCCCAACTTAATCTTGTGACAGAGATCAGGAGTTTGAGTCAAATAAAAATGCCAAATCGGGTCTCTCTGGTGCAAATGGGCATTGGGTAGATTGTTTTCTGTGGCTGTTTAGGGGTCAGTGGTTATTTTAGGAGCTTTTAGAGTTAGCTTCCTTGAAAAAAAATTGCATACAACATTGGGTTTTGTGGTGGAATGGAAAGTAAATAGTAAATCTGCCAGGCTCTGCTGAGGGAAGTCTTCTTTCCCTGTAGTCAAACATGGCAAAGTTCAGCTGCTGGTATCTCTCAGGATGGCTGAGCAAGGACTGGTTCTTCAAAAGTTTGTCTAACTCTTTGGGGGTCCAACTCAGTCCTGCAGGATGCTGATTTAATTTTCTTTTCTACCTGAGGATCTTTGCAGTGACTTCACAGATGCTCAGGTGCTCAATGGCTCTGACTTCAACCAGATTTTTTTAGCCTGATGTTTTCCCCTACTGAAGTCTGCTCCCATCCTGAGGAAAAAGGGAGGGTGCTCATTGCTCAAGAGGGAAAGTGAGGTGTACCCTTCTCCTGGCTTTGAATTGCCTGAGTTGATGCAGATGACTGAGGGTATTGCTGTGCTGTGGTGGATGTTTAGGAGAAAGGCAGCTGTGGGTTGCAATGGATGGCAAGTCCTTGGGCTTTTGATTTGAAGATGCTTTAGTTTGCTGCTCTTTCGAAGTTATGAAATACTGTACAAATGCTGACAAATTAATGACTTGGAAAACAAGCTCTCATAAAATGTCAGAGTCTGGAGACCTGCTTGGTGACTAGGGAGAGCCCTGAGTTCTTTTGCCATTGATTATGAAGGTGCTGGAATGGCTAATTTTGCATTTTCCTCTACACTGTTTTATGACATGTTGTATACTTGGCAGAACAAATTGAGTCACTGCCTTTACTATCTGCTTGTGCAACGTGTAACTCTTGGGACTGGAGAGCAATGTCTGAAATTTGCACAGAAATTGGAATTTAGCTGTAAGGATTCAAGACACTTCTTTTGCTTGGATTATGTCCCTGTTTATCAGCATCAGGAGGTATCTGAGAGACCTAAAAATTGAATTCTAGCTTTTGCATTAAAAAAAGAAAATATTCTGTTAGAATGAGTTTTTCTTTGTGGAAGTTGGATATTGAGTATAGATCTCACTCCTGTGTCTGCAGAAAGAGGATAAAGGATAAACCAAGCTTATTCTTAAAAAGACATATAATAAAAAAAGAAATAAGAGTTAAAAAGAAGAGGCTGTTGGACTGCTGTGAATCAACAACACTCAACTGGCAACCTCAGAAACTTTTTTAGAACAGATTGTGCTTGCTTTCTTTTTATCTCCATAAAAACTGAAACTTGAAAAAAAAGTAGCCACTAATGAAAACACTGAGGCAACTATTAACTATCATTTTCGATTAAACCATCTAGTGAGGAGCCTGTGGGAGTTGGCTTGAAAAAGGATGTTATGATTACATTGCTTTACAGCAATACCAGTTTTTAACCACAGAATATGTTCTTGAGGCGTTAAGTACTGGGGAGAGCAAAGAAAATTAAGATCCTGAATTACAGAAAGCTGATGAAAAATACATTTATGGGGTGATCTTTCTCTACTGGGGAGAGAGTAAACGCTAATATACTCTTGCTGTCTAAACTGAGCTGAAGTAACAGGCACACCTATGGTGAATGTTATGACCTTTGTGTGGTGCTGCTGTGCTCCCTCCCACAGCTAGTAGTGTTTGGTGGATCAACAAAGTATTTCCCATTTACATAAAGACTTTTAAACTCCTCTCTTGAATGTATGAATCACTTTAGAGATGTGCAGTTGTCTAACAGAGCAATGGCTGTTGCAGTTAGTAATGTATTTTGAGATTGGAAGATGCTATCAAACTCTATGATGTCTGTTATTTTAATTTTATGTTCTGCTCTATACAGTCCTGAAGCCTAATATATCTTCTATTCTGCTAGAGGGAACTGTCTTCTTTTTAAGCTTTTACAGGCTGCTTCTGTTGTGCAGTGGAATTCAAATTAGGAATTATTCTGTTATTTTCAGAAAAGAGAATCTTATGTTAGGATGGCAAGACAGACAAGGTTCAGAGTCAGTGAAATTGTGGGGGAACTGAGCCCTTGGCACTTGGGCACCTGTCCTTTGCATACAGGTGAGAGCTGAGATTTTCAGTCTGGATCTTAAAGAACACTAGTCCCTTTCATGTTATTTGGGATTCTTTCTCATTAGAAAAGTTTAATTTTCAGTCCTAATACCCAGTTCTCGGGGAACACACTGGTTTAGTCAAACCTTGCCTTGACTTTGCAAAGATAAATAAGGGTTGGCTGCTGTGATGTGCTCAGGTCGCTGGTGTTCGACCGTGGCCTTTAGGGATGATGGATACGTGCCTGGCAGCGATGCATTGATGCATATTGATCTCAGAAAAATGATGAGGGACACAGACTGGAGTGGTCCGTGTACATGGAGGCAGCTGCAGTCTTATCTCACAGTTTAATTGATTATTGAAGGCTTTTCTGGCTTGCAAGCCAGGATGAGTCCTTGTTAGATTTGGCCTGTAACAGCAGCACAGTTACCTGAGGGCAAAACTGCAACGTTATGACTCCTGAATGTTTACTGACTCCTCCCTTCCCTCTTTAGCACTGCTCAAGGTGACTGTCAAACCCACAGAAGGCTTTCCTAATGAAATGCAGAAACTGTGTAAATCTGTCTTCTGTACACAGAAGTTTAGGGTTTTTTTTTAACTCTGTTCTTTTTATCTCTTAGTAATTGTTCCCCCTAGGATCAGCTGCATGATATTAAAGAATCTTTTCTTGTTGTGCAATTAGTTTCAAAATGGCATATTCTGGTAGTGCATCAGTCTTGTTCTGCAGAGGCAGGTGGCCATGGGCCAGGAAAGACCTTGACACTGCTCCTGGAGGGGCTCTTTTTGCCCTTCTAGGCTTGGATATTTTAAGCCTTGATGGTGAGGACATGTGCCATGTGCCAGGTCTGCCTTCCATCGCACGTGAGCATGTGTGCTTGAGTGTTTACAGGTGCCTCTATCTCCCATCTTCACTGTGAAGTGCTGATGTGTTCACCATGAGATGATGGAAAAAAACTAAGGTCCAATAAGATATTTAAGCACCTAAGTGCCATTAAGGCCCACAGGACTTCAGCAAACCTGGTTAGCGAAGCCAACCTTAGAATATTTGTCCAGAGTTGCATATGGGGCACTTGGCCTCGAACTTGGATCTTCCATCCCCAAAGCCAGTTCCTTGCCATCACATCAACGTCGTTTGTGGCAGCAGGTGATTGAGTTGCTGGAGGAGGAGCAGCCACCACTTCAGTTGCTTGGGCCACTACAGCAGATCCCTGCATTGGCAGTTGTACCAACAGCCCAATTTGTGAGTGGCTTGGAGACCCTGCATGCCCTTGTATCTCTCGTGTGCCAATTTCCAAATGTGACCCCTGCTCCTCGTAGGGCAGAAGTGCAGCAGGGTGGGTGCTGGGTGTGAGGTTTGCTGGTTGCATGCTCCTTAAAAAAAATAAATAGGTGGGTGCAATTCCTTCATGTCAATGAACAAAGCCAGATAGATTGTGCAAGCCTTTCTGGGCTTCTGACTTGTCTAGATTTATTCAGAAATTCAGCATGGATGGACTGAACACAGAAACAGATGAATGCATTTAGCTGGATCAAATTTTCAAGGAGGGTGACAGCGAGATGTGTCTGCCCGAGTAAGGACATTAGAGCTATTCTCTACCATTTTGAGTAGGTTTTATATGCCTGCAAACTCTGGATCCTTTTTTGGTTTTGTCAGATATATTCTACTTGTTGTAAAGCAGCGTAGCCTTGTTTTAATAAATGCTACATAGTTCTCTACTGTAGCTCCACAGCAACATAAGAAAAACTGGGGGAAAAAAAGAGCCATTCTCACCTTTCAGCAAGCCTGCAGAGCAACTAAGTTGCTATGGGTTGTATTTTTGCATGGATCACTGTGAAATTAATATATCAAGAAGGCTGGGGAAAAAAAACCCCAAACAACAGCCAGAACAACCTTTTTATTCCTGTTTTCTTCGGCTAAGTTACAACAGTAATAACTAGAAAAGATCTTTCCAACTATCTTTCTATCTCCCATTCAGAACAGCAAAGCTAATAATGTTTTAAAGAGTTTTTTACACTGTGCATCTTCTCCTGTACTGATCCAATGTTAATCTAAAGTTTGGACTGCAAGCCATGGGAAAGAATAATTTAATAAGCCACCCTCATAATGAAATCCCTTTGGATTTAAGGAAATGATGTATAGAATAGAAATGAAATGTAGCAGAGGGTAAACAGAAATTTAATAAAGTTCTGTAGGAATTCCTGTATGAACCTGAGGAGTTTAATAGAAAAGAAGAGGTTATTTTTAATCATCCTCTGGAACTCCATAGCACGGTTTTAATTAAATTATGTAGGATGGGTAAGGAAAAAACCAAACCTAAGGAAAATGACTAATTTTCTATTAACCTTTATTCAACTTTTTCACAAAATGAATTAAGTTAATGACTCATTTCTGTTTGTGTTGTCTTGGTGAAAGCTCATATTTACAAAGTTGAAAGTTTCTGCAATATTTCTGGTCTGTCCTTGTCTTCCCACCCTTCATTTGGTTGTTGGGTGCTCCAGAGTGGGCATTTGGTAAGAAGGTAGAAACATGAGACTAGAGGGTAGCAAGCTCTGTGCTGATCCTTCAATTTATTATGGGACCATAGAGGATTTTAAAGGACTTTTCCATTCTTTTCCTCTTGTTTCTGTTGTCATCTGTGTGATTCTGTCTGGAAAGGGCACTCTCCTGCATTCCAGGGTCCTCCAGGCTTGTTTGAAATGGTCATCTAAAAGAACCACCTCAGTTCTGGACATCAGCAAGTCTAAGTCGACCTACATGGACCTTCTGGCTTTTTCCTTTTTTAGCCTGATTGGATTTGATTTGCTGTGCTGCTTTAATAGCTGTGAAGTAATTCAAGAAAACTTGAGAAAGTCGTCAACCTTTTGGACACTTGTAATTTTTTGCTAGGCTGTGTCTGAGCTTGGTAATGATTCCACTCACATGGGCCATTGGTCTCTTAAATGAAATTTCATCCTGTGCTTTGAAAAATGTTCAACATTTCCTTTACTATGAGGGAAAACAAGTCCACAGATACCCTCCCCCCTTGAAAATGGCTTTAATAATTAATCCCACAAGGCTCATCAATGTTGCTGGTGTCTCTATTAGTTACATGCAGAAATAAAGACAAATAGCTCTTGTTAATAGCCCCAGGAATGCATAAATCTTGCTTGTTTATGGGAGAAGGCAACACAAGGAGACATTATGTTACAAGGCTTTTTGTTCAATTTATGGCATGTTGCCTGCCTCTACGGTCATGGAATTAAGTCAGAGATGTGTGGATGGGTACAGTGCCCTGGTTTTGTTTGCATTAACCAAAGGTAAGTCCTGTTGTTTGTGCAGCCCTTCATGTGAGAAATGCCTCTGCTATGGGATGGGGAGGATGGAGGATGTGGCCAGGTTGTGAGAGTCTCTCTGTGCCAGTCCTCCCCATAGCCAGAGGGTCTTGAGCTAATGGGAAGGGAAGGATGTGCATCCCCTTGCTGATGTCCAGAACTGACATTGTTCTTTTAGATGACCATTTCAAACCAGCCTGGAGGAACCTGGAACACAGGGCTGTGACTGCTCAAACCATTACTCATTCCTCAGACAGTGCAGGAAGGGCTGAGGAATTTCTTCTTGATTTTGCAACAGAGGAACAACCGCTCTGTGTAGCTTGTTTTAACAGTTGATGTAATTAATTCTGCTCTTTTAGCTGGGGCTGCTATCTTTATCAGCCCTGGACTTGTGTACTGCTGTAGTAACAGCTCTGGGGCAGACCTCCTGTTTCTCCCAGTCCTGAGTGTGAGGTACAGCTCTAATTATATTTACAGTTAAATCACAGTTCACCGAGTGGAGCTTGGGGCCAGTTTCACAAGTGCTTCCCTTTGTTATTGAACTGCTAATAAATACGGGGAGCCCTTGTGAGTGAACACAGGCAGCAAAATCCTAACAAGGGTGGCAACTTGTGTGTCATTAACTCCATGCTACAACAACTGATGACAAGCAGCACCCCACAGAAGGAGCGTTCGTGATATCGCAGCGCATCCATCACAGAAATGGTACTTTACTGAAACACGATTTAATTGGGCTGTAGGCTTTCCTGCTCCCTTTTGCATCTTTAATGATTACTGAGGTATTTGCATGAGGTAGAGTAGGAGATATTGTGTTTTAAGTTATTGGACTGGGATCAAGAGATCTGTGTTCAGTTCTGTGCAGTGCCTGGGCTTTGAATGTCAGAGGACAATTCATCTGTGTGTATCTCAATTTGCCAGTTGTAAAACAGATAATGTTTGCAAAATGAGGCTGCCATCCTAAGTCCTGCCTGGCTGCCTCTGAGCCAGACGGAGGTGTGACTCCTCCAGCTGACAGCCCCTGCTGTCATCTCTCCCGCCGCTGTGCCGAGAGCAGTCCCGCTGCCTTGGCTACCATGAGACCTCTTGCTTTGCCACGCTGGACAGGCACCACACAGGCAGTGCTGGCAATAACCAGAGTGGACAGCGTGGCTGGAAGATGCCACCAGCCTTCCCACAAAGTTACTGAAGCATGTTAAGCTAGCTTTGCTGTCCAGACTTTCCTGCCCAGGCAAGCCCTGTGCTGTATTTGCCTCTGGATCTGTTACTTCCATCCCTGAGTTGTCCCTGGTGTCCTGTGTGTTTCCCTGTGGTTGAACAATGGCTCTTGGGGGCAATACTGCACAATCTCTCTTTCCTTTGCCTGTAGCTGCATCCATGAGCAGTGGCTCACAGAATGATGGGGGTTGGGACACAGATTGTGTGCACATCTGTCTTACCCATTGACTTGGCTTTTACTCCAGCATCCCAGTGTCTGAGGACTGGTTTCCTCTTTCTCTTGTCTCCCCAGAGCTCTCAGTGTGTTTCTCCATGAAGTTTTCTCCCTTTCAAACCAGTTATCAGCTGAACAGTTGGAGCTAGTGGAACCAGAGTTGGGACTTCAAAACCCATGATGCCAGCCATGCCCATCCCTTCCTCAGGGGGTGGTGCATTTTTCTTTCCTGTGTCCCTGCTGCTGAAGCTGAGGTTAACTGTGACATTTTACAGCAAACACCACAATTGAGGTCAGGTCACTAGACCAGTTCATTCTGTTCTGGAAATATTTTCAGGCTGGTTGAGAGCCTCATGTAGCAGTGAAGAGGAGGAAGGGTATGGTGCAGCCTGGCATTCAGAAAAATCATGAATCATTGATTTCTCCTGCTAGGATAGTGGATATATAACATGGCATTGTTACACCTTGCTTTCCTTCCAAGGATGGGCTGTGCATCGATCAGAAGCTCATCTGTAGTTTTAAATGCCTTAGCCAGACTGTAGTTACTGAGGAGTTTTTCAGTAAGCACAACAAAATGTCAGTTATTTTGTGGATTAAGCCCTCTCCCTCAGCTAAAAATCCCCTCCTGCCTTGACACTCTTTGTGATACGGACGTTGATATTTATATTTTAACTTTATTTTTAGACTACTGAGCTGGAAAGGGAGAAATTGGACATGGGCTGCCCATTAAGAGCTATGCAAGTTGTGTAGCTTTCCTGTAACAGAGCTATGCTGGAGGCTAAAGCCCCTGTAGTAACTTATTTTCCCCAAATCGACACCAGGCTGCTTAGTGTGAGCATGTTATTTAGGTCAAATTATGCAAGAAGTAAGGAATAACCCACTCTGTCCCTGCTCTTCTCCTCAACTGAAGGACACCTCTCTTCCTGCACCTCCCACAGCTGTTTGGCATGTCCTGGGAATGTGTGTGTCAGGTCTGTGCATCCCTGTGTGCTGGCCCCGTGGTGGTGGAACTGGTATCATCCACTGTGCAGAACTGAACAACATGCAGCTTCCCTGCATTTTTGGGATTATTATTGTCACCAGCTTGCTTTGCTTGATCAAATACCTGGTGGTGAGGAGGCACAAGACTCTATTCACCTGCTACAAAATCGGTGCTTTGTGTTATCTCTCCGTGCTGGTTGCCAGCCATAGGTTCCCTATGAAGTTTTATCCAATTAGTATCTACTGTATTTATTTAGTGTTTGGATTCAAAGCAGTTTGAGTGCCACTGCCCTGTACCTGCTGACACACAAAGGGTGGGTGCCTCCAGCACACGGATGCCCTGTTTCTGAAAGCTTTGGCCAGTGGATTTGTCCACCTGTGAGTTACTGCAGAGAAGGAGAGGGGAAGAGTTGAAGCTGGAGCAGCTGCTGTTGAAGCTCTCTGTCTGCAGACAGCTGGTGGGGCTGGTAGATATGTGTTATTTCCCTGTGGATCAGCTATAAGCAGCTCTCATGTGGGAAAGAGTGACCTTCTAAGTCACTAAAGTGTGGGGCTGGTATACCTGCTGTATCAGTAATTATAATTAGCTGTTGCAGCAGGAATTATATTGGGAAAGCAAACTCTGAGCCGTGGAGTCCTCGCTATTATTTAAACTCCTTAGGTGCTTCTTTTGCTCTTGAGTCAGAGTTGAGCTCTTAAATCGCTTTGAATCCTTTTGGACAAAATGGTTATTAGAGCTGGGGGCTTTTTTACAAGACCTTATATGTGTGAGATCTCCCTGTGACGCACAGAGGTGTTTGTAGAGTCGTAGCCTGTGTGTTTTAATGGGAGAGTTGTGGCAATGATTAATAACTTGGTCAGCCCACGATGGCCCTTCTACTTCTAAGACAGCAGAAGATGGAAAATGCTGTGCAGAGAAACACATCTCCTCTTGAGATGCTGGGCTGGAAATGCCTAGTGAGGCTGAACAGAATACTGTGTAAATGATATAATAATGCTGCTTAACTGAGGGTTTTATGTAATTGCAAATAAAACTTTCGGAGTTGCAAAAGAGCCTTTGTAAAAACTGAGAGACTTGAGTTCCTCCCTGACTTCAAAGGTTTAAGCACACCATGGAGCTCTTTAATAAGCTGAAGTCTTTAATTGTGACGTTCTAGGACAGTCCTCATGCTGTGAGTGCAGAGCTACAAGTTGTTACAGGTCATGCACGATGACAATGACAAGGTGTTGTGAGACCACATGCCCCTTGGCAAGGATTGAATTTAGCACCCTCTGCTCTGAAAAGCTGCGGGACCCAGACCTGCCTGTGCAAATTCATGGCGATATTGTTGTGGAGGAGAGTTTTGCAACAGGATTTCTGAGAACATGGATAGTATCAGGGATGATGGCCTCTATCAGTGGGTAGCAATTAAGGGGTGTCAAGATCATTAATGTATCATTAATCTTCATCTTTCTACTGCTGTATGTACTTAACAAACTAATACAGAAGCAGGGATCTGTGTGCTCGTTCTGACACTTCTGTGAATAGAGGCCAGCAAGAAACTTGTTCACTGCATACTTCTGGTTTCCTTATAAGTTTTGAGTTCAGACAGTTAAAAATTGCCTTAAAAAGTATTCCCATTAGAAATCACACTGAGGCCGATGAGCCTACAAAAGGAAATGCAGCGCTGGCTTTCGACTCTGGCCTGCAGTAATTGTTTGCTTCTGAGTTGCTGATTGAGGCGCAAAGTAGATATTTGAAAGGAAGCACAGAACTTTTAATTTTTTGCTTGTGTTTTTGAGCAGTCTTGAGTTAGCAAATCACCAGGAAACTGGCTAAAAAGAAGTGATTTCTTAGCAAATGAATTGTTAATTATTGAGGTCCTGTGAATTCCTGTAATTTTAAAATCGTGTTGGCAATGGATCAAAAGAACATGTGGTGCCACAGCATTAGAGTATTTTTATTTATATCTGATTCACAATTGTCTCCATGGTAATGTGAGAGATGAAGGCCAAGGAAAGAAATGAGTTATCACATTATTAAATGACCCAGTGGAAAAAAAATTAAGACATGTTAAGGATTAATTTTCCATTGTAGAGCTGCCTAGCAAGCCATTATCATTTTAGTTAAGGATTTGTTAACATTTCTATTATAAACATGTTTTTGAAGTGTTTATTACTGTTTTAATTTGCATCAGGCTGCAACTTTTGCACACAGGTTCTCTGCAAAATGAATTATAATTTAAAAATGCACCGAGTAGACACGTTTATTGATTTTAGAACATTTCGGTACTCTATGTCTTGTAGAGAGTGATATTTCTCCTCTCTAATAGCTAAAGAATGGCTTTTGCCCTTCAGAAAAGAAACTCCAGCCCCTCTGTTGGAGAAGCAGCCTTTACCAGTATTTTTAGTGGAACTTGGGGCAGAACTGTGTATGGCCTTGATAGAGGTGAACTCAGCCCAGCTCTTTGCAAACTGAGCTGCTTCTGCTCCGCTTTTGTCAGAAATATTGCCAGTAGACAAATGGCTAAAATGGAACAAATAGCTGGTAAAAGTGAACATCTCTTAGAGGACAGAGGTTTTGTTTGTTTTCTGTGGGTTGTTTGGGGGTTTTGTTTCCCCTCTAGCAGAGGAGGGGAGGAGAAATGCTTTTCAGTATAGCGCAGAGTTTATGCAAAATCCCCCTGCTCTCAGTAGATTACTGCATAATGCAGGGTAGCATTTGCAAGCTTGGCTAGTTATGATTAGGAAGCTAAATGGGGGGAAAAAAACCCAACAATTTTTGTTCTAAAGCAAAAGCATATTTGTGCCTTTCACCAACCAGGGCAGGAAAAGGCCAGAGGTGCTTGTTTGCCAGGCTTTCTTAGCAAGGGTGCTGTGAGTGAGAGCTCCCACAGGTGCCTCTACCAGAGGGGAGACCCACCCATTGACTGGTGTTTTAGGTATTTTCAATAGGGTTTTGGGAGCTTCAGATGCCCCAGAGACATGGCTGCAGCATCACAGAGCTGTGGGAGAGTGCTTTGGGGGTGTGTGTGGTGTGGAAGTTGTCTGAAAGAAAGATAAAGTGGTACTAATGTATTAAACAGAGGGGAAAGAGGAGTCAGGGTTTTATGGACCAGCCTAATTATCTTAGATTCCCAGAAAATCTGGGAGGCTCTGCAGGGCTGGCTCCTGGCCCTCTCTGTTCAGTATCTTCATGATCAATCTGGGTAATGGAATAGAGAATGCATATGTTAAACTGACAGGTGATACAAAGCTGGAAGGGACTGCAGATTCTTGGGGAAGAAGAACCAGAGCCCTGCCTTACGATAATCTGGACAATTTGAAATGGTGATTTAGAAAAAAAAGGATTAAAGGGCCAAGTGATAACTTGGGGCAAGAATTGCTGCAGATGGTAAATAGCAGGCTCGGCAACACTTCAGGAAAAGGATCTGGTTACAGTAGGCTATCAGCAGGATGAAAGTCAGCATGTTGTGCAATGATAAAAAGGCTCTCTGCAGGGCTGTGTGCAGGGAAGACATGCAAAATGGTGCTACTGTTCCAGCAGCCCTGGAGAGGGCTCGGCAGGATGCAGGGCACTGTATGAGAAACTGTGACTGTTGATGACCTGGCAGAGAGGGAGAGAAAGCCTTCCAATCTTTGAAATCTCAAAGCAATTCAGGTAGACTGGATAGCTCAGTGTGACAGGACACTGGGAGGAGTGTTGCTCCTTCTAGGAGATGCACCATATTATCTGGGAACACTAAGAGTGTTGAACTTTGCTTTGTATCTCCTCCAAAAGCTGAGGAGTCCAGCCTGGGGTGTTTATGCAGAAGAAAGGATCAGCAATACACATTATTTCTGCAGCTCTCCCTTTTCCTTGCTGGTGTGTCTCTTCTGAGCATTGACCTAGCTTGACTCTTCTTCGCTTTCAACTTTAATTTTTAAAAGTTATTAACAGGGTAACAGCACTGAGCAGGACAGAGCTAGCTGAATTCCCTCTGTGAAATGCTACTTTACTTGATTAAGTCCAATGACATCTTTGCATTCAGCTAACTAGCTCTCTGCAGGTGATAGAATAACTAATCAGAGTAAAAACATCAAATGAAATGAAATATAGACTGTAAACACCATTCTAATGAGTAGCTTTATGGGACTGTGTCAGTGAGTGATCATGGAGCAGATTTCTTGTTTTCCATCTTCAGAATATTTGGGGTATTAGTCATGGCTGAATGCCTGCTTGTGTCTTCCTATATAGGATTTAGATGTTCTAATCCTGCTTCTCTGTGCAGGCCCTGTGTTATAAAGTGCTAAAAGCTGTCCTTGGCCTCACACTGACCTCTGATTTTTGCCTTTGCATCAGTCAAATAAACTTGGTGGCCTGGGTTTGGTGTCACCATCACTGTCAGCGTGGCTGGGTGATTTGCTGCTTTAGCTGAGGAGCACTTCTCCCAACGGTTTTGTTCAGGGTTGGGCTGGAGGGGCAAGTGAACAGAGGAAAGCACAGAATTTGCAAGTGCCTTTTTCAGAGGCACCTGCAGCCTCCAGCTGCTAATGCCTGGGCATGGGCACCCAGTGCCATGTTTTAATGGCTTATATTTGGAGCACCATTATTTCTCCCTCTCTCTTTGGAGCCAGATCATCTCTGCGCCGTTTCTGGAGCCAGCAGGCTTCATCTTGGAAGTTCATCAAGGGTGATTTTCAGTAATTAACTTTTGAGCTTGGAAAAACAAACAGAATGTCTTGACTGTAAAATTACTGCCTGTTATGTAAGCAGAAACTTTTAAAGAAATTACCCAAACCCTTCACATTTACATCTATATATATCTATAGGCAGAGAAGAACAGGTGGCTGTGGCTACGCTCTGCCTTTTATAGCTTAATGGCTCCTCAGCTGCAAGGGCATTGCTTGTCTGAGAAGGAAAGTGGTGTAACAAATCCAGGGATGCACCCTGATGATGTATTAAAATGATATATTATGGTGGTGTCTGGATATTCTGGCTGTTTGAGCCCACTACCGTGGGAGGAGGGCAGCGGGGGCACAGGTGGGCTTGCGGGGCCTGGCAGGAGGAGCTGCCGGTCTGTGGTGTGCTCAGGGAGGAGATGTGGCCTTGCTGATTGCTGGAAAAGTGTTAGAGCAGGGGGCTGGTTTCTGTGGGTTTTTTTTTTTAAGCCTTTCAGTAAGATGGAGAGGAGGAATGATTTCCATGACAACAATTCAATTAGGGAGAGAAATGAGGGCTCTTGGAGAGGGAATGTGAAGGGAAGGTGTCACTGCCGTGAACCTGGAGGGGGCTTGGGGGAGGGCGGGGGACTGAGTATGATCAAAACATTAAAGCACAAAAGCCTGATTATTGCTCGTGAATCAGCCTTTTCAAAAGGAAATAAACGATGGGAAGAACCATTTGAAGCCAGCCAGTGGTAAGGAGATGGAGAGCCACCAGGGAGGGAGGGAAGAGGAAGACACGTTCCTGCCCAATAGTACCTGTGTGTGGGATGGAAGTGGGGATGGGAGATAGTCACACACACCATGGGGCTACTTGGCTTTGAGCCACTGCTGCAATTCCTCCATACATGTAAGTGAAACCATGTTCTCCATGGCTCAATGAACGTGGCAGATCTGAGGTTCAGCTCTGAGCGTTCAGGCTTTGCACACATGTGGTCTTGCTTCATTCAGACTTTCTCCTCTTGCCCTGAAATCTTGTAGGTGCACGTGTCCCAGCAGTCTGAGTGTCCCTGTAAGCTGCTTCTCAAGTCAGCCTCTATTGTCTTGTCTTTTATCACTCTGTATTAGCTGATTTTCTTCCTATATCCTTGAAGCCCAGCTCCTTTTAATGCTAACTAGAAGTGGCCTATCACCTCGAAATTCCTTGGACCTTGATTATGATTATTATTCTTTTTTTAGACACTGTAATTTTGGGCAACATGTAGATGGGGAGACTTGTTTCTGGCACCGACAGTGTTGATTTTGAAATGTTGCTTGGCCTTAGGAAGCCCATCCTAAACCAGTACTGATTAACAGGAAAAAAAAAAGCAACTCAAAACGTGAATCACATCAAAACTAAACTTTGCAAGAATGATATTCATTGAGCTGTTTGAATTCTGAGCAGCAAGAGCAGGCTTGAAAGGAACTTGGGTGCTTTTTCCTGCCGTAAACCTAAAAGATTGTCAACTTGAAAGATACTTGGTTATTGCTGATAAAAGACGTGGCCAGTAAAAGGCAGAAAGATACACTGGGAATAAATAACCTAGTCTATAAACAATAGGTATTTGTTATATGTCTTTGTAATGCAGTGCTTTTGCAGACAAGTGTACTGAAATTTCAACTTATCAGATTAAAACAAACGAGAAAAGTAAATAAATTCCACTTGGGATGGATGAGATAGTGTTCTGCAGGGTGATCACTCTGCTCTGAAAGTGCCACGGCAGTGTGTGAGCATGAAGTATGGCTAAGCTCACAGGTGCCTGCAGTGTAACCCTGTGCCTGGTGGCACTGAGACCATCCCCAGAGCTGGCTGGCACCTGGGGACTCATACCAGTGCAGGAACTAGGGCAGAAGCAACTGGTGGGGTGTAGTGTGTACACAGAGCCTCCTTTGCAGGGATGTTCCTGTGGCCATGTGGTGCTGGCTCTCTGATGTGGGCATGGACAGTGTGTGGTTCCAGGAAGCGCTAATGGAGATGCAGAAGTCTCCATTGCTTCCAGTAAACCCAGGCTCCAGCACTGCTTATAATGAACATTACTACCCTCACCCATCTTCTCCAGATCTGGCTTTCAGCAGCTTTTAACTCAGGCGGTTGTTAATCATTTGAGCTGGAATGATCCACAGGCAGGGAGATTGCCATTGAATTATGAGACTTCTGTCCCTGCCTTCACCATGCATTTTATGTGTGGTGACAAGGAAATTGGTGCAGCCCACGCTGCCACAGGGCTCTGTGCTTGCCTTTCCCTCTCCTCTGTGGTCCCACCTCAGCATTCCCAATTTTCAGGAGAATCAAGAGGCATCATTTGAAGTGCAGAACAGCAGCGGTTTGAGCATGTGCTGGTACGTATCAGCAGTAAAGATCTGGGTTTGTGGCATCCCAAATCACGTGGCTGGGATGGTGAGTGTGGTTTTAGGCTTTTGCCTTGTTCCAGCTGTGGGGTGGAGCTCACTCAGAGCTGTGTAGAGGAGATCCAGTAAGGTTGGCTGAGCTCTGGGATACAACGTGGTGAAAGAAATGCAATAAGAACATTAGCTGCCTTGTGTTTAGGGCATCTCAAGCAATGTGTTGGAAACAAGGCACTGATGGGTGAGGACTGAGAGAAGCAGTAACTTGCAGCTTCCTAAGTGAGCACCTGATTTGCCTCACCCTGAGAAAGGCTGGTTTAAGAAATCTTAGCTGTTTATAGACCGCATCCTGCTGTGAAGCCAAGCAACTGTGACAACCCCTGGTATTCCCAGCCCCAGTGTGGCTGTACATGGAACTCTAATCCTTGAATTTTGTATTTTCTGACTTTCATAACTGTAACACTGGGGATTCTTTGTTGGCTCTTTTGGGGGAGGAGGGGTGTTGATTTTGTAAATCTCACCTTGTGTGAAATAATGGTGCTGCCTTCACTGAGGAGCAAAACCTGCCCTGTGACAGAGCAAAAGTTCTGGACTGATGTCAAGTTTTTTGGTGCAGCAGCTGCACACGATTGTGTCTGCCATCCATTTGCACTTTGACATGACCCAACAGTATCTGAAATAAATGCCAGAAGGAGAAGCCAGTACATGGTTCTTTTTAAACTGATATTTACATACAGGGAGGATTTCCCACCCTTCCAACTCCGATATTGTAGTGTGTTGTCTTTAGAGAGCTGCAGAGGAGCAATGAAACCGTGTGTGCATGTGGAGGGGCTGGTAAGCAGAAAAAAACCTGTATAGGTACCTGCATGTGTGACATGAGGTGTGTATCTTCCTCATTTTTATTTCAAACCTTTCTGAGTAGAGCAGTAAGGAAGGAGAGGAGAACCAATTGACTCATGTTCAAAATGCTCTTCAATATTGATAGGAAAAGCAAGACTGTGTGATAGTGCATGAGGCCTTGGGAGTGACTAATGAAGCACTTGGGCCAATATATTCCTTTTTTTTCTTCTTTCAAGTCATGATCTCACTTCTGTTTTCTGACCTCCTTGGGTATGGGGAGCTATCTATCTCACTTGTTCTTCCTCTGTTGCTGTGCTGAGTTTAATCCCAGGTCGAAAAGTCCCAAACACCCTGGTGAAAGTAGAAGGTAGAAGGGCAAAATGCACTCTCACATTCTCAACGTGCAGCTTAGCCATGTTTTTTTCCCAAATGGCATTGTTCAAAAGTGGATATGCTTTAAAAACATGCACAATACTGAAGCCCCAGTTTAATTGCTGGTTACAGATGCTGCTTTTGATCCAAGCTAAACTTCTGAGCCAAGCTGAAGTTCTTACAGAGAAGAGTTTGTGAAATTCTAAAGAGGAGGAAATCAGCATTAAAATAGCGTTTGTGGAGAATCTTAAGCAAAATGTGCACTTTTCAGTAAAGGCCTTTGCATCATAAATTAGCAACATCTGTCCTCCTATTCTATATGTTATTTCCTCTCCAAATCCCCTCCAGAATGTGCCGTTTTTCAGAAGTATTCTTGGATACATTGAACTGTGGCTGAAGATGCTTCATAAAATATGCATAAGCACTTGTGACTTGGATAATGCTTCTTGGTGTTTGCCACTGCTGTATTTTAACAAATTAACCCTCCAAACTAGATGGATAACCCATGGTGAATACAGTTGGGTTTCTCAAGGGCCTGATATCCACCATGGGTGGCAAACAGCTGTTGAATTAGTCCCCTCCTTTGCGGTGGCTGTGGACTGTTTTTCAGAGAGTCTTTAGCCCTTGTATGTGCCACCATTCTGAAAAGCTGCCTGGGCTTGTTCCCTTTCCTGGGTGCAGGCTGAGAGCCCTAAAAATCTGTTGGCAAGACCTAATTTTGACTAACAGTCTCAAAACTGTGCATGGGTAAATAAGTATTTCCACTCGTGAGAGAACAGGCTGGTATTGGGATGAGACTATATTGGACCCAGCAAATAGTGTTGTAGATGTGTGTTCAGTTCTGAAAAGTTGCTGCTGTTTTGTGCAATATATTGTGGTGATTGGTAAGAGCTGAAGAACTCAGAACGTGGTTTACAGATAAGCTCTGAGATACCCAGATGTTAGAGGCAGGACATACAGTGGGATAACTTATCTTCCCCACCACTGGGATGCTGCTGATGTCTCAAAGGGCTCTTGGTTGTTTCAGATGCAGAATGCATTTGACTGCTCATAGAGAAACAGATCTGAGAGGGAAGGATCCTCTAGTCCATGCCTGTGCCCCAAGGAAAGCTCAGCTCTACCAAGGAAATTCCTTGCAGATACCTGTCCTTATGAACTCCCAGCAATGAATACCCTGTAGTGCTCCCAGGCAATGTGTGCCAGTGTTTCACTCTTCAGTGGATAATATTGAAGAATAAAGTCCAATCCTGGAACGCTTCTAAGTGTGAATGAAAACATTTAAAAATCAATACTGTGCTTTACAAGGAGAAAATAAGAGTGCAGTGGCACTGGAGAGAGATACCAGGCTGATTTAATGCCTGATCCAAAAGTCCTTACTCAAGAAGAAGTTTCATTTTACTCCTAAATTCTCTTATTTCTGCATTACTGACTCAGTGCCCACACACATCCATTAGTGGCACATCCTGTGGTGTGGGCCACACCAAGGCCAGCTTTGGGGTGCACTGGCTGGTGTTTGGGCTATTTGTTATGAAACCACTAGTGAAGAGGGTTCCCTGCTGTGGGATGAAAACTGCCATTGTCTCAGGGACGAGCAGGACAAGGACTGTCCGTCCTCAGTCCTGGCAGAGATAAAGTCTTTCTCAGTGATCACTGAGTCCCTGTGTTTCCATTTCCCCTCATGTGTGGCCAGGCTTTGTTTACATTTGTTCTGCAGGTGGGAATAGGAATTATGGCTCTGAACATCACTGAAAAGCCAGGCTTTGCTTTTTAGAAAATGCACTGCAGCTCCTGTAAATGAAAGAGAAGAAGGCAGAAAACGTGAGGTTGTGTAATGTATGCTACACTAGTCACTGAAAGGTCAGCTGGCTTCATGCACATTAGTAACGGGCATAAAAAATTAATGAGCCTCACTAATTGGTTTGTTGTGGTGGAATTTTATTAACGAGACACAATTGATTTTTAGTTTATGCTAAAAACATCAAGTGGAGTGCAGGCTGGTCTTCATGCCTCTCTGGTTCTCATTGATAAAATGACAAGATCTGAAGCTGGTGTGGGCTCTGCTGTCAACGCAGCACCAGCACAATCCCAGAGCTGGCGATTACACCAGTCTGTGGCACGAATTCAACCTTCACTGCTTCCGTTCCCCACTGCTGCTCCAATCACCTGAGCACCCTGATGCTTGCCCCAATAGCAGTATGGCCAGGACAGGGCTTAATTTCCTGCTGTTAGGAGATATCTTTATATTTAGAAGGTGAAGATTGGCTTCTTTGCTTTACGGGTTTAACGCTTCTTGCTTTTTGAAAATCAGCTAGTTTGGGTCTTTGTTGCAAGCTGTATATGCTGCAAACGTGATTAAACCTTCAGAAAAGAGTAAGCTTAGCTGTTGATCAGTTAAAATCAAATCTTTCCTTTTTACTCCTATACTTAGAAGCAGCAAGGGATGTTTTTTTGGTTTTTATTACAATCTATTGAATTAACCACATGAGTAAATATGCTGCATTTCTGCAAAGTAATACCCCTGAAGAAAACTGCAAACATGTTCTGTTTAAAATATGACAATCTCTTGTGAATCCTGCACTTATTTGTGTTCAGACAACAGGCCTCTGAGACAGCAGTGTTATGGAGAAAACAGGATAAGCTCTAGGGCTGTTCAGGTGTAAATAAATTGGTTGAGACAACACTGACTTGCAGTCTATGTCAAGGATGCAGTTAAACATCTGTATCCTTCCTGGTGTGAAGAGACAAGACCCAATAAATCCAGACATGAGCCAAGAAGAAGAGGAAGAATGTTACCTCTTCTGGGCTGTCATCATTCCCTTACAGATACCTCCAGTTTCTGTGGGTGCATGTGGAGGTGCTTTAAACATGATGCTTTCCCAGCTGTGCTGTAGAGCCTCTCTAGAGTGTGTTCAACAGGCCAATGTCCTTGGAGCTTGGGGTGTGGGGAAACACAGATGTCTCCATGTGCAACTGTGTGCCCTAGTCAGGTGTGTTAAGAAGTACTCAATTTTTTTTTTGAGAAATGATGTGCCAGGCGCATAGGGGAGTGTTGTGGAGCCTGTATCTGTATTAATCCTTTGTATGGTAATTTTTCTTCTCCATAACTCACTTGGAACTTGTTGAGAATTCATTTGGTTACAGACTGTGGGAGGCCTTGATGGATGCCTAGCAGACAGGTGCATTTTTCCTTGCTGAGTTTCAGAAAGACCTCTGCAGCATCCTTGCTCTTCAAAGCAGGTTGCTGACAAGCAGTCAAAGTGCCACATTATGATGAGTGGTCACTGCTGAGGTTAAACCAGAGGCTTTTGTGTGGTCTTGCATTTGCAGCTTTGATTGACAAGTTCCCCCTCTTGAGCTAATTCAACCACTATCTTCATGTTCCTGTCTCGCCCATCCTTGAGCTGAAGGCTAGGACAGGGATATCAAAAGGGAGGGTTCATCTATAGTCTGGTGCCTATAAATATTTGGTTCTAAGTTTCATCTAAAATTCAGTGGATAGGGTGAGGTTCAAAGGGTGTGTTTGAAAAGTAAGGGCTAGGAGTTTTGCTTTTTATTAAGTAAGTCTTTGTTTTCCTACTCTTTGTTTGCTTTTTCGAAGCTTGCAGCAGGCTTTCATAAGAATTCTGAAAAGCAGCAGCTCTCTGAAGGGACTCTTGGGTCTGGTGATGGAATTTTCCATGTCAGGCAGCAAAGGGTACTGGTCTGAACCTCACTGCATAGAGCACTACTTCTGTTTGCAGTTTTCTGTATGAGTAACGGTGGCAGAGCACGTCTTGAAGATTAGCCAGGAATAGCTGTAGAATAGGCTGCTTTTGGGAAGTAGTGCTTCCTGGTGATTAATTTAGCATTCCACCTTGATGATCCAAATGTACTTGGTGTGTATGAGATGTAGGGTGAGTAAAGATGGCAAAATGAGGCATTTTTTTTGGCCAACAAATGGATTCTCAGTGCAGGGGTGCATCTGGGGCCGTTATTCCATATCCAGCTTTTGTATGTAGAGGCAGAAATGCCTGTGGCAGAGCAGTGGTATGGATCAGGCAGTGATTGTGCTTCAGAGCTGAGCACAGCATGGTCTCCATCTACTGATAGGAGAAGATGTCCCCATCAACTCTTTTTGTCCCATGTCTCTGGATGAAACCTGTGCTTATACCTCATGTGGGAAGAACAGAGGGAGAGACTCAAGACTTCTTGCTATGAGGTCCATCAGAATAAGGGTGGTTTTAATAAGTTTGCAGAGGACAGTCTCTGCCCAGCTGGCATGGTGTTTGTCATCAGTCAGATGTTGATTTTTGTGCTCAGGCAGATGTTAAGGCCAGCAGATAAATATGCTGCCTGAGAAGTTATCTAAATACATTTTCCAGGTCAAGGCACTGTGTGGGAGAGGAACCAAGAATAATTAATCTCAGAGTGCCTGGGAGAAGCAGCTGTTCTCCCAAAGCAGGGGGAGAAGCAGAGGTGGAAAGAGAGGTAAGGATTGTTCCAGGTAAACTGGTGCAGGATCGTCAGTGTCATCAGCTTTTGCTGGTGGGGGAGATGCTGTGCAGGTGAGACCTCGGAGGCAAGAAAGCCTTTCTTCCTACCTGACCCAGAGAGGTTAACGGCTGGACATCTTCATCCTAGGGAGAAGGGAAAGGCTTCAAAGTAGTTTTTTGGACCAGTGGCTAATGATTTATTTTTAGTTTTTTAAAATAGAAATAGTAAGTTTTGAGTCTTTATTCAGCCAAGCTTCACTCCTGCTCCTGACACCTCCTCTTTGCTCACTGCTCTTCCCATCACTCTCTCCTGGACTGCTGCTGCCTGCTTTTTCCAAGACTGTGTTCCCTACCTACTGCTGTCTCTCTTCTCCCTGTCCTGATTCACAAGCTCAAACCCATCAGCCTTGAAGAGTGTGTGAGCTCAGGCTCTGTGTTGTGCCTTTCCTGCTATTGGAATATTCCTACTAGAAGGTCTTTCTGCAGCAGTTGGGCACTGTGGCCTGTCTTCACCCATGGGTGTCTAAAAGGAGTGAGCCCTTTCCTTGTCATCCAAGCCAAGCTGACCCAA
This sequence comes from Colius striatus, assembly GCF_028858725.1. NCBI lineage: Eukaryota > Metazoa > Chordata > Aves > Coliiformes > Coliidae > Colius > Colius striatus. The sequence continues at coordinate 12,683,313 of NC_084775.1, read as the reverse complement.
ATGAGCAGAAGTGCAAATCATCTGCATTTCCTTCAGTATCAGTGTAGGCTGCAGGTATTTGGGTCCTTTTGACAGTGAGCAACTTCTAAATGTGTGCAGAAGAACTGGATTTCTTTTGGTTCTTAAGTACTGGCTTTTGAAGTTTCTGGTCTTGCTGCCATGTGTTTGTCAGTAGAAATAAATACAGCTGGGAGTCTGGATGAGACCAGTTTCCCACTGAGCCTGGATGTGTCTGACTGTGTGGATCCTGTCCTCCTGGCACAGCCCGTGGCAGTTGCTGAAGGTTTGTTAATGCTGAGAACGATGAAATCTTAGAGTGATATTTGACTGCATCTCTTTAAAGAGGCAACATGTAGTGCTGTATCAGTAGATTACTGGCCACTGCTTCTGATATAAATTTCAAATGCTCATTTTACAAATGAGCACTTCTGCAGAGTTTTAGCTCATAAATTCATTAATCATCAGATCATTATCAAAATCAATATTTGTCTACCTTTTTTTGCACAATTATTTATCTTGGCAGTTGCTTCAGATGTACATTTCTGATCCATTGTGAGTGTTGTCTATATTTGAAGTCCACATACTATGAGGTTACTATCCCAGCTCTGAAGGAAAATATAGGACCAGTTTTAATGACAATGTACAATTGTACTGACATGTCCCAAAGCCTGGGGGAAACCTGTCGGTTAAAAATTAATGGAGTAGGAAGTCCTGGCATAAAGTAAAGCCTTGAGTGAAATTCCATGGCTTCATGGACTGTTAATTCTTTATTAGGTTTTCCTAAGACTGAGATAAAAGGCATTTTATCTTTTTTAAGGTTTGCATTAACGTGTCATTGAGTTTTATAGATACATTGATCTTCATTTGGCTAATCCAGTAAGGGTAATAGAAATGTGTGTTATATGCTAGAGCAAAGATAACTCCATAACACTTCAGCTTTTTTTGTTATTTTTATTTATTAGGTTTTCTTCAGGACTGTGGTTGGTGTCCAGAGTTGTGAAATTCAGCTCACTCTATATTTATATTGGCTATTCTGTCGAAGTTTCTCTTTCCTTTCTCTTGATGTTTTCTTAACTGCCTTTACTTTCTAGCTAATTTGGCAGTGAGGTTGGTGTGTCTTCACTGAAAACTAGCAAAGAGATTTGACAGTGTTGTTTTAAAACACTGTCTGTGTCTGTGATGAATTCTTGGCTTTCATGGCTACCTGACATTGAAGTATATTCCAGTCTGAGATGGAGCAATGAAGTGTGTCTTTGGATTCAGAGAAAGGACCTGAATCTGACTGATGTCAGCAGGGTTTTTTTTTACTACTGCTGCCCATGAACAAAGATGAAGTGCTGAGTCTTCAAATTTCCAGGAGAATGTACCACACCATGGGATATAGCTGCGACAAGAGAGGTGGCAGATAAAGGCAATTCTTATCCCCTTACCCTAAGAGTGAAATCTTGTTCTGGTAGAATCTGGAGGGACTTTGGCAAGTTGGGGGTTTATCTCTGCTCTTCTGTTCAGCAGTCTTTGGTGATTGTTGCTGCCTCACCTGTTTTGGGAGGTTGCATCTTCCTGCCAGGGGCTTTTAATTTTATCTGTCTTCAAGAGAAACAAATCATCCTCCCCAGTCACTATGTGTGTTTATTAAGGAAGCCTCTGTGGGGAAAACTTTATTAATAGCTGTCATTATTAATGAAGATTATGCAGTGGTTGGTGTACTAGTGCTATGGATGAAGGTGTGTGAAAGGAGAAGAAAATGACAAAGTATTTTTGTTTCCTCTGAGTTGAACCTGTACATCCTTTCACCAGTTCTGCATGTGCATAAAGTAGGGTTGAGGGGAAAAAGGTGTGCCTGTGGATCTCTGTAGCTGGAAAGAGCTTGAATCCAAGGTGGACTCTTGTTCTCAGCCTCACCAGATGCCTGCACCTTGACGAGCAGGGAATGAATCAAGCATTAAAGTAAATTCCCCTTGCAGCACCCTATCATGATGGCCTTCCCAGCTTATTAGCTCCAAGATGGGAAATCTTCCCTTCCTCCATGTTGGATGGACTGCAAGGACTATGTTCACAGTGAAATGGCACAGGTCGGCTGATTTTGGATGTGTTTCCCTTCATACGAGGGATTTATTTGATCCTTTCCTTGCCAACCAGTCTTGCCCAGCCAAAGCCTCAGAGCAGCTTAGATCTCAGTTCCCATCTTCAGCTCCCACTCCTGCAGCCTCTAGGAAATGCTTATTTTAGCACCAGCTGGCTGTGATCCCTTTGAACTCTCTGATATGAGATTAAATGTTAATTTATTACATATCATTATAGGATTATATGTTATCTCTAGAATAATGGAATCCAAATGTTAGAATAGCATGTTTGAGATTCAGTGCTTGCACACATTTTCCTCCACTCAGGAAACAAGAATAGTTGAAGGTAGAGGACTGAAAAAAGAGGTGAATTAATCTGACTGATCACAGCTAGCCAAGAGCTCAAGCCCTGGAAGAATATACCCACAGGTTCGTAATCTTTTTGCAGAGTTCAGAAGAAGCAGAGAAGTTGACTGAATTTTGTAAAGAATAAATAAGTATGAAGAAATTGTTATCTGCTTTGGGTGTTCCATAGGCTAAATCCCATGGATAAATTATGCAGTGTGAATTATGTGCTCGGCTCTAGTTACAAACCCCAGATGAAGCAGAGTGCTGAAGCGACCTGTGTGCTGAGCTTCTGCAGGATTTTATTCTCTAGGCTATGGCTAGGTGAGCAGTACTGCATGTAATAAGATATGACTTGAACTTGAATTGGCTCAAAGTTGAACTGCACTTGTGATGTTTCCACACAAAGGTTTATAGCAGATGCCACTATGCAGAAGGTGGATGCAGCTCTTTTGCTGCTCTCTCTCACTGCCTGTTACAGCAGCTTCAAATGGGCAGCTTTGGACATTGAGCTGTGATGGAGCTCTGTACACACAAATGCTGAGCCATGCTTGTGTGCAACTGCTGTCTGTCATACATGTGCAAAGCCCTGGGCTGGTGGACTGGTGAGCCAAGGCAGCTGAAGGGGTGAATTTGCAGTGTCCAGGGTGGGAGCAATGCTTCACCCTTTGGTAGGGTGGGACAGGCTCTGCATTCAGAGGCATATAGATGAGATTGGGATTGATGAGGTCACGTTGGCTTTACAGGTCTTATTCCAGCCAGAAACTGGGCTTGCAGGCTTGTGTTGGTGGAAAGAGTGGCCCAGAAGAGCAAGGGGCAGCTGTTTGTATCTGCACTACATTATTCCTCATCCAAATTCAGTTCCTATTTATTAAATAGCTCTTTTGCCCTGATCCCGCTGACTACTTCTGCTCTAGGCTAACCATATGCATAAACACCCCTGCTGTGGAAGGGTTGTTCCCAGACTTGCCAAGTCTCTTGATCTTCAGTCTTTTTCCCCACACTGCTACAATTTGCTAACAGTGAATTGTTTGAGGTAAGGGTGCAAATTGGGAAACACTGCTATAAATTAGTGTGCATCCAATTCACACCCATGGGGCAGTTCGTCCTAGTAAAGTAGCATTTTCTGTTCTGGTAGAGGCACTGGCCTAAACTAATTTTGAACTAATCATCTTGTTGATGATCTGGAGTTTCTGAACTAGTATTCTGGGTTGGACTGTGATGGTGATGTCCTGTGACTCTTTCTGCATTTTATAATTGCCCTGTCATTGAGAAAAGAATTAGATCCAGCTTTTTGCCATCTCAGGCAATCTCATATCTGATCTAATTTACTTCTTGTGACTCTTGAAGAGTTTGAAAATGCTGTCAGCTAACGCTCATTATCTTTTATTACCTTAATATATGAACACAAGTGAACCACACAGCAAGTGTGACCTCATCTAACTTTGGGTTTTTGCTTGAGCATTTTTCTTCTTTGCCTATAAGTTAATAATTGTCTGTGAGCAAGATAACCATATTTGATGCATCACAGTGTGAAAGCTGTAATAAGGTTTCACTTTCTTGACACACCAATATTTTGACAAGATCTCCTTGAACTGCCTCCTCCAGAGCTATTGGGAATTCTCCTTGTGCTTAAAAAATCGAACTCTAAATTGCTAATCGGCTACAGGCAGAGAAACAAACCTCCAAGAAGTCCTGGGTGAAGCTGCAGGCTCCTTCTCCCCTCCCCAAGAGGAGCTGTTCTCTGCCTGTGAATGACAAGCTGCAGCCTTTGATCATTGTAGTAAGAGAAAAGCGGTACCAAGGGATGGTTATTTTGTCCGTTCTGACAGCATCTGCTGTGGATTTGTAAATGATGTCAAAAGTGAATTCATAACGTAAAATAATGCATTCAAGTGTGGAAAATGATGCTTTGTTCTGATACTGGCATGTGCTGGAGCAGGACTGTTTCAGTAAGCAAGGGAGCAAGGGATCACCCTAGCAATGCAAAGCTCTTTTACTCTGTTATAAATTAATGGAGTTGCTCTAGGCTGTTGTCATTCCAAAAGTAAAATGTTGAATTAAGTAAAGGAATCTGAGTAAACCCAGAAACTTTTCTTCTGAGTATTTTGGGTGGGGAGTAAAAAAAACCACCTCAAGCTGTCAACAGAAAGGAAGGATTCATGTTTTTGTGTGCTGATCCTTGAAAGGCAGATATAAATTGATAACTTAATGATGTTTGAACTGCAGAACTAGACCTGTGTGGTTGTTCCTGTGAGAATCAAAGAGCACATATTACTTTGGGAGTCTGGTTAGTGTAATATTGGTTGCCTGTGAGAGCACTGCAAAGTGCAAGTTGAAGGTTGGGTTCAGAGAAAAAAGGTATGGATATCCCTGAGCTAACAGTGGTGAATCTGTAAAGCCATGGAGCTTTTTCTGAGGCAGCCAGAAGGCTGGGTGGTCTCTCAGGTCTCTGTCCTGGAACTTTGTAGCTTGTGCTTAAATTTCCCAGTGGGAAAACTCCCTGTTTTAGTGAGACTGCATACACACTTGAAATTATACATGTGCATGTCTGTTTGCAGGATGAGGACACAGAACTCACTGCAGGCAACAGCTTGCACCTCTGGATTTCAGTGGGGAAACCTAAGTAAGAGCTGACTTCTTTCCACAGACCTAAGCACTGCAAAGATTTAACCAGGAATTTAGCGATCTACATCACTAACAGTCCCTCAAATCATCATGTGTACTCAGGGATGCTATCCAGGTGAGAAATCCAACAGTCATGGGGAGTGAAATGAGAATCGCTCCCAGTCAGGCTGAGCTGTGGAGCTGACACCAGAGCCAGGATTTCTCTTTGCATGTCTCTGCATCCTGGTTTGTTTTCTCCCAGTCCCCCAGCGGGGCTGTGCGTGGTGTGTGCTCTTCCTGGGATTACAGTCACAGCGGGGTAGGGATGAGTGCTGGTAAGACAGAGGATTTTCTGTGCATTCAAGACATATCTGTGTCCTTAATAACTTTACAGGGGTTTTATTGTAAGCTGCTTTTGTGGTTTCCTGCGGCTGTTTGGACCCGTCAGTTTGGAGCTCGTTTCCTCCAAGAGCTTGGAAACAACAGGGTGGAGAATCCAGTGGAAGCTCATTGTTCTGGACAAAGGCATTGGAGCAATCTTACTTCTTTCTGACAATACCTATAAAGAATCTGCTGCCAGCATTTTAATCTCCTGTTAATTCTGGCTTATGTGAGGAATTTTTCAGTATCACCAAAGGCAGAATCTTCTGTGTGGGGAATCAGAAGTGTTATAAAATGAGATACTGGTTTAACCTGTGGATGCAGGAATGTAGGAAGTCTGTAGTATACAGAACTGCAAGTTGCTTTGCTTCTTTTCATCTTTCACTGAAGGCCATTGACTGCTGGGGTTTACAAAGAGGTATGTAGCCAAGATCCAGGTCCTTTGGAGGGCAGGAAGGGATCAGCCCAAACTGGAGCAGGAGTTACTGCTAATATTGCTTAGAGGAAAAATGGAAAATGCTGAAGCATTGTTAAGGAAGAATCCTTTTTAAAATTCCCTTAAAATGAGAATGCACTCAGCACTGTATTGTTGTAATGGTGAACTCAGTCTGGGAGTAACAGCAACCTGCATTAGTGATATGGGGAATTAAATAGGCTTCCTGAAAGTGGAGCTGAGAGGAACTTTCTGGTTCTTGAAGTCAACTGTGTCATGGCATCACAGGAAGATGTTTCTACCAGTGCGCCCTGTTTCCTGCCTGCATCCTTTTGGGGTGCCATTTGCTGGGGTTGCAAGGGCATTTACCCCAGTCTTTTACTGCTGTACCAGTGAGTAACTTTGTGAAAGATGGGAATACACTCTGCTATTCAACCTGAGCTGCTTAGATCAATATCTGCAGCAGGAGAGTGATTTTAATAAAAGGACTTTCTCTCAGCTTTCCTATCTCTGTGACAGATAGACCCCAGCTAACATAAATCCTGGCCTTTCTCCTGTCAGTCTCTTGGCTTTGTGTGACTTAGATGTTTTGACATTGAATACAAATATTTCACAGTTGGCTAATAGTTTAGAGTGTATATTTAAGAGATTTACTTTTGCAATCACCTGGTGCCTTTAGTGAATGTGTTTGCTTTGTAAGGCCTTTCTGTTATTTAGAGAATATATCCACACACTCCCATACACATATTCATTTTCTGGTCTTTATGAAATATTACTGAGGGAAAATGAGTTTTGCTTCGGTTAACAGTAGTAGGGAGCCCTCACCTAACCTCCTCTTTAGCAGTGAGAACCTCCAGTAGCTGTGACAAACTTTATTTATCAGATGTCAGGAGGGATGCACAGAGGTTTGCAGTGCTTGCAGATGGAAACATCAGTGCTGCACTGGGGAAAGGAGCAATGGCAGGATCAGTGCTGTGCAGTGGGAAGCTGGGCAAAGAGGTCCAGCAGCCCTGCTGAGTTCCTTGGGACTGTCACCCAGGGTGACTGTGCCTCTTGGGTCCTGACATAGCAAACGTAATGCTGACCTGTATTGCCTCTGTCAGAGGAGGCAGGAGCTGGAGGTGGCTGATGGAGACTCAAAGAAGAAGCCCTGTGAATGTCTGATCTCATTTCTGCTTGTTTTTTGGAGAGCAAGTGTTCAGTGTCCTCATGCTCTCTTCATGCTCACACTTTTCTCTGTAGATTCACTCTCATGATTTGGTCTTTGTCTTTCACCCATTGGAACCATCTCCTTCTTAGTGGAAAGAATATTTGACACCCAAGAGATCTGGGCAAGAACTCATTAGCGCTGGGAGCCTGGGAACATTGTGATCTTGTGCTTTGCTCAGGCCATGGATGGGACCACATAGTGCTCTGCACAACACATAGTGCTAGGACAATATATTTTATCCAACTTCCATCTTTTTCTGTCAGACACATTTAAATAAATGTTGTGTGTGTGAGAGTGAGGTGGAGATGAATAAATAGAATACGTGACGCCAAAGATTTGATGGGGTATGGGGATGGGTACATAACTCACAGATGGTGAAACCATCCCAGTCTGTTTCAAGAAAAGCTACTTTAGGGATATTTAGAGAGTTTTAAATTCTTTTTTTTACTGTGACTATTTTTTCTATTACTTCAGCCCATGAAGCCAGGTGCCTCAGGTACAGGGTTTCCCACTGTACTGGGCTCAGAGGGAGCAACAAAAGCCTCTAAAACTTCCATGAAACAACCTTCCTACAGTTACAGATTTCATTGGTGTCCTGTAGCTCAGGTCCTTCTGGGCCTTGATGTGTTGGTAGCATTTGGAAATGGGATCTCTCTTCTTCCTGGTGGAATAAAATTTCCCCTTTATAGCCTATAGAGATGCTAGATTTTTGGCTTAGAAGCTGTGACAAGTTTGACTATAACAGCTAATGTTAATGATTCAAGAGGAATTTGTACTTTTCAGGTTTGGACAGTATAATTTGAAGCAATTTCATATTTGGTCAGTAATTGTGCTCCAGTCAGGTAGTTTTCAGATAGAGGGGATAGTGCTGGGGCAGCAGAGGGGTGTCCTGTCTAGTTAAGTTAGCCTTACTAAGAGGTGAATTTAAGTTGTTATAGTGGTGCAGTGCATTACATACATTGTTTTATTTCATCCAGACATACTCTTATTTAATCCTAAAATAATACAGTATGTTTTCCTGGTTTCAGGCTCTGTCATCTTTAAGCTAAAAGCACTCCAGTCTTTGGAAATGAACATACCTACCTGGAGAACCATTGTGCTGTAATGATAATAGTTCAGTTCTGCTGTAATGATGGTAGTTCAACTGTAGCTTTACACCTGATGAAATCTTATGCAGGCCAATCCAGTGTCTGCATGGGCTAGCATGGAAATCAGAGGATGCACAGAGCTTCATTGCTTGAGTTGCATGCTGTTCCCTGGCTAGGATAAATATGTGGTCTATTTTGACAAACAAGCCTGAACTCCTCCTTCCCAGTAATAAAGTTGTTAACGATCATCTTCCCAGAGAATGGCAAATAATGAGGCAGTGACTTAACAAGGCAGTTCCTCAGCCTTTTAGAAACAGAGCCTTGTTTCCTTGAAAACAATCTCTAATCTGCTGGGTGTGGGGCTGCTATAAGAGTTTTTATTTTCAACTGAGGAAAAAAATCAGGGTAAACTTTGAGTATTTTTGGATGCATTTACTTTACCCACTTTGTATACTTGCACACACTTGTGCAGTATTGTGTCTTCTTGTTTTGGGGTGGCTTTAGGGATCTCTTTTGAGGTGCCTCAGATGAGGGAGTGTAGATTAAGAATGGTCAGAGTATTGATCCATCTGACCCAGCAGCCCAATTCAGATAGCACCCAAAAGCAGATACTTGGTAAAAAAAGAGTAAGATCAGTGATGCTTCCCCTAAACATGCTCTCAGCAGTCCATGGCAGATGTCCTGCCTTTGCATAATGCTGATTTAGGGAGTGCAGAGAGCAATATTCTCTCTGGAGTCCAATACTTCACATGCTTTGCTTGACAGACTTAATGGCAGTTTTGAGCCTTTTTATTTTTCTCCAGTTTTCCAAACTCTTGCTGATAGAGAACCCTGAATTAATCTTCAAGCCTTTTGGGTATTGGATTACACTTTGCCTCACTCCTTTCTGTGCCAGCAGTGCTGGAACTGGCATGGGATGCTAATCCTGCCGTACCTATTCACTCAGAGAGGAAAATGCATGAAAACAAATTGCTAGTCCAAGCTAAATTTAGATTTATTCAGTTGGAGTTAATTATAATCTTTATTTAGTCCCAAGTGATGCCTTCTTATCATACTCTTATTATAGCTGAGAAAATTAATTTTTATTCTACCATAAAGGTGAATGTAATAATCTGGGTTCAGGGAAGGGATTACTTTAATAAGATTTATAGGCAGCCTTTCAGACTGTACGGTTTTATTGCTATCTGTAGGTGGCCTTGCTGTATGTATGTCTTTCAGCATGGGTGACTGTGCAAAATGCATGCAAACTAAAAACTGTAGTAAGTACCAGCTCAGAAACTTCCACATCCAACTTAATTTTTCAGCAACAGTAAGCAGGCAAAGCACTCGACTCGCTTTGGAGCACAGTGATACAATTTATTACTGAACTGGTGGCCTGATCAGGGGTTTCGTTCATATGCATGGTTTAATGCTGCACTGAAAATTGTATTTTAGGTGACAAAAAATATATGAGGCCTGAGATGCTGCCTTCAAGATTTTTGGAAATGGAGTGGGCAAACATAGGCATGTGGGGTGGGAAAAGAAGCTTTAGTGAAGAGTGACCTATCAGATCTGCTGGACCGGGACTCTGCCCTTGAGCATCTAAACCTCCAGCATGCAGGTCTGCACTGGCCACCTTTAGCAATGGAGTTACTGGGTAGAAAGAGGCTCCTCCCAAGGGTGATTTATCACCCCTTATATTTAAGTGTCTAGGAGAGGATGAATGAGTTCTGGAGATACCTTTTTCTGTGATTTACTGAAAGGAGAGGCTGAAGCATGTGCTGGGCTTAGATACCTATCAAAACTGAAATGGGCTGATTCCCGTGGAGGGTGGCCAGAACGTGTAGCTGCAGGGAAGCTTGGGTAACAGAAGTTTGACTGAGACATTGGAAGATAAGTATGTGAGACATTGTCCCAAGCCTACAAAAGTTAATGAACCTCTCTTCAGTTTTAGATGTTTGGATTAAATAGACTTCTTTTCTAAAATTGCATCCTTTTTCTTGTCTTCCAAAACAAGCTGCCTGACTAGCAATGGTTTGTAAAGTACATCTCTATGTCAGCACATGTGTAATCAAGATTGAACGTAAGGACTGTAAACTGGTTGTGAGTCCTATGTCAAGTTATATCCTTACATCAGACTAGGATAAGAAGAAGAAAGAATGAGAAAAGCATAAAGGGATCCTATCATCTTTTCTCATGCTACAGCTTTTTTATATGTTGACAGCTTCTGGACTGATTTTAATGTTAAAAACTATTTGGAACACTTCTTAGTTCTTTCTTGCAGTGTCATTTATATCTTTAAATGATTCTGTTACAGTTTAAAAGAACATTTGGGTTTTTTTCCTGTGCCAGTGTGGTTCACTGTGTTACCATCTCAAGTCCTATAGGAGTAAAGCATAGTGGGACTATGGAGTTTTTCTCCTTCTTTTCCTCTGTAATGTAAAACTGAGGAGATGAGTCACAGGATGGACTCTGAATGTAGGAAGTAAACAGTGACATCCTCCTTTCCTGGTTATTTTATTCAATTTTGGATGAGTCAGGGAGAGCATGAGGCGGGTGTTCATCTAGACTTCTCAAATCCTCACACAGCCCAAACTTATCCTACTCACAGTGCCCAAATGAGGTCTGAACTCGTGGTAGATTTTCACACTGTAATCATCTTCATTTTCCTGCTGCCAGGGTTAAGAGACAGAGTTTCCTCAGCTGTGTAGCCAGGCCAAATCACCTTGCAGAACCTCTCATGGTCCCTAAACAGCATCAGGTCTTACCTCTCACATGTATAAGTGACCTATATAGCTGGTTCAGAATTAATTATTCTGTAATTTATCAGTTCTAGAATAGCTTTCCTTGTATAGACACCCTGTTCTGGGATAGAGTGTGTTTTTATTCCAGCATAATGCCTGCATTTCCAGAGCAAAATAATTATTATGAATAGAGCCATTTTTATAGTGGAATAATGTACATGTGTAGTTTGGTCTTTATGGTCTTTAGTGAGGGCTGGTGGGAAGGGCTGGTGATTTTTCTCCTATACAGACAAGCCATTGATTTCCTCTGTATGAGTCATGGGTAACATCATAGTACTTACTGGCACCACATTACTTGAAATTATTCCTCTTTTACAAAGAGGAGTGTCTGTATGATCTCACACTACAGTTCTGATGATGCTGCAGGAAAGAGGAATTTTAACATTTTCAGTTTCTCCACAGGTGCAGGATGGGTTTTCTTGTTTGTTTTCAGAGAAAAAGGATATTGAAGAAGTTGCAATTTTAAACACTTCTTATTCCTAGCACCTCCAACTTCAGAATTACTGAGGGCTTATGGAAGACTTGGCTCATGTTAAGTAGTTAGAGGGAAGATTTAGATGAGAAATTTGGATTTGTGCTCAGACAGGAGCTATTTTCCTTTTTAATTTCAAAAGGATGAATTTTACAGACTTTCCTCTTACTACAGCGTAACACAGATACATCAGCTTTTAATGCTGACCTGCCACTGCCACCATTACCTTCTAGCAGGATACTTGTTTTGCTGCTTATTAAAATGTATGAAATCTTAGAAGTGTAGCTTGGATGAAACCTCCAGTTACATGAGTGGCAGATTTTTATTGCAGTGTGACCTACAGCTATGGCTTTGCATGTGCCTTAGTCCTGTGCTGGTTTTTTGTTGCATCAGCCCAGAGTCAAGTGAGAGTAAAACCTAAAGTGATAGATAGCAAAATAAAAAGTTATCAGGACAACAGAAAGGATGCTTCATTTGAGGTCTGAGATGGACAGAGTATGGACCAGGAAGGGGCATCTCCCTGATGCACAGCATTGCACGGCTGGTTATGTACACAGTGACTTCCTCTCTGCTGTTCAGAAACATCAGAAGGATGTTTCCTTTCTGTCTGTGCTCTCAGAGCTTGCAGAGGAGCTGGGCTCTGAGGTTATTGCCCAGCTTTGGAGAGAGGAATTTTGCTGTGGAATGGGAGCAAGGAGATTTTACAAGTTGACCTGTTGTTTTAGGAGCCTTGGTATTTGGATAGTCCAAACAAGCGTTACAAAAGGGACAAAGCATGTACTGAAAACCTGGTACAAGGTAAAAGTTGTTTGAGAAATCCAAGACAGATATCTCCAGTTAGTTTCACGTGTCTCTCCCCAACACCTCCAATGTCACAGTAGTCTGGGAAAATAGACTGTTCAGCCCTTGGGATAACACTGTGCTCTGGGGATGCTCATTTGGCCGCCATTGACTCTTCAACTCTTGCTGTCTTTTGATACATAATTAGGACTAACCCATGTTCTGATCTAATGTCTGCCCTCCCTTGATCTTGCTGGAATTCTTATTAAAAGAGCAGGTGATTTATTTGTGGCTTTGTTGCACAAGAGAAAGCTGGGAATGTGTTCTGTTTCTGATTGTTACTGTGAGGAGATTGATGCTGTGGCGCTGACGTGCTGAATTAAAAAGGTGGGGTGTTGGCCTGCCATCTTATGAAATGTTTCTTTTGACACGTTCTTCCAGCATCATAAAGTGCTGCTAAATTGAGATATCATATTTTGTTGCAGGCTGGTTCTAGGACAAAGCCCAGCCCTGTCTAGCTGAGTTTATGGCTTCCCATATAAGTTTTCAGACAAAATTTGTGTCTCATTTTGTTTGAGTTACAGCAGGCTGATATCCCAGTCCTCATACCTGTTCTGAGAAGAGGCACTGGATGTTGCCTCTGTAATGAAATGGGGGAGAGGGAAAAAGATAACTTTTAAACTTCCTCTAAATCACTGCTTGAGAGAAAGAAAAACTATCTGCATAAAGGATAGCAGGGGAAACTCTTATAATGTAAATACAGATACATTTAAGCCTTGCCTTGTTTTTGGGGTCTCGTTTCTGCATGCTGCAGGGAGCATGCCAGCTGCCCATCATTTGCATCTGGATGAAAAGAGATGGGGGGGGCAGAGTAATTTTTCTCCACTGGAAAGTTGATTGTCCCCTATATAAGCTATGATACCACAGCAAGCTGACTCAGGTCAGGGAAGGCAGGAGAAAGATCCTCATCATCTGTGTTTTCTGCATTTCAGCTGGGTGCACAGGTCTGTGGCTGCATGCAAATGGCAGGAACTGTTGGCTGCATTTTAGAGATTGTCTGAAATGTTTACAAAGGGGCAAAAGAAATGAGAGAACACCCAAGTGGAGCAATTGCATGACAGCTGCTCTGCAATGGCATTTGCTTGGGAAGCTGAGAGGAAACCCTGGTCTAATCTCCATGCAGAGTAGTGAAAGAGGAGACGATACCGTTTCCTACTGTTGACACTGTATATGCTGTGTATATTTTTGTAGATTGACTTTTTCCCACAAGGACCATTCCAATGGCTGCAAAAAAACCTTTACACAATTAATATACCGCAAAAGTAAAGGCAGAAGTATTGTGATGAAATGAGAAGTGTTTAAACAAGTGTAGATAATACCAAGACATCAAAAATAAATGAGCAGACTTTCAACTGAGAGCAAGAGAAGAGCAAAGTCAAATGGATGAGATTTGCCTTAGTATCTGTCTTTAAGTGTAGGCTTTAAAAATACACAATAGCTTAAATATTAGAGCTTTTGTATGTGCTAAATTGTGGCTGAAAGTATCTGAGTCATCTGGCTCGTAGCAGCTGTAGTTGTTTGTGTGGCTGTCGTGTTTTGTATCTGTCCTCCCCAGTCCTGACAAAGTAAAATCACTGCTAAACTTCAGCGAGAGACAAAGAAGAGCTTTGACCTTAGGATCTGTCATCATTCCTTTGTTATCTCTGCTCATTATGGAACTGCTTCATTTTAATTCATTTGGTTTCTGTTTATTTCTTCTGTGGCGCTCCCAGGAGCCTGAATTCACCAGCTTTTTGTCAGAGTATATGAATTGTTAGTTTGAAAGAACCACCATTTCTTTCTGATAGAATAGCAGCCTGGATTGAATATATCTCACTGTTAATTAGAGATTGGCCCAAATCAAAGATGACTGTTTGATCCCTTCCTCCCTCTGGAATCTTTTCTTGCCTGGGAAAAATTGCTCAGTGCTGGCTGGAGGATTGACCATTGTGTTGTAGAGAAACTTCTGTGGTTTCCAAATGTGTTTCATTCTCCTCTAGAATTAAACCAGAGTCCTTCTAAGTGCTTGCAAACCTTCTGCATGTAAAGGATTTCTCTCCTTCTCTCAAGTTGACTCTTGCCTATAAATCCATCCCACTGAGACCTCTGTCAAGCCCCATATGGGTTTTTTTGTGGTCTGAAAAGTTTTGATTTCAAGAACACAAACCTTTTAGCAATTTTTCACTAACTTCCAAAGTGATGACCTGGCAGAAACGGATTGGGAGTGATGCAGATCTGCACCCCCCCCATTGCATTGTCTGTTAGTGATGTTAGATAAAAGAAAACATTCTGGTTTACTGCCTACTCATACTCAATGTGCCAGTTTCTTACGTACATTGAAACGTGGATGAGAAAAAGTTGGGATATTGATCTAGCAATAAAAGAACAAAAACCAACCAGTAAAAAGTTTTGGAACTTAGCTTGGGATCTATCCAATCAATCTCCTTATTTTATCCAGTGCTTGATTAATGGCTTTCAGGTAGATATTAGATTGGTGTAGGAGGAAAGGGAGCCGTGCAGCTGATGCCATGGGATGTTTTCAGAGTATGAGCTTTGAGCCAACACCATTATTCCTTGGTACCTGTGTCAGATTGTTTTGTAATTGTGGCTAACAGTATTGATCTCTGGTAACACATTGCTTTTGAGAAAAACTGAGAGGCATGCTAAGCAAATACTAGAGTTGTCTTTCTGTTTCCTTTTATCTTTGGCCTGCAGTGGTGGAGAGCCGAGGAGGGATCATGGACAGCATACAGAGATTTTCAAACCTGCCAACTTATCTCCCCGCGAGCTATCACATCTGCAATGCTGATATTTTCTTCTTCCTCAAAGAAGCCAACCAGGATATCATGAGGAACTCCAGTTTGCAGTCTAGGGTGGATTCATTCTTTATATACCAAGCAAAACTGCCACCTGTCCTAAATGCCACGTATGGACCCTTTTCTGTTGAACAGGCTGTTCCCTTGGACCTCATGCTGACTTCTGCATCTTTTGGTTTCACAAATAAATTCACTTTTAATTGGAAATTAAAATCTCACATAATTGACAGCTCAATCTATTCCAACAAACCTAAAATACAAACCTTGTTCTATATTGCGGGGAAGGACTGGGATGACTACAATTCTGCGGAGAGCTTGCCTTGCGTGAAGATGTTTGCTTTCCTGGAGTCTAGAGAAGTTGTGGCCAGCTGTAGATTGACAGGTCATCTAGGATTATGTGTTGCAGAGCTGGAATTATCTCCTAGCTGGTTCAGCTCCCCTCCACCCCTGATTTTAGAGGAAACAGCCTCCCTGGAAGGGATTACTGTGGAGCTCTTCTATAAGATTTATACAGCAGATGGAGAATGTTCTCCAGAGGATGCAAAATGGGAAAACAATATCCATGCAGGTCAAGATAATGAACACAAGGCTTTGTCAGCTATGGAGAGGATTGGTAGCATCATTGTTTACCCAAATCAAGACAAATTAAAACAGTCTTCACTGAGGCTAGATGAGAACATCGTTATTCGCTTACCACTCAGTCCGGTCAGAGAAGGTGACATTGTGACCTTTCATGTTTCCCTGGCTGAGGATTCTCTAGCAGACCAGTTTGTATTAAGGTAAGAGAATTTTTAAAGTGCTGTATGCTAAACAGTCTACAAATAGGAACAAATCAGTGTTGGGTATAATTTCTTTGGTTACATTCAGTGTTTTCCTGAGAGAACTTTGACATTTTTCTGTCCAACTGCAGAAAACTATAAATAGTCTTGAATTATGTAAGTGGATGACACTTTTTGGAACATGGGAATTGATTTTAAAGTATGAGCTATAAATATTTGTATGATTATTTTTTGTTTTAATTCTATTTGCTCCTAGACATAATTCTGCCTCTTCAGTTGTGCCTCTTCAGTTCTGCCTCGGTAAGTCAGCCAGGGTAACTACTGCCGTCCATTCTAGTAGACAGCTTGTAGAAGGGTTTTCCATTTCTTTGGTGAAGGTTCCTCTCTTTTTATCAACTTTTGTATCTTTCCAAAGCACATGGGATGCATCTTGCACAGATCATATGTGTTGTGGAACTGTTTTGTTGCATCATAGAGAGGGGAGCTGAGAGGTGAGGAAATGCAACGTGCCTCAGCTTGTGTAGGAAGTCTTTGGCAGAGCTAGGATTTGGATCCAAACTTTGCAAGTTCTGTCTGTTTTTTTTCCTGTAAGACAGCTTATCCTGCTTCCACAAACTTTTGACTTCTTGTTGCATGGCCCATTTTTGTTTTAAGTTTTGAGACTTTCTGGTGACCTTTCCTTGTGAATCTGCCTGTAATAGGAGAATTCTGGCATCTCTAACCACCCCAAGGGTTAGTGCTGCATATTTGTTACGTCCTTAGCTGTCAGACTGTGGGTTCAGAGCTGCATAGAGACCAAATTCAGAGAGAAATGTGAGCCAGACTGGGGGAATAAAAGGGCCAAAAGGTAATTGGAAAGTGTCATATGCTGTGAGAATGCGAGACACTTGGGAAAGAAGGAGTTTCAGCCTGTGCTAGCAAAGCTCAAAACAGATTCGTGTCTTACTTCTAACTTTTTGATCAGAGAATGTTGGGAGCAGAACACGACAGAATTGCATTTTGGGGACAGATGTTGAGAATACAGACAGCAAACTGCATGCAGCATTTTCAAATCATTCAACATTTGTGAAATAGTACATGCATATTAATAAGCTGACAGATTGCTGTGTGAATCAAGACAAGTGCAGTGCACAGGCAGAGGGAAAGGAATAGTCCACGATATCCCAGACACTTCCTCTTACTCAGAGTAAGGGGGAAGTGTGTGAGAAATATCACAGGGTTTAACCAGACTTTAAAAGATTTGGGTCAGGTAGGGTCTTCTTATAAAAACAACTGATTCTTGCCTTTACCTGGCTTTATTGTTTTTTCTTTGTTAAATATGGTTTTGGCCAGCATCCACTGTCAGTAGATGGACCAACCTCGTGCAGCAGTCAGGTCTCAGTAGTTGTGTATTGATCCTCAGTGCTACAGCAGAGAGATTATGGAATTTGCTTAAGGCTCTGTAAGGATTTAACATCAGCTCTTAATTCTATGGTTTTTGTTCTCTTTGAGACACCACAGATAAAATTCCTTAGGTATTAAGACAACCTAAGATGAGGATGTTTTCTTTCCGTTGGAGTTTCTGAAATAACATTTACAGTTTAACAAGCACTGCAAAGGTAGAGCTTTGATATTTCTACTGGCCAGGAAGTCACCCAAAACTTCTCGAAGAGATAGTTTTGAAATGCTGGCTTTGAAAAACCAAGTAGCTTCTGAAAGCACCGAGCACAGTAATTAATCTGAGCTTTCAAGGAGCACAAACCTCCAAACTGATGAGACTCAGGATGAGCCACAAGAGCCTGGCTACTGCCAACACCCTCATCTTCTCCCGCTATGACTCACAGAAGTCACTTCCCAGTGCTCTCCCAACACGCAGAGCGTGCATCTCGCTGCTCCCGAGCTGCTGGGAAGGCAGTCAGGTTTCCATGGGGATTTCCTTCTTTGAAAAGTGTGCAGAGTCGGTTCATCTCCAGGAGATGTTTCTGTTACAATAAATCAGCATGTTTTACGTGCCCAGAAATGTTTCCTTGGAAAATTCGCTATCGGCTCTATGTAGTCTACCCTGTCTGGTCTTTTATTTGGCTTTCCTTTGCATTGTGCTTTTCAGCAGAGAAACTCTGCAAGTGTTTTTATTTAACCTCCAGTTGAATGCTGAGAATAAGAGGCAAAATGCAATTCTGCTGACGGTTCACTCGTCCTTCAGGATGAAGAGAGCACCAGCAACTGTTGCTATGATCATTTCAAATGACATATGTGGGACCCATGGAGAGATTATTCAGCTGAAGTTTACATAGCAGGCAGGGAATTATGCCGAAGGAAATACAATGACTGTAGTGCCTGCATCTAATTTATGCAGTTTCCCTCACAGGCTTTCCCTGTTTTTCAGCTCAATGCTAATGCCCATGAAAACCCAGAAGGTTTTTATATACATAGAATTTCTGTGTGTTATAGCCAGAGAAAAATACGTGAGAGTGAATGTTTGCCTTGGGAAATGGATTTTTTTGCCTAATAGAACTGATTGTTTTAATCATATCTGTTAGAAATGTAGCCAGGTGAATTGCAGTCTGGCTCATAGGGGACCATCGATCAAAATCAAGTCGTTCTCAAGGCAGCGTTTGATGCCAACCTCGAGCTCTAACAGTATGTAAAAGAACAGATATGCTCAATTTCATGCACCTCTCTACTATTTCTTCCAGTGTTGTGCTGTATTTCATTTTGTGTTGCATTTTGTTCTAGCAAAACTGACTTCAGTTCTTGTAGGAGAGCAGATTCTTCCTCAGTTTGGCAAAATTTGGGATTCTTAACCAAGTTTGGAAACTGAAGAGCAACTGGAAACAGTTTCTTCATTCAGCAATGCTCTGTGTTGAGAGATATTTATTAAACTCCCGTCCTTCCAGCGTGATGCTGCAGGTTATGTGTGAAGCTCCAGCTGTTGCTTCTAGTCCCTTTCATTGGTCCAAACTGGTTTTACTCTGCCTAAGCTCAGTCTTGGTTGGTTGTTTTCATTCAATAACTAGAATTTAAGATTGAATTGGAGTTTTAATTGTGCTATGGTCTGTGGGATTTGTTTCTTCATACTGCAACCCAGCCAGCATGGCTTCGTGCAACTGAAGGACCCAGGTATGTCAAAGGGCAGAATCTGGAAGCTAAGCATGCATTTAATGCTTTTGCTGTGTCTGACAATCATGTTGCTCACTTTGTTGACAGATGATCTATACATATGTACAATTAAATTCTTATGACACTGGAGATTAGTTTGTGGCCTTGCCAGTCTGATCTATACTGTAGAGTTTGCCATCTGTGAACATAAATGTTGCCCATTATGTTAGGTGGCTTGCCCCTAAACATAGTTTAGCCGTAAAGACAGGTGAAATGGGCTATGTTGCCATGATTAAATTTTTTTATGTGTTCCCTAGTTAAAAGGAAAAATGAAGCACAACTTTGAGATCCCAGCAGGACTAATACATGCAGCACTGTCACAAATTTTCAAGCACTGTTTGTCTTTTGATGCACAGGAATATCTCTGTTACCCTCCTTACTGACAAACTTAGATGAAGCCTAGCAAACATGGAAAGATGGAAATCATGACTAAAGAAGGGGTAACACCAACTTTTGTGCTATTTACTAAACAGAAGAAGTCTCCTGGTATACATGGAAGACTTGTAAAGGAGACAGGAGAAAACAATTCTTACTTAACTGGAAAGACAGAATCCTCATCCAGTTGCACTGGGAATGGCTTGTGTTTCTTTTGTAGTGGATGTTATTATTTAACTCTGTCTTGAGACTCAAAGGGTGTATTTAAAAGAAAAATGGGAGTAATGTTGTACAGCAGGAAAACATTCAATGGAATAAATGGACAGCCACCCATGGGTTATAGGAAAGAAACCAGGACACTGTCTTTCTAAGGCAACGACGGAGTTTTGTCCTGTATTCCAAGTCTCCCCATTTAAACTGTCGACAAGGATGTGCTGGTAATGAAGGCTGAGCACTAATAGCAATTTGTTGAGTCTCAGACAAAAAGTGGGTTTGTTGGCATTCATTACACGTCCGTAACACGAATAACCCATCCTTCTTTTATGCCCCATCAGAATAGAAACGGAGATTGGAGATATTCCAGGAATAATAGTAAGGGACTGAAACCAGGTAATGAATCCCACGCTAGAGAAATGAAAGTAGCTGCAGTCGGGACGCAGTCCTCTGTCTAGAAGGGAATGGCAGGACTGTCCAGAGACCTTGTCATTTGCTGCTGAGGCAACCTCAGGGAAAAAGATTGTCAGCTTCTCTCTGCCATGTTCCACATGTTGCACGGCAAAGATTACTGCTTGATTTTTTTTGGGGTGACCTCAGTACAAGGTGTAATACAAGCTGGTTGTTTTTTACTGATTATTCTCATGAGGAAAAATGATATTAAGGATTTATATTAATAAACATATATCCATGTGGAGGAGGTTATGTCTCCTGCTAAGGAATAAAAATTGCACAGGCCATTAAAACTGACTTACAAGGCTTCTGCGTTAATAATGAAAGATCTGTAGAAGTCTGAGCAGTCGTCTAGAAGGCCAGAAAAAGATCATTAAGAGGATGTCTCCTGCCAATAGCTGCCAAGAGCAAACAAGAGAAAGAAAACAGAAGGTTTTAGATCTGGAAATGCATAGAAAATGAGAGCATACAGACTGTGGGGAATTCAGCCTGCCTGCATCTGAGGAGGAGGCTCTGCGTGGCCTTCATTGGTTGTACCAAGTTGGTATGGACGGGGAAGCAGGGCAGGATTATTAGTGATGAGGGAAATGAATGATTAACTGAAGCATCGTTTTAGGATGAAAATTCAGCAGAACTGAAAGTGTTGAAAAAGGGAAAAAAAGATACTTCTGAAATTAATCAGAAATGCTAGTTCAGATGTAGAAATAATTACAGAGTTAAAGCATTACTGGCAACTTGGGAATATTTGTTTTTTTCCTCAAAGGTTTTATTAAACCCAGAATAAATGTTTAAATATGTTATTTCTCTCTTTCCTCTGAATGTACATTGAGCTAAATGTAAAATATGAAATAGTAACATGTAATATTAACAAGAAATACCAAGCACAGCAAAGCCTGGAAATGACAGAGTCTGTGCAACCTGAACTCAGTCCCCATGTATATAGAACATTGCATTATAACTTACTCCTCAAAGACAAACTCACACTATTTTGTTCCAGATCTCATACTTCATTCCATGCATACATTGTCTTCCTCCCACTGTTTTCTTTTCTTCTTGTCACCAAATGAGAAAGGGAGTAACATCCTTTCAGGACACTCCTGCAGCCTGGGGGAAGCTGTCACCACAAGTTTTTTTTTAGCTTGGCTAAACCATTTCTAGAAATTCTCTTTCAGAAAAGGTTGAACCATTGCCTGGAAAAAAAAGTGGCTTCAGCTGATGAATGTCTGGTATGATGGTATGGAACAAAACATTTCACAAGGATGTTATATGGAGTAATTAGACCTGAATCTCTTTTGGCTGAAGTGGAAAAGACATCCTCTCTGGATACCTGCAGGCAGTGCGAGGCTGTGCTGCACCCACGTGCATGAGCCAGCCTGGAGGTAGTTGTACCACACTGACAGGTTTTCTCTCCTTTTCATGTGCTCTAGGATAACCTTATCTGCCCTAGCCAAATTGGGGAGGGAGGAAAAAAAGAAATAACCCTTTTATAAAGTCTTAAAAACAGTTAAAAGGGGCAAAAAATTAGCTCTTTCCTGGAGCTCGAGCAGTCCTAACAGCTTAAAAACTGATGGATATCCAACAGTGAATAAATGACCCAGTGAATCCTGAAAGACCCTGCAAGACCACAGTCCATAAAGCTTTTTAATGGAATTTTAGATAAAGGTCAACTATCTGCTACAGTGATCAGCTGTCTGTGATCATTCTTCACAGGACTAAAACAGGCAGAAAAGCAGCTCCATGTGACAGGAAGAGGCTCGTGATAGTTATTGGATCTTGGCTTTGAAGTGCTTCCAGATGGGACCATGGAATTGTGGTGATAAAACACTCTGTTTCACTGAGATGTTTTCTGATGATGACTTGTGTTAGCCTGCAAAAAGGGTCCTGAATGGGCCACTTTGTCCAGCTGCTCGTTACTGTGGCATTGTTAAGGTGTGGTTAAGGTAAAGGAGGATGAGAATGTAACAAGGGGCTGTGGTGCTGAGTTTGGGTGGCTGTGGCAAGTGTCCCTGTGGGGTGCTTCTTCGGTTGCCCTGTCTTAAGGGTGGTCTCTTCTCCCATGACAGCAGGAAAATGTTTGTACAAGTTGGAGGAGGGGCGGGGGTTGGCCAAAATGCAGAATTAATTGAAAGTACTTAGCCTGCTTGTGCATCTCACCAGTGTTTTTCACTGCCAAGGTGAATAGTTGGCTGCTAGACAGTTAATTTTATCAGTTTGGGAATGTTTCATGTGTACTGCAGAGGAACACTGAGCACAGCTGAAGGAAGCAAGAACCCACTTTCCATTGGAAATGCTTTTTGGTTTGCCTTGAAACCTTACTTTTTCTTCTATTTGAGTCTTGCCAGCAGCACAACTGTCTCATTCATCTGCCCATCTGCATCTATGAGCTCTAAGGGATGTGGCAACGTTCTGTGAATGAATTTGCTGCGGCTCATACGCAGAACCACAAAAGGGAGAGAAAGTTCCGCTGGTTTTAAGTCAGTTGGTGTGTGAACAGGCATCTCATGTCTGCAGTACTGGAGCACAGAGCCGTGTGTAACTGGTGGCAGTGCATCTTGTTGTGATGCATCGGATCGCTTTGCACGTGTGTGACAAATCAGGTTTATAACAGGAGCCCTGACAACCTCGCCTGCCAGCGTGTTAGCTGATGCTGCTGTACTCTGCAGATGGAGATGATGTGAAAAATGTTTCCTGTGGATTTGGAAGGTGCCAATATGCCTTGTGTGACTTGACACAAACTCAGCCTTGTTGATGGTAATGGAAAGAGATTTTACATTTTTAAATGGTTCGGGTTCTACAAGCTCATTCCTTGGCTGATCCTGTCTCTGAAAGCTTCGACATGACAGCTCCTGCTAATTAACTCCAGGCAGCTCCTGCACAACTCAGTGCTTGCTTCAGGGCTGGGCGCAGATCTGCAGAGGACTGTCAGCAGATGTGGCACCGTTGCACTGAGAGCAAGCTGCAGCTGGGGTTAAAATGCTGGTGATGCAGAGCATGCCCAGGAAGGATGCAAGTGGATTTTGGAGGAGACCACCACTAAAAGATACCCTTGGTTTGTTGCAATGTGATGGTGTGCTGAGCAGGGATCCCTCTTGGATGAAGACATGTGTGTAAGGGGCTGCAGAAGCTTCTCCAATCTGCACAAGGTGTTGCCACTGCTCTCATCCAAATCTTTCTTTGGTTGGGCACTATCCTGGCTGTAGTTACTGCTTGCAGGAAGGGACAGATGAGTTACCCCATTGGTGAAGATAGGAAATGGGAAGGGAGAGTCACCAAAGATGGAATTAGAAGTAGAGTTTTGCCTGTTAGTACCTGGCTCTGAGTTCAGCTAAGCAAAGCTGCCTTGGAGTGACTAAACTACTTAAATACACATTATCACAAAGAGTAATTGAAGAAAGATGACTGCAAGATGAACATTTTCATTGTCCATTTTTTTGCATCTTGTACTCAGGTTGGGAACACAGGTCAGAAAAGGTTCCTGTCTTTGAGTGATCGTTACAAGTTTGGGGACACACTGTGGCTTTTTGCAAGCTGTGTATCCTAGTGAGTGAGTCCCTGGCAGGGAGCTTGGGGGTTGTCTTTGTTTTGGACAATATGCTGAGTGGTCCCTGCTTTGTGCTGCCAGACAATGATGGCATTGATCAGCTTCTTGTACAGCTCTTCATTAGCTGGCAGTGCAGTAAATCACGGTCTTGTTTAAACAAGTCAGACACAACAGTGATTTGGTCGTTGATGCAGTTACTTCTAGTGTGTAATGAATAGCATCAAAAGTATAAAAAAGTCGCTACTTTCTTCCTGAGATAACTATTTTGGGCTGTGCCTTACTATCATTTTAGCCTGGTAAAAAGCAGATTACTATCCCCTGAAGCTGATGAAGTATTGCTTTGAAGGGAGCACATTGATCTCAATTTCTTCATGTTTCTGCTGATGCAACAGAGTTGTTTTTGTCCTTGCATTTACCTCTAAGTTTTTGCATGGTCTGGTACAAGAAGGCCAGTGTGATGGTTAGCTGACAGCTTTGTGGAGGGAGGACTTTCAGAAAGAGCAGAGGACAGAATATTGCAACAAAATTGTCAAGTTATTTTCTTGTTTTGGGTGCTCATCCTGCCCCCACCCCAGTTTCCATCAATAAAGGATCCTCTGTTTTGGACAAAGCAGAGCAAGGACTCTCTTTGTGCTTTGTGTGAGGTATTTAAAGCTTCAGATAGCTGCCACATATTCCTTGGATGCTGTTCTCAGCCAGGGTATGAGAGAAATCATATTAACAAAGTTATTGGATCCCAGATGAATCAAAAGAGCTGCGGGAGAGGAAAACAGTGACAAATGAGTCTGCCATCCTGAGGCACAGCAAATGGTGCTTACAGTTAAAGCTATTTCACTTCTTGCACCCTTTGGCTGCCAGCCTTCCCCTACTACGTAGGCAGTGAGGAGTGAGGCAGTGTGAGGAAGGTGATGCAGAGCTGCAGAGAGCCCCTGTGCAGTGGGATCAGTGTTGCTTTGTATGGGAAGACTGAAGTGGGAGTTCTTCTTGAGCTTCCCAGAGCCCAGGGAGCTGCTTCTGAATGGTGGGATTCATTTATCATCTACTCCCAGCTTTCAGTCTGCCACTTAAAAGTCCCCTACCCTGAGCAGTCCTGGGTGTCAGTGCCCTCTATTGAGCAGTGTTTCATCCTTTGTTGAGAGTTACATACAACTACATAAGAGGAAAATGTCTCTAAAACATGTTCTCCTTAGGATCCTTGTGGAGATGCTGTAGATATTTCCAGCAGAAGGGAATTGGTCAGTGTAGCAGTATTTCCAGGAGTATCCTAAAGAGGAGGATGCTGTTTTGGGAGGGCTATATTCAAGCAGCCCCATGTTTGTGGGGCAAATTTATCACCCTTATCACTCTGAGCCACCAGGCATGGCTCCAGCAGGTTTCCCTCTGCTACTGCTTTGCTTTTGTTCAAGTTACTCACTAGTACCAAAATATACTCTGCTTTCCCTACTACATCCTTTAAAACATTTTCCTGCCAAGAGAACTTTCTCAGTTGCTTTTTTTTCTCACTGTGTGGCCAAAGCTTTTGTGGTATTAATGAAGGAGTCCTCAAATACACTGAATCCTCCCCTAATTGTGCTGATCCTAGAAGAGAGCAAATGGGAAAGGAAGAGAATCAGAAGTGTGGAATAGATGATGCCTTGTTCATGGTCTTTCTAAGCATCTGCTGAAGTTAATGAGGGTCTGGACAAGAAATGTGCCAAGCAGCCACAGAAAGCACATGTATGAGCACTTTGATGCAAATCCCTGATGCAAGATGGTGATAAAAGGCACCAAGTGATGCTTGGGGACAGTCTGAAAAGTTTATCCCATCCTGGGAGGTGGAAGAGGGTGAGGGAGAAGCAGTAGCAGACTGTGAGAATCTGGACCAGGATCCAAATGCATTGTGAGTTTTGGGTTGTTTTGGATCTGAGAGTTTGGCTCTAGCCCATCTCTAATTTAATTTGCCTGGCCAGAGTCTTCTCTCTCTTAGACAGAAAAGAGGGGTGATTTCATTGACTTCCATAGAGTTGCTTAGCATTTGTGCCAGTAAAACTATTTGGATTTTGTTGTGTGCAAGGCACGTGTGTGTGTGCCCGTGTTCTAGCTTCATATTCCTGATAATTACAGGGAAATTTGTGAGGGGCAGTAGTAACCCTGGGTGGGTGAACAGGACACAGATGGGTAGGGAATGGTCATGTTTTGGGTACTGTTTCGACAGACACACAGTAATGTGAGTAGTACAGGCTTAATGACGGCATTTCCTGCTGTTATCTCCGTAATGTGATGTAAGTACCCATGCTCTTCAGCTAAGATGACTTTTGACTCATTTGCCAAAGCTAATAACCCTTTAAAAATAATTTAAACCTTTTCAGAAGTATTCCAGTGATGCTCTTGGGACCAGTAATCTTTTATTTGCTATGGAGAAGATACAGAATGAATGGCAGTACTGTGGACTCCCTCAAACAGCGACCTTATGTGAGATGTAGTGATTACAGCAATTAAATCCTCTTTGCCAAGGCAACCAGGGCTTTATTTCAAACTGAAGTTATATTCTCCCCCCACCCCCAAATGAGTCTCTTTTCCATGCATTATTCATTTTTCTTTGGAACATTTAGCTCACGAGCTCAAATCCAGTGTTATTGTTTATTAATTATTGCATTGAGGTAACGTCTAGGACAGCCTGCCTCGAGGGGTCAGAGAGCACAGAGTTCCCCTGTGCAGCCAGAACAGAACAAGGCCTTAACCCTTGTCTCGAGGTGGAGGTTGAAGACTTAGCAGCATTTCACAACCCACCTGGATGAGTTCCTGTGTGACCCACTCTAGGTGGTCCTGCTCTGGCAGGAGGGGTTGGACTGGATGAGCTTTCAAGGTCCCTTCCAGCCCTTAACATTCTGTGATTTCTAGAACAAGTTTTGAAGAGTTGGCATTTGCTTTTTGCTTGACTCTGCAACTCATGCCAAGGAATTTTGGGACATTTTGGTCCAGTGGATGCTTAGGCCAGTAGAGTTTTGACCATACTCTTAAAACCTTTCCCTTAAGTACTTGGAAAAAAAAGTAGATCCCATCAGTTCAGGCTTTCTGAGTCCAACTACATTTGGATGACTTGAACGCTGAGCTGCTTGTTGCTGTGGCTCGTGTAGAGGGGAAGGTCAGTGATCAGAAATGATGGTTAAGATGGAACATTTTCTCCAACAATTTTTGAAATTCTAGCTTAGGATGGCTTTTCAGCTCCTTTTTTTAAAGCAGCAAAATGTTAAAGAAGTGCCTCTAACTGTTGCCTTGAGCATGCTACACCTTCGTTTTAAGATTAATCGAGTTCATTGTCTGTTTCTGCTGTTATATAAATAGCATATTGATTGACAGGAAAGCTAAAATGATTCTGTTTAAATCTATATTGCTCTCCTAAGAAATCTACATTCATTATTCCTGGGATGACTGAAAGATTTACAATAGTTTATAATCTGGTATCATTTCATTCTTCTTCTTGGTATTATTAATCACCTTGTCATAAAATGTCAGGAGAACTTTGTTCAACTTGCATGGTTTGGGCTGGGAAAGCTGTACTTTAATATTAATGTTTCTTAGGAAATTGGGTAGGTATCTTTGCATTCTGGGAACCATAAAATGGATGAGTGGTCCTTTGACTAGACTTTAGGTGCTTACAGGGTGCTGAAGTTGAAGAACAGTTGAAAGAAACCTGCAGCTATAGCGCTTTGGGAAGAAAAATGACCACAAAAAGCAGATCCTGGTTCAAGTCAATATTGGGTTGTAGACCTCTGGAATCACAAGTACTGAAGCTGATGCTTGTGGTCCATCCTTCTCCATGCTAGTGCCAGTCTACTGTCCTGGTGTGGCCATGCTGATGGCAGAATCTTGTTGCTGACATGAAAGTCAGGTTCCAATGATTTGGGCATTTAAAGATTCTGGATTGCATTTCACAAGCCCAGAGGCAGTCAACCAGGATCCTGGCTGGGTTTCAGCTTCGGTAATTACCACTTGCCAGCACACACTCTCTCTGCCTCTTAAACCACATCCGCTATTTTTCACTTCCTTTGCTCAGCTGCTGTGTGCCCCGTGTGTTGTTGATGATCATGCTTTGCCTATTCATGTGACGTTATTTTATCTCTAACGTCACACGGTGTTTTTACAAGAAACATCTGTCATTGCTCTGAATTTACCGATTACTGGTCTTATTGCTTGTGTTCCAGTGATATGCCTCAAGTAGTAGATGCTTTCCAAAAGGAAGAGGGAAATGCCCCTTCGATCCCCAGGTTTTATCCTCTTTTATCCTCATTTCTCAAGGAGGACTCAAGGGGATGTTCTTACTCTTTCCTTTAGCTCTGTTACCAGGATAAAGTTTATCTGACACAGCCAAAAGAGTACCCAATGCAAAGGTGGTGCGATTGATGGGCAGTGAGGTGCCATTCTGTGCTGTCCCTCAAATAGTGATGCCTAGTCCATCTTCCCTGGGACTGTGTCCCTCTGTCTGGCCTTTTCCCAGCCCACCTGTATTCTCTCCATCTCTGACCTCTACACAGGGGAGATCCAGGACGATTGCACAGGCTCAGATCTGTGTGCAGGCCAGGAGAGGGCAGAATGGACTTGTGTGTCTGGTTTGTGTCTGAAAGAGAAATCCCAGGCAAAAGTCAACAGCAGGTCAGGAGGGGAATAATTCTGGGCTAGACTGTGGCTCTGTGCTGGCGCAGGTCCTCTGGCTGAGGTGGGAAGCTACTTCACAGGCTGTGATCCACCTTAATGGACTCAAAGCATCGCCTACAAAAATGCCTCTGTGGGGGAGATGGGGCAACTTGTTCACCCAGTCATTCAAGCTCTCTGCAAAAGGCCGGAGATCCTGCAGCCCAGAAAGCTCCCTCAAGTATTTGTTACTAAGGAGGTGCAGGTTTCTGCTGGGATGTCCTGCACACATGCTGGGGTGCTCCTGGGAAGTAGGCACTGGCTGTATGCTCACCCTAATCTTGCCACCCAATTTAAAATCCATGGAACATGTTTCTTTCTTATGTTTCCCCCCTCTTCCTTAAATGGTTTCTTTTCTTTTTATGAGTGCTCTGTGCCCCTGGTGCACGCTGGGCATTGCAGTTGCACTTAACAAAGCAAACTTCTCCACTAGTCTGTAGGCTAAGAAGCTGTCAGTGAGCTGCTCTGCAGAGCAACTTTCTTTGTGGAGTCGAAAAACAATGGAAATGTAGTTAACGTTCAGCCTGACAGAGTCTTAGCAAACATATTAAGGGCTTCATTTAATAAAACCATATTTCACTTTCATAGACAAGAAGCAGAATAGAGTTGAGTCTTTTTTAATGAATAAAGTCCTTAGTAAGGCACTTGTAATCTTTCTTTATATGAGGCTCATTCCCAGGTTTTTTTATTTTAGGAGCCAGGGAGATTTAGTGCAGCATTTTCTAAATTGTGTCTTGCTTCCTTTTGAACAGAGTGGAAAGGGAAATGTATCTCAATGTTAAAGAGATGTGAAACAAAAATGTGGTTTTTCCCAAAAGAGAAGTTAAACACTTGCAAGAAAAATGTTCTTCATGGAAATTTCAGTTCTCTTAAAAATACATTTACTGTCAGAAAATAATGGTGCTGTATGAGCTCTAATAATAAACCAATTTGTGTGTACCACGGGAGTGGGCTTTTTCAGCCTTTTGTTGTAAGTCATGCTGGAAGGGCTGCCACTGGGCTACAAGAGCAAAGATATTTTCACACTGGGATTTGTGTCTACTTGAATTATGTGAATAACTCTATTGAAATACAACTGGGAAAAAATTCATCATGTGACTTATTATGAAAACGTTGCTTTTTATTCCATTCAGCGATGCTGGAGCAGCTCTGCATATTTTTCTCTCAGATTTTTTTCAAGATGATGATTCTTTTTTTTTCTGAAATACCCCTTTTGCACAGTGCCTTGATTGTACCACACACAGACCATGTGACAGCAGGCTCCTGCTTTCTGGGTAACTGGACTGCTGCAGTGAAGGAGTAGCACTGATGGGCTGGGGGTGAGCTGCTCTCCCAGGGCACTGGGGTTACACGGTGGCTTTCCTTTCCTTCATTGATCCAATTTGTTGAGATCAGCAGGTGCACCAAAGCATGCAAATTTAAAATTTGCTTGGAGGAAAATTGGGTGGCGTTTCTCCCCTGAAACAAGCTGTTTCTTTCAACATCTCTGCCAGCTAGCTTGCTTGGGCGAATATTTGCAGAAATGGAGTGCAAAAGTGGTATGAGCGCAGCCAAATTGAATACATTTACAGATGTAAAAGGCTTGGCTTTTTTTAGGCTTGCTAAACTCTTTGGAATGAGGACTGGCATTTTCTGTGATTTATAGCACCTTACATAACAACTCCCTAAAACACTTTGGCCTTCAGGTGCCACCACAGTCCGATAGGTTTCATAACGGTGAGTGTGACAATGCTGGTCCCACCCAGCTTATAGAGCCACAGGTTTCTAAGGCAGCACAGGTACCTTTTTATCCTCTCAGGTTCACAGTCAGTCATGCTTGATAACAGTGTGAAAATTGGATTTGTCAACTAGTAATTCCTCAGTGATCGATAATTAGTTGTAATTATGCACCATTTCAGTGCTACGGAGAGAAAATTGAAGTTTGTGGCTGAATGAGGAAATGAAGAATGGCAGCTACACCAAGCCATTTGGTGTAAGAGAAATTCACTTAAAGAACTGAATTTGCACAAAGAATGGTGAGTTAAGCTGCCTTCTATAGCTGGGCCATGTCACACAGCTGTAGGGGTAGCGGTGCTTAGGCTAAGCAGGCTAATGCAGTCCTTACCGAGCTTGCTGACCATAACCCATCATAACTTGAATGACAAGGAAGTTTGCTTTTTATTTATAGTCTGTCAAAAATGTGCCTAGGCTGAAATGTCAGAAGCAAGCCCTTATTTGTGAGGAAACATCCATTGAAACTTCTACTATATAATAAAAGATCCTACCCTCACCCTGACTGAAATTTTTGTCCAAAGATACATGCTGGGAGAAAATGGAGTCACTGCTGGAATATTCACTCATGGCACTAGGTTATCCTTTTGCACTTTCTCTGGAAATGTAAGCCTGGACACATGGTTTGGTTTTGGATGGAGGAGGAAGAGTGTTAATTTGCTTCTCTTTACTTTCCTTTCGTTGCTTTCTTCTCTTCTCACAAGAGCACAACAGAGCAGGTTTCCAGATGGACAGGGATGTTATTCCAGCTGTGTCTGTGAAGGCTCTGAAAATCTAGTTGTGTGTGTCCTAGGATTTCTGTACAGGCTTTGAAGTAACTCTTCTCAGTCAAGGAGCCAGAGAAGGTCTTTTCTTGTTTGTCTGTGAACCCATGGATCATTTCTGCTACCTCATGTGTCTGATTGTCATTCTCTAAAGACATGCAAAAGGAAACTGTCTAACTGCAAGAGGTGGGAGTGAAATAACTGGAGCAGACCTATTATCCAGTGGTATGTGAGCAAGAGACAGCAAAATTTATGACTTCTGAAGGACCAGTGTATTTTTAAGCTTCTTGTATTCCTACACTTCACAGCCAAGATTAGCAGATTGTTGACAGCTCCATGATGTATTTGCCATCACCTGGCTGGAGTCCGAAGCAAGTGATAAATCTGTGGTTTGAATGAGCCTGTGTGACGTGCAATGACAGATATATTTTCGTTACTACAAGTATGTAGCATGTCCTATGGTTGGGGATTTTGGTGCTATTCTTGGTGTGGCCTTGAGTGATTTGCTTCCTTTTCTTATGCTTCTGTTTCACCATCCAAGAAAAGATGGAGCAAATGACATATTCCTCATTTGCTCTGATGGCTCATTCTTTTTCTGCAATGTTGGAGCCTGACACAGCCTTGTGTCATTTTCACTGAGCTCAGTAAAGACTGTCTGCTGGCAGGAGGTGGGAAGTGCTCTGCAGAAGAGAATCCACCATTTCCAGTTGTTGCTGAATTTCATATATCTTGGATATGTGTGACAGGAACTTAAATTCAAACTCTTGGAGTGTTTTTGGAGTGATAATACTATATTCTGGGAAAATTCCCCACCCAGCATGCACCTTCAGTATGGGAGAATGGACAGTGTGAATCAATTTTGTCTTTGCTGCATACCTAGAGGAACTTAATTTGCAGGTTTTGGCATGAGGGTAAACCTGTAGTGCTATATGTTGGTGAATTCTATTCAAATGAGGAAGAAAGAGAAATGATCTTTTATTGGATTCTTTTGTCTTTATAGTTTCTGGTGTCTAAATTTATCTCAACAAAGTGACATCTGTTTTCCCCAGACTTTTTAAAAGGTCTCACATATATCAGCATTCATATCAGCTGCATTGAAGCTGGAATTCTGCTGCTTGAGGAGCCAAGGAAAGCCAGTTTGCATTGGCAAAGGAGGTACAGTGTCACACCCCAAATCAGGGGCTTCTGTTTGCTGAGGGAGTCAGAGCTGGCTATGGACTGATTGCACTAGAGATGTCATCATCTGGGGCAAATCAGCAAGGGGAATGGTGACACAGTGTTCAAAACCACTGCAAAGTATAGCTGAGAACTGGGAGTTGAAGTCTAGAAACTGTCACTTGTAACAGCAGCTGCCATCAGCTTGAAAAAAAAAAAGGTTGAAGAGCAAGTAATTATTTTATTCCCTGGAATTAGGAACACTGAATTTTCTCACTATAGACCATTCAGAAATGTATGTGCACTAGCTACTTCACTTCTTCACCTGGAGGATAAAAGCAGTGGTTTCCAAGCTGGATAATACATGTCTGTTTGATGTGACTGCTGGAAGGAAGCAAACAGAGAAAAGACATTCACTGGTGAGTCTGTTGGGGAAGAGAAGGGACAGAAGTACAACACTGCAGCACAAAGGCATTTGAAAGCAATTCTACTTGTGGCATGCAGCATCGGGACTCTGGGAAGCAAGGATGCTGCCCCTTCCCTTCAGACACACAGTGAAGCAGGGTTCCCCTCCTGAGGATATACACAGCATATGTGTGGCAAATGGGCTTGTGTGGGGCATCATTAGCTTGTGCTGTCTGCTTTCCATGGCTGGCATGTCATGGAGGAGCTTGGCAAAGGTTCATTTGGGTGTAAAACAGTGCTCTGTAGGGGAATTTTACAGTACATGCACACGCAGACTCCCCGGATCAGGCCTGATTAATGGATTTGGCCAGAAAACTGAAGGGAGTAGCCAGGTTGGGAAATGACACTGATGTCTGTGTGAGTCTCCCTGAGAAATGGGAGCATCTGTGCCCATCAAACTGCCGAGGAGGGAACAGCAGCAATCTTACAAAGTGGGTAAAATAAGGAGCTATGTGTATGCAGTCATTATGTATGTAGAAGAACAAAACCCCCACCTTGACTGAATTATGTATTCTTAATGTTCTGGAGAAAGGTTCAAGCTGTATCTAGAAATGAATCTTTCTGAATTTGAAAGCAGTTTAACCATAGTACATAGCAAATTGGGGGAAAAAAGTGAATATTCATAACCAAAATGCATACTTTAAACTTCATATTGGATGGAATTAGATTTCCTAGACATTTTTTCTGAAGGTTTTAAACCCTGGATGCTTCCAGAGAGCAAGGGATTTGGACTCAAAAGTCCATCATGCAGTAGGGCCTGTGCCATATCTTGGGGTGAAGGCTAGAAGAATTCATAGATTACAGGGGTTAATATTCTTTCTTTTAAGTATGAAAAGGAAAATACGTTTGAAACAACAGAAGTATCCATGTCTATAAACCCAGTTTACTTTGAAACAGCTTAGTTGTTTATGTAAATTATTTTGCCTTTATGTCACAAAAATGGAGTTGGAGAGTGATGCTGGGGAAACCAGAAGAGGATAGAGAGCAGAGTTAACTTGCAAATGCAGATCTTGTTGGTGGAAATTGAGACGCATCAAGAGAGAAGGAAACCACTCTTTCCGTATCAAGGAATTTTGCTTTCTGGCAGGCAGAGCAAGGAATTAAGCCTGGGCAAAAAGCTTGTGTCTGTTCAGCAGTACCTTGAAAGTTGCCACATGGGGATGTGGCATCCTCTGTCATGGTTTTGTGCAGCACTGGTTCATGAGAGAGACAAGGATTGAGAGACGAGGCACCTGGCGTTTGTGTTTGATTCTGCCTCCGTGGAAGTTCTCTGCTGCCTGCTTCTCACTCAGCTGCCCACACATCCTTCTGTCAACAAGGGTAGAGACACTGTCCAGAGCACCTCCAAAACTCTGATGTGCTTGGACATAAAAAAGGGAAGATGCACCTCTCTTGCTCCAGAGTGGTGGTGATCGCTTGCCTTAGGGGGGAGAGCATATGTACAGCAAATGGGCACTTACGTAACCCTATTAGCTTGTACTGTATGATTTGAACTGTTGGTTTGCCACAGGGAGCTGGAGAAGAAGAATTAGGTGATATAAATAGAAAGATGACATCCTTAAAAAGCATGCCATTCAGCACATATTGCTGGCTGGCCTCATGGTTCAGAGCCGATAAGCAAACTTGGCCTGAATCCTGTTGCAGCGTTTTGCGATGGCACCGGCGCAGCAGAGGCATTGGCAGCGTCAGGAGAGGTGGATGCTGTGGCTGTGATTCCTGCCATCCACTGTCCGCAGCTCTGCCTGCAGGATCCTGCTTCTCAGTGGCAGAAACCTAGGGCCAAATTAATTGTGATTAATTTTGATTACAGACCATTCCCATTGAAGTGACTCTTGAGATGAATTTGTCCTGTGCGTGCTTTAAATGGCAAGTTGCTCAGAAGTGCTTCTGCTAATGCATCCTCCAGGTTTATTTCAAATATCCTTTTTCTTTCTTTCAGCAATTGGTTCCTGTTACAAATGCAGACACTTTGCATTAATTCCCTGCAGGGCTTCTATGCCATATTTTTAGGCTTTTGAGTGGCATTGTGGAAAATATGAAAGCGTTGTGGTAATGATCAGGTCCAATTCTTGTGTTCTTTATTCAGATATCAGTTAGGAAAAAGAAAGAAATCTGTGGTGCTTAATCATGCAAAAATCCCACTAAGAACTCATTTATGCGAGGGTTTGAGTGGGGACCTCAAGGTTTGGCCTATAGTGCATGGGTGGATTTTAACAACAGCTAGGTAGTGATTAGGTGGAAGCATGTGAGTATAAAAGGTTGAAGTGCTGGAATGAAGAGTTACTAGTATTGTCCATACAACACCATAAGGAGCTGTTGCATATTATTACATTTTAAAGAAAAGGAAAGTACAATGAATGCACTTTTAAGCCAATTCCTCCCACTGTTCTTTTCATTTGTTAGTGAATATTCTGTGGGACTGACTGAAGGCTTTATCAGGTCTGGTAGGAGCCTCTGGGCTGCCTAATAGCAGTGCAGAAGGTATGGCACTGCACCTCGGCTTCTTTATTTACTTACAAAAAGAAGTGTTTACAGAAAGCTGTGCTATGACCCAGGCTTTAAGAAAAGCCACTTGTGCTCCTCTCCTTGCAGTCTTCCGAAAGCTGAGGTGATGAGAAGCCCTTCTCACCACCAGCAAACTGCCAAATGCATTTGAAATGGAAAATTTCTGATTGAAATGGGCATCGCAGAGCTTCCAGCTGCTGGCAACAGCAGAGCAAAACAATTGCAAGGTTTGCAATCACTTGCTGTTTATCTAACAGACAGGACAACCTTAAATATTTATTGGAATCTGGTTGGTTTTAAGTGTTGCACTGCTTTTTCCCCTTCTTTGTCTAATTAAACCAGGGTGAAGGCAGCCAGGGATCCTGTTTACCCTCATGATGAATGCTGAAGGTAGGTCGTTTCAGGGCCTTACAGGTCTCTGCAGAGAAGGAATTTGGAAATGCTTAGGTTCATTTGAAAGCTATGTCTTGAAGACCTTTCCAAATGAATGTGAAAATTTCAGAGGAGGAGTCAGAGGAAAACTGCAGATTTTTACCCTGTTCACAGGCCATGATTGAGAGCAGCAGGAAGCTGCCCCTTGCAGCAAGTCCCTGGGATGGGGCACTGGCCAAGAGCTCAAACTTGAATTGAGTTTATTTTCCTTGTCATCATTCCCCATTTCCAGCTAAGGTGGGAATTTCCAGCTGTGCCACCTCCCATGTCCTCTCTTCACCCTTGAGCTCTGTGGTTGGGTAGTTTGTAGTCAGGGTACTTTTCGTTGGGTGGGAGGTGTGAGGGAGAGCTTTGCACTTCACTTTGTTTGCAGTCTCTTTCACAGCTTGTTCAGCTGTGTCCAGCAAAGCCTTTCCTGACTCTCAAATGCAGGACTTTGGAGAAAAAGTGTTGTGTGTCTGTAGGGGTGGCTGCTGCCAGTTGCCATGACATGAGCTGATGGCAACTGGGAAGAGAGGGGCTGTCCATCTTCTCTGTGTCCTAGAAGGTAGTTGGAGAGGCTCTTTGGTGCAGAAAATCCTCTACCAACTAGCAAATATGATTTTGAAAGTTATCCTTACAAGTCCTTCTGACAACTGCTCCTATTAGGAACTCAATCAGTACAGCATTGTGAATTCAGTCAAGTTTTCCCTTGACATGCTATGAATGTATTAAGTGATGAAATGTCAGTCAATCAAAGCAAATTTGCACTTATTCCAGAAAGAAATGTGAATATGTAACTATTGAAGTGGAGAGCAGAGCTTATCATGGTCCTTTTGCTGAATAATGGAAGTCTGAATAGCTGGGTGGACTTGCCAGCTAATGTAGTGGTAATCCTGCCATAGCCAAAGCACTTGTCATTTCTAACCATCTTAAAGAAGTTTGAATCACACTGTTCATGTCAGGTTGGTCCTGGTTTGCAATTGAGTTGATTTCAACTGTTAAGAATCGTGATTTCCTTGTCGTATTTCCATGTACCCTTTGCAGAGTTCTCTCCCTGAGCTATCGCAGGTGATCAGGGATGAAAAGGGGGCCTTCTGGCATCCATCTTATTGTTCAAGCAAACTGCTTCTTGTCTCAAGTCACCTTGAAGAAAGTAGACTTTTCAGTAAACAAAAGGGAAAAACTGCTTAGGACATTTTTGGGTTTGATTAAGATGGTAACTTGTAGCAGGCTCTGCCTCTAATCTGCCTGACATGGAAATGGGAACCTTTTATGAAGCTGCAGCCCAAAATTAATTTCTCCAAATGCATTCACTCTTTGAAGAAACCCTCCTAAGGATTTGAAATCTGGAAGTGCTGAGGCTGTTGGGGAACATGTCCAGCTCAGGAAGAAAAAACTGCTTTGGATGTGTGGTGGGGTTGAGTGTACTGGGGTCGGCTACGGCAGGCACTGCTTTCCTGCGCCGCACTGTGGGACAGAAACTGCTTCTCTCCAACCCTCTTCAAGTCCTTTCCTGGCAAGGACAGGACAAACCCATTATCCTCTCCATGCACTGAGGTCTTCTGGCTGCTGAGCCATTGATGACACACACTGGTGTTTCCCAGACAGAGCTTTTCTGCTCTTTGCTGATTGTGACACTTCGGGAACCCCTCTCAACACATCGCTTTGCTTAGCGACGCTCGATATTGACCGTGCTGAGAAGCAGCTCGGAGGTGCTGAGGTCTCCTCTTTGGCTTGTTGCAAGCCTGTGCATCCTGAGATGTTCCCACACTTTTTGTTGATGCCAAAGAAAACGTCCATGGAAGGAAGAATCTCAGGATTTGGCTTTATGACCTAAATGCAGTTGACTTGGCTGCACAAATGCCGAGTGGTTTATCCTGAGCAAGGGCTGCAGCATTGGCTCCCGTTAGATGCTCTTTTCTCCCTCTTTGCAGGAAGAATGCATTTGGAGCTCTCTTGAGGCCATTTCCATAGTGTTGTGATTCATCAATAATTATACTGCTTTAAATCTATTGTTCATTTACTTTTGATAAAAGTCCCTGGCTTTAAAACCTGCTTTTAAACATTTATTGCATTTCAGCTTACATTGGTCTGCTGAAAAAAACAACATCTTGTCCATTTTTCTTGTCTTTTAGCATCTGCTTCATTATCCATTATATTTCAATAGTTATTTATTCCAATGAAGGAATATAAATGTTGAAACATTCTGCAGAGAGCTAAATGAACTGCCAGCAGTAAATAGCATTTTTGACCAATTTAATAATTTTTCTGATAGCGAATCAATTGTAAATGCACCTTGATTTTTTACAACTCTGATTCCTATTGAAAATGATTCTCTCAAGGGATTACTTGAATTGTTTCATACCAAGTGGGCTTGGGGAATTTCAGCTGATGAGCTATAAAACTTAGTGATAGTGTTTTCAAGACCAACTCCTCTGTTTATGTTTATTTACACTTTGGCTGGCAGCACAGGCTCTCCCAACACATTGGCTTTCTCTCACTAGATAAGATTTTAACTGATTTGTAGGACTTAAATATATGTCAATGTCTGTGTTCTTTTATTCCTAACTTTGATAAAATTCCAGCCTTTTGTCCTTGTGTTTGAGATTCAAATTCTTTGTCTGCATTCAGATTGCAATTACTTTTTTCCTTAGTATTTTCTGGCTATTCTTAATGTCTACAACCTGCTGTGCCCATTTATTAGCATCTCCTTTATAAGAAGTCTTTAATATAGCACTCTCAGAAGCATATAAACCAAATGGAAACCTGAAAACTCTTGTGCTAGGAGTAAATTTCCCTTCAAATTCCTTTGCCCCATGGAGCAGAGCTGACTTGTGCACAAGTTAAGGACAGCAAAATTATTCCTTGTTGAGGTATTTAATGAAAATGAAATCTAAAAGCAATGGTCATCAGCTGAGATGGTGGCATCTGCCTAGAAATTTAAGATTTGAACTTACTGGTATTTGATGACTGACATATTTGATGGTCTTGGGGAATCCAAGGTGCCACAGCATATTTCTTCCCCTTATGCAGTGCTTTACCTGGCTACGTAAAAGTGATCGTACAGCGAGTGTCATGTTCAGCGTAAATTGAGAATGTGGAGGAGGCTGCACTTTTAAACCAGTGGCAGGAAATCACATTAAATTCAATGTAATTACATTGTTCTAGAAATGTGATTACGTGTTTCAACCACCAGCCTCCCACTAAATTACTTTAGATCAGTCTCAATCTGTGGAATGAAATCTGCCTGATTCAGATGGAATAAATATGAAGGGCATTTTGCATTTATATTTTATATTCACCTGTGACTGTTTATTACCTTTTTACAGATCTAGCTTTTCCCAATGCATATATCTCACCTGCTGCACACAGGAAAATTGAACCTTGACTTCTCTTAATATCATGATTTAGTCTTTGCAGCACCACGTGTATGACATTAGCTACTTCATTTCACATAAAACTGCAGAGAGATCCTAACTGCAGGGGGGTTCTGTAAGGAAAGGGTTTCCCCATGTGAAAATGAGCTAAAATGTTCCCAGGAGTTAAGTACAACCTTGATTGTAATGGTGCTGCTGAGGTTTCACAATTCTGAAAAGTAAGAAAGAAGGATAATATCAGTATTTCTGAGAGATGAGCTTTAGACTGTAGCTTGGAGGCCCACTTTTTAAAGCCTACTGCTATGTTACACCTCACAACAGTTGTGTCAGGTTAATAGAGGGATGATATCTTGACAGTGAAGATTCAAGTCAGGAAGGCAACACCACCAGGAAAGGAGGGAGCCCTTTCTCAATGCCACTTAAAATCAAAGCAAGTTGTCCATGTTTTTAGTGATTTTTTTTTTAATGGAACCTCTGTAATTTGTGCTCTTCATCAGCAATCAGATAATTTATAGCCTATAAGATTAGAAAGCAATCTCAGTCCCAATAATGTACTGGCTTTGCTTTCAATATCCACAAGCTATTGATGTTAGTAATTGAGAGTAAGTTTTTATATCAGCAATTACCTGCACAGAAGATATTGTCACTTTAATGCCTCAGTACTTGACTCTAGGATAAGGTCAGATATAGTGACAGTAATTGCTGGAGGAAATAATTGCCACCACAATCACACAGGCATCCACAAACACCACCTTTGCAGGAGAGTAGTCTGAAAGCTGAGCTCTAACTTGATGTTGCAATTGGAAAACAGTTGTGATTTGTAGGTGCAAAATCGTGCCTGCTAAATTACAAGGCAGGTTGCTTTGCTTTCCTGTCTTCGTCTCTTGGTTCTTCTATGGTAACAAGCAGACACCTAGTTGTTGGAGCAAGCTGTTTCTGAGCCCTTAAGTGCTAACAGCATCTCCTGTGTGCAGAGCACTGCAAAGATAGGTGACTCTTTCAGGGTGGAGAGTTTGATTTATTAATATCTTCTCCAGCTGTCTCTTTAACGTAAGTAGATGATAACTTTAAGCCTCCCTCCCCTACCTCTTTCCCATACCAACTCTGGGTGAATGGGCCTTCCCCTTAGGTTTAATGAGTCTTTGAATATCTCAGCAGCACAATCAAAAAGGCCCTGGAAGTAAAGGTTTTGCAGCTGTAGAAGCTGCTCAGATGTGCTATGAAGATGAAATAGGGAGGAGCATAATTAATCTTTCTGTCTTCTTCAAGATGTGTTAAGATCAGGCCAGGCCATTTTCTCTGAAGAGCTGGGGAGGAGCTGGAGGGGAAAAAGGGCTTGTCTTGAGGAATTAATCTTTGGGTCTCCAGATTAGCCTCCTGAAAGTGACTGCTGTAGCAGAGCAAGGAACATTTATTCCATCCTGGTGCATTTGATAAACCATTCCAAATATAGTTAAGCCCCCAGTCCTCCTGCCCAAATTATTTCTCAGTATTGATGGGCATGTGATAGGGAACTTATTTATTGAAAAATATTATCTTTTTGTTTTTCACCATTCTACATCATTTTTCATGGCCTAGGTAATAAATTTTCTATTAGTCAACAGGAGGGCTGTGCTGATGAGCCTGTAGGCTTTCCCTAACCCTGCTGTCAGGCCTGGAGAGGAGAGCTGTCCTGCCTGTGCCCAGCTGAGGAGGTAATCTGCTCCCATGGATACCCTGGGAGAGGAAGACCCCCAAGGGACAGTTTTTCTCTTCTAGGTGCAGGAGTGAAGAGAAACAATGGCACTTGTTTTCCTTGTCACCCTTAAAGCAGGAGAGGGCTCTTGTTTTCCTGCCTCAAGCACAACCAGTCAGAATTAGTTTAGCCCTGGGTTATTTGCCCTTTACTGTATTAGATCAAGGGTGTGTATGTGTGTCTATGTGTGCATACATGTTTCCCATAGTTAAGAATTCTGGTAGAACACCATACTTGCACCATCCTCATTTCAGTCACAGCCATTTTTTGACCAGCTCCAGATGTACAAGCAGATGTTAGGCATCCTCAACACATGAAGATGATTTTGTCCCCAGATGCCAAGCTGTGAGCCCATTGCATGGCACTGTGGAGCTGAGAGCACAGCATGTTGCCCTTGTTAAAATGACTTAACAGCTGATTTGCTTTATTGAAGGTTTGGAATCCCCCCTCAGCACAGCAGATTCCCTTGCTGAATTAGATCATCTTTCTGTGGTTAGAGCCACTATATCAGAACAATTTCAGTATTCACATCCTCTAAACAAGGCTCATTAATCTCAAATTCATGACTAACTGGGTTAGGGGCTAGTTAAAATTGAAAAAGCAGAACAGGAATGGGAAGTGCTTAATGCTCAGTGGGATACAGTATCTCACTGTGAGGGTTTTTCACTGAAAACTACTGAATGCATTATACAGGTTTGTAGCCAGTTTTATAGGTAGTTGATTCAGTGCCCCTCCAACTCCCCCAGTGGGAAACCCTGTTTTTAGAGTTTGTTATTGCAAACACAGTGTATGCTTTGAAATGCTGAACATTTAGTGACTTTTTAGTAGCTAGCACCTGGGCATGTGTAGTCTTCATGAAACATGAATTGTTTCTTCTCTCCCTTTTTCATTTGTCACCTTTTGCAGAGACAATTTTTGAACTAGTTTCTGAGGATATGTAAGAGCTTGAATCATAAAGGCTGGGCAAGAAAACAGTGGCTGGCCAAAATCAGAACTGAGTGGCTCATTCCTGGCCTCAAAAATGCTGTGGATGTCCCTTGCTATTTGTCTGACTGAAATTCCCAGGGGACACTGCTAGGTGTTGGAGCCTGCTGTGCTACTGCTTGTAAGAATCAGCTCCTGGTGAAGGACTTTTTTTAGTCCTTCACCCTTGACCTGTCAGGTAATGAATTGATGTTGTCTGCCCCCAAACTATCAAAGTAGCTTATTTAACAAAGGTATTGTGTTTGAACCATGAGAAAGGATCTGCAGTCCATACAGGGGGAGTGCTGGTACTGCAAGTAAAACCAGAGCAGAGCATTCTCGGTGACAAACAGACCAGTTGCAATGCTAAAGGATAAAGGAAGGTTTAGTACTGGTGTTGGGAAGGAAAGGGAGAGCCACAAAGGGAATGATCCTATTAAGTCCACTATTCAGGGAGTGAACTGACCTCCTCTACCACTGTACTCTTCTGCACATATAGACTGAATGGGAACACTTTCCTGTACTGCTTAGTTCAGTTGCC
Source organism: Colius striatus (assembly GCF_028858725.1). Taxonomy (NCBI): domain Eukaryota; kingdom Metazoa; phylum Chordata; class Aves; order Coliiformes; family Coliidae; genus Colius; species Colius striatus. Next base: position 12,641,437 of record NC_084775.1, on the reverse strand, counting down.
TCCAATTTTTGGTTATGACCTTTTTGTCCTATGATTTCCCCAACATTTTGTTAGATGCACAGTGCCAGGACCCAGGTCTTTGTTAGAGATGAACAATCTTGAAATGGATTTGACCCCCTAAAATCTATAAATTCTTTCTTTTTTAAAAAGCAGCTGCCTTTCATGCTGGTTTATTGCTGTGCTGGGCCTCTCTGCCCATGTGCTAGGTCATGTCTGAATCCATCCTGAAGCAGCCTCTGTCTGTGACTGGCCCTCAGCCCTCTGAACACCAGAGTTGCATTTAAAAATGGCTGTGAGGATTAAAGGCTCCTTCCCCAATCCTGCTGGCCCAGGGTGGGGAATTTCTTTTGACAGGCACGTAAAATGCCATTAGTTTCTTACATTACCATCAATCACTGTGGTAAATGGCAAGCAATTTTTGTGCAGTGGCTGGTAAATTTCCCTGACAGCTTTGCATGGCTGGATAAGCTTTCTGAGCTGCAGCAGCACTGTGAGCAAGACTTTGGAGGACTGAAACCTCCTAATCACTTTGTCCATCTCAGGCCATGGGGCTGTTGAGTTCTGTCTGTCAGGCACCAGCTTGCAGAATGATGTTTTGGCCAGATCTGCAGAGCAAAATCTGTGACTTGGAGCTTCAGAGTGTCTAGAGGGGAAAAGCTGTCTCCTTATCTTCATGGTTAGAAATATTGCAGGCAAATCCAATGGCACCATCCATTTGTGGGGCTTTCTCTGGACCTTATTACAGTCGACTATGGACTCAGCCAGCCTCTTCTGCACAGCATTTGTCAGTTGTGCTCAGGGGAGAGACAAAGCTTGGGACTTGAAAAAACCTTGCCAAATCTACTGAGATCCAAAAGAGGCTTCAAAGAGTCATTGGTGAAAGCTTAACCTGCAGAGAGTCTTCAAAAAGCTTCTGAGAAGCACCACCCAAAGAAACCAGACTGGGGCTAGGAAAGATAAAAGCCTGTTAGGACACTGGCCAGAGGGCTAACCAAGGCTACCAGAGTGGGATAATTTTACCTGCAAAATGCTTACTCACCAGGAGAACCTTGGAAAGTTGTTGTCTGCAGAAAGGGAAAAAAATCTTATGGTAACAAGAGCAGAATGGGCAAAAAAACCAGGGGAGAAAAAAAGTCTTTGATGTTTTATCCCAGCTGGAGGGCTGGTTCTCATCAGAATTCACACATTATTAGCCTGCTTGGTGGTCATTGGTGCCTGGAGTACAAACCACATAATCATAATGCTCACTAAAGTTTTCACTAGCAGCAGAAAAATGCTTTTTTGCTGTAATATATGGTGGCACTTTTTCAAGAAAGGTACTGGCCTGAGCTCTAGTAGAAATTGAATTCTATCTTGTAGGAAGGGAGATTATTTCCTGAGCTTTCCTTATTCACCGTCCTAGCACATAGTGCTCAAGGTAAAGGTGCACTCCAAGGTGATTGATTGGCAAGCAGCAGAGGACCACTGTTCCATGTGACAGGGATATAAAGAATGATATTTGTATTTTTTGACAGTGAAGGGGAAATGGCATTACTAGCAATATTCAGCAATGTACTCTGCAGCCCCAGTTAGCTCTGCATATTTTATGGCATCCATTTTCTTGCTTCGATTAAACAACATAAAACCCCATCAAATAATCCAATAAAAACAACAACTACTAGTTCAAGCAAAGTTCTTGTGGCCTTTTTAATTCTGGAAGGATTCTCATTGCTGTGGTTTTTTTTTTCTCCTTTTCCCTCGTACTCCATCCCTTGTGCTCAGGTCAATGTCTCCTTGCCACAGCCTAGGTGGAGTACCTAATGCCAACCTTCTCTGTGCTGCTGTTTTATGCACAGTACTGATCAGGCATGGAAAAATGCATAATAGATCCCTTAAAGGCCACTTTATACTGTTAAGCAATTGTTGGATGTGCCAAGGGTTGGGGCAGGTTTCAGCAGAAGGTAGAGGTGTAGATATGTTTCAGAAATCTGCTCTTTTGTTTTGTTTACTTTTTTACTGGTACCATTTTAAGCAATCTTTTAGGTCAAGATGACTCTTACTGAATGTCCTCTTGCTTTTAGCCTCATCTCCTAAGAGGACGAGACATGTCAAAGTGTTGTCAGCCCATCAGCTTCACTGCTGGTCTTCTCCTCTCTACTTATTAAACCACAGAAAGAGGTGTATTAGCTGTGAGAAAGTCAAGGTGAGGCTCCATTCAGTGCATGCAGACCTCCTCTGTTATGTACTTTTTTGGGCCAGACTACACACAGTTTCAAGACTAGTCACAGCTTGGCTACTACTGGCCTCTTCTGGGCATCTGGTAGGGGAGTTTGCAGTGACAGTCTGCCCTGAGCTTAGAGATTGAGCCAGAAACAGTCTGATAAATGCAACAAACTCCAAGGTTGACTGTAATACCTTTCCTGATCTTAAGACATATACATTGATGTCTGATAAAAGATAATGATATTAGTCTGAATTGTATTAAATGAACTTACAGGAGATATCTGAGTCTCCACAGTGGGGAGCAAATTTAGCCACAGTTTTGGAATAAGAGCTATAAAACCCTCATCCAGTGTTGACCAAGACAATGCTCAACACTAGCTCGTTACCAAGCTTTGCAGGGAAAGGAATGGAAAGTTTTTACTTTGTTGTTGTTTAGGTGCTTCCAGAAACTGTGACCTTCAGGGCTTTTTTTCACTAGTAGAGGTAGAAAAATGACCTCTTTATAAAAATTCTTTGTCTCCCAGGAGGCTTGAACCCTATTCAGACTGCAAACATTTTTGCTGTGCTGATTTCTGAAAGAAACCTTTCAATAAAAGGAAACCTGTAAGTAAGTGTCTTTGTCTTTGCAGGAGGAAACCTCTGACTTACTTTGATTTTTTCATTATAGTTTTCAAAGCTATGTTTCTGCATGATTGCAAGGATTCCAAGTTCAAATACTTTGGACACCTTCAGACTTGGTAATGCATTTTCTCCTGTACTTCTGGGCTTTAAGGAAGAGTTTTATCTATTATAACATTGCATTGGTTTCAAGGTAAAGGACATAGTCTGAGTGTTTCAGATCTCTCAGAGAAAGGTTGAAGAGAGTGAGCGGGCTTTGATTTTTGTTCTGTAGACATGTGTCAAAGAAAACCACTCCAGCATTTTACTACTTCTCTTCTACAGAGAAGGTACACCACAGATTGTTGTGTTGGAGGAAAGAGGGCAAATACTTCAATTCTTGGAGGTGTCTAAGGGCACATGACAGCAGGCACTCTTGAGCTCTGTGAATAATCATCAGCACATCACAACTCAGTTAACTGAAGGAGGAAGTGGAATAAAGGAAAATATCTCTCGTCTTTCAGGGGAGGCAGAGGTGTGAACTGCTTGTGCATCCTAATGAGAAAGGGACCTTGTGAGTTGTTTGGTAGCATGAGGGTCATTTAGACTTGGAAAAAGACCTGCTGTTTTCTTTTGATCAATAGTAATAATGGTTAGTTCATGTTTATTGGATACTTTGAAAGTGGAAAGTGTCAAGCTTTAGGAGTTGTGGATTTATTTGCAAATTATGGGCAATGTTTCCTGCCCTCCAGGCAGGCAAAGGCCAGAGGACCTGATGTGCTTCCCGGTGCTGGAGCCTCCTGCTAGTGGGATGCTGGGGTCAGCAACCCAAACATCAGACTTGTTCTCCTGGTGTGAAGAGTTTACTGGAATTAAAAATCTTTCAGCACAATCTCTAAAACCACATTTCCTTAAACTATAATTAAAGCAATTTGTATGTCAAATGCACAACAATGTTTTCAGGTGGACTCAAATAAATTTTGCCTTTTATTAAGAAAATGCCAATGGCTACAGAACTCTTTGACCTGCAGTTTGAAGCACCTACTGGCAAAATACAGAAATATATTGAAATGCAGTCTCTGTACATTTTTCTCAATATACAAATGCAGAGTGTCTCCATAGAAATTACATTTGTTTTCTTTTTCCCTTTCAATGTATTTCCAAGCAAAGGTGAGGGAAACTTTCTTATTCCTATTTCTGAAGTTGCCCAAACAGTTAAATGATTAAAAAAATGTCTTGAGTTGGTTGAATGGGACCAGATGTCCCCAGCTCCAGTGCCTGGCAACCCTTTATCTCCCAGAGGGACAAGATTCCACTGTTGACATATTTCAAAGAAAACCGTGTTCACTGTGGGAGATGGCATTTTCATCTCATATTACATAAAGACTTCAGAACCCCTCAGGTTTCCATAGCAGTGCTCTAAACCCATATAAACAGGTCTATTTTGTGACAGGAATAAATAAGAATAAAAATTAATAGCTTTAATTTCAAGCCAATTAAAGTCTTTCTGCTGTTTTTCGAAGCTCTGTTTGCTTACCTGAGTGAGTGAGGGAGCAGATTGAAAAATGGAGTTCCTGCTGCAATATGAAGATGAAATCTTAAAATGTCTCCTCTCTTTTAGGAAATGGCAAAAATTGGGAATTTTCCATTGGATACAGAAATATATCATGATGTCAGACTGCTTTGAAGACATTCACACACTCTTTGCTGATTTTATGAGCATAATCTTATACCAAGGAAACGTTTCTGACACGCATCACGTATTCTTTTTCAAAGGAATTTGAAAGGGGCGACATCTCTTCTCCTGACCTTGCTTCACAGATGTGAAGTTTCACTTTTCAATATTAAACAATCACTATAAAACTCATCAATCTCTGGTGATTTAGTCCAGCTGAGGATCTCTCCTAAAATGTTTAGACATTCTTTGGAAAGATGGGGGGCTTTTGAGAAAGCATGCTGCACTTTTTTTTTAGAAGAGTTACACAAACAGTTTGATGAAAAGCAGTAGGGAGGATTTTTTTGCTAAAGTTCTCCCCCCACCATCATCTCCTATTTTTTAATCCTGCCTTATTTTGATCATGCTTCTGTAAAAGCTTCCTCAGAATCATAAGCCATCATACTCAAGGGTAGGTTGTGTTAATTTGTCTTCCCTAATAGTTAATTTATCACATGGAAAGCACTTTACTGTCAGAATCCAAATTAAAATCCTGTTTACTCTTTTCATTATTCAAAATCCAATATGCTAGTGAGCTTGATGCTTAGCATATTTTGAAACATTTCATGGGCTGAAAAAAAAGAATAGGTTGATAGCTTCACCATTTTAGGTATGAGAGTGGTAATTGTATCGTTCTACATCTTTAGCATTGATCCTCTCCACAATTTCAAAGGATTTTCTGTTCTCTGAATTACTGGGCTTTTTTTTTTACATTAATCATCATGTCTGTTGAGCAACTTTGTTTTGTGCAGGTCACTGTACCTGTTCTGTCTGCTTTGTCCTATCTGGTGCTTTGGCATTGACTTCCTTCTTTCAGTGCATTTTGGATAGAGGCGTTCTGATATAAGACATTAATAACTGCTTTCATAGGAACTGCATCCCCAAATGCTTGACGAGGTTAAATAAGACAGCTGCAAAAGGTTACATAAAAAATAGCAGATGCAGAGAGAATTTGAGTTATACTGGAGGGACGGAAAGGCAAAATTTTGTGACGTGATGTAAAAGGGAGAGAGTGCTGAGGTCACGAGATACAAAAAGGGCATTTCCATGGGGTGAGTGGTGGGTGAGAAAGTTTTGGCCCTGCAGTGATGAGGTGTTTTTGGGGGGAAGTGAGGCCAAGGCAGGCAGACTACAGCATATCCATGACTTATTTTTAAAACAACTTTGGGCCAATTATGCATTGGACTTGCAATGAAGGGGCAGTCACTGGAGTAGTTTTTAGCATGGAGGAAATGTGGAGGTCAAATCAAGTTAAATTCCAGTTGACTTCAGAAGTTGCTGCCTATCTTTATCTTTAGATATTGAACTGTCTTCATCCCCAAGGACAAACATGCTATCTTTGGTCCACCATGAGCTTCCACCTTGTTTCACTGGTAACACCTATTGTCGCTGTCTTTATAATAAGGTGAGGTTTTTACTTGCTGGTACCATTAGTCAAACCCTTTGACCTGGGCTTTCCTTTTGTTTGGTGCATTGCAGTTGCCCTCTGTCCCACATTGCCATCTGTCTGCCATCTACCTACACTTCTCCACTGGGCTTTGCAGGCTGCTTGTTTTACTTTGCAATAAAACAGCTTATTATTTGTGTTTCAACAGTTGTGACCTTTTGGAGAGGACTTGTATCTTTGCAGGATCTTTGTGTGTTTTGATGTGTATTTTATATACTTAGAAAGATAGCTTTACTTATAGTGACATTAATGTGGAATCACAGAAACCAAGTCAGCTGGCCTAGTGCTGCTATTTTAAGGAGAATTTGATGGGGAAGTAGTCTGACCATAAATCTGTGACAGGCATTTTAAAATAGAAAAGAAGAAGGAAGGTTCTTGGAAAAATACTTTAGAAAATAAACAGTTGCTTAGCTTGTGAAGATTTAGGACCTGATCCCCCCAAGTGCTGTAAATCTGTCTTCCATAAGAGGTGAGGCTGTGCAGGATGATTATCTGCTTGGTGAGGCTCTCTCATTTCACACATCCTGCGAGCCCACAGCAGCAGAAAGCGTTTTGGTCTTGCACAGCCACTGCAGGACACACTGTCTGTTATTAGCAGGTCTGCAATAGGAGCTGGACAGCTGGGTGGGTTTGTGGTAAAGATATCAAAATATTCCTTGGCAGCTCAAGGCAGAATTCCTGGTTCTGCCATGTGTTTTCTGGGTGACTTTGCATCACCTCTTTTTCTTCAGGTTTCTGGATTACTCATAGAGAATTTTGTGTCTTCTTAGGAAGACACAAAAGAGGGATGATGCCTCTCTTTTGGGGAGCTCTGGTCCCACTTCAGCCCTTCATCTACTTGAACAATGTTTCCCAAACAGTTTTGCTTTCATCCACTCACAGCAGTGAACTCCTGGCTGACTGTGCCTCCCTCCCAAACGCCACACAATGCACTCGAATGTGGCAGCAATGAATCACATTTTTTCTCCTTATATCTCTCAGCAAACTCTACTTGCTTCCTACCCCTATACAGGGATGCTTCTATTCCTTCCTCTATAGAAGCACTGCCCACCTCACCCACACTCCAAAAGTCCCCAGATGTTATGTGTGAATTCAGTGATTATTTTAATTTATAGTGCTTGGCTTAATGTATCTTAAAGCACATGTATTTTAACTAGAAACTCCCCAGGGACCTCGTTCAGAACTAATTGCTTGCTGTTTGTGCAATTCTTCAAATATGTAAAATGTTCTGTGAGGGCTTGGAATTCTTCAGCTCTGCCCTGGTTTGGTCATAAAGATGGGTAGGAGTGTCTAGCTGAACTGTAAGCCAGGGAATCAGGATGTATTGACCCTCGTTCTAGCCCTGCAGAGACAGTATGATTTTAGGCAAGTTAACTAAACTGGCCTACAGCTTGGATTTCCTGTAGGGGAAAGATAATGATTTTATTTTTAATTGCCCTAAAAATGCATGTTGAAAGGCTGACTGCAGCAATGGTTGGAAATTACACATGAAATTTATTATCATAACCCTTATTATTAGTACGTCATTGAGAGTGAATTTAGCTCAGATCATGTCTTCCCCCATAATGGGGAGGGGGGAGGGAGATGAGAGGATTTCTAAAATAACTCTGGAATAGATCTTTTTCTCATCATTTTGAGCATTTTCCATCTGCTGTGGGCACATTCCTGTTTTATTTCCTAAATATCTTTTCCTTCTCTTTATTTTACAGTTCCTTTTGCCAAGATTTTACTTCCCAATGACTGCTGCTGGGAGGGTTGCTGGGGGTATGTTGCAAGCAAGCATTTACCTTTCAGATTTTGCAGTTAATTGACTGGGAGGCAGTGGAAGTCCCTGCACCACTTCCACTAAGTGCTTGGCAGTTTAAATCCCTCTTGCAGTCCTTAAGTTACATTCCAGCCCTGGTGATTACCTGTATCTTCTCCTTTCCTTCTGTTGTAATAACAGAAAGAAGAGGTTTAGAGCAGCTGAATTCACAGGGTCTCATACATTTAAGGCTGGGATTGCATTTTAAGACAGTTCCTGGTCGTTCCAAGTTGGCAGGTTGGGGATGCTCCTGCTTGCCTGCTCCATTCAGTCTATCATGTTGCCATCTTTATACTCTACAGTAAATGCAGGACACACTATTCAGGGAAAAAGCACTGCCAGGGATGGCAAATGTATTCTGCAGTCTAAATTGAAAGCAGCTTCCTCTATTTCTGCATTTATAGCTGGAGAAGAGGGCTAAATTCACTCGTGAAGCAATTGTTTCATTGATTCCTTGCTCTGGGTAGCTTTGTATGGGCATTAGTCTCATGAAAGACAGTGCTTGAGGATGTCACATTCACCACCAAGGAAGAAAGTATCATGTATAAATGGTGATCACCTCATTTGTGATATGAGTTGTCGGTACAGCCTGTAATGTGGGGGCCTTGTTGCAGGACAGCTTCTGGTGAGCTCACTCGGTATTCCTCGGTCTCATTTACATCTCTGCTAACTGCATTATCCAATGTCACACGGGCTGTAATGTTTTAATGGTGGCCAAGTGGTTTTTAACAGGAAAGCAAGTATTTAATAGAAGTCAAATGTTGATTTTGCCAGATTTCCAATGGACTCTCATGTTTTCTTCCCCTTTTCCTTTTTTTTCCTTTGGTCAATCCACAATTATCTTTGTAAAAAAGGAATTGAGCCATATTAGTGGTATCAGTTACTTCTTGGGTAAGAAGTACTTCTCTGTGAAATACTTGAGTAGGTCCTTTCCATGTTTTCAAGCCCATAGATGGCAGATTTTTTGTCAGCTTGTAAATTTAAAGGACATCAGATTTTTCTGAAGCAATTTTACTTATCCTTATAACTCCCTTGGAGTTGGAAAAGCAGAGCTTCAGAGTATATTAAATGTGGGGAAGAGAGGTATAAGAAAACTAAATGATCCACCCAAGCTTATAATTGAAGCCTGGCACAGAGCAGGGCAATAAACCCAGTGCCTGGGCTCACATGCTGGCCATTCACCATTCTTTCTCCAGTTAATGTAAGCTCTGGTAGGAGTTTCTTATTCTTTTTCAAAGCCTCCATCTCCAACACTTACAACAGTTTTTATGCCTATGTAGTTTGGGGGCAGATTTAAAGATATGAATCACTTATCTGAAGAATAGTAGGCTCAAACCTCCCATATGTAGGCTGGTTTAATTTGAATTTCTTGACTTTTCGTAAGTGAGAAGCTGAATTCAGTTTCTTCCTTCTTTCAACTTTCCTTTGGATATCTACTGATATCCAAAAATGCAAAATGACATCTTGTTTCAGCCCACCAGAGCAGATGCATTGCAAGGGATTAGACTGGAATTTTTCCTAAAATGCAACGTTCTGAGGCTTCTTTGGAAAATGTAGCTGGGGAGCAGAGTGTGTGATGTTCACTTGATGCTAACCCACCGAGGCAGCAGATACACAGCAAGCCAAAGCTGTAGGCACAGGCAACCAGACAGCATTGCCAAAAAACAGAAGGCCTCTTGTTGAGGGCCAGTGCCCTGAAGGAGAAGCCAAATGGTGAGCCAACAGGACTCAGTGATGTCCAATGATAGGACAAGGGGCAACAGGTACAAGCTGGAACAGAAGAGGTTCCGAAGAAATACGGGGAAGAATTTCTTCCCCATTGAGGTGAGGGAGCACTGGAAGGGGCTGCCCAGATGGGCTGTGGAGTCTTCTTCTCTGGAGACATTCCAGACCCACCTGGATGAGTTCCTGTGTGACCTACTCTAGGTGGTCCTGCTCTGGCAGGGGGATTGGACTGGATGAGCTTTCAATGTCCCTTCCAGCCCTTGAGATTCTGTGATAGGCGTCAGGAGGGTCTCACTTACTGTCCACACAGGCAAAGAGCATCTCTTAGCTGTATCCAGACACAAGAGAAGAAACAGCAAAGATCCCTAGCTGAAGGAAGCAGATGTAGCTGAGGGGTTGGCTTAAGAGGGAAGCCAGTGCATGGAGCGGTTGGAATAGCTGTGTGTGTAGGTAGATGTGGGTATTTGAGGCTCTTGCATCCTTACCCCTATGCCACTTTGCCAGTGTCAATACCACTGATGGAGGTAAAGAGGAGCAGCAGCTTCAGCTTCCACGAAGAAGTGAGCTGCACAAGGATCCTGCATGGTTAAAGCCTGCTCAAGTGTACAGAAAACTGTTGCTTTCATCCTCATTGGGGTAAATTGACCTGCTAGATTTGGATGAGAGTAGATGAAAGGAAATGATGCAGAGTGAAGATATCTCTAGTGCAAAAGCTGTGTAGGAGGATGTAACAAGCTTCTGACAGATTCAAAAAGCTGATGACTCTTCAAACTATGGGCAAAATCCAGCTGTCCTGTCTCCATCCCATGTCTATCCCCAGCATCTCCTGCCTTTCAATTAACCTTTCATTAACCAGGCCTTTGATTGGGTGAATGGTTGGGTTAGAGGTTTCCAGATATATTGTCAAGATAAAACATGGGAAACTGAGGGAGTGGTGGGAAGGTGAAATTGTTAAAAAGTTATCATTTTGGCTGGGAAAGAGAAAATTAAGAGAGTAGTGAAGTTTGTGGGTTTTTTTGTCAGACCCTAATGATTTTTTTTCGAGAGTGATTAACTAAGTCTGATGAAAAAAATTACTGAATCCATTGCTGAAGGCCTAATTCTCTCTCTCATGCAAATTACAAGTCAGTCTGAAATGAAGCTGTGTAGGTGTCTTGCAGGAATTATTTGGTCCAGTATAATTACTACAGAATAAATGGGTGTTCCTCTGAAAAAAGAAGAGGAGGTGATAGGAAAGGGGCACATAAGCTTCGAGGCATGTTATTTGGAGTTATGAATGTCTGTGGAGAAACATGAAGGAGACAGAAAAATATCAAGTAAAATTATCTCTTTACAGGAAACATGGTTCACTAGGTTGGTTATGCCAGGCATAAATTTGGCCCATCAAGTCAGCAAAGCCTTACAGGCAAATATAAGGATATCATAAAAGTAGGAGGAATTAATTCTTCCTCAGAGGAAAAGACCACCCGTCGAGTCTTGAAGTTACTTTAATCCAAACCCTTGAACTCCTGTAGAACTTAAAGGAAATTCTTAATGGTGTAATGTGAGCACCAACTTGCCACAAGGCATCGGGGCAAATCCATCACAATTCTATGTTAAGTAAAGCTTCAAGTCTCAGCAGTGTTGTTTCATTCCACCACACAACTAAGAGGTCCCTCATGGCTTTGCTTTTAATTAATTAAGTCACAGTAGTGGTGAACATGGTGCTACAGCAGTTGCTTTCTGGCTAATTGTTCTCCAGGCATATTTGCAGCACTCCTGTCCAAATCCCAGGCTTGTTTCAGGAGTCAAGCTGCACAAATAAGTCCCTGCTATTAAAAGCAGTTTGTTTCCTGTTCCTTGGCAATCTGTTCCTAACACTAAGCCCCACTGGAGGGTGGACCTTTTTTTTAAGCCAAAAAATGGTGATATTTACCAACTACTGATGTGCTTTCAGACTCTACCCATGCTTAGCAAGTCAAGGTTTTCCGTGTCAACAGTGTGTTATTTCCAGCAGCAAGACTTTGCCGTGTCCAGTTTGACAGATCCCGGTACAATGGCACAATTCTTGTCATCCCTCAGGTCCTGGCTCTAAGATAACATATTCCTTCTCTCTCCTTCCTGCATTATGGTCTTTGAGCACTGAACCACTTTGGTATTTTTTTTTCCTGTGCAGATCACCCTAATATTAAAAGGCACCTTGCTCCCAAAGGTTTGCAAGCAGGAGGATGTGTTTTATACCACAGTGCTCCGATTCTCCATCTTAAACTGCAGGACAGACACAACAGATTAAATCAACTTATGCTTAGTCACATCTGCTTCATTTGTATCAAACTGGTGCCACTGAAGCAGAAAGCATTCTCATTCTCTCCACGTTGTACAAGCTGAAAATTAACTGGCTTTGCACATAATGAAACTCATACTTCATCTCTTTAAAATGATTGGACCTGTTTTCTATTTTTAAAGGAGAATGACTTACAGTTGCAACGTATGAGTCTATTACTAACGGAAGGGAGACTATTTCTTGTCATCTTCCTTGTTTACCTCTCTGGATTTATTTGTAGGAGGTCTGTAACTAAAACAATCCCTGTTTTTCCTCAACAGAATTAGGACAGCCCCTGGTGTGAAGATCATGGACATCAGAGTGAGCGATGCTGACCAGTGGGGAGTTCAAGAAGAGACAGACAGCGCCAAGTCCACTGCCACCATCACGTGTGTGCACAACGACCCAACTGCAGAGGGCAGGTAGGCCACCAACACTTCTGTGCATTAACCCTTGCTAAAATGCTGTGAGATATGTACAATAGCTGCTTTATTGAGTCCCATTGCTCTTTTAGTAGCAGTGTTTTTTCCTCCTCAGCCTCCTTGGAAACGCTATAGTTGATCTGATGAGAGCTTTTTTCCCTTTTGTTTCACTTCTGAGCTTTGGAGGTATTTTATCTAATTAAACTGGAGGGAGCCAACTAGTCTGGCTCACATTTGGTTTTTGTGCACCTTCAGGGCAGTGGGAGAAATCCTGTTGCCAAAGAGGCAACAGAAAAAAATGGATTAAAATAGAGAAATACAAAGAGCAATTGAAAGCAATATTGGACAACGTTGTCTTCTTTATTTGAAAAGCTATGAAAGAAATTGCTATTAAGTGTTATTCATTATTACTGCAAAACACCCATGAGTGTCTATGAACTGCCTCATGAATGCTGTGCATGTTTGTTACAGTTACACTCCCACAAGCTGTATCAAGGATAAGGAGAAAATGACTTTGTTAGTTAAACTTACGTATTTTACAATAGAAGCAATTTCTCTCTGTTATCATGCACTTACTGTACACTTACTGTACACTGTATTGAAATTTACCTTGAAATTGTATCATAATTAGGAAATCACAAAACTTTATGCCAAATTTTTCCTTTGAGCAATCTTTAGCATCCATCTTTTCCCAAAAGCTTCTGTAAGGCAGAAAAATGGTGGTTAGTAATTGTTTAGACCTAGGAAGATTATTGCCAGAGGTTTGGAGACCAAGCTTCTACTCTGTCTAGTTTCTGAAGCTGTATTTAAGGAGCAAATGAATCCCATCAAACTCTGGGCACCCGGATACAAGTGTTGAGGTGAAAGCTATTAACCTGAGTTTACTTTTTTTAGCAGCAGCGATAAATAGGCACTACTGAGGTGGGAGTCCTCTTGGATGTGTAAATCAGGCCTGATGAATAGCGAGGGAAACGTGCCTGTTTCTCTCCAATAAAGATGAAGAGTGGAGGCGACTGAGTGGGACTCAGACATTTGCGTCGTAAACGAGTGAAGTGAGGGGAGGTGATTCCCTGCTCTGTGTCTCTGGTTAAGTCAAGTGCTACAGAGGTTTCTGGCATGAAATCCCAGGCAAACTTTTCAGTTCATTGGCTGCCTCACACACCTTGGGGAGGAGTTCCCTCATGTTTCCTAAGCACATTTGTCAAATTGGCCATTCTGATGTTGTAATGTAGGAAATTTTAGCTACCATCCATCATGGGTTATTGCACTGATAAAGCAGAGCTCTGGCAGCTGGATTTGGTGCTATTTGCTTTGTCTTCAAATCCTTTGACTTTTGGCAAGATTCCCTAGTTCTTCCAAAAGCTGTTAAAAACCACTGAGTCTCTTTTGTGGGGTGAGAGCTCAGCCAGCGGAGACTCTGGCTCAGAGGGGAAGCTTCCTGCTGGTCCTGGACCTGTGTGATGACACATCAAATCTCAGCCTGAATTAGCTCAGGTGGCTGATCCGAGTGGTTGTGCAGTATCTGCTCTCTGCTGAACGTTGTACTCAGGTTTTTTTTTTTTTGCTAGAACAACTGTGACTTTGTTCCATTTAGAGCAAGGTGCAAAGCCATCAATTTGAAAGTAAAACACTGAGTTAAAGGAAGGCTTGAGATCATTTGGTGTTACAGAGGAATCTCTCTATTGAAATGAAACAACTATTTTTAAAGTTAGACAAAAAATAGGATGAAGACTGAAACTTATTGCCTTGTATGTGGTTTCTCTAATCCATGAAATTATACCTGTCACAGTAACTTAGTTTTTATTAAAACTGATTTTTGCTTTGTGTTGAACTGTTGAATTGCACAAAAGCAACAAATCTCAAGTTAATTAATACTTTGACCCTTCCCTTTGTGAGATTAGTTTAATATTTTTGGATTAATTAAAGTATGCAAATAGGAACTGCTGAAAGATCATTTCCAGATTTGAAAATATTGTAGTGCTTAGAGTAAATATTTAACTTCGATCTTTATTTTAATTTGCCTTTTTGGCCATAATGGTGGCCCTCTTGTTTCTTTTGAAGAGTGTGAAGTGCTTATGTGGGGCTCTTCTGTTTCAATTTAATAAGCACAGACCTGAACTTGGTTCTGTTAGGGTCAATGTGGCAAAACTGTCACTAGACCTGATTCATCTGTTTCTCCTTTTAGTAATCCAAGGAGCTTCATTAAAGGCAGTTTATGTATGAGGGGGAGGGCAGGATCAATCTCTATCGTTGCAGAGCAGATGCTATTAGTAAACAGAATTGTATCTACCTCAGGGGAGACAGTTTTTTCTCTCTTGGAAGGAATTTCAGGTCTGCTGACTTGCCTGGTGTTGCACTGGTAGTAGAGATGTGGATAAGGAAGGATGGAGGCTCTGAGCCTGGCTAATTTCATCTGAGGAAGAGATGACCGAGTTTGCCATGGTTTTGCATCCTCCCTTGGGCTTTGTGAGAGCACAGAGAGCCCGGCAGCCCCACAAGCTGTCTGTGCTGGCATAGCTGGGAGGCTTGGCCAAAGTGAGAAACTCCAGCAAGTCACAGCTGCATTCGTTGAAATGTCTGACTCTCCTCGTTGCCCTTAGCTCAGAGAGAGGTCTGTTCTCCACTGCTTTGCACTTGGGTTGCTCTTTCTTCCCCAGTGTGCGGCTGATAAGAGCCCCCGACAGACACTGCCTGCAAGGAGAGAGGTGGCTTTGGGCTGTGAGATGTTGGTAATCCAGTCTGCTTTCCTTTCAGCCAGTGTTATCGGCTGGAGCCTTTTCAAATTTGCTTACTTTTCTAATCTTTCTCCTTCTCCCCTTCACAGTGTTATCATTATCGTGAGTTTCTCATCTCCATTTCTCACATTTCCCTACGCAAATTGAGTGTTCATTAAAATGCTTTAAATTAAGACCTTTCCTCCTTTCATGCAGAGTGCATCATGCCTTTTCTGTGCATTACTTAAAAAAGAAATTCCTTATCACAATGTTTCAGGCAGTTTACATTATATTCTATTAAAAATCCATTTTGTCCAAGGTTGTCACAATTCATAGATTAAAGCTTTCCAGAGTGTGTTTTGTTAGGAATACATTCATAAATTCACCTCTTTAGTAGTCCCATAAGCTTGTATTTAAAACCTCTTTTTGATAATGTAGTTGAACAAAAAAGCACAAAAAGAAGAGATTTAACTATCCACACACAAGTGTATATGCACACATCTGTTCTGACCTGTGTGGAGCCTGGCTTTGTCCTTACTGCTGCCATCTCTTAGGACTTCTTGGTAGCTTGTTGGGTGAAGAGATTGATTGTTGTCATCTGGAGTTATTCTCCCTCATAGTCTCTCCTTGGGGCAGAGCTCTGTGAATCTCACTTTGGTAGGGTTAGTTGAAGCAACAGTGTGTTTTGTTTCAAAAAGACAGTTGCTATTTCAACCACAAATACTCCTGTGTTATGCCTGCAGTTGGACCCAGCGCTTCCATCATCCCATAGGAAAGGATCCTGATGAATTTCTGCATGGAGTGCAGAGTGCATCTTACAAGGAGTAAAGGATTTCAGGACTGGTGGGCTTAGGTAAAAATCCAGTGCTTTCAGCCTCTCGTGCAGAATAGGTGTGTTTGTGAAGGATTGGGATCCCCTGGGAGGTACTGCTCTATGTTGAATTGTTGCAAAAATGCTTTTAAAATACAAGGCTGAAATCCGGGAGTCTTTTAGACAGAACTCCATTGTGGTTTGCAGAAAACAGATCCTATTTTTGTAAAGACCTTTTTCCACTGTGTTTGCCAAAAGGTGGATTGAACCTTGAGATTCTTCTGTCCTTTGCTCCTCAGAGTTCTCTGGAAGCAGCTCAGGAACATGCCACAAATTAGGCTGTAGGGCATGAGGACTTGAAAAGCTACCTGAGAGCATTGTCGGTGTTTGGCCAGTTATAGTACCTTGGAACTCACTGCTGGTATCCAGAGGAATGGGATTTCAGGAACTTTGCCAGAGTGATTTAGCATTTTGTGGGATTAGGTGATTTCAAATCATTGGTGAGCACGAGCTGAGTTTCTGCAGTCTCATTTGAAAGGCCGCACAATCTGACCTGTTTTGTGGTGCTCGATGTCTCCTTGCTGGAAAGCTGAAGAACAAGAACTTAGCATGACCTGACCTTTAGTTCAGGACACATGAGATGGCACAAACACAAAAACTTAGGCCAGAGAGTTGCACCCCTGCTTGGAGAGGGTTGTATGAATAGATCCTTCTCTTTACTCCGGAAAACTGTCATTAAATTGTATTGGATTATTGCAAGGTGAGGAGAGTCTAATTCTCAGATAAACTAGTACTTTAATCAAAAAGGTTATATTTATGCTAACTAGCAAAGTTAATGAAACTGATTTTACCTGCAGTGCTGAGTATAGTGTTACTGAGACCAAACTGGTTCTTCTCACTTAGGGATTATTTTATCTCCATGTCTATAATATAGCTTCCATCTCAGGATATTCATTGCTGCATAAATTAAACTTGCATGAGGGACACTCAGAATGCAGAATTAGGGAAGATGAAATCTTCAGAGGGATTTTTTTTCCAAGTCTCCTCAAAAGTATTTATTCTCTTGCCTGGAAATGTATGTTTTATTATCTGATGCAGACCAGCCCAGCTGTCCAGCATTTGACATCATCTATCTTGAATAAAAATTAAGATTCTATAATGATCCTTCCATTTATTTACCATTTTAAGAGGTATTTACAGAATTCAGATAGTTTAAATGACTCTATAAAATTGTAATTGTAGTGTGTGTATATGTGTCTTTAAATTAGGACAAGCACTTATTTCATATATTTATAGCTATGCAAATAGATCCTCCTATTTTAAAGTAATTCATTTATTTTTCTGTGCTTGGGAGTACCCTTTGAACCAGAAATATTACTGAAAAGGAAGATGCAAAGTTGGCTGCCAGTTAAGATATGTGCATATATTTATTTAAAGTAAATATATGTTATTGGAGCTGATGATCAACTGAGCAAACGTGTGTCATTTGGTTTTGTTTTTCAATCTTTGGGTATATCCCAAAAAAAAAGCTGAGGTTCTTTCCCTCCTCACTTTGACAGGCAGCTTTGAGACTCACATCCCTTTATTGTGGGGAATACCTTTTTCCCCACTACGTGTTCCAGTCCCCTCTCTACCAAGGACAATAAGCAAACACTCCACCTGGAAGGCCTCTGGGTACTGTGATGCTTCCTGGCTGAACTCAGCACTAGCTCTGCCAGATTTGAGCACTCTCTCATGGCTTTTTGGAGGTGTTTCTGCACTGAATTCTCCACTTCCACTCCAGAATGATATACTTGGGTCACGTATTGCCTCCAAGCTCATATGCCATCAAGAAATGGAGATGTGGTGCAGAGACTCCCACTGTCTCCAAAGCAGAGCATGCTGTGGTCCTGGTTGGTTGAAGAGCTGATTTGCTGCAGTGACTTTGCTTTCTGGAGGGTGCAGCTTGGTTGTATCTGCAGTGTCTGTGCTCTCAGTTGATACAGCATAGGGCAGGCTGAAGCTAGAACGAGGAGTCTGGCTGCTTCTATAAGATAAATAAGCCTATAAAGATGGGTGGCTGCAGGCTGCTGTAGTACAAAGCAGTGTGCTGTTAACCACACTGGGGAAGACATCAGGACATGCAGTGAAACACCTACTGATGTCTTTATTGCCAGAGGAACTTGCTTGGCCCTAGGACACTGAGCGTGTAAAGTGCCATCAGCAACAACAGTTGGCTGACAGAAGATCAATTGCATGTGTTGCTTTACACAAAAGAGCAGTAACTGGTACTGCCAGCCAGCCTTGCTCTGTCTTATTTTAGGCCCATGCAAAGGCAGTGGGCTGGATGCCATTAAGTTCACATAGGACTAAAGTGAATGTGTAAGAGGAGCAGAGGGAGCGAAGGAGCAGAGGGAGCAAGAAGATGTGTAAAGCTGACAGGAAAGAATAGACATGAGCTGAGGAAAAGAACGTGGAGAGGTGGGGAAGGGAAAGCTCATGGTTGTCATGCCCTGCCAGACTAGTCTGGTGTCGGTGAAGTAGTCAGACCTTCCTTAGGTTCTCTTTCTACCACGAAAGCCATGCTTCCATGAAGTCATACTTCAACTACTTTGAAAAGGAAGGTTTTGAATTAAAAAAGAAATAGAGGAACTGAAGGTGTGGGAAGAAGTCATGGACTATGTGATGCACATACTGGCTTGGGTGTTTCCCTCCTATTCTTATGCACTTACTGCTTTCCTTAGTCAGAGATGTCATGGGCAAAGAAATGTACTTTGAATGTAGAATGTGCATGGCCTACAGATCCTGCAGGAGTTCATTCTCTGGCCTTTGACCAGACCCCAAGGCAGCACTGTCTCTTGAGCCATTGATGAAGAAGATTTTCTCTTTAATGCACCGGTTTTAAGGTTGTGACCTCTATTATGAGTGATGGAGTCTGCTCTGCTTTGTGTAAAGTGTTCCAGTGAGAAGCATCCACACACAATTTCAAACATAAACGACTCAATAGAATCACAAAGAAAACCTGAGGTACAAGCATTTTAACTAACCTTTATTCTTTACATGTATGCCTTTTTGTATAAAAGAACCCAAGCCTGCTTGGAAATGTTTCTATAAGATAAAAGTACTGACACCTCACAGTAGCTTCGAGAGGACACAGAAAATATCAAACAAATTAACAGCGGTAGGAGGGACAACTTATTGTAGAAAGATCTAGGTTTTAGGATCAAATAGGAATCCTTCCCTCATTTCTGGAGGGATTTTTTTTGTTCTCTCTCTCTTTTTTTTCCTCCATTCAAGGCCAAGAACAATGAAATTGTCTGTCCATCTCCTGTCGGGAGCCTAATAGCCTGGAAACCACATGAATTCTGTCCTGGCCAGCCAGCTCTTTCGCATGACTGTTTCTTCCTCTTTCTTAGTTAGGCTCACTGCTGCTCTGGTAAAGACTCCAGTAGAGACGGGTCAGAGGGATTACTGACTGGTAGTCTAGATAATTGCTTCCTGGCCCCAGTTCACCAGTCCAAGAAGGTAATGACTTTAGTGACTCTTCTTATTCCATCCTTGCCGTGCAGATATGGTACATTTCTTATGACCCAAGGATACGGTTTTGAACAAATATACCTTTGATAGTTGGAAAATCCTGTTGTGCAGTGCAGCATGGAACCCTGACAAGGTAAATATACTGTTGTCTTGAAAATTTGAAAAATGAGGAACAACTTGTCAGAAGAACCCAGTAGTATTCACTCCTAGTCATTGGAGTAAGATGATACAACACAGAGGGGGTGAAAGAACATAAAGGAATGATCAGTGGAACTCCCTAATCCTTTGGTCACTTCCTTGATGCAGCAATGAAAGTGCAAAGAAGGGGCTTAAATAAACTCCTCACAAGTGTGGACCACAGAACCGGACCCAAAGCCTATTCTGAGTGACATTTCCTTTGAAAGATGAGCCCAATCATTCTGAAATAAGTCTTTTTTTTTTTTTAATTTGACCTAATTAGCTTCATTTTGGGTATATAATTCCTAGATGTGGATCTCAATATTGATGTAACAGTTGGGAAAGTTTAATTTCAGGGTAGGGTAGTCTACATAATTAGGACTGCAAGAATATAGCAGGGAGGCAGGGAGCAAATTTCAAATGCATGCTGATGAGTGAATGACTGTTCAAATAGTTATTCATCCATTGGTGCTTGCATGCTTTTTCCATATTGGATGCCAAAAGGAGTGATGACATGTTCAAGAGTCAGTGGGCTTCTCCGGGTCTCTACCGGTTTACTGTCTGTTATTTCCCATGCAGTATATTTTAATGGTCATGTGGATGATTGCACATGAGTTATCACAGGAGGTCCATGAGGGAAATCTTTGCAATTCTGGAAAATTTCTACAGCTTTAAAGAGCTATGTGTGCACATTCCAGCTGTGCTTAATTAATAACTTAAGACTAAGTGATAAAGACCAAGTGAGCATGGCTGCTGAACTCATCACTCCCATAAGAGATGTTCTGACTTAAGGAACAAAAGTGATTGTGTGTTGGATTTTTGGGCTTTGTTTCTATAGTTTCATATTTTTCTTTCTCCCTTGAGAACTTAGACTTGAAGAAACCTTTTCTTTGATGTCTGCTTGTCCGAATACCCAGGAAACAGAATTCTTAATCATGGTTCATCTTATAAATGTGGGGTCTGCATCTATTTGGTGCCTGTGCAGCACCTTTAGATACCTAAAATCACCTTACTGATGGGAAAGTTTTAAAGAGCCTTATGGAAATCAAAGAGAGAGAGAGGACGGTCAAAACCATTAAGTCACAAAAATATTACCTGATTCTTCTGTAAATACTGTACGTATTTACATGGTCCCAGATTAACCCCCCTTTTTTTGGGCAAACTTAAGTCTAAATTCAGAAGGACATCCTTATGTAGGGTGCCACTTAAGTATGTACTTGTTTTGAGTACCTACCTTGGTTCTGTTGATGCCAGGTATAATGATAAAGGAGATACTCAGAGTCAGCAATTAGAGACAGCAATATATTGAAAATATAAGTCTGAATGGTAAGTCATGTTATATAAAATGAGAGGCATTAGTGTGTCATGTGAAAATACTGTGGAGATCAGAAGCTGAAATCTTCTGTGGCACAGAAACTTTTGTGAGTGTATTGTATGATGCTAAGGACTTTCTCACAGAATCACAGGATCTTAAGGGTTGGAAGGGACCTCCAAAGCTCATCCAGTCCAATCCCCCTGCCAGAGCAAGGCCACCTAGAGTAGGACACACAGGAATGATGTAACAGATTTTTGTGACATATTTTGTGTCAAATTTTGTGACAAATATGTGTCAATTTTTGGACAATGCTACACAGAGATTGAAGTACTGTAATTGGATTGTTCTTTGCTATAATAGAACTGGAAAAGATTATTGAATGAATGTGGAACTGGGGAGATGATACTTAAGGTATGTTTAATTCCCACTTTTACCAATGTGTAAGGTTGACTTGTAGTTGAGCCTATTGCATACATTGCTTAAGTAACAACTGATGCATTAAAGTGTAAAAGCTAACAACTCACTTATTAGGCAGTTAGCCAAAATTTAAACTCATTTTATTGTTAGTATGTGCTGTTGCTAGACAGGCAAATATTAAGTTTGTTACTTTGATTTGACTCCTCTGTGCCAAACACATTTTAAAACATCCCAGCATTAGCTTTGCATGAATTATTTTTGCTTTAGTTAGATTTTTTCACTCATTTTGCCACTGATATTCCTCACCTGTGTTTATAACTTAAAAAGTTCCTAAACGCTCGTGAAATGGAAAAATAAGAATTGGCTGATGCTTCTGTCAGTGTCAGCAGATTATTTTTCTTTATTCCTTTAAGCCTCACTGTTTCCTTGGAAAGACCATTTGAGTTGGAGTTCAGCTAAGAGCCCTCACACATGGCACTTCTGCAAGATCCCTGGTCCTCTGGGGCATCCAAAGGCTAACTGTGTAGAGGTTATGCCACTCCAGAGGCCAGCTTGTGCCCATATGGAAAGGCCAGAGATAAAACGACCTTTCCAGGGAGCACTGGTAATTAGGAAAGCTCTGTGGCAAAAGGCAAAATGCTGTGGAGCACATTTGACCACAATAGCTTCCCTGTGGGATGGAACAGCTTGGATCAGGACTGTTTACCAGCTTATCTCACTAGACCTGGAATAGGAGAAGAGTTATGTCCACTTGGTCCCTGCCTGAAAATGTAGGACACTGTTTTGTTGTAAACTTGGACGTGGCATCTTTGGGACCTTGAAAGCTGGCTCTGTTTGTTCTTTCTATGCAGTTTGGGTTATGTGAATTTTCCCAGGCTCCTTGTTAAGGGGTTTGCTGTGAAATATTGCACTCGTTAAGGCAAAATCACTAAACCTTTGGCCCAAAAGCTTTCCTTAAATTCAACTGCCAATAGCTTGATCTTGCAAAAATTCCCCTTTTTTTTCCATTGGTATGGTTAATGAACAGGTTTGGTTCTTCAGAAGTTCTTGGACTCACTGCACTCAAAAGCTTGGCACTTATAAGGCTCATGAAGAGTTTTGCTGTTGAAGTTTCTCTTCTGCATGTGTCATCTAGGTGAGCAGCTCTGAGCTGAGGGATAGGCAAACACAAATCCTCCCTGATGCTTGCAAAGGTTGTGTTGGCTGGTGTGCAGTAACAGGACCCACAGTGTTACCTTCCTTCCAATACCCTTTACTTGCAAATTTTTTGCTTCCCTTTTGATACCATTAAGGAGTTAATTGTGGGATTCCTGGACTGTCAGGCTCTCTCAAGGCAATGTCCCTGTTACTGGCAGCCCAGACAGGTGGTCACTTGAATGCTTAACACATTTCAGGTCCTTAGCTCTTCAGGGAGTGCTCAGCACTGCACAATAAAAAAAGAATTATTTGATCTTTTTCTCTGAGGAGTTTTCAGTGCAGAGATTTAACTCTAGAAGTTATTGACCTCAGCAGTGAGTGGACAGTGAAGCTATTTGGGTTCCTATTTTCACTCTTCCTCTAGGACAATTTTTGTCCATAGTGGTTTTCTAAATCTGTGACTGGTGTATCCTTTTGTTAGACAAGCACTCTTCTTAATGGTGCACTATTTAATTTCTCTAGTGACAAGAGGAAGAAATAAGTTATTCCTCTTTCAAAAAGAGTGATTTAAGTAGGGAATAATGAATGCAAAATGCTGTCATTAAAAATCAGCAGATAAGCTGATGGATCACCTGTCACTCCCAAGCCTTGCCATAAAGGAAAAGGAGATAGATTTTTTTTTTTAAGAAATAGAAATGATAACAGTGAGTATGGAACATGTTGACTGTGAATGTCTTAATAATGAAAACTATTATTTATTCAGTGAACAACACCTTGCAAGTCCCTGCTGACCAATACGTTGTAGAAGAGAATGTTTTTCTTCAAGAGCCTTCCAAAAAGGATGTAGCATGAGAATCTTCTCTGTACTTCACCACTTTTCTTGTGGTAGATATTAATTCTATACCACAGCAGTGTATTGGCATGAAATTGGATTTGCCACAATATATACAGTAGGCTGTTTCAAGTGGGCATCACGTCTATGCTGGAAGCACCATTTGGGTGGCTGCAGTGGGAGATGCCAGTCTGATCTTCCCTGTTCCCTGTTCTAAGTTTTTATGTGGGGTTTTTTTCCAGTGGAGTGCTCCTCTGCAATGTAGTCAGTAATCTAGATATTAGACTGAGACTTGTTTGGAGTTCAGTAACATTAAAACTTGCTACTTATTTCCTTGACTGAAATAGGACCTGACTATCTCAGTCCAGCATCTGATTTAGCCAGATACAAGTTCTCTGTTCCTCACTACACACCCTAGAACATCTATTGTTCTCATTTATTATGAGGACACAGGGTAGGAGAAGTTCAAGCCCTCATCACAGTACATTCTCCATCTCACAGAAGCATTTCTATCAACTGTGTCTAAAGCTTTGTGAAATGATGCTGTCATAAGGCTAGTAACAAGCCTCGGCCTCTGGGAAGAAGACTGTCATAAATACAATATAAAACCCATTTGTAGTGGTTGCAACCAGCAGCACTTTCCTCCCTGCACCTCCCCAAGTGTCTCAAAATAGTCACCCATGCTAGATAAAGGTGGTTCACAGCATGGCCCACGACTCAGTGGATGTGGTCAGTCTTGCATGGCTGCAGGAACTGCGCTTTTGTAGGGGCAGTGGCAGAACAGAAGGGGCTGGAACACTACAGCTCTCTTTCTGTTTGTTGTCCCAGGCCAGGTATACATAAGCATGTTCTGGAAAAGACTATGATGGAGGGGGAAAAAAATGTCAAATGTGTTCTTAGAAGTTGAAAATAACAGTAGATTTCTGTTGATTTGGAGATGCCCAGGCATTTGTACCTTTATTCTTTGAACAAGTGTTTAAAAACACTGCAGGGCTCCTTTCTTTGTGCTTTACAGAACAAATTCTCTGATATCTTTTTTAAGAATATATAATAACAATAAATATTATAAAGAACTGGAGAACTGGATGGGTGGGAGCAGGATTCCTTTCAACCAACTGAATGGAACAAGAAGTTGATCACCTGCAGTGGGACAATTTGTGCTTTTGCCTCTTGTGATGCAGTGAATTCATGAAGCTTTTGGGTTGGCATCGGGTAATCCTTCAATTTTACTTTTTTGATGAGGGGATGTCTGCTGGACTTCTTCTCTCCACCTCTTCCTCCACGCCCAAGCTCCAGCAGAGATCAACAGAACTGATGTAGTGATGTGAGCCGTAATTCTGTTTTAGCCATGATTACACGTCAGTCTGCTGCACACCGTAAGTGGTGCTTCTGGATTCCTGCTGGGAGCAGTTGATTAGATTCTGGAACCTTTTATTCTATACATAAGGATTTTTTTTTCTTTAACAAAGCATAGAAACACACAAAAGCCCCAAGTTTACTCTTTATTCTCTTTTTTCCCCCACTAATACCTCACGTTTAAATGCAAAACTACAATGTTTTTTGGCACGCCTGGCCTTCCTTAACTCCACGTGTCCTCTCCTGAATAAATGTTCATAATGACCCTAAATTTATGATGTCTGTGACCTAGGTAGAAATGTCCTACAAAATGGGAATCTTAAGTTGAATTTTGGGATCTCTCTGACAGCATGACTGCTAACTGCAAGTTTATTTGTAGCCCTGCTTGTTACATTTTCTTTGTCAGCACAAGCTTCATTGCTCCAAACACATTACTGAATGAAAGAAGCTATTCTTTTATTTGGTAATGCTGATGCCTGTAATCCATTCTGTTCATTTTCTGTGCTGCTATTTTCTTTGTGTGGTTCTTCTCCAGCTTATGTAGCACAGAAAAACTTAATTGCTTAAGTCTGATGTACTTTTCTATTCCTGGCAACAGTGTAGGTTGCTAAACCATTATGTGGGAGATGCCTTCTGGAATATGAAGTGTGTGTTGCAGTTGGGATATGGCAGGGTTAGAGCCTGGTCCAGGAGGAGCCTTTTAATTAGCTTTTTGAATATTTTCTGTAGAGCTGACAATGAGATTGTCATTTCCTGAGCAATTTTTGCTAGTGGAAAGCTCTCCTACTGAAGATCTCATGTTACAAGGCTTTCCTGATATGTGTTGTACCCCTTAGTTTTGGGGCATGAGGAGTGAAACCCCTGAATTTATTACCAGCAGCTGATGTTTGACAGAAGCCAGGATGAAACTCTGATTGATTTGATGTCACAAAGACCCTGTTTCCTTTCATAGATGGTCACCTGATTTCTTGACATTCAAAGCTTTATCAGTTGGTAATATTTGCAAATAATATGTTTGTTGCTGGATAATGTCTAACACTGGAGACTGATCAAGCCCCAAAAGGCTTGGGCAGCTTATGTTTACTCATTTGCACATACTGTACCTGAGTCTTAATTTAACTAATTGGGTCTCTGGATGAACTCTTCACTTCTGGCCAGGTGCAAAATGATATCTTGTATAATGAAGACTCTTCAGAAGCCCAGGCCCTGGGGTTGGTCAGGATTGAATTATTCCCTGACCTACACCTGGCTCTTGGGCAACTGGTTAAAACTCCTCTGTGAGTTGTCAAAATGCTATAGAGGAATAACTCTGCGATACACAGACCCTTTGTGGTTTATGTGAATGAGCTTAATTTCAGCTGTAGTTCAGTTTATTTGTCATAAAACACTAGGACAATGCTGGACTCTTATGTACAAAGGAATTTTATGAAGTAGTGCCATTTTTATCATGTCTTTTCTAGTATTTGCATTCTAAGTCATTGACTCCTAAAGTCAAATGATTTTGAAGCAGAATTCCAGTTGCATTTAAATATAAAAGTAAGGTTCTGCTTCTTGTGACTGATGAACAGTCTTGAAAATTTCCTGAGACCAAAAAAGATGAAAAAGAACAGAAAGAATGCTTAAAAACTTTAGGGATCCTTCAGGTGAGCTCATGAACCTGCAGGATCTGATACATGGGTTTTGCATATTGGTAGTGCAGCGGATGGCTGCTCGTAGAGCCCTTGCATTGGGAACAGTTGGACTGCATGCTGCTGTAAGGAGGACTTCCATGGCTTCAGGCATAAGTTATCTGTCTTCTGAGAGTGGTCATTTGATTTCCTGTCTTGGCAATTAATGATGGAGCAAACAGTAGTTTTAAGAGAAGCATGGTCAGTCTACTTGTTAATACACCGTGAACACAAACACTGTAAGTTCTGAGGATCCCTGCACTGCTAATTAGTATTTCTGTGGTTTCACTAATCACTTGAACTGGGAACGTGGCCAAAACTAACAGAAGAGGCTTCCAGTACAATAAATTGTTTTAATTTTGTGATCTGATCTTATGCATGGCTCGGTGTTTCTGAAGGCAAGGGTGGAATCAAATCTCATTTTGCATGATAACGTATGCAAATCAGAACTTTTTGGTTCCAAATGAAGCTCCACTTCTATTGACATGGTTCTAGGAAGATGCTGTTAAGAGTAAAAAGCCACTAAAACTTTATTTTGCTGATAATATTTCATTATTGCTTTGTAAGCTACCTTATCCATAGGGCAAAATCTGCCAGAGAGATAAGATCCCATAACTCCCGTTTGCTTGTATCATTCTCTTTATGATTTATAGAGTGCCGTAGATGTTCATGGCATTTTGGAGACATATAAAAGATTGACATGTTCTTGCCTCAAAGAATTTAGAAATTCTGCAGTTTAGCAGCAGTCAGCAGTTCCTCCCATCTGAATTTTACTTTTAATGGCACCGTATAAAATCACTATTACACAGCCACCAAATGAAATGGCATTTTATTTTTAGTTACAAATGTGATGTTTTTAAAATGTTTGCTCAAGGTCCTGGGCTGCCTGCATGATGGGCCAGCAGATTCTGTTCTCTGGCCTGGAGACAGAACAGAAATGGCCTGAAGTAAGTAGCTCGCTGTCCTCTCACCGGGAGAGATTACCTGAAGCATCCCTGTGACTGCCAGTTAAGAGGAACACATAACACTAAACGTGGTAGGGACGTTTATGATATGAGTAAAACTCTCTGCTGAGGAGGAGAAGATTCATAGTTCCTTTCACAGCAGGAACCAAAGTGCACTCCTGTGGTAATGACTCCTGGCCATCCCTGGTTTATGCGAGATTTGAATGGGTGACTGAGCAATGAAATGCTCTGTATCCCGTTATCAGCTTCTTGATTCTCAGAGCAGGTGCTGCAGACTTCTAGCAAGCAGCTTGGGATGAGTCCTGGAGCTCTTACAGAGGTCAACCAGCTAATTCCTCACCAACTACCCAGAAAATCTTACCATTAAAGTTTAAGGGTCTAGGTGAGTAAAATTTTTGCTGTGGATAATGTCCCTGTCTGAAGCAGGATACAGCCAGCTGCTCAACTTTTTACTTAATTGTATATAAAACCTTTTCCTATCATAGAGTTTGAATTCCATGTTATCACCAGTATTTGGGAAGTTGCTTTGCACGTCTATATTCTGCTTTATGTCCTTAGAGCAAAATGTGAGTGAAGTTTCACCTTTCACACATGCAATTTTAGTTGTATAAAGTAGAATCCTTCTATATCCTGCCCAGGCAATTCAACAGAATTATATATATAAACATGACATTAAAGGCAATTTTCTAAGCCTCATGATTACACTGATTTTGTTTGTCACACACCTGCATGTACTGACTTAACATATTCTGTCACTCATAGTAAACCGTCCCACAGCGTAATGTGACATATGCTAATGAATGTGACACACAGTGATCTTTCGAAGCCAAGGTACTTGGAAAGGTCTTACTTTCACCTTATTAAGTGCTTTGATAATTCATTTATTGAAAATAAGATTCTGTGAGTTTTAAGGGGCTGTATTTACCCTAAAGAGAAATTAAATTAACTTAAATTTTATGGGTTGCTTTGATGAATTCTAGCCTAAAAGATTTTTGAGCAGCAGACTGGTGGGAGGCTGGAATTATTTGGAGGGGTTTTGTTTCTAAGGAGGTGAGTGAAAAGCTCCCACTAATTTCAGTGGGAACTTGAGCAAGCTGTTATACTGTCGTCCGCTTACATTTTCTCAGTGCAAGACAGCAGCAGGGGTGGGTGGTTTTGTCTGGATTCATGGGTATAACATAAGGCATTCAGAGGACTGCAAGGTCAAAACCACTAGTGTTTGTCAGACACCTTGCCTTTCTCTTGGAAGAAAAGCTCAGCAGAGAGCACGATGTAAAAGAATTAACCAAATACAGTTTCAAAGACAGCAAGCTTTCCTAAGGACTTTGGGAAGGGAGGACTACTGTTGATCCTTCTGTCAGCCCTGAAATGCAACTTTACACTGGTGCAAATATTCTCACATGGGGGTGTGAGGATAGAGGTGTGTATAACTGTCTTATAATTCCCTGATGCACAGGGTTTTATTCTCCATTTGCTGGGGGAGATGAGTGGATATGCGCTGTGCTGGGCTAACTCCAGCTTCCAAGCTCTGTGCATCCGCAGCTTTGTGTTTCCTTTGTTCCAGTTACCTCTTTTCATATTTCTTTGTTGTTTGCCATCTCTGGTTGCCTACAGTGGGTAATCATGCTTTGGTACCAGCTTTTTATGTTGTACTGGGTGGCACCTTCCTTTAAGGTTGTTACCTTTTTGAGTATGGTGAGTGCTGATTTTGTTATGCACAGCACTGCAGTTAGGGAGAGCTCTGTTGGGCAGGATTTGGTTTTCATCCGATCTCTGTGCTGGTGAAACACCTTTTGACTCCTGGTAGCAACTCAGGGTTGACCAGTTGT
This sequence comes from Colius striatus, assembly GCF_028858725.1. Lineage (NCBI taxonomy): Eukaryota > Metazoa > Chordata > Aves > Coliiformes > Coliidae > Colius > Colius striatus. The sequence goes on along the minus strand of NC_084775.1, from coordinate 12,612,488 downwards.
GTCCTCAGCTGACAAAAAAAGTTGAAATAGATTTTAGTAAACCTTTCGGTGCCTGTCACCTGCTGTAATCACATGTGGGGTGAGCTGGGAGGGTGAGGAACAGCCTGAGGGGCCCTTTTGCCTGAGGGGAAGATGTAGAATGTTCAGGAAAAAGGATGCTCGGCTTATACAGGCTCCCTGCAGTGGGAGTGCCTCCCAGGAACTCAATGCCCTGCCTGCCTCTTGCCACAGGGATTTTGCAAGAAGCACCATGAAGCACAGATGAGGTGTGTGAGGAAGTGCTCAGGCATCACCCTGTGCAGTGCTGCACTGGCACTGCCGCCACTCCCCTGCGTCCTCTGAGGCATCTCACTCAGCTCCCGTGGTATGAACCAGATCAGCATCTCTGATATGCACAAATGTTTTGCCAGTCATGCTTTAAACTACAGGGATCGTCGGCATTTCAGTCACACTCTCTGCTGGGGGGAGTTAATATCCTTCCTGACTGAGTACATTGCCTAGAGGGACCATTTTGTGTGTAACACTCTAGTAGAGAGAGTGATACCAGGTGCTGAGCTGCGCAGGGTAAAAGACTAATGTGCACTATGTTAAATACTGTCTTGGGTTTTTCTGGGTCCCTATTCATAAAACACAACAAAGTGGCGACAAGTATAAACCTTGTCAGCTAAAGGAGCTGCTGGGAATACCAGAGAGTACTTAGTGACTAAAACAAATCAAATTTTGAAATCCTCCCTTCCAAAGAAAAGCACAGAGGGGATTTAACTAGAGTGAACAAGTGTATTTGCAATAAAATGGCAGCGTGTACATGAGTGGGATGAGGAAAGGGGAGGCTCTAGAATTAGCTTGACTGTACTGTGGCAGAATGCTTGCTGATGGGGTTGGTGTTGTGGTTCCAGCAGGTGCTTTGTGAGGAGGGATGTGTAAAAGAAGGGCTGCCTGGCAGTTGTGGGTGGCAATCTTGAGCAGTGAAACTGGGACCTGGGTTTTCACTGTGCTCTCAGCCCATGCTGTGGGCAGTCAGAGCAGCAGGTGCTTTCCAAAACCCTTCTGGATGGTAAGACCCTGCCTGCTTGGTGTAGAGTCCTACTGTAAGGGGTTAACTATACGTTGAGCAGTGCTACCCTATTTAGGTCTGGGAAGATTCCTTTTTAATTGTAATTAGGCTGTCCTTGTGTTCATGGCTTGTTTCCATATGGGAATTGTTCCTGACAGAAGCTGTTCCAGGAGTTTGGCTGCTCGCCTGGTGCTGGGGAGCTGGGCTTCAGCTCTCTGCTAAACCAGATGCTCCCTCTATGACTCTGGCCAAGTTACTTAGACTCTTTGTGCCTCAGTTTCAAATCATAAAATGGGAATATTAACATTTACCTGTCTTGTAAGGAACTTAGAAACACAGTAATCAGAGTTGAACACCCAGAGTGTAAGGAGAATGGTGCATGTTCCTCAGAGAGCATCACTGATGGCTTTGGCTCTGGCTCAGACCATGTCCTTAGTTGAGGGAGACTAACACACCAGGTACAAGCGTTGACTTCGGTTCCACAGCAGAGCTTCAGCTGAACACAAAGTCTTTGGTAGGCACAGAAAGAGGAGTAATCAAGCAGCTGTGAAATAGGTGCCCTCTTGCTCTGCCTGAAAATGCAGACAAACTTCCATGGTTCAAGTTGGCAGTGGTATGACAGGAAATTTCACTAGGTTGTTACTGATGTCTTCTAGTACTTATTTATTTCACCCTTACACAGGAAATGTGACCCTTTCTCTCTGGATATTGTACAAGAAGATGTGATGCTGTGTGCTTGTGTTGATGGTTATTTTTCTGTCATTATTGTAACCCTTTTACTTTCTTGGCCAGTCATCCAAACATGTGCTAGTCAGCAGTCATCTGTCTTTTGACAGATATCTGCCAGGAGCTGTAGTTTCTCCAGTAGAAAACCTGATGCAGAGGTTTGTTGGTTTCTCACCTCTTCATTCTTCCTTCACTACTGTAAGCCTTTGGTCCAGCTTTGCAGGTGCCAGAGGGTTTGAAGGGAAACACCTGCATCTGTGGATTTTAGTCTGAAACAACATCACAAGCATCATGTGGAAACTCTGGAAGATGGTTCAGACACTGAGCTCAGCCTGTTAAGACTGGGTATGTAAAGGATGAGAAAGAAGCTGTGAGTGAAACCCCTTATGGAGGGTTTTTGATCTGTCTTTGTTTGCTAGGTCTTGGAATACAGACAAACCCATTAAAATAAGACTATAAAACAAGCCTGTGGTTTTGGTGTATGTACAAGTTTGGCAAGACCCAAAGGAGAGAGCAACAAGATTTAAAGCAAATATCCTTCTGAAATTATAGTTTGGAAGAGGGAGCTCCACGCCAATCGATGGGAAGCTGCTTGTGTTATGGTCACAAAAATTGCAAGTCTGACTCATGCTATTACAGTGATGCACAGTGTTGTCAGGGTAATGGATTTGGGCACTTGGCATATACAGGGAGGGTGTAAAGGCAAGGAGGTATTCTGCAGGCCTCCAGGAACAAGCTTCATATTAAGGATTTTTTTTTTTTATGGCTGAGAGAATGCTGGATTTGTGTTGTAGAAGTGAGAGTTTTATGCCCTGGCTATTGCTGCTGTTCTGCACATCACCCATGGGAATGTTGTTTTTTCCCATACATAGCAGGGTTTGTGAACTCCTGCTGCCTTGCTTCCTCTTGCTTGGCACCTAAGAAGCTTCACTCCACAGGGCTTAAGTGGAAATTAGAAAGGAGGAGAGAGTAGAGATACCATGTGTATTTCAGATCCTTGGGAAAAGAGCTTGGCTGTACAGGACTTTTTGGGTTGAATTCTGAAGAGATTGAGGTAAGAGGTAAGAAGAAAGTCTCTAAGGACCATGTTTACAATCTATCAGGGTGGTTTTTTTCCCATATATTTGTTTATTTTTAGACTAGCAACAGCATTTTAAAGCTCTTGTTTAAGGGCAAGCTTTAAAATGTCAACCAAAAAGACAAGAGAAGTGAAGTTTCTCTTATCAAAGCTTTCCAATCCAGTCAGCCTGCTTAATTGTACTTTGCTAAAAGGAGAAACTGATAGGAGGAGGGAAAAAGAAGAAAAGAAAGCAACTACCTGTTAAAAGTTGTCAAGATGAGGGATTGCTGTCTGTGAAACTTTTAAAGATGAATCCTTCTTTATATAACTCCTTGTCTTTCTTCCACTAACTTACATGAAATCAGAATTTGTCAGTAAAAGTGAAATGTTTGCAGTAATTAAACCAGCTGATTTATAAAGACCAATAAGGCAAAGGATGTGTTAAGTATTTGAATAATAAAGCTGAAGACTTGTCTGGGGAAGTGGATGCTTTGTGGGAATGCAATGGGAGGGCAGAGGCAGGGGCTCAGAGGAACAGCAGTGAGCAAAAGTCGGTTCAAGTCAAGGCTGGGAGTAGAGCTGTGGAGATGATCAGTTTTGCCTACTCTGTAGCCTTTTTGTCTTCTAAAAGAGACAAAGAATGGCAAGAGATAAGAAACAAAGAGAGGAGATGATCCATCCAGAGGTTTGGAAAAGGAACATTGTGGGTTTTGGAGGCTAAAAATTGCCAAGAGTAAGTGGCCTGCTTATCCAAAGTCAGTGTGTGTTCCTCTTCCGAGGGTCTTAACCCAAACCCCAGCAAAGCTGGTGGAAAACTCCTACTGATTTCTTAGGGTTTTTTGGATCAGGCCTTTGGTGGGAGCAATCTGGAATCATGCTTTGATACAGCACAGGACTTAAGTGGAAAGTAAGTGTGAGGAAAGCACACCTGTGTTTAACTACAAGGTTACAGTTAATTATCATGACCATCATAGCTGAGTGTGTATGAGACTTCCTTGAACAAAATCCAAGGTAATGTTTGTTTTTCTGTGGTGCCAACTGCATGCACACAGGGTCTCTAGTAGCCTCTGGTTTTGCCTGAGACAGGAGGTAGCTGGGGCTGGCATTTGTTGGCAATTTATCTTGTGAGAGGTGTACTCTCTGCAGCTCAAAGAGGATGAATTAACTTAGTTTGAAATGCCAACCTCTGCCATGATTGACTGAGATTCATAAGCACTTTTATATTGTAAAGCTATTTGTGGAGAGGTTGTGTTATATTTTGGCAATAGAGATGTAGCCACTTCTTTCCAATAGCCATTGTGCCTGTTGGTTGTGTGGCTCAGGACTGTCCCTGAGGAACAGTCAGATGACCACTGCTAAAACAGGTCTTACAAATGAGTTAATACAGCATGGTAGCCTGTGGTAGCTAGCAAATGGCCTTGGTGATTCAGTAGGTCACCTCCAGTCTTACTTTGTCCTGTCTTGTGTATTAGGAAATCTCTGAGTCAATTTAGAGTGTCCTGAACTATGTTAGCAGTGACAATATTTTACTTTCCAGATCACAACACACAATGAAGTTGGATTATATATGTAACAATTCACTGAGGCTAAGTAAGCTGCTGCTTAAAAATATATGGTGTTAGATGTTTAATCATCACAATCTTAACTGCAAGATATAACAGTAATCCTTTTGTTTCAGTAAATTAAATGCCAACAGGAAAAGCAAAAGGAAATGAGGCTGAGGTACCAGTAGAAATATGGCACAGTACATTAAAACCCAAGTGTGGAGAAAGGTGAGTCATTAAATTAAATGCCAACTTTGAAAGAAAGACTGAAACATTCTATTACTGTAAAACAAATAATAGCTTATACATGCTCTTTGCCATCCCATATTCTGTTATTTCACCTTTGGTAGGGAGTACAGAGATCTGACAGCAGTGATGGAAAAGCTCACAAGTGGTAAACTTGGGACAGTGTCAGCATTTGTCAGCTTAAGTAAAGATACTAAAAGTCAGCATGCTACCTTTAGAGGGAGAAGTCTGGTGTTTAGGAGTCAGTCTGACTTCCAAGTTTAACCAGTGATGCCAAGTCTCAGATATGTTTTTAATTAGCTTTGCAGAGCTACAGGGATCCACTAAGATTTATAGCAGTTGTAGAAAGGTTTTATATGATGTCTGTTTTCACTGTTACTTGTGCAAGAGGTGTATTTCTGTTTACCTTAAGACTTGAATTTTTAAATTCAAATAGTTTGTCTAGCAAAAAAACCCAACAAATAAATCCTTCAGCTCTTTACTTATGGTGGAATGTCAGCTCCAAAATGTATTTCCTAAGAGAAGTGATGGCACACCATAATATCTACATAGAAATATCTTACAGTTCAGTGCAGTTTTGAAGGATCTCTGAATCTTTTACAAACTCTGATCCACATTTCCTTCTCTGATCTGCAAAGAGTATTTCACAACTTTTCCTGTGTTTGATGCTGATTTACCATGAAGACTCTAAGAGCTGTATGTATAGATTGGGTCTCTCATTCCTCTGCTTACCATATATATGTATTTGAACTCATGATACTTATGAAGCATCTCAGCTTCACCAGAGCACCACAGAGGGACAGCAATGTAGTCCTCTCATCCACAAGGGAAGTATACCCTTAGCTGTGTTGAAAAGCAGCCACTGTTTAACACCAGAGAGGAAACCCTGCGATGATGCGTCTGTCACCACGGCGCTGTAGGAAGCAAAACAATGCAGAGTACAGCAGGCCAAAACACAGCAGACACAGATCAGCAGAGTTAGCTGAAGCTGGGGGAATGATGTTGATGTGTGTTCATTTTGGTTGTAATATCGAGCTAATGAACGTAACGTTTCACTGCTAGCTGAGATTCTGGCCCAACCTCGCTGTTCCCAACCTGTACTGGATTGAATAGGGAGTTTTTAATGCAGTGTTTCATTATCTCTATGTATACATAAACCCCCAACTTTGAAGAGCTTTTCTTATAAATCTGTAGTGAGGGAGTGAGATGCAATCTCTTGTCCTGGGCAAGTAGATACAAATTACTGATTTAAATGCTGACAAACCTGAGGAGTCGCAGAGAAAAACCAATATCCTGTGGAAAGATTTTTTTTTTCCCCTCCTTTCTTTCTTGAGTCAGTTTTCTCTATCTGTTATGCCTTTATTTCATCACCTTTACTATATTTGACATATAGGCTTTGTAAGTCAATGGAATATTAAATTCATGGTCATGTAAGGGAGCTTTTTCCTGATTCATCCTGGGCATGTAGAGCATCACAATGAGTCTTTCCTGGCTCTTGGCTGAAGGGGACTGTGGGAACAGCCAAAGGGAAGGCAAAAAAGGTCTCTGTGCTTCGTTGCCAGTAGACAGGCCTTTCCTTTCTGCCACAGGGAGGAGCATGAAAACAAGAGAATCCACATCTTCCTCCTTAGCAGCAGAAGGCTACAACTGCCAGATTGGAAAGGCTGAAGATGACATCTGTATTAATTTTCCTGCTGATATGTGGGAATTAACGGTCTCAGCTTTTGGAATGTCAATGAATACTATTTTTTTGGCTTGAATACTGACATTGCTGGCACATTGTGCTTTTCTTTCTCCTTTCCAGCTTTGCAAACTGCATAAGGATGTTGGATGTTTGTCTAAGTGTGCCATTAAAGATGGATCAGTTATCACTTTATGCAGTCTCAACCCTGCTACAGCTATAAGCAGGTTGTAGAAAACCAGATAATCTGCAATGGGCTGAATTTCTGTTCTCAGATGCAATCCTGCAGTCTGGAAGCTGGAGGGCAGAGGCTCTGCCCATAAGAGTACAGGAAGAGCTTTGCTTATTGAAGGAAGAGTGCTACTGGAAATTATTGCAGTCCTGCTGTGCTAACATTTACGTTTCTGGACAAAAAAAAGTAGTCAGACTGCAGTAAGTGAATGAATCCAAACCCTCCTGGATGCAAAGGGGAAACACAAGCTCTTCCATCCTGTGGAATAAACCCATACTTGATTATTTAGGACCTGCCTGTGAGGGCACAGTTTTGATATCTGCCTTAGATAGAAATCCCCACGTATATAAGGCAGTGTAATGACTGGTATTCATGATGGATACCAAGATAAATGTCAGTGCAGTCACTTTGATGTTCAGTCCAATAACAGGGCAGCACTATAGCGTTATGGGCCCTAAAAATGGAGGTTTAGAAATGACAGCAAGGGTTTCTGCCTGATGCTACAAATTAACAATAAACCTCAGGGACACGGTGTAATTATTTACTTTGCTAAATAACACAGAGGAACTATGGTTTAATTACAGTAGTTTAGCTATGCAATAGAATTGCAGAGACTGTAGCTTCAGTGCATTGCATTAATGAGCCTTGCTAACGGTTACTTCTAATATTGGATAATGTTTCTTTTGTTTTAAATCATCCTTTTTAAAATGAGTTCCATCCAGATGAGACGGAACCTTTCCAAAGCACCACAATGGGTTGTTTTTGTTTCCAAAAGACACAACCCAACAAGGCACTTGATATTACAATTATACTCAGTAAAGCCAGATGCATTTGGCTCTGCTCTTGTGTCATTGACATCCCTTTTGTGCTAGTTTTTGGTGAAATTTAAGTAAAAAGGGATGTAACTGGGCATCTTCAGATGGCAAGAGTCTGTATTTCTCAATCCTATCATCAATCCAATCAACTCCTTTCATTTAAAGAGGATTGGAGAGGAGAATAATGCACATTAAGTAGTAGCTTTTCCTGAACATTTAGGGCATACTAATTAATAAATAGTTCATTACCATTTTAAGGCCCAATTTTATTTTTATTGAAGTCAATGGCCAAGCTTCCTCAACTGAACAAGAGTAGTGTTAGTCCTTGTTGTGCAGTGTCCCAGAAAATAGATCCTTCCTTTGTTCTTGCTAATCCCTCCTTATTTCTAGCCTTTTCTCCATCTTGTCTATCCTGCCTGCTCTAGGATGATCTTTCTCTCCACAATTACAAGCCTGTACAAATGATTGGACTCCATCTTAAGGGTTTTTTCCAACCTAAATGATTCTATGGTTACGTGCCATACAACTATTCATATTGCTGCTACCATAAAATTGTTGAAGGCATTTGTGGTCTTTCCTCCCTTTCTGCAGTAATGAGCAGCTCCTTGGTTTTACCTTCAGACCTTTCTTCTTATACTGAAATCTGTGCTTACCTCTTGTTCTCTGCTCTGGAGAGTCTCTTCTAGATTATCCTGCTTCAGTTGCCCATTCTGTGCAATTTATTTTTGAGACAGGAGAGGGTTATTTTGGTTTTCTTTATTTTTCCTCTTTATCCCAGCTTTTATTTTCATACTTGTCAAACACTTCTTATGAGCTTAGAGCCTCCCTGTGTTGTTGCAGCCTTCAATATCATCTTTACTTGAGAAGCTGGTCTGTATTTTTGACGGTGTGAACTATACAGGAGATCGTTCTTACCCAACTGGTTTGAGCTGGGAGCCCCCTTTTACTGGCAATGATCAAAGTCATGGTTAGAGCTTGCTGAGGAAGGCTCAGCAGTTTTATGGAAATGAGGGCAAAATCTTTCCAATTCCAGGAATTAGTCATTACCCTTTAATGAAATTCCTCTAAATTCTAGACCTAAGTGGTACCTTGGACCAGCCAACTCCTCAAGTAAATTCTATGATAAATGAAGACTGAACTGTGTACAAATACAGATACATCTAAAATCGTATTGCTTTTAAGTTCAGTTACATGTACCACAGTTTCCTTCCTATGAGGAGAAAAAGAATCTGGACTTTTTATTCATCTGTTTGATGTTGTACCTCATTTTATGTAGTTGCATCCTGTTCTCCCTTTTTCATACTCTCATCAAGCTTTTCAGCTCTGACAATGCGAAGCAGGAGTAGTGTGTGAATGGAGCAGGAGATTGCACATTGAGAGCAGTTACTAGTTGAGCAGGACATGACAGTGATGGAAGTCTGCATTTCTTGATCAAGTCAGCTGCCTGGCAGATGTAGGGCCTGGGGGAATGAAGAGTGAAGAGTGAAGGCTGTTCCTTGCACTTGTTTTGAAGATTTTTTTTGGGTAGGCTTTTCAATTGCTCTCAGAGGAGCAGTTTCTTTGCCTTTCTCATAGGTGTTACAGTGAGATGGGCTAGAGGAGCATTTGGAAGAGAGAAGGGGATTATGGTTAGTGCCTGCAATTCACACCTGACAGGCTGTTCATTTCGTTTTAGTTATGGATGCTGATCTAAGCTGTGCATTTTAACTATGCATGGTGAATTCATAGTTTGGCAAAATGTACTTTCCTATTCCTGCTTTATACCTCCAAAGAGATCAAATGCTTTTCACAGACAAGCTGATAAAATACCTGAAGTGCTTTGTGTCGAGCAAGGTTATATTAACATGGAAATCTAGGTTGTTCACTGATACAGCTGTCCAGGCTTTGTTAAGTTTCATGTATTGGGAGCTGGTAATTCTTCAAACTGTCAATTTTGGAGGTGGATGAGTGACTAAACCATATGTATTAATGTCTGGCAGTTAGAGTACTATAGCCTGTGGTTATACAGACTAGGTTAACATCTTGCCAAGATTCAGAAAATGAATGGAATGACAGGTAAAAAGAGGAATGCTATGTGCATGAGAAGAAGCCCTGGTGTTTCCTCTCAGGGGTAAAAATAAGACTGTAATACTTAAAGGTACAAAGGAAGTTAACATTTTCACCTCAGCAATGTGGCTGAAAGTCCCCATCTCCTAGCCCAGTCGTGGCTTGGGTAATCATATTTTGTAGATCAAAATTTCCCTTGTTGTTTCAATTATCTGCAGCTATTGATCATTAAAGGTTATGAAGCTAATTTTCATTTCAAAGTGAGAATGAATGACACAAAATAACTTCTTCATGTTCTTGCTGTTGTGAAATTTGGCATGGAAAGAGCACAGCAAGCTCTCAGGCAACACTGTGGTGTGTTGGGAGCTGGAGAGAAGAAAGAAGCCCTCTAGTCTCATTATCTTGGGGTTCGTTGTTTGTTTTGATTTGAAATGATCTCATCCATCATCAAATATCTGTAGTTACTTGTGGACTTGGACAAAAATGTATTTGTCTATTGAAAAAAGTGAATTTTTGTGCCAACCAACACTAGTTACATGTTTATACCCAAAAAAGAAGGCTAAAAATAAGGAAAAACATTTGATCCATATTTTCTTTCGACCTTGGAAAAGTAGACAGGTTGGATTTTTATGGGGTTTTTGTGTTGTTGTTCTTGGTTTGAGGTTTTTGTTTGGTTGGTTTTTTTTTCTTTTTAAATATCCCTGTTTTGAATTATTATTTTCTTTTACAGTTTTCTTCCTGTGGCTTTCAAAAGGTGCAGCTCTGACCTTCCAAGAATGATACAAAACTTTTACTTTTGGTTGCTCTCTCTGAAGATGCAACTTTGTTTCTTTTTCAGACTCATTCACATAATAATTATTTTTTCCTTTCTCATCTGGGGATGTTTACAGGTCCATAAGGTCATTTGCAGAGAACTGAGTCTAGCAGCCATCTAGGTAAGACAACAAAGGCACAGCAGTAAACTGAGCATTAGTATTTCTGTTGGGTTTGCCCAAAGAGCTGCCAAAGGTTGTGTACAAGGAAACCTTGTGCCAGGTGGGAAGGACATCTGAATCCACTCTAGCTCAAGAGCAGCAGGACTGAAAATGCAAAGAGCATTCGGACAAGTCTGAAGAAAACTGCAGCAGAAGCAGTGAAAGCAGCTTGTCTGTCACCAGGACCCTGCTGTATGCCCCATGTGTTTCCTGTTCTGGTGACCAGCACGCTCTATGTTCAGAGTTGCAGAAGTGATGATCCATAAAATCTGTAAATATAATAAACTCAGACAGCAGCAGCAGAGTTAGAGAAGCCTGATGCCACAATCTCCTGCTTCCCACTGCTAAAGACGTGTAGCCAGAGCATTGTTGATCTGCCTGGTACAATCAAAGATGTTTGCATGCTGCATTGAACATATGCTCTAGGTACTCTCCACAGGGGCTGGCAGATTGCTTCCTCTGTGCAATCATTTATGTTGCTGCTGCCACTATTCTTCTGCCCAAATGCAGCTCTGAAACCCACACAATAATTTTCAGTTCTGCTTTAAGTATTCCTGATGCTGGGACTCTCAGAGGACTGTACTTTAAATAGGTACTATTTGTGAGCCAATCCTAAGAAGCAGAAATACCAAGAGGTCTGAGGACTTGTATTTTGCTTTTTTTGGTCATTATTTTGGGTAGGATTTTAAGAGTACAGCTTACTAGCTGTTTGAATAAAAATTCAAACCTAGCTCTGATTTGGCTTTAAACTCAAGTTCTCCTCTCAAACTGATCTTGGCACTGAAGACAACCTTCTTTATTTAGCTCCTCTATGTGTGATATAAGAGCAGCTTATGAAGTGTACTCTTTGATAACAGCTTGATGAAAAATTTTGCCTTATATAAATAGTGTCATGGACTTGGTGTGCCATTTTGCCTTTATTAGATGTACGTGGGCTGCTCAGATCTGCAACATGCACTCTATGAACCCAGCAGATCCTGGAGGTCCCTTATTGTAGGAGGCTGGACTCAGAGGAGAGAATGAAATAAATAGTTTGAGAAAAATGCTGTGCTGTATTTGTTGAATTCTAGCCTCTGTACTGTACAGCAGAATGACAAACTTCATGTTTACACTGCTGAGATATTAATCCACTTTCTGCATTGACAATCCTCCTTTCCCTCCAGCAGAAACAATTCAAGATTTTACTCTTTTTTTCCCTCACTTTGTGTGGTTTGGTTTTTTTTTTCTTCCAGTGGCCATATGGACATTTTGGCTTTGAGTTGAAGCACAGGACACTATGGTACAAACAAGCAAACTTTACATATGGGCTTCTGTGTTGTTGTGGCAGCTAATGCCTGTTCAACTGTGAGCAGAAATGTGTTTGAAGGGGGTATGTATGAGATAGCAATATAGCTGGTTAGGCTGAAGCTTCAACTTGACAAAACTCTTGAGAAACTTCTTAAAAAGAAGAATGGAGTTGGCTGCCAGAAGAACAAAAGAATGATCCTAACTGACATTGTATTATTAGGATAAAATCGCTCTCTGGATCCATTCAGGCAATGATGGATGGGATGTGCATCAACTGATCACTGCACATTTTATTTCCTTAGCCTATCTATTACCTGCCAGGAGGTACTGCTGGTTCTTAAGCAGTTTCTTCTTATCTGTGAGAAACCCAAATTTCGCCTACACAGACTCTTCTCCACTATTTTGACAGTGTGAAAAAATCTCTACATGGCTCAGAATCAGCCCCAAGATCTTTGTTTAAGCTGCTTTTCCTTTCCTATCCAGAACCAAGCCAAAATCTGAACGTAGTCTCATTTTCTATGGTAAGTGTTGATATCTGTTGGAACCCTGGGGTTATTCTGCTATCCCTGCCTATTGGAAATCGTAAGGGAGCTGTGAAGGCACAGAGCCACTGAACAGCCAGGCATGTTAGGGGATGCTGCATCCTAACTGGATGAAACAGATGAGAAGCAGGAGTTGAAATCAGATGAAATGGCAAGAAGTCCAAAGCTCAGCCTCTCCCTCAAACATCCCTCATTCTGAAAGCTGGGTTTTTTAAGGGATTTGTTTTCTCTTTTGAAAAATCATGTTGTATTTTCCTGTTCTTTTGGCATGCCTAGCCAGTAACAATCCCAAAGGTCACTAGAGATTGTTTCTGCTGAAAACAGGAACTAGCTCTCCCAATAATGCACATTTAGAGGTTGATTTTCTAGGCTGTGGATTGGTTCCTTTTCAAACAGACACTTCTGTGTCTTCTAGGAGTGGACTACTGGGGATTACAGGATTCCTTTTAATTGATATCATTGGAATACATCAGAAATACTCCAGGAAGTAAAGGGCAAATTCTTGGGTACTATGCTGTGAGCACCACAGAAAATCAGTGTCAGATCCAGAATGTTCCACATTTGGCTGTTTTGCCATTTCTGCTTTGGGCACCTTCAGATGCAGCATTGGTGCTCATCACGTGATACTGAAATAATCTGTTGAATTTTAAACAGACCTAGGCCTTGAGATTGTGGCTGTTGTTCAAGTGAAAGGCACAATTGTCTCCTCTATTAAACATGCTAATGAAGCCAAAATGAGGTGGTTGGGTGGGGGGAAAAGCCATTGTTTGATTTTAATGAAACCTTTTCTTTTTGCATTTGATTTTAATGAGCGATGTCCTATTAAGCTTAATACAGTCTGATAAAAGCCCTTATCAAAAAACCATGCCATAGGAAAAGAAATTAATTGTGGCAGCTAAACAAAATGGACCATTCTGGGGGGTTGGAAGTGAAAGGGAATACAATTTAATAACGCCACACTTATTAGTATTTCTGATATGTAAATTAAGAGCATTAAGTTAATAGGAAGATGATCCATAACTTCCCTAGACAGAGTAAGAAATATGAGCCTACTTTTTTTTCTTTTTTTTACACAGAAAACTAATATAATTAGGAGACTGTTAACATTTTTTTTTAGCTGTGTGAAATGAACAAGCCACAGGAGACCAGTTCGTCATAATAATTAAAGTTCAGGAACAGTTTTCTATTATCATAAGTGAGATTTGATAGATATCTTTTTAATTCACTGTAAACAGCTGCTTCTTGTTTGATTTTTTTGTGCTTTTTTTTTTTTAAAGAGAAGCTTTTTTCAATTTAAAAAAAAATTAAGAGAAGTAAGTCTCATCTTTGGGTGATGGTTCTGTTTGTTTCAGATGCACCATAGTTTGTTATTTGCCAAGGGCATACATTAAGCATCTTCCTAATCGAGGAACATATGGGTTACCACTCCACAACAGCAAACAGACACAACAATTGCTCTCTCATACAAAGTACACATTGAGCATGATCATGGGAGATTGCTGAATTTCAGAATTTCTTTAAATCCCAAATGCATTCTCTGCAATAAAAGTTTCTGAGGTGTTGAGTAGGAATTAATGACAGGAGTGATATCTGGGCTGGGCAAACTTTGTCCTCTTGGAATTTAATAGCATTTAGCATTCCTGTTATTTTAGTGATTTGGTGATTATACTGGCTGGTATGATTTGCATAGTGCAGTAGGCAAACAGGACTGTGTGGCACAATGAGACCACGTATCAGACACAGCCATTCCTCAGCTTGGGCCTTGGAGCTGGCTCAATGACAACAGCCAGTAGAGGAGCTTGTGAGTCTCCTGGGAGAACATTGTGATGAGACACAGAGGAAATTACCTTAAGGCTTTCTGTTTCAAAATGCTGTTGTTTTGGGGCATTTTGAAACCAGCTAGATGGTAGTTTGAGTTTGGGTTTGGTCACTGCAATGGAAAAACCCTTGGATGGCTCTCATGGTTGTTCCTTTTGAGAAGGGGCAGGGTCTGCTCCCCAGATGCTCCGGTGTGTAGGCAGCCAGAGGAGCTGTACTGACCCTCTGACCTCCTCCTTCATTGACTTTGTTTTCAGGATACATCTTGAGCTGCAGCTCCAAGGAAACATAAGCTTTGTGTCCCAAACCATAAAAACCATGCCAAAACCAGAGGACCTCTAAGACAGGAAACCCTCACTAGCTTGAACTTGAACCAGAATCTTCAGTAGCTCTTAGAGTCTCTGAAAATCCTACCCCAGGTATCCAATATCCCCATAGTCTGTGAGACCGTGACCCTTCTGGCTGGTGCATGGCCTGCTCTGAAGGTGAGACATATCTTTATGCAGTGCCCATAGGAGCATTGGAGGCAAGATTGCTCTTCCATTCTAAAATATGTTGCTTTCTTCACCTCAGCTCTTAAGGCTATCATCAGTCAGGTTCTTCTGGCATATTCAGTCCTATCCTTCTGTATTCAGTCCTAAATACCTTCTTGATATATTTGCAGGCTTTCTTTAGTTCTTCCTGCATGGATGATTTAAGGCCAGCAAATAACTTTTTCCCAGAGTATGCAAGTGTCTTTTCCAATAAATAAAAACCACATCTCACATCAGTGGGTACCCTGGGACTTGTGCAACAATTCCACTCCTGTTCAGCTCAGATTGTGTAGAAACAGAGTCCAATTGTGTTGTACATTGCAAAGACCTGCTGTTTCAGTGCAGAACTGATTTTCCACTTATAATGGACGTAGAACATCACTGTGTTGGGATGGAAAAAATAACAGGCCATTGTAATCTGCTTTAGCTTGTGGCTACTCTGCTCTTTATTGGTCTCCAGCAGAGTTTAGGTAACTTTAGTAATGTAATGCAAGTAGTGCTGGAAGCCAAACCTATAGTTCAAAGGATTCCTCCACAGTCAATGAGAGCAGCTATTGGTGCTGTGAACCCATAGCTATTGCCTGTTCCTAAACATTGACATTCGATTTATTTTGGCTTTCAATCATCATTTAAAAAATAGATCTGTGTGTCAAGAATCCTGTTTTCTCAGTAATGCCCAGGGCCACCCATCCAGAAGCGTGTGGTACAGGCTGGAGAAATGGAAGCACAGTGCAATCTTTCTTTGTGACACTCACAGAGCTTTCTAGACATGAGCTAGTGAGCAGCCATTCTCTAGGAGCTGTATTTCAATAGCATCTTTTAGCCCTGTTGTGGAATGGAGAGCAAAGAATAGAGTGGATGGACCATAAATAAGAGATGCGAGTTAGTATTGTTTGGGAAACGAGTGTCTGGAGAAAAGGGTAAATTCAGGAGTCAAAGAAAATATTACTGGCAAACAGAAGTGTTATCTGAATGTATTGATTTATCTGTAGATCATAAACAAACTGGCAGTTTTGATCTCTCCAAGCAATTTAAACTTGTCATGATTACTTTGTCGTAATTCTCAGGGGAGGAGTTAAGAATCACTGTGGGTTAAAACTGTTGGGAAGAGTTGAAATGATCTGGATGAAATTCCTGGGTCTGTTATGGACTTAAATGCTACGCTGAGTATGGCACTAAATTATTGCATTTTGCTTTGTTTCTCCATCTTTATAATCAGGGTAACAGGCCTTCCTGGAGAGAAAGGAACCAAAGCCAGGCTTGCAAGGCTGATATGAGATAATTGGCATAAACCTTGAGGAAAATCTCGCAAGTTGAATGTAATAATTCCTGTCCTCAGTGAGGCAAACATCAAGAAAATGTTGGTGATGAAGTCCTGTCCACTGCTGTGGTGTTTTTGCTATTAGTTTAAGTAATAGCCCTTGCTATAAAAGCAGCTGTAAAACTTTTGTCTGCATTAAAACTCCTCATAGAAGCCTTTTGCTTTGCTTCAATTCTCAGCTTTGAGAAGAGAGTTAGTAATGAGGTGGGTTGATAGCCCTGCTGTCTTCCAGGATGATTTCTAGGTGTATGTAACCATTGTGTTTTGCAGTAATTAAACTTGTGTGGTACAGAACTGCTGCTGGTGCCACCCTGATCTTTTTCTGAATGGAACATAAGGATGGATGGAAAAGGGTCTGCATGCTCCCAAGTGTAGAGAAGCAGTTATCTGTGTAGGGACTTGGGGACTGAATCTTTGATAGAGCACAGGGGGTTCTGTATTCTCCTCAGGGCCAAGTTTTCCAAGGGAACTCAGCACAGTTATGTTATAGGTTGAGGTTTTTCAAAGGAAATTCATAGCCACCATGTTGAGTGAATGTTTTTGAAAGCCCAGCTCTGGTAATGAGTGCCAGGCTCCATTTCCCAGTATCACTAGCAATGCTGCTGCCACCCAGTTCAGAGGATGATTGTGAAATCTAATTTCTTCTTTTCATGAAGATGTAGAAGTTTGGGAATGACAGATGTTCAACTATCATAGTTGATGGGATTTAGAAGATACTTCATTAATAATGATGTATTTAGGGAGAGTGACAATTTAGTTCTGAGCTCCCATGCAAACTAGCCTTAATATTTTTCTGCCATCTTGAGGCACACTAGGGAGGAGAGTAAATTCCCACAGTCAGACTGGAAAGAGTGTTCTTATAATTGTGATTTAGTATCACTTCCTATTAATCTCAGTCTCTCATCATTTATACTCAGATGACAATTTATGTTTTAATGGGCATAGCAATTTACTGCCCGCGGGATTCTAAACCAAGCCAGAATTTATGTCCTATGCCTCTGAAATATCATATGTTTATCTCCCTGGGATTTGAGGGTGTAGGAGGTGAATGTGCAAAGAGCCTAGCCCTGTCTCTGTGTTTTGCTAGGAGGGAGCCTTAAATGTGGTTTTCATTTGAGACCAGACACAAGTGGTAACAGATGGAAGAGAAAGTGATTTAGTCCTGTAATGAGGATGGAAGAGGAATCATGGAAGGAAGTACTGTCATAAGAGTGTTTGTGCTGCTTTTACCTCAGCTTATCTGGAAATGTATTCTTCTCTAAAGGTACAGACTTCTGGTTTTCTAGACAGAGGGCAGGGAATTGCTGCTTGCAGCTGCCATGGAAAGAGTGTCCTCCTGCAAGCCCTGCTCTCTGGGCTAGCTGTGAGCTGTGCTAGCCCAGGGCACTGTGCTTGTGCTTGTCCTTTGCTGTTACTTTGTAAAGAGTCCTGGGGTGACTTTTTTCTCAGCACAGGAGTGACAAATTTTAAAGAAACAGGAGTCCTAGTATATTTAAAGCTGTTTATACTTAGGCAAGCCAAAATCTTGCAGGAGAGGCAATTGGAGAAGGTACTGTGCAGTGCTGGACAAGTGTGAAAGTGTAGGAAAAGTGAGGCAGGGAAGCCTGCTACATCTCCTGGTTTTTCAGGCCTGTGGCATGACATTCCTTTCCATCATGTCAATGTAGAGCAGTTAACCAACCTTTGGGGCTGGGCTGGGAGCGTATTTAGGCATTGATTTCTCTTTCCACCTGTGTTTAGCACACTCTGATGGCAGAGATGGGGAAAGCTACCCATATGTCTTGCCTTGGTCTTTGTCTCTGCCAGTTTGCTTCTCTCTGTCCTGAGGGAAAACATCATGTTCTAGACAATCCTAAAAGTTGGAGAGGTTTTCCATTTCCTTCTAGCAAAGAGGAGTCAGGAGAATTCCCATTTTCAGTGCTGAAATCATCCCTATTCCTGGGGTTAGAGTGAAGATGAAGCTCTGATGCTATGAGGAAGGACATTTGATGATGATTGCAGTGATACCAGTCCTTGACAACTTGTGATGTGTGCCAGTCAGAACTGTCTGGGCATCCACAGTTCTCATGGTCTGCTACCAGTTGGCAGTCATGTGTAAGCGTTTGGTTTTATTTGTCTGCCTTTGGTACCCATCTGGAGGCAGACAGCCGGCCCTGCCATTGAGAATGACAGTGCTCTGTCACAGTAATTCCTGTGTCCAAGAGGATGTTGATTGTTCTCTTTCACAGAAAGGACATCTCCTGTCCTGAGAGTTGCTTGAATTAGGAGGTGTGGTTATCACTACTTTGTTACAGGCATTTCAGCCACTGAACATCCAATTACTGTTAGCAGCTTCTGAGAGGATCTGATTACAACTCTGTAGTTTTGCAGATGTATTTTTAACAAGTGCAAACATTTTCCTAGACTTTGCCCAAACTCTCATCCCCAATGTTTGCTTTGTGTTTCATCTTTAAGTTAAACCAGTAGCAAGGAATTCTGGGAATTTTGTTTTTTTCCAATCCCAGCAGAAAACCAACCAGCTGCTGTGTGTTTTACTGGCTCAAAGGCAAGGATCAATTGCCCATGACTTGATGAGTAACCATGTCAAATTGAGATGGGTATGGGATGCAGGGGAATGAGTCATTTGAAAGTTTGTGGCTAGTTGGCTGTATTTTTCCACAGAGAAAATTTGGGAGATTGTTTTTGCCTAAATAATTGTTAAACCAATGATTAACACACAGACCTCCCCAGCTAAAACACTTGAGTGAATGATTCATCCTTGTAATCCCCTGCACCTGACTGCTGCAGCTGGGCTCAGGCAGACAATCACTGGGAGCGAAGGAGGAGACAGTATCTCCTCCTTCATCAAAGACACAGGATAATAACGACAGACCAACACAAGGTATTAATGAACTTGGTTCTTTTCTAAGAGCTCTTGTTGTCATGTCCTCTTCCTAGCAAGTCCTATCTATCTTAGAAACTGTGCTGGCTCTCCTTCCCTGCTTAAGTCTTGCTGTTGATGAGCTTTTGGTTGGACTTTAGGCTGCTCTTTGGGGCTGAATGCCAAGTCCTACCTGTTCTGTGTATGTTACTGTGCTCAAGGTAGGTGCTTTGAAGCTGGAGTGAAAGGAAAGTCAAACCTTTCTTTCCTGGCACAGGATTGTGTCCTCTTAATATGAAAGCATTTGATGTTTATTTAATTGCTGTTGCCTGGAGGAATTTCTCTGAGCATTTAATACACATTGTTGTTGAGAAGCTGTTTAAAGAGGTTTAATTCATTTATGTTATATCACAACAGAACATCCACTTTCCTCTCAAAGTACATTGTCCTGCACACTGGAATTCCTTTCTTGTAACGCTTGGCTGAAGCCTTATTCAGTCAGACTGTGGTTACAGGTGTTTTGGTGGTCATTGTTACTCTGGGTTTTTGCTTCTGCAGTACAGGACTGGAAATACCTGCCACTTTTAAAGTGCATTAGCTTATTTTAGCAACAAGAATCTTTCTTTTTGGATTCTCCAGTTCTTTGCAAGACACACTGCTTGTTTGCCAAGGCAGCATTGTGTATGCCTTCCTTTGTATGCTAGTATCTCATCTTCTCAACTACAAAAATTAGAGATTTTAGCTTTTGAACAGGTAGAAAATCTTTTCCTGCAGGAGATAATGGTAGTAGGTCCTCATACAGCCAAGTGCTTGGCTCTTTGGATGGGTGGCTGGCAGACCCAAATGCACACATGCTGACAGATAGGATTCTTGGCAATGAAGTCAAAGCCACTCCATTTCTTGGATGCAGGAGCCATTTAGTTCTCTGTCCTTACTTGAGGTCCAATAGCATGAGATGAATTAGCTGAAATTGTCAGGTAGACTGCCTGAAATAACATGATACAATATCTTTTGCAGCCACAGAAAGAACTGACTTTGAAGTGCTTTCTGGGTTTGAAAGAAATCATAATTTTTAACCATTTAATCTCCAGGTACCATAATGTCAATTGACTTTAAGGTATCTCTTTCTAATATTTGCTATTTAAATAAATTTGCCTACTTTCTTCAACTAGATTTCTATAAACTGCATTACTGTCAACATATGGGACATTTAGTTATAAACACAGCAATGCAGAAGGTGATTTCAATTAAGAGAACAGATAAAAATTAGCAGCCAGGGAGGCAACATCTGTGTTCTGCAGGAAAGGGAAGATATCCCCTGGCATGAAGATGCCTATCTCAGGGAGAATGAGTCAGGTCTGAAGAAATTAACATTGTGTCAGATGAAAAAGGAAATTACTGTCTTTTCCAAAAAGCATTGATGACATCACTTGAAACCAGCAGCTGGCAGGTTCAAAATGAAAGAAGCTTTACCAACTGCATGACCTGTCCTTGCCAGAGGATCCTGTAGCTTATAAAAGTTTATGTGGGTTTGGAAAGGGAAAGGGCATCTTTACAGAAGAAAAGTCCATTCAGTAATATTAAATGTCTTCTATTTTATTTTCTTTTTAATGTTTTTCTCCCTTGGAAAGCCCCTGCACTGCAGGCTGCTGAAGGCTTGGCATGTGTGTCACTGCATATTTGCCCTGTCCTGACATTCTCCCTTAGATGTCCTCCCTCTGGACTGTTTAGGGTCACAGTGAGGAGAGAGATGTGCCTGTGGTCTGACTCGACTCCTAAGCAAGACAGTCAGACCAGCACAAAGCTGATGTCAAAGACAGGTCTAAAGTAAAAGGAGTAGTCCCTATTCCTTCCTCTGCACAGCACTGCCTGCTGCTTAATTTATTTTGAGATGGTGAAGCGAGCTGAGACTGGGCAGGGATGTGACCTGCTGAACCCACAGAGTTTCTTGTTTTCAGTGCCTACAGAAGGAAGGAGCAGTTCAGCAGATGGGAGAGTCTACTCCATGTGGGATATTTTCCCTTCTTTTCCCTTTCCTCTGTCTAGCTGAGCAGTGGTTATTTATAGTGTGCAGTTCACTGGCCTGCATGTGGCCATTTGGCTGCAGAATCAGGGCTTGTCCTTTAGTATGTCCCTTAGCTAGAAGCCATCTGATAACTGCTGACATAGGATTTGAATTTTCCTAAGGCAAAGCCTCTATCTAACTCTAAAACTGAATTAGAGGTGGAGTGGGCTTGCACTGGGAAATGGAAATCCCTAGAAGGGAAGTTTAAACTTTCTGGTACGTTGGCATGGGAAGATGTAGGCTGCAAGCATGGAAATGCAAGACATCAAAATGATTGCTTGCTTTAAAGCACTTAATGTACAAAGCAGAGACAATGCTCTTGAGTCAAGCTACTAATCTCCATTCCTGCTCACCCCCCTCCATAGCAAGCTACTGTGCAGAAAAGCTGGAGTTGACTTGCCTTTGTGTCTACTTTTGCTATTTAAAAAAAACAATGGCAGTTTCCCAGTTTGTTTTATAAGACTATTTATAGAGATCTATATTTCAAGTAACAGAGATCATGGTCTATATTTCACCTGTGACCTACACCTGCAAGCTGTATAAAATCATTGCTGAATGGAGCTCTAAATAGGATGACTTTATTCTTCAGCAAAGAATTTTGCTCTGTGCTGTATCATAAGAGGTGACAAACCAAAGCATAACAGTCAGTTATTAAATCTGATTTCTTGAACTGGATGTACAATTTGTAGCAAAAGCTTCATTTTGCTTCCACTTGTTTTGAATTGTTCATGAGCTGTTTGTGATTTGACCTCATTATTTAACAATTGCAGTGATTTGCCAAGCAAGTTACACAGATCACTTCATTCTGTAGATTTGTGTGCAAGTGAGATACTGTGAGCTTCCTTACTGCATGCAGTAGTCATTTGGAGCAAATTCATGGACAATACCATTGCTTATTGTGGCTCTGAGTAAAACCCTTCTTGAAAAGCTTTTCACAGCATGAATGTATGAAATTCTTGTGAACATGTTGCACAGGCAGTAAGTGTGATGAGAAGCTCTCCTGTGGGTAGGTCCTGCAAATGTGACATAGGTTCTTACTTGGTGTGCACAGGTTCTTCTTACTCATCTGTGTCCAATCTGCTTGTGGCTGAATGACAGTGATATTTCCTCCCAGCACTTCATGATAACTGCCTTTTTTCCTGGTTTGTTATGATTAACAATAGTAGGTGGATATTAAGTGATGATGAATTGAGTTTGAAGGACTCAAAGCCCCAATGGCCAGTTTCAGGTTTTTTAAATCCAAGTCAAGTTGAAATGAAAGTGAAACATACTCAATTCAAATGAAAAGATAAAAATATTGTGTTTTGATAGCACAGTCTTTTAAAACAAAACCATGTGCTTTTACATTGCTTTTGGTTTTCTTCACTGTAACAACTGAGCTGCAGTTGTGCTGCAAACTCTACTGCTACTATACTTTTTAGCCCAAAGAGTTACCTGCTCCATGTGCATTTTGCTAGCTTTTCACAAATTTGTATGCATCTAGCTGACTACAATGAAAATGTTTAAGCACTGTTGTCCCCTGAATGCAAATTGCTCAAACATGATATAAAGATACATAGAGAAGATAATGAACAGTGAAAAAGAAAATACCATGAGAGTGTGTTATTTGTAGTGGATGCAAATCAATTTACTCTGGCAAAGCTGTCCTAAATTTTTAATTCATGACTTTGTTAAATTAATGAAAGGTAATTTTCCTTTTAATGATAACAAAGCAGTTTGCAGATTGCCATGGTAATAGTTAATTGTATTTCCCATAAATGAATTAGTGATTGCAGTGACTGTTAGCTTTACCCTTTTTTTTTCTTTCTTTAAATTACACAGTATATGAGTTTTCTCCCAAGGTTAAAGACCACAAGTAAATGTGTGGGAAGGAAATAAGTTATATGTGAGAGAAAAAGTATCATCATGCTACTGATTATAGTAGTGCTGGTTCAGTTGGTAGCAATTGCTCAGCTGCTGCAGAACTGGAGCAATGATCCAGGTGGATCATGGACAACTTCCTTATAAATCAGAAAAGGCTGGCTCTCCTGACTGGTTCATATACCTGTGGGTCTCCAGTATTCTTTGCAGAAGCACTTCTATTAGTTCCCATGTCTGATTTGATTGAGTACACTCTGTCTCCTTAACTTTTTTGTATGCTCTGTGGGATATGATTCACTTCCATTCTACATTTATGTGGAGTGCTGTAGTGACTGCTATGTTAGTGAGTACTTTGATGTTTCCATGACAAATGGAGAATTAAGGTAAGAGTGACCATCATGACAGAAAACCAGAGCCCCTGTAGCTTAAAGTAAATACCCAAGTCCTGTTGAAGGAGACACCTCTGTAAGAGCCCTGTGGTAACTAGAACTGCTCAGCAAATTGTTTTTAGAGTGGTTTCCTAACAGGAAAGCCAGGGCATACTAGCTTTTATGTGTTTACTTTTCAGCCAGGAAACTATTAATGCAATTCTTTAGTTGAGGTAAATTTGCTCTGAATTGGAGTATTTCATTTTATTGGACCTGTCTGAAATGTTTCAGTTGAAATCCATTCAACAGAACCATTAAAATCCTTGGTCTCAGCAGGACATTGCCATACTTTATTCCTGTTTTCTCTCATGGGTCAATAATTCTAGATGGAAAAACCTTTCCCATTGACCCTCTTGGTCACCTTAGAGTCTGCAAGAATTTTTCAGTTGTAACTAGTAAATCAGCTGGAGGGACAGAGGGATCTGGTGTTCAGGTATCTGGCCAGGAGTCCTGCAGAGAGGCTGATGCTGTGCTCTGTACAGCTGAACCCTCAGGCCTCAGAGGCAGCTGGCCTTGGTTGTTTTTTGTTGGCACCTAAGGCCATGGGTGCATCCATAGAGACCACGACCAAAGCACAGGAATCATTTTGAAGAGATTATTTATGCATTTACCTTCATCAAAAGCAAAACCACTTCATTAAGCACTCAGGGAATGCAAAAGTGAGGGGGAAAGTGGTTTTCTTGATGAAATAACCACATTATGAGTTACTCATTGCACATAAAATAATAGCAGATACCACATGTTCCAGGGAGTTCAGGCTGGAAGATGTGTCACCATTGCCATGCTCCTCTCATTTCCCGTGCATTCATCTAAAAGGTACTGATTCAGCCTCTGTAATTGCCTTGTTATACACTTAAAAAAATAAAAAGGCCCCCAAATCCTCAAGAAAACTCTTCAAACTTTTACACTGAAAGCTGTGCCATGTGCTTCTATGTGTTTTGATTTGAATATGAATCAGAGGAACAGGAACTTGAATATCCAGAGCTCCAATGTGTAGATGAATAGATGAGTGAAGAGAGACAGAAGAGTAAATAAAAAACCCCTAAGTAAAAGAAAAGGCTTGTCATAAGCCTTGTTTTTGTGCACCACTCTGGGAGCAGATCCATCTGTCCTCTTGCCTCAAACATCATACCTTTTAATCACATGGTCCTCTAAATGTTAAATTAAAACCAAAAAAATGAGAGGAGTTTTTAGGGATGCCTCATTATCTGTATTTTTTTTTAAATGGAAACAACTCCCAGTGCAACTTGATGTTTGCTTCATTACCTGGTGTCAGAACAGAGACTGGATGGGAAGGAAAGCGTTCGGATACATTTTGCAGCTTGCTGGTTTAATTAGAGTATTGTGGTCTCTTGGCTGCTTGCAGGTGTTCAAGGAAACATTGTGGCCTGCTGAGTTATTCACTAGACAATTGTGTGATTGATCTTCTTGCAGTTTTTTCCTGTTGTGATTCTTTAATTTCTTGAAGTGAGTTTCTTTGGGCTTTGGATGTTTGGTGAATAAGACTTGAAATTAAGGAGGGGAAAGACATGCTCCTTGCCCAAGTGCCACTCCTGCTTCCACAGCAGGACCCATGGCCAGGGATCTGGGCTCTGTGTCTCTGCTTCATGCCAGGGAACTTGGTCTGGTGTTCCTGGGGGCTGACCTGGAGCTGAAGCTCTCGTGTCATGCACATTGTGTCATTTGTATGGGACATGGAGCCCTGTTTTCTTCTGAGGAAGGAGGGTGCACGTTCTCAGTGTATTGAAAGGGTCCTTTGGAGACACGCCACCAAATTCAATTCTGCACCTCACAATATGCTGCTTTTCACTCACAGGATACACTTTGTTTAGGGGAAGGTGGCAGAGAATTAAAGCCTAGAAAATGAAGAAAAGGTATGAGGAGAGTGGATTCCACAGAGATGAAGCTTCAAACTTTGGCTGGTTCCATGAACACCTTTACGTTCTCAATCTCACATGCCAAATGCAAACAGTTTGTATAGGCCAGCATTAAAGGTAGTTTAAAAGCACTTCAAGTACTGTGTAAGGGGAAAAGAGCCTTTATTTAGTTTGTTCTGCTTTGTAGGTCTCCTTGGAACACATTTTAACTTCCAGATTGAAAATGATTTTAAATTAATTTAAAAGAATAGCTCCTGCAGTCACTCACAAATGGTAACCCCCCAGTACTAAGACAGTTTGATGAAAACAGGTGTTAGTAAAATGCTCTATAGCCTACCTTCAAATCTGCTTCCCTCTTTTAAAGGCTTTTTTGCCTTGCCTCTGCTGAAAATGCTAGGCAGTACAAGTCTTGCAGCTAAAGCTGATAATCTACACCTACCTCCCAGAGTCTACTTTGTTTAGGTGGTGAAGTGGTGAGAAGTATTTTAAAAGATGTGGGGTTTTGAAGGCAAAAGGTTTGAATAAAAAGGGGTGCTGCCAAGTACTGATTTTAAAAAAATAAATGCTTAGACTTTTCCTTCTGATTCTTCACTTACAGAATCGTTTCAGCTGGAAGAGACCTTTAACTTGAAACAATTTCCCTTGGTTTCTTTCCATAAATTCTTCCCAATTTCCTCTGATATTTCAGTGTACCTGGATTGCCAGGTCTTGATCCACAGTCCTGTGCTGAAGATGTCATTGTTTCACCTCAAAATAAATAGTATGGCATCACTTCTATTCTTTAGAAGAAGCACCTTTATACACATGCAATGTCTGCATCAGTGCCTCCAGTCAAGCTGGATAAAACTCATTAACCTGATGTTCCTGTGTTAGAAGCAATTTAAAACCAAATATAACTCAGAAACCTAAGAAGGCTGTTTAATACCACGTTGTGAGAAACATGGTAAAGGTTGCTTTCCTCTTGTAACCCAGTTTCAGTATTCAGCTTATGAACAGAGGAAAACACCCTCAAGGTCTTTTGTTTGTTAGTTTTTCAGAAGTAATTTTTGGCAGTATGCTTTTTAAAAAGTAACCCTTCTGCTTTTCAGACCAAATTGATGTCAAAAGCTAAATTTGACCCAAGATTTAGGTGCTACAGGCAGCTTCACAAAGCTGGGAAAGACCCTATAATTTTTTATATGCTTTATTGTCCGTGTTAGTTGCACTAGTGATCATTCACTTTACACTTGTGGTCAAGGTGTGGCAGCCAGCACAGCACTTGTGTTTGCTGCTTTCTTTGAAGTCATCATTAGAAAGTCAGCTGGTAGAGATTGCCCTAAATTCTGGGGCTTTTGATCCTTCACCCTTTTTAGCTCATGCAGTTTCTTCTGCTTGTTGGTAGCGTTTCACTCTGCAGTTAGGATCTTCTGTATTCTGAGTGATGGTCACTGAGTGTTTCAGATAATAGTGACTATAACTGAAAAGGATAGTGAAGGGGCCAAGCCAAAGGAACCTGGTAGTGCTGCTGGAGCAGCAAAGAGTGTGGATGATGAGACAGGGTTGGCATCAGAGGGCTGCCAAAAGGCAATAAAAAGGGAAATTGAGGTGAGAGGCCAGGGAAGCAGCACGGAGAGGGATGCAGCAAGGAACAGGGGGTATTATCAGGGGACAGAGGTGAGCTTTAACTGAGCAAGACCAGAAGAGAAGCAATTTCTATGTGTTTCTGAGGCCACTGCAGAGGAGCAAAACCAGAAGGGGTAGATGTCACTGCCTTCTCCTAGTGTATGTTTGAATCCTTTGAATCGAAGCAGTTTATCAACTAATCTCATTTTCAATTATAACCTGCAAAAGCATTCATATAATTAGATGTGCTGTTGTAATCCTCTTGAAAACAAAATATGGGCATGGTGCAGGTGATAAATTGAACTAGTAGGGAACAGCTAATATATATTTTAATAAGCAATATGTCCAAAGTGTGTATCCAATGAATTCTAATGGTATCTTGTTTTTCTTAAATTTGTCTTGTAAAGCCAGAAGTAAACTTTGAACTTGATATTCCAGCCAGGATTTATTATGTTTTGATTATTGCTTTTTTTCCTAATTTGTGGTCCTCCTCAGGAAGAAGAGTTAGATTTACATGCAATAAATTTTCATCTTCTGCCCACTGAAAGCTGATGTTAAGCTGACGTGGGCTTCAGACAGTCAAACTTCCTGTGTGGTCCTGCCATGTCCATTGAGCATCTACTCCAGGGAGTAATCTCCTGGATACTTCTTGGTCAAAGAACTACCAGATCTTTCTTTGGTCAGTGTTCTGACCTCAAGAGATCACAAAAGGATGCTGAACTTGAGGGGCTGTCATTATAATCCAGTAAAGGAGGCTCAAAATACTGAGACTTGAGCATGGTCTGCGAGAACTCTGCCAGGGAAGGGAGGATGGGGCAGTGTAGAGGGGCTGTTAGCATGGATCTGATCAGCCGTGGTGGGTGCAGAGATACACAGAGGAGCAGATTATGGGAGGGCATGGAGAGATCTGCCTAGTTATGAGGCAGGGTTTGTGCTGCAGCTCAGGAAGTCTCTAGGTTAGCTGGGACCATGTGTGGAGGACAGTGACACCATGATCTCGGGGGAGAGCTGGGTATAAGCTTTTTTATTTCTCTTCTGTTTGATTTAGTTGCTTTGAGTTTTCCCTGTTTAATAAGTTACATGTTTGAGGTTTATTGTGATGATGCCTGGCTTTATTTGAGTTGCAAAGGCTTGTGGTCTTCTTTAGGGAGCTCATTATGAAGAAAAATCGTAGGCAGTGGATGTCAAAGCTCTGTCTGACCCAGCAGCTTATTATACTCAGTTAAAAAAAGTAGTAAAAAAAAAGTGGTCACAGCATGAACTCTTCCTCTCTCTCATTTGCAGGGATTGCAGAGGAACTGGGATTTCCTTCCAGCATAGGGAAGGATCCTGCCTCATTGGGTGTACACATTCTGAACTGTTCATGCTGGCTTTGTCCCCTCTGTCCAGACCTGCTGGGGCATCATGGTTTTCCTTCCAGTAAGAAGAGGCAGTCAGAGCTCCTTCAAAAATCTCACAGTAAATCTTTAGCAAATAAATTCTGAGCAAACTTTAACACCTGATTTTCCCTCTGTGGGTGGGATGTGAGAAGCAGAGCAATGAAAGCTGAGAAACAAATGAATTTCATTCTTCAAACAGTATTATTTGCAGGACTGTGGGGTGTTCTGCACTCTGCCTCCCTGCCTGGTGCAGATTAGCTGGGAAACACAAGCTGACTGGTTGAGGACCATGCAGGAGGATGCCAGGATCTACAGGACCACTTCTGTGGTGCAATCTTCCCAAGAATTAATTTAGTATAGGGCTTATCTGTTGGGGTCTATTAATTCCCATCATCCCTTTTTATCCAGCACAAAGTGTTGGACTGCTCAGCCAAGACACCAGCTTTGTTTTACAATGGTTTGGTTACTATGTTCTGTTCTGCAATGAAGTTACCCTCTGGATGATATTCCCCCCCCTCTTTTTATCTCCATTCAATAAACAACTTCAAGTTGTTCTGTCCTGCTATTTAGCAAAGATAAACGACTTGGGGAAACTGAATTCTCCCAGTTCAACTGACTGTCCGGAATAAAATCATAAACTCATGAGATAAGATTAATAAAAGCACCAAGCTGTTGGGTGGATATTCTCATTACTGTACACAAGCTAGACAACATCCTCCTCCACCAGTTTCCTAGTTTGATAAATGCCTTGAGCTGATTTAAAAATGTGTAGGTTATTTTTAACCATAGTAGCAGAGCCATCTGTATTGTATCTGATGAAGTTCTGTGATAGAGCAAATTGATTTATTCTATCTCCTTGCAAGTTATGCTAAGCTTTATGTTATAAACAAGATGGTTTGAAGTACATGATGTCATTGAGCTTGAAAGTCTCTAGATAAATTTCTACTTAAAGGGTTTATGCTTTGTGTATGAATTTAAATGGGGGCAGATTGTTATATCTCTTTTCTGTCTCTGACATGTGGACTGCAAGCTCTCTGGGGTCAGGACTGTCTTTATAGTTGTGTTTGTATGAAATACACAGAGGGCCCAAATCCAAGACTGGTGCTCTCATATGTTACAGAGATAAAAATAAGAGCAACCAACAAAAATAGAAGCACATATTTGATGGCAGGATTTTCAGAAACACTGCAAGAAAACTGTGTGCCTGAGCCCTACCACTTGTTATAAAATACAGGGAATTAATGAGGAGCTTCTTTCACTTGAGGTATAAACAGTCCTGGCTATGAGAGGGGAATTATGCCACGGCAAGTCTGAGCTGAGGTCAGATTTGAGATCTCCACTTTGATTTCTGTGCCAAGAGGTGAGTGGGGCTGTTGAAGGCACAGACCTGGCACTTCTTCCCTTTGTCTTTCTCCAAGCCACTGGGGCTTTTGTGAAAGTCCATGGGAAATGTGCCCATAGCAGTGAGAAGAGAGAATTAATCAGATGCTGGGGAAACTACAATAAATTGTACTTTTGACTGCTAACAGAACCAGCAGAAATGGTGGCTTAAATGAGGTAAGACTTCTAAAAGAGATGGACTCGGTATCACTGTCCCTGTGTTTAGGGATAGTTTTTGAGAGACCACTCCTGAAGGCAGGGTGTTGCCTAATGAGTGCCGTGTGTGTGGTGCAGATTTCTCCATAATTAAAAAGAAAATGAGCAATGCTTTAATTGAGATCTGCAGATTAAAAGTTACAAGCTCAGTATCCTTTGTTACTTATCCTCAGACAGGAATTACGTTGCCTGTGTGTAACAAACCATTGCATTTAAAAAATGGAACCATAAAAAAGCTGCTGTAATTTAAAAGCAGCCAATTTACTAGGAGTACAGTTTGCAGCTCTGTCACTTGCTAATCAGTCTGTTAAACATAATAGCCATTCTTGTCTGGAGGCAGTTAATCATGTTGTGAATGCACTTATCAGCGCGTATTAGAAATACAATACAAGACTTTCCGACAAAGGACTGGATGCAATTACTGCAATCAGTGTACATTTAGCCACTGTCTTGTACCATGGTTTTATTTCCTTTCCTTTTTTTTTTTTAAAGTAGTCCATCAGTGACAGATTTTTCTCTTAGAAAAACATAAAGGACACACTTGAAAGTGTTGTTAAACTCAACAGACATGTTCAAATGCAACCTGTCCATCTAACTGAGTGAGTGATGGCTGCTGGCAGGTTGAACCTTTCCTGGACTCTGGCAGTGTTGGAAGCTTCTGGCTTTGAGTGTCGTGGTGATGGTTTTCCAGGCCTTTGAGCATTTTCCCTGATGGGCTGGGAATGTGTCTGTGGAGGCATTAGTTAGGTGGTGGAGAGCCGAAATTGAGGCATTTGAATTAGACTAAAGGAGCTCAGCATATGGCTGAACTTTTTTCCCCCCCTTGTGCTTCTCTACATCTAAATCAATAGCAGTGAGGGATCTTAAAGTTTTTGAAAGGGGATATTGAAAAAGCTTGAAAGCTAATTGCTTCCAGCATGACTACCCACCAGCAATGGGTGTAAATACAGCTGTCTCACAGAATGCCTGGACTGGCAAAATCGAAGCGTTTCAGCTAAACAGTTTTCCAGGGCTGAGCGTGTTCTTGTACAGGGAGGAAGGGAGTTGGAAGGGGGGCAGGAGGAGGAAAGATCCAGAAAAGAGAGGAATAGATGAAGGATCATTTTCTAAACTCTATTTGACATTAACCCTTCGTGTTAGGGATATTTTGTATTGCTTAGTGTGATTTGCAGTGCTTGCAGGAATCTACCTCCTAGAAATCCTTTTATCTGCCTTCTTGTTCTTTGTGACATCTGGTATTTTTGCTTAGGTAACATTTTTAATTGTGGCAAGGAAAATGGAAAAGCAAAGCAATCCCCAAATTGTGTGACTGTTCCAATGGGTAATAAGGGAGTATAACATCATATCCACCCTACCAGTAGGTTTGGGACTGTTCAGGTCATACATTGCTCAGGCTCCCTGGGGTGACATGGGAGGGCCTAAGAGCAGTGTCCTTAGCATGGTTCTTCCCAAGGGCACTGAAGTTTGACCTGCTTCAAGCTTGGAGCCCCCAGCCCCATTCCATCCCAAGGTTATCAAGGCTTTAATTGCTGAGGAAATTCATTGAAATGAGGTCCTGAAGAGATGTTTTATCATATAAACAGGGGATGGGGAAGTCAGGATGGTGCACCACTTCTCCCCTTTCCTAATTATTCCTTTTCAGAGCTTAAATAAATTAACCTCGCTTATTACTCACTTGTGCCTGAAGTCAGTTATTCATGGTATGACCTTAGCTCTGAGCAATATCCCAGCAGCTCCCCATTAGCTGTCACTACATTTGGATTCATCACATGTTGGGAAATCATTGTCTTGGGAGGGTGACAAAGTAGTGATTACCCTTTGAAAAGGTGACCAGGAGATGTGATGTGGTGACCTTTGTGTTGACCCTAATTTCACACCATTAGAGAGCAATTGTGGAATGATTTTTAAGCAGGGGAATATTGAATCCACCCCTCCACTCTTTGTTATTTGGAGTTATCTTTGCACTTCTAGGGAAATTTGGATTCATTTTTAGATTGAAAATAGGCTTTCAATGGAGCGACTTACACGATAACTGCTTGTTTCTCTCTTGCTTTTAGTTCTGCTGTGAAGATCAGGACTTTAGCTGATCTCAACTAGCAAAGGGTGGAGGTACACAGAATTACTGCAGATGGCTCTTTCTCTTCATGCACTGAATGCAGACCCTGATCTACCCTGTGTTTGCTCAGCTGGATGAGTTAATCTTGTTTATTAATTAAAACATGGGAAACTGATGTTTATATGCCAGTTTCACTTTCATGTTTTTGTTCAGTGGATATCAACAGTGAGAAGAAAAGCTTAACTTTCTGTGAAAACATAATTATCAGCCTACAAAATAAAACAGTTTAATGAACACCATATGTGTCTTGGGGAAGTAGGGAGAGGAGATCCTGGTTATGTTAATATCAATGGGCTACCCTGATCCCTGCCTAAACTTCTCAGAAGATGCTCTCATGGCTCTTTATTTCTTAGCAGGAGTGTGAATTAGCTACAGGACACCCTGCACATTATCTCTCTATCTAAGAGTACATTACATTCAAATAAAGCTAGGTCTAATTCATTAGATGCTTAATCTTGTTTCAATCTGAGGAGAATGTAGGAGGAATAAAATAAGCCTTGTCCATGTTCCTATTTTGATTTGTTCTTTAATTATTTCATGCAGGTGGTATCACAGCAGCTTCTACAGCAGGCTCATGAGTTCTTAGCAAGCTCTCTTGCACTCTTAGCAAGCTTTAGAAAGAAAAAAAGGACTGCTTTTAGAATTTCCCATTGTCCTTGCTAGCTGCTTGGCGTTGTGTTATTTAGTAATTTCCACTCTCTGCCCATTAAGCAAAGGATTAAGTTCAAAAGGTGTTAGGCTTTTTAAATCCTCAAGAGGAGAGCACCATTTGTCACTGGTTTCATGTATCCTCCAGCACAGGTATATTGGTGTCACAGTCTGCAGCTTGTCTCCTCTTTCCCTTCATTCATAAATTCAGTGCCTAGGGATTTGGCATCTTTAGATCCCTTCTGCTTGATTTTTCTCCCCAAGGAGATCTACCTGTCAGCCTCAATTGTAATTCTGAAATCAAACCAGCAACTGGATTGCTAGTCATGTTCTCCTAGGTCTAGTCATGTTTTTCCCTTTCTGATGCACTTGGTGTATACCAAAGAGTCTGAGCACTTAATGCTAATGTCAGATGTATTCAGATCTTAAGGTGCTTAAAATGCCAAGGAAATTTGTTGTTGGAAATGCAGTTTGAGCCATTAGAGTGCATTCAGGTCACTAACCCAAGTTCTTTATTTAGGAAGGTGAGGAAGTTGCACCTGTGTTTGTGAAATTGAAGAGCCTCACATAACGGTCTGAATTCAGGACCTGTCACATGGAGTGACTATTCCTGAGACTCACAGTGGATTTGGGGAGAGTGTACAGGTAAATGAGACTGTTGCACATCTTCTGTTTCTCAGGCAGGTGGAGAATCACAGAATGACAGAGTGGCAGGGGTTGGAAGGGACCTCTAAAGATTATCTAGTTCAACCCCAAGAAGAATCAGACTGAACAAAGCATCTTTAGCTACACTGAGCTGGTAGCCAACAACCTGGTGTAGGGACAGTGGAGGAGCTCAACTGTTGAGTGGCCTTTTTCATCTGTTCAATTACCTTCAGAAAACTCATTTCTTTGGCAATTGTGTGGTGGTTTTATAGACAAACTCAGAGTCTATCCCATTGCATTGCAGTGTGTCATCAAGGTTTTCCAGCAGGTAACTTTTGAGGTATTTTCACTATCTCCACCACCAAATGTCTGGGTGCCTCTGAGCACTGACTATTTGCTTTGAGGTCAAGTGAAATGTTTGCCACATTGACTGTAGATGCAGCTTGACTGAAGATATTGTGCCTTAGATTATTCAGCTGCAGCACAGGCCATGGTAAAAAAGTGCCTCCCAGAGTTGTATTCTTGCTCTTTTAAAGGTTTTTTGTGAGTTTGTGGAGGGAGGGTCTTTGTATGTGAGTTCCTGCATTGTAAAGAAGTTCTTGTATCACTGAATTTATTAGCCTGAATTTTCAATCCTTGGTTCTTTAAAAATTCATCTCTCCTTTCCAATAGATTCCAACAGCTTGCACAGCAACGTTGCAAATGCACCATGTGATTATGGTGTGTAAATATGTAAGGATTTCGGAATAGTTAGAGAAAAATTATAAGCACCATTTGGGCTGTTGATATATATTAACTGGTTAGGATTCAGCATAAATCCTTCATTGTTCTTACTTTTTAAATCACAATGACTCCCTGTGTATTTTGCATCCAACATCAGCAAAACCCTGGCCCCAGTTTCTTACTGGATGCATGTATTATATTCCCCAGCAAGATGCTTTCTCCTGGTAGAGAAGCTTTATTTTAAGAAACACACAGCACAGCAATAAAGAGGTTCTAAATAGTAGTCAGAAAAATATTCCAGTGTAATCAAAATGCTTTTTTAGACCCCAATAGATAACATGCTGTTTCAAAAGGGGCAACTCATGACAAAAGAACAAATGGAGTCCCAGTACCCAGGAATACATGTTACCAATGGAGCACACCAATTATACCCATACTGTTTTTGGTCCTAAAAGTCCTGTTTTGTTAAAGGCTAGCTAAAATAGTACCTAAGGACTCTTTAACCAGAAGAATTTCTGTACACTGTCACAAGAGTGGAAGCAAATAAAAATAATGGAAGCAATTGTCTTGGTTGTCTCCAGGGTTGTCATGATGATGTTGATAAAATCAAATAAAATAGAAGTTATTGCAAGTTGTTAGTGAGCAGCACAGTTGTGAATTGGCAGTAGAAGAAGCTGAAGAGCTTAAAAGGTTTGCTCATTATCTAGATTTATTGTTTTCAGTTGTGGGAAAATGTTGGCTAAGCAAAATCACATGAATAATATCTGGACTTGGTAGTGTATTTTGAACAAAAATATTTTCTTCTTCTTTTTATGGCTTTTACTGGATTGTTAAAAAGTGCTATGTCAATCCATAGATTCTTAACAGATTTAGCAGCTTGTTTTTTTTCCTCTGTAACCATTTCCACTGCCAGTATATCAGTGAAGAGCAGGAATTTTTATAGCATTGAAAGAAAAACATCAGACTCCAAAAAGAAGTCTATTGGTATGAACTAGACAACAGAACAAGTTCTCTGTCAGACAATCAATTGCAAATTGAGAGCAAATTGTGAACTTTGATTTTTGAAATGCATCATGAGAGGAAACCAAGCAGACTCTTTCTATCCCTGCAGGTTTACTTACAACCATCTGTCTTGCCTTTGTTCAAAGGATGGGACTTCTACCTTGCGTGTCTGTGCTGTGACATGGACCGAGAGTGAACAGGGTTTTGTTTTTTTCCCAAACATTTGTGTCTTGCACTCCCCCAGCAGAACAAAAACCTCTGGGGGCTATGCAGTAAGGGGCAGTGGCACTGTGTCATCTGAACACTTTGACATTGGTACAAAAGCTTGCAGAAATACTCAGGACTCACAGGTAGTTTGCCCTGGCTTCTAGGGACGTTCATATGTGCTGCAACACTCAACAGGGATATCCACACTTGTTTATTCAGATCTCCAGCCAGGTCCATCTTGAGTGCTCCTCAGGATAAAGCCCTTTCTCAGCAAACTGACCTGGGAGAATACTGTGAGTTAGGCTGTGTCCAAGCTTTTAACACAGCTTTGAGTCCTTACAGCACAATGAAAATGATACATATGCTGGCAGCAAAGGGTTTAGGTTTAACATCCATTATCAAGTCAAATTTCTTCTGTAACACAAGATGTAGCTGTCTCACCCCACAAAGCTGTTGTCAAGTAGGATCTGTGCTCAAGGATGCTGTAGCTGCTTGAGGATACCTTTAAAGGTGTTCCCAGTGCCCATGTTCAGGAAAGCAGTATAAGGGCTCATAGTATACAAATCTTCATAACCCAGAAGTAAGGATGCTGCTCTGTTGGTAGGTATTTGCTCTCATTTCCTTTGCCTTGGACTGCTGGGATCTTGATTTCCTTAGGGGAAGAGGGTTATGACTCTTTAATCTGGATCTTTTCCCCAAGAGGTCCTGGCTGTCTGCTGCTTTATTTGACTTCAGCAGGAAATTAGGGTCTTGAGCATTTCCAACGAGTTGTTGAAAAGCCTCCTCTTGTAAGTGTTTGCTCTTCAGTAAACTGCACTTATGAAATTAATCCTCTTGAGATCAAAGGAGTGAGACCTGTATTACTGAAATGTTTTATAAACTAATGCACCTTGCTTATGTAATCCTGTTCCCATTGAATTTGGTGTCAATTTGTCAGAGAGAGTAAGAATTGACCATTATTAACCTTGAAAAGATTCTCAAGCAACGTGATACCAGACAGTTTTTTATTTTCAATTACCTAGTGTCTGCTCTGGTTTTTTTTTGAGAGTTTACACTGCTGTGGGCCTCCCAAACAGATTGCCATTTACTGAAAACACTTCTTTATGAATGAATGAAACTCATGATTTCCTGTAATAGCCAACTGCAATAATAGGAAGGGCTGACTTCTTTCAGCCAGGAAACCCTCCATGTGCCAGTGGCAGCCCCAGCTGAATGCACTGCAGAGTGCCCTGTGCTCTCATCCTTCTCTGTGCCATTCTACATATTTCATTCTCTCTAAAAATACATAAGGCAGGCTCTTCACTTTAGTTAGCAATGTAAATCTTTCTTAATAGCTAATAAAAGGCATTTGTTTATTGAAGGTAATGGCTAACTATGTAGGCTGTCACTGCCATTGTAACATCAATCACTGTGTATCAGTCCAGTACTTAATTCAGTAATTCTGTGTTTGGCTTAGAAAAAAAAATAAGGATAAATTAAAATAAGCATTGTTTCAATGCCAGGTGATTTTTGCAGTACTCTGAAGTTAGAGCTATGGTGGACCTTCAGAGTAATCTATTACTTTGTGAAAGAAAGCCTACACAGTTCCATGTAAATACTTAATAAGGTAATAAATCATAGAATCATGGAATGGTTTGGGGTGGAAACAACCTTAAAGATCATGCAATTCCCACTCTGCTGCCATGGGCAGGGACACCTTCTGCTAGATCAGATTGCTCAAAGCCCCATCCAGCCTGCCCTTGAACACTTCCAGGGATGGGACAGCCATAATCTCTCTGGGCAACCTGTGCCAGTGTCTCAGCACTGGGAAGAGCTTCCTAATATCTGATCTAAATTTCCCTTCTCTCAGTTTGAAACCATTACCCCTTGTGCTATCATTACATGACCTTGTAAAAAGTCCCTCTCCAGCTTTCTTGTTGGCCTCTTTAGGGACTGGGAGGCTGCTCTAACATCTCCCTGGAGCTTTCTCTTCTCTGGCCTGAACTGCCTCAATTCTCTCAGGGTGTCTTCATAGGAGGGATGTTCTAGCTCTCTGATTATCTTTGTGGCCCTCTGGATTCCAACAGGTCCTTACATTGGGGGCCCAGAGCTGAATGCATCTGAACTGGATTAATTTTTTTTAGATTCAGACTTAAAATATATCTGTTATTGCTCCTGTTTGCATATACCAACAGATTCAGGAAGAAGATGAGTCAGAATATAAGTTAGAAGGTCTTGTGATGGATAGCCCTTCAGGAATGATGCCAATCTTTACAAAGCATCTGAATGCAGCGATGCAAGAGTTCTCTAAGGTGCTTAGGAGCACTTGAAACTCAGGCTTTATTCTTCCAGCAGTTTGTGCAGCCTGTGATTTGTTCCACTGCTTTTGCCTGAGGAAGAGGCTCTGTGCCTGAGTAGAGTGCTCACTCCTTTATGGCTTAATGTACATCCAGAGGAATATATTTCAGGTTCAATTTGCAAGCAGGATGAGGCAGTTGAGCTCTTAGTGCCTGGCCTGGATATATCCTTTGCAGGACAGTTCTGGGACTTAGCAACTTTTTCCTGTTCTGATTTAATTCTTCTTATTCCAGAGTTGATTGGAGCCAGGGTTGGCTTTAGTTGGCCATGGATTGACTATTCTGTGCTCTGTTCCCTTCTGTTCCATCTTGGGATCACAACCATGCCTGCTAACTGAGGGGTACAGAATGAAGGCAGCTTACAAAACTTGACTGGGCTGTTGGAGATCTGGTTTTAATGCATTAGATGTAGGAGGCAAGACAACATGAAACTGAACAGAAATCTTAAGGTTTTGGGGTTTCTTCCAGCACTTAGTAGAGGCAGTTTTGTGAAAGTACACAAACAGGATTATAAATTGCAATTTGAAGAAGAGGACCTACTTACAGGAGTTTGCAAGAGGAAAGAAATCCAAGCCCATGGTTTCTTTTTCTCCTCTCACCAGAAAGAAAACTATGTAATGAATGTCTCATGTCTGAAACACTGGGCTGGATTCATCAAAGGGAGTTAGTAATTACCAAATTGAGAGAATCATGAAGCGCTTTTCTAAATTTGAAAGGCTCATCAAGAATAGATCAGGAGCAGGCAAAATTAATAGTTATGAACTCATTTCCATAGAAATGGACTTATTAGCAAGCATGCCAGCTGCCTAAAATTATAAGGTCTTTTCCTTATGCTTGCAGGAAATAATCTTTTTTTATAAAAGTAATTTTGACTTCTTATTTTTTATTGCTCCTCTAAACTAGGGTCTGGCAAAAATCTTTCTAAACCAGGAAAAGACTTCACTGGACAATAGCAACATTTAACTAAAAAGAGAAAGAAGCAGTGATTTACAATCCCTGGATTGCATCAGATTCTTCACAACAGTGCAAAACACGTTTAAAAGAAAAATGGAGTAAAGCTCAAGGAAAAGCTGAAAAATCTTTATAGGATAAAGTTTAGTTTAGCAGGATTTAATGGCTGATAACAGCATGAGTTACAGTCGTCATCCTCTCTGCTAGTGGATTTTCCCACTGGTTGCACTTTGTCTTCACCAGGCAGTTGCAGTTCGATGGTGACTACAAAGACCAACACACTGGCCACCAGCTGCAAATTGGGCTAAAAGCTGAAGATTTGCCATGGCAAGGTGGAAAGATGCCTTTCAAAAAGGGTTGTAGCGTCATGCTGCATAACCAGGAGAGACATTCAGATACAGATGTTGTGACGTGGATTTATCAGCTAATGGAGCTGACAAAAGTAAATGTTAACCTTTAAGGTCTTGATTATCACTGAATCACAGAGTGGTATGGGTTGGAAGAGACGTCTAAAGATCATCTAGTCCATTCACCCTGCTCAAGCAGGTCCACCTTCATAGGAATGCATCCAGGTGGGTTTGGAAACCTCCAGAGAAGGAGCCTCCACATCCTCCCTGGGCAGCCTGGGCCAGGGCTCCCTCACCTCACAGTGAAGAAGTTTTTCCTTAAGTTAAGTGGAAATTTTTGTGTCCCAGATACTGTAATGCCTTTGTATTGTTTGAAGGCTGAATCTTAGTCCTAAAGAGGAGGAAAGTTTGGAGCCCATAGTTTTAGAGGAAGTTAATTGGCCAAAGGTAATTGGAAACCTGCTGTTGAATAAAGTTCAGAAAGTTGAATACTGGTTTGCTAAAGTTCTAAACTGTGTGGAGAAACTCTGTAAGTGAAAGATGATTAAGCACAGTAAGCTCACCTCTTTCAGCAAAAGTCCAAATCAAAAGAAGTGGGTCCTTTAATCAATATTAGTATGTCATGCTACATGATTTGCCTCTGAGACAAAACTAGAAAACATTTGACAAGCCACATTGTTTTTCCAGGTGATGATAAGGATTCTTTTTTAGAACCAGAACTGAGCAAGTCCTGGGAGACCTGAGAAGTCTTTGCTTTAGTTCATACATTAATATTAATTAGATGTGAGAAAAGTATATTTATTTGAGTTGCTGTTCTTTTCTAGATACACAGAGATTCATTTCTAATCCAGCAGTATATAACCATGTCTGCTTTTAAATGAAACTCAGGTCTTTTATAGCTCTACAGCTGTGTTAAGAATGCAGTGAAGGTCTTTGTGTATTTACAGGCACAAGAGTCATTTTATTCCCTAGCAATTACTTCAGCTTGCTATATAGGCAAGACACACACGTGCTTTTCTTAGGGAGATCTGAGTCCCAGCCTGTCTTAAAAATATAAAACTACTGTTACAGTTACATTTTGGATGTGTAAAAAGAAGAACAGAAGAGGAATAATTGAAAACATAATGGACTGAACTCAAAGAAGTGCCAATCAGTGGGACACGTGGAATGGATTTATCAGTGCACACTAACCTGACATATTATTTAAGTGATGAATGTGAAGCAAAACCCTCCATGAGTGGGTGGAGTTTGAAACCACTGTGTGTTTTTCTGAGTGGCAACTATTGACTTGAACAGATTGAACCCAAATTGCACACCTTGACAAGCTCAATATCTAGATCCATAGTGCAAAGCTCATCTCTGGATTTTATTTCTGTGTTGTGAGCAAATTAATTGTATGTAATTTAGATAAGGCAAACTAATGGAAGTGATATGCAATAAACTATGGAGTGCTCCATCGTGGTGCTCACAGTTTTAAACAGAAATAGTTTAATTATATCCCTAGTGTTGTGATAACAGTATTTATCTTCAAAGGTTTTTGCTGATTGTCTGGTTGGTCACCCAAAAGACGCCTCAGTAGCTTCTGGTTTTGCCTGGAGGTGGATATTATCTTCTGTCAGCATGGAAAATATTTATCCTGTAGGCATTGAAGCATATGTTTGTGTTGTTTGTTGTCAGAAAGAAAACATGAAAATCAATAATTCCTGTTCAGATTTTTTGTTCCTTTACAACGTGCCTTCAAAAACATCTGGCAAAATCAGATTCTGCCTCTGTGCAGCTGGGCAGAGGAAAAGGATGTTTTAAGTGTCTGTTCTTTGTAGCAGCAGGCTAAAACTTTCTATGAACACAGCTCTTGAAGTCACTGCTTTAGGGGAAGGGCACACAAATAATGTAGCATGGGACAGGACAGAGGGTGAAATGAGAGAGCCTGGGTCGTTACTAAGGGGTGCCTGCATGAACAGGGCACGTTCCTAGATTGAGAACAAGCTACCTCATGCTTTCAGTGAGCACGTTACAGAATGGCCTAACATGCTGCACATTCAGATTTTAATCTGTTTTATGAGCATATACCCTGAAACTTCAGTGATACCGGTAGCACTGATTGTCTCTTCAGTAGACTGATGAACAGCTGGGTCTGCACTCAGCCTGGCTGCCTTTCCATCCTGCTGCTGTGTTTTGTAGGCTGCATCAGGTCTCCACACTGCAGGTGTCTGTCTGGGAAATTGGGGCAGGAACTTGTAGGCAGCTTTGTAAAGTGCCTTCATTTTTGTGGAAGTGCTGGATGAGCAAAGACCTGTTTTTTAAATAGGTGCCTGCTGTGGATATGCTGTGTGCTCTCAGTTAAATCTTGGTGTCTGTTTTCAGTGGAACATGAAGATGAGATCTGTTTTTCTAACCTGAGGATTAATTATTAATATTGACACAGTGTTGGACTAGAGGAGAGTGCTAAGAGCTGTAGTTAACAAAAGAAGCAGATGTAATTTTTCAATCTAGTTCTCAATCCTACACATTTACAACCAGTTCTTTACTTTTGAACTTTTATTTCCAGATGAGAAATATATAATGATCAGCATATAATTACCAGCCTGCAGTGCTGATGGGAAGAGTGTTTTCATGCATTGACAATAAGGATAATCTACCCCTCATTATTTATCATGTATAACTTCTGCAAATCCATTTTTTTTTTCACTGAGATAAAGACAAGTTAAGGTTTAAAAGTCTGTTTCCCTCTCCTTGTCCCCCTAAAGAACTCATTTATGATGTAGCATGAGGAATGGGCAAATATTTTGTTGTTTTGGAGCATTGGTATTTGCAGCAACAAAATGATAATAATGCTGTATTAAATAATTTAGTGAAATCTGTGCAGTGCAGTTCCCAGGGTTTGGGGTTTATTCTGTGAGTTCATTGTGGTTATAGAGAGTGAATGGCTGAATTTTATAGGAAAGATGTCTCCATTTCAGCAAACTAAAAGATACAATGTCACCTTATCTACAAAATATAGCTGCTGCCCAGTGTGTGGTTTGATTTAGGTTTCTGTCAGTGCCTTCAAGTCTGCAGGTTGAACTTAGTGGTAAATCTTTTGGTGAATAGAAGAGAGAAAAAAACCTCCAAACATTTTGTTATCAGCATCCTACTGATGTGGGAAACTTTGGCTTGTTTTTTTTCAGAGCAAACATGTCCTCCTACGAGGTCCTGCAGATGGACTTTGAGATTGACAACACTAGTAGCCTGGCAGGGGCCCAGCAAATTACCTGGCAGGTGGAATACCCTCGAGATGACTCCCTGAGCGAACTGATGGTCTCTGAGATCTTTGTCAGCCGGACGATGTTTGTGGGAATTGTTCCACTTGCGATGGTAAGAACCTGCTGCTGCTTCTTTCTGCTCAATGTTTCCATTGATTCTCGTTAGTATTCAAGGGCATGTGAGCCATTTTATTATGTGCTGCTTCCTATGCACCTGCTGCAAGTGATTTAAATGCAAAAAATACATTTCAATAATATTTTATTTACCTGAGATATGCCATAATGGCTCCTTGGAAACCATTTGAGGGTTTTTTTGTGAAAATCCTTTACTGTTTGTGGATTATTGGCATGGTACATGGTAATAGCTCCTTTGGAGCTATTGTCTTCTGGTGTATTAATGCGACTGCCACGCATGTGCTCTAAGGGTAAATGTTGCAATTAGTTTGGGACATTTTCAATGAAATAAATTAGCATGCATGTGTGGGAAACTTCATTGCTAAACCAAACAACTGGACTGTTTTCTGCTTTGTTTTCCCCTAAAGAGCCACACAATCCAGTGAGCTCCAAAGTGTCAATTTAATAAAAGGTTCGTTTTGAGTTACAGAGAAAGGACAAAACACTTTCTGAAGGTGTAGGAGCTGAACATATTTTGCAGGCAGGGTATAAGGTGTACGTGTGCAGAAAGCTTCCAGCTGATGGTTTATTTAAAAAATGTAAAACACACCTTTTCTAGGAGAGACCTTTGGCCTACGTCTGTTCCTGATGGACTTTTTAGTACTCCAGCTTTAAACTTACACATAATCAGTGATTTCAATGGGGATATTCTGGTACAAAACTAGAGAAACAGGCAGAGAGCCTGGATGTTACACCAATTCCCTCAGAAGCTCTCTGGTAATTGTTTACTTTCTCATGAACAATTACCCTTCCTTTCTGAGTTTGTCTGTGCTTGTTTCCTTTCTGTTACACCATAAAACCAACAAACATTGACATTTTCCTCTGTATAGAATTATTTTGGTTACAAAAGACTTTTAAGATCATTGAGTCTGACCATTAACCTCACACTGCCAAGCCCACCACTAAACCATATCCCTGTGACCAGTAGCAGCTTCTACTTAGGACAGAAACAAGGGAAGATGCTTGTGAAGGTAAATCCAGAGGCTGTGCTTACTGGCAGCTTGGTGATAGAGGAGAAAATCTACACAGAAAGTCAATAGAGAATTTTCTTCTAGTTCTCCCCCCCCCTTTTTTTTTTCCCCAAACATGTAAGAGATGAAACAAAACTCTACTTGAGGGGATGGAATCTTATCAAGTGGTAATGGTGAATCAGATATAGTGACAGACTGTGCTGTATGAACGTAGCACACAGCATTGCCCATTTCAAGTAGATAGTGTGGAGTTTGTGCTGTGCAGAGTACCACAGGCAGAAAAGTGAATCCAACCCAAAAGCCCATTGTGGGTGCTGCATCAGAGCTTTGCTATTGGCTCCACCAGGATTTTGCAAGAGTTTTACTTCACCTGTGAGTAGTTATGGCAAAGGTTGGCCACTTCAGCTCTATCTAAACGTCCTTGCACAAAATCTGAGGTTGAACCTGAGTTCAAAGTGGAGCTAATCTAATCTTAGACACTTTGTCATTGTAAACTAATCATGGAGTAAAGGAAAAAACCCTTCTTTTGTGAATTTACGATCTTTGTCCTTAAATGGAGGTCTCATGAGGGCTGTTACTTTGCTGCTGCATGTAAGCATCCTTGACTGGCTTGGCCCAAGGCTGATAGGAGAATTGATGACAGCGATGGCAGGAACAACAGCTTGTATTTGTGTTTCTTCCCTTTATGTTTGCCAGTTTGCAGTGCTGCTTCATTTAACAGTCACTAACTGGTGCAGGTTCTGGCACTGTATTGCCTAGGCAGGAGCAAACAGTAATTGCTCTATGCATCAACCTGTTCAGAGAAACACAATCCTGAGGCTCAGAGTTCCTGACGTGAACTATGTGCATTTTAGTGTTCATTCCTCATCAAGATTTGCCTGGCTCACTGAGGAGACAATCTCCTGTCATCTGCTGGACCTTGGTTCCTCAGAAGAACACCACAGAAGGGTCCAGAAGCCAATGTGTTTCAATGCCTTTGCCATTGCATCAAACAGAAATCACTCGCTGTTCCTTTTCTGTGTATCCACTCAGTGTAAAACACTGAATATTTATAGGTGAAAATATAGAGTTCCTTGGAGAGTTTAAGGTTTGATCAAAACATTTAGTCCTTGATTTGCAGTAGTGAATGTTTTGGTGGCATTACCAAACCTCTGGGTGTTTCAGTGGTAATGACACCAGCATTTGCATGAGGAAGCACAACTCAGTGTCATGAAGAGGAAAAATTTCCTTCCAGTAAAAAGACTGAAGGGGATTCAGCAAGAGCTTAGTGGAGGAGAAATTAGCAGTGAAAGAAACTTTCTTTTCCTCATGGTTTGATATACCACTGTTTTGTTGCTGCAGTTGGTTATAAGTTTATCTTTGTTTTCCATGCTACTTAAATAAACAGGAGACAATCGAAAGAGCCCTCTGTCACTGCATTATGATGTCTCTGGAGACAGTGGTGGGGATGTTTTTCTCAGTACTAGTTGTGCTGGCTTAGGCTGTGATAGAGTTTATTTTCTTCATAGTAGCTAAAATTAGTGGTTTTTTTTCTAAGTGAAGATACACCTGATTTGTGCACATTATGAAGCAAAAAATAGCTCCTTATTAGCAGACAATCTTGCTGTAATGAATTGATGTTGCAGATTATTTCTTATTAGTCCTTTGGTATCAAGTCAGCAGTGCATTAATAAGCACTGGTTTGAGATGCACAGAAGGAAGCAGGGCCAGGGAAGGTCTCCAGGTGAAACCCTGGCCAGGGTAGCACCCATTATCTGTGCTCTGTGCCTGCTCTCTCCCTACTCCTGAGATGAGATTATCTAACATAACTTAGTGTAAGAATGTTATGACAAACAGCAATGCCTGTATGCTGTGACTAAAGCTGATCAGAGATTTTTAAGCCTTAATAGGGATGTTAGGAAGTAAATAGAAACTTGTTAGCTTATGATAAAAGCAGAAATACTTGGTGTATTA
Organism: Colius striatus; assembly: GCF_028858725.1. Classification (NCBI taxonomy): domain Eukaryota; kingdom Metazoa; phylum Chordata; class Aves; order Coliiformes; family Coliidae; genus Colius; species Colius striatus. The sequence continues at coordinate 12,567,627 of NC_084775.1, read as the reverse complement.
AAAACAACTGCTCTTCCTTCTGTATGACAACTGTAAAGATGCTGCTTTTTCAGGGGGGAAGGTTGAATATTTTTTGGAAGAGGACTGAAATACAATTTTGGAATATTGGGAGTTCCTCTCAAACTATCCACTTTTATTTGACTAATCCTCAGTATAATACATCTCAGTGTTATTTATGGCCAAATCAAGCACATTCAAAATATGTAAATAAAGAAAAAAATTGCATTAATGAGAGGAAAACCCCCTGAAATTTCCTATTGAAAGACACCTCACTTTCTGCATCATCTGACATTTCTCCCTAAATCTTTGAGCTCCTTCTGATTGAAACGTCCAGTTTCAAAAACTGCACAGGGCCAGACAGTTGGGATTTCCAAGGGAACCACATACAGATGGAAACAGCACAGTCCAGTAATTTAGGATTTGCTTTCTGAAGGTCTTACCTCTGAAGCAGTGTCACCTCTGAGCGCAGTGGGAAAGTGCACAGAGAGGATGCTGTGGGAATGCAGACCATCCCTAGCTGACATGACAAAGAAAAGAGAAAGTCTCAAGATGTGTGATTGCAGTTGCATGCAGCTTGCCCTTCTCAGGAGCAGATTTAGCTGACAGCTGTGATAACCCTACTGCTGCTCTAAGGCTCCGCTTGTTTTGTGGGGTTGTTCTCATGACTCTGCCTGTAAATCAGATGCCTGCTGAGAGACTTCAGTCCTATATCACTTATTATAGAGGAAGAGAGTGAGGAATGCTCTTGTTAAGCTATGCTGTCATTTCCATTGTTCCTAGCTGCTGGGAAGAGGGTGGAAAAGGAAGCGACTCAGTCTGTGTGTGTACAGCCAGAGTCCTACGGGAAAACACATTTGGGTTTATTTGGGGAATGTTTTGAGATGTGAAAGAACCTGAGAGGATAGACTGTATCTTTCATCCTGTGTCCCCAGCTCCTCCACCAAAAACACTGCAGTGTTTATTCACTCCAAACGTGGCCTTATTACCTCTTAGCAGGTGACTAGAGCACCAGCTCAAAATCAATTCAGAGTGCAAAGCGCTTGGTGTCTCACTGGCACTGTTTCCAGCCTCACACTGGATCTGATCCCAGATGGTATTGCTGTGTGCGTTTTACACGATTTGAGAAACAGATTGTTTATTTCATCTAGTATTGAATGTGACTGAGATGATCAGACAGGATTGTGAGCCTCACATACCTAGCCTTTCTTTTAGAAACTCCCTGATGTCCCAAAGTGCTTATCCCAATAGCCCGTGTTTTGTTTGTGGAAGGTTTGTGTTTCATAGGTGTGGCTAGATTGGGAAATTCACCACTTCTGAGCATGGAAATGTGGTATCTGCATAACTATCTTCTTGTATAGTCATAGAGGTGTAAAAATATATGTATCAAGGCAAGGTGTCATAAGGTACTCAGGTGTAACTATGTAGGGAAATACTTGATCCTTTTAGTTATTTTTTCAGACTGCTTTAGAAGTGGTCAGTGAAATTCTGGACAACAGGCTGAGAAAACACAAAGTTCAACATGTAGCAACCTCTGAAATCCTTCAGAGTGCTGCTGTTTTAATTTTTAGAATTCATAGAATTATAGAATTATCATAGAATCATAGAATAGTAGGGGTTGGGAGGGACCTTTAGAGATAATCCAGTCCAACCCCTCTGCAGAAGCAGGTCAACCTAGATCAGGTAGCATTATAAAGTATTTCTGGAGCTCACAAGGAGATTGGAGGTAAACACACTGAAGTGTTCTCTCACAGTAGTGGTGGAGGCAAGACACAAAACAAGAGATAAAATTTTAATTCCGTTGCTAGCAATTATTCAACTTTTTATGTCTTGACATCATCTTGTGAATAATTCCCAAACTTGTGCAGCTTAGACTCCTGTTAGGAGGGACAATACATTTGAAACTGATTGAAAAGCACCTGTCTGTGTATATTCCTCTGTAAGTCCAACTTTGCAAATCGTTCTGTATTCATTTTCTGCAAGCTGTGGCACATAATATACATGAGGATGCATTGTCCTATAAGTGCTAGAGCATCTTCTGATAGCTGAAAGGGATTGGATGAGCCTACTTACACAGGGAAAATAAATTTATGGTAATTCCTAAAACCCTGTGACAATCAACAAATTATTTTTCCTTACAGACTCTATTATTATTTACTATTTATGTGGTGGTTTATATTTTCTGAACTTAACAGACATTACTTAATCAGACCTGAATAAACCAAGCTTGATGAGAATGGAAAATTAAATGGAAATTAAGTCACTCTTATTCAGCTTTACCTGTTTCTGAGTGATTTGAATGTCACTTTTCATACTCCTAAAGGTATTTCATAAAACACTTTAAAAAATCCTTCAATGCTATTGCATATTATCTCTAAAAACTGTTTTGGTTAGAAAAGAGGTAGGATTTATATTGTCAAGAACTAATGATGGCACAGATGAGTGGCTTTGAAGAATGTAAATGCTGTTTTATCACCTAAAGCTGTGCATAACTATTTAAGCCGATTTAATTCAGGTAAAAAAGCATGGATGGGAGAATTCTCCCTTAATTTGAAGCCTATTTAAAAGCTGCAATATTTGACTCCTGGAGGTTTCTTTGGAGGAGAGTGAAAGGAACACTTGGTTTTATCTAAGTTTTTGTTACAAGCTTTTAAGATAAACTGTTGAGAAATTTTACCTATAGAAAGTGAATGAGACTGAACGTGGTTCCTATGTGACCTGATCAAAGTTGACCTGCTTCTGCAGGGGTATTGGACTAGATGATCTCTGGAGGTCCCTTCCAACCTTACCATTCTATGATTCTATGATTGTACTGAGGTGGCTAATCTGGAGAGGCATGCAGGCTTCTGGCTTGAGCACCACTGCATTGTCCTCTAGCAAGATACGAACACATCCGTAAATACCTTTGAGGATCTGGGCCCGGCTGTTCAGTTTGATGTTCCACGATACACTGAGTGCCAGATGAAAATGTATGCTGCTTTGCTCCTGTGAGGCTTATCTTGTTTTCTTTTTGATAATGAATGTCTCTGATAATTGATTCTTCCAACATCTGGTATACAGATTAGCATGTGGAACTAATGTCCCAAAAAGTAGAAGGATGATCCATTTTCATCATGTTGAACAGAGCAGCAGATCAAGGTGAGAAGTGGAACACAACCATAGTTGAAGCTCCTTTTGGTTACACTGTTTGGTTATGTTACTGATTATTAGGAAAAGAATCTGCCTTCTGATGTTGCAATTACTAACTACAAACACTGCAGGTGATCATTTTAGGATGAGTTTTATGGCATTGATGTAGGATACCAATTGTGAATCTGATTGATGTCTAACGCCTCAGAAGGTGTGTTTTAAGCATCCAGCGGATCTGTCAGAACATTTATAAAGTTGAATATAAACTAGATACCTTGATTTGTCTTAATATAATAATTTGCACTATAGTGATCTCACAAAATAGAACTGTATGTCCTGCTAATTATAGAAACTGATAGTGCAGATAAATCTGTTCTATCCAGTGATAATTCCCAGTGTTCTCTCTCCTGATCTAGACAGACAGAACCTGCAATTTCCACAGGTATGGGAGGTTGCTGGTAGCAACATAGTGAAGTCTGACAGTCTTGGGGTACAAGAAACAAACACTTCACCAACTTTGAGCCTGGCATCCAGGTTTCTGGTGCAAATGAATGTGAATGGATTAATCCATTATGTAACAGTTAGGGGAAAAAAATTCCAGGTCTTTTAGAGAGTTTCTAGGCAACCAAGAACTTAGTCAAAGTAAAGAACAAGACAAGGAAGAGATGTATTTTAACTGGTTTTTATAAAAAGGTTCCAACTGAGGCTGAAGGCTTGAGGAACAATAGATTTAATAATAGACAAATACCTACCATTCTCTTATCTAGGAAAAATGATGGCTTGCTCTGTGACTGACAGTGCTGCTGTTTTAGATACATGGGCTACAGATCTTTCCTTGTATAGTGATAGAATTGTAATTCCTGGATTGTCATTATTCTAAAGTGTTTTTCAAATGCAACAATCAATATTTCACCAGTGCCCTGAGCCCCTCAGCCTGAAACATTTCTGTACATCTTGCAAGTGTTTAATCTATGTCTTTGGAAATCTTGTTTCCTCCCCAAAAATGTAAGCTATTGGTTGACTAATGGTTTACTAATGTTGTGAATCACTGAGAACCACAGATGGCTGTATATACTCTAGTGAAGCTTCTCTTAAATGGGAGACTGAATAATAGCACCTCCAGTTGCTGCAAGCAAACGTTCTTACAGGAACGCCGGCAAAAATTGTCCTTAAAGATGCCCATTTCTATAACTCAGGCTCAAAAACAATTGCTGAGTGCAATAATTTGTCTATTTATTTTATTAAAAACGGGAATGCAGGGTGAGTGAGTTGTTTTTTCGTGAGATTTTTTGTGCTTTTAAAAAAAAATGTACTACTAGTATTGACTGCCAAGTATCCAGGGAGGAATAGGGATGGTAAATGCAGCTTGGGATGAATGCCACCAGATTCCCATTTGCAGAGGAGATGGTACAGTCTTGTGTTCTTATTCATGGAGAGTTTACCACTGTCATTCTGATAAATCTCTCCCAGCAAGGGCTCCATGCCTTTCCAGCATAAAGGCTCAATGAAAAATGTAAAATGCATTTGCAGGATGATTTCCTGAAAATGATTGACTAAAGAAAACACTCTCTCCAAAAGATTTGGTTTTGTCTGTCCTGCATAAAAGAGACAGGACTTGGGTGCCTGGATGGTGGAAACATCATCCCTTGCCTGGAGAGCCATAGGCAAGCCCCCAAGTAAGCTGAGGCCATGGCACAAACTCAAGACAGATCCACCTACAGCTGCTTCCAGCCACGGTCTGCAGTGGTTGTGCATGCTGAACAGTGCCTGTGTGACCCTCTACTCAAATAAGCAGCCACCCTAAAGTTCAGAAATCAAATGTTTCCTGGTATTACTTCCCTTTTGTAGCTTTTGTCTATGAATCTTTGAAGTTTTATCCTGTTAATTTAGTCAGGGACTGCAACAGTTTGCTTTCATGATGATTCTTGTGCCCTTTTTTAGGGGAGAAGTTTCTTCTGTGCATTCATTTTAATTCAGTGCAAGTTAAAGGATGTCAGAGGTAATGTGAATTTGAGTGCCCGTGTTCCTACAAAGAAGGCTGTTGAATCCAGCTGTCAGAAAGGCAGTGTTTAAAAATAAAATTAATAATCCTTAAAGAATTTATTTTTCCTACAGAAATGCTAATGGCAGTAGAGCTGCTATTCAGACACCAATTAAAGGAGCACATCCAGGCCAAAATGGAAATTGACCCAGACTTAGAAAGAAGCTTACCTTCACCTTAAACTAAACTAAGAAAATGTCAAGCTTTAGCAACCTCTTTTCTTTGCTCTCTCTGGGGTCAGTTATAAAACCCTGGAACACTTAATCCTGGAATGTCAAAAATACCAGAATAGGATCAGTCATTTCTAACAAATCCAGATGATTTACATATTTTTATAGAGGTTGATTAAAATGTATTTATGTGCAAAATGTCCCATATGTGTTTATCTATTGCACTTAATGCATTTTTTTTTTACTTGAAGTAATTTTGACCTTTGGGCTTCCAGTTCCCTTTAAATTACACAGTGAATCTCTGCTTTACTTTACATGCAAAGTGAACTGCACAGATGATGAATTTCTCATTTACCAAATTCACCATTCCACAGCAAAATGATTTAAAAGTAAATTCAGTGTAAACCCTCGTCCCAGACATATGAGAGATTATCAAGATTTCTTAAAAAATAAACCCAGAATCTATGACTCCCAGATCACAGATTTCAGTACGAGTTTTAACATTAATTAATGGGAACAGGATTGAAGCCTTGAGCTTCCCTAAAACCCCACAGTGGAAGGATTGATTTTAAACTCAAAGTAAATTAACTGCTATGGAGAGAGTACAGAATAAGAAAAAAGAAAATCTTCTTTTGTGTTATTATATTTCCCATGCCCATAGTGAGTGTTTTATGTCTCTGTAGCAGAGATGGTATCTTCTGCAATTATTACCATCTCCAAATTAATTGTCGTAGGGAATTAAATGGATTTGTTTGGTAAGGCTGTTCTGACAAGCACAGGGTGAATTTAGTGGAGAAAGATGAAATCTGAAAAGATTTCTTGAAACACATCAGCCAAAAAAACAAGCCACTCAAGATTTTATGAAGTTTGATCCAGGGGAAGACTTGAACTTGCAATAGGCTGGAAGAGAAATGTGTGGGGAGTGCGTGTCATGAGGAATGCCCCCATGGGCTGTGCTCTGATTGAGCAAAGCAGGAGATTTCAATGTGCTTTGTGAATTCAGAAGAGCTCTTTCAGATTGATCCAAATTGTTTAACAGCAGAAAAACATTTTTCCTTGTAGAACTGGGGTGTTTAATTAAACCCAGATAAATAATGTGCAAATATTTAATTTGGAAAAAAGGCTTTTTTTTTCTGCAGTGCAAATGTCTCATTTGGAATATGGCAGAGTAGGACCATTTTGATAATGTCAGCCTTGCTTCTCAGTGTTCTTCCAAAAAATGAAATTCCAGCCAAATCTCCTCAGCTTCATGAAGTGTTTCAATTTTAACTGGACTGTATTTTCCAAAGGATATCACAATTTTTCTCTCAGTCTCATTTAGGGCATCTGAACTAGGTTTTCAAATTGCTCAGTGTGAATGATTATCCCTGGTTTTTTTCCTCTGCTTAGTTAAACATACTCTACCATTTAATGTTCAGAGTAGAAAAGAAAGAAGGAAGCTGAAAGAGAATCTGCTATTGGTGGGACAAAAATAATGGCATTTTGAGTGTTTCCATGAAAGCAATGTGACATGACAAATTTTAAGAAGCTCTGTGAATACTATTAATATTTATGATACACTCAAGAAAACAGCTATTGTGTGCCACATCCATCAAAGATAAGAATTGTATTCAACTGTGTTGGATGATAAACACTGAATGACAATAGCTAGAGATTATAGGAAGGATTTCATATTCATGTTTTATGCCTGCTTGAGTAAAAGCACCATGTTATTCCACTGTGAGCCAATAATTCGCTTTCATGAAATTAGATACACTTGCTGATACTTCTTACAAAAGTAGTCCAAAATATTAATGAATATGCAGGGAGTGCTGATGCCAAGTGCTGCAGAGATCCTGTTGCAAGCTACTCAGGATCAAGTCCTAAAGGCAGCATTTTCCACTAATCCTCCTCTTGGAAAGCACTCTGAAGCTTACCAAATTGCAGTGATTTGACCACATATTGCTAGTTGTTTGCAGTTTGGATAAATGCTAATGATTGCCCTATGAATTGAAGACCCTTCCAGGGTAGCAGGCTGGCTTTTTATATCCCATGTTTCTCTCCATACCATAAATGAGGTGGGATTGCCTTTTTCTGTGGGAACGCGTGCTCTGCTCCACACCAGCACCTGTCTTTAAATAACGTGCCCACAAATATCCTGAGTCTGGCATCACTTTTCTTCATTGTCATTGCTGTAAAATGCAGTTTTGGAACTAATTTATGACCATTCAGGCAAACAACTGCTGGGGAGAGATAAAGGGGACATCTCTCCCCACTCTTGCTCTTCAACGTAGCAAATCTCCTCCCTGTGCCGCGTGGCCATGCCTGGTGAGCTTCAATGCCTGAGCCTTCCCCATTCCTGGCCCATGCTGTGTCTGCTGCTCTGATTAATCTCTTTGACACAGAGGCTGCATGCATTGCCACTTCTCTGTTCTTTCTGCCCTGCTTTCTTGTTAGAAGTGTAATGCTCTGGAGAGGCTTCTTTTTGAAGATCAGGCTAATGATGCCTGAATTCTGTGCTGCACACCCCCATATTTGGAATGAAAGTGTAATTCAGAGTTGATTGACAAATACCTGTAGCATCTCTGATGTGTTTATAAATACATCTGTGTTTGAAAGAGTTAATGTGCTGGCTGTATATCAAGGGTAGGAGGACATTCAGGTATTCTTGCATCCAGACTGATCTCAGGTCTCTGATCCATGTGGAGAGTTACTATTCTTAGAAAACCCTCTCCAAAGATGCACAGACACTAAATTCTTGTTAGAAGTAAATGGTTCCAATAATAAATGTGCAGAGGAAAATGCTAAGAGGTGCACTTCTGCTGAGCTGATGTGGCTATACTGTCTCTGGAGGGCTATTTGGTTACCTCTGTTCCTTTAGGTTTGCTGCTTCTATCTTTATGAAGAATTTGCCAATGGAAGTTCATTGCAACCTGATGGAGGGATCTCTTGACACACTATCAAGAGTGGCAGGACCTCCTGTGGGCCAGGAATAAGGGCACAGTGAACCTCTTTACAGAGTGATTGCAAGAGTGATGAGTTGAGCCAACCTGAAGTGATTTTGTGAGCATTACAGTGCTAACAGGAGCCAGACTGGGGAAACAAAATGTGCTGGAGGGACCTACAAAGCTTTCACTTTGCCTACCTAAAATGAGACTCTTCTTGTTCCTTAGCAATTATCCAATAATGTGTCTCATCTGTAATTTTTTCCAGAGTATTCATTCTGGTTTTATTTACAATTAACTTAGCATTCTAGTCTTGGTTTTACAGCTGATTGGCCAGTAATTTGAATTAAAGCCCTCATCAAAAGGGCATCATTTGTAAAACAGAGAAGAAATCTCAGAGATACTGAAATTACTGTTAATTAAATCAGGACAATAATATAATGGGCATATGTGAACAAAATGGTGTTTGTTTTTGAGCTGTTCTGCTAGCTGGAGAGTAAGTCTTATTAGGACTATTTAATTGTCAGCCTGTATTTATAAGTTGTACAGCGAGCTGAGTCTCTTCTTCATGGATTAATTTTGTCCTGTGTATACATGTGAGAGGGATACACATAGTCCTTAGTTCATGCAAACAAACCATGGTCTTGCCAGGCAGATGCTGTACTATATTTCTTATGTACATGTTGCACTGAAAGCTTTTCACCAATGTCATTTGTATCTAACACAACTCTTGTTCAAAGCTGACATTGACCTTAGTGTAGTTACTGCTGATTTACATGGCCTCAATATCAGTCAGGCTTAGGAATTATTTTACATGAGATTTCTGTGTTTTTTAACTCAATTAAAATAGCCTCACCAAGCTGGAGCAGAGCAGCAATCAGAGAGCTGTAGTTGTAATGTAGCCTATAAGCAGCTATTGTGTATAAAGAAATTCCTTCCAAATGTGCCTCGGCTTTCCTGAAAATGCTAAGCTACAACTTGATTAAGATAATCAAGATACTGTAACATGGTGCTTTGGGACAGCTTTGTAATATTCTGTGATGCTCAGTTCTGAAGTTCTTGAATTAGCAGTTTCTCAGCTGCCTCCCGTGGAGCTGAAAGGGAAAGCAGCGTTTTGTACTGGAGACAGTCCTGCCTTGTGGGGATGGCAGGAGTGAGAGCATCAGCACTGATGCAGGCAGAGAGGAGCAGGCATTGCAAATTCGAGGTTATTTGAGGGGTAACAAATACATTCCCTGCTGCAGCAAGGGGAAGAAATGGATCCATCCAGTTTCACTGGATGAAATGCTGGCATCATGCTGAATTCTGTGGTCAAGGACAGGGAGAAGCTAATTGAGTTTTACATAATCTTTGGGATCTTCTAATTCTGGGTTAGTGAAGGCATTGAAATGGCAATGACTCTTGTCATTCCAGCTTGCTTTCCACAGCTTCTGGGAATACCACTGCCCAGAACCTCAGTGCCATGAGACCAGTACTGGCGTGGCTCCTGCACTGGAGCTTGGGAGCGAGCCCAAACCCGCTCTACTTAATTCCAACAGAGGAAGAACCTTGCCCTGACTTACTGATCACAGCCAGTATTTGCTGTTGCTGCTTGTCTGGTCTCCCAGTGGGGTTGTAGTAAAGAGTTAGGAGGGAAAAGGCAGGGAATGTAATCCAATCTTGGTGAAAGAGGAGGAGCCACAAGAACTGAAGTTTGATAGGAAGGAATTGTGGAGTTATTTGGACATTGCAGCATTTTGGTGTGCAAAATGTGGGTTAAAAAGCTTGATGCACTTAATTTACTAGAGATTTAAATGACAGAGTGTTTGATCTCTGTCTCTCATTAGAGTGTCATTTCTTCCTTAGAGTATGGATGTCAAAATGCATTTGATCTGCTGCAGAGTTAAAAACACTCATTGTTTCAGCCTCCATTTTGAAGCTCACCTAATGAAGAGCAAATTTCAAGGGGAAAAAAGATGCCATTAAATTCTGTGTTGGAATACAGGGAGCTGTAATGATTGTTTAGCTTTTTGCCTCTAGATTGCCAGCTCAAATTTAACTGTGCTGAGAGAAATCAGAAATGTTTACCATGTAATGTTATCTGGTTTCTAGGGACCACCAATTTATGTTAAAACCAAAAGTGCAGCCCTGTGAAGTGTGATAGCCCTATGACTGTGAAGTACTGCGAGTCATGTTTATAGAATTTGAGATGAGATTTTCAAGAGCATCTCATGGCTGGATTTCTGAAAGTTAAGACACCAGTTGTTTCATAGGATTTTTGAATGGACCTTGCTGTTTAACTCTGTTAGACACTTCTCTGCAAATCGTGGCTGTTACAAATACTAAATGAGGGTGTTTTCAGAGTACTTTCAGGGAGTTGTGTGTGTCTAAGTTATCCCAGTTATGTTGATAAGTAGCAGTGTGAGAGTGGTGAGCAGGAACTCGGCTGCCCGGTGGTATCAGCCCTGCACTGGCTTCCCAGCACCTCAGAAGAGCATCCTTCAACTTGGTGGGATGTGGAGGCTTCCCAATGAGGCCAGTGCTGAGAAGGGAAAAGGGAGTGGGTCTTAAGTGATGCTGGGCAGTATCTTTTAGTGAAGTAGTGATGTTGCAGAGATTTTAAGAGTAAATCCCTTAGGGTGATACAGAGAGATGCAAAATCTGTTTTCATTTCACCCAAATGACACATTTTTCCACTGTTCCCTCAGTTCAAGTACTGCTTATTTTCCCCTTTGTATCTGGGCTTTTAAACTCAAAAGTGAAGATGATGCACTTCATCTCTAGTATATGAACTGTGAGGAACAGTCTGCTCTCAGTCCCTTGTTTTGAAGCTTTCCTACTCTACTCAAATACTCACAAGATGGGTATAATTTTATTGTTAGGGCAAGAGGGAGTCTTGGGGTCCAGTCTCTCTTCCAGTTACTTGTCTAGAAGTTTATAATGCCCAGATGTATGTAGAGACTTTAGTAGCTCACCTTAAAAGGAGCCCTATGCAAGGATTTTTACTGAGGTATTTGCATAATGGATGTATCTTTTAATAAATCTTTAACTGCCTTGGAAACCCCCATCCAACATCCAGGTCTGGTCTCACCTAGGTACTGGTGCTATTCAGCAGCAGCAGCTGAAAGCGAACGGTAAGTCTGGAAAAATCTGTGTGTTAGGGATCTATCCAGATATACTATGACAAGTTCCCAGAAACATGCACACCCTTGAGCTTTTCTAGAACAAATAACAGCATTCACAAAGATTCATGTGAATCTGCTATTTTCAGTGGCAAATTCAACTGTTATAATTTAGAATTACCTACTGCTTCAAAGTTGCATAAATTGTTGTCTTAATTACAAAACTTACAGAACACAATGGGCTGCAGATTGGGTGGGGTTTTTTACATGAGCAGTTTTACATTATTGCTAATACATGACTATGATTGAGGAAAAAAAGAACAATCCTACTGTAGCTTATATCCCATAATATGAATTCCAAACCACAAGTTCAAATAGCTTTGTTTGGTGGAAAAAATACTCAGGTTAAGACTTGCTCACAGAAAACAATTCTGAAAAATTAGTCCATTTTCAACTTTTCCATGGTCCTGATGAATTCACAAAGGGGAAAAGGAATGCAAAATTCATCAAATAAATTATTCATTATATTCACTCAGCTATAGCTAACAGTGAATTGTCTAGACAGTAATTACTAATTTTTAACCTATGTGTGTTCACTTACCATTATTGTGTGACTAGCTCCAGTATACAGCAGCTTGAGATAATAGTAATAGATGTAAGTCAACTAGCAGGTGATTTTAATTGGGAAATTATATTGGATTTTACTATTGAACTTCCATAAAGCATTACATAAATATTGAATCTTCTTAATGTTTTTCTCCAGTTGGAAATATCGGCACACAGAGGCCTGTGCTAATTTGATCAGTGGATAAGCAAACATTTTATTATGTTTTTAAATTCTGCTGTCAAATTCTCCCCCCAAAACCCCATTAAATTCAGAATATAGCAAGAATCTACAAGGATTTTCCACTCACTAGTTTGTATGGCTCTGTCAGTTCAAGTCTATTTATTTCAGTTTACTGGCGTGCTGTAACGTGCTCCTGATGCACAAGGAGCAGGAACTTTAGTCCTTCCCTTTTATGGCTGTGGCAAAAAAATCAAGACTTTGGGGGGATTCCCTTGGTTTCCTAGGCAATGCAAAACCTCTGCAGGCAGAGTTCTCACCTCCTGCTTAGCTACCAGCTGCCTGGGGGATGTGGTTGCTGGGATTTCTGTGCTGGGAGCTGGTGTTTGAAAGAAGACCTCTGAAGAGTTTCACAAGAAAATCCCTGGCCACAGCTGCTGGCCAGGTGGTGGTCATGGACATCTGTCAGCACTCAGCAGTGGCACATCCCTCTGCTGCTGATTGGCAGTTTTGTGGGAGTTACAGTGAAGAAAATAGGCTTTTATATGCCTTTGACATTTCTGGTAGAGATCTCTTTTACTGTTGCAGTCAATTAGAGAAAAGTTAGATTGAAAATAAAGCAGAAAATCATAACCTTGGATGGATTTGTTATTGACATGTGTGTCCTGTGGACTAATTACAAGTTAGTAACTGTGGTGCTCAACTGCTGAGAGTTATCAGAAACTGTCATTTATAAAGCTCTCCCTTTTCACTTAGGGTAACCTCCCTTAAGAGAAAAATAGCAGGAAAGCCACACAAACGATTGGAAATGGTGCAGAAACTAGGACATTGTAAAAGAATATTTGCATAAAATTCTGGTTTTGTGTATGTCAGTTAAAGCCACATCCTTCAGGGTATGCTTATAGAGAGCTGCATTAAGAATGAACCGTGTGTCACTCCCATTAACCCTAATACAAGCTCTGATTCCGACTTCCTGTGTGCTTAATGTTATCTTAATGCAATTTGATTTGATATTTAATTGCAGTAATTTAATTAATGGTTCTGTAAATAAAAAGGCTAAGTTGTGCCCTCCTACACAAACAGATATGCACAGCAAGCAACTCTAGTCCCTCCTGTGAGACTTAAATTTATGTGTCGTAGAGCAAAATTTAACCCTAAGGATGTATGATAAAATGCCCAAATCCCAGAATAACACTGTAATGGTGTTTGCATTGGAAATGTTACAGTATTAGTTCAAGCTTACAGGAGGAGAGTGGCATTTAGAAACCCAACCTACAGATTTCTCCCTGATAGTTGTTGATGGGATAGGTCACATAAATGCTTCTTTGTGTAACAGGATTCCACTTAAAGTAGTTTGCAAAGACTTAGCTATTAATAAAACTGTTATTAATTGGATAACCTGCTATTAAAATTGTTACAGAATCTTATTGGCCCAATGAGTTACTTACAAGCCAGAGTTTATGGGTGTTTATAACCTTTCTATTGATGTGCCTATAATCTTCTCTAACACATGCTACTCGTGTCTGTTGCACACTTAAAAGGCCTATTAAATATTGATTAATCTTCCTTATAAACCATTTTAAAATAGAAGCATGTAATATAAAATGTAACCTAAAGTCATTAAGGCTACATGGTGTGCAAGTTAATAGTAGCAATATTGAAAATTTAAGGGAGTGCATGAATTAAGGGAATTGTATTCATAAACTATTATTTTAGTACAAGACAGTGGAGCTCCCATTGAAGTCAGGGATTTCCCATAGCATCTGCTGAAGATTTGGCTGGCTTTTAAAATCCATTTGTAAACAAGAGGTGACAGAATACAACTTTAGATCTATCAGGTAAGCTGAATTCTTTTTCCATGCTTTTAGGACAGAGAAGAGCTCTGTAAAGTACAGCTCCAAGTATTTATGCAAAACAAGAGGAGCATCATGTATTCATATATGGAAAAGAGGTCCACATTCCCTGGTGTAGCTTTTGTGAAATGCATAGGTATCCTACTGATGTTAAGGGAATTCTGCCACATTCCCTATATAATAAATCCCAGGCAGCTGTTTCTAAATCAGGCTTTCCTCTGAACTGAATTCATAAGTAATGTCCCACTTCAGCATAATTGCTGGCCGCTAAATTTGGAGGTAAATCACATTTATGTCCCTTCAAACCCATACCTGGTGTAAGGGAAATCTGAATGAGACCCTTTGCATGAATTCACCTGGTCCTGAATTTGCATTACCACTTAGTATTACTGTAAATACCCCTCCCATTTACTTTAAAATCAGGTTCTCTTTTGGAAAGGACACTTGACCTCTAAGGAGAGACCAGATTTGTGCATGCCACCATTCTGTTGGGATTAACAAGATATTTAGGTAGGTAAGAGCCAACTCTGGTCCAGAGTCTGATGTACTCTGAAAACCTACAAACCAGTGTGGGAATGACAAGTAGAAAAGCCGCAGGCAATAACGGCAATCAGCAGGCCTTTTTGTTATGCAAAGGAACAAAAAAATCAGAGAGATCGAAACAACAATAAACTAGCAATGCTTCAAAGTGCTTTCTTTCAAAACATTTCTTGCAATTTCCAGCTGCCTCTCTTCTTTGTCACATCTCACTTCTCAGATAAACAGCAGAATTGGTCAGACTCTTACTTTGCCTTTGCAATTTTCACTCATTACTCAATGTCTCCACCTGACCCTCAGCTCTTCAAAGCCCAACAATTAGGCGAATTCCAAAGAGGATTACAGTTGTAAATCAGAGGGTATAAATGTGATTTAGCATGGAGTGCTGAGCATAACAAATCATTTCTGTGCCTAGGCCTTACTTGTTCTGAAGTGAGTTTCATTTAGAAACACAGAGCAGACTCAGGCATGTTCCAGTGCCAAGTGTCAGGTGCAGTCGTGCAACTTCTGCAGATTACCTCTTGCAAGGCTCACTGAGGCTGTGTATACCTTCCCTTAAGACCAAAATGCCACCATTTTTGTCAGCTGCTTAGTCTTGGGAGGAAATATAGAGAGATGGGTGGGCAAACCAACCTCCCAGGCTATTTCCCTGTCTTTGGAAGAACTTGACTGAAAGCATTGCTTTGTAGAAGGATGTTGTAAGGTGGACTCAGGATTTCATGTTGATGTGGCTAAGAGAACAGGAGATCTTGATGCAAAAAGTTTCCAAAACATGTCATCTTGGTGTGCAATGGAAGAGAAAAGTTTCTTGACTGTTTTCTTGCTGTGAGTTACTCTGAGAGAAGTTTGTCTTAGGCTTTCACTCCTACAGAAGCTGACTAGTTTTTCATTGAGAAAGGAAGATATCTTTCACATCAGAAGAGAATATGAGTAGCTTGCACGTGTGTGTTTGCATGTGTCAGTGTATTGAGTTGCCTTGGAAACAAGAGGAGAAAGTGTCTTGAACCAGAACATGCTTTCCATTTAAGGAACACTCGTGCTGTTGTAAAACTACATACAAAAATAATGAAGTTCATTCATCTGTTGTGTAAGCAGCTTGCTCCAGACAGCAGCGTGCAGAGCGAATGTGCGAGTGCCATGTAAAGATGACACAAAGCCACTTCACTTTGGTTTTGAGCATATTGTTGAGCAAATGAGTTGACATTGAAGTTCCTAATAACATGGGGGAAAAAAAAGTATGCCAATTATACCAAAGTTTGGCACCACTCCAGGTATACATTAAAGTTGCTAAGAGATGGAATAGACCTGGGCTACTCACACTGCAAGACAAAGCGGACAATTTTACCTTACATATAAGAACAGCTGTTTCAGCATATTGGCCTCAAAGACAGTATGTTGAAACAGCTGTTTAAGTGTTTGGGAGGTTAATCTACTCAATTAACCATTGTGTATTTTAAAATAATTTATAATAATGTTCATACTGTTCCTTGTGGGAATAGGGACAAAATATTAAATATAGAGTTTTAGTCAGAAAACTTTGGGTGAGGTGAAAATCTGTCTTCAAACTGACACTCACTAGAGACATAAGCATGTTGTGGATAAAGATGCTGATCTCAGCAGCCAAATAAAGGTGTTTTTTCAAAGGTAAATTTCAGATGAGACTCACTAACAAGATTGGTTTGTGAGACACAAAAAGCCAGGACTTTTACATTAGGGTCTGTCTCTATTGACTGGTGATGCCAAGTCATCTAAGGAGCTAACACCCTGAGGAATCTGCAAGCTTCTTAAGCAAAACTTTCTGGCCTGCAGCCTGGAAGGGCAAAAGAGCCTAAACCATTTTGGTTGATGATAAATAGCCGAGGACTGTTTGTGTTTGGATGTGTGCAGCTCAAGATCAGGTGCAGAGCAGGATGGTGCTTTCCTCACTTCCCACACAAGAACTTTTTGGAGTGGCTAAAAGTCATCCCTTTCATGGGGTGCTGCAGAGGCAAGAACAAGAGAGATGCCATACAATTAGCATGGTTGTAACTGTAAAAAATAATCTTTAGTGGGACTTTGCTCTGGAGAGGGATGTTTTCTGAGGTGTGTTCTGCTCTGAAGATCATGCACACACAAAAGGCTGTTGCTCCTATCTTGTCTGAATTCCTTGTGCAACATTTTATGAATGAAAGCCTAGACCCTGGCCCATCTTCTGCATATGCACTACCATCGAATTGCAGACAGCCACTGTCAGAAAAATCCTCTGTCAATCCATTTCACTAGAAATAGATAAAATCTAAACATCATTCCCAACCTTTCTAAATATCACTGCACACGTAAAAATAGCAAAATCCTTATGTATCATATCCCAGTCCACCTTTCAAGTCAGTGTATTTTTAATCAAATGTAGGGGTTTGGGCTTTATTTTCCTCAAGAGACCATGCAGAATAAGTAGAAAGATTTATCATGAAAGTTGGTGAAATATAGACTTCAGCAGCTATGCAGAGTTATGCTTTAGAACCCATTAAGTCTTTTCCTCTGCACTAATTTTCCCAGATTCTAGGTTTATTCCCCTCTGGACTTAATAACAATGCGTGCTGGAATGAGGCTTTTTAGACTGAAGTTCAGTTTATGAGATTCTTGGCTAAGAAAACAGAGAAAAAACCCCAAACAAATGCTGCTGCAGAGAAGGAAGCTGCTGCAAGCCATGGCTGCCTGGAGGCAGTGCTGTTAGATGGCTGCCCATAAAATGCTTCTGTTCAGTGTGGCTGAGGTTCATTCTTTGTCAGACTGTTGCTACTTCTCAGCCTCATCAGTGATGCAGCCCAGCATGACCTGGCCAGGAAACTTGCTCATCATCTTCTCTTCTACTCCTGTCTCAACTTGTCATTAGGAAGAAGTATGGTTGCAGTTTCATTCTGAGTTGTTCTCTGTAATAGCTTTTGTCAGATTGCTTTGGATATGAGCACCAGAGTTCAGCTGCAACACTATTGAAGGAAAATCCCAAACTAAATCAACAGCAACATGAACAATTGTCTTCATTAACAAAGAGAAAGAAAGCCAGCATTAAAATGCAAGGTATTGCTGCATGTAAGAGAGTGTAACCTTTGTGCAGTTAGTTAAATGTCAGTGTCATTTAACAAAATACGAAAAACAAGTAGAAAGGTATGTTTGATGTAGCTGTGGTCCCGTGACTTAGATGTTGAGCACTGGTTGACCATTTGGCATCATATTAAGCATGAAAAGACCAAACGTTTGTCCTTTAAAACTAACTCCTGATAAAGCAGGAAAAATGGGAGTGAAACTTTGGATCATCTTTTTCTGCTTTTTGTTACAAGGTGCCTTCTGGCGATAATTCTTGGGCTTTTGGGAAATGATGAAGCAATCACAGCAAAGGAACAAAGATGTATTGAAACACAGCTTTTCTTTCAAGGTCCAGTTTATCCATTTTCAGATCATTCCCATTGCCTAGAAAATTTGAAAATGGAATGTGAATGAGACACTCATTATGTTCTCACTAATTTCTTTGTGTGGATTTTCTTGTTCCCAGGTTCAGCTTTTGCAAGTGAATACTCTCACCTAGGTTTTGCATTTGAATCTTCATGGCATGGATTTGAACCAAAACACACTTGAGTTGTGACATGACCATTGATTTTGTTCTTGTTGTCAATCAAAAATTGAAGAAGAGCATGTTGAGATTGTGCTGAAACATTGTGAGAAGTGGTGTGGTGCTGGGAGGAGATGTTCCATCTCTGAGTCCTCAGGCCACCATGAGGTCATGACACAAGCAGAGCTGAGCTTCCTTTGCTGTGTTGCTGTTTGCATTCATGTGAAGCAGATGTAAAATATTAGTGTTGTCTAAATGAAAGAGTTTCAATTTGGGAAAGTACTAACCCATATCTGTGCCATGCAAGCACCTTTCAACCAGTGTGGAGGCAAGATGTTGTCAGGAAGAGAGAAAGAACATGGCTGAATATGTAAAGGTGGAAGAAAAGGGAATAAAACAGAATTTCAGGAAGTGGAAGGTGAGAAGAGCTTGCTCTTTTCTCTGTGCTAATTTTCTAGGGGTGCTTTCAACTGAAAGCAGGTTTGAGCCAGGCTTCTGTGTTACATTTATGAAGGTCTTTAGGTGCAATACTTTTTCCTTCTTTGTCAATCCTTTGCTAAAATGATGTGTCAAGATGCCAGAGAACCTTAGCTTTTCTTAAGCTATGTCTTCTGTAAAAAGCACCTTCCCTTGTAGTTGTCTGTCCATTTAGCAGGAGCTAGGGCTATGCAGCAAGGGGACCCCATCAGCTGCAGTGCAAGAAAGAATCTGGCACTAGACCTGGCCTACTTCCCACCTTACAATAAACAGTTTGAAATTAGTACTGAGAAAGAAGAAATGAACGTATTATCATCTGGAAGTCTGCCTGTTTCTAGAGGAAAAGTAAAGAATGAATGGTTAACACAGCCAATTTTAAGGAAGATAAATTTCCTTAATGGAAGTGAATAGCAAATATTCATCCCATTGGAACAGCCCAGTACTGGTGATGTAATTTCTCTTTGCAGCTGAGTCATGCTGTGTAATTTTGTGACCCACGTTAAGTAAAAAAGCAGCAAATTGGTAATATTTTCCTCTGACAAGATAGTTCTTGTGGATGAGTTCTTCAACATAAGTTGGGCGATTCTCTTTTTCCTCTCTTGCTATACCTAGTTTATCTTTCTGGAAGACCAGTACTTTTCCCATTACTCATGATATAAGAGTTTCTAAAGAAATAGATTGTAAAGTTTTAATTTGAACAGTGTCTTAATGACTTTCAAAGGCTAGTTATGAAAGTAAGACTTTGGAAGCTGGAATCTAAGTCATGTTCCATTTTCCTTCTGTCCTGCAGTGGCTTTTGTTGAGATGGAAACCCCAAGTCAGCCACTGCTTCATATAGTTTACAAACAGTTTTTAAGTTTTAAAAGTACTTTGAGGTCCCTGCTTGGAGGTTGATGATAAGGGGTAAGGACAAGAAACCCTTGTTAAAATTCCTTATCAATGTGCTGTGATATTGAGATATACTTGCTTTCATAGAATAATGACTGGAAGACCTTTGTCTGTTTACAGAATGCTTCTATTGAAAACCAATAATTCTGTCACATTCTGTTTCTATTCCTGAGAAACATTAAAGTCATCCTTCTTGTCTGCTATTATCTTGCCCCATTTCAAAGCATGTGTGAGATGAATTTGGAGGCCCTCTTATAGCTAAATGTTTTGTAATAGTATGATATTAAGAGATGTTCTGTGATTTCTCTTGAGTGTATTCAACTGTCTGTTATGTTACAGTATATACTAAAATGCTATTATAATTTTCTACTTAAGAAAGATGAGAAGTGATACAGTATTTCTTTCTTTCCTTGTATCTGTGACTGGTTGATTTATTTGTAGCTCTCTAAATTTTTTTCCACACACTGATCTTTGTTTGGCTGCACGGATAAATTTGAGACGTTTTGGATGTTTCATGCTCAGCTCTTGTTTGTTATGCAAAAAGACTGATCAGTAGGAAAGCTGTGGGAATTGATATTTAAACTGTGCAGAACCAACAGCCTGAAGACAGCAAGTCTGAGTGTAACCTCTAAGAAGCAGCATGGACCTAGAATATTAGGAATGTGGATTTGATTTCTTGATCTGTCACTGGCCTGATGGGATTTCTTGTGCCTCAGTATTGTAGCCGTCTAACGAAGATAAATGTCCTGTTGTCCTTGGCAGAGCTAAGAACTGTTTTTGAAGTATTGTGGAAAGACAAGATACTATAAGGAGTAATTTAAATAAATCATTCAAAATGTAATTTTTAGAGTAGATGAGAGACATGGAGAAAGATGAAAAATGAAATAGTTTGATCCTGATTTCCTCGGACTTTTACATTTGTGTAACTTCATGGTCTTTGTTGTAATTACTCCTTCTTGCATTGGTCTAGCTGAGAGCAGAATCCAGTTAGTTTTTTGGAGGTTTTTTTTTTTCCCCTCACAGGTTCTTAAAACATTCTTTAGTTTAAGGAACTGTGCCTCTTAAAAGCTGGTGAATTTGGCAAAAGCACGGATGTTCCAAAAAAAGCAACGTCTCAGCTTTTGATGCAAAGATGATATTGTCCTAGTCTGCAGGAAATAAATACACTGCACAAGAGTCCACTGAGAAACTCAGTCGTGAAAACAAAGAAAGGATTTCATTCTGAACTTGAGTAAAAAAGAGATTGCTCTTTGTAAAAGTTGAGCAAAACAAGACATAGGCAGACACAGGGGCATGCCAGAACAAGGCAGCGCTTCTGAACAGGTGAGCAGACTGAAAAATGAAGATGAAGAACAAAATCCAAGACAAGAAGAGCCAGAGGAAGGAAGAAAAAAAGCTTTCAGTAATCTTTAGATTAGTCAAAAGACTCTCAAAACCTCACTTAAAAATAATCAGTATTCTTATTTGACAACTCCATTTTTAGTTTTAGCTTTTTTCAAATGAAAATATTCTCAAAGATGGCTTTTTATTAAGAAACTTCTTTTCTCCATGTTAAAAATCTCTCAGACAGTTGTAAATACAGGCAGGAGACATCTTCTGCAGTGTTTACTAAGTAGAAAGTAAATGTTGAAGACTTGAAAGGCAGCACTTCATTCAAGTGGGGTGACAATGCAAGGATGAGCAATGTACAGTTGATGGATGCTCCACAAATCAGTGAGTAAACCACCAGAAAGTTCTGAGTGTGCAAGGATAGGAAAGGCTGATGCTGGATTGGCTAAAGGTATGGCTTTTTATTTTCACTACATCAACTACAACAGAAGGCAGCCTTATCAAGCTCCTAGGAGTAAAGGAGCTTACAGTACCATATAAGTACTGATTGTTTATAATTTTGAAAGCAGGAAGGGATCTCTTCCATAATTCTAGACATCAAATCTGAGCTAGACATCTGAGCCCTTTAATAGGCAACAGAGAGAGGTAAAACTTCTAAAGTGTCACTTGTGCTGCCCTGAGACATATACCTAAGAGAGGAACTGCCAGAGAATTAGTCACTCACCACGGATGCTTTTAGGGGAGAATAGTCTTTCCAAGGGAGAGCAGAGTGGGAAACAGTCTGTTTCCAAAGCGTTTTCTCCCTGAAAAGCCAGTCCTGCAGCACTGTGTGTGTATAATTTACATCTGAGAGCAGTCAGATGCAAGCCCATGAAATTACTTTAAATAGGCAAAAATAAGTAAGTACAGGAGTCTGATCCTGACAGGTAAGACAGACCATCTTCAAGAAAAACCCCACAAACTTCTTTGGGTAAGACATGGATCTTTCCTTTCAGGTCCATGTTGTTCAGAAAATTATATCCTCCTTTTTCAGGATGAGGAATGTGAGCATCTAGTAGATCTCTATTCCATTCCCAACTCCATAATGCACTTCTCAAATATACTTAGTAAGTCTATGCATCTAGTTCTGTCCAGAAAATGCAATACTTTATGAAATTTACTTTGTACATAATGAGCCATGGACTTATAGAAGTGTTTGATCTGTTCTGAAGGAGAAGATACAAAAGTCAGTTCTTCTGAACCTGCTGTCTAGCAAATACTACACAACTGTCTTCTGTCAGGGGATCTCAGAGGACTTTGCATGATACCACAGTCACTTTCCCATGTGTCTCTTTCTGCTCATAAATAGATATTCTTAAACCATAGCCACTCTATGAATGGCTTAACGAAGCAAGTCATCGTGTCCAAAGCAGAAAGAGAGCCCACACTCCCTCTGCGTGGGGATGCTCCTGCAGGATGTTGAGAAGCCATGTAGACATGCTGTAATTAATTTGTGTATTCTTCTATAGCATTAAGCAGCTGTTATTACAGAAGGACATGGATTTCTGCCCAGGTAGCACTCATGGTAGAAGATGAGCACACAGATTGTGGTAGTAAACTCATGTGATACGCAACCTTATGTTTCAGTGTCTGTAGTTTTGCACTTGTGAAAGTGAAGGCTTTTCAAGCCAGTGAGTTGCCAGTTCTCCCACTGAACCTGTGGCATAGCATTTCCTCCAGAAAACCCTTCTTCCAGCCTGCTCAAAGAAAACTATGATGGCTAGGGTAGGAATCAGAGAAGTGTCTGAAAGAAATTCTTCAAAAAATGGACATCTACAAAGTTGTTAAATATTATTAAGTCTATGGGACAAAGATGCAAAGCCAGAAAATGATCTCTTTGACTACTGTTGGTACTCAAGTGAATCTCATATTTATGTGCCATAAATTAGGCAAAGCATGGCCTCTCTAGATTTTTTCTGAAAAGCATTTCCTTTTAGGAGTGTTTGTATTATTAGTCCACAGCCATTTGAAAACAATCATTAGTGTGTCAGTTTGTATTCAGGCTCGGGTCTTTGCTCTTGAGTAGATAGCTCTATCCATTTTGAATCCTCTTGAGTTCAGGTGAATGTTGTTTGCTGTCAGTTGGAGATGACCCACAATTTTCTTAAGTCAGAATGAGATCATGGGATTTTTTTTCTGGAATAAAAGGGGAAAAACACCAATGTCTCTTAATGAGCTGTAAAATTCTAAATATGCCTAAAAATGGTTACTGATCTCTTCTCAATAGGAGAAGAACTAGCATAAGTCTGTCAGATATATGCTCAGGTATTGTATAGATCTGTAAATACAGTTCAAATTCCGTTTTGATTGACTCACAAAGTTTACTATACTTTTAGTCTGACTTTAGGTCCTTCATTTCTCGGTGTACTAAAAGGTTCTGAAACACAAGCTAAGAGCTCTTTGTGTCTATTCTCTGTGCAGACAACTAAAATAAGAAATGCAGTAGGTGCTCTCTAGCTGTAAGAATTTCTCATTCCTTCTACCTCAGGTATGCACTTCAGAGCAGTGGTGTGTCATGATGTTTAACACAGCAGGTTTAGAGAATAAACTCTACTGGGAC
This sequence comes from Colius striatus, assembly GCF_028858725.1. Taxonomy (NCBI): domain Eukaryota; kingdom Metazoa; phylum Chordata; class Aves; order Coliiformes; family Coliidae; genus Colius; species Colius striatus. The sequence goes on along the minus strand of NC_084775.1, from coordinate 12,544,212 downwards.
ATAACAGGCTGAAGCAAAATAACATGAGCTCTGTCTCAGAAAAGGTCTTTTGCTGATGCAGAAGGCACTGGTACTTAGCTGAGACAGTGGAGACTGCCTGACAGGTTGCAATTACTTCTGCCAAGTGCACCAGGCTGTGTTCTGAACCTTTATTTAATGGGGGCAGATCTGTTCTGAGTTATAAAAAATAAAACAAAAGTGCCTCAGGTCATAGATATGACAGTATCTGTGCTTCTAATCAGGTTTCACCTTCAGCAGTAGGTTTTGCTTATTCATCCTACATAAACCTCAAAATGAGCTGAATTTCCTTTATAAAAAAACCCACAGAAATGGAATCAATCTCAGCTTTAGTTCCCGTGAACTCCAAGACAGAGTTACCACTCCAACTGATCGTGTGTGCCAGGTACACTCTGCTGAGATAAAAGCTTCCTTCAGCATATCTGTGGCAAGACGACAACTTATGAAATAAGGTTCCACTTATGGAGGCTCTGTATCATGCTTTTCTCTGCTCTAGCAAATTGTTTTTGCAGCACACACTAATATACATCTAGAATAATATTCAATTAGGCTAATGGGTGCTGCTCACATTGTTGTAAAAATTGGTGATTAAAAACCTCTCTGCTTGGTTCAATCTACAGTAATTAATTTCTCCTGAAGAATATATGCACCTGCCTGCTCTTCCTTTGGGATCCCAATATGAAGTAAAACTATTATGCAGGTAAACAAAGGAGATAAAGGATGACCTTTAACTTTGACGTGATAGCCTACAGTATTTCTGATTTGCCATCTGTCATAATGCTGAAATGAGGGATGGGAATGATCTTCTAGCAACATGTGTGCTTGTCAGGGCAGGACTCGTGTGGTTACACTTCAGGCCTCACTCAGACACCTGAAAACTTGGTAAATGGTTGCTGGCATAAGAGGTTCCACTGAAATGGTGTTTTCAGAATAAGGAATTGGCCGTTGTTTGGCCCTTTATTAGGGCTTGTAATGCCATTCCATTCACATGCCCAGCCTCTGCAGACTTGAGGCAAGTCACCCACGTTGGGTGAGCACTGGAAGAGGCTGCCCAGGTGGGTTGTTGAGTCTCTTTCTCTGGGGACATTCAAACCCTCCTGGATGAGTTCTGGTGTGACCTACTCTAGGTGGTCCTGCTCTGGGAGGAGGGTTGGACTGGATGAGCTTTGAGGTCCCTTCCAACCCTTAAGATTCTGTGAACTCCTAGACAGTCAGGATTGCCAGTTGGGCCCACAAATAATGCCTGATTGGTCACCTGCCAAAGCAGTTAGCAGCACTTCTGCTAGCATTACTGTGGGGTCTGGCTCCCTGTGTGAGTTTGACGGACTGTGTAAGTTTGTAGAGGAAAAAGGATCAAAACCCAACGTGAGCTCTTTGCAAGATGGCTGACATTTTCTAGTATTTTGTACTCATAATCCCAGTTGTTCATTCTCAGCATTGGGTGACAAAATGGTATATCTTACCTGATAGAATGGTGCAAAATATAAATAGCTTTCTAGCAACTAGACTTCATTAATATGTATTGGAAACCTAAAATGCTATTCAGCTATGAGGGGGGAAAGTACAGAATTGCTTTGGATTATAATAATTTCAGCAAAACATCTAATTTTTATATTAAGCTTGCTTAATGGACTTCTATTGCATTGCTCTTTGATCTGAAGAAAAAGGTGGTGAATAATTTATCAAATAACAAAAAAAAATCCCCTTAGCCCAGCCCACACGTCACAACCTGCCCTGTAATTTACAGTTTTTAAGAGATGCTGTTTCCAGGCAGGAGAACTTGTTCCTAAAGATTCCTTCTTATATTACAAATGTATTTTCCTGAGGTACAGTCTGGGGGGGAAAAAAAATAATGAAGGAATGCAATTCCACAGACAAATGTTTCGGCTCTATGCCTTCTTCACTAAAGACAGTCATTTCAGCTAAATGCCAAAAGGCATTTAGCTGTAGCATTTGTCAGTGGAATAGAGTTGGCTTGAGGTTTCCCTCCTGATTTACAATTGAGTGTTTATTGGGTTTACTGTACTGTAGCATGTTTTGTTAACCTCTAAAAACACACATCCAGCTTGTGCATTAATCACAAGGATGATATCTGTCACAGTAAACTGCGTTGGTGTCAAGGCTTTTGTACCCTGCTAGACTTGGTGGAAAGCAAGTTGCATTGGTGGCTGTGGGATGTGGTCTGGAAAACCTCTGTCCAGCTTCTAGCTCATGAGATGCTTTCTTGTGCGATACATAATCTGTTTCTCCACATCTTTATCTTTCAAGCAGAAGAGAGGTGAAAAACCATGTCTTGTTGGCTCACGGTAGCTGGGTGAGCTGCCATTGAGTCACGTGCCTGAGGAGGATTTAGATCCATGTGGTGGTGTTTAAAGCCTAATTATTGGGAACTTTGTGCCTGGAGTTCCTCAATTGGTTTGTGTCTTGCTGGCAAAGTCAGTCCTCAGTAATCCCTGCTTCTGGTCACATACAGCAGCAGTGTTGGTAATCACAGCTCTATCATGACTCTTGACACATCTTCCATTCACATTTTCCCCCATTTGTCCGAAGCAATGAGTTGTCAAACATTTACTATGGCTGTGTGCAGAGTTTATTCATATTTAAATAAAGCCATTATCCTGGCCTTGAGTTTCAGTAGTTTTCTGCTCTTCCTCTTGAGTATTTCTCTCAGTAGTGCCATCTAATCATCTTTAGATTTTAATTAAACAGCTGTCATTTGCTTCCTAGTTCTGTTGCGACCTGATGTTGTATTAAATTTTAATTTAGCCTAGGCTGGATAAGAAGTAGATTCCTTCAGACAACAAAGAAATGCTATTAGCAGGTTACAGTTGTAATTAAGAAGAGCTCTGCTGAAGTGCTAATGCATTCAGGTACAGAGAAGAAGCTGGAGATAAACATGCACGGAATTATTATGCAGGGATAGAGCCTACAACATGAATGTGTAGTTTCCACCCAGGTTTTGGTCAAGATCTGGCAGCTGACTATCTCATGTAAAGAAACAGGAAGGGATTCCAAATTTTTCACCTGGGACCTTGAAGTGTCAGCAGTTGGAGGTTTGTGCTGGTGGTCCCTGGGAGTTGTTCCAGATGTTTCATTGATGCTGTGTCACATAAGAGGACCTGCCCATGTAGATCAACCTTATCACCCCCTCTACATTTCAAATGCTATTAGTAATAACCAGCACAGGTACCTTAAATTCAGTAACTTTTGGGTTTTTTGCAGTAAGCAAAAATGGAAATGTCCATGTCAAACCCAACACAATCTGGGTGAAATGCTATTACTTCTTGAAGATACACTAAAGAAAAAAGAAATCTGTTTATAAACCTAATGGACAGTCAATTAGTTCAGTTCTGCCTTTCTATTTCTTCCCCAGAGGAAACATATTTTTTTCAGTCTATAAATAACCAGCTCTTAAAAAGGTCTCTACACAGCCTATTCTAGTTGTGTAACACTCCATCCAGGTACTGGGCACCTGAAATATTGATTTAATAGTAAGTTGCTTAACAATGAAGTCTAGTCCTTGTGAAGCAGCAGCAGCTAATTAGCACTGTGTGTACCTGTATGTGCTGGCAAGGAAGGGAGGTTCAGGCAGTGCTTATGTCAAGAGTTGGATGAGCATATTTCAGCTCACCCACAAATGGCAGGGTCATTAAGTGTCTCTTTGAAGACCTTTTCTCTTATAGTTATCTTCACAGGGAGTTTACAAAAGGAATGCAAATGTCTTTATAAACCTTGCATTATCCTTCAGAGCATCAAAGTCTGACTAGCTTGGTAACTAAGCAGCACTTAGAATTAAAAGGAGGCTAGAGGTTTTGTTTCACCATTGTCACACCTGAGGATCAACATGGGGTGATACCACAAACAGTGAAAAAAACAAAGGAGAAAAACGTTGAGAACCTGGTCCCAAGTCTATTGAAGTAAAAAGAAGCCTTTCATCTCTGACTTGGTGTGGCTTTGGGTCAGACCTAAAGTGTGTGAGTGCCACCTGCCCTGGCAGGCAGAAGTTGAGAGAGGAGGGATTTGGAGGTGGAATTAGATACATGTTAGTTGGTTGTGGCTTTAGCAATACTGTTTTTGTGATACACTGAAGAAGACTGTTGTTAAAGAATGGCTTAGAAATAGCATCCTGGCAAACTGCTGCTGGGGACCCTTTTGACAGAGGACCACCACATCTTCCTCATGTATCCAGCATATGTTTACATTGGATTGCTGGCTTAGGATTTATGGGATGTTTGCTGTTGGTTTGGTGAAGTCTAACTACCTCTTTGCTGACATACTTGTGAGTGAAGTACCCTCAGTTTCTTTGTCTTATACAACCTCTCTCCAGCTAAGATGTATCTCATTGTTTTCTTTCACCTGGCAGTGCATTTTCTTAGCTTTCTTCAAACCTCAGTCTTTGTAAAGGCTTGACAGTTCTTTCACACTTCCACTTGTGTCTCATACTTCTCTCTTTCCCAGTGTCCTTCCCTCGTGGATGGCAACTGGTTATAGATGAGCCCAATCAGTGTAAACAAAAACTAGACAGTCATTTACTATGTAAAACATCTGGTTTGTGCCTGACAGAGAACAGACAAAGTGTATTTATCTGAGGTATTATTCAGAAAAGCATCTCCATGCAAAACAACACTTAAACACTTAAATCGTATTGAAGACTTAAGTGTCAAGCTGAGCATGTACTTTTAGTCCTGTTCTGAGCAGAAATGGACTTGAGCACATGCTTAAATGCTTTTCTGGAAGAGAATTGCCTGTAAAGCTCTAGTAGACTACGTTAGTTAGCTGGCACTAGCGGTATTAGTACTTCATTTAATTCAGGGTGCTTTTTGTAGAAGTTTCTGAATATTGATTAATAATTCATCTTAGCTGCAAGTATTTATTGGTCTTCTCCATCTGTCCTTAGCTTGTGGTCAATGCCCATTATTTTCCATCAATCCAGCTAGCAGACAGAACCAAATGATAGTGAATATATCTCCCTCTGCAAGCTGCCATTAAATTTTTCCCTAAAATCCATTTCTTCTTCCTCCAATCCTAATAATGGAATTTAAAGTTAAATTAGTTTGAAGCAACGTTTTTTATTTTTTTCTTCCAACTGACAACTAAATTAGTTTTATGGAAGCTGAAAAATGAAAAGCAGATTGATTCAAAGCAGTATTTCCTAGTGCAGCCTTTTCAAGAAGGCTGAACTGTACCTCTCCAAAAGCACAGACTGTTCCTTGCTCTGCATGTGTGTCAAGTTCTAGGCCTGTGGTAAGCACTGCTTAGCCATAGATAAGCTGCTCTGGAGGCCTTTGGAGGCTGTTTCCCTCCAGCCTGCATACCTGCTTATGCAAGGCAAGGACCTCTGCAGCAGCTCATCTGGAGTAATTAATCAAACTGCAGCCATACTGAGACACAGAGGAAGGCTGTGTTAATGGAGTCATTAGAATGCCAGCTCTGTGACTTCATCAAGATTAGAGATAAATGTGGTGAAACATCTCTAGGTGGGATTTTGATGGAGAAAGATTTAAAAAGTTACATATGGATGACATTACCTTGTTTGTAATACCTTACCTTATGCATAGTTCTACTCATTGTGTATTATATCCAGAAAAGGGAGAATGGTCAACTCCAACACTCTTATCTGGAACAGTAGGGAAGAAATGCTTGATAGTCACTTCCCCAATCACTGCCATGATTTGGGGCAAAGGAGTGGGAAGAGTTGCTGACTGGCTCTGGAGTTGATGGCTGAATAACACCATGGTTCTGCCAAGCTGCAGACCTGCCTCCATGTGCTATTGCTTTACAGATATCATTGCCACAGCAACCAAGCTTGTAAATGGGTTCAAAAAGAGTAAATCCATATATTTGTCAAAACCAGAATTTGATGGTCCCAATACAGCTTTTGGTTTAGGAAAATGTGAAACCTCTGGCTGCCAGGAGCTTGAAGGGTGTGTGCAAGGAAAGGCTGCTCTTCTGCTCCTGTCCCCATCAGAGGCAGGGGTTTTGTTTCTCAGCCTGACCCTTGCGATGTTCTCATGGTGTTATGCCTCTCTAACACCCACCCTGCATTTGTGTGTTTGCATACAGGACACAGAAGTCCTTAACACGGCCATTCTGACGGGCAAAACGGTGTCTGTTCCAGTCAAGGTTGTTGCCGTGCAGGAAGATGGGTCAGTGGTTGATGTTTCAGACTCCACCGAGTGCAAATCAGCTGATGAAGATGTCATCAAGGTAAGGCACCCACATGAGGCAGAGAATGGAGTTTCGTCCTCTGCCATCACTGTGTTGAGCTGTTGCCCACATTCAGGATTTTACATCAACCAGTTGTTTCCCAGTCATGGCTGTTTCTGCAGTGGTGGGTTGTTCCCAGGGTGTGATGAGGAGAGTGGTCTCCAGGGGGTGTGCAGGACGTTTCCATTGCCTGATGTGGAGTGCTTGTGCTGATCTGTTCTGTGTGGTGTCTGATACACCTCACTTGGAAAAGTCGACTCCCCACGCACAGATCTTTGTTCTTGTGTAGCTTTTCTGTATCCACTATTTAGTAGTAATAATGCAGTGTATTGTAACATCATACAGCATGCTTTCCTGTGTGCATCACCTGCTTTCCACTCAGGAATTTCATATAAGTAAAGGTATTGAACTCTGGAGGAGCATGACAGATAATAGTGTCAAGCATATTGCAAAAATTCTTAAAATGAGAGCCAGGAGCTTTTAAACAATGCTATGTTTTGGGTTTTAAAAAACTAATACATTCAACTGGTTCTCCCTCCCTGACACTGAGATGCAAATAGCATTAATGTGACTTTATCTAGACACTGACTTTGTGACTTCTGACACCGTTTCATGGCTTTCAGCTTTTAGTTCATTATTATTTTTAGGCATAGAAGAAGAGATACTTTTGCATATGTTTAATAGTTTTATTTATTATGTGGTTTGAGTATGTTTTTTTCTGATTTTAAATGAACTTAATTGACAGCAGTGAATTCTGTATAGGAGTGGGGTTTTTTTGTAGTATTTATGAGTTTCTTAGTTTAGTCCTAGAAAGATCTTTTCTTTGTTTCAATTCAGGGAAAGTGCAGCAAGTTATACGTAAGTGCTATAAAAATAAGGTAGTATAACCAAGTTCTATATCAGCAACATCGAGACTGTCTTTTCTTTGCAGTTCAGAAAACCAGATCCTGATCTAAAAGATGATTTATGTGGACTTTGGTTTCTTTTAGTTGCGTTTATAGTGTTTCTGGGACTTGCTAGAACTTGAGTTAGAGAAGACTGGATTGGACCCGATAGGAAAAGGTCAGAGGAAAGACTCCCATTCCTCCTCCAGTAATAGAATTAGTAACAGCAGATGTTAGAGAGATGCTGCATTTTGAAACGTTACCTGTTTAAAGCCCATTTAGTCCAATCAGCAGTTGTCCATAAAGATATCCTGTCAAAGCTGAGCGGTGAAGTTGTTCTGATTCCCAAATTTAAAAGGTCTGCTGAAGCTGGCAACAAAATAAGGCTTGACATGACCTCTGTGAGCAGAGGCAAGATTTCCAGTTCCAGCTGGGGATTTATACACTTCAAGAAAGCAAAGCTCTTGCCCTTTGACCATCTTTCTTCTTTGCTTTTTCAAAACAGGTTGTATATCCAGGTAGAATTAGATCTGATGAGTGTCTCCCATTCCTTTCAGTGATCTGGGTAGAGCAGACCAAAACACAGGCCAAGATTCTGCACAGGTTTTGCAGGTTTTGCACTGTAATTCCTTCTTTTTTCCTTTTTTGCTAGTGACTGACTTGGTGTAAATCAGTTCTTCATCTGACTGCTCTGTGAAATTATTTGAGTGTCGAATCACTGGCAGAAGAGAAGGCTCTGGGATTCTTTCTCAGACCTGGTACCCAACTCTTTAGATACTGATTTAATGAACAAAACCAGGGGTTCTGAATGGAATCTTTACAGAGTTCATCTTGCCTCATCCTGGTGATATAAAATGGGGGCAATGTTATTTGTTGTGAAAATGGCAGCATACTTATAATGTATTTCAGTCATGAGTTCTATCAGACCAAATGCTATTCATGCATAATTTTTAACTGGAAATACATGTATTGGTTGCAAGATTGAATCCATAACAATTCATTTGCTGAGTTAAAATTTACTACAGGCTTTACATGCCTGTATTTTCAGAAAAGAAATCCCATATTCTCTTTACAAGCCCCTTTGGTAAAGCCAGTGTTGACTCTGCTTCCAAATTTGTGTTGCCTTTTGTATATAGGTCATACTGCTAAACCCTCTTAATAAGAATTGTCAGGCATTTTGGATGTAATTGCTTAATCTTAAGCTTCTTTTCACTGTTAATTCTGCCTTTATTGTTTCTTTGTAATTGGAGAGATATTCATATTCTTTTGGGCAGAACAGAGAGTGTTGCAGTCTTAACCTTTTATTTCTGTTTAATAGCTAATGATTTAATAGATAATTAATGAGACAATTCTTTGATCACTGCTGTAACCCCCTTATTTTCAATTAAGACACATCAATTTGAAGCTGGTTTAGATAAAAACAGACTTTGGCCCAGGCTATTATGTATTTATACAAAATGTGCTTCTCCAGGCAGCTACCTAGATTGAAATAAGTACTACTCAGAGATGGTCAAATAGATAGATGATGTACAAGTGATTTATTTGTAGGTAAGGGATGGTAATCTTGCCTGTTCTAAGCCATATATTCCCTCAGCCTAACAGTTTAATAGCTTCCCAGCAAGAGAATATTTCAGCCCTCATTTTTCAAAGCTAATTAGTGGTAAATATAATGAAAAACACACAGTACTTTGTGACCTTGCGTTTTCCAACCTTTCCTCAAAGGAATCTCACAGGTAAACTTGCTCAGTTCAACTACAATCCCTGTCCCTACACTTGCTGATCCCTACAGCTGCAGTGCTGACCACCCATTTTAACTTGAACTACCTACCTTCTAAAATATTTGATGGAAACATTTCTATAAGTCAGGGAAACTCTTATGCTTATTCCATTATTGAAGAAAGTATATATTTAATACTGTTGGCACTGGAGGGAGAAGATTGGCTTTATGATTAAGGCACTGAAATGCTTCTTGGCATTAATTTCCATATCTCTTGCTGCTATCCTGTGTGACTGTGGGTAAATCACTCATTCCCCTTGGAATCTCCTTCTTTATCTGCAAACAAGACAGAGAAATCCTTATCCCAGCCTCAGCCTGCCTCATGTAGTTTCTGAAGCTACTGTTCACTCTGAACAGACAAATTCCTTATCTTCAGTGGAGTCTCACCAACTTCAGTGGTTTTCTGCCACAGACTCAATTGGAGGCATTTCTCTCAGTGTCCTGCTTTTCTTGCAAACCACAGCTAAATAGGGCTGTGAAGCTGAAAAGAAAGAAGTGGTGGAAACTTGATAGAATTTATGCATAAATTGTTCAGCTGCTTGGGTGATGGGAAGTACAGTGAGAGATAAAGGAGCTGTAGGCATTATGAGATGAACTTTTCTACATTTGTGCTGAACCATGGGGCCTTAGTCTTCATAGGTGTGGAAAAAAGCCTTGAAGAAAAAGAGAAAGCAGTTGCAGTATGGCAAGAACCTGCTTTGCTCATCCATCCTGTCAGGAGGTATAAGCATCGCTGAAGCTTTGCTGGACTGTTAGAGTGGGTTTCATTTGCTCCCCCCTGGCTTTTGAGCCATACTTAGAGGGAAATGAAGAGTTAGACCAACATCAATCGTGGAGGGAACACCTTGGGGTGGTTTATTAAAGGGGGAAGTCTAACCTGAGGGGCTTTGGCACAATCTTTACAACTGCTTAAAGACTCCAAGCGAAGTCCACACACTCCTTTTTTCTCCCTGTAAAAGTGCCTTTAAAAGCCTGAACCACAGTAATTTCACATGAAGAAAAACTCTGAAAACATTGTAGTTAACGTGGTAGTCTTAAACATCACCTACAAAGCAGCATCAAGTGAGGAAATTGAGGACAGCTTCTTAGTCCAAATGTTTATCTCAGTAGTGTACAAATGAAAGCCAGACAGCTGCCCAACTAATTCGTTCTTAGATTAGTCATATTTTCATGTCCTTTGCAAGTTACACAGAAACTGACTGATAGTCCAAATTAATCTCTGCAGTAATTCAAATGGCTTCCATGGAGCTACATCAGGGACCAATTTAGCCTATTTTCTTGGTAACAGAAAGGGCCCTCAATTGAACAGAAGGGAGTCAGAGGGCCCCATCCTGCCCATTTCTGCCCACATGTAAAGTGCACTAGAAACAGGCCTAATGTGCCCAGAGACATACATTTAAAAACAATGGTGTTTCTATAATATACCATGAACTCCATCTGTGCCAGAATGCACTTTTCTTGTTAGCTTGCTAGAGGAAAGCACTTCAATGAATTATTTTTTCACCTTTTCATAATTTCTTGTCTAATTATAATGAAAGTAAAATTCAAACCATGTCTACCTCCTACTTTTCTAACACAAACCTTATCTTGAACTCTCCATAATTAACATTAAAACAATAGAAGACCTAATTTTCCTAGCAGCAGCCAGCTAGGCTTTATCTAACATGCAATAAAAATAGTGTAAGAAAGGCAGGACAGGTAATAGCTGAAATAGACTGAACCTGAGGAAGGTTCTTCCCTCTGCCAGACAAAAAGCAGATGAGCAACTGAGGAACCTGTTCAACAACCCTGGACACAGTGATCTGTAACCCCAGCACAGTAACTGCTCCAAGGAACCACAGGGAAAAAGATATAGGGAAGGGGAAGGATACTGCAGTTCTTCTGTTTAGATGATACTGATTTTTTTGGGGAAGAATTCGTTATTGCAGACTTGCAGCACATTCTCAGGTCAATTTCCAGAAAGAATCACCAGCCTGGAGTTGTTAAACACAACTATTTATGTAGGAGCTCTGGACACAAAGCCAGAGCATGTAATTTGCAAGTTGTGCAGCTGCTTTGCCATTAAAGCATGTCATAGAGACTGTCAGGTACTTGTACTTAAAGTGGAGCTAAACTTATTTCTCCATCTATCGTATTTTTGAGCACCTATCACTGCATTGCATAAGAGCTTTATTTTGTGGTCACTGGCACAGAAATCAGCTCACTCCAGGAGCCCAAACTCTGGAAGGAGTGAAAATACTCTCTATTTGTTTAGATGATGGATTTACTTTGGTGCCAGTTGGTATATCACACAATTCATTTTGAGCTAGATCTTATTTTAGTTTGAAATTACAGCGAGGTTTTCCTTTGGTGCTGCTGAGTGGTTCCAGATTGACAGCCAAGGAAGCTTAATGACCCCATCTTGTCCCAGAGCAGGGGACAGGCCAGGCTGTGGCAGACAGCTGTTCAACTGGAGAGCTTGTGAAGTGTGAATGTTTAATTTGGTGAGTCCTTCTCCCTGTCCATGCTGCCCTTTTAATCTCACCTGATCAGTGCCAGTGAATCAGTATCATCAGCTCCACAAAATCAGTTGTGAACAACCTCAAGTCACTGTCAGCTTCATCTCCATCTGTCTTTGGGAGCTGGGAGGTAATGGGCTCCTCAGTCCATTACAAAGCCCGTGAAATAATGAGTCCCCTGATGCCTGGCAGAGCAAGAGGTTTACAGCAGTGAAGCATTCCTTAGCTGAACCAAAGGATCACTCAGGAGGTGACATTCCCGCTTGGGACTGAGGTTTGCCTCTCAGCTTTACTCTGTGAAGCTGCTGATGATAAAGAATCTCCTGGTCCTATTAGATTTATTGACAAGAAACCTGTTGAAGACTGTGTATCTTGTCTTCTGTATCTGTAGACTGGTATGCCTGAGTTAGAGTAATAATTAAATATCATTGAGCTGCTTGCAACTCATTGAACATAAATCAGGGCTTACTATTTCTGATTATTTTGGCCAAAATCCCCACCCTCTTTGCCCCCCACACAAAGTTCATCTTTATGAGTCACAAGAGATAGACAGGAGAGTGCAACAGATCTCTCTACAATCTGTCAACTGTTGAATTAAGGATTTTGCTTTTTGTTGAAATATCAGAGGTTCTGACATTCAGGTCACCAGCTTCTGCTAATTAGTTTTCTAGTTAGACAAAGTATGATCAGAAAAGAGTAACATAGCCACTTACTGCATATTGAAGATGTATCTTAAAAACTGCTCTTGTTAGGCAGCAGCAGGTTGAAATCTATATTGTCTTATGGTTGTGCCAAGCTAAAACTCTGGGTTTAGAGTCATATTTGCACACAAACCAGCTCCATGTATAGCAATAAGGATGCCAACGAGGCAATCTCGCAAAATCACATATTGAAGAATTAATATTCTGTACACAGTACACATTGTACACAGTTTATAGCAAAATATATGTGTGTGTCTTCCTGAAGCTATTTTTAAACACACACAGTCTTCAAAGCCAGCTTGAGAAAACAGTGTTTTGTCTGGGAGAGGAGAACGTGAAGAACAGACCATGCCGACATGTGCAATTACACAGATTTCGGCAGAGATGCTTATGGTGTCTTCCAAGGGACCAGCTGCTGCTTCTGAGGAAGAAAACAATTCTATGGCTTAGCATTTGGCTGCTGGGAGAGCAGAAATGCAAAGGGCACGGATCCCAGTCCTGGGAAACAATCATTAGCCTGAACCACGATATTGCTTGGGATAAACTGAATATTTTATGCGAAGAGATGCAGAGAGTAAACAATTCAGTCCAGGCTCAACAAAAGCAAAGGCAGCAATAAGTAGTTGTTGTCAGGAGAAAATGACAAACTTCTAGAGGCTTTTTTATCCAAGTTCTGTAGGAAATTAATGTTGCTTTTGAAACTTTAATGCAGCTGGCCATTTAAACATTGTAATTGTGGATGCATGAACCTCATGGATTCTGAGGCTTTTATACTTCTTGAACTATCATTCTGGCTGGGCTAATTAATTCAGATTCCCATTGTCATCAAAAACCCCTGAGGCCAAAACGTGCTTTCAGCTGAAGTCACACTCCAGTGTGAAAGGCATTGGAGTGACAGAGGTGTTCCAGAGGGCAAAATTTGCTCCATGTGGAAGTTAAAACAGCCATTAGCTGTCAGCTATGGGGGGAGAAAAAGTCATCATCCGCCCACTTCACTGATGTGTTGGTTGAGAGAAGCAATTGGGCAGCTCATGATGCTTTCTGGGTGGCATAGCATCACTTTTTAAGCAAGAAAAAGTGTTTTGGGCATGAAAAATGTACAATACAATATACTGAATCTTTCAACCAATAAACAGGGTTTATTTCTTGAGAGCTTGCCAGCGGTTGGCATACTCAACAGCCAAACCTTTGCGTTCCCTTGGCTCTAGAGGGTCACAGGTGGATTTTGAATGCAGCTTGAGTGAATGTTTTTGTGGTTTAACTTCTCCACACCTGTGTTTTAGTAATGTGTTCTCTGATGCCTTCCCTTGAGATACAGGAATGGAGCTGATGAGGCTGACACACCACCATCATTTTGAAGTGCAGTTAATTTACTTGACACGAAAAGCACCTATCATTGACAGTAACCAGCTCCCTTTCTCCTCTGTGGTAGAAGGCTTTTTGTTTCCTTGATATGCTTTTAATTATTAATATTTTTTGCATTCACCTAAGATAGAATTGGAAATCAGAATGGAAACTATTTTGATTTCATTCACAGGAGCAACAACAGGAAGAGAAATAGCACGGAGCTAGGCGGATCCATACCTTTGTACATCAGGATTGGAGTGTGTCTGGGAGAGGGGAACAGGGAAAATCCAGCCTTAAAGAATGCTAGCAAAATGCTGGATTAATGAACCAGATAACTTATTAAACAAGGATGAAAGAACAAAGTCAAGTTATAAATGATGTTTCTTTCTCCATTTGTATGAAGTAGGGGGAATGGAATTGTTTAATCTGTGCATCTCTTTGTATAAAATATTCAGTTTATCCCAAGCAATATCGTGGTTCAGGCTAATGATTGTTTCCCAGGACTGGGATCTGTGCCCTTTGCATTTCTGCCACTGGGTTGTGGCTCTTCTCTTCTGATTTATACTGGTATCTCTGTACTGAAAAGTTGACACCCATGTCAGAGACTTCCTTAATTTGCAGAGAGATAAAGAGCTGCATTTGTGAGTCAATCAGGCTACTAGAGCAGGGTCTGGGTGTATCTTTCTTAAAAGTTTTACTCACTTATTTACATTTTTGATTTTTTCCAATAGGAAATAGAAATTTAAAAACATCCCCTCTACATTTTACAGCTCCTCAGTGGGGCAGGTTTGGAATTCTGTGATGCTTGGCTGGGAAATTAAGCAGCTTTCCACTGAATTCAGTGTGAAAAATGAATCACTGTTTTGTTAATATTAAGTTGTTTAATTTTACACCTTTGATGAATTACTCCTGAAGAAAAGGATTGGAAGTGCTCTGTTATTCTATAACAAATAAGCATATTGCTTGTGTTTGTTTCTGTAGTCTGTTGGTCAAACAGCTGCCAGCGTTGGCACTGCCACCCTTACAGTCTATGCCCTGGATGCCAAGTAGGAGCCTCAGTCACCTGAGTACTTCCTTTCCAAACATCTGGTCAGCATTTGTATTTTATATTTGTGACAGATCTATTCACAACTGTATGGCCAGTATTTGATTTTGTTCAAAAAGTGTGGCAGTTTAGATTCAAAAGCAGTTTAGATTCAGAAAGATGATACAAGACCAGATTCCTCAGCAAACTGTCAGGCAGTAAACTACTGGTGCATATAAGGCCAGATATATAGCTATATATATGCATAGAAATTAATAGATGTGTGATAGGGACATATAAATACCCTTTTAAATACATATGTTTATATATATGTATGGATGGACATGGTCAGTGTGGTCAGTAGACATGTAAGTCTATGTTTGTAAAGTCTTCTGTATCTACCCTTTACACTCACCTCTGTCTTTGCTGTGTCTTTAAAATACACTCTCCAACTGACCTGTTGCAGGATATGACCTTCCAACACACTTTAGCAGCTTGTAGTTGGCAGCTTATGAACTCTGCAGTTCCTTCAAAGGGAGTTCCAGCCTGCTCCTGCTATAGAACATTGGTGATGTCCTGTGGGCTGAGCAACATGGTCCTGCCCTGGGCTGGAGAATAAAACCTCCCTGAAACGTGAGCCCAAATCTAAAATCTGTCATGAGCCAGAGAAAAGGATGTATTATAATAAACAGGGAAATAATGGGCAGAGGTACATGAACCTCAAGAAGAGGCTGTAAGGGGCATGTGTCCTTCATTGAAGAAGATTTGGGCATTTATTTGAGTTGCATGCATTTAACATTAGAGGAGTGCTGACAAGGTACTCAACCCGGTGTAAAAGTGATGTGGACACAGTATCTACCCTACAGATCTCACAGCTGAACAAGAGTTACACAGGGCTTGCTACAATATAGACATTCTGGGACCTAATCCTTTACCAAGTCACTTGTACAAACACCCAGGGCAGCTTAGCAAGCAATGAGGAGGGAAATGACATTACCCAGGGAGTGAGAATGGAGATTGCTCAGCAGGACTGCCAGCAAGAGGGAGTCCTTTGTTTGAGTTGCATTGTCAGAAATGAAAGTCCCTAGCAGGAAATGCTATCTCCTATTTATATGCTTTATTTATTTGCTCTTTTCCAATTGCTGCTTCTGAGCTTACTGTTTGGATTTAATTTGCAACCCCTCCCCAATGGGCTCTCAGGTTTTCTTCTGAAAACATCAGAGAAAATCCTTAAGACACACAGTTCTTCCTTAGATCTCTTACACTCAATACTGCAGAACAAAATTAATGTATGCCCTTCCTTATTGTTTTCCTTCTTAATTCATTTCTTTCCATAGAGGCTCAGCGAGTGCCAATTTTCCAAGTGAGTTTTTAATCGCCTGAGCCCAGCGTGATGACTGCCTTACAATCTAGTTGCCATTTGATGCAATCAGTAATTCAGAATACAATGATTATCTTCCCCCCTGCCCCCTCCAAAAAAACCCCAAACCCCTGAATGCTACATGGCCAGCTGATAACACTTGGCTGTGAAGAAACATAAAGGCTGTGTGACAGAATGGAACCTTTGCTTGTGAAGTCTTCCCCAGCCCAGTACATGAAGGTGATGTGAAATGGTTTTATAAGATGGGGCACGAAGATATTTATTATTCTGATAGTAAGAGCATCAGCTGGGGAGGGAGTGAGGGAAGGAAGGAGAAGATGGGAACACAGCGTGCTGAAGTATTTCTCGCTGCTAGAATGTTTGCTTTGAAAGGGCCTTTCAAGAATACATGTTGCCAGGGGAGATTTTCTCTCCACATCTTTTATTGCCACCCCACAAATAAAAGATTTCAATACACCAATACTGGCAAACTGCAGATTTAAGTGGTCCCTGCCACGCAGAAGCTGTAGACTTTTAGATTTCCCCAACCTGTAGTGAGTTTAGCATGAGAGATTATCAGTGTAAAATGAGAAAATCCATCCTTGGAGTAAATGCTTCATTGATGTGGTTTTTAAGCACAAATTGTTTGCTATAAATGCCAAGCAAACATTTGTGAAATCACTGAGTGAAGATCAGGACCCAAGTATTGTGAGGAAAATGTAACACTGAAGTAAAGAAAGGATTGAAGGGAAACAGTGTCTGCAAACACAGAGCTGCATTTCCCTCAGTGCAGACTACCAGAAGAGTGTCTCTCCTCCTTGCAGCTTCTCCTTTGTCATTTTCTCCTCTAGGGGTCTAGGGATGGCTTTTTGTCTCTTTACACAACCCAACACTGGGAAGAAACCACATGGGATGCAACTGAACCCTAAGTCATCACCTACTCACTTAATCATGTTGGGATGGGGAAGAACCAGGCAGCACCATTATAGCAGAGGGCTGAGGTTCTGAGAATCTGTTTAATAGAGCAAGTGCCCACAGTGTATGGCTTTTTTCCAGTATTCTGAGTGACTACCATGCAACTGTCACTGTGTAAGTTACAGCTTATTTGTTTTTCACAGTGTTGTTGGTGAGTGTGGTTGTCTCAAGTCTAGTAGACAGCCATTTGCTAAGACCTTCTGTTCTCAGCAAACTTGACAACGTGGTTTGTTTAACTGCCTTATGTTATTATTGATGTTTTCATCTTGTGTAACTAATTTTGCTGGGGAAAAAATATTATTGCCAACTTTGATCTCCTTAATTCTTGTAAGAAAATGCCTCCAGCTTTGGTCCATTTGAAGAACAGCCAGATGGCTTTGTACAGGAGCGTGACTCTTTGGAGAAGGTTGCTGACATTGTGTGAGTGTCTGTGGATCAGGATGGGAAGGGATCTTATTTAGTGAGACTGAAGGGATTTTGAAAGTGGCTGCTGCTGCCTGTCTTGTGTATAATTACTTTTCTGTTTGTCACTGGGAACTCAGAAAGAGCTGCAGCAAGCTCAAGGGTCCTGAAAGTGAAGGTGATAAAAATAATAAGGCTAGGATGAGTCTGAAATACAAGAAGAAAGGAAAAGAAACATAAAGTATCCTGGAAAGCAGGAACCTGGAGCAGCTCATCCCTTCCCAACTGCCTAACTTGATGTAGAGGATGTTGGTGCAACCTCACCCAACCCCTTTGCAACAGTCCAACCACTGTGCAGGTGCTGCTCTCCAGGACAGCACAGGAGATACCCACAGGTCTGATAGCAGTTGGGCTGACCTTTTTACCTTGTGAGAACCAGACACTTTATTTGCTACAGTGTTACTTTGTCCTCACAGTACTCAGGTCCTGATCTCCACTCAGTGATTTCACAAATCCTTGCTTGGCATTTATAGTGAGCAAATTGTGCTTAAAACAGACCCTTTGTGCCAAACCTTTTCTGTGGCTTCTGAAGACTCTGGCAGTGCCTTTCAGGTATGGTAGTGAGTGAGATATGAGCCTCAAAGTGCAAGTGTGTTTTCTAGATTGCAGCCTCTTGAGCAGCACTGGGAACCAGAAGTGTGCTTTGTTTTTTCTAGTTGGGATAAAATTTTCACTGAAGAAACCCCTTCAACCCTGAGTTCACGGCTGGAAATGAAGTGGACTAGTTAGGCAACATGGAAGGTAGCAAAGTGTAGAAAAGCAAACATCTCACTACCAGAAAAAGGATGCTTTCTCAAGTTAAATCAATAACACTACGTATATCACCTGCATTAAACATGAGACTTGAGCAGAGTTATTTCAGTAAACCAGAATCTAATAGCTTTAGTAGTCACAAACTGACCTCAGATGCCTGCAGCAGGGACATGTCGTGCTATGGAGATGAGATTATTGGCAGGCAGAAATAATTTCCTTTAAACTAATGAGCTTTCTATTCCTTGAAACTCTGGGGTGTTTATACCCCAGGACCACATCAGTGGTGAGAGTACACATGTCATTTAGCAAACAGAAAAGAAACTGGACATATTGTACTCACTGGCCAAAGGAATTTTTGATGGAAAGCCTCTTTTGGCTTTGCCCAAGAGGAGTGTATATCCAAGAAGATATTCTCTCTCCAGCCTATCTGCAAGCAGAGATGTTGGAAGCCTGGCTGCTCAAGCAGCATAGGCAAAGGTCAAGGAAACAGTGGTAAAGTACATTACCTAGCAAGACAGGAAATTTAGGGAAGAGGTTTCAGGTTCTCTAGAAGCTTCAGAGCTCATCTTTTAATCCATTTTGATAATCCTTTCTTAGATGTGGAAATTTC